>NC_089491.1:155349918-157939085 GCF_036850765.1 Saccopteryx bilineata
ACTTTACATCCCCACCACTATTCTGTAACAACCAATGTGTGCTCCTTAATCCCTTCACCTTTTTTTCATCCATTCCCCTCCCATTGGGTAAATGCCAAAATGATTTCTATGAGTCTGTTTCTGTTTGTTCATTTAATTAATTAATTTATTTTGGTGCCAGAGACCGGGACAGACAGACAGGAAGGAAGAGAGATGAGAAGCATCAGTTCTTTGTTGCGTCTCCTCAGTTGTTCCTTGATTGCTTTCTCATATATGCCTTGAAGGGGTGAGGGGCTTCAGTGGACTGAGCAAGCTCGAGCTCAAGCTGGCGACCCTGGGGATTCTAACCTGGGTCCTCCGCGTCCCAGTCCGATGTTCTATCCACTGCACCACCACCTGGTCAGGCCTGTTTTTAAATTTTTTAATTGATTTTAATTTTGGACAGGAAGGAAGGGAGGAGGAGAGATTTGTTTCACTTCTTTATGCATTCTTTGGTTGATTCTTGTATGTGCACCAAGTAGGGGTCAAACCTATACCTTGGCATAGTAGGACAACGCTGTAACCAAATGTGCTACCTGGCTAGGGCTAATTGTTTTATTTTATTTATTTTTTTACAGAGACAGAGAGAGTCAGAGAGAGGGATAGATCGGAACAGACAGACAGGAAGGGAGAGAGATGAGAAGCATCAATAATTAGTTTTTCGTTGCAACACCGTAGTTGTTCATTGATTGCTTTCTCATATGTGCGTTGACTGCGGGCCTTCAGCAGACCGAGTAACCCCTTGCTTGAGCCAGCGACCTTGGGTCCAAGATGGTGAGCTTTGCTCAAACCAGATGAGCCCATGCTCAAGCTGGCGACCTCTGGGTCTCGAACCTGGGTCCTCCCCATCCCCGTCCAATGTTCTATCCATTGTGCCACCGCCTGGTCAGGCGGGCTATTTGTTTTATAGGTTCGGTTGTTAATAGATATGTATTTATTGCCATTTAATTATTCATATTTTTTATTCTTTGTTTTTCTTTTTAAAGAAGACCCTTTGAAACTGATAACAAAATAAACAGAAAGCCAACTAAATGGGAAATGATATTTTCAAACAACAGCTCAGATAAGGGCCTAATATCCAAAATATACAAAGAACTCATAAAACTCAACAACAAACAAACAAACAATACAATAAAAAAATGGGAAGAGGATATGAATAGACACTTCTCCCAGGAAGAAATACAAATGGCCAACAGATATATGAAAAGATGCTCATTTTCTTTAGCTATTAGAGAAATGCAAATCAAAACGGCAATGAGATACCACCTCACACCTGTCCGATTAGCTGTTATTAGCAAGTCAGGCAATAGCAAATGTTGGAGAGGCTGTGGAGAAAAAGGAACCCTCATACACTGTTGGTGGGAATGTAAAGTAGTACAACCATTATGGAAGAAAGTATGGTGGTTCCTCAAAAAACTGAAAATAGAACTACCTTATGACCCAGCAATCCCTCTACTGGGTATATATCCCCAAAACTCAGAAACATTGATACGTAAAGACACATGCAGCCCCATGTTTATTGCAGCATTGTTCACAGTGGCCAGGACATGGAAACAACCAAAAAGCCCATCAATAGATGACTGGATAAAGAAGATGTGGCACATATACACTATGGAATACTACTCAGCCATAAGAAATGATGACTTCGGAACATTTACAGCAAAATGGTGGGATCTTGATAACATGATACGAAGCGAAATAAGTAAATCAGAAAAAAACAGGAACTGTATTATTCCATACGTAGGTGGGACATAATAGTGAAACTAAGAGACATTGATAAGAGTGTGGTGGTTACGGGGGGGAGGGGGGAATGGGAGAGGGATAGGGGGTGGGAGGGGCACAAAGAAAACAAGATAGAAGGTGACAGAGGACAATCTGACTTTGGGTGGTGGGTATGCAACATAATTGAACGACAGGATGACCTGGACTTGTTATCTTTGAATATATGTATCCTGATTTATTGATGTCACCCCATTAAAAAAATAAAATTATAAAAAAAAAAAAAAAATAAATAAAAATAAAAAAAAAATAAAGAAGACCCTTTAACATTTCATAAATATTGGTTTGGTGATGATAAAACTCTTTAGCTTTTTCTTGTCTAAAGCTCTTTATCTGTCCTTCAATTCTAAACAGTGGTTCTGCTGGGTATAGTAGTTTTAATCATAATGTGTCTTGGAGTGGCCTCTTGGGTTCATCTTATTTGGGACTCTCTGCTTCCTGGATTTGTATGTACGTTTCCATCACTAGGGTAGGGAAGTTTTTCGTCATTATCTTTCAAAAAAGTCTTAAATTTCTTGTTTTCTCTTTTTCCTTCCGGCACCCTGATGATGCAAATGTTGGTACATTTGAAGTTGTCCCAAAGGCTCTTTATTCTCATTTTCTTAGATTCTTTTTTCTGTTCTGATTGGGTGATTTTTCCTTACTTATATTTCAAATCACTGATTTGATTCTCAAAATCACCTTCTCTACTGTTGATTCCCTGTAAAATAGTCTTCATTTCATCATTAGCATATTCTCCATTTCTGACTGGCCCTTTTTTGTGCTGCACTAAGTTCATTGAGCATCCTTATAACCAGTGTTTTGAACTCTGCATCTAGTAGAATGCTTGTCTCAATTTTGTTTACTTCTTTTTCTGGATTTTTGTTCTGTTCTTTCATTTAGGACGTGCTTCTATGTCCCCTCATTGTGGCAGCCTCCATGTGTTTGTTTCTGAGTATTAGGTAGAGCTGCTGCGTCTCCCTGGCTTGCTCGAGTAGCCTAATATAGTAGGTATTCTCTAGGGTCCAGTGGCATAGCCTCCCAGATCACCCAAGCTGGGCACTTGACGTGTGCACCTCTCACTTGTGGGCTTTCTACACCCTCCTCTTATAGTGAAGCCTTGATTCTTATTGGCATGTCAGTGGGAAGGATTTATCCCCAGGCCAATCAGCTGCAAGCACTGGCTGCAACCACTGACCTCCAACCACTGTAGAGGATCAGCTGTGCAGGAGCCCACACCACAGAGCTGGACTTATTTCAGCAGCCTCTAGTGCCCACTGAGTGTGTTCCTTGAGTTGTCACTTGTGGAGGTTGTTGTGTGTTGATGCTTCAAATTGGTCTGAAGCTGTCCCCTGGGTGCGCTGGCTCTGGAGCTTCCTGGGAGGTGTAGACCAGGGGTCCCCAAACTGCGGCCCACGGGCCGTATGCAGCCCGCGACGGCCTTTTACCCGGCCCCCGTCGCACTTACGGGGATTCAGCTGGTTCCCTGATTCATTTCAATTGTAAGCGCTCTGGCGCTTACAATTGAAATAATGCGCCTGCCGCTATACAGGAACTCTCTTTCCTGTATTGCGCTTGGCGCTCACTGTCCTACCTAGATGATCACGTCGCGACATTGTAGCGCACGACGTGCGTATCTAGGCCTGACAGACTGAAGACCGAGGCGCCAGGTCCACAGTGCGGCAGCAGCTGCTGCACTAGGTAAGTATATTTTTTATTTATTTTAATTGGCTTTTAAAAATGGACCTACATTGTGGGCGGAGACCTGAACCTACATGGGAGGCAGAGACCTGGATCTACATGGGGGGGCAGAGACCTGGACCTACATGGGAGGCAGAGACCTGGATCTACATGGGGGGCAGAGACCTGAACCTACATAGGAGGCAGAGACCTGGACCTACATGGGAGGCAGAGAACTGGACCTACATGAGGGGCAGAGACCTAGATCTACATGGGGAGCAGAGACAGACCTGGACCTATATGGGGACAGAGGGCATGGACCTACATGGAGGGGGGGCAGAGGGCATGGACCTACATGGGGGGGCAGAGGGCATGGACCTACATTGTGGGCAGAAACCTGGACCTACATGGGAGGCACAGGCCTGGACCTACATGAAGGCCAGAGAGCATGGGACCTATATGGAGGGGCAGAGAGCATATATATATTGGTATTTAACTATTATCAATTTGGAATCCCTAGGAAACAATGACGTCAAGAAAGAGAAAAATTGTCTCAGAGTGGATATTCAAAGAACAGTGGACTTATGATTACTTTTTCGTGCAGTACAAGGAAAGAGCTGTGTGTTTGATATGTCAGAATATAGTGTCTGTGGTCAAAGAGTATAATTTGCGTCGACACTATCAAACTCAACATAAAGATAAATATGATTGTTTGGTTGGAGATGTGAGAAAAGAAAATATTAAAACTGAAAAATTTATTGTCAACTCAGCAAAATACTTTTGTGAAGCAGAAGCAGCTTAATATTTCATCACTGCGAGCAAGTTTTCAAGTTGCTAAGCTAATAGCGTGCACTGGCAGACCATTCACGGAGGGAGAATTTGTTAAAGAGTGCCTTCTTTCTGTTGCCAAAGAGATGTGTCCAGAAAAGGCAGACTTATTTAGTACAGTTAGTCTTTCAGGATCTACAATAACACGAAGGATTGAAGAAATGGGGGACAATTTGCATCAGCATTTGCAAAACTCTGCGAGAAAACTTTCTTATTTTTCCTTGGCACTCGACGAGAGCAATGATGTTCATGATTCTGCACAACTTCTAATTTTTATTCGTGGGATGAATGACAATTTTGAAGTCACAGAAGAGTTTGCTGCACTGCAAAGCATCAAAGGAACAACTACGGGAGAGGGTATCTATGAAAAGGTTTCCCAAACTGTGAAGGATTTGGAGCTGGACTGGGCTAAACTATCCAGTGTGACAACTGATGGTGCGCCTAGTATGGTGGGGCCTAAGAAAGGAGTAATTGCTCACATTAACCTAGAGATGGACAAACTTAACCATTCTCATCCAATAGCCATACACTGCCTCATCCACCAACAAGTGTTATGTAGTAAATCACTGAAGTGGGACTCTGTTATGAAAATTGTGGTACGTTGTGTTAACTTCATTAGAACTAATGCACTAAACCACAGGCAATTTCAGGAATTTCTGTCTGAGCTAAATGTGACCTATGAAGATGTTCTGTACTACACCGAAGTCCATTGGCTGAGTTGAGGGAGAGTTTTGAGACATTTCTATGACTTACTTCCACAGATTACAGCTTTTATGCTTTCAAAAAACAAAGAAGTACCAGAGCTCAATGATGCAGAATGGAAATGGCACCTCGCCTTTCTGACAGATGTAATAGAGCTACTCAACAGTTTCAATGTGCAACTTCAAGGAAAAGGGAAGCTCATCTGTGATATGCAATCACATGTAAAAGCATTTGAGGTAAAATTAGGCCTCCTTATTAAACAAGTGAAGGAGGAAAATTTCTGCCATCTCCCCTTAACTCAAAATCTGTTAGCGGAAAAACCCTTGATTGCATTCCCAAAAGAAGTATGTGTGGATTCACTGGAAAAGTTGCAAAAGGAGTTCCAATTTAGATTTAAAGAGCTTCATCTCCATGAACAGGACATTCAGCTTTTCCGTAACCCATTTTCTATTGACATTGAAAATGTGGATTCAATTTACCAAATGGAACTGGCTGAACTGCAGAATTGTGACTCTCTGAAAGATGCATTCAAGTCAAACAACTTGCCTAATTTCTATGCCTCTCTCTCATCAGAGACATATCCTAATATCAGGAACCATGCTCTTAAAATGTCAACAATTTTTGGCAGCACTTATGTCTGCGAACAGACATTTTCTAGGATGAAAAATTTAAAATGTCCAACCCGATCTAGACTAACCGATGAACACTTGCATCATTCGTTGCGGCTAGCAGTGACAAATATGGAACCGGACATTGACTATCTGATTAGCCAAAAGCAAGCCCATAGTTCCCATTGAAATGTTGGTAAGTTTGTTGATTAAAATTTACTTGTTCTTTATTTTTTTTTTTTTTTTTTTTTTTTTTTTTTTTTTAAATTTTATTTATTGATTTTTATAGAGAGAGAGAGAGAGAAGGGGGAGGAGCAGGAAGCATCAACTCCCATATGTGCCTTGACCAGGCAAGTGCAGGGCCTCGAACCGGCAACCTCAGTGTTCCAGGTCGACGCTCTATCCCACTGCGCCACCACAGGTCAGGCCTTGTTCTTTATTTTAAATATTGTATTTGTTCCTGTTTTGTTTTTTTACTTTAAAATAAGATGTGTGCAGTGTGCATAGAGATTTTCATAGTTTTTTTAGTCCGGCCCTCCCAATGGTCTGAGGGCCAGTGAACTGGCCCTCTGTGTAAAAAGTTTGGGGACTCCTGCTCTAGGGATTACAATAAACACAGTAAGAATTGGTTTTCTGTCATTTGTAGCCAAAAGTCCTGTCTAATCAATGTACTCTTGAGCAATTCCTCACAACAAATGTGTTTTAGTTTCCAGGTTAATAAGTTTGTCTCACTAAACAAGATAAAGCAGTTGAGCCTATAAGATATGCAGACTACTGTTTCTAATAAATGAGTGGTCTCACAACTAAAAAATGTCAATGAATAAGCCCTAACTTTTGTGTAACAACTTTAGGAGAACCAGAGCCATGGGTTCACATGGTTGTTTCTGATAACAGGACTGAGGGGAAAAAACACTATAAGAAAGATTGAGTCCTGGGCCCTGGCCGGTTGGTTCAGCGGTAGAGCGTTGGCCTGGCGTGCAGGAGTCCCAGGTTCGATTCCCAGCCAGGGCACACAGGAGAAGCGCCCATCTGCTTCTCCACCCCTCCCCCTCTCCTTCCTCTCTGTCTCTCTCTTCCCCTCCCGCAGCCAAGGCTCCATTGGAGCAAAGATGGCCCAGGCGCTGGGGATGGCTCTGTGGCCTCTGCCTCAGGCACTAGAATGGCTCTGGATGCAACAGAGCGACGCCCCAGAGGGGTGGAACATCGCCCCCTGGTGGGCATGCCTGGTGGATTCTGGTCGGGCGCATGCGGGAGTCTGTCTGACTGCCTCCCCGTTTCCAGCTTCGGAAAAATGAAAAAAAAAAGAAAGATTGAGTCCTGGTTCCAGTTATGTATCTAGTTTTGGAGATTTTTTTAAAAATTCATTTTAGAAAGGGGAGAGAGCCTGACCTGTGGTGGCGCAGTGGGATAAAGCATCGACCTGGAACACTGAGGTTGCCGTTTTGAAACCCTGGGCTTGCCCGGTCAAGGCACATATGGGAGTTGATGCTTCCTGCTCCTCCCCCTTCTCTCTCTCTTTCTCTCTCACTCCTTTCTCTCTAAAAAAAAAAAAAATCAATAAATAAAATTTAAAAAAATATATTATAAAAAAAAAAAAAAGAGAAAGAGAAGCGAGGAGAGGAGCAGGAAGGAAGCATCAACTCCCATATGTGCCTTGTCCAAGCAAGCCCAGGGTTTCGAACTGGCGACTTCAGCGTTCCAGGTTGACTCTCTATCCACTGCGCCGCCTCAGGTCAGGCTTTATAACTGTTATTTTATTTTAAGTTTTGGAGTAAATGCAGGGCAAAACTGTTAGGCCTCTTTTAAGTGACAAACCTAAAAAAAATATTTTAAGATAACCTTGCAGTGCTGTTTGTTATTTTAACATGTTATATTACTGAATTATATTTTCCATAGAGTATAAGATTGCACTAACACTTTTGCATACATTGACAAATATTACCTTGTTCTATGAATTATTTGCTCTTCTGAGAGTTAAGGAGGCCCTCAGGACCCAGAAATGGCTATTGCCCTCATTAGAAATTTCTGGATATATATATATGAATATGTATATGTGTGTGTGTGTGTGTATATATATATATATATTAATATTTTTTTTTTAGTTCTTAAATCTGAATCATAAACTATGGAAACTGCAAAAGCCTTTAAAGACTTGTTTAATCCATGCAGATTATAGATACACTGGACACTTGTCATTTTTTGGTATCCAAGTCTTCCCTCTTTCTAAAGGCCCTAATCTCCCTTTTAGGGAGTCTCCCTTGTGAGGGCTTTCCTCTGCCTACCTCCTACTGCCTCCTCACAGTGAAATTAAAGAAGGATAGATTCTTACTGTATTTCCCTTCTGATTTGGCCAATATATTAGCATGTGACCTAAACTTGGCCAATCAGATGGCCATTCTCAGAACTTTGAATCTTGTTCAACTAATGTGACAGGACTGCCAAATGTTCACCAAACCCCATTTTCTTATCCTTCTGGGCATACAGATGGACTACATTTTTCTTGTAGTTAGGCACAGCCATGTTACTTGAATCAATATCCAATGAGACTGGACTATGGAGTGTAGATACAAATGATGCCCAGCATCTACGCATGTCTTGTATAAGCCTCCTGCATGTGATGTTTTCCTTTTCTTTTCTCAACCATTAGCTAGCTGAATGGAGAGGACTCCATGGACACAGAAGAGCACAGAGTCACAGGACAGAAGGAGTCTGGGTCCCTGAGACACTGCCTGAAGGAGATCTGCCCAGGAAAGTCACAAGACCAGGAGAACCCATGTTGAATTGTTCTGTGAGACTGAAATAAACTTTCATTGTGTAGCACCTCTGTAATTTGGGAGGTTATTTTAGTACTTAGTTTATGCAGACTGAAAGACAGAATGTTTGGCATAGGTTCATTTTAGTAATAGCTGTGACATGGGTCAAGCTACTGGTTCTATCCATTATCTAAACCATTTCTTTCATTTCTCATCATTCTGCTAGCAACCAATATCCTGACCACATATAGTATTTTACCTTTTTTATTGATTTTTTTTTTATATATAGAGAGAGTCAGAGTGAGGGATAGACAGGGACAGACAGACAGGAACGGAGAGATGAAAAGCATCAATCTTTAGTTTTTCGTTGTGCATTGCGACACCTTAGTTATTAATTGATTGCTTTCTCATATGTGCCTTGACCGCGGGCCCTCAGCAGACCGAATAGCCCCTTGCTCGAGCCAGCGATCTTGGGTTCAAGCTGGTGAGCTTTTTGCTCAAACCAGATGAGCCTGCGCTCAAACTGGCAACCTCGGGTTCTCGAACCTAGATCTTCCACATCCCAGTCTGATGCTCTATCCACTGCGCCACCGCCTGGTTAGGCTTTTTTTTTTTAAATTTATTCATTTTTAGAGAGGACAGAGGGAGAGAGAGAGACAGAGAGGGAGAGAGAGGTGAGAGAGGGAGAGAGAGGAGACAGAGACAGAGAGAGAAGGGGGAGGAGCTGGAAGCATCAACTCCCATATGTGCCTTGACCAGGCAAGCTCAGGGTTTCGAACTGGCGATCTCAGCATTTCCAGGTCGATGCTTTATCTACTGTGCCACCACAGGTCAGGCTTTATTGATTTTTTTTTTAATTTTAATTCAGTGAGAGGAGGGGAAGCAGAGACAGACTCCCACATGCATCCTGACTGGGATCCACCTGGCAAGCCCACTAGGGGGTGATGCTTTGCCCATCTGGGGCGTTACTCCATTGCTCAGCAACCAAGCTCTTTTTTTTTTTTTTTTTTTTTTTTTTTTTTGTATTTTTCTGAAGTTGGAAACAGGGAGACAGTCAGACAGACTCCCACATGCACCCAACCGGGATCCATCCTGCACGCCCACCAGGGGGCAATGCTTTGCCCATCTGGGGCGCTGCTCTGTTGCAACCAGAGCCATTCTAGCACCTGAGGCAAAGGCCATAGAGCCATCCTTAGTGCTCGGGCCAATTTTCCTCTAATGGAGCCTCGGCTGTGGGAGGGGAAGAGAGAGACAGAGAGGAAGGAGAGGGGGAGGGGTGGAGAAGCAGATGGACGCTTCTCCTGTGTGCCCTGGCCGGAAATCGAACCCGGGACTCCTGCACGCCAGGCTGATGCTCTACCACTGAGCCAACCGGCCAGGGAACCAAGCTCTTCTTAGTGCCTGAGGTGGAGGCCATGGAGCCATCCTCCGCGCCCAGGGCCAACTCACTCCAATCAAGCCATAGCTGCAGGAGGGGAGAAAGAGAGAGAGAGAGAGAGAGAGAGAGAAATGAGAGAGGGAGGGGTGGCGAGGCAGATGGGTGCTTCTCCTGTGTGCCCTGACCAGGAATTGAACCCAGTACATACACATGCCAGGCTGATGCTCTACCACCAAGCCAACTAGCCAGTGCTTTAGTTTGGGGACCCCTGTAGTAAGAAGCTTGGGCCTATCAAAGAAAGCGGCTGAGTTATTAGCCAGGCTTCAAGAAAAGAATGTACTTCACCGGTCAGCTAAAGTACCCCATTTCAGGAAGCGTGAACAAAGTTTTGTGGACTTTTTTTTCCGAAGACAAACACTTTGTTTACTGTCATGATATCAGTAGTCTTCTCAGCCAGCTAGGTGTTACCACTTACAGTCCAACAGAATGGCGACTATTTCTTGACAGCTCTAAATGGAGTCTGAAATGTGTTTTCCTACACAACAGTAATGTTTATGCAGCGGTTCCAATTGGTTTTCAACTCATCTGCAAGAAGATTATAATGACAAAAATTGTCCTCGACTTTCTGAAGTATGAGGAGCATAACTGGATCATTTGTGTGGATCTTAAAATGGTAAATTTCCTGCTAAGACAACAGAGAGGTTTCACGAAGTATCCTTGCTTTCTGTGTTTGTGGGACAGCTGAGCTCGGGAAAAACACTGCACACAGAAGGAGTGGCCAAAACGTGAAGCTCTGGAAGTAGGGATGCAAAATATTGTGAATGAACCTGTAGTTAATTGAGACAGGATCATTTCCCCCCCACTGCACATCAAACTTGGCTTAATGAAGCAGTTTGTTCAGGCTTTGAATAGAGAAAGTGAATGCTTTCAACAGGTTATTTCTGCTTTCCCTGCCTTGTCTTTTGAGAAGATAAAAGTAGGTGTATTCAATGGACCTCAAATTCGAACTCTCATACGTGACAAAATTTGCCAGGAAGCTGAATAAGGAGGAGAAAGCAGCATGGAAGTCTTTTGGAGCAGTTACAAAGAACTTCCTTGGCAACAAAAGAGCAGAAAACTATGAACTTCTGGTTCAAAGGATGCTGTTGGCTTTCCATGACATTGGATGTAACATGAGTGTTAAGATTCACTTCCTGAACAGTCACCTTGATAAGTTTCCTGAAAATCTTAGAGCTGTTAGTGATGAGCAAACTACTGCTGGAGCATCAAACGAGATTGTCCTCAACAAGTACACAAATGCAAGAGCTACAAACGCAAATTTTTGCCTGAATATAATTTAAATAAGTTTTGCACACATTTTATGATTAAAATAAGTGTTTTAATATGTTCTATTTCAAAATTGTAGACAAATTCTGATGCAATCATATTTTTTTTACTGTATTGGTGTATTTACTATATTATATAAATTACTATATTTTCACAAAGATGATGCCCAAGAAGACATTCTACTTCATTATGTTAAACTAAATGTTGAAAATTTTATAATATGATGAAAACCTAAAATCTTGAATTGCAAAAAAACTGTAGCTTACAGAGAAAAATTGTTAGATTTGAGATCAGCACACTCGACTTAGGTAAGAACAGGTGTTTTTGTGGGTGCAACAAAAATTTTGTTCCCCAGTAAAGAGAAAAGAGAAACAATATAAAAGATCAACCAAATGAAGGGCTTATTTTTTGAAATGATAAAATTGACAAATCTTTAGACTAATTAAGAAAAAAGGGTGGGGTGAGGGGTAGGGGCGAGGGGTGACTGCGGCCTCTCAATACAAATGAGCAAACCTAAAAAACACCTGTTTTCCCAACAATCCCCTGGGAGCACGTGTGGGGGGGTGAGGGGCGGTTACTCGGGAAGCACTTGGGGGTGAGCAGCAACGTGGGGAGCTGGGGCAGGGCGCTGTGGCTGGGGAAGCACGCGTGGGTGAGGACCAGCAGTGGCGGGGGGCAGTGGCTTGGGAAGCACGCGGGGGTGAGGAGCAGCAGTGGCAGGGAGCTGGGGGGGTGAGGGGCGGTGGTTCAAGAAGCATGTGGGGAGGGGTGTGTCAGCAGCAAGGGGCTGCAGGAGGGGAAGAGAAAGAGTGCGAGAGACGGGGTGGAGGGTTGGAGAAGCAGATTGGTGTTTCTCCTGTGAGTCCTGACTGGAAATTGAACCCAGCACTTTCACATGCTGGGCCAATGCTCTACTACTGAGCCAACTGGCCAGGGTGGCGTTTTTCTCAGAAATAGATCAAATGATTCTAATATTTGAATGGAACCACAAAAGACCATTGCCGAAGCAATCTTGAGAAAGAAGAACAAATCTGGAGGCATCACACTTTCTGATTTCAAACTATACAATAAAGTTAGAGTAATCAAAACAGTAAGATATTGTATAAAAATAGACACACAAACCAATGGAACAGAATAGAGAGCCCAGAAATAAACTGCCGTATATACAGCCAAAGAATATTTGACAAGGGAGCCAAGAATACTCAGTAAGAAAAAATCTCTTCAATAAATGGTGTTGGAAAAACATAAGATTGCACTACATTCCTTTCTATGCTATAACATCATATTTTTGCCAAGCTGTGTTTTGGGCACTTGGGAGAAACCAGTACTGTGGGAAAATCAGGGTGAAACAGAAAATAAGGATGGCAGTCTCCAATCTGATCCCAATAATCAGTGAGAAGTGGCACAGTGCCCAACAGGCACACACATCCCCTTAGGAAGTGATTCTGATTAGAAATGAAATGAAATATTTTATCCTCCAATTTATGTGTATTATGTTCTTCAAACAACTACCAAGTTGTTAGGACGTACATATATATGAAGCTCTTTGGACCTAACCAATTGATAAACTGTTAGCCATTTGTTTTTCCTATTAGCCATTCCTGTTGGCCTAGGAGTACTGTGAACACTGTTGCAATGCTAAGGGTGCAGTGAAATAAAAACATCTGGGAACTCCAGTTCTAGGTGGATGCATCTAATCGCTCTATTCTATTCAGTGGTGTGTCGACCCACATTTTACTGTGCAGGCTCCCTGTGAATTTGACTTGGTTGGACCTCTGGCTTCTATATAGTTTTCTTTTTTTAAAATATTTTTATTTTATTCATGTTTTAGAGAGGAGAGAGAGAGAGAGAGAGAGAGGAGAGAGAGACAGAGAGAAGGGGGGAGGAGCTGGAAGCATCAACTCCCATATGTGCCTTGACTAGGCAAGCCCAGGGTTTCGAACCAGCGACCTCAGCATTTCCAGGTCGATGCTTTATCCACTGCGCCACCACAGGTCAGGCTATATAGTTTTCTAAATGAGTAATTTTAAGAGAGAAAAGTTAGGAGTATATTGGTAGCTTTAATTCCTATTCCTTATACTTCTAAGACAAAGATAAAAATCACTGAATCAAAAGTAATCAGAAATTAGGCAATCATAGACAAATCATTTATAATTCAGGTTACCTAATTTATTATACACATCTGTCTGAAATTCCATAAAAGATTTCATCTTGGGATGTTAGAAATTAAATGTCTTCTGTCTATTCTAACTCAAAGACAGTACAAATTCTGTGTAAGGTCAGTGGGAGGCTATTACGAGTGAAAATAATTGATTTGAACTGTAGACCCTAGGGCCAGCACCATCCCGATTTGCTTGCCCAAGTTTGAGGGTGTGGTATGGATCCTGCCTCCAGTTAAATAACTCATGCAGCTGAGCTTAAGATATTTTAAAGCTGATTTTTTTGTTTATACTGGAAGAAAAGCCTGATGGACTTTGATGTTCAAGCAAAACAAGATTCCAAAGAGCTCTGTGGGGAAAAGTGCTTATTTTTACCAAGTGTGACAACTACTGCTGTGTGTGTGTTGGTACTCACCTCAGAAGGAAATTTGATTTTAGGAATATTAAATATTTGTGTGGATATCTTTCATTTTTCTTCCTTGACATCTGTCTTTCCCCTACTACATGAGCATTTGAGGCAGATAGTAAATCCAATAGCTCAGTATACTTGAAAGTAAGTTCTGGAAAGCCATACTCCAAGTTATTAACAACTCTTTATGGGAGTAGGATTTCAAAATTGGTGGGTAGAGGTTAACTTTGGCATTTTAATCAACACTGTATTGTTGAACTTTTAGTCCAAACTAAAAGAATAAAGAAAGAAAACCAGCAAACACAGCAGCAATAACGGGGTGATCTCAAGGTGCTTAGGACTTTTAAATCGGTCTCTCAAATAACTAGGGTCAAAGGAGAAATAGAAATACAACACATTATTTAGGAAGCAGGAGAATGAAAACACGCTTGTGGGAATATTTGGGATCTACTGATAGGTCAGTGAATATTCTTAAGTGTTTTTATTAAAGACTGAAAAGACTTTAACCCCACATAGTGAATATATAGAATTATGTCCTCCAGAGATATATGTTGTAATTCTAACTCCCGGTACCTGTGAATGTGAACTTATTTGGAAATTAGGGACTTTGCAGATGCAATCAAGTTAAAGTGAGGTCATAATGGATGTGGCTGGGCTCTCATCCAATGACTGGTGTCCTTATAAGAGAATGGGGATGAAGATTTAGATACAGACACATAGGGGAGGAGGCATGTTGAGATGTAGGCAGAGATTGGAGTGATGCATCTATAAGACAATAAAACCCAGGGATTGTTGGCAGCCACCAGAAGCTGGAAGAGGCAAGGAAGGACCCCAGGAAGGAGCATGACCCAGCCAGAATTTTGATTTTGAATCTCTATCCTCCAGACTGTGAAAAAGTAAATTTTCATTTTAAGTGACTGTGGGGGGGAACAGCTGTGGTTGGCTTGCTCACAGGTTTGCTGGCTGCAAGCCCCGTATTTTTCATGTGATGACATTAGAAATGTCCAAACTTACAGAGAATATAAAAGTTTATCTGAACCAAAGTGACAACTTATGTCAGGAAACCACATCTCAAATGCTCTGCAGGATAACAGTCCTGCAGCTTCTTTTATGCATTGGAAATTAAAGCAGGAAGGCACGGCGGGATCAGGTTACACAACAGCATGGCCACAAACCACTTACAGTAAGAATACGGATGAATCTCAGACTTGCATGAAGGAAGCCACACACATGAGTCCAAGCTATGATGACTCCTCACAAAAGTTCAAAACCCTGAAGAAGTGACTGGTGTTGTTAGAAAGTGAGTAGTGACCTTGGAGAAAGGGAAGTTGGTCACTGGGAGAGGCAGGAGGAAACTTTTATTTTTTCTCGTGTGTGTGTGTGTGTGTGTGTGTGTGTGTGTGTGTGTGTTTCTGAAGTGAGAAGCAAGGAGGCAGAGAAACAGACCCTTGCAGGTGCCCAGCCAGGATCCACCAGGCAAGCCCACCAGGGGGCGGTGCTCTGCCCATCTTGGGCATTGCTCTGTTGAAACTGGAGACATTGTGTAGCCCCTGAAGTGAAAGCCATGGAGCTGTCCCCAGCGCCCGGGCCAACTTGGCTCCAATGAAGCCTTAGCTGTGGGAGGGAAAGAGAGAGACAGAGAGGAAGGAAAGGGGAAGGGGTGGAGAAGCAGATGGGCGCTTTCCCTGTGTGCCCTGGCCAGGAATCAAACTGGGACTTCCACATGTTGGGCTGACACTCTACCACTGAACCAGCTGCCCAGGGCCCTCTCTCTTGATATAGATGATGAATATACTACGTGCTTTGTAAGAATTCATAAAATTGTACATTAAATGATTTTATGCACTTCTCTGTGTGTTATTCAGTTTAAAAGTTTCTGAGATTGGAATAAAAATAATTTTAGGCAAAATAGAATTTCTGGGCAAAAAAGCATTAATAGAGACAGAGGGAGGATACTGAATGATAAAAGAACCCATAAAGAATATTTAATAAGTCACTCTTCGGTGGGATCAATTCCAATTTCATTTCTCTATTATGTTTTTTTCACTTCAATTGCTACATTGTTCATTTCTAGTATTTATAAGTGTCCTTTTCCATATTTGTGTCTTTGGAGTTATATCACCTCTTTGAACATTTTAAACAAATGTCAAGTCCTTCTCACAGAGCTCCATCAATCGATGGTAAACCTTCCAGTTTATGGCTTTTGCTTGTGTGCCATTTGTTTTCTCATGTGTTCAGTCATTTTGCAGACACATTTCTTTTTTTTTTTTTTTTTTTTTTTTCATTTTTCTGAAGCTGGAAACAGGGAGAGACAGTCAGACTCCCGTATGCGCCCGACCGGGATCCACCCGGCACGCCCACCAGGGGCGACGCTCTGCCCACCAGGGGGCGATGCTCTGCCCATCCTGGGCGTCGCCATGTTGCGACCAGAGCCACTCTAGCGCCTGAGGCAGAGGCCACAGAGCCATCCCCAGCGCCCGGGCCATCTTTGCTCCAATGGAGCCTTGGCTGCGGGAGGGGAAGAGAGAGACAGAGAGGAAAGTGCGGCAGAGGGGTGGAGAAGCAAATGGGCGCTTCTCCTGTGTGCCCTGGCCGGGAATCAAACCCGGGTCCTCCGCACGCTAGGCCGACGCTCTACCGCTGAGCCAACCGGCCAGGGCTGACACATTTCTTTTTTAGCGAAATTCATCTTCACTAGAAAAGCCTATAAGCCCCATGCAATCGTATAAATTGGAATTCTTATGATTCCTTCACCTTCCAGCCCTGACTTGACAGGTGCACACAGTAGGACTGTGAAATCTGTCCTCTGCCTGCACTGGAGCAGGAAGACCACCCAGTGGATGCCTGGGCTGGAGGATGTGAGCAGTGTCGAGGTGCAGTCCTGCCCCTGCCCACTCCTGGCCCTCACAGACACGGCCTACCGCACACCCCTGCCAGAGAGCTCCTTGCTGTCCCCAAGGGTTAGCTAAAGACGTGAAGGATTCTGGATGAGACTGTCCAGCCCACAGTCCTCAGAGCATGGGTTTCTGGATTCTCCAGACAAAACCAGTTTGGACCTAGCCATCTCAATTCCAACCAGCTACCTTTATTAGAATTAATCACACCTTGGCTCCCCACAAATGAGCCATTTTTGGATCTCAAGGGCTGACTCCAGAGCAGGACTGACTATGCCACCCAAACTGGACTAGACCCAGCATTTGTGGCCTAGAATCTAAGACCCCAGACCCAGCCACTCAACTGTCCCCGAGATTGTCTGAGAGCCTGGCCCTCAGTCACCCTGTCTGCCTGCGGTCTTTTCTGTGGCCTGCAAAGACTTAGTGTGGAGAAACTCTGGCATCAAACTCAGCATCATGGCTTTGAGACCGGTGTTCTTCGCCTTCTCCTTAGTACCATCATTACACGACTCATCCTCAGACACCAGATCATTGTTTGTGTCCCTGAACAAACCATTGGAGAACAAGTCATGATCTGTACATTTCAGAGCTGAAAAAAAGCAAGTCTGAGGCAGCTCCAGCCATAACTGACTCTGCATTCTTGAGAACTGGGGCTTTCCCATGCCTGTAGGTCCCCAGAGGTGGGGCTTTCCCACACCTGTTGGTTAGGAGCCTGTGATGGACCCTCGCCTCTAAGATCAGGCCACTTTCTTCTCCTGACCCTGCAGTCTTCTGCATCTTTAAGGTTCTGATTGCCGTCTTCATCACTGGTACTTACTGAGCACTTGCCACATGTCAGACACAGTGCCAACCATTTTATGTCAGTTAAATCCTCCCAAAAACCTCATGAGAGAAGAAGGCTAGGCTACATGTTTTTAAACTGTCTGTGCTTCAGTGTCCTCACCTGTAAAATAGAAAATAGTGATAAGACCTACCTTGCATGTGGTTAGGATGAAGTGTAAAAAGACATGTATAGAACAGGATCTGACAATTAATAAACATTTTACACTGCTTTGGCCGGTTGGCTCAGCGGTAGAGCGTTGGCCTGGCATGTGGATGTCCCTGGTTTGATTACCCATAAGGGAACACATGAGAAGCGACCATCTGCTTCTCTAACCCTTTTCTTCCACCTTTTCTCTCTCTTTTCCTCTTGCAGCCATGGCTCTAATGGTTGGAGCAAGTTAACCCTGGGTGCTGAGGATGGTTCCATGGCCTCGCCTCAGACGTGAAAATAGCTCAATTGCTAAGCAACAGAGCAAGGGCCCCAGATTGGCAGAGCATCGCTCAGTAGGCAGCTTTCCAGGTAGATACTGGTTTGGAGCACATGCAGAAATCTGTCTCAAGGCTTCCATGCCTCTCACGTAATGAAAAAATAAAAATAAATAAAAATAGTAGGTTCCATACCTACTAGCTATTGTTAATACTATGCCATCATTCCATTTTGCAAACTCAGAGGTAAATGAAGAATCTCAGAGGTATTGGGTAACTTCCCTGTGCACATCTAGGAAGCGGTAGAAGAGATGGAACTCCAGGCTGCCTGGCTCAGAGCCTGCGATCCTAGCCTGTGTTCCTAACTACATGCTATTACTCTGCTGCATTGCACTTCCTCTCTCTACAGTGGGGCAGATGCCTATTCAACGTTCAAAGCCCAACTCACACGTCACTTCCTCTGTGAAGTGTGCCCCAACTCCCCAAATGAAAGTTCTTCTCTCCTGGGTCTCCTGTATGTCCTGTAAATCCCTCTGTCAGTGGCCATCAGTGATAACTGTTTGCGTATTTGTCTCTCCATTAACTATGGCTTGCTTAAGCCTCGGGACCTTTTACTTCTGACAGTCCAACCATGACGGTGCCAGTGAGAACTTGAGAAAAGAGGGAGGAGAATTGAGCAGAGAAGGGCAGAAGGAGGCCCGAGGCAGTGACCTCTGTAGCATGAGCAGAGGGCCCTGGAGGACATCAGGCAGCCTCTGCCCCTCACTGTTGCTCAGGTACCCTCAGGTCCGGGGAGAGAGTAATGTACTATGTTGGCCCAAATCCCCAAAGTGATGGTTCTGCCAATCACGACACTAGTGTTCTCCAGGGAACACTTAGGAGACCAGAGGCCAGAAGTGTCCATGGGGGGTTGGGGTAGAGCCTGGTTCTTAAACGGGGCTCCTGGGCTGCTGAGGCCGAAGGCCAAAGTCATAAATCAGGACTGGGTTCAGATAGGAAAGGAGAAGTACTCAGGGAGATGATTCCAACCCAGTGTCCTTTGCCCTGGCAGGGCAGGAAGCCCAGGGCATCTGTAAGGCAGCCCACCAGTCCAGACAGGCAGCCAGGAGGCACAGAAAGTAGAGGAACTGGCCCCTGCTGGGTCAGAAGAGCCTGGCATGGTGGCAGAACAGAGGCTGGGCTTGATAAAGTTGAGTGGCAGCGCCCAGGAGAGCTGGGGAGACTCCCTTGGACACAGTGTCTCTTGTGTCCCTGGCCCTTTGCACAAAGGGGCAGGATGGACACACTCTCAGTGCTGAGAGCTACAGACCAGGCCTTGTGCTGGCCAGAGCCCAGGGCCCTCACACACCTACCTTGTCTTCAAGAGGTAGTGCTCCAGGCTATCATCAAGGCTTCCCACGTGTTTCCGGAAGCATGGAGCAGAGGAACAAAGCCCAGATGGCTAAGAGGCCACAGACAAAACTTGTAGAAGAATGACGGTATGGCTGATGAGTGTCAGAAACAATATGCCTCTAGTCACCAGCCCCAGACCTGTCGCTGTGGAAGGATAGGTCAGAGCTTGTCCAAGGGACCTCATGGTCCCAGAGGCTGGGTAGAGTGGAAGAAGCAGCCCCTCAAAACTCTATGCCTTCCAGACTATACTCTGCCACAACTTACAGTGTGACCTTGGAGAATGTAGTTCTCATTGATTCAAAGTGGGTAGTAGTTTTTCTGGGCCTACTTCATGGGGTCAGGAGTGGGAGAGATAAGACCCAACACTGAGAGGTGTATAGAGAGAGGGGGCAGGGGAGGGTACTGTTGCCAGCAGTGAGGTCTCAGGCAGTCAACGGCCTGGGACTCAGAGCGACTCAAACAAATCTCAGACAGTCGGTGCTAAGCTGGAGTCAGACTGCCCAGGGCCAGTGCTAGTTCTGTCTCTTGCTGTGTCTGACCTTTGAGCCAGTGCCTTTACCTGTTTGATTTCGTTGTCTCAAGTATGACTAATGATGCTGTTTGGTAGATTTTTTGTGTGAGGGTTAGCTGGGATAATCCAGTAAACTTCTCTGCACATGCCTGTCACCAGGTGAATGCCCAATCTTAGCTGCGGCAAACCATCTTGTTTTTGTCCCACCTTCTCACCTCCCTCGGTCCGCTCCCCCCAGGCTCATACCTGATGACAGTAGGGAGGAGCTCGGCAGTGTAGATGAACAACACACAAAGTCTATACCTTCAGGGATCATTTCTATAGTTTGCTACAACACAACAATCGAGGATTGTAGGCTGAATTCTCCGAGCAGGATCATCAAGAGCTTTGTGGGTTTCAACTGGTCAGACAATGTGTGTGCCCGAGTGTGGGGTCACCCTGCCATCAGGCTAGGTAGGGGAGGCCTTCCATTGGCTCTCCTTGGGTCTCTCTCAGAAGGCATCACAACCAACCGTTCACCCCACCCCACCCACACCTGGTCAGCCGGCTCAGACATTCAGTCAGAGGTGGGTCAGCCTGCCAAGGCCCAGTCAGACTGGGAGTTAGAAAATCTGCAGCGGGAGAGTTGGTCAGCAGGTTGGGAGGTCCCGTGGGGACTCATGTGACCTCTTAGGCCACCGTCTTCTATGCTGGACTCAACCCCTACACCTATGCCAATAGGCTCTCTCCTGTCTCCCACATCCTCACACAGAAGCAAGCCCACCAAGGAGGAAGAAAGGGCCCTGGAAACGCCATAGCTCAGGCACCGGTGTCCCTGCTCACTGCCCTGGGGCCCAGAGTTCGCAGCTCCTCCTCTGCCTACTTCTGCTGGACCCGACCCCAGCCTTCTCCCACTCCCCACTTCCGGTCTAGCTTTTCTTGGCTCTGGGATGAAATCAGAGATCTAGTTTTATCTAGATGGGATTCTATTCCCAGTTTCTCTCACACATTTGTGAGTTTTAAACATTTCTACTTGACTCATCATAGACTCACTTTAAAAAAAGAAAAATGAAGCAAAAGAAATTCAACAACAAAGTGGTTTGCCCGTTTTGTTTTAGTCAGCTCACGCAGTCAACATCTCAGACAAGAAAGGTCCCACATAGTCAAGAAGCTTACAGTTCCAGCCCAGCCCCATAGAAAGAGAGGGAGCCCCCTTGAGGCAGATGCTGGACACAACAGCCCCAGCTCAGACCCCAGCCCAGGCCCCAGCAGCCCAGGTGGTTCTTGTGGGTAACAACTGATCCGGTGAACACTTACAACTTAATGTCCACATCCTCCGCCCTGTCACTCTCTAGCCCTGTGACGTGACCTGGGAATAGTCACTGTCCTATGGTTCTGTGAAATGTTGAAACAGTCCTCCCACTTCCCTTCTTTAGTTCTGAGCCCACAGGGTACTAGGGCAGGTGCTCCCCAGGGAAGGAGAGGCCCCCATGCAAGAGCAACTCCTGAGAGGTGAGAGCTATACCGCACGCAGTCTTTAGTGGGCTCTGCTTTCCTGTTGAAGTTACAGCTTAACTCGTATTTCCCAATCAGAGGCTACAGATGAGAGGCCCGGGGGTGGGGCAGTTGAATGATTGTTGCTGCATCTGTCCCCATTGAACCACCAGATGTGAGGTGGGTTGGAATCAATGGAAGGTTGCCCACTCTCCTGCCTGCCTGCACAGGAACGAGTCCTTTGGATAGCACGCCCTCTCCTGGGTCTCTGAAAGCTGTGACTTGGATCCTCCCACCCCACCCGGGGATAGCAATGGTCTAGCAATCAGAGCTGGCTGTTGGTGCCCTGGGGCCTGTACAGAGGAGGTGGGCTTTGGGTGCAGGAGGCTTAAGGGGGGGGTTGACAGACGGCACGGGGGGTGTGCTTTGGGAAGAGTGGGCTGTATCTAAGGAGACGCTAAGGATAAGCAAGGTCATGAAGGTGCCTTGGAAGAGAGTCACAGCCAGACTCCACTTTCTTCCAATCTCCTCCATGAGAAGAATGGTACACAGCTGGGCAGGCACACACAGGATGCTGGGAATTATCTGGCTGGTGTGGAGGTTCATGCCAAAATTGTTCAATGTGAAGCCCAGCATCATAAAGCTGTAGCCACTATTAAAGCTGGAATGAAGAGGAGAGAAACACTCAGAGAGAACAGGAGAGAGAGAGACAAACGCAGAGGCATGCACGCAGACAGGGCAAGGCATAAAGATGGAAGCAGAGGAGAGCAGGCAGGGTGGGAGAAGAGAAATAAGCACGGGTCTGGGAGCTGCAGGCCAAGCCAGGGTCCTTAGGCCCTGCTCCCTTTCAGCCTGGCCACACCCTTCCTTCACCAGAGCTCCAGGCATGCAGGGCAGCCCTGGGGACTCACCTCACACAGGCCATCGTCAAGGTCACCTTGAACAGCTGCCTATTGTTATAGAAGTCCAGGAGTGAGGCGTCAGTCACTCGCTCTCTGGGCACCTTTAGCTACAAGACAAACAGGACCAGCCAGAGGCAGGGTGGAGACCCCAGCTTGCTCCTACCCCTCCAGGACCCACAAGACCAGCCTGCCCTCCCACCCCCCACCCCCGCCACTGTGCCAGCCTGGTCTCAGGCCTTCTCCTGACAGGATTTCATGTTGCTGTCACTGTTTCCCTCAAGCAGTGGACTGGGGACACCCTCTGGGCCAAGGTCTTACCTAAAAGAATGAGGAGGGGAGAGGTCCTTCCCCAGCCCCCTGCCTGGCCTCACTTTGTGCCCAAGACCTCTTTCCTGGTCCAATAGACTTAAAGGAATCTTCCTGTTGTTCACAGCAGCCGCATAGCACAGCATCTGCTTGGCCTTCTTCATCTTTCCTTTCACCATCAGCCAACGAGGGGATGCTGGGAGGATCCCACATGGCAAACACCTCCCCCATCCATCACTCCAAGATGCCCCAGAGACCTAAGTGGGCCCCATCACCACCTCCATAGTGGCCATGCTGTTCCAGCCTGAGCTCATTCAGACATCAGAGGCCTTGGAGGTGGCCACCAATCTGGATGTGTCCTCCGCCTCTCCTTGGTAGTCATCACCCCGGCCCTTGACCAAGCCACATACAGGCCCCATTGGTGCTCGGTGTCACCCTGGCCACACACTGCCTCTGCCTGGCAGTCTCTTTCCACTCAGTCAACTCTGAAAGCTCTCTGCTTTCTATCTCAGGGTCATCACCACCTGCCCTGGCATGCCAAGGGCACTGTCCTCCACGCCCATGTCCACACCCACGCTTGGAGCCCCATTCTCATAGTTGGGATTTCACCCAACATGATGAAGGAGTCGTTTCCTAGACAGCCCCATTTTTTGAGCCCTCCTGAAAACTCCTTGGCACCCTGCCATATCACAGGGGCCACCTCGTGGTTAGCAAGGACAAGAATATTTGCCAGCCTCAATTTTCTTTTTTGCCTTCAATCCTGACCATTTCCCTGTCCTTGAATCTTGCCTTTTGACACTATGCCTTCTGGTTCTCTGACATCTCCTGAAGGGTATCCTCAGAGGAGGGGCAAAGCTGGGGTCCAGAGGCTCTGCCCCTGGCTCTCTCTCATCTCATCCACTCATACTTTCTCCAGGGAACATTCCACCCCCTTCATCCCTTCAGGAACCCTTCCCACCCCTCAACCTCCAGTGCGCTGGGCCCCACCTTGTGCACGCCCTGTGCCCCTTTGCTTACCAGATATAGGGGATGAGAAAAAACAAAGGTGCCCCATCCCCATCCACAGCTGCCAGTGGGCAAATGTGTAGGAAAGCCCAGCCAGGAACAGGAACCCAAAGACATAAAAGCATTGGTCCAGGACGATGGCATGGGCATGGTGCTCCCCTGTTAGCCACTCAGTCACTGTGCAGAGGCCAAGAGGACAGCATCACAGTCAGCTCAATGTTCTTCTGAGATGCCCAGCCCTGTTTGAGACAGTTCAGGCTGAGCAAAGGTTCTTCTGCCTGCTCATGATCTGCCCTAGGTCCAGAGATAGCCTTCCAAAGCCAGGAAGAAGAGTGCCTTTCTGTCCTCCAAGGCACAGTCCAGGCCCCTTGTCTGACCTCCCAACCACAGCTATAGCCTCTGTTCCCTTGTCAGTCTGGCTGCTCTCTATACACCTCCTGCCTGACCACATGCCCATCACTGGGAAGGCCTGTTTCTGGGCCTTGTGACTGCCACATGGAGAGACAAGAAATCGCTCTCTTGTCTTTGTTCTTAGTGCATCCATGCTTTGGCTACTTCGGTCGAGCTTGTGTGAAGGAGACCGATCCCTCTGGCCAGGCTCTGGGTCCTCCTGCCAGGGAACCGTGAGCACACCAGGAGATGGCAGCTATAAGGGTGAATGAGTGTGTGGGCACTTCTTCAGGGCTTAATAACTGTAAGCCGTGGGGCGGGGGGTGGTGTATCAGGAGTCGTGAAAGGGGAATGTGTAGGGTGGAGGTGGTTAGAATGGAGAATGAGGGTGGAAGGGCCATCTAGGCACGAATTCTCTGCACCTTTGGGCAGCCTGGAGTGGAGGCTTCCTCCTCTACAGCCAGTGGGTTTGAGTCTCAATTCCATTCTGCAGGTTCGCCGATGGCCCCCTCCCTGCGCAGCCAGCCTCACCTAAAGATATGCTGCTGAGGCTGTAGCTCACCAATGCCTGGGACACCATGGAGCGGCAGATTCGATACTGCTGAAAGATACTGATGAAGGCTGACCCAAAGCCAAAGATCATCATCCCCATGATTGACAGCAGCATGATGGTGCCAAACCTGAGGGCATTGGAGGGGGGCTGCACCAGTCACGTAGGCCTCCACGTCTGGACTCGGTGGACACCTGGGACCAGGGTCTGAGCCATCCATGGACCTCCAGAATGCCCCTAACCTCGCCTTCCCCAGCTCGAGACTCCTCAACTCTGAATGCCCACGAGGAGGAGGCAAGGGCATCCCAGGGACCAGAAGAAACTCTGGGAGACTCACCTGTCACTTATGATCCTGAAGATGAGCGACCCCATCACGAGGCCAGCCATGAACATGGTCAGCTGAGCTTCCATGTTAAATTCCCTTCCACAGACTTAGTAAAACTGGAAATTATATGTAAAGATTGGCCACAGGCCTCCACCCCAGAGTCAGCCTTCTGGGTCCAGAGTCTAAGCTTCCTCCCAGGGTGAGCCTTTAAGCACAAAGGGCCTGGGACAGAGACAGGTACTCTGTGCATAGCCTGCCTCAGCTCTGTGACCTCTGCCTTCCATTCTACATCCCGCAAACGCTAGGAGTTAAGCCTGAACAGGTGCTGGCCGAGGTGGGAGAGGTCACTAAGTAAGGGCCAGCATCACTAAAGACCCTTCCCCAAATGCGACTCTGGATGCGAGCCTAAAGATTCAAATTGGGTGGGTCTATGCTATGAAAGGTCCAGGATGCAGCTTAGACTGAGAAACCCTGTAAAAGGTGCATGATCAAAGCTGCTTCTTCCTTCAATTCCTTACCTTCTGTGAGTGCAGAGGGCAGAGCCACAAGTACAGAAGCAATTCCCCGGACAGATGGCAAACCCTGCCATCTGCCTTCTGCCCCTACTCCCAAAGGCACTCCAGCTTTCTGGATAAGACAGGTAAGGCCAGGGCTGGGCAACAGCGATCCTAGTTTCTGCCCTGGCCCTTCCTCTGCAGGGTGACCTTGAGCCTATTGCTTCCTCTCCTTGATCCTCAGTTTCCCCACCTGGCTGTTGAAGGTGAGGGCATATCTCTGGGCCTGTGCAGTAGCTATAGACAACTCAGGACAAGGCACACCTCATTGATCAGCGATCCTGTCTTGCTCTTGGGATAGATCCACCCATCACTACATGGCTGTGTTTGCTTGAGGCCAAACTGGATGATGGAATCCAAATCCTAGGAGACAGGTGAATGCATTAGGCAGGTCAGGAAACTGCCATTGGCATCTCGGGGCAGGGTCAGGTTCAGCTGCTCATCTTCTGACAGGTTCGGGCCCACTGCCAGAATCCAGCTGGTATTGCAATAGGCCTTTTGGGCTGAGAACACAAACATGTCAACAAACATGAAAAAGGAGGGCAGCAAGTAGGGCACGAAGCCTGGGGCCACCAGGCCCCGCTGGAATGTGCCAAGTTCCCCCGCTGCATCCATGATATGGGCAAAGATGTCATCCTTCGTGGTGTTGATGGCCCTCAATTTGTGTAACTCCGTCCTTAGAGATTCGGACTGGGATTGCTCTGCGGCCACACTTAAGTTGCTGGAAGAATTCTGGGTTTTGAGCTCCATTCTCAAGTTGTCCTTGCTTGCCATCTGTTCAAAGAAAGGACACAGTTTGATCTCTACTGACACCACTTCCTAGACATCAGGGGATGGTGTGGGAGCCACTGGCTAGAAATTAGCCTCTCTGCTGGAACAATTTGGATCCTAACCCTGCTGTGCTCTGTAGTTCCCTTCTTTGCTTCAGAACCCTCTTAATTAACATAATTTGTCCCCATTGGCCCACCCATCTCTATTTTTTAATGTTTTAGGAAATGCTGTGCTAAGTCCTCAGGAATTCTCCTACAATTTTCTCACAACTCCAACTGTTTACACACACACCAAGGCACTACCAGTCTGGCGAAAAAAGAGTTCTCCAGGGAACAAACATCAATAATCCTCTCCTCCGTGCCCCTGCCCTCAGATCTGCATCAGGAGTGGCCAGAGAAAAGCCCAGGGTGGTGGCTGGAAGCCTTGACCATGGAGGTGGGGAGCCAGGGCTGGTGTCGGGAGGCGCCCAGATAGTAGGATGGCATACAGCATCATCACGCCTAGCCAGAGGCAGGTCTGGGGAGGCGTTAGGTAGCGATACTGACCGTAAGGATGCTACCTGGAACAGCAATAAGGGAGGTGGGGAACTAAGTTTAAAACCTGCTTGAAGCCAAAATTCTCAGCCCGGCTGAAGAGGTCCTGGAATAGGGGTTCCCTTGGCTACCACCAGAAGCAAGCCTGTGCTGAAGGAAAGTTTCTGTAAATTAAGCCCACAAGGCTTTTACAGATTAAGATTAAGCAAAACTCAAAACAGAGATTATCAAATACATGAGAAGGCAGGCCATTCTGAGTCAGCAGAAACAAGAAACTATAGAGTTAGACTGAACTCATGATTTTACATTGCTGTAGAACACGTATGTGGATGTACTTTCTATCTCTGTCCACTGAGATAGCCTAAGAGTAGTGCATGTTCATAGCAGTGGTCACATCTGATACTCAGATCTTGGTTTCTAAGGACACGAACCAGGCTTCTTTGGAGGAGTGGTGGATTTGAGGGTTGGAGCAGAGAAAGTACTGATGTCTTATGGTGCCAGAGGTAAGCAATTGCCCCCCAAATGACAGGGTGTATCAAAAGGGCACAGGATTCAAATGGACGGAGTCTCCAATAACCAAACCTGAGACAGAGCAACAAAATAAATGATGATTGCAATAGGTGACCCATCAGACAAATATATCTGAGTCCATGCTGATATAAATAAATAACTGAATAAATAAACAGGAGAAAAGTAACAATATAATGTTTATCACAAGAAAAAGTTGTAATTATGTGAAAAGAAATTTTAAAAAGAAACAAATTCAGTAAAGGAGCAAAATACAAAAAAAAAAAGACCATTTTATATATATCTCCTCCATGTTCTTTAGGGAAGATTTTGGATATTGTAGTGAGGGCCTATAGCAAGATAAAGGCCTGACACATATAGAAATGCTAGAGTTGGTCTCCTTAAGAAGATTGAAAAGATAAAATGGATGTGAACAATATAACCTTGTTTTGAAATATGCAAACTTGTTATGTACTACTGGAACAAGAGCAAAGTAAATCAGAACTATGAGCCTGGCCTGCTCTAGGCCTTGAAAAGCACCTCACCTGCCTGTGTCAGCCTCCACTCTGTGGTGGAGAGCAGTGAACACAGGAGGGGTCAGTGACCTGCTCCGGGTCCAATCGCCAGCTCTAGCGGCAGGATTCAGGGCCAGGCCCGACCCCAAAGACCACACCTTTGTAAAACAGGTGGTTTGTCCAGGCCGCCGCCCGCCAGGCTGGCTCTCCACCCGAGGGGCAGACACTGCATTCATAATGGCTGCCAAGGGAAAGAGGGAATCTTGGAATCCGGTGATGATGGATAACTCAATGAAAAGAGTTCAAAAGCTAGAGTCACTTAGGAGTGGGGAGGGGTTACTTTGTTCCACTTGGTTGTCTGATGTTTGGAAGATCAAATGAGACCTGTGTGTAGGGCAGGAACTCAGTCTTGAACTTCACCACCATGTTGAGCAATCCCTTGACTACTCGGATGCTAATTTCAATCGGCAGTGGGTTTCCATGGCTTGCCTTTCCAGTTGGACCTGTCAGTGTAGATTTCCTCATAGGATCGGTTGCTGCCAAGCCAGTCATTCCTGAAAAGAAACAATTCTATGTATATTTTATCACAATGAAAATGGTATACAAATACTGTGTGTGTAAGACATTTGTGCAAAATAATTATAAAACAGATAAATATGTTAAGGAAGAAAACCAGAGAGGTGTCTCATGATCATGAATAAAAGTTGTCTGTTCTTCCCCATATTGACCTGTACAATCAGTACAACTCCAGTCAAAATCCTAAAGATATTGGTTGTAAAATTTGTTATGATTCTAAAAAATTTTTAAGATTTTGTTTATTGATTCTTAGAGAAAGAGAGACAAAGACAGACAGAAAGGGAGAGAGATGAGAAGCATTAACTTGTAGTTGTTGCACCTTAGTTGTTCATTGATTGCTTCTCATTTATGTCTTGATCAGGGGGCTCCAGCAGAGCCAGTGACCCTTTGCTCAAGCCAGCGACCTTGGGCTCATGTTGATGATCCCACACTCAAGCCAGTGACTCCATGCTCAAGCCGTACAAGCCTGCGCTCAAGCCAGTGATCTCAGGGCTTCAAACCTGGGTCCTCAGCATCCCAGGCCAACACTCTATCCACTGAACCAAGACAAGTCAGGCAATACCACACTAAAAATATGAGAAAAAGGAGCCCAGATGCCCACTGACACAAGAATAGATAAATTCGGGTATGTTTAGAGAGTGGACTATAACATAGCAGTGAAAACAAATTCATTTCATCTACATCCATTATGACTTGACAGGCAGGCTATCGCTGGTTGAAGATGAATGGGACCCTGAGCAGAGGAATGAGGGCAGCCTCCGGAAGCTGGACAAGGAAATAAACATTCTCCCCAGAGCTTCCAGAAAGGGAACAGCCCTGATGACACCTTGACTTTAGTCTAGTGAGGCCTATTTGGGACTCTTACCTCCCAAACTATACCGTAATACACTGGTGTTGTTTTAAGCTAATACATTAGCAGTAATCTGCGCCAGCAGCATCAGGACAGCGGTGCAGTGTGTATATGTGTAAGGCTGGAGTGGGCGGAGGTGGACAGAGGAGACTTCCCAGGGGGAGGGGAGAGGAAGGAGGGAACCTTTGCTCCCCTCCCAGAGAGTTGGCTTTCAGTCCTGGAGCCCATTGTACCCACCGTGCCCTGCAGGCCTCCTTCAGGGACCCCCCAGCATCCCCTGAACACCCACATGGATGTGACAGTCTGCCAGGACCTGAAACACTTGCTCCCTCTACTGACCCCACAGGTCCCCTGCCAGGTAGACAGGCCCCAGGCAATTGGTTTTCAATATACAAGAGAGGAAACTGAGGCCTAGAAAAGTATAGCCAGGGGCAACTCTGTCTGAGGGCAGGAAATGGCCAGATGCCACCCTGGAGAACTCTCACTTTCCGTGCGGGCAACCTCTCCTTCCACAGACTCCCCACAGTCTAATGTGTCCTGGCAGGCTTCTGTTCACATCTGTGCTGGGACTGCGACCCTGCAATTGCCACCCTCCATACCCTTCTCGTCCTCCGTCCTGGAGACAAAATCACCAGCCAAGCCAGGGCCCACCTGACCACAATCCAGGACCAACTGGACCATTGGCAGCAGAACCTTTGAGTTTCATTGGTGGCTAGGAAGTAGTGTCACATGGGCAGGGATGTCCATTGGGTGGGCTAGGAATGATGAGGAGCAGCATTCTACTCCAGGGGCATAACTGCCCACAGATCCCGGGACAGAATGGGGCAAGGCAGGATGGGAAAATCTCCACGTGAACCAGCTTCATACCTTTGTGCAGACTGTTCCTGACACCTGGAGCCCCTGCCCTCCCGTTAAGGGTCTCACCTCTACTTGGGGAGATTCTCCCATCGGTCTAGACAACTTATCCACCTTCAGTCCCCACACGCTGGGGGTGGTGGGGACAGTCAGAGGGGGAACCATCTGAACCTTCAGTGGCTCCCAGGCCTGGGGGCAGACGTGAGGCAGAGCTTCGGCTGGGCCCTCAGCAGTGGCACCGCTACTCTGTGCAGGACAGTTCTTTCCCTGCAGCTGAAGGGGAGGAGGCAGCAGAGGGAGGAGGTTGGGTGGTGAGAAGTTGGGGAGCTGCGACAGAATGGCTTCTCCTTCTCTGAGAGGAGGTAGAAGGAAGGGATGCAGAGCGGAGGTGAGAAAAGGCACTGGTGAGAGGCGGGAGACCAGCTGACCAGAGGAATCGGGTGGGAATGCTGGGTGCAGTCAAAGGCCCAATGGAGGCTGATGACCGTCAATTCACAGAATAGACTTGTGGGCATGGGACCTTGTCCAGCAGTGCCCAGCAGTCTGGGGTGCAGCTAGAGAGAAGTTAGATGTTTGGGCTCTTTGGCTGATGTTTGGGTTCAACCAAAGGGTGAAAGGGATAAAGTACAAGGTGTTGGTAACAGAGAGAAAGGATTCTTATCCTCAATAGAAATTAGAGTGGTGGCTTACCTCAGGGGTCCCCAAACTATGGCCCATGGGCCGCATGCGGCCCCCTGAGGCCATTTATCTGGCCCCCGCCACACTTCTGGAAGGGGCACCTCTTTCATTGGTGGTCAGCGAGAGGAGCATAGTGCCCATTGAAATACTGGTCGGTTTGTTGATTTAAATTTACTTGTTCTTTATTTTAAATATTGTATTTGTTCCTGTTTTGTTTTTTTACTTTAAAATAAGATATGTGCAGTGTGCATAGGGATTTGTTCATAGTTTTTTTTATAGTCTGGCCCTCCAACGGTCTGAGGGACAGTGAACTGGCCCCCTGTGTAAAAAATTTGGGGACCCCTGGCTTACCTCCTCAAATCTGAGGACAGAGGTGGAGAGGCAGTAATAAGGCCAACAGACCACAAGGGTCCAATGAGGCTAAGGATGGCATTATGGACTGAATGTTGGTGTCCTCCCTCAGCCTCCCAAATTTATATGTTGAAGCCTTAACTCCCTTGGTATTTGGAGCTGGGTGTTGGGGAGGCGACTTGGGTTAGATGAGGTCATGAGCATGGGCCTTCCTGATGAGATCAGTGGCTTTTTAAGAAGAGAGAGCTCCTTCTCCCTCCACCTGCACGCAGAAGAAACACTGGTGAAGGTACAGCGAGAAGGTGGCTGACCGCAAGCCAAGAAGAAAACCCTTATCAGAACCTGACCCTGCTGGCACTATGATCTTGGACTTCCAGCATCCAGAACCATGAGAGAATAAATTTGTGTCGAAAGCCACCAATTTTTGGTGCACTTGTTATTGCAGCCTGGGTAGGCGAAGGCAGATGGGAAGGATGGAGCAAAGATTCCGAAGGTAGGAAGCTGTGGTCAGGGGAGGAGACTCCTGAATAAGTATTCCTTTGCTCATATGTCAGACATTTTTGAGATGTTAGAAGCAGAGCTGCCTTTTCCCAAGCTGATGGTGGGTGCTGGAGCGCTCAGGATAAGCACGGACCAGATGGCATCAGCCAAATGAGGCTGTGTGAGCCGGAGCGCAGGTGGCAGGAGCAAGGAAGACATGGATTTCTATAAGAGGAGGTTTTTACAAGTGCGAAGGGCTGAAAGGATTGAGCAGCAGCAACGGGGAGCAAAGAGGCGCCCACCCCAGCTCCCCAGTGTGGAGAGTATGTGTGAACACAGGAAGAGGTGGGAGACGGGGTACCCTTCTGAGAGGGTTGAGGACACAGGGGTCAGCCACATTAGGGACAGGTAGGAGACCATGGTTGGAACTGGGTGTAGTTAGGGCCAGGTCAGTGGACTGGAGTCCAAGTAGAGGAGTTGGCTGAGGAAGTGTGGGACTGCCTTAGACTTTTGACAGTGACGTAGTCAACACAAGAGGCATAATGGTATAGTGGTCTATCTCAGGGGTTTCTGTGAGGAGGGTGGGCACTGAGCCCGGAGGCAAAGGAAACTGAGAAGCTAGCCTATGTGCCCAGGGCACAGGCCAAGGGAGCAACCAACCAAGACAAAGGACCTTCACCTCCTCATTTGCTCTCCGACCCAGCTTCCTCCCAGTTCTGTTGTGTCTTTCCTCCAGTGGCAGTTAGTGTTGGCACTTATCATTAGTATCCTTATAGCTTCCTCAAGAGTAGTCTCAAAGAGGCTGCCAGCCCTGCTGATAAGCAGGAGTGTCCTACTGCATGAGGAAGTTAAATTAGGGATGCCTGATCGACATAGAGCTTGGGCTCTACTGGGACAACTAGTTTACCTTTTATTACTAACATTGTGATCTACACATTTTTTTATGGTCTTATAAATTCTCAAAAAGGAAAGCAACTATAGAACTTGATAAAATTTTGTACCTTAAAACATTATGTAGTTTCTAGGTAAATCATGGGATTATCCCTCCTTCCTCTAGTCTAATAAGTCTTTTCACAGTAAATTAGTAAAAAGAAAAAAAAAGTACAGACTAAAGAGATTTCAGTTAATTTTTCAAAAACAGGAGAATGTATTGAATAGAGGGTCTGATAATTGACCTCGTTGAGAGGGACGAACCAGAACTCAAGTGCAAAGGTGATAGAAAGGAAGCCATTTGATTTACTTCCTAGAAACCTAATATAACTCAGGATCTAGGGGTAATAGGTGTAACAAAAGTTGGGCTTATTCTTTGAATAAATAAAATCAAAAGTTCTTTGGGAATGTTAGGTCTAAAAGGAGAATGAGAAGGAGGAACTTGGCTGAAATGAAAGATTAGGTGTCAATCTGTACACTGAACTGTGGGACCTCTACTTCCCCCAACTTGCTTCCAGATTGCCAGTAGTGACACTTTTCCATTTCACTATTTCTCTCTATTCATTTCTCTTTCTGAAATTAGAGGCCTTTTTATTCTCTGTAGAAAGTGAATGATATAAGAGGCCTCTAAATGTTGACATTTAGGGTCTATTTCTAAACAGAAAGATTGCCTTACCATGAAGCCCACCAGTTCATAAGTTTTCTCTCTCACACATAATTCTAAGCAGTTTTTAAATATAAATGGATGGATCACCTGACATTTGGACAGAGCCACTGTCATCTGCAATACATTATGGGATATGCTGAGAATTCTCAACTCCTGGTGTCACATAAATATAGAGACTGGAAAAGATAATTATTTTCTTTCTCAGTATTCCTGGCATTAGTGTAGCTCTGATCCACAGTTTATGGCCATGAAACAAAAGTGGAATTTTGCTTTGTGGGTAATTTTTTCAGAAAGCTTTTGCTTTCCTGATAAAAGGGACAAGTGTTGCAGATATCAGCCTTTCTTTTATCTCTTCCCTTCCTTGAATTTGGTTGTGATGCCTGGAACTAAGACACTATTATATACTCATGAAATAAAAAAGATCACCTCAGAGATTGTAGATTTGATATTGTTAAACTATTGAACCATCAAGCTGCCTATGTTTGGTATTGTTATACAGGGTAGGTTAAAAGTAAGCTTTCAGTTGTAAGTATATAAAAAAGTGAATTCTTGTATTACTGCTTATTATGGTATCTCTCATATGGCAACCATAAGCCAACTTTTGCTCTATGCTGTATAATCCATTGTTAGTCACTACAACTATATTGTATACCTTTCTGATTGACACAGCCACTCACATGAAAGAGACCAACATACACTGAAAAAAAGGAGATGAAAGGACATAAGATAATATAGGAACAAAAGGAGATATAAAGCAAAATTATCACATCCTGAAAGCTAAAACAAGGTATTACTGGTTACAAAATAAGGTCAAAATTTCTGGAAAATAAGTATTTCAAACTGTATGCTAAAAAAACTAGACAACCTAAATAAAATGGACAAATACAATCTTCCAAATGGAAACATACAATCTTCCAAAAATCAATCTGGAAGACTCAGAAAACCTAAACAGACCAATTACAACAAACAAGATCAAAAAAGTTATCAAAAAACTCCCAACAGAGAAAAGTCCTGGGCCTGATAGCTTCACAAGTGAATTCTACCAAATATTTAAAGAAGAACTAACTCCTATCCTTCTCAAGAAATTTCAAAAAATTCAAGAGGAAGGAAAACTTCCAAGCTCCTTTTATGAGGTGAGCATAATTCTGATTCCAAAACAAGGCAAAGACAACACAAAGAAAGAAAATTATAGGCCAATATTCCTGATGAAATTTGATGAATCCTCAACAAAATATTAGCAAACTGGATCCATCAATATATGAAGAAAATTATACACCAATATCAAGTGAAATTTATTCTTGGGAGGCAAGGCTGGTACAATATTCGCAAATCAATCAATGTGATTCATCACATAAACAAAAGGAAGAAGAAAAACCACATGATAATTTCAATAGATGCAGAAAAACCATTTGATAAAAATCTAGCATCCATTCATGATCAAAACTCTCAGCAAAGTGAGAATACAGGAACATACCTCAATATGATAAAGGCCATCTATGACAAAGGCACAGCCAACATCATAATCAATGGGCAAAAATGAAAAGTAATCCCCTTAAGATCAGGAACAAGGCAGGGGTGCCCCCTTTCACCACTCTTATTCAACATAGTCCTGGAAGTCCTAGCCACAGCAATCAGACAAGAAGAAGTAATAATAGGCATCCAAATTGGAAAAGAAGAAGTAAAACTTTTATTATTTGTAGATGATATGATATTATATATAGAAAACCCTAAAGTCTCAGTCAAAAAACTACTGAATCTGATAAATGAATTCAGCAAGGTGGCAGGATATAAAATTAATACTCAGAAATCAGAGGCATTTTTATACACCAACAATGAACAGTCAAAAAGAGAAATTAAAGAAACAATCCCCTTCACTATTGCAACCAAAAAAATAAAGTACCTAGGAGTAAATTTAATCAAGGAGATTAAAAACTTGTATTCAGAAAATTATAAAACATTGATAAAAGAAATCAAGGAAGATACAAACAAGTGGAAGCATATACTGTGCTCATGGTTAACATCATTAAACATGAATAAACATCATTAAAATGTCTGTATTACCCAAAGCAACTTATAAATTCAATGCAATACCAATGACATACTTCAAAGATATAGAACATATATTCCAAAAATTTATATAAAACCAAAACAAAACAAAACAAAACACAAATAGCCTTGGCAATCTTGAAAAGAAAGAATAAAGCAGGAGATATCACACTTCCGGATATCAAGTTATACTACAAGGCCATTGTACTCAAAACATCCTGGTACTGGCATAAGAACAGACATATAGATCAATGGAACAAAACAGAGAACCCAGAAATAAACCCACAGCTTTCTGGACAACTGATATTTGACAAAGGAGGTAAGAGCATACAATGGAGTAAAGACAGCCTCCTTAATAAATGGTGTTGGGAAAATTGGACAGCTACCTGCAAAAAAAATGAAACTAGACCACCCACTTACACCACTCACAAAAATAAACTCAAAATTGATAAAAGTCTTAAATGTAAGCCATGAGACCATAAGCATCTTAGAAGAAAACATAGGCAGTAAGCTCTCCAATATCTCTCATAGCAATATATTTACCGATTTATCTCTACTGGCAAGTGAAATAAAAGACAAGATAAACAAATGATACTATATCAAACTAAAAAGCTTTTGCAGAGCTAAAGACAATAAGAACAGAATAAAAAGACAAACTACACAATGGGAGAATACATTCGACAATACATATGATAAGGCGTTAATTACCAAAAATTATAAAGAACTTGTAAAAAAACAACCGGAAGACAAACAATCCAATCAAAAAATGGGCAAAAGGAATGAATAGACACTTCTTCAAAGAGACATACAGATGGCCAATAGGCATATAAAAAAAATGCTCAACATCATTAATCATTAGAGAAATGCAAATTAAAACCACAATGAGATATCACCTCACACCTGTCAGAATGGCGCTCATCAACAAAACAACACAGAATAAGTGCTGGCGAGGATGTGGAGAAAAGGGAACCCTCCTTTACTGATGGTGGGAATGCAGACTGGTGCAGCCACTGTTGAAAACAGTATGGAGATTCCTCAAAAAATTGAAACTCGAACTGCCTTTTGACTCAGCTCTCCCACTTTTAGGAATATACCCTAAGAACACCATAGCACTGTTCCAAAAGGAGGAATGCACCCCCATGTTTATGGCAGCATTGTTCACAATAGCGAAGATCTGGAAATAGCCCAAGTGTCTGTCAGTGGATGAGTGGATTAAAAGGCTTTGGTACATATATACTATGGAATACTACTCAGCCATAAGAAATGATGACATTGGATCATTTACAACGTGGATGGACCTTGATAACATTATACTGAGTGAAATAAGTAAATAAAAAAAACTAAGATGTAAATGAATCCATACATAGATGGGACATAAAAATGAGACTCAGAGACATGGACATAAATGTGATGATAACCGGGGGGGAGGGAGGGAGGGGATGGGAGAGGAAAGAGAGGAAGAAGGTGGTGGGGGAGGGGCACAAAGAAAACCAGATAGAAGGTGATGGAAAACAATTGGACTTTGGGTGAGGGGTATGCAACATAATCAAATGTCAAAATAATCTGGAATTGTTTTCTCTGAACATGAGTACCCTGATTTATCAATGTCACACCATTAAAATTAATAAAACAAACAAACAAAAAACAAGTATTTCAGAAAATGCTCTTAGAAATATGATAACTGAAATAAAAAATTGATAAGGTTGGTAGATAAATTGTAGATAGCTTTTTAGAGAATAGAGCAAGAAAAGTTTAAAATATGAAAGTATAAGAGATACAATAACCAACCAGTATGAGTTACAGAAAAAAAAAAAAGGAAGAAATTATCAGATAGCCCAACCTGGCCTGGTGCAGTGGATGAAATGCCGACCTGGAACCCTGAGGTCACCAGTTCAAAACCCTGGGCTTTCCTGGTCAAGGCACATATGGGTGTTGATGCTTTCTGCGACTCCCTTCCTGCCTTCTCTTTCTTTTTGTCAGTCCTCTCTAAATTGAATAAATAAAATTTTAAACTGAAAAAAAAGTTGAGCAGTGAACAGGAAAAAATTTCAATTTAGAATTCTGTAGCTGAACTATTAATCATTGTGAGAGCAGGATGTAGAAATTTTTTAGTGTGCAAGCATTCAGAAACTGCCTCTCACGGAACTCTTTCTGGAGAGCTATTAGAGGATATGATCCACAAAGGTGTTAATAAACCAAGAAAGTGAGTAGGAATGTCCAGAGTGTGCAGTATCTAGTTTAGACTAAAACTGAGGACTGAGGACCCTATGAAGGATGTCTCCAGGTGAAAAATGGAACCACTTCTTTTAGAAATCTTAAATTAGATTACTTGAAAAATAATACAGACAGCTTTTTTATATATCTAATGGAACATGAGAAACATTAGGTACATTGAAAAATTAAGCAAATGAAACAAAGGACATTTATTTAAAAAAAATTCTACCTGAAAAGAAATTATTATACTCCTTGGCTCATCATTGGACAGTATTTATATAGTCATTTATTAATTCAACAAATAGTTACATGCCTGCTGAGTGCCAAACATGGTATCATATATATCAATGGATGAAGCAAAGTCACTGCTCCCTAGGACAGAGTAAGTATATCAAATGATGATTACCATAGAGAAAAATCAAGCCAGGAAACTGGGTCAGGGCATGTGAGCATGTGGATGTGTGGGTTTTTGTTTTAAATAGGGTGCTTTCAAAGGGCTTCAGCAATGAGCTGAGATTTGAGTAGAGACTGAAGGAAGAATGGGAGCAAGCCCTGCTTAAATTTGTCAATGGGGAACATGTTTCAGGTAAAGAGAAAGCAAGTGCAAAGGGTCAGTGATAGCAGCATACTTGACATCTTTGAGGAGAGGTAGGGCCTAAATGGAATGAACAATGGGAAGGTTGGTATCAGATGAGGTCAGAGGGGCAGAAAGGCCAAATTATTTAGCACTTGGTAGTCCATTGAAAGAGTTGGCTTTTCTCTAAGACACTCAAGCTTTTGAGCTGTGGAATGATTTGACTGATTATTGTTTTAAAAGAATCACACTAGTTGTAGTGATGTGAATTTAAAGGGGGGACAAGGACAAAATCAGGTTAATTGGGAGGCTGTTTTCATTAATTTAGGCAAGAAGTAATAATAGCTTAGACTAGAGTTGTAATATTGGCAATAGTAAGATATGAACAAAATCTGTATATATTTTGAATTCAAATTTGATGCCTGAAATTGTGATGTATAGATTTGCAGATTTATGGGTTGTATGAGCTAGAGAGGAATTGAGAACACTAAGGTTTTTGTCTTTCAAGCTACTAAGAGTAACTGGAGCACTGGGATTGAATTTGCTGAGATGGGTAAGACTGTGGGAAGACATAGTTTCTCAGGTGTATTTATGGAATTGGTAGTTAAGTTTTAGCTATATTAAATTTGATATTTTATGGTAATGTAAACACTGATTATTTTATGATAAAACTAGACTAAGCATGACAGTTAGGATGGTAGTATTAGTGAAAATTTTCTTTTTTCCTTTTTTAAGCGTGAGAGAGAGAGAGAGAGAGAGACAGAAAGGAGAGATATGAGAAGCATCAACCCATAGTTGTGGCACCTTAGTTGTTCATTAATTGCTTTCTCATACATGACTTAACCAAGGGGCCCCAGCTGAGTCATTGACCTTGGGCTCAAACCAGAGACCTTGGGCTTCAGGCCAACAACCTTTGGACTCAATCTGTAGCCTTGGAGTTTTGAACCTGGGTCTTCAGCATCCCAGGCTGATGTTCTATCCACTGCTCTACAAGCCTGGACAGGCCCTAGTACTTTTTAAATTTATTTATTTATTTATTCATTTTTATTTAGTGAGAGGAGAGTAGACAGAGGCAGATGCAAACTTCTGCATGCACCCTGAACAAGATCTCCCCCCTTCCCCATGACAAGCCCACTAGGGGGTGATGCTCTATCCATTTGGGATCTTGGCTCCATTGCAACTGGAGCCATTTTTTTTTCTTTAATGCCTGAGGCAGAGGCCATGGAGCCATCCTCAGTACCCATGGCCAACTTGCTCTAATCGAGCCATGGCTGTGGGTGGGGAGGAGAAGAGAGTGATGGAGAGAGAGAAGCAAAAGGGGGAGGGTGGAGAAGCAGATGGGAATTTCTCCTGTATGCCTTAACCAGGAATAGAACCTGGGACATCCACACACCAGGCTGATGCTCTAATACTGAGTCAACTGGCCAGGTCAGTCCTAGTACTTTTAATATACACAAATTTGGTAGACACCCTAGTCTTTGTGTTCTTTTTTTCCCCCCGAAGTTAAAAGCTGAGAGGCAGTCAGACAGACTTCTGCGTGTGCTCAACTGGGATCCACCTGGCATGCCCAACAGGGGGCAATGCTCTGTCCATCTGGGGCATTGCTTCTCTGCAACCAGAGCCATTTTAGCTTCTGAGGTGGAGGCCATGGAGCCATCATCAGCGCCCAGGCCAACTTTGCTCCAATGGAGCCTTGGCTGCAGGAGGGGAAGAGAGAGAAAGGAGAGAAGAGAGGGTGGAGAAGCAGATGGACACTTCTCCTGTGTGCCCTGTCTGGGAATCAAACCAGGGACTTCCACATGCTGAGCCGACTCTCTTCACTGAGCCACCAGCCAGGGCAGTACTCGTGTTCTTTAACCTTTTTTCTAAGGTTGTTTCATTTACATTGCCACTCACACTCATGATCATATAGTAGATTGGAGAAATTCAAATGATTTATTCAACTTCAAGCATTCTTTTCTGTGATCACATCTATCCTTCTAGCTCATTCTGTTTAGTACCAGCCTTCCACATTTATTCACCACACAGTGACTTGAATTTTAATCCATTAATCACATACTTTTCACTTTACTTCATTCCTTTCTGTTCTTACTTAACCTTTTTCCAGTTTAATTGTAAGGCTAAGCCTATGCATTAGCTTTCTAATCTTTAACATTCCTTCTACCATGATTTGCTCATGTAGCTGATAATCACAGGACCGTGATGGGAAACCTTTTTATAAAAACTGCCCACTTTTGCAGTGCTGGTCAACCTGGTCCCTCCTGCCCACTAGTGGGCACTCCAGGTTTCATGGTGGGCAGTAGTGGAGCAACCAAACAGCACCACAATTGGCCCACCATAAAAGCTGGAACATCCACTATTGGGCAGGAGGGACCAGGTTGACCAGCATTGCAAAAGTGGGCGGTTTTTATAAAAAGGTTCACCATCACGGTCACAGGAGAAAAAAACACTTGACTTCAGCTGATCTCATTCTCAACTGGTCCACTTATCTCAACTAGACCAGACTGTTGCCTGGTAGTCAGTCGTATACCTATTTTTGATTTAAAAAAAAATTTTAATAATATATTTTATTTGTCCGCTATATCTTACATACAGGGGTAGGCAAAAAGATAAATTTATGGTTCATATGAAAAAAGACTTGCAAGTTATGATTATTACAATAGCTTTATTAACTCTGTGTTTTGTGTACTTACAACTATAACCTACTTTTGCCAATTTTAGTATTATCATTTCAGTATTCAAGCAATATTAAAATTCCTGAGCTATTTTATTCTATTTTGTTTTGTACTAAGTCTTTGAAATTTGGGTGTATTTCACACTTATGGCATACCTCAATTCAAAATGACCACCTTTTTTTGACTAATTATACTAGGGTGACATCAATAAATCAGGGTACATATATTCAAAGAAAACATGTTCAGGTTATCTTGTCGATCAATTATGTTGCATACCCATCACCCAAAGTCAGATTGTCCTCTGTCACCTTCTATCTAGTTTTCTTTGTGCCCCTCTCCCTCCCCCTTCCCCTCTCCCTCCCCTCCCCCCCCGTAACCACCACACTCTTGTCCATATCTCTTAGTCTCATTTTTATGTCCCACCTACGTATGGAATAATGCAGTTCTTGGTTTTTTCTGATTTACTTATTTCACTCTGTATAATGTTATCAAGATCCCACCATTTTGTTGTAAATGATCCGATGTCATCATTTCTTATGGCTGAGTAATATTTCATTGTGCATATGTGTCACATCTTCTTTATCCAGTCTTCTATTGAAGGGTTTTTTGGTTGTTTCCATGTCTTGGCCACTGTGAACAATGCTGCAATGAACATGGGGCTGCATGTGTCTTTACGTATCAATATTTCTGAGTTTTTGGGATATATACCCAGTAGAGGGATTGCTGGATCATAAGGTAGTTCTATTTTCAGTTTTTTGAGGAACTACCATACTTTCTTCCATAATGGTTGTACTACTTTACATTCCCACCAACAGTGAATGAGGGTTCCTTTTTCTCCACAGCCTCTCCAACATTTGTTATTACCTGTCTTGTTAATAATAGCTAATCTAACAGGTGTGAAGTGGTATCTCATTGCAGTTTTGATTTGCATTTCTCTAATAACTAATGAAGCTGAGCATCTTTTCATATATCTGTTGGCCATTTGTATTTCTTCCTGGAAGAAATGTCTGTTCATGTTCTCTTCCCATTTTTTTTATTGAATTGTTTGCTTGTTGTTGAGTTTTATGAGTTCTTTGTATATTTTGGTATTAGGCCCTTATCTGAGCTGTTGTTTGAAAATATCATTTCCCATTTAGTTGGCTGTCTGTTTATTTTGTTGTCAGTTTCTCTTGCTGAGCAAAAACTTCTTAGTCTGATGTAGTCCCATTCATTAATTTTTGCCTTCACTTCCCTTGCCTTTGGAGTCAAATTCATAAAATGCTTTTTAAAACCAAGGTCCATGAGTTTAGTACCTATGTTTTCTTCTATGTACATTATTGTTTCAAGTCTTATATTTAGGTCTTTGATCCATTTTGAATTAATTTTAGTACAAGGGGACAAACTAGTCAAGTTTCATTCTTTTGCATGTAGCTTTTCAGTTTTCCCAGCACCATTTGTTGAAGAGGCTTTCTTAGCTCCATTGTATGTTGTTGGCCCCTTTATCAAAAATTATTTGACCATATATATGTGGTTTTATTTCAGGACTTTCTATTCTGTTTCATTGGTCTGAGTGTCTATTTTTCTTCCAATACTATGCTGTTTTGATTGTCATGGCTCTATAATATAGTTTGAAGTCAGAATGCCCCCAGCATTTCTGTTCTCTATTTCATTTATTTCTGCTCTGATTTTTATTATCTCCTTTCTTCAGCTGGTTTTGAGTTGTCTTTGTTCTTCTTTTTCCAGTTCCTTAAGGTGTGAAGTTAAGTGGTTCACTTGGGTTCTCTCTTGTTTGTTTATAAAGGCCTGAAGTGATATGAACTTCTCTCTTATTACTGCTTTTGCTGCATCCCATAGATTCTGATATGTTGTATTGTCATTTTCATTTGTCTGTATATATCTTTTTATCTCTGCGCTTATTTCTTCTTTGACCCATTTATTTTTTTAAAAGTATGTTGTTTAGTTTCTACATTTTTGTGGGGGTTTTTTCCTCTTTTTTGCAGTTGAATTCTAGTTTCAAGGCTTTATGATCAGAAAATATGCTTGGTACAACTTTGATTTTTCTGAATTTGCTGATGTTATTTTTGTGGCCCAAAATATGGTCAATTCTTGAGAATGATTCATGTACACTGGAGAAAAATGTATACTCTGTCACTTTGGGATGTAATGTCCTGTAGATGTCTATCATATCCAGGTGCTCTAGTGTTTAGTTTAAGGCCAATATATTTTTATTGATTCTCTGTTTGGATTACTGATCTAGAGCCATCAGTGGTGTATTGAGGTCTCCAAGTATGATTGTATTTTTGTCAGTTTTTGTTTTAAGGTCAATAAGTAGCTGTTTTATATATTTTGGTGCTCCTTGGTTTGGTGCATATATATTAAGAATTGTTATGTTTTCTTGATTCAGTGTCCCCTTAATCATTATGAAATGGCCATTTTTATCTCTGAGTACTTTTGCTGTCTTGTAGTCAGCATTATCAGATATGTGTATTGCTACGCCTGCTTTTTTTTGGATGTTATTTGCTTGGAGTGTTGTTTTTCAGCCTTTCACTTTGAATTTGTTTTTATCCTTGTCACTTGGATGAGTTCCTTGTAAGCAGCATGCAGTTGGATTTTCTTTTTTAATCCATTCTGATACTCTGTCTTTTTATTGGTGAGTTTAATCCATTTACATTTAGTGTAATTATTGACACTTGTGGGTTCCCTATTGCCATTTTATACATTGCGTTCTGTCAGTTTTGTGTCTTGTTTGATTCTTCTCTTTTGTTTTCCTATCCTTTGTTTTTGTTGGGTTGTATTCCCTACTTCTTTCCTCTGTTGCTATCTTTTTTAAATCATGTGCTTCTGTGGTGTTTTTTTCAAGGGTGGTTACCATTAAGTAATGAAAAGGGTTCCTACACTGTTCATTGTAGTGCACTATCTTGTGAGTACTTCTGAACTCCATCGTCCTTTGCTACTGTTAATTTCTGTCCTCTCCCCGTTTTTTGTTTTTTTGTGTTTTTTTTTGTTATCACAGTTTAAATTTGGTTTTACTGTTTTTTTTGGTGGACGTTTTACTAGTGATTTTGTTTTGTTTTGTTCTTTGTATCTGGTTGGAAAACCCCCTTTAGTAATTCCTGGAGTGGGTGTTTTCCGATGATAAATTCCCTCATCTTTTCTGTATCTATGAATGTTTTTATTTCTCCTTCATATTTAAAGGATAGCTTTGATGGGTATAGTATTCTTGGCTGAAAGTTCCTCTCTTTCAGGACTTTAAATATTGGTATCCACTCTCTTCTAGTTTGTAGAGTTTCTGCAGAGAAATCTGATGATAATCTAATGGGCCTTCCTTTATATTTTGTATTCTTCTTTTTCCTGGCTGCCTTGAGAATTTTTTCTTTGTTGTTGGTTTGTGCCAATTTCATTATGATGTGCCTTGGAGTAGGTTTGTTGGGGTTAAGAAAACTCGGAGTTCTGTTTGCTTCTTGAATTTGAGGCTTTAGTTCTTTCCACAGGCTTGGGAAGTCCTCATCTATTATTTGTTTGAATATGTTCTCCATTCCATCTTCTCTCTCATCTCCCTCTGATATACCTATTATTCTTATGTTATTCTTTTTGATGAAATCAGACAATTCCTGTAGGGCTTTCTTATTTTTTTTTTAATTTTTGAGTCTCTTTCTTCTTCTCTCTGTTGTGCCTCAAGTTGCTTGTCTTCTATTTCACTAATCCTACCTTCTATCTGACCTGTTCTATTAGCTAAGCTTGTTACCTTGTTTTTCAGCTCGTGAATTGAGTTTTTCATCTCTGTTTGATTTGTTTTTATAGTTTCAATTTTCTTGGTAATGTATTCTTTGTATTCATTGAGTTTTTTCTGAGCTCCCTAAATTGCCTTTCTGTGTTTTCTTGTATATCTCTGAGTACTTTTAGGATTTCTATTTTAAATTCTCTGTGATTTAGCTCCAAGATTTCCAACATATTAAATTTTTTCTCCATAGATTTTTCCTCATCTATCTGTGCTATCTCTCTGTCTTTTGTATCCATGATATTTGATTTCCTTTTTCTTAATGGCATCTGAGGGTGGTTTTGTTGATAGTACTAATGAGAATTAATAAAGAATAAAAAGTTAAAAAATAAAATAATAAAAAAATGATCATTTTCCTTTTTTTTCATTCTTCTCATCTCCCCTCTTTCTTGAGAAAATCTTGTGATGAATTGTGAATTATATTGTGCTAAATAGAACAAAAACTACCTATAATGGAGGGTCTGAGTTGGGGAGAAGTGATAAAGGGGCAAAAAAGGGGGTTTGGACCCTCAAAATTCAAAAAAGGAAAAAATTTGGGTCAAGAATAAAATGATTTGCTTTTAGGTAATGGTTAACTAAGAGATGTAGTGAGAGGAATAAGAGGGAAACAGAAAAAATGGAAAAAAAATATTAAAAAATTACTATTGTATTTAGTGGAGCAAAAGCTAGATAAAATAAAGAGCCAGGGTTGGAAGCACTGCTTGTGAGTTTAAAAAGCAAAATAAAAAACCCCCAAAGCACCACAAAGAAAAATTTGAGTCCCAAATAAAATAATTTGTTTGTGATTGAGGATTAAATGAGAGAAAAAGTAAAGGAGAAAAGAAGAAACTAATTTAGAGGGAGAAAAAAAGAAAGAGGAAAACATAAAAAGAAGAAAAAAGAACAAAAGGAGAGAGAGAGAGAGTTAAGGGTTTTGGAGTGCAATCCTCATAGAGAGAAAGGAAGAGGAAAGGAAAGATAATGGGAGATGTAACACTTATGGGTAGTGTAGTTCAAGGAGAGGAGAGAGTAAGACCGGCAGAGAATTAAATGATCAAATTTGAAAAGGAAGAAAATAATCAAGACAAGAAGATAAGAGAAACAAATGAACAAATATATATAATAAAATGGGATAGGTTATAATGTCTGTGTGTTATTCTTGATTTTGAGAGGTTATCTTCTTGCTCTTTCTTTTTTCTCCCTCTTCCTGGTCGGCGACTCTGTACCCCAGGTTCTGCCCCTGTGGCACGTTTAGGTAAAGGTTTGCAGTTGATAAGTCTCTATGGCGATGTCATATATTGGGCTTCAGTCTCATTGGCAGTTGAAGCCTATAAGCATTTGCAGGCTCCGACAATAAGAGAGTCTGTTTTCCCGGAGCCTCTCTCCTAGTCTTTCCTTCCTGAATTAGCAGCCTGATGATCCAGCTATGGGGTTGCTGCTGCCTCTGCCTGGAGAGTAAGAGGCTCAAAGAACTGGCAAATCCCCACTCTATTCCCACTCAGCGCAGTGCTCTGAGTAAGGCTCAATCAGTCAGAGCCGCTAGCATAATCAGGCGGGGCTGGGAGCCAGTTGTTTTCAAGCTGCCTTTCTATGCGCCTCTACGCATGTCCTGAATGCCTCAACACTCTGTGGGATCCCTTTCCCCAGGCTTTTGGCACTTTGTAACCTGTTTTGGTTGGGTAGAAGATGCCCCAGTCACTGTTTGCAAATCAGGAGGACTTACAAGCTGCCAAATCCCTCTTTTTAACATATAACCCTGAGTATGCAAGCTCTGCCAATCAGAGGTTGCCCCCACCCCTATGTGCATAGCATAATAAGAGTTACTAAAATATATCTCCCCTCTTGTGTTAGATCTCTGATCTGAGAGAGATCTTGTCAGTTAGGTTTGCATAGGTCAGTTGGGAGGCGAGCAGACTGTGGGTTAAGCTAATTCTTCATGGGTCTGTTAGCTTGTATGGCTGGGTGAAGTGCCCCACCCACCTGGAGAAGTTCAAGTATAGGAAATCTCGCTTTTGCGCTCTGCTGTTCAGGGCGCAGGGGCGACTCCGAGACTCAGGTCACAGCCCACGCAAAGGCCTCTGACTCTGCCCCTCTGTCCGGGAACATGGGTGCCCACTCCCGTGGGAATCTCTCGCCCACTATCCGTGCTCACTGACTAGGATATCAGGCTGCTTACTCTCTCCCTGGGTGAAGCAGCGCCCCACCTGCTGGGAGAAATTCCAGTGTTGGGAATTTCGCTCTTGCTCACTCCCTGCGTGCTGCTTTTTCAGGGTGTAGGGGCAACCCCAAGACTCTGGATTCAGCCCACACAAAGGCCTCTGACTCTGCCCCTCTGTCCGGTAACATGGGTGCCCACTCCTGGGGCTCTAGGAAAAATCTCTCGCCCACTATCTGCGCGTGGACCAGGAGATCAGGGCCAGTGGCTGCCCCACTTGTTTTTCTTTGTCTGGATTTGGCACGAGCATTAGCTTGTGTTGACTGGGTTGCCACAAGCACAGTTTTTCTTCAGCTTGAATGTCCGTGCCACAGCCTGGTTCAGACTTTTGTGCCGCAGCCTGGTTCTATTCACACCCTATGCCCGTCTTAGTTCCTATACTCTCAGTTCCCAGTGAAAGCAGCCCTTATTTAGGTTAGTGAGGAAAGTGGAGTGTTTCTTCCTCCGTCTTATTTCCTTCAGGGTTGATTATATATTTAGTCAATTTTTCACTCGATCATACCTTTGCGTTTAGTGTGGAACCGCTGGAGGCTCCAAGGATAGATTTTTCTGTCTCTGGTTGAAGATCTTGTTGAATTTTGGGGGAGATTTATCGGTATCACTCCTTATGGCACCATTTCTCTAACATCACTCTATTTTTGATTTTTTAAGTTAAGCTTCTTTATTATTTTTAGTGATTGTGCTAGGCCTAATGATACGTAGCTTTAACTTAAAGTCTACTAAAAATATTGTACTGTTTCTCACTTCACAAATATAACATATAAGAAGTGTTTATCAAACTCTTATCCTTTGGACTAATGCCATATCAGTTATTCATACATACATTATAAACCTTTCTCTAGATTCTCTTTCTCTTCAGACATTTTTTTAAGTGAGAGGAGGGGAGATAGTTTCCCTAATGCACCTGGACTGGGATCCATGTGGCAGCCCATTTGGGGCTGATGCTTGAATCAAATGAGCCATCCACAGTGCCTGGGCCTGACACTTGAACCAATCAAGCCACTGGATGTGGGAGGGGAAGAGAGAGAGAAGGGCAAGAGGGAAAGGGAAAGAAGCAGATGGTCACTTTTTCTGTGTGCCCTGACCAGGGATTGAACCTGGAACATCTGCATGCCAGGATGACACTCTATCCATTGAGTAAACCAACCAGACTCTTCAAACTCTTGATTGTTGTTCTAGTAGGCAGTTAAGTTACTGGCTGATTTATTAAATTGCTTTCTGTAAACTTGGTTTTACACTTGGGAGTGATAATCTGTGGAAAACCCAAGGTATTTTCCAAGCCTCTAACTTGGTTAGACTTAACTTCTAAATTCTGTTTCTTGAAAGAGTATGTGAAGGTTTTTGTTAGAACAGGATAGGCCTAAAGTAGAACTTACTCCTACTATAGGTCTTTCATGCTCACTTAGGCAGCACACGGACTAACTGTAGTTCTTTCCTTTAAGGTGTGGCCTTTCTGGTCTCTTAGGTAGATGCCTGGGAGATGAACAATACCTCTTCCCCCACTGGCTCAGCTGGAATTCTGTCTCCCAAGACTGCTTGACCTTTATCTAGTTTGTTACTGCATGGCCTCATCCTGTGCATCTACAGCCCAGACATTGTGCATGGAAGTGTGAGGAATTCACTTCTTCTGTATCTTCTTTTCCCCATCCCCAGTCCTTAGCCTCACTCTGCACTGCTCACTCTGTCCCAATACCCTCCTTCCGGGATTTCAGGTGCTCAGTAGTCCTAAACCCTGATTTCTGCCTCCTCAGCTCAAAGAGATTCCAACTCTCTTGTGCCAGTTATCATGAAATTGTCTATAGACACAGAGGCAGGGTGATTTTGATACTCTAAAGGACTGCAAAATTTCTCTGAAAAATGAGTTTGGCAAAGTTATCCAATGACTGAATACCATTGCCTTTTGTATTTTTGTCTTGCTTTATAGTTTTTGGTAGCAGGGCTAGTCTGGTACCTGTTAACTCTGTCATGGCTGAGAGTGTTACCTTTGCTTTACCTTAATATTTTTTTATCCCTGATTGCAGTTTTGTGTGTATAGTGAAAGAAAAAATTTTTTTATTTTTATTATTATTATTATTTTATGTTTTTGACAGAGACAGAGAAAGAGTTAGAGAGAGAGGAACATATAGGGACAGACAAGAAGGGAGAGAGACGAGAAGCATCAGTTATTTATTGCAGTACCTTAGTTGTTCAATGATTGCTTTCTCATATGTGCCTTGACCCAGGGCTCCAGCAGAACCAAGGACCCCTTGCTTAAGCCAGTGACCTTGGGCTTCAAACCAGTGATCTTTGGGCTCAAGATAACAACTATGGGGTCATGTCTATGATCCCATGCTCAAGCCAGCGACCCCACACTCAAGCTGATGATCCCATGCTCAAACCAGCAACCCCACACTCAAGCTGATGATCCCATGCTCAAGCCAGCGACCCCACACTCAAGCTGATGAGCCCATGCTCAAGCTGGTGACCTTGGGCTTTCAAACCTGGGTCTTCTGCGTTCCAGTCCAACTCTCTATCCATGGTGCCACTACCTGGTAGGAGAAAGAGGAATATTTTTACATTGTTTTTAAGCATCAGTATAGTTTAAATGAGAGTGGTTGCTTAAAACCTAATATTGGGCATTTTTATATAAATATATTAAAGAGTAAGATGGTTTATAATGGTGGTCACTTGAATGGAGCTATGTAAGAAAAATTTCTCCAAAATATTTTTCTAAAGAAATAGCTTTTCTTGGAACTAGGGCTTTAAATTTAAAAATGATGGATGGACAGATGGATGGACCGATGCCTATCCAGACAGATAAGCTTTAGAGCAGATAATTTCAATCCTGTATATCATTAAAATCAAAAGTAGTGAACATCTTTATTCCCCAGAATTTTATTATCATATGGAAAGATATTTATGCTAGATAACTAATTTTTGGCTTACAGTTTTTTTTTAGTGCTTTGCTCCACTTTATACCTATATTCCTTTGTACATAACTTATCTTTTTCCCTTAAAGCTATGTTAAAGATTATTTTCTTTATTACTGGTTTTAAGCAGTTTGGAAATAACATACAGGTACTTTGATATATTTTTCCTCATCTTTCTTGCACTGGGAGGGTGTTGAGCTTCTTAGATCTGTAGGTTTACAGTTTATATCAAATATGAAATATTTTGTTCCATTATAATTTAAATATTTTTTCTCTTCTCCCTTCTCATTTTGGAGATATCAAATATACATATATAAGTATTATTATATACTGCTTACAAAAATAAGTGGGTATTTCAAAATGAATATAAAGTGAAAAAAAGCATTTTATTTTTTTTAATAAACAAGAACATCAGAAAAACAAATGACAAGTGAAAAAAAGTTGTTCTATTATGCAAATGAGATGCAAAACCAACTTTTATTTCATTGGTAAAAATGCACTATACAAAAGGCTGAAAGTACTGGAGTATCTGCAGTTGTCACAAAATTTACTATTCTACTGGAATTTGCCTCTCCTTCCCATTTTTTCCTCTGATTTTGGATGGCATTAACTGCAGATTTGTATGCTACAGAAGAAAGTTAGTGAACTTGAAGATGGCAATAGAAGGCACAAGCCTGTTCTACTAATAAATGTTACATAACTGAAGTACCAGCTTATGTCACCATGTGCCCTTTGAGATTTAATTAAAGTTGGCTTTTATTTTTTGTTCTATTTAAGTGAGAATCTTTTTTTTTTTTTTGTATTTTTCTGAAGCTGGAAACGGGGAGAGACAGTCAGACAGACTCCCGCATGTGCCCGACCGGGATCCACCCGGCCCGCCCACCAGGGGGTGACGCTCTGCCCACCAGGGGGCAATGCTCTGCCCCTCCGGGGCATCGCTCTGCCGCGACCAGAGCCACTCCAGCACCTGGGGCAGAGGCCAAGGAGCCATCCCCAGCACCCGGGCCATCTTTGCTCCAATGGAGCCTCGCTGCAGGAGGGGAAGAGAGAGACAGAGAGGAAGGAGGGGGGGTGGGGGGTGGAGAAGCAAATGGGCGCTTCTCCTATGTTCCCTGGCTGGGAATCGAACCCGGGTCCCCCGCACGCCAGGCCGACGCTCTACCGCTGAGCCAACCGGCCAAGGCCTTAAGTGAGAGTCTTAATGTCTTCCCCAAGCTTTCTTTTTTTATTTTTATTTTTATTTTTATTTTTTTATTAAATTTAATGCAGTGACATTGATAAATCAGGGTACATATGTTGAGAGAAAACATCTCCAGATTCTTTTGACATTTGATTGTGCTGTATACCCCTCACCCAAAGTCAAATTGTCTTCTGTCACCTTCTATCTGGTTTTCTTTGTGCCTCTCCTCTCCCTCCACCCCCCCCATTACCATCACATTCTTGTCCATGTCTCTGAGTCTCATTTTTATGTCCTATCTATGTATAGATTCATATAGTTCTTAGTTTTTTCTGATTTACTTATTTCACTCTGTATAATGTTATAAAGGTCCATCCCCAAGCTTTCTTGAAATTTCCACCTCTTTATGTTTTCTTCTTGGTTGCTTTGAGGTCTAAATTCTTCCTAAATTCTGATAGCTTTTATCATTTCATCTTATATAGAGAGCCTTAAATATGGAACAAAACCTGGCCCTGGCTGGTTGGCTCAACAATAGAGTGTCAGCCCAGAGTGGGTATAGTCCTGGGTTTGATTTCCAGCCAGGGCACACAGGAAAAGCACTCATCTCCTTCTCCACCCTTCTCCCTCTCCTTTATCTCTATCTCTCTCTTCCCCTCCCACAGCCAAGGCTCCATTGGAGCAAAGTTGGCCCGGGCGCTGAGGATGGCTCCATGGCCTCCACCTCAGGCACTAGAATGGCTCCAGTTGCAGCTGATCATCCCCCCAGATGGACCAAGCATAGCCTCCTGGTGAAGTTTCCTGGTGGATCCTAGCTGGGCACATGCAGAAGTCTGTCTGTCTGTCACCCCCCAACTTCTCACTCTGGAGAAATACAAAAAGAAAAAAAAGGGAAAAAGATTTAATTAAACATATTTTCTAAATCACTATGTGCATAATAAGCTTTTTGTTGTTGAAGGATGGAGGTTTTATATTTTTTATTTAATTAATTGTGTTTACATAGATATTAGGGTCACCCTGAATGCATCCCCCTTCCCCCATATTCCACTCAACATCTCCTGTGCCTCCTCCCTACAATGCCCTCCCTTCTTTCCTTCAGGTTTATCCCATCCTTTCATCTTCTTTCCCTCTGTCCTGTTTTCCTCTGGTCTTTTTGATTCCTCCTCTGTCTAAATTCTGTTTCTCAGTTCTCATTATTCCTTGGAATCCTCAAATGAATGAGGTCATATGATATTTTTCTTTTTCTGCCTGGCCTATTTCACTCAACATAATAGTTTTTAGGTCCCTCCATATTGTTGAAAAAGGTAACATTTCTTTCTTTTTGATAGCCCCATAGTATTTCATTGTATATGTGTACCACAGCTTTTTAATCCACTTGTCCACTGATGGACACTTGGGCTGTATCCAGATTTTTGCTATTGTGAACAATGCTGCCATAAACTTTGGGGTGCATTTATTTTTTCAGTCAGTGATATGGTGTTTTTGGGATATATTCCTATAAAGGACTTAAATGTAAATCATGAAGCCCTAAGCATCCTAGAAAAAAACATAGGCAGTAAGCTCACCGACATCTATCACAGCAATATATTTGCTGGTTTATCTCCACAGGTTAATAAAATAAAAGACAGGATAAACAAATGGGACTATATCAAACTAAAAAGTTTTTGCATAGCTAAAGACTATATGAACAGAATAAAAAGACAAACCACACAATGGGAGAACATATTTGACAATACATCTGATAAGGGGTTAATAACCAAAATTTATAAAGAACTTGTAAAACTCAACACCAGGAAGACAATCCAATCAAAAAATGGGCACAAGAAATGAATAGACACTTCTCTAAAGAGGACATACCGATGGCCAATAGACAGATGAAAAAATGTTCAACATCACTAATCATTAGAGAAATGCAAATTAAAACCACAATGAGATATCACCTCACACCAGTCAGAATGGCGCTTATTAACAAAACAACACACGATAGGTGCTGGCAAGTATGTGGAGAAAGAAAAACCTTCCTGCACTGCTGGTGGGAATGCAGACTGGTGCAGCCACTATGGTAAACAGTATGGAGGTTCCTCAAAAAATTAAAAATGGAACTGCCCTTTGACCCAGTTATAAGTGGGCTTATAGAGGTTTTATATTTTAACAATGAAATTTATTTAAAATTACTGCTAAAACCAGCAGTGATGACTAAGCCTATTGTAAAGATAGTAAGATAATCATTAAATTTTTCTAAAGATTAAGTGAGAGTTCATATATATTTGGGGTCTAAAAACTGTGTGCATCTTATATAGTGGTTATAGAGTATTTTACTTGCATTTCCCTCTTTTTCGCTCTTGTGTTTGTGCTTGTTGAAGACAGTGATTTGTCATCAGACACAGATGAGGACAGGCTAATAATAAATGGGAATTTTGACAGTGATGAGGAGTTGTATAAATTTTATAATGAATGAAACTTGAGTTCAATAACTTACTATGTAATACATTTTTTTTCAAAGTTTTGGTCCCCCAAATTAAGGTGTGTCTTATACATGTGGAAATATGGTACTTTTTGAAAATGGGTGAAAGTTTTAGTGAAATTGAACTTCTAATGTATATTTGAAATTTCATGTTAGTTTTAAGATGGAGTAACTGAATTAAAAAAGAAACTGAGTCAGAATCCCTCTTTTATCTCTAGATACTCAGTTTGGGTACAAAGGAAGTGCCAGAGTAAAATCTTAACAATTCTTATACACACTGACAATTACTAAGAATAATACTGTAATTATGTGGCAAGAAGAATAGTATCCTGTGCAGCTCAGGACCTAATAGGACTTTATATGTATATTGATCAGTTATAATTTGAAGTTATTAGCTGAGTGATTTACAACATTTAAAAAATCAAATCTTTTGCCTGACCTGTGGTGGCGCAGTGGATAAAGCATTGACCTGGAACGCTGAGGTCGCCGGTTCAAAACACCTGGGCTTGCCTGGTCAAGGCATATATGGGAGTTGATGCTTCCTGCTCCTCCCTCCCCCTTCTCTCTCTCTCTCTCTCTCTCTTCTCTCTAAAAAAAAATTAATAAAAGAAAAATTTAAAAAAATCAAAACTTTCATTATTCATTTTACATTCTTATGAGAACATAAATAAAAACTTTAGCAAACTTTATTAAATAATACATAGTATATTTCTTAATAAGAGAATAGCATGATGATTAATTCTGTTCAAAACCAGAATAACCAGTGGTATATTTGCTCTATTTATTTTGAAGTGAAAAGAGAAATAAATTTAGACAAGATTTAATGTTATCAATTAAACTTTTGTAATTTTTATTCTAGTTGACCTTTCTACCAAATGCCTTCCTTTTTGCTGTCATATTCAAACTCTATTATCAAAAGAACTTTCTTAGCTCTGGCTGGGTAGGTCATATGTTTGTGCCTTGTCCTGATATGCTAAGGTTGCAGGCTTGATCCTGGGTCAGGGCACATACAAGAAACAAACAATGAATGCGTAAATAAATGGAACAACAAATCTCTCTTTTCTAAAATAATTTTTAAAAACCACATTATTTTAAAAAAGATCTCACAATGTAAAGCTTGTTAAGTCAAAAAGTTAGCAGGGGAATCTCATATTCCTACTTTATTTGGACAGATTTAACAAAGTAAAAAATTATTTTAGGCATAGAGAAATTATGGTAAATGTAATTAATCAAATGTTCTTCAATGAAGGACATAGTTTTGGGGGCACCTAATAGAACCTCCTTTAAAAGCCTCTCTCTGAGAGGTACAACACAAAAGGTTTTGCTAGGTTAGGAAAACCTAGCTCTAAGGTAACTTGTAATTCCTTTGTAAGATTCTGAAAAGCACAGTCCTGTTCTGGCCCCCACTCCATGGGATCTTTTTCTCCCCCCTTTTGACTTTATAGAAGGGTTTGGCCAAGACTGCAAAATTGGGGATCCACAAATGATAGAATCCTACTGTACTCAAGAACTCTCTAACTTGTCTTCTCATGGAGAGGACCAGAATGTTCTAAATAATCTGTTTCTGTTCTACTCCTAACCTCCTATTCCCCTGCTGGAGAATGAATCCCAAGAATTTTACTTGCCTTTGGCAGATCTGAGACTTTTTCTTCAAGACCTTGTATCCATTTTTCTCTAGATGGCATAGAAGTTTGTCCATTCCTCGAGCACATCCTTGGAGAGTCTCATGACCCAGCAACAGGTCATCCACGTACTGGAGGAGGACACATCCAATGTCCTGTGCAGGAAACCACTGGAGGTCATGAGCAAGAACCTCCCCAGAGATGGCAGGGGAGTTCTTGAACCCTTGTGGGAGCCTAGTACAAGTGTACTGTTCCTTTGCCACTGGAAGGCAAACAGCTCCCATCTTTCAGGAGCCTCTTATACTAAAGAAGGCGTCTTTCAAATCCAAGCAGGTAAACCAGGAGACTTGGGCAAGGAGGAGGCTTAGGAGAGTGTAGGGGTTTGGTACTGTCAAGTGAAAAGCCACTGCTGCCACATTTACTACTTTCAAGTCCTATACTGACCAGTAATCATAGTTCCCAGTTTTCAAACAGGGAGCAAAAAAGTATTCCAGGATGAATGGCACAGGATAATAATGTCATGTTCCTTGAGTCTCTGTAAATGCACCTGGATTCCTTCCAAGTCTTCTCTAGGAATTGGTTATTGTCTTTGGCTAACAGGCAGTGTCCTAGGCTTTAATTTTATTCATACTGGCACCTGATTTATTGCCAGCCCTCTGCCCATACTCCAGGCCATTTCTGGGTTAGCCTCTGACTGAGTGGCTCCCCATGCCCAGTAGCAAAAATTCTCCATTCTTCCTTTCTGGGGACAGTTAGAGTTAGAACAAGCCCAGGCTTTTGTACCTGCAACTCTAGCCACCCATTGTCAGCAAAAGATATTGTAGCCCTTAGTTTGCTTAGCAGATTGCGCCCAGCAGAGGCACTGGACAATCAGGTATGTACAAAACTGATGCATAACCTCATGACCTCCTGTAGTACATTTACAGGGCAGGCAGAATGCCTGTTCTGCCTGTCTTCCTGTGGCTCCTACAATATCCAACCTACAGGTGGAGAGTGGTGTTATTAGCCAACTCACTACTGAATGTTTAGCCCTTGTATCAGTCAGGAAATCCATCTGTTGACCCCTTACCATTCTATGGACCATAGAGTCAACCAGAATCCCCTGAGTCTGGTCATTCTCTGTTCAGGAGGGATTCCCCAGCTACATTGAACAGTGTGTCTTCCCCTTTGGAGGTGGTTGGCAAGCCTGCCTCCCATTTGTCCTGCTTGGGACATTCATTTTTCTAATGACTGGTTCCCTGGCAGATGGCACACTGAGCATGCCACAAGGGGGTCCTGCCTGACTGTCCTTTCTTCCCTTGCCTATCTTCTTCCCATTTTCAAATGAGGGAGGCTTTCCTTTGCCTTGTGCTGAAGGGCAGTAGCTATGAGCTCAGCCTTCTTCTTCATTCAAAGCTCCTACTCCTGCCTGCTTGCAACCTTTCTGTTGACATAGACCTTGTTGGTTACTTCCAGGAGTTGGGAAATGTCCATCCCTGTGAAGCCTTCTAATTTCTCGAGCTTCCTTTTTATGTTTTCTACACTCTGGCTGACAAAGGCCATATTAATCATTCTGTGGTTTTCTGGACTTTCTGAATCAAAAGGCATATAAATCCTATAGGCCTCACATAACCTCTCATAAAAGTCACATGGACTTTTGTCCTTCCTTTGCAAAGCCTCTGCCACTTTGTTGATATTAGTGGCTTTGGGTGGAGCTCAGAGCACATTCCTAGCAGCTGTGGCTGATGCAATGCTGTGAGAACACTCCAGCTCCCAGAAGCCTCCTGGGCACACCCAGGAAGGAAGCTCGCCCACTATAAGGAAGTGACTTAGTGCCAACCATGCAGCTCCCTGATCTTTTCAGCCATTGGCTATGAAGGACACGCTGTAACATATTGGCTGAACCCATGTATATAAGCTAGTTTACTTCCTGAATAAAGTGAATCTGCATCACTGAACCTGGTCCCCGGAGTCAGGTCTTTGCGTCTCCGTCGTCCTCACCCCCGGCAGGACTTGTCCACAACTGGCACCCAACATGGGGCTTGTCCACAAGTGGCCTTCTGGCTTCCCTTCTAGAGGTCTTGAAGGAGAGACTCTCTGTATCTTCTGAGCCATTTCAGACCTTCCTCTTCATTCAATCCCACTTAGAATCCTCTACTGGCATCAGGACCTTCACATATTCCTGGGTTTTCTGGTATTCCTCAGGTGTATTCTCCTCTAGCCATTTAGTAGCTGCCTGTATTATTCAGTGTGTTTCCTCTGTGCTGAACAGAGAGAGGAGAGGAACAATTGATGGCAATCTGCTCACGTAAGATTATGGATCTGGAATATAGATTGCATGAGATCTATTAAGGCCTGAGGCTTTTCTATGTAAGAGGGAGTGTGGTGCTTCCAATTGAGGAGATTGGTGGTGGTGAAAGGTTGGTACACCAGCAACTGCCATGCACCCCTATTTGTTTCTCACTGTGTTCCTTCTCTCAGAGGCATCTGCACTCTGGGCACTGTCTTTGAGCACTACCTCCCAACTAGAGGAAGAAAGCCTAGACCTGGTTCCAGTGAGGCAGTTAGAGGTGCCTCCCACTAGGCAAGCTTATGCTGGGGCTTGATAAAGCTGGCAATAACGGGCCTGAATCAGTAGCAGTCTCAGGGGTGGACAGGGAGCCAGAGGTGGAAGTGTAAAGCCTTGCCGGTATGCACTGTGGAGGAGTCAAAGTTGCTGCTTCTTCTGACTCACAAGGTATTAAAATTTCCAGAACCAGCAGCAGCAGTGGCTCTCCAGGATTGATGAAACACTTTCCTACCTTTGCTACTAACACAGTGGAAGCCTGACCTCTAAGTCAAGGGGGAAGGTGCAATACTAGCATAAGACAGGTATCTATGTAGAAAAACTAGTTGGGGTGGCCGGGATCTTTAGTGACTACCTGCCACACCTTCTGCACAACAAACTTGTCCAAGCTTACTTCTGCTGGCCACCCCACCCTGAAAGAAGGCCATTCTCGTTCACACAAGGTCTTCAATTTCCCGGGGACATTGTGACTCCGTAATCTCCTGAGAACCCTTTCTTAAAGTTATTGATCATTGTGGCCAGGGGAATAGGTTTTTTATGTGAACATCTCATGCTTCTCATGACAAACACCAGTCATGCCACAAGAAGGAATAAGGGGAAGATAAGGGAAATTTGGAGGGGACGCCACTTTTTGGGGACCGAAAAATAAACAGGGTATTTTGCAGTTTGTATTCTGGGAAATAAAGGTGCTGGGAGCTGACTGTAAGCTGACAGTCTGCCCAACCCCCCACCTCACTAAGTTGCAAAGGGCTGTGCTTCAGTACTCATCCCACCTCCCATGTTCCCTGGAAGGACTGGAAGGAAGTTACTAAGGTTGTATATGTTAAGTATTGGTGGGGCTTTTTCTGCACCTGGTGTTTTTCTTGTGTTGCCTTTGAAACATGATTGATTTGCTTATGGCCCACCTCATCCAGTAAATAAAGAAGGATGTTTTCTGGGGGCAGCTATGTTTTTGCGGCTTGGCCAGGGCAGAAGTTGCTGCTGGCAAGGAGCGCTCGCATCCTCCCAAAACCCATTTTATACATGTCTTTAAGTCTTTGTCTATTTTTCATTCAATTTTGGACCATTCCAACTCAAGGCCCTGGAATAGACTTGTTGCACCGGTCGCAGCAGCCACTCACTTCAGTCCATCACTGGCCACTCCCCTGAAGATAGCAGGCCCTTTTGTCTTATGATAGGCTGATATAAACTGTCAGCGTGCAATTCTGCCTCTTAGCCATACAGGACCTTATGGAACTGCAGTTCAGGACCCAACACTCACTTCAACCTTGTGGGAAGGAGCTGAAACTCCTCCCTGGTGTCCGTCTTGTTCACTCCACATTCACTCTCCTTCACACAACCTCAACAACCTGTGGAGGGTGACGAGTCACCACTCCTAACCTGTGGAGAGTGCACAGTTGCCACTCCTAACTTATGGAGGGTGATCAGTCACTCTCCGGAGGGTAATCAGGCCTCCCTTTGCCCAGCAAGTCAGGACTTCTGCTAGCTACCCTTGCCTTGTTTTCCTTACCATGGCTCTGATGCAACCCTGTTTTCTCATTTCTCTATTGTCTGATTCTTGCTGGGACCAGCCAATGGAGTTTCCCCTTCCATCCTTTGAGGCAGTCACATTTAAAAATCCCTGATGTCACTCAGAGGGCACATCTACAGGGCAACTCAGGGGCTCCCCAGTGGGGTATGCAAAGTCTGCCAAATGTGGGCATCCTTCCTTCCCATTTCTTTGCTAATGCACCAAAAATCTGTAGGAAGAAATGGCTTGTAAACAGAGGATAATAGGTGGCCATACAAGTCAATGAAAAAAAGAAGAATTTATTAGTAGCCAGCAGAGCACATGGTCTAGTAACATCAAAGCATGAGGTCCCCAAAGTTTGATTTCTTACATCTTATATATCTTTTACAGTGTCCATGCAAGAGGTATAGGATTCCTTTGTCTAAGGTCCTACATGCTCCTCACAGCTCAAGGTGGGGTGGGGGAGATTTGTCAGGGCAGCAAGGGGGAAGGTGTTTCTGGACCCCTGGTCCTATCATCTACCATATTTTTTGCTCCATAAGATGCACCTGACCATAAGATGTACCTAGGGTTTTAAGGAGGAAAATAAGAAAAAAAATATTCTCAACCAAATGGTGTGTGAAAATGTTTAATAAAATATACCACAATAATATTTCAACAATGTAAACTTAACAGCAGTATTAACAACCATTAGCACTGTTATTAACAAACGAGAAAAGACTTTAATGTTCAAATACTCTTCCAGTTTCAAGAATCACACAGACAGTTTATTACTCACAAATCCTATGGCGTGCCTGGGTACACTTATTGGAGTCCTGTCAGCATGCTCCTCTTGGCTGTCCTTGGTCAGAGCTGCATGGAGACAATCCACATTCAACTGGAGTCTGGACAACAGACTGCAGCTGGGGTCCCCTTGGCTCAAGTACCCTTTCTGGCTTATACCTTAAACAGGTGTTAATCTATGGGATTATTACATCAAGTCATTTTTTGAGGGTTCCTCTCAGGTAGCTCTTTTTATTTATATGTAATTTCACACATGCACTAACTGGGCCCTGTGCAGAGGGCATGGTCTTGCCTATCATATCTCTACACACTAGATTAGCTCTCACCCAGAGGGCATAGCTTTATTCACTCACCTTAATGGCTTTTAATATTATATATAGAATATGATATATTCTATATACCTTCTATTTTTCTATATTTCTATATATTTAATTACTATAACATTATATTACTGTAACATGGTATTATTATTATTATTTTTAATCACCCACCCACCTCATTGAATTTTACTATAGTTTTAATATTTAGTTATTTGTATTGGTCCTTTAGGTCCATGAGAACTTCCAATCGACAAATATAAAGTTTTCTTTTTTTAATAAAGAAATTACAGCTTTATTTTTCTTGATTGATTGCATTAACTCTGTGCAATGGCACTTTGTAGCAGTGACTGTAGGTTTGTCTCATTACAGATTCTTTTATCTGTCTTAACACTTAGTAAATAAACCAATATAAAATAATTTTAGTTCTATTTCCCTCTTAGTTTTGACACCTTTTGCCTTTTTCTAGCCTAGTTATAAAAAAGGGGCTTGATTCATTGAGGTCTTATTTTCTTTTCAGTTCATATATTCTTTAAATATGATATTTAGTGGATGAGCATGAGAACAAAGATTAATTTTGAAAACAAAAACTGAAATAAAATAAAGTCTTATTGATTTATAATACAATGAAATCTAATTAGTAACTAGGCTATACTTTCTCTAACAAGATTTTTTTCCCTTAAGGAAATATGCCATTGGAGATGCTAAATCCCAAAGAGAGGCTGTTACCCTTCTTGAAGGCTCATATTTATACCAGAGAAACTGACTGATTGAAATAAGAGGGTTTTTTCTCTAAAATTCAGTTGTGCTAAAAGAGCCAATGATGGTGAACAATGGATTGCCACAATCATCCTTACTTAATCTACCTTTCTTGATTTTTCCCTTGTCAGGTCTCTTATAATAATAGACAAAGTAGAAAGAGAAACTTCAGATCATTTGATCATTGTACTAACAAAACAAGGGATAGTACGGGATGCAGTGCTACTTTAAACTTCAGTTCATGCTTCTGAAAGTCAGCCATAATTCTTCAAGATAAATTGTCTGACTATGGACCCTATGTGGTATCAGAGAAAATGGAGAGATCAGAGAGTTATGGAGCCCCCATCTACTCAGGAGAAATCATAGACCTTGAGGAAGACAGTGATGAATTCAAGCCATATAGAAAAGCATCTACCAAATACATGAATCTCATCTCTATCTTTGGAGGATGTATGTAATTTATAGAATGTTTAAATTACATAAATGGTCAAATCAATTTAGAATAAGGAACAGGAAACACACTTTTTCTTACATTAAACTAAACTTAACCAGAACAAAAGTGCTTATGATTTCCAGAGTGATAGAGCATAGGTCTCCATTCAAGTCTTCCATTTCAGGATTGCCGTCTCCATAAAGACCAGGAGTGTATCAAGAAGCTCAAGTTAAGTGGCAATTTATATCACTGTTTGTAGGAGAAAAGAGCAGTGTGAGCAGGAGAGAGAGGGTAAGGCAAAGAGAATGAGAAAGAAACCTGAAGAATAAACATGTTAATGTTAGAAAAGGGTTTCAAACAAACCATGAAAAATGATATCTGCCTTCTGTTCAGAAGAGTTGAGCTGTCAGATGAAGAAAGAGGAGCTATGGAGACTGAAGTTTAGTTTTTTTACTTATGCCTGGGAAGCTGACCAGAGTAAGTACTCTGAAAGCCAAAGGTGCTTAGTGTTTTCTCCTGAGAGGCAAAGAACAAAATATGCCCAAGGCTAGTTTATTGACAATTAAGTGACCAAATTCCAAATCACCAAATGACCTGCTCCCTAATTTATTGAGGATTTTATTCAAAGTTTGGTTCATCATACATTTGCATATGCCATTGATATACGAATAGGTGGGGTTTTTTTAAATGAAGATCACTATGTTTTTTTTTGTTTTTTTTGTTTTTTTTTTTACAGAGGCAGAGATAGGGACAGACAGACAGGAACGGAGAGAGATGAGAAGCATCAATCATCAGTTTCTCGTTGCGCGTTGCGACTTCTTAGTTGTTCATTGATTGCTTTCTCACATGTGCCTTGACCGCGGGCCTTCAGCAGACCGAGTAACCCCCTGCTGGAGCCAGCGACCTTGGGTCCAAGCTGGTGAGCTCTTCGCTCAAGCCAGATGAGCCCGCGCTCAAGCTGGCGACCTCGGGGTCTCGAACCTGGGTCCTTCCGCATCCCAGTCCGACGCTCTATCCACTGCGCCACCACCTGGTCAGGCGAAGATCACTATGTTAATCTCCCCTCCCCACCACATAGATTTATTTGGTACTGCCTTGTTTCCTGTCTCTGTTTCTTTTTTTTTTTTTTTTTTTATAAATAAATTTTATTTTAATGGGGTGACATCAATAAATCAGGATACATACATTCAAAGAAAACATTTCCAGGTTATCTTGTCATTTAGTTCTGTTGCATACCCATCACCCGAAGAGAGATCGTCCTCCGCCACCCTCCATCCAGATCTCTCTGTACCCCTCCCCTTCCCCTCTCCCTCCTTCCCTCCCCCCACCCCCGTAACCACCACACTCCTGTCCATGCCTCTTAGTCTCGCTTTTATGTCCCACCAATGTATGGAATCCTGCAGTTCCTGTTTTTTTTCTGATTCGCTTATTTCACCCCGCACAATGCTACCAAGACTCCACCATTCCGCTGTAAGTGATCCAAAGTCATCATTTCTCCTAGCTGAATAGTAAACCATGGTGTATATGTGCCCCATCTTCTTCATCCAGTTCTCTATTTTTTTTTTTACAGTGATTAAAAGCCTTTAAGCAAACTCTTGGCCAATACAGCAAGAATCCATAAAAGAGTAGTGTTCTTAACATGTTCACCAAGTCCAAGTTGGCCCCATCACCATGCCAAATCCCTGAAAAATGCAACCCAACCCAAGTTTAGTCTGTTAGGAGCTGTCACAGGGAGCAGGAGTCCAGGAAATTTCCCCGCAGGAAAAGTCTGCATGGCACTGGTATTGTTGTCACCATTTTATACTTTGCAGCTCATGTCCAAGTCCCAATGACCACTGCTTCTAGCTAGTAATGATTCAGGTAGCTGGAAAAAGCCATTTGCAGCATGCGTGGATATGGAGCTTCTGTTCTCCTCTGCCTGGAGAGTTGAGACCAGGTTGCTTTTCCCTGGAGCTCTGTGACTATGGCATGGTAAAGAGAACCTTGGGATACACTAAGCTGGGTGGCAAAGGTAAATTCATAATACAAGTTGGCAAAAGGAGGAAAGAGAGCTCTAAATTAGGAGTAGGTCCCAGCCTGAAATATGAGTGGGGCATTGAGGTAGGAGAGGTAAAGGAAACACTATGTATTAAGCAAAGCAGCAGAAAATAGGACTATCAACACCCACAACAGAGATCTTTGAGGGAAGAATAAAAAACCTGACTATTCAGGCAAAACATAGTTAAGTGGCCATGTTTCTGCTTCTTTTGGCATGCAGTTGCAACAGCCTACCTCAAAATAATCATAGAGCCTGACCTGTGGTGGCGCAGTGGGATAAAGCGTCGACCTGGAACACTGAGGTTCCCGGTTCGAAACCTTGGGCTTGCCTGGTCAAGGCACATATAGGAGTTGATGCTTCCTGCTCCTCCCCTTTCTCTCTCTCTCTCTCTAAAAATCAATAAATTAAAAAAAATAATTATATAGTAGAATTGTGACTTGGCTTTGACAAAATTATTTTCAATGAATTGGCGTAGAGTCCTTTTATAGGTTAATCAGAGTCCCCCTATAGCAGGGCCATCAGTCTCTGTCTTATTCCTACAAGCTATTTATCACCTACCTTAGCCTAGTTGTTAGTAAGTAGGAAGGTGGGTGAATCAGATCCCAAATGGCTTTTGCCATCCCAATCACCCTCCAGTATGCATCAATGATCTGAGAAGCATCAATGAGCTGAGAAGCAGCCTCCAAAATAAAATATCTAGTAATAAACTTAAAGGATGTGAAGGATCTATATACTGAAAACTACAAAACATTATTAAAACAGATTGAAAAAGACACAATGAAATAAAAATATATTCTGTGTTTCTGGACTGAAAAATCAACATAGTTAAAATGTTCATATTACCCAAATTAATAAACAGATTTAATTCATTCCCCAACAAATTCCCAATGTCATTTTTTAAAGAAATAGAATTGGAAAAAAGCCCAGTTATTATGGAACCACAAATAATCCCAAGTAGCCAAAGCAATCTCAGATAAAAGAAAGAAGCAAGAGGTATCACACTACCTGACTTTAAATTATACTACAGAGCTATAATAATTGAAACAGCATGATGTTGGCTGAAAAACAGACACAAAGACCAATGGGACAGAATTGAGAACCCCAAAATAAAACCACATGCATATGGACAAATAATCTTTGACAAAGGAGACAAAAACACACAACGCAGAAAAGAAAGCCTCTTCAGTAAATGGTGCTGAGGAAATTGGAAAGCCACATGCAAAAGGATAAAACTTGACTACAGTTTGTATCCATATACAAAAATTTACTCAAAATGAACCAAAGACCTAAATATAACTGGTGGATACATGAATTTACCAAAACTTCCAAACTGCCCTTTTGCTGTTCTGCTTGGCTGTCTGATCCCACCCTTACTGGACTATCGCCCCTGAAACAGAAAATTCTAGGAAGCTGGTCAGCCACTCCGAGGAGAAGCATTCCAAGAAGCCGATACCGTAAAACTACAGAAGGGAACATACCAGAACTGCTGACGCAACACATACTTGCTCAAAGCTCTCCCTTAACCCTATAAAATATTTGCCTCAGAATCTGTTTGGGTGCACTTCTCCCGGAGGAGTGCCCTGGCAGGTCTTTCTCCTCTAATAAAGCCTGCACTCCTGGTGTTTGAGTGCCATCTCATTCTTACAATAAGATTTGAAACAGTAGATTACATAGAAGAAAACATAGGTATTTACAGACCTTTGTAAGGCCAATAGTCGGGGCCATCACAGCTATGCACACACAGGTATAGGTTCCCATTAGATTTGGATAGACGGTAATGAAACTGCAGAGCCAAGAAATGGTGGGCCAGATCTATTATTCTAGCCTTGCAACCAGCTGGCAAGTAAATAACACACAGGTCACCAAAACTCACTCACATGTTCTCCAGTTCCCCAACCAGGAGAATTTTTCTGTTTTTTCCTAGAATCAAAGGCCCCCACCAGTTCAGCAGAGCTCACAAAGCCCTTCACCTCTGTTCCCCTTCAGCATCTCGCCATCTTGGCTGCTTCTTCTGCAACAATGTGGTCTCTTTCCCTTTCCCCTTCTTTTTCCACACATTAGCATAATCAAGCCCCTTCCCAAGCAGAAAGCTAATTAGCCATATCACGTGGCAACATCATCACCTGAGCAGTGGCCATTTTTAAAAATAAAAGTGAGCAAAATCAAATAACATAAATTTTACAAACTTATTTGCCTAACAACCTTGGTTATAGAGAACATTTTATAAATTTGTTCTCAAAACACTAGAAGTAAAGGTAAAAATAAATAAATGGGGGTATATCAAAACTGAAAAGCTTCTACAAAACAACAACAACAAAATACTGACAAAACAAAAAGGCTGCCAACTGAATGGAAGACATTTGCAAACAACAGCTCCAACAAGGGGCTAATATTCAAAATACATAGTCATACAACTCAACACCAAACAAACAAACAGTCCAATTAAAAAATAGGGAGAGAACCTAAACAAACACTTTTCCCAAGAAGACATACAACTAGTCAACAGATAAATGAAAAGGTGCTCAACTTCACTAGCTAGACTTCCAATCCTATTTTAGGAAAATAGGATAAAATGTAAAAATATATGTACTGAAACCCCTTTTCAGTAAGCAGGCATAAGATAGTTAACTAACATAATAATAATAAGAATGAGGGGGGTTGTTGGTTTCTGCTTGCCTTAAGGGGGACAGGAAAAGATGACTCTTACATTTCAAAGGCATGTTATCAGGTATGCTGTTGATACAAAAGACAACAAAGAGGCTCAATTAAGGTAAACATTGACCTTTGTTAGTGAAAAATAACCTCCCTAGGACATGACTACTTATTCTGAATTGCTTTTAGTTAAAAAGTTTTCATTTCAGACCACCTTGTGTGGTACTTTGGGTTTCTGAGTTTGTATGCCTGCCAGTCTGGCTTCCCCTGAGCTTGCCAGATTCAGCACTAATTCCCTTTTTTCATCCACAAATATAAACTGTGTCTCAAAGACACAGACAACAGTATGGTGGTTACCAGAAGGTAGGGCATGGGGAAGATAGTAAAGAGTAAAGGGGGACAAATATATGGTGATGGAAGATGATTTAATTTTGAGTGATGAGCACACAATGCAATATATAGATCATGTATCATAGAAATGTACTCTTGAAACCTGTTAACCCTAATCCAGAGGGATCCGAAACATTGAAGACACGAACAAAGTCCGTCGATTACACATCAAAGCTTTATTGTCTAGCTTGGCCAAGTGGTCTGAGGGAAAGCGTGTGCTGGCCCTTTGTTCTACTTAGTTTTTATAGTTTTGTAAGTGGGAAGTACAGAAGCAAAAATTGCAATTAGGAGCCCCTTACCACTATTGGTTATAGTCATATGTCCTTTAACATGATAGGACCATGTTCAATTTGCAAGCCATACATTATTTTGGAGAAAACAAAATTTACAAGTCAACACAATGGCAGAAAGATATATTTTTACATATTAAAAGGCATTCCCATATTATCTAGTGTTCATCTGCTATCTCTCTGTCCAGAGTCACATGTGTTAACTACACGCATTTACACAGGAGAGGTAGTTTCCGTGGGGACAAATGCCCGCAAATGGCTCATAGTTATAAAAAAAAGTTTATTTTGGCTTTTCTCTCCCTGCACCTGGCTAGCCATTCACCCCTTTCCCCACAGGTGTGGTGGAATGTGTGGGGATCCATGTTTTCCTCCCCTTTGCATTTACAATACAATGCCAAGGCCATCATGGTTATGCCAATCACACAGTACAGAGACTGTTCTCACAATTTCTCTGCACACCTTAACCCAAATTAATAAAATGTTCTCCAAGCCTCTTAAAATATTAATATTAACTCTGTAGTTTTTGGTACCTTACAACACCTGCGGGTGAAGTGGCTCAGTGGCTCCTCAAAACCTATATGATTCTTATTAACCAATGTCACCTCAATAAATTTAATTAAAGTAGTTTATTATCTTCCATGGTTTCTTTTGGTCAGAAACGTGGGCAGTGCTTGCCTATGCTGTTCTCCTTAGTATGTCTCACTGAGCTGCCAGCATGTCAGCCAGGACTGCAATTATCTGATGGTTCAGCTCAGGGATCATTCTCCACAGGGACTCATCCATATGGCTGGCAAGTTGTTAAGGGCCTTTCTGTGGCTACTGCAGTGTCCTCCCGGCATAGCTCCTGCTTTCCCCAGAGTTGAGCAACCTAAGAGAACAGGGGAGGGTGAAATGCCTTTACATTGCAGCCTCAGACACCACACCTTGTCTCAGCCTGAGGGCCATACTGGAAGTTGCTACCACACCATAACGTACTCAAGGATGCTTGGCACACAGAACATGCAGACACTAGTAGTTCTTGTCTGTTGCTGCCAAGTGCAACAAAGCCTCGTGGCTCCCAGTTGCCACTCACAACTGCTGGGAGCATCTGCCCTAGGGCAGAGCAGGAGGCTAGGGCTGAAGATGCCCCTCTGAAGTGCCCACAGCCTGGCCTTGGCTTCTACTGTGTTTTCCACCAGAATACACCTTCATGGGAACTTTCAGTGTGGACCAAATTGAAATGGCCAAGGCAGTCCTGCCCAGCTTAAGATATGACTTAACTTCAGGCATGCAGCTTGTGAAAGAACTTAGAGTCAGATGCCCTGGGACCAACTCCCAATTGCTACACTTACTGTTAGGAACAACAAAAAACATGAGTCTCTGCTTGTTGTAAAGTAGTGTTCCTGGAACTTACTTCCACGGGTTTATTTAGAGTCACCAAGTCCAAATAAATTTTTGAGTTTTATTAATATGCCAGCTGCATATGTCTGACATGGGATATAGCTGACCCAAATCGTGTGTGCATGAAACAGCCTTGCAGCTCGTTATATAGACTTGATCACATACAGGTTTGGGGGAAGGGAAAAGGAAGGGGAACATGACACAATAATCAATTCATTAACAAGCTTATAACATTTGTCTATAGGATCTATAAAAACATTTCTACATATTAAAACCTATAAGGTAACACAATAGTGATGTCACTTTAAATATCAAAGACATTCATAAATCTTTTAGTGCCTACTTCCCATTCTTTTGTCTAGAGCAGGGGTAGTCAACCTTTTTATACCTACCGCCCACTTTTATATCTCTGTTAGTAGTAAAATTTTCTAACTGCCCACCAGTTCCACAGTAATGGTGCTTTATAAAGTGGGGAAGTACCTTTACTTTATAAAACTTATAAAGCAGAGTTACAGCAAGTTAAAGCATATAATAATAATTACTTACCAAGTACTTTATGTCAGATTTTCACTAAGTTTGGCAGAATAAATCTTTATAAAACAACTTACTATAGTTAAATCTATCTTTTTATTTATACTTTGATTGCTCCACTACCACCCACCATGAAATCTGGAACGCCCACTAGTGGGTGGGAAGGACCAGGTTGACTACCACTGGTCTAGAGGTATATGTTACTCTAAGGATTCCAGGAAGGGGAAAAGAGTTAAAATCAGTGTAGGGTATGTAAATTTTGTCTCTTATTGAAAGAGAAAGAAAGTTCTTCAGATAACCTTTATTTTATAGTTAAAACTAAATGAACCAGTCATCCTTGCAAGCCAGAAAACTTCTGCATTCTTCTCCCTCCTTTCTCTAAAGAAAGAGTGGGCAAGAAGCCTGACTTTTCCTTCTAAAATATTAATATATATTTTTGCAATTCTTTGGTACCTTACCACACACTCACTGTCCAGAAGTGTAGGTGATATTCTTGTCTCAAAGGAAGATTGTTTAGGGTTAGTGCCCTAGGGCTTCTCCTGTTCCAGGCACTATGCTACAGAAATCTGCAGAGGCCATCTTCACATGTGGAACTGAGCACTGGGAGTATGTGGGAAACAATGCAGGGTGGAAGCACAGCCTGGGTGATGCCTGGTGACGACTCCATGGTGGAAGGGGCATGGCTTCTCAGGAATGCTGACAGGTGCAAACTCACGGAAGTGGCAATGCAGAGATGTGTGTAAGGCATGCTGACACCCTGCTCACCTCGCCTCTGCTCTCACACTCTTTCTTTGCTATATTCAGGCTCCTTTTAACTTTTTCTTGTCTCTATTCTTAATATGCATTTGCAAACGAGTACTACCAACCAGGGTCCTGTGGGCAGTGTGATAGCCTGGAGAGTCCCTCCTCCCAGGCAGAGCAATAGCTCTCAGACCATCATGCCTGGCTGTGGACAGAAGGCATGTTGCCTTTGCAGAGCACAGGAAGAACTCCAGCTGTGACTAATTGTTAAATGGGTCTCATCTTGCCACCTGTCCCTAGGTGTCTTAGGAGACAAGGACATAGGCATCTGACAAAGCTACTTGGCTATCACACTATTTATATGTCACCTTTACCCTTTCCTTCACTGCCCCTCTCCCTCAGCAGACAGCTGGGAGCCAGGACGGACTGCAGCCACCTCTGCTATCCTCTCTTTCCCCAGGCAGACCTGTCTGGCCCCGATGGCTCTGGGCACATTAATGACAGAGCCTGCACTGGCCTCCCTGAGGCCTTTTCAGGGTGCCTCTTAGAGTCCCTGCCTGGGTCTTCTGCCCTTCTCAGTTTTCCTGGGATCTGCTAGTTGTGAGCAGACATTCCCCCTCCCCCCCCCTCTGCAGGAGAGAGCCATTAGCTGGAGCACAGTGAGGAATAGCAATTTGGGACACATTACAGGGATGATACTTCTTTGTCCCTGATGCCCTTCCTCCCGCAAACTCTGAAACAAGAGGAGGTAGCTCGGCTGCCTGAGTGCCTGTCCATCCACCTGAGGCTTTCTTGGCCATGGAGGAACACATGTCTCGGCAGCCGGGACTTCTTTAGCTGTCTAGTGGGCTCGGATACTTAGCTTTCTCCTCAAAGAAAGAGGTGTTTGCTGCAAAGGTAGCCCCAGCACCTGTGGAGACAGTGAGCAGAGAAAGAACAGATACTCCCTGAGGCCTGACTCCCTTTATTGTCATTTGCAGGGCTCTCGATAGGTGGGTACTACTGTCAGGAGCCACAAACTCTCAGCACTGGAGGCCCAAGGTCAAGGCAGCCAGCCCTATATTTTAATATTAAATTACCCATTTAATTGAGATGCATCTTACATGCATGTAAGATGTAGTGCGATTGCAAAGGAACACTATCTGTTTCATGTTGTATAACCGGTATGTTCAGCAAGACTTGCCATCAAACAATTGCTCATTTAAGAATAATCTTATTTGCTGGATGAGATAAGAAATGGAAGTTTCTCAGCGATGAAGTGATTTGCCCAGGCTGGTAAGTGATAGGATTAAAAATTAATTTGACCACAGCTAGAATGTTATACTAGCTTTGTAAAGGAATCATTTATCAGCAACAAAGCCCAGCGGCAGGGGAGAAAGCCTGGCTCTGGTGGGGGATGGCACCACCTGCCCTGCTCCCCATGCCTGGAGAGTCCCCCAATTCTGAGCTGACTCTCAGCAGAACAGAGACCCCTCTGCTTCCTACTTGCTTCATCTTGCTCCTGTGATGAAGAGGCAGTTCCTGGACAGCTTCACCTGGCCCGCTGGCCCCTGGCCAGAAAACCCTGTCGGGTACCTGGGCCCATGGGAGGGTGAGGAAGATGCCATTGCTCTGGCAAAGCAAAGGCAATGGAGGGGACTTCCATGAAATCCCAGTGGGCTCTGCCCCTGTACACGCATGAGAGGACCCTGCTGTGCTTGGAAAGGAGAGTGTGCATGCTGTACACGCAGCCCTGGGTGGCACACTGGGTTCACCTGTATGACACCACTCTAGGTCGGGCCTTCTCCTCTCCCACTCAGGCTTCAGGTATCAAATGGAGAGATTCATACAATGGCCTTTATTGTTCTTTTTCATCTGGCATTCTATCTTTTTTTTTTTTTTCCTGCATTTTCTGAAGCTGGAAACAGGGAGAGACAGTCAGACAGACTCCCGCATGCGCCCGACCGGGATCCACCCGGCACGCCCACCAGGGGCGACGCTCTGCCCACCAGGGGGCGATGCTCTGCCCATCCTGGGCGTCACCATGTTGCGACCAGAGCCACTCTAGCACCTGAGGCAGAGGCCACAGAGCCATCCCCAGCGCCCGGGCCATCTTTGCTCCAATGGAGCCTTGGCTGCGGGAGAGGAAGAGAGAGACAGAGAGGAAGGAGAGGGGGAGGGGTGGAGAAGCAAATGGGCGCCTCTCCTGTGTGCCCTGGCCGGGAATCGAACCCGGGTCCTCCGCACGCTAGGCCAACGCTCTACCGCTGAGCCAACTGGCCAGGGCCCCATTCTATCATTTTTATTGTTTTAATCTTGCTACACAGCAGTTAAAGTAAAATAGCCAACACATATTTATGTTTTTGCTGTCTTTGGGAGGGGAAGGGTCTTTTGAGCCTCTTTTTTATTTCTTAAGTGAGAGAAAGGGAAATAGTAAGAGGGACTCCCTCTTGCCCCTAACTGGGATCCACCTGGCAATCCATGTCTGTGGCTGGTGCTCTAATCAACTGAGCTATCCTCAGTGCCCAGGACTGATGCTCGAAAGAACCAAGCCACTGGCTATGAGAGGAGAAGAGAGAGAGAAGGGGGAGAGAGAGGGAGAAGAAGCTGATAGTAAAATGTCACATGTGCCCTGACTGGGGATAGAACACAGAACGTCCATATACAGGCCAACATTCTATCCACTGAGCCAACCAACTAGGGCCTTCTTTTAAAAATAATAATTCGTGTAAAATGGTTATCCCAGTAGAAACTTTCTTTTTCCTTCCTAATGATTAAAATTTGGTCAGTTTCCTCTTTTTTCTGAGGACCTAGCCTCCTGGGGATGCACATTTGGGTTCTTGTCTAATTTTTTCTGTCTTCTCCCTTCTCCTTAGTGTCTGGATTTATTTTTCATATGGACTTGTTATAATTTTTACTCTTTCAAATTTATTAAGATTTGCAGCTTGACCTGTGGTGGCACAGTGGATAAAGTGTTGACCTGGAATGCTGAGGTTGCCGGTTCGAACTGTACTCTTGCCCGATCAAGGCACATTTGGGAAGCAACTACTATCAGTTGATGCTTACTGCTTCTCTTCTCTCTCTAAAAGTCAATAAATAAAATCTTTCAAAAAATAAATATTTGCATCAGACTACACAGTACATTTTTATAATATTTTCATTCATTTTTAAAACTATTACTGTTTTTGGTAGAAAGAGAAACCCATGTTTTTGTCGATCTATATTGTGATAAGGTGAGAAGGAACTGTAAAACTTAGCATTAGCAATGCCATTTTAAAGAGGAAAAGTCAGGCTTCATACCCCCTCCTTTCTGCAGAGAATGGAAAGAGAAGAGCTTCCTGGCTTACAAGGACAACTGAGTCACCTAGTCATAGTTTAGCTAATCCTTAGAATTTTCTGAAAGGGTGCCTGGGACCACTTGCCACACAGAACAAAGAAGATAGAATTTATCTTAAAACCTTAAAAAACAATGTTTATGTACCTTAATCAAGAACTCCTATACTCAGACTCACCCTAAAGTCATGAGAGTAACATATATCTCTAGACAAAGAGATTATAAACCCCTCCTTACCCACCCCAACCGATATGTGATTTGGTTTATAAAATCAGCCACAGAATTGTAGGAACTTTCTACATGATTTGGAACTGTGCCCCATGTAGCTATTGGCTAATTAATAAACTTCTAAAATTTCTTCTGTAACCTGCCTTGGTGTTTCTATGTAACACATGGCTTGAAGTACATTACTTTACAACAATATGTTATATTTCAAGCTAAACAATCAAGATTGTTAGTTTTTAAATTTAAATCCTTGATCTTTTGTGTTCTCATTCTCTCAATTTCTTATATAAGTTTGTTAAAATTTCATTGTTTTTGACAATTAGAGATAGGTAGATACTTGCACTTCTTCTCTGGGTTTCCAATCTGCTGAAAACAGCAATTGCTTTACCATAAAGAACTAGTCTTATGCCTAAGGAAAAAATAAAATTTCCTTTTTCTACTTTCTTAAATTGAGGAAACTAGTTCCTGCAGTCTGGGATAGCCAAGTTACCTAATCAGCCAAATACTTAGGAGCTGGGAACCAAAGAATAGAGTGTCAGTGTGGTCTCCCAAAGGCAGAAATTGCAGGTTCCCATAGTAATAAAGCAAAGACAGGTTCTAGCAACTGCAAGAAAAAGAATATGTTCTTTCTGTTTGCTGTGTAATGTGTGGGACTTGAATGTGGCCCATGATATGCATTAGGGAAGTCACTTTTTCTCATCGCTGGTCAGATAATTCTTGTGGAAGACCTGCAAGTGAGGGGATGGGAGGGGACGGAGCAGGGCTGGAGCCGTGGCCTTACGTCCCTGGCAATGTGAGAGCACGCAGGGACGCCGGCCTCTGCAGTGCATTTGATACCCTTGTCTTAGTTTTAATATTGTATTTGTGTGTGAAATTTCATATTAAGTAAATAATATATTTGATTTAACACAATTTGAGAGTCTTTGGCTTTCAAAAGGGAATTTTAACTCTATAACAGACATTTTAATCAGTGACATACTTGGTCTTATTTATGCAATCCAATTTTACAATTTTTATTTAATAGACTATATCAAGTGAGAAGCAATAGAGTATAGCAGTTAAGGGTATGGGCTCTGGGTTCAAATTCCAGCTCTTTATTTTATTTTATTATTTTTATTCAGTGAAAGGCAGGGAAGCAAAGAGACAGACTCCGACATGCACCTGTTGGGCAAATGAGTTTGTAAAATTTGTATTTTCTCAGTTGCTCATCTTTATTGTTAAAAATGGCTACCCAGCCCTGGCCAGTTGGCTCAGTGGTAGAGCATCGGCCTGGCGTGCAGGAGTCCCAGGTTCAATTCCCGGCCAGGGCACACAGGAGAAGCACCCATCTACTTCTCCACCCCTCCCCCTCTCCTTCCTCTCTGTCTCTCTCTTCACCTCCCACAGCCAAGGCTCCATTGGAGCAAAGTTGGCTTGGGCGCTGAGGATGGCTCCATGGCCTTTGCCTCAAGTGCTAGAATGGCTCTGGTTGCAACACAGCAACGCCCCAGATGGGCAGAGCATCACCCCCTGGTGGGCATGTTGGGTGGATCCCGGTTGGGCGCATGCGGGAGTCTGTCTGACTGCCTCCCTGTTTCCAACTTCAGAAAATACAAAAATAAAAAATAAAAAAAATGGCTACCCAGCCTGACCAGGTGGTGGCACAGTGGATAGAGCATCGGACTAGGATGTAGAGGACCAAGGTTCAAGACCCCAAGGTTGCCAGCTTGAGCATGGGCTCATTTAGTTTGAGCAAAGCTCACCATCTTGGACCCAAGGTCACTGGCTAGAGCAAGGGGTTACTCAGTCTGCTGTAGCCCCACAGTCAAGGCACAAATGAGAAAGCAATCAATGAACAACTAAGGTGTTGCAACAAAAAACTAATGATTGATGCTTCTCATCTCTCTTTGTTCCTGTCTGTCTGTCCCTATCTATCCCTCTCTCTGACCCTCTCTCTGTCTCTGTAAAAAAAATAATGGCTGCCCACATATGTGATCTGTGAAACTGCTAATTACCTTCCTGCTTGGGAAGGAGCTTTGTTATGCGAATGTGTGCCAGAGGTGGGGTTTCACACCAAAAAGTTTTAAGAAGAAAGAAGAAGAAAGAAGCCATGTTTTTGCAGAAGGAGAACAGGGAGAAAGTGTGCTGAGGAAAAGAAGCAGCCAAGATAGCAAGTTGCTAGAGCAGAAGCCAGTTTGTGCAGGGATGGGGAGGGAGAAGGTGTGCAGATGGGAAACCAGAGGTGACTGAGCTGGTGGGAGCCTTTGATTATAGGAAAAACCGAAAAAGACTCTCCTGGCTGTAGAACCAGAGAATGTGTAAGTGGGTGTGGTACCCTGTGTGTTTGTTTTTACTCGCCAGCAGGTTGCAAGGCTAGAATAAAGACATGGTTCACCAGTTTTAGGCTCCACAGTATCATTACCGTCTGTCCGAATCTAATGTAAACCTGCACTGCCTGGTGGCGGCGATGGCTGCAACTACTGGCCATACAGCACCCCTACTGGGATCCACCCAGCAACCTTCTTCTGTGGCTGATATTCTGCCCATCTGGGGCTGCTGCTCTGTTGCCCGGGCTATTTTTGTGCCTGAGGCAAGGCTGTGGAACCATTCTCAGTGCCCGGGGCCAACTTGCTCCAACCTATCAAGCGCTGGCTATAGGAGAGGAAGAGAAAAAACGAGAGAGAAGGGGGAGGGGTGGAGAAGCAGATGGTCACTTTTGACTGGAAATTGAACCAGGACATCCACATACTGGGCCAAAGCTCTACCACTGAGCCAACTAGCCAGGGCTGAAATTCCAGCTCTTAAAGCTTCTAGCAGAGCTGCCATGAGCAAGCTACCAGTTCTTTCTACATTGAACATTTCTCTTCTTTAAGATTATAACTCATAGAATTGTGAAAAAGTTGGGTAAATATATATAAAGTATTTTAAAAATAGTCCACAGCAGAAAGTAATCCTCCAGTTATTGTTTCACTCTTTTCTCAAGTTTTGCACCATTTTGTAAATTTTAATTCTCTTTTTCTCTCAGAGTGGTTTGATATGACAATCCTACCTTGTATCAAGGCTGCCCATTTTAATTAACATATATCTGTTTTATATTAAGTATATTGTTTGTTTTCCTGTTAATTAAAGAATAATTCATCCCAGGCTCTGAGATTTATGGTTTAAAGATGGCTTGAAAACAACAACAAAATCTAAAAGACAAAGGAGAGCAAATGAGCAATTTACATGAAACAGCAAATTGCCGCTTCCCTGAGACAATGTAAAACATCTGTGAATACCACACCTTTGGTTGCACACACGGTCTGCCCACAGCACCTGGGCCATGTGGTGCCCACAGCCCCACAGAGGCTGCCTTCAGAGTGTGGACCAGATGTTGCATCCACCAAGCGTGAGAACAAATGTCGGAGACTTTCAGGGGTTAGATCTTACTTTATTGGCCAAGTTTAACCTGCGCAGGGACGAACTCTCAAGATGTTCTGGAGACACCGTACCCACAGGGGGCTACAAACGAGAGTCACACCTGGCGCTTACAACTAGATCCTTATATATCCTAAGTGATCAAGAATTATACAGAAGTAGATGTGGCAGTTCGCTATTTGCTGGGGGGGGGGGTGTCGCACGCAACATAGCAACAGGGGAAGGGTCTAGCTTAGTGGTGAATTTCAGACATAAACTTCTGATAAGGGTCTCTAACCAATAGAATGCAGGATGTTTGCCCAGCTTTGTGCTAATCTCTTTGTTCTCAGCCTCACAGGGGCCCTATTAGCACTTCCCTGTTCCTGCTCTTTCAAGAGTTATACTCTGGCAGCCACAACACACTTCCCCGAACCTAACATTCCCCCATCTCTTTTGGGCATAAATCAAACCCTTTATTCTTCATCAGTGGGAAGAATGGTATAAGGTTGGGACAGAACCATTAACTTTACTACTTCTATTCTTTCTTTAATGAAGGCAAGGAGTTTGATAAGGATTATTGGTCCAAAGGCAAGAACCATTAAGAATAATAGGAGGGGTCCGGCAACTGTGGATATGAGGGTAGTTAACCAAGGAGAGGTCTTAAACATGGAGGCATACCAGCTAGGGCTTTTCTTCTTCTAGGTCCCTGTGCCTTAATCTGTTTGTGTTTTGATATTCTCTCTAATTACTCCAGAGTGGTTAGCATAAAAATAACATTCTTCTCTTAATGCAGCACACACTCCTCCTTGCTTAAGGAGGAGGAGGCCTAGTCCTCTCCTATTCTGAAGGGCTACCTCAGCGAGGGAGTCTATTTGCTTCTTGAGGTATATTACCTGTTCCTGGAGAAGCGCAATATCTTTAGAGAAGGTCTTGGATAACTGTCTGAGGGTGAGTTTTCCCTGAATGAGGAATGCTGTCCCTACCGCAGCTGACCCTACAATTCCTATGGTAGCTATGATAGGGATAAGGAGTGGAGCTCATTTTGCCCACCTAGGGGGAGCAACGAGGAATTCGGAGTCTCCCCCATACAGATATACTTGTGGAATAATATAAGCACTTACACAAAGCTCAGGATGAGCAGGGACTATACACTTGAAGATACCTTGAGTGCACACAAACCATAGTCCTTCAGAAGCCTTTGTTACTTTTGGGCCCTCTAGGGTGGCAGGTAGGGTTTCTTGGTTAAGACAATAGTCACTATAATTGGAGTTACTTAAGGTGAAATTTGCCAGAAGGTAGCAGGTCCCCCTCCCATGGAACTCTGCTAAAGTGAGAGATCCTTCAGAGAAACAATCTTTCATCTGATCCTGGTTCCGGTCCCTCATAAGGGTTACTGTAGTGGGAGCCAGTTCCCCTTCTCTCGAGGTGTTGGCCCCTAGCCCTACATAGAAAGGGGGTCTGGGACTAAGGCATAGCCAACAAGACTCTGTAATTCCAGGCTGCGTACTGTTAAAAAAAAAAAAGGAAATACCTTATCCAGTAAATCTAGGGCATACATCTCTTGGTGGTGTGGTCTTTCTAGTAATGGGCTGGGAGTGTAAAAAGGCAATTTATGGTCCTGCCCTTCTGGCTCGACTGGGAAGGAGTCTGCAGTAGGAGTCGTGGCAGCTCCGCTCTGGTCTGGGCCTGTCTTACTGTCTGGGAGCTCAGGTACTGCCGGAGTGAGGGCTGCCGGGAGGCTGACAGGGGGCCTGAGTGGCAGCCCGCTTCCTGCTCCTCGAAGGAGAGGTCTGTTCTTTGTAGGAAGTTTTCTGATGATGAAAAAGTTATCAGGATCATGTCCAGTTACATACAGTCTTAGGCCCCATGTTTTTCCTGAATTCCAACTTGGGTCTTTAGGCTTCTTAATTGTAATGATAATAGGGTTACAATTATCTTTAGCACAGTCATCGTCCCAACCATAGTTGGGCCTTCTTCCCCCTAATTTAGTTCCTAATTGAAAGAGACTTATGTCTGGGTCTGGTTTAGGTGGTCTCCATTTAAATTCACTGACAAGTGTCTCACAACCCCACTTTTTACAGTAAAAGTCCGAATGAGATCCACAAATATGCTTCTGTCCTGATGGAGGTTCGGGGCAAGCATAGTGAGGGGTATACCATAAAGCCCTATTATGGCGATAGGGGTCACATAATTCTTGGTTATCAAAGTGTCCTGCTCCTAATGGACTCCTCTCCCCTCCCCCAACATATCTCCATGCTGCTGGTGAATCACAGAATTTTTCTTCGAAAAACTTTGATAAATCAGTTTGGAGGGTTATGGGGTTGCTACTATCCCAGGTATTATTCTGTGCTATAACTGTGCCATCTGCTATCCTGATTAAAACCCATTCCTGCAACTCCAGTCCCTTGCTTGGTAGACAATAAAAAGTCATCAGTCCTAAGTGGAGGAGAAGGCGAGCTTTAGAGGCTCTCCAGGGGTCCATTTTACTTGCCATCTCCGAGGTCCTTCGTCGGGTGGTTGGGCCGGCTTCACGTGGGAGAGGTGGATCCAGTAGGGCTTCTCAGCTACCTTAACAGCTGTAGGGGTGCTCAAGAGTACCTGGAATGGTCCATCCCATCGCGGCTCAAGGTTGCCCCGTCTGTGGTTGAGAATCCATACCCACTGTCCAGGCTCTGGTGACTCCGGCAGTCTGGGGTTGTATTTTCCTTCCGAGCTGGCCGATCTCTGGAGGGTTCACACTTCACTCCTGCTGTGCTGCAGAGCCTGCAAGGACTTGAGGAAGTTATGGTTAGAAACTTCTAATTCCTCTCTGGTTAATCAAGGCACAAAGGGTATGGGCTGTCCAAACAGGATTTCATAAGATAAGGGGTACATCTAGTTCTAAAGAGGGTGAAAGGGAGTAGCTCAACCCAGTTTTCGCCGATCTCTTCCTTCAGTTTAATTATAGTCTCTTTTAGAGTCCTGTTCATTCTTTCTACCTGTCCTGAACTTTGGGGCCTATAAATGCAATGCAATTTCCAATTGATACCTAGCTTAGTAGCTAGTTCTTGAGATATCCTAGAGATGAATGCAGGTCCATTGTCTGATCCTAAGGCTAGGGGAATGCCATATCTAGGTATGATCTCCCTTAATAAGACTTTGCAAACTGTGGAAGCAGCCTCTCCTCTCATGGGGAATGCTTCCACCCATCCTGAGAAGGTGTCTACTAATACTAATAGATACTTATAACCTGACTTCCCAGGGGTCATCTCTGTGAAATCTACTTCCCATAACTCTCCAGGAGCTTTCCCCCGATACCTCACAAAGGGAGGCAACTTCTTATTCTGGGCATTTACCTTGGCACAGATGCTGCATCTAGAGACAACGGAGTGAACAATATCCCTGATGTTGGGTCCGGAATAATATTTCTTGACAAGTTGTTCTAGCTTATTCTGCCCTAGGTGAGTGCTAGTACAAATGTCTCTCACTATTTCCCTTACTATTCCCTGGGGTAAATAGAGCTGGGAGTCAGGAAGTTCTATCCATCCCTGCTGATTTTTCTTCCCCTTTAACTGCATTCCTTCCTGCTCTTCTTCTGGGGAATATCTAGGATCTGGAGGTAGCATTGGCTTAGGCAGCAATGGCAGAAGGCTTTCTTGTGGCCCAGTGGCTGATTCTCTTGCAGCTGAGTCTGCTAGGTTGTTACCTTTTATAATAGGAGAATTCCCCTTCTGGTGTCCTTTGCAGTGGATAATGGCAACTTTGGTAGGTAGCGAAATAGCATCGAGGAGGGCAAGAATTTCACTGCGGTTCTTAATGTCCTTCCCCCCTGCTGTCAGGAGGCCTCTCTCCTTATGTATGGTTCCGTGAACATGGGCGGTGGCAAATGCATAACGGCTGTCAGTATAGATGTTGGCAACTTTTCCCTCTGCTATCTGTAAGGCCCTGGTTAGTCCTATTAGCTCTGCCCTCTGTGCAGATGTCCCTGAGGGCAGGGCTTTCTGCCATAGGACCTCATCTCCCGTAGTCACGGCTGCCCCTGCATACCGTTGTCCATCCTTGACATAACTACTCCCATTGGTGAAAAGAGTCAGGTCTGCCTTTTCATAGGCCTGATCCCTTAAGTCTGGGTGGGAGCCAGTCACCATGTCAAGGATTTGCTTGCAACTGTGATCCACTGTGGACTCTGGTATTGGCAACAGGGTCGCTGAGTTCAGGGCGGTTGTTTTGAGGAACTGAACATATAGAGGGTTCAACAACTGAGCCTGATATTGTGTCAGCCTTGCATTGGATAGCCACCTGTCAGGAGGTGCTCGTAGCACTTGCTCTACATAATGTTCCCCAATTACTTGAATGTCCTGTCCTAAAGTCAACTTACTAGCCTCCTTGACTAGTATTGAGGTGGCAGCAAGTGCCCTCAGACATGCTGGCCATCCCGAGGCTACAGGGTCAAGTTTCTTGGACAGATAGGCGACGGACCTCTTCTACGGCCCAAGCTCCTGACTCAGTACCCCTAGAGCTAACCCTCCCTTTTCTGCTATAAATAGCTGAAAGGGTTTGGCCATATCCAGCAGGGCCAAAGCTGGGGGCAGTCACTAGGGCCTCCTTAAGCGCTTGGAAAGCTTGCTTTTCCTTATCTGTCCATATGAATTGTTCTTCCTTTCCCCTGGTTAGTTCATGTAGGGGTCTAGCTAGTTCTGCAAAGCCCAATATCCACAGTCGGCAGTATCCTACTGCACCGAGGAATTTTCGTACCTGCCTGTTGCTGGTAGGCTCGGGGATCTGCAAGACAGTCTGAATTCGCTGGCTGGACAATGTCCTTTGCCCTTCCTGTAAGTTATACCCCAAATAACTTACAGTTTGCATCACAATCTGAGCCTTCTTGGTGGAGACTTGATACCCCATTCGTCCGAGATCTTGTAGCAGGTCCTAGGTAGCTTCCTCACACTCTCCTTCGTCCTTGGCAGCTATGATGATGTCATCCACATACTGGAGCAGTATGATTGACGAATGGGAGGAGCGGAAAGCCTGCAGATCTTTACTGAGGGCCTCATTAAAAATGGTGGGGGAATTCTTAAACCCTTGTGGTAGTCTGGTCCAAGTGAACTGCCCCACCAGTCCATTTTCTGGGTCATTCCATTCAAAGGCAAAGATCTCTTGGCTCTGAGGCGCCAGGGGAATACAAAAGAAGGCATCCTTCAAATCCAGGACCGAATAATAGGTATGGGTTGGGGGCAATGAGCTCAGTAAAGTATATGGGTTGGGCACCGTGAGATGGATAGTCTCTACCCATGTATTTACCTCCCGCAGGTCCTGCACCTGGTGGTAGTCATGGGTCCCCGGCTTTTGGATGGGGAGTAACGGGGTGTTCCTGGCTGATTGGCATTCTCGGAGTATGCCTGCTTTCAGCAGGCACTGCAAGTGCCGTGCAATGCCCTGTCTGGCTTGGGCCGGAACCGGGTATTGTCTGACTCTAACAGGGGTGGCAGTGCTCAACAGCTATACTAGAACAGACGGTTGGTGGGTTGCCAAACCTGGTGGGTTGGTTTCCGCCCAAACTTCAGGCACCCTGGCATGCAGGGCATCCAGAACTCCTGCTCCTTCCTCTTACCTCCTTGGATAGTGGCAAGTAAGTATTCCTCAGACAGTGGGACAGTTATCTCCAAGCTGACCTCCGCCTCCTTGTCCCTTGTAGGGCTTTCCTCCCATCGGAAGGTAATGTCCCGGTGGCCTAAAGTTTCTGCAATAAGTCCCTTCCAAGTAGTGGGTAAGGGCAGTCTGAAATGACTAGGAAGGAGTGGGTAATGGTGCCTCAGCCTAAGTTAGTAATTCTTGCGGTAGCCCATGGATAGGCTTCTGCTTTGCCCGTTGCCCATACTATTTTGGTAGTTGCCTTCTGAATTTGCCCTCGTGGTTGCTTTAGGACTGAGTAGGTGGCTCCCGTGTCGACTAGGAAGTCTATTGGCTTTCCTTCGACTGTCAAGGTGACCATGGGCTCCTGGGAGCCAACGGGAATGGAGCCCTGGCCCTGTCAATCTAAAGTTTGGAGCAAGACCTCTGGGCCCTGTTTTGGCCCTTGGCTGTCGGCCTTCAACCTTGGACACTCTCTTTTCCAGTGCCCTTTCTCCTTACAATAGGCACACTGATCTTTGGCTATTCGCCATCCCTGGCCCTTTTGCTGCCCCCCTTTCCCTTTGGGAGGAAGTTTCTGGGCAGCAATCAGGATTTTGGCAACTTCTTTCATCTTGCCAACCTCCGGATCATCCCTATTGACGTACACCTTCTGGGCTATCTCTAATAGCTTGCTTCTATTTTTCTCCTTCAAATCCCTCTATCTTCTGAAGCTTTTTCCTAATATCTGGAGCGGCCTGAGTCACAAAGGCTATATTTACTAGTCTCCTGTTCTCTTCTGCCTCAGGATCTAGAGGGGTATATATTCTATAAGCCTCCATGAGTCTTTCTAGGAAGGCTGCTGGGGACTCCTCTCTTCCCTGGATGACTTCACTAACCTTACTGAAGTTGGTAGGTTTTCTCGCAGCTGCCTTGAACCCCCTCAGCAGAGCCCGGCGATACTGAAGGAGTGTGTACCTTCCACTGGTAGTATTAGGGTCCCAGGCCAGGGGCTGAGAAGGGAGTACGTCTTCTATTTCCCTCCTCCCGGCCATAGTCTCTCTTTCCTCCTCCAGGACCACCTTTGCAGCCTCCCGCATTATTCTGTCTCTCTCTTCAGAAGTGAGGAGAGCTTGCAGAATCTGTTGACAGTCATCCCAGGTGGGCTGATGAGTTCTGAATATGGTTTCGAGAAGGGAGATCAGCCCTTGGGGTTTCTCAGAGAATGGGGGATTCTGATGTTTCCAATTATATAAGTCACTGGTGGAGAAGGGCACATAAACAAGGCGGGGAGGTGCCCGTGGTGGAGCATCTGGTGCTGGCAGCACCTCTCGGAGACGCAAAATGGCGGCGCCTCCCTGAGGCAAAGCTCCCTCCCCATAGAATACCCCTCCCCGGGTGTGGGGTGGGCTTGAGAGCCCGCCCACATCCTGATGCGAGGAATCTGGTTCCAATCGATGCGGGTAAGGTGGAGGCGCATTCACAGGGTCTAGGTGGTCCTCCGGTGGTTCAGGCAAGGCTGGGTAAAGCCTACGCTGGCTACGAGGCTGTTTCGGGGCGTGGGCTTCCCCCTTTTCCTTTTCTTTGACCTTCTTCTCCCCTGCGGCGAGGCAAACTGCCCATCTGCCTCGTTGGTTTCCCTTCAAATACTTCCTAATGTATCCTGGCCATTCGGTAGCTATATCTACCCAGACGTCTATGTACAGATATTGGTCTGGGTGGGGAACCCTATAGATGGTGGCTCAAACAGCAAATAAAGTCGGAAGGTCAAAGGTACCCTCTGTGGTCCATCCTACATTAAAGGTGGGCCACTCTAGCTGACTTAAGGTTTGAAGAAATTCGGGTCAGGCAGCGGGCCCCCCATATTCCCGGGCCCGCCTCTGGAAATCAGAAAAGTTCTTCAACAGGCAATCAAGTGGAGAGCCGGGTACAGATTCCTGCTGGCGCATCCTAAGAAAATCAGGGAGGAATAAAAGGGGAAAACAAACAATACAGACTAGCAAGAAACAGACGAGACGATCTAACTTTTGGACATACGAGAATAACATGTAAATCAAAACTAACACAGCGCAGCGCGGTGCAAGCAAATAAGAACCCTAATGTGACCGGTCACTCCTAATGTTAGCGAAACCAAATTTCAGAGAGCGGCATCCCACCTCTGAAAGTCCTGGGTAGGTTACCGGCAGCATCTCACCTACTACTTCAGGGTTGTTTGCTCTGGAGCCCAAATACTGAACCAAAAACGGATCCTCAGTAAATACTTACTCAGCTCGAGCTGCCTATCCGGTCTCTGAACCGGGGGAATTTCCTGGCCAACACAACAAATGTTGCATCCACCAAGCATGAGAACAAATGTCGGAGACTTTCAGGGGTTTAGATCTTACTTTATTGGCCAAGTTTAACCTGCGCAGGGATGAACTCTCAAGGTTCGGAGACACCGTACCCACAGGGGGCTACAAACGAGAGTCGCACCTGGCGCTTACAACTAGGTCCTTATATATCCTAAGTGAGTAAGCATTATACAGAAGCAGATGTGGCAGTTTGCTATTCGCTAGGGGGGGTTGCGTGCAACATAGCAACAGGGGAAGGGTCTAGCTTAGTGGCAAATTTCAAACATAAACTTCTGATAAGGGTCTCTAACCAATAGAATGCAGGATGTTTGCCCAGCTTTGTGCTGATCTCTTTGTTCTCAGCCTCACAGGGACCCTATCAACACTTCCCTGTTCCTGCTCCTCCAAGAGTTAGACTCTGGCAGCCACAACACACCTCTCGAACCTAACACCAGACACAATGTAACCCATGCCAGGTGGCCATAGCTGGCCTGTCACGTCTGCACAGACAGATGCCCTGTCATTTGTGGGCTCTTGCATGAGGTTATCTACTTGTAGGGAATCACCCATCTAACCTTAAATTCTCTATAACTTGGATTGAGGAACTTCAGTAAAAAGCCCTGAGTGAATGTCTCTTGGATGCAAACACCAAGAAACTGTGTGAGTGAGTGACCTTTGTGCAGCTACAAAGAAATACATGTGGATGGGCTTTAGAAAATTAGCCTAGAGGTTCTAGATTGCCCTTTCCTTTGTGCTTGTTACTTAGCAAAAGAAAAAGAATGTACTGACCCAAATTAGCCCTTTCTCTGTGTCAGCAAAATGGCCATTAGTCATTCATTCCCCTTATCACCTGACCTCCCTCCCTTGTAATCCTGTTACCTCGTTTTGCTTTTGATCAATAAAAGCCAAGGGAGAAGGAGATTCATAAGGTTTACTTTGCCTCCCTTGGTAAGCCTTTTCCTCTTCCTCTTGACATAAGTTTGTGTCTTGGGTAGGATTTTTCATGTGACACTGGTAGTTCCCAGGGGGCTGGAGGACTACACCTGCTGATACATTTCCAGTAAAATGCTAGTGCTCCACTTTATTGACGTCCTTTGTGTGATGAAAAAGAATCTAACACATCACCTTTTTTTGACAGGTCACTTTGGCAGACATATCCTCAGCTGAGATGTATATATTTGCAAGGAACACATTTAACGTGGTCTTTGTTTCTGCAGGAAGAGTTCTCTTGGTACTGCCTTCCTGCACGGGTTTCTGCTTGCAAACTGTGGATACCAGAGGAAGAGGAGGTTGTCATCTTCCACTGAAGTGAACCAATGCCTCTCTGAAAGCCTGGATCTTATACAGATTTAAAAAAGCTTTGGCATTTCTTTCAGCAGCAGTAAAACCAGATCATCCATGAGGTAAGCATCCAGTCTCCTTACTCGCCTTTTGGAAGGAGCTCGGCTGGAGTGAAGCCTTTGTCTTAGCTGCTGTGGGTAGAGGTGGGAAGGCTGCGAGTCACCAAGGATGGACCTTCTGCTCCCAGTCTTCTCCTACGTGCCCACACATCCAGGCTGCCATCACCTCCAGAGTCCTTCACACCCCCTCCCCCCTGTCTGGAGCAGACTGGCTTCCCATCACCTATCTCCATGTTCCAGAGTTCTCTGGAGTCTTCTCTGTTGCATTTCAGTAGGAGTAAGGGAGGCCTTGTCCAGTGAGGTGGGCCAGGCTGATGCTTTGGCTTCATGTGTGTTCCCATCTCAGGCACATGCCTGGACCCACGATTCTCTAGGAGGGCCTTGTAATGCCCTCCAGAGGTCCAGGTGTAGGAGTTAAATTTGTGTTAACTGTAGAGACAAAGTCAAAAGTGATTAACAAAATATTTTATACACAGGATTTAACTGTGTATCAGATAGTAAATGTTTTGGAGTTTGGGTGAACCAACACCTTCACACGTTGCTGAAAAGGCAACCTGCCCGTGTTACTGGGTAAATGGAGCGGGTCAGAGGGGAAGCCAGCTGTGCTGTCCTCTGTGCTGGCTGCTTTGTGTACATTTTAACTGTACACCGAGTTATAGAAAGAGCCTTGAAAATGAATATTGGAGAGAATAATTAACATCGTGAGGGAGCAAGAAGCTGTGCTATGTGGAAAGGAGGAAAAGAACTGTCTCATCTGACAAAAAGGAAGACTCAGAGAGAAAAATGTTGCTGTCTGCAGATGTTTAAAGAACTACAACATGGTAGAGGGAAAATCAACTCTGGGGAGTCACCACAGGGTAGAACTTTGATCTGTAGGTGGAAGTTGCCAGAGACAGATTTCATTTCATCCTGTTTAGCAACCCCGGCAGTGGCTGTGTGGGAATTTAGGCACCCTGGCTCCCTGAATGCCAGGGCCAAGGCTAGCAGCTCCCTTTGTCCAGGAGCTTGGGTGGGTTACTCTCTAGGCCTCCTGCCTCTGAGCATGAGTGCTGCTGCATCTGTAAGGAGGAAGAGTGATGGTGTCTCTCCTATGGCTCCTGAGCCAAGGACGAAGACCAGCAGGGCTGTGGTGTGCTCATGGAGGGCAGGGCACTGGCCTGACCAGAGCCTGCAGGGGATGTCTGTTTAGCTTTAAGTTTGGAGCTTATGAACCAGCCTGGAGCTTCACTTGCAGCCCCTCTTGCATACCTAACATCTGAAGGAAAGGCTCTAAACCCTGATTCAGTCTCATCTGTGCCCTCAGGATGAGGCAGAGCATGACTTACGTTGGTCTGAGGATAAAAGGCAGGGGCTGGAGCTCTGGGTTGGGGGCTAGGCTGCAGACATGCTGTATGGGGCTTCTCTCTCCCGGGGCGCTTCCCTGTTTGTAAAACCCATTTCCATGGGTGGTTTAAGTGTTGAACTTGAAGGGTGAAAGCTAAGCTGCCTCTGTGGGAAGCAGCTCTAGCATTTATTCAAGTCCAGTGGAGTCATTTTCCCTGCCTTGTCCAGTGGAAGGGTGCTCAGGCCAGTGGGCTTGGGTTGGCACATGCCCATCTTTCCTGAGGGGAATCTCAGCAGCAAGCTGGCAAACCAGTGTGCTGGCACTGAGGAGGGCTCTGGAGAATGACCCTTACACCACGCTGTCACAGCTTTTCCATGTGAACACTCTGGAATAAGAACCCTTCTCCATGCCTTAACATGGACTCTATTGGTTATAGGAAAGGGAAAGGCAGAAGGAAAGGAAAACTGGTGTTAAATTTACTTAGAAAAGCAAGTTCCTGGGGAATCCTACAGTTGGTTCTTATCCTTTACAGTTAATCTACATCTTTATTTTGCTTACATTTTAAAAATTATATTTTAATATGATTTTTTACTTTAAAAAGGGCACATAAATAGTACAAAGAATTTATATGTACCTTTTGCTCAAATTTTCCAGGTGATAGTGTCTTATGTAACATAAGTACAATGATCAAAATCAGGAAATTAACTTACTATGACATTGGTCTAATCTGTAGACCTTGTGCAGATTTTAGCAACTGTCCGCACAGATGTCCTTCTTCTGTTCCAGGTCCCAGACCCAATTCACATGTTGAATTTAGCTGTCCCATCTCCTTTGTCTCTTTTAATCTGGAATAGTCTTACCTAAACCTTTGGAAAATTCAATTTAGAGTTGTGGAATGTGTCCATTGTACTAAGTACTAAGTGTCTTTTTGCCTCGAGCTTGCCCTGCCAGGAAGAGGAATGCTATGTTGAAAAGCAGAGGCATCAATGCTGACTGAGCCTCTGACCAACAACAGTTGAACACAGACAGGAATACCAGCAGCTTCCATGTGGAATGGCAACCACTGTAAGAATTAGGAGGGAGCATGCAGATTGGGAGGGCAGACACCTAAACTCAGTTGGGAAAAGGAGGACAGAATTCTTGGAGGAGATGATGCTAGATGTGAGCTCTCGCAAGGAGCATGAGTTGTTTGGGCTCGGGAAGGACATCGCTGGCCAGAGACCGCACAGACTGTGGCAATGGCATTGCTGGAAGCCCCGTGGCACAGACACCTGCTCTGATCCCTGACTCAAAATGCATTCAAGAGTTTGGACATGAGATGAGAAGTAGGAAGAGATGAGAGTTAGGCTGGATAAGCGAGTAGTGACCAGATTGGCAGGGAGCGACTGGATTGTGCGAAGCTTTGCAAACCATCATAAGGGCTTACTTTTGACCTCAGAGCAATGGGGAGACACTGGAAGATTTTTTTTTGAACAGGAGTGTGATGATCATATCTGTGTTTTAAAGAGACTACAAGAGATGGTGTTGGCCTGAAACAAAGTGATCCATGGACATGGGAAATCATGAAGAAATCCAAGGTCTGGAGGAAGCAGAACTCACCGCACATGGAGACCGGCTGGATGGGAGGCTGGATGGGAGGTGCTGGTAAAAGGTGAAGCTAGACTTCAGGCTCTGCAATGCGTGGCGTGGGGCCATTCTCTCAGGCAGGACCCAGTGGCAGGAGCAGTTCTGAGGTGACTTTATGAGGTGTTTGGATGACTTGAGTGAAGCTGGAGTGTGAGGCAGAGGTTCTCCTGACTCCCCGTCCAGGGCTGTGGACTTTATGGGCTCTTAACTCTTCAGTGCAGCAAGCCACTGAGTGTGACACACGCAGACAGGTGCTGCAGACAAGCTGGCTGTGCGGCCTGGTCTCTCCCCTGGGGAGCCCACAGCCAAGGGCCGCCCCAGTGCCAGGCCGACACTGTAGTAAGGGTGATACAAGGAGGCCTAGCCCACGTGGTGATTCCACAGATTAGGAGAGGCTGAACAGACTGGATGCCATGGCGATGTGGTCAGACTAACACCTGAGATGAGGTGTTGGTCTGAAAGCGGCAGTGCTCCAGCTGCAGCCCCGCCCCAGGGAGTTCTGCTGATGTTTATAGAGGCTGTCCCTTCCCTCTAACTCTTCTTCACCCCAGTCTGCAGCCCTGCTCTGGCCTGCTCTGACTGGCTGTGCTGGAAGTACTTAAGAGAAAGAGATCTCAGCTTGATGCTTCCTTCTCTTCCAGCACCGGAAAGACAGAAGCCTGTTTCCATGTAACAGCCAGCAACCCTCTTAGTCACTCAGCAGGATGGGGAAGTCCAGGCAGCTTGGAGCAATTTGGCCCAACTAAATTTGGCTCCAGAGTGGGACACTAGGACAGGCGACAGAGAATGGAGCTGGAGTTTGGGGACTGAGAGAGTTACTTGCTCTGCCCGTTTGCCATCTTCCAGGGTCATAACTGAGGGTTTGGCTGCTGTCCAGTAGCATTAACTGGCATCCAAAGTCACATCTTCTTATCACTGTGTCCCCTAGCCACTGCCTACAGGTTGGCAACAAGATTGCACTCGCAGGCTCATCTTAGACCTGAGAGGCAGGACTTGCTCCTGGCTGGGTGCAGGGTTTTCCCTGCTGTCAGGATGTCTGGGGAGTCCAGGTCCTGCAGCTTCTGGGACATGTAGAAAGAACAGAGACAAGCAGAAGCAACTGCTGGTGTATTTATGAACCAAAAAGAGCTATGCACCACAAAGAGCTGGGCATCCCCCCCAAAATGAGTCAGCGTCTCAGGATCTGAGAGAAAAAGTGAGCCATGTGACAATGTTCTTGTGTGTGTGCTACACCTCACTCTCTATCTTGGGAAAAGAACCACAGCCCTCTTTGGTCCCCTTCTCTCATGCACCCTTGGCAGCTCTGGGAGATATTTTCCCTGTTAAGCAAACCAACAGCTGCTAACTTTTGCTACAGTTTGCCATGTTCAGTTCTTAGGAGGAAAGAAGATGCTCAGCTGTCCTCTGAAGCAAACAAAATGATAGCTTCTTATTATGAAATGTTAGAGTAGATTCCAAAGAGGTCTGTGATTGGATAATGCTGATTCTAACAGAGTATGAATGACAAGTACGTAACCCTGGTCCCCCTACTCTCAGGGGCATCCTGGGAGTCAGACAACTTCATGGTTTCTTTACTGAAGTGCAGCAGAAGGAAATATTTTTTTTCCTTTCTTGCAGCCCCTCCTCTATTCCCATCCCCCATGAAGTTCTGCTGGATCTTAGGATTCTTATTCCCCACTGCATTCCTGAACACTTTTATTATTTCTGGTTTTAGCCCTGAGACTAAATCTCTTGGTCACTCTTCAATCAGGCACACTCAGAGAAAGGGCCTAGCTGCAGGGATGACAGAAACCAGACTTAGAATCATCTTCTAGGAGCTGAGGGAAGAAAAGGCTTTTCCTGAAACTTCTCCAGCCAAGGAATTAAGAAAAAGATGTGGGTCACAGAGCTATAGCAGCATAAGGAGTTACAGGACCTTCTCTAGGACGAACAAGAGCCTGTTTCTTCCACGCAGATCCACCCTTTGCTTTCTTTGTGAGTGTGGCTCACATCAACCCACTCTGTGCAGAGCAACTGTAACCAGGAATAAATATGCTATGTTACTTATTTATTGATCTTAGTCTGAGTAGCCATACAATAGCGTTAAATAAGAATGTACTACCTGACTGGTGGTGGCTCAATGGATAGAGTATCAATCCAGAATGCTGAGGTTCCCAGTTCAAAACCCCAAGGTCACTGGCTTGGCAGCAGAATTATTGATATAATCTCAAGGTCACTGGCTTGAGCCCAAAGATCGCTGGCTTAAGCCCAAGGTTGCTGGTATGAGCAAGGGGCCAATGAATTGGCTTGAGCCCCCCAGCAGGGTATGTACAAGAAGTAATCAATGAACTGCTGAAGTGAAGCAGCTACAAGTCGATGCCTCTCACTTCTTTTTTCCCTCTTCTCATTCTCTCTCTCAAATCAAAAAATTTTTTTAAAGAATGTACTAACAAAGTAAGCTGATAAAATAATTTCTATAAAATGTTAAATTTAGTTTGTTACTCTTATAATCATGATTCAATATTACCAGTTTAATGATCAAAGCCATGTATTCTGTATTCTGTAATAAATGAAAAGTATACAGGCAGCTCCTGGGTTATGAATGTAATAGGTTCTGTATGTTTAAAAATACTTAAGTATTTACATGCACAGAAAGGTAAAAATAAATGCTATGTTAAGACAAACATCTGTCTGAGTTGCATTTAATAGGTAATACCTGTTCCAACTTACACAAAGATTTAATGTAAAAACAAGCCTCCAGAACCTATCTTTCTTATTACCCGGGGACAGCCTGTATTAACATACAATCAGAGAACATGCAATGTAAATTAAAATGTGCTTCCCACCTGGGCACCAAGCAAAATATGTAGGATTGGAGGCCACTGGATTAGAAATAAATTTGTATTTTTTAACATTCCATGATTGCGTTTGTGTGTCCGACTTCTAAACCCAGCCAGCATTAATAGGTAGCCATGAGGACTAAAGAAACTATTCAGAGCACTGGTTCCAAAATCAAACACAGGCTCAGATTTCAAGTGGAAATCGTTTCACTGGCAGGCATAAAATCATAAATAGCATGAATTTCAGTAGAACTGGAATTCCAAATTAGATCATAGATAGAACTATATTTTGGTAAATTCTCTATTTGTTGCAAGCTACCTATAGTAGGAAGTTTCTGTCTTGTCAAATCCCTTCCCACTATGACAACAAAGCAGTAGCTTCTTCGTTCCATAGTGCCATAACCTTATCAACTCTAGAGGCACCATCATTGCCTAGAGCTCTGTGAGGGCCACTCAGGTTGAGGTACAGATAAAAGCTAACAAATGAGGGTGTACCCTTATTCCCTGGAGCATAGAGAGTTCACTTTTGTCCAAGTGACAACACACAATAATTCACTTTTTGGAAATGCAGATTACCCACAATTTTATTGAAATTGTTTCTAAAGCAGTAAGCTTCATTGCTAATATTTCAGGCATAAATGGTTTCATTATCTGACCTGGATGGATATCAATTTTGCATTTTCTTCTGGAGCTTTATGCACGTCCCAATAGTCACATCCCAGAGCTACAGGTTGAGAGTCCCAGGGGCACATATATATGGGTGGGGTACAAGGCTTCTCTGTAGCTGGGATTTACTTTTTTATTTTATTTTATTTTTTTGGTGATAAGTCAAAACTCCTTTGGAGGCAAGGAAGCATAGTAATTTTATATTAGTGATGTTGATGACAGTTATTATTTTTCCCTTTCCTCAGCAAACAAGGTCCTGCCTTGACTAAAGTCACAGGTTTTGCAACTTCCTTGAGATTCCCCTGGAACTACTGTGCTTCGTGTACAATATGGTGGTTCACTCGCTACAGGTGCTTTCATACACTGACTGTGGGGTCTTAGAAACACTACCCCTCTGGATCTTCACCTGGAAAACATTGACTTTTGTTTTCAATGCCCCTCAGTGTCAGAAGTCACTCTAAACTGCTGGGCCTACTGCTTAACTTGGAAGAGTTTAGTTTGAGGGCCATCTTGTTGCTGAAAACTAAGGGAAAATAGGCAATCTGTCATGGAATACAGACTTTGCTCCTCTGGTTTCTTTCTGCCCATACTTACAAGCCCAGGGCAAATATCTGAGCAGCAGGATCTGGGAAGCCCATCCAACATTCTGTCACCACGCTGTTGGCAGATGGTTGCAGAAAGCACCACTCCGTCTCTAGTGGAAGTAAGAGTAAGGGAATAGCTGTGTGGACCAGTGAGCAACACCCACCCTGTAGTGAAGCTCACATGGGACTCGCACTCACCCAGCAGGATGCCTGTGGCCATAGCAGAAATTCAGCTTCTTCAGGGCAGGGCTTATAGCCCTCCTGCCCCCTCTAGCCTAAGTCACCCCCTGGCACTCTCATCTCAGGAATGGCCATTATCATCTAATATTTGTTCAGGCAAAGACCTGAGAACTTGACTCGATTCTTTTCTTTCACTCCCTTCCCATGAAGACTCCAGAGAAGCGCAAAATAAACCTCATACTCCTCCACTTGTCCCCACTTTAACTGCCACCCTCTGTGTAAAAGCACCACCTTCCAAGTGCCAATGGAAATGGCTGAAATAGGAAGCAAGGGGACTTGCTGCAGCAGCCACCAAGCCCTGCCTCCAAACTTGCCTGTCATCCTTCCTTACAAGGCGCTCATCATGCCTGTAACCCTGACCATCCGCTCAGCCTTTGAAGAATGCTCTTTCTAAGACTGACTGTGGAGTGGAAATGTCCCTCCAGATCTGGCCCCACCCCCTCAGGTACCAAAGATGAGCCCTGAGGGGGTGGGGTCAGAGCCAAAAGGAAGGATGCTTTCCTGATTTCTAGAGTCCCCTCTCCCCACTGCTGGGTTCTGCCCATGGAGAGAGCTGTTGGGGACACTAAGAAAGATGGCTATTCAAACATTGTCCTTGAATGTGGTTTTAGTTGTAGACCATCGATATTAAGATTAAAGAGTTTCCTTTTTATTAAATTAAAAGTCAATTTTCTTTTTTTTTATTTTTTTATTTTTTATTTTATTTATTCATTTTTAGAGAGGAGAGAGACAGAGACAGAGAGAGGAGAGAGAGAGACAGAGAGAAAGAAGGGGGGAGGAGCTGGAAGCATCAACTCCCATATGTGCCTTGACCAGGCAAGCCCAGGGTTTTGAACCGGCGACCTCAGCATTTCCAGGGCGACGCTTTATCCACTGTGCCACCACAGGTCAGGCAAAAGTCAATTTTCTATATGTAATTTTCTCTTTGACTCGGGGAATATATAATTTTCAAATGAATATTTTAGTCATTTTGGGTGTATTTAATTTTATTGAATAATGATAGTCACAACTGTGTAATCCTTACTTCTGAAAATTCATTAAGATCTTTTTGTGATCAATTGCATGATTTACTTTTATAAATATTTTGTGAAGACAAAAAACATTCTTTGGAGGACTGCTCTAACAGAAAACATTCTATATATTCATAAATTAACTTTCCTTATTACTTATTAGAATCTTCTATATCTGAACTGAAAGAAACATAGTAAAATATTTTGCTATGATTTAGCCTGATCGATGGTGGTGCAAGAGATAGAGTGTTCACCTGGAACACTGAGGTCCTGGGTCCAAAACCCTGAGGTCAGCGGCTTGATTGCGGGCTCATTCAGCTTGAGTGCAGGCATGCCAGCTTGAGTGTGAAGTTGCCGTTTGAGCATGGGATTATAAACATGATCCCAAGGTCACTGGCTTGAACCCAAAGGTTGCTGGCTTGAAGCCTAACGTGGACAAGTCCTGCCAAGGGTGAGAACAATGGAGACACAAAGACCTGACTCCAGGGACCAGGTTCAGTGACACAGATCCACTTTATTCAGGAAGTAAGCTAGCTTATATACACAGGTTCAGCCTATAGGGTGTTACAGCGTGTCCTTCATAGCCAATGGCTGAAAAGATCAGGGAGCTGCCTGGTTAGCGCTGACTCACTTCCTTATATCAGGCAAGCTCTCTTCCTGGGTGTGCTTAGGAGGGTTTCAGGTGCTGGAGTGTTCTCCCAGCATTGCATCAGCCACAGCTGTTAGGAATGCGCTCTGCGTTCCACCCACATCTCCCCCTTCTATTTTAATTAAGGCCAATTGGACTTGATGAATGACAGCTTCCTGTTCTTTTCTCTATGAGCAGAATAATGCCAGGGTGGGGAAAAGCAGCCCAGACATGGGGATCCGCCTGTGTCTGGGTGTCAGCAGTTACTATAGCACACATAAGCAAGAACAAAGCACCAGGGCCTGGGGACCCATCAGAGGCAATTCTCTAGGCCTGCCCCGCCAAAGCCTCCACATCCCCCCAGGTGATGGAGCATGCCTGCTGGCCATGAAGTCTTCTTCTGGAGCGCTGAGGATCTCCTCCCTTCAGGCGTAGTTGGTGTGGAGAAGGCCAGGGCTGTGGATTTGGATGGGTGAAGACTGAACTATTCAGTGGGTGCCCAAGAAACCCTGTCAAGCAGGTTGGGGAGTTCCTGGGATCCAAATTGGCTGAAAAACACAATCATAACCTCTCCCTTGCATTAGAAGAGGGTGTGGTCCCCACCACTGTGCCATGGCTGGGTCCTTCCAGCGTCATTTCAGAGAGAAAGACAGGGGAGAGAGAGAGCAAGAGATACAGAAAAATAAACAAGACAGACAGAAAGAAAAAAGACACATGGGGGAGTATAGGCTGGCCCATGGGTCTGCAGCTGGAACACGTATTGGAGTTAAAGCTGGGGTAGAAAATGGCATCTGAGAGGCTGGGGTGGGGCATTGAGCCCTGGCAGGGTATGTGGAAGTAGCGATTTCCGCTTTTCCTGGTGGCGGAGCTGATGGCGCGGTTAGCAATTTTGGTTGGTTTCGTTTCTGCATGCTCAGCGTGATTTTGTCAAACTCAGAGGCTTAAACTACTTTCCTCCTCAGTGGAGGGGGGCAAATAAGGAGGTAGGGGCTCCTCGAAGAGAGAGAGGCAACCTGCAATATCTTTGGCACCAGTGGAGGGTCCCCAGGAGGAGCACTGGTCATGCAGGCATGTATCGCTAGCAGGGCAGGAATGAGGCCAAGAGGGAAGGTTTGTCCCCCATGTACTTCGGTCAAACGGGTGCACTGAAAAGCTTGAGCCCAAGTGTCGGGGTTTCAGAGATGCATGTCCCAGAGCCAAGGATTGAATCCTGAGAGGATTTCCCAGTAGATACAAAGATCCTTTTCACTATAACTCTCCTACTCTGCAATAGGGCATGCAGGGCTGGAGCCTGCAGGGCTCAAGGGTTGGGGAGAAGGTTTCCCATTGCAGAGGGTCACTCACCCATCCCCTGGGTGCTGGTTAGATCCCTGTTCGAGGCGCCAGTTGTGGACAAGTCCTGCTGAGGGTGAGGACAATGGAGACGCAAAGACCCAACTCCGGGGACCAGGTTCAGTGACGCAGATCCACTTTATTCAGGAAGTAAGCTAGCTTATATACACAGGTTCAGCCTATAGGGTGTTACAGAGTGTCCTTCATAGCCAATGGCTGAAAAGATCAGGGAGCTGCGTGGTTGGCACTGAGTCACTTCCTTATAGTGGGTGAGCTCCCTCCTGGGTGTGTGTGCCTAGGAGGGTTTCAGGTGCTGGAGTGTTCTCACATCATTGCATCAGCCACAGCTGTTAGGAATGTGCTCTGTACTCCACCCACAGCCTAAGATCCCTGGCTTGAGCAAGTGGTCACTAGCTTGGCTTAAGTCCCTTAACCCCTACCAAGGCATGTATGAGAAGCAATCAATGAACAACTAAAGTGCTGCAACTAAGGGTTGATCTTTCTCATCTCTCTCCCTTCCTCTCTCCCTCTAAAAAATAAAAAATAAAAACAAAACACAAAAGAAAACAAAATGAAATCTGCTATGATTCAGCTGCTGTTTAAATGTTCTAAAAGTATTTCCATAAAGTTTTATTTTATATATTTTACTCCTGAGTTTTTAGGTATAAAAAGATTAATAGCTATTATATGTTTTTATGAATTGTATCTTTTGTTGGTGCTATTAACATTATCTCAGCTTAAATTTTTGCCCTGGAATTCCACTTTATGTGATTTTCATATTGACTAATCCTATTTCTTTTGCATTATAATCTACTTATGATATTTTGGCCCATCCCTCATTGTCAACCTATTTTTGTCATTATGTGTGTTTTAAAAACTTTTTATTTTGAAATAATGATAAATTCACTGAAAGCTGCGAAGATAACACAGTGATGTTCTTTACAACCTTCATGCAGTTTCACATATGGTTAAATCATAGCTGATCAACATCAGGAAACTGATATTGGTACAATGTGTGTGTGTGTGTGTGTGTGTGTGTGTTGCCATGTTATTTTATCATAGGTACAGATTCAAGTATAGAAGTGGTTCATCATCACAAACATAACCTTCATGCTGAACTTTTATAATTATCTCCACTCCCCTCTGCATCACCATACCTAATTGCTGGCAACTACTAATCCATTCTCCATTTCTATAATTTTGTGGTTTCAATAATGTTGTATATATGAAATCATATGACCTTTTTGGATTTTTTTTTTTTTTTTTTTGCAATTCCCTTGAAATCCATTTGAACATTTGAGTTGTGCATGTATTAATAGTTCTTTTTTCTTCTGAGTAGTATTTCATGATATGGGCATTTGTTCCATAGTTTGTAGAAGGACATCTGAGTTGTTTTCAGTTTTTGGCTATTACAAATAAAGCTGCTATTAACAGTCGCATAGGTTGTTGTGTGGACATAGTTTTCATTTCATTGGGATAATGCCTGAGAGTGCAATTGCTAGGTGATATAGTAAGAGCCTGTTTATATATATATATTAAATATATATAAATATATATATATTAAATTTATATATATATATAAATTTATATATATATTAAAACCTGCTGAACTATTTTCCAGATTGGCTACACCATTTTACATTTCCATTAGCAATGAGTGAGACACTAGTTCTCCACATCCTTGCTACCACTTGGTATTGGCTTTATTTCTTATTTTAGCTGTCCTTGTAGAAGTGCAGCATATTTCACCATGGTGTTAGTTAGATGTTGAATATCCTTTTTTGTACTTTGTTTGCTCACCATACAGGTTTTACTGAAATGTCTTATCTTTCCTTATTTTCTAATTGAAATGTTTATTTCTACTACTGTTTTATGAGTTTTTTTAGATTTTAGAAATGAGGCCTTTGGCAGACGTGTGGTTTGCATGTATTTTTTAGGTCTGTGGCTTGTCTTTTCACCCTCTTAACAGGTCCTTTCACACGGGGAAAGTGTTTAATTATGATAAAGTCCAGTTTATTGATTTTGAAGAAATGGATCATGCCTTTGATGTCCTGTTTAAGAACACTTCACACAGCTCTAGGACCTGTTTTTTAATGCTGACTTCTGACAGTTTTATACTTTTACATTTAAATCTGTGATGTATTTTGGGTTAATTTTGCATAGATCTGAGATTTAAGTTCACATTAACATTTTTTTGCCTGTGGGTGCTCAATTGCTCCAGCAGCATTTGTTAAAAAACTAGCCTTCCTCCATTAAAATGCTTTCTAATTTGTAGAAACTGTGCTGGCTGTACTTTATAAGACTTTTTTAAAAAATCCTGTTTCATTCATCTATGTGTCTATCATTCTGAAAACAACATTGTCTTGAGTAATAAAGCTGCATCATATTCAGAGTATTTTTTCCCACTTGATTCTTTTTTTTCAAATCTGCTCTAATCTAGTTTCTTTGCATTTTATATAAACATTTGATATGTTGGCCTATATCTACAAAATTTTTTGTTGGAATTTTGATAGAAATTTTATTAATCTTGCTTATCAATTTGGGGCAACTTAACATATTTACTATGTTGAGTCTTTTCATCTGTAAACATAATGTGTATCTTTATTTATTTAGATCAACTTTTTTTCTTCACTAGTGTTTTGTAGTTTTCATGATTTGTTAGCTTTCCATGAAATTGTTTTACTTTGGGGAGATTGACTTTATGTGTTGACTTTTTACTCTATGACCTTTCTAAACTAACTCCTATTCTAGAATTATATTTTGTTTTGTTTGACACATGGATTAGTTAGAACTGTATTGTTTAATTTCAAAGGGTTCAGAAATTTTCCTATTATCTTCTATTTATTGAGTTCTAGTTTGACTCATTGGAGTCAGGAAATAATCTCTACATAATTTAAATGTTTTTTAACTAGTTTGTTAAGTTTGTTTTATGGGTCAGGCTATGGGGCCATCTTAGTATATATTCTGCAAATTCTTAAAAATAATCTGTGCGGCCCTGGCTGGTTGGCTCAGCGGTAGAGCGTCGGCCTGGCGTGTGGGGGACCCGGGTTCGATTCCCGGCCAGGGCACATAGAAGCGCCCATTTGCTTCTCCACCCCCCCCCCCTCCTTCCTCTCTGTCTCTCTCTTCCCCTCCCGCAGCCAAGGCTCCATTGGAGCAAAGATGGCCCGGGCGCTGGGGATGGCTCCTTGGCCTCTGCCCCAGGCGCTAGAATGGCTCTGGTCGTGGCAGAGCGACGCCTCCGAGGGGCAGAGCATTGCCCCCTGGTGGGCAGAGCATCGCCCCTGGTGGGCGTGCCGGGTGGATCCCGGTCGGGCGCATGCGGGTGTCTGTCTGACTGTCTCTCCCCGTTTCCAGCTTCAGAAAAAAATAAAAATAAAATAAATAAATAAATAAAAATAATCTGTGGTCTGCTGTTTTTAAGTGATAGTCTATATACTTAACTAGGTTTTGTTAATTGAGTATGCTGTTGAGTTTTATATTCTTTTGATTCTCTTTCCAATTGTTTTATGAATTGTTGGTAGAAGGGTATGAAAGCTTGCGACTATAATTATAGAAATACCTATCTCTCCTTTGAGTTTTATCAAGCTTTGCTTTATGTATTTTGCAGCTCTGTTGCTTTATATGTACACTTTAGGATTGTTAGGACTTCTTGGAAGACTGACCATTTTATCATTATGTAATGTATTTCTCTGTCCGTGGTAATTTTCTTTCTCTGAAATCCAGTTTGTTTGATATTAATGTAATTACTCCTGATTTATTTTGATGAATATATGCAACGTACATTTTTTATGTCATTTCATTTCAACCTACCTAAGTCATTGTATCTGAAGTGAGTTGTTTCCTAGATGATATATAGCTAGGTAATATTCTTGGTTTAATCTACCCTATAAATCTGTTTTTATTTAGTGCATTTAGATAGTTTACATTTACAATAATTATTTATGTTAGGGCTTAAATCTGCCATTTTATTTTTTGTTTTCTGATCGACTGTTTTTATTTCTGTTTTCTTTTTATGCACTTTCATTGGTGATGTAACATTTTTTAGAATTTCATTTTGACTTATCTATAGTTTTCCAGAGTGTTTTCTATTCTGCAGCTTTTCTGGTGACTGCTTAGGTTTTATGTATTTGCTCCTTCCTTCTGACTTCCGTGGTTTCTGATGAGAGATCTACCATCATTTGAATTTTCCCTGAATGGGGGAAAATTGTTCTTTTTACTTGTGTACTCATTGACTCTTTCTCTTGTGTGTCCTGACAGGGGCTGAACCTGTGACTTCTGGTGCAATAGGTTGATGCTTTATCCACTGAGCCACCTGGCCAAAGCAAACTCTATTCTCCCTCTCTGGCTGCTTTTAAGACTTGATCTCTCATTTTCAGAAAATTTTCTATGATGTACCTTGATATGAATATATTTGGTTTTCTTTTGTTTGGGGTTTGCTCAACTTCTTGAATATGTAGTTAATATATTTTTTTCATACTTAGGAAATTTTCTGCCATTATTCTTTCTATACTTTTTCAGTCCCACTTTCTCTCTCTCCTCTCCTGCTGGGACTCTATTAACCTGAGTATTAGATCTTTAGTTTTAGTCTCACATGTCCCTGAGTCTGGCTTCACATTTTTCACTATGCTTTTTATTTCTACAATTAAAATTTGGCAGTTGTGCATTGTTTTTGGTGGTGTTTGGTTAGAATAAAACAGTGTCATCAAAACTTTTCTATCTTGTGAGGCTGCCTCAATTCTGTTACTTTGTCTAAAGAAAACAGGCTTTTCTTAGGGGGCTATTGTTGTGAGTTGGGGGTGCAGAGAGAGAGAGATCAGCAGATGAAATCATTGTGGACTAGCAAAGGACCACCACTCGCTAAGGCAAATGGCACTGTGTCATATTTTTATTCACAAGATTTCAAAAAGCTTGTTTACTTAGAAATTAGCATAGCATCAAGCATAACCTTTACTTAATGATACATGGAATACATATACATGATAGCTTAATAACAATACAATATCAAAAAGCATTAACTGCTATTGCTTCTATGGTTCCCACAACATTCCTCTCTTTATCTCAAGAAATAGCCTTGAAAGGAACAGAAATCTTATGAGAATGTTTTACTAAGAAGAAAGCCCAGCAACTGCTTTCAGTCACATAGACCTGTTTCAGTGATCCACCTTTGAGTCACAAAACAATTCTCTTGGCAAAACATTCTTTTCTTGTTGGCTGTGTTCCCATCCAAGGTCATGCAATGGATTATTTCACTACATTTTCCCCCTTTTTGTTTATGCTGAATGTTATGAAGCACCACAGAAAACACAGCCTTCTTTCATTCATCCCTTATTTCTCTTGCTTTGATTCATCAACAGACTATATATAAAAGAAAACATAGAATTAATACTATTATAAAAAGTCCCACAGTGGATCCCAAAAATCCTTTAATATGTTCAATAGGATTTAATTGCAATAAATTATCTATTAATCCTTTCAATATAGGTTGACGTGTTAGAATATTTAATTTTCTTTGAAAAGCTTCATGAATATGTCTTTGTAATTTAATGATTTTTTTAGTTATATTATCATGATTTAACAAATGCTTTTAAACATTTTCCTAATGGAAATAAGTACAATTTTAAGAAATAGGGGTAGCACAAAAAGTAGTTACATTCTAATCACATCTTAGCTTAATTTGTCTTTGCAGGCTAACAATTTGATCTCTTAACACAATCATACTCTGTTCTAAATTATTAACTTTAGTATTAATGTTACTATCTATACATTATTGAGAAGTCCACGGTTGTTCAGAATCTTCATGCCATTTTTATACAAAGTCCACAGTCTGAATACTTTGATGTAATGCAACTCCAGATACAGCAGCCACATGGTTACAGCTATTAGTTATATAATGATGGCAATGATCAGTCTAACCAGTCTCTTGGTTTGCTTCAAGAACTTAATGAGATGTTGTAACAGCATCATGGAAGGGGAAACCTGCCATATCTGATGCATCTGTACTGGGATCTAGACTCCTGTTTGGCTCTTAAAATGTAAAGACTTTGACTATTTTCATTAAAAAAATAAAAGAGTTAATACATGTATAAAAAGCACACTTATTACAAGTTATTTAATAATTTTTTAGCTGTGTTTGGTTTCACCTATAATAAACATATAAGGCCATCTAACACAAGCAGATATAAAATGTGTTTTATTCTTCTTAAAGATTAACATAATATAATTAGAAGGATAATTTCTCCAGATTTTTCCTTTCCACACTGACATATGTTTAAGTGCCGTGGCTATTTTCCACAAATGATATTGTATAGGACCAAATTTTATATGAGAAGCTCAAGGTGACATCCCTCCTCTATGCTATATAATAGTATGATTATCTTGACCACCAGCTGTAATTAAACCATTGTTTTTATGCCACTTTAAATCAGCACCCTGCCTTTTAACTTGGGCAGTGTTATGATGGCTTTAATCTATGACATTTTATGCACAGATGTATTACTTTTAAATCTATATCCTTGTAACAAATGTTTTTTTTTATCTCCTTTACTGTTATCTTTGACAATAAAGAGCCAAGCTTGAGCTCCTATTTTTAAACAATGTGGCTCATGTCCTATACATACAAGTTATCTCTCAACTACTGTTGTATAATTTTCTAATTTCATGCCTTCTTCTAAAGGTGCTAAGGGACCTCTATCATTAAAAGGTCCTGTAAGTCAATTAGAGTCATTAACAAAAATAGGAAAGGCACTATTTTTCTAATGAATAGCTCTACTTAATGGAGGATTAGGGACATATACCTAATAACTAAAATTTTCAGCTCTACTTACCAGAATTGTTACCAAAGCAATCATTGCTAAAAACAGATTAGTAGCATTTTCTTCTTTTCTAGTAGCTTGTAGCAATTTTTTTTTAGCATTAAAGGTCAGTTTTTTAAGTTGACCCCTTCTTGGTATTTTATCCTTTTCAATACCAACCAGCAGCACCTTTGAGATTCTTCTTTTGAAATTCATTTCTTCCATCTCAGCAATGGGCAGATATGGAAAGAATCTATTGTTCTTATTCATGTTGTTAGTTTAATTCTGCGAGCAGGACTCCAAAGGACTTCACCAGATTCTGCAATGACACAAGCAAACCCTCTTCCCCAATGTTGCACTACACTAGGTACCTATTGATCCAACTCACTTTTATAATGTATAGGTTGATTTAATTTTAGAACTGTTATTTTTTGCCCAATGTCTGTCTGCAGCAGTCAAATTATCTTCTCCTGTATTTAAGAAATTTAAATAAAGCTTTGTGTAACATAATTCTAGGGAATAATCTTAATTCTCTCTTTTTTTTATTTAAGAAACATATTTTTCAGAGTGCAATTACTGCGTACAATAATTGTTTGTCCTTGTGGATTATATGGAATTCTAGTAGTATGTTTAATATTCTAAAATGCTAAGAATTGTTAAAATTTAGCAGATGTATAGGCAGGACTATTGTCAGTTTTAATTGCTTTAGGAATGCCCACAACATTAAAAGTTTCAATAAAATGTAGAATGACACAGCCTTTTCTCTAGGCAAAAGTGTGGCCCATCGAAAGGAAGAATAAATATTAATAGAACTATATACAAAATAGTTTTCTAAAAGAAGAAATAGAGAGGGGGTGGGGGAGGGGAGGGGCACAAAGAAAACCAGATAGGTGACAGAAGACAATTTGACTTTGGGGGAGGGGTATACAGCACAATCAAATGTCAAAATAATCTGGGGATGTTTTCTCTCAACATATGTACCCTGACTTATCAATGTCACTGCATTAAATTTAATAATTAAAAAAAGCAATATCTATTCGCTATAGTTTATTACTGTGTTGTCCTCTAGGATTCATTCCTCTCAGTAATGGAAGAGTATTTATAATACTATACTGAGGACAATTTCTAACAATATTCTGAGCTTCTTGCCTGGTCATTTTAAATTTTTGCATTAAACCTTTTCTATGTGTATGAGTCTTTGCATAAAACTTAGTAGCTATTTCTATTAATCCAATGAGTAACTGATTAACTTTATTATTTGTAGTAGACATAGGTCCTGGCAAAGCTGTCTGAGAATGAATGTGAGTTATATAGACAGATGAATTTTGTTTCTACAATAAAAGTTGTAACTCTTGAAACAATTTGTGCAATCTAGAACTATTATTTGAAATATAAAGTTTCTATAAGTTTAACTGTATGTTCTACATGTTGTACATCAGTAACAATGTTAATAGGACAGGATATTTGAATTTTGTCTTCAGCTATAATTAAACTATACTGATTTAAGGTTTCATAAGCATTTTTAAGGATGACTGAAAGTTCAGCATTATTTTTACAAGCCATTAATATGTCATTTATATAATGGATTATTAAAAATTGAGGATATTTCTGACAAATTTTTTCTAAAGGTTGATTTGCATAATGTTGATACAGTGTTGAGCTATTCAATATTGTTTATGGAAGTAATATAAACTTAGTAAGTGAGGAGCCACTGAGCCATTTCACCCACAGGTGTTGTAAAGTACCAAAGGCTACAGAATTAATATTAATATTTTAAGAGGCTTGGAGAACATTTTACTAATTTGGGTTAAGGTGTGCTGAGAAATTGTGAGAATAGTCTCTGTACTGTGTGATTGGCATAGTCAGGATGGCCCTTGGCATTGTGTTGTAAATGCAAAGGGGAGGGAAACATGGATCCCCAGACATTTCACTATGCCTGTGGGGAAAGGGGTGAATGGCTAGCCAGGTACAGGGAGAGAAAAGCCAAAATAAACCTTTTCTCATAGCAATGAGCCATTTGTGGGCTTTTCTCCCCACCGAAATTACCTCTCCTATGTAAATGCGTGTGGTTAACACGGGACTCTGGACAGAGAGATAGCAGATGAACACTAGATAATATAGGAATGCCTTTTTATATGTAAAGAGATATCTTTCTACCATTGTGTTGGCTTGTAAACTTTGTTTTCCCCAAAAGGATGTATGGCTTGCAAATTGAACATGGTCCTATCATGTTAAAGGACATATGACTATAACCAATAGTGGTAAGGGGCTCCTAATTGCAATTTTTGCTCTGTACTTCCCACTTACAAAACTATAAAAACTAAGTAGAACAAAGGGCCGGCGCACTCTCCCTCAGATTTCTGTCGGAGCTGCCGCCGCTTGGCCAAGCTAGACAATAAAGCTTTGATGTGTAAACGACGGACCTTGTTCCTGTCTTCCATGTTTCGGGTCCCTCCGAATTTGGCTTAACAGTAAGAATAGTTAGTTCTGCTTATTGTTATAGACACAACAACTAGCATTGCTAGAAACAAAGTGAAAGATGTTTTTTGAAGTCATAGTCTTAATTAAAACATTTTTTGCCTCCTGGGTAAGTTTATTTAATTGTCAAATCTCCCTTTTTTCTATTTCCAACTTATGCTGAGGCTTCAATCTTCTTGAAGGTATTTACTGGTCTCCCGTATCTGTGAAGATAAGAGCAAATCCTCACCCCTACATTTTGCCTACATTGCTGTTGTAAATTAGTAAACTATCTAAAAAGTTTATCTTGTGTAATATTAATAAGAGCATTTATTAAGAGCATAATTATTAATATTAATTTCGATTAGCTTGAATGCAAGCCTGATTCTCCTACTAAGTCATAAATTGTAACTTTCACTTTTGAAAGAACAGTCTGCGTTAACATTTCTAAATTTTTTAAGATAAAACATTCAGAGTCCATGAAGGAGGATAGTAGTTCCTGTGTACAAGGACAGTTAGTTTTATACTGGGAGCAAGCCTTTTTTTTTTAACTCTTTAAGAGCTTTGACAAAAATTTGGTCATAGTGAGTATAAAAAATTTCTTGTCAGGAAGTTTAGACTCTAATTTAAAAAGTTGCTTTTTAAATTATTTATAAGATAAATGTTTTGTTTTTTTTTATCAGAGGCCAAATGACCTTTGTTATTTTCCTCTTATAAAAAAAAAATCTTAGAACTTTGTTAGGAACTTTCCCTAAGTTTTGCAGCTTAGTGACCACTGCCTAAGTGGGCTAAAAAGAAAACTAATGTTGCTTAGTAATAACAGAGGCATTAGCTTCTATATCTAAATTCTTTTGTATTGTTAAGTCTATTCTAGGGCATCAGAGGAACTAAATTCCTGCTTTCCTCAGTGCCTTCTTTTTCAGGATGTGGCCTTACAAGCAGCCAACTGCCTGAAGCAGCTTGAGATAAATTCTTAAAATGACTTAATTTTACTTAATTCCTTAGGTTTACAAATTTAAGCATTTTTTACACACAAACAAGACAATTTTCAACACAATTATAACATATAACTTTAATTAATCCTAATACTTGAATTCTTATTTGATTGCAAACTTTGAGTACACCTTACAATGTATTAGTTAAATTAGTAAGTTTTAAGGATCCACATTCCATTCAATTTAGATTTAAATGAGCACTCCTTATAATTTCTAATTTTAAAGCAAAAAATATATGGATGAAACTATTTTTTCAATTTAAAAGCTGGCATTTTTAATTTTTACATGTAAAAACTGAATTGAAGCCTTAAAAATCACATTTTAGACAACATCAAACAAAAACTAAACACAAACTAGAATCAGACAAACCAGACCAGACAAAGCAAAAAGAAACCCGGGATTTCAGAGCACAGTCAGACTAGAAAGATGCCTGCCTGATTTTAATCAGGGCATTTTCTGACAGAGGGACTGACAATAAATGAGACTAAACAAAATTTCCCCAAGGAAATTCTCTTGGCAGCTGCTGGAATATTTTCTATAGTCAGATCCAACACACATCCCCCACCTCAGTTTCCAGGCAAAGAATAAGAAAGAAACAAAATGATAGCTCAGAGGATTGTAGCTAAAACACCAAAGAAAATCAGTATTTATTTATTTTATTATTACAAAGACTAGAGAATTCTAAGGACTTCATGATTCTTCGATATGTCCTAATTCTAATTGAATTTGTACCAACTGATGTAAAGCTGCAAGCTTTTCTTTCTTGTCTCCAACTCATGATTTGCATCCAGGCTTTAAGACAAGCAGATCTAACCTGAGCTATAACAGCATCAGTATAACCAGTTTGTTGTCTCACAGCTGCAAAAAACGCCAACCCTGATGAACATTTCAAAAGTAGCTCCCGGGGGATTATTCCTGGCATTCATGCGAGATATTCAAAGAGCTCTTCTCTCCACCAAGATTTGAATTGTAAATATTGTCCTGGTTCCAAAACTGTACTAGCAAGTAAACCCCAATCCAAAGAAATCATTAAATGATCATTACAATAGGAAGAGATAAGGCCTTGAACATATGGGTACTGAGGTCCATACATAGCAACACATTGTTTGACTAGCTTTAAGAAAGTAAATTTAATTTGGTTGAATTGAACATTATGCCCTCCCCCAGGATGTTGAGCATTAGGAGGAAAAGACTGTCAAATAATTGGAAAAATAGATGCAGGAAAATTACTAGAATTAGATTCTAAATCATCATGATGCACAAGCACCTATTGCATTCCAGAGATTTCAGGGAATTGAAAAATCCTTCCCCTGCTAGTACTAATTAATTTTTTTACTTTGAATTAGTAGAGCCATAGGCTCACATATATCTTGCTTTTGAACAGGATAAGCAGTATACTGATTCCCTATCTCCTGTTGTTCCAGTGTCAATTGTAATTTATTTAATAAATGTTTTAGACAGGCAACATCATCCACATTGATGGGCTCCCTCATTTTTTAAGAAAGAGGGATGAAAGCCTGTGGACGACTGAATTTCATTAACATTATCAGTAACTTCAGAAGCAGAAACAGTATTGTCCAAATCATTATTCTGTTCATTCTGTGCTGAATCAAATTCTTTGGGCTCATTATAAATAACCTCACTCAAGTCTTTAACAGAATCTCCATCTGATTGCAAAGGGCCAAGGAGTGTAGCAAAAGATTATAAGCAGCCCACATTTCAGCATCAAGTGGATCTGTGTGCTGATAAGCACGGCATAAAGATTTTCCTACTTGTTGCCAAACATTCAAATTCAATTGATTACGATGTTCAGGAGTATACCAATAACAGTGTTTCTGAATAGCATTTAAAAGACGTAACAAAACCTTGTCTTTTATCTGAATCCCTGATCCTCTTGAGAGGGATTTTAAAACTTGTACATAGTCATCTAATAATAAATGGGAATTCCCCATGACTTTGCTAGTTTTCCCAAACGTTTCATGAACACAGCACGACCAACTTACCCTTTCGGGGTTCCGCCCATTCCTAATCTCTTCTTAAGGCCACACACACGGTAGGCGCCAAATGTTGTTGTGAGTTGGAAGCGCAGAGAGAGAGATCAGCAGACAAAATCACTGTGGACTAGCAAAGGACCATTGCTAGCTCAGGCAAATGGCGCTGAGTTTGCACTGTGTCCTATTTTTATTCACAAGATTTCAAAAAGCTTGTTTACTTAGACATTGGCATAACATCAAGCATAACCTTTACTTAAAGATACATGGAATACATATGCATGATAGCTTAATAACAATACAATATCAAAAGGCATTAACTGCTATTGCTTCTATGGTTCCCGCAACATTCCTCTCTTTATCTCAATAGCTTTGAAAGGAACAGAAATCTTATGAGAATGTTTTACTAAGAAGAAAGCCCAGCAACTGCCTTCAGTCACATAGACCTGTTTCAGTGATCCACCTTTGAGTCACAAAACAATTCTCTTGGCAAAACATTCTATTCTTGTAGGCTGTGTTCCCATCCAAGGTCATTCAATGGATTATTCCACTACAGGGGGTATTTCTTTCTGAACCTATTGGCATTTCCAGTTGCTATCTCTAGTACCCAGTTTGGGACATGGAGAGCCAGCAGAAAACCCAGACCTCACATTAAATTCTGAGATCCAGTCTGCCTTTTCCTCTCTACTTTTTAGTCTTATGTTTTCTTTCTAATGCCTACATTTTAGCTGTATCAGCAGGTGGAATAGGAATATATATATATATATATATATATCTTAAAAGATTTTATTTATTGATTTTAGAGAGAGGCAAAGAGATAAAAAGGCAGTGGGGAAGAGAGAAGCACCAACTCATAGTTGTTGCTTCTCATATATGCCTTGACCAGCCAAGCCCAGGGTTTGAACCAGCAATCTCAGCACTCCAGTCAATGCTTTATTCACTGCACCAACACAGGTCAGATGGAACAAGTGTATTTACTCAATCATTGTGGAGATGGTAATCATCCATCATTTTGGTTTTAATGTATTTCTTCTAGACAGTCTATGGATAAGTTTTCATTTATCCCTGAATGTCTTTACATTTGGATAAGAAAATTCAGCCCATTCACATTGAATCAAATAATTTCTTTCATTTTGTTTACTTTTTTTTTACTCTGAAATTTTTTTTTCTCTGTTGATTAAATCAGGTGAACTTTTATTTACTTTTTCCTGTGTCTTAGTCTCTCATCCAGCAGAACTTAGATGTTCTATCGTGCATCTCTACTGCATGCAGACTGACTTTTAATGTTATGTGGTTCACAGCTAATAAGTACAGAGTTGGTTTTATTTTTTTTTATTTATTCATTTTAGAAAAGAGAGAGAGAGAAGGGGGTAGGAGCAGGAAGTACCAACTCCCATATATGCCTTGACTGGGCAAACCCAGGGTTTTGAACTGGCAACCTCAGCATTCCAGGTTGAACGCTTGATTTACTGTGCCACCACGAGTCAGGTTTTTTTTTAATCCTCAGTAATTTTTTTAAGACCTTGGGGCTGTTTTTATCTAGGACCTCATAAATTGTGACTTCTCAATCAGTTCTTTGTAGTAAGTCCACATGGTTACGCTTCTTGTAAAGAACAGAGAGCTGAGTTGCGAAGGCAGGAAGCAGAGTAGGTGGACCCACACAGAATCTAGGGATATCTTCATGTAGTCATCGTCTTTGGGCATGATTACATATTATGGTGATGACAACAATGAAGCCTCCCACGATCCTCATCTGAGTCTGTTGTATATTAAATGTGCCCTGTAGTCACAGAACAGAAGCCTGGAAAAGCCCCTTTGGAGAGGGGCCATGATTTCAAAGAATATCTTCTGTCCTCAAGCTGGTTCTTCTTAAAAGGTAACAGGGGGGCATGACTTAGAATCTCAAATGTCAGTCTTTTTGGGGAAGGCTTTTCTAACCCATCATAATGGTTTGGTAAATGAAGAAGGAATGCTTGGGCCTGGAGCCACCTGGGCTCATAGGATATGTCACAGGACATCAGGTTTATTGTTTCCACCTGGTACTTGACTGTCATTCCTGTTGTTTTTCAGGCTCCTTGTATTTAGCCCACACTTGGTGAAGAAAAGCAGAATTGTGGCAATTTTATTTTATTTTTCTCCAGCAGCACTACCACTTTAAAGGCTATGCCTTACAAGTCCAAGCTTCACTCATGTTGGGTCAGGATGGAGGGGGCTGCCTGTTAGCTGTGTGTTTACCCTGTCCAACACCAAACTCCTGCTCAGCCTGTCTGTGCCTCAATGGCCCCCCTGAGAACATGTGAGCGATTCCAGATTAACTAAGAAATTACAGGGAAATGTATCCTAGGATCAACAAGGAATTATGAATCAGTCCTGCTCATCTGATACAGTGATCATTTGTCAAGATGTCTTAAGTGCAATGAACCTGCTTAATCTTCATGGAATTGATTTTCCAAATAGAAATATCTCACACGTGTAAAATTTGGTTCCTAAAATTTAAAAAATCTTAATGGTTTCCAACTTTCTTATTTATTTATTCATTTTTAGAGAGGAGAAAGAGGGAGAGAGAGAGAGACAGAGAGGGAGAGAGAGGAGAGACAGAGAGAGAGAAGGGGGGAGGAGCTGGAAGCATCAACTCCCATATGTGCCTTGACCAGGCAAGCCCAGGGTTTTTTTTGAACTGGCGACCTCAGCATTTCCAGGTCGACGCTTTATCCACTGCACCACCACAGGTCAGGCCAACTTTCTTATTTTATAGTGAGATAATCTCAGACCCAAATCCTGGCTATGACAGCCCCAGGACTCCCTGGCCTTGCCCAAAGCACTTTTCTCCACCCAGGAGATCATTGGCCTTTCAGTGCTACCAGCTCATCAAGCTGTGATAGGACACTCGCAGGGTGGCATGAGAACAAGGCATTTCCACACCAAGAAAATCATTATTTCCCCTTTCTTGACCCTTCCCTTCTGAGCTGTCTCACACTGTGCTTATCCGAGACCAGAACTTGATCCTTACAACCACTTTACAGGTTCTCATTCATTGATTCTGAACACCTTTGTTAAGAATGTCTTACTTATTCTCCTCCTCCCCTTTCTTCCAGATAGTTGTTGGAAAGGGTCTGGCCTCTCCCACTTTGTGGAAGCTCTGGTTCCATCTCCTTTCCTATAGTTCTGGGAAACAGAGGGTGTGATTCATGCATTTCTGTGCTATTGCGACTATCTGCCCTTTCCTGTCTGTCCTGCACATCTCTCCTGATGCCTGTAACCTATCCACAACCCTAGTTACTGTTGAGCAGCTGGAGTCAGTGTTGCTCATGCCTGTGTGCATGCTGCCTCATTCTGTTTAGTCAAGACACAGCCCAGAAATACTATAAGCCCATTTCCACTGTCTTTTTCCTTGGATGAGTCCCATCTCAGGAGGCATCATGGCACTCCATGCTGACAGTCTCCAACAGTCTTTCCCTATAGTCCTCAGATGTGCCAGTGGATGTAGTACAAGCTAGAGGTAAGGTCCTGCTACATGACAATAGCATTCTCCTCTACAAGTGAAAACTATGAAAAACTAACAAAGCTTTATGTTAATGGAATCCAAGTGGAAGAATGACAAATCCTTGCAAAGCTACTATATTATAGGCATGTAGACCTTTAATCTCAGTAGCTGTGTCTATCTGAGCTGTAATTCCATAAAAGGCTCGTAGAACAAGTATTCTTGGGAAAGTAATTATATCAGCTACTTGGAAACTTGATACAGGAGTGTATTCCGAACTCAAACTCGCAGTAGAAAAGTCTGCTTATCCTGACTTAATCTGCTTATGTCTAAAGTAAGGAATGCATTTATCACTTAATACCTTGAGAACACATTTTGGAAAGTGTTTTTTTTTTATCTTCATGAAAACACTTAGGTTTTGAGATGTGAAGTCCCTCTTCCAGGAGCCAGCATGTACACAACAGTGTAGAAAATAGCCCACATCTTCCAACTCCAAACCTCATAATTTTGCCAAAATTGTATCATCAGTTTATTCTGAGCATTGTTTGCTTCCTCTAATATACATACATATTCCCATCAGTAACGATTCACTTGAGCAGTGACTCTCAGGAGTCTGGAAGAACATCTTGTCTGAGGACTGGTGTCAATATACTTACAGCTATAGTTGCTTCCTAGCCACCTCATTGTTATTACTTGTTATGCTATATTCTATGTGTATATGATTTAATTATCCTTTTAATCAATAATTATTATGTTTTTGCTTTGAGAGTGATGCATGATTATTGAAGAGAAGGAAAAGCTGAAAAAGGAATAAAGAAAAAATTTACTTCAGTATAGAAATAACTCAATTATTAACATGCAATGTTAAGTGTATACACACATGCACATACACACATATGCATGCATGCATGCTCTTGGAATAATGCACTGCCTACATGTACTTATTGTGACATTCCGGTTTGGCTCACCATCATATGTTGTGAAGATGTTCACATCATTCAGTCTTTGGGAGCATACTTTTAATAGCTGCATAATGTTCCTTTGTCTAAAGACAATGTGGTAATGACTCCTGTTCTCCACGTTCCCTCTTTTTTTTTTTTTTTAACAGAGACAGAGAGAGAGTCAGAGAGAGGGATAGACAGGGACAGACAGACAAGAAAGGAGAGAGATGAGAAGTATCAATCATCAGTTTTTCATTGCAACACCTTAGTTGATCATTGATTGTACTTTCTCATATGTGCCTTGACCACAGGCCTTAAGCAGACTGAGTAACCCCTTGCTCGAGCCAGCAACCTTGGGTCCAAGCCGGTGAGCTTTTGCTCAAACCAGATGAGCCCACGCTCAAGCTGGCAACCTTGGAGTCTCGAACCTGGGTCCTCTGCATCCCAGTCCAACGCTCTATCCATTGTGCCACCACCTGGTCAGGCCACGTTCCCTCTTTTTGAGTTTTCAGGAGCCGAGCAACAGCTGCTGGTTGACACAATCACAGCAATGAAGAAGAGGTGCAGTGATACTTTCCCCCTAACTTCTTGGGTTTATTTAATTTTCCTCCACCCCCCCTTTTTCTGGGTGTGTGTGCTGTCCCTTATGGCACAGGGTTGATAGTCACATCATGCTTTCCCTGCAGATGCACAGTCATTTCTCTGGAAATGAGACAGAGTGAATTCCACAGAAAAGCCTATAAACTCCAGAGAAACCTTGTATAAGATGTGTAAGATTTCATATTATGAATAGAAAAACTTTCCATTCCTCCTACATACCTGACCTTCAGGTAGTGGAACACTCTGAGAAAAATAGTTAGAACTAATACAGGAAAATAGTAGACAAACATAATTTTACTAGACAATAAGCCATTAGGTAAGGTAGTTATTAATCAATACTGACCTTTTAGAAGCTTATGCCAATATTGTTGTTGCTGCTTAAAATTATTGTATAACTATACTTAGAATGGCTTACCATCTGATTTATAGCTTAATGAAATGTACTAACCTCCTCCTGGAATTTTTATCCACATTAAAGCAAAAATAACTATTAATCAATGTATTCTGCATAACATGTAATTATAATTTAGTGTATAAAAATAAAGCTGTACTAGCAATTGGCAGAGATGCCTGGCAGATGAGGTAAAGAATTTGGCTCTCTCACTCATTTTGTGCCAACAACGTCCATTCCTGTGGGATTCCTGGATTCTCCCCAGGGTGGGACCCCCGGCACTTGAACACTTGAGAAATCTGTGTTTTCAGATCCCCTTTTCAGTTTGATTGGGACCAACAGGCTCAGCTATGGACAAGGGGATGTAGGCAGAAGTGAGGGAGGTGCCACTTTCTCACCTGGCCATTTGGGGAGCCGATGAGGCGGTTTCACATTCAACCAAACAGGGGAGAGGGTCGCTCCAGAGCTGACCCACTCAACATGTCCTGAGTATAAAGCCCCAAAATGTTAACAAATATTCTCCCCGTAGCAACACATTGAAACATGAAGAACATGAAAAGCACTGTGGTCCCACGAATTCATCAGCAGATAACATTCTTGTCCTCCCTCCTCTTAGGGTAACTTCCTACATCTGAGGAGGGGGATGGGGGATCACCCCAAATCCAGTCTTTCTCCATCACCATCTATTCCCCCCTCTCATCCTCTCCTCCACCACCTTCCCTCCTGAAGTCTCCCCACTGCTGTATCTAAAAGCTGTTTGTTTTTGTGAGAGACAGAAAGACTGATAAGGACAGACAGCCAGGAAGGGAGAAAAAGAAGCATCACTTATTTGTTGTGGCACCTTAGTTGTTCATTGCTTGCTTTCTCAGATGCGCCTTTACTGGGGAGCTCCAGCTGAGCCAGTGACCCCTTGCTCAAGCTGGCAACCTTCGGCTCAAGCTTGTGATCCTTGCTCAAAGCAGATAAGCTGCACTAAAGCTGGTGACCTCAGGTTTTCAAACCTGGGTCCTCTGCATCCCAGTCTGGCGCTCTATCCACTGCACCACTGCCTGGTCATAAAGAGCTGTTTTTAACACTTTCAATTTCTTTTTTTATCCTTAGAAATTTTCCCCAAGGCCATTTTGAAACCTACTGTTTTCCACTGTCCTTTCGCCAAAAATGGGGACCCAGGCTGTGCTGTGAGGAATGCACAGGAGCCTGGCCCCATGTGGGCTGCTGCAGCTGGAACCCCCGTGAGGGCTGCAGCCTCAAACCCTGGCTGATAGGGTTCCCAAGCCTGCAGCTTAGTGAGAGGAGACTGTCTCTGCCCTTGAGGGTCTCTGTGATCAAGACTGAAGCAGATTTAGACCCATTAACAGGATAAATTGTTCACAAGTTTCTGCATGCACAGGACACGTGAGCGGTGAGCACAGAGCTGGTGTGCTTGTTAGACAAGCGAGGACCTGAAAGCCAGTGACAGGGCACTAAGTGGTGGAGAAGTGCCCAGGACATGCATGTGTTGTCCAGGATATCATGGGGTGACAGGGACACACATGGGGTGATGGGATTTGGAGTGATACGTGACTCGTCAGAGTACCTTGGGTGTGTAGTGTAAGTGCCTACTCTTTTTCAAAAGCATCCTTACCTTTGGGTGTCCACACTCCAGTATTTCTGAGGACACAGGTGCTCTTTGGGATAAGTTCAATGACCTCCCCTGGGTGCGGGGTGGAGGCGAATGCAGGTGAAGGGGTGGCCCTGTGTCCTCACCAGGGCCTGTACTCATCCCTGCTCGCCTTGTTTAGACTTTCCCAAGACAAAATCTACAGAAATGCTTGCCTTCAGCCAACGGGTCACCTTTTCCTCTGGACTGGACCCGAATTGTGGGGACAGACTGCCCGGGGAGGGGGTGTGTGGCCCTTGGGGGAGGTTCTGGTACAGTCACCATGAGTGAGGGGTTCTGGATCCGGGATGAGCTCAGGTGGCGAGGGTGTGATAGGCCCTTTGGGGGAGGGGTGGAGGAATCTAAGAACCTGCTGCAGAAACAGTGCCAACCACCAAACACCACATACACCCGAATACAAACCCCACACCCCTGTGAAGGGTGAAGTTGTCTGCTGCCTCACAGCCAGAGGGGTGGGAGGCAGTCGGAGCTCAGACACTGTAAGGAAACAGCTGGGGCCAAATTAATGAGCCACAAATACCCAGAAGAATCGTAGACCTCCTGACAACCTCATCGCTGGACCCTGGAAACACGCAGAGCCAAAATCAGCCCCCAGGGAAACCGTCACTTGTGGGTTGGTCACCCTCTCACAGCAGCACTGGGACGCCGTCACTGCTGTCTCAGATGAAGGTCCCAGGGGCAAAGGTGATGCGTGTCTGAGGTTCCACGCAGCCAGCAGGCCAGGGACAAGGCCAGGAGGACCGAGGGCTGAGGGCAGCTCCTTGCTCAGCATGGAGGTTCCCGCCCCAAATGCCACATGGGTGGTAGAGGTGCCCGGAGAGGTGCCCACGGGAGCAGCTGGGAGCCGGGGGAGGCGGCACGGAGGGGCACCCCCCCTCAATAAATCCAGGGGATGGGACAAGAAGAAGCCCTGAAAGTCCCTAAATCTGCGACAGTGAGCTCTCCTGGATGAGGTAGCACCCTCCACCCCTAAACCTTTAATTGTCCAGACGTGTCTCCTTCGCAAATCCGGTCGTCTCTAAAACCCCGAACTGTCAGGGCTGCGAACTTCGCGGACTTCACGCAGAGGCAGCCAAGCCGGTGGGCAGGGAAAATGTTGTCATATTCGTGGGAGGGGGGGGACAGAGCCCCAGGGGGGACCAGGGAAGTGAGGGCCATGAGAGGGGGTTGGGAACCCCCTGAGGAAGAGGTTCCACCTTCTTTTCCGGGGGGGAGGGAAGACAGACCGCACTTGGATTCCCTCCCCATTGGACAGTTTCTTTAGGTCCTGAGAGTCAGAGGCGAGTGACTAACAGGGAGAGGGACGGGCACCGCGAAGCTCACGCAGACCGTGGCGGAGGAACTGCCCCGGCCGGGTGGGGCGCAGTGGGAGGGCCTCCGCAGCCCCTGACCTGGTCCGCAGGGCACCAGGAGGCCCGGGACTGCCTCGCCCTCAGCCCCCCCCCCCCCCCACGGCAGTGCTGGGTTTTCTAAAAGCAGGCACAGCCCAGGAACCCTGTGGTGGTGGTGGTGGTGGGCGGCTAACGCTGGGGACACCATGCAGTTGACCGAAGCACCTGGCTTTGCTAGATGCCTCGGTCACTGGGCCCCAGCCTGCCCCAAGTGCTGCTCACAGGCCACTGCCCACAACTGCAGGAACTCTGAGAGAACCCCTCCATCTGACAGCCAAGAACGCTGAGCTAGAGGGGAGCTGTGTGTGTGTGTGTGCAGGGGGGAAACCTGATTCTGTCCTCAGCTCTGCAGGGTCACAAAGGTCCTGCACAAAGTGGGTGGCTGCCACCCTGAAAGTCCCGCAGAGGTAACCACGGAACCCCTTTTCTAACGCTGTGCTTCCCACACCACAGCCCAGTGCCCAGGCTGACACAAAGGACAGGCAAGGCGGTGGGTCCCAGGCCAGTGTCAGGGAACTGGAGGCTGCAGTCTGGTGGGGCATGCAGGGGGAGCCAGGGAGGACGCTCTGACAGCGCTGATTTCCCGAGAGGAGCTGAGAAACAAGCTCACGTCCCAGGTCAGAAGGCAGGGACGGCAGAAGCCAGTGAGCACTGACAGGGTTGGGCTCAACACCCCAGAGTGACCACAGGCAGGGCCAGCTAGAGGGGTGGTCTGGAGGGACGATGTTGAGGGCTGCAGGGGTAGGATCAGGACCCAGATAGAAGGTCACCCACACACAGTGGCCTAAGGCACACAGGCTGATTCTGTCCCAGTCCTGAGGTCACAGCCAAAGTGGGTGTCACTGGGCTGCACCCAGGAGCCAGAAGTTTCCTTCTGCAAAGCTAGGATGGTGGGAGCCCTTGTCACAGCCCCATCAGACTCCCCTCCTCCCTGTCCACATGGAGGCCCACGGCCCCATCACTGCACCAGATGGGAGTCGTGCAGGCCTGTGCCCCACTCTGTGCTCCACTGGACCATGGCCAGGGTACCCCTCAGCACCCTCAGGGTCACTCACACGGCCACTCAGAGTTTTTGGATATTTGCACGACTGTGTCCAACCAGTCCCCACTAGAGGCAGGAAGGTCCAAGCCGGACCAGACATCACAGAGGGGAGATGTTAACAGTGCCCAACAGCCCTGGGGAGCTGGCTGAGTGACCGGGGGCGTGAGGACAGTAGCCGATGGGCCTGAGATGGATAAAGCCGGAGAGGAGGCTAATGGGGAGCAGGTAGTCAGCAGTCCCTGAGATCACAGCTGCCCCGGGGCACGTGAGGCCTGCAGCTCAGAGGAGGGGTGCCTGGAACCAAGGGGCGAGGACTGTACTCCACACACCGTCCCCCCAGGCTGCCCTGAACACCCCTCCCATCTCATCCATGGCTGGATCTTGTCCTCTTGTTGCAGAAGGACAAGGGGGCTCAAGGTACCTTGCTGACTAGACAGCCCACTGTGCCAGAGAGGAGGAACCCCTGCTGGGTCCTGGTCACCTTGCCTCTGGTCAGTAACAGGGCTGAGTGAGTCCCCAGAACGAGACCTGCCCAGGAAACTCAGTTCCCCCACTCAGGCAGCACATCCTTCTGGGGTCTTGGACAAGGGCTACTCAGGACTAGGAGGGCTGGACACTTCAGGAAAGGACACGGACACTTGCTGACCAGCTGCTCAGAGATCACAGGCCCGGGTCATGGGCACGAAGCCACCAGAGGGCTGAAATGAAGACGCGTTTGCTCTGGCCTGGGGCCCAGAGGGACCACAAGCAGGGCCGGCAGTCAGAGTGGGGTCGGGCCTTCGGGTCACTTCCTGTCCTCTGACCACTGACCCTGTGGTCATGCACATGCAAGACAGCCTCCTTCCCTGTCCTGTGTCCTGTGACCACTGCCCACGGTGGGGTCCTACTCTGGACTTAGGGGTTGCATCTGCTGCTACCCTCCAGCTCAGCAGGGCTGTTCCAGGTGGTAGCCCCTCCTCTTACTCCTCATCCCCCTCCCAGGAGTGGGTGTTCCCAGCATCCAGTCGAGGTCCATGGGATGTTTTCCAAAGTGCCTGAGTCGGAGGAGAGAGAGCAGAGCGGAGGCCCAGCTGGAAACTCTGCTGGAGGGATGGCTCGGGGAGCTGAGTGAGTCCCTGAGGTCTGTATGGAGACAGGCCCCACAGGAAGCCAAGCCAGCAGGCACAGGATGGTCCCTGTGGGGCCCCCTCTCCTGTCATTCAGGATCTGCCTTGTCCCAGGGACCCCAAGAGAGGGGACAGAGGGACCCGTGTGCCCTGTGGCCAGCAGGGTGTTAACCTCCTGGGCTCAGAACAGCTGACTCAGGGGACTGGGGCAGTGACAAGCCCCACCGGGCTCAGGGCTGCTGACCTGGGGGAGGACTCAGTGCCCAGCTCCCCTGTCCCTGCTGCCTGCGGGCAGGGCTTCCTGGACTAATGGTGCTATGAGTGTCTGGGTACCTCATGAGGACCAGGGCAGGAAGGCTGGGGTTGGGCAGGTGTGGACCCATCCATCCTTTTATTCACCTGCCAAACATTTCCTTAGAGGCTCAGGGGCCAGTCACCACCCGCACCACAGTGGCTCACAGCTGGAGGCTTGGGTGTGTTACCGGCCAGGGCAGGGCAGGATAGGTCAGTGGGACTGGGAACTTGACCTCATCCCACAGCATCCTGTGAGACCCAAGGGGTCCCGAGGCCCAAGTCGATGGGGACACAAAGGTTTCTTGATATCAGAGGGACCTGGGGGTCCGGTCCTGCCCACAGTGTCCCCATGAATCACTAGGGTATGTCCTGACTGGTGTGGCGTGGGCAGCATCATGCTCACCTCCTCCGCATGTCCCGTGAACACAGGAACGTCCACTGCACGGGCAGATGGGAGACGCTCAGGTGGTGGCTGCAGCCCTCACGTCAGGGCCTGTGACGTCCACAGACTCGGCCCCCCGACGTCCAGTCCTCCTGGGGGAGTGTGTTGGTCAGGAGCCTCCTGCAGGCAGAGCTGCCACATCAGAGCCCAGCACTCTGCCACAGGGGCCAAAGCCCATGGGTGGTACTGACTCGAGGCCCCACAGCGCTGCCCTAGTATGGACAACCCCACAACTCAGACCCAGTGGCTCACCTCTGAGCCCCTTTACGTGGTTCTGGGGAGTTGGTGTGACCCAGGGAGAGGGGTCTCTCTGCAGAGGGGACACTTGCCTCAGCCACCCTGAGAATCTGGGTCAGGCGCTGCTGGGTCACCCTGTGTCTCTCCTCATATCTCTGGTCTCCCTGCTCTGTCTCTCTCGACCTCTCTCTCTGCCTCTGTAGAAATAGTCTTGTGTAGACTCTGTCTTACATCTGTCTGTTTGTCCTTGTCTCCTTGACTGCCCCTGTCTGTCTGTCCCTCTCTCTGTCTTACACACTCTTCCACCCTCTCCTACCCTCTCCAGCTCCCAACCAATGTCTGAACGGAAGTCTGTTTTTTCAGCGCAGCTGCCGTGTGTAATAACAGGTTCCTTGCACCTGCTCCTTCCTTCCTCAGATCGCTGGGGTCACCCGTGAAAGGCGCACAGGTGAGCGAGGCAAGCAGTTTCCTGGGCCTGTTCTGCACCAGGAACTGGAGGTCGGCTCTATGTCTCCAGCTCTGGGACGTGCCCCTGCACCATCTGTTTATCCCAGGTGATGGCCTGGGGGTCCCCGGGGGGTGCGGCTGCAGGGTGCATCCCGAGGGTGGGGAAGCTCCAAGAACCACATGCCTGCACACGCATTCACGTACTCACATACAAGTGTCTGCTTCCTTCTGCCACCTATGGCCTGCAAGGTGCGTGGTGGACCCCAGGAAAGAGTGGCTTTTGGGGAGGATGTGGGGACGCTGCTCTCCACTGGCCTAGCCCTCCGTTGCGGAAACCCTGGGTTCCCAGGCCCCTCGTCTCTGGGTCTGAGGTGTGCCAGTGTCCTTGGCACTTGGCGTCTGGAGGGTCCAGTGTGGTGACCTGTGAGGAGTCTTTTCCAGGCTATGAGTCCTGGCATGTGTTGAATATGGACCACTTGGCAGAGCTGAACAAGGGCCCTGGCCGTGAGAACAGCTGGCCGGAGGTCAGAGTTCAGAGAGGGGGGGGGGGGACGAGGGCAGAGAGGGCAGTGAGAGAAGCCTCCTCCGGCCACCTGCACTGTCACACTGAATCCTGTGCAGGGTCAGGCCTGCTTTGCCAGGCCCCCTCACTGATCCAGAACAGGCTGGGAATAAAGCTTTTTTTTCTCAGTTGATTTGGAGAAAGGAGGAAACTATTGTTTCTTGTTCCATTTAGTGGTGCACCCATTGATCACTTCCCAAATATACCCCAACCAGGGATCAAACCTGCGACCCTGGCTTGTCGGGATAATGCTCTAACCAGCTGAGCTACCAGGCCAGGGCCCAGAGGCCCAGAGAGGAGCTTTGGGGACGCTGGCTGCTGGCTTCGCAGGTAGAGGGAGGGGCTGCGAGCCCGGCCAGGCACCCAGGAGACGAGAGGGTGAGAACAGGGCTCCCGAGCCTCAGAAGGAAGCTGCTGCGCTGGGAGGCGGGAGCTGGCCTCTGGCACTGCTGGGGAGGCAGGCTTTGTGCCCTTCGGACGGCCGCCCAGGACCGTGGCAAGCCAGCGCAGGTGCTGTGAGGGCTAGATGCTCTCTCCTGGCCCCGCTGGGTGTCAGAACCTCAACCAGGTCCCCAGCACATGGTCAGAGCCTGGACATGCACAGAGCCAGGGCCACCCACACTCAGACACACAGTGTAGCACGTACCGGGAAGGGGCACTGACAGCCGCCACCCACAAACGTCAGCACAGGGGAGTCTCTAAGGCAGGGTCATGGCTCGTGCAGAAAACACCATCATTGTGGTAGCAGCTGATTAAAACCCCAGTTTGATCACGCTGCTTGTTTGAAAAGACATACGAACATAAAGGGTAACCCACAAACAGGGAAAAGCAGGTTTACAACTGTTTGTATGGAAAATAACACAAGAATTAGTAAACAATGACACAAGGAAAAATCTGTATGTACTCACAACTGTAACCCTACTTCTGCCCACCCCATACAAATGGACCCACATACGTTACACAGGAAACATACGCCATACAATATATAAAAGTTAAAATATGCCTGACCTGTGGTGGCGCAGTGGAAAAACCGTCGACTTAGAATGCTGAGGTTGTCGGTTCAAAACCCTGGGCTTGCCTGGTCAAGGCACATATAGGAGTTGATGCTTGCTGCTCCTTCCCCCTTCTCTCTCTCTCCTAAATAAAAATAAATAAAATCTTAAAAAAAAGTTAAAATAGAGAATTTTGATTGTTTTACTTACCCAGATGTTTTCACTTGTCTGCAACTAAGATGCTTAATTCTGTGAATTTCCTGTCACCCCTATGACAAATATCACAGACCTGACTTCTTAGAAATAAATCCCCCCACACCCCTGGAGAGCAGATGTCTGAGACCCCAGGGGTCCGAGGGCTCCAGGGAAGGTCCTTCCAGCCTCTCCCAGCTCCTGGGGTTCCAGGCATCTCTGGGCTGGTGGCTGCCTCCCTCCTGTCTCTGCCACCAACCCTATGTGGCTTCTCCTCTGTGTCGGTGTCTCCTCCTCTGTCTCTTCTAAGGTGCTGCAGCATGGGGGGAGGGGCCCTTCCAGAGGCTCAGAGGATGCCTGGGGGGAGGGTTGGGGGGACCCTGAATGGATGGCTCATCTGGGGTCAGAGCTGCACTTCCCAGGACAGGCCCTCCCCAGGTACAACCTGTGGCCCCAGCAGCGACGGTCCCCTGCACAGTGGGTCCCGAATGCGCAGTCTGAGCCCTGGTGGCCACAAACTGCTAGGAAGTGACATGGGCTGGCACAGCCACACCGGGCATGAGCTGGTGGGAACTGCCTGCCGTCCAGGCAGAGGTGACCCACCTTTGTCAGCAGGTGCTGGACATCACAGAGCAGCTGGACGCCGGGGTGTGGTACCTGAACCTGAGGATCGCGCACGTGCTGGGGGCGCCGAGGAGAACCTGCACTCTGTGCACATGATGCACACGGCCGGTTGGTCGAGGTACATGGGGGGTGGGGTGGAGAATGAGGCCTCGCACAGTGATGGACCATGGTCCTTCTGCACGGGACACAGCCAATCGCTAAGGGTGTGCACACACAGTCTTTTGGGATAGGACGTGGCTGGCGTCCAGTGGTCGACCACTGGGAATTGCTGACCCTCCTGTGTTTCTGAGCCCACCTCCCCTAGCCAGCACACCCCTGCCTCCTCCAGGCTGCCCGAGGTTTTGCAAAACTGCATCCCTTATTGTCGTCCTGCCTCCAGTTTAGATATTTTCTTTTCTTTTGTGAAAAAAAACACCTTTTATCAAGACAGAGAAAGACAGAAACATCAATCTGCTTTTGTATGTACCCTGACTGGACATTGTACCAGTAAACCCTGTGCTTCGGGACAATACTCTAACCAACCAAGCTATCCAGCCAGGGCTAGTTTAGATATTTCCGGTCCCTTTTCCTCTCGGCTGCTAGACCAGTGTTTCTAAAGTCAGACTAGGATGGTCCCCATCTGCATCACAGGTGCCCAACGTCCCCTGAGACCTCAGGGTCTGGGGGGCCATCTGCAGGAGCTCACTCCATGGGCCACGCTCCCTGAACTTAACATTTGCTTATGCAGTGTCCTCTGGAAGGCAGGCACACAGTGCACACAAGCATACACACACATGTATACTCACACAGATGCACACGCATGTGCACACTTCCACTCACAGCAGTGGCCCGGCCGTCACTGGGCAGCTGGGCTCCGTGGGCGCAGCGGGTGTTATGTATTTAATAGATCAGAATCGACCTGAGCCATCTAGCAAGTGAGCTTTGTAGGGAGCCCCTTCAACGGGCCATGACACCCTGTGCACTCCTGTCCACTGCCAGGACATGCTCACGGAGATCTCGGAGTGGCTGGAGAACCAACCCTGGGAGGTTGTCAACTTGGCCTACAGCAACTTCGAGGGCATGACAGGCGACCTGCACGAGTACCTGGTCATCTGCATCAAGAACATCTTTGGGGACACGCTGTGTTCCCAAGGGGTGAGAGGGGCATGTGGTGTCCTTGAGGGGTGAGAAGGGTGTGCGGTGTCCCCAATGGGTGAGGCGGGCATGACCTCCCCACACAGGTCATGGAAGGGGGCGAGGCTTCCCTGTATCTGATGCTGAGGTAATCCTGGTGCCCGTGAAGCTGCTGACATGGCCTTCTGGAAACTTCTCTGGAGACTGGGTCAAACCTAGCACCTGTTAGAAGTTGCCACAGTGTATGTTCCCCTTGAGCAAGGTGACTATCTCTGTGTCTCAGGCTGTCCCAACAGGGTGCACAGCCTGGGAGCACCAGTCCCACAGGGCTTCTTCTCACCCTGTCCTGGGGACTAGAGTCTGAGACCCAGATGTGGGCAGGGCTAGTTCCTCCTGAGGCCTCTCTTCTGAGCGTGCAGATGGTCGTCTCCTCCCTGTGTCCTGACATGGCTGTCCCTCTGTGTCTGTGTCTTCACCTTCTCTTCTTATAAGGACCCCAGTTCTGTCTGATCAGGTCCCTCCCTCATGACCTCATTGTACCTAAATCTCCTCTGTTCATGTGCAGCCTGACTTTCAGTGAGCCTCCTGTCCTGGTCACTCACTGAGGGGCATCAGGCTCTGTTCAAGGAAAACAAGTGTCTGTGTCCTTGTGACAATCCAGATGTCACAACACTGACACAGATGCCCCATCACCCTACTGTCCTCGCACAGACTCGATATCCCCTCCCGACCCTGACACGTCACCCCCCACCACAGGAGGTTCCGACACTGCAGCAGCTCTGGGCACGGGGCCTGCAGGGCCTCCTGTCCTACGATGATGAGGGCACCGTGTGCCCGCACAGGGAGCTGTGGCTGGCCACCCCCTACTGGTGGGGCAACCAGGTGATGTCCGAGAAGCTGATTCGCTACCTGGAGCATATGAAGAGCTGGGGCCGCCCAGGTGGGTGCACGTCCTCTGGGGGTACACTCACACATGTGTACACACAACACACATCCATCATGGGTGTGTATGTGTGCACACATGCATGCGTGGTTTTAGGGCTCAGCTGCACGAGGACTGGGTGCTGCCGTGGCAGCCGCCAGCTCTGAGCAAGATCATGCAGTTCTGGGGTTTTCTGTCCCTTCCGACGTCACACAGCATCCCACATGTTTCTTTCCCGGGCCTCCTCAACTAGTGCCCATTACTCTCTGCAAGGACACGGGCACTTTTGAGTACACGAGCTACACACGACCGCAGCTGATTCGGAGGCGGGGCTGCTTTGCACTGTTGTGTCTGGGCTTTGAAGGAGATTTTCTTGCAAAAGGAACTTGTGGTTTCAACTGTTCCATATCCGTGGTCAGGTGGCTGTGTCTGTGGCCACTTTGGGGCTCCAGAGTCCCACTCCCTGTCACAATCAGCACTGTGAGAGGGCAGCTGTGTGTTACGCTTGGTGTGCTACCTGGGATTCACACGGCTATTAATCTGTGTACCCCACGGGGTCAGGACGTGGACACGTCAGGTAACTTTTCGACCAGAGCCTTCTGTAGCAGGAGCATGGTGATCTGACAGCACCATGGGGCCCACGCTGTCTGCGCTGGTGTGAGGGGTTGGAACCATGGGGGTGACCGCGGGGGCAGGGACAGTGGTAGCTGATGGGCCAGGTGGGCTGCAGGTGGGAACCAGGTGGGGCGCAGGTGGACACAGCGCCTCCCCCCTTGCAGGTGGGCTTTTCATAGCTGGCATCAACCTGACGGAGAACCTGCAGTACATCCTGGCGCATCGTCCGAGTCCCTGCAGAGGCTGACGCTGCCCAGCCTGCCACAGGTAGGGGCCTGGGTGCAGGACCAACGCCCGGCCCGGGTGCATGTTGCACCAACACCATCGCAGGTGACTTCATTGGCGCCAACACCTTCATCAGCAATGTCATCAATCTCAATGATAGGCTGCTCGATCTCAATGAGAGGCTGCTCATGTGCTGACCATGTGCCCTCTGTCCTCCTGCAGCCTCTCCCATCTCGTGCATGCATCCAGCCAGCAGGGTGAGAATGGTGGCCAGAGCTCCTTCTGCCTCCTTGGTGCCCCCAGCTGCAGCAGTTGGCATCACAGCCCCCAGACTGCGGTGAGTCTTGGGACTGTGCGGATGATCCCAGATGGACACGGGCGCCTCTGCCAGGACAGTTACCTGGAACCGCAGGATCCGTCCGGCCGCTGGTTTTGGTGTCTCAGCATAAACCCTGTTCAGCCCCTTCTGGACTGTATTCTCTTCGGGGTCAACTCAACCATTTCCCACAAGACAGCCCTGCTCACGCTTTGGCGGCCAGGATGCCGTAGTGTCACAAAGGCCCTAAGATCCTGAGCCAGGAACCACGCGCTGGGACCTCAGGCCCCGGCTCTGCCTGGTCGGGCACAGCAGACCAGGTGTCAGGGATGCACACTGAGACGGCTCACAGTGTCACTAATGTAGCAACTATCACCCCCTGCACACCTACATTTCCCTCGGTTGTGCTGTGCCATCCACAGCAGTGACTTCCTCCTAGAGAACAACGAACACATGTGAAACTCAGCTTTGACACAGATTTTTGTGGTCAGACAACGCAGAGGTTGAGAATACACTTAAAGGAGCTTCAGAAATGTGAACTGTGTCTGGGTCCCGGGGAGCTATTTTTAAACATGGAATTGTGCCCCCCTTGCTCCCACTTATCTTTGATTTATAAAGAGTTCTGAGGTTCACAATACCTTCAGCTTCCCAGGGGCCATTAACCAAAGGTCTGCATGTAATTGTAAAGATGACTTCTCTAGACTTTATTTTAAAGGGACGCGTTCTTCCAGCAGGACATACCAGGCGAACTGAGTTCTAGGCCGTGGGCAAGAACTGCCGCTACGAAGCTGCTCAATAAATATTTGTGAAGGAGCCATCAAACACATGCTGACCTGGGATCTCTCTCTCTTAAAACACTCCCTCATCAGACACATGGTGGGCACTCCCTGGTCTGCCCAGCCCAGACCACTTTCCCCTGATGACACAAAGGCCTCCCTCCCTTCCTCCCTTCCACTTGTGGTTGTTCTCAGGGTCAGAGCTCCTGTGGGCCCAGTGGACCCTATAATCTGGAGGGGACAAGACCGTCAGTGCTGCAGAGTGGTATTGCACCTGTTCTCCCCCACATGAAGCCCAGTGTTTGCTCTCTGGGGCCCCAAGACCCCAACCTCATCCTCCTCCTTGTGGCCCCACTGCGCTGAGCCCCCACAAAGTTGTTGGGACCAGGCAGTGGACCAGGCTGGACCTGAGGCAGCCGTGGGCTGTGTTCTCTCCTCCTCAACTCCAGAAGTGAGGACAGGGGTGCTGGCTGTGGGGGTACCAAGAGGAGAGCCAGCCCAAGACCAGAATCCCCACCCAGCCCTGTTTCCCCAGCCAGGGAGGAAGTGGCCTGCAGCAGATGAAGCCTGAAACTGGACGGGCAGGTGTAAGCATCAGCCAGGAGAGGACTTGAGGCAGCCTGCAAAGGGACAGTGCTGCCCCCAGGTGGCCGCTGGCTGCAACTCACTAGGCAGGACCTGAGGGCCCTGAGGGCACCCCAGAAGGATGCCCTCCACCCCCGGGGTCTCCTCATAGCCCCAACAGCTCAGAGACCCCCGAGGGCTGATCCCCAGGGTTGGGCTGAATGGACACAGACAGCAGATGCTCTGTGGCCCAGGCTCATGGGGCTGTCCTGTTGCAACAGGGCCACGCGGGTGTCCTGCAGCACCTCCACACTGTGGACCAAACAGGGCAGCCAGGACCACGGCCCACTCTACACTCGGCCTGCAGGGTCCCTAGGAGCCCAACTCACGGGGACAGCAGGGTAGGGCCGTGTCACCAGTGGATAGCCTCAGGAGCCTGTGTGCTGTCTGTCTTGAACCAAGGATCCCCTGTGTGCAGCGGTCCTGAGGTCACTGTAACACACAACCATGTCACTGTTCTCTCAGTCTGGGGTTCGGGAGTCTGCAGGGGTCAGGGTGTAGCAGGGCTGGTTCCCCCAGAGGCTATGGGAAGGGGCAGTGTTGTGGGGCTGGTTCCCCAAAGCTGCAGGGAACAGTGGAGGCCCCATCGTTCCAGCTTGGAAGCACCCCATTGCTTGGCTTGTGGGTCCTTCCTGCACCGGCAAGGCCAGCCCCGTGGCGTCCTGACCTTTCCTTGACTCGGCTTCCAGCTTTGCCTGCACATCTCTGACCCTGGCCTTGCTGCTTCCCTCTGGTTAGGACCCGGGTGTGGCACTGGGGACAATCCGGGGAACGCAGACTCACCTCCCATCTCGGTCCTAACTGGATCCTATCTGCAAAGTCCACCTGCCCATTCAGGTGAACAGCTCAGGTTCTGAGGGTGGGGACATGGACACCTGAGGGGACAGTCGACACTTTTCCAAACTGAGTTTCCCAGCACAGCCGGGCCAGGGGGCCAGGGTGGGATGGTTTGGGAAGGAACAGTTTGAGGGCAGAGTCGGAGTGTGACGATCCTGTCTGGCAGCGTGAGCCTCACAGAGTCACACAGAACAACCAGCGCTCCATGGTGTGAGGACAGGTAGCGCACACGCCTCTACATGCTCATGAGGGGGCAGAGCTTCCTTTATTTCCCCACATGCCGTGGGTCTGAGACAACGTCACCAATGCCCCCGTCCTGGTGGGTGCAAGTTTGCAGGAAAACCCCTCTCCGCTTTCTACGTGAGGGAAGAATAGATCTCTGCCCTTGGCCTTGCGATAATCCTGTGCTGTTCTCCACGCAGAGAAGCATATGAGTCTCTAACCGTGGGATGCGCCAGCTGTGCATCCAGGTTTGTCGTGGGGCGTCTGCGTGTGCAGCCCTCTTAGTGGCAGGTTTGTGCCAGGGCGCAACTTTCTGCTTCTTAAACAATGCCAGACATTTGTTTTTCTTTGCACAAGGGCAGTCGCAACCTAGAGGACTGGGCTCTCCTTTCTCACGACTGCAATCTCGGGAGGAGAGCCAGCCCACGTGACGCGGCGAACAGTCAGCACCCGTCGCCCTCCCCGTCTCCCACGGACTCCTGGCCTGCGGAGCGTCTTTCTCCAGCCACCAACAGGGTCCAGGCCACGCGTCTGTTCATTCTGGAAAGAGCTTCCGGAATTTGCCATAGGCAGAGTTGCTAATGATGGTCTCGAGGTCGGCCACGCTGGCCTAGGGGACCATGTGGATGTCTTGCATTGTGGCCTCCTCGTGCAGCCAGCTGTGGGGATGGGCGGCTTAGGGCGGCACACGCAAGCGCTCCCGAGGGCTGTTTGTGAACCCCTTACTCCAGCGATGCGCTACACGGCCTGTGCGTCTGAGTGGGGGGGGGGGCGCTGCGTGGGAAGGGGGTCAGGCTGGGTGGGGACTGGGCAGTGCCTGTCGTTGGGGGCCTAGACCCGAAGGGAATCAAGGCCACGCACATGTGAGGCGACTGGGAACACGCGGGTCCCACAAGACTCCCACAACTTCTTCTGAATCCCACCTGATCTCTAAAACAACACGCTCCAAACCGATGGGCTGGTATCTCCTTCCTAGAATGCTCAGGGTATCTTGTGCTTCACATGCACCATCAATTTATTTTAACGGTAAACCCCAGGAAATAAAAACAGTGTTGCCTCACAACTCAACACTGCAAAAATAAAATGACCAAAAAACCCCACTATACTGTGTACTCACACACGATGCCCTTGGACAAAAAACTGCCTACTCGAACAACGTCCAAAATTGTCATCATGGCGACAATGCTCCCAAATCTAAACAGCAGCAAAAAAAACATTTTCTGCTCTGTCATCCCTTATTCATTCCTCAGCTCCCTAGGGACACACCTGAGGCCCCTGCTGCATCCAAACACCGTGAATTGCGTCCTCCTTTCATGGACGGAAACCACAACTACCTCGAGTCTTCTCAGGCCTTTCCCTTTCCTTACAAACCCAGAAAATGACTCATCTGATGAAGTGACACCTAGTAAGACATAAACGTAGCAACAAATACAGGTTTTGTGAGGTGCACAGGGAACCCTCCCACCATCAGCAATTGCACAGCAAAGGTCTGGGAATTAAGAAGCTCGTTTCTTAACCCTCCCCGCCTGCATGCAGTCAGGGCCTATCTGCTCCCTTCCTTGGACTACGGACAGGCGGCACACACACACACACACACACACACACACGACCTGGGTTAATTGTTCCCAAGCAGCTCTGAACAAGAAAAGCCCGTTCCTCCTACTGTGCCCCATGGACACCAGGGGACGAGGAAATGGAGGTGGAGCTGAGCCAGGAGCCTCTTGCGATGCACCCTCTCGGACCCCAGCCGTCACAGATGCCGACACCCTGGACCCTGACCACATCCTCGTGCCCACCCTGCTCCTACGTGAGAAGCTGAAAGACTGGATATTAAACTCACCTGCGGGGCCTGACCAGGAGTGACGCAGTAGACAGAGCGTCGGACTGAGATGCTGAGGACCCCGGTTCCCCTCTAGTCAAGGCACATATGAGAAAGCAATCAATGAACAACTAAGTTGCCACAACAAAGACTTGATGCTTCTCATCTCTCTCCTTTCCTGTCCGTCTGTCCCTCTTTCTGATTCTGTCTCTGTCACCAAAAAACCAAAACTCACCTGCGACCCAGAGTGCTCTGCTCTGCTCTCTCGGCCTTTCTACTGACAGAGGGGAGACCCACCCCAAACCTCGCCACCCCCAAACCTCCCTCGCTGTGGACACGTGGATGTCTCCTGTCCGGTCCCTCTCCTTACAAGAGTTTCTTTTCGGTCGGATCTTTTTGGGCCCACGTCCGGCACACACGACTGGGCTGCCTCTCATTCCAGGCCAATCCTCCCATCCGCCCCGACCCCTCTCGCCTCTGAGCGAACGCTCCCTAAACCTCTTCCCTGAGTTCCTTGCTCAGCACCTCGCATGCACCCCCTCTTCCTAGCCCCCCCATGACAGTCCCGTCTGCCCTCCCTTCTCGGCCTGTGCACCTCTCGCCCCGACCTGCTCGGACCTTGGCCAGGTTCACCACCGCCTCCTTAATGACCCTCCCCTGGCAAGGCCCCGGCCCTTCCTCCCTCTTCTCAGGGGTCCTCCTCCTCCTCCTCTTCTTCCTCCCCTTCCCCTCCCCTCCCCCTCCTCCTCCCTCCTCTTCCTCCCCCTCCTTCTCCTCCTCCTCCCCCCTCTTCCTCCCCCTCCTTCTCTTTCCCCTCCCCCCTCCCCCTTCCCCCCTCCCCCTCCCCCTCTTTCCTCCCCCTCTTTCCTCCCCCTCTTTCCTCCTCCTCTTTCCTCCCCCTCTTTCCTCCCCCTCTTTCCTCCTCCTCTTTCCTCCTCCTCCTCCGCCGCCGCCTCGCCGCCGCCTCCTCCGCCTCCGCCTCCCCGTCACCTGTCACGGACTTGCTGTCTTCTCCTCAGGTGCTCTCCATAGAGTGTCTGTCGCCGAGATCTGCGCCTCAGCTGCGCTGTTGAGTATTCCACCCTTAAGACTCCCGCCCCTCAACGCGGACCTGTAGATGTGTCCACGCTGCGCGCCCGGGCTCACGCCGCGGAGGGGAGGAGGAACGCGGGAGGGGCGGCGGTCCAGAGGAGCGTCTCGGGATGAGCGGCTGGTGCGGATTTCCACACCGCAGCGAGGTCTCTGCTGAGGAGGCTTCCTGGGGAGGGCTGCCTGGCTGCGGCGTCCCAGGGGTGCAGAGAGCTTCCACCAGGCAGGACAAGAGGAACTGTCCCCAAAGTTACTTTGGAACTGGCTGGCGATGCTACTGTTTCTTTAAGGATTTTCCACTTGGAGCCCTGCTGAGGGAGGTGCTTCACTTGCCGATATTTTAAGTCAGTAAATTATGTCAGTACGGTGTCACACATAGACACCAGCATACGATGTGCAGACAACACACACAGGATGTCCTGTGGCTCATGGTTTAGGTGGCTAAGGGGAAAAAAAAAGAAATAAAGATACCATTGTACGTTCAGGCAACTACTATGCAGGAAAAGAACAGAATGCTGTCAGGAGCAGACACGAATGACCCGGGAACTGTCTTGGAAGAAGTGGCCTGGAGGCCGAGACCTAAAGTGCAGAAACCAAATCACAGTGGCTGGCTGCACATAGCGCTGTTCTGTCCACCTTACCCATGGGAACGCCAAGAAAGAACTACATAGAACAATAATTGGTTTACTTTTCCTTCTCTCCCCCAATACTCTCTCTCTAAAAATCAATAAATGAAATATAAGCAACAGCAACACAACTTAACATTCAGCCTCATTGCTCTACTGGCTCCTTACTGACTGACAGTCTTTCTGCCTGTTTCTCCTCTCTTCCGCATTCACACATGTCCCATCCCCATACAGACGCCTCTGGGGAGGCTGCTCAGATGCACTTCACTGCCTCAGCTACTGTATACTGGACCGTCTGAAGCAGCGAGCACTGTCTCGCAAACAACCTGACTGGACACCACCATCCTGAGCGCTCCCTGACCACTGGCAGCACGAGTGCCCTGTGGGTCAAATGGGCAGATCCAAAAACCCCTGCCTGCTTAGGGAACAGCGTATCTGATGCATCACCACACTGAAACCCCTATAGACAACTGTCCTTGCCTCATAACTCAATCTTTCCTACTGGTGCTGCAATGGAACTAAAACCGACATTCTTCATCTTTTACTTTCCACAATCCACCACCTACAGACTCGCTTCTTAACATGTTGAATAAGTGCATGACAGTATCTCTCAGGTGACTCTAAGGGGACACAATATCACTTACAAAAAGCTTCTCATTCTTGGAACACCATACTGCCAGACTTTAGCTCACAGAACATATTAAAAATACTATTACTGATTTAATTTTCAATCTAACCAAACTCATAAAAGCGAGTATACAAAGAATGATGTCAATTTCCCAAGGATGTCTATAAATTTTTTGGGATATAAATGAAAACATCAACAAGATGTTTACTTAACATGGTCTTATTTTCCCCTCACCATTTGAAATAAGTTGAAGAACAGCCTGACCAGGTGATGATGCAGTGCAGAGTATGTGAACCTAGGACTCTTTGAAGACACAGCATCAAAACCCCAAGGTCACTGGATTCGGCAAATGCTCATCCAGCTTGACTATGTGATGACTGGATTCCGCATGGCATCATGTACAGGAATCCATGTTCTCTGGCTGGAGCCCTTCCTCTGACACATTCACGGACACCGCAGAGGGAAGTTGGAATGGCCCTTCAAAACTATTTTTGCAAAACAGCAGCAAGGGTGAAAAAAATTTTCCTCTAGCAAAGTGCTATTAATTCCCAATCCCCCACAAGAGGGCAGCAAAAAAATGTATCCTTTTCCATTGTCTCTTATTCAAGTAATATTCCCCAAATGCAGAACGCATGGCAGCATGCATCACTGTGCAACAAGGGATCCCTCACTTGCAGACCAGAAGATCCCAAGCCGATGGTTCTCGTTCATCAGACTAACAGGAGAAGGCTTGACACAAAACATGCTCCACAGTGAAATTAGGATCCCACACGCTCAATGGAGGCTCTGGGGAGCACTGCAAGACCAAATGGAGGACCGAGGGCTTTGATGCTAAAGTTCTTCCCCGTACATGATTCTGGCCACAAAGATCAAAACTTGGAAACAGGGTGACCCACGCTGAGATGGAACCCTTCATGTTAAGTTCCATATATTATAATATAAAAATAGAAGTTTACATTAGTTGACTCCATGATAGCTTCAGATAGAACCACACCAAAAAATAGAGCACACACCAAAAAAGCTGCCCTATTCACTTTAGCCTAAGAAGAATATGCTTTGGGAAAAGATCTCACAGCTATAAACAGGATGTCTGCCACACGGTAAAGACTGAAAGATGAAGAGCAAAGAGTAGATCCCCCTGCAACCACTGAATCAGGCACAGTGGCAAGACACTCACTACTACCTAAGAGAGTAGTGAGGGAACAACCAAAGGAAGGGAATCGAAATTACTAACTAATTAATTAAATAACCTAATAAGTGAATAAAGGGAAAACAAATAAATAAAGGGGAAAACGAATCAATAGAAAACAAGAAAGTACAAAACTGAATGAAGAATAACTACATAAAAAAATAAGCAAACCAAATAAAAGAAGCTAAACTTGCAAGCAGTCACCTATAGGAAGCCAAGGCGAAGACCTAAGACAGAGGTAATGGTCAGAAAGATCTGGGGTCCCAGCTGCTGTTCCACACAGGAAAAGTAAACAGTGACCCAAAGTATTCCTTCCCTTTTCAAGAACATAGCCTCCATGTCAGCACTACAGCAGTTTCAGAAAATAGCTATGTCACAGTAATCAGTCTCTCATAGCCTATTAGTCCTACTATGGATCATACACAAAATTTGAACATACACGATGACACCATAATCACTTCCTCACTATGTGGGAAACCTCAGGAACATCTTCATATTCACATGAACCGATACCCGCAAATGGCACACTTTCTGTGAAGGAGTGCTATTCTCAAGAGTCCACTAGAGGGCACCAAATGTTTCCTTTGTTCAGGCGCCCTCCTCTCAGGCACTTGACTCAAAATACAGTGTCAGGTGGCACAGGTCAGAGAGTGAGAAGAGATCACACTGTCAAGGACTACAAAGCCCAGTCATGGGACTTCTGAATGATGTTAGTAGTTACAAAGGAATGACCTCAGAAAGTGTACAGCCCTATCATTTAACCTGTGATCTCCACCAAAAAGTTGGGTCACCTGTCACTTCCATTTTGAGTCTTAGAAATGAATAAAAGAGGACAAGCATTGCATGGTACCATTCTTTTTCTTTTTACAGAGAGAGAGAGAGAGAGAGAGAGAGAGAGAGAGAGAGAGAATGAGGAAGGGATAGATATGGACAAACATAAAGGGAAAGAAATAGGAAGCATCTATTCTTTGTTGAGGCACCTTTCCTATTCATCAATTGCTTTCTCATATCTACCATGAAGGGAGGGGACCTGCAGTACAAGAAGGAACCTGCTGCTCAAGCCAGCAACCTCAGCCTCAGGCTGACGACCCCTGGGAACAATCCAGCAATCTGAAACTCATGTCTAGGACCCTACGTTCAAACCACAGAGCCCACAGTAAAGCTGAGGAACCAGTACTCAAGCTGCACGAGCCACTGCTCAGGCTAGAAATCTTGGGTCTTGACCCAGGGTCCTCTGCCTCTCAGTCTGTCAGTCTAACCAATTCACCACCACGTGAACATGCAATTGCAGCCCTCATATATGGAGTTGGGTGCTCTAGGTGAGGAACTCAGAAGACACATCCTGCGACCATGTCACTGGATCACAAGGGGGATAGAAAAGCATGCTCCCTGGGAAAACATCAGTGACAGATCACGACCACATCCTTGACTGTGAGTGGACAGACCACAGGAAGGCAGAGTACTGGATGATGCCACAGAACCTCAGTCCTGCGGTTCTGAGGGATTACCGAGAGAACACGGAGATCTGACATGGGAGCCGACACGGATTCACCCGTAGGGGCCTACCTGCCTTAAGACATGAGCACTAGGACCAGGGAGCACATTCAGGAGTACTGGCAGGCAGACCTAAAGGAAGAGATGGCATACCAACTCTACAGGGACCTCTCCTGAAATCCTGGAATGTGCGGTCAGTGCACATCCTACTGCGCTGACTATTCCAACGCACCTGTCTGGGGAATACAGGGGTTCCCTGTCATAAGACTGCTATGCCCTCTCACCTGTGGAGGAATATCTGGACAAAGCACTGAAACTACTGGCAATACACGTGTAATTCTCATTGGCTACGAGGAGAGAACTGGTCCCCTCCAGAGCACCTTCATCCCAACCTCTCTGGGCAGAGAAGACATCCTTCTATGCATTCCAGGGAGGTGAAATGATCAATCAGGACTGCAGGCAGGGAGAGTAGGTCAGCTGCAAACCCCAACATGTCCTGTAGCTGGTGGCACTCAAGTAAGAAAATGGTAATGTGGATCTGAGTGCAGAAGTACTTGACCTCTGACAACATACGGGGTTCTTCCTCAGCGTGCCAGTATTCAGCATATGTAGACATGGATTCCCTAACACTACAGAGGTGTATCTCTGACTATTAGGGAGAGCGTGGACACTTTCCTCCAGGAAAACACCACTCCCTTTCCCACTAACCCAGGGCCGACATAATGAGGAAAGCAGAGTAACTGGAGAGAGCACAGGCACCTCAAACAGCATCTCATGCCAACGTGACCGGGAGGGGCAGGGAGCACTCACAGAGGTAGTGAGAGGTTTAGACAGGAGAGTTCAGATACCGCCCACAAACCTCAGAACTGCAGAAGTTACGGTAGATGTCCTCCCAAGAAACAATTACTGTTTGCGCTCCCATGACCCTTGGACCCCATCATCACACCTTTGTGACACCTCCCAAGCTGAGAAAGATTAAAGGTGCCCTGGAAAGTCATTCTCAAGTAGTATAAAGAGAGGAGCAAGCATTTATGGAAAAGGTGCTTTAAACCAAAAAACTCACTACAGGGTTTACCAAAATAGCCTATTGCAGCATACTCCAATGTACGCTATAAAGAGGTTATAGTCCAACAAAGTACAAATAAAAGACATGACCTTAAAACTCCTCAATACTTGCAAAGAGCAAAATGAGAGAAAGTCTGGTGGTACTGCAACTGGTGGCAGGAACACCAAAAGCTGTCAGACACACTTTATGCACAAAAGACAGGTTTAACCCAAAAATAAGGACCCCACAGCACCCAGCACAGAACAGTGATAAAACACCTTGACTTCCACCTGAAGGAAAGCTGGGAAAAACAAACACATAGAATCAAGACATTCAGCAGCTGGAAACCTAAAGACAGGAACAAAACTCTATTCCAAAGCTTATATCACCCCCTTCTCTGATGGATAGCAAGATACAGAGAACACATGCACTAAAGCACTATCCACTCATCCAGAGCAAAGAAATCACATTTGACAGTGCGGACAGAGGCTGACACACATATTTCACACACAGAGTATGGGACCTCACACCACATCCTCATGCTGAGGGAACCCACCTCAATGACCAAGACAAAGTACACACAGGTGGGATACAGGGGTGAACACTGCACCCCCGGAAACCTTAGGCAGGAGCAGAATTATGGAAAGTGTGAATAAAGTCCTCAAGCACTACAGAATAAACATTTAAGCAAACAAGCCAACACACAGTGAGACAAAGGGAAAATCCAACAAACGACGCCAAGGCCGTAACTCCAAACAGCCACCTTGATAACAACCTTTCTGAACTCCAGGTGAAAAAAAAAAAGAAGAAAAGAGAACTCTGAAAGACTCAGGTCTCCAACCAACCCAACACCAGTATAATTAAAGGTAACGGAACATGGCCTGACCTGTGGTGGCGCAGTGGATAAAGCGTTGACCTGGAACACTGAGGTTACTGGTTCAAAACCCTGGGCTTGCCAGGTCAAGGCACATATGGGAATTGATGCTTCCTGCTTCTCCCTCCTTCTCTCTCCCCCCCCTCTCATTCACTCTCCTCTCTAAAATAAATAAAAAGGTAACGGAACAAATGAGCACAGCAGTTGCAGGCCCTGGAAAACCAGAGAGGCAGTAGAGTTTCAGCATGTACAACTGCTGCAGCCTCCACTTCACAATGCTAAGTGCTCATTTTCCTCAGCACTTTGCTATTTTTAGCAAGTGGACTCCTCAACAGAAATCCACTGGAAACATAACCATGTGAAACAATTTTCTGTGCCTGTTCATGGAGGAAAACCTTAAGGGCCTCTCAGTGATGCCAAAAACCAACACCAACAAATTGCAATGTAGGTTTCCTGGCACTGGTGCTATCACGATTTACGGATTTTGCAGCAACCCTTTTCTATTCCCCCAGTTGGCCTATACTAAAAAGTTCTTTCAAAGGTACACACACTATGACAACAAGGATCCCAGTGTCACAGTGATCACACCATTCCATGAAGTGGAGCCTATGGCAGCAGATCTGGGTCATATGAAAGGATGAACAAGCTGTGACACACAACCAACATCAGGGACAATGTTAGAAAGCCACACACACACCCCCTCAGGCAGAGGTCATCAGCCTCCAGCCCCAAACAGGTGCCCAGACATGAAGCAGAACACGAACCTTACTGTGAACATAGAACATGGTGGAGACATATATCTTTTTTTTTTTTTTTTTTTTTTTTTTTTCTTTTTTCTGAAGCTGGAAACAGGGAGAGACAGTCAGACAGACTCCCGCATGCACCCGACCGGGATCCACCCGGCACGCCCACCAGGGGCGACGCTCTGCCCACCAGGGGGCGACGCTCTGCCCATCCTGGGCGTCGCCATGTTGCGACCAGAGCCACTCTAGCGCCTGAGGTAGAGGCCACAGAGCCATCCCCAGCGCCCGGGCCATCTTTGCTCCAATGGAGCCTTGGCTGCGGGAGGGGAAGAGAGAGACAGAGAGGAAAGCGCTGCGGAGGGGTGGAGAAGCAAATGGGCGCTTCTCCTGTGTGCCCTGGCCGGGAATCGAACCCGGGTCCTCCGCACACTAGGCCGACGCTCTACCGCTGAGCCAACCGGCCAGGGCCGGAGACATATATCAAAGCCCTTTTAACCAGGTTACATCTATCAGAACTGAATTATGCACCACCAACAAACAACACTCTGAAACACAGAACTGAAAGGCAATTCCAAAGCAGCCTAGGACATCAGACATGCATGCTAAGAATGCAAAAAGGACATTAAAGCACATTCGCCAACAGGAGAAACCCACCACTGTCCACAATATACCGGAGGCAAAGCAGACAACCCACCACATGGTGCTGTGTGCAGGGGAACACTCAGATCCTCCTGTAGACCCATGGTTCAATGAACAGCACACAAAATAAACAAATAAATAGACATAGGGGAGGCAGTGACCCTACATCCACTTGGAAATCTTCAACAACAGATTTTCTTACCATGGCAAAGAAACCCTGAACATGGAAGTCATTGAGCATCAACATTCCATCTCAGCCTACACCTAGACACAGAAAACACCAACAGATTAAACACAGACATTATTTTCCCTAAGAGGAACCCCTTCCCGACCTTGCACCAAGAGCACCTTCAGAACACATACGCAGGCAAACCCTCCATCTTCCATGAACATCTCTTCTCAGCACACAGGGAATAAAGAAGAGCCAATTATTTTCCTTGACACCTACTCATCTCTGCATCCTGTATTGATGATCCCATCAGAATGGCTAGGTCTACGTCAGCTGAAACAAACATATTGGAAACCCGTACACAGAGAAGTACCGAAAGCACCATGTCACTATACAGAATGGGAAACATGATGGACTGACCTAACAAGCTCAGAGTCATAGAGAAAAAACGGGCAACATACAGCTACAACTGGAGGCCAGAACAGGACTGACATGTGAACGTTCAGCAGGCAAACCCCAAAACATGAGACGTGGGAGGCGAAAGTAACAAGCTATCGAACAGCTGCTGAGACTGACAACGTAAGCAGTGAGTGGACTTTGGCAAGGCCGTCTCCCTGTAGCAGACCTGTGGCTAGAGATCTGTTCTGGTAGCAGGAGTAGCACTCATGGATGTCGTCTCGGCTCTGTCTAAAAACTCAGCTGTCAAGCACAGTGGAACACACAGAATACTGCACTGTCACTGTTGCCACAGCGGAGTTATCGCACCAAAGAAAAATGTCTGAAAGGGAAAGGAGCAGAATATATCCTATCTCAGCTACGTAACCATTAAAAAAATAACTTGAAATAACTTCTCCAGGCAGGAAATACTAATGTTCATGTACACGCAGAATCCACCAGGCCGGAAATATATCAAAACTTCCTCCTATTAAGAAAGAAACATCCCTGAACCCTCAGTGATCTGGGAGACAGCGTGATGATACAGATGAGCTTCAGGAATGACAAAGGAGGAGGGAATGACTCAATCCTAAGACATTTATGTAGATGTTGTTGTGTTTTCAAATACAAACTCACATACCCCACCGACAGAAGGCAGTGACCCCTGCAACAGACAGACAGCATTGGAGACAGACAGCAATGACAGAGAGTGATGCCTGCAGCTACCTGCGTGCTTTAAAAGGTCCTTCCTAAATGACATCAAGCAGTAAAAGTTTCCCTTCACCGGTACTATTGTATTTTCAAAATGCCCACAGGATGGCAGCAAAAAAAGTTGTTTTTCTCCCAGTAAGTGGCCTCATCTCTGGCATCATTCCGAAAAAGCAAACTGCATAGTAATGTTGATTATACTGACATAAAGAATAACACCCAGATATAAGAGAAGATGCTGTCATACCACTTCTGAGGCATATCAATTGAAGAAGGCATAGCGGAACCAAGTCAGCATAACCGATGTAATGACCCCAGGCACATACCCTCATCCCTTGATAATGCTTGAAAACACACTTGAAGGCAAAGTACATCGCAATCAGAGAAAATACCCAGACACCATCCAGATCAGGAGCCCAGAAAAACAGAAAAGAGATGGCAGAGTGGGACATCAGACCTTCGTGCCTCACTGCAAACATCAGCACATAAATCAGCAGCCTACACAGACACCCAGGACAGAAAGCCACACCAAAAAAATCCCAGGACAGTAGACACACATATTCTAAGAACATAACAGGCTGCAAAGACCCTGCAGAAAGAACCCACCTCTGCAGCTAGGACAGCAAACCCAGAAATTTGGAACTCGAGGCATGTAGGACCTCCAGATGCCTAATGTGGGAGTTGAACCACAATCTAATACTACATACACTCTTTTTTAAAACACTGAATAGCAAGCAAAAGAACAAATGCAAAAACCCTTGACCGTACATCAAAATGGCCACCTTTAAAATCGCTTTGTAAAGCCAAAGTGAAGACACAATATAAAATTGTGACATGCAAAGCCTTCATATCCCAACCAACCCTGCATCGCCACACATGAACATTTAGGGAAGGAAAAAAAACTTGTCTTGCCTTTGCTAGAAGATGATCTCACTGGCACAGAAGGGCAAGGAGGCAGCACTGTCACAGCTGTCCCTGTCACAAAGGAAAGTCCTCTGATCTCTACAAGGGGACAACAAGGAATGCTTTTCATCAGTACCTGGACAAGTCTAAGGTACTTGGCTCAACAGCAGAGCCAAGGCTCCCACTGGGATTGGGACCTCTTGAAAAGCATTTTCAGACCATGCCGGACTTTGAAGACAGTTGCAAGAGAATTGCAGGGATCGAAATACCGGATACTGTATTCCTTGGTTTCACACAATACATTACGGAAAATGTAAGTGGAACGTAATGATGCACTCTAAGGTTCCACTGAAGACGGCCTGCAGCATTCCCATAGTGCAGCCTACCAAGGGACCTGGTGAATGACAATAACATGTAATAATTATAGATATCCACAAGAGGGCGGCAGTGAGTCAAACCCACAGCGCCCTAGCTGTAAAGGGAAATCAAGGTTTAAATCAAATGTCCACAAACTTTTAGGAAGATGGGGTTTCACTCTATTTCTGAGCACCTCTGTGAATCGAGGAATCAAGAACCAGATGAAAAGAAGAAGGCTCCATAAACAGGAAGCCCCAAACGCTCTTTTAAGAAAACTGCCGCCACGCATCGCAACACTGAAAGAAAGGGTAAGACGAAACAGCAACAGAAAGGACCCATCCCTCAATCTCTGAAAGAAGGCGCCCTCTGAAGCGGACAGAATGAGATTAAATACAAAACCGACAACTTCCTGATCCCTGTACAGAACCTACAATAGTCCGTGAAGTCCGTGGATAGTAAAAGAGAGCTCAGAGAATATAGACAGGTCAGTGAAAGACAGGTCAAGGCGCAGAGAAATTTTACCTCTTGGGATCAAAATGAGAGAATTGCATTGCTTCCATAATTTGCCTAATATGCAAACCAATACAGCACTCTTTATTAAGCAGAAATGTACATGGGAATGCCAGGCAGTCAGTCAAAACTACAAACGATGCAATACCCTGCTCACCACACCTAAAGCCTTTCCTCTCCGCCCCTCAGTCAGTGCACAAGAAAACTTCCTCCTCATCACTGAGACCATGACAACTTCCCTTGTCTACCGGCATTCCACTGGAAAATGCAACAGTCCTGTCAGAGTGAACACCTAACGTAAAGGCACGCACAACCTACCTCAGCCTGGGCCTCCATTTTTCAGTCTGTCATTCTCCGCACAAAACCAAGTAGTGTCCTTATGTGTTCTGACATATGCAAAGTTCCCTATGTTGATGAAATTCAACCATCAAATCAGTACGGTTTATCACTCTCCCTCTGTAACCATGACCCTACCCTGACCGCGTGCTCTGACACTAAACATCTAGCCCATAATCCGGACCCAGACACACAGCCTGACAGGAGATAATCCCCTGCCTGGATTGATGAAAAGAATAAAAAATGTAAGGAAATGTAAACACATCCAGAACTACGCCAACATGAAGACAGCGGCCCTAACGCGACGGCACAGCATGAACTTCCATGTCTAAATCCTGATTCTCCTGAAGGCCTGCTGCAGCCACCAACAAAAGGAGCAATTTGCCCACACATGTGCATTTAAACCGCAGCAGCAGACAATCAAACCCGCAGAAAACACCTGGAACCGCCTCAACTCTCTGACCTCACACAGCCCCAAGGTCCTGACTGCCAGACTCCAGGTACCAGGCCTGTGATCTGGACTTTGTTCTGAGGCCAAACCCATTGCACCTTCTCACACACATCAATCCAAGTACCCCGGCCTTGACTGCAGTCACAGCTGAACTTCTGATGGCTGATGCTGAAGACCAGCCCCCACTAGCACTGGACACTTATCCACCATCTCTTCAGGTACACCTCAACTGAACAAGTGGAAAAGGTGATTACAGTCAAGGAAGCAGAAAGAAAGCTCACGTTGCATTAAGAGATGTCATCACCTCCTTCTCTGCGGAAGAACCAAGACAGAGCACACATACCAAGGGATCATTGCACGTGGCGTCTCATTCCTGTCAATACTGGATGAATCGCTCACACAGAGCAGAAAAATCTCTAAAATAATCTGTGAGTCTTCTCAATGAAGGGTACAGCCTCACAGAAAGGCATGCAGAGGCCATTCCACAAAAATAAGCATTCATCTCACATCATTATTAACTGAACACCGGAGTCTTAGAAGTATCCAAAGGAATCTCTAATTGCACTTCTGTATCACCTTGTGTAGGAATCCCTGTATGAGACACTGAAACCATCACTAAGATACCTCTGGTTCACATTTCTTCAGCCACAGGTCCTATTAGAAACCTTAACTGATTGCACTCAAGCAAAAGGAGGCAGACTTCAAATGGAAAAGTTGCAAGGTGACACTCTGACAATGTCCGCTAAGTGGTAGCACTCAAAGTCATTAACTGGCAGTGTGAATCCAACTCTGGGGGGGCTGCCAGCATGCCAGTGTATGTGTTTCTGTCACACCACCTCCAAATTCAGACTATTGAGGCACAACTCAAAGAAAACATTGTGGACTCCTACGTCATCAGAGCTTCAAACGGTAATAAGAAAAAAAAGTCCCCCATCTTAAAAAGTTAGGGATCATCAGACATCCCTTTGGACCCCATCACTCTATGAAGTAGGCCCACCAGCCGGAGGAAACACTGCATTGACATTCTGTCTCAGCGATGTGATCGTGGGGGCAGGGACAGGGAACACTGAGGAGTACTGTGTATTTCCGCAAAGTCGAGCACAGCAAGGATGGAGTCACCACTTCATGACAGCCATCAGTCTTCTAAGAGCAACAAGAGACCCCACCCTTTCCTGTCACGCTTTGTAGTGGCAAACTGCACATCCTGGAAATAAAATGAGTGCTACAGCAGACAGATGGCTAGAACCACACCCCATGCCTTGCACCTCTGGTAAAACAGGATAAACCCTACCCCCCAAAGAGCAGGGGATCCAACCATGTCACCCTTGGATCCCACCATGAAGGCAGCGCAACAAGTCCTAAACTTCAGAACACGTGAGGCCTTGGACATTCAATCCATTCTTACCAAGTGGTTAGAGTATATCTCTTTTAATGTAGGCACCTCAACCGAGAGGCTCACTATAAGATACCATGAATACGCATTGCCTCACAGTGTGCATTTCGGTATGTACACCTTCCTCACTCAGAAAACTTCAATAGCCTCTCCCAGAACCTGGAGCTTCCCGCTAACCCCCAAACAGCAAGGTGATAATAAGGTAAGTCACACCATCTTGGGTCCTCAAATAAAACAGCCATCCTACAACACAGTTTCACCAGGGAGCTCTAATCAGAGACACCCAGGCAATGCTGCAAAAAACTGGATACGGCTCTCTTCCAAAGAAACTTGGAGGATGACTGAAGACACAACGCACTCATCCCATCGGGACCACCACAGATGCGCCTGAAGTATTCTGCACACGGGAGGCACCCCTTACAGTGACTAAGCACACAGTGACAACAAAGTCTCTGCTGTCACAGCATTCACCCAGCCACATGCATCTCCCCCAGGTAACTCTGAATGTACAGAGATCGAGACAGACTCTCTAAGCACCTAAGTGGGATCAGAAAGCTCTTGAACTGAAAGCAAGAACTGGAAAACTTCTAGGACTTGCACATCATCATGAATATCTTCTACCCATGCAAGACTCCCAGACAGATGGCTTTGACCTAGGAACTCTCACCACAATGTGTGGGACTGGGAAATAATATTACTCGTCCTTTTCATATTCCCACAAGACAACATTCAGCCCTTTCCTTAGCTTCTCAAGATCACCAAACATGACAAATTCTTGGAGGCTTTCAGAACAAATCCAGGTCGATCCTCACTCCCACCCTTATTCTCCAAGGGGCCGTGACCTCTCCCTCTCCCCCATGCCCTTCCACCTATACGGAATGACTGCACTGTGACTGGTAGTCAGTACCGTCAACCGAGATTAATGTGGCTCCAGTCTTCTCTCTTCCCCTCACTGCAGGTCAAACCACTCAACTGCCAGCTCCATGCATACACACTGCCTGCTGCCCATCCAGTTTGTCACACTGTCACAACTTTTTCCTGCCATGTCCCTACTGTCTCCATTTTCAACTCATGCCAGAGGACTCCTTCCTTTTCCGACCTCCTTTCTGGGGCATCTAAGCCAAAGCCACTACACAACCATCATGATCGATACAAAAGAACACTGAGATGAGACTATAACCAATGCCATTGAATAAATACACCTAAGCCAATGCATCCCTCTCACGACAGACGCAGGTTTCCATGCAATTCCCATACATGTCCACGAGAGGGCAGCACAGAGCCACGCTTTGAAATAATTCTCAAGGAAAACTACTCCTCCAGAAAATAAAATGGCCAACACGCACCTCAAAGGATAACAATCCTAAATATCATCTTAGTTCCCACTACGCATAATATGGGCATCGGGAATATAGTAACATGGGAATAATCCACAAGGAGCAGTCAGAGAACACACATCAAAATAACGCCACAGACTGCGAGCGGACTCCATACAGAGACAACATGAAAGGAATGAAGATGAAAGTGTCTTACACCCACACCTCCGGGAGACCGTACCCTCTTCACGAAAAATACTTTCAAGAGCAACTAACATTCCCAAATGACAGCCTCTTCCAAAGATCCAGGAACGCTCCTTCCGTTCCATACACGGGGGCAGGAAGGAAACATGCCTGTAGAATTCCATAGTTGAGCATTACCTTTATAACACCCCAAGTCTTACCTTTCTGGATACACTGTCCAAGGAATCACATCATTCTACTGGCACAATTTGGGCTCACCCATGTACAGCAGTCTTACTTTTCCAAACAATCCCACGACAAAGACACTCACCATGGAAAGGAAACAAAACTGCATTGTTGCATTGACCACAGCAAAAGACTTTCCGCGGCTCCATTCGCCCTGATCCCTCTGCAGTCAGACAGGACTGTAACCCATTCTGATGCTCCAGCCTGGAATGCTTTCCTTTTCAGGAGTGGCTCTTCAGATGCAAATGCAGCAGGCCGGACAGAGGAAATTCTTCACCTTGGGGCTGAGTGATTTGGATGAACATCTAGGACTCACTGTGGGGCTGAGTGATTTGGGTGAACATCTAGGACGGCTCTGTACTAACTCTGTCCTTTGTCTATTCCAAACACAGCTGTCGAATCTGTGCTGGGACACTGACCAAATTCTCATGCAGAGAGAACTCCAGAGCAGAAAAATGATGGGAACATCCTGCCTTGGCCTCCCAGCTTCAGTCCTGCCCACTCACCCTCACCCCTCCCCCTGCAGGAGGAAACCCTCCCATCTGCCTCCAAGCCTAATACCTCTCCAGTAGCACCTAACAATGTAGCCATACCCCAGAAGCCACACACCCTAGACCTACCCTTTGACCACCATCCTGGAATGCACTCCTTGACCGTTCGCATCCCTAGACACAAACCGAAAATCTGTATCGGACCGCAGAGGCCTGGTGCTGGACAGCAGACGCCACACCTGGGACATGGACTGCCATCTGAGATGGGACCCTGAATGTATTTCGATAGATAACACAGCAGCCCAGGGGCCCTGCCTCAAACTGCAGCCAAGTCCAGACTTGAAATGCCCAGTGCTGGACACAGGCCCCGGAGTACTCACACCGTTGTCTCACACCCGGCAGCAGACTCGGGGTACGGATAACTTCGATGAAACTTCTTTACCTATGCAAGAATGACGGTTAACAGTAAATGATTCACATAATAATGACAATGAGGGGCCTGACCTGTGGTGGCACAGTGAATAAAGCGTCAACCTGGAAACACTGAGGTTGCTGGTTCAAAACCCTGGCTTGCCTGGTCAAGGCACATATGGGAGTTGATGCTTCCTGCTCCTCCCCTTCTCTCTCTCTCTCTCTCTCTCTCTCTCTCTCTCTCTCTCCCCCCTTCCTCCCCAAAATGAATAAATAAATAAAAATTAAAAAAAATAATGGCAATGAGGGCAGGGATGTCTTACTTCTTCGCACTCCAGAGGTGACTGTTGAAGTACATCATAGTAGATGCAAAACACAACAGACAGGCTTCAGTAACAGGCATTACTTTTGCTCAGAGAAAGTTCCTCCTATGGTAAGGTACCAAAGAACTGTAAAACTTAGTATTGGCAACTACATTTTAAAGAGAAAAAGTCAGGCATTAAAAAAATAAAAGTTATCTGAAGAACTTTCTTTTCCTTTCAATAAGAGACAATATTTACATACCCTACACTGATTTTAACTCTTCCTACCTTCCTGGAATCCTGAGAGTAACATACACCTCTAGACAAAAGAATGGGAGGTAGACAATAAAAGATTTGTGAATGTCTTTGATATGTAAAATGACATTATTATTGTGCTACCTTGTAAGTTTTAATATGTAGAAATGTTTTATTTTTTTTTTCAGAGACAGAGACAGTGAGTCAAAGATTTTCATCTTATTGTAAAATTTTCAACATTTAGTTTAACATTATGAAGTAGAATGTCTTCTTCGGTATCATCTTTGTGAAAACATAAGAATTTATCTAATGCAATAAATACACTAATACACTAAAAGATATGATTGTATCAGATTTTGTTTACAATTTCAAAATAGAACATATTAAAACACTTATTTTTATCATAAAATTTGTGCAAAACTTATTTAAATTCTATTTAGGCAAAAGTTTGTGTTTGTAGCTCTTGCGTATGTGTACTTGTTGAGGACAATCTTGTTTGATGCTCCATCAGTAGTCTGCTCATCACTAACACCTCCAAGATTTTTGGGAAACTTATCAAGGTGACTGTTCAGGAAGTGAATCTTAACACTCATGTTATAACCAATGTTGCTGAAAGCCACAGCATCCTTTGAACCAGAAGTTCATAGTTTTCTGTTCTTTTTTTTCAAGGAAGTTCTTTGTAACTGCCACAAAAGACTGCCATGCTACTTTCTCCTCCTTATTCATCTTTCTGGCAAATTCTTTGTCATGTATGAGGGTTTTAATTTGAGGTTCATTGAATACACCTGCTTTTATCTTCTCAAAAGACAAGGCAGGAAAAGCAGAAATAATATGTTGAAAGCATTCATTTTCTCTATTCAGAGCCTAAACAATCTGCTTCATTAAGCCAAGTTTGATGTGAATTGGGGGAAAAATGATCCTGTCTCAATTAACTGCAGGTTTATTCACACTATTTTGCATCCCTACTTCTAGAGCTTCATGTTTCGACCACTCATTTTGTGTCCAGCGTTTCTCCTGAGCTTGGCTGTTCCACAAACACAGAAAGCAAGGATACTTCGTGAAACCTCTTTGTTGTCTTAGCAGAAAATTTACCATTTTAAGATTTACACAAATGATCCAGTTATGCTCCTCATACTTCAGAAAGTTGAGGACAATTCTTACGTCATTATGATCTTCTCACAGATGAGTTGAATAATCAATTGGAATGCTGCATAAACATTACCATTGTGTAGGAGAACACATTTCAGACTCTGTTTAGAGCTGTCAAGAAATAGCCGCCATTCTGTTGGACTGTAAGTGGTAACACCTAGCCGGCTGAGAAGGCTACTGATATCATGACAGTAAACAAAGTGTTTGTCTTTGGAAAGAAAGTCCACAACAATTCATTCATGCTTCCTGAAATGGGATACTTTAGCTGACTGGTGAAGTACATTCTTTTCTTGAAGCCTGGAGGCTAATAACTCAGCTGTTTTCTTTGATAGGCCCAAATCTTTTACTAAGTCATTCAATTCAGGTTGGCTAAACTGCTGAGGGGTTAAAGACTGCTTGGCATCAGAAGAAGACCCTTCAGATTCTACAACCATTTCCTCATGCATCTTATCAAAATACACTTGGTCACCACGTTCACTTTCTTTGTCCTTAGAAGAAATAAAACCATTGAAAACTGGAAGCGGGAGTATCTCAGAATGTGGGATAGGTTGTATTGCTGAAGAAATATTAGGAATTGCAATCATATGCCTTTTTTTCTTGCTAATGCCCTTTGTATAGATCAGATAAAAATAATAGTCACTGCTTTGGTCCTTAAGTTCACACCAAACCATGAAAATACCAAAAGGCATTTCTTTGCGTTTTCCTTTTGTCCAGTCACAAAGTATTTTCTCACAATTATGACACAAAATATGAGGAGCCCAATTTTTGTCTTGATTGCCAAGGGGAACTTGAAAATAGGCATTATATGCACGTGTCACTAATGATGAAATATTGCACCTTTGACGTTGAAGTGTGTAACAGCCACATATATAACAGAAGGTGTCAGGACTATTCTTACATTTATGCCTACTCAAAGAAGCCATGATTCAGTCTTAAAACAAAATAAGAGTGTGTTTTTATCAGATAACAATTTTTTACATTTAAAAAAACTACAATTATGTAAAACTGATTTTTGTAAAACATTAATTGCCTTGTGGTTATGTTCAATCCAAGAGTTGTTGCCCTTTAATTCCAATTTATATATTGGCCTTAAACTAAACACTAGAGCACCTGGATATGATAGACATTTACAGGACATTTCATCCCAAAGTGACTGAGTATACATTTTTCTCCAGTGTACATGGATCATTCTCAAGAATTGACCATATGTTGGGCCACAAAGATACAGGAAATATTTTGATGGTTGCCAGATCAAAATGGGATAGAGGGAGATGGGTAAAAGGGTGAAGGGATTAAAAAGTGCAAATTAGTCTGACCAGGCGGTGGTGCAGTGGGTAGAGCACTGGACTGGGATGTGGGAGACCGAGGTTCAAGACCCTGAAGTCGCCAGTTTGAGTGCGGGCTCATCTGGTTTGAGCAAAAGTTCACTGGCTTGAGCCCAAGATCACTGGCTCCAGCAAGGGGTTACTCAGTCTGCTGAAGGCCCGTGGTCAAGGCATATATGGGAAAGCAATCAATGAACAACTAAGGTGTTGCAACACGCAACGAAAAACTAATGATTGATGCTTCTCATCTTTCCATTCCTGTCTGTCTGTCCCTGTCTATCCCTCTCTCTGACTCTGGAAAATAAATAAATTAAAAAAAGTGCAAATTAGTAATTCCAGAATAGTCATGGGGGTGTAAAGTACAGCATAGAGGATATAGTCAATAATATTCTCCCTAACCTGTTGGCTCATTGGTAGAGCATCAATGTGTAGATGTCTTGGGTTCAAAACACAGTCAGACAACACAGGAGACGTGACCATCTGCTTCTTCACCCCTCCCCCTCCCCCTTCTTTCTCTCTCTCTCTCTCTCTCTCTCTTATTCTCCTGCAGCTGCAGCTTGATTGTTTTGAGAACATTGGCTCCAGGAGCTGAGGATGGCTCCCTGGAGCCTCCACCTAAGCTGCTAAAAAAAGCTTGGTTGCAAGGATGGTCCCAGATGGGGGTTGCTGGGTTGATTCCAGTTGGGATGCATGTGGGAGTTTGTCTCTCTCTCTCCTCCTCTCACTTGGAAAAGAGAAAAAAAAGGTAATATTCTAATAACTATGTATGGTTTCAGATGATTGAAGTGATCACTTTGTAAATTGTATAATTTCTAAGCACTGGGTTATATACCTGAAACTACTATAATATACTACTATAATATAGTAGTCAACTATAATTTAAAACAAAAACTTATTTAAAAGAAATTTTCAATAAAATTCTTCCCAAGGATTTGGGTACTTAAAGCTAAATTTCATGGTAAAGTATGCTTGCTTAAAGGTATGTTTTAGCTTGAAATTATGGAAGATTATGTGTAAAGCTAGGAAAATTATATTCACAGTAGAAATAAGGTATTCTTGTTCTAAAATATATTCACATAAACTTTGGAAAACCAGCTGTAATTTTATTGAATACGTCCAAGTTCTAAAATTTCCTTGTTTAGAAATGTGCAAATTTGCAAGTAGAAAGTGAAAGTTGAATATTTTAGACCAAAAAAAAAAAAAAAAAATCCATAAACCCTCCTATCTGAAGATATTTGTGAGACAGGCAGACTTTGAGACTTTTAATGTGATAATGCTATATTGTTGACTATTAAATTGTCAATAAGAATTTGGGCATGGAGGGATTCATCCTGTACAGGCAAGTTCAAATACTAAATAAATACTTATTGAGCACTCTGGTGTGCTAGGCATTGGGACAGGGTCTTGGGCTGTAAAGGTAAAAAGTTTCAAAAGCTCTTAATTCAGCAAGAACCTCTTTCCTCAGTATCTGTTTAGCACACATACATAGGTACTAACATGTTACCTAGTGTATATGGCTGGAAATACTCACCAGTATCTACCCATTTCTATCTGGTTTAGGAATATTGCCTTTATGTCTGCACAATCCTTTTGTTTAACATTGCTGAGAAGTGAAATGTTGTATTAAATTTCCTAATGTTTTGAATAACTGTTGTTTAGTCATTCTTTCAGTCAGTGTTCATTTAAGTAAACAGTAGTTGCTTTCTGTATTTTTTAAAGATATTTTTATTCACTTTGGAAAGGAGAGAGAAAGAGAGAGAGAGAAAGAGAGAGAGAGAGAGAGAGAGAGAGAAGGGAGGAGTGGGAAGCATCAACTCCCATATGTGCCTTGACCAGGCAAGCCTAGGGTTTTGAACCGGTGACCTCAACATTCCAGGTCGACACTTTATCCACTGTGCTACCACAGGTTAAGCCACTCTTTGTATTTTAATACAGGGTATTAGGGGTTTTACACCTGTCAGATAGAATAGAAAAGGCAGGTTGAGTAACTGGCTGCCAACAATTTCAGCCAGTACCACTTAAATGGGTGGTCTTCACGAAAAACAACACTGTGCTTCTTATCCACTATCTGCTCAGTATCTGCCACAAAGAAAAATGGTCTCTTCTCTCCTTTGGAATCTCCGCAAGTGCCCCATTTCAGTTCTCATGGCTCTATTCTTTCCCAGTCAACAGCCTAATTTTTATAGAAGAGGCTTGACAAAGTTCACTGTGAGTTCAATTTACATTATTATCTAGCAAACTCTAAGATCACATTTTGGATTTGATTTTCAGACATCTCAACCCTGAAGCTACAAGAAATATTGGGGTCTTTCAGGATAGTCTTAAATGTTTTTTGGTTCTTTAACTGTGTTTGAGAATTTAAAAGCTTTCTTTCTGTAAGCTACGTTGTTATGTATCCAGTCACTTCCACAATCCTTGTTGTCAAATTTTCTACTAGAACATTTTGTTGCAATATTCATATGGTCTTTCAGTATTTAGTTTTCTATAGCCACTTAATTACAGGCTAGTAGTAGTAGAAATTTAAGGAATTATTTTGCCATTGCCTGTTATACACCCAAAACTCTCACTTTGTACTAGCAATGAGATTATTCAGATCATGCAACGCATCCCAGAGTCTCTCCTTTAAGGTTATGTTTTCCCAAAACTGCAGCCAATACTCCAAGTGCCAGAGTTTGGTCATCAAAGCAGAAGCCACTATATATTCCACCACGTATGGTTTAAATATAGAGAATTAAAGATCTAGAAACCATTGGAAAGGTTAGGGGACCTGAATCAGAAAGGCCATTTCTGAAAGTCTCATTCTGAAACACTGAAGTAGGTAAATCTCAAGAGCTCATGCAGACACCACTGTGAATCTTATATATGCTAACTCCATGTGAAGGGTTGGCAAATGATGGCCCATGAGGAAAATATGCCCCCTGCTTTTGTACAGTGTGTAAACTAAGAATGGATTTACACTTTTAAATGGTTGAAAAAACCAAAAGCAGAATAATATTTTGTGACATGATGGTTACATGGATTCAAATGTCAGTGTTCACAAACATCGGTTTGTTGGAACATAGTCGTGCTCAATTGTTTATATATATTGTTTATGGGTGCTTTTGTACTACAGTGGCAGAGATTAGTAGTTGTGACAGAGATTAAATGACCCACAAGGACTAAAATATTTACTTACTATTGTATATCTACCCCTTCGCAGAAATAGTTGGTCTATGTATCTGACTACAACTATTTCTGGAAAATATGGTTTCTCTTTCTCTTCTGCTTTCCAAGTCTCATGAGAATGTCTCTCATAGGCAAATATTTAGAGTCATACAGGAGAATAATTTGGGGAGATTTTACTCTTTTTGTCTATGACAGAGAGAGAGAGAGAGAGAGAGAGAGAAGGACAGACAGAAAAGAAGGGAGAGAAATGAGAAGCCTCAGTTCTTCGTTGTGGCACCTTAGTTGTTTGGTGATTGCTTTCTCATATGTGCCTTGACCAGGGGACTTCAACAGAACAAATGACCCCTTGCTCAAGCCAGCGACCTTGGGCTCAAACCAACGACCTTGGACTTCAAGCCAGCTACCATAGGGTCATGTCTATGATCCCACGCTCAAGCCAGATGAGCCTGCGCTTAAGCCAGCAACCTCAGGGTTTCAAACCTGGGTCCTTAGCATCCCAGTTCAATGCTCTATCCACTGCACCACCACCTGATCAGGTGGGAATTTTACTTCTGGTTTCTCCTTTGGATTGCAGAAAAGCAGTAGTACTGAGCTAACAACAAACAATTGAGAATAGTCATAATAGATATGGAAAGATGCTCAACATCACTAGTTATAAGGAAAATGCAAATCAAAACTATAATGAGATATCACCTCATACCTATTAGAACGATTATTATCAATTAGGCAGGAAATAACAAGTGTTGGAGAGGGTGTGGAGTAAAAGGAACTCTCATACTCTGCTGATGGGGATTTAAAATGCTCCAGCCTCTATGGAAAACAACATGGAGGTTCAATAATTATAACTAAAACTATCACAAGATCCAGCAATCCCTCTTCTGGGTATCTACCTTAAATTTTTGAAAACACTTATCTATAAAGATATATGCACTTCTATGTTCATTGCAGTATTATTTACAATAACCAAGATATGTGAACAACCTAAGTGTCCTTTAATGGATAATTGGGTAAAGAAGATGTGGTACATGTATAAAATGGAGTACTACTCAGCCATAAAAAGGATGAAATATTGCTATTTTTAACAACTGAAATAGATATTGAGAGTATCATGCCAAGGGAAATAAGTCAGATGGAAAATGAAGAAGACCAGACTTCTGGTGGTGACCACACAGTAGAGTATACAAATGTTGTATTATAAAGTATACAACTGAAATTTATAAAATGTTGCCCCAATACATTTAATTAAAAAAAAGAGTACAGTCATAGTATGTTTGGAGACCCCTAAGACTATTTTCAGGTAAAATGCTTGGCTAGAAGGACTCAAAGAACTCAAAAGAGCTGTTATACTTACTGCTATAGTTTATTACAGCAAAGGGATATAGACAAAAGGAGCTTAAGTAAAGGCTCCTATGGTAGAGTCCAGCAGAGACGAGATGTGAGCTTTTACATGTTCTTCAGTGCTTTATTCTCTCAGCAATGATGTGTCACAACACATATGCAGTATTGTCTTCCAGGTTAAGTCAACCAGACCTTGGTGTCCAGGCTTTTTATTGGGGCTTGGTCACATCAGCATGGCTGATCACTTACATGGCTGATATTATTTACTTTGTCTCAAGATGGTATCACATGGCACGTGGTCCTCACCACAAGTAACATTGTTAACAAAAACTATCTAAAGTGGCCTAAGATCCCAGGCAAACCAAGATACTCTTATCAAAAAGGATAGTCTAAAGCAGGGGTTGGAAACCTTTGGCTCACAAGCCAGATATGGCTCTTTTGATGGCTGCATCTGGCTTTCAGACAAATCTTTAATAAAAAATATAATGTTAAAAATATAAAACATTCTCATGTATTACAAGTCATTCATTTCCTACCGTTCATGTTCAGGGTTGCAGGTGGCTGGAGTCAATCACAGCTGTCCTCCGGGACAACACCAAATTTTTATTGAATAATGCGTAATGTACACTTCTCGTTGTGAGGTCAGGAAGTAAAAACTTTCCTCCTTTTAATTAAGTAGTCAGCTAGCTAATTGCAGAAACCCTTTTGACAAAGAAGATGGCTAAAAGAAAAAAAGATGAGGAGTATCGTACTTTTCAGCAGGAATGGACAGAGGAATTCACCTTTGTGGAGAGAGCAGGGTCTGTGTGTCTAATTTGCAATGATAAAATTGCATTGATGAAATGGTCAAATATAAAGCGGCACTTTGACACACGCCATACTACATTTGCATCAAAATATCCAGCGGGGGACAGCAGGAAGAAAGCATGTCAAGAGCTACTGTGCAGAGTGCAAGCTAGTCAGCAGCAACTCCGTGTTTGGACCCAACAAGGTGACTGGAATTCGGCTAGCTTTGCTGGTATTTTAGCAATTGTGAGAAACAGAAAGCCATTTACAGATGGGAAGTATGCCAAAACATTCATGCTTGATGTTGCCAATGAACTTTTTGATGACTTTTCAGATAAAGACAAGATAATCAAATGAATAAAAGACATGCCTCTGCCAGCAAGAACTGTTCACGATCGTACCATCATGATGGCAAATCAAATTGAGGCAACACAAGTTAAGGACATAAATGCAGCACCATTCTTTTCTCTTGCTTTGGATGAGTCATCAGGCGTAAGCCATTTATCCCAGTTCAGCATGATTGCAAGGTATGCTGTCAGTGACACACTATGTGAGGAAAGTCTTGCTGTTTTGCCTATGAAAGAGACAAGAAGAGGGGAGGATTTATTCAAGTCTTTCACTGTGTTTGCTAAAGAAAAAAATCTACCGATGGACAAATTTATTTCGGTGTGTACTGATGGTGCTCCGTGCATGGTGGGGAAAAACAGAGGATTTGTAGCGCTTCTCTGTGAACATTAAAAGAGACCCATCCTAGGTTTTCACTGCGTCTTAAATCAGGAGGCGCTTTGTGCTCAGATGTGTGGTGAGCAGCTTTGTGAGATGATGTTGCTGGTCATTCGGTGGTCAACTTTATTGTTGCCTGAGCTTTAAATGATCGCCAGTTTAAAACACTGCTGGATGAAGTTGAGAATAATTATCCTGGTCTGCTTCTGCACAGCAGTGTGCATTGGTTGTCAAGAGGGAAGGTGCTCAGCTGTTTTGTGGCTTGTCTGAGCAAAATCAGACTTTTCTTGAAATGAAAAACATTGAGCACTCTGAGTTAGCTAACACCGAGTGGCTCCTGAAGTTCTACTATCTCATGGACATGAATGAATATCTGAACCAGCTCAATGTGAAAATACAAGGTGTTGGAAATACAGTCTTACCCCTTCAACAAGCAGTGTTTGCATCTGAAAACAAACTGCAACTCTTCATCACTGACATTTTTTTTTTATAATTTTATTTTTTTAATGGGGTGACATCAATAAATCAGGATACATATATTCAAAGATAACAAGTCCAGGTTATCTTGTCGTTCAATTATGTTGCATACCCACCACCCAAAGTCAGATTGTCCTCTGTCACCTTCTATCTTGTTTTCTTTGTGCCCCTCCCCACCCCCTATCCCTCTCCCATTCCCCCCTCCCCCCAATAACCACCACACTCTTATCAATGTCTCTTAGTTTCACTATTATGTCCCACCTACGTATGGAATAATACAGTTCCTGTTTTTTTCTGATTTACTTATTTCGCTTCGTATCATGTTATCAAGATCCCACCATTTTGCTGTATATGTTCCGATGTCATCATTTCTTATGGCTGAGTAGTATTCCATAGTGTATATGTGTCACATCTTCTTTATCCAGTCATCTATTGATGGGCTTTTTGGTTGTTTCCATGTCCTGGCCACTGTGAACAATGCTACAATAAACATGGGGCTGCATGTGTCTTTACGTATCAATGTTTCTGAGTTTTGGGGATATATACCCAGTAGAGGGATTGCTGGGTCATAAGGTAGTTCTATTTTCAGTTTTTTGAGGAACCACCATACTTTCTTCCATAATAGTTGTACTACTTTACATTCCCACCAACAGTGTATGAGGGTTCCTTTTTCTCCACAGCCTCTCCAACATTTGCTATTACCTGACTTGCTAATAACAGCTAATCGAACAGGTGTGAGGTGGTATCTCATTGCCGTTTTGATTTGCATTTCTCTAATAGCTAAAGAAGATGAGCATCTTTTCATATATCTGTTGGCCATTTGTATTTCTTCCTGGGAGAAGTGTCTATTCATATCCTCTTCCCATTTTTTTTATTGGATTGTTTGTTTGTTTGTTGTTGAGTTTTATGAGTTCTTTGTATATTTTGGATATTAGGCCCTTATCTGAGCTGTTGTTTGAAAATATCATTTCCCATTTAGTTGGCTTTCTGTTTATTTTGTTATCAGTTTCCCTTGCTGAGCAAAAACTTCTTAGTCTGATGTAGTCCCATTCATTAATTTTTGCCTTCACTTCTCTTGCCATTGGAGTCAAATTCATAAAATGCTCTTTAAAACCCAGGTCCATGAGTTGAGTACCTATGTCTTCTTCTATGTACTTAATTGTTTCAGGTCTTATGTTTAGATCTTTGATCCATTTTGAGTTAATTTTTGTACAGGGGGAGAGACTGTAGTCCAGTTTCATTCTTTTGCATGTGGCTTTCCAGTTCTCCCAGCACCATTTGTTGAAGAGGCTTTCTTTTCTCCATTGTGTGTTGTTGGCCCCTTTATCAAAAATTATTTGACTATGTATATGTGGTTTTATTTCTGGACTTTCTATTCTGTTCCATTGGTCTGAGTGTCTATTTTTCTGCCAATACCATGCTGTTTTGATTGTCGTGGCCCTATAATAGAGTTTGAAGTCAGGTATTGTTATGCCCCCAGCTTCATTCTTTTTCTTTAGGATTGCTTTGGCTATTCGGGGTTTTTTATAGTTCCATATAAATCTGATGATTTTTTGCTCTATTTCTTTAAAAAATGTCATTAGAAGTTTGATGGGAATTGCATTAAATTTGTATATTGCTTTGGGTAATATAGCCATCTTGATTATATTTATTCTTCCTAACCAAGAACAATGTATATTCTTCCATCTCATTATATCTTTTTTGATTTCCCTTAACAATGGTTTATAGTTTTCATTATATAAGTCCTTTACATTCTTTGTTATGTTTATTCCTAAGTATTTTATTTTTTTGTTGCAATCGTGAAGGGGATTATTCTTTTGAGTTCGTTCTCAATTGTTTCATTGTTGGCATATAGAAAGGCTATTGACTTCTGTATGTTAATTTTGTATCCTGCGACCTTACTGTATTGGCTTATTGTTTCTAGTAGTCTTTTTGTGGATTCTTTGGGGTTTTCGATGTATAGGATCATATCATCTGCAAAAAGTGATACCTTTACTTCTTCTTTTCCGATATGGATGCCTTTTATTTCTTTGTCTTGTCTGATTGCTCTGGCTAGAACCTCTAGTACCACATTAAATAAGAGTGGAGAGAGTGGACAACCCTGTCTTGTTCCTGATTTAAGGGGGAAAGCCTTCAGTTTAGTGCCATTTAATATGATGTTAGCTGATGGTTTATCATATATGGCCTTTATCATGTTGAGATATTTTCCTTCTATACCCATTTTGTTGAGAGTCTTAAACATAAAATTGTGTTGTATTTTATCGAAAGCCTTTTCTGCGTCTATTGGTAAGATCATGTGGTTTTTGTTCTTTGTTTTGTTGATATGGTGTATTACATTAACCGTTTTACGTATGTTGAACCATCCTTGAGATTCTGGGATGAATCCCACTTGATCATGATGTATTATTTATTTAATATGTTGTTGTATTCGATTTGCTAGTATTTTGTTTAGTATTTTAGCATCTGTATTCATTAGAGATATTGGTCTGTAGTTTTCTTTTTTTGTGCCATCCTTGCCTGGTTTTGGTATGAGGGTTATGTTGGCCTCATAAAATGTGTTTGGAAGTATTGCTTCTTCTTCAATTTTTTGGAAGACTTTGAGTAGAATAGGAACCAAGTCTTCTTTGAATGTTTGATAAAATTCGCTGGTATAGCCGTCAGGGCCTGGACTTTTATTTTTGGGGAGGTTTTTCATGGTTTTTTCTATTTCTTCTCTACTGATAGGTCTGTTTAGGCTTTCTGCTTCTTCTTGACTCAGTCTAGGAAGGTTGTATTGTTCTAGGAATTTATCCATTTCTTCTAGGTTGTTGAATTTAGTGGCATAAAGTTTTTCATAGCATTCTACAATAATTCTTTGTATATCTACGGTGTCCGTGGTGATTTCTCCTCTTTCATTTTGGATTTTGTTTATATGAGTTCTTTCTCTTTTTTCCTTGGTAAGTCTTGCCAAGGGTTTGTCAATTTTGTTGATCTTTTCAAAGAACCAGCTCCTTGTTCTATTAATTTTTTCTATAGTTTTTCTGTTCTCTAATTCATTTATTTCTGCTCTGATTTTTATTATCTCCTTTCTTCGGCTGGTTTTGGGTTTTCTTTGTTCTTCTTTTTCTAGTTCCTTAAGGTGTGAAGTTAAGTGGTTCACTTGGGCTCTCTCTTATTTGTTCATATATGCCTGAAGCGATATGAACTTCCCTCTTATCACTGCTTTTGCTGCATCCCATAGATTCTGATATGTCGTATTGTCATTTTCATCAGTCTGTATATATCTTTTGATCTCTGCACTTATTTCTTCTTGACCCATTCATTTTTTAAAATATGTTGTTTAGTTTCCACATTTTTGTGGGATTTTTTTCCTCTTTTTTGCAGTTGAATTCTAGTTTCAAGGCTTTATGATCAGAAAATATGCTTGGTACAACTTCAATTTTTCTGAATTTGCTGATGTTGTTTTTGTGGCCCAACATATGGTCAATTCTTGAGAATGATCCATGTACACTGGAGAAAAATGTATACTCAGTCACTTTGGGATGAAATGTCCTGTAGATGTCTATCATATCCAGGTGCTCTAGTGTTTTGTTTAAGGCCACTATGTCTTTGTTGATTCTCTGTTTGGATGACCGATCTAGAGCCGTCAGCGGTGTATTGAGGTCTCCAAGTATGATTGTATTTTTGTCAGTTTTTGTTTTAAGATCAATAAGTAGCTGTCTTATATATTTTGGTGCTCCTTGGTTTGGTGCATATATATTAAGAATTGTTATGTCTTCTTGCTTCAGTGTCCCCTTAGCCATTATGAAATGGCCATTTTTGTCTCTGAGTACTTTTCCTGTCTTGTAGTCAGCATTATCCGATATGAGTATTGCTACACCTGCTTTTTTTTGGATGTTATTTGCTTGGAGTATTGTTTTCCAGCCTTTCACTTTGAATTTGTTTTTATCCTTGTTACTTAGATGAGTTTCCTGTAGGCAGCATACAGTTGGATTTTTTTTTTTAATCCATTCTGCTACTCTGTGCCTTTTTATTGGTGAGTTTAAATTGTTTACATTTACTGTAATTATTGATACTTGTGAGTTCCCTATTGCCATTTTATATCTTGCTTTCTGTTAGTTTTGTGTCTTGTTTGATCCTTCTCTTTTGTTTTTCTATCTTTTGTTTTTATTTGGTTGTATTTCATACATCTTTCCTCTGTTGCTATCTTTTTTATCTCATGTGCTTCTGTGGTGGTTTTTTCTTTTTCTTTTTTTTCTTTTTTTCTTTTTATTTATTTTTTAATAAATTTTTATTAATGGTAATGGGATGACATTAATAATTCAGGGTACATATATTCAAAGAAAACATGTCTAGGTTATTTTGTCATCAAATTATGTTGCAAACCCCTCGCCCAAAGTCAGATTGTCCTCCGTCACCCTCTATCTAGTTCTCTGTGCCCCTCCCCTCCCCCTAACTCTCTCCGTCCCTCCCTCCCATGTTCTCCCTCCCCCCCCCACCCCTGGTAACCACCACACTCTTGTCCATGTCTCTTAGTCTCATTTTTATGTTCCACCAATGAATGGAATCATGTAGTTCTTGTTTTTTTCTGATTTACTTATTTCACTTCTTATAATGTTATCAAGATCCCACTATTTTGCTGTAAATGATCTGATGTCATCATTTCTTATGGCTGAGTAGTATTCCATAGTGTATATGTGCCACATCTTCTTTATCCAGTCTTCTATTGAAGGGCTTTTTGGTTGTTTCCATGTCTTGGCCACTGTGAACAGTGCTGCAATGAACATGGGGCTACATGTGTCTTCACGTATCAATGTTTCTGAGGTTTTGGGGTATATACCCAGTAGAGGGATTGCTGGGTCATAAGGTAGTTCTATTTGCAGTTTTTTGAGGAACCACCATACTTTCCTCCATAATGGTTGTACTACTTTACAGTCGTGGTGGTTTTTTCAATGGTGGTTACCTTTGAGTAATGAAAAGGGTCCCTACCCTGTTCATTGTAGTGAACTATTTTGTGAGTACTTTTGCACTCCATCGTCCTTTGCTACTGTTAATCTCCATCTTCTCCCCCTCTTTCTTTTTGTTGTTGTCACAGTTTAAATTTGGTTTTATTGTGTTCTTCTTGGAGCTTTTACTTGTGGCTCTGTTTTTTTTTTGTTCTTTGTATCTGATTGGAGAACCCCCTTTAGTAATTCCTGGAGAGGGGGTTTTCTGATGATAAATTCCCTCATCTTTTCTGTATCTGTGAATGTTTTTATTTCTCCTTCGTATTTGAAGGATAGCTTTGATGGGTATAGTATTTGTGGCTGAAAGTTCCTCTCTTTCAGGACTTTAAATATTGGGGTCCACTCTCTTCTAGCTTGTAGAGTTTCTGCTGAGAAATCTGATGATAATCTAATGGGCCTTCCTTTATATGTTGTATTCTTCTTTTCCCTGGCTGCCTTGAGAATTTTTTCTTTGCTGTTGGTTTGTGTCAATTTCATTATGATATGCCTTGGAGTAGGTTTGTTGGGGTTAAGAAAACTTGGAGTTCTGTTTGCTTCTTGAACTTGAGGCTTTAGTTCTTTCCACAGGCTTGGGAAGTTCTCATCTATTATATGTTTGAGTATGTTCTCCATTCCATTTTCTCTCTCTTTTCCCTCTGATATACCTATTATTCTTATGTTATTCTTTTTGATGGAGTCAGATAATTCTTGTAGGGCTATCTCATTTTTTTTTATTTTTGAGTCTCTTTCTTCTTCTCTCTGTTGTGCCTCAAGTTGCTTGTTTTCTATTTCACTAATCCTCTCTTCTATCTGACCTGTTCTATTAGCTAAGCTTGTTACTTCGTTTTTCAGCTCGTGAATTGAGTTTTTCATCTCTGTTTGATTTGTTTTTATAGTTTCAATTTCCTTGGACATATATTCTTTGTGTTCATTGAGTTGTTTTCTGAGCTCCCTAAATTGCCTTTCTGTGTTTTCTTGTATATCTCAGAGGATTTTTAGGATTTCTATCTTGAATTCTCTGTCATTTAGCTCCAAGGTTTCCAATATATTAAATTTTTTCTTCATAGATTTTTCCTCATCTAGCTGTGTTACCTCTCTTTCTTTTGTATCCATGATATTCGATTTTCTCTTCCTTAATGGCATCTGAGGGTGGTTTTGTTGATAGTATTAATGAGATTTAGTAAAGAATAAAAAGTTAAAAAAAAATAAAAAATCGAAGAGTTGTTTTTTTAAAAAAAATTAATAATGAAATAAAGAAAAATAAAATAAAATAAAAATTAAAAAAAAGGAAATTATTCCCCCCCTCCTTTTTCCTCTCCTCTCCTCTCCCCTCTTTCTTGAGAAAATCTTGTGGTGGACTGTGAATTATAACAAACAATGCCTGTGATGGAGGGCCTGAATTGGGGAAAAGTAATAAAAGGGCAAAAAAAAAAAAAGAAAAAAAGAAAAAAAAAAAAAGGAAAAAAAAAAAAAGAAAAAAGAAAAAAAAGAGCGTATGGACCCACAAAAAGCAAATAAGGAAAAAATTTCGGTCAAGAATAAAATGATTTGCTTTTAGGTGTTGGTTGTCTAAGAGTTATGATGAGAGGAATAAGAGGAAAATGGAAAAATGGGGGGACAAATTAAAAATTACTATTGTATTTAGTGGAACAAGAACTAGATAATATTGAGAGACAGGGATGGGAGCACTGCTAGTGAGTTAAAAAGGTGAAGTAAAACCCCCCCAAAATGCCACAAACATAGGTTTGAGTCCCAGATAGGATAATTTGTTTGTTATTGAGGTTTGAATGAGAGGAGATGTAAAGGAGAAAGGAAGAAACTAATATAGAGAGAGAAAAGAAAGAGAGAGAGAGAAAAAAAGAGGGAACCACTAAAAGAAGAAAAAAGAAAGGAGAGAGAGAGAGAGAGAGTTAAGGGTTTTGGAGTGCAACCCTCATAGAGAGAAAGGAAGAGAAGAGAAAAGATAATGGGAGATTTAACACTTATGGGTAGTATAGTTCAAGGAGAGGAGAGAGTAACACCGGTAGAGAGTTAATCAGCCAAATTGGAGGAGGAAAAAAAAGTATCAAGAATGAAGATAAGAGAAACAAACGAACAAATATAATAAAATGGGATAGGTTATAAAGTCTGCAGATTATTCTTGATTTTGAGAGGTTATCTTCTTGCTTTTTCTTTTCTCTCCCTCTTCCTGGTCGGTGTCTCTGTACCCCAGGTTCTGCCCCTTTGGCACGCTCAGGTAGAGGTTCGCAGTTGATAAGTCTCTATGGCAATGTCATGTATTGTGCTTTAGTCTCATTGGCAGTCGAAGCTCATTAGCATTTATAGGCTCCGACAGCGAGAGAGTCTGTGTTCCTGGAGCCTTTCTCCTAGTCTTTCCTTCCTCAATTAGTAGCCTGATAATCCAGCTATGGGGTTGCTGCTGCCTCTGCCTGGATAGTAAGAGGCTCAAAGAGCTGGCAACTCCCCACTCTATTTCCACTCAGCACAGGGCTCTGGGTAAGGCTCAGTCAGTCAGAGCTGCTAGCATAATCAGGTGGGCTTTCCGCCCACTCAAAGACCTCTGGCTCTGCCACTCTGTCCGGTAACACAAGCGGACGTCCACTTCCGGGGCGCTTGGAGGAAACTCTCACTCACTGTCTGTGACCAGGATATCCGGCCAGCAGTCTCATGCTCTGAGTGAAACCCCCAACCGCAGGGAAAAGTTGCAGCGTTGGAATTGAGTCTCGCTCCGTCCCCGTGCGCGGCTTTTGCAAGGCGCTGGGGCGGCTCGAGATTCCGCTTTGGCCCACACAAAGGCCCCTGACTCTGCCCCTCTGTGCGATAATACCGGCGCGCACTGCCGAGGCACTCGGAGGAATTGCTCACTCCTTATCTGTGCGCGCAAACCAGGATATGAGGCCAGCCGCGTTTCCCTCTGAGTGAAACACCCTCCAGCACGGAAAATCTCCACCGTTGGAATTAGTTCTCACTCCCTCCCGTGCGTGGCTTTCCCAGGGCGCTGGAGCTGCCCAGAGACTCTGCCCTCGGCCCACAGAAAGGCCTCTGACCCTGCCTCTCTGTGGGGCAACATGGGCACCCACTCTCGGGGCCTAGGAAGAAATTCTCGCCCACTAACTGCGCACCGACCAGGAGACCGGGTAAAATGGCCGCTCCGCTTGTCTTTCTTTGTTTGGGTTTGGCGCGAGTGTTAGCTTGTATTGCCCGGGTTGCCACAGGATCAGATTTTCCTCGGCTTGGATCTCCGTGCCACAGCCTGGTCGGCCGTTTGTGCCACGGCGGCCTGGATTTATTCACCCCCTTTGCCCGCCTCAGTTTCTATATTCACAGTTACCAGAGAAAGCCGCCCTGTGTAGGTTAGTGAGGAAGGCGGAGCATTTCTTACTCCCTATTTCCTTCGGGGTTTGGTTATATATTTAGCCAATTTTTCACTCAATCATACCTTTGGGTGTATTGCGAAGCATCTGGAAGCTCCAAGTATAGGTTTTTCTGTTTCTGGTTGAAGATCTTGTTGAGTTTTGGGGGAGATTTATCGGTATCGCTTCCTACCCCGCCATTACTCTGACGTCATCTCATATGTATCCATCACTGACATTGAAACAGGTTGTTTACTACACTTTGGAAAACTGGAAGAGTTTAAAGATGCATGCATAGCAAGTGACCTTGCTCAACAATCTTGATCTCCAGCAGCTAGCGGGCTTCATATCTAATCTGCAGTCATTCAAAGTGCGCTTTGGAGAATTTCATGAGTGCATACGTCTTTTTAAGTTTATCACCCATCCACACGAGTGTGCAGTGGACATCGCCGACCTGAGTTACATCCCCAGTGTCTCTGTCAGAGATTTTGAGCTACAAGCTGCTGACCTGAATGCCTCAGAAGTGTAGGTGAATAAGATCAAGTCACTGAGTGAAGATTTGAAAAGACTTGCACGACAGCAAGCAGAATTGGCGAGCAAACACAAGTGGGGAGAAATGAAAAAACTTCAATCCGTGGACCAGCTGACTGTCAAAACTTGGAATGCACTTCTTATCACATACCACACACTGCAGTGTGTGAGTATTGCTGTACTGACAATGTTTGGCTCTACGTATGCATGTGAGCAGTCTTTCTCACATCTTAAGAATGTTAAGACCAACCTACGATCACGTTTACCAGATGGAAGTCTCAATGCCTGCATGAAGCTTAACCTCACCAAGTATCAACCAGACTACAAAGCCATCAGCAAAACCATGCAGCACCAGAAGTCACATTAATGGTAAGAAGTACTTTATTCATCATTGGTTAGCAACAGCATAACAATGTTATTAAAAAGAATTCAGAGACTTATTGTACTTTAAAAGTGTTGGTCTTACATAAAATGCACACATTTACTTGTATTTAGTTTAAACATATTGTATGACTCTCTCGAAATTATATTTTAAAATATGTGGCATTCATGGCTCTCTCAGCCAAAAAGGTTCCCGACCCCTGGTCTAAAATCTTGGGGATTATCTCCTAGGAGCTAGGCAATGGCCAAACTTTTCTTTGGAGTGTGCAGGGTTTGGATAACCTGGGCCTCCTGGGTTAACCCTTTATTGCACACAAACTCACTGAAATTTGGTTTTCAAGGAACCTCAGAGATCATATGATTAAATTTCCTTTATTTTGTGAGAAAAATGGAGGCTTTGAAATTAAATAGATGTGGATTTAATATCCCAATTTCACTATTTACAAGCTATGTGGCTTTGTAAAAATTACTTAACTTCTTTCAGCCAATTTTTTTTTCTCATGGCTATAGTAAGTACTAAGGATTTATAAGAATGTTTAAGTCAGATTAGTGGTCAAAAACATGGTAAGCATAAAAGCAAGGATTATTTTCATTTATTCAATAAGCTCACTCAAAGCCTATTATTATTGTACTGATGTAAATTTTTAAAAAGCTGATACTCTTAAAAATGAAGACTTTTATACACTCGCCCCATGGAAAAGTGTTTATCAGTGGAGATTTCACTTTGTTTTGGAAAATGCCCTGAAGGCCTATTGATTTATTGATTTATCATGACAGAGACAGTGAGAAAGACAGAGAGAGGGACGAATAGGGAAGGGAGAGAGATGAGAAGCATCAGTTCTTCGTTGTGTCATCTTAGTTGTTCATTGATTGCTTTCTCATATGTGTCTTGACAGGGGGTCTACAGCCAAGCCAGTGACCCCTTGCTTAAGTCAGTGACCTTGGGCTCAAGCCAGAGACCATGGGGTCATGTCTATGATCCCATATTCAAAGCAATGACCCTGCACTCAAGCTGTAGAGGCCACACCTAAGCTGGCGACCTTGGGGTCTCGAACCTGGGTCCTCTGCATCCCAGTCCGATGCTATTGACTGTGCCACCTCATGGTCAAGCCTAAAGGCCCTTTTGAGACTGAAGAGTAAGGCCCTCCAGGGCTTATCCTGCAAAGAAATAGATGAATTTTCTCTGCAAAATAATGGAATAAAAAGGCAATGAGATAGGGAAAGGGAAGAGGGTTGAAACTATGGGTAAAAATAAGAAATTGAAGGTATTTCTTTGGAAGCTGGTTGGTGCAAGATAGTGAAAAGCCTTCGGTTGCACATACATGAGTTGCCTAAGGTTGTAGAGCTAGTTAATGGCAGACCTTGGACCAGAGATCTTTCTAGAAAACTGCACTTCCTCTCTAAGAACCAAAGTTTTGATTCCAACTACTTTCAATATAAAATTGTAGCTGTAGATATTAAACTGATTATACAACTCTTGCTAATATCCAAGGTTCTCAGAAGCTATCCACTGAATATCTAAGTTAATACTGTATTTCAAATAGTTAATTATTTATTTACTAGCCAAATAGAAAATAATCACAGTTAAGTTTCAGAGAAGGCTTATGGGAAAATAGCCAGGAACCAAGTATCATTATAAACATGGTAAGAGAAAACACAATAATGCTCTGAAAGAAAAAAAAAAACCCAGTGCTTCATGCTTGCCTACTTTTGGTGTTATGCAATAAGCCACTGAAGTTTTTTGAGATCATATTATTCCTTGAATTGATAAATGACAGTTGATCTCCAGCTGGCATTTCTATATAGTAACAGGAAATGTAAAACTTTCTTAGCTTTTGAAAACCAGCAAAACCTGAATTTGGCAAGTGTTGATATCAAACCTGTTATATACTCCAACTGAGCTACAATTTTGTGAAAGAACACATATGATGAAGAAACAGAGAAGTTTGGAAAGCATTTTTTTTTCAGGACAATGAGCAGTTCTGACCCTTGTTAGGTGTGCCCAGGGTTTCTGCAAGGGCCGGGCTTTCAGACTTATACTAGAACTAAATCTTTATATTGGACCCCAAAGTAAACTGCAGACCAAGCACCGTTGTAACGGTTACTCCCCTTCGTTCCAGCTTGGAATTTCCTGTTCTATCTCTTCAGCCACTTACCCCTAACCTCTGACAGTTATAGATCTCCATGATCTTGGAACCATCTTCTGTAGCTCTGATCAGTTCCTTCTTTGTTTCTTTGTCAACAGATGTGACCCCAAGGCTTGGAACATGCTTGTGCAGTGAGGCTTGCTGTGGAGCACTCATGTCAAGGCCCTGAAGAAAACACGTGCCAGATGGCTCTCTGGTCTGGGGAGGATGAGTGGGGGTGGACCTGGATGAAAACTTGCACTTGGAGTGAAATCCAGTCAGACCCAGCATAGGTCCCTGCTGAGCTGTACACATGTGCATATATGCTTGCTGCCTTAAGTTATTGAATTTTAGGGTGTTTTATAACAGTGCTATAATGAATGTTGATTGCAACCATAGTCAGTGTCAGGACATGGAGGAGAAACAGAAGAGAAGACAGGAGGAAAGAGCAAACTTTTCCACATCTGCTCTCTATTTTCAGTGGCATGCTGGCTTTACTGTCAGGGAAGGCAGCAGAGCACTGGTGACTGACAACACAGCATTTGATTTATGGTTTATTACCTGTTAGCTTTGGATTAGAATTTTTGCATTTGAAAAGTGAAGATAATAGATCTTTCAGGGCTCATGTGAACATACAAATGAGGTCAAGTTTTTTGGATTCAATAAATGAAAAATATTGCTACAATGATAATCATCATTATCAGTTGTAGCAGCAGCAGAAATAACAGTAACCTCACACTCACCTTTTAAAACATCTTTCCTTTCACTTCTGCCAGAGATCTACCTCTGGGGCATTGTCTCACAGGGTTCTTGTAGCTTTCATGAAGAAATACAGCGATAAAGGTAGATACTGTGGGAAAGTTGCATGATAGTTTCTCTGAAATGTTAGATTAGTCTTCTCTTTTCTTCATCCTAGCCTGTATTTCTGTTTACCCTGAGGTAAGATAAAAAAGAAGATAAAAACGGCTCCTTTTCATTCAAAAGTGCAAGATTCAGAACCATATATCCCAGGCTAATGAAGGTCTGGAAGGAGGTGGACAAAGTTTGTGAGAAAACCAATAAAGAAAATTTGTATCTCTAAAGTTAATTGTTGACTCTGGGGTATGTCAATAGTAAGCTGTATTATTTGTCTTTAAAAGTATAGTAAAAGTATACTTTTTCCCTTGGCTTTCCAGATATTAATTATAGTAAAATGCCATGGGACACCTGAAAAGGAAGTTCTCCTTTTTCAAGGGGGAGAGAAGGGGAGATGCTGAGAGAGTATGAAGGTTTTGTAGTAAATGGAGGAAAACTGAGTTGAGTCAGAAACTGAGGGGGTTGGCATAGGAGGGAAATGTGCTGCCCAGGACTGGGGCTTCTGAAATGAACAGTATCTGCAGGCCCGCGGGCAAGACTTCTTACTCATCTCTTACTGTTACTCTCCTGCCTCCCTTTCCCACCAAGGAGCCTGGCCAAGGACAGAGCATAAGTCCATAAGGGACTAAAAACTCTCCCGGGAGTGCTCTCACCTCTGGGTCCATAAGGGACTAAAAACTCTCCTGGGAGTGCTCTCACCTCTGGGGACCTCCAGCTTGATCCCAAAAGGCGGAGTGATCCCAAAAGGCGGAGTGATCCCAAAAGGCGGAGTGATCCCAAAAGGCGGAGTGAGGGGAAATACCAAGCACTTTGTGTTGCTCCCTCATCTTTGTTCTTAGCCCAATCCTTGTGGACTAAGTGGCAGTGGGATCTGTTTCTACAAAAAGAACTATTTTACAAAACTCTGTTAGACCTGAGGGTACTAGGATGAATGTCTTGGGACTTTATAGTACCCTCCCAAATCAGCTTTGTCCCCTATGAGGGCCCCTCTGGGACAGTGCAGGGTGACAGTGCCCAGAAGCCCCAGCACTGGGACTTGTGGGAGACTGTAGTACCTGGGGGACACTGTTAGGTGAGGGGGTTGGTTGTCAGGGAGCAGGAGCAGAGGGAAAAATGGGGCAATTTCAGGGCACCTACATGGCCAGTACACTTCATTCATTTGTGCAGGTGGAGTTCTTCAGGGAAGGCAGGAAAGAAAGCAAGTAAAAAATATTTGAGAATTCAGCACCTTAGATTATGTCGTTTAATCCTCACAACAACCTTACCAATTGCATACTAACTTGTCTGCATTGTCCAGAGGAGACTCCTGAGGAATATGCAGTTTATTTTTTTATTTTTATTTTTTAAATAAATTTTTATTAATGTTAATGGGGTGACATAAATAAATCAGGGTACATATATTCAAAGAAAACATGTCCAGGTTATCTTGTCATTTAATTATGTTGCATACCCATCACCCAAAGTCAGATTGTCCTCCGTCACCCTCTATCTAGTTTCTTTGTGCCCCTCCCCCTCCCCCTTCCCCTCTCCTGCCTTCCCTCCCGCACCCCCCTACCCCCCACCCCCAGTAACCACCACAATCTTGTCCATGTCTCTTAGTCTCGTTTTTATGTCCCACCAATGTATGGCATCATGTAGTTCTTGTTTTTTTCTGATTTACTTATTTCACTCTCTATAATGTTATCAAGATCCCACCATTTTGTTGTAAATGATCTGATGTCATTTGGATTTCGTCCTGGGAGAAGTGTCTGTTCATGTCCTCTTCCCATTTTTTTATTGGATTGTTTGTTTGTTGTTGAGTTTTATGAGTTCTTTGTATAATTTGGATATTAGGCCCTTATCTGAGCTGTTGTTTGAAAATATCATTTCCCATTTAGTTGGCTGTCTGTTTATTTTGTTGTCAGTTTCTCTTGCTGAGCAAAAACTTCTTAGTCTGATGTGGTCCCATTCATTTATCTTTGCCTTCACTTCTCTTGCCTTTGGAGTCAAATTCATAAAATGCTCTTTAAAACCCAAGTCCATGAGTTTAGTACCTATGTCTTCTTCTATGTACTTTATTGTTTCAGGTCTTTGATCCATTTTGAATTAATTTTAGCACAAGGGGACAAGCTCTAGTCGAGTTTCATTCTTTTGCATGTGGCTTTCCAGTTTTCCCAGCATCATTTGTTGAAGAGGCTTTCTTTTCTCCATGTGTGTTGTTGGCCCCTTTATCAAAAATTATTTGACCATATATATGTGGTTTTATTTCTGGACTTTCTATTCTGTTCCATTGGTCTGAGTGTCTATTTTTCTGCCAATACCATGCTGTTTTGATTGTTGTGGCCCTATAGTTTGAAGTCAGGTATAGTTATGCCCCCAGCTTCATTCTTTTTCTTTAGGATTGCTTTGGCTACTGGAGGTTTTTTATAGTTCCATATAAATCTGATGATTTTTTGTTCCATTTCTTTAAAGAATGTCATAGGAATTTTGATGGGAATTGCATTAAATTTATAAATTGTTTTGGGTAATATGGACATTTTGATTATATTTACTCTTCCTATCCATGAACAAGGAATATTTTTCCATCTCATTGTATCTTTTTCGATTTCCCTTAACAATGCTTTGTAGTTTTCATTATATAGGTCCTTTACATTCTTTGTTATGTTTATTCCTAGGTATTTTATTTTTTTTTGTTGCAATCATGAAGGGGATTATTATTTTTTAGTTCGTTTTCTAATATTTTATTGTTGGCATATAGAAAGGCTATGGACTTTTGTATGTTAATTTTGTATCCTGTGACCTTATTGTATTGGTTTATTGTTTCTAGTAATTTTTTTGTAGAGTCTTTGGGGTTTTCGATGCATAGGATCATATCATCTGCAAAAAGTGATACCTTTACTTCTTCTTTTCCGATATGGATGCCTTTTATTTCTTTGTCTTGTCTGATTGCTCTGGCCAGAACTTCTAGCACCACGTTAAATAAGAGTGGAGAGAGTGGACAACCCTGTCTTGTTCCTGATTTAAGGTGGAAAGTCCTCAGTTTTATGCCATTTAATATGATGTTGGCTGATGGTTTATCATATATGGCCTTTATCATGTTGAGATATTTTCCTTCTATACCCATTTTGTTGAGAGTCTTAAACATAAAGTTGTGTTGTATTTTATTGAATGCCTTTTCTGCATCTATTGATAAGATAATGTGGTTTTTGTTCTTTGTTTTGTTGATATGGTGTATTATGTTAACCGTTTTACGTATGTTGAACCATCCTTGAGATTCTGGGATGAATCCCACTTGATCATGATGTATTATTTTTTTAATATGTTGTTGTATTCGATTTGCCAGTATTTTGTTTAGTATTTTAGCATTTGTATTCATTAGGGATATTGGTCTGTAGTTTTCATTTTTTGTGCAGTCCTTGCCAGGTTTTGGTATAAGGGTTATGTTGGCCTCATAAAATATGTTTGGAAGTATTGCTTCTTCAATTTTTTGGAAGATTTTGAGTAGAATAGGAACCAAGTCTTCTTTGAATGTTTGATAGAATTCACTAGTATAACCGTCTGGGCCTGGACTTTTATTTTTGGGGAGGTTTTTAATAGTTTTTTCTATTTCCTCCCTGCTAATTGGTCTGTTTAGGCTTTCTGCTTCTTCATGATTCAGTCTAGGAAGGTTATATTGTTCTAGAAATTTATCCATTTCTTCTAGATTGTTGAATTTGGTGGCATATAGTTTCTCATAATATTCTACAATAATTCTTAGTATATCTATTATGTCTGTGGTGATTTCTCCTCTTTCATTTTGGATTTTGTTTATATGAGTCCTTTCTATTTTCCTTGGTGAGTCTTGCCAAGGGTTTGTCAATTTTGTTGATCTTTTCAAAGAACCAGCTCCTTGTTTTATTAATTTTTTCTATAGTTTTTCTGTTCTCTATTTCATTTATTTCTGCTCTGATTTTTATTATTTCCTTTCTTTGGCTGGTTTTGGGTTGTCTTTGTTCTTCTTTTTCTAGTTCCTTAAGGTGTGAAGTTAAGTGGTTCACTTGGGCTCTCTCTTGTTTGTTCATATATGCCTGAAGTGATATGAACTTTCCTCTTATCACTGCTTTTGCTGCATCCCATAGATTCTGATATGTCGTATTGCCATTTTCATTTGTCTGTATATATCTTTTGATCTCTGCATTTATTTCTTATTTGACCCATTCATTTTTTAAAAGTATGTTGTTTAGTTTCCACATTTTTGTGGGTTTTTCCCCCTCTTTTTTGCAGTTGAATTCTAGTTTCAAGGCTTTATGATCAGAAAATATGCTTGGTACAATTTTAATTTTTCTGAATTTGCTGATGTTATTTTTGTGGCACAACATATGGTCAATTTTTGAGAATGTTCCATGTACACTAGAGAAAAATGTATACTCTGTCGCTTTGGGAAGAAGTGTCTTGTAGATATCTATCGTATCCAGGTGCTCTAGTGTTTTGTTTAAGGCCAATATATCTTTATTGATTCTCTGTTTTGATGACTGATCTGGAGCCGTCAGCGGTGTATTGAGGTCTCCAAGTATGACTGTATTTTTGTCAGTTTTTATTTTAAGGTCAATAAGTAGCTGTCTTATATATTTTGGTGCTCCTTGGTTTGGTGCATATATATTAAGGATTCTTATGTCTTCTTGATTCAGTGTCCCCTTAATCATTATGAAATGACCATTTTTGTCTCTGAGTACTTTTTCTGTCTTGTAGTCAGCATTATTAGATATGAGTATTCGTACATCTGCTTTTTTTTGGATGTTATTTGCTTGGAGTATTGTTTTCCAGCCTTTCCCTTTGAATTTGTTTCTATCCTTGTTGCTTAGATGTGTTTCTTGTAGGCAGCATACAGTTGGATTTTCTTTTTTAATCCATTCTGCTACTCTGTGTCATTTTTTTGGTGAGTTTAATCCATTTACATTTAGTGTAATTATTGACACTTGTGGGTTCCCTATTGCCATTTTATAAATTGCTTTCTGTTAGTTTTGTATCTTGTGTAATTCTTGTCTTTTGTTTTTCTATCATTTGTTTTTGTTTGTTTGTATTCCATACTTCTTTCCTCTGTTGCAACTTTTTTAAGTCATGTGCTTCTGTGGTGGTTTTTTCAAGGGTGGTTATCATTCAGTAATGAAAAGGGTACCTACCATATTCATTGTAGTACCCTATCTTATGAGTGCTTTTGCACTTCATCATCTTTTGCTACTGTTAATCTCCATCCTCTCCCCCTTTTTTTTGCTCTTGGTGTCACAGTTTAAAATTGGTTTTATTGTGTTCTTGGTGGAGCTTTTACTTGTGGTTTTGATTTGTTTTGTTCTTTGAATCTGGTTGGAAAACCTCCTTTAGTATTTCCTGAAGTGGGGGTTTTCTGATGATAAATTCCCTCTTCTTTTTTGTATTTGTGAATTTTTTATTTCTCCTTCGTACTTGAAGGATAGCTTTGATGGGTATAGTATTCTTGGCTGAAAATTTCTCTCTTTCAGGGCTTTAAATATTGGGGTCCACTCTCTTCTAGCTTGTAGAGTTTCTGCTGAAAAATCTTATGATAATCTAATAGGCCTTTCGAAGATGCAGTTTAAATCAGTCGTCCATGGGCACTTGGCCAGCACGTGAAGGAGGCAGGCTTAAAACTCAGGCAATCTGATTCTAGAGTCCTCCCTTTTAGCCATTTCTCTACACATGCCCTCATACTTGTGAGAGCAGAAAAGGCTATTGTTGAACACTAATTAGGTGCAATGTTCTTGCTCTGATGCAGTTTACAGGTCTGGGATCCCCTCCCCCACCTTTACCTCACACTGGGTCTAACACTGACATGCTGAGGTAGAATCAAGAGTATTTACAGCAGAATTTACACATGTCTTCTCTGTAACTACCACCACGGGTATTATAATGATCCCATGGCCTATTAATCTTTTTCTTTCTTTCTTTCTTTCTTTCTTTCTTTCTTTCTTTCTTTCTTTTTTTTTGCCAGTTAACCAGTTAATCCTTTTTTTTTGTCAATCATTTTAAAAGACATTTTCTTCAGGGAATAAGCATTACACTGAGATGTGCATTAACACAACAACAAAAAAACATGTTTAGCATCTGTAATTTTTTTTTTTGACTGTGAAGTTCTTAGACCAATCAGCACAGCTTTCCTATCCTCAAATTTTTCAGCTGACAAGATATCTGTGGTTTAGGGACTAGGCAGAGAACTAACTGACCAACTTCTTGAGTTAATAAAATGAGATATGTGGGGGTAGGGGCCAAAGTGACTGTCCTATTTTGTCCATTGGTGCCACCTATATAAAGAAGGCTTGTGCCTGACCAGGTGGTGGCACAGTGGATAGAGCATCAGACTGGGATGTGGAAGACCCAGGTTTGAGACCCCGAGGTCGCCAGCTTGAGTGCGGGCTCATCTGGTTTGAGAAAAAGCTCACCAGCTTGGACCCAAAGTCGCTGGCTCGAGCAAGGGGTTACTCGGTCGGCTGAAGGCCCATGGTCAAGGCTCATATGAGAAAGCAATCAATGAACAAATAAGGTGTCACAATGAAAAACTGATGATTGATGCTTCTCATCTCTCTCCATTCCTGTCTGTCTGTCCCTATCTATTTCTCTCTCTGACTCTCTCTGTCTTTGTAAAAAGAAAAAAGAAGGCTTGAGTAAAATATGCCCAATAAAACTTAATTTAGATACTATTTTTCTTCTGAAAAATTAAAATAGCTTTATTTTTATTTTATTTTTATTTTATTTATTTTTTGAGAGAGGCAAGGAAAGAGTGCCCCTCTTTTACTCCCTGCTTTTATATCTGTGAGTGCTTCAGCTCCAAAGGGACTCCTGGGATGCCTTATTCTTCATGAGCTTATTACAAATAATGATGTGGCATTAACATTCAGGTCACACGTGAAGCAAATTAAAGAAGATTACTAATTAAAAATAAAACAAAGATCTACATGGCATAGCTGGTTGCATAGTAGATATAAATGGGCCATGAAAGCATTGAGTCAGGGCAGAGTTGTTTAGTTAGCAACTAAAGGGGTGCTAGAGGGGTGGCATTATATTCATGGGGGACAGGATTTATGTGGTAAAGAGAATAGCTACACAACACATTTCTAAGTGTTATTATAAGCCAGATACTGTACATATATTATTTTAAATCCATACGACCACTCTGAAAGATGGATGTACAAAGAGGATAATGAGACCCAGGCTGGTGAAAAGTGTACTCTAAGTCACTGAGCTAAGAAGCTGTTGGACTAGGTTTTGGTGCCAGGTTTTCCCTGCTCCTTTTCACTAAGAACCAGCACAAGATGTCACACATGGAAGAGGGACTGCAGTGGCTAAAAGGAAAAATAGAGGTCTATAGATCTCTTTTATATTTGTTTCACAGAGGAGCAAATGAAAGTCTTTGAAAATGGAATGTCTGAAATCAGAATTATAAGAGTACTTTTGGATTAATGAAAAGAAGCAATCTTTGCTTATCCAAATTTATCCCTGATCAGTAAAGTACAATTTCTATGCCATGAACTGTGTAAAATGTTTTAGGGGGTGGTCATTTACAAAGGTCATTAGCTGGATTTATTAAGCTAAGGACAAAGGTCTCAAATCAAATTATTATTTGTTAAATATTGTGAGCTCTCTCACCCATGGGGTCCAAGGAGAAAAGAATAGCTAACTGTACACAGCATATATTTTTATGTGTTTAAAAATACAGATCTCAACTTCTCTGCATCCATGGAGATCAGGTTTTCTAAAACATAAATTAAATAACTATAAAATGTCATAAAATATGACTAGATTAGAAGGTAGATATATTTTATCAATTGAACTTACTGTCAAAAATTTCAGATCTCGCCCTGGCTGGTTGGCTCAGTGGTAGAGCGTCGGCCTGGCATGCAGGACTCCTGGGTTTGATTCCCGGCCAGGGCACACAGGAGAAGCACCCATCTGCTTCTCCACCCCTCCCCCTCTCCTTCCTCTCTGTCTCTCTCTTCTTCTCCCGCAGCCGAGGCTCCATTGGAGCAGGGTTGGCCCGGGCACTGAGGATGGCTCCATGGCCTCTGCTTCAGGCACTAAGGTGGCTCTGGTCACAGCAGAGCAATGCCCCAGATGGGCAGAGCATTGCCCCTTGGTGGGCATGCCAGGTGGATCCCGGTCGGGCGCATGCGGGAGTCTGTCTGACTGCCTTCCTATTTCCAACTTCGGAAAAATACACACACAAAAAAAATTAGATCTCTAACTTCTCAAATTGAATTCACTGGGATTCTTTTCTCATTTTTTTCCCCCTGACTGGAATTACATTTTTTTCTCCACTGACTATAATATATCTTGGTTTAACTTCTGATGGCTACAATAGTTGTTATAATTGATGTCTCCATTCTGCAGTTCTTTTTGACAAACTTAAATTAAATGAAATAAAAAATATATTTGACAGTTTCTAAACCTAAACACATTAATAAGCTGCATTCTTCCATAGGACACAAAGTGAGTTACTGACAGAATGGGGCTATAATTGTGGTAGGAGATGTGTAGAAAATCTGTCATAAATTTGCCTCCACAGACAACTAGTTCTGTATGTAATTTGTCAAAAAAAAAAAAAAAAGACTTAAGCCTGACTAGGAGGTGGTACAGACCATTGGCCTGGGATGCAGAGGACCCAGGTTTGAAACCCTGAGGTTGTTGGCTTGATTGAGCGTGGGCTCATCAACTTGAGCACAGGGTTGCTGGCTTGAGCCCAAAGGTCACTGGGCTTGAGTCCAAGGTCACCGGCTTCAGCAAGGGGTCACTGGGTTGGCTGTAGTCCCCCCTCCCATCAAGGCACATATGAGAAAGCAACCAATGAACAACTAAGGTGTCACAACAAAGAATTGAAGCTTCTCATCTCTTCCTTCCTGTTTGCCTGACTCTGTCTTTATCACACACACACACACAAAAAAGACTTAAATACCACTCTAAAGTAAAATTGAAAATTGTCATTTTAGGCAGCAGCCTTTATTTGGCTTATGCAATTCATTAATACATTTAGTTACCTGGAAGTACATTTTTCTGCTAAATTATGTTGAAAGCTCATTAGAAAGTTACATAATTTAAAATTTGACATTTCAAACCACTATTGAGTTTTAATAGTATAGTGGGAAACCAACTGATCCTTTCAAACTTTCAGACTAAAGGAATCATTTTTGAGCTTTGGTTGTTAAATTGTGTATGGGAAGGAGCAGCATGGGAACTATTTTGTGAGGAAAGATAGGCCTTGTCCACGGGACTTCGTTGGCTCATTTCTGTGGCAGAGGTGTGGTGGATCCTCATAATGGGCATGAGTCCTGGTTAGGCATTTTGATTTTCACAAGATAACTACCTTGCTATCTTTTTCTCAGCTGCTTGTCTAATCCTATTGAACTATCACTGCACACTCTTGAATATTAAATCTCAAAGCACTGCCATGGGGCCACCAGCCCATTGATTCTCCTGGTATTCTGAATTCTAATCAAAATCAAGCCAAATCACAAGAGATCACATGGTGTTGGCCCTTGTGGAATTACACTTCCTTGGAGACTGTGTTCTTGTGTCTCATTGGGATTTTAAACTGCTGTGAGTTGATCACTGTTGAATTTATAGCTTAGAAGCAAAGCTTCTCTTTTTCATTTTGCATAAAACCTTTTTTTCTACTCTGGCTTTGGTGGGTAACAATGTCAATGGCAGAAACCAGGGTGTTTTGCCTTATGATCTCTTTGTCTGCTAATTGGGACATGCCTGTGACTGGTAATTTACAACGGGTAGGTTTATGACAATGGGATGTTTATGGATGTTATGTTCATCACTCTCTACTCAAAGATCTTTCCTCCTGGGTGTTGCTTAACTTCCTAAGTATCTCCTTCCACAACTCTCTTCCTGGATTGCTTCCACAGCCCCCATTGCTTAGTGCCATCATCCTCTCCCACAGGACAACCATCTTTCATTTAGGATTAAAGAATTCTGGTCAGAGGTCCTTCTTTCTCAGGTTTTTCCTGAATCATAACAGTCTCTTTCTATCCATTCTAGCTCCTACTGACTTCTCAAGAGGGAAAGCGGAACACTGGTTGCAGGTCAGGAGAGATGGAGGAAGTGTTAGGATGCTTCAACTCCATTAAAGTATCTAAAGTCAAGCACATTTCACCATCAATCATTTTTTTGCTAGCAGCATGGTTAAGTAAGCTGGACCTCGGTGCAGGCGTCGGGGCTTGCCCATGGTGCTCTTGATGTGTAAAGAGCTGATGTTCTGCCAGTTCTTTTTGAACAATGACACCAGGAAATTGACAGCTAGGTGAATGTTGTACACATGCTCATCATTTGTCATCTTCATGGGACCAAAAGCCAGTGCCAGACACAGCAACTTCTTCATCTGGAACTTGGTCGTGGATTTCACTTTATTGACTTTGGCCAGCATGTTTCCATTGTGGGTCAGCAAAGAAAGAAACTTACCAACCTTACTCAGGCCTGGGCTTAGGATTTGTGAAATCTGCTTGATCAGAGATTCTGAAGCCCAAAAGACATCATACTTTTTGGCTAGCTTCTTGACAAATTTCTCATTCCTGTTAAGTTTCTTCATCACCTGTATGTCCATGAGGGGGATATCACAGACTTGGCCTTGTTATAGTGCTGCTGGTCCCCCAGAACACATTCAGAAAATTTGGGGCAGGGTCTGGATTTAAGCCTGATGGTGCCCAAGAAGTGTTTATCTTTCTGAAGTTCATAGTTCTTCAATCTGATCTGGAGCTCCACCATCTCCAAAAACTTCTGGCACTTGCACTGGTTCCCATGCAGAACTTCCTGCACCACCTTTTAGAGGGTGTTGAAAGAGAGTTTGCTGCTCATGGTCCTTCATGTGGCAAAAACCGGAAAAGAGTTCATCATCAAATTTTGTGTGTGTGTGTGTGTGTGTGTGTGTGTGTGTATGTATGTGACAGAGACAGAGAGGGACAGATAGTGATAGATAGGCAGGAAGGGAGAAAGATGAGAAGCATCAATTCTTTGTTGAGGTACCTTAGTTGTTCATTGATTGCTTTCTCATAGGTGCCTTGACTAAGAAGCTACAGCAGACTGAGTGATCCCTTTCTCAAGCCAGTGACCTCAGGCTCAAGCTGGTGAACCTTGCTCAAACCAGATGAGCCGTGCTCAAACTGGCAACCTCGGGGTTTTGAACCTGGGTCTTCTGGGTCCCAGTACGATACTCCATCCACTGTGCCACTTCCTGGTCAGGCTCACCATCAATCTTAAATACTCACAAACTACTGATATGACTCCAATACATAATTCAAGCTGAGCCGAAGCAAGCCCAGTTCAGTCTAGGCTCACTTCCAGTCCAAAATAAAGTTTATAAAGTCATATCCCTTTTGTCCCAAATTTCAGCTCTTCATCTCTTGAAACTAGTTGTTCACATGCCTTGAGGTATTTCTCCAAGTAAACCTCCACAAGAAAAGTAATAAAACTTTATTAACAGATATAAAAGAGAATCCAAATAAATGAGACATAAATGTTTATGGGAAGGAAGATAATATCATAAAGATGCCAATTCTCTCCAACTTGAATTGTAGTTACAAATAAATTGAATCAAAATCATGGAACTTGTTGAGCTGATTTCACAATTTGCATGGAGGAGTAAAGGGTTCAAAAGAGCCAAGATACTTCTGAAGTACCAGATATCACAATTTAATGTGAAGCTGTGATTAAGACAATGGTGTATATATGAGGGAAAATAGTGGTAGATATTTACAGAGTATCAAAGTATAGCAAGTCCTTGAATAATGTTGTTTAGTTATAATGTTGATGAAATGCTACAGGAACTTAATTCTTTTTTTTTCCTTTTTGTATTTTTCTGAAGCTGGAAACTGGGAGGCAGTCAGACAGACTCCTACATGCGCCCGACCGGGATCCACCGGCATGCCCACCAGGGGGTGACGTTCTGCCCATCTGGGGCTTCACTCTGCTGCAACCAGAGCCATTCTAGTGCCTGAGGCAGAGGCCACAGAGCCATCCTCAGTGCCCGGGCAAACTTTGCTCCAATGGAGCCCTGGCTGCGGGAGGGGAAGAGAGAGACAGAGAGGAAGGAGAGGGAGAGAGGTGGAGAAGCAGATGGGTGCTTCTCCTGTGTGCCCTGGCCAGGAATCGAACCCAGGACTCCCGCACGCCAGGCTGACACTCTACCACTGAGCCAACCAGCCAGGGCCAGGAACTTAATTTTTGTTTAAATCAATTAGTCTATAATAAAATTTGTTTTGTTACATGTGGTTCACTTAAAGTCCCAGAACCTACTGACGACATTGAGTAAGGACTTTCTGTACCCCAACTGCTTATTAATTAGATAGCAATAAATTAAAAATAATTATTACATAATTTTATAGTAGAGAAATTAATGAGTTAACTTCAGGCCCTGGCTGGTGGGTCAGTGGATAGAGTGGTGGCCTGATGTATGGATGTCACTGGTTCAATTCTCAGTCAGGGCACACAGAAGAGACTACCTGCTTCCCCCCCTTCTATTACTTTTCCCTTCATGCAGCCAGTGGGTCAATTTGTTTGAGCATGACCTCAGGTGCTGAAGATAGCTTTGTTGGAGTGCATCAGCCTCAGGCACTAAAAATAGCTCAATACTGGAGCATCAGTCCCAGATGGGGTTGCCTGTTGGATCTCAGTCAGGGGGCATGCAGAAATCTGCCTCCCTGTTTCTCCTCCTCTCATCTAAAATAAAAAAGTTAAATTCACCAGTAATGGGACAAACAGGCATCATGTTCCTCCATATAGAATACACTAAGAAGGACAAAGTCAGTTCAGTGATATTTTGGCTCCCAAAAAGCATAATTTAAATCTAATTATGAGGAAACAACAAACAAATCCAAAATAAAAAACATTTTACAAAATAACTGGCCTGCACTTTTCAAAAGTGTTGCAATCATGAAAGACAAAAGACCAGGAACTGTTCCAGATTGAAGACTAAGGACAACCACATGCAACTACATGCAGCGTGTGATCCTGGGTGACACCCAGGACTTTGAAAGAAACTTTTGGGACAATTGGAAAAATTTGAACGGAGTGTGTGAATTTGATGGTAGTGCTATACCAATGCTATTCTCTTGATTATGATGGTTGTTTTTGACTATTTGGAGCCTATCTTTTTTTTTACCTAAAAGAATATAGTATTTTATTCATAATTGCCCCCAAATGCAAACAACTCAAGTGTTCATCATGGAGTCTATTTTTGTTTTTAGAAAATCCACACTTAAGTACTGTTAAATAATGGGATGTCATGCTTGAAACGTACTCTATTAAATGGTTCAGAGGAAAAAAATTACACACGCATACAAACACGCAGTAAAAGAGAAAGAAAGAGAGAAAGACTAAGAGAATGAGAATCTTAAAGAAAATGTGATAAAACATTAATAGCTATAAAGTGGGTGAAAGAGATATACATAAAAATGCTTTGTATTTTTCTCTAAACTTTTCTATAAGTTTAAATTATTTTGAAGTAAAGAGTTAAAAGAATATATTGGGAATTCTTCCAAACAATAAGAAAAGCATAAATGACACAAAATAAGAATGAGGTGAAAAATGAACAAATATTTCCCACAAGAAGCCTTTTTTTTTATTCATCGGATTTCTAAAATCTAAGGGTTCAGCCTTATCTAGGATATCTATTACACAGAAATGGCTTGTAATTTATTATGTTGAACAAAATAGGAAATTTTATACACTATACTCTTAGCTCCACGAGGACGAAAAATTTTCTCTCTTGGGCTTACTATATTTTATCTCAAGGATCTATAATAGTGCTTGGCACATAGAAGAAATAAATAAATAATATTTACCAATAATTAATATTGAATGAATGAAAACTCTATTTGCCAATGTTAAAAGGTAACATGGAATGTCCAGTGGGTGGAGCCCCTGTTTCATTTTGTTCATAGTGTACACAAATTAAGGATTGAAAACTTTTTAGATGAGTGCTTCCATATCTTTGGGTGAATTTTGGGTGATTCTGTGGGAACTCTGTAATAAGCTTAGTTTTTTTTTTTTTTTGAAGTATTAATTGCTACCAAGCTTCAACTCTTTTAGTGTTTAATAGCTTTCTAACAGAAAATTTAAATCATTTGGTTCTGGAATTAATGTCAAGTGGAAAGTTTATTCCTCTCTACCAAATTCAACTAGATTGTTAAATTTTGTTGCATTTATTTCTGTGTAAAAAAACTGAGACTGTTAAAGAGTGGTAAATGTCTGTTTAAAAGAGAATGAGAGGTTAAAATGTGGTAAAGAATGTAACATGAATGCTGACTATGCTGACGCCTTCTAAAGGACAAGAAAATGAAAGCAATTTTCCCTGTCACTTATTTAAAAAGGCCTGGCATTCATGTAAATAATGCATAGTTGAATGAAATTAATGGATATATTTAGTTTTCTTTCTTGAGTCAGTTAACTGGACGTTCATTATCATGTGGCCCATCTCCCCTCCCACTTTGGAAACCTTCCATTGAGCTCTCTAGAACTCAGGATTTGTCACATGTAAAATTCATAGGGCCTGCACTTCTCTGAATATTCATTTTAGGTTTTTGCTCAAAAAAACCCTGGCTCTTGGTGGGGACCTTGGTGGGGACCTCCCTGCTGCTCTCTCATGCTGCCTCCTCTCTCACCTCTGGGCTCACGGGGGCCGGAGGTCCTTCCGGCTCCTCATTGCGGTCTCCACCGCTCTCCTTTCTACCTCCAGAAACTTGGACTTTGAAATCCTTACTTTAGACTCTTCCACAACCCCTGCTGGCTGCAGTCATCTGCTTCCTGCCCCTTCTCTTAATTTCTTTAATAATTTTAGCTTCTGGTTCACTGCCATTTTCCTCTTAAAATTTCTGTGATAATATCCTCTCAACACCTTGTGCTCTTGGTTTCCTAGCCTCCTTTTCTCCAGGGATCTTATCCCTTTCCTTAGCTCAGTCATTCTCTCTCATGGTCATGCCCTTGCCCTTGTGTTTCCCAAAACAACATTAACCTCATTCAAGCACTCACTTTGCTACCACCACATCCTGTCTATTTAACTTGTTCCCTCTGGTGCCTTCACTCATGTTTCCAGCTCACCAGACCTTCAATTCATAGATTTGACCACACTTTCACCTCTCACTCTCCGTCATTTTACAGCGTTGTCCGGCCTGCATTCCATACTTTGCATTCTAGTAACCCCCTTGTCAACTCCTGGATGTTCTTGCTTCATCCTTCATTACGAGTATTTGGAAAATCCCAATTCTAGTTAATTTCTCTGCTTACTCCATGCCTGCCTCCTTGAAGCTGAACATGACTGGATAAAAACCCACAACCATGACTGTGGAGCTCAAGTGAAATTTATCTCTATGAACCTCATGTGGATACATCCTGCTGCCTGGCCATGTACTTTATCTCCCTAGTCCAGTCCTTCTCCCACTTTTCTGGACTATTATTCATCAAGTTTCAAAGTGTGCACTTAAAATATTAAACAGATTAGAGCAGACTAGAACTTAATAGAGTTCATAGCATATAATAAAGATAAATATTATTTCATGAAATTCTTGTTTCAGTTTATATTTATACATTTATATATTCATGTGTGCTGGGTTAGGATGTAAGATGTATTTTGTGCTAAAAAATAAAGAAATTTTATTTTACATCTTAAACAATTGCTTACATCTTCTCTTCACTCTTTAAATTTTTATCACCATCTTCATCTCCTCACTGTTATATGATGACATTTTACTAAGAAATTAGGGGGAGTTAGAAGAGAACTTGTTCACCTGCCAATCTGCCTGTAATCATATTCGCCTCTCCTTCCTGTTGCTGTTTGTATCACTCCCTATTTAAGCCCAGCCCCTCTACTTCTCAAAGACATTGCTTGTTATTTAGAATTTGTCAGAACTTTAGTCAGGTTCTTTCTACTTCATCATTAATTTCTTTCTCTCTGCTAGATAATTCTTAATAATATGGAGCATTCTACAGTAGGTCCCATCCTAAAAAGATATATCAAAATCAAAAGAAGCCTTTGGTGATTCTCTTCTAGCCCCTGTGTCATTTCTGTGCTCCTTTTCACAGCAAAACTCCTTTAAAGAGTTGTCTACACACCCTTTCCTGGAGGTCTCTCCTCCCATCGTCATTTGTCCCCATTCTGATGAGGCTTTACTCTCACTATTCTGCTAAAACCTGTTATAAGGTTATTAGTGACCTCTTTCTTAAACCCAGTGAATTTTCCTGAGAGAGATCTTCTTTGAAACACTTTTCACAGTTAACTTTCAAGGACACCGCGTGCTGCATTCCTGGTTTCTCCTACACTTCCCCTCCTACTTCATATGTCATGCCTTGGGGGTGTTAGAGTTGCCCTTGTTGGAGTTGGAGTGCCCAAGGTTTCACTGTTTGGACCTCTTCTCTTGTTTATTTATACTTAACCTTTGGAGATTTCGTCTGTCTCATGGCTTTAAATGACAGGTATATACTGATAATTTCCAAGTTTAAAGAAAACAGGCCTGCCTGACCAAGTGGTGGTGCATAGACAGAGCGATGTATACTGGGATGCAGAGGACCCAGGTTTGAAATCCGAGGTCGCTAGCTTGAGTGTGGGCTCATCCAGCTTGAGTGCAGGGTCTCTGGCTTGAGCGTGGGATCATAGACATGGCCCCATGGTTGCTAGTTTAAGCCCAAAGGTCACTGGCTTGAGCAAGGGGTCACTCGCTCTGCTGTAGCCCTCCCCAGTCGAGAAACATATGAGAAAAAAGTCAATGAACAACTAAGGTGTTGCAATGAAAAGTTGACGATTCTCATCTCTCTCCCTTCCTGTCTGTCTCTATCTGTCCCTCTCTCTGACTCTCTGTCTCTGTCAAAAAAAAAAAAAAATACAAGCCTTTTCTCTGAAACTTGAACTCATATATTCAATGGCCTCCTCAACCTCTCCACATGGGTGCTTAATCGACATCTCAGATTAAAACTGGTTGCCCACTATGCTCCTCCCACATTCATGAACAGAAACTGTGCACTTCCAGTTGTTCCAGGCAAAAACCTTAGTGTCAGACTTGACTCCTCTGTTTCTTTTATACATAATGTACTTCCAATTGATACCACCAAATCCCATTGGCTCCACCTTCAAAATATAACCTGAACTCAAGCACCTTTCACCACCTCCACAGCTTCCACCCTGGAGAAGCCTCTCTGTGTGGAAGGTATTGGGGATACAAATATGAAAAGAGCATGCTTGATTGAACTCATCTGATTAATAATTACAATACAGCAAATTAGTGTTATAATAAAGGAATAATCACTGTGGGGTGAGACATGGGGTTGGGAAAAGGTTTCTTTTCTTTCTTTTTTTTTTTTTTTTGTATTTTTTTGAAGTTGGAAACGGGGAGGCAGTCAGACAGACTCCCGCATGCGCCCGACTGGGATCCACCAGGCATGCCCACCAGGGGGCGATGCTCTGCCCATCTGGGGTGTCGCTCTGTTGCAACCAGAGCCATTCTAGCACCTGAGGCAGAGGCCATAGACCCAAACCCAGCGCCCCGTCCAACTTTGCTCCAATGGAGCCTTGGCTGCGGGAGGGGAAGAGAGAGACAGAGAGGAAGGAGAGGGGGAGGGGTGGAGAAGCAAATGGACGCTTCTCCTGTGTGCCCTGGCCGGGAATCGAACCTGGGACTCCTGCATGCCAGGCCGACGCTCTACCACTGAGCCAATTGGCCAGGGCCGGGAAAAGGTTTCTAAGTAAACTGGCATTTGAACAGGATCTTGAAGGATGAGTAGAAGTTGGCCAAGTGAATATAAGTGGAAGAGAGTTTCAAGAAGAGAGGGTTGAGCATGGAGATGTGCTGTGATCTGGGTATAGTAAGGGATAGGAGAAAGGTGAAAACATTTCCCTGTTGGTGCCATGGCCTAAATGATAATGGTGGAGCGTTTGAAAGAGAACCAGGGGGCAGATTTTTTTTTTTTTTAGAAACAAATTTAACAGGATGACATTCATGAACAAGAGTACATAGATTTCAGGTAAACATCTCCACATCATTTGAACAGTCGATTATGTTGTATACCCATCACCCAAAGTCAAATAATTTTTCATCACCTTATATTTGTCCCTCTTTATACCTTTTCCCCAGGCTCCTCTCCTATCCCCGTCCCACACTCCTTTCCCCTTGGTAACTTCTGCACTCTTATCTATGTTCATGAATCTCAGTTTTGTATCCCACCTATATGTGAAATTATGCAATTTTTAGCTTTTTCTGATTTACTTATTTCACTCAATATAATGTTCTCAAGGTCCATCTATGTTGTCATAAACAATACTGTGTCATTATTTCTTATGGCTGAGTAGAGTTCTGTTCTATATATGAACCACATCTTTGTCTAATTTTCTATCAAGGGACACTTTGGTTGTCTCCATTTCTTGGCCACTGTGAAAAATCCTGCGATGAATATGGGGTGCATGTATCTTTATGTACCAATGTTTTTGAGTTTTGAAGGTAGATAACCAGTAGAAAGATTTCTGGGTCATATGGTAGTTTTATTCTTAATTTTTTGAGGAACCACCATATTTTCTTCCATAGTGCTTGCACTAATTTACATTCCCACCAGCAGTGAATGAGGGTTCCTTTTTCTCCACAGCCTCTTCAACACTTAAACCTGTCTTGTTGATAATAGCCAATTTAACAGGTGTTAGATGATATTTCATTGTAGTTTTGATTTATCTATCTCGAATAGCTAGTGAAGAAGAGTATTTTTTCATATAACTGTTGGCCATTTATATTTCTTTTTTTGAGAAGTGTCTGTTCGTGTCCTCTCCCCATTTTTTAATTGGATTACTTGTTTGTTGCTGAGCTTTGTGAGTTCTAAATATATTTTGAGTATCAGAGCTGTTGTTTGCAAATATCATCTCTCATTTTGTTGGCTGTCTATTTTTTTTAAAGGTGTTTATTTTTTTTAATTTTTATTTATTTATTCATTCATTTTAGGGGAGAGAGAGAGAAAGAGAGAGAGAGAGAGAGAGAGAGAGAGAAGGGGGAGGAGCAGGAAGCATCAACTCCCATATGTGCCTTGACCAGGCAAGCCAGGGTTTTGAACCGGCAACCTCAGTGTTTCCAGGTTGACGCTTTATCCACTGCGCCACCACAGATCAGGCTATTTTTTTTTAACAGAGACAGAGAAATTGCTGGATAGGGACAGACAGACAGAAATGGAGAGAGATGAGAAGCATCAATCATCAGTTTTTCATTGCGTGTTGCAACACCTTAGTTGTTTATTGATTGCTTTCTCATATGTGCCTTGACAGCAGACTGAGTAACCCCTTGCTCAAGCCAGCGACCTTGGATTCAAGCTGGTGAGCTTTGCTCAAACCAGATGAGCTCGCGCTCAAGCTGGCGACCTCGGGGTCTCGAACCTGGGTCCTCCGCATCCCAGTCTGACGCTCTATCCACTGCACCACTGCCTGGTCAGGCAGCTATCTGTTTTGATGTCAGTTTCTTTTGCTGCGCAGAAACTTTTTAGTTTGATATAGTCCCATTCATTTATTTTTGCCTTTATTACCCTGGCTTTTGGGGTTAAATTCATAAATTGTTCTCTAAGGCCAAGGTCCATAAGTTTAGTACCTGTTTTCTCCTATGTAATTTATTGTTTCAGATCTTATATATAGGTCTTTGATCCATTTTGAATTAATTTTTGTTCAGGTGGACAAACTGTAGTCAAGTTTCATTCTTCTGCTTGTAGCTTTTCAATTTTCCCACACCATTTATTGAAGAGGTTTTCTTTTTTCCATTGTGTGTTTTTGGCTCCTTTGTCTCAGTTCACTTCTATTGGTCTGTGTGTTTATTTTGTTTGCCAATATCATGCTGTTTTGATTACTGTGTGTCTGCAGTATCATTTATTGTAATACATCTGGCTTTGTTCTTTTTTCTTAGGATTGTTTTGGGTATTTGGGGTTTTTATGGTTCCATATAAACCTAGTTATTTTTTGTTCCATTTCTTTAAAAAATGACATTGAAATTTTTAAAATTAATTTTAATAGGGTGACATTGATAAATCAGGGTACATATGTTCAGAGAAAACATATCCAGGTTATTTTGACATTTGATTATGCTGCATTTTCATCACCCCAAGTCCAATTGTCCTCTGTCAACTTCTAACTGGTTTTCCTTGTGCCCCTCCACTCCCCCAACCCCTTCCCTCTCCTCCCCCACCCCTTAACCCCCACACTCTTGTCCATGTCTCTGAGTCTCATTTTTATGTCCCACCTATGTATGCAATCATATAGTTCTTAGTTTTTTCTTATTTACTTATTTCGCTCAGTATAATGTTATCAAGGTCCATCTATGTTGTTGTAAATGATCTGATGTCATCATTTCTTATGGCTGAGTAATATTCCATAGTATATATGTACCAAAGCCTTTTAATCCACTTGTCCACTGATGGACACTTGGGCTGTTTCCAGATCTTTGCTATTGTGAACAGTGCTGCCATAAACATGGGGGTGCATTTCTTCTTTTCAAACAGTGCTATGGTGTTCTTGGGGTATATTCCTAAAAGTGGTATAGCTGGATCAAAAAGCAGTTTGATTTTTCATTTCTTGAGGAATCTCCATACTGTTTTCCACAGTGGCTGCACCAGTCTGCATTCCCACCAGCAGTGCAGGAGGGTCCCCTTTTCTCTACATCCTCGCCAGCACTTATTCTGTGTTGTTTTGTTGATGAGCACCATTCTGACTGGTGTGAGGTGATATCTCATTATGGTTTTAATTTGCATTTCTCTAATGATTATGGATGTTGAGCATTTTTTCATATGCCTATTGGCCATCTGTATGTCCTCTTTGGAGAAGTGTCTATTCATTTCTTTTTTTTTGCCCATTTTTTGATTGGATTGTTTGTCTTCCTGGTATTAAGTTTTACAAGTTCTTTATAAATTTTGGTTATTAACCCCTTATCAGACGTATTGTCAAATATATTCTCTCATTGTGTAGTTTGTCTTTTTATTCTGTTCTTATTGTCTTTAGCTGTGCAGAAGCTTTTTAGTTTGATATAGTCCCATTTGTTTATCCTATCTTTTATTTCTCTTGCCTGTGGAGATAAATCGGCAAATATATTGCTACGAGAGATGTCAGAGAGCTTACTGCCTATGTTTTCTTCTAAGATGCTTATGTTTCACAGCTTACATTAAAGTCTTTTATCCATTTTGAGTTGATTTCTGTGAATGGTGTAAGTTGGTGGTCTAGTTTCATTTTTTGCAGGTAGCTGTTCAATTTTCCCAACACCATTTATTGAAGAGGCTGTCTTTACTCCATTGTATGCTCTTGCCTCCTTTGTCAAATATCAGTTGTCTGTAGAGCTGTGGGTTTACTTCTGGGTTCTCTGCTCTGTTCCATTGATCTATGTGCTTGTTCTTATGCCAGTACCAGACTGTTTTGAGTACAATGGCTTTGTAGTATAACTTAATATCAGGAATTGTGATACCTCCCCCTTTATTCTTCTTTTTTAAGAATGCTGAGGCTATTCATATTCTTTTTTGGTTCCATATAAATTTTCGGAATATGTGATCTATATCTTTGAAGTATGTCATTGGTATTTTAATTTTACTTTTTGATTCAATTTGCTACTTTGTGTTTCTTTATTGGTGAGTTCAGTTCATTAGCATTTAGGGTAATTATTGACACTTGAGGATTTCCTATAGCCATTTTATGTGTTGTTTTTTGGTGGCTAAGTGTTTTGTTTGGCTCTTCTCTTTTATTTTTCTGCCAGTTGTTCTTGTTTAGTGATATTCCATATTCTTCCTCATGTTTCTTTTTTATTCCAGCTATGTGTTTTAGTAGTGGCATTCTTTTGGGTGGTTACTCTTAGGTTATTAAAAGAAAAATTGTCAAACTTAAATGAGTCTATTATCTTATGACTTCTTTTGCACTTAATTGTCCTTTACTACTGCTGATCTTTATCCTCTTTTCTTTTATGTTATTGTTGTTACAAATTATCCTTGTTTTTATTGCAATATTGTTGGAGCTTTTACTTGTAGTTTTGTTTTGTTTTGATATTTGTATCTGATCGAATAACCCCCTTTAGGATTTCCTACTGTGGGGGTTTTCTGGTGATAAATCCTCAGCTTCTTTATATCTGTAAAAGTTTTTATTTCTCCTTCATATTTTAAAGATAGCTTTGATGGATATAGTATTCTTAGCTGATAATTCCTCTCTTTCAGTATTGTGAATGCTTGGGTCCACTCTCTTCTGGCTTGCAGAGTGTGTGCTGAGAAATCTAATAATAACCGAATGGGTGTTCTTTAATATGTTATGTTTTTTTTCCCTATCTTCCTTGAAGATTCTTTCTTTGTGATTGATTTGTGACTATTTTATTATCATGTGCCTTGGACTAGGTATGTTTTGGTTGAGGTAACTTGGCATTCTGTTTCCTTCTTGCATTCAAGGCTCTAATTCTTTTGATGAGCTTAGAAAATTCTCATCAAGTATTTGTTTGAATAGGCTTTTTATTCCTTTCTCCCTCTCTTCTTCTTTTGCTAAACCCTTTCTTCTTATATTTCTTTCAGATGGAGTCAGATAATTCTTGTAGCGCTCTCCCAGTTTTTTTTTAATTCATAAGTATCTCTCTTCTTCTCTCTGTAGCATCTGTCATTGCCTGTCTTTGATGTTACTGATTCTCTCCATTATTTGGCCTGTTCTATTAACTAAACTTGCTAACTCACTTTTCAGTTCATGTATTGAGTTCTTCACTCTGTTTGGTTCCTTTTTAAAGTTTCAATCTCCTTGGTGAAATACTCTTTTTGTTCATTAATTTGTTTTTGAGCTCATTAAATTGCCTATCAGTGTTTTCTCTCATCTTGTTGAATACTTTTAGAACTTCAATTTTCAATTCTTTGTCATAACTTCAAGGTTTTCATGTAATTGATTTTTTCTGAAGATTTTAAAAATCTATCTAAACTATGACTCTGTTTTGTATATCCTTGATATTTTATTTCTTCTTCCTTCATGGTACTTGAGAGTGGTAATGTTAAGAAATCTAACAAGAAACAATCAGAAATAAAAAATAAAAATTAAAAAAATACAGTGAAAAAATAAATATTCTAAAAATAATATGTGAAAATAAACTACAGAAAATAAAGAGTAATAACCAAGAAGAAAAATAAGAGAAAAAGATGAAATAAAAAACAAAGCAAAGAAAAATTAAAGTAAAAAATATAAAAATTTGTGCTTGCTTTGGCAGCACATATACTAACATTGGAATGATACAGAGAAGATTAGCATGGCCCCTGCACAAGGATGACATGCAAATTCATGAAGCATTCCATATTTTTACAACTAAGTAGATAGCAAGTATAAAAGAGGACATTGAAATAATAAAAAAGAATCAGTCAGAAATTATAAATACAATATCAGAAATGAAGACAACAATGGAAGGAATTAAAAGCAGAATGGATGAAGCTGAGGATCAAATCAGCGAGTTAGAAAACAAGATAACTGAAGGCACAAAAGTAGAGCAGCAAAAAGAGAAGAGACTCAAAAAGTCTGAGGAAACTCTGAGAGCTCTGTGACAAAATGAAGAGAAATAACATCCACATCATAGGGCTTACTGAAGAAGAAGAGAAAGAACAATGGATAGAGACTTTGTTCAATCAAATCATAGCTGAAAACTTCCCTAAATTGATGCAGGAAAAAGTCACACAAGTTCAAGAAGCACAGAGAATTCCACTAAAGAGAAACTCAAAGAAATCTATACCAAGACACATCATAATTAAAATACCAAAGCTAAGTGATAAAAAGAAAATATTAAAAGCTGCTAGAGAAAAAAAGGCTATCACCTACAAAGGAGCCCCTATAAAGATGATGTCTGACTTCTCAACAGAAACACTTGAGACCAGAAAAGAATGGCAAGAAATATTCAAAGTAATGCAGAACAAGAGCCTACAACCAAGACTACTTTATCCAGCAAGGCTATTATTTAAAATTGAAGGAGAAATAAAATGCTTCCCAGACAAAAAAAACTCAAGGTATTCATTACAAACAAACCAATGCTGCAAGAAATGTTAAGGGGCCTGTTGTAAACAGATCAAAAGGGAAAAAATATATAGCAAAAAAGGAATACAGCTTTAAAGAATAAAATGGCAATAAACTACTATATATCAATAATAACCTTAAATGTAAATGGAATCAATAATCCAATCAAAAGACATAGTGTAGTTGCGTGGATAAGAAAACAGGATCCATATATATGCTGGCTATAAGAGACACACCATAAAACAAAAGATGCACATAGACTGAAGGTAAAAGGATGAAAAAAATATTTTATGCAAATAGAAATAAAAAAAATCACTGGAGTAGCAATACTTATATCAGACAAAATGGACTTTAGAACAAAGAGATAAAGAGGGTCACTACATAATGATAAAGGGAGCAATACAACGGGAAGATATAACCATTATAAATATCTATGCACCTAATATAGGAGCACCTAAATATATAATATAAAGTAGACTTTGATGGATATAAAGGGCAAGATCAACAGAAATACTATAATACAGTGTGTCCATAAAGTCCTGGTGCACTTTTGACCGGTCACAGGAAAGCAACAAAAGACGATAGAAATGTGAAATCTGCACCAAATAAAAGGAAAACTCTCCCAGTTTCATACTTATTCAGTGCAGTTTGATGTGGGCCCATGCACAGATATTTTAGGGCTCCTTAAGTAGCTATCCAGTATAGCCTCTACAAACTCATCACTGACTGATGGCCTACCAGAACAGGGTTTCTCCACCAAACTGCCAGTTTCCTTCAACTGCTTATCCCACTGAGTAATGTTATTCCTATGTGGTGGCACTTTATTATAAATGCACCGATATTCATGTTGCACTTTGGTCATGGATTCGAATTTAGTGAGTCACAGAACACAATGAACTTTTCTCTGTTCACATCTTGACTGGCATGGCTGTGGGCTGCTGTGCTATATACACGGTGTTAAGTTATCAGTTGCACATGCACACATGCTGCCACATCATCCTACAGAAACTGGGAGGGTTTTTCTTTTATTTGGTGCAGATTTCATATTTCTATCATCTTTTCTTGCTTTCCTGTGACTGGTCAAAAGCGTGCCATGACTTTACGAACACACTGTAGTAGGGGATTTCAATACCCAACTAATATCACTAGATAGATTCTCAAGAAAGAAAATTAACAAAGAAATAGCAGACTTAATGGACACACTAGATCAACTGGATTTAATAGATATCTTCAGAACCTTTCACCCTAAAGCAGCAGACTATACATTCTTTTCAAGTGCTTTTGGTATATTCTCTAGGATAGACCACATGTTAGGGCACAAAAGCAGTCTCAACAAATTTAAGAAGATTGAAATCATATCACGCATTTGCTCTGATCACAATGGCATGAAGCTAGAAATCAACCACAACAGAAAAACTGAAAAATACTCAACACTTGGAAACTAAATATCATTTATTAAATAATGAATGGGTTAACAGTGAGAACAAAGAAGAAATAAAAATATTCCTAGAAACAAATGATAATGAGCAAACAACAACTCAAAATTTATGGGACACATCAAAAGCAGTACTGAGAGGGAAGTTCATAGCATTACAGGCATACCTTAAGAAGCTGGAAAAAGCTGAAATAAACAACTTAACTCTGCATCTAAAAGAACTAGAAAAAGAACAGCAAGTAAAGCCCAGAGGTAGTAGAAGGAAGAAAATAATAAAGATCAGAGCAGAAATAAAAGACATAGAGGCTAAAGAAACAATACAGAGGATCAACAAAAGCAGGAGCTGGTTCTTCGAAAAGATAAACAAGGTCGATAAACCTTTAACCAGACTCACCAAGAAAAAAAGAGAGAGGACTCAAATAAATAAAAATAGAAATGAGAGTGGAGAAATAACAACTGACACAACAGAAATACAAAGGATTAGACAACCTAGATGAAATAAACAAATTTCCTGAAGTATATAATATGTTAAAAAATCAATCTGGAAGAATCAGAAAACCTAAACAGACCAATTAAAATAAATAAAATCAAAACAGTTAACAAAAACTGCCAACAAACAACAGTCTGGGTTCTGATGGCTTCACAAGTGAATTCTACCAAATATTCAAAGAACTAACTCCTATCCTTCTCAAGCTATTTCAAAAAATTCAAGAGAAAGGAAGACTTCCCAGCTCCTTTTATGAGGCGAGCATAATTCTGATTCCAAAACCAGGCAAAGACAACACAAAAAAAGAAAATTATTATAAAAAAGAAATTCATCCCTGATGAATCTAGATGCTAAAATGTTCAACAAAATATTAGTAAACTGGATGCAGTAATATATGAAAAAATCATACATCATGATCAAGTGGGATTTATTCTAGGAAGACAAGGCTGGTACAGTATTTGCAGATCAATCAATGTGATTCATCACATAAACAAAAGGAAAGAGAAAAACCACGTGATAATTTCAATAGATGCAGAAAAAGCATCTGATAAAATTCAGTACCCATTCATGATCAAAACTCTCAGCAAAGTGGGAATACAGGGAATATACCTCAACATGATAAATGCCATTCATGACAAATCCACAGCCAGCATCATACTCAATGGGCATAAATTAAAAGCAATCCCCTTAAGGTCAGGAATAAGGCAGGGGTGCCCCCTTTCACCACTCTTATTCAACATGGTTCTGGAAGCCCTAGCTATAGCAGTCAGAAAAGAAGAAGAAATAAAAGGCATCCAAATTGAGAAAGAAGAATTAAAACTATCATTATTTGCAGATGATATGATATTGTATATAGAAAATCCTAAAGTCTCAGTCAAAAAACTACTGGATCTGATAAATTAATTCAGCAAGGTGGCTGGATATAAAATTAATATTCAGAAATCAGAGGCATTTTTATACACTAACAATGAACTGTCAGAAAGAGAAATTAAGGGAACAATCCCATTCACTATTGCAACCAAAAATATAAAGTACCTAGGATTAAATTTAACCAAGGAGATTAAAGACTTGTACTCAGAAAATTATAAAACATTGATAAAAGATATCAAGGGAGATACAAACAAGTGGAAGCATATACCATGCTCATGGTTAGGAAGAATAAACATCATTAAAATGTCTATATTACCCAAAGCAATTCATAAGTTCAATGCAATACCAATTAAAATACCAATGACATAGTTCAAAGATATAGAGCACATATTCCAAAAATTTATATGGAACCAAATGAGAACACAAATAGTTTCAACAATTTTGAAAAAGAAGAATAAAGTGGGAGGTATCACACTTCCTAATATCAAGTTATACTACAAGGCCATTGTACTCAAAAGAGCTTGGTACTGGCATAAGAACAGGCATATAGATTTATAGAACGGAACAGAGAACCCAAAAATAAACCCACACCTTTCTGGACAACTGATTCTTGACAAAGGAGGTAAGAGAATACAATGGAGTACAGACAGCCTCTTCAACAAATGGTGTTGGGAAAATTGGACAGCTACCAGAAGAAAAAAATGAAACTAGACCACCAGTTTACACCATTCACAAAAATAAACTCAAAATGGGTAAAAGACTTTAATGTAAGCCATGAAACCATAAGCATCTTAGAAGAAACATAGGCAGTAAGCTCTCCCACATCTTTTGCAGCAATATATTTGCTGATTTATCTCCATGGGCAAGGGAAATAAAAGAAAGTATAAACAAATGAGACTATGTCAAACTAAAATCTTTTGCACAGCTAAAAACAATAAGAACAGAATAACTACACAATGGGAGAACTTATTCAACAATACGTTTGATAAGGGGTTAATAACCAAAATTTATAAAGAACTTGTAAAACTCAACTCCAGGAAGATAATCCAATCAAAATGGGCAAAACAAATGAATAGACACCTCTCCAAAGAGGACATACAGATGGCCAATGGTCAGATGAAAAAATGCTTAACATCACTAATCATTAGAGAAATGTAAATTAGAACCACAATGAGATATCACCTCACACCAGTCAGAATGGCGCTCATCAACAAAGCAACACTGAATAAGTGCTGGCAAGGATGTGGAGAAAAGAGAACCCTCCTGCACTGCTGGTGGGAATGCAGTCTGGTGCAGCCACTGTGAAAAACAGTATGGAGATTCCTCAAAAAATTAAAGGTTGAACTGCCTTTTGACCCAGATATCCCACTTTTAGGAATATACCCCAAGAACACCATAGCACTGTTTCAAAAGGAGAAATATACCCCCATGTTTTTGTCAGCATTGTTCACAATAGCAAAGATCTGGACACAGCCCAAGTGTTTGTCAGTGGACAAGTAGATTAAAAAGCAGTGGTACATATATACAATGGAATACTATGGGGCAATGAAAAAGAAGGAAATCTTACCTTTTGCGACAACATGGATGGACATGGAAACTATTATGTTAAATAAAATAAGCCAGGCAGAAAAAGAAAAATATGATATGACCTCACTCATTTGAGAAATCCAATGAACACTGGAAACTGAGGAAACAAATTTAGAGAGGAGAGATCAAAGGGACCAGAGGAAAAGAGAACAGAGGGAAAGGGGATGATAGGATGGGATAAACCTGAAGGGAAGGGGGGAGGGTTCTATGAAGATGGGGGCTAGGGAGATGTTGAGGGGAGTATGTGGTTGGGGGAATGCATTTGGTGCAACACTACAATCTATGTTGCATTAAATTCAATAAAAATATATAAAAATTTGAAGAAAAATAAAATTCATATAAGAAAGACAAAAAAGAAAAAAATAGTAAAAGAAAAAAGTATCAAAAATAAAATGCTCATAAAAATAAAAATAAAACATATAAAAATTAAGGATAATGAAATTCAAATGGGAAAAAGAGAAAAGAAAAAGAAAAGAAAAATGAGAAAAATTATTTTTTCAGTTTTGTGTGGTTACTTTTTTCTTTTTCTAGTAGGTATCACTGTACTACAATTTTTGGCTCTGTGAATTTTTGGGGCAGAACTCTGCTGAAACGTTGCTGTCAAAATGATATATGCAGGGCCTAAATTGTGTTGGTTGGTGAGGCATGTTGTGAGGGCTTTATAGTTTCAGCTTTGGGGCTTTGCGGCTTTAAAGCTTTGCAGTTTTATGGCTTTAGGAATGGCAGTTTCAGGTCTCTAGGCACTCCCCCCATATCTCCATAGATCATGGTATCAGACGTGGAGTACCTCAGAGAAGAAAGTGGCTCTGGAGTGTCAGCTGTGGGGGATCTGCCACTGCTACTCTTCATACAGCAAGGGGAGGGAGGTGGGATTGGGAGGCTGAGGAGGGCACACTTTGGTCTTCTCTGACACTGTGCAGAGTGTTGGCATTAAATAGAGCACAGGCTGCACACATGGGTGAGAGTGCTTGAGTGCAGTTCAGGCCAAATTCTGTGGTCTAAGTGTAATGTGAGCCAAGCACCATGAGCTCAGTGCGCAACAATTGAGTACACACTGCAGGCTGTGGATATGCTGAGGGATAGCTGATAGCAAGCAGAGTGATGTGGGCAAACCACAGGAACCTGGGCCATGACCTTGTACTCTGTTGTGCCTGCCTTAGTTCAGCTCTTTTCCCTCTTCCCCTTATTCTCTCCATCTCTCCTGGCTCAAAACAAAACCCCAGCCAAACAAGCCTTCTTCTTTCAGTCTAGCAAGAAAAAAGGAAAATTCGGTCCTCCGGCTTGTCTCCTTTCCAGAGCTCACCGTGAAAGTGTTTTATCTTCTACGCCTCTTTTCAACCCATCCCACTTTCAGTCCCTTGGGCGCACAGATCTTTCAGGTGCAACTGTGAGCCTAGCTGGAGTTCATTTGCTGCATTAGAGTTGCTCAATTTGTTGAAATTTTAAGGGGAGAGACCAAGAGTATCTCATACGCTACCATTTTTTCTGACATCAGGAATCTAGATGTTTTCAGGAAGCATGTTCAGTTCATTCAGTGAGCACTTTGAAGGCAAATGTGGGTTAAGTTTGTATTATATAGTCACATATTATATATAATATCTTGATGAATGACTTGAAGTTCTTGAAACCTTATATAGTAATAAAGTCCATTTTACCCAGAGCTTTGAAACAAATACAAGCTCATTGGCTTTGACCCTATGGGGAAGCTTTGTAAGTATGGGGGCATTTGGTATACAGGAAATCTCTCTAACTTTCTCTCAATTTTATTGTAAGCCTAAAACTTCTCTTAAAAAATAGGTAAAAATAAAAGTCAAGGTTCATGTTCTTAAGGGGCTTATTATCTTTTAAGGAGTGGTATGGTAGAAAAATGGTCCAGAAGGCCAGAAAAAATGTATTTTATCTTGAAAATGTTCATTCAAGAAGTATTGAAAAAATAAATATAACAATACTTCATAACAATTAATTAGAAGATTTAAAATACTTGTATTACTAGATAATGTATCAATGTGAGAAAGTTCAGACCTGGAAATCCATTTTCCCCCGAACCTCCAGATCTTTCTGTTTCAGGGTATAAAGTATCCTTTTTCTTGCTGGAGGTCAGTCTCTCACCCTGGTCCTGTACCACTTTCTGCTGGTTTCCTCTGGGATATTGCTTCATCATTCACTCACTTGTTTATTCTTTTGTTCAACATTGATACTTCTGTGTCAGGCCCTGTGCTGAGATTGAGGGAGAAGAAAAAAAATGGACACAATGGGAAGCAGCAAAGAGGTCATGTTTAGTGAGCTTTCTTTGTCTTCCATTTTTTGTTCTCAGTGGCTACTCCCCAGTTCCCTACATGCTTATAAATCTCCTGTTCTAATACAGTGTGTCCATAAAGTTATGGTGCACTTTTGACTGGTCACAGGAAAGCAACAAAAGACGATAGAAATGTGAAATCTGCACCAAATAAAAGGAAAACTCTCCCAGTTTCATACCTATTCAGTGCAGTTCGATGTGGGCTCATGCACAGATTTTTTAGGGCTCCTTAGGTAGCTATCCTGTATAGCCTCTACAGACTCGTCACTGATTGATGGCGTACCAGAACGTTGTTTCTCCACCAAACTGCCGGTTTCCTTCAACTGCTTATCCCACCGAGTAATGTTATTCCTATGTGGTGGCGCCTCATTATAAATGCGTCAATATTCACGTTACAGTTTGGTCATGGATTAGAATTTAGCGAGCCACGGAACACATTGAACTTTCCTCTGTACCATCCACATCTCTACTGGCATGGCCATGGGCTGCTTCGCTGTATATACGGTGTTATGTCATCATCTGCACATGTGCACATGCTGCCACATCATCCTGCAGAAACTGGGAAGGTTTTCTTTTTATTTGGTGCAGATTTCACATTTCTATCATCTTTTGTTGCTTTTCTGTGACCGGTCAAAAGTGCACCATGATTTTATGGACACACTGTATAAATTTTTCTGTGACCATAGAACCACTATTTCTCTTCCCTGCCCACCTTCAGTATTATCCTATTTCTTTTCTCCCCTTCTCACTCAAGCTTCCTTAGGAGTCATCCTGAACTCACTGCCTCCTCTTCCTCACCTGCCAGTCACTTATCAGTTCTCTGCAATTTGGCTTCAGCCCCCATAATTCCACTGAACCTATCTGCCAACAGAAGCACAAGCCCAATGGCACGGATCTTGTGAAATTCAATGATTATTTTTCTGTTATCTTTTTGGGCCACTTGGCAGCAATTATTACTCTTGATTTCTTATTCTTTCAAACTCTGTACCCTTGACTTTGATGAACTACTTAACCGCTGATTATGCAATTACTTCCTGCTTTCTTAGATCATCTTCCTGGGCTACTTCTCTCTTGCCTTTTCTCTGTGACCGAGCTCTATTCTTCTCCACTCTTTGGTTTTTTGCTGCTTCTTCCATATATGGTGCACAAGAAATCTCATTTGCTCTTATGATCTTAGACTTATTACTCTAAGAGTCTGTGTTGCATATCAAACTGCCAGTTGCATATATATGCTTGTATATCAGACTCTACTGCTTGCAATAATGACTTGATGTCCCTGAGATATCAAAACCTACATGTTAAAACAGAAACTCATTTTCTTCCCTGTTCTACCCCGAACCTGTTCCTTCTCCCCTCCATTTCTACTATGATTGCTCTAGTTCAGGCTAACACCATCCTTTGCTCATATCACATACAGCTTTAGAGTATGGCATTCTTTTTTGTGCCTCCATGCCCCTTTGCTTGAAGTGCCCTTTCTTAAACTGATAGACTTACTCAGCCTTCAAGACTTGCTCAAGAACCATCTTCCCTAGGAAATCTTTTCTGAACTATGCACACTTTTCTTTTACTTTGTTCAATTTATTTTACTGCATTCACTTTAAAAAATAAATTTACTACTTATGTGCCTTTTATCCCATTATACCATAAATTCTATGAGGACAGCAACCAGGTTTGACACATCTTTGTTCTCCTCATACTTAACTCAGTGTCTGGCATATCATAGGCTACTGATTTATAGTTAACATTTTCCCATTCAGTTGCAGTCTACAAGATTTAGTAGGTCAGAAGATGCTTGACCTTTTCCTCACACTAAACAAACATTGACCTAGCATGTCCTATGTGTAGGCACTGTGAACGAGCGACTACAATGTGCCCTGAGAATGCAAGTGGAGTCCTATGGTGAGTGCCATAGTGGGTGTGGGGAGAGGGCAGTGGGAGGAACAAAGCCAAGAAGTAATGTAGACTAGATCATGAGCGGCTGGGATCACAGTGGCTTTTATCACAAAGAGGAGCATTTTATGGGTCATAGTGAAAAAGAAGGATGAGGGCAAGTAGAAGCAGAGACTTTTTTATAGAAGCAAATTTGTTATTTCCATCACACCTCATTATGATGTGTTTACTTGGGTTGTACCAACTTTCCGATAGCAGACTATTGCTTTAAAGTATGTGTTGAATGGTTTTGATTCATGTATTCATTCCATAACCCTTATTAGTGACTAGCAGGTGCCAGTATTATATTGATACATACAGTGTGTCCATAAAGTCATAGTGCAATTTTGACTGGTCACAGGAAAGCCACAAAAGATGATAGAAATGTGAAATCTCACCAAATAAAAGGAAAAGACTCCCAGTTTCTGTAGGATGATGTGGCAGCATGTGTGCATGCGCAGATGAAGATGTAACACCGTGTATACAGCGGAGCAGCCCATGGCCATGCCAGTAGAGATGTGGACGCTACAGAGGAAAGTTCAGTGTGTTCTGTGGCTCGCTAAATTCTAATCCATGACCAAACTGCAACGTGAATATTGGCGCATTTATAATGAGGCACCACCACATAGGAATAACATTACTCGGTGGGATAAACAGTTGAAGGAAACCGGCAGTTTGGTGGAGAAACAACGTTCTGGTACGCCATCAATCAGTGACGAGTTGTAGAGGCTATATGGGATAGCTACCTAAGGAGCCCTAAAAAATCTGTGCATGAGCCCACATCGAACTGCACTGAATAGGTATGAAACTGGGAGAGTTTTCCTTTTATTTGGTGTAGATTTCACATTTCTATCGTCTTTTGTTGCTTTCCTGTGACTGGTCAAAAGTGCACCATGACTTTACAGACACACTGTGTATGATACCTTGGGGATCCCAGAGTAGTCATCACCATCTGTGGCCTCAGAGCCCTGTGGTCTAGTGGTAGAACTGGATACAGGGATGGACAAACATGGTTCAGCATCAGCAATATGTAGGGGTGAGCACAGATTACTTATGGAGGCTAGAAGGAGACTGAAGGGAATTGGCAGCACAGAGAAGACAGTCAGGAGCAGTGGCTCTGAGCTGAGTTTCTAAGGCTAAGTAAGAGTTAACCTCTCCGATAAGCTGGAGGTCTGTCAGGCCATGGTGGTAGTGGGAACGGCTGGTGCAAAGATTCAGATGAGACCACTGGCTTTTCAGTGGCTTGATTTTATGGAGCAACTGAGGTTAGGAACAGGAATGAGGCAGCAGGGGTGGGCCATGCTACAGTTTAACTTTTGTTTTGAAGGAGACATACAGAGAAGGTGAAATGCTGACCCACTTTTATAGAACATTAAATAGAACAGGGTAATAGTGATGCTACATATTTAAGAAACTGAAGCATAAACAATGAGACAGGTCATCAAAATCATCAGGACTTGTGCAGGCATATTCTTAAGAGAAGACGGGCTAGGGGGTCTTTTTCTAGTCACCAGTCCGTATTCTTGGTTTGGATTTGCCCCTGGCTCATACTCAAAAACTGAATCCAAGAAATCCTGTAATTTCCCTGAGGGCCAATAGTTCCTGTAATAACTACACTCAAGACACTTCCTGGCTATGATAAACTTTCTAGTCCCTTGGTAACAGATTTGTAAGTCAAAGATTTTCCTCAGAAATTTTCTTCAACTTTAGCCCTGAGATCGGTGTGCAATGTGGATGGAAGCAGCCAAGGGCTCTCAAAAGGTGGTGTTTCCTGGCTTCAGTACTATATTCTGCAGGAACAGATTTGGTTAAAGTTTTATTTTTTATTTCAGAATAACCTGGCTTTCTCAGAATACTGTATAATGAATATACTTAAAGATAAAACCATTACTCAGTTAGCAAAAGTTGCTGGGTTGTTTCTGCTCGTTACAAACTTCTGCCTTCAGTCTAAGAGATGTGACCCTGTCTGAGAAGAATGAGGAAAGAATAGTTTTAGAATAATAGTTATAGAACATCCAGAGGGTAATTTTATTTTCTGAACCAAGTTTCAGAATTAGTTAAAACATGTTCTTGTCAGATGGAAATGACGCCACCATTTCCCAGTCTTTGGTGTATGTTTCTTCCAATGCTTGTTTTACTTTTGGCACTCAGGAAGAAGCCAAACACCTTTCTTTTTTCACATAATAAATGTTAGTATATTTAGATTCTTTGAGTAAGATTTTAGTTTTTTGCTCTATTCTATCTGGATGCCTTTTTTTTCTCTTTTTTTGGGGGGGTCTGAATTAGTCTATTGTTATTGAGTATGGTTGCCTTATTATGCACATGTACTTATAAGTAGCCAAACTTCTGAGGTCCAAAATGTAGGTCAAATACTGCTTAAAGAAATATAATTATCTTTATTCAAATTTAAAATATATTACTTTGCCTTCACATTAGTATTTAATATTTAAGTATGTTTAAAGAAAAGTTAATTAACTTAAAAGAGTTCTTCACAGAGATGTGCATTGATAGTAAGGTCAAACTGTAGTAAATGAGTTCATACTATGCATCTCCACAGAGCCGCTACTTGATCAATCTCAAATTCAGCTCTCCAAAGCTGAACCAACCTCTATCCACTTGAACGGAGGCACCATGGTTTCCCAAGTTTCTAAGGAAGGTAGTACAATGATTAGGGAAGTGTGTTGGTTTTCTGACTCAGGCAGAGCTTGTTTTGCATTCTCTCTTTAAGACATTTGCAAGGTAATTAACTTCTCTGACCCTCTGTTTCCTTATCTGTGGAAACAAAATAATTCCTACCTCAGTGCTGTAATGAGGATTAAAGGAACTAGCAAATGTAAAGCAAGCAACAAAAAATCATGAAGAACACAATACATTTTGTTATCACCCCTTACTTTCCTTTTCTCTCTCTTCCCAATATTGTCTTCAAAAATGTCCTTTAATTTCTTTCCCTGGAAATATTTCACAGCTATTTTTCTTTATATTCTTAAGGCTATGAGTTTAAACATATACATTGTACCTGTATTATTGCAAAAATGTTTAGCTGTTGTCTCTTTATTCTCTTGTACAAATAATTTTTTATTCTGAAAAGTAATTCTGAAGTTTTCTTAGAACACTGATTTCCATGTGTCACTTTCTAGAATTAGAACTTTATTGACCATTAATTTTTTCAGAATTATGTCTAATTACCTGTTTGACTTTCAGTACTTGGAGAGAAGGTAGTATAAGTGGTGGGATTCAAATAATTTAACAACAGGTTCTCTGTCCTAATGACCATTAAAAGTATAAGAAAATGATATACCAAAATGTAGTTTATTATTTCATGCATTTAATTCTTAAATAAGAACAATAAAAGAGGTACACAAAACTAGATTATATTATAAGAAAGAGTTTAAAGATATTAATAAAAATACTAAATAATACCTGAAAAAAAACAATAAAAATATTATTTAAGATATTTCTGTATTACTTCTTGATTGGTGTCCTCACTTGCAATTTTTTTTTGCTTTTATCCAAGTACCATCGGCTGTGTGAGTTATCCTTAACCATCTTTTCACTGTAGAAATAGAATCCCATTCCTTTAGAGGTAGGCTGATTAGACTAATAGTTATTGTGTTTGATATATTGTGAACAGGCGACTTTTCTTCTCTGAACATATAATGTTCATCGTTGAAAAACTCCTTTCCCCGTCTTCTGAACTTACAGCAATTGTTTTGATAATATTTTTAGCTCAACAATCTTAATAATCATTAATATCAACTTGGTAATTAAAAATGTCATTAAATGTGAGCAATTGTCCTTTGGTTGCTTTCCATAGAACTAGTACTTCTTCAATATTATAATAATCTGGCTCCAAAAAATTGAGAAATAGTAATTTATTCCTATCTTGAAATTGGCTGCAACTTGCTTTTAAATGTTCACAATCCATTAGTCTTTTTTTCAAATTTGTTATGATGTTTTCTAAAAGTCTTTCCTGAGGAAACCTGACAAATTGATGATTTTTGACAAAGTTTATATTTTTGAAGGTTTCTGAAGTAATTTATTCATCAACTTTTTTTCTTATAGACTCTCTTCCTTCCCAAGCATTTGAAATGCTTTAAAGGTCTTTATCATGAGTTTTTCAGCCTTTATTATGTCTATATTTCTTGCTTGCAGGGCATTTGAAAGAAAAGAAATTTTGTTTAAAATATCAATCATCACCTGACCTGTGGTGGCACAGTGGATAAAGCATCAACCTGGAACACTAAGGTCACCAGTTCAAAACCCTGGGCTTGCCTGGTCAAGGCACATATGAGAGTTGATGCTTCCTGCTCCTCCCCCCTTCTCTCTCTCTCTCTCTCATTCTCACTTTCTCTCCTCTCTAAATGAATAAATAAATAAATTAATTAAAAATCAATCATCAATTTTAGACCTGTTATAAAATATATTTTGAAGACCAGCAGTCATATCTAAGTACTTTTTATTTGAATAAAAATAGTGACGTGGTGCTGGATAAGTGCACCCCACAGCTACTGTTGACCTTAAACTATAGGCAGTTCATCTTGGTCCCAAAAATGTACCAATCTATATAATTTCCATTCCAAGTTGTTTGGATATTTTGTTAAGTTTAATTTGTTTCTTATTGGATTGATGAACAATAGTATATATCTTATCAATAAATATTTTAAAATGATTCACTTGCTTTATTTCCCTTATTGAATCATCAACATGGAGGCGGTGGTTTAAATAGTGTCATATTATGATGTTTGGAAACTCTTTTGCTACCCTAATGCTTACTCCAGATTTTCTCCCAAGCATTATGCTGGCATCATTGGAGCAAAATCCTATTAAATATTTTTCTAGGTAGTTCTTAGTAACCCCAACATTATTTAAACTTTCCATAACTGAAGAACACATGGTCTCTGAATCTTGTTTTCCCAATTCAATTAGCTCAACTGAAATTGTTGGTGATGTAACTGTATCTTCAAGTTTTAAGAAAAGTATAATAACTAGTTTGCAAGATATCATTGAAGCTTCATCAATAATAAAACATTTTCAGATTCTTTTCAATAATTTTAGTAAATATTTCTTTTTAAATTTTCTTTGCAGTGAAATCAACTACTTTCACAGCAGTTTTATGTGAATATAATTCTATTCTTATATCTAATCCATTTTTAATTTGCACTTTTATCTGATAGTCTATGTCTAAAATGGCTTATATCTTTTTGCCAAGCTGTAAGCTATATTAAATACTACTCTTCAAGTAGTACTTAAATTTTTTTATTCATCTTATCTATTACTTTTGTTATTGAATCTTCCTCACATTGGTTTTCAGTTCTCTTTACAAATGTTATGAGCTTTTGATGAAAAAGTTCTTTCATTTTATTTTTCCAGAGCAGCTTCTTGTACCTCTTTATTTTTCCCCGATGCCTCAATATGAAAACATTTCCATTCTTTTGACACATGAACACACTTTTCTCTTTTATGAAGTCATATTTTGCACAATACTTGCAACCTAATATTTTGTTAGAAATCATCAGTCTGTCATATTTTTCTTTGTTATATTGTTGCACTGTCCAGCATTCAGGGAGACTATATTCAATTTTGGAGTTGTTACTATTTTTTATTTCAATAATTAATATGCTACTTTCTTCAAATTGGAGTGGTTGTGCTTGTGACTCTTTTGTCCCATCCAAGTCCAATTCTGATATAATAGATTCCAATTCTGGTTTCTTACTGAAAAACTCTGTTGCTTTTTTATATTTTTTAAAATTCATTTTAGAGAAGATATGTGTGTGTGTGTGTGTGTGTGTGTGTATATATATATATATATATATATATATATAGAGAGAGAGAGAGAGAGAGAGAGAGAGAAGGGGGGAGGAGTAGGAAGCATCAACTCCCATATGTGCATTAGAAAGATAAGCCAATAGCTGGGACAAGACAAAAATATCACAAAAGTAAGCTGGTATTGCTGAAGTAGAAAAAATATCATGATTCAAACAGTATGTATAAACTACATCAGTATCAGTGTTTAGAAATAAGGTATTTTAAGAATAAAGAACAAATATATAAAGGAACAAAAGAATATATAATCACAAAGCATGGGGAAAAAAATAAAAATATAAAGTACCAACAATGGAAGGTACATGGCAACACATACATAGAATCACAATAGGAATTAAATTTAAATTTAGGCGATAAAAGAGTACAAATTATTAAGACATTACACAGACAATAGCAAAGTAATAACAAATATAAAAGCTGCATAATGATACATTACTTATATCAAGATCGAGAGGCAGTTTGTTATATTCCCTCATCATTCTCTTTATGGGACTGAAATAAGCAGTTCCTTCTACAGAAACTCGCATTATAAAACCTGCTTTCTCTTGTTATGACTTTAGGAACATTGAAACACAGGGTCTCAAGGGGAGCAGGACACTTGACAAGATGATTACAAAGTGTGTATATGAAATTTAAGTCAGTGACCCTCCTCCTGTGCAGTCATGTTGTTAGGGTAAGTACTTCCGTAACATCATCGTAAGGTGCGTCATAAGTAACGTGGCCACATTTATAAGATACCGATTTTAAGAACTTGTGTTGTACTCTTTTGATGCTATTTTGACCATTTTTGTAATATGGGTTCCAAACTGTTGCATTAAATTCTTAGGTAGATAGAATCAGGGTACAGTACAGGATTCTTACCACATTAATGTTACAAAAATCCTTCGTGAAGTGATAAACAAAACTTAACATTTTGATGTTTTCATCAACAATGCCTTGCAGGAGCTGTGCATCTTTAGGCATTTCAGCTCTACCTTTATGGGATGTGTTTTGTTTGCAGCTGGTTAACCAGTCTGTGACCTGTAATCTTGGATATATTGATGGGATCAATCTTAGCAAAGATTTTACTTGTTTAGCAACCTCTGTTTGATGTAGTGATTCTCGAAAACTAAAAATTATTGCATTGTTTGCTCTAAGATGTCTGTCTTCAGACTCTTGAAAGAATTTTTGTCTATGTGTGGTCGTACCATAAACTTTTATAAACAAAGTACTGTGCTTATACTATTGGTAAACATCAGTCAGAACATATATTTTCTTCATTATATTGACACTAAATGAATATCTCTAGGCTGAATTAATAAATAACATAGGCTTATGGAGATTAAATATAATTGAATAAAACCTCTTTGTTATGGGAAAGTTGTGAGCATTCTTCTACGGCTCCCAAAATGGGAGATAAAATAAGCCTTGAAATCCATATTTGCATTGGTTTGTTTTGTCTAGTTTCCTATTGGTTTCACTGTTTAGAGAACACCGGTGCATTCATAATATCTTGGGGGAATATTGGACATAACACAAAGCTGAATCAAATGACAACTTGTCATCTCCTGGTTGTTTGACACTTTTTCTCTTTATGTTATCTGTTTGTTTACTGAAGTAACAAATGCAAGGGAATTAAAATGTAGTATTTCATCAAAGGTATAATGAGTTTTATGAAATAAATTAATAAATATTACAAGCATAGCTCTGTCAAATTTTTTTCACCCATGCACAGAATAAACATTACTACAGGTGCTTAGAATAATCTGTTGCACAGATGAATGTTAAAAAAGAGTAAGGAATAAATTTATAATTTCCACATTGGGCAGTCGCCCAGGTGCCCACCTTAGCGAGAACCCTGATTGCAATTGCCATGTTAACAACCGGTTCACTGAACTCAACAAAAAAGTTAGGTATCAGTTCTGCCTAACCTGTGCGAACTGGCTGGTTTCCACCACTGTGACTATTCACAAGGAGTAACAAACAGTGGAGAGGCCCATTGTCTGGGGAACCTTCAAATAGGTCACAATGTTAAGGACATCATTCTCCATGACCTTCCCATTTTAACTTCTGTAGTTTTCTGGAGTACCTAGCAATACAATGATTGCATGATAATGTAACTTTTTTTGAGCATCTGCTCCATGACAAGCATCACACTAAGCTCTTTGTAGGCATTCTCTTGTTTCAACTTTACAGCAGTCCTATGAGGTGACTATTCATGTTATTATCCCTATTTTACAGGCGAGGAAACCAATGCTGAGAGATGCTTAGTGACCTTGCCCTTACTGAAGTCTATGTAGCTAGTAATGAGAAGGTTCTGGAATTAAAAACAAGTTGGTTTTGCCTACTGTGGTAATCATTTCACAATGTGTATAAATCAAACCATCATGCTCAACACCTTAAACTCATACAGTGATGTATATTACTTCTTTCTCAATAAAACTGGAAAAAAAATTAGCCGTGAATAGCAGTAGCCATGCAAGATTAGATGGCACTATTTATCATGTCAAAAAGAAAATATAATGACTACAGTTCTACTACTTGAGCTTTGCAAGAGTAGCTGCTAAATCCATATAAACAACATATAGCCTTACTTTTTAGACTAAAAACACCAAGAGATGGTTGACAGCTGCAGTAGTATCATGTCTCATTACTTTCTAATTTTAGCCACATTATATTTTGAAATCAAAACAGTTAAATAAAAAAGAGTAGAATTTAAAAATCGCAATAAGTAATGGAAGATAGCAATAAAGAGAAATGCATTTGCAATAATATGAGTATATATTGTATAACTATTTGAAATTGAGATGAATAAACAGTAGAATTTTCAGAAGCTTTTAAAAAGCTTTTTGTGTAGTCATATAAAACCTCAGCAGAGCATAAATAGATGCTAAATATTTTTTGATGTCTATATATATATATTTTTTAAAATAATTGAAGGTCAGATGATTGCTTGGATTTCACTGTAGAGAAAGTTATGAATCAGGAAAAGTATGACAGTGTTCATGTTCATGTTACTGGAATAAATGAAAGCGTCATGTCAAAAAAAAAAAAAAACAAGTTGGTTTTGTAGGTCACCAGTAGCAGGGTTCTTTTTTGTAGGGAAAATTTTACTTTAATACCTCACATTCTTCACAACTACCTAGAAAATAATAACTGAAAAAGTATTTGCTACTTTTTGCTCTGCATTGATTTATTTGTCCAGATCCACTTTGAAGATCCTTGTTTACTCAACTGGGGTCATGGGCTGACCCTGGTGCAGATTGGTGGCATTCTCTGACTAGGTTCTATGTAGCTTAAGAAATCATCTCAGACTATTGCCAGCAGAGTTTCAGAGGGTTCAGTGCCAGTTAATGGATGTATGTAATAAGTAACATTTATTTTTTTAATGGAAATTCTCTAGTAATCTTTGTTGCATGAATTGAAAAAAATATTATAAAAATTAGGGACCCTTCTGATGCTTGTTATGAGAGTGACCTTCTTATCTTAACTACCACCACAGGATCACACAATATACGAGACAATGAGTATTTGCAAAATTTTAGGGAAAATGAACTATTGTTCAATATAAAAAATACTTTCTATAAAATATCTAACAGTGTATTGTCAGTAAGGGGGTGCTCTGTTTCTTCTGCCCACTAGATTTAGAATGCCACTGATAAAGGTAAAGCTAGTTATATATAGAAATGACTTTCTTGACTCACTATCAAGATGGAAAGTACAAGAATAACAAAAAGTTGTCCTCTGATTGAGTGGTGGTAGTCTGGGTCACTGTGTTGAGAAGAACTCTGAGGCTGTGCCCTGTCTCAGAGAAGGAAAGCCATAATATATTAGAGATTTATGACACATATAGGAGGGAGAGTGGCAGCAGGTGTTCTAAATAACTGTTATACCTGGACCAATGTGTTGAGTTCTTACTTTTTTCAAAAAGTTTTAAAAGATTTTATTTATTCATTTTAGAGAGGAAAGAGGGAGAGAGAGAGAGAGAGAGAGAGAGAGAGAGAGAGAGAGAGAAAGAGAGAAGGGGGAGGAGGAGCAGGAAGCATCTACTCCCATATGTGCCCTGACCAGGCAAGCTCAGGGTTTTGAACCAGTGGCCTCAGCATTCCAGGTCAATGATTTATCCACTGAACCACCACAGGTCAGGCTGAGTTATTTCTTAGTAAAGAAATAATTAATAGTTATTTATAGGGAAATAACTTTTTCTTTATTATTGTCTTTTCTACTATCCTCTCTTTTTAAACAGATTGAATTTATGGGGCACAGGTTTCACGTGTTCCGCTCAATAAAACACCCATACACTGCATCCTGTGCCCATGACCCCAAGCAAGTCTCTTTCTGTCCCATTTCCCCACCTTTTTCCACCTACACCTACCTTCTGCCCTACTTTCTTTCTAGCCATCATCACACCGTGTCTATGTGGTACACACACACACACACACACACACACACGTGCGCGTGTGCACACACACACACATTCTTAATTCCTTCACCTTCTTTCATTCAGGCCCCAACTTCCTTCCCTCTGACAACAGTCTGTTCCTTGTGTCCATGCCTCTATTTCTATTTTGTTTGTCAGTTTATTTTGTTCATTAGATTCCGCATATAAGTGAGATCATATGGTATTTATCTTTCTCTAACTGGCTTATTTCATTTAGCATAATAATCTACAAGTCCATCCATGCTGTCACAAAAAATAAGATTTCCTTTTCTTTTTATGGCAAAGTAGTATTCCATTGTGTATGTACCATAGCCTTTCTTATCCACAGCTACTGATGAACACTTGGGCTGTTTCCAGATTCTTGGCTATTGTAAATAATGCTGCAATGAACATAGGGGTGCATATATTCTTTTGAATTAGTGTTTTGGGTTTTTTTGGATATATACCCGGAAGTATAATTGCTGGGTCATAAGGCAGTGACTTTTTTAATTTTTGGAGGATGCTCTATACTGTTTCTACCATAGCTGCACCAGTCTGCATTCCCACCAGCAGTGCATGAGAGTTGCCTTTTCTCTACATCTCACCAGGACTTATTTGTTAATTAATTGTTGATAGCCAGTCTGGCAGTTGTGAGGTGATATCTCATTGTAGTTTTTACTTGCATCTCTCTGATGATTATTGACATTGAGAACTTTTTCATATGTCTATTGGCCATCTATATGTTTGCTTTAGAGAAGTGTCTATTCAGGTCCTTTGCCTATTTTTTAATTGGGTTGTCTTGTATTGAGTTTATAAGTTCTTTATATATTTTGGAAATTAACCCCTTATCAGATGTATTATTTGCAATATGTTCTCCCATTCAGTAGATACCCTTTTTTTTTTTTTTTTTGTATTATGCTGAAGCTGGAGAGACAGTCAGACAGACTCCCATATGCGCCCGACCGGGATCCACCTGGCACACCCACCAGGAGCGACGCTCTGCCCACCAGGGGGTGATGCTCTGCCCCTCCGGGGCGTCGCTCTGTCGAGACCAGAGCCACTCTAGCGCCTGGGGCAGAGGCCAAGGAGCCATCCCCAGCGCCCGGGCCATCTTTGCTCCAATGGAGCCTTGGCTGTGGGAGGGGAAGAGAGAGACAGAGAGGAAGGAGAGGGGGAGGGGTGGAGAAGCAGATGGGCGCTTCTCCTGTGTACCCTGTCCGGGAATCGAACCCGGGACTTCTGCATGCCAGGCCAACACTCCACCACTGAGCCAACCGGCCAGGGCCAGTAGATTCCCTTTTTATTTTGTTGATGGTTTTTTTTACTGTGTAAAAACTTTTTATTTTGATGTGGTTCCATTTTTTTATTTTTTCCTTTGTCTTCCTTGCCCAAGGTGATATATTGGCAAAAAATTCCTATGAGAGATGACTGAGATTTTACTGCCCATGTTTTCTTCAAAAATTTTTATAGTTTTATGACTTACCTTTAAGTCTTATCTGTTTTGAGTTTATTCTCATGTATGGTGTAAGAAGGTCATCTAGTTTTTTTCTTTTTGCATGTACCTCTTCAATATTTCCAACAACATTTATTGAAGACACTGTATGTGATCTATAGATTCAATATAATTCCTATGGCATATTTCACTGACTTAGAACAAATATTCCAAAAATTTATATGGAACCAAAAATGATCCCAAATAGCCTCAACAATCTTGAGAAAAAAGAGTAAAATTGGAGGTATCACACTACCTGAAATCAAACTATACTACGAGGCTATTGTAACCAAAGCAGCTTGTTACTGGCATAAGAACAGGCACATAAATCAATAGAACAGAACAGAGAGCCCAGAAATAAACTCATGCTTTTATGGTCAATTTATATTTGACAAAGGAAGCAACAGCAGACAATGCAGTCAAGACAGTGTCCTAATTTTTCTTTCTTGACAAATAAGCTATGCCTACTAGATGACTTACTTGTAGCTATCAAAGAAAGCAAAGGTAATAGGTACTCCCAGAGAACAAACTCCTGACCTTAGTTTCATTGTGACTGAATTTAGCCACCTAAACTCAATTAGCCAGAGATTAGCATAGGAGATAAATCAAGAAGTGAAGGAGGGAGGTTGGGTCATAAAATGGTGCCTTAAAACAACATTTACCTGTGCTCCATCTGTCATCTCTAATGTCAATAAAAATATATTTTGATGGCAGAATCAGTGTGTTATAATAAAAATTGGAGCAAGAATAAACTGCAATAGCCTTTTTTTTTGTGTTGATTCAAAAGCAATTGTCATCCAAATCCAATTTCAGAACCATTATTTTTGTTGGAAAAATACTAAATATGAAAAGGAGGGGTCGCAGCTTGAGTTTCTGATAGAGTGCAGATTATCCAGCCAGGGAAAGAACTGGCATTTGGAAATGCTCTTGTTTACCTGTACACCCAGAACACTGTCCTCTTGAAATCATTCCCTAATGTTTTGGTGTAATGTCTATGGTCACAATAAAAATGTATGCTCAACACTCCAAGTAGGTAGGAAAAGAAATTATTAATTTGTTTGCCTATAATTTCACTCTAAAATGTTTTCTTTTTTAACTTCATTCTTAATTTTTCTTTAATCTTTAAACTTTTGGAATGTTTTGGTAATTTCAAAAAAATCACTATTAGCAAAAATATTTTCTAGACCAAATTTATCTATTTTTTTAATGCTTCCAAACATTACTTAAAAAGTGTAACAATTATATCTCTTTGACTGTCTAAGGAGGCAATATAGTTCTGTTCTGAAATTTCTTAAATACGTATATTTTTGTGTTTCTGATCTTCCTTCCCCTTCCCCTACTGGTACTGGCACTCTCTCAATTTTTATACACTATTATCTCACTAATATCATACTTCTTTCTAGTTGTATTCTGTTGTTCCAGGTATTTTTTGCTGCTCAACAAACCACCTCAAAAGCTAGGGACTGCTTTACGGTAGTACAGATAGACCTGAATATTATTATGCTAAGTGAAGTAAGCCAAGCCAGGAAAGACAACCACCATATAAACTCACTCGTATGTGGAATCTAATAACAAAATGAACCAACAAGTAATAGACTCATAGATAGACAGCAGGCTGACAGTTGTCATGGTGGGGTTGCTGGGTGGGATGGAAGGATTGGTCAAAGAAAAAAGAAAAGAGAAAAAACTCATGTGGTGATTGTGGGGGTAAGGGTTGGGAAAGCTGGAAGAGGGTATAGGAGTGATAAATTGTGATGGACAGAGATTTGACATGGGGTGGTGAACACACAATGCAGTGTGCAGATGATGGGTTGTAGAATTGAGCACCTGAAACCTGTGTAATTTTGTTAACCAGTGTCACTCAATAAATTTAATAAAAAGGAAAATAGTGTTATAGATCAAGTTAAAAAAAAGTAGGGGCTATCCTCTTTCTTAATCCTGTAATGGGCGGGGCTGAGCTGGGTAGGCTTTGCTTGGAGGTTTCCATGCCATTGCAGTCAAGTTTCACCTGGGGCTGCAGTACTCAGAGGAGTGTTGGCTGGTGGTCTAAGCTGGTTCCCTCCCATCGTCAAGAAGACTGTTGCTAGTTGTTAGATGGGAGCTCAGCTGAGGGTGTGAACGACACCTGGCCTTTCTGTGTAGCTTGGCCTTCTCCCAGCATGGCATCTGGGATTCAAGAGGGACGTGTGGCAGGACCAAGCATTCCATGAAGCCCAGACAAAAAGTCCAAGGCTTTTTAATGAATTAGCCTTGTTTTGGAAAAACAGCTGTGTTAGATTTGCTCACTTGCACTTTGCATGATTAGTGCGTGAGCACATGGCAGAACCATGTGTGCATAGCCTATGTAAGGCTACAGGTGTTTTGACTCGTGATGGATTACAGATTGCCTGCCTGCCACTGTGAGGTGCCATTTTGCTGTTTGTTCACCTGCTGCCATGAGAAATGTTTTCCCCCTGCCTGTGTGCTTTCCTGTGTTGTGAGAATCTATTAAATGGGAGTGGCCTGACACTTTCTGGCTCCTCTGCTGTCTGCCTAAATCCAATGTGAACCTGCCTGACCTTAGCTACCAGCATTACACCTTGGAAATTCAAGAATGTTACATCCACCATGGTCTATTGGTAAAACAACTCACCAAGTCTAGCCCAGATCCCAGAGAAGGATAGACATGACCTTTTGATGGGGGTGGTAACAAGGTCACCTTGTAGAAGACTTTATGGCATGGGAGATATTTTAGAAAATATATTCTGCCAAGTTCATATTTATTTTTTTAAAAGGCACAAGTCATATCTTTCATTCTAAAAGTTTCTTGACCAAAGTGCCTAGGCCTTTGGAAGATGAAGGTCATATTTCTTAAAAATCTTAAATAAATTTGGAAACTGAAATTCAATTGAAGGCAGAGGCCAAGCTATGTGCCTGCAGATGACAATAGAGCTAGGTATATGGGGAAAGGGCATTGGGTTAGGAATCAAGAGTTGGCTCTTCTAATACCCATCCCCTTGAGGTCTGTCTTATAAATTTAAGTAAACCACTTAATCTCTAAACCTCATACTTCTTGTCTATAAAGTGAAAGGTAAATTTTAACCAACACTTTCCTATCCTGTCTGTACATCAGAATTATGTGAGAAGTATTGAATAAAATGTAGTTCCTTACAACAACTTAAATAAATTAGGAATGGGGAAGTTGATGGTTTTTCTTTTCTTCCTAATCAATCAGGGTTGAGAAACACTAGATTAGATCTGTAATACTTTATCAACCACACTCTCCTTTATTCAGAGTCTCAGTTATGAACTGAGCAATGTGTTTGCTCAAAAAATCTGGGATAGGGCTCAGGTGTTATCTGCAAAACCTCCTCAAATTATTTCAGTATGAGCCAGGGTTGATAAATTCTGCTTCAGAGAAGTAATCTTTTTTTTTTTCTTTTTGAGGAGGGGAGATAGTGAGAAAGACTCCCTGAATGCGACCCGGCAAGCCCCATCTTGAGCCAATACTTTAATCAATGGAGCTATTTTTGGTGCATGAGGTTGATGTGCTGGGCCCAACAGCACCCTGGCTGAAGCTCTATCCACTGAACAAACTGTCCAGGGCCCAGAAAAGTAATTTTAAAAACTTTAGCAAGCATCAGAAAAAATTGTAAATATATGTATTTTCACTTTTCTGTATATTAAGATAGTTTGACATCTTAAAAGCCTTTCTGGCTGGAGAGAGAGTGACATTTCCAGGGCCAGATAATTCCTAACAATAACTTCATATGCAAACCAACCAATCCATCAATTATGCCTCCAACTACCTCCTTATCTAACTCTCACACACACCCAGCCAGTATGTCTTCTGCCATAAATCATCCCAGGGCCAGGTATCAGATTACTAGAGGCCATAACTTTAGCCCAAAGCCAACTAGAATTATTCACACTAGTCAATCCTAAACTGTTCGCTCTGGCCTATCTTTATTTTCCCTGGAAACCTCAGTAAAGGTTATACCTTAAAACTTTCCATTCATTTCTGTCTTCTGCCTCCTGGTCACCTAAGTGTTTTTACCTGTGATCCTACATGGCATGAGATGACTCTCTCTCTAGGACCTGTGGGTTTAATGAACTTCTTCCAAACCTCATTCTCTTCTCCTTTTTGGAGATTTATTTCTCTGGATTAAGAAATGCTAACATGCAAATGCTCCTGGATTATTATTACTTTATTTGTGTTATGAACCAGATGACTCACCAGAAGGGGACGTGTGTGTGTGCGCGCGCGCGCGCGTGCGCTCTTGGAAAATGTGCATGTCTTGCCTTATCCTTAGAGATCCAATTATAATAGACTTGATGGGCCATAAATATATATTTTAAAAAACTCTCTGGGTGAGTCTCATGTGCATCCTCAGTTGAGACCCATTGCCTTAATGGGCCCTTTCTACTAATAACAGCATTTTTCAGAACAAAGCCAAGTGGAGTAGGAGGCAGTGGAAAGGATGTGTGGTTTAGTTTCAAAGTCTTTGGTTTGAGTATTAGTTCTGCCCTTAAAATATGGCCTTAGGTAAAAGATTTCTACATCTTAAAAAGAGAATTATTAATAGTAGATTTTTTACAATATTATAGCCAGAGTTAAATATGATGTTATATTAAAGCACCTTGTAAATTCTAAAGCACACAAATATATATTAGTATAGTTGGTGAGCTATATAAAAGTTAAGTGCTGATGGTGGGAGAGATGGTAGATATGCCATTAACTGTTTCCTGAGCTGTACCTTTTAAAAATTATTTTTCTCCTGACCTGTGGTGATGCAGTGGATAAAGATTCAATCTGGAATGCTGAAGTTACTGTTTTGAAACCCTGGGCTTGCCTGGTCAAGCCACATATGGGAGTCAATGCTTCCTGCTCCTCCCCCCTTCTCTGTCTCTCCTCTCTAAAATAAATAAATCTAAAAAAAAAATCTTAAAAAATTGTTTTTCAATTACAGTTGACATACAGTATTATATTAATTTCAGGTGTACAACATAGTGATTAGGTATTTATTTAACTCACAAAGTGATCACTGCTGTAAGTCTAGAGTCCATCTGACACCATATATAGTTTTGACAATATTTTTTACTATATTCTGTGGCTGTACTTTATATCTCCATAACTGCTTTTTATAACTAGCAAGTTGTACTTCTTCTTTTTTTTTTTTTTTTTTGTATTTTTCTGAAGCTGGAAATGGGGAGAGACAGTCAGACAGACTCCCACATGCGCCCGACCGGGATCCACCCGGCACGCCCACCAGGGGCAACACTCTGCCCACCAGGGGGCGTCGCTCTGCCGCGACCAGAGCCACTCTAGCACCTGGGGCAGAGGTCAAGGAGTCATCCCCAGCGCCCGGGCCATCTTTGCTCCAATGGAGCCTCGGCTGCGGGAGGAGAAGGAGAGACAGAGAGGAAGGAGGGGGGGGTGTGTGGAGAAGCAAATGGGCGCTTCTCCTATGTGCCCTGGCCGGGAATCGAACACGGGTCCCCCGCACGCCAGGCCGACACTCTACCGCTGAGCCAACCGGCCAGGGCCGCAAGTTGTACTTCTTAATCCTTTAATTTTTCACCCAACCCTCAAACTCCCTCCTATTTGGTGTCCATCAGTTTGTCGCTGTATCTATAAGTCTGTTTCTGTCTCATTTGCTCATTTATTTTCTTTTTTAGATTCTACATATAATGAGAATCATATGGTATTTGTTTTTCTCTGTCTTACTTCATTTTGCATAATTTCTTCTAGGTCCAGCCATGCTATCACAAATGACATGATTTCATTCTTTTTTTTATGTCTGAGTAATATTCTTTTGTACATATGTATTATTTTTTTATACATTTGCCTATTGATGGAATTTAGATTGCTTGCATGTCTTGGCCATTATAAATAGGGCTGCAATGAACATAAGAATACATACATCTGTTTGAATTAGTGCTTTGGATTTCTTTAAATACTCAGATGTGGAATTGCTGTGTTACGGTACTTCTATTTTTAATTTTTTTTTTTGTATTTTTCTGAAGCTGGAAATGGGGAGAGACAGTCAGACAGACTTCCGCATGTGCCTGACCGGGATCCACCCGGCACGCCCACCAGGGGGCGATGCTCTGCCCCTCCCGGGCGTCGCTCTGTTGCGACCAGAGCCACTCTAGCGCTTGGGGCAGGGGCCAAGAAGCCATCCCAGCACCCGGGCCATCTTTGCTCCAATGGAGCATCAGCTGCGGGAGGGGAAGAGAGAGACAGAGAGGAAGGAGAAGGGGAGGGGCGGAGAAGCAGATGGGCGCTTCTCCTGTGTGCCCTGGCCGGGAATCGAACCCGGGACTTCTGCACGCCAGGCTGACGCTCTACCACTGAGCCAAACGGCCAGGGCCTATTTTTAATTTTTTGAGGAACCTCTATCCTGTTTTCCATGGTGGCTACACCAATTTACAATCCCACCAACAGTACATGAGGGTTCCCTTTTCTTTACATCCTCACCAACACTTATTTATTGATTAATTAATGGTAGCCATTCTGACAGGTATGAGGTGATAACTTATTATTTTAACTTGCATTTCTCTAGTTATTAGTAATGTTTAACTTCTTTTCATATGTCTACTGGCCATCTGTAGGTCCTCTTTGGGAAAATTTTTATTCAAGTATTTTGCCTATTGTTTTTCTTTTCTTTCTTTTTTTTTTTTTTTTTTTTTTTTTTTTTTGTATTTTTCTGAAGTGAGAAGCATGGAGGCAGAGAGACAAACTCCTGAATGTGCCCTTCCGGGATTCACCAGCATGCCCACTAGAGGGTGATGCTCTGCCCATCTGGGGCGTTGCTCCATTGCAACCGGGGCCATTCTAGCACCTGAGGCAGAGGCCATGGAGCCATCCTCACTGCCTGGGCCAACTTTGCTCCAATGGAGTCTTGGCTGTGGGAGGGAAAGAAAGAGATAGAGAGAAAGGAGAGGAGGAAGGGTGGAGAAGCAGATGGGCACTTCTCTTGTGTGCCCTGGCTGGGAATCCCAGGACTTCCACATGCTGGGCCAATGCTCTAGCACTGAACCAACCAGCCAGGGCTCTTCCCATTTTTTTAAGTGAGAGGAGGGGAGATAGAGAGACAGACTCCTGCATATGACCTGACCAGGATCCAAGTGGCAACTCCCATCTGGGGCCGATGCTCAAATCAACTGTGCTATCCTTAGTGCCTGGGGCTAAGGCTCAGACTAGTAGAGCCACAGGCTGCAAGAGGAGAAGAGAGAGAGAAGCAGGAGAGGGCAGGGAAAAGAAGCAGATGGTTGCTTCTCCATGTGTACCCTGACTGGGGATGGAACTTGGGATGTCTACATGCCGGGCCAACACTCTATCCACTGCAGCAACTGGTCAGGGTCCTTCTGCCCATTTTTATATGGGATTTTGTGTGTGCGTGTGTGTGTGTGTGTGCGCGTGCGCGTGTTGTGTGTGTGAACTTGTATGAGTTCCTTATATGTATTGGCTATTAACCCCTTGTCAGTTGTATTATTGGTGAATATCTTCTCTTACTCAGTAGGTTGTCTTTTCATATTGTTGGTGGTTTCCTTGTGAAAAACCTTTTTGGTTTAATGTAGTACCATTTGTTTATTTTTTCTTTTGTTTTCTTTGCCTGGGGAGACATGTCCAAAAAAATATTGTGAAGAGTGATGTCACAGTTTACTGCCTATGTTTTCTTATAGGATTTTTATCATTTCGGATCTTATACTTGTCTTTAATTCATTGTGAGTTTATTTTTGTATATGGTAGAAGAAAAAGGTTTATTTCCATTCCTTTTTTTTCTTTTCTTTTCTTTTGAAAGTATCTGTCCAGTTTTCCTAACACCATTTATTGAAGAGACTGTCTTTACCCCATTATATATATCTCTTGCCTCTTTTATCATAGATTAGTTGACCATATATATTTGAGTTTATTTCTGGGCTTTCTATTCTGTTTCATTGATTGATGTATCTGTTTTTATTCCAGTATCATACTGTTTTGATTACTATAGTCTTGTAGTATAGATTGATACCAGGTAGCATAATAGCTCCAACTTTGTTTTTCTTTCTCAAGATTGTATTGACTATTTGGATTCTTTTATGGGTTAATGTACATTTTATCATTATTTGTTCTACTTCTGTGAAAAGTGCTATTAGTAGTTTGATAGGGATTACATTGATATGTTGACTGCTTGGGTAGTATAAATATTTTGACAATGTTAATTCTTTCTATTTAAGAGCATGGTATATTCTTCCATTTATTTACATCTTCTTTAATTTCTTTCTTCAATGTCTTATAGTTTCCGGAATAATACATAGTATGTATTATGTCATCTAAAAATAATGACAATTTTATTTCTTTCTTTATAATTTGGATGCTTTTTATTTATTTATTTTTGTCTGATTGATGTAGCTAGAACTTTCAGTACTATGTTCAATAAAAATAGTGAAAGTGGACATCCTTGTCTTGTTCATGATCTTAAAGGAAGAACTTTCAGCTTTTACCATTGAGTATTACCTTAACTGTGGGTTTGTCATATATGACCTTTATTATGTGGAATATGTTTCCCCTATTTCTATTTTTCTGAGAGTTTTTATCACTAATGATAGTTGGCTTTTATCAAATCCCTTTTCTCCATCTGTTGATATGATCATACAATTTCCATTCTTAAGTTTGTTTATGTGGTATATCATGTTGATTGTTTTGTGGATATTGAATAAACTAGCATCCCAGAAATAAATTCCACTTGATCATGATTATGCTATTTTTAATATATTGCTGAATTTAGTTTGCTAATATTTTTTAAGGATTTTCCAATCTAAGTTCATCACGGATATTGTCCTATACTCTAAATTTTGTAATATCTTTGCTGGTTTTGGTGTCAGGGTAACATTGACCTTGTAAAATGAGTTTGGGAGCCTTCCCTCCTCTTCAGTGTTTTGAAATAGTTTGAGTAGAGTAGGTGTTAATTTTTTTCTATAAATGTTTGGTATGAGCTATTTTTATATATATTTATGAAGAAATGTAAAGAGAATAGGGATTATTTAGCCTATAGAAACAGGGTTTCTCAACCTCAGCTCTATTGATGTTTTGGGCTGGATAATTCTATGTTGTGGTGGAGAAGAGGAGAGGGAAAGGAAAAGAGGGATGGTCTTCTCCTGTGCATGTAAAATCTGTGGTGGCATCCTGGCCTCTACCCACTAAATGCCAGGAGCACTCTACCATAGCCCCTACTTATGGTAACCAAAAATGTCTCCAGAATTACCAAGTGTACCGTTAAGAATCACCACTGTAAAAGCAGTTATAGTCTTCAATTAAGTGACTGAAAATAAACTATCAACCTAATGAGCACCGATTTTTCAACTCTACTCTGCAGAACAATGGCAAACACTATTCACAATTTTAAGAAGAAAATAATAGCCATATACTTAGTACTTGGAATAGTTTATCAAATGCAGCCCTTTGAACAATATGTCCTGGTTTGCTCACGGTGTCAGCATTGAAACTCTTAACTTCTAGAAACCATACCCTCACTCTTTATTTTTATAATTTGTAGAACTCAAAGAAGGGGAATCACTCTGTATTTGTTGGTGATGAAGGGAACTGACATTTGTTGGGTGTCTGTTTTGTATTAGTCAGATGCCTTACATGTTTATACTGCTTCATCTTCATAGTTTTGCTGCTAGGTGGATGATCCCATATCACAGATAAAGAGTAATTCAGAAACTTCCTTGTATGATAGAGCTAGCAAATGCAGAAGGATAGTGCAGCTCCAGGTATTTTCTGATCTAATGCCTGCATTATTTCCACCACTCCACTCTTACTACTGGTCTTATTTTTGAATTTTAAGTTGCAATTTGATTTTTTTAGGATCTTTGCAAAGTGTTTCTAAGTGAGGGAAGCGGGAACATAATTTCCAGCTCAACAGTCTATTACAGTTGAGTTCTCATTAGAAAGTTTCCAAGTTCTTTGGAGTAAACTCCCTCCACCTTCGTGTTTTGTCTTTCAGTACAGAAAGAGAAGGTACAAAACACTAGAGCATCCTGTCCTGGAAGCAGAATCAAACTTGAGGCTACTATAAGGTATCATGTTCACTAGAGGCCCAGAGACTATAGTTGGAGTCCATTAGATTCAAACAATCTTAAATTCCATCAAGCTCCCAGGTAAGTTTCTCAATATATCAGTTAATTATATTGCATAATGGCCCATCTGCTGTAAAAGACATATTGATTAACAACAAAATTATATTACAAATATTTCATTATGTTAGAAATGCTATTATCAGTGTCTCAGTTCACTGTAACAGGACTAAGCAAAGTAGCTTAAAATTGCCCTTCAGTCATGGGAGAATTCAGGGGAGAGGAGGTTGGAGAATGACATAAATAGCTAAGTATGAATGTAGCTTATAGGGTCTGGAATGCAACTAAAAATAAGTTGAATGTTTCTACACTGGAACTAAAATCAAGGCAACCACAGGGTTGTATAATGCTGTTCTTGGAATGGCATTTATATAAATGCCAGTGAGAAAATTAAAGGTAACTTAAAGTTGCTAGATGTCACTTATTAATTGAGCATGACTTGTAAAAGAAATAAATTGACTTATTAAAATAATTTATTTAAGAATAATTTTATCTTTCCAAGGTTTAGACAGAGAGATAACTTTTTAGTCAGGATAAAAAGAAAAAAAATTGAATTCAGTAGAACTCCAATGTGTGGGTGATAAATTCTTCAGGTAATTAAAATAGTGTTCAATATTTGGCAAATCATTTTATTTATTGGAAATTTGAAGAAGAATAACGTTCTGTATTGCCACATGTGTTCCAGTGACAAAGTAGCACATTAGCAGATTTTGACAACACTGACCTTTTGTCTCTAATCTCATTGTTAGTTTTTTTCTCTAAACAAACAAGAAATTTGTGGATTACTAATCTTCATGAGGGGATTACTAATCATTACTGGTTTTCTAAGAAACTCAAAAATTACATCATGAGATGTAGCATTGAAGATACTCTTTAGATGATCCAGTCGAAAGAGACAATTCAAGGAACATGAGAATCATCTTCAAATATTTGAATAGATTGCAAGTGGAAGACATTAAGTTTTTATAAGTAGCAAAGGAGTACATAATTGGGATCTTGCGTGGAAGTTACATGGAAACAGATTTCAGCATCACTGGAAGGCAGTTAGAACACAAGGCTGTTCCAAAAATGGAATGGGCTGCATGATGGAATCGTGAATTTTCAGGTACAGCAAGTTTATGTGTATTTGTTCATTTAACAAGTAATTATATTGGTAAGTGACTACTATGTGTCAGGCACTGGTCTAACTTTTGGGAACGTTACAGACGAGAAAGACAAGGTCCCTGATCTCGTGGAATTTATATTGTAGAGTTGGGTTGACAAACTCTTTTCTGTAAAGTGCCAAATAGAGAACATTTTAGGCTTTGGAGGCCACATAGTCTTTGTTGCAACTACAAACTCTGCCATTGTTTTGCAAAAGCATCCAGAGTCCAGGAACTGGCAAACTATGGTCTGTTAGCCAAATCTTGCCCAACATCTACTTTTATAAATAAAGTTATATTGGAACACAGCCACACTCATTTGCTTCTAAATTTCCTCTAGGCATATCTGTCTTTAACAACAGAGCTGAGTATTGGTGACAGAGATGGTGTGCCCCATAAAGCCTAAACTATTTACCATCTTACCCTTTACAGAATATCTTTTTTGATCCCTTCCATAGAAAATGTATAAACAAATGATGTGGCTGTATTTTAATAAGATTTTATTTATGAACACAAAGTTTTAATTGTATATAATTTTACATCAGAAAATATTCTTAAACATTTTTTTTTTACAATCATTTAAAACTGTGATATATTCTTAGCTTACAGGCTATATTGAAACCGAGGTAGGCTGGGTTTGGCCTATGGGTCATAGTTTGCTAATCCTTGTTCTATAGTATTTCAGCAAATTTACATATCTTGAGTAGTTCTACTTTCACTGGTGAGAATCTATGTGTAATTTTATTTATACTGATAATCACATTACATCATTATGGTAATAAAATGTCTTGTTGATCAGAGGAGGCTACCGAAGTGGTTATAGTAGTTATTTCTGGAGTGTGGGGCTTTTTTGATAAAATTCTAGCTGCTTCCCAATTCCCTTTTACCACTGTAGTGTGAAATCCTGATTAGAACACCTGAATGTGCCCTGGCCGGTTGGCTCAGCGGTAGAGCGTCGGCCTAGCGTGCGGAGGACCCGGGTTCGATTCCCGGCCAGGGCACACAGGAGAAGCGCCCATTTGCTTCTCCACCCCTCCGCCGCGCTTTTCTCTCTGTCTCTCTCTTCCCCTCCCGCAGCCAAGGCTCCATTGGAGCAAAGATGGCCCGGGCTCTGGGGATGGCTCTGTGGCCTCTGCCTCAGGCGCTAGAGTTGCTCTGGTCACAACATGGCGACGCCCAGGATGGGCAGAGCATCGCCCCCTGGTGGGCAGAGCATCGCCCCATGGTGGGCGTGCGGGGTGGATCCCGGTTGGGCGCATGTGGGAGTCTGTCTGACTGTCTCTCCGTTTCCAGCTTCAGAAAAATGAAAAAAAAACAACAACAAAAAAAAAACAAACAAACAAACAAAAAAACATCTGAATGTGCCAGCATTGTATTTTAGCTTAATACATAATATCACACTGTCTATGCTGAAGTATGTCAAAGTAAATTACAGACATTTGAACACTTTAATATGCAGAGATGTTTATTTAACTTTTCTTTGCCTAAGTGCTCCCTTTATGGGCTTTGGGACTTACTTTGCATAGTTAAAAAGGTCATCCATCTGGGAGATTCTATTTAAAAGTTGGCTGTAATTCCCTCCCCACCCCCAAATAACAATTTTTCCTTCATGTCACACATCAAAACAAACAACTCATGGTCAAATAGAAAAAGAAGTATTTGACTGGGTGTTTGAAATGACTAATAAGTTCAGTTTTAAATGGTTGACCTCATAATTAACCTCTTGTAGGTACTCCTTGAATATTTTGTTCTCAGATCATTTTAGTTTTTTTTCTAGGATAAATTTTTCTTTTTGATAAATAGGCTACCACTATGTTGAAACTCTCTTAGGCAAGCTATGAGCCATTCTTTTATCCTGTAGTTATTGATCTTCTCCCCTCAAGCCATCTCTCTTCAGTTGTTAAAAGATCGTAGGACTCTTCTGTTTTCAGAATATTTTTCTTGCTTCTTGTTACATTAGTGGATTTAATTCTGAAAACTGAAATTACTTTTGAGTAATAAAATGACACCCCCCCATAGATAAAACATGTTTTGTTATTGTGTGATTAGTTTGCCAAAGGGTGGACTAGTGATGCTTTTGAAGAGCTGTTGGCCTAAGAGAGCAGGCGCCATGGCTTATTCCTGGAAACTCCCAAAGAGGGGCAGCTGAGACTAAATAAAACCTTGGCAATGTTCTAATCATTGCGATGACCTTAAACTAAATCATTTATAGCAGTATTGCCCTCAAACATAAAAGGTGACATTTCCTTGGCTTATTTGTCTGACTTGTTTACTTGCTTTGGAATGAAAACAAATCTGTGTTTTGTGACATAAAGGATAGGATGAAATTTCCATTGACTTCAACCACTAACTGCTTGCCATTTTCCGCCAAGAAGCTTGTTAGAGAGCAGTTAAGTCAACTTGACTAAAGGGGTGATTGCTTTATGTGGCCAAATCTTTATTTGAAAGTTCTTCAAAGTATGGTTTTTTTTTTATGTAAACATGTTTATATAACATTTGTAAAAAATTTATTAGTGTGAGTTATATATATAAAGAATACAAACAAATTTAGTGTCCTCCAAAAAACACTAACAGCACTTCCTCACTTCCTATAAAAAAGATATTTAATTTTGAAAGTAAAAAGATGACCTCTGTTGGGAGGGCATAGACACAAGTCCTGTAAAATTGATGTTGATTCAGGGCATGGAAAAATGTAAGGACATTGGTGTCATAATTTGAAAAAAGTGATTACAGTTATTTTATTCAATATAATCTTCTGTGTACAGCCTCAATTCCATTGACCCACTATTGCAAGGTTATATTCTTTGGTCAAATCCAGACTCTGGTTAAATACAACTCTGTTGTATTCACAAATGATTCTGCCTGGACTAAAGCAGCTGATTATAGGTGGGAAGCACATAGTTTTGAGAATGGCAACATCTTCATTTCATAACACTAACCTAAGTGGGCCCTTAATATTTTTGCAACTCCACTTCACTTCTCTTTCGTTCACCTTTCTCCTCTCGCAGACTATTTTCTTACACTCTGAGGAGTGTTTATAATTGTGTGCAGAGTGCATTGGGATTGAGAGGGTGGACATAAATTACCACAGTTGGTTTAGAGAGTGTCAGGCCCTACAATCAAATGCAGTATCAAAAATTTTTAGTCAGTCTCTAGTGTTTAAAAAAATTTCAGAGACCAAATCCTTCATAAGATGATGGTGCTTAAGGATTGTCTTGGAAAAAAAACTATAGAAAACTTGTGGAATAGTCCTTTAGAGTAAGATATAAATGCAGCAGCTAGCTCTAAAACTTAATAATTTCAATATAGAACTTTTACAACATAATACTTAAATTATTGTTTTATAAAATTTCAAAAAATAAAATGAAGTATTATTTATTTTAGGAAAAACACTCAAGAAAATATAATTTTCTTACTATATCTTTCAAAATTAAGTGAACTCCTTCTGACATCTACTTGTGATAGCTAGTGTCGAAATTTTATAGCATGCATTAATTTGAATCATATCTATCCTGAATTTCTTTTTTTCTTTCCTTTTTCAAGTGAGAAGAGTGAAGATAGACAGACTGCTACATGTGCCCTGACTGGCATCCACACAGCAACCCCCATCTGGGGCCCATGTGAGACCATGCTCACAACCGAGCTATTTTTAGTGCCTGAGGCAGAGGCTCTGTGGAGCCATCCTCTCAGCACCTTGGCCAATGCACTTGAACCAATAGAGCTATGGATGCAGAAGGGGAAGAGAGAAAAGGGAAAGAGGAGGAATAGAGAAGCAGATGGTTGCTTCTCCTGTGTGCCCTGACAAGGAATTGACCTGGGACATCCACATGCCGGGTCACTGAGCCAACCGGTCAGGGCCAGTTCTCTCTGTATGAAATCTCATTAATTTGTTAAGACCTACCTCAGATGATATCTCTTTTACTAAAGATTTTTCTAAACTTAGAGTTAACCATGCCCTACAAGGTAAAATGTTACTCCTATTTTTATTTGGTCATTTTATAAAGTGAAGTATTTAAAATACAATTTTTATTAATAAAATTATAGGAGGTCTTTGCGTTTTAAATTTTTTAGCAACATGGCACAGTACATATTTGTAAATGATTGCATTTACAAACCTTTGAAGTAGCTACACTAAATATAAAGTATGAAATTTTAAAACAAGTAATTCAGCCTCTTTAACTCAAAAAAGATTTACATAAAATTGGCTAAAGGGTTCCAAATCCTTTTCAAAGAAATTAATGACTCAATAAGGGGGTTGTGAGTTCACAGAAATCTTTTTTTTTTAACAGAGACAGAGAGAGAGAGAGAGAGAGAGTCAGAGAGAGGGATAGATAGGGACAGACAGACCTGAATGGAGAGAGATGAGAAGCATCAATCAGTTTTTCATTGCGACACCTTAGTTGTTCATTGATTGCTTTCTCATATGTGCCTTGACTGCGGGCCTACAGCAGACCAAGTAAACCCTTGCTCGAGCTAGCGACCTTGGGTCCAAGCTGGTGAGCTTTTGCTCAAACCAGATGAACCTGCACTCAAGCTGGCGACCTCGGGGTCTCGAACCTGGGTCCTTCCGCATCCCAGAACAATGCTCTATCTACTGCGCCACTGCCCGGTCAGTTCACAGAAATCTTTAAATCTAATTATTATTCTTTAAAACTAGTATTCAACTAAGACTAATATTTCAGAATCAATATCTTTAAGCCTGATTTTCCCCTAACTGTTGCAAAGTGAAAACCGGAAATAATCAGTGATCAACATTAATTTTAAATTATACAAGTTTGTTGATAGAGCTCATGATAATTGCTTTACTTGAATTTCTCTAATTTTCTTACAGTTTAAGTAACCCATTTACCATTTGAAATAGATATTTAAAAATGCCATATCACTTAATAGTATTTTTAATTAAATATTTAAATTTTGATCCTTTGAAGCAAGAAATTCTATGATAGTACCTAAAAATAAAAAATAATGTCATTAAATGTTTACTATGTAGAGCCATTTTATTTTCACATGTAGAATAATAATATTAAAACTCTTCCTCATTGCCAATATTCAGTTTATAAAGTAATCTATTATTCAAGACATTACTCTTTATGTAGTAACACTTCTAACAACATTCTTTTATTTGTGATGACATTCTCAAAGATTCTTGCTGACTAAGCCTTGTTGATGAATATGTAATTAAATGCTAAAGTATGGTACTACTTTTTTTTTTTTTTTTTTTTTTTTTAGTGAGAAAGACAGAGAGAGAGGCAGAGAGAGGGACAGATAGGAACAGACAGGCAGGAAGGCAGAGATATGAGAAGCATCAATTCTTTGTTGCAACACCTTAGTTCAGTTGTTCTCAAAGTGTGTGCCAGGGTGCACTGGTGCACCTTAGGAAGATTTCCAGGTGCACCCTATGGTATTCCAGAGAAATATGTGCGTGTTGGGGACCAAAAAACCAACAGCAATTTCAGAGTTTAGATTTTTGGGGACAGAGGTGTGGGGAATTGGCTGTAAGCTGACAGTCTGCCCGACCCCCCACCTCATTTGCCTGATTAGGTTGAAAAGGCTGTTAAGCTGTAGTGCTGGATTGTTTACCCTACCCCCCATGTTCCTCAGAAAGACTGGAGGCAAGTTTCTTCTATCCTTTGTTTGGTGTAAAGTTAAGATGATATTTATGGTGGGGTTTTTTTGCGCTTGATACAATTAAGAGTAAAAAGAGAAGACTTCTTCAATGTATTGATGAGGAAATGAGAATTTGCCTTTCAAATATCGATATATGCCCAAACATTGAAGAAATTGCTAGGACATATCAGGCTCATGTTTCTCATAAACACAAGAATGAAAAACTTAACACATTCACACTGGGACCTAATTTACTAAATCTTACTAAGAATATATCTCTATATATAAAAAGATAACTTTTATGCCTTTTTAAAAATTTTTTAACCCCTCTTTTTTACAAATTCTAAAAAGCATAACTCAAAAAATATAATATAAAAATGTTTTTTAATGTCAGAATAAATTTAATTTTGTCATATTTATTTTGTTTAATTACCATAAAAGCATGCTTGGACTTTATATTTTTCTTTAATATTTGACTTAATTATTATAACATAATTCTCAGAAATTTGTATATACTGCATCTATAATTATTTCTAGAATTTTAATTGTGCTCTGACTTCAAAAAGTTTGAGAACCACTGCCTTGTAGGTAGAGCACAGAGCATTTACCTAGCAGCTGTGGCTGATGCAATGCTGTGAGAATACTCCAGCTCTCTGAACCCTCCTGGGCACACCCAGGAAGGGGGCTCGCCCACTATATGAAAATGACTCAGCGCTAACCAGGCAGCTCCCTGACCTTTTCAGCCATTGGCTTTGAAGAACATGCTGTAACACCCTATAGGCCAAACCTGTGTATATAAGCTAGCTTACTTCCTGAATAAATCAGATCTGCATCACTGAACCTGGTCTCCAGAGTTGGGTCTTTGCATCTCTGTCATCCTCAACCCTGGCAGTACTTGTCCACAACTGGAGCCCAAATAGGGACCCAGCTGGCACTCAAAGGATGGGTGAGTGACCCTCTGCAATGGGAAACCTTCTCCCTTACTCCCAACCCCTGCAGGCTCGAGCCCTGCACGCCCTATTGCAGAGTAGGCAAGTTAAAGTTAGTGAAAAGGATCTTTGTACCTACTGGGAAATCCTCTCAGGTTTCAACCCTTGGCTCTGGGACACACCTCTTTGTGACCCTGAACTTGGGCCCGAGCTTTTTGGTGTATCCATTCTGCTGAAGTACATGGGGGACAAACCTTCCCTCTAGGCCTCATTCCTGCCCTGCTAGCAATACATGCCTGCTGACCAGTGCTCCTGCTGGGGACCCTCCACTGGTGCCAAAAATATTACAGGTTACTCCTCTCTCAGGAGCCCCTACCTCCCTATTTTCCCCCCTCCACTGAGGAGGAAAGTAGTTTAGCCACCGAGTTTGATGGACTTGCAGCCAAGCATGCAGAAATGAAACTAGATATATTAGAAAGCGCACCATCAGCTCCGCCACCCGAAGAAATGGAATTCACTACTTCTGCATTCCCTGCCTGGGCTCAATGCCCCACCTTAGCCTCTCAGATGACATTTTCCATCCCAGCTTTAGCTCCAACACATGTTCCCACTGCAGACCCATGGGCCAGCCTATATGCCCCCATGTGTCTTTTTTCTTTTCCCCCCTTGTTTGTCTGTCTGTCTGTCTTGTCTATTTTTCTATATCTCTCGCTCTCTCTTTCTCCCCTTTTCCTCTCTCTGAAATGACGCTGGAAGGACCCAGCCACGGCACAGTGGCAGGGATCACACTCTCTTCTAACACAATGAAGAGGTTATGCTTGTATTTTTCAGCCAATTTGGATCCCAGAATCCCCCAACCTGCTTGACAGAGTTTCTTGGGCACCTACTAAGTGGTTCAGTCTTCACCTCAAAGCCACAGCCCTGGCCTTCTCCACACCGACTATGCCTGAGGGGAGGAGGTCCTCAGTGCTCCAGAAGAAGACCTCATGGCCAGTGTGCACACCCCATCAGCTGGGGGGATGTAGAGGCTTTAGTGGGGCGGGCCCAGAGAATGGCCCCTAATGGACCCCCAGGTCCAGGCACTCTGTTCCTCCTCATGTGTGCCATTATTACAGTGAACTCCAAGGCATGAGGAGATCTTCACATCTGGGTGGCTTTCCCCACCCTGGCACAATTATGCCTGTTGAAGTTAATAGCCCACAATTTCCAGCAGTATATTCCAGTAACTGCTCCCTTAGTCTCCCTTGTGACAATAGTGGCCAGGAATCCCAACAGTGGAATGGTACTATATGGGATAACCTCAGTGACCCAACGCTACTTAAATTTACTCTGAATAATAATAACACTGTCCCCTTGGAAGGGTGGGTCCTCCTTCAAAATCATACTACGGGGGACTTTGCTGAAAACAGTACTACCAACCAAGGCTCAGTGCTTGGCCTACAAGCCCTCTTCCCCTAGCTACCAATAGCTGGGCCTGCCCTACTAACTTTGCCTTCCCGGGGTCACCTCTTTGCCCATTCTTGTATGACGAATATCTAAGAACATTCCTGAGAGAAGGAACTCTCTGGAGAGACTGCTGCATTGCCTCTGGCCCGGATGCACAGACCATCAACCTTGGAGTTTGGCATTGGAAGCTGAGAGATGGAATACAATCATATGCAGTATGCAGCCTGTGGCAAGCCACTCATTCTCTGTTTGGACACTGAGACCTTTGTGGGAAGGGGACATGCATGGACCTATGTCCATTTTTCATAATCAAAATGGAATTGTGTTTAACAGCACCTGGAAGGTCTCTGTAATACAATGGGAGGGAAATGGCATCCCAACCCTTAGGACGAATCCCCTGTTTAAGACCCGTTCTACTTCCTAACTAGCAAACATTACAAAAGCTTACCTCATTGTTTAATCCAGTAATCTATTAGCATATAGTATAATAGGTATTATAGTTGTTTTAGTTCTACTAGGGTTCCATTGCATAATGCGTAACATTCAGAAGCTACAGCAGCAACATTCATCAAGCAAGTTCAACTGAGCTTAATTAAAAGAGAAGGGGGAAATGTAGGTAGAGCATAGAGCATTTACCTGGCAGCTGTGGCTGACGCAATGCTGTGAGAATACTCCAGCTCCCAAAACCCTCCTGGGCACACCCAGGAAGGGAGCTTGCCCATTATACAGAAATGATTCAGTGCTAACCAGGCAGCTCCCTGACCTTTTCAGCCATTGGCTTTGAAGAACACACTGTAACACCCTATAGGCCAAACCTGTGTATATAAGTTAGCTTACTTCCTGAATAAATTGGATCTGTGTCACTGAACCTGATCTCTGGAATCGGGTCTTTGCATCTTCATCATCCTTACCCCCGGCAGGACTTGTCCACACTGCCTTAGTTGTTCATTGATTGCTTTCTTATAGGTGCCTTGATCAGAGGGCTACCGCAGAGTGAGTGACCTTTTGCTCAATCCAGTGACCTTTGTGCTCAATTTAGTGACCAGGGGGTCTGTCTATGATCCTATGCTCAAGCCAGCAACCTTGTGCTAAAGCTAGTGAGCCTGCGTTCACAACGACGACCTCAGAGTTTCGAACCTGGGTCCTCTATGTCCTACTCCAATGCTCTATCCACTTTGCCACAGCCTGATCAGATGGGGTGCCACTTTTTGTAAAGGGTGCTATACTTTTTGTTTTGTGTTTCTTTGGTTATTTTCAGAAGTGGAACTGTTGGGTCATAAAGTAGTTTCATGTTTAGTATTTGAGGATGTTCTATACCGCTTTCCACAGTGGCTGCACCAATCTGCGTTCCCACCAATGAGGGTTCACTTTTCTCCAAATTTTCAGCAACACTTATTGTTTGTTGATTTATTGATGAGCGTTATTCTCACAAATGTGAGGTGATATCTCATTGTGGTTGTAATTTGCATTTCTCTGATGATTACTGGTGTTGAGCATCTTTTCATATATCTATTGACCATCTATCTGTATGTTTTCTTTGGATAAGTAACTATTCAGTTCTTTTGCTCATTTTTTAATTGGGTGATTTTTTTGTTTGTTTTGAGATTTATAAGTTCCTTGTAAATTTTGCATATTAAGCCTTTATTAATTGTTTCAACAAATATGTTCTCTCATTCAGTGAGATGTCTTTTCATTTTCTCAATAGTTTCCTTTGCTGTGCAAAAACTTATTGTATGATGTGGTCACATTTGTTTATTTTTTAAAAATTTCCCTTGCTTGAAGTGATATAGCAGAAAAAATATTGCTATAAGACATGTCCAAGATTTTACTGTCTTTGTTTTTTTCTAGAATTTTTATGGTTTTGAATCTAACACTTAAGACTTTAATTCACTATAAGTTTATTCTTGTGTACAGTTGTCCCTCGCCATATTGCTGTACACTTTTTGCACTCTCACTGTATTGAGGATTTTTAAATTGTATATATCTAATTTTGTATCGTGGATTTTTTGCTATATCGTGGGGTTTTGTGGTATATAGGTATTTTTATATATTTTTGTGGTAAAAAAGCAAGATAAGTGTGGGAAAGGTTAATAACAGTGTAGGAAAGGTTTATAAGAGTGTGGGGAGGGTTTGTAAAGCCTTAAAATATATAAATAATAAAATAAATGTAAGGTTGCTACTTTGTAGATTTTTGCCTATTGTGGGGGGTTCTGGAACCCAACCCCCATGATAGATGAGGGACCACTGTATGGTGTAAGAAGGTGGTCTAGTTTCATTTTTTTTGTACATATCTGTCCAACTTCTGTACCTCCATTTATTGAATAGACTGTCCTTACCCCACTGTATGTTCTTGCCTCCTTTCAAATATTTATTGACTATAAAGTTGTGGATTTATTTCTGAGCTCTCTATTCTATTCTATTGACCTATATGTCTTTTTCATGCCAGTATCATGCTGTTTCGATTACTATGGCCTTGTAGTATAATTTGATATCAGGTAATATAATTCCTTCAACTTTGTTCTTCTTTCTCAAAATTACTGTGTGTGTGTGTGTGTGTGGTTCCATACAAATTTTTGAAATATTTGTTTAAGTCTTGTGAAATAAGACATTGGTGTCTTGATAGGAATTGTACTGGATCTATAGATTGCTTTGAGTAGTATGAACATTTTAATAAAGTTAATTCTTCCTATCCATGAATACAGTAAATCCTTCCAGTTATTTGTATCTTCTTCAATTTCTTCAGTGTCTTATAATTTCCCAAGTACTGGTGTTTTACATCCTTGGATAAATTTATTCTGGGGTATTTTATTCTTTTTAAAACAATTGTGAATGGGATTGTCTTCTTAGTTTCCCTTTCTGATAGTTCATTATTGGTGTATAAAAATGCAATTGATTTCTGTATATTTATTTTGCTACTTTACTGAATTATTTATCAGTTCTAGTAGTTCCTTGTTCGGGTCTATGTGTATTCTTTCTATACAATATCATGTCATCTTCAAACAGTGACAGCTTTAATGTTTCCTTTTCAATCTGGATGCTTTTTATTTACTCTACTGATTGCTGAGGCTAGGACTTCCACTACTATGTTGAATAGAAGTGGTGAAAGGAAACATCCCTGTCTTGTTCTTTTTTTATTTTATTTTTTTCTTTTGAGAGAGACAGAGAGAGTCAGAGAGAGGGACAGATAGGGACAGACAGACAAGAAGGGAGAGAGATGAGAAACATCAATTCTTCATTGTGGTTCCTTAATTGTTCATTGATTGATTTCTCCTAGTGCCTTGACTGGGGGCTACAGCAGACTGAGTGATCCCTTGCTCAAGCCAGCGAGCTTGAGCTCAAGCTGGTGAGCCTTGCTCAAACCAAATGAGCTTGCACTCAAGCTGGTAACCTTGGGGTCTTGAACCTGGGTTCTCCACATCTCAGTCCGACGTTCTATCCACTGTGCCACCACCTGGTCAGGCTTGTTCTTGATCTCAATGGAAAGCTCTTTTAGTTTTTGCCCTTGCCAATTGAATATGATGTTGGCTGTGGGTTTGTCATATATAGCTTTTATTACATTGAGTATGTTCCTTCTATTACCACTTTTCTGAGAGCTTTTTATCTAAATGGGTGTTAGATTTTATCAAATGCATTTTCTATATCTATTGATATGATCATGTGGCTTTTAGCCTTCATTTTGTTTATGAAGTGATCACGTTAATTGATTTGCAAATATTGTACCAACCTTGCATCTCTGGAATAAATACCACTTGATCGTGGTTTATGATATTTTTAGTGTATTGCTGGAACTGGTTTTCTAATATTTTGTTGAGAATTTTAGCATCTATGTGCATCAGGGACATAGGCTGATAATTTTTTTTTTGTAGTATCTTTATCTGGTTTTAGAATTAGGATAATGCTAGCCTTATAAAATGAGCTTGGAAGTTTTTCCTCTTCTTGAATTTTTTGAAATAGCTTGAGAAGGATAGGTGTTAATTCTTGGACTATTTTGTAAAATTTACTTGGGAAGCCATCTGGTCCAGGACTTTTGTTTGCTGGGAGTTTTTTTTGTTTGTTTGTTTTGTTTGTTTGTTTTTTTATGGCTACAACTTTACTAATTTGTCTATTCAGATTCTCTGATTCTTTCTGATGCAGTTTTGGAAGATTATGTCTAGGAATTTATCTATTTCATTAAGATTGTCCAATTTGTTGGCATATAGTTGTTTGTAATATTTTCTTATAATCATTTTTATTTCTTTGTGTCAGTTGTTACTATTCTTGTTTAATTTCTAATTTTATTTATTTAAGTACTCTATTTTTTCTTTATGAGTCTGGTTAAAGGTTTGTTAATCCTGTTTATCTTTTCAAAGAACCACCTCTTAGATTTATTGATTTTTTTTTTAGATTCTACTTTATTTATTTCTGTTCTGATCTTTATTATTTCCTTCCTTTGACTCACTTTGGGCTTTGTTTGTTGTTCTTTTCCAAGTTTCTTTAAGTGTATGATAATATTGTTTATTTCAGATTTTTCTTGTTTCTTGAGGTAGGCCTGTAATTTTTTTTTATAAAAATTTTTTAGAATTTTATTTATTCATTTTAGAGAAGAGAGAGAAAGAGGAGAGAGAGAGGAAGAAGAGGAAGAAGCAGGAAAAATCGACTCCCATATGTGCCTTGATCTGCAATGATCAGGGTTTCAAACCAGTGACCTCAGCATTCCAGGTTGATGTTTTATCTATTGCACTATTACAGGTCATACATAGTCTTGTAATTCCATGAGCTTTCCTCTTAGAACTGCTTTTGCTGTTTCCTATAAATGTTGAATTGTTGTGTTTTCATTTTCATTTGTTTCAAGTAATCTTTTGACTTGTTCCTTGATCTCATTGTGAACATCATTCATTATTTAGTAGCAAGTTGTTTAGCCTCCATGTCTTTGTGTGTGTGTTTTCTTGTGGTTGATTTCTAGTTTTATACCATTATGGTCAGAGAAGATATTTGGTATGATTTCAATCTTAACCCATTTATGCCTCATGTTTCATTATTGGAACAGCATTGATGAGGAAGTTATTTATTTTCTACTGCTCAAGGTCTGATTTTTCACTCATGTCTACCTCCTGAGGGTATGTGTTATCACGAGGTGCACAAAGTTAGTCACTGCTGCAGATACTGGCATGCTGGGAGCATGTCAAAAGTGATGTGAATTTTTAGAAAAGTTTTGAAGAACTGAATTTAAAAAATTTCAACCTCTGCCATAAATGGGTTAATTTATTGAGACTTGTTTTGTGTCCTAACATGTAGCCTATCCTAGAAAATGTTTCCTGTGTACTTGAAAAGAATGTATATTCTGTTGCTTTGGGGTGAAATGCTCTGAGGATATCAATTAAATTCAGCTGACTTAATGTGTCATGTAGGCTGTCATTTCCTTGTTGATTTTCTGTCTGGAAGATCTATCCATTGATGTCAATGGGTGTTAAAATATCCTACTATGACTGTATTTCTGTTAATATCTGCCTTTGTGTCCATCAAGATTTGCTTTACATATTTAACTGCTCTTATGTTGAGTGCATAACTGCTTACAAGTGTTAAATATTCTTGTGGAATTGCTCCCTTTATCATTATGTGATGTCTTTCTTTGTCTCTTACCTTTGTTTTAAAGTCTATTTTGTCAGATATAAATATTGCTATGTCAGCTTTTTTTCATTTTCATTTGCATGAAAGATCTTATTCTATTTCTTTTAAATTGTGTATCTTTTGTTCTAAGACAGTTCTTTTATAGACAGCATATATATATGGGTCTTGCTTTCTTATCATTCAGTTACTCCATGTCTTTTGATTGGAACATTTAAAAGCATTTACTTTTTTTTAGGGGAGAGGGGGAGAGACAGTGAGGCAGACTCCTGCATGTGTCCTATCCAGGATCCACCCGGCAACCCCATCTAGGGCCAATGCTTGAGTACAAGCTATTTTTAGCACCTGAGACTGATATACTCCAGCAGAGCTATCCTTAGCACCCAGGGCCACACTTGAACCAATCAAGAGACTGACTGTGGGAGAAGAAAAGGGAAAGAAGGAGGGCAGGGAGAGAAACAGATGGTTGCTTCTCCTGTGTGCCCTGACCAGAAATCAAACCCAGATGTCCATATACCAGGCCAACACTCTATCTGTTGAGCTGCTAGCCAGGGCCAAGTGCATTTAAAGTAATTATTGATAGGTACACGTTTATTGCCATTTTATTTTTTTAACTATGGTCCTCTGTTGTTTTCTTCTTTGTCTTCTTCTCCTCCTCCTCCTCCTTCTCCTCTTCCTCCTCCTCCTCCTCCTCCTTCTTCTTCTTCTTCTTCTTCTTCTTCTTCTTCTTATTATTATTATTATTATTATTATTATTATTTTTCTCCTTCTTCTTCTTCTTCTTCTTCTTCTTCTTCTTCTTCTTCTTCTTCTTCTTCTTCTTCTTCTTCTTCTTCTTCTTCTTCTCCTTATTCTTATTCTTATTCTTATTCTTCTTCTTCTTCTTATTCTTATTCTTATTCTTTATTCTTCTATCTTGTTTTTCTTCTACTTCTTAAAATAGGCCTTTAGGCACTGGCTGGTTGGCTCCACGGTAGAGCGTCGGCCTGGCATGTGGAAGTCCCGGGGTTCAATTCTCAGCCAGGGCACACAGGAGAAGTGCCCATCTACTCCACTCTTCCCCTTCTACTGTCTCTGTCTCTCTCTTCCCCTCCCACAGCCAAGGCTCCATTGGAGCAAAGTTGGCCCAGGCGCTGAGGATAGCTCCATGGCCTCTACCTCAGGCACTAGAATAGCTCTGATGGCAGCGGAACATCACCCCCTAGTGGACATGCCAGGTGGATCCTGGTTGAGTGCATGCGGGAGTCTGTCTGCCTGCCTCCCTACTGCTTCTCACTTTGGAAAAATACAAAAACATAAAGTAAAATAAAATAAATAAAACAGGCCTTTAATATTTCTTGTAATTTGGTGGTAACAAACCCTTTAGCTTTCTCTTGTCTTGGATGCTCTTTATTGCTTCCTCAATTTTTAATGATAATTCTGCTGGGTTAAATAGTCTTCATTATAGGTCTTTGCTTTTTATTACTTGAATATTTCATGCCAATTCCTCTGTCCTAAATGTTTCTGTTGAGAAACCAGCTGACAGTTTTATGGATGCTCCCTTGTAGGTAACTGCTTTTCTCTTGCTGCTTTGATGATTCTCTCTTTGTTTGTAAACTGTCATTTTAATTATGATGTGTCTTGATTCGGGCCCTTTTGGGTTCATCTTTTTGGGGACTCTCTGCACTTCCTGGACTTGTGTGTCTTTTCTTTCACCAGGTTAGGGGATGTTATGTCATTTCTTCAAATAAGTTTTTGCTTCGTTGCTCTCTCCTCTTTCTGGCACCCTTATGAAATGGATGTTGTTACTCTTTGTGTTGTCCCAAAGGTCACTTAAACTCTACCTATTCTTTTTTTTTTTTCTTTTTTAAAAAAATTGATTTAAATTTGTTGTGTTTACATAGTTACAAGTGTACCCCCAAATATATCTCCCCCCCTTCCCCCGGAGTTCTCCTTGATATCCCCTTTGCGCCTCCCCTACCACCCTCCCCCTTCCCTCCATGATTTACTATCCTGCCCTCTATCTCTCTGTGTTTTGTGTATATACTTTCTCTAATGTCTTTTCTTTCTTTGCTCATTCTTTTTAATTGGGTTTGTTTTTTTGCTATCTAATTAGGTGTTTTTCTACCTTGTCTTTCAAATTGCTGATTTGCTCCTCTGCTTTATTCACCCTACTGTTTATTCTTTCCAGTGCTTTTGTTCTTTTCCTTTTTTTCTTGTGAGAGAGACAGACAAACAAGAAAGGAGAGAAATGAGAAGCATCAACTCATAGTTGTGGCACTTTTAGTTGTTCATTGATTGCTTCTCATAGGTGCCTTAGCTGTGGGGGGAGGGGCTCCAGAGGAGCCAGTGTACCCTTGCTCAAGACCTTGGGCTAAAGTCAGTAACCTTGGGCTTCAAGCCAGCCACCTTTGGGCTCATGCCAGCAACCATGGGATCATGTTTATGATCCCCCATTCAAGCTGGTGACCCTGTGCTCAAGCTAGTGAGCCTGTGCTCAAGACAGAGGAGCATAGGCTCAAGCCATTGACCTCAGGGTTTGAACTGGGACTTCAGCATCCCAGCTTGATGCTCTATCAACTGTATCACCACTTGCCAGTCCTTTTCAGTGATGTCAGATATTGTATTTTTTATTTCTGACTGTTCTTTTTTTATTTCTATTTACTTTTGTATAATGTTGAACATTCTTATAACCTTTACTTCTAACTCTATATCTGATAATTTGCTTACCTCCATTTCATTTAGCTCTTTTTCTGGAAACTTCTCTTGTTCTGTCATCTGGAGACTGTTTCCTTGTCTTCCCATTTTGGCTGCCTCTTTGTTTTTTTTGTTTTTCCTGTGAATTAACTTGGTCTACTGTGACTCCTTGTTTTCATGGATTGGCCTTATATAGTATGTGTCCTGTGGGATTCAGTGGTGTTGTCTTCCTGGTTACTTGAATTGGGTGCATCAGGAATGTCTCTTGTGGGCCCTCCTGCTGTAGTGGTCTTGATTGATATTTGTCAATTTGTGAATGGGATCAACCTTCAAGCTGGCTGACTATGGGGCTCAACCTCAACCATGGCATGTGAGCTACTGTGCAAGTGTTGACCTCAGAAAGCAGAATTCACCTCAGTAGGGCTTAATTCCTGCTGATACCATCCTTTGAGTATGCTGCTTGTGAAGCTTATTAGATTCTATCTAATTTTTTTTCTGAATCTTTCCTCTGGGTGTGTTGATTCTGGGCCTCTTGAAAGTCACTCTGGTGTAGGCCAATGTCAGACACCATCTGTGTTTGGCCCTTGGCAACCTGTTTAAAGCTACAGGTGTTCCACAGTTTGTGGCTGCCTCTGTTGGGCTTGAGGTAATGGGAAGAACCAAGCTGTACACAAAAGCTGGCTTTTGTCAGTGCTGGGCCTACGGGAAGGCCAGCAAAAGTCTCAAGGCACCCCTCAATCTGCCTCCAGCTGCCAGCTCCCTGTTAGACTCAGTCACTGAAAGAGCCTCTTTTGGATTTAGGAAGATGTGCCTAGTGACTTTTAGAAGGAGGTACAGGTGAAGCTTCAGGGAGGTGATGTACATGGTCCCTGACCCAGAGCCACTTGACTCAGTTGGACTCAGATTTTGACTTAAAACCAGCAGGCAGAGCCAAAAGAGTCAGGAAGCTGGGGCCTCTAGAGCCAGGAAGGTGGTCTTCCTGAAGCTGGGAGGATGGTTTTATTGGATTTCCTATGAAGGGGAAGCACCAGGCAGGTTCACGAGAAAGTGTGGGGAATGTCCTCTGCCTCAAAGCCAGAAAACTGACATCCCCTGAGTCTTTTCAGAACTCTACATGCTGGCCTAGGCAGCTGACTTTTCAGCAGGGCCTAAGCTCTGTAGGATGGGGCAAAAGGGAGTTTGAAGGTTGGGGCAATTGCTTTCTCCCAGTCTGATGTCCCATGGAGTAGAGTGCTCCACCCAAGAAAGATGGTATTTGTGGTATTGGAGGATGACTCAGCACAGGGATCCTGGTAGCTGTTCCCCTGAGTCTGTCCCTAAAGCCACACATCCTAGAGTCTTATTATACAACACTAGTCTGCTCTGCCCTCCCTCTGCTGGAGCCATGGTGAATGGCTACAAATGGAACTTTGTGCATTGGTCCTTTAAGAGGTACCTGTGTCTCTAGCCATCTCTCCCTGGCATATAAAAAACCACCTGCTTTTCTCGGCTGAATGTTGGTCAGTGCCTCTTTCAGGTCTGGTGCTCTGGGGTGGGGATCTCAGCTTGGGGTCTAGGCCCCACACTTCTTTTGGGGAAGGCCCTTACAGCTGTGCTATCTCTCTAGAACCTCAGATGCTGCTGTGGGAAGGGTGCCAGCTCTTTATGCATCTTTATTCTTTCTACCAGTCTCATTGTGGCTGCTTCTGTAAATCCTTGTTTTTAAGACTTCATTTAATTTTCAGTTGGTTATTCAGGACGATTGTTCTTTTTTTAAATTTATTTTAAAGACTTTATTTATTCATTTTAGACAGGAGAGAGAGAGAGAAAGAAAGAGAGAGAGAGAGAGAAGGGAGGAGCAGAAGCATCAACTCCCATATGTGCCTTGACTAGGCAAGCCCAGGGTTTTGAACCAGTGACCTCAGCATTCCAGGTCGATGCTTTATCCACTGTGCCACCACAGGTCAGGCGACTATTGTTCTTAAATTTAGTTGTAACTACAGTTTGGTCCTGGCAGAAGGTGAGTTTAGCTTTTTTAAAAATATTTTATTTTATTTATTCATTTTAGAGAAGAGAGAGAAAGAGAGAGAGAAAGGGGAAGGAGCAGGAAATACCAACTCCCATATGTGCCTGGACCAGGCAAGTGCAGGATTTTGAACTCACAACCTCAGCGTTCCAGTTTGATGCTTTATCCACTGCGCCACCATAGGTCAGATGAGTTTAGCTTTTAAGTACTCTGCTGCCATATTGATCTTCCACTATTATTCTTTCCTTGTTTCTTTTTAAAAATTTTTTCTTAAGTGAGATGCAGGGAGGCAGAGATACAGACTTCCACATGTGCCTTAACTGGGATCCACCTGGCAAGCCCCCTACCGGGTGATGCTCTGCTCATTTGGAGCTGTTGCTCCATTGCTCGGCAACTGAGCTATTTTAGTTCCTGAGGTGAGGCTATGGAGCCATCCTCAGAGTCCAGGGCCAACTTGCTCCAACTGAGCCATGACTGTGGAAGGAGAAGAAAAAGAGAGACCTATAGAATGGGGAGGGAGGAAGGATGGATAAGAAGATGGTTGCTTCTCCTGTGTTCCCTGATTGGGAATTGAACCTGGGATTTCCACAAGCCAGGCTGATGCTCTGCCACTGAGCCAACTGGCTAGTGCTATCAACTTTTTAAAAAAGAACTATCAATTTTTCTACAATTGTACCAACCACTATAGATTAAGAAAGTCTATGTCATCTATTGCTATTATTTACTTTATTCAATACACCTTTTAAACTCAAATTATCTAATAATGTTCTAAAAATAAAGCAGCACAGGTAATACATATCTTAATAAAGAAACTGACTTCATTATCTTTGGAATTTCCTTTCATTCCTTGCTGAAACTCTGGTAACTCTGATAACTATTCCTTTCACCTGATGAGATAGACTGCTGGCTTAGCCAAGAGGGAAAAAAAATGTTTAAAGTAGGTATTCAAACTGAGGTTACTGGAGAGGGTTACTCCAAATTTCCCACGGTTTTTGGAAGCAATTTAAAATTATCTCAAGTGACATGGGACCACTTCAATCTTAGTCCACATTGAAATAATTGTACTACATCCTTTTGAGAGTAAGAGCCTGAGAGAAAAATGAAATTTTATTAAATCCAGAGGTGTTCAACCACTTTAACAATGCCCAGGTGGAAAAACTTAATCTAAGGGCTGTAGATTAGTCCCATAGGCAACAAAAATGTCTTAGTTGCTTTTCTTTATAAATTGCTAAACATAGTGTCAGACACTTGCTGGCACTCTGTTAATATATAAGTAAATTGTAGACATAGGTTTACTTCTTAAATATGATTATAGAATTATTCCTTTGGTTTATATAGATATAAACCAAACAAGCAAAGCCAACTAAAGAAAAAACTAATTTATTTTCTTGAGTATACTTGAAGGCAATACATTTTTGAAACTGTCCAAAGAGAAGAAATTCCAGATTCTTCCTTAGTAACTACTGGGTTGTGATGAATTGAAAACTATACAAGCTAATTTAGTGTTGTGCAGATTGCTTACAAAAGTATTGATTCATATTAATAGTCTTAGATTTGTCTTTTTCCTTGCATTACCACAAAACTCCCACCTTAACTAATTTTTAATTAGTTTAGATAAGAAGAAAATTTCTTCTTATTTTTTATTTTTCTTAAGACTTCTTCAAAATATACCCTAAAATATGTTTTAAAACGAGTAACTATTATTTTTAATTTTTCTTTATTATTATGGATTATATGATATTAAGTGATCAATATATTTACTCATCCATCTAGTCATTCATTCATTTATTTATTTACAGATAAACACTTATTAACAACCCTTTATATGCCAGGCATGGCACTGAATCAGGCATGGGAAAATACAAATGTTTTAGGCTTGCTTGCACTTTGTAAGATTAGTGTGTGAGTGAGCACATGGCAGAGCCATGTGGCATAGCCTATGTAAGGTTACGGGTGCTTTGACTCAGGGTGGATTATGAATTGTCTTCCCACCACTCTGAGGTGCTGTTTTGCTGTTTATTCACCTGATGCTGTGAGAAGTGATTTTCCCTGCCTGCTTGCTTGGCTGATGTTGTGAGAATCTACTAAATGGAAATAGCCCACTGCTTTCTACCTCCACAGTTCCTCCACTGTCTGCCCAAATCCAGTGTTAACCTGCCTGACCTTGGCCACCAGCATTACATCTGTAGTAGTGGGCAGGATTCAAATCAGATTGGCATGGAGCTGCCAATATCCTTCAAGGGTGGAATACAGGAGTGGCTCTTGAGCATGTGGTTCCCTGTGGCTAGTGTGTTGGGGGTTGTGGGCTGGGTGTTTTTTATATCCTGGCAAAAACTGAAAGCTCTGTGCAAAAGGCCACCCAAGTTTGAGAACTCGAGTGTGAGTTTGAGTCTGAAAACCAGTGATGGCTTGAACTGCAACAGTTGCTGGAGAAGGAGACTGACTGATATCAAGAACTTCAGTGTGAAATGCAGGCTGAATACCAATAGCACCTGGAACTGGAATGGTTGCTGGAAATGGAGTTGTGGATCAAAAGCTGCAGTTTGCTCAAGAAGCCAAACACTGGCACTGACAGTTGGTAGAGAAACAACTACAGATTCAAGAGCTCCAGTTTCAGCTTCAGTCTGAGATCCTGCAGCCACAGAGCTGAAGTGGTTGCTGAAGAAAGGGCTGCACTCGTGCCAGAAGAGTGGCCCTGAGTCAGTGGTAGTGGGAATTTACAACTCCTCCTCTTCTGAGGAGGAGGAAGTTTGGGCTAAAAGTGCCATCAGCAGACTCAGAGCCTGGCTGGTGGTCACCAAGGAAGTAAAAACCCAACAGCCAGAATTCCTTCAGGGCAGGTACAACTCCCTCCACAGGTAGTGGAGCACTCTGTGATCCTGCCCTACATCCAGACAGAGTTGATGGAGTTAAGGATGAAATTCAGGCAGAATCCCACTGAGCCCCTGGCAACCTGGTTTCCTGCAGTTATGGGACACAGGGGGTGCATGGCATCATGCTCTCTGGAACAGAGATGGAGAAATTTGCCACCATTGCCACACACTGCTCCTTGAGGCAGCATTTTCAGAATTGCCATGACAACCCAGAAAACCACACCCTATTATATAGAATAGGTGATGACTGCCATTCGTATGGTCTGGCAGAATGCTGGGGACTTGCCAGGGCAATGAGTCGGTGGCAGTCATATATTGAGCTGCAGCAGATCCTCCAGGAACTAGGTATAAGGAATGCTCTTTCAACCTGAGGTCCTGTAGGCCAGATGAGGAAGTATTTATAGCAGGGATAAGGGTCCTTATTCTCTGTAATGCCCCATCAGCCCTTTTTGGGGTACTAGTAGCTATCTTGCTCCTGTGTGGGGAAGCCCATCAACATGGTTACACAGAGAGTGGCAGATTTTGGGGAGGTTGAATCAGCATGGAATTGTAAAGCTGTGTAAGCTGCTGCTTATGCTGCCCCCAACCTCAACTGACAAGAGAAATGGGCCTGTAAAGGTTACCTGAACACAGATGTGGGTAGATTTGATCATTGCTGGGGCAGATAAAAATTAGATAAGAGGTCTAATAAAATCCTTTTAGAACTTTGGCAATAGCTTGAGCTAGAACAGAAGTTCCAGCCTCTGAAAAAGTTTAAAAAGTGGGCGGTCCTAGCAGCTGCCAAAATAATGGCTGATATTCAGATTACACAACTGCAAGATTATATGATGGAGACAGCTGAGGGAGAGGAGAATCCCCAAGACTTGTTGTCCCAGTTTGAATGGGGGAAGGCTGAGGGACCCGCCAAACAGGGAGAGTCGGGGGTGGGGGGAGGGGTTTGGAGGCCTCATGTGAAATTGGCAATCCACTGGTCCCCTTCTAATTTGCAGCAGGTGTTGGTCTTAGCAGGCACAAGGTGCTTTTCAAGGAACTGTCAAGGCAGCACAAGACTTGAATGTGTTTGACCCCTCCAGGCCCTGTAAGCTTGCAGGGAGGTTTGGATGGGGCCTGTGGCAATGAACAGAGTGCTTATGGCAAGGCACTGAAGTCCATTATCAAAGGGCTGTATGGCTAGTTGCCTGTAATGGACCTTCACCTTGGGTGATTTGCACAGACAGCTGGGCTGACTATGGTGGACTGATCATTGAGTGGTGTAATGGACTTTTAAAGCAGTGACTGCAATAAGAACGGAGCACCAGCTCCCTTGCTGGATGGACATGCCACTTATGGACAGTATGAGAGACCCTAAAGGGTGGCCTGGCATCTGTGGAGGCCCTGCTGCAATGGGAAGCTGTTCCCATCCAGCTTCAGAGATGCACCAAAGACACTTTACAGCTTTAATGGACGTATCCCTGGACTATACATGTCCTTCCACCTACCGTGGGGTAAGGGGCTAGAGGTGGGCTTCCAGTTAACTTCCTCAGCAAAGTGCTCAGGGAGGTGTCACCGTGAAGGGCATTTTTGTAATTATTGTCATTTTTGGTATAACTTGTGCCTTTGTAATTCTGTTGCTCTAGTCTGTGCTGTTTCTGTGATATAATATACCTCACTCCTCATACAGGAACCATCGGGGAAGATGCCTGCCACATAGATTGTGAGGCGAGCAACTCTAAAGGGGTGGAGTGTTGGAAAAACAGCTGTGTTAGGTTTGCTCATTTGCACTTTGCATGAGGCAGAGCCACGTGTGCACAGCCTGTGTAAGGCTACGGGTGCTTTGACTCAGGCCAGATTGTGGATTGTCTGCCTGCCACTGAGAGGAGATGTTTTGCTGTTTGTTTGTCTGCTGCCATTGAAAAGTTGTTTTCCCTGTCTGTTGGCTGGTCCATCATTGTGAGACTCTATTAAACGGGAATGGCCCACCGCTTTCAGGCTCCACAGTTTCTCTACCACCTGCTCGAATCCAATGTGGACGTGCTTGGAACTGGTATTACAATAAAAAAACAATACCTGGTGTTAAGCACAGTAACATGTATATCAATATGCGGTGAAGATGCAAAAAAGGAAACAATAATGAATGATGTGATTCATAGGATTTAAGATCAGGACAAGGAATTAGAGGTTATCTAGTCTAATTCCTTCATTTTATAAATCAGGAAACCAAGAGCCAGAAATGTTGAACATCATGCAACTTGTTAGTGTAGTCATGGCATTACTGTCAATCATTAATTGGGTATTTAATTAATTTTAAAACAACACCCAATGGTAGTTTATATCATCCCATTTTAAAAATAAAGAAATTAAGTTCAGAAAGATAACACATCCAAATATACTATCAGTAAATGGCAGATCAGTGTTTCAAACCTATCTCTGTCTGAATCTAAAACTGAGCTCTGAAAATCAGTTATTATTATAACTAACATCTAGTCCAGTGATTTTTTTCCTCAGTAAGATTTGTTCTATATCCTGTGTAATGTAGCATATCTAAATTTAACCTAAATTTATGTCCCCCCAAATATGAATGTGTCACTGATTCAAATTATATCCTGTAAGCAAAAAATGCTCCAATATTCTTTGTCAGAATTATTCTTAAACTAGGGAAATGGTTTACAAAGTCAAATTTTTAGTAGTAATTTGAGGTTGGGTATAATTTTCTTTGAAAACAGAGCACCCAAAAAGAAAACAGCAGGATATTCAAATACATTAACTTTCTCCCCCAGTTTTTGGATGCAATATTTCTGTTTTGGAAGACAGTGGAAGAAAACTTTCTCATTTCTCAGTGTTAGGACAAACTGTTCTCTGGAACGGCTGGTTTGGTTTTAACTTATGAACACTATGATTCTTGTAACTGATCACATCTCCTCTGTACCAGGAAACTGCAAATGGGATGCTCATCTCTGTTAACCATACAAAATGGTACGACATGTATTCTCATGGATGATTCTACCCCTGGCCTTATTTTATTTATGAAATGATTTCCCCACCATTAATAAAATTCCTTTTGTGATATATGAAATTGACTGAGCAGCCATAAGTTACTAAAAGGACAAAATAAAGTGTGACTAAAGCATGTTTTATTTTTTTCCTGAACTGCATTTTATAGATTTATGTTTAAGACTTGTGAAAATATTAGTGTAAAAGGAGAATGTCACAATGAATAGAGTCACATAAGCAAGTCGTTTGATTCCTGGAAGGCAAACATGTAAATCTTTTTCTACTGTTTCAGTCAACAGAGTAATTGATATGGGGGGCAGTTCCCCTGGGAGAAAAGTCACATTCTTTCTAAGATAAAGGTTGTATTGCATAGTAGGTAAGAGTACGAAGTCGGTGTAAAGCTGGCCTGCCTTTCATTCCCTGCTATACCACTGATTAGCCATGAGACTCCAGGAGAGCGAGTTCTGTCATTCTTAATCTTTACTTTTTTTTTTATCAGCCACATAGGCTAACAGTTATACCTACTTTATATGGTTGCTGAGAGAATTAAATGAGTCTGTTTTGGATCAAATTTTGCCAGTTGTGCTACTACTTTCTACCCTTGTTTTGCCCCTAAGAAATCTTGCTCTGACAATGATATGCTCCTGGGCTTTCATCCCAAACAGCATATAGGGTACTAGCCAACAAATTTCTTCACAAATTTTGTAGCATATGCCAAACTTCTATGCCATAATAATGATAACAATAATGCTAACCTGTACTTAAATTTACCATGAGTCAAGCATCTTACATGCATTAATTCATTTAATTTTGTTATGAATGTCAATGATGCTAAAAATTATTTTCTCAAAACTATAAGACTTAACCCAAAGTCATGTAATGCACAGATGTACCAGTCAGGACAGCTGCAGACACAAGTACAAATGACTTGTGTGTAGTAAGTAAAAGACCCTAATGAGCAGCTGCTTAAATAGGGAGTAAAGGTTTACTTTTCTTACATCACATGATGCTCAGAGGTAGGGAGCTTCAGGAGTGCATTAGAGCTCAGTGGTGTTCGTGTTCTAGACCTGTGCCCCTACATTCACTTGTCCAAGCATGATGTTAGCAAACAACTGAATTTGAAGTTGGGAAGCAGGAGACAGCACAGGGTGAGAATTTCTACTCCTTCCTCTTCCTTATCTTTCCTAAAAGCCACAAATATATCTTCTACAGTTGAGTGGACAAGACTGGTCACATGTCTTTCTCCCATGCCTGGAGGGAGTCGTCTTCCCTGAGATTAAGGAATTCTGCCTAATGCCTGCATACATTTTATTTTGCTGCCCTGTGAACATGACAGATGTGAGCTGTTGTCTTGAGTTCAGCCCTGATATTAAGCCATTTGCTTAAGAAATGGAAATTGGATGCCTGATTGGTGGTGGAACAGTGGCTAGAGCATTGACATGGGATACTACGGTCCCAGGTTCAAAATTCTGAGGTCACTGGCTTGCTCATGGGGTTCCCGGCTTAAGTGTGGGATCATCAAAGTGATCCTCTAGTTACTGGCTTGAGCTCAAAGGTTGCTAGCTTGAACCCAAGGACATTGGCTTGAGCAAGCGGTCGTTGGCTTGGCTGGAGCCTCCTGGTCAAGGCATGTATGAGAAGCAATCAATAAAAAACTAAAATTGTCACAACTACAAATTGATGCTTCTCATCTCTCTCCTTTCCTGTCTGTCTCTATGTCTGTCTCTCTCTTTCTTATGCAATAAACAAACAAATAAATAAATAAAATAGAAATTGGAATTTTGAGTAGGGTTTCTGTGTAATTTCTTCAGTCAATGTACAGCTAGTGCAAGCCCAGAACTTTCCCTGATGCAGGGATTGTAAAATGGACCCCAACATACTCCCTGCTTTATATTTTGATTGATTTATGTTATTCTGTATATGCCTAGTAAGTGATAGTTTTATTTAGACCCAGAATTTTCTGGCTCAGAACTATAAGGCTATCTAATTTGTTAGTAAAGGGAATTCCGGACAGGTAAGGTGGGAAAAAGAGACCACTGTTGCAAATGGGGGTTGTTCTGAATAGTAATTTATTTTTATTTCAAGATAAAGTCCTCTGCTTTATTAACCAATAATAATAGATTCCTTACAAGGCTATCTATAAAACAAAACTTTTGGAAATACTGTATATGGACATCTAACATTTAGTGTTATTTCCTGTGGAATGTAACCTTTAATTCCAAAACATTGCATGCTAACTGGTTTTTATGGGTACAGTATTCAAATTGGTGTTTATAATTTAAAAAGTTATATGAAATTTTCACCTCTTTTTTCTTTTGCACAAGAACCTAAATAACTTTATATCTGTTTTTTTCTCATGTGGTCAAAAGAACATTTAATAAATCAATGACTTAAACTAAAACAGACTTGTTTTAATAATATGAAACAACTGGAAAGTTGGTTTATGACCACATATAGTCAAGCCTGAGACCACACGAACATACCCTGTCTCTAAGGACTAATGGCACTCAGAGTAAAGGAAAAGTCAGGATAAGGAAGGTTTCGCCTGGGAAAACTCTAGTAAGGTGATTCTTGGGCTCCAATGACTAAACATGGAATTTAAATAGGGAAGAAGTTAGTTAGAGTGTTGTAGATTTTACATCTAGGGATGTAGAATTTAATCAAGGCATATCTTCTCATACTGAGAACTAAAACTAAGCTTGAATAGACTGTGAGTAGTTGAATGTCCTCTGTGCCTGTTTATCTTTTAAAACTCAGTTCAGTCCTAATGGCCTCCAGAATGCTTTCTTTGATCTCTAATATTTTACTTCATGCCCATTCTTTGTGCTTCCTAGACTCTCTATCTATTCTTCCCTTTTATAATTTACCATATTAAATGTATATCACAGTTTGTTTGTAGGTCCATACATGTCGACTATTTTTTAAGTTATAGTCCCTGTTTTGTTCATCTATGCTAATTCCAGTTCACTGACTTGAAGGGCTTGGAATATAATGGAGATAATTTGGGCTTACTTTGAGAGTCAAAAGGAGTGACTGTAAATTCTTGAGCTAAAAACTGATATGATTACAGGAGTCTTTCCAAAATATTTGATTTTGAGCAGTGGGAAGTATGGATTAGGAAGGGAGGATAGTAGAAATAGGAATAGTCTTGTCTTAAGGATAAAGGAAGTTGGAAACAATAATGACTTGGCCAACATTGTACAGAGAAAAGAGACAGGAATTGAAACCTCTTCAACTCTGAGTTGAAGATTTTTTTTGTTCTATAGTGAGAAGGTGATAGAAGGCTTTCTCTAAGTCAGGGGTCCCCAAACTTTTTACACAGGGGGCCAGTTCACTGTCCCTCAGACCATTGGAGGGCCGGACTATAAAAAAAAAATATGAACAAATCCCTATGCACACTGCATATATCTTATTTTAAAGTAAATAAACAAAACGGGAACAAATATAACATTTAAAATAAAGAACAAGTAAATTTAAATCAACAAACTGACCATTATTTCAATGGGAACTATGCTCCTCTCACTGACCACCAATGAAAGAGGTGCCCCTTCTGGAAGTGCGGTGGGGGCCGGATAAATGGCCTCAGGGGGCCGCATGTGGCCCGCGGGCCGTAGTTTGGAAACCCCTGCTCTAAGTGTTGGCGGTGATATATAGAGAAAGAAAAACACCTGCCACACCATCAGATGGATACACCTGCAGAACTAGATTACTGGTTACAGATGGAATGTAAAGAAAAGGGTGAAGTCAAAGATGCCGCCCAGAGTGCAGCCCTGGGGATCTTGGAGAAGTGCTCCTCTTAGCAAACCTGTTACTTAAAAGATAACGTGAGCTTCTGGGATTGTGTGCAGGAAAATTTTTCCTAGGTATGAATAATGACTTGTGATTAAAAAAGAACAAAACTGAACATTTGTTTTTGTCATTTACTACGAATCTACAGGATCAGAGTCAAACATAATGTTATCCAAGTGCATTTCAAACAAACTTTTTAAAGTAGTTTTCTCATTTATAATAGACTCTTTAAATGGCCCAAGCAACTGTTTTTGATCCCACCTTTTTTTGTCTAAGATAGAAATGCCAGTATTCATTCCTAAAGGGTAGAGGTGAAAAGCTTTCCTCTAAGATTCCACTGTACTATCTTTACAGTCAGTCAGTGTATTATTCTTTTATGTTAATTTCAGTTCTTTGACTCCAAGGACACTGAATACTGGGGAGTTTGTTTCAGCTTAATATAAGAGCCAAAGGGAATTGTAAATATTTGACTAAAAGTGTACTTTTGAAGATGAGTTTTAGCAGTGGACAGCATGGATTAGGAAGGGAGATGGTAAAGGCAGGATGACAAGAGACCTTATATAAATGGGAGAATTCAGTATCTGATGTCAATTTTGTAACTTAGAGTTTTTGAAATTGAATTGCCTCAAATACAGTAAATTGAAGATTTTTTGTTATAAAAATCAGATGTCAAAGAAGAGAGCCAGGGAGAACTTCATGATTTGTATGGCTAAGCCAACAGAAATCTAGTGTGCATGCTTAGATCCAACCCAGGAGAGAGAGCTATTTCCTCTACATTGATCTGGCTAAATCTCAGGTGTGATAAAATGTGGATGCTGTGGGAGAGCTGGGTTCATTTTCACACTCTTTACAAAGTTCTCATCTGGAACACATTTTGGAGGTAAGTGTGAAATAGGACAAGTCAGACATACAGTTGAATTTGTGATATTGAGTTGCATTAATTGTATATTTCCTCTTGAGGTTGTCTCTGATACAACCCTCTTCTCTTCTTTGCTAATTCCCAGAATTCTTCTCCTGCTTCAGCACCTATTGTAACAGCTGGTGATACTCTTCACTAAACTTGAAAAATAATCCTCAGTAGACATGATGAAGTGGGGCTTGAAGTTAGCTTGATTGTCAAGAAAATGAGAGAAGTGACATCAGAGAAATGGCACCGTAAGGAGTGATACTGATAAATCTCCCCCCAAATTCAACAAGATCTTCAACCAGAGACTGAAAAATCTATCCTTGGAGCCTCCAGAAGTTCCACACTAAACACGAAGGTATGATCAAGCAAAAAATTGACTAAATATATAATCAACCCCAAAGGAAATAAGGAGGAAGAAACACTCTGCCTTCCTCACTAACCTAAATAAGGGCTGCTTTCACTGGGAACTGAGAGTATAGAAACTAAGGCAGGCATAGGGTGTGAATAGAACAAGACTGCAGCACAAACATCCAAACCAGGCTGTGGCATGGACATCCAAGCCGAGGAAAAACTGTTTGTGGCAACCCAGTCAACACAAGCTAATGCTCGTGCCAAACCCAGACAAAGAAAGGCACTTGGGACAGCCATCCGCCCAATTTCCTGGTCGGTGTGCAGATAGTGGGCAAGAGATTCCTCCTAGAGCCCCGGGAGTGGGCGCCCGTGTTACCGGACAGAGGGGCAGAGTCAGAGGCCTTTGTGTGGGCTGAAACCGGAATTTTGGGGTCACCCCTGTGCTCCAAAAGGCAGTGCGCAGGGAGGGAGCGGGAGCAAAATTCCCTACACTTGAACTTTTCTGTGTGGGCGAGGTGCCTCACTCTGAGTGAGAGGCAGCCAGCCTGATATCCTGGTCGGCAAGTGCGAAGAGTGGGTGAGAGATTCCCCTGGGAGTGGGCGCCTGTGTTACCAGACAGAGGGGCAGAGCCAGAGGCCTTTCTGTGGGCCGAAGCCCCGCCTGATTATACTAGCGACTCTGACTGATTGATCCTTACCCAAAGCCCTGTGCTGAGTGGGAATAGAGTGAGGATTTGCCAGCTCTTTGAGCCTCTTACTCTCCAGGCAGAGACAGCAGCATCCCCATAGCTGGATCATCAGGCTACTAATTGAGGAAGGAAAGACTAGGAGAAAGGCTCCAGGAACACAGACTCTCTCATTGGCAGAGCCTGCAAATGCTAATGAGCCTTGACTGCCAATGAGACTGAAGCCCAATATATGACATTGCCATAGAGACTTATCAACTGCAAACCTCTACCTAAGCATGCCACAGGGGCAGAACCTGGGGTACAAAGTCACCAACCAGGAAGAGGGAGAGAAAAGAAAAAGCAAGAAGATAACCTCCCAAAATCAAGAATAATCTACAGACTTTATAACCTATCCCATTTTATTATATTTGTTCGTTTGTTTCTTTTATCTTCTTGTCTTGATTATTTTCTTCCTCTTCCAATTTGGTCATTGAATTCTCTGCTAATCTTACTCTCTCCTCTTCTTGAACTACACTACACATAAGTGTTACATCTCCCATTATCTTTTATTTCTTCTTCCTTTCTCTCTATGGGGGTTGCACTCCAAAACCCTTAACTCTCTCTCTCTCTCTTTTTTTATTCCTTTTTCTTTTTTTGTGTGTTTTCCTCTTTCTTTCTTTTTCTCTGCCTCTATATTAGTTTCTTCTTTTCTCCTTTACTTTTCCTTTCATTCAATCCTCAATCATGAACAAATTATTTTATCTGGGACTCAAATTTTTCTTTGTGGCACTTTGGGGGTTTTTTACTTCGGTTTTTTAACTCACTAGCAGTGCTCCCAACTCTGGCTTTCCATTTTATCTAGTTCTTCCTCCACTAAATACAATGGTAATTTTTAAATTCCCCCCCCCATTTTCCTGTTTCCCTCTTATTCCTCTCATCATATCTCTTAGTCAACCATCACCTAAAAGCAAATCATTTTATTCTTGACCCAAGTTCTTTTCTTTTTTGTATTTTGTGGGTCCATACCCCCCTTTTTTGCCCCTTTATCACTTCTCCCCAACTCTGGCCCTCCATTATAGGTAGTTTTTGTTCTATTTAGCACAATATAATTCACAGTTCACCACAAGATTTTCTCAAGAAGGAGGGGAGAAGAGAGGAGAGGGGAAAAAAAGGGGGGGTAATAATAAATTTTTTATTTATTCTTTTTTTATTTTTTAACTTTTTACTCTTTATTAATTCTCATTAATGCCATCAACAAAACCACCCTCAGATGCCATTAAGGAAAAGGAAATAGAATATCTTGGATACAAAAGACAGAGAGGTAGCATGGATAGATGAGGAAAAATCTATTGAGAAAAAATGTAATATATTGGAAACCTTGGAGCTAAATGACAGAGAATTAAAAATAGAAATTCTAAAAATACTCAGAGATATACAAGAAAGCACAGAAAGGCAATTTAGAAAGCTCAGAAAACAACTCAATGAACACAAAGAATATATTACCAAGGAAATTGAAACTATAAAAACAAATCAAACAAAGATGAAAAACTCAATTTATGAGCTGAAAAATGAGGTAACAAGCTTGGCTAATAGAACAGGCCAGATAGAAGGTAGGATTAGTGAAATAGAAGACAAGCAACTTGAGGCACAACAGAGAGAAGAAGAAAGAGACTCAAAAGTTAAAAAAAAGTGAGAAAGCCCTACAGGCATTGTTTGACTCCATCAAAAATAATAACATAACAATAATAGGTATATCAGAGGGAGAAGAGAGAGAAAACGGAACGGATAATATATTCAAACAAATAATAGATGAGAACTTCCCAAGCCTGTGGAAAGAACTAAAACCTCAAATTCAAGAAGCAAACAGAACTCTGTGTTTTCTTAACCCCAACAAACCTACCCCAAGGCACATCATAATGAAATTGTCACAAACCAATGACAAAGAAAAAATTCTCAAGGCAGCCAGGGAAAAGAAGAATACAACATATAAAGGAAGGTCCATTAGATTATCATCAGAGCCTGACCAGGCGGTGGCGCAGTGGATAGAGCGTTGGACTGGGATGTGGAAGGACCCAGGTTCGAGACCTCAAGGTCGCCAGCTTGAGCGCGGGCTCATCTGGCTTGAGCAAAAAGCTCACCAGCTTGGACCCAGGGTCGCTGGCTCCAGCAAGGGGTTACTCAGTCTGCTGTAGGCCAGCAGTCAAGGCACATATGAGAAAGCAATCAATGAACAACTAAGAAGTCTCAACGTGCAACGAAAAACTAATGATTTATGTTTCTCATCTCTCTGTTCCTGTCTGTCTGTCCCTGTCAATCTCTCTCTCTGACTCTCTCTCTGTCTCTGTAAAAAAAAAAAAAAAGATTATCATCAGATTTCTCAACAGAAACTCTACAAGCTAGAAGAGAGTGGACCCCAATATTTAAAGTCCTTAAAGACAGTAACTTTCAGCCAAGAATACTATACCCATCAAAGCTTTCCTTCAAATACGAAGGAGAAATAAAAACATTCACAGATACAGAAAAGATGAGGGAATTTATTATCAGAAAACCCCCCACTCCAGGAATTACTAAAGGGGGTTTTCCAATCAGATAAAAAGAACAAAACCACAAGTAAAAGCTCCACCAAGAACACAATAAGACCAAATTTAAACTGTGACAACAAAAACAAAAAAAGGGGAGAGGACAGAGAGTAACAGTAGCAAAGGATGATGGAGTGCAAAAGTACTCACAAGATAGTGCACTACAATGAACAGGGTAGGAACCCTTTTCATTACTTAATGGTAACCACCATTGAAAAAACCACCACAGAAGCACATGATTTAAAAAAGCAACAGAGGAAAGATGTATGGAATACAACCAAACAAAAACAAAAGATAGAAAAATGAAAGAGAAGAATCAAACAAGACACAAAACTAAATGAAAACAATGTATAAAATGGCAATAGAAAACTCACAAGTGTCAATAATTACACTAAATGTAAATGGATTAAACTCACCAATAAAAAGGCAGAGAGTACAGAATGGATTAAAAAAGAAAATCCGGCTCTGGCCAGTTGACTCAGCGGTAGAGCGTCAGCCTGGCGTGCGGGGGACCCAGGTTCGATTCCCAGCCGGGGAACATAGGAGAAGCGCCCATTTGCTTCTCCAGCCCCCACCCCCCCTTCCTCTCTGTCTCCCTCTTCCCCTCCCGCAGCCAAGGCTCCGTTGGAGCAAGGATGGCCTGGGCGCTGGGGATGGCTCCTTGGCCTTTGCCCCAGGCGCTAGAGTGGCTCTGGTCACGGCAGGGTGACACCCTGGAGGGGCAGAGTATCGCCCCCTGGTGGGCAGAGCATCGCCCCTGGCAGGCGTGCCGGTGGATCCCAGTCGGGCGCATGCGGGAGTCTGTCTGACAGTCTCTCCCCGTTTCCAGCTTCAGAAAAATACAAATAAATAAATAAATAAATAAAAAAGAAAATCCAATCCAACTGTATGCTGCCTACAAGAAATTCATCTGAGCAATAAGGATAAAAAAAATTCAAAGTGAAAGGCTAGAAAACAATACTCCAAGCAAATAACATCCAAAAAAAAGCAGGCGTAGCAATACTCATATCTGATAATGCTGACTACAAGACAGCAAAAGTACTCAAAGACAAAAATTGTTATTTCATAATGATTAAGAGGACACTGAATCAAGAAGACATAACAATTCTTAATATATATGCACCAAACCAAGGAGCACCAAAATATATAAGACAGCTACTTATTGACCTTAAAACAAAAACTGACAAAAATACAATCATACTTGGAGACCTCAATACACCACTGATGGCTCTAGATCGGTCATCCAAACAGAGAATCAATAAAGATATATTGGCCTTGCCTGACCTGTGGTGGTGCAGTGGATAAAGCGTCGACCTGGAAATGCTGAGATCGCCGGTTCGAAACCCTGGGCTTGCCTGGTCAAGGCACATATGGGAGTTGATGCTTCCAGCTCCTCCCCACCTTCTCTCTCTCTGTCTCTCCTCTCTCTCTCCCTCCCCTCTCTAAAATGAATAAATAAATTAAAAAAACACAAAAAAACAAACAAAAAAAATCTGCATAATTCAGTGAGCCATTATTTAAAAAAAAAAAAAAAAAAAAAAGATATATTGGCCTTAAACAAAACACTAGAGCACGTGGATATGATAGATATCTTCAGCACATTTCATCCCAAAGTGACAGAGTATACATTTTTCTCCAGTGTACATGGATCATTCTCAAGAATTTACCATATGTTGGGCCACAAAAACAACATCAACAAATTCAGAAAAATCGAAGTTGTACCAAGCATATTTTCTGATCATAAAGCCTTGAAACTAGAATTCAACTCCAAAAAGGAGGAAACCCCCCCCACAAAAATGTGGAAACTAAACAACATACTTTTAAAAAATGAATGGGTCAAAGAAGAAATAAGCGCAGAGATCAAAAGATATATACAAACAAATGAAAATGACAATATGACATATCAGAATCTATAGGATGCAGTAAAAGCAGTAATAAGAGGGAAGTTCATATCACTTCAGGCCTATATGAATAAACAAGAGAGAGCCCAAGTGAACCACTTAACTTCCCACCTTAAGGAACTGCAAAAAGAAGAACAAAGACAACCCAAAACCAGCGGAAGAAAGGAGATAATAAAAATCAGAGCAGAAATAAATGAATTAGAGAACAGAAAAACTATAGAAAAAATTAATAGCACAAGGAGCTCGTTCTTTGAAAAGATCAACAAAATTGACAAACCCTTGGCAAGACTTACCCAGGAAAAAGAGAAAGAACTCATATAAACAAAATCCAAAATGAAAGAGGAGAAATCACCACGGACATCATAAATATACAAAGAATTATTGTAGAATACTATGAAAAACTTTTTGCCACTAAATTCAACAATCTAGAGAAAATGAATAAATTCCTAGAACAATACAACCTTTTTAGACTGAGTAAAGAAGAAGCAGAAAGGTTAAACAGACCAATTAGTAGGGAAGAAATAGAAAAAACTACTAAAAACCTCTCCAAAAATAAAAGTTCAGGCCCAGACAGTTTTACTAGCAAATTCTATCAAACATTCAAAGAAGACTTGGTTCCTATTCTACTGAAAGTCTTCCAAAAAAATTGAAGAAGCAATACTTCCAAACACATTTTATGAGGCCAACATAACCCTCATACCGAAACATGGCAAGAACGGCACAAAAAAAGAAAACTATAGACCAATATCTCTAATGAATACAGATGCTAAAATACTTAACAAAATACTTGCTAGCAAATCGAATACAACAACATATTAAAAAAATAATACATCATGATCAAGTGGGATTCATCCCAGAATCTCAAGGATGGTTCAACATATGTAAAACGCTTAACGTAATACACCATATCAACAAAACAAAGAACAAAAACCACATGATCATATCAATAGACGCAGAGAAGGCATTCGATAAAATACAACACAATTTTATGTTTAAGATTCTCAACAAAATGGGTATAGAAGGAAAATATCTCAACATGATAAAGGCCATATATGATAAACCATCAGTTAACATCATATTAAATGGCACAAAACTGAAGGCTTTCCCCTTTAAATCAGGAACAAGACAGGGTTGTCCACTCTCTCCACTCTTATTTAATGTGGTGCTAGAGGTTCTAGCCAGAGCAATCAGACAAGACAAAGAAATAAAAGGCATCCATATCGGAAAAGAAGAAGTAAAGGTATCACTTTTTGCAGATGATATGATCCTATACATCAAAAACCCCAAAGAATCTACAAAAAGACTACTAGAAACAATAAACCATTACAGTAAGGTCACAGAATACAAAATTAACATACAAAAGTCCATAGCCTTTCTATATGCCAACAATGAAACATTTGAGAACAAACTCAAAAAAATAATCCCCTTCACGATTGCAAAAAAAAAATAAAATACTTAGGAATAAACATAACAAAGAATGTAAATGACTTACATAATGAAAACTACAAACCATTGTTAGGGGAAATCGAAAAAGATACAATGAGATGGAAGAATATTCCTTGCTCTTGGATAGGAAGAATAAATATAATCAAGATGGCCATATTACCCAAAGCAATATACAAATTTAATGCAATTCCCATCAAAATTCCAATGATATTTTTTAAAGAAATGGAACAAAAAATCATCAGATATATGGAACTATAAAAAACCCGGAATAGCCAACGCAAGCCTAAAGAAAAAGAACGAAGCTGGGAACATTACAATACCTGACTCAAACTATATTATAGAGCCACGGCAATCAAAACAGCATAGTATTGGCAGAAAAATAGACATTCAGACCAATGGAACAGAATAGAAAGTCCAGAAATAAAACCACATATATATGATCAAATAATTTTTGATAAAGGGGCCAACAACACACAATGGAGAAAAGAAAGCCTCTTCAACAAATGGTGCTGGGAAAACTGGAAAGCCACATGCAAAAGAATGAAACCCGGCCCTGGCCGATTGGCTCAGTGGTAGAGCGTCGGCCTGGCGTGCTGAAGTCCCGGGTTTGATTCCCGGTCAAGGCACATAGGAGAAGCACCCATCTGCTTCTCCACCCCTCTCCCTCTCCTTCCTCTCTGTCTCTCTCTTCCCCTCCTGCAGCCGAGGCTCCATTGGAGCAAAGATGGCCCGGGCGCTGGGGATGGCTCCATGGCCTCTGCTTCAGGCGCTAGAGTGGCTCTGGTCCCAACAGTGCGACACCCTGGATGGGCAGAGCATCGCCCCCTGGTGGGCGTGCTGGGTGGACCCTGGTCGGGCACATGCAGGAGTCTGTCTGACTGCCTCCCTGTTTCCAGTTTCAGAGAAATACAAAAAAATAAAACTCAACTACAGCTTGTCCCCTTGTACTAAAATTAATTCAAAATGGATCAAAGACCTAAATATAAGACCTGAAACAATTAAGTACATAGAAGAAGACATAGGTTCTAAACTCATGGACCTTGTTTTTAAAGAGCATTTTTTAAATTTGACTCCAAAGGCAAGGGAAGTGAAGGCAAAGATAAATGAATGGGACTACTTCAGACTAAGAAGTTTTTGCTCAGCAAGAAAAACTGACAACAAAATAAACAGACAGCCAACTAAATGGGAAATGATATTTTCAAATAACAGCTCAGATAAGGGCCTAATATCCAAAATATACAAAGAACTCATAAAACTCAACAACAAACAAACAATCCAATAAAAAAATGAGAAGAGGAAATGAACAGACACTTCTCCCAGGAAGAAATACAAATGGCCAACAGATATATGAAAAGATGCTCATCTTCATTAGTTATTAGAGAAATGCAAATCAAAACTGCAATGAGATACCACCTCACACCTGTTAGATTAGCTATTATTAACAAGACAAGTAATAGCAAATGTTGGAGAGGCTGGGAGAAAAAGGAACCCTTATTCATTGTTGGTGGAAATATAAAGTAGTACAACCATTATGGAAGAAAGTATGGTGGTTCCTCAAAAAACTAAAAATAGAACTACCTTATGACCCAGCAATTTCTCTACTGTGTATATACCCCCAAAACTCAGAAACATTGATACGTAAAGACACATGCAGCCCCATGTTCATTGCAGCATTGTTCACAGTGGCCAAGACATGGAAACAACCAGAAAGCCTTTCAATCGAAGACTGGATAAAGAAGATGTGACACATATACACTATGGAATACTACTCAGCCATAAGAAATGATGACATCGGATCGTTTACAACAAAATGGTGGAATCTTGATAACATTATACGAAATAAGTAAAAAACAAACAAACAAGAACTGCATTATTCCATATGTAGGTGGGACATAAAAACGAGACTAAGAGACATTGATAAGAGTGTGGTGGTTATGGGGTGGAGGGAGGGAGAGGAAAAGGGGGAGGGGGTGGGGCACAAAGAAAACTAGATAGAAGGTGACAGAGGACAATCTGATTTTGTGTGATGGGTATGCAACATAATTGATTGACAAGATAACCTGGACATGTTTTCTTTGAACATATGTACCCTGATTTATTGATGTCATCCTAGTAAAATTACTAATAAATAAATAAATAAATAAACAAATACATTGAAAAAAAAAGAAAATGAACAGGGCTTGATAAAATTCAAGCCATATCCCTGCCACAAATCAGATAATTGATCTAGAAAATTATCTGCCATGTGATTGATTTCCTGCCAACTCTTTGATGTCTGTAGGCTTTCTTTATATACTTCTCTCTTATAACTTACTATATTATATGTATATCCCTGTTCCTGCTTGCATGTTCATGTATAATAGTATTTTTAAAGTCTGAGTCAATGTTTTATTTAGTTATACAGTCCTCCATTGCCATATCACGGTTCATTTTTTGCGGTCTCACTGTATCGTGGATTTTAAAATTATATACATCTAATTTTGTATTGCAGATATTTTGCTATATGGCAGGATTTTGCAGTATATAGGTATTTTATATATTTATTATTTTAATTATTTTTGTGGTAAAATAAGCATTTTCTAGCCTAAAAAAATTAAAAACAATATAAAAATTTTAATTAAAACATTTTAAAAGAATATTAAATCATCATCATTCAAGTTGTAATATATTCATTGGTGGGTACCCATATAGAATTTTATATGTTGTTTAAATTATTTAGGTTTCAGAGTGTATAAAGTGTTTAAGAGCATAGGAAGTGTTTATAAGAGTGTGGGGAGGGTTTATAAAGCCTTAAAAATATATAAATAATAAAATAAATATAAGGTCACTACTTTGCAGATTTTTGCCTATTGTGGGGAGTTCTGGAACCTAACCCCTGTGCTAGATAAAGGACCACTGTATTTATTCCACATCACTGAATTGAAGGCTTTGGATGCCATGGAATAACACTGATGTACAAATAGTTTACTACACAGATCTCAAAGGCTGTGACTCAGCTCCTCCTTCCCATCCATTTATCTTCTTTTCTACTTTCTGCTGTCTCCTCAATTCCTGCTTAATGCAGATGCCCTCACATTGCTCAGAGCCCTCAAGGTGGTATCTCTCCTAGTCTATTCTATTGCCATGGTCCGAGGCCTCAGGAAATCCCTGCCCCTTTTCTTTTGTGTGTGTGTATCTTGAAACTTAGGTAAGCCTGGCCTGTGGTGGTACAGTGGGCAGATCTTTGACCTGGAATGCTGAAGTCACCAGTTTGAAACCCTGGGCTTGCCTGATCAAGGCACATGTGACAAGCAATCAATGAACAACTAAAGTGAAGCAGCTATGAGTTGAGACTTCTTGTTCCTCCTCCTTTTCTCACTCTCCTCTCTGTAAAATCAATAAATAAAATATTTTTAAAAAACTTAGGTTATACAGATTATGACTGAAAAGTGGTCAAATGTATATAGGGAACAGTAGACCAACAATTCATGACCACCTCAGGACCCTGACTATTACAGACAACCAGAATCCATAAACAAGAGGTCTCTCCTGGCTCCAAAATAAAGACAAAGGTAACATAGATTGGAAAATATCTTGTGCCTTTGGTTCAGGCAACCACTGTGCCATACTCTATGCTGAAGTGTATGATGGAGAAGTAATAGAGTCTCTTTTCTGAGAAATTTCAACTTTTCTGTTGATTTAGAAACTTCAGGGGAGTGCTTAGTCCTGAGCCAGCAGTCTGGGTACCACCAAGTAACTTTCTCCACAAATAGCCACTTTGCCACGTGGAAATATTTAGCCTCTGATTAATCCAATTAGATGCAAAGAAGCAAGAAAGGGGGTGGCAGCAGTAGCACTGTTAGGAAATGCTGGTGAGATCCACCTGGAGAGAGAGCCTCCTAGAGTTTTGTGGAGCCTTAGAAAAATGAAAAGCAGACAGCAGGGAGGAAACCACATTTCTAGTTTTAATCTTCTGGCATTTAAAATCTGTAAGACATTAGATCACTCTGTTTTCTCCAAAAATATTGGGCAGAAAGTATCTTACATTCATTCAATCATTTATTTCTGTATTTATTCACCAGTTATTATTGAAAATTTGTTTTAGGCTTCATAAAGATTGAGTCCCCTGAGAATATGAAGACCAGAGAGGCAGTATGCTGTAGTGCAGAGCCATGGGATTTAGAGGCATTCATTCATGGCCACATTTATTCAGTCAACAGTTATTGAATGTATATTATCTGTCAGGTACTGAGATACTGTCCTGCTTCCAAATCTACCATATGTGTAAACTAAAAAAAATTGCTTAGTCTACTTGAGCTTCATTTTCCATATTTGCAAAATGAAGGTATTAATACTTATTCAATGGGCTTATATATCTGGCATAAATAAGATCATGTATGTCAGTGCCCACCTCAGGAAGCTGACAGTACTAATAAATGGGGACTCTAAGAGCTTTGGTTTTTAAGGATCTTGTGGCCTGGTGCTATTGTTTTTAGCTCTGTTGAGTAATTGAATTACCTGGGAAGCCTTTTTAAAAAAATATCAATTCCTAGGTCTCTCTTCTGAGACTCTGACATAATTCTGGTCAAGGGTGGGGTATATTACTTTTTATAAGCTCCACAGGTGATCTAAATGTGCACACATACTTCATAATCATTGGTCTAGTTGTAAGACAGATTTGTAAATTTAAAAAAATCTCAAACAACATTATAAAAATTCAAAATCAGATTAAACTAAATAATCATAGAGCTAGGAGAAATAGCCCAGATGAAGAGGAGTCTGACTCTTGTTGGGGTATAATCCATATCACAGTGTCAGTGGGTGAATATTCAATTTGTCCTTGGTCTGGGATGAAAATGATCAATGGGCAAGTAATCAGGTCTGGCAGTGGGGGTTCAGGGGTCCCCAAAGATTTTTTTCTGGAAGTTACTGAATGTCAAATGAGCTCTATAAACTTGTAACTAGATACAAATTGTTAGGGGGAAAAGTCCCTGTTATTCAAGGGAAAAGTTCGAGTGAATTTAAAACATCATATAAAATATCTGAAATGTTATGAAATTTTAATAATTCAACTGCATTTTGAATTCTTATTCCATACATTGCCTTTATATATACCCTATTTAGAAAATACTAAAATCATAAAAATATTTTTTCAGTGTGCAGTCATGTTAAAAACAAGTGGAAAGATAAAGGTTCTTTTGTCAGTAAGGAAATTACTTTTAAATGAAGACTCATGTGCCTTTAACTCCATGGATCCAATCAAAATACAGTAGCTTTTAGTTAAAAGCTGTCATTCAGATTACAGTTCAGCTTCATAGCCCATCAAATTTGAGAAGATGGCAATAGATAAATTCAGAACAGCTAAATACAATTTTAGAGATGGATTTCAACAAAATGTTTATTTGTTTTTTAACTCTTAAAATTTGGAGAAAAACTTACAGGAAGAAATGTCTGTCCCTTTAGAATTCATATGTTGAAACCTAATTCCCAATGTGATTGTATTTGGAAGGTGGGGCCTTTAAGAGGTGATCAAATCATGAGAATGGAGCCCTTATGAATGATATTAAAAAAGGCCCCAGGGAGATCACTCACCACATCCACCCAGTAAAGTTACAGCAAGAAGACAGCAGTTTATGAACCAGAAAGCACTATCACTACACACTGAATCTGTTGGTGTCTTGATTTAGAATAATGAGAAAAAAGATTTCTGTTGTTTATAAGCCGCCCAATTTATGGCAGTTTGTTACAGAAACTCAGACTAAAACACTTCTTAAAAGTAAAATTTTGTTCCCATGTTTGAAAATTAGTTTCTCCAAATACTCGTGTGATTTATACCTTTTAACTTCATGTCCAGATGAGATCACAGGGAAAAAAAAAGTATTGGCTTTTTAACCAAGTCCAAGGTCAACAAGGTCTTGTCAGAGATGTAGTTATTAAGTAAAGATTCAGTGTGGAAATGTGTTTTTTACCTTTACTTGGATTATCTGTTCTTCTTTTTCTCCTTTGCAATTTAAATATAGTCTGATGGAATATTTTAGATGGCTGTAAATCTGTATGTATTTTTGATATTATCTTTGTTCTGAGCAGATCAATGGGCTATATATATGATGTTGTCTTTCTGTCTCTTACAAATAATCTTTGGTTTGACTTCTGTCTTCCAAGATAGCATATTTCAGGGCTATATAGAAAAATTCCAGCCATGGAAATTAATAAGAGATCACAATATTTTAAAATATGTCTTATGCCTTACTTCTGCTTCTTTTTTTTCTTCCTTAAGAGTGCTAAGAGAAATTTTAAAGCTAGTATGCTGAATCTATTCATCTTTTACTTAGTGGTTTTTTTCCCATAATTGAGTCTCAGAAGATTCTCCTCACTCCAGGACTTTGGTAAGGGCTCAAATTTGTTTTCTTCTACTAGTTAACTTTTCAGTCTTTACAAATTTAATATGGGACCATGGAATGAAGTGAGAAAATAAGTTGATTTTTTTTTGTTCTGAATTACTAAGCAATTGTGTCATTACCATTTATTAGAATAGTAGTTCTCTCCTTTATTGATTTGTCAGAACATTTTTATATAAAATTCCTATGAAATGTGAAATAAAATCTACTCTGTTTCATCAGGTTTTTAAAATTTATGTCTGTGCTGTGGCCTTGAAATATGTGTCAGTATGTGGGGGGGCTGATATTTCTTTAAAAATCTTATTCATTCTTGCCACGCTACTCTTTAGATGGACTTTATTTTTTATCTTTGTTAATTTTTAAATTGTAATAATGTGAAAAAAATAAATTATTGATGTATAAATAGAAAAAACTGATATTCTATGTTCTTCCTCATTCTCACTTTTCCACTTCCTCCATTTTTTAGCTTAACCAGTGTTAACATTTGGTATGCCCAGTTCAGCTCTCAAACATTGGGCAGGGCTACAAAAATATTAGTAATTTTTTGTTGTTGGAATTGTATTAAAGCTGTACATTAAGAAAAATTGACACCTTATATTCAGTCTTCCTATTAAAAAACATATGATGTCCATTTACTTAAGCCTTATTCTATAGATCTCATTAAAACTTAATTTTATTTATATAGGTTCCAACATTTTGCATTATTTATTTCTAGACAATTAGTATTGTGAAGGAATTGCTTTGACCCTTGAACAATATGGTTTAACTGCATGAGTTCACTTTATATGTAGATTTCTTTTTTTTTTTTTTTTAAATAAATTTTTATTAATGGTAATGGGATGACATTAATAAATCAGGGTAGGGTGACGTCACGGAAATGGCGCCGTGAGAAGCGCGTCCGACAGCTCTCCCCTAAATCACAACAAATTTATCAACTAGAAACAGAAAAATTTATCCTCGGAGCATTCCGGAGTTCCACACAAACTGAAAGCAAAAGGACTGTTATCACTTGAATCTGAGAGACGAGGGTGTGGAGGAAGCTACCTCAGCAGCGACGCTCATTCAAGCCGCGAGGGAGTGCGCCTGCGGTGAGTCAGCCCATTTACTTGGGAACCGCAAGCCGCCACGAGCGGCCGACGCGAGCCACCACCGCGAGCCTCCGCGAGCCCCCGCGAGCCGCCGCCGCGAGCGGCCGCCGCGAACCGCCACCGCGAGCGGCCGCCACGAGCTGCCGCGCGTGCGCCCGGTCCGGTTGAGCACCACTGACGTTCCCAGCGGCCCCGCACACTGCGAGTGGGGGTCACCGACCACCGGTGCCCGGAGCGCCCCATTCGCGTGCGTGCCTTGGGCATTCCACGCGCCCAGGGTGCCCTGCTGGCCCGCACACCCAGGGGGCTCCATTATCCTGCGCCTGGTGCGGTCAAGCTGCCAGCGGCGGGGCGAGCGGGAGAGGCTTGGGAGATTCTCTCCGTGGGCGGGGCACCTCACCCAGCCATTCAAGCTAACAATCAAGCGTTGGGGGAGGGGCACGCGCAGGCAGCCTAAAATACCTTCGGAAGCACAGCTGCGACCCAATCACTGAAATTAGCTTAACCCATAAAATCTGCGCACCCTCGGTTCTAATTGATAAGATCTCTCTCAGTTCAGCGATCCAAGACAAGAGGCGTGATATTTTTTAGTGCCTCTCGCTAAAGGGGCGGGGGCAACTTCTGATTGATAGAGCCTCCATATTCAGGGATAAACGCTAACAAGAAGGACTTGGCAGATAATAAGGTCTATACTACACTAGTCGTAAGCAGAGACTAGTGCCTCTTCTTCCCTGCAAAAACAGGCTACAAAGTGTGGAAAGCCTGGGTTGAGAGGTCCAACTAAATGATAGGCGCTGAACAGTCACCTTGACAACAATTGACTCCCACCCCCGCCTGATTACACTGGAGGCCCTGACTCTCAGAGCCTTTCCCAAAGCCTTGCACTGAGTGGGGATAGAGTGGGGATTTCCCAGCTCTTTGAGCCTCTTACTCCCCAGGCAGAAGCAGTTGCAGCCTTATAGCTGGATCACCAGGCTGCTAATTCAGAAAGGGAAGACTAGGAGAGAGAATCCAGGAAAGCAAACTCTCTCATCGTTGGACCCTGCAAACGCCAACAAGCCTTTACTTCCAGCAAGACTAAAGCCAATTATATGACATTGCCATAGAATCCCATCAACTGCAAATCCCTACCTAAGAGTGACACAGGGGCAGAGCCTGGGGTACAGAGTCACCGACTAGGAAGAGAGAGAGAAAAGAAAAAGGAAGAAGTTAACCTCTCAAAATCAAGAAAAACCCACAGACTTTACAACTTGATCCACTAATTTTTTGTTGTTGTTGTTGTTGTTTGTTTCTTCTATCTTTTTGCCTTTATTTCCTCCACCTCGGTCCTTCTATTCTCAGCCCATCTTATGCTTCCCCTTTCTTGAACTACACTACCCATGAAGGTTGCATTTTATTTTTCTTCTTCATCCTCACCCTCCTTTAAGGTTATACTCCTAAACACTTAACTCTCTCTCCTCTTTTGTTTTTTTTTTTGTTGTTTTTTTTTTTGTCTTGCTTTATTTTGTTTTTTTCTCCTCCTATTTTATTTCTTCCTTCGTTTTTCTCTTTTTCTTATTTTTTCCTTTCTATTCGTTTTTTCTTTTCTCATTTTACTTTCCTCCCATATAATCCTCAATTACGAACAAATTAGTTAATTTGGGACTCAAGGCTTTTTTTTGGCTTTATTTCTCTTTTTTGCTTTTGTTTTTATTTTTATTTTTCTCTTGTTTGTTTATTTTTGTGGCATTTTGGGTCCTCCCAACCCAAGGTCTCCATTGTATTTAGTCTTCGCTCCACTTAATACAACAGATATTTACTTATTATTTTTTTTCTTCTTTATTATTCTTTTTTGGTCCTTTTTTCTGATTCCCTCTTATCCCTCTCATTATATCTCTTAGTTGACCATCACTTACAAGCAAATCATCTTATGCTTGTCTAAGATTTTCTTCCTTTTTTTTTTTTTTTTTTTTGCATTTAGTAGGTCCCTACTCCCTTTATTTTGCCCCTTGAACTCTTCACCCCAAATCAGGCCCTCCATTATAGGCACAATATTTCCCTGAGGAGGGGAGAGGAGGGAAAGAGAAGAGAGAAAAAAAGGGGGAAATAATAAATTATTACTGTTTTTTTTTGTGGGGTGTTTTACCCTTTTTTTTTTCTTTTTACTCTTTATTAATTCTAATTAGTGCTATCAATAAGACCACCCTCAGATGCCGATAAGAAAGAGGAAATCGAATATTATGGATACAAAAGAAAGAGAGGTAACACAAATAGATGTGGAAAAATCTATGGAGAAAAGACTTAACATATTGGAAGCCTTGGAGCTAAATGACAGAGAATTTAAAATAGAAATCTTAAAAATACTCAGAGATATACAAGAAAACACAGAAAGGCAATATAGGGAGATCAGAAAACAACTCAATGAACACAAAAAATATATTACCAAGGAAATTGAAACTATAAAAACAAATCAAACAGAAATGAAAAACTCAATTCACGAGCTGAAAAACGAGGTAACAAGCTTAGCTAACAGAACAGCCCAGATTGAAGATAGGATTAGTGAAATAGAAGACAAACAACTTGAGGCACAACAGAGAGAAGAAGAAAGAGACTCAAAAATAATAAAAAATGGGAAAGCCCAACAGAAATTGTCTGACTCCATCAGAAAGAATAACAAGAATAATAGGTATATCAGAGGGAGAAGAGAAAGAAAATGGAATGGAGAATATACTCAAACAAATAATAGACGAGAACTTCCCAAGCCTGTGGAAGGAACTAAAGCCTCAAATTCAAGAAGCAAACAGAACACCAAGTTTTCTTAACCCCAACAAACCTACTCCAAGGCACATCATAATAAAGATGACACAAACCAATGACAAAGAAAAAATTCTCAAGGCAGCCAGGGAAAAGAAGAGTATAACATATAAAGGAAGGCCTATTAGATTATCATCAGATTTCTCAGCAGAAACTCTACAAGCTAGAAGAGAGTGGACCCCAATATTTAAAGCCCTGAAAGAGAGGAACTTTCAGCCAAGAATACTATACCCATCAAAGCTATCCTTCAAGTATGAAGGAGATATAAAAACATTCACAAATACAGAAAAGATGAGAGAATTTATCAACAGAAAGCCCCCACTCCAGGAAATACTAAGGGGGGTTTTCCAACCAGATTCAAAGAACAAAAGAAAACAACACCACAAGTAACAGCTCCACCAAGAACACAATAAAACCAAACTTAAACTGTGACAACAAAGGAAAAAAAGGGGGGAGAGGATGGAGATTAACAGTAGCAAAGGATGATGAAGTGCAGAAATACTTATAAGATAGGGTACTACAATGAATATGGTAGGTACCCTTTTCATTACTTAATGGTAACCACCCTTGAAAAAACCACCACAAAAACACTTGACTTAAAAAAGGTAGCAACAGAGGAAAGAAGTATGGAACACAAACAAACAAAAACAAATGATAGAAAAACAAAAGAGAAGAATCAAACTAGATACAAAACTAACAGAAAGCAATTTATAAAATGGCAGTAGGGAACCCACAAGTGTCAATAATTACACTAAATGTAAATGGATTAAACTTACCAATAAAAAGACACAGAGTAGCAGAATGGATTAAAAAATAAAATCCAACTATATGCTGCCTACAAGAAACACATCTAAGCAACAAGGATAAAAACAAATTCAAAGGGAAAGGCTGGAAAACAATACTCCAAGCAAACAACACCCAAAAAAAAGCAGGTGTAGCAATACTCATATCTAATAATGCTGACTACAAGACAGAAAAAGTACTCAGAGACAAAAATGGTCATTTCATAATGATTAAGGGGAAGTTGAATCAAGAAGACATAACAATCCTTAATATATATGCACCAAACCAAGGAGCACCAAAATATATAAGACAGCTACTTATTGACCTTAAAACAAAAACTAACAAAAATACAATCATACTTGGAGACCTCAATACACCGCTGACGGCTCTAGATCGGTCATCCAAACAGAGAATCAATAAAGATATAGTGGCCTTAAACGAAATACTAGAACACCTGGATATGATAGACATCTACAGGACACTTCATCCCAAAGCGACAGAGTATACATTTTTCTCTAGTGTACATGGAACATTCTCAAGAATTGACCATATGTTGGGCCACAAAGACAATATCAGCAAATTTAGAAAAATTGAAATTGTACCAAGCATATTTTCTGATCATAAAGCATTGAAACTAGAATTCAACTGCAAAAAAGAGGGGGAAAAACCCACAAAATTGTGGAAACTAAACAACATACTTCTAAAAAATGAATGGGTCAAAGAAGAAATAAGCGCAGAGATCAAAAGATATATACAGACAAATGAAAATGAAAATACAACATATCAGAATCTCTGGGATGCAGCAAAAGCAGTAATAAGAGGAAAGTTCATATCACTTCAGGCCTATATGAACAAACAAGAGAGAGCCGAAGTAAACCACTTAACTTCACACCTTAAGGAACTAGAAAAAGAAGAACAAAGACAACCCAAAACCAGCCAAAGAAAGGAGATAATAAAAATCAGAGCAGAAATAAATGAAATAGAGAACAGAAAAACTATAGAAAAAGTCAATAAAACAAGGAGCTGGTTCTTTGAAAAGATCAACAAAATTGACAAACCCTTGGCAAGACTCACCAAGGAAAAAAGACACAGGACTCAAATAAATAAAATCCAAAATGAAAGAGGAGAGATCACCACAGACATCATAGAAATACAAAGAATTATTGTAGAATACTATGAAAAATTATATGCCACCAAATACAACAATCTAGAAGAAATGGATAAATTCCTAGATCAATACAACCTTCCTAGACTGAGTCATGAAGAAGCAGAAAGCCTAAACAGACCAATCAGCAGGGAGGAAATAGAAAAAACTATTAAAAATCTCCCCAAAAATAAAAGTCCAGGCCCAGACGGTTATACTAGTGAATTCTATCAAACATTCAAAGAAGACTTGGTTCCTACTCTACTCAAAGTCTTCCAAAAAATTGAAGAAGAAGCAATACTTCCAAACACATTTTATGAGGCCAACATAACCCTCATACCAAAACCTGGCAAGGATGGCACAAAGAAAGAAAACTACAGACCAATATCTCTAATGAATACAGATGCTAAAATACTAAACAAAATACTGGCAAATCGAATACAACAACATATTAAAAAAATAATACATCATGATCAAGTGGGATTCATCCCAGAATCTCAAGGATGGTTCAACATACGCAAAACGGTTAACGTAATACACCATATCAACAAAACAAAGAACAAAAACCACATGATCTTATCAATAGATGCAGAAAAGGCTTTTGATAAAATACAACACAATTTTATGTTTAAGACTCTCAACAAAATGGGTATAGAAGGAAAATATCTCAACATGATAAAGGCCATATATGATAAACCATCAGCCAACATCCTATTAAACGGCATAAAACTGAGGACTTTCTACCTTAAATCAGGAACAAGACAGGGTTGTCCCCTCTCTCCACTCTTATTCAACGTGGTGCTAGAAGTTCTGGCCAGAGCAATCAGACAAGACAAAGAAATAAAAGGCATCCATATCGGAAAAGAAGAAGTAAAGCTATCACTTTTTGCTGATGATATGATCCTATACATCGAAAACCCGAAGGACTCCACAAAAAGATTATTAGAAACAATAAACCAATACAGTAAGGTCGAAGGATACAAAATTAACATACAAAAGTCCATAGCCTTTCTATATGCAAACAATGAAATATTAGAAAACGAACTCAAAAAAATAATCCCCTTCACGATTGCAACAAAAAAAATAAAATACCTAGGAATAAACATAACAAAGAACGTAAAGGACCTATATAATGAAAATTACAAAGCATTGTTAAGGGAAATCGAAAAAGATACAATGAGATGGAAAAATATTCCTTGTTCTTGGATAGGGAGAATAAATATAATCAAAATGGCCATATTACCCAAAGCAATATACAAATTTAATGCAATTCCCATCAAAATCCCTATGAGATTTTTTAAAGAAATGGAACAAAAAATCATCAGATTTATATGGAACTATACAAAACCCCGAATAGCCAAAACAATCCTAAGGAAAAAGAATGAAGCTGGGGGCATTACAATACCTGACTTTAAACTATATTATAGGGCCACGATAATCAAAACAGCATGGTATTGGCAAAAAAATAGACACTCAGACCAATGGAACAGAATAGAAAGCCCAGAAATAAAACCACATATATATGGTCAAATAATCTTTGATAAAGGGGCCAACAACACACAATGGAGAAAAGAAAGCCTCTTCAACAAATGGTGTTGGGAAAACTGGAAAGCCACATGCAAAAGAATGAAACTCGACTACAGCCTGTCCCCGTGTACTAAAATTAATTCAAAATGGATCAAAGACCTAAATATAAGACCTGAAACAATAAAGTACATAGAAGAAGACATAGGTACTAAACTCATGGACCTGGGTTTTAAAGAACATTTTATGAACTTGACTCCAATGGCAAGAGAAGTGAAGGCAAAGATAAATGAATGGGACTACATCAGAATTAAAAGTTTTTGCTCAGCAAGAGAAACTGATATCAAAATAAACAGACAGCCAACTAAATGGGAACTGATATTTTCAAACGACAGCTCAGATAAGGGCCTAATATCCAAAATTTACAAAGAACTCATAAAACTCAACAACAAACAAACAAACAATCCAATAAAAAAATGGGAAGAGGACATGAACAGACACTTCTCCCAGGAAGAGATACAAATGGCCAACAGATATATGAAAAGATGCTCAGCTTCATTAGTTATTAGAGAAATGCAAATCAAAACTACAATGAGATACCACCTCACTCCTGTTAGATTAGCTATTATCAACAAGACGGGTAATAGCAAATGTTGGAGAGGCTGTGGAGAAAAAGGAACCCTCATTCACTGTTGGTGGGACTGTAAAGTAGTACAACCATTATGGAGGAAAGTATGGTGGTTCCTCAAAAAACTGCAAATAGAACTACCTTATGACCCAGCAATCCTTCTACTGGGTATATACCCCAAAACCTCAGAAACATTGATACGTGAAGACACATGTAGCCCCATGTTCATTGCAGCACTGTTCACAGTGGCCAAGACATGGAAACAACCAAAAAGCCCTTCAATAGAAGACTGGATAAAGAAGATGTGGCACATATACACTATGGAATACTACTCAGCCATAAGAAATGATGACATCAGATCATTTACAGCAAAATGGTGGGATCTTGATAACATTATAAGGAGTGAAATAAGCAAATCAGAAAAAAACAAGAACTACATGATTCCATACATTGGTGGAACATAAAAATGAGACTAAGAGACATGGACAAGAGTGTGGTGGTTACCAAGGGTGGGGGGGGAGGGAGGACATGGGAGGGAGGGAGGGAGAGAGTTAGGGGGAGGGGGAGGGGCACAGAGAACTAGATAGAGGGTGACGGAGGACAATCTGACTTTGGGCGAGGGGTTTGCAACATAATTTGATGACAAAATAACCTAGACATGTTTTCTTTGAATATATGTACCCTGATTTATTAATGTCATCCCATTACCATTAATAAAAATTTATTAAAAAAAAAAAAAAAAAAACAAGACAGGTAATAGCAAATTTGGAGAGGCTGTGGAGAAAAAGGAACCCTCATACACTGTTGGTGGGAATGTAAAGTAGTACAATCATTATGGAAGAAAGTATGGTGTTTCCTCAAAAAACTAAAAATAGAACTACCTTATGACCCAGCAATCCTTCTACTGGGTATATACCCCCAAAACTCAGAAACATTGATACATAAAGACACATGCAGCCCCATGTTCATTGCAGCATTGTTCACAGTGGCCAAGACATGGAAACAACCAAAAAGCCCATCAATAGATGACTGGATAAAGAAGATGTGGCACATATACACTATGGAATACTACTCAGCCATAAGAAATGATGACATTGGATCATTTACAGCAAAATGGTGGGATCTTGATAACATTATACGAAGTGAAATAAGTAAATCAGAAAAAAACAGGAACTGCATTATTCCATACGTAGGTGGGACATAAAAGTGAAACTAAGAGACATTGATAAGAGTGTGGTTGTTACGGGGGGAGGAGGGAGAGGGAGAGGGAAAGGGGGAGGGGGAAACTAGATAGAAGGTGACAGAGGACGATCTGACTTTGGGTGATGGGTATGCAACATAAGTGAACGACAAGATAACCTGGACTTATTATCTTTGAATATATGTATCCTGATTTATTGATGTCGCCCCATTAAAAAAATAAAATTATTTAAAAAAATAAATAAATAATGCCAATATGAGCATATGTTCAAAATAAAAAGTATGGTGGACCTTAACCTCTGGAAAACACTTATTTTTCTTAGTACCATTTAATTTTTTAGATCCTATGCATGTATTACACTGTTAAAATAGGAAAAGAAAATGAAAAAGAATAAACAATATATACATAGTAAAGATAAAATATGTATTTATCCTATAGGCCATTTTCAATAGATTAATGATGTTACAATGAGATGACTATGCCCAGGTACTATGCGAATACAGGTATAGCTTAATCATCTTGCCTGTGGGGAAAGACCTATTACGGGAGATACATGTGTCCATTTTAGAATCAAGAGGTTTAAGAGATGAGCCTTTATGAGATAGATTGCAATCACAGGGCAGTTAGGTAGGGAAAATCTGTACTGGAGGACAGTGTACCCCTTGTTTCATCAGAAACATAAGCTCCCTTTCCAAAGTCTTTTTTAGCCTTTGAGTTCCAGCACCGTTCTCTCCTTCTGCTTTCTAGGTCCGGAATCTGATAACTACAACAGGAAATTTTGAGGGCAAGATTCTGGTATAGGAAATAGAGTGAGGAATTTCAGAGACCACTTCTCAGGAGATGACCAGACTGGACAATTTGATTTTAGGTTGCCATTTCAGATGCTACATATACCAGATATGGGACCAATCTAGGATGAAACTTTGAAAATGGTTAAGCAATACTTCTCATCACCACTTAGAAAAGAGCTCCAAGACCATCTGAAGCTTTTGCTACTCAGAGTGTGATAGACAGATCAGCAGCCCTGTCACCACCAGGCTGTTGGAGATCCAGAATCTTATAATCATCCCTAGTGAATCATTATCTGCTGAATCATAATATATACATTTGAATAACATTCCTGGATTTTTTGTAAATTAAGGTTTGAGAAGCACTGGTCTAAAGAACCAGGATGCAGAGACCATCATGGGGGCTGAAGACAATTGTGTGAGCAAGTGTTGACAAGCCAAGCTGGAATGAGTTGCTCTCCACATAAAAATAGGCTGAAGTTAGGCTGGATGGCAGAAACCAATGAATACAGGTAAGGCTGCATTAGAGAGCTAGATGGGCCAGCCATATGTGCTAGAATCAATGTCTGATGCCAATTCCTGGGAAGGAGAGAGAATTTTCAGATTAAGAAATGAAATATTCTAGTTTAGAGACTTGTCTGTAGCTCCAGTACCCTGCTCTCCCCTCATCCCAAAGCTGGACAGGCAAACTGGAAAGGCATGCACAAGATGGCTAGAAATAGGGACTAATTTCAAGGTAAAAAAAAGTTACAGCTGAAGAGAAATTATTTCTCCCCTCTTCCTGAAATGTTCAGAGACCTATTTTCTGCATTTGAACTAGAGACAAAAATAACACCTAATTAACCCTAAAATACTCAAAAGGAATAGGAAAATTTATGAAACCCTAATGATAGGTGACTCTTCATCTCTCATTTACCAATGGGACCACTGAGTGGTCACATACTTCTAATTTCTATGGAGAAATTCATTAATAAAAGTTTTGAAATGGTTAAGACTAATTGTAGTAGCTCTTTATTCCAATAAAGATATAAAGCATATTAGCGTTTTATTTTCCGAAGATCCTGAATTTCTTATATCTCTTGTAATGTCAGTGTAGGCCTTGACAATCAGACTCCATTACACAAACAGAAAAGGCAATGAATGGTTTTGAAACAAATTAACTCTGACATACTTAGCCTGTGTTTGACACCCAAACAATACCTTACTCACCCACTCAAAACATTCAATCCCACACTATTTATGTAAAAATTTATTGATAATATGTTAAAGATTTGTATATGTTTTAAGGATTACTTTCTTTTTTGTGACAGAGACAGAGAGAGACAGAGAAAGAGAGAGAGACAGACAGACAGAAAGGGAGAGAGATGAGAAACATCAATTTTTGTTGCGGCACCTTAGTTGTTCATTGATTGCTTTCTCGTATGTTACTTGACTGGGTGGGGGGCTACAGCAGACCAAGTGACCCCTTGATCAAGCCAGAGACCTTGGACTCAAGTTGGTGAGCCATGCTCACACCAGAGGAGCCCACTCTCAAGCTGGCAAGCTTGGGGTTTAGGACCTGGGTCCTCCATGTCCCAGTCCAATGCTCTATCCACTGCACCACTGCCTGGTCAGGTAAAAATTACTTTCTTTATAGAATAGTTTATATATTTGTTTCAGGAAATTAGCAGTTTTACTTAGGTAAGTAAGCCTTTTTAAAAAAAACTCAGAGGTTGATTTTTATAGTCATCTAAATTGTAACCATGTTATTGAAGTTCCTTCAGAATTTTTACCAGATAAATGCTAACTTAAAATAGAGGTAGAAGGGAAGAATGCAATTAATGCATATTTACAAAAATTTCTAAATGACAGGTTTTCCTCTTCTTGCTTTGTCATTAGGATTCCTGCTTCAATCCATCCCAAGCATGTTAACCATTTATCTGCACTGTTTTGGGTCAGAGGTTGGGCATATTATTTAGATGCTGTAGTAAATGGTATTTTTCAAAATGAAGCAATTGAAGGATAATTATCATTTGAAATACCTCAAAAAAGTTAATATTTTGTGGGGTTTTTTAAAATTGAAGTTAGTTAAGAATCTTATCTGAGCTCTTTGCTATCTCCTAATACCATCTCTGGATTCTTTGGCTTTTCTAAAGGCTCTCACTGTTGTTAGGCTGTTTCAAGGGGTCCTCAGGAGTAGGCATTTCGGCATGTCCTGGGCCCTGGATTTCTCACTGATAAGCTACAATACTTGAAGGTAAGATGCATCATGTGCATTTAGATTGTGAAAGAATGCTGTTCCTTTGAAAAGTGTTGTGCTAGTGTCTAGAAAACTGAGTATGGAAAGTGGAGCCTGGTAAATGGAGGGTGCTTTTAAGCTGGTATGAGGAGGAAGGAAAGGAGAATGAAGAGTGGGTTGTGAATGCCCTGGAGCAGAGGTTTTGAAAAATTTCTGGGCTCAAGTTGAAAGGCTAATTGTTGCAGGGTTTATTTCTTCCATTTGTTTGAAAATATCTTAGAGTTGTTGTGGAATCTATTTTATATGATATTGTTTTACAATAAAGTAATAATTAAGTAAGTTGGAGCAGAGATCTGGGCCAGGTCATTAAGACCAGAGTGGATGTTAAAATATAGAACATAAAACTATAGAGACAATAAGAAAGTCACTGGTTTCCAAGAGTTAGGGGAAAAGAGGGTGGAGCCCAGAGGATTTTTAGGCAGTGAAAATACTCTGTATGATACTATAATGGTGGACAAATGTCATTATTCATTTGTTCAAAGTCATAGAATGTACACCAAGAGTGACCCCTAAAGTATGGATTCCTGGTGGTTATCATGTGTTAATGTGGGTTCATCACGTGTAGCTAATGTACCACTCTGATAGGGGTGGGGGCTATATGGCAAATCTCTGTACCTTCTACTTAATTTTTCTGTGGACCTAAAACTGCTCTAAAAAATAAAGTCTGTGAAGTATCTGTATCTTTATATCTATTCCAATAGCTTGTGCATTTGCTTGTGCTTGACTACTATGGAAAGAAATGTTACAGACTTTTCCTCTAAGAGTATTATGGGGTAAACATCTAATAGAGTATTTTGAGATTATCTTGTAACTGTGTACATATGAAAATAAAGGCAATCTAACATGGAGAAATATCAATCATGTGAGTTACACAAATGCATTAAAAGGGCAAAATTTGAAATATTTAAGCATCTTATATGTTTTACAACTATTATGAAAGAAATGAAGAGAACAGAGGTAACTTAAAAAGCTTAACGCAGTTTGAATTCTTTGACCTAGGAAAAACAACATTCATTTTGGAGTGAGAATGGCTCTTAGGCTTGGGGTAAACACCTTTAAAGACAGTGAGCTGTTTTGAAAGGCACAGTCTAAGTGAAAGTGTTATAGACAAATAAAAGTTAAATAGTTCTACAAAACAAAGTGGATATATATTTTTTAGTTGAGAGGAGAGGAGATAGTGAGACAGACTCCCTCCCGCATGCTCACCAACCAGGATCCACCTGGAAACCCCATCTGAAGCCGATACTCTATCAATTGAGCTATTTTTACCACCTGAGGCTGATGCACTGGGACCAACTAAGCCATCATCAGTGCCTGGGGCTAACTCTCCCAATTGAGCCTCTGGTTGTGGGAAAGGAAAAGGGAGAGAAGGGGGATACAGAGCGGGAAAGAAGCAGATGGTCGATTCTCTTGTGTTCCCTGACTGGAATCAATCTAGGACATCCATGCCAGGCCAACATTCTATTTACTGGGCTACTGGCCGTTAATGTCTGACAATTGGAAAAACAAGCATTTTGGGTCTTGGTAGTGAGAGGGGGGTTGAGCAAGATAGTAGCCATCGAGGTCACAAAGGGAAGAATAGAGACTAATCCCCCTTAGAATGATTGACCATGAAACTTGAGAGGAGTGCGTATGAATCATGGTCTCTTCTGAGACATAATATAAGCCCCCAAAGGACCCTTAACCTTCAGGGAAACCCCACCACACAGGGCATCCAAGAGCTCAGAATTGTTAGAAGAAAAACGGCAGGGGAATGAGTGAAGAAAAAGTAGTCATGAGAAGTAAACTAATGGGCTATGGATTCAGAGTCCAACAGAAGCAGAAATTTATAATAATCCTCAGGATTCCTCTTAAATCTAGGGAAAGATACAGACTTTGCTTTGATTTTCCAACTGCAGGTCATATATATATTTTATATGTCTATGTAATATCTATATTAATTTTATTAATTAAGCATATATTATAGACTGCTACTACTATATGAAGAAGAAAAGATAAAAAGGAAATACTTCCTATTTTTAAGATTAATATGATTATGATAGTTATGTGAAGAAGACAGACCAATAAACCAATATTGCAATCATTTTGATATATGTCATAGTGAAGATATTTAGAAAGCATTTGTTTTTGTTTTGTTTTGTTCTTAATTTTATGTAGAAAATTAAATTTAACAGAGTGACATTAATCAAAAGAGTACATAGGTTTCAGGTAAACATTTCTATAGCATTTGAACTGTTGATTATGTTGTATACTCATCACCTAAAATCAAATCATTTTTTGTGACAATATATCCCTCTTTACTCCCTTCACCCTCCTTCCTCACATCTCCCCACCCCCTGGTAACCACTTCATCTTTATCTATGTCCATGTGTCTCAGTTTTATATCCCACCTACGTGTGATATCATACAGTTCTTAGCTTTTCCTGATTTACTTATTTCACTCAGTATAATGTTCTCAGGATCCATCCATATTGTCATAAATGCCACTATGTCATTATTTCTTATGGCTGAGTAGTATTCCATTGTGTATATGTGCCACATATTTATTGAATCTTCTATTGAAGGACACTTTGGTTGTTTCCATGTCTTAGCCACTGTGAATAATGCAGTGATGAACATGGGGGTGCATATGTCTTTACATACCAATGTTATCAAGTTTTTGTGTTAGATAGCCAATAGAGGGATCTCTGGGTCATATGGTAATTCTATTCTTAGTTTTTTGAGGAACCAACATACTTTCTTTCATAATGGTTATACTAATTTGCATTCCCACCAGCAGTGAGTGAGGGTTTTTTTTTCTCCATAGCCTCTCCAGCACTTGTTATTACCTGTTTTGTTGGTAACAGCAGGTGTAAGGTGGTATCTCATTGTAGTTTTTATTTGCATTTCTCGAATAGTGAAGATGAGCATCTTATCGTATATCTGTTGGCCATTTGTATGTCCTTTTGGGAGAAGTGTCTGTTCAGGTCCTCTCCGCATTTTTTAATTGGATTGTTTGTTTGTTGCTGAGCTTTGTGAACTCTCTATATTTTTGGATATTAACACCTTATCAGAGCTGTTGTTTGCAAATATCATCTCTTATTTAGTTGGCTGCCTATCTGTTTTATTGTCAGTTTCTTTTGCTGTGCAGAAACTTTTTAGTTTGATATAGTCACATTCACTTATTTTTGCCTTTACTTCCCTTGCCTTTGGGGTCAAATTCATAAATTGTTCTCTACGGTCAAGGTCCATGAGTTTGGTGCCTATGTTTTCTTCTATGCAATTTATTGTTTCAGATCTTATATTTAGGTCTTTGATCTATTTTGAATCAATTTTTGTGCAGGGGGACAAATTGCACTCAAGTTTCAATCTTTTGCATATGACTTTTGAATTTTCCCAGCACTATTTATTGAAGTGGCTTTCTCTTCTCCATTGTGTGTTTTTGGTTTCGTTGTTGAAGATGATTTGTCCATATATATATATATATATATATATATATATATATATATATATATATTTATATACACATATGGTTTTATTTCTGGGCTTTTGATTCTATTTCATTGGTCTGTATGTCTGTTTTTCTGCCAAGACCATGCTGCTTTGATTATTGTGGCTCTATAGTATAATTTAAAGTCAGGTAGTATGATACCTCTGGCTTCATTCATTTTTCTCAGGATTGGTTTGGCTATTGAATGTTTCTTATGGTTACATACAAACCTGGTAATTTTTTGTTCTGTTTCTTTAAAAGATGACTTTGGTATTTTAATGAGGATTGAATTAAATTTGTATATTGCTTTAGATAATATGGCCATTTTAACTATGTTGATTCTTTCAGTCCATGAACATGGAATATATTTTCATTTCGTTGTATCTTTTTCAATTTTTTTTAATAATGCTTTGTAGTTTTTAGTGTATATGTTCTTCACATTAAGTTTATTCCTGGGTATTTAAATTTTTGTTGCAATTATAAAAGGAATTTTTTATGAGTTCATTTTCTGAAGTTTAATCATTGGTGTATAGGTAAGCAGTAAAGTTTTGTATATTGATTTTGTATCCTGCAATTTTACTGTATTGGTTTATTGTTTTAATAGTTTTTTGGTGGAGTCTTTAGGGTTTTCTAGATACAAGATCATGCCATCTGCAAAAAGTGATAACTTTACTTCTTCTTTCCTCATATGGATGCCTTTTATTTCTTTCTCTTGCCTTATTGCTTTGGCTAAAACTTCCAGAACTATGTTGAATAAGAGTGGAGAGAGTGGGCAACCTTGTCCTCTTCCTGATTTTAGAGAAAAAAAAACTTCATTTTTTTCACCATTTAGGATGATGTTAACTGATGGTTTGTCATATATGACCTTTATTATGTTAAGGTACTTTCCTTCTATTTTGGTTTTATTGAGTGTTTTAAACATAAAGGGATGTTATATCTTATAAACCTACTTTTCAGTACCTATTAATAAGATCATATAATTTTTGTTTTTTGTTTTGTTGATATGGTATATTACATAGATCAATTTCTGTATGTTGAACCATCCTGGTGTTCCTGGAATGAATCTTACTTAATTATGATATATTATTTTTTTATGTGTTGTATTCAATTTACTGGTATTTTGTTAAAAGTTTAGGACTTTTGCATCTGTATTCATTAGAGATATTGGTCTTGTAGTTTTCTTTTTTGTGTTGTCCTTGTCAGGCTTTGGTATCAGGGTTATGTTGGCCTCTTAAAATGTGTTAGGGAGTATTGCTTCTTCTATTTTTTGGAAGACTTTGAGAAGGATTGATACCAAATCTTCTTTGAATGTTTGGTAGAACTCACTAGTGTCACCATTTGGTCTTAGACTTTTATTTTGGGGGAGGTTTTTGATAGTTGTTTCTATTTCCTCTCTGCTTACAAATCTATTTAGGTTTTTTACTTCTTTGTGACTCAGTCTCAGAAGATTGTATCGTTCTAGGAATTTATCCATTTCCTCCAGGTTGTTAAATTTGGTGGCATCATAGTATTCTACTATGATTCTTGTTATATCTAGGATGTTAGTAGTAATTTCTCCTTTTTCATTTCAAATTTTGTTTATGTGAATCCTTCTTTTTTTCCCCTCTATATCCATCAAAGTTATCCTTCAAATTTGAAGGAGAAATAAAAGTTTGCATATGTAAGAAGGTAAGAAAATTTATCATCAGAAAACCCCCACTGCAGGAAATAGTCAAGGGGGTTATTTGAACAGGCACAAAGAACAAAACAAATCATTGATTTTTGACAGTTTTATTATGATGTGCTTTGGAGTAGGCCCTGTTTGGGTTGAGGTAACTTGGCATTCTGTTTGCTTCTTAGATTAAAGGCTCTAACTCTTTCCATAAACTTGGGAAGTTCTCATCAACTATTTGGATAGGCTCTTTATTCCCTTTTCCCTCTCTTCTTCTTCTGATATACCCATTATTCTTATATTGCTTTTTCTGATGGAGTCAGACAATTCCTGTAGAGCTCTATCATTTTGTTTTTAATTTGTGAGTCTCTCTCTTCTTCTGTTGGTAGCATTTATGTTTACCTGTCTTCAGTGTCACTGATTTTCTCTTGCTATCTGGCCTGAACTAAACTTGCTACCTAATTTTTCAATTTATGTATTGAATTCTTTATTTCTATTTGTTCTTTTTAAGTTTCAGTCTCGTTGGTGAAGTACTCATTTTGTTCATTATTTGTTTTTTGAGCTCATTAAATTGTCTATCAGTGTTTTCTTGATTCTCACTGAGTATTTTCAGAACTTCAATTTTAAATTCTCTATCATTTAACTCTAAGATTTCCAAGTGATGGAGGTTGCTATTTGGAGTTTTTTATTTTCTTTCTGAACTTCTTCCCTGTCATATGTATTCATGGTATTCAATTTCTTCTTTCTTGATGGCATTTGAAAGTGGTATGGTTAAGAACTCTAACAACAACAACAAAAAAACTAAAAAATGAAAAATTGAAAAAATACAATAAAAATATAAAAATTTAAAAATAATGACAAGTAGGAAAAAACACATAAAACAAAGAGAAAAAATGAACAAACAAAAAAACAAATAACAGCCACAAAAATAAGAATAAAAATATAAAAAATTAAGTAAAATGAAATTCAAAAGAGAAAAAAATGGGGGAAAAAGAAAAGGAAAAAATAAGTCTTGAGATGTTACTGTTATCTTCCAGTAAATGTCACTGTATTACAAGGTTTAGCTCTGTGAAATTCCTGGGCTGACCTCCACTGAGGTGTTGTTGTCACAATGATGTAGGTGGGGCTGAAGCAGCATTAGTGAGTGGGGTGTGTTTTGAGGGTTTTAAGGTTTTATGATCTTAAGGACCAATGGCAATCTGAGGCCTTCAAGCACTCTGTCCCTGCATCTCAAGAGACCAGGGGACCAGATGCAGAGTACTTTTTTCCTTCAGGGGAAATAGTGTCTGAAGACTTAGGTGTGGGGTCTATCTTTGCTACTCTCTGTACCAGGAGGTGAGGGAGGCAGGATCTGGGAGGCTGGAGGGCTGCACTTTTGTTTTCTCTGCCTCTGTGCCAAGAGCAGGCTGTGGGCAGACCGTGGGAACACTGGCCATGACCCTGTCCTCTGGCCATTTTGTTTCAGTATCCCCCCTTCTGCCCCTCTATCTCAGTGCTCCTCCTGGCAGAAGGAGACCCAGGCACTTCCAACTTTCCTCTCTGTATCCTGGCAGACAAAACCCAGACAGCCCAAGTTTCCTTCTGCCACATAGTCCCAGCAGAGAAAAAAACACAACAACAATAATCAGTCACTCCAGGAGCCAACCACAAGTTCTTTTATCTTCCACACTTCTTTTTAACCCATCCCACCTTTAGTAGACTGGATACACTGTGAGCCCAGCTGAAGTTTCTTCACTGCATTATAGTTGTTCAGTTTGTTAAAATTTCAAGGGGAGAGATCAGGAGTATCTTTCATGCCACCATTACTCTTAAAGGGCATTTGAAAAGAAGAAAGGAAGAAATGCTTAACTTTAGCGATTATAAAAAATAAAAGAGAATGAATGAATAAATTTTACACTAGTGCAATTTTTTATATAAGTGTTTCTGGTATACAATGGAACTATTAGTTCTATTATACTTGAGTGACAGGACCTATTTTTAAATATTTCTTTTAAATAAAAAATTATTGACAGAGTGACGTCAGAGAAATGGTGCTGTAAGGAGCGATACTGATAAATCTCCCCAAAAATTCAACAAGATCTTCAACCAGAGACAGAAAAATCTATCCTTGGAGCCTCCAGCAGTTCCACACAAAAGGCAAAGGCAGAGGCAGCAGCAACCCCATAGTTGGATCATCAGGCTGCTAATTCAGAAAGGAAAGACAGGAGAGAGGCTCCAGGAACACGGACTCTCTCATTGTCGGAGCCTACAAATGCTAATGAGCCTCGACTGCCAACGAGACTGAAGCCCAATATATGACATCGCCATGAAGACTTATCAACTGCAAACCTCTACTTAAATGGGCCACAGGGGCAGAACCTGGGGTACAGAGTCATCGACCAGGAAGAGGGAGAGAAAAGAAAGAGCAAGAAGATAACCTCTCAAAATCAAGAATAATCCACAGACTTTATAACCTATCCCATTTTATTATATTTGTTCGTTTGTTTCTCTTATCTTCTTGTCTTGATTATTTTCTTCCTTTTCCAATTTGGTCATTTAATTTTCTGCTGGTCTTACTCTCTCCTCTCCTTGAACTACACTACCCATAAGTGTTACATCTCTTATTATCTTTCCTTTCCTCTTCCTTTCTCTCTATGAGAGTTGCACTCCAAAACCCTTAACTCTCTCTCTCTCTCCTTTTGTTCTTTTTTCTTCTTTTTGTGTTTTCCTCTTTCCTTTTTTTTTCTCTCCCTCTATATTAGTTTCTTCTTTTCTCCTTTACTTTTCCGGTCATTCAATCCTCAATCACGAACAAATTATTTTATTTGGGACTCAAATTTTTCTTTGTGGTGCTTTGGGGATTTTTCACTTTCTTTTTTTAACTCACTAGCAGTGCTCCCAACCATGGCTCTCCATTCTATCTAGTTTCTGCTCTACTAAATACAATAGCAATTTTTAAATTTTTTCCCCATTTTTCCTGTTTTCCTCTTATTCCTCTCATCATATCTCTTAGATAACCATCACCTAAAAGCAAATCATTTTATTTTTTTTATTATTATTATTCTGAAGCTGGAAAATGGGGAGGCAGTCAGACAGACACCCATATGCGCCCAACCAGGATCCACCTATCACGCCCACCAGGGGACGATGCTCTGCCCATCCGGGGCATTGCTCTGTCGTGACCAGAGCCAGTCTAGCACCTGAGGCAGAGGCCATGGAGCCATCCCCAGCGCCCGGGCCATCTTTGCTCCAATGGAGCCTTGGCTGCGGGAAGAGAAGAGAGAGACAGACAGGAAGGAGAGGGGGAAGGGTGGAGAAGCAGATGGACGCTTCTACTGGGTGCCCTGGCCGGGAATCGAACCCAGGACTTCTGCACGCCAGGCTGATGCTCTACCACAGAGCCAACCGGCCAGGGCCCATTATATTCTTGACCCAAATTTTTTCCTTTTTTGTGTTTTATGGGTCCATACCCCCTTGTTATGCCCTTTTATTACTTCTCCCCAATGCAGGCCCTACATTATAGGTAATTTTTGTTCTATTTAGTACAATATAATTCACAGTTCACCACAAGATTTTTCTCAAGAAGGAGGGGAGAGGAGAAAAGTAAAAAAAAAGGAAAATAATAATTTTTTAAATTTTTTAATTTTTTTTAACTTTGTATTTTTTATTAATTTTCATTAGTACGATCAACAAAACATGCTCAGATGCCATTAAGGAAAAGGAAATCAAATATTATGGATACAAAAGACAGAGAGGTAGCGCAGATAGAATGAGAAAAAACCTATGGAGAAAAAATTTAATATATTGGAAACTTTGGAGCTAAATGACAGAGAATTTAAAATAGAAATCCTAAAAATACTCAGAGACATACAAGAAAACACAGAAAGGCAATTTAGGGAGCTCAGAAAACAACTCAATGAACACAAAAAATATATTACCAAGGTAATTGAAACTATAAAAACAAATCAAACAGAGATAAAAAAACACACTCAATTCACGAGCTGAAAAATGAGGTAACAAGCTTAGCTAATAGAACAGGCCAGATAGAAGGTAGAATTAGTGAAATAGAAGACAAGCAACTTGAGGCACAACAGAGAGAAGAAGAAAGAGACACAAAAATTTTTTAAAAAATGAGAAAGCCCTACAGGCATTGTCTGACTCCATCAAAAAGAATAACATAACAATAATAGGTATATCAGAGGGAGAAGGGAGAGAAAATGGAATGGAAAACATATTCAAACAAATAATAGATGAGAACTTCCCAAGCCTGTGGAAAGAACTAAAGCCTCTAATTCAAGAAGCAAACAGAACTCCAAGTTTTGTTAACCCCAACAAACCTACTCCAAGGCACATCATAATGAAATTGGCACAAACCAATGACAAAAAAAAAAAAAAAAGTTCTCAAGGCAGCCAGGGAAAAGAAGAATACAACATATAAAGGAAAACCCATTAGATTATCATCAGATTTCTCAATAGAAACTCTACAAGCTAGAAGAGAGGAAACCCCAATATTTAAAGTTCTGAGAGAGAGGAACTTTCAGCCAAGAATACTGTACCCATCAAAGCTATCCTTCAAATACGAAGGAGAAATAAAAACATTCACAGATACAGAAAAGATGAGGGAATTTATCATCAGAAAACCCCCACTCCAGGAATTACTAAAGGGGGTTTTCCAACCAGATACAAAGAACAAAACAAAACCACAAATAAAAGCTCCACCAAGAACACAATAAAACCAAATTTAAACTGTGACAACAACAACAAAAAAAGGGGGGGAGAGAATGGAGATTAACAATAGCAAAGGATGATGGAGTACAAAAGTACTCACAAGATAGTGCATTACAATAAACAGAGTAGGAACCCTTTTCATTACTTAATGGTAACCACCCTTGAAAAAACCACCACAGGATCTTGATAACATTATAAGGAGTGAAATAAGTAAATCAGAAAAAAACAAGAACTACATGATTCCATACATTGGTGGAACATAAAAATGAGACTAAGAGACATGGACAAGAGTGTGGTGGTTACCAGGGGTGGGGGAGGAGGGAGGACATGGGAGGGAGGGAGGGAGAGAGTTAGGGGGAGGGGGAGGGGCACAGAGAACTAGATAGAGGGTGATGGAGGACAATCTGACTTTGGGCGAGGGGTTTGCAACATAATTTGATGACAAAATAACCTAGACATGTTTTCTTTGAATATATGTACCCTGATTTATTAATGTCATCCCATTACCATTAATAAAAATTTATTAAAAAAATAAAAAAAAAAAAAAAAAAGAAAAAACCACCACAGAAGCACATGATTTAAAAAGGATAGCAACACAGGAAAGAAGTATGGAATACAACCAAACAAAAACAAAGGATAGAAAAACAAAAGAGAAGAATCAAGCAAGACAAAAAACTGACAGAAAGTAATGTATAAAATGGCAATAGGTAACCCACAAGTCTCAATAATTAAACTAAATGTAAACAGATTATACTCACCAATAAAAAGGCACAGAGTAGCAGAATGCATTAAAAAAGAAAACCCAACTGTATGCTGCCTACAAGAAACACATCTAAGCAACAAAGATAAAAACAAATTCAAAGTGAAAGACTGGAAAACAATACTCCAAGCAAATAACACCCAAAAAAAAGCAGGCGTAGCAATACTCATATCTGAAAATGCTGACTACAAGACAAAAAAAGTACTCAGAGGCAGAAGTGGTCATTTCATAATGATTAAGGGGACGCTGAATCAAGAAGACATAACAATTATTAATATATATGCACCAAACCAAGGAGCACCAAAATATATAAGACAGCTACTTATTGACCTTAAAACAAAAACTGACAAAAATACAATCATACTTGGAGACCTGAATACATCGCTGATGGCTCTAGATCGGTCATCCAAACAGAGAATCAATAAAGATATATTGGCCTTAAACAAAACACTAGAGCACCTGGATATGATAGACATCTACAGGGCATTTCATCTCAAAGTGACAGAGTATACATTTTTCTCCAGTGTACATGGATCATTCTCAAGAATTGACCATATGTTGGGCCACAAAAACAACACCAGCAAATTCAGAAAAATTGAAGTTGTACCAAGCATATTTTCTGATCATAAAGCCTTAAAACTAGAATTCAACTGCAAAAAAGAGGAAAAAAACCCCCACAAAGATGTGGAAACTAAACAACATACTTTTAAAAAATGAATGGGTCAAGGAAGAAATAAGTGCAGAGATCAAAAGATATATATAGACAAATAAAAATGACAATACGACATATCAGAATCTATAGGATGCAGCAAAAGCAGTGGTAAGAGGGAAGTTTATATCACTTCAGGCCTTTATGATCAAACAAGAGAGAGCCCAAGTGAACCACTTAACTTCACACTATAAGGAACTGGAAAAAGAAAAACAAAGACAACCCAAAACCAGCCGAAGAAAGAAGATAATAAAAATCAGAGCAGAAATATAAGTAGTTACCAGCTATAAAACATTCCTTTGTTTCTTTAATCAGCATTATTAAATTGAAATATATTTCATCATTAAACTATATTGGTAGAGCATCGACCTGGTGTGTGGATATCCTGGGTTTGATTCCCAGTCAAGGCCCATCTGCTACTCCACCCCTCTCCCTTTCCTTCTCTCTGTTTATCCCTCTCTTCCCCTCCCGCAGCCATGGCTCGGTTGGAGCACGTTGGCCTGGGCACTGAGGATGGCTCCACGGCTTCCCCTCAGGTGCTAAAATAGCTCAGTTGCAGAGAAATAGATAAATTAAAGATTTAATTTAAGATAAATTAAAAAAACAAACAAACTACATTGTAAAAAATTATTTCAAACAATTTTGAGATTTATTTTTATTGATAGAATCAAGCCAATACACAATAAAATTAAAAAATAAATTCACCAGTTATTTCACTATAATACAACAAGCCATTTTTTTTCTATAAAGGACCAAATATTAGGTACAATCACAAAACATTTCAATGTCTATCAAAACCAGAATCATACAATTTCTCCAAGGAGACCCATTGAAATTCTTCTATATAGCATAATAAGCAAGGAGATATAGAACATTTGAAAAACAATTTCAAAAATGAAATACTAAAGTGTTAATTCTTAATAAATTTGTTATAATAATGAACTAATACGTCATAGTATATGTTGTAAATCCTGTAATATAAAGACAAGTACCTTTATGTGTGGAAATACTAATTATTTTATATTAATTACAATTATTGATATTAATATCAGATTTATTCTAAGATTTTCTTTTCTGTATGTGCTAATTTGACTCTTGGACACAAAAATATTTAATTCATTCTATGACATTTTGTTTTTATTTAGAATATCAATGTAAAAAGATGTGATGTGATTTTATATTATATAAAATTAAAAATAAATAATGGCATTAATATGTAGCCAAAACATCTATATCTATGTCTATATCTTTATCTATATCATCTATATCTATCCCTATATCTATCTATAATCTATCTATTATATATAAATTGATACTGACATACTATAGGCCAAATCTATATTTTTTATTTATTACAATTTACTGTATCTAAAAAACTTAGAACAATATTTTTAAATGCCTGTGTATGCAATGGAATTACACAATTTCTGTGACTCAACACATTTAGGTTGCCTTGAGGACATAACGTTTCTTATGAACAGTTCTTAAATTTTTGCTCAAATGGGCTGAGGCCAAATTGTAATAAAGAATTATTCTCTAATATTTATTGTCCTGTGTTACTCGTGATTCCAAAGGTTGCCAATGACACTAGACACAAAGTATACTGAAAGGGCAACAGGGAAGGAGAGAGAGGAAAAGGGAGAGTGACTGCTTCTGCACCTCCTGGACTAGCATCCTAGATGGCCTTTCCCTGGGCTTATTCTATATATGGTTGTTGCTTCCAGTATGAAAATCCAGAAGGCTCAGTTTATATGGACCTAAAGAAGATGAATCTCTGATATTTGGGGTGAAAGACTAGGCTCAATGTCTGCCTAGATTGCTTCTAATTATGCTTTTGTTATAGAGAAAACTCTGAAGCTATAATTTAAAGCTCTAAGTGTCCAATTATATTACAAAAATATAGATTTTAGAATCTGAAAAACATAAAACTTTAATGTAATGGAATTGCTTTACTTGTGAAATAACAGATTTAAGTTGTGTTTCTTAATCATCAATGGTTTGTCCAGTCAAGGAGCTATAATACGTTTAGGAAGGTACAGCATATTATCAGGACTACTGATTTTTTTTTCTCTTTAAAAACCATACACTTCCCTCAATCATGGCTGAAGACTGCTTTGATAATGATAGAAATTCTGGCCCTGCTGGTGGCTCAGTGGATAGAGTGTCAGCTCTGCATATGGATGTCCCAGGTTCAATTCTTGGTCAGGACACACAGGAGAAGCAATCATCTGTTTCTCCCCTTCTCCACCCCACCCCACTATCCCCACTTCTCTCCCTCTTCCCCTCCTGCAGCCAGTGGCTCAATTGGTTTGAGCATGGGCTCTGTTGGAGCATATCAGCCTCAGGCACTAAAAATGGCTTAGTAGTGGAGCATTGGGCATCAGCCCCTGATGGGGCTGCCAGGTGGATCCCAGTTGGGGTACATGTGGGAATCTGTCTATCTTCCTTCTTCTCACAAAAAAACAAAACAAAACAACAACAAAAAAAAACCCCGGAAATTAAGTATGTAGGACTAGTATATAATTAAGCTTGAAATTTCACTAATTTTCTTCATAGCTATGTTCCAAATGATATTTTACTATAAAAGCTGGGTATTTTATACCTTAAAATTGCATGTCCAAAAATTACCCAAACTTAAAAATTTTTTGTATCATCAATTAATATTTATCAAATGCCCAACAGACAATACCACTAGTTTCTTCTTATGTGTGATTATGAATCACTTCCCCATACCCACATAGATAGATACATTAATGTTGTGTACTTTCAGAGTACAACACATTTACTGTTAACTGCCTTCATTTGGCATAATATCTCAGATCTTCTCTTTGGTCAAGAAATGGAAATCTCTTTCTAACACACATTTTCTTTACCACCTACAGTTTCTTCTCTTATGAAATAGATGGCAAAACTATTCCAATTTGGAATATTGTTTTGTGACATGTGAATGTCATTCTCGGGTACATACATTAAGAAAATTTAGCAACTATATGGAAGTAAGCTTCTCAGCCTAAACCAGAGAGAATAAGCCCATAGACTTGCTCAGTGCAGAACTAGCAGGAGATCTCCTCGTGTCCCCAACCCTTTTTGTATATCTTGTCTTCTGATGCATTTTAAAGGAGACAACATAGCTGGGTAGACTGACATGCACCTTATTTGGGAGATATTCCTAGAAATAACATTCAAACTGAATTATTCCACATTTAAACAATCTATACAAGAACTATGAAGTTATTATTTGCAATTAGATTTAGAAAAAAAGTGGGCTCATCTTTGTTTCAACCCAAAAGGGTTTAGTTTTTGCATTGTCAAAGAGAAGTTGTCAAAAGGGCTGGCAGTGTTACAGAGGGCAGGGTTACTGCAATGCTGCTATGCCTCAGATAATAAAAAATTAATTAATTAATTTGGTGGCTCATATTAGACAGTACCCTTTAAGAAACATGTTTGCTACTTTTGAAAAGCAGAATTCTAAAATCTATGTGCTTAATTTATACAAAACATTTGCAAATATATTTTAGGCACATCAATCTAGGGAGTGAAAGGCCTGAAAATTTAGAAAGGCAAAAGATTGAAGAGCAGTGAAACTGATGGTTCCAGGTTCTCACAGTACCATCTGGTCCTCAGTTTCTTACCTACAGAGTTAATAATAATAAAAAAGCCCCAAGAATACTATTAAAATACTACTTTCTTTAAGAGATGCAAAATATTTATGACGTATCTGTAGATCATTGCATAGTGTTTAAGAAGGAAAAGAACCAGACAAAATAGCTAAAAAAAACCCAGAGTTCCATTAATAAAAAATGCAGTAACGACATCCAAATGGTGTAATTTATCTCTGTTTAGAAATGAAAGAAATAATGCTTTTGGTTGGCTTTGATTTACCTGAATTCAAAGGAAAGCACATTCTATCTTTGTATTGGAAAACTTGAGTTAGGCAGAAGTCAGGCTTAGTGGCAGAGTCTTCTAATGAATCAGCAAAGCTTTATTTAGATTTTAGGATTTTATACCCCAGACAAAAACCAACAAATTTTGGTTAATGAAAAGTAAAAAGAAAAAAGCTATAATAAAAGCAACTGCTAGATTTTATAGCACTTGGCAGTTTATTTATAAAGGTCTTTCACATACTTGATTTCATTTAGCCCTCACAGTAACCCTGTGAGGTAGCTATTATCAACTCCATTGTACAGCCAAGGGAATAAAAGCTTTATATATTTTTAAGTAATTTGTCTAAAGTCATGCATTTAGTAACGAAGGAAGCCAGACGAGGTACAGAGCAGTTTTCCTTCCATCTCCCACTGCATCCCGGGGGGAAACTGCCTCTCTTCTACTGACACTGTTAGATGGGTGGGAGATGGGAAGGAAAGACAAGTTGGTTTTTTTAAATAAAACATAAGGGGACATTGTATATCCTGAGTCACCCTTTAGCAGACTATCTTATCTATGAATCTGGATTCCCCAAACATAAAGTAATGTTCATGTTAATATCCAGCATACCCTTTTGTTAAGGGTACTATCCAATAGCCAGTGTTATGGTTTGACACTGATCAAAACATGTTTATAATGTTCTAGAGAAAGTCTGCATAGCACCTTGGGAAATCCACTTCTGCTCTCCTAATACAACTAAGATTTCCTGATACAAATCTGACTTTAAAACGACCTTGCTGTGGGAGAAAAGAATATATCATCAGTGAATTGACACATTTTTTTTCTAACCATCATCATCTTAGTGCATTGGCTTTTCACAACCAATAAAATATGAGGAACCTAAAAGTGGGAACTGCCAGTTCCAAAGTTCCTGTTTTGAAAATCTAGGTGATTTATAGCTTCTAACAGAACTTCCTTCTTTCCACTCTGAACCACACACCCACTCTGTTCACACGTGAGTCAAGCACTCAGGCCTCTTCAAGGCACCATCCCATCTCTAGGCCACTGTTTGAAGCTGCATTTTCTGATGTATAAATTGATTTTATTGGATGGAAACAATTTTTTTTTGAAGTCTCTTCTAATTTCTTACAAACACTAAGGCTGATTGATGGTCAGGTCACTTTGTTCAGAAATAAGGCCCCAACGTTATATGACTTCTAAACCAATTAAACCTTAGTTATGTCAAAAATAAAAGGAACCAACAACAAAATATAAAGTCAGAATGGTTATAATTTTTTCTTTAGAAACTTCTGTTATATTTCCTTTAGAAACTTGTTATATCTCCAGGTATTATGCCTGAAAATTTTATAGTGTAGCATGTTTTGTTTACTATTCTGTACAAAACAATTCACAGCTTTTGGTCATAGCAATGTGAAAATACAACTAGAAACATAATCGTGTACCCAATGAATTCATTTAAGCTTATCTCATACAGTTCATTTTTTCTTATGATTGCTAGCTGGATTCAACCAATGGGCCAGAAAGTCTGTTACAAGAGTCAGCTGCATGAACAAGGGGCTCAGGTTGAAACAGGAATAAATTTGACGAGCTTGGAAGATTTAGGCGAGTCCTTCCAAGTACGCATACTATTTGTCGGGCTTCGGTTGTTAGTGTAAGAAGTCTGTCTTCTGCTCATACTATCAGAATCGTCTTTGTTGAGTGTGTGCTTCATGTTTTGGCAGCACAGGAAGCTTTGGACACAGTCTTGCAGGAGGTGGCCACTAAAAAACATGTATATCCAGGGGTTGCAGCAACTATTCAAGGAAGCCAGTAATGCAGTGATGGTAACAGCAGGGTTTTCTGAGTCTAAGAAAAACATAAGGGGAGATTGTATTCAAATAGTCAATGCAAGTAACTAAGCACTGGATAATTTTTCTACTGACTAATAAAAGCAGGAAACAATTTATGGATTAATATAGAAAATAAAGTCTTTTGTTTATCAACCTGGGAAATAGGTGGTATATGGAAATTGCCTGGCTATAAAATATTTTTTAAGCAAAATGCTTCAAAGTTAATTAAAATATTTTAAAACATTATTACAATATTTAAGTAGAGTGAGTGTAGCTTTCAAGAGGTTAAGAATATTAAGTAATTAAAAAAATTTTTTTGTATCCTTTATACTAGCACCAGCATGTGCCAGAGGATAGAGCACTTATAGAATGGTTGCAATTTCAATGAAATTTCAAAGTCTGTAACCACATACACCAGACTGTTTTCATTCCAGTAACTCAAGCAAAAGTATGACATCATGGACCATGTATAGTAGTTTTAAATTTTTAATTAGTATTTTAAATGTTTAAGTATTCTTGTAATAACAAAACTATACTGAAGGGGACAGTTAAACTAGGTCCCTGAAAGATACAATACTTAGTTGTTTTTCTTTGGTTAATTACCCTTCCAATATTAAAAGAAAACAATCTTTCTGGTTTAAACAATTTTATATAATTATTAAGAACAGCTGAATTAATAAATCCAACAGGCTATTGAAATATTTTATGTTAGTTTGCACTGGTAAACTCATACATACTACAACCTTTCACAGTAGAATAATAGATAATATGTCCTTTCTGAAGATAACAATAATCAGCAAACACTGACTTTCCCTTGATTATAAAATATAAGATTAGGAAGGTCTTCTCACTCATGCTGTGCTAGAATAAGATACAGGTTATTTACCCATACTTTGTGCTAAGATGCTATACTTTTAAAGATGTATAAAGATCCATGACTAAGTCTATTCAAAAAGAATGGAAATAATCAACATACCTACATATGAGTAAAGAAGTTTTTAGTAATCATGTCTAAATCCTGTTAATTATTCAATTGAATCCTTTAGTTGATTGGCAGTAATGAAGAGGCCACTAAGACCAAACTAGGCAGGAAATGGTAAACCAAAAATATAGCCTCGATCTTTCATCAGTAATATTACAGTCATGCAAGAATTTTCATTTGTTTGACTTTAATTCACTCTCAAGTGTTTTATTTGCACATATAACTTCCAAAGTATATTTCACACATACTCCCTCCTAATCCCAAATAACAAGACAGTTCTTTCTCAGTTACAGTTGCTGTTGGTAACATTTCTGTAACATAATTCTTTAAAAATTTTTTTCTTATTAAAAGAAAGTATTTTTTCAAGATACAATATTAAATAATTACCTTTGGGGTAAATTCTTGTGAAGTTAGTTTTTCTAGTTTGTGAAGGAATTAAAATCAAACAAGCTAGCAGATGTAGGAAACATTCTGGGTAAACTACTGCAAGGTTTGCATGAAGAAGTGTATAGCGGTATGGTCAAGTTATTGCCCATAGTCTAACAAATTTAGGGTTTGTTAATAATCCTGCTTTGAAACACCAGCAGTGTTTCATTAAACATTCAATTCATAGCATTAAAAAGAATGTTAATGTAATTGTTAAAAAATTAAAATATTAGAAATAGAACACTAGCTAAATGCCAAATTAGAATTTTCTTAAGACTCTTTCTTCAGAAAACACATGTCTGTTTTACCCTTGTCCATGAGGCATTTCTACAAAATTTTTATATTATCTGTGATACTTTGCACAAACTAGGAAAAAGCAATTGTGACAGTAACAATATTTCCCTGATTCCAATAGACTTTAAAGCAGAGTGTTAACAGAGAGGTTAGTGATTGGCAAAAGTCCTTCTGTTTTGTAGTTGTGTGGCCATTTTAGGGCAGGCTTTCTGGATTTGTGGTCTTGAGACCACTGCAAGCTACAAATGCAGATTCCTGGGCTACTGAATCAAAATGTTGGGGAGGGGGCTTTGCCTTTCTGATCATTTCAGCCAGGGTGTGATTCTTACGCATACAGAAGTTAAAGAACGATTGCCCTAGACTCTAGGGCCTAGAAAATACTATGAAAAGATACCCGCTTACCCCGCCCCACGGCTCCATCCCTGCACCTTCCTCCACTGTCCCGGCACCTACCGTCCCAGATGAACGTCTCATCCCAGACAGACCACATCTGGACGATGAAGAACGGCGCCCAACAAACGATGTAAGCCGTCACGATCACGAAAGTCATCTTCACTGTACGGATCTTGGCGCGGGAAATACTCTTCACGCTGCTGACACAGGGCTCGAGCAGGAGCCCGTTGTGGAAGGCGCCGCCCGTGCCCTCCGCACCTTTGCCCGGGCGCGACGTCGTCTTTCCGCGGACGTTGCGCCAGATGTGGTAGCAGATAAAGCCGTAGCAGGTGCCCAAGATGACCACCGGCGCCACGAAGATGCCACTCGTCATCCAGGTCACGTAGGCGCGGGAACCCCAGGGCTGGATGAAGGTGGCCCAGCAGTCGTAGGCCTTGGTGACGTTGTTCACCTCGACTATGGAGAAGACGAAGTACTGGGGCGTGCTCAGCACGAAGCTCAGCACCCAGGCGGCGGCGATCATCAGGCGCGAGCGGCGCGCGGGCTGCTGCAGCGTTTTCATCGGGTGGCACACGGCGATGTAGCGGTCGGCGGTCATGACTACCAGCATATAAGCTGAGACAAACATGACGAACACCTGCAAGTGCTTCACCACGCGGCACAGCCCGTCGGGCCCCTGGAAACGGTAGGTGATGTCCCAGCACAGCTGCGGCAGCACCTGGAAGAAAGCGACGGCCATGTCTGCCAAGCTGAGGTGGCGAATGAAGAGGTGCATGCGGGACGTCTTGCGAGGCGTGCGGTGCAGCGCCAGCAATACAGTGCTGTTACCCAGCACAGCCACCACGAAAGTCACGGCGAGCACGGCGACCTCCAGCTTGGCCAGCTCCTCGTCGCGCATGTCCCTCTGAGGACCTCCCACTTCCTTGGGCGCCTCAGTTTCCCGACTGGCGTTGGCCCCGCTGCTGGTCAGAGACCACGACGGGCTGGAGTTGCCTGCGGGCCCCGCATGGGGGCCGTTGGCGAAATGCATGCTGTCCGTGCAGCGCCTTCTCGACCTCGGTAGAGGCTGTCTCCCTTTCCGCCTCCACGGGTGTGGGCTTCTGGCCGAATGGGGTCTCTCGTTCCCTCACTCGCTGCCTGCCCGGCCCGCTTTCCCTCCCGCAAGCGTCTCCGGGCACAGCGTCCTACCAGTCAACTGAACTGCGCTCGGTCCCGTCGCGGCCGCTTTTTCTGTTCTGCTCTTTCCGACGAAGCTGAGGACGCGCGCTCTGAGCCTCGGAGAGCGCGGGGCTCCCAACTCGATTACAGAGGCGGGGTTTGTTTCCCCAGAACCATCTCCCTCTCGTCCCAGCGGTTGGAAACTGCTCGGTGCCCACTCCCTCCACCTCCCTATCCCCTGGGGAGGGTGTGTGTGTTTATTTTCCCTTCCTTCGGTGATTTGTCCTCCTCACCAGGCTGCGGGGGTGGGGCTGGGAGACTTGCTGATTCCTCGGCACAATAGGCGGGATCGTGGCGCTTTCCCGCTCTTCTCCACAAATCTTAAGAGAACAGGACGTGTCGTGCCTTTTCTGGATTTACCACCACTTCCTCAAGCCCCCCTCAACAGCCACTTTAACCCTGCATTCGACTAGCTTCAACAGAGGAGGTCCACCGCCAGGCGCGCGCGCTCTTGCACCTGAATTTGGCGCGGTCTCCGCTTCCTTCAGCCCGGCTTCTCCCTCCGCAGCAAGCCTGACCAATTTTATTCCCAGAGCAATTTGGCCGCCCGCCCTCCATCACTCCCTGCCCCGCTACTCCCCACCCCTCTCTGCTGGGTAACAACAGCTGGGAGACTTAGAGGGAGCCTTCCCCGCAGTAACTTCTTTGATGCCTTGTGTACATTTCGCGCTGGAAGGACGTACTCGTCCCACTGCAGCCCTCAAGGCCCCGGTGCGTGAATCTACAGCGGTGAAAAGGATCGTCTCCCGGTTTTCCATTTTCTTCTGGGGTAGGAAGTGGGGTGGGAAAAGAGTTGCGGAGTTTTCTCTAAACTAGATTCCTGGGGTTTTCCCCGGGCGAGAGCCTGATTCCCACAGGGGGGATGGGCGGGAATTGGGGCAGGAATTGGGCTACAGTAGTCCGTAGGGACAACGTCTGGTTCCTGCTAAATCGTGAGGACATCTCTTGGAGTGGACAGAAAGCAGCTGCTGGAGACCGGCCACCCAGGCAGCGAAAACTGCTAGGCTCCTGCGCCAAGGTCTGGGGGCGTGAGGGGCAGTGAGAAAGAGAACATCTCCAGGCAAGAAGAGATCTCTGGAGGAAGAGAGAAAAGGCCACCTACATATTAATTAGCTACCCTGGACAGTTGGAGCTCAGCTGTGGCCCAAGGGAGGTAGATGAGCTCTGCATTTTAATTTTGATTAAGTTATGCTTTGATGGACAGCAAGGGGGAGCTGTTTTCAGGCTATTACACGAAAGAAAGAAAAACACCAACAACACTTGATAAGGTTACCCATTCTATAGATACAGGAACATGACTTTTTGATCAGAATGTTTGTGTGTTGTGGCTGTGGTATAAATTTGTCTCAGAAAAATATCCGTGAAATGTAGGAAAATAAACCAAAGCTTTTCTCACGTGCAGTTCTCAGTGGCAATTCCACTTAGTTTCCCAGTTCCTTCATGCAGAGTTCCAAGGTTGTGAAATTATGGGTGCTGGACTTGACCTTTGGAGTCCTGCTTCATTGTGGTTGTAAAAGCCTCAGTCGATACATCTTAAAAGTGGAAATAAAAGTATCTACTTTTATATAAATATAAATTTTAAAATGACCTTTACCTACTATAAGGTTATCCTGAGGATCAAGTTAGACGATGTTCTGTGTGGGGAAATGCTCTCAAAACTGCAAATTATGTTGCCTGGTTTCATGTTTTCTAAGATACATAAGAGGAAAAAGATTTTAAAAGTTCAGAGATGCCTGGAAAAATCCTTAAAGTAGTTAGGCAGTAGTCCCTGACTTAGAGAGGTGACCTTTTTAAAGTCACAAATTACATTATTGCTCCTTATGAGAAATAATGTCTGACCCTAGTGTCCCTGGGTATTGCAAAAGTGGTCTATTGATCAGAACCAGGCAATTTTGTTGCTTTTGGCACTATGTCTTTGAGTATTTAAATTTCCTAATGGGTGGGAATCTGAGGGACAGTGTCACCAAAGTTCCTTTTTGTGTTCTTATTCCAGGAAGGTGGTGGTAGCCTATCAGGAAATCATTAAGCCCTCTGATTCAATAATCAACCATATCCAATTTATAAAAATAACTTGTTAGGTAATATCAGTGGGCACAATTAAATCTTTTTATAGCCCAAGAGATGGGTATAATATTAGTAAAGTTAGGTATATAATATATTGGTAAATATTGTGTGTAGTTGAAAAGAATGTACACCTGTTGTTGTTGGATTAGCTGTTCTATAAATGTTGATCTGGTTAAATGTTGATAGTGTTGTTCAATTAATCTGTGTCCTCATTGATTTCCTGTCTACTGTTCTATCAGTTATTGAGAAAGAGGTATTGAAATTTCTTGCTATACTTGTGGATCTATTTATCCTTGCAATTCTGTTAGATTTGCTTCATGTATTTTGAACCTCTATTATTTTTAATTAAGAAGAGTTGTTTGGAACAACATTTTCATTGAAATGTGTTTTCTAGTTTCTGTGTCTAACCAGTAATTTTTTTCTAATTTTTATATTTTATAGAGCAAAGACCAGATTGTACAAAAAAGATAGTTTATAATGTAGATGAAAAATGATCTGTTTTCATTCTTTGTATACATAAAACAAATGTATAACAATATGTTGAGTCAGTAAAGGAGATTTTAAAGTGCCTTATATGGCAGTGTGGTATCACAACATTCAAGAACCTGAAAAGAAGAGGGGAGGGCACTATGGGAAGGTGGGCAAGGGTGATGTTGAGGGGAACACAGGGGAGGGGAGATGCATTCAGGGCAACACTAGAATCTATGTAAACACAATAAATTAAAATCAATAAAAATAAGGTTTTTTAAAAAGTCAATTAACTTTAATAAAATATAAAGTTATAAAAAAAGAATAAAGTACATTTCAAGGAAGGAGTTATCAATTATTATAGGCTACAGAAAAATCATACCCATGATTTTGTTACTTTTTTTTTGCTATGAGGATTGTTTTGAAAAGTTCAAAGGAGGAGTAATTAATGTAAAAAATATCATTAGTTATTTCTGTATAATCTGAAGATGGAATACTTTGATTTTGCTTGAAGATCTGTCATTAATCAGAATAGCTTCCCTGAGTTTTAGAGATATATTTTTAGTATAATTGACAGTTTCAGAGAAATTGTGCAATTGCTTTGATATCTATTGCTCTTAAGTGAGATTTAATTATAAATTATAAAGGAAATCAAGCACATCATTTTATTAATAACAAATATTCTGATTTGGTTGAAGGTGCAAGTCAAATGCTTCAAGCTCCAATTAAGTGAAACATTCAGAAATATTGTCATCGCTCATTAACATCACCAGGGGATATCTGCTAAGAGCACTGTTTGCTTAAATGAACTACATTTATAGGAGAACATACAAGCCTCCATCCCCATGCTTTTTATCTCACAAAATTATTTTCTTTCTGTGTAAGAACTCTCTGTGGAAAATAATTAAACAGAAACGGTAAAAAGTAACGGGCTGTGTAAATACTGGTCTAAAGACCAACAGGGATAAAGAACAGAAATGTCTGATATTTGTTCAGTTAAAAAATATTTCATTTTTAACAGATACTATTTATTGCTTTTAAAAATATTTTTATTGATTTATTTCAGCAAGAAAGGAAGGGACAGAAAGAGAAAGACAGGAATATATCTATCTGTTCCTGTATGTGCTCTGACTGGGAATAAACGAGCAGCCTCTGTGCTTCTGGATGAAGCTCTAACCAACCAAGCTATCAGGCCAGAAAACATTTATTATTATTATTATTATTATTATTATTACTATTATTAAATATTTAAATGTATTTTGTTGACATGGATTCAGCTGTCCCACTCAATATAACACCCTTACCCCACAACAACCTGCCCCCATTACACCCCGTTTGCCCCCCTCCCCTTGACACCCTCCCTTCCTTCCTTCAAGAATTTGCTGTCCTGGTATCTGTATCTATGTGTTATGTATATATAATTTCACAAATCCCTTCACCTTCTCTGATCCTGTTCCCCTATCCCCCTCCCCTTTGACAGCTGACCCTCTGTACCTCATGACCCTGACTCTGCCTCTTTTCCGTTCCTCAGTTCATTGTGTTCATTAGATTCCACATATAAGTGAGATCATATAATATTTGTCTTTCTCTGCCTAGTTTCTTTCACTTAGCATAATAGTGTCCAGATCCATCCATGCCATTACAAAAGGTATGATTTTCATGGTTGCTTAGGCAATTGTGTATATGTACCACAGCTTTTTCATACACTCATCTTCTGATGAATACTTGGGCTGTTTCCAGATCTTGGCTATTGTAAATAATGCTGCAATAAACATGGGGGTGCATATCTTCTTTTGAATTAGTGTTTTGGGATTCTTACTTAAGATATAGTGTGTTCCTAAAAGTGAAATAGCTGGGTCAAAAGGCAGTTCTATTTTTAATTTTTTGAGGAATCTCCATACTGTTTTCCACAAGTGGCTGCACAAGTCTGCATTCCCACCAGCAATGCAGGAGGGTTCCCTTTTCTCCACACCCTCGCTAGCATTTATTGTGTGTTGTTTTGTTAACGAAGGCCATTCTGACTGGTGTGAGGTGGTGTCTCATTGTAGTTTTACTTTGCATTTCTCTAATGAACATTAAACATTTTTTCATATGCCTATCGGCCATCTGTATGTCTTCTTTGGAAAAGTGTCTATTCAGTTCCTTTGCCCATTTTTAATTGAATTGTTTACTATCCTGGTGTTGAGTTTTAGAAGTTCTTTATTGATATAGTTCCATTTGTTTATTTTGTTCTTTATTTCACTTGCCTATGGAGATATATCAACAAAAATATTGCTATGAGAGATATCGGAGCATTTATCGCCTAGATTTTCTTCCAAACTTTTGGTTTTGTGACGTACATTTAAGTCTTTTATTCATTTTGAGTATGTTTTCATGAATGGTGTGAGTTAATGGTCTAGTTTCATTTTTTTTTTTTTTGCATGTACCACCATTTATTGAAGAGACTGTCTCTATTCCATTGTATACTCTTGCTTCCTTTGTCAAATACCAATTGACCATAAAGGCATGGGTTTATTTCTAGGTTCTCTGTTCTAGTCCATTGATCTGTATCTTGTTCTATGCCAGTACCCAGCTGTTTTGATTACAATGGCCTTGTAGTATAACTTGATATCAGGAAGTGTGATACTTCCCACTTTATTCTTTATTTTCAAGATTGCTGAGGCTATTTGTGTTCTTCTCGGGTTCCATATAAATTTTTGAAATACTTGCTCTATATCTCTGAAGTATGCCATTGGTATTTTTATAGGAATTACATGGATTGCTTTAGGTAATATTGACATTTTAGATTGTAATGTATAGATATTCATAAACACAGTATATGCTTCCACTTGTTTGTATCTTCCTTGATTTCTTTTTTCAATGTCTTATAATTTTCTGAGTACAAGTCTTTTACCTCCTTGATTAAATACTAGCTACTTTATTTATTTATTTATTTATTTATTTATTTATTTATTTATTTTTGCAGTAATGAAGGGAACTGTTTTCTTAATTTCTCTTCCTGACAGTTTATTATGGTGTATAAAAATACCACTGATTTCTGAATATTAATTTTATATCCTGCCATCTTGCCAAATTCATTTATCAGGTTTAGTAGTTTTCTGACTGAGATTTTAGGATATTCTATGTACAGAATTATGTCATCAGCAAATAATGACAATTTCACTTCTTCTTTTCCAATTTGGATGCCTTTTATTTCTTCTTCTTGTCTGATTGCTGTGGCTAGGACTTCCAGAACTATGTTGAATAGAGTGGTGAAAGGGGCACTCCCATCCTGTTCCTGATCTTAAGGGGATTGCTTTTAATTTTTCCCATTGAATATGATGTTGGCTGTCAATCTGTCATATATGGCCTTTGTTATGTTGAGGTATGTTCCCTGTATTCCCACTTTGCTAAGAGTTTTGATCATAAATGCGTGCTGAATTTTATCAAATGCTTTTTCTGCATTTACTAATGTAATCATGTCATTTTTCTACTTCATTTTGTTTATGTGATGAATCACATTGATTGATTGGCAAATATTGTACCAGCCTTGCTGCCCCAGAATAAATTCTACTTGATCATGGTGTATAATCTTTTTAATGTATTGCCGGGTCAGGTTTGCTAATATTTTGTTAAGCATTTTAGCATTTATGTTCATCAGAGATATTGGTCAGTAGTTTTCTTTCTTTGTAGTGTCTTTGTCTGGTTTTGGAATAAGGATAATACATGCCTCACAAAATGAGCTTGGAAGTCATCCCTCCTCTTGAATTTTTTGGAACAGCTTGAGAAGAATAGGTGTTAATTCTTTGAGCATTTGGTGAAATTCACCTGGAAGTCATCTGATGCAGAACTTTTGTTTGCTGGAAGTTTTTTGATAACTTTTAATTTCATTTGTTATAGGTTTTTTGATTCTTCCAGATTGAGTTTTGAAAGATTGTTTGTTTCTAGGAATTTATCCATTTTGCCTAGGCTGTCCAATTTTTTGGCATATAGATCTTCATAGTATTTTTTTTTACAATCTTTTATATTTCTGTGGTATCAGTCATGACTTCTCCACTTTCATTTCTAATTTTATTTGGGTCTCTTCTTTTTTTTTTTTTTTCTTGATGAGTCTGGTTAAAGGTTCATCAATCTTATTTATATTTTCAAAGAACCAGCTCTTGGTTTCATTGATCTTTTGTATTTTTATTTAGACTCTGTGTAATTTATTTCCACTCTGATCTTTATTATTTTCTTTCTTCTACAGTACTTCCTCTGGGCTTTATTTGTTGTTGTTTTTTCTAGTTCTTTTAGATGCAGGGTTAGATCGTTTATTTGAGCTTTCTCTTGTTTCTTAAGGTATGTTTATAATGCTATGAACTTCCCTCTCAGGACTGCTTTTGCTGTGTTCCATATGTTTTGGGTTTTTCTATGTTCATTTTCATTTGTTTTAAGGAATATTTTATTTCTTCCCTGATCTTATTGTTAACCCATTTGTTATTTAATAAAATACCATTTAGCCTTCAAATGTTTGAATGTTTTTCAGTTTTTCTATTATAGTTGATTTCTAGTTTCATGTCATTGTGATCAGAGAAAATGCTTGATATGATTTCAGTCTTCTTAAATTCACTGATACATGTTTTGTGTCCTAACATGTGATCTGTCTTAGAAGATGTACCATGAGCACTTGAAAGGAATGTATATTTTGGTGCTTTGGGGTGAATGATTCTGAAGATGTCAATTAAATCCAGCTGAGCTAGTGTGTCATTTAATGCCGCTGTTTCTTTGTTAATTTTTTTGTCTGGAGGAACTATTTATTGATGTTAGAGGGATATTGAAGTCCCCCAATATTATACTATTGCTGTCAATTTTACCCTTTATGTCCATCAAAATCCACTTTATATATAGATATTTAGGTGCTCCTGTATTAGGTGTATAAATATTTACAATGGTTATAGTCTGTTGGATTGCTCCCTTTATCATTATGTAATAAACTTCTTTATCCCTTACTATAGCCTTTATTTTAAAGGCTATCTTGTCAGATATAAGTACTGCTACCCCAGCTTTTCTTTTTTCATTTCTATTTGCATGAAATACTTTTTTCCATCCCTTCACTTTCAGTCTATGTGTATCTTTTGTTCTGAGGTGGGTCTTTTGTAAACAGCATATATACGGGTCCTGTTTTCTTATTTTTGCAGTTACTCTTTGTCATTTGATTGGAACATTTAATCCATTTACATTTAAAGTTATTATTGATATGTACTTATTTATTGACATTTTATTCTTTCAACCTACAACCTCTTTTTTTTCTACATTTCTTTTTTTCCTTTGCTTTTTTTTTATAGCAGGCTCATTAACATTTCTTGCAGTACTGTTTTGGTTATAACAAATTCCTTTAGTCTTTTTTGTCTGGGAAGCTCCTTATTTCTCCTTCAATTTTAAATGATAGCCTTGCTGGATGAAGTAGTCCTGGTTGTAAGCTCTTGTTTTGCATCACTTTGAATATTTTTTGCCAATCCCTTTTGTCCTCAAGTGTTTCTGTTAAGAAGTCAGATGTCATCCTTATCAGGCTCCTCTGTAGGTAATTAACTATTTTTCTCTTGCAGCTTTTAGTATTTTTTCTTTATCTTTTAACTTTGGCATTTTAATATGATGTGTCTTGATGTCTCTTTGGGTTCATTTTTAATGGGACTTTCTGTGATTCTTGAACTTGTGTGATTTTTTTCCTCATCAATTTAGGGAAATTTTCAGCTATGATTTCTTAAAACAAGTTCTCTATCCTTTGTTCTGTTTTCCTTCACGAACACCTATGATGTGGATGTTGTTTTTCTTCATGTGTTGCAGTGGGGCAGGATATCCAGAAATCCTAGCCAGCTCACTGTGAAGCTCTACCTTATACAATGAATGTTAGCTGTTGTGCTGGTGCTGGCCACAGAACTCGCCTCATCTGGGCCCAGTGTCTGATGAGCCCTCCCTTTAGACATACTGCTAGCAAGGGTTGTTAGGTCCTGATCCTATACTCTCTGCAGCTGTCCTCTGGGTGTGCTGCTCCTGGCTCTCCCTGGTTGGACACTGCCTATGAGTGGCCCTCAGCAACCTTCTTAGATCTACAAGCAATCCAGAGTGTGGCTGCCTCTGCTGGGCACAGGTGCACCTGGAAATACCAAGCCGCTCACCTAAGCTGGCTCTTACCCACATTAGACCTGGAGGAAGGTCAGTAAAAAGCCAAGGTTCCCTGAGATCTACCTCCTGCAGTCTCTGTATGCTGGCTGCTTGTTGGGCTCAGCCTCTGAAATAAAACCTCTGGTAGAGTTTAGAGCTTGGGGCAATTCAGGGATTAGGAAGAGTGGTGGGTGTGGCTCCACCTCTTGGCCTCAGGTGTCAGTGTTTCATGACTTTTTTCACAGACTTCAGTAGGGTGTGGCCTCCAGGAGTCCAGTGGGTGTGGGCTTTGAGACCCAGAGATATGATGTGTCTCTCCACAGTTGGACAGTGTCTACTGAGTCTCCCATGAGGTGAAAACACCAGTCATAGACTTGGGAGTATGTAGAGGGTTGGTAGGGGAGGGAAGTTCTGGCCTCAATGCCAGAAAACTGAGTCACTGATGTCTGCTGCCTGGCTTACTTTTCAGAATGGTCCAGTCTCCATGGGGTGGGGCAGGAGAGACTCCTGAGTGTGGGAAAGTTGTTTTCTTCCAAGTTGATGCTGCACAGAGGGGGTCTGCTCCTCCTAAGAAAGATGGCAATTGCAGTATTAGAGAATGATTCAGCACAGGGATTCCCATGGCCATCTCCCAGTACATTTTTACCTGGGCCACCAACTTTATACTTTCCTCATGCTACTCTAATCTTCTCAGACCTCTCATGCTGGAGCCCTGAGTAAGTGGCTGTGAATGAGATTTTCTGCATGGGCCCTTTAAGATGGATCCTCTGTCTCTGAGAGTTCCCATTTCTTTCTCACAGACCAAAGCCTCAGCTTTTTTCACTGCTATGTGGGTGCCTCTTCTAAGCCCTGGGGCTCTAGGCTGGAGTGTCTAGCCCAGGACTTAAGACCCACACCTCTCAGGGTGAACCACCTGGCAGTGAGAGTCCCTCCAGATTCTCCTCCACCACTCGCTCCTGGGAGCGGGCAGCTTTTTTGGCATCTCTGTCCTTTTTACTAGTCTTGGTGTGGCTTCTGTGACTCCTTGGTTATAGACTCCTCTTCATAAAATCCAAAGTTGGTTTTTCAGAATGATTGTTTTTACATGGAGTTATAATCCAATTTGGTCTTGGGAGGTGGCAGTTGGAATGTCTGCCTACTCTGTCACTATCTTGGAATCACCCCCCTTCCTATGCTTTCAAAGTTAAAATGTAATGGGACTAAAACAGGGTCCCACACTAAGATCTATCTTTTCTCTTTTCTCTTAACCCTATCTTGATTCCTTGGCACTTTCTAGAAAAGGTTCTTATTAGGTGGGAAGAGTCATCATTAGTCTTAAAGAGTAGGATCCTCTTCTACCATTGTGACCCAAAGCATGATAAGTTCTACACCAGCCAGGATTTTCTCTTCAAATGTAAAGCCATGTTTTAAAATAGCTAAACATTTATTTTAGTTTTTTCAAGATCCTGGCATTTCTAAATAGAACATTCTTTTATCTGCTGTGGACTTAACTCTATTTTAAAATTAAAAGCTGAACAATGACTGATTTCAGGGTAGATTTGCACCTCTCTCTCTTGTCCTCCCCTATTCCATTTCAGGCACAGAGAGCATACTGTGAGAAAAGCTGCTAAGCAACTTGAAAAAGTAGAAATTACTGAGAATAAAAAATATATCAGTGGATATTTCCAGGTACTTCTGCATGCATCGTTACTTTTCAAGATATGAGACAGTTTCTTAATTATAATATCTTATAATTAAGATATTAATGCACTTTCTTCTCATTCTAACTGCATCTCAGAAAACATCTTTCTGAGCTTGGCATGATTACTGTGTGTCAGATCAGAAAATAAACTATTAAGCCACCTCTTTGGCCCTTTATTCTTCTTTGAAGTTTGATCCAGATGTCTGAGAATATTAATGCTCTTATTGCAAATAATAAACTGAACTTTCTTAGAGGATTGAATTTGAAGATAATTCTATCTTAAGATATTAAAGTGAATGAAAAATATAAACTTTTATACACTCTTCAAATATTTTTTGTTAAGACCTATAGGACTTCTCTTTTAAAAGTGTTTATATATTTTAATGCATTTTATGAGATAGTATAATCCAGTAGTTACTAGCTTTTCTCCACTCCCCTAAGCATCTAGTGATCTCACATTTACCCATTACTAGCAATTGTGTTAGGACAGTGATTTCCATGAAAAGGAAAAAAGAAGAGAATAGCAGAATTTCTGAGAAGCTGTAGAGAGACAGTATTATGAAATCTTATGTTGTTGGAAAATTATTCTGAAATATTTTTGAAATTTCTCCTACATATGCCCACTGAAGTCTACCCTCCCAAGATTTATAATTTCAAGGGAGTATTTTAATGTTTTATTTTCTGCACATTATGCTAAGCAAAACATTAAAAGCTGTGGATTTAAAAAGAATTAGTTTTAATTAAAAGCAACCCAACATAAAAAAAATCTTGTGTCCTCCCTTTCTTCTAACATTTGAAGTTTTCAACAAAGTCTTTTCTAAAGCATTTAAATAAACATCCAACACCATGAGAGTGCTTTATTTTGGGAAGTTTAATAAATCTGAAGTACAAACTTTTACTAATCTATTGCTGCTCACTTTGTTTCCTTTTCTTCTCTCCATCTCATTTTTTTAATTTTTGTGTATTTTTCCAAAATTAGAAGTGGGGAGGCAGTCAGACAGACTCCTGCATGCACCCGACAAGGATCCACCTGGCATGCTTACCAGGAGGTGATGTTCTGCTCATCTGGGGCATCGCTCCATTGCAGCCAGAGCCATTTTAGCATCTGAGGTGGAGGTCTTGGAGCCGTCCTCAGTGCCCAGGCCAACTTTGCTCCAAAGGAGCCTTGACTGTGGGAGGGGAAGAGAGAGATGGAGAGGAAGGAGAAGGGGAAGGCTGGAGAAGCAGATGGGCACTTCTCCTATGTGCCCTGACCAGGAATCAAACCCAGAACTTTCACATGCTGGACCAACACTCTACTGCTGAACCAACTGGCAAGGGCTTTCCCATCTCATTTTTATACATCCCATACCCCCATAGCTAGTTTCTTATGGAGGTACCTTTCTGATTTAAGACTTTGTTTTAATAAAATGTAGTTTTAATTTTTCTGTAAATCAGGGAAATTCCTTCAGAGGCCAGACAAGTAACATTTATTTGAACCATAGAAAAGTAGGAAGTGAGGGAAATTATATTTAGATGACTAAGTCCATGTAACCCTTAGGCACATTAAAAAAAACCCACAAAAACCCGTCCACACTGTTCTGATCAAATGAAACAAGTGTACAAAGGCATACATTTCACTCCCCCATCTCAGAATGCACTCAAAATCCCAATACTTCTGAATTTTGCCATTGCCAGAACAATTCATTTCTTTCATTATCCTTCTCTCCTAGAGTTTCTAATGACATTTCTTAAAATTCAGCAGGATGTTTATTCAGTTATAAGGGTCCCCTGAGTTTTTTTTTTTAATAATTTTATTTTTTTAATGGGGTGACATCAATAAATCAGGATACATATATTCAAAGATAACATGTCAGGTTATCTTGTTGTTCAATTATGTTGCATACCCATCACCCAAAGTCAGATTGTCCTCTGTCATCTTCTATCTAGTTTTCTTTGTGCCCCTCCCCCTCCCCCGTTTCCTCTCCCTCTCCCCCTTCCCCCTGTAACCACCACACTCTTATCAATGTCTCTTAGTCTTACTTTTATGTCCCACCTACGTATGGAATAATGCAGTTCCTGGCTTTTTCTGATTTACTTATTTCACTTCATATAATGTTATCAAGATCCCACCATTTTGCTGTAAATGATCCGATGTCATCATTTCTTATGGCTGAGTAGTATTCCATAGTGTATATGTGCCACATTTTTATCCAGTCATCTATTGATGGGCTTTTTGGTTGCTTCCATGTCCTGGCCACTGTGAACAATGCTGCAATGAACATGGGGCTGCATGTGTCTTTACATATCAATGTTTCTGAGTTTTTGGGGTATATACCCAGTAGAGGGATTGCATACTGTGAATATTGTGACTGAATTCTGTCTAGGCCATTGCAATAGTTAATTTGTTCCATCTACACTTACTTATATCATGTCTCTCTATATTCCCTCTGGTTATTAATCAAACTCTGGAAAGTCTCATTTCTTAATGTAATATTAGTATTAAAATTTTTTTCTCCCTTGTTCATTTCTTAAATATTTGACTAGCTTTGTCTATTGATGTCAGTCTTCCTCCCTTGTAGTTCTTAGTGAACTTTCAGCTCATCTCTAATGATTAGCCAGTAAGTGAATTGATTTCTGCTGCAGGCTTTCAACAAAAGGTTGGAACTACTTGTTCCTCCTCTGTGTCTTCAAACATATTGGCCTTGTTAAAGTGCTGTTCTAACTTGGGAAATAATTTGTAGTGGTTGTTATGAAGAAAGGAGAACAATTTATTTTGAATTAGCTATTGAAACATTTTAAAAAACATTTCTTTTTGGAATTTTCCCACATGAAGTTATTTCATTTATTATGTTGCTCCCTAACTGACTAGTTAGCTTTAATTTTAGAGACTCTCTTGAATCAACAGAAAGTTTTTCTTTTTTAAGAAATGGAATTTTAGCTCATTCTGAATAGACTATACCCTTTTCAGAACTACTAGATATCTAAAACAGTTTGAACTTTTCTGTTACTTTTCTCTTGACATCACCAACCAGTTAGCAAATTTAAACCTGCTCTTTCATTCAGAGAGATCTTGTTTTAATCCTGTTTCTGACCAAATGACTTTTAAAGTCTTAAAACTTTTTTAAAAATAAGAATGCTAATACCAATTTTATAATAATTTTAGAAAGACCTAGTGTTATACCAAGTAAAGTATTTTCAATAAAAGAATGTGTCCTTCCAATTTTCTACTTTAAATTGGGATTGTCACTCTTCCCATCACCATTGTTTGGTTTACAGTGGTCCCTCATTTATTGTGGGGTTTAGGTTGCAGAACACCTCCGTGTTTGGCAATAATCTATGAAGTAGTGACCTTATATTTATTTTATTATTTATAAATATTTTAAGGGTCAGAGAAGTGGCACTGTGAGGTGTGCTCCCGATATCTCCCCTTAAAATTTCAACAAATTCAACAACTAAAGACAGAGAAAAAAAAATCTCAGGAGCACCAGAAATATACATACACTAGACAAAGGTATGATTGGGTGAAAAGGTGGCTGAATATATAATTCACTCTGAAGGAAATAAGATGGAGAATGGAGTATTTTGCTTTCCTCACTGATCTGAGGAAGGGCTGCTTTCATCTGGAACTGAGAGAAGTCAGGGTCTTGGGCAGAGGGAAGAAACTGGGTTAGGGTGGATGATCAAGCAGAGGAGAGAGTGCGTCAGCTCTGCCTAAGATCACAGATATGGGGCAAGCCCAGTCAGCAGGCTCTGACAAGGATTCCTGGTGCAGGGTGCCCATGGGAGCCAGCACCGGTGCCAGTAGCTTTGTGCACTCCTGGGTCCACAATCGCAGGCGGTGTGCAAGTGGCTTCACCTGGCACCCCTGGTGTGGGCGTGTATACTTGATGGCTGGAGAGCTTAGCCTGAGATTATCAGCAGTGCAGATCTTCATGGGCTGTAGTCAGTGTCTTTGTGTATCCCAGGCTCCCCAAACAACAGCACAGGAAGTATGAAAGGCCGGGATCCCTAGGTCTGGACCTGTCCGGGTGGGGTGCCTCCGTGAGCTGATACAGGTTTCAAAGTGCAGTCCCAGCTCTGACTGAGATCATAGGCACTGTGTGCCTAAGTGGGTGAGAGCAGACCTCCGTATGCACTACGGAAGTCATGGGGGCCGAGTGTGCATGTGGCTTGCTGCAGGCTACCAAATAGAGCACAAGGGAGAAGCCTGTGGAGATTAGACCAGCAGAGCACTGAGGCATACTAGACATGCCTGGGGGCTCTTAGGCACCTGATCTGCAAATGGCTCCCAGCTCGTGACACACTGAGACATGTTAGATCTGTCTGCTAGTCCTTAGAAAGGTGCTATATCTGCAATCACCTCTCAGCCCTGCATATTCTTTCTGGCAGCTCTAGTTGGCACAGCCTTACCCAAAACTATGCTTAGAGGGGTACTAAAGGAAGGACTTGGCTTCTCTTAGAGACTCTTGCTCTGCAAGCAGTGGCTGGGGCAAACCTCTCAGCTAAGTCCCCAGGCTGCTAACTCAGGAGGAAGAGATGTGGGGAGAAGCACCTGAAAAACGAACTGAGACTCCCATTGTCAGAGTCTACAAACCCTAACAAGCCCACCTACCAGTGGGACTGAGGCCCAGCCTACGTCATTGCTATAGCTTCACAATAGCAAACCTCTGCTCAAGAACACCACAGGGGAAAACCTGTAGTACAGTGCCAACTACTGAAAAAAAAAAAAAGGGAAGAAGCTATGTCTGACAACCAGTAAAAAAATTACACGTTTTATAACTTTTTTTTCAACTTGGTAATTTAATCTTCTTTCCTTTTTATTCTTTCCTTTTCCTTTTGAATTTCATTATCCATAGTTGTTACATTTTTTATTCTTTTTTATGAGAGTTTTCTTTCAAAAACCATAACTTTTTCTTTTCTTTTCTTTCTTTTTCTTTTTCTCTCAATTGATCATCAAATTTATCAACAAATTACTTTATTTTGGATTCATATTTTTCTTTGTGGCATTTTGCTGTTTTTTACTTCATTTTTTATCTCATTGTCATTTCCCATCAGTTCCTGTTTCCTGTTCTCTGTAATTTTTGCTTTACATATCATTATAGAATTTTCATTTTTCACTGTATCTTTTAGACTTTTATTTTACTTTTAAAATTATCTCTTATTAGTGTTATTAACAATACCACTCTCAAACATCATTAAGGGAAAAGAAGTCAAATATCATGAATACAAAAGACAGATTTGTAGCTCAGGCAGATGATGAAAAATCTCTAGAAAAAAATTTTAATTGTTTGGAAATCTTAGAATTAAATGATAAAGGATTAAAAAAAGGAAGTCTTAAAAATACTCAGGGAAATACAATAGAGCATGGGAAGGCAATTTAGAGAGCTCAAAAAACAATTCAATGAACAAAAAGAACATGTCACCAAGGAAATTGAAACTATAACAAGAAACCAAACAAAGATGAAATACTCAATATATGTACTGAAAAACGAGGTAACAAGCTTAGCTAATAGAATAGGCCAGATAGAGGAGAAATTAGTGACATAAAAGACAGGCAATTAGAGACACTACAGAGAAAAGAGGAGAGAAACTCATGAATTAAAACAAATGAGAAAGCCCTACAGAAATTGTCTGACTCCATCAGAAGGAGCAACATAAGAATAATGGGTATATCAGAAGGAGAAGAGAAAGAAAATTAAATGGAGAACATATTCAAACAAATAATCAATGAGAATTTTCCAAGCCTGAGGAAGGAATTAGAACTTCTAATCCAAGAAGCAAACAGAACACCGAGTCACCTTAACCCAAACAGACCTACTCCAAGACATATTATAATGAAATTATCACAAACCATTGACAAAAAAAAAGTCCTCAATTCAGCCAGGGAAAAGAATACAATATATACAGGAAAGTTTATTAGGCTATCATCAGATTTCTCAGCAGAAATTCTACAAACCAAAAGAAAGTGGACCCCAATATTTAAAGTACTGAAAGAGAGGAACTTCCAGCAAATAATACTATATCCATCAAAGCTATCCTTCAAATATGAAGGAGATATAAAAACATTTACAGATATAAAAAAGATGAGGAAATTTATTACCAGAAAACCTCCACTCAGGAAATACTAAAGGGGGTTATCTGACCAGATACAAAAAACAAAACAAAACAAAATTACAAGTAAAAGCTCCAAAAAGATTACAATGAAAACAAGATTAATCTGTGACAATAAAAACAAAAAAGGGGAGAGGAGATTAACAGTAGCAAAGGGGGATAGAGTGCAGAAACACTCATGAGATAATTTACTGCAATGAATATCATATATATCTTTTTTATTACCTAATGGAAACCACTCCTGAAAAAATTACCATAGAAACACATAGCTTAAAAATAGAAGAAACAGCCCTGGCCGGTTGGCTCAGCGGTAGAGCGTCGGCCTGGCATGCGGAGGACCCAGGTTTGATTCCCGGCCAGGGCACACAGGAGAAGCGCCCATTTGCTTCTCCACCCCTCCGCCACGCTTTCCTCTCTGTCTCTCTCTTCCCTTCCCGCAGCCAAGGCTCCTTTGGAGCAAGGATGGCCCGGGCGCTGGGCATGGCTCTGTGGCCTCTGCCTCAGGTGCTAGAGAGGCTCTGATCGCAACATGGCGACACCCAGGATAGGCAGAGCATCACCCACTGGTGGGCAGAGCGTCGCCCCTGGTGGGCGTGCCGGGTGGATCCCGGTCGGGCACCTGCGGGAGTCTGTCTGACTGTCTCTCCTCCCTGTTTCCAGCTTCAGAAAAATGAAAAAAAAAAAAATAGAAGAAACAGAGAAAAAATTATGAAATACAACCAAACAAAAAGAAATGATAGAAAAACAAAAGAGAAGAACCAAACAAGATACAGAGCTATTAGAAAATAATATATAAAATGGCAATAAAAAACCCTCAAATCTCAATAATTGGCCCTGGCTGGTTGGCTCAGTGGTAGAGCGTCGGCCTAGCGTGCGGAGGACCCGGTTTCGATTCCCGGCCAGGGCACACAGGAGAAGTGCCCATTTGCTTCTCCACCCCTCCGCCGTGCTTTCCTCTCTGTCTCTCTCTTCCCCTCCCACAGCCAAGGCTCCATTGGAGCAGGGATGGCCCGGGCGCTGGGGATGGCTCTGTGGCCCCTGCCTCAGGCGCTAGAGTGGCTCTGGTTGCAACATGGTGACGCCCAGGATGGGCAGAGCATCGCCCCCTGGTGGGCAGAGCGTCGCCCTATGGTGGGCGTGCCGGGTGGATCCCGGTCGGGCGCATGCAGGAGTCTGTCTGATTGTCTCTCCCCGTTTCCAGCTTCAGAAAAATGAAAAAAAAAATCTCAATAATTACATTAAATGTAAATGCATTGAACTCACCAAAAAAAACCAAAAAAACCACAGAGTAGCAGAATGGATCAAAAAAGAAAATCTAACTGTATACTGCCTTCAGGAAACATATCTAAGCTACAAGAATAAAAACATATTTTAAGTGAACGGTTGGAAAATGACTCTCCAAAAAAAGTAACATCCAAAAAAAATAAGGTGTAGCCATACATTTAACAATGCTGACTACAGGACAGCAAGGGTAATTAGAAACAAAGATAGTCATTTCATAATGATAAAGAGGATATTGAATCAACAAGACATAACACTTCTTAATATATATGCAACAAACCAAAGAGCACCAAGATATATAACATCTACTCACTAATGTAAAAATAAAAACTCACAAAATACAATCATACTTGGAGACTTCAATACACTGCTAACAGTTCTAGATCATTCATCCAAACAGAAAATCAATAAAGAAATATGGGCCTTAAATGAAACACTAGAACATTTGGATATGATAAACATATACAGGACATTTCATCCCAAAACACAAGAGTATACATTTTTCTCTAGTGTACATGGAACATTCACAAGAATTAAGTGTATGTTGGACCACAAAACTAACATCAACAAATTCAGAAAGATTGAAATTATACCATGCATATTCTCTGACCATAAAGCTTTGAAACTAGAATTTAACTGCGAAAAAAAGGTAAAGAAACCCACAAAATGTGGAAATTAAACAACATACTTCTAAAAAATAAGTGGGTCAAAGAAAAAATAAAAGCAGATATCAAAAGATACATACAGACAAATGAAAATGACAATACGACATATCAGAATCTCTGGAATGCAGCAAAAGCAGTAATAAGAGGAATGCTTATATCACTACAAGCTTATATGGACAACAAGAGAGCCCAAGAAAACAACTTAACATCACAGTTTAAGAAACTAAAAAAAGAACAAAGGCAACTCAAAACTAGCTGAAGAAAGGAAATAATAAAAACCAGAGCAGAAATAAATAAAATAGAGAAGAGAAAAACTATTAAAAAACCAATAAAACCAGGAGCTGGTTCTTTGAAAAGATCAATAAAATTGACAAAAACATTGGCAAGACTCACTAAGGAAAGGACTAATATAAACAAAATCCAAAATGAAAGAGCAGAAATCACCACAGATATTATAGATATATAAAGAATTATTGTAGAATACTATGAAAAATTATATGCCACCAAATTTAACAATCTAGAAGAAATGGATACATTTCTAGAACAATACAGTTTTCCAAGACTGAGTCATAAAGAAGTAGACAGTCTAAACAAACCAATAAACAAGGAAGAAATAGAAACAAATATCAAAAACTTCCCAAAAAACTAAAGTCCAGGGCCAGATGGCTATACTAGTGAATTCGATCAAAATTCAAAGAAGATTTGGTTCCTATTCTACTCAAAGACTTCCAAACAATTGAAGAAGAAAGAATACTTACAAACACATTTTATGAGGGCAACGTAACCCTCATACCAAAACTCGGCAAGGACAACACAAAAAAGAAAACTACAGACCATTATCTCTAATGAACACAGATGCTAAAATCCTAAACAAAATACTAAAAAATCAAATACAGCAACACATTAAAATAATATTTCATTATTTTCAAGTGGGATTCATCCCTGAATTACAAAGTTGGTTCAACATATGTAAAACAGTTAATGTAATACACCATATCAACAACAACAAAAAAGAACAAACACCATATGATCTTATCAATAGATGCAGAAAAGGCATTTGATAAAATACAACATCATTTTATGTTTAAAACACTCAACAGAATGGGTATAGAAGGAAAATATCTCAACATAATAAAGGCGATTTATGAAAAACCATCACTAAGATCATATTAAATGTCAAAAAATTAAGACCTTTTCTCTAAAATCAGGAACAAGACAGGGTTGTCCACTCTCTCCACTTTTATTCAACATAGTGCTGGAAGTTCTAGCCAGAGCAATCAGACAAGAGAAAGAAATAAAAGGCATTCATATTGGGAAAGAAGAAGTAAAAGTTTCACTTTTTGCAGATGACATAATCCTGTACATCAAAAACCTCAAAGACTCCACAGAAAAACTCTTAGAAACAATAAACCAGTACAGTAAAGTCACAGGATAAAAAATTAGAATACAGAAGTCTATTGCTTTCATATACACCAACAATATAACTTCAGAAAATGAATTCAAAAAATAATTCTTTTTACAGTTGCAATACACACACAAAAACAAAATACCTAGAAATAAACTTAACAAAGAATGTAAAGTATTTATATACCATAAACTACAAAGCATTATTAAAGGGAATTTAAAAAGACACAAGAAATGTAAAGGTATTCTTTGTTCTTGGGTAGGAAGGATAAATATAGGCAAAATAACCATATTACCCAAAGCAATATACAAATTTTTTTTTATGATAAAGGGGCCAACAACACACAATGGAGAAAAGAAAGCCTCTTCAACAAATGGTGTTGGGAAAACCGGAAAGCCACATGCAAAAGAATGAAACTCGACTACAGCCTGTCTCCGTGTACTAAAATTAATTCAAAATGGATCAAAGACCTAAATATAAGACCTGAAACAATAAAGTACATAGAAGAAGTCATAGGTGCTAAACTCATGGACCTGGGTTTTAAAGAGCATTTTATGAATTTGACTCCACAGGCAAGAGAAGTGAAGGCAAAAATTAATGAATGGGACTACATCAGGCTAAGAAGTTTTTGCTCAGCAAGAGAAACTGACAACAAAATAAACAGACAGCCAACTAAATGGGAAATGATATTTTCAAACAACAGCTCAGATAAGGGCCTAATATCCAAAATTTACAAAGAACTCGTAAAACTCAACAACAAACAAACAATCCAATAAAAAAATGGGAAGAGGACATGAACAGACACTGCTCCCAATAAGAAATACAAATGGCCAACAGATATATGAAAAGATGCTCAGCTTCATTAGTTATTAGAGAAATGCAAATCAAAACTGCAATGAGATACCACCTCACCCCTGTTAGATTAGCTATTATCAACAAGACGGGTAATAGCAAATGTTGGAGAGGTTGCGGAGAAAAGGGAACTCTCATCCACTGTTGGTGGGACTGTAAAGTAGTACAACCATTATGGAGGAAATATGGTGGTTCCTCAAAAAACTGAAAATAGAACTACCTTATGACCCAGCAATCCCTCTACTGGGTATATACCCCCAAAACTCAGAAACATTGATACCTAAAGACACATGTAGCCCCATGTTCATTGCAGCACTGTTCACAGTGGCCAAGACATGGAAACAACCAAAAAGCCCTTCAATAGAAGACTGGATAAAGAAGATGTGGCACATATACACTATGGAATACTACTCAGCCATAAGAAATGATGACATCAGATCATTTACAGCAAAATAGTGGGATCTTGATTACATTATAAGGAGTGAAATAAGCAAATCAGAAAAAAACAAGAACTACATGATTCCATACATTGGTGGAACATAAAAATGAGACTAAGAGACATGGACAAGAGTGTGGTGGTTACCAGGGGTGGGGGGAGGGAGGACATAGGAGGGAGGGAGGGAGGGAGAGAGTTAGGGGGAGGGGGAGGGGCACAGAGAACTAGATAGAGGGTGACGGAGGACAATCTGACTATGGGTGAGGGGTATGCAACATAACTTAATGATAAGATAACCTAGACATGTTTTCTTTGAATATATGTACCCTGATTTATTAATGTCATCCCATTAACATTAATAAAAATTTATTAAAAGAAAAAAGAAAAAAGCAATAAAAATTTTTTTTTAGAATTTCAAAGATGAATCATTTAATGTATGAACTTTAGACCATTCTACATTAGAAGCCCATTTTTATAGATAAATTTTATTAATATTAATGGGGTGACATCAATAAATTAGGGTACATATATTCAAAGAAAACATGTCCAGATTATCTTGTCATTCAATTATGTTGTATACCCATCACCCAAAGTCAGATTGTCCTCCATCACCTTCTATCTAGTTTTCTTTGTGCCCCTCCTCCTCCCCCTTTTCCTCTCCTTCTTCCCCCTCACCCCCAGTAACCACCACACTCTTCTCCATGTCTCTTAGTCTCGTTTTTATGTCCCACCAATGTATGGAATCATGTAGTTCTTGGTTTTTTCTGATTTACTAATTTCACTCCGTATAATGTTATCAAGATCCCGCCACTTTGCTGTAAATGATCTGATATCATCATTTCTTATGGCTGAGTAGTATTCCATAGTGTATATGTGCCACATCTTCTTTATCCAGTCTTCTATTGAAGGGCTTTTTGGTTGTTTCCATGTCTTGGCTACTGTGAACAATGCTGCAATGAACATGGGGCTACATGTGTCTTTAGGTATCAATGTTTCTGAGTTTTGGGGGTATGTACCCAGTAGAGGGATTGCTGGGTCATAAGGTAGTTCTATTTTCAGTTTTTTGAGGAACCACCATACTTTCTTCCATATGGTTGCACTACTTTACATTCCTACCAACAGGGAATGAGGGTTCCTTTTTCTCCACAGCCTCTCCAGCATTTGCTATTACCTGTCTTGTTGATAAGAGCTAATCTAGCAGGTGTGAGGTGGTATCTCATTGCAGTTTTGATTTGCATTTCTCTAATAACTAATGAAAATGAGCATCTTTTTATATATTTGTTGGCCATTTGTATTTCTTCCTGGGAGAAGTGTTTGTTCATGTCTGCTTCCCATTTTTTTATTGGTTTGTTTATTTGTTGTTGAGTTTTACGAGTTCTTTGTAAATTTTGGATATTAGGCCCTTATCTGAGCTGTTGTTTGAAAATATCATTTCCCATTTAGTTGGCTGTCTGTTTATTTTGTTGTCAGTTTCTCTTGCTGAGCAAAAACTTTTTAGTCTGATGTAGTACCATTCATTTATCTTTGCCTTCACTTCTCTTGCCTTTGGAGTCAAATTCATAAAATGCTCTTTAAAACCCAGGTCCTTGAATTTAGTAGCTATGTCTTCTTTTATGTACTTTATTGTTTCAGGTCTTATATTTAGGTCTTTGATCTATTTTGAATTAATTTTTGTACAAGGGGACAAGCTGTAGTCGAGTTTCATTCTTTTGCATGTGGCTTTCCAGTTTTCCCAGCACCATTTGTTGAAGAGGCTTTCTTTTCTCCATTGTGTGAGCAGTATACAAATTTAATGCAATTCCCATCAAAATCCCAATGTCATTTTTTAAAGAAATGGAACAAAAAATTATCAGGTTTATATGGAAATATAAAAACCCGAATAGCCAAAGTAATCCTAAGGAAAAAGAACAAAACATGACTTCAAGTTATATTATAGAGTCAAGATAATCAAAACAGCATGGTATTGGCAAAAAAAAGTAGACACTCAGACCAAAGGAACAGAATAGAGAGCCCAGAAATAAAGCCACATATATATGGGCAAATCATTTCTGTTAAAAGAGCCAAAAATACACAATGGAAAAAAGAAAATCTCTTCATTAAATGGTACTGAGAACACTAGAGAGCCACATGCAAAAGAATGATACTTGACTACAGTATGTCCCCTTGTACCAAAATTAATTCAAAATGTATCAAAGACCTAAATATAAAACCTGAAACAATAAATTACATAAAAGAAAACACATACTAACCTTATGGACCTTGGCCATAAAGAATATTTTATGAATTTGACTTCAAAGTCAAGGGAAGTGAAGGCAAAGATAAATGAATGGGACTACATCAGACTAAGAAGCTTTTGCACAGCAAAAGACACTGACAACAAAACAAATGAACAGACAACTAAATGGGAAATGATATTTTCAAACAACTGCTCAGATAAGGGCCTAATATCCAAAATATACAAAGAACTCACTAAACTCAACAGACAAGCAAGCAATCCAATAAAAAAATGGGAAGAGGACATGAACAGACACTGCTCCCAGGAAGAAATAGAAATGGCTAATAGATATACAAAATGATGTTCATCTTCACTAATTAGAGAAATGCAAATCAAAACTACAATGAGATACCACCTCACAACTTTTAGACTAGCTATTATTAACAAGTCAGTAAATAACAAGTGTTGGAGAGGCTGTGGAGAAAAAGGAACCCTCATTCACTGTTGGTGGGAATATAAAGTAGTAAAACCATTATGGAAGAAAGTATGGTGGTTCCTCAAAAAATTAAGAATGGGGGGGCAAAATGGCAATGAAGTAGGCAAACATACCAACTTCCACCTCCCAGAACCAACGTGGATTACAACTTAATTTTAAAAACCATCATCTGGAAAAACCAACTTGGGACTAAACTAAGAGGACTCTTTAACCAAGGATCACTGAAGAAGCCACACCAACACAAGTAGGAAAAGCAGAAATGTGAAGAAGGCCGCCCAGCTTCCAGGAATGATTGGTAGCCCGGAAGGACTTACACAGCAGGAAGTGAGTTTAACGGAGAGGGTAGGGTCCTGGGCCCCAGGAACAAAGCCCCAGGCTGCATCCCCAGAGCCTAGAAGAGGTGTACGGACAGTATTTAACTGAGAAACAAACCAGGATACTGTTTGTGAGAAAGAGACAGATTTCTCAGACCCAGGATTCTTCTTAAAAAGACCATACAGAAAACCTCTTTCACAACTACTCACTGGGGACTCTGGGGGACAGGGAGAGAGCAGAGGACTGAAGTAACAGAAAGAGAGTGTAATCTAGGAGGCACAGGGAAAAATACTTTGAGGGACAGCCATTCTAACTCCTGGGCTGAGTCATTCTCCAAATCTGAAGCAAATATTTCCCCTGGAACCAGCAATACCAGCAAAGGGATGCAGGTCACCAGCCAAACAGAACCTTTGCTGCTGCACTCAGAGCACAGTCGCTTAATAGGAGGGCGCCATCAGAGATAAAGTATTGAGTTCTAGGGTCTGAGCTACATTTTTTTTCTACCCACACTTCTAAAGGCTAGCTGGAGGGCAGGTGGTGGCAGGATGTGGAACTGCCATCCTGTGGGTGGGAATGGAAGCTGTACTAACCACAGCTAGGGCCTGGCGGGAGCTCAGTCCAGCCCAGATGGGGTGGAGGCTGAGGGCTGCCATGGGGGCTAAGAGGGTGCATGAAAGTAGTCTGACCCATGGCTGTGGGCCGGGGGAGCAAGAGTGATAGGGCTTCAGTCCCACCTGCAGGAGTGGGGCGAAATCCGGGAATCCGGGGGATACCCACAACTGAGCTTCGGCACGTAGACCTGCCCACAGTGCCGAGGCTTGCAGCCTCGGCATGGTGCATGGGTGCAGCCTCACCCACTGGGGTGAAGCAAAGGCCAAGGCCAGCTAGGTCTTGTAGCCTGGGCATGTGAACACAGCCCCACTTGCAGAGGAGAGGCAGAAGCCGCAACAACAGCCACAGCATGCTGGCAATGGTAACACCCATACCTGAATGCCTGAGGCAGTGGCAGAGGGGATGGCAGGCCTGCTGACAGACCACACCTAGGGAACACAAAGTCCACACCATTGGACTCCTGTGGTGACACCATTTTTATATGCAGGCAAAATGGGAAGGCAGAGAAATACAGCCCAAATGAATAAAAAAATCTCCAGAAAAGGACTTGAATGAGTCATACATAACCAAATTACCAAATGCAGAGTTAGGTGATCATAACAAACAACTAAATAAAGAAATTGCAAGTATAAAAAAGGACATTGAACTAATAAAAAAGAATCAGTCAGAAATGACAAATACAACATAAGAAATAAAGAACACAATGGAAGTAATTAAAAGCAGGATGGATGAAGCTGAGGATCCAATCAGCAAGTTAGAGGACAAGATAAATGAAGGCATGGAAGCAGAGCACCAAAAAGAAAAGACTCAAAAAGTCTGAGGAAACTCTAAGAGAGCTCTGTGACAACATAAAGACAACTAACATTCACATCATAGGGGTTCCTGAAGAAGAAGAGAAAGAACAAAGGATTTCTTTGGTCCAAGAAATCATAGCTGAAAACTTTCCTAAACTAATGCAGAAAAAAGTCACACAAGTTCAAGAAGCACAGAGAATTCCATTAAAGAGAAACCCAAAGAAATCTACGCCAAGACACATCATAATTAAAATACCAAAACTAAGAGATAAAGAATACTAAAAGCTGTAAGAGAAAAGCAGTCTATTACCTACAGAGAAGCCCTCATAAGGATGACATCTGACTTCTCAACAGAAACAATTGGGGCAGAAGGAAATGGCAAGAAATATTCAAAGTAATGCAGAACAAGAGCCTACAACCAACAATTCTTCATCCAGCAAGGATATTGTTTAAAATTGAAAAAGAAATAAAAAGCTTCCCAAACAAAACAAAAAAAAAATCAAGGAATTTATTACCACCAGACCAATGCTACAAGAAATGTTAAGGGGCCTGTTGTAAACAGAACAAAGGGGAGAAAGAATATAATAAGAAAGGAATGTAGCTTTAAAGAATAAAATGGCAATAAAAAACTACATATCAATAATAACCTTAAATGAAAATAGAGTAAATGATCCAATAAAAAGAAAGGGTAGCTGCATGGATAAGAAAACGAGACCCATACGTATGTTGTCTAGAAGAGACCCACCTCAAAACAAAAGATACACATAGACTGAAAGTGAAAGGGTGGAAAAATATATTCCATGCAAATGGAAATGAAAAAAAAAAAGATGGGGTAGCAATACTTATATCTGACAAAATAGACTTTAAAACAAAGTCTATTGTAAGAGATAAAGAAGGTCACTAAATAATAATAAAGGGAGCAATCCAACAGGAAGAGATAACTGTTTTAAATATTTATGCACCTAATATAGGAGCACCTGAATATATAAAGCAGACTTTGATGGATATAAAGGGCGAGATCAACAGCAATACTATAATAGTATTGGATTTCAATACCCCACTAACATCACTAGATAGATCCTTAAGAAAGAAAATTAACAAAGAAACAGCAGACTTAAAGGACTCACTAGATCAACTGGATTTAATAGATATCTTTAAAACCTTTCACCGTAAAGCAGAAGAATATACATTCTTTTCAAGTGCTCATGGTACATTCTCTAAGACTGACCACATGTTAGGGCACAAAAGGGGACTCAACAAATTTAAGAGATTAATATCATATCAAGCATCTTCTCTGATCACAATGGCATAAAACTAGAAATCAACCACAACAGAAAAACTAAAAAATACTCAAACACTTGAAAACTAAATAGCATGTTATTAAATAATGAATGGGTTAACAATGAGATCAAAGAAGAATTTTAAAAATTCCTAGAAGCAAATAATAATGAGCATACAACAACTCAAAATTTATGGGACACAGCAAAAGCAGTCCTGAGAGAGAAGTTTATTGCACTACAGGCATACCTTAAGAAGTTAGAAAAAGCTCAGATAAACAGCTTAATCCTGCATGTAAAGTAACTAGAAAAAGAACAGCAAGTAAAGCCCAGAGGTAGTAGAAGGAAGGAAATAATAAAATCAGAGTGGAAATAAATGACATAGAGGCTAAAAAACAATACAGAGGATCAATGAAACCAGGAGCTGGTTCTTTGAAAAGGTAAACAAGATTAATGAATTTTTAATCAGACTCACCAAGAAGAAAAGAGAGAGGACTCAAATAAAATTAGAAATCAGAGTAGAAAAATAACAACTGACACAACAGAAATACAAAGGATTGTAAAAAAAAAAATACTATGAAAAACTGATTGCCAAAAAAATTAGACAACCTAGGTGAAACAGACAAATTCATTGAAACATATAATTTTTCAAAAATCAATCGGGAAGAGTTAGAAAACCTAAACAGACCAATTACAACAAATGAGATCGAAACAGTTATCAAAAAACTCCCAACAAACAAAAGCCATGGGCCAGATGGCTTCATAGGTGAACTCTACCAAATATTCAAAGAAAAACTAACTCGTATCCTTCTCAAGGTATTTTAAAAAATTCAAGAGGAAGGTAGACTTCCAAACTCCTTTTATGAGGCGAGTATAATTCTGATTCCAAAACCATGTAAAGACACCACAAAGAAAGTATATTATAAGCCATTATCCCTGATGAATATAGATGCTAAAATCCTCAACAAAATATTAGCAAACTAGATCCAGCAATATATAAAAAAAGCATACACCATGATCAAGTGGAATTTTTTCTGGGGAGACAAGGCTGGAACAATATTTGCAAATCAATGAATGAGATTCATCACATAAACAAAGGAAGGAGAAAAACCACATAATAATTTCAATAGATGCAAAAAAGCATTTGATAAAATTCAGCATCCGTTTATGATCAAAACCCTCAGCAAAGTGGGAATACAGGGAACATACCTCAACATGATAAAGACCATCTATGACAAACCCAGAGTCAACATCATATTCAATGAGCAAAAATTAAAAGCTATCCTCTTAAGATCAGAAACAGGACAGGAGTGCCCCCTTTCATCACTCTTATCTAACATAGTTCTGGAAGTCCTAGGCACAGCAGACAAGAAGGAGAAATAAAAGGCATCCAAATTGGAAAAGAAGTAAAACTATCATTATTTGCTGAAGATATAATATTGTACATAGAAAACCCTAAAGTCTCAGTCAAAAAACTACTGAACCTGATAAATGAATTCAGCAAGGTAACAGGATATAAAATTAATACTCAGAAATAAGAGGCATTTATATACACCAACAATGAGCAGTCAGAAATAAATTAAGGAAACAATCCCCTTCACTATTGCAACAAAAAAATATACTTAGGAGTATATTTAACCAAAAAGATAAAAGACTTATACTCAGAAAATTATAAAACATTGATAAAAGAAATTAAGAAATACATACAAATGGAAACATATATTGTGTTTATGGATAGGAAGAATAAATATGATTAAAATGTCTCTATTACCCAAAACAATTTATAAATTCAATGCAATACCAATGAAAATACCAATGACATACTTCAAAGATATAGAACTCATATTCCAAAAATGTATGTGGAACCAAAAAAGAACATGAATAGCCTCAGCAATCTTGAAAAGGAAGAATAAAGTGGGAGGTATCACACTTCCTGATATTAAGTTATACTACAAGGCCTTATACTCAAAAGAGCTTGGTACTGGCATAAGAACAGGCATTATACAATCAATGGAACAGAACAGAGAATCCAGAAATAAACCCACACCTTTATGGACAGCTGATATATGACAAAGGAGGTAAGAGCATACAATGGAGTAAAGACAGCCTCTTCAACAAATGGTGTTGGGAAAACTGGACAGCTACCTGCAAAAAAATGAAACTAGACCACCAATTTACAAGTTCACAAAAATAATCTCAAAATGAATAAAAGACTTAAATGTAAGCCATGAAACCATAAGCATCTTAGAAGAAAAAATAGGCAGTAAGCTTGCCAACATCTCTTGTAGCAAGCAATATATATTTTTGCTGATTTATCTCCATGGGCAAGTGAAATAAAGGACAGGATAAACACATGGGACTATATCAAACTAAAAAGCTTTTGCACAGCTAAAGACAATATGAGCAGAATAAAAGACAAAGTACACAGTGCAAAAACAGATTTGACAATATGTCTGATAAGGGTTTAATAACCAAAATTTATAAAGAACTTGTAAAACTCAACACCAGGAAGATAAACAATCCAATCACAAACTGGGCAAAAGAAATGAATATACACCTCTCCAAAGAGGACACACAGATGGCCAATAGATAGATAAAAAAATGTTTAACATCACTAATCATTAGAGAATGCAAATTAAAACCACAATGAGATACCACCTCACACCAGTCAGAATGCCGCTCATCAACAAAACAGCACATAATAAGTGCTGACAAGGATTTGGAGAAAAGAGAATCCTCTTTCACTGCTGGTGGGAATGCAGACTGGTGCAGCCACTTGGAGAACAGTATGGAGATTCCTCAAAAAATTAAAAATCGAAGTGCCTTTTGACCCAGCCATTCCACTTTTAGGAATATATCCCAAGAACACCAATTATTGATTCAAAAGTAGAAATGCACCCCCATGTTCATGGCAGCATTGTTCACAATGGTGAAGATCTGCAAACAGCCCAAGTGTCCATCAGTGGACGAGTGGATTAAAAAGCATTGGTATATATATTTATAATGGAATACTATGGGGCCATGAAATAGAAGGAAATATTACCTTTTGCGACAACATAGATGGACCTGGAAACTATTATGTTAAGTGAAATAAGCAAGGCAGAAAAAGAAAATTATCATATGACCTCACTCATTTGAGGAATCAAATAAACAAATCAAACTGAGCAACAGAACTGAGACAGAGGAGGGATCAAAGGGACCAGAGGAAAAGAGGACCACGGGAAAGGGGATGATAGGATGGGATAAACCTGAAGGGAAGGGGGCAGGGTGCTATGTGGAAGGGGGCAAAGGGGATGTTGAGGGCAATATGGGGGGAGGGGAGATGTATTTGCGGCGACACTAGAATCTATGTAAACACAATAAATTAAAATAAATTAAAAAAAATAAGAATAGAACTACCATATGACCCAGCAATCTTTCTCCTGGTTATCTACCTTCAAAACTCAAAAACATTGGTACATAAAGATACATGCAGCCCCATATTCATCACAGGATTTTTCACAGTGGCCAAGACATGGAAACAATCAAAAAGCTCTTCAATAGAAGATTGGATAAAGAAGATGTGTTACTTATTTATATACTATGGAATACTAGTCAGCCATAAGAAATGATGGTATAGGATCATTTATGACAACATGGATGGATCTTGATAACATTATACCAAGTGAAATAAGTAAATCAGAAAAAAACTAAGAACTGTATGATTACATACATAGGTGGGACACAAAATTGATACTCATGAACATGGATAAGAGTATAGTGGTTACCAGGTGAAAGGGAAGGGAATCAAGGGAGGAGGTAGGGGCAGGCGAGGGGTACAAAGAAAACCAAAAAGAAGGTGATGAAGGACAATTTGACTTTTGGTGATGGGTATACAGCATAATCAAATGTCAAATTTATCTGTAGATGTTCTCTTTGAATCTATGTACTCTAGTTAATCAATGTCACCCCGTTAACATTAATTATTTAAATAAAAATATTTAAGGCTTTATAAACCATTCTTACACTCTTATAAACCTTTCTCAGACTGTTATTAATCTTTCCCACACTTTTATAAACACTTCCTATGCTCTTAAACACTCTTCAAATAATTAAGAGAATAAATATATAAAAATACCTATATACCACAAAATCTCACGATTTAGTGAAAAATTCGTGATACAAAATTAGATATATACAATTTTAAAGTCTGCAATATAGTGAGACTGCGAAAAGTCATCCACAATATGGTGAGGAACTACTGTGTATATCACTCAGGATAACCCAGGTTCTAAAGAAACAAACAACTCTAAATCTTAGGGACTTAAAACAATAAAGATTTATTCTTATTCATGCTAGTGTATATCATGGGGCTTTACTCCATTCAGGAACTCAGTTGATGGGGATTCTGTCATCTGCAATGTCACCAGCCGCTGAAGCAGAGAAAGGGAGAGATGGAAAATCATGCACAAGGTTTTAAACAATTTTATCTAGAAGTGACACCCATCACTTTCACTGGTTTTTATTTTATTTTATTTTAATTTTTTTAAGTGAGGAGCAGGAAGAGAGTGACAGAATCTCATATGTGCCCTAAGCAGGATCCAGCCTGCAAGCCCCCTACTGCTGATGCTTTGCACATCTGGGGCCATTGCTCTGTTGCTTGGCAACTGAGCTATTTTAGTACCTGAGGCAAGGCCATGGAGCCATCTTCAGTGCCCAGGGCCAACTTGCTTCAACTGAGCCATGGTTGTGGGAGGGGAAAAGAGAGAGAGAGAGAAGGAAGAAGGAAAGGTGTGGAGAAGTAGATGGTAGATTCTTCTGTGTGCCCTGACCCGGAATTGAACCCAGGATATCCATACACTGGGCTGATGCTCTACCACTGAGCCAACTAAAATAACCAGGGCTGATATTTTATTGACAATAGCTAGCCAGCTCATTGATTAGCCATGCTTAACCTAAGAGGTCAGGGAAGTAAAAATTTCTTTGTGCCCAAAAAGGGAAGAGAGAACCACATTTGTTGTGCAACAGCATTGAATTTTATTGTCAAGTGTTCCTTTGTTCTTTCTGAGCTCAAAAATAAGACCTCCCATTACTGGTGGTATTATTATACTTTTGATTCTATGATTGTTTTGATTTGTAAATAACATAAAATGCCAGGGTGCAAGACTCACTTTTTATTTTCTTCCTTGAAATTACTTGGGAGGATGAAGATGGATAATTGTTCCTTGTCATGCAGACACCTTTCTAGATATTTGGGTTGCCTACTTATAGCAAGTGCTTCTTTCAGAGGGAAAGCTGCTGGAGAATAAGAAAATCAAAATAGGTCAGTGCATGACTTGGCTTGTCCTGGGCATCTCCAAGCCCAGCACATGTAGCAGCCATCTGCAGATTGCTTTGTAGATCATGTTGGGTGGTCCCAGAGTCAGTGCACCAGGTTGACATCTTCAGATGAAGCCAGTTTACAATTCTACTACCTCTATGAGTGACACATTAAAGGGTGGACTCAGTGAGCACCAAAGCCCCATTGAAGCAAGTTCTACTCCATTGTGTCATCTCCTGCACAGCAGCACTTGTTGCAGCCTGTCCTCACAGCCAGCTGGCCTAGGGAGTCAATCCCTCCCAGTGATACTAGCAGAAATCAAGGCTTAACCACAACAGGAGAGTGTACATAGCCCACACAAGGATAATCCTTGAGTGCCCAGCTCAGGTGACTGCAGAAGCTATGCCACTGGGCCCTATAGTATACCTACTACACAAGGCCACTCTACCAAGTCTGGGAGAGGTAGCAGCTCTACCTAAGACATATAAACAAACACAGGGAAGCAGCCAAAATGCAGAGACAAAAAAGATAAGTCCAAATGAAATAATAGGAGAAATCTCCAGAAAGGAACTAAATAAAATAAAGGCCAGTAAACAAAACAATCAAATACAGAGTTCAAAACAATGATCATAAGGATGCTCAAGGAACTCAGTGAGAACTTAAACATCATGGAAAAGGATATAGAAACCACAAAAAAGCACCAGTCAGAAATGAGAAATTCACTAACTGAAACAATAATTTATAGGAAATCAACAATAGAGTAGATGAGGCCCAGAATCACACCAGCAATTTGGAATATAAGGAAGAAAAAACAGACAAACAAAAAATCAAAAACCAATTAGAACATCAAAAATGACAAAAGAATTCAAAAACATGAGAATACTGGAAGAAACCTCTGGGACAACTTCAAGTACACTAACATTTGCATTATGGGGGTGCTGGAAGGAGGAGACTGAAAGCACAAAATTAAAAACTGGTTTGAAAAAAATAATGACAGAAAACTTACCTAACTTGGTAAAGGAAATAGACATAGAAGTATAAGAAGTGAAGAAAGTCCCAAAGAAGATGACCCCAAGGAGGCCCCCACCAAGGCACATTATAATTAAAATGTCAGAGGTTAAAGACAAAGAGAGAATCTTCAAAACAGCAAGAGAAAAGCAGTTACCTACAAGGGTGCCAACTGACTTCTCAACAGAAATGTTTCAGGCTAGAAGGGATTGGCAAGAAATATTTAAAGTGATGAAAGCAAGAGCCTAGAACCAAGATTACTCTACCTGCAAAGCTACCATTTAGAATTAAAGGACATATAAAGAGCTTCTCCGATAAGAAAAAACAAATGAATTCATTATCACTAAACCAGTAGTACATGAAATACTGAAAGTTTTTTTTAATAAGAAGAGGGGTAAAAAAGATAAAATATATGAACAATAGTATGGCAATAAATACATGTCTATCAACAATTAAATCTTAAAAAAACAAAAGAAATAAACACGCAGAACAGAAACAGGCTCATAGATACAGAGAACATTTTGACAATTGCCATATGGAAGAGGATGTTGAGCAGAGGCAAATTAAGGTCTGTTGAGGCCCCGGGCACAGCCACGCGGGGCCTATGCAGTGTAGTATGTGTATAGTCAAGTTGGGGTTTTGCAGGGCTCTTCAGAAGTTGGGGTCAAGGGCATGTGCCTGGTGCGCCTGCCTTTATATCTGCCTCTGATCTTGAGGATTGGGTGAAAAAAGTAAAGGGATTAAGAAGTAAAAATTGGATGTTACAGAATAGTCATGGGATGTAAAGTACAGCATAGGGAATATAGTTAATATTCTAATAACTATGTATGGTGTCAGGTGGGTGCAAGATTTATCAGGATAATCACTTAGAAAGTTATATAACCACTGGGGTGTACACCTGAAACAAATATAATAATACCGTATGTCAACTGTATGTGAAAATAATGATTTATTAAAAAATCAAAATAATGCCATTAAAATATCTATTTCTTCATCACAAAAATAGTACAATGAAGACACTTAGGTAAATATCTCAATATGTGTAAACTGACAGCTTACATGGTTCACTCTAGTATAGGGTTATTTTCTTTATTCTTTTGTTCTTTTTTCTTTTTCATTTTTAAGTATAGTTGGTATATAATCTTTTAAAAACTTTTATTGATTGATTTTAGAGAGAGAGAGAGGAAGGGAGAGGGAGTGAGGGAGAGAAGCAGAAACTTTGATTTGTTCTTGTATGTGCCTTGGAATAATGCTCTAACCAACTAAGCTATTTGGCTAGGGCTGTGACACAATCATATATTGGTTATATTTCAGGTGTACAATGTGATCATCCCACTAATTCTAGTAATCTATCATTGCACAAACTTATGACTTTATTAACTATATTTTCTTCCTTTTTCAGTCATCATCCTCTTGCTCTCTTCATTTTGGTAACCATCCCTTTGGTCTCTATTCCTCTGAGTTTATTTTTGTTTTGTATTGTTTGTTTGTTTTTGGATTGTACATATAAGTGAAACCATATAGTTTTTGTCTTTCTCAACCTGACTTATTTCACTTAGCATAAGACCACCTACATCCATCCATGTTGTTGCAAATGGCAAGACCTTAATTTGTTATTGCTGTGTAATATTCCATTGTTTATAGGTACCACACCTTTATCTATTCATCTACCCATGGACACCAATGTTACTTCCATATTTTGGCTATTGTAAATAATGCTTTAATGAACACAGAGTTACACATATCTTTTTTTTTAATAACTACCCAAAAATGGAATTGCTGAATCATATGGTATATTGATTTTTAGTTTTTTGAAGACTCTTCATACAGTTTTTCATAGGGGTTGCACCAGTTTGCACTCCCACCAACAGAACACAAGGATTTCTTTTTCTCCACATTCTGACCAACACATGTTATTTGTTGGCTTTTTGATAATAGCCATTCTGATTGATGTGAGGTGGTATTTCATTGTGGTTTTGATTTATATTTCCCTGATGATTAGTGATGTTGAGCATCTTTTTATATATCTATTGGTCATCTGTATGTCTTCTTTGAAGAAATGTCTTTGATGTCCTCTTTTTCAATTGGATTGTTTATTCTTTGGTATTGTTATGTATGTTTCTTATATATTTTGGATATCAATCTCTTATTGAATATATCATTTGCAAGTATATTCACCCATTCAGTAGGATGTTGTTTTTGTTTTGTTAAAGGTTTCCTTCATTGTGCAGAAAGTTTTTAGCATTACAAAGTCCAATTTGTTTACTTTTATTTTTGCTTTTGCATACATTACTCAAAGGAATGTACTAAAAAAGATATTACTCAGGCTTATAATATATAATAACTACCATGAGCCAACCATTTCAAAAGTACTAGAAAGTTTAAAAGACAATAGTAGCAAAATTAACTGTAACTACAATAAATAATCAGGAGATACACAAAACAAAAAGATATAACACAGCACATCAAGAACATAAAGAATGAAGGAGGAAATAAAAATGTAGTGCTTTTAGAATTTCTTGATCTTAAATACCTATCAGCTTAAAATAAACTTCTATAGATATAGATATATGGGAGGGAAAGGAGATTACAATGGAAACACTAAAGAAAATGAATAAATCAAAAGGAAAGAGGTCAGGAGAAGTCCAAGACATGAAAACAACAAAAGAGCCCTTCGATGGAGGATTGGATAAAGAAGATGTGGTACATATATACAATAGAACACTACTCATATGTAAGAAGTAATGACATATTGCCATTATGACAACATGAATGGACTTTGAGAACATTATATTGAGTGAAAAAGTAAATCAGAAAAAGCTAAGAACTATATGATTTTAAACATAGATGAGATATAAAACTGAGACTCATGAATATAAATAAAAGTGAAATGGTTCTCAGTGGGAAGGAGTAGTGGGGGGGGGAGTGGAGGAGGGTGTAAAGAGGGACAAATATGTGGTGACAGAGAGTGATTTCACTTTGGGTGATGGATACACAACACGATCAACAGTTTAAATGCTATAGAGATGTTTACCTGAAACCTATGTAATTTTATTGATCAATGTCACCTCATTAAATTTAACTTTCTAAATAAAAAAAGAGACCTTCTCTGGTTGGCTCAGTGGTAGAGCCCAGTGTGTGCAAGTCCCAGGTTCTATTCTCAGTCAGGGCACACATAAGAAGTGACCTTCTACTTCTCCACCCCTCCCCTTACTCTTTTTCTCTCTCTCTTTCTTTCCTTCCTGCAGTCATGGCTTAATTGATTAGAGTGCATCAGCTCCATGGAGTCTCCATCTCAGGCACTAAAAGTAGCTTGATTGCAAGCATGGCACCAGATAGGCAGAGCATCAGCCCCAAACAAGGGTTGCTGGGTGGATCTCAGTTGGGTTGCATGTGGGAGTCTGTCTACTCCCCTTTCAACTTGGAATATAAGAAAAAAAGAAAGGAAAAGTGGGGAACAATAAAACAACCAAAAAACAATTAACAAAGTAGAAATAAGCATATACCTATCAATAATTACTCTAAATTCAAATGATTCAAATGAACTAAATAATCTAATCAAAAAATGTAGAGTGGCAGATTAGATTTTTAAAAAGTAACAACATTATGCTGCTTACAAGAGACTCACTTCAGATCAAAAGACACACACAGACTAAAAGTGGATAGAAAAAGGTAGTCTGTGCAAATGGAAATGCAAAGAAAGCTGGGATAACAATATTTATATCAGACAACAGATTTCAAAACAAATCATGTGAAAAGAGACAAAAAAAAGACATTACAAAAATTCAAAGGGGTCAGTCCAAGAAGAGGATGTAATAATTCTGATAGCTGCACACTCCACATAGGAGCACCCACATATATAACAGAAATGCTGATGGATATAAAGGCAGAAATTAACCATAATACTATAAGATTTGGGGACTTGAATACTCCCCTCACTTCAATAAATAAATCATCCAGAGAGAAAATTAATGAGGAAATAATGGTCTTAAATGCCACATTGGTGCAGTTTGTCTTGATAGACATTTATAGCACATTTCATCCAAAAACTGTTGGTCACATATTTTTCTCAAAAATATATGAAACATTTTCTAAGATAGAACACATAGTAGGCCACAAAACAAGCCTCAATAAATTCAGGAATATTAAAATTATATGAAGTCTATTTTCTGACCACAATGGCATGAAACTAGAAATCAACTACAGGAAAAAAACAAACAAACACATACAAATATGTAGAGATTAAACAACATGCTTGTACATTAAGAATTAAAAAGAAAAAGAATCAGCATAGATCCTTCTAGTAGAGTGGTTCTTAATCTTTTCTAGGGAATGAACAATACTTAAGAAATTTTATTAAACCAATAATTATTTTCCTTGAAAAAATGCATATACACAGTTTTGTTACAATTTCAGAATCATGGACTTCTTTTTTTTTAGGAGAAACTAATTTTTATTTTATTTCATTGTATTTTTTTTACTTGTTAAATTGATTTTAATTTATTGTGTTTACATAGATTCTAGTGTTGCCCTGAATGCATCCCCCCTTCCCCATATTCCCCTCAACATCTCCCTTGCCTCCCTCCCCATAACGCCCTCCCCGCTTCCCTTCAGCTTTATCCCATTCTATCATCCCTTTCCCTCCATTCTCTTTTCCTCTGGTCCCTTTGATCTCCCCTGTCTCAATTCTGTTCCTCAGTTCACATTGTTTATTGGATTCCTCAAATGAGTGAGGTCATATGCTATTTTTCCTTTTCTGCCTGGCTTATTTTACTTAACATAATAGTTTCCATGTCCATCCATGTTGTTGCAAAAGGTAAGATTTCTTTTTCTTGGTCTCATAGTATTCATTGGTATATATGTACCACTGCTTTATAATCCACTCGTCCACTGATGGACACTTGGGCTGTTTCCAGATCTTCGTTATTGTGAACAATGCTGCCGTAAACATGGGGGTACATTTCGCCTTTTGGAACAGTTCTATGGTGTTCTTAGGGTATATTCCTAAAAGTGGGAGAGCTGGGTCACAAAGCAGTTCGATTTTTAATTTTTTGAGGAATCTCCATACTGTTCTCCACAGTGGCTGCACTAGTCTGCATTCCCACCAGCAGTGCAGAAGGGTTCCCTTTTCTCCTCATCCTCTCCAGACTTATTCCATGTTGTTTTGTTGATGAGTGCCATTCTGACTGGTGTGAGGTGATATCTCATTGTGGTTTTAATTCGCATTTCTCTAATGATTAGTGATGTTGAGCATTTTTTCATATGCCTATTGGCCATCTGTATGTCCTCTTTGGAGAAGTGTCTATTCATTTTTTTTTTTTTTGCCCATTTTTTGATTGGATTGTTTGTCTTCCTGGTGTTGAGTTTAACAAGTTCCTTATAAATTTTGGTTATTAACCCCTTATCAGAAGTATTGTTGAATATGTTCTCCCATTGTGTACTTTGTCTTTTTATTCTGCTCATATTGTCTTTAGCTGTGAAAAATCTTTTTAGTTTGATATAGTCCCTTTTGTTTATCTTGTCTTTTATTTCATTTGCTCGTGGAGATAAATCAGCAAATAAATTGCTGCAAGAGATGTCAAAGAGCTTACTGCCTATGTTTTCTTCTAAGATGCTTATGGTTTTACAGCTTATATTTTAGTCTTTTATCCATTTTGAGTTTACTTTTGTGAATGGTGTAAGTTGGTAGTCTAGTTTCATTTTTTTGCAGGTAGCTGTTCAATTTTTCCAACAGCATTTGTTGAAGAGGCTGTCTTTACTCCATTGTATGCTCTTACCTTTGTCACATATCAGTTGTCCATACAGGTGTGGGTTTATTTCTGGGTTCTCTGCTCTGTTCCATTCATGTATATGCCTGTTCTTATGCCAGTACCAAGCTCTTTTGAGTATAATGGCCTTGTAGTATAACTTGATATCAGAAAGTGTGATACCTCCCACTTTATTCTTCCTTTTCAAGATTGCTGAGGCTATTTGTGTTCTTTTTTTTGTTCCATATGAATTTTTGGAATATGTGTTCTATATCTTTGAAGTATGTCATTGGTATTTTAATTGGTATTGCATTGAATTTATAAATTGCTTTGGGTAATATAGACATTTTAACAATGTTTATTCTTCTTAATCATGAGCATGGTATATGCTTCCACTTGTTTGTATCTTCCTTGATTTCTTTTATCAATGTTTTATAATTTTCTGAGTACAAGTCTTTAATCTCCTTGGTTAAATTTACTCCTAGGTACTTTATTATTTTTTTTGGTTGCAATAGTAAAGGAAATTTTTTCCTTAATTTTTCTTTCTGATAATTCATTGTTGGATTATAAAAATGCCTCTGTTGTCTGAATATTAATTTTATATTCTGTCACCTTGCCAAATTCATTTATCAGGTCCAGTAGTTTTTTGACTGAGACTTTAGGGTTTTCTATATACCTAATATACCTTTCTAGTATCATATCATCTGCAAATAATGATAGTTTTACTTCTTCTTTTCTGATTTGGATGCCTTCTATTTCTTCTTGTCTGATTGCTGTGGCTAGGACTTCCAGAACCATGCTGAACAAGAGTGGTGAAAAGGGGCACCCTGCCTTGTTCCTGATCTTAAGGGGATTGCTTTTAATTTTTGCCCATTGAGTATGATGTTGGCTGTGGGTTTGTCATTGATGGCCTTTATCATGCTGAGATATGTTCACTGTATTTCCACTTTGCTGAGAGTTTTGATTATGAATGGGTGCTATGTTTTATTAAATGCTTTTTCTGCATCTATTGAAATTATCATGTGGTCTTTCTCCTTCCTTTTGATTAGGTGATGAATCACATTGATTGATTTGCAAATATTATACCAGCCTTGCCTTCCCAGAATAAATCCCACTTGATCATGGTGTATGATTTTTTATATATATTGCTGGACCCAGTTGGCTAATATTTTGTTTAGGATTTTAGCATCCAGATTCATCAGGGATATTGGCCTATAATTTTATTTTTTGTGTTACCTTTGCCTGGTTTTGAAATCAGAATTATGCTCACCTCATAAAAGGAGCTTGGAAGTCTTCCTTCCTCTTGAATTTTTTGAAATAGATTTAAAAGTATTAGGAGTTAGTTCTTCTTTGAATATTTGGTAGAATGCTCTTGTTAAGCCATCCGTCCCTGGGCTTTTGTTTGTTGGGAGTTTTTAGATAATTGTTTTGATCTCATTTGTTGTAATCGGTCTGTTTAGGTTTTCTAATTCTTCCTGATTGATTTTTAAAATATTTTATGTTTCAAGGAATTTGTCCATTTCATCTAGGTTGTCTATTTTTTTGGCATACACTTCTTCATAGTATTTTCTTACAGTTCATTGTATTTCTGTTGTGTCAGTTGTTATTTCTCCACTCTCATTTCTAATTTTATTTATTTGAATCCTTCTGTTTTTGTGTGTGTGTGTCTGGTTAAAGGTTCATCAATATTGTTTACCTTTTTAAAGTGTCAGCTCCTTATTTCATTGATCCTCTATATTGTTTCTTTAGCTGCTATGTCATTTATTTTTGCTCTGATCTTTATTATTTTCTTCCTTCTACTACCTCTTGGCTTTACTTGCTGTTATTTTTTATTTATTTTTCATGCAGGATTGTTTATTTGAGCTTTTTATAGCTTCTTAAGGTATGCCTATAATGCTATGAACTTTCCTCTCAGTACTGCTTTTGTGTCTCCCATAAATTTTGAGTTGTATGTTCATTATGATTCAGTTCTAGGAATTTTTTATTTCTTCTTTGATCTCATTGTTAACCCATTAGTTATTTAATAACATGCTATTTAGTTACCAAATGTTTGAGTATTTTTCAGTTTTTCTGTTGTGGTTGATTTCTAGTTTCATGCCATTTTGGTCAGAGAAGCTTCTTGATATGGTTTCAATCTTCTTAAATTTGTTGAGACTTATTTTGTGCTGTAACATGTGGTCTAACCTAGGGGATGTACCATGAGCACTTGAAAAGAATGTATATTCTGATGATTTAAGGTGAAAGGTTCTAAAGATAGCTACTAAATCGAGTTGATCTAGTGTGTCCTTTAAGCCTACTGTTTCTTTGTTAATTTTCTTTCTTGAGGATCTATCTAGTGATGTTAGTGGGGTATTGAAATACCTTCCTATTATAGTATTGCTGTTGATCTTGCCCTTTATGTCCATCAACATCAGCTTTATATATTTAGGTGCTCTTATGTTTGGTGCGTAAATATTTATAATGGTTATATCTTCTTGTTGGATTGCTCCCTTTATCATTATGTAGTGTCCTTCTTTATCTCTTACTATAGCCTTTGTTTTAAAGTCCATTTTCTCTGATACAAGTATTACTACTCCAGCTTTTCTTTCATTTCCATTGGATAAAATATTTTTTTCCATCCTTTTACCTTCAGTCTATGTGCATCTTTTGCTTTAAGGTGTGTCTCTTGTAGATAGCATATGTATAGATCTTTTTTTCTTATCCACGCAGCTACTCTATGTCTTTTGATTGGATCATTTAATATATTTACATTTAAGGTTATTATTGATATATAGTTGTTTATTGCCATTATATTCTTTAAAGCTATATACCTCTTTTGTTCCATTCTTTTCCTTCTTTGATCTGTTTACAACAGGTCCCTTAACATTTCTTGTAGCATTGGTTTGGTTGTATTGAATTCCTTGAGTTCTTTTTTGGGGGGCTGGGAAGCTTTTTTTTTTCTCCTTCAATTTTATTTTATTTTATATAATAATTTTATTTTTTAATGGGGTGACATCAATAAATCAGGATACATATATTCAAAGATAACAAGTCCAGGTTATCTTGCCGTTCAATTATGTTGCATACCTACCACCCAAAGTCAGATTGTCCTCTGTCACCATCTATCTTGTTTTCTTTGTGCCCCTCCTCACCCCCTTTCCCTCTCCCTTTCCCCCCTCCCCCCTGTAACCACCACACTCTTATCAATGTCTCTTAGTTTCACTTTTATGTCCCACCTACGTATGGAATAATACAGTTCCTGGTTTTTTCTGATTTACTTATTTCGCTTCGTATCATGTTATCAAGATCCCACCATTTTGCTGTAAATGATCCGATGTCATCATTTCTTATGGCTGAGTAGTATTCCATAGTGTATATGTGCCACATCTTCTTTATCCAGTCATCTATTGATGGGCTTTTTGGTTGTTTCCATGTCCTGGCCACTGTGAACAATGCTGCAATAAACATGGGGCTGCATGTGTTTTTACGTATCAATGTTTCTGAATTTTTGGGATATATACCCAGTAGAGAGATTGCTGGGTCATAAGGTAGTTCTATTTTCAGTTTTTTGAGGAACCACCATACTTTCTTCTATAATGGTTGTACTACTTTACATTCCCACCAACAGTGTATGAGGGTTCCTTTTTCTCCACAGCCTCTCCAACATTTGCTATTACCTGTCTTGCTAATAATAGCTAATCGAACACATGTGAGGTGGTATCTCATTGCCATTTTGATTTGCATTTCTCTAATAGCTAAAGAAGATGAGCATCTTTTCATATATCTGTTGGCCATTTGTATTTCTTCCTGGGAGAAGTGTCTATTCATATCCTCTTCCCATTTTTTTTATTGGATTGCTTGTTTGTTTGTTTGTTTGTTGTTGAGTTTTATGAGTTCTTTGTATATTTTGGATATTAGGCCCTTATCTGAGCTGTTGTTTGAAAATATCATATCCCATTTAGTTGGCTTTCTGTTTATTTTGTTATCAGTTTCTCTTGCTGAGCAAAAACTTCTTTGTCTGATGTAGTCCCATTCATTAATTTTTGCCTTCACTTCTCTTGCCTGTGGAGTCAAATTCATAAAATGCTCTTTAAAACCCAGGTCCATGAGTTGAGTACCTATGTCTTCTTCTATGTACTTAATTGTTTCAGGTCTTATGTTTAGATCTTTGATCCATTTTGAGTTAATTTTCGTACAGGGGGAGAGACTGTAGTCCAGTTTCATTCTTTTGCATGTGGCTTTCCAGTTTTCCCAGCACCATTTATTGAAGAGGCTTTCTTTTCTCCATTGTGTGTTGTTGGCCCCTTTATGAAAAAATTATTTGACTATATATTTGTGGTTTTATTTCTGGATTTCTATTCTGTTCCATTGGTCTGAGTGTCTATTTTTCTGCCAATACTATGCTGTTTTGATTGTCGTGGCCCTATAATAGAGTTTGAAGTCAGGTATTGTAATGCCCCCAGCTTCATTCTTTTTCTTTAGGATTGCTTTGGCTATTCGGGGTTTTTTATACTTCCATATAAATCTGATGATTTTCTGCTCTATTTCTTTAAAAAATGTCATTGGAATTTTGATGGGAATTGCATTAAATTTGTATGTTGCTTTGGGTAATATAGCCATCTTGATTATATTTATTCCGCCTAACCAAGAACAAGGAATATTCTTCCATCTCATTATATCTTTCTTGATTTCTCTTAACAATGGTTTATAGTTTTCATTATATAAGTCCTTTACATTCTTTGTTATGTTTATTCCTAAGTATTTTATTTTTTTGTTGCAATTGTGAAGGGGATTATTCTTTTGAGTTCCCTCTCAGTTGTTTCATTGTTGGCATATAGAAAGGCTATTGACTTCTGTATGTTAATTTTGTATCCTGCGACCTTACTGTATTGGCTTATTGTTTCTAGTAGTCTTTTTGTGGATTCTTTGCGGTTTTCGATGTATAGGATCATATCATCTGCAAAAAGAGATACCTTTACTTCTTTTCCAATATGGATGCCTTTTATTTCTTTGTCTTGTCTGATTGCTCTGGCTAGAACCTCTAGTACCACATTAAATAAGAGTGGAGAGAGTGGACAACCCTGTCTTGTTCCTGATTTAAGGGGGAAAGCCTTCAGTTTAGTGCCATTTAATATGATGTTAGCTGATGGTTTATCATATATGGCCTTTATCATGTTGAGAAATTTTCCTTCTATACCCATTTTGTTGAGAGTCTTAAACATAAAATTGTGTTGTATTTTATCGAAAGCCTTTTCTGCGTCTATTGATAAGATCATGTGGTTTTTGTTCTTTGTTTTGTTGATATGGTGTATTACGTTAACCGTTTTACGTATGTTGAACCATCCTTGAGATTCTGGGATGAATCCCACTTGATCATGATGTATTATTTTTTTAATATGTTGTTGTATTCGATTTGCTAGTATTTTGTTTAGTATTTTAGCATCTGTATTCATTAGAGATATTGGTCTGTAGTTTTCTTTTTTTGTGCCATCCTTGCCAGGTTTTGGTATGAGGGTTATGTTGGCCTCATAAAATGTGTTTGGAAGTATTGCTTCTTCTTCAATTTTTTGGAAGACTTTGAGTAGAATAGGAACCAAGTCTTCTTTGAATGTTTGATAAAATTCGCTGGTATAGCCGTCAGGGCCTGGACTTTTATTTTTGGGGAGGTTTTAACTGGTTTTTTCTATTTCTTCTCTACTGATAGGTCTGTTTAGACTTTCTACTTCTTCTTGACTCAGTCTAGGAAGGTTGTATTTTTCTAGGAATTTATCCATTCTAGGTTGTTGAATTTAGTGGCATAAAGTTTTTCATAGTATTCTACAATAATTCTTTGTATATCTACGGTGTCCGTGGTGATTTCTCCTCTTTCATTTTGGATTTTGTTTATATGAGTTCTTTCTCTTTTTTCCTTGGTAAGTCTTGCCAAGGGTTTGTCAATTTTGTTGATCTTTTCAAAGAACCAGCTCCTTGTTCTATTAATTTTTTCTATAGTTTTTCTGTTCTCTAATTCATTTATTTCTTCTCTGATTTTTATTATCTCCTTTCTTCGGCTGGTTTTGGGTTGTCTTTGTTCTTCTTTTTCTAGTTCCTTAAGGTGGGAAGTTAAGTGGTTCACTTGGGCTGTCTCTTGTTTGTTCATATATGCCTGAAGTGATATGAACTTCCCTCTTATCACTGCTTTTGCTGCATCCCATAGATTCTGATATGTCGTATTGTCATTTTCATTAGTCTGTATATATCTTTTGATCTCTGCACTTATTTCTTCTTTGACCCATTCATTTTTTAAAAGTATGTTATTTAGTTTCCACATTTTTGTGGGATTTTTTTCCTCTTTTTTGCAGTTGCATTCTAGTTTCAAGGCTTTATGATCAGAAAATATGCTTGGTACAACTTCAATTTTTCTGAATTTGCTGATGTTGTTTTTGTGGCCCAACATATGGTCAATTCTAGAGAATGATCCATGTACACTGGAGAAAAATGTATACTCAGTCACTTTGGGATGAAATGTCCTATAGATGTCTATCATATCCAGATGCTCTAGTGTTTTGTTTAAGGCCACTATGTCTTTGTTGATTCTCTGTTTGGATGACCGATCTAGAGCCGTCAGCGGTGTATTGAGGTCTCCAAGTATGATTGTATTTTTGTCAGTTTTTGTTTTAAGATCAATAAGTAGCTGTCTTATATATTTTGGTGCTCCTTGGTTTGGTGCATATATATTAAGAATTGTTATGTCTTCTTGATTCAATGCCCCCTTAGCCATTATGAAATGGCCATTTTTGTCTCTGAGTACTTTTCCTGTCTTGTAGTCAGCATTATCCGATATGAGTATTGCTACACCTGCTTTTTTTTGGATGTTATTTGCTTGGAGTATTGTTTTCCAGCCTTTCACTTTGAATTTGTTTTTATCCTTGTTACTTAGATGAGTTTCCTGTAGGCAGCATACAGTTGGATTTTCCTTTTTAATCCATTCTGCTACTCTGTGCCTTTCTATTGGTGAGTTTAATCCATTTACATTTAGTGTAATTATTGATACTTGTGAGTTCCCTATTGCCATTTTATATCTTGCTTTCTGTTAGTTTTGTGTCTTGTTTGATCCTTCTCTTTCGTTTTTCTATCTTTTGTTTTTATTTGGTTGTATTCCATACATCTTTCCTCTGTTGCTATCTTTTTTATCTCATGTGCTTCTGTGGTGGTTTTTTCAATGGTGGTTACCTTTGAGTAATGAAAAGGGTCCTTACCCTGTTCATTGTAGCGAACTATTTTGTGAGTACTTTTGCACTCCATCGTCCTTTGCTACTGTTAATCTCCATCTTCTCCCCCTCTTTCTTTTTGTTGTTGTCACAGTTTAAATTTGGTTTTATTGTGTTCTTCTTGGAGCTTTTACTTGTGGCTCTGTTTTTTTTTGTTGTTGTTGTTCTTTGTATCTGATTGGAGAACCCCCTTTAGTAATTCCTGGAGTGGGGGTTTTCTGATGATAAATTCCCTCATCTTTTCTGTATCTGTGAATGTTTTTATTTCTCCTTCATACTTGAAGGATAGCTTTGATGGGTATAGTATTCATGGCTGAAAGTTCCTGTCTTTCAGGACTTTAAATATTGGGGTCCATTCTCTTCTAGCTTGTAGAGTTTCTGCTGAGAAATCTGATGATAATCTAATGGGCCTTTCTTTATATGTTGTATTCTTCTTTTCCCTGGCTACCTTGAGAATTTTTTCTTTGCTGTTGGTTTGTGTCAATTTCATTATGATATGCCTTGGAGTAGGTTTGTTGGGGTTAAGAAAACTCGGAGTTCTGTTTGCTTCTTGAACTTGAGGCTTTAGTTCTTTCCACAGGCTTGGGAAGTTCTCATCTATTATTTGTTTGAGTATGTTCTCCATTCCATTTTCTCTCTCTTCTCCCTCTGATATACCTATTATTCTTATGTTATTCTTTTTGATGGAGTCAGATAATTCTTGTAGGGCTATCTCATTTTTTTAAATTTTTGAGTCTCTTTCTTCTTCTCTCTGTTGTGCCTCAAGTTGCTTGTCTTCTATTTCACTAATCCTCTCTTCTATCTGACCTGTTCTATTAGCTAAGCTTGTTACCTTGTTTTTCAGCTCGTGAATTGAGTTTTTCATCTCTGTTTGATTTGTTTTTATAGTTTCAATTTCCTTGGACATATATTCTTTGTGTTCATTGAGTTGTTTTCTGAGCTCCCTAAATTGCCTTTCTGTGTTTTCTTGTATATCTCAGAGGATTTTTAGGATTTCTATTTTGAATTCTCTGTCATTTAGCTCCAAGGTTTCCAATATATTAAATTTTTTCTCCATATATTTTTCCTCATCTAGCTGTGTTACCTCTCTTTCTTTTGTATCCATGATATTTGATTTTCTCTTCCTTAATAGCATCTGAGGGTGGTTTTGTTGATAGTATTAATGAGATTTAATAAAGAATAAAAAGTTGAAAAAAATAAAAAAATAATAAAAAAATTAAAAATCGAAAAGAGTTGTTTTTTTAAAAAAATTAATAATGAAATAAAGAAAAATAAATTAAAAATTAAAAAAAAGAAAATTATTCCCCCCCCTCCTTTTTTCCTCTCCTCTCCTCTCCCCTCTTTCTTTAGAAAATCTTGTGGTGAACTGTGAATTATAACAAACAATGCCTGTGATGAAGGGCCTGAATTGGGGAAAAGTAATGAAGGGGCAAAAAAAAAAAAAAAAAGAAAAAAGAAAATAAGAGGGTATGGACCCACAAAAAGCAAATAAGGAAAAAATTGGGGTCAAGAATAAAATGATTTGCTTTTAGGTGTTGGTTGTCTAAGAGTTATGATGAGAGGAATAAGAGGAAAACAGAAAAATGGGGGGACAAATTAAAAAATTACTATTGTATTTAGTGGAACAAGAACTAGATAAAATGGAGAGCCAGGGATGGGAGCACTGCTATTGAGTTAAAAAGGTGAAGTAAAAACCCCCCAAAATGCCACAAACATAAGTTTGAGTCCCAGATAGGATAATTTGTTTGTTATTGATGTTTGAATGAGAGGAGATGTAAAGGAGAAAGGAAAAAACTAATATAGAGGGAGAAAAGAAAGAGAGCGAGAGAAAAAGAGGGAACCACTAAAAGAAGAAAAAAGAAAGGAGAGAGAGAGAGAGAGAGTTAAGGGTTTTGGAGTGCAACCCTCATAGAGAGAAAGGAAGAGGAGAGAAAAGATAATGGGAGATGTAACACTTATGGGTAGTGTAGTTCAAGGAGAGGAGAGAGTAAGACTGGCAGAGAATTAATCGGCCAAATTGGAGGAGGAAAAAAAGTATCAAGAATGAAGATAAGAGAAACAAATGAACAAATATAATAAAATGGGATAGGTTATAAAGTCTGCAGATTATTCTTGATTTTGAGAGGTTATCTTCTTGCTCTTTCTTTTCTCTCCCTCTTCCTGGTCGGTGACTCTGTGCCCCGGGTTCTGCCCCTTTGGCACGCTCAGGTAGAGGTTTGCAGTTGATAAGTCTCTATGGCAATGTCATGTATTGTGCTTTAGTCTCGTTGGCAGCAAGGCTCATTAGCATTTATAGGCTCCGACAGTGAGGGAGTCCATGTTCCTGGAGCCTTTCTCCTAGTCTTTCCTTCCTCAATTAGTAGCCTGATAATCCAGCTATGGGGTTGCTGCTGCCTCTGCCTGGATAGTAAGAGGCTCAAAGAGCTGGCAACTCCCCACTCTATTTTCACTCAGCACAGGGCTCTGGGTAAGGCTCAGTCAGTCAGAGCTGCTAGCATAATCAGGTGGGCTGTCCGCCCACTCAAAGACCTCTGGCTTTGCCACTTTGTCCGGTAACATAGGCGGGCGCTTACTTCTGGGGCGCTTGGTGGAAACTCTCGCTCGATATCTGCACGCGCAGACCAGGATATCCGGCCAGCAGTCTCACGCTCTGAGTGAAACCCCCAACCGCATGGAAAAGTTGCAGCGTTGGAATTGAGTCTTGCTCCGTCCCCGTGCGCAGCTTTTGCAAGGCGCTGGGGCGGCCCGAGATTCCGCTTTGGCCCACACAAAGGCCCCTGACTCTGCCCCTCTGTGCTATATCACGGGCGCGCACTGCCGAGGCACTCAGAGGAATCTCTCATTCAATGTCTGCGCGCAGAGACCAGGATATGAGGCCAGCCACGTTTTTCTCTGAGTGAAACCCCCACCAGCACGGAAAATTTCCACCGTTGGAATTAGTTCTCACTCCCTCCCATGCGCGGCTTTCCCAGAGCGCTGGGGCTGCCCAGAGATTCTGCTTTTGGCCCACAGAAAGGCCTCTGACTCTGCCTCTCTGTGCGGTAACACGGGCACCCACTTCCGGGGCTTAGGAAGAAATCTCTCACCCACTAACTGCGCACCGACCAGGGTAAAATGGCTGCCCCGCTTGTCTTTCTTTGTTTGGGTTTGGCGCGAGTGTTAGCTTGTATTGCCCGGGTTGCCACAGGATCGGTTTTTCCTCGGCTTGGATCTCCGTGCCACAGCCTGGTTCGGCCATTTGTGCCGCGGCCTGGATCTATTCACCCCCTTTGCCCGCCTCAGTTTCTATATTCACAGTTACCAGAGAAAGCCGCCCTGTTTAGGTTAGTGAGGAAGGCGGAGCATTTCTTACTCCCTATTTCCTTCGGGGTTTGGTTATATATTTAGCCAATTTTTCACTCGACCATACCTTTGAGTGTATTGCGAAGCATCTGGAGGCTCCAAGTATAGGTTTTTCTGTTTCTGGGTGAAGATCTTGTTGAGTTTTGGGGGAGATTTATCAGTATCGCTTCCTACCCCGCCATTACTCTGACATCATCCCTCTCCTTCAATTTTAAACAATAGCCTTGCTGGATAAAGTAGTCTTGGTTGTAGGCTATTGTTCTGCATTACTTTGAATATTTCTTGCCACTCCCTTCTGGCCTCAAGTGTTTCTGTTGAGAAGTCAGATGTCATCCTTATGGGGATTCCTTTGTAGGTGATAGCCTTTTTTTCTCTAGCAGCTTTTAATATTTTCTCTTCATCACTTAGCTTTGGTATTTTAATTATGATGTGTTTTGGTGTAGATTTATTTGGAATTCTCTGTGCTTCTTGAGCTTGTGTGACTTTTTCCTGCATCAATTTAGGGAAGTTTCCAGCTATGATTTGATTGAACATAATCTCTATCCCTTGTTCTTTCTCTTCTTCTTCAAGAACCCCTATGATGCGGATGTTATTTATTTTCATGTTGTCACAGAGCTCTCTTAGAGTTTCCTTAGACTTTTTGAGTCTTTTTTCTTTTTGCTGCTCTTTTTCCATGCCTTTGTTTATCTTGTCCTCTAACTCTCTGATTCAATCCTCAGCTTCATCCATCCTGCTTTTAATTACTTCCATTGTGTTCTTTATTTCTTATGTTGTATTTTTCATTTCTGACTGATTCTTTTTTATTAGTTTAATGTCCTTTTTTATACTTGCAATTTCTTTATTTAGTTGTTTGTTATGATCACCTATTGTTCTAAGATCTTTGAGCATCCTAACAATCATTATTTTAAACTCTGCATTTGGTAATTTGGTTATATCTGACTCATTCAAGTCCTTTATTGAGGATTTCTCTTGATTCAAATGGGTTTCATTTCTCTGCCTTCCCATTTTGTATGTGTATAAAAAGGGTGTGGCCACTGTATTCCAATGGGTGTGACCTCTGTGTTCCCTAGGTGTGGTCTGTCTTCAGGCCCACCATCCCCTCTGCCACTGCTTCAGGTGTTCCAGTATGTGCATTACCAGCACCTGCCACTCTGGCTGTTTCTGCAGTTTCTGCCTCTCCTCTACAGGAGGCGCTGTGTTCACGTGCCCAGGTCTACAATCCTCGGCTTTTGCTCCGACCCCAAGGGTGGAGCTGCACCTGTTAGTCGGGCTTCAAGCCCCAGCTCCACAGCCAGGCAAGGCTGTGTGCCTGCGCTCAGCTGCAGGTCTTTTCTTGTGCCAGGGCTTTTGCCCCACTTCTGCTGGTGCAGTTGCACTCATGCATTGGGCAGCAAGCCCTAGCTCTGTGGGTCAGGCGGGACTGCATACACGTGCTCAACCACGGGTCTCTGCAGATCCCAGGCTTTCACCTTTCCCCTGCAAGTGGGATTGCAGGTGGTTTCACAGCTGTCTAGACCAGTTTCACACTCCTCTTCAGCTCCCACTGGGTGATACTGAGCTCATGTTGGGGCTCAGTCATGGCCGCTCGGCTTCCAACCCCACCAATGAGACCACCCTTCTGTGTCCTGCCACCACCCACCCTCCAGCTAGCCCTCAGCAGTGTGGTTGGAGGCACTGCACCTCAGATCCTAGACTCAATACTGTATTCCTTAAGTCTCCCTCCTTCTAAGCAACTCTTCTCTGAGTCTTGTGGAAGAGCTTGTTTGGTTGGTGTCCTCTTTCCCTTTGCTGGTATTGCTGATTTCAGGGGAAATATTCACTTCAGATTTGGGGAGTGACTCAGCCCAGGGGTTAGGGTGGCTGTCCCTCAAAGTGTTTCTCCCTGTGCCTTCTAGATTACTCTCTCTTCCTGCTACTCCGGTCCTCTCTTCTCTCCCCATCCTCCAAAGCCCCAGGTGAGCAGTTGTAAAAAAAGGTTTTCTGCATGGTTCCTTTAAGAAGAATCCTGGGTCTGAGAAATCTGTCTCTTTCTTACAAACAGTATCCTGACTTGTTTTGCAGCTAAATACTGTCCATATGCTTCTTTTAGGCTCTGAGCCTGCAGGCTGGGGCTTTGTTCCTAGGGCCCAGGGCCCTCCCATCTCCACTAAACTCACTTCCTGCCATGCAAGTCTTTCTGGGTTTCTGTTTGCTCTCTCCACGTTTCCACTTTTCCTACCAGTCTCTGTGTGGCTTCTTTCATGTTCCTTGGTTAAAGAGTCCTCTTATTTTAGTCCAAAGTTGGTTTTTCCAGATCATGGTTCTTAAAATTAAGTTGTAATCTACTTTGGTTCTGGGAGGTGGAAGTTGGTACATCTGCCTACTCCTTCACCATCTTGCAGCCTCTGGACTTCTGATATCCACTTCTGAAGAACCATGGATTCCAGTTTATGAATCTGGCTACATAACAGAAAGACACAGAAAGAACGATCTGTTGAAAATATTTTGGGACAATGCAGAAGGGGCACCTTTTGGTCTTACCTACTCCAAATGTGTTCTAGAAAAGTTTTACATGGTATCCCTGGGCAGTTTGTTTAACTTGAATATGAGTGTTCATGGGGCACAAGCTCCAAATGTTTCCAGAAGCTCATGTGCCCAAGATAAACCAAGTTGACAACTTTACACTGAAGCTTAGTTTTATAGGAAGACAGTAAACTCATGTGATGGATTTTTAAAGGGGTGTAAATTTTAAATCTTTCCTTTCATTGAAAGGAAGAGGTCTATGTCTCCTTTCCTTGAATCAAGTCAGGCTCCATGACTGTTTCAACCTTAGAAAAGAACAGAAGTGATGTTCCAGTGACTGTTTCTCCTTCCTCTTTCTTGGAACATTCTTGGAGGCCAGCTGCTCTATTAGAGATCTGATGACTCTGATATCACTATGCTGTGAGAAGTCTAAGACACATGAAGAGACCCTAGAGGATGAGATACCATGTAGAGAGGAAGAAGGGCTGAAGAGCACCAAGGCACCAAACGTATGAAAGGAAAAACCACCTTGTACATGGGATCCTCTAGCTCCTGCACCTCAGGCAACACCACATGGATTGGAGACAAGCTAAATTACTGAGCCTTTTTAGTATTCATGGCCCACAAGATTTTGAGCAAAATAAAGTTGTTTAAAGCAATTCATTTTATATAATAATAGATAACCAAAACAATCCACATCACAGAACATCTGTGAAGGAATTGTTGTGTATTTATAGTTTATTTTGATATAAATGTGAAAAGGAAACCTCACAATGATCACTGAACATTTTGGTTTTGCATAATAAAAACATATGCATACCACTTCTTAGAATATATATATATATATATTACAGAGACAGAGATACAGGCAGCGAGAAGGACAGATAGGGACAGACAGACAGAAAGGGAGAGAGATGAGAAGCATCAATCTCTCATTGAGGGACCTTTAGTGGTTCATTGATTGTGTTCTGATATGTACTTGACTGGGGCCTACAGCAGAGCTAGTGATCCCTTGCTCAAGCCAGTGACCTTGGGCTAAAGCCAGTGATCATGGGGTCATGTCCATATTCCCACACTCAAGCCAGTGACCCCGTGCTCAAGCTGGATAAACTCACGACCATGGGTTTCAAACCTGGGTCTTCCGCATCCCAGTCTGATGCTCTATCCACTGTGCCACCATCTGGTCAGGCCTTAGAAAATATATTAATCCAAGCATCTTAAGTCTGGTTATTTCCAATGAGTGGCCATTAGTCATTAGTACTTTCTCTCTGAAAATGATTCAAGCTGTGTCATTCCCACATAAAGAATGTCACACTTCTTGCTATATTGTCATTTGTTTAATTGGATTAATCAATTTTAATTTAGGGCCCACTGTGCTTGACACTGAGGAGGTATATAGAAGACAGTGAACTGTAATGTTTTCAAAGGATTTTTATGCCATTTAAGGGAAACAAGGCATATAAACCTAAGCAAATTAGAGAATAATACTTTATAAGACAAACAATTTTGAAAATGTGTGGGATGGGTAATAAGCACTTTGCATATATATAATAATAGTATTAATGAAAATAATAATTATATTTTATAAAAATTATAAGTAAAGGCTTGAGATGAGGAACAGATGTGAGATGAGGGTGGAGAGGTATAGCACTGTTATAAGCAAAGAGAGTTTTCTAGTTAGAACATTGAACAAAAAATAATGACTTTGTGGACACTTATTTAGAGATAAAGTTGATTATGTTTCTTTTAGTTACATCTCATCTGAAACACTTTCTTTTTGGCATAAAAATTTTTGCTTAATGGTTAATGAAAGAGGGAAAAGTATTTCTCCAAGTTTTATATTTAAAATGTTAGTCTGAAATGTTAGCAACAATTAGTCCCCTCTTGAAATTTCAAAAATTTTGGCAGCTGTTTTGTTCCCATCAATCTTAGCATGTTCCACTTAAGTTTCACTGATTTGGGGTAACTCTGGGATGTTCTACAATCAAATGCTTCCCTTTCCGTTGCCAACTTTTCAATTTCTTTTATTATTCATTAACTCAACACAATTTTAATGAGCATCTATTCAATATTTGTCTTTACATATGAACTCCACTGGTTGTGCTTTGGTACATCAACTCTAATAAATTGTTTAAGGAAGAATTTATGGATTAAAGATACTCATGAAATAATGCATTTCTAAATTTTTTCTAACAAAAGAAATTTTTTTAGTATACTGTCCACTGGTAAGAACTCATGGCTATCTCAGGCAGACCAGATGATTGTTAGAGAGCAGAGAAGGACCTTTGATTGGAAATTCAACCTTGAATTAACAGAAAATTTACCTAAAAGGCTGAATTAATCTAATAAAATATGAAAATCTACCAACACATTTATATTGATATTGGAGGAAACAGTAGAGACTTTAAGGTGTTTAATGCCTGACATGTAGTTTCTAACATTGAGCCTCAAATACTACTAGCTTATAGTAAATATTTGCTGAGTCTTTAATAAAAGAGCTCAAAATGAATTTCTAGAACTTTTGTTCAAGATGATTCTTTTCTAGCTACTGAGACAAATATTTTGAGAAATTTTACTGTTGCTTTCCAACATCACATTTTTGGAGGCAATGTTAGGCAATCCATTCTTACATTAGGGAAAGAATATTTCTTAAAATAACAGCCCTCATATTACAGACCAAACTGCCAAATGGATTACCTGTAGATTAAAAACAATACACCAGCCTGACCAGGCAGTGGCACAGTGGATAGAGCATCGGACTGTGATGCAGAGGACCCAGGTTCGAGACCCCGAGGTCACCAGCTTGAGTGTGGGCTCCTCTGGTTTGAGGAAAAGCCCACCAGTTTGAAACCAGGGTTGCTGGCTCCAGCAAGGGGTTACTCGGTCTGCTGAAGGCCCACGGTCAAGGCACATATGAGAAAGCAATCAATGAACAACTAAGGTGTTGCAACGCGCAATGAAAAACTAATGATTGATGCTTCTCATCTATCTTCGTTCCTGTCTGTCCCTGTTTATCCCTCTCTCTGACTAACTCTCTGTTTCTGTAATAAATAAATAAATAAATAATTAATTAAAAATTAAAAACAATACACCAGACATTTATGTAATAATACTTTGAACACCTTGTACAATAGAATAATTTCATAAATATGAAAATTAAGGAGTCAAGGATTAATATTTTTGTTCTTAATAAAAATATGTGCATTTATTATGACCATGTGTTTTCATTTGCCATTGAAAGTAAACTTATTATCTGCTAATCCAATTTTATAATGCTGTTACATATCCCAACAGCAGGTTTTAAACACTACTCACTAGCTTGTTAAGGATATCCTCTTACATCAATGGAATTTTTGCACTGTCTTATAAATTTCTCTACCATGAATTATTACCATGTGGTGTTATTATTCAAATGAATTTGGTAAACAACTGTCTCTTGAAGTTTGCATTTGTGTACTTTTACCCTGTATGTCTCAGCCTTATGTGACTTCCTTACGCCCCAGGATTCACATCACTGGTGATAGTGGTGCTCTGTCTATAACAGTTGAACCCCAATTTGGAATTTCTAAAGCTCCTATCTGTACAGTATACCAAAGGTTAAGTATTAAAATGGGATACATCTGGGTTGCATAAGGCAAGTGATTCTCAACCTTGGATGCGCATTAGAATCATCTGGGAAGTATTGGAAACTATAGATGATCATAATATGTAGGTGGAGTTGAGAACCATACTTAGAATGGATCTACTACAAGTATAAATCTGAGACAAGAGTCACTGAAATGCAGAGGAGAACAAATCCTTTTCTTTCCTATGTGTACATCTTCCTCATTCTTTTCCCTCCTTTGCCCCACTAGGTTTGGTTTTTTTTTTTTTAAAGAAATCACTATATTAATGTGTCACTTTGTGTGGTTATGTTTTCTGTGGGGGCAGAGGAAAGAAGGATGGTCAGGAATGGGGTAGAAAGGGTGTTGGGGTGAGTAGAGACAATATTATTATGAACTAGACTGAAGACTCCATATTTCTACTCAATGTCAGGTGATTATTTCAAGGTGAGAGGTAAGAGTGTAAATCTGAAGAACCCAAGAAAAATAGAGGGACAGAAGATAAATTGTCCTAGTAGGTGGGGAGGAAAGGCAGCCTGGGCTGAAGAGGTTGTTATGGTCAGAGGAAGCAATGGGGAAACCCTTAAAGTGGTTCTCTTTCATCATCTTCACATGGCATTGGCCAGATAATTACTTGGAGTGTTGCAACTAGAACTAGAAAAGCAATAGCTGCCTAGGGTTGTAGCAGTAGCATCAGGAGAGTTTGAGAGAACTCACTGGGGAATGCAGGTGGGTATCCAGCCATTGGGTCCCCTGATCTCACTTCTTTCTCTACCTCATGCCATGCTATAGTAAGGGCATTCAAGTTGTGGAAAAGAGCAGTGAGTGGGTAAAAAAAATAGGAAGGTTCTCTGAGGGAAGAAAGCACTTCCATCACTCTCTGACCACTTAAAATCCCAGAGCAGTTAAGCAGGGCTTATGCTTCCTTCTTGCCTACCTCATTGCCTACCAGAGTCAGTGATGCCCCCAAGGGAAAATGAGTTCTCAGAAATAATAACCAAACATGTGAGGAGCACAATGATTTTGTTTAAAAAAATAAAAATGGATGATTTATGCTATCTGAGGCAGAATTATGAAACAAACTAAACAAAAAAAATTGAAATAAACATGATGGACTTCCTCTGAGAGATAAAAGAAAAACAGGACTATACCATTATAAAGAAGAGGCGATTGGAAATAATGGGTATGACAAATGACAAATATTATAGTAGAGATCAAGAACAAAAGAGATAGGCTAACTATTAAAAAGACTGTATAGTTCAAGTAGGTTAATGATCAGTTAAAGAATTTTCCAAAGGGCATCATAAGGAAAAAGAAAAGATATTTCTTTAAAGAAGAGTTAGTAAATAAAGTGATGAAAGAGGAAAGGTGAAGATCTATATGTTATTATATAGGAAATATGTGGCCCTGGATGGATGCTTCAGTGGTAGAGCATAGACCCTGTGAGTGGATGTCCTGGCTTTGATTCCCAAAGAATTGACCAAGAGAAGTAACCTTCTGCTTCCCCCTTCCCTATTCCCATCCCTTTCTTCCTTCTCCCTTCTCTCTCTGTTTCTCTCTCTCTTCCTCTCCTGCAGCTGTGGTTCAATTGATTCAAGTACGTTGGCCCAGACACTTAAGATGGATCCATGGAGCCTCTACCTCTGGTGCTAAAAATAGCTCAATTGTGAGCATGGCTCCAGATGAGCAGAGCATTGACCCCAGATAGGGGCAGGGTTTGCTGAGTGGGAGGTGCACCCCAGTCAGGGTGCATGTGGGAGTCTGTCTTTCTATCTCCCTCCTTTCACTTGGAAAAGAAGAAGAAGAAAAATGGAAATATGTGAAGAAGTTAAGAGCCAAGTATTCCTGGAATCAAATTGGGTAGAAAAGAAATACCCCATATAAATAGATTATTATAAGATTTGAACCATTAAAAAGAAAAATGCTTCCAGAGAGAAAGAAGAAAATACAGCAAGACTGATATAAAACTTTGGAAGAGAGACACAGAAAAGAGGAAGATAATGGAGTAATATTTTCTAGGTGCTGAAAAGAACTTGAACTTAGAATTTTATATCTAATTAAGTAATATTTTAAATGTGAATTGCTATAAAGATATTCTCAAATACATAAGCTTCAGAAAGTCTTTCATGCAGAGAAGAAAGCATTTTTGTAGAAAGTGTAACAACAGAGAGAATAAATTGAGGAATCTTTGCACTACATGAAAAGAAAAGATAAATAGTTCAGTGAAGATTAGCACAGGCCACAAACAAAGTATATATATGATATTTCAAAACTATCAATAAGAGAAAGGGGGTGGAGATTAGGGAGAAGTAATGCATGTAAAAGCAATGGTATTCCTTGGGGAGAAGATACAAGTATTAAGTTTCAGAAATTAATCTTAAAACAAGTAGGAGAAAAATTTATTTCTCCAAAGGAAAGTAAGAAAGGAGAAACATTATGATAAATAGAAAGTAAAAATAATATGGCAGAAGTATGATCTGGCACAATGGCAATAATTCCAGGTACAAATAATGGTTTAAAACACAGAGGATTTCAATAAAATAAGGGACCAGAAGCATAACGTATACTTAAACCAAAGGGATTAGCCAAAAACATATACACAACACATAAACACAATCTACAGTATGGTGACAGCCAGAGGAAAAGGGGGTGGAAGCCAGCCAGAGGTGGGCAAAGCACGGGAGACTGGGGACAGAAAGAGACATTACTAGGGGCGAAGGATACACAATGTGATGGACAGATATGTTAGTTTGTTGAATTGTGCACTTAAAACCTGTTTGGCTTTGTGAACCAATGTCATCCCAATAAATTCAATTAATAATGGTTTGCAAAATATTGTGATAGATTGAAAAAGACATATCACAAAAATATGAGTAACAATTTTATGTCAAAATAAAATTTAAGGTTAAAAAATCATGAAAAAGAAAGTCATTAACTAATAGTTAAAAGAATAAGGATACATAAAATCTTTACATATCCTTAAAACATATGTCATAACTACTAAGAGATAAATCAATTATAGTAGTTACTATTTTAACAAAGTCCTCTTAGAAATTTATAAGCTATCCAATGAAATAATAACAAAGGTAGAAAATATTTGAATAATACATTAAGTTTGAACTAATAGAGCTAGTAATTAATTTTTTTTATTTTGTGCGTATGTGGAACAATCACATACAACAGTCTCTTGAAAGTCACAAGAGACATATCAATAATAACAAAGAATTAACATTATACAGATTATATTCCCTAACTATAATTCAATTAAATTAATGTTAATAACAAAAGTCATTAATAAAATTCTACAAATTTGAAAACTAAACATTAAACAAAACAGAAAACAACATAATAGTGTAGAACTTTGAATTGAAGAAGAAAACATTAAAGAAACAATGAAATATTTAGAGTCAGATAACAAAGCAATGCATGTCAAATTATGTGGAACAGAGATAGGGCAGTGCATAGAAGGAAAATTATAAAACTTTTAATATATCATTCTTTGTAAACAATAAAATTAATGAATCTCTTAAAACTGTTCTATTAAAATATATAAATAAAAAATACAGAGTGAAAAGATAAAATAACCATACAAAACAAATTTCTAAAATTTAATTACAAATTATAGACATCTATTTGGAAGTAAATATTTTATTCTAGATAAAATATATAAATTTATAGAAAAATAGAGAATTTGAAGTTTTTCAATAATAAATAGAAAATTACTTTCTATTAACTCAATAAATGTCTACAATATTCCTGAGAAAGACAACTATCCCATTCTAAAAAACATATGGAAGGATAAAGGTTCATGAAAAGTTAATTTTGAAAATAAAGAGCAAAGTGGAGAGGTTTACCCATTCAGGAACTGTTCATAGAAATATATCTTTGCACAGTCCCTAGAAATATGGACTAGAAATATGGTACTAGTTCAGGAATAGACAAGTAAACTATTGAAACAGAACAAGTAGATCACAAATGTTTTCAGGTATTTTTGGGTACTTGCTATTTGACAATGATGGTCCTATAAAAACAAGAAAGAAGGATATTTTATTTAGTAAATGAGGTTGAGAAAAACAGCTCATTCTATGTACAAAATTAAATTAGATTTTTCTACCTTACCATACATTTTAAAGAGAGAATCCAGATGAATTAATGACTTCAATGTGAAAGGTAAAATTACAAACTAATAGAAAGAAAATGTAATAGAGAATCTGTATGACTTAGAGATTGGAAAACACTTCTTAAACAAGACCCCCAAACCACATACAACAAGTAAAATAATGGATGTTTTAGACTACACAAAAATTAATCATTTCTCATCAGTGTGCTTTACTGTAGACTGACTTAATAGATGGCAGACTGGAATAATTTTTTTCCAGTGTGTAAAATAAGGAACTAATATCTAGAATAAACAGGGGTTTCCTCCAAATCAGAGGCAAATGCTAAAAAATCAGATAGAAAAATAAATAAATAGATAAAGAGAGATATCTTACAAAAGGGAAATAGCTAGTTAACCTGAATAGTTACGTAAATTCAATAGTAATTTAAAAATGCATATTTTACTTTTTATAAAATATCACTTTATTCCCATTTGAATGACAAAAAATTAGAACATGGGTGATAACAAATACTGTGCAAGATGTGGATAGACAGGAACTTTCATGATCAGTTGGTGGAAGTGTAAATGGTCACAACTATTCTGGAAAGAAGTATTAAAGAAATAAAATATGTCTATGTTCAGTAGTCCAGTAATTACCCTTCTGAGGTATATGTCAGGGAAACCTTGTACAAGTCCATATAGGACAGATGATATGGGGATATTTGTCTTCATGATGTTTGTAGTAGGAGGTATAGGAAACAGCCTGGTTGTCACTGAGTATGGATAACTAGAATATGGTAGATGCATATGTGGGGTATTATGCAATAATTAAAAGATAAGCTCCAGAGACTCATGCAGCCAAATTGGTTTTAAAAACAATGTTGTATTAACATAGTAAGAAACAAAAAATTTATAGCTCAACAATATACATGCACGTAAGCATACACCCAACAACAACTGCATAATCTATTAGGATATGTAAATATGAAATGGAATTAGTTGGGAGAATGTGGAAAAGGCTGGAGAACCAAGTATTGAAAGTGAGCAGGTGGCATTGGAGGGTGGGTGGCATGAACCATAAAGAACAGTCTGGGTAGATGCTATACTGATCCCTAACTTCCAAAATTGTGTAGAACAGCAAGTATCATTATCCTTTAATTTCTGTAGGGAAAATAGGCCAACACCAAGATTCAGGCAACAAAAATAGTCTTATAAATTTAAAGAGGAGTCTGGAAGTGAGTGGGCCAGCCACTATAGTAATAAAACTCTAATTCGCCAGGCATAGAATGATTAGTTGTCAAGACACAAAGTAGTAGGTGACAGAACTGGAGTTCAGGTTTGTTCTATTTCTAGTATATGTGTTTCTATCAAGATAAGAATGAAGGACCTGACCAGTTTGCTCAGTGGATGGACCAGCAAGTGGACGTCCCAGGTTTGATACCTGGTCAGGGCACACATGAGAAGCAACCATCTGCTTCTGTTCTCTTCCTTCTCCCCCTCCTCTTTCTTTTCCCCTCTAACAGCCAGTGGCTCAATTGGTTCAATGGTTGGTTCTGGGTGCTGAGGATAGCTCTGTTGGTCTGAGCATTGCCCTCAGGCACTGAGGATAGCTCAGTTGATTCGAGCATTGGCTCCAGACGGGGGTTGTGGGGTTGATCCCAGTTGGGGCACATTGGGAGTCTGCCTCCCATCCTCTCACTTAAAAAAAGGAAACAAAAACATTGAAAATCAAAATATTTTAGAATAAAATGTTAAATGGTTTTTAGTCCTCCTACCAATTCTTCCTACTCCCCACTTCTCTGTTATCTTAGATCCCATAATTGTAGTATTTACCTCTATAATTTCACTTTGCACATGACATTCTAATTCCTGTGTACACATCCTTTATTACTATTAGGCTGCCAAGTAACTAGTATTTGTTTATGTATTATACAACTGGATACATATTGGGAATTCAGTGAAATTATGTTGAGTGAACAAGTAAATAAATGAATGAAAAGAAGAATGACTATAGAAAACCACCTTGACTTAAAGATCAGTATTAGTCTTTAAAGAGAGGATAAAAAGAAATGACATAGGTGAGACCTAAAACTAAAAATTTTTAAATCTAGTGTTTTTGCTTAATTTCAACTGAGAAAACAATTTGCCCTTTGCTCTTTGTATGGGTGAATAGGAAGGCTAACAAGGACAGCTGTAAGGCATTTAAAATGATACTGGAGGCCTGACCTGTGGTGGCGCAGTAGATAAAGCGTCGACCTGGAAATGCTGAGGTCGCCGGTTCGAAACCCTGGGCTTGCCTGGTCAAGGCACATATGGGAGTTGATGCTTCCAGCTCCTCCCCCCTTCTCTCTCTCTCTCTCTCTCTCTCTCTCTCTCCTCTCTCTCCTTCTCTGTCTCTCTCCCCTCTCTAAAAATGAATAAATAAAATAAAAATAGAGTTGGTGAATTGATCCCCTTTAAAAAAAATAATAAAAAAATAAAAAATAAATAAAATAAAATGATACTGGAAAAGATCCTATCACTTGAGTTGTTGTGAAAATATGACTAGATGACCAGATGAGGGCTAAACTGAGTGGGCTGAAAGCCAAAATCCACAAAACATGCAAATGATTTTTTCACAGTCAATTCACAGAGACTCTCTGTACAAAGTAATTATTATCAAGGGCAACATATAGCCTTCAGTTACTTGAAAATTCACCAAATCTTAAAATTTAATTACGTTTAAACAATCTGCCTGCATTGACTACATCAATAATACTTGGATACTTGGATAAAAACTTAAATGCTTAAGGCAATGCCAGATTTTTTTCTTGTATGTTTCTTCCCACTCAGTGAAAAAGAATTTGGTTTCAGAATAAGCAAAAAGAAAAATTTAACTCAAGCCCAGTAGGATTAGCTATGTTGGGTTTAGAATTGCTATTCTGAAAAGAAATGTGTTATTGGAGACTCAGGTCCAAGATGGTGGCATAGGAAGATGTGGATGGAACTCGTTCCTGACATGAACACACCAAATGTACATTTACATTTAGAACAATTTCTCCTGAGAGACGACTGAGAGTGGTTGAGCAGCTTCTTCATGACAAACAAGAGAGAAAGACCAAAATGAGAAGGTTGGGCAACTGTGAGAGCTCTCTTAGGGAACTCTCTTGGATTAAAGGTGCTGGTAAGCACCATTGTTTATGTTTCTCCTCTATCTAGATGGTGCAAGTGGGAAGTCTATTCAGGTGCTCTGGCAGATCTGCAAGGCTGCTGCATCCTGTTTCCTGCCCCTACACCATGAAGCTCACTGCAGCCAGCCAACAGGGGTGCTGAGGCATGTATACACAACTGGTCAACATGCAATAAACAAACAAATAAATAAAAAAACCCAGTCTCTTACACTATATACAAAAATAGAGTTAAAATAATTAAAGACTTAAGAACTGAAACCATAAAATTCTTAGAAGAAAACATAAATAGTAAGGTCTTTGACATTAGTCTTAGAGATACATTTTTGGTATGTTTTCTCAGGCAAAGGAAACAAAAGAAGAAATACACAAATTGGGACTACAACAAACTAAAGAGCTTCTGTTCAGCAAAGGAAGCCATCAACAAAATGAAAAGACAACCTACAGAATGGGAAAAGATATTTGTTAATGATATATCTGATAAGCAGTTAATATTCAAAATATATTTAAAAAACTCGTACAACTCAACATAGAATAGGAAACCAATCTGACTAAAAATTGAGCAGAGGATCTGAATAGATATTTCTCCAAAGAAAGCAAATAGACATATGAAAAAATGCTCCACCACTAATCATTAGGGAAATGTAAATCAAAACCACAATGAGATACAACCTCACACCTGTCAGAATGGCTGATATCAAAAAGTCAGCAAATAACAAGTGCTGACAAAGATGTGAAGAAAAGGGAACCCTTGTGCACTGTTGGTGGGAGTGCAAATTGGTGCAACCAATATTGGAAACAATATGGAGAGTCGTCAAAAAATTGAAAATAGAACTTCTATATAATCTAGCAATTCCAGTTCTTGGTATTTATCCAAAGAAAATAAAAACACTAATTTAAAAAGATATACGCACCATTATGTTCATTGCAGCATTATTTACAATAGTCAAGATATGGAAGCAACCTAGTGGACCATCAATAGATGAATAGATAAAGAAGGTGGTGGTGGTGGTGGTGGTGGTGGTGGTGGTGGTGGTGGTGGTGGTGTGTGTGTGTGTGTAAAATGGAATATTACTCAGCAATAAAAATTGAATGAGATCTTGTCATTTTTAGTAATATTGATAGACCTAGAGGCTATTATAAGTGAAATTTGTAAGACAAAGACAAATACCATATGATTTCACTTATATTTGGAATCTAAAAAAGAAAACAAATGAACAAAAAACCCCAAAATAAAAACATAGTTACAGAAACAGAGAACAAACTGATGGTGGCCAGAGGGGCAATGTGGGGGTGATGGGTGAAATAGGTAAAGAGGAATAAGAAGTACAAACTTCCAGTTATAAAATAAATAAGCCATGGAGATATAGTGTACCAGCACAGGGAATATAGTCAGTGATATTGTAATAACTTGGCCTGGTGGCAGTATGTCTAGATGGTTACTAGACATAGTGAAGTGATTACATAGGAAAGCATATAAATTTCAAAACACTATGTTGTACATTTGAAAGCAATATACTATTTTAAGCCAATTATATCTTAATAATAAAAAAGAAAGAAATGTGTTCTTAGAGCATCACAGTATAAAAGACACCTGAGATAATTTTTTGTCAAGCGCACTTCTAATAGAAATCATGCTCAGTGAACATATTAGTAAAATACTAAAATAAGACCAGCAATAATAGTAGTGGGGATGTCCATTACTGATCATTATAATATGCCAGAAAAATGTTATAATCTTAGACTTAATATTACAATATAATGAAGACAAAAATATGTTAGGAGGGAAAATATTGATGACAAAGCTCTTTTTCCTCCCATCCACTTTCATTCAAGTTAGAATTTTAAAAACACTACGTCTTTTATTAAAAATATGAATAATGAGCCTTTAAAGCACTACTTTTTTTTTTTTTTTAAATAAATTTTTATTAATGGTAATGGGATGACATTAATAAATCAGGGTACATATATTCAAAGAAAACATGTCTAGGTTATTTTGTCATCAAATTATGTTGCAAACCCCTCGCCCAAAGTCAGATTGTCCTCCGTCACACTCTATCTAGTTCTCTGTGCCCCTCCCCCTCCCCCTAACTCTCTCCCTCCCTCCCTCCCATGTCCTCCCTCCCCCCCCACCCTTGGTAACCACCACACTCTTGTCCATGTCTCTTAGTCTCATTTTTATGTTCCACCAATGTATGGAATCATGTAGTTCTTGTTTTTTTCTGATTTGCTTATTTCACTCCTTATAATGTTATCAAGATCCCACCATTTTGCTGTAAATGATCTGATGTCATCATTTCTTATGGCTGAGTAGTATTCCATAGTGTATATGTGCCACATCTTCTTTATCCAGTCTTCTATTGAAGGGCTTTTTGGTTGTTTCCATGTCTTGGCCACTGTGAACAGTGCTGCAATGAACATGGGGCTACATGTGTCTTCACGTATCAATGTTTCTGAGGTTTTGGGGTATATACCCAGTAGAGGGATTGCTGGGTCATAAGGTAGTTCTATTTTCAGTTTTTTGAGGAACCACCATACTTTCCTCCATAATGGTTGTACTACTTTACAGTCCCACCAACAGTGAATGAGGGTTCCTTTTTCTCCACAGCCTCTCCAACATTTGCTATTACCCGTCTTGTTGATAATAGCTAATCTAACAGGAGTGAGGTGGTATCTCATTGTAGTTTTGATTTGCATTTCTCTAATAACTAATGAAGCTGAGCATCTTTTCATATATCTGTTGGCCATTTGTATCTCTTCCTGGGAGAAGTGTCTGTTCATGTCCTCTTCCCATTTTTTTATTGGATTGTTTGTTTGTTTATTGTTGAGTTTTATGAGTTCTTGGTAAATTTTGGATATTAGGCCCTTATCTGAGCTGTCGTTTGAAAATATCAGTTCCCATATAGTTGGCTGTCTGTTTATTTTGATATCAGTTTCTCTTGCTGAGCAAAAACTTTTAATTCTGATGTAGTCCCATTCATTTATCTTTGCCTTCACTTCTCTTGCCATTGGAGTCAAGTTCATAAAATGTTCTTTAAAACCCAGGTCCATGATTTTAGTACCTATGTCTTCTTCTATGTACTTTATTGTTTCAGGTCTTATATTTAGGTCTTTGATCCATTTTGAATTAATTTTAGTACACGGGGACAGGCTGTAGTCGAGTTTCATTCTTTTGCATGTGGCTTTCCAGTTTTCCCAACACCATTTGTTGAAGAGGCTTTCTTTTCTCCATTGTGTGTTGTTGGCCCCTTTATCAAAGATTATTTGACCATATATATGTGGTTTTATTTCTGGGCTTTCTATTCTGTTCCATTGGTCTGAGTGTCTATTTTTTTGCCAATACCATGCTGTTTTGATTATCGTGGCCCTATAATATAGTTTAAAGTCAGGTATTGTAATGCCCCCAGCTTCATTCTTTTTCCTTAGGATTGTTTTGGCTATTCGGGGTTTTTTATAGTTCCATATAAATCTGATGATTTTTTGTTCCAGTTCTTTAAAAAATGTCATAGGGATTTTGATGGGAATTGCATTAAATTTGTATATTGCTTTGGGTAATATGGCCATTTTGATTATATTTATTCTTCCTATCCAAGAACAAGGAATATTTTTCCATCTCATTGTATCTTTTTCGATTTCCCTTAACAATGCTTTGTAATTTTCATTATATAGGTCCTTTACGTTCTTTGTTATGTTTATTCCTAGGTATTTTATTTTTTTTGTTGCAATCGTGAAGGGGATTATTTTTTTGAGTTCGTTTTCTAATATTTCATTGTTGGCATATAGAAAGGCTATGGACTTTTGTATGTTAATTTTGTATCCTGCGACCTTACTGTATTGGTTTATTGTTTCTAATAATCTTTTTGTGGAGTCCTTCGGGTTTTCGATGTATAGGATCATATCATCAGCAAAAAGTGATAGCTTTACTTCTTCTTTTCCGATATGGATGCCTTTTATTTCTTTGTCTTGTCTGATTGCTCTGGCCAGAACTTCTAGCACCATGTTGAATAAGAGTGGAGAGAGTGGACAACCCTGTCTTGTTCCTGATTTAAGGTAGAAAGTCCTCAGTTTTATGCCGTTTAATAGGATGTTGGCTGATGGTTTATCATATATGGCCTTTATCATGTTGAGATATTTTCCTTCTATACCCATTTTGTTGAGAGTCTTAAACATAAAATTGTGTTGTATTTTATCAAAAGCCTTTTCTGCATCTATTGATAAGATCATGTGGTTTTTGTTCTTTGTTTTGTTGATATGGTGTATTACGTTAACCGTTTTGCGTATGTTGAACCATCCTTGAGATTCTGGGATGAATCCCACTTGATCATGATGTATTATTTTTTTAATATGTTGTTGTATTCGGTTTGCCAGTATTTTGTTTAGTATTTTAGCATCTGTATTCATTAGAGATATTGGTCTGTAGTTTTCTTTCTTTGTGCCATCCTTGCCAGGTTTTGGTATGAGGGTTATGTTGGCCTCATAAAATGTGTTTGGAAGTATTGCTTCTTCTTCAATTTTTTGGAAGACTTTGAGTAGAATAGGAACCAAGTCTTCTTTGAATGTTTGATAGAATTCACTAGTATAACCATCTGGGCCTGGACTTTTATTTTTGGGGAGATTTTTAATAGTTTTTTCTATTTCCTCCCTGCTGATTGGTCTGTTTAGGCTTTCTGCTTCTTCATGACTCAGTCTAGGAAGGTTGTATTGTTCTAGGAATTTATCCATTTCTTCTAGATTGTTGTATTTGGTGGCATATAATTTTTCATAGTATTCTACAATAATTCTTTGTATTTCTATGATGTCTGTGGTGATCTCTCCTCTTTCATTTTGGATTTTATTTATTTGAGTCCTGTGTCTTTTTTCCTTGGTGAGTCTTGCCAAGGGTTTGTCAATTTTGTTGATGTTTTCAAAGAACCAGCTCCTTGTTTTATTGATTTTTTCTATAGTTTTTCTGTTCTCTATTTCATTTATTTCTGCTCTGATTTTTATTATCTCCTTTCTTCGGCTGGTTTTGGGTTGTCTTTGTTCTTCTTTTTCTAGTTCCTTAAGGTGTGAAGTTAAATGGTTTACTTCGGCTCTCTCTTGTTTGTTCATATAGGCCTGAAGTGATATGAACTTTCCTCTTATTACTGCTTTTGCTGCATCCCAGAGATTCTGATATGTCGTATTTTCATTTTCATTTGTCTGTATATATCTTTTGATTTCTGCACTTATTTCTTCTTTGACCCATTCATTTTTTAGAAGTATGTTGTTTAGTTTCCACATTTTTGTGGGTTTTTCCCCCTCTTTTTTGCAGTTGAATTCTAGTTTCAAGGCTTTATGATCAGAAAATATGCTTGGTACAATTTCAATTTTTCTAAATTTGCTGATATTGTCTTTGTGGCCCAACATATGGTCAATTCTTGAGAATGTTCCATGTACACTAGAGAAAAATGTATAGTCTGTCGCTTTGGGATGAAGTGTCCTGTAGATGTCTATCATATCCAGGTGTTCTAGTATTTCGTTTAAGGCCACTATATCTTTATTGATTCTCTGTTTGGATGACCGATCTAGAACCGTCAGCGGTGTATTGAGGTCTCCAAGTATGATTGTATTTTTGTTAGTTTTTGTTTTAAGGTCAATAAGTAGCTGTCTTATATATTTTGGTGCTCCTTGGTTTGGTGCATATATATTAAGGATTGTTATGTCTTCTTGATTCAACTTCCCCTTAATCATTATGAAATGACCATTTTTGTCTCTGAGTACTTTTTCTGTCTTGTAGTCAGCATTATTTGATATGAGTATTGCTACGCCTGCTTTTTTTTGGGTGTTGTTTGCTTGGAGTATTGTTTTCCAGCCTTTCACTTTGAATTTGTTTTTATCCTTGTTGCTTAGATGTGTTTCTTGTAGGCAGCATATAGTTGGATTTTCTTTTTTAATCCATTCTGCTACTCTGTGTCTTTTTATTGGTAAGTTTAATCCATTTACATTTAGTGTAATTATTGACACTTGTGGGTTCCCTACTGCCAATTTATAAATTGCTTTCTGTTAGTTTTGTATCTAGTTTGATTCTTCTCTTTTGTTTTTCTATCATTTGTTTTTGTTTGTTTGTGTTCCATACTTCTTTCCTCTGTTGCTACCTTTTTTAAGTCAAGTGTTTTTGTGGTGGTTTTTTTAAGGGTGGTTATCATTAAGTAATGAAAAGGGTACCTACCATATTCATTGTAGTACCCTATCTTATAAGTATTTCTGCACTTCATCATCCTTTGCTACTGTTAATCTCCATCCTCTCCCCCCTTTTTTTCCTTTGTTGTCACAGTTTAAGTTTGGTTTTATTGTGTTCTTGGTGGAGCTGTTACTTGTGGTGTTGTTTTCTTTTGTTCTTTGAATCTGGTTGGAAAACCCCCCTTAGTATTTCCTGGAGTGGGGGCTTTCTGTTGATAAATTCTCTCATCTTTTCTGTATTTGTGAATGTTTTTATATCTCCTTCATACTTGAAGGATAGCTTTGATGGGTATAGTATTCTTGGCTGAAAGTTCCTCTCTTTCAGGGCTTTAAATATTGGGGTCCACTCTCTTCTAGCTTGTAGAGTTTCTGCTGAGAAATCTGATGATAATCTAATAGGCCTTCCTTTATATGTTGTACTCTTCCCTGGCTGCCTTGAGAATTTTTTCTTTGTCATTGGTTTGTGTCATCTTTATTATGATGTGCCTTGGAGTGGGTTTGTTGGGGTTAAGAAAACTTGGTGTTCTGTTTGCTTCTTGAATTTGAGGCTTTAGTTCCTTCCACAGGCTTGGGAAGTTCTCGTCTATTATTTGTTTGAGTATATTCTCCATTCCATTTTCTTTCTCTTCTCCCTCTGATATACCTATTATTCTTATGTTATTCTTTCTGATGGAGTCAGACAATTCCTGTAGGGCTTTCTCATTTTTTATTATTTTTGAGTCTCTTTCTTCTTCTCTCTGTTGTGCCTCAAGTTGTTTGTCTTCTATTTCACTAATCCTATCTTCTATCTGGGCTGTTCTGTTAGCTAAGCTTGTTACCTCGTTTTTCAGCTCGTGAATTGAGTTTTTCATTTCCGTTTGATTTGTTTTTATAGTTTCAATTTCCTTGGTAATATATTCTTTGTGTTCATTGAGTTGTTTTCTGATCTCCCTATATTGCCTTTCTGTGTTTTCTTGTATATCTCTAAGTATTTTTAAGATTTCTATTTTAAATTCTCTGTCATTTAGCTCCAAGGCTTCCAATATGTTAAGTCTTTTCTCCATAGATTTTTCCACATCTGTGTTACCTCTCTTTCTTTTGTATCCATAATATTCGATTTCCTCTTTCTTATCGGCATCTGAGGGTGGTCTTATTGATAGCACTAATTAGAATTAATAAAGAGTAAAAAGAAAAAAAAAAGGGTAAAACACCCCACAAAAAAAACAGTAATAATTTATTTTTTCCCCCTTTTTTTCTCTCTTCTCTTTCCCTCCTCTCCCCTCCTCAGGGAAATATCGTGCCTATAATGGAGGGCCTGATTTGGGGTGAAGAGTTCAAGGGGCAAGAAAAGGGAGTAGGGACCTACTAAATGCAAAAAAAAAAAAAAAAGGAAGAAAATCTTAGACAAGCATAAGATGATTTGCTTGTAAGTGATGGTCAACTAAGAGATATAATGAGAGGGATAAGAGGGAATCAGAAAAAAGGACCAAAAAAGAATAATAAAGAAGAAAAAATAAAAATAATAAGTAAAAATCTGTTGTATTAAGTGGAGCGAAGACTAAATACAATGGAGACCTTCGGTTGGGAGGACCCAAAATGCCACAAAAATAAACAAACAAGAGAAAAAAAATATAAAAACAAAAGCAAAAAAGAGAAATAAAGCCAAAAAAAAGCCTTGAGTCCCAAATTAACTAATTTGTTCGTGATTGAGGATTATATGGGAGGAAAGTAAAATGAGAAAAGAAAAAATGAATAGAAAGGAAAAAAATAAGAAATAGAGAAAAATGAAGGAAGAAATAAAATAGGAGGAGAAAAAAACAAAATAAAGCAAGACAAAAAAAAAAACAAAAGAGGAGAGAGTGAGAGTTAAGTGTTTTGGAGTATAACCTTAAAGGAGGGTGAGGATGAAGAAGAAAAATAAAATGCAACACTCATGGGTAGTGTAGTTCAAGAAAGGGGAAGCATAAGATGGGCAGAGAATAGAAGGACCGAGGTGGAGGAAATAAAGGCAAAAAGATAGAAGAAACAAACAACAACAACAACAACAACAAAATTAGTGGATCAAGTTGTAAAGTCTGTGGGTTTTTCTTGATTTTGAGAGGTTAACTTCTTCCTTTTTCTTTTCTCTCCCTCTTCCTAGTCGGTGACTCTGTACCCTAGGCTCTGCCCCTGTGTCACTCTTAGGTAGGGATTTGCAGTTGATGGGATTCTATGGCAATGTCATATAATTGGCTTTAGTCTTGCTGGAAGTAAAGGCTTGTTGGCGTTTGCAGGGTCCAACGATGAGAGAGTTTGCTTTCCTGGATTCTCTCTCCTAGTCCCCCCTTTCTGAATTAGCAGCCTGGTGATCCAGCTATAAGGCTGCAACTGCTTCTGCCTGGGGAGTAAGAGGCTCAAAGAGCTGGGAAATCCCCACTCTATCCCCACTCAGTGCAAGGCTTTGGGAAAGGCTCTGAGAGTCAGGGCCTCCAGTGTAATCAGGCGGGGGTGGGAGTCAATTGTTGTCAAGGTGACTGTTCAGCGCCTATCATTTAGTTGGACCTCTCAACCCAGGCTTTCCACACTTTGTAGCCTGTTTTTGCAGGGAAGAAGAGGCACTAGTCTCTGCTTACGACTAGTGTAGTATAGACCTTATTATCTGCCAAGTCCTTCTTGTTAGCGTTTATCCCTGAATATGGAGGCTCTATCAATCAGAAGTTGCCCCCGCCCCTTTAGCGAGAGGCACTAAAAAATATCACGCCTCTTGTCTTGGATCGCTGAACTGAGAGAGATCTTATCAATTAGAACCGAGGGTGCGCAGATTTTATGGGTTAAGCTAATTTCAGTGATTGGGTCGCAGCTGTGCTTCCGAAGGTATTTTAGGCTGCCTGCACGTGCCCCTCCCCCAACGCTTGATTGTTAGCTTGAATGGCTGGGTGAGGTGCCCCGCCCACGGAGAGAATCTCCCAAGCCTCTCCCGCTCGCCCCACCGCTGGCGGCTGGACCGCACCAGGCGCAGGATAATGGAGCCCCCTGGGTGTGCGGGCCAGTAGGGTGCCCTGGGCGCGTGGAATGCCCAAGGCACACGCGCGAATGGGGCGCTCCGGGCACCGGTGTCCGGCGACCCCCACTCAAGGTGTGCGGGCCGCTGGGAACGTCAGCGGTGCTCAACCGGACCGGGCGCGCGCGCAGCGGCTCGTGGCGGCCGCTCACGGTGGCGGTTCGCGGGGGCTCACGGCAGCTCGCGGTGGCGGTTCACGGGGGTTCGCGGCAGCTGGGGGGGGGGGGCTCGCGGCGGCTCGCAGTCGGCCGCTCGCGGCGGCTTGCGGTTCCCAAGTATATGGGCTGACTCACCGCAGGCGCACTCCCTGGCGGCTTGAATGAGCGTCGCTGCGGTAGCTTCCTCCACACCCTCGTCTCTCAGATTCAAGTGATAACAGTCCTTTTGCTTTCAGTTTGTGTGGAACTCCGGAATGCTCCGAGGATAAATTTTTCTGTTTCTAGTTGATAAATTTGTTGTGATTTAGGGGAGAGCTGTCGGACGCACTTCTCACGGTGCCATTTCCATGACGTCGCTCTAAAGAACTACTTTTGACATATAAAAACAGTAGTAAAAGAGTGTAGGCAATTTTTGATGCTTGGCTCAGAACATTTTTTCCATTTATTCTAATGTTCCCTTTTATTTCTATTTTTTTTAAGAACTGCACATATTATTTATGGTATTTAGCCAGTTTGAGTCCTATTTTAGTTTTGAAAGCTTTACAGAAAGCATTTGCTAATAAAAGATGGAGCTGGCTGGGTTATTATGAAGTGATACTTTTCTGCTTTATGAGACTATAATAGAAAAATTCTCAGTATTATTTTTCAAACAAAGCTTGTATTCTCTCAGCTGGGATTTCTCCCATCTATCCATTCACTAATGTATCATCCTCATTTATCTTCCAGTCCAACAGATTTTTATTGGGCTTTGATTTTGTACAAGGAATCATACACAGTGAGGAGTACAAAAGGAGGGTTGTGCTGAAGAGGAAACATATTTTTGTGGTTACAAGCATGACTTCTGGGGGCGAGTGCTTGTGTTTAAGTCTTCATTGAGTGAGTAAACCTTGAACAAGTTACCTAATTTTAAAAATTTTTTTTAATTTATTCATTTTTTTTAGAGAGAGAGGAGAAAAAGAAAGAGAGAGAAAAAGAGGGAGGAGCAGGAAACATCAACTCCCTTGACCAGGCAAGCCTAGGTTTTCAAACCAGCAACTTCAGCATTCTAGGTCGACAATTTATTCACTGTGCCACCACAGGGCAGGCCACCTAATCTTTTTATGCTTCAGATTCTTCATCTGTAAAATAATCTCTCATAGGTTGTTGTGCGAATCAAATAAATTAGTGTACTTTGGAACACTTCAGAGAATGAGAAGCTCCCATGTGCATTAATTACCAATATTCCCTGGACCACCTCAAATACTGTACCAGAGTTTTCTCCTTTAGGGCAGAAGGGGAATTTTCAACTCTGATAAAGGGCTTTGTATTAAGGGTAGATTAATTTTAAGGGGTAAAAGTAATAAACTAGAGCTTTTACTATACTTCTTCCAAGGCTGCAATTTTATATTTCATGAGTCTCTGTGTTCCCCAGACAATTCCAACCCAGAGCTTAGGTTCACTGCTTTCTAACCCAGTCCTGATCCATGCCTCAGAAAGGGAAATCTTAAGGTAGTCCTCCCAATGTCTGCCTCGCTAGTGACAAGGAAGGGCATTTGCACAGAGGCTAAGTTTCTGCCTCTTTTTAAGTTGGCAAAGTAGACATGACTGGACTTCTGGCTTTGTTTTCTGATGAGCATCTCACTGCGATGAGAGCTCTGGAACAAACCTCAGGTTGGTTCTTCACTTAGATTTTTCTAATTCTCTGCCTTGGGAAAGTTGGACTCTGTTACTTATGCCCTCAACCTCAGATTCTGCTGTAAATAGATAAAATATTAAAACCACGGGCCTCAGATGTCTTTGCTAAGAATTTTTTCCATTTCTGTGGCCCACACTGGATTGGAACCCCATGATGCCAGCACCAGGCAATACAATTCCCATTTGGAGGCTGTTAATGGACTTTAAAAATTTTTTATTTTCAATTACAGTTTACATCAATACAATTTTGTATTAGTTTTAGCTATACCGCATACTGGTTAGACAGTCATACCTTATAAAGTGGTCCCCTTTATATTTTCAGTATCCACTTGGCACTGTATATAATTATTATAATATTATTGACTATATTTCCTATGCCATATTTTATATCCTCATGACTATTTTGTAATTACTAATTTGTACTGCTTAATGCTTTCATATTTTTCACTCAGTCTCAAACCCCTCTTCTCTGAGAAGAATGAAATCTTACCATTTGCAATAGAATGGCTGGATCTAGAGGGTATTATGCCAAATATTTTCTAATTACATATCATCATAAAGAGCACTTTAAAATTTATCCTAGGCCCAGGAATTGTGAGTACTCTTTAATTTAATAATATAGATAAAAATAGCTTCTATCAAATAAAAAATAAGACAGTTCAGGATAAGGATAAAGTATAAGTTTACATAGGGAAAGTAATGAAAGAAGAATTGTATATGTCTGATTTCTGTCCATAATTATTTTTTCTTTATGTAGAAACAGGATTTATAGCTTCAGTGTATTATTTAAGTAGATTTAGGGAATTCTTCACAATCTAGCAATAAAAAAATTAGAAAATTTAGGATTATGTACAATATCTTAATGACTATAGAAGATGCTTAATTCTCCCATATTTTCAGGATGACATTATAAATAACTTTAATAATTATAATGAAGAAGATATCTGGGAAGAAAATCAAGGCTCCTATGCAAAGGATAAAATAACTGTATTATCACCTGTATTATCACTGGAGATTTGTTGAAGCTCTAAAATTTATGTAACAAACTTTGTTCTATGTGGTCTAAATCAGTGGTCCCAACGCCCGGGCTGCGGACCAGTACCGGTCTATAGGCCATTTGGTACCAGTCCACAGAGAAAGAATAAACAACTTTTTTTTATTTTATTTATTCATTTTAGAGAGGAGAGGGAAAAGGAGAGAGAGAGAGACAGAGAGGGAGAGAGAAAGAGAGAAGGTGGGGAGGAGCTGGAAGCATCAACTCCCATATGTGCCTTGGCCAGGCAAGCCCAGGGTTTCGAACCAGCGACCGCAGCATTTCCAGGTCAACGCTTTATCCACTGTGCCACCACAGGTAAGGCAAAAAAATAAATAACTTACATTATTTCCGTTTTAATTATATTTAAGTCTGAATGATGTTTTATTTTTAAAAAAATGACCAGATTCCCTCTGTTATATCCGTCTAAGACTCACTCTTGACGCTTGTCTTAGCCACGTGATACATTTATCCATCCCACCCTAAAGGCTGGTCCGTGAAAATATTTTCTGACATTAAACCGATCCATGGCCCAAAAAAGGTTGGGGACCACTGGTCTAAATGATTTTATATAGATCCAAAAAGAAAATGTCTCTGAGGAAATCCTGAAATACTATGGCATATTTTCGTCTCTATATAGAGAAACAAAAATATTGGCTTAATTGAAGTAATTACATTGTTCTCTGCTGTTCTAACCCTCTTCATCTGAAAAGAAATGGAATGATCTTTAACATTCTACTACCCTTGGGAAAGAACTAATTGAGATGTTTGGAAACCTCCACTCAGTTTACAAAACATTAGGTTACATGGTCATGTGTCTTGTTGCCCACATGCCTTGATTTTACCTGTTCTTAATAGAAACTGCTTAGAGCCTGTTTGAGGCAATAAGAAAATAGGATTTTTCTTTCCATGAAGCAACTAAATTGAAATAACTTCCTTGTGTTCCTTTCTAAATAAATGTGGTGTCACTAGCTAATCTATGTTTGGATACCACTAAAATTAATCTTGAAGAGATAGTCTTTCTCAACATGGATTTGGTTGAAGTGATATTCACCTATACCAGACATATCAGTTGTATAATCTCCTCAAAAAGATTAAAAACAAGCAAGAAAAAAAAGAGAATAAAAATAAAAGAAGGAGGGAGGAACAATAGGCAGGAGAGAGAGAGAATTATGATTAATCAGAGAAAGTTCTTCAGAATTATATAATGTCTAGTTCATCGTGGGTGGCCTTAATTTAAAGTAATTTACTGACTTGAATTTCAAAAGAACCTCATTAAAAAGGCAGTCACTCTCACAACATGGAACTTTGCTAAGGACTCCAGGGACCTCATTAGAATCAAACTACAGAATGTATTATAATACTCCTAGTATCTCAGTTTAGAATATCTTTCTTGGCTCTGGACAGGTGGTTCAGCGGTAGAGCATCAGCCCAGCCTGTGGAAGTCTGGGAAACGATTCCCAGCCAGGGCACACAGGAGAAGCACCTATCTGCTTCTCCACCTTTCCCCCTCTCCTTCCTCTCTGTCTCTCTCTTCCCCTCCTGTAGCCAAGGCTCCATTGGAGCAAAGTTGGCCCGGGCACTGAGGATGGCTCCATGGCCTCTGCCTCAAGTGCTATAATGGCTCTGGCTGCAACGGAGCAATGCCCCAGATGGGCGTGCCAGATGGATCCCGGTTGGGCACATGCGGGAGTCTGTCTGACTGCCTCCCCATTTCTAACTTTGAAAAAATACAAAAAAAATTTTTTTTGTCAGTTTTTCCTCCTTTCATATTCCCTGCTCAAGGCCTTATGAAAAATATCATCACAAATGATAGGAGAAACTATGACAGAGTTATAAATAGAAGCTCCTTTATCTATGATATTTTATAGGTAAATAACTTATAATTAGTATTATTGAATTTTTTATACTCATAGCTGTGGACTGAATGTTTGGGTCACCTCAAAATTCATACATTGAATCTCCTAATCCCAATGTGATGGTATTGGAGGTGAGGTCTTTGAGAGACAATTAGGTTTAGATGAGGTCATGAGAGTAGAGCTCCCATGATGGGATTAGTGTCTTTGTAAGAAGAGGGAGAATAGCTTGCTCTCAGCCCTGTGAGGAAACAGCAAGGAGGCAGTCATCTGCAAGTCAGGAAGAAACGCTTCTCAGAACTGGATCTACCAGCACCTTTATTTTGGACATTCTAGACTCCAGAACTGTTAGAAATAAATATTTGTTATTTAAGCTACTCAGTTTATAATATATTGAGGGAGCAAGCCTCCCTTCTCCAATGAGAGGGAAGAAACCAGAAAAATAAAAAGGAAAAGAGCTAGCACAGGTAACTGAATCAGCCAGTTATAAATTAACTACATCCCATAGTTCTCTAAATGATTGCTTACAGCTGCTTGCAATGCAAAGCAAGAAATGCAGGATCTGTATGTAGCTACAACCAGTGATCTGGAAACCCCTTCCCCTTTGCTGACCCCACAAAAACTCCTCCTTCCCTCTCCTTGAGTCCTGGGGAACCTTAAGCAAAGGAAACATGCACCCATTGCTTAGATACTGTAAAGGTATATAACCTGTAAAAAAAATCTAATTTGAGGAGCTTGTGCTTTGGTACTCCTAGCCCTACATGCTCTGCTGGCTACTAGTAAATTTTCCTTCCTCTATTAATCAAGTTGTCTGAGTGTCTTAGCCTCTGTTAAGGTTGTTTCCTGCAAAAGATTTTTGGTGCTTGGCTGGGAAGCAAGGAGGAATGACACCCTCATTTGGCAGACTTCAGGTACCCCACTGGGAATCCCCCAAACAGAACTCTAGATGCAACTGCTGAGTGTGCACTGGGGGTTTCCCTGTGTGGATGCCTAACAGGACAGAAGGGGAAGTTTCATCTGCTGGTCCCAGCAAGGATCGGATAATGGCATGTCAGAGCCACGGTAAGTCATATGAGGCACAAGGCAGCTAGCTGAAGTCCTGCCCTACTAGGCAGAAGGGAGGCCTGATCACCCTCTGGAGTAGTGACTTACCACCTTCCACAGGACAGGTTAGGAGTGGTGACTTGTCACCCTCCACAGGTGTGGGGAGTGGGCCACATGGGTTAGAAGTGGTGACTCATCACCCTCCATAGCGTGAGGGAGGTTGTATGAAAGAGAGTGAGTGTGGAGTGAACAAGATGAATACAAGGAGAAGGTTCCAACTGTCTCCCATAGGGCTGACGCAAGTGTTGAGTCCCAAACTGAGGTTCTATAGGGTGCCCTGTATGGCTAAGGGGCAGAATTGCATGCTGATAGTTTATATCTGCCTGCCACAATCCAAGAGGGTCTGCTATCTCTGTGAGGGGAACAGCAGGTGACAGATGAAGTGAGTAGTATCCTCTCCAAGTTTTCCCTCCAATCCCTTCTTGTGGCATGACTGGTGTTTGTTTGGGAGGCATGGGGGATTCACAGGGAAAATCTACTTCCTGTCCACAATGATCAAGAACTTTAAGAAAAGGTTCTCATGGGATTATGGACCTCAGAGAAATTGAGAACCTTGAGTGAACTAGAATGGCCCACTTTTGGGGGGGGGTAGCAAACAGAAGAGAGCCTGGATGGGTCCCTTATGCAGAAAGTGTGGCAGGTAGTTACTAGATATTCAGGCCACCCCAGTTTCCCTACACAGACACTTGGCTGACACTGGTATTGCACCCTCCCCCTTGGCTTACAGGTCAGGCTTCCACTGTGTTGGTAGCAAAGATAAGTAAGCATTCCACCAAATCCAGAGAGCCACTGCCACCACTGGCGCCAGAAATTTTAACCCCTAGTGAACCAGAAGAAGCAAAAACTTTGGCTCCCCCACCTTATGTATGGGCCAGGCTTCACCCTTCCATACCTGGCCCCCTGGCTACTGACACAGGTACATTAGTGCCAGATCTATCAAGTCCCAGCATAAGCTTGCCTGAGCCAGAGGTGCCTCCACTGCCCCACCAGAATAAGGTGTGTGTCAAGGATTGGAAGCCAGCTCCCCTCCAACCCAGATGGAAAGGGCCCTACACTGTGATCCTGACCACTCCCACTGCTGCCAAGGTAGAAGGCATACCTGCCTGGATTCACCACAACTGACTAAAGCCTGCAGCCCCTGCAGAGATGCCCTCATTGACAGCAGAGACTGACCTCGCCAACCCTTGTAACTTGACCCTGAGAAAGACAACATGCTCTGTTCCAGCCACAAACCAGACACTGACTGGTCCATGCACAGCCAAAGCCTGAGTAACCTCACTGTGGGGCTTCTTATAAATGGACTCTGAGGAGGGAGGGCAACTAGGGCAGAGTACTGTGAACTATGTATCCATATCACCAAGGAAGGTTGAAAGGTCTCCACCACCTTGCTTTTCTATAGCTTCTATGGGTGAAGGGAAGTCAAAGGAACCTGTACCTATCAGACTCAATATTCAGTATGTAACCCAGGGGATAACCTGCCTTATGTCTTATTATCTTACAGATCTTCTTACCATGATAGTATTTGATGTAAAGATAAAAGCAGGCAGATAGGACTAAAATAGTTAGGACCAACACTAGCTCAATCCAAAGTTAAAGGAAACCTGTCAAGTTACACTGAGGTATGATGCATGTGCAGCCATAAGCCAGATGCCATGACCAAGGGAAAGATCTGCAGGCCTCTCAGCTGGCAGAGAAACTACAGGGTAGATGAAAAGTATATTTGTGCTAAGAACATGAGAATCCAGCATAAAAGAAAGTTCTAGAGTCTCAAAGGGAGGAATGAGGAGGGAGCAAACCTCCCTTCTCCCTTGAGAGGGGAGAAACCAGTAGAATACAAGGGAAAGGGGCCAGCAAGGATAACTGAGTCAGCCAGTTATAAATAAACTATATCCCATAGTTCTCTAAATGGTTGCTTAGAGACGCTTGCAACACAAAACAAGAAAAGCAGAATCTATATGTAGCTACAACCAGTGATTTGGAAACCCCTTCCTCCTTGCTCTCCCCACTGAAACTCCTCATCCCCTCTCCTTGAGTGTTAGGAAACCTTAAACAAAGGAATCATGCACTCATTGCTTAGATACTATAGAGGTATTTAACCAGTAAGAAAATCTATAGGGAGCTCATGCTTTGGTACTACTAACCCATGTGCTCCACCAGCTACTAATAAATTTTCCTTCCTCTATTAATCAAGTTGTCTGAGTGTCTTATTCTCCATTGGGGTCACTTCCTGCAACAATATTTTTATAGCAGCCTAAACTGACTAAGACAGTTTTCTTTGGCACTGCATGTAAAATAATTGTAAAACCTCATTTGTGTCTCCAGATCTTCTGTATAAGCAAGGATCCAACAAGATAAAATACAAATGATCTTTTAATAGTTTTATAGGTTCTTATATTATAAGGCCCTCATAAACTTTAAAACAAAACAGTCTTTAAAATACAACAGGGGCGTAATTATTCTGAATGATTATAGGACTAAATAATAATCTAGAGGATGTAGTAACTGTTATTAGTGGCAACAATGGTTGTCATCACTGTCTATTATGAACATTGGTAAACTGCTCACTGAATGTATGGAATTTTGCTCCTTAGAAATCCCTTTATCACTGAGTAATTTTCTAAGACAAACTAGGCAGTATATCCAAATTGCTTTAGTGAGATTTAAAAAACACATATATCTTCCCTCCAGGTTTTGAACACCTACCAGGTGACCTCATCTCTCATGATATCTGGTGACCCACTGATAGTGGTGAGATGTGTTATATCCCTTGGTGTGTTGGGGTGGGAAAAAAGGCTGACAATCTTTTATTCTGCTACTTTTATTGTATTTCATAGATTCCATTAGAGTAGTTTTGGTCAGTTAGGTTATAAAGGTGTACCTCTCCAGTTCAGTCATGTAGGAATATGGTTTGGTGTAGAGAGCACAGATATCCTGAGTCCCAATACATAGGTTGATAATAATAGCTGCAAGTAAATACTCAGCTGATGTCCTTCTTCTGTTTAAATATGGCTGGACTGCTTCCCCTTACTATGAGAAAATAGAAACTAATTTTTAGACTTGTCTTAGAAAACTCAAATCAGGAAAGCAAATATCATGAAAAAAAATTCATATGATGTAATCCAGAATAAACCAAAATGATAGAGAATTAATTACTATTTGGTATCCAATGTCAATACTATCTTTCTTGAGCACAGCTTGAACTTGAAGTTAATCCATTTTTGCAAACTATTTTCTCCTCTGGATCATTTCAGAATATACCTCTACTTCTAGTATCAATTGCAATATGCATGCACACTATATCCTCAAAATCGACTCTAATTCTGATTATTCATAATCAAGGTTTCTAAAATATTACTGCATATTGATTTTGCCTTATATGTTTCCTATTCTACCTACAAGTTCAGAATTAAAGAAACTTGGAGTAAGAAACACAAGAAACTTAATATCACTAAATTGATATAGTTATTTTTACTCAGATGATAAATTATAAACTATTTTCAAAGCAGGAACTCATAATATTTATATAATTACACAATGTTTCAATCATTATTTACATATAGTCCAAATAAAAGAATAGTGTATATATATATATTATTAATTTGCATATTTAAAAATGTGCTGTGGCATACATTTCTTAGCATAGTATCTTTTTAATGTTTACAAACTTTGGGTCAGTTCTCATTATCACATGTGAGATTCAGTAGAGTGGGTGCCTGGGCTCAAACCCAGACTAACCACTTATCAACTATGGTCAACTTATTTAATCCACTCTGTGCCTTAGTTTCCTTTTCTGTAAAGTGAGGCTAAGAACAATACCTACTCAATTGCATTGGGTGGAAACTTCTCAACAACTGGTTTTACTTAATGGTTGTATGTTTCTTAGAAACCTTATTTTAACAAATAAATATTTCAGAAAAACTTCATATTACTACTGCAAACATGGACCAAACATTAAGATTATTTCCTCCACTGGCATAAAAACATCACAAATGGAAGGAATTAAGTGAATGATTATCCCTTCTCCCTAAAATAAAACAAGTAATCCCTTGATGTGACTTCTGGTGAAAACGGCCCTCCCTTTGTTCCCCATACCTTATAGGAATTATCTGACTTTTGAGATAGTAAATAAGAAATCATAAAGCTATTTTTTTTAAAGAGCACAGACTTTGGAATCAATAGGCCTGGATTTTGAGGTGCTTTCTCTTAGCAGTTATGAGTTTGGGGGACAAGTTCATTAAATTCTAAATATGGCAATGAGTTTAATGTAGGTAAATTCAGGCAAGTGGCTGGCGCTCAGTACATAATAAATAGTTCTTATGGAGTCCTAAACTCTTTCCTGAGGGAAACAGAGGTTATAATCTATGCCAGATATGGCAAGAGATGAAATGGTTCACAGTAAGATTTATTTTTTGAGTTTCTGTGGGTTTTGCTGTGGTGGTTTAGAAAAAGGTTGACCTTAAGTAGTTTTGGTCTTAGTAAAAGACCATTGGCTGCTTCTTAACATCAAAGTTTATCTTGAAAACCATACCTTTTTTTCTGGGGACTTATCAAATACATGATAACATACAACTCTGAGCCAAGGAGATATATTTTTTAAATTTTTATTTATTGATTTTAGCCAGAGAGGAAGGGAGAGAGAGGGAAAGAGGGGGAGATAGAGAGAGAGAAAGAGGAACATCAATCCATTCCTGTATGTTCCCTGACCAGGACTGAACCAGCAACCGATGTGCTTCGGGCTGATGTTCTACCAGTCAGGCTATCTGGCCAAAGCAATGGAGACGTCCTTAAACAACTCTTTTCAGTGTACCAAATTTGGCATGTGTTACAGCGAATGGAAAGGTCTGTGAAACAGTATTACTTGTGACTGAAATCTTATGAGCAATTTCTTGGACATATATCTTTATCGACAGAATGCTTAAAAGATAGGAAATTATAACCCCATAATTGTCTCTCAGTTTACACAGACCAGCTCCTGCTCAAAAGAGTATGTGTTGCACCAATAACCCATTTGCAGATTCAAAAACTAAGCAAAAAGCCACTTGGAGAAACCGAAGCATTTACAAACCATTAGAATGAAACCTAAACAATTGAGAGTCAATGTCATGCAGTTATTAGATGCATAGTTTCCAAAAATGCAATGTTTGCTGCACTATTCATCACTATTCATGAATTACAACCCAGTTATGTACATTTATTTTGGTTATGATGCTTCCACAATATTTTCTTGCCAAAATTTTTGCCAAAGTTATAAGGCCTGGCAGTTACAATAACCATATATCTGATATTCCTAGAAGCTTGGTTGTGAATGTGCAGTAGAAGTAGCCATTCTTTATTGCGTGGAAGTTGCAATAAATTCTTTCAAAAGCAACTCATTTCTGTCACTAGTAACTAACGTCCAGGGCATTCAGTCACATTGAGCCACTTCTTGCTGAGTAAAAACATACATAATCAGAGGATCTTGGCAATAGATGTTTAGGAATAGGTGTTCAAAATATCAACCACATAATAAAGTATAAAAATAAAATTAAAGCTATTTTTCTGGTTAATGAAACAAGACTCGCTCAAGAAAAACAGTGATAATGTTCATGTTGTAGAAATAGTAAAAGCACTATAGAAACACTAGTCTTATTCCGTTCTAATGCATTCTCACTGGCCACATTTTAATCTCTGAGTCCCTCATGTATTTGTAGCATAAAAGACAAAATGAACACAGTCTTCTTACCTTGCTGAATGCTGCACAAAGCCTTGATTCATATGTCCGTAGCTGACTCCGCCTCTGTGATGCTTAAAGCTAGCAATTTATCATGAAATTACTAGATTATTACAGCATTTTTCCAATATGAAAATTAACTTATCACGTGAAAAAAATTTAGAGAGACTGAAAACTTTAAAAAAGTAGAAATCATCTATAAGCTTATCATCCAGAGATATCCATTATCACATTTTGATGTGTTTCCTTTCCAGTCCTTTTTTTATGCATATCTGTTTTTCTTTTACAAGACTGAGATTATGCTGTATATCTTATTTTTTTACTTTATTATAATATTAGAAACATTTCTATTGCTGAATTTGACATAATAGCTGAGACTATTTTGATGTACAAATGATAATTAACTAAAATTTTTTACATTATTAAACTTTCTTTATTTCCATATTATTAATTGTTTCCTATTTCAAATGAGACAAGTTGAACCTCTCCTGATAAGACTGAAATTTCTGCCTGACCAGGCGGTGGTGCAGCAGACAGAGCACCAACCTGGGATGCTGAGGAACCAAGTTTGACCCCAAAGTCACTGGCTTGAGCCAGGGGTCACCAGCCTGAGCCAGGAGTTACCCGCTTGAGCATGGGATCATAGACATGACTCCATGGTCACTAACTTGAAGCCCAAGGTCACTGGCTTCAGCAAGGGTTCATTGGCTTAGCTGTAGCCCCTGGTCAAGGCACATATGAGAAAGCAATCAATCAACAACTAAGGAGCTGCAATGAAGAAGTGATGCTTCTCATTTCTCTCCCTTGCTGTCTGTCTGTCTCTGTCTCTCTCTCTCTCTCTCTCTTTCTCAGTAAAATAAAGGGGAGAGAGAGAGACTGGAATTTCCATTGAGATTTTCTCAATCCTAGCACATTTGCAGTTCAGCTTTAGAACCATCCCTATGTTACCTTATCCTCATTAGAGTAGTAAAAACCACACCCCTGAGTGGAACATTAACATGCTAATGAGACATAGGACACATGAGCAAGCATGTAGTTGTACTGTAAGAGCAGAAGAGTCCTACCTCTACCTCTACATACTTAGACATCATCTTTCTTACTAAATTTCTTGAAAACTTCTCCCTGGCCTTTGTTTGAAGAGCAGCAGTGTTTTTCTCCTTTGAATGCTGTCTCCTTTGCATACCCAAGCTATAATAAACCTCTCACTGGGCATTTTTATTATTATTATTATTATTATTATTATTATTATTTTGTGGTGAACTCTCTTGATTTCCATCTCAGGAATTCCCAAGGACCCCAGATGTTGGTGACATATATAGATACACTAACATAAGTCTTTATAACTGATAATTTCTTTCTGTTCTTAAAATGTCCTAAAAGGAGAATTATTAGGCTAAAGGTATAAATCAATGATTCTTGATTAATGAATAACAAATTAACTTAGAACTCATATATAAGAACAACTTCTTTGTGAAGTTGAACAACTCATATATAAGAACAAACCGTTCTCTCTGAGGTTTCTGTTTTGAATAATTCACCACATAAAGGAAATATATTGCTAAGGGGACTCAAGAGAAAAAATCCTTTAGGATTTTGGGTTCTCCTTGTAGTCATTTCTTTATACTGAAGATTTCTACCCTGATGCCTATAAACCTTAAATATAAAGCAAGCTTATTCAACTTGATTATAATACAGTGGTTTAAATTCATTTTCAAATTCTGTATTTAAAATGTCAAGGTTTGGATGATGTACTAGCATGTTTATAAAAGGTTGGTAGGTACTTGTACCTGGTCAGCCTAGTCTCTGAATGCCTAGCCAATCTTACAAAGAGTCAGGATTATACCCTTTTAAAACTGGGCTTGTTTTCTCTCTGGGGAAGCCTGCTTCCAATGCTGTAAAATAAAAACACATGTGCAATTACCAGATTCTACAACTACTGACTGCTGGTTTTCTAAACACAGCATCCTAGACCGCTTGGCTATCCTGATGTTGGTTACTGGTTTTCTGACCATATGGGTCAGGATCCAGTTTTCTCATGAAATGCCTAAATTTCCTCCTTTCTCTACTGGCAGCATAGCCAACCTGCCTGAAGGGGAGGGCTGAGCTAGGAAGTCTTTCTTTTTATCTAAGCCTGGGGATGATATGCGTTGGATCAGAGAGCTATGTTTGTGTAGATCCCACCCATGTTGTCTCTGGTAGGCAGGGTTGGGTACTATTGTTTAGCAGTGTTCTCTGATGCCAGGCCACACAGATTCATGACCCTAGTTTTATTACACATCAGTGTAATGGCCATGGGAAAACTACTTAACCCACCAGCCCCATTGTGTCTCTATCTCCTCATTCTTTTAACCCACCAGCCCCATTGTGTCTCTATCTCCTCATTCTTTTAACCCACCAGCCCCATTGTGTCTCTATCTCCTCATTCTTTTAACCCACCAGCCCCATTGTGTCTCTATCTCCTCATTCTTTTAACCCACCAGCCCCATTGTGTCTCTATCTCCTCATTCTTTTAACCCACCAGCCCCATTGTGTCTCTATCTCCTCATTCTTACAAGAGGGATCATGATAATAAGGTGGTTCTGAGGATGAGTCAAGATAAAGTATGTAAAGGGTATAAAAGAATGTCTTCCTGGTAAAAGCCAACTGTTAATTTTAGAAGAAAAAGAAACCTATTTTGTTGTAAGTTCAGAAATATAAACAATTTGAAATTGAGTTTATATGTCTTAATCCATCCATTAATGCATGCATTTATTCATTCAACAAGCATTTTACTCTGCTTAATGCCAAGGCAAGAAAAGAAAGACATAATAAAAAATCAGATTATGTGTGTAAAAAATATAATATGGTGCTTGTCCTAATAAGTGACATTGTGATTATTATAAAATCATAATATTTTAGTGTGTTATAAATAATCATGTTATAGACACTGTGAATCATAAATTGTTTTTCTAAGTGAAAGTATTTTAGAATAAACTCGGACCTAGAGGAGTTGTGGAATCAGTGGTACTAAGAAACTCTGCATCTTAAAAAATGTGGTACGCACCTTTTCCCACAATCACATCAAAAATTACTACTAAACTACAGAATAACCATCATTCAGAACCACCTGAAACATGGCTGAATGGAAGTCCTACAACTAGGGATTTAAAAAAGAAGGCACATCAAGACTGGTAGGAGGAGCAGAAGCATGGAATGGGTTGGCCCCACATCCACGTGTGGCAGATAAAAATTTGGAGTGATATTTTGGCTACAGACAAGTCCCCTGAGGAGTGAGAGTTCTCAGTGCTACACCAGAACCCCAGCCTAGGCTGCCAGGAAGAGAAGTCCCCATAACATCTGGTCATCTGGTTGTAAAAACCAGTGAGGATTGAGGGTGAGGGAATCAGAAGGCTGTGAGAATCCCAGGCAGTTCCTTTTAAAGAATCCCCATTCAGACTTACATAGACTCACTCTCTCTGAGCTCCAGCACTGGTTTAGGAGCTTGAAAGGCACCAGGGGCATACCAGGAGGACCTGAATTGTCCAGCATCAAAGCAAAATCTGGGGAAGAGCAACTTTCTCCCAGACAAATGCTGGAAGAGGCCATTGTTTCTTTGATGAGCCCTCCCCCCTCAAAGCCAGCAAGAAGGGGTTATATTTAAGATTCCATCAACCTGGCTCATACTGTTTGGCTTGTCTTGGCTCATGTTTTAGATTTTCTTAAAATCTCTCAAACAAGCAGCATCTGGCCTCTGTGTACCCTGTAACTCTTGGTAAGTGGTCCCAGGCCTGGCACTAACAGCAGCTGACCTTGGTTCATAGCTTGGCCTTGCCTGGAAAACTCCAAGCCTAGCACAAGTAGCAGCCACCTGCAGATTGCTTTGTACCTCATGCCTGGCAGCCCCAGGCAGAACACAGGTGAAAGCTGACTTTAGCCTGTACCTCCCAGGAGGCCCCAGAGCCAGGTATCCAGTGGACAGCTTCAGACCATTTTGAAGAACCACCACCCAATCACCTCCACAAGCAACACAGTCAAGGGGCAGACTTAGTGGGCACAAGAGCCCTACTGAAGGAAGTCCTGCTCTGTAGGATGGGGGCCCCTGTACAGCTGATCATCCATGGGGTTGGAGGTTAGTGGTAAGTGGTCAAAGCCAGTTCTTGCAGCTGATCAGCCTTGGAGTTATTTCCTCCCATTGATATACCAACAGCAATCAAGACTCAACTACAACAGGAGGGGATACACAACCAACATAGTGGATGCACTTTGAGTGCCCAGCTTGGGTAAACAAGAAGGCTGTGCCACTGGGCCCTAAAGAACACCTACTACATTAGGCCATACAATTCAGTTTCTTCCTGTATGTCCCTGGTTCCTTTGAAGCTGCTGCCACAGTGCTGGAGCTTAGAGGGAGTGACTGTAAGTCCATGTGTGGGCCCTTTAAGAGGAGCTACCTGGGACTCCTGCAGCCCTGTGTCTCATTCAATCTCTGCTGGATTTTACACCCAGATATCCTGGGGACTTCTTTTTTTTACTCTGGAACCCTGGGTTGGAAGGTCTGGTTGTTTCTGGGACCCCTTGCTTTTCAGGGGAGACTTCTGCAGCTGAGATATCCCTCTCAATTTTAAATCACTGCCCATTTTGCATCTCTGTCCTTCCTACCAGTCACAGTGTGGATTCTTCTTTAAATTCTGAGTTATAGGACTTCCATTTAGCTAGATTTCGGGTTGTGATTTTGATGTTATGGGAGGATTCAGTACCGCATTTACCTCTGCCACCATCTTGACTGAAATCCTACAGAGAACATTTTTGACAGTTGCCAGATGAAAGGGGGTTTGGGGGAATGGGTGAAAAGGGTGAAGGAACTAAAAAGTACAAACTGGTAGTTACAGAATAGTTATGGGGACGTAAAGTACAGCATGGAAAATATAGCCAATAATATTCTAATAACTCTATATGGTGTCAGATGGATGTGAGATTTATCAGAATAATCACTTAGTAAGTTATATAATATTTAATCACTGATGTGTACATCTGAAACTAATATGATAACATGTATCAACTGTAATTTAAAAATTAAAATTTGATTTAAAATATATGAAATAAATATGTAAAAATCCTCCCCCCTCCAAAAGAAATTTTGTATCTTAGTGAGTACTCTTTGGTTCAAATATTAAGATGTAATGTACATTTTAATCAAGTTGGTGAATTTCAGACTTGGAGAAAATCTGTGTGTTTGAGGAAAAAAAAATTTTATTGAAAAGATATATTTATCTGCTACAGCACTTGGTTTGCCAGTAAATTGAAAAGATATATTTATCTGTTGCAGGTAAATATGGGGTGAGTTAGGGTGAGGAGAACATGGGGAGAGAAATAAGTTTTACCTTGTATGAGGGATATTTACACAGGATTGATGTACTTTCTAAAATGAATGTCAATGGAAGGTGAAAAGTGAGAATAGCATTATAGAACATAGCAGGCATGTGAAAGAGTGAGCAACATATTGCTATCTGAGTTTCTGAAGAAATGAAATTCTTCCATGGCTAGAAAAAAACTTTAACTGGATCTAACCTCTGATTAAATTCAACTGGAAGCTAAAAATATTTTTGCTTAAGAGAATAAAAGAAAAATGATTATATAATTAAATTAATATAATTAATTTAATGCTTTGGCATTAAAATCCAATAGTGAAATAAGAATCAATGCATATCCAATAAAAATTTGGAAATGTAATATTGTAAAGCTAAATTTCAAGAGAATAGCTTGACAAATTTGGCCACAAATACAATGTTTTATTGGGTGTTCTACTTCTATTATACAATTTATCAAAATTATTCCCAAATTTTATATTTGATTCTTATATTTATTGTAGATGCCAGTGTTAGCCAGGAACCACATGCCTAGCCAAACTGAAATAAAGGACAGCCGAGTTTTATCTTCGTATTGATATGGAGCTGGTCTCTACAATCTTTCTTGGCTCCTTGATGAAATTGTCATTGTCATGTTAGCTCCAGCTTCTAAACTTTCAACATAATCTGTTAATTTTTTAAAAAAAAAAATTTATTTAGACAATTAAATTTAACAGCATAACATTGGTTAACTAGAGTACATAGATTTTGGGTAAGCATCTCCACATCATTTGGACAGTCGATTGTGTTCTATAGTCATCACCCAAAGTCAGATCACTCTCCATCACCTTATATTTGTTTCTCTTTATGTCCCTCCCCTCCTCCATCTTCCACCCCACAGAAAGCCCGGCACTCCTGTTTATGTCCATGAGTCTCAGTTTTGTGTCCCACCTATGTATGAAATCATACAGTTCTTAGCTTTTTCTGATTTATTTATTTCACTCACTATAATGTTATTAACGTCCATCCATGTTGTCATAAATGATACTATGTCATTGTTTCTTATGGCTGAGTAGTATTACACTGTATAAATGTACCACATCTTCTTTATCCAATCCTCTATTGAAGGGCATGTTGGCTGTTTCTCTGTCTTGGCCACTGTGAATAATGCTGCGATGAACATGAGGTTCATGTGTCTTTACATAATAATATTTTTGAGTTTTGAGGGTATATATCTAGTAGAGGGATTGCTGGGTCATATGGTAGTTTTATTCTTAATTTTTTAAGGAACCACCATACTTTATTCCATAGTGGTTGTACTAATTTACATTCCCACCAACAGTGAATGAGGGTTCCTTTTTCTCCACAGCCTCTCTAACACTTGTTATTACTTGTCTTGTTGATAATAGCTATTTGAACAGGTGTGAGGTGATATCTCATTGTAGTTTTGATTTGCATTTGTCTAATAGCTAGTGAGGATGAGCATCTTTTAATATATCTATGGGCCATTTGTATTTCTTCTTGGGAGGAGTGTCTGTTCATATCCTCACCCCATTTTTTATTGGATTGTTTGCTTATTTGTTGCTGAGTTTTGTGAGTTCTTTATATATTTTGAATATTAACCCCTTATCTGAGCTGTTGTTTGCAAATATCATCTCCTATTTAGTTGGCTGTCTTTTGTTTTGTTGTTAGTTTCTTTTGTGCGCAGAAGTTTCTTAGTTTGATATAGTCCCATTCATTTATCTTTGCATTCACTTCCCTTGCCTTTGGGGTCAAATTCATAAAATTTTCTCTATGGCCAAGGTCCATGAGTCTAGTACATATGTTTTCTTCTATGTAATTTATTGTTTCAGGTCTTATATTTAGGTTTTTCGTCATTTCGAATTAATTTTTATGCAGGGGGACAAATTGTAATCATTTCTTTCTTTTTCAGGTGGCTTTTCAATTTTTCTGGCACCATTTATTAAAAAGGCTTTCTTTTCTTCATTGTGTGTTTTTGGCTTCTTTATTAGAGATAATTCGCCCATATATATGTGGTTTTATTTCTGAGTTCTCGATTCTGTTCCATTGGTCTGTGTGTCTATTTTTCTACCAATATCATGCTGTTTTGATTATCATGGCTCTGTAGTATAATTTGAAGTCAGGTATTGTAATACCTCCAGTTTTGTTTTTTTTTCAGGATTACTTTGATTATTTGGGGTTTTTATGGTTCTATACAAACCTGATGATATTTTTTGTGCCATTTCTTTAAAAAAATGACATTCGAATTTTGATGGGAATTGCATTAAATTTGTATATTGCTTTGATAATATGACCATTTTAACTATATCTATTCTTCCTATCCAAGAACATGGGATATTTTTTTCATTTCATTGTATCTTTTTTTGATTTCCTTTAATAATGTTTTGTAGTTTTCAGTACATAGGTCCTTTACATTCTTTGTTATGTTTATTCCTAGATATTTTATTTTGTTCTTATTGTAGCAACTGTAAAGGAGATTATTTTTTTGTTTTTTTTCCAAAGTTTCACTGTTGGCATATATGAAAGCAATAAATTTCTGTATATTAATTTTGTATCCTGCAACCTTACTATATTGGTTTATTGTTTTTGTTAGTCTTTTTGTGGAGTCTCTGGGTTTTTTATGTACAGGATCATGTCATCTGCAGAAAGTGAAACCTTTACTTCTTCTTTCCCAATATGAATGCCTTTTATTTCTTTCTCTTTTCTAATTACTCTGGCTAGAACTTCCAGCCTATGTTGAATAGAAATGGAGAAAGTGGGCAGCCTTGTCTTGTTCCTAATTTTAGAGGAAAAGTTTTCAGTTTTTTACCATTTAGTATGATGTTAGCTGATGATTTGTCATATATGGCCTTATTATGTTGAGGTATTTTCCTTCCGTATCTATTTTATTGAGTGTTTTAAACATAAAATGATGTTGTATTTTATCGAATACCTTTTCTGCATCTATTGGTAGGATCATACAGCTTTTGTTTTGTTTTGTTGATATGTTATGATAATTGTTTTATGTATGTTGAACCATCCTGTGCTTCTGGGATAATTCCACTTGATTGTGATGTCTTTTTTTTTTTTTTATATTTTGTTGTATTCGATTTGCTAGTATTTTGTTTAGGATTTTTGCATCTGTATTCATTAGAGATATTGGTCTGTAGTTTCCTTTTTTTGTTTTGTCCTTGCCAGGTTTTGATATGAGGGTTATGTTGGCCTCATAAAATGTGTTTCGAAGTGTTGCCTCTTCTTCAATTTTTTGAAAGACTTTGAGAAGGACAGAAACCAAATTTTTTAATGTTTGGTAGAATTCGCTAATGTAGCTGTCTGGCCCTGGACTTTTATTTTGGGGGAGTTTTTTTGACGGTTATTTCTATTTCCTTCCTGCTTATGGGTCTATTTAGGCTTTCCATTTCTTCATGATTCAGTCTAGGAATATTGTATAGTTCAAAGAATTTATCTATTTCTTCTAAATTGTTGAATTTGGTGGCATATAGTTTTTCATAGTATTCTACAATGATCCTTTGTGTATCCATATCTGTAGTAATTTCTCCTCTTTTATTTCATATTTTGTTTATATAAGTCCTTTCTCTTTTTTTCTTAGTGAGCTTTGCCAAGGGTTTGTCAATTTTGATAATCTTTTCAAAGATCCAGCTCTTTATTGTATCAATCTTTTCTATAGTTTTTCTGGTCTCTATTTCTTTTATTTCTGCTCTAATTTTTATTATTTCTTTTCTTCTGCTGGTTATGGGTTACTTTTGTTCTTCTTTTTCTAGTTCCTTAAGGTGTGATGTTAAGTTGTTTACTTGGGATCTCTCTTGTTTTTTGATATTAGCCTGTAATGATATGAACTTCCCTCTTCTTACTGCTTTTGCTGTATACCAGAGATTCTGATATGTTGTGTTGTAATTTTTGTTTGTCTGTATGTATCTTTTGATCTCTGCTTTCATTTTTTCTTTGATGCAGTCATTTTTTAGAAGTATGTTGCCTAATATTCAAATTTTTGTGAGTTTCTTTACTTCCTTATTACATTTGAATTATAGTTTCATAGCCTTATAGTCAGAGAATATGCTTGGTATAATTTCAATCTTTCTGAATTTGTTGATGTTAGTTTTGTGGCCTAACATATGGTCTATTCTTGAGAATCTTTCATGTACACTGGAGAAAAATGCTATAGATGTCTATCATATTCGTTTTCTCTAGTGCAGCGGTTCTCAACCTGTGGGTCGCGACCCCAGCGGGGGTCGAATGACCAAAACACAGGGATCGCCTAAAGCTATCGGAAGTATATATTTTATTTAAAAATGTATTGTATAATAAATATGTATTTTCCGATGGTTTTAGGCGACCCCTGTGTTTTGGTCATTCGATCCCCACTGGTGTTGTGACCCACAGGTTGAGAACCGCTGCTCTAGTGTTTTATTTAAGGCCAATATTTTTTTTTAATTATTTTCATTTATTTATTCATTTTTAGAGAAGAGAGAGAGGGGTAGAGAGAGAGAGAGAGCAGGGAGGGAAAAGCAGGAAGCATCAACTCCCATATGTGCCTTGACCAGGCAAGCCCAAGGTTTTGAACTAGTGACCTCAGCATTCCAGGTTGACGCTTGATCCACTGCACCACCACAGGTCAGGCAAGGCCAATATTTCTTCATTGATTTTCTATTTGGATGGACAATCTAGAACCATCAGTGGTGTACTGAGATCTCCAAGTATGATTATATTTTTGTTGGTTTCTATTTTTAGATCAGTTAGTAGATGTCTTATATATTTTGGTGCTCCTTGGTTTAGTGCACATATATTAAGAAGTATTATGTCTTCTTGATACAATGTCCCCTTTATCATTATGAAATACCCAGTTTTGTCTCTAGTTACCTTTGTTGTCTTGTAGTCAGTATTGATGTGAGTATGGCTACACCTGCTTTTCTTTGAGTATTATTTGCTTAGAGAATTGTTTTCCAACCTTTAGCTTTGTATCTATTTTTATTGTTGTAGCTTAGATATGTCTCTTGATAGCAGAATACAGTTGAATTTTGCTTCCTAATCCAATATGCTACTCCTTGCCTCTTTATTGGTGAGTTCAATCCATTATGTAATTACCCACTTGAGGGTTTCTTATTGCCATTTTATATATTGCTTTATGATAGCTCTGTGTCTTGTTTGGTTCTTTTTGTTTGTTTTTCTGTCATTTGCTTTTGTTTGGTGGTATTTCATATCTCTTCCCTCTGTTTCTTTTTTTTTAAGCTATGTATTTCAGTAGTGGCATTTTCAGAGGTGGTTACCTTTAGGTTATTAAAAAAAGTTATTATATTCATTATAGTCCATTACCTCATGAATGCTTCTGCAGTCCATCCTCCTTTGCTACTGTTGATCTTTGTCCTCTCCCCTTTTATGTTATTGTTGTCACAGGTTATTCTTGCTTTTATTGTGGTCTTATTGGAGTTTTTACTTGTAGTTTTCTTCTTTGTATCTGGTTGGATAACCACCTTTAGTACTTCCTGAAGTAGGGTTTTTCTGGTGATAAATTCACTCATCTTTTCTGTATCTATAAATGTTTTTTATTTCCCCTTCATATTTGAAGGATAGCTTTGATGGATATAGTATTCTTGGATGGTAATTTCTGTCTTTCAGTACTTTAAATATTGGGGTCCAATCTCTTCTGTCTTGTAAAGTTTCTGCTGAGAAATCTGATCATAGCCTAATGGGCCTCCCTTTATATATTATATATTTTTTCCCCAGTTGCCTTGAGAATTTTTTCTTTGTCATTGATTTGTGATAATTTCATTACAATGTGACTTAGAGTAGGTCTGTTTGGGTTAAGGTAACTTGGTGTTCTGTTTGCTTCTTGGATTTGAGGCTCTAACTCTTTACATGGGTGTAGGAAGTTTTCATCAATTATTTGTTTGAATATGTTCTCCATTCCCTTTTCCCTTTCCTCTACTTCTGATATTCCCATTATTCTTATATTGATCTTTCTGATGGAGTCAGACAATTCTTGTAAAATTTTCTCATTTTTTTTTTAATTTGAGAGTCTCTTCTTCTCTCTGTAGTATCTCTATTTGGCTGTCTTTAATGTCACTAATTCTGTCCTTTATTTGTCCTTTTCTATTAGCCAAGCTTGCTACCTTACTTTTTAATTCATGTATTGAGTTTTTCATCTCTGGTTCTTTTCTATAATTTCAATTTCCTTGGTAAAGTATTCTTTTTTTTCATTAAATTGTTTTTTTGAACTCACTAAATTACTTTTCAGGGTTTTCTTGTATCTCACTAAGTCTTTTTAGAACTTCAGTTTTGAACTCTGACATTTAGCTCCAAGGTTTCCATGTAATTGAGATTTCTTTTGTGGAGATTTTTCATCATCTATCTGAGCTACATCTTTGTCTTGTGTATCCATGATATTTGATTTCTTTTTCCTTGATGGCATTTGAGAGTGGTATTGTTAATAACACTAGTAAGAGATAACTAATAATAAAATTAAAATTAAAAAAATACAATGAAAAAATTAAAATTCTATAGATAATGAGAAGTGGAACAAAAACTACAGAGAACAGGGAGCAGGAACTGAGGAAAAATAAAAAAAAATATTAAAAAGTGAAGTAAAAAGCAAAATGTCACAAAAAAGTTCAAAATGTAATAATTTGACAAAAATGATATTCAGATGAGAGAAAAAAATAAAAAATAAGAAAAAGGAGAAAAGGGAAGGAGAAGAAAAGGGAAGAGAGGAAAAAAAAAGAAGTAAAAGGGAAGGTTTCAGAAATGAAATCCTCACCAAAAAAACAAGAATAAAAAATATAGCCACTATAGATAATGAAGTTCAAATGAAAAAAGAGAAAGAAGACAAAGGAAAGAAGAGAAAATGAAAAAAAGCAAAAAAAAAGTATGTTTTGTAGTTTTGAGAGGTAACTTTTCCCTTTTTCTGTCAGGTGGCACTGTAATACAAGTTTTGCCTCTGTGGGGCTCTTGGGTGGAGTTCTGCTGAGGTGTTACTGTTGTAATGAAGTAGCAAGGCCATAGTCATGTTGGTAGGTGGGGCTTGTTATTAAGGGCTTTGCAATTTTACGTGTCTAGCAATGGCAGTCTCAGATCTCCAGGTGTCTCTCCCCATGTCCCAACAGGGCAAATGCCCAGCACCTCTGCCTCTCACAGGAGCAAGCAGCCTGGAGACTCAGCTGGGGATGATCTGCTACTACCATTGTTGGCAAAGCAATGCACAGCAGAGTCCTTCCTCTGATATCACTCAAAGCACAGTCCTGGACAGGGCAAGGGCTGTGTGCTACAAGCTCTGGGAGCAGGAAGGGCAGGGCACAGATCACAAATCAAGCCTGCCTCTGTATGAAGCAGGCCAAACTCCGTGGGCTACAGGGGCAGATCCAGCACGCCTCAGTGACGCGCCAGCCGATCTCCATGGGCTATTTGCGCTCTGGTCTCAGGAGCCCGCCATAGGCTATGAACATACCCAGCGCCCATGATCGTAGCAATGCAGGCAGATGCTGGCACCAAGCCGTGTTCCTGCTATGTGCGTGCCCAACACCCACGACCTCTGATGGAGCCCCGCGATTCAGGCAGATGCAGGGAACTGTCACAGTCCTGCTCTTATTTGCGCCCCTGCTTTAATTCAGTTCCTTCTCCTCTGTCCCTCAGTCTCACAACTTCTCCCAGATCTGAAATGAAACCATGCTAAAAGTGCCTCCGTTCCTCAGATCAGTGAGGAAAGAGAGAAATTCCATCGTCCCACTTTCTTCCTCTGGGAGTAGATTCTATCTTCAGTTGCCTTTTCCAAAAATATCTTAGATAATCTGGTGTATATATATTTCAGGTGCTCCAGGGGTTTTTTTTCTCTGTATTTGGTTTTTGAATTTGTTGAAATTTCAAGGGAAAAGATTAGGAGTATCTCTCACTCCGCCATTCCTCTGACATCACTCCTGTTAATTTTTTTGATTGATGTTCTGATTGTTCTTGATGAAGAGAAACTGAATCTTCTGCCACATTAAGCAACTCTGTTTTTCCCTCCATAATCACTGCTCAGGCAATTGAAATGAAACTTGTGCTAATTCCCAGAATCATTTTAATTAAAAACATTTTGACTGGTAAATTTGGGTTTATTCTATATTATATTTACCCACTTTTCCAAGTGTTCACTATATAGTTCATACTTACCTATTTTAAAATATTTTTCTACATAATTAATCTATTACTTTATACTGAAGTCTTCTTTGCCTGTAGCTACAATTATTAAACTACGGTTCCTTCCAGACATAATTATATTATACTTTATCCTCAAATTATTTATATTTAAAAAATAATCACTATAACTTATCAGTGCATGCTTTGTGCTTAATTATTGACCTATGATCTCATTGAATCATCCATCAAAAGTGCTCCTGAAAAAGTACTGAGTTTCAGATAGCAAGAGACAGAAATGAGACTCAAAATTATCTCTTTCAGATTCCAATGCCAGCATATTTCATAACACTATGGTTATTGCAATCAACTTCTTTCATTTCCAACTAAGGATAAAGGTATTTGGCAAACCTAAATCTGTCAGAGTTTATCAACAATGGATTGCTAGTGATGCTGCTTCTAGAGTCAAATAGTTATCAATCATTAAATGATATTCTAAGCCAAGTTATTTCAGTACAGTTTTTATTGCATGAGTTTTTTTCTACATTTCATTGAAATAATATTTTTTGTAAGTTCCTGAAAATGAAAAAGGCAGAGAAAAAACTCATGAAAGACTTCATAAAACAATACTAGACTAGGTAATGATAAAAAAAAGAAAACTGGAATTTAAATACTGATGTCACCTTTTTTGGCTAACACATACATTATAAGGTACATGTAATATGAAGCTTCATTATTAATTTGTTCACTTATCTAATACTAATATCTTGAGACCCTACTCTATTTTTGGCACTATGGTAAAGCCATAATAAGCAGGATACCTCCAAGGAACTCAGGGTTTATTCAAAAGGATTTACTAGGATCTGAATTTAAAATACAGATTTCTAAACTTCACCCTCACTAATTTAGATTCAGTAGATAGGACAATGACTCAAGCATTTTTATTTTCAGTAAGCCCTTGGAGTGACTCTGATGCAGATTAATTGGAATTCTCTGAACAGCAATGATCTAATGGGAAATACAAATAGTTACAATAAAATATAAGTTCCAAGGTGGCAGCATGTATAGGATACTATGGGATACATGAGTATCTTCTAGTGTAGACTTGGGTTAAGAGAAAAAAAAGCATGAGTTTCAAGCCTTTCTGTGTTATCTCAATTTTTACCACAGTTTTCTATCACAACCACTGCTAAGCCACCTCAGCAAAAATGTAAATATACAAAAGAAGTAGGAAAAAACCCACAACATATCAAGAAAAAGTTGGTGGAGAATACAGTTGGAAGAAAACATACTCCAGGAAACAAAAAAAAAAAGTTTCTTACAAGGGCTTCATGTTTTGGAATAAATTAATGAAAGCCAAAGTCAATAAAATAAGCATTAAAATAGTAAATACTGATGTGGTTCAAGACACACTACTCCAAAATATGGCACCTTGGCATACTAAATATTTTAAGATGAAGGAGTTTGAGAAAACAGCAGAGCAGGAAGATCTCTCTGCTCTTTCTTCTACCCTCTGCTTAGAAACAGGCATTAAAAACCTCATGAGAGAGATGTCCTTCCTATACAAAGTGAAGTATCCTTGTCTCAGTTGACAAAGGGACACCTAGAAAAATTTAAACAAGCAGGCCTTGCTAAATACCCCAGTTTACTATAGTTACTTCATACTTTTTGACTTCTCATATTCCTCCACATCTATCTACTTTATCAAACCCAGCATAAAAATAATCAAGTCTGTTTCTTTTTGTCTTCATTTCTTTATGAAGGGGCCAATATCACATAAAGTTTATAGTGAATAACTTTGTGTTCTTTTCTTCTCTTAATCTAATAGTTTCACTTTCAGACTCATTCAAGGAGGGTTGAGAAAATTTTTTACTCCCTTACAATACAAAACAACAGAATGAGACAAAAAGAACAGTGTAGACCTAAGGAAACAAATTAAGATTCATTAACATTATTGTATAACCAACACAAATTAGAAACAATAAGCCCTGGCCAATTGGCTCAGTGGTAGAGTGTCAGGCCAGTGTGTGGATGTCTCAGGTTTGAGTCTTGATCAGGACACACAGGAGAAGCGCCCATCTGCTTCTCCACTCCTCCCTTTCTCCCAGCTCGCTCCCGCAGCCATGGCTTAAGTGGAGTGAGCTGGCCTCAGGCACTGAGGATGACTCTATGGCCTCTGCCTCAGGTGCTAAGAAGAGCTCAGTAGCTAAGCAATGAAGCAATGCCCTAGATGGACAGAACATCCCCCCCCTAGTGGGCTTGAAGGGTGGATTCTGGTCAGGGTGCATGAAGAAGTCTGTCTCTCTCTGCCTCCCCTCCTCTCACTGAATAAGAACAAAACAAAAAATAATGAAGCAAAATATACAACTAAAAATACAATGATTGATGTGGAAAAAGGCTTCATTGTATAAACATACAAAAGACTCTAAGATTGAAGAAATAGAAGAAAAAATAATAAACATGCAGATCAGATAAAGAAGAACTAAAAGAGAAAAATAGAGAGCACCAAAAATGAAAGATATAATATTCAAATACATATACAAGAAAATATCTCTGGGGTGAGAAAAATTTTAATTTTTATAATTGAAATTTTATATTTTAGGGAGGAAAAACCAAGTTTTTGAGTTTCATAGATAAAGAATATCAGAGAAAACACATTCCAGGAAATTGCCATTCCTGAAAATAAAAGACAAAGTATAAATGTCAGAAAACTGAGTTCTAGGTAAAAGCACTGGAAAAAATGAAGAGAATTTATAATGATAAAGAGTATAATCCAGAATGAAAATTAGATTCTAAGAAATTTTATTTATGAAATGACATTATCAAAATTACTAAGACAAAATCTTCATGAAATACTAGAATGACTATAAATACATTTTAAATAGATAAAAAATAAGGAAACAAAAAAATCCATTTAAAATTAATTAAAATATGTGTATATGTATATGGACATGGATATATACATTTCTGTCTCTGAGAACAACTTTAACCTGATCCCATTCATTCTATTTTCATTCTTATTATTTTCTAAATATTCTGAAATTTTAATTTGAACTTTTATTTTGAATAGGATTATTAAGAAAAGTTTTTGTTTTATATTGCACTTTTTTATTCTTAATTAAAATGAAAAGTTATACTTTGGTCTGTATTTAAATTTAGAAATTATCAAGGTAATCTTTGTGGACTAATTTATGACAATGTAATATGTATACAAATTCCCTTATGAATTATTTGAATTCATATCTATAAAATGTCAAAGACTATTTACATATACTACAATATATATATTTATAATATTTTCCTTATCGATTACATACATCCATGTCAAAGGCTATAATCTGAAAACATAGAATAAACCTTTTTGCTCATATTTCCAATTTATAAAAAGTGGGTCATAAATTAGGTCACTATTAATAGCTCAATAATTGCTAAAACTTTAATGTAGTACGAAGTGCAGTGAACAGATAATGTATTATACAATTGTACACCTTAAACCTATATAATTATTTTAACCAATGTCACCTCAATAAATCCAATTAAAGAAAAAACAAACTCTAGTCTATGGTTATAAAAATACCAAAAGTGTTATGATCAATATGTAAAATTTTTTCTCTTTTAACTCACCCCATTCAAAGATTGAAGAAACAGAATCAAAACCAGAATTGTAATTGTAGAATATTTAGAAAATAATGAGAATGAAAATATAATCAATAGAAGTAAGCTAAAGCAGTGCCCTAGGCAGTGGTGGGCAAACTCATTAGTCAACAGAGCCAAATATCAACAGAACAGCAATTGAAATTTCTTTTGAAAGCCAAAGTTTTTAAACTTAAACTATATAGGTTGGTACATTCCTTATCAAGGTAGCGCCCACATGCGGTATTTTATGGAAGAGCCACTCTTAAGGGGCCAAAGAGCCACATGTGGCTTGCCAGCCGCAGTTTGCTAACCAGGGCCCTAAGGGATAGAATATCCATGTATTATGTAGGTATTGTATATAATTTATATTAACATATAATAATATACACTATTATATTATAAAATACATTTTAGTATTATATGTAATAAATAAAATGTATATGTATTTTATACAAACACAGAGAAAAATATTAGACCTAATAAACTTACCCAAGACCTGATGAAGTTTACCAAAGTTTTCTGGAGAGAAAATTCCTGAAACAATAAAATATATAAACCACAATGAATTCTCATTAAGAATAAAAGAAAAAGAAAACAAACATACAAAATTAAAAATGAAATTGAGTTAATAGCCAGAGTGGTGAATTAAAAAGGTAACAAGTTCTCAGCTTTTTGTACCCTCAATGGAGCCATCTAAGTTCTCTCAAAGATGGCCTCTGAGCTTGGCCATATGATTTGCTTTGTCCAATGGAGCATGAGTAAATGTGTGTGTAGGTAGGGTTGGTGGGGTGTGGTCAGAAATTCGATATATACTTTTGCGTTGGGGCTTGCCTTCCTGGAATTCTGAGGCCACCAGGATGTGAGGAAACAGAGGAAAATGAAAAGCCATGAAGAAGAACCATGGTGTCCCAGTGAGCAGCCACACCAATTGCCAGATATGTGAGTGACTTCATATGGACTTTCTACTCTGTCAAACAGTCAGATGAGTGCAACCACATGAGAAATCCTCGGAAATACCATCAGAAGGACCTTTCAGATTGCCAATCCACAGAATCCTGATGAAGAAAAATATTGTTTTAAATTTTGAAATGATTTATTGTATAGCAATAGAGGAATGAAGGACATTCAAGTATTCATTAGAAATATACTTTAAGTTCATGAAAATTAATGTGATCAATAAAATATAATAGAAAGTTCAGACAGAAATTAAGACAAAATCATTCTGAAATTCAGTATATGATAAGGGTGGAATCTTATGCCAATGGTAAAACAGACAAACTACTCAGTAAAGGTTGTGGAAACAAAAGGCTAGCCATATGGAAAAAGGAAAATTTGTCTTCACTTCTAACACAAAACATTTTCAAGATGAGTACAAATATAGTAGAAATATGAGTTGTAAAATTAGTAAAACAGACAAACATTTTTATAATGCTGGATTGGAGAAGGCTTTTCTGAGCAAAACACAAAAACTTAGAAGCCACAGAAGAAAAAACAGGAAAATAGGACTACATGATAATTAAAAAGTTCTGTTTAACCATTAAGGGGAATAAAAGCCATAAACAAAGTTTAATCACAAATATGAGAAGTAAAGAGTTTTCTAAATTAATAAATAAATGTAAACAACCAGGTAGGTAAATAGGAAAAAAGATAAGTAAATTTACAGCAAGCAAATACAAATGGTTTATAAATATATGAAATTTTTTCCAAACTTACTTATAATTAAGAAATGCTAATAAATAATGTGGTTATCCTATCAATTAGCAAAAATGAAAATATTTGATAATACCAATAGTCAGCAAAAACATAGAAAATAAGACCAATTTACACATTGTTCATCGCATCTCTTTGGAGAGCAATTTGGCTCATCTATCAAAAATGTTCTGCTCTTTGCTCCAGTAATACAGCTTCTAGAAACCAATACTTTATGAACATACAATGATATTGCACAACGGTGTTAATCATAAAATATTGGGAATAACTTAACTCTCATCAGAATAAAATTGGTTAAATAAATTAAAGTATACTCATAACTAGGTATTAGTAAAAAATATTTAGGTAAAAAATATATTTATACATTACACTAATATTTCTTAGAGAGAATTTATGTCAGTACTTTATTCTTAACAGTTTTATAATATTACTTGATGTGAATAAGCTGTATTATATATACAGCTATATCTATATCTATCTACTCATCTATCCCTCTATGTTTATTAAATGGAATATAAGTTTTGTACTGTTTAAAATTTTAACCATATGAATATTTCAATTGCATTATAAAAATAAATAACTTACTGCCTTTTCTGTGATATGCTATGATGAGCTTAAACAAATAAATAATCTCGGTTGCAAAACAACATGTGTCCCAGGGGTGCCAAGAGCTTAATGCTTAACACTTAGTATTTGCCATATATGTAAAGTGTTACTTGCTGTGATTGTGGAGGTCAGCAAGACTCACAGTGAGCTCTTTTCAGGAGCCCCTTGAGGTCTCCTCACCCTTTCTTACCACTGGTGGGTGGACACAGAGTACTTTGTGCTTATGACGACATTTGTATCCAGAAGTCTGGATGATGAGCCATGGCCACTGTCAGTCACAGCATACCCCACATTATGTTGCCAGCTTGACTAGAAATTTTTATGATAGGAGACTCCTCAGTCAACTTCTTTCAGCTGAATGATTTGTGTTATTGGCTGCCTAAAATTCCTGATGCACCAACTTGGGGTGTGAAGGGGAATGTCATGGGTGAACCAAAAAACTTAGGAGACAAGTTTGTTTCTGTTTTTTTGTTTTGTTTTGTTTTCCTGACTACTCCAAAACCAACAGAAATAATGGGGAGCCTCCTGAGAAGAGGACAATTTTGATGTTTTCTTTTCCACAACCCTTACACTAGAAGGAGCAAATTCTGCTGCTAATGACCAGTGTTACAGAATCTGAGTAAATAAAGCTTTCCAAATTGGAATTTCAAAATCAGCCATGCAGGGCACAACAGTTTGTAAGTGCAAACTTCAACAAGGGCAGAGGGTACACAGAAAACCAGATCAGTAGTTCCAAGATGTCCACACAAACAGAAACATGAGACAGATTGAGCATGGGGAAAACAATCTCTGTGTCCTTGTCAGGCAAACAAGTGTGTTACAGTGTGTTAGGCTTGCTTGCCTTGTACTTTGCCGGGTTGGTGCATGAGCACAGGGCAGCGCCATGTGTGTATAGTCTATGTAAGGCTGCGGGTGCTTGCCCTAAGGACAGCAGATTGTAAATTGTGAATTGCCTTGCCACCATTGGGAGAGGTCAGTGCTTGCTATTCTTTGCCAGAGAACGGGTCCCCACCGCCCCACCTGTTTTTCTTGTGTGTCCTGAGAGAGAAGGAAGTGGTTTTCTCTCTGCCTGCATGCTGGTCCACCATTGCTAGACTCTAATAAACAGAATAGCCCACCATTTTCTGACTCCACAGTTCCTTTGCAATCTGCCCAAATCCAGTGTGGACCTGCATGGCTTCGGCCACCAGAATTACAGTCCTATTTTGAAATCACATTCAATGCTTAGCACAAAGCTCACATGGGGTTAAATTAGCACTTAGATATGTAGAAAGTGCAGATGGCAATGGAATCATTAAAGCACTCTTGACTAGAAGCATACTTTTGAATGAATTAGGTCTCTGAAGGTTATTAAAGCTTACGCCCCTGACCTGTGGTGGCGCAGTGAATAAAACCTTGACCTGGAATGCTGAGGTCGCTGATTTGATATCTTGGCCTTGCCTGATCAAGGCTCATATGGGAGTTGATGGTTCCTGCTCCTCACCCCTTCTCTCTCTCCCTCTCTCTTTTCCTTTCTCTCCCTAAAAATGAATAATAAAAAAAAAGCATACACGAGGAGTAAGGTCGGTGTGGTGTGAGCATAAACACTTACCATGCTTGTTGCCCAAATATATTTTGAAGGCCACATCAAACAAAATAGGTATTTCAAAAGACTAGCTAAAACCAGAAACAGGTAAAGTTAATGATTATGCAAATTTGAACCTTTGATTTCCACAAGTGAAAAAATACATCTCAGCAACTATTTCTCCCCGGCTTTAGTCTCTAGTGTTTGGCTAAGAATTCTTAATTCTACTATTATTTTTAAAAACCAGTACTCACATACTTAAAACTCACAATTAGTTTTATTTTAGTATGTGGTTTGGTTTAAATATTTTTTTTAAATAAATTTTTATTAATGGTAATGGGATGACATTAATAAATCAGGGTACATATATTCAAAGAAAACATGTCTAGGTTATTTTGTCATCAAATTATGTTGCAAACCCCTCGCCCAAAGTCAGATTGTCCTCTGTCACCCTCTATCTAGTTCTCTGTGCCCCTCCCCCTCCCCCTAACTCTCTCCCTCCCTCCCTCCCATGTCCTCCCTCCCCCCACACCCTTGGTAACCACCACACTCTTGTCCATGTCTCTTAGTCTCATTTTTATGTTCCACCAATGTATGGAATCATGTAGTTCTTGTTTTTTTCTGATTTGCTTATTTCACTCCTTATAATGTTATCAAGATCCCACCATTTTGCTGTAAATGATCTGATGTCATCATTTCTTATGGCTGAGTAGTATTCCATAGTGTATATGTGCCACATCTTCTTTATCCAGTCTTCTATTGAAGGGCTTTTTGGTTGTTTCCATGTCTTGGCCACTGTGAACAGTGCTGCAATGAACATGGGGCTACATGTGTCTTCACGTATCAATGTTTCTGAGGTTTTGGGGTATATACCCAGTAGAGGGATTGCTGGGTCATAAGGTAGTTCTATTTGCAGTTTTTTGAGGAACCACCATACTTTCCTCCATAATGGTTGTACTACTTTACAGTCCCACCAACAGTGAATGAGGGTTCCTTTTTCTCCACAGCCTCTCCAACATTTGCTATTACCTGTCTTGTTGATAATAGCTAATCTAACAGGAGTGAGGTGGTATCTCATTGTAGTTTTGATTTGCATTTCTCTAATAACTAATGAAGCTGAGCATCTTTTCATATATCTGTTGGCCATTTGTATCTCTTCCTGGGAGAAGTGTCTGTTCATGTCCTCTTCCCATTTTTTTATTGGATTGTTTGTTTGTTTGTTGTTGAGTTTTATGAGTTCTTGGTAAATTTTGGATATTAGGCCCTTATCTGAGCTGTCGTTTGAAAATATCAGTTCCCATATAGTTGGCTGTCTGTTTATTTTGATATCAGTTTCTCTTGCTGAGCAAAAACTTTTAATTCTGATGTAGTCCCATTCATTTATCTTTGCCTTCACTTCTCTTGCCATTGGAGTCAAGTTCATAAAATGTTCTTTAAAACCCAGGTCCATGATTTTAGTACCTATGTCTTCTTCTATGTACTTTATTGTTTCAGGTCTTATATTTAGGTCTTTGATCCAATTTGAATTAATTTTAGTACACGGGGGGACAGGCTGTAGTCGAGTTTCATTCTTTTGCATGTGGCTTTCCAGTTTTCCCAACACCATTTGTTGAAGAGGCTTTCTTTTCTCCATTGTGTGTTGTTGGCCCCTTTATCAAAGATTATTTGACCATATATATGTGGTTTTATTTCTGGGCTTTCTATTCTGTTCCATTGGTCTGAGTGTCTATTTTTTTGCCAATACCATGCTGTTTTGATTATCGTGGCCCTATAATATAGTTTAAAGTCAGGTATTGTAATGCCCCCAGCTTCATTCTTTTTCCTTAGGATTGTTTTGGCTATTTGGGGTTTTTTATAGTTCCATATAAATCTGATGATTTTTTGTTCCATTTCTTTAAAAAATCTCATAGGGATTTTGATGGGAATTGCATTAAATTTGTATATTGCTTTGGGTAATATGGCCATTTTGATTATATTTATTCTTCCTATCCAAGAACAAGGAATATTTTTCCATCTCATTGCATCTTTTTCGATTTCCCTTAACAATGCTTTGTAATTTTCATTATATAGGTCCTTTACATTCTTTGTTATGTTTATTCCTAGGTATTTTTTTTTTTTTTTTTGCAATCGTGAAGGGGATTATTTTTTTGAGTTCGTTTTCTAATATTTCATTGTTGGCATATAAAAAGGCTATGGACTTTTGTATGTTAATTTTGTATCCTGCGACCTTACTGTATTGGTTTATTGTTTCTAATAATCTTTTTGTGGAGTCCTTCGGGTTTTCAATATATAGGATCATATCATCAGCAAAAAGTGATAGCTTTACTTCTTCTTTTCCAATATGGATGCCTTTTATTTCTTTGTCTTGTCTGATTGCTCTGGCCAGAACTTCTAGCACCACGTTGAATAAGAGTGGAGAGAGTGGACAACCCTGTCTTGTTCCTGATTTAAGGTAGAAAGTCCTCAGTTTTATGCCGTTTAATATGATGTTAGCTGATGGTTTATCATATATGGCCTTTATCATGTTGAGATATTTTCCTTCTATACCCATTTTGTTGAGAGTCTTAAACATAAAATTGTGTTGTATTTTATCGAAAGCCTTTTCTGCATCTATTGATAAGATCATGTGGTTTTTGTTCTTTGTTTTGTTGATATGGTGTATTACGTTAACCGTTTTGCGTATGTTGAACTATCCTTGAGATTCTGGGATGAATCCCACTTGATCATGATGTATTATTTTTTTAATATGTTGTTGTATTCGGTTTGCCAGTATTTTGTTTAGTATTTTAGCATCTGTATTCATTAGAGATATTGGTCTGTAGTTTTCTTTCTTTGTGCCATCCTTGCCTGGTTTTGGTATGAGGGTTATGTTGGCCTCATAAAATGTGTTTGGAAGTATTGCTTCTTCTTCAATTTTTTGGAAGACTTTGAGTAGAATAGGAACCAAGTCTTCTTTGAATGTTTGATAGAATTCACTAGTATAACCGTCTGGGCCTGGACTTTTATTTTTGGGGAGATTTTTAATAGTTTTTTCTATTTCCTCCCTGCTGATTGGTCTGTTTAGGCTTTCTGCTTCTTCATGACTCAGTCTAGGAAGGTTGTATTGATCTAGGAATTTATCCATTTCTTCTAGATTGTTGTATTTGGTGGCATATAATTTTTCATAGTATTCTACAATAATTCTTTGTATTTCTATGATGTCTGTGGTGATCTCTCCTCTTTCATTTTGGATTTTATTTATTTGAGTCCTGTGTCTTTTTTCCTTGGTGAGTCTTGCCAAGGGTTTGTCAATTTTGTTGATGTTTTCAAAGAACCAGCTCCTTGTTTTATTGATTTTTTCTATAGTTTTTCTGTTCTCTATTTCATTTATTTCTGCTCTGATTTTTATTATCTCCTTTCTTCGGCTGGTTTTGGGTTGTCTTTGTTCTTCTTTTTCTAGTTCCTTAAGGTGTGAAGTTAAGTGGTTTACTTCGGCTCTCTCTTGTTTGTTCATATAGACCTGAAGTGATATGAACTTTCCTCTTATTACTGCTTTTGTTGCATCCCAGAGATTCTGATATGTCGTATTTTCATTTTCATTTGTCTGTATATATCTTTTGATTTCTGCACTTATTTCTTCTTTGACCCATTCATTTTTTAGAAGTATGTTGTTTAGTTTCCACATTTTTGTGGGTTTTTCCCCCTCTTTTTTGCAGTTGAATTCTAGTTTCAAGGCTTTATGATCAGAAAATATGCTTGGTACAATTTCAATTTTTCTAAATTTGCTGATATTGTCTTTGTGGCCCAACATATGGTCAATTCTTGAGAATGTTCCATGTACACTAGAGAAAAATGTATACTCTGTCGCTTTGGGATGAAGTGTCCTGTAGATGTCTATCATATCCAGGTGTTCTAGTATTTCGTTTAAGGCCACTATATCTTTATTGATTCTCTGTTTGGATGACCGATCTAGAGCCGTCAGCGGTGTATTGAGGTCTCCAAGTATGATTGTATTTTTGTTAGTTTTTGTTTTAAGGTCAATAAGTAGCTGTCTTATATATTTTGGTGCTCCTTGGTTTGGTGCATATATATTAAGGATTGTTATGTCTTCTTGATTCAACTTCCCCTTAATCATTATGAAATGACCATTTTTGTCTCTGAGTACTTTTTTCTGTCTTGTAGTCAGCATTATTAGATATGAGTATTGCTACACCTGCTTTTTTTTGGGTGTTGTTTGCTTGGAGTATTGTTTTCCAGCCTTTCACTTTGAATTTGTTTTTATCCTTGTTGCTTAGATGTGTTTCTTGTAGGCAGCATATAGTTGGATTTTCTTTTTTAATCCATTCTGCTACTCTGTGTCTTTTTATTGGTAAGTTTAATCCATTTACATTTAGTGTAATTATTGACACTTGTGGGTTCCCTACTGCCATTTTATAAATTGCTTTCTGTTAGTTTTGTATCTAGTTTGATTCTTCTCTTTTGTTTTTCTATCATTTGTTTTTGTTTGTTTGTGTTCCATACTTCTTTCCTCTGTTGCTACCTTTTTTAAGTCAAGTGTTTTTGTGGTGGTTTTTTTAAGGGTGGTTACCATTAAGTAATGAAAAGGGTACCTACCATATTCATTGTAGTACCCTATCTTATAAGTATTTCTGCACTTCATCATCCTTTGCTACTGTTAATCTCCATCCTCTCCCCCCTTTTTTTCCTTTGTTGTCACAGTTTAAGTTTGGTTTTATTGTGTTCTTGGTGGAGCTGTTACTTGTGGTGTTGTTTTCTTTTGTTCTTTGAATCTGGTTGGAAAACCCCCCTTAGTATTTCCTGGAGTGGGGGCTTTCTGTTGATAAATTCTCTCATCTTTTCTGTATTTGTGAATGTTTTTATATCTCCTTCATACTTGAAGGATAGCTTTGATGGGTATAGTATTCTTGGCTGAAAGTTCCTCTCTTTCAGGGCTTTAAATATTGGGGTCCACTCTCTTCTAGCTTGTAGAGTTTCTGCTGAGAAATCTGATGATAATCTAATAGGCCTTCCTTTATATGTTGTACTCTTCCCTGGCTGCCTTGAGAATTTTTTCTGTGTCATTGGTTTGTGTCATCTTTATTATGATGTGCCTTGGAGTGGGTTTGTTGGGGTTAAGAAAACTTGGTGTTCTGTTTGCTTCTTGAATTTGAGGCTTTAGTTCCTTCCACAGGCTTGGGAAGTTCTCGTCTATTATTTGTTTGAGTATATTCTCCATTCCATTTTCTTTCTCTTCTCCCTCTGATATACCTATTATTCTTATGTTATTCTTTCTGATGGAGTCAGACAATTCCTGTAGGGCTTTCTCATTTTTTATTATTCTTGAGTCTCTTTCTTCTTCTCTCTGTTGTGCCTCAAGTTGTTTGTCTTCTATTTCACTAATCCTATCTTCAATCTGGGCTGTTCTGTTAGCTAAGCTTGTTACCTCGTTTTTCAGCTCGTGAATTGAGTTTTTCATTTCTGTTTGATTTGTTTTTATAGTTTCAATTTCCTTGGTAATATATTCTTTGTGTTCATTGAGTTGTTTTCTGATCTCCCTATATTGCCTTTCTGTGTTTTCTTGTATATCTCTGAGTATTTTTAAGATTTCTATTTTAAATTCTCTGTCATTTAGCTCCAAGGCTTCCAATATGTTAAGTCTTTTCTCCATAGATTTTTCCACATCTATTTGTGTTACCTCTCTTTCTTTTGTATCCATAATATTCGATTTCCTCTTTCTTATCGGCATCTGAGGGTGGTCTTATTGATAGCACTAATTAGAATTAATAAAGAGTAAAAAGAAAAAAAAAAAAGGGTAAAACACCCCACAAAAAAAAACAGTAATAATTTATTATTTCCCCCTTTTTTTCTCTCTTCTCTTTCCCTCCTCTCCCCTCCTCAGGGAAATATCGTGCCTATAATGAAGGGCCTGATTTGGGGTGAAGAGTTCAAGGGGCAAAAAAAAGGGAGTAGGGACCTACTAAATGCAAAAAAAAAAAAAAGGAAGAAAATCTTAGACAAGCATAAGATGATTTGCTTGTAAGTGATGGTCAACTAAGAGATATAATGAGAGGGATAAGAGGGAATCAGAAAAAAGGACCAAAAAAGAATAATAAAGAAGAAAAAATAAAAATAATAAGTAAAAATCTGTTGTATTAAGTGGAGCGAAGACTAAATACAATGGAGACCTTCGGTTGGGAGGACCCAAAATGCCACAAAAATAAACAAACAAGAGAAAAAAAAATGAAAACAAAAGCAAAAAAGAGAAATAAAGCCAAAAAAAAGCCTTGAGTCCCAAATTAACTAATTTGTTCGTGATTGAGGATTATATGGGAGGAAAGTAAAATGAGAAAAGAAAAAACGAATAGAAAGGAAAAAATAAGAAAAAGAGAAAAACGAAGGAAGAAATAAAATAGGAGGAGAAAAAAACAAAATAAAGCAAGACAAAAAAAAAAACAAAAGAGGAGAGAGTGAGAGTTAAGTGTTTTGGAGTATAACCTTAAAGGAGGGTGAGGATGAAGAAGAAAAATAAAATGCAACACTCATGGGTAGTGTAGTTCAAGAAAGGGGAAGCATAAGATGGGCAGAGAATAGAAGGACCGAGGTGGAGGAAATAAAGGCAAAAAGATAGAAGAAACAAACAACAACAACAACAACAACAACAACAAAATTAGTGGATCAAGTTGTAAAGTCTGTGGGTTTTTCTTGATTTTGAGAGGTTAACTTCTTCCTTTTTCTTTTCTCTCCCTCTTCCTAGTCGGTGACTCTGTACCCTAGGCTCTGCCCCTGTGTCACTCTTAGGTAGGGATTTGCAGTTGATGGGATTCTATGGCAATGTCATATAATTGGCTTTAGTCTTGCTGGAAGTAAAGGCTTGTTGGCGTTTGCAGGGTCCAACGATGAGAGAGTTTGCTTTCCTGGATTCTCTCTCCTAGTCTTCCCTTTCTGAATTAGCAGCCTGGTGATCCAGCTATTAGGCTGCAACTGCTTCTGCCTGGGGAGTAAGAGGCTCAAAGAGCTGGGAAATCCCCACTCTATCCCCACTCAGTGCAAGGCTTTGGGAAAGGCTCTGAGAGTCAGGGCCTCCAGTGTAATTCAGAAAGGGGGTGGGAGTCAATTGTTGTCAAGGTGACTGTTCAGCGCCTATCATTTAGTTGGACCTCTCAACCCAGGCTTTCCACACTTTGTAGCCTGTTTTTGCAGGGAAGAAGAGGCACTAGTCTCTGCTTACGACTAGTGTAGTATAGACCTTATTATCTGCCAAGTCCTTCTTGTTAGCGTTTATCCCTGAATATGGAGGCTCTATCAATCAGAAGTTGCCCCCGCCCCTTTAGCGAGAGGCACTAAAAAATATCACGCCTCTTGTCTTGGATCGCTGAACTGAGAGAGATCTTATCAATTAGAACCGAGGGTGTGCAGATTTTATGGGTTAAGCTAATTTCAGTGATTGGGTCGCAGCTGTGCTTCCGAAGGTATTTTAGGCTGCCTGCGCGTGCCCCTCCCCCAACGCTTGATTGTTAGCTTGAATGGCTGGGTGAGGTGCCCCGCCCACGGAGAGAATCTCCCAAGCCTCTCCCGCTCGCCCCGCCGCTGGCAGCTGGACCGCACCAGGCGCAGGATAATGGAGCCCCCTGGGTGTGCGGGCCAGCAGGGCGCCCTGGGCGCGTGGAATGCCCAAGGCACGCGCGCGAATGGGGCGCTCCGGGCACCGGTGGCCGGCGACCCCCCACTCGCAGTGTGCGGGCCGCTGGGAACGTCAGCGGTGCTCAACCGGACTGGGCGCGTGCGCGGTGGCCGCTCGCGGCGGCGGCGGCTCGCGGGGGCTCGCGGAGGCTCGCGGTGGCGGCTCGCGTCGGCCGCTCGCGGCAGCTCGCGGTTCCCAAGTATATGGGCTGACTCACCGCAGGCGCACTCCCTCGCGGCTTGAATGAGCGTCGCTGCTGCGGTAGCTTCCTCCACACCCTCGTCTCTCAGATTCAGGTGATAACAGTCCTTTTGCTTTCAGTTTGTGTGGAACTCCAGAATGCTCCGAGGATAAATTTTTCTGTTTCTAGTTGATAAATTTGTTGTGATTTAGGGGAGAGCTGTCGGACGCGCTTCTCACGGCGCCATTTCCGTGACGTCACTCCAGTTTAAATATTTTTTAAAAGGAAAAGAAAGCTTATAATTTGGTATTTGGTGACAAAAGGAATATTTACAAAGTTATACTGAGAGATAATTGAAAAGTTTTTTTGCCACTTGAATTAACTTCTATTTCCAAATTATTCCTGATCAAAAATGACTGAATGGACATCTTTGGAATTACAGGACATTTGCAATTCAGAAACATTGGTAAAAAACAAAATACATAAATAAATTTTGTGTAATCTTGGAAGATGATCTCAAACCCTAACATATGAACTTAAAATAAAATAATAAACATTATGTTATAGTAATACTCTTCTTTCCTATCTCCCAGTCTTTCTAAGTACATCTTGTCTTCTTCCAACATATATTTGAAGAAATTGAGACATCATTTCAGTAAGTATTCTGAAAGATGTCAGTCGTCTACATATATATCCTTGAAAGAATAGGAAGTTATTTGACTTGGATTGAAACTATATGTTCTGATGGTAGAGAAGTAGGAACTAATTTTAAAATTGGAAGATGTAGTTACCACCAGCTAACCACATCTTTTATGGCATCTACCTCTCAGTAGGCTAACAAAAATATTGTCTTGCTTCACCTCAAAACTGTTTGTGCAGTTTCCCGAGAAACTGCTCAAAATAATCAAAGGCAGCAAGCAAATTAGAGGTAAGGCAAAGAGGGACATCATGGGAAAGAATTTTCAGGAAAAGGCACTGTTTCTCCATGTTTATAAGATTTTAGATGCAAGTATTCACACAAACATCTTGCTCCACATCAAGAACCTCATGCTGGTTCTCTAAAAGGTAACCAGAAAAATTAAGACAGATAATTTGTATTTTGCATTTTGCCAAGAAAATGACTGATCAAGGATTTTCCAAGGCAAAATATTTGTGTTGTAAGCCAAGAGGACTTAATATCCTGGGATGTTAAACCGGATTCAGATTATAAGGGAGTGAGTCTGACAAACCATATTGCACTGGAAAAAAAATAAGGGTTGTTGCTGAAAAAAACAAATAAAAAATAAATTAAAAAACAATGAAAACAAAAGGATTCAATTGGTTTGAAAATTTATGACAAAATTTGTATTTAACATATTAATGTATTTAAGATGTAAACATATATAATGTATTTAAGATTTAAACATATATAAAACAGAAGAGTCTAATGAATTTCCAAATACTTGTCACTCATATTCACTGCTTATCAACTCATGAGCAATCTTGTCTAATTTATATGTTTAATCCCTTTTTCATTATATTTCCAAACCAGATCCTAGATACTTATCAATACATCAGTATATGCATTTAATAATACTTATTTAAAAATAAAGAGAGTCATGTTACAAAACAAAAAATAATGTTATATTATTAAAAAATAATATTAAAATTTTCAAATATTTCATTAATGTTATTAATTTTTATAGTTTATTTGAATCAGTATCCAAATAAGTTTTGTATTTATGGCTGGTTAATATATTTCTTAAAATTTTTAGATGCTTTTAAGTAGAGTTTTGGTTTTTCTTCAAAAAGAAAAAAAGAAGAATAAAAGTATTGGTGAGTATGTGAAAAATTGGTAACTTATACACTATTGGTGGAATGTGAAATGGTACAACTGCTATAGAAAACAGTGCGGAGGTTTCTCAAAAAATTAAAAATAAACCTGACCAGGCAATGGTATAGTGGAGAGAGCATTAGCCTGGGATACAGAGGACCCAGGTTTGAAATCCTGAGGTTGCTGGCTTGAACACGGGATCATAGACATGACCCCATGGTCATTGGCTTGAGCCCAAAGGTTGTTGGCTTGAAACCCAAGGTCACTGGCTTGAGCAAGGGGTCACTGGCTCAGCTGCAGCCCCCCTGATCAAGACACATATGAAAAAGCAATCAATGAACAACTAAGAAACTGTAATGAAGAATTGATGCTTCTCATCTCCTTTTCTATCTGTCTGTCCCTATCTGCCCCTCTCTCTGTCTCACTCTCTCTCTATCTCTCTTGCTAAAAAATAAAAATAAAAATAAAACTACCATATGATCCAGCAATACTATTTCTGGGTATATATTCAGAAAAATTGAAATCAGGATTTCAGAGAGATAGTCACACTCCCATATTCATTGTGGCAGTATTCATAATAGCCAAGACATGGAGGCCTGACCTGAAGTGGCACAGTGGATAAAGTGACAATCTAAAATGCTGAGTTCTTAGGTTCAAAAACCCAAAGTCACCAGCTTGAGCGCAGGCTCATCAGCTTGAGTATGGGGTTACCAGCTTGAGCAAAGGGTAACTGATACAGCTGGAGCCTCTTGGTCAAGGTATGTGTGAGAAGCAATCAATGAACAACTAAAGATGCTGCAGCTATGAGTTGATGCTTCCCAACTCTTTCCTTTTTTGTCTCTCTTTCTCTCTCTTGCTAAAAACAAATAACAGGAAAAAAACCCCAAATTTTAAAAACCCACAAAATTTTCTACAAATCACAGCATTGTAAAATAACTCAAAAGACAATGAAAGGCAGCCTGACCTTTGGTGGCACAGTGAGTAGAATATCAACCTGGAACCCTGAGGTCACTGGTTCAAACTTCTGGCCTTGCCTGGTCAAGGCACATATGAGAAAAAATTACTGCTAGTTGATACTTCCCACTCCTCCTCTGCCTTTCTCTCTCTCCTCTCTCTAAAATCAATAAAGAGAATCTACAAAAAAAAATAATATATATATATATTATGTAAGTGGTGTCATGTAATACTTCTCCTTCTGTGTCTGGCTTATTTTATTTAACATAATTTCCTCCAGGTTTAGCCAAGTTATTGCTTCTGGCAGGTTTTCCTTTGTTTTTATTGCTGAATAAAATTTTATTGTATTATATGCTATATTTTCTTTATCCATTTGTCCATTGATGGCCATTTCAGTTATATATATATATATATCTGAAGAAGTCAAGCTTATGGAAGCAGAATAGAATGGTCATTACCAGGGACTTGGGAAAGAGGGAAATGATAGATGCTGTTCCTGATATAAATCTTCAGTTATACAAGTTGAGTAAGTTCTACATAACCACTGTGCAGCATAGTATCTATAGCTAACAATAGAGTATTGTATACTTAAAAATTTGTCAAGAGGGTAGATCTCATGTTGCCTTACCATGATTTAAATAAATAAATAAAAGCAATATGAACTCATTTTAAAAGATTGTGAAATACTCCTAATAGTGAAAATAAGCGAAAGTCAGGAAATCACTCCTATTTCTTTAAGCCCAACAATCTCTGTTTAATAGTTAAGGAGAATTTCGTGCAAGTCATGGCATTCACTTGATTTTGCTTACTCAAGGTCTTGACAGTAAAGTACAATGAGGCCAGATAGCTACCTAAAATTTGTTTATTTTTTTAACATAAACATTTAGGAAACAAACAAACAAAAAAGAATGTTTGAAAATGATGTAATACAGGCTTTGAATAAAAATGATACATTATATTGAACCTATCATATGCTCCTAAGTAAAAAGGCATATTATAAGATTCCGATATTGTGTATGCTTCTGAGAGGATCCCTGTCCCATCTGGCTTACATTCTGCTTATTTAGGTTCTACTCATCCTCTTCTGTGTCCCAGCTGGACTTAACTGGGCTGGATCATTACACTGCATCAGTGTACTTACTAACTACCAGCCTCTGTTTATAACCTGACTTAGAGTTCACTTTGTGAGCAGCGATAAGACTATTAATAAAATGTAAAACCACTGCCATTAAGTAGTTAGCTAATAGTTCCTGTGGAATAGCTACACTTTCTATTTAAGAGGCCCAACTCCATAGCTTCAAGTAGCATGTGTTCTGGACTGAATGTACCACTTTCTGTTGTCTTCTCTAAGGCAGGGATGGATAGGATGGATGCTGTGTGTATTCAGAGAAAGAGCCACTTCTTAGTAGATGCTTAAATTGAAAATAATTCCCTCCACTGGACAAATATATGAAGCCTTTAAGACTTCTCGGACAAAACCACTAACCCGCTACTTTCCTCATGGTACGGAACATTCAGTGACTATTTTTAATTAACCAGGTCATATCTAATATCATGAAAACCACATATTAGTATCCAAAGACAACCAGAATTATTTTGGAACATTTAGTTCCCATCTCTTTAGAAGTTCTTATTGTAATAAAACAGTTGTTAATATACTATATATTTTTATCTATCTATTTATCTATGTATAAAATTCTGTATTTTAATATTTACAACTAGTACTTTAATCAGTATCTTCATTTGAAATAATTTGATGGTAGTTTCTTGTTGACAAACAAGAAGACAATAAAGAAATTAGGCATGATATCTAACCTCTGAAGTTATTTTATATAGTAAAACAGATTTAGAAAAATGTTTTTCATATTTTAACATGAACATGATAACTTAGGGATCTTGTTGAAAAAAAGATTCTGGCTTCATTACTTCTGGGTCAGAGATATCTCAGCTTGGATCCTGTTTTTCTAACACATTCCCAAGTGACCACACTTTGAGTATTAAGATTTTGGAGAAAGTCCTTGAACTACTACAATTGACTACAACATCAGAAAGACCCAATTTCCTCTCCTCTATAAGGCTGTTATCATAATGTGAGCAGCATCACTGGATTTCATCAGGATGCTTGACAAATTCGTGAGATTCGTTTTGTAGTAATGAAGAGGGCATGAAGAGTGTGGCAGGTGTGAGAAAAGAGGGTGGTTGGAAGGATCTCTGGTTGACTGACCAAATCCAAATCTTTATTATTAATGGGTTGATATATCTCTGAAGGTTTTTAAAATTTTTTTGAAGACCTCTATCCTGATTCTAGTCAGTGCAATAGTTTTAATAATGATTTGGGTGAGGACATGGATGAAAGTCTTATAAAATCTGCAGTTCCGATGGTCTGGGAGGGATCCCCAGATAATAAATGATGAGGGACAATAAGTGCACTGCACACTACAAGGTGTGATTCAAGTGAGGTAGTCTTTTGTTTATATTGTAAGATTGAGAAATTTTAAATGTTGTTATGACAAAACATACCCAAATGACTCTGGTAAGGTTAAAGTTTCCTTGAAAAAAATATAAGGCCTCCCACTAGTTCAAAATACAGCTGTACATGGAGAAGCACAGTACCAGCCAGGAAGAAGGGGCTCTAGCCCCAGATCTGTCGGTATCTGGCTGTGTGGCAAGGAGCAGGTCATTTCCCTTTTCTGGATCTCTGTTTTCTTAAATGGCCTTAAAATTCTGTAATTCAATAATACATCATCTTAGAAGCTATATAATTTTATCAACCAATGCCACCCCAATAAATTTCACTTTAAAATTTTATGATTCAGTATGCACAGATAAGAGACATGGCTTCACAACATTTCACGTGACTGGAGAGTGAGTCTATGAGATTGTTTTGTGCTTTTGGTAAGAACTGAATATATGCTACCTCAGGCGATGATGATGGATCAGAGCCCTCTAGAGAATACTCATCAGAACTGTGATGTAGCAGCCAAAGAAAAGTGATCTCAAAAAAGAACTAAGAAAACATAAAGGCAGAGTTGAGAGAGAAGAGGAAGATAATCATATCCAAGCCTGCTCTGACATAACGATTTCCAGAATAGATTTGGCTCCGTGCACTACTTTTAAAGACTCACAATAAAACTGCATCAAGGATAGTGAAAGAGCTAGTCTGTTATTTGAAAAAAGGATGAAAATAATGGAAAGGTTTAACAAACGTATATGCTTTGGTAGTGGCATGGGTGTATGTGACTCTGTGTGTGTGTGTGTGTGTCTGTGTGTGTGTGTGTGTGTGTGTGTAAGAAAGAGGATAGATAAAGTGTTTCATACTATATTTTCAAATATTTGAAAAATATTTGGGTGAGATTGGATTTATAGTTTGTGAACCTAGAGAACTAAACTAGAATTCTGTAGTTGTAAAGTGTAAAGAAAATCATTTCAAGTTAACACAAGGAGCTATCCATAGCAGTTAAAGTATGCGAAAGTGAACTGGCTTCTTGGGAAGCAGTGAGTTCTTTCTTCTGGGTGGACATTTAAGCAGAACCTGGGAACAGCATGGAGGAAAATGAAACATTGAGTCAAATGGGTTCTCGGTTGTTCCTTCCTTGGCTCTCTTGTTCATTTGTTCATTCATTCATTCCTTCATTCATTCACTTATCTGTTCATTTGTGTAAAAAGGCCTATGCTATTATGCCATCCATGTGAAAGTTTTAATAGAAAAAAGTTTGCACAATTTCAGTCCACTCTATTTAGTTGAAAGGAAAAAAGTGCTAGAAATCTGGTCAATTATTGTAGCTTATTAAATTTCTCTCTTTAAAGTGATTAATGCTGAATAGTTTCACAAAACAAGTAGCTTTTTGTTTTATGGAAAGTCTGGGTGAGTGATTTGTTGCTTACTAACTGCAACCTGTTAAAATTCAACAAAGGGCAATAAATATAAGTAGAGAGACAGGTGCTGTGGGAGGCACCAGGTGATATTTCCATGAAGGAGTGTCTGAAGATCAACAATCCAAGGCAGATCTTTCTTCTTACACATAATAGAAAAAAGGTAGTACACGGGAGCTATATTTAGGTAGATACTGGGGTTGTATAAGAAAAAGAATGACTTAGTTTATGCAGTGTCTTTTGCTATCAAAAAGATATGTATTATTCACATATAATTATTCATTAAAAATTGAGTTAAGGCCCTGGCCAGTTGGCTCAGTGGTAGAGCGTCGGCCTGGCGTACAGAAGTCCCGGGTTCAATTCCCGGCCAGGGCACACAGGAGAAGCGCCCATTTGCTTCTCCACCCTCCCCCTCTCCTTCCTCTCTGTCTCTCTCTTCCCCTCCCGCAGCGAGGCTCCAATGGAGCAAAGATGGCCTGGGCGCTGGGGATGGCTCCTTGGCCTCTGCCCCAGGCGCTAGAGTGGCTCTGGTCGCAAAAGAGCGACGCCCCGGAGAGGCAGAGCATTGCCCCCTGGTGGACATGCCGGGTGGATCCTGGTCGGGCACATGCCAGAGTCTGTCTGACTGTCTCTCCCCGTTTCCAGCTTCAGAAAAATACAAAAAAAAAAAAAAAAGTTGAGTTAAAAATTAAATAGTTGTTCTCAATGTCTAAAAAAATAGTTTCTAAATTAATACCTTCTTTTCTTATTATGCCTATTCTATACTGCAATCTGATAACGTTGTGTTTGCTGCTTTAAAAACACAAGTAGGGATCGTCCTTTTTAGTTTGATTATCAAATAATCTTTGAAACTTTTTTTTTCTCTTAATTGAGAAGCAGGGAGGCAGAGAGACAGACTCCCACATGTGCCTGACCGGGATCCACCCGGCACGCCCACCAGGGGGCGATGCTCTGTCCATCTGGGCCCTTGCTCTGTTGCAACTGGAGCCATTCTAGTGCCTGAGGCAGAGGCCATGGAGCCATCATCAGCACCCAGGCCAACTTTGCTCCAGTGGAGCCTTGGCTGTGGCAGGGGAAGAGAGAGATAGAGAGAAATGAGAGGGGGAAAGAGTGGAGAAGCAGATGGGTGCTTTTCCTGTGTGCCCTGGCCGGGAATCAAACCCAGGACATCCACACACCAGGCCAACACTCTACGACTGAGCTAACCTGCCAGGGCAATCCTTGAAACTTTTAAGTCAATTTGATTTTCTGCTTAAGCTAAAGAGATGTATACATTTTTAAAATCACTAAATGACCCAAAATAGGAAAACTGACACTAGACTATGTTCCAGGTTTATTTTGACATTTTTTTTCTGAAAAAAAATCTGATTTTATATATGTTTTATAAAGTCATGTTAAATAATACTACAATATCTCAATGAATCTGACTTTTCAAAAAAAGATAAATGGAAATTCATTTTATATTTATTACTCATAATTAGAATTAAATCCACAGGTTCAATTTGTACTGCTTACATGTAGAGCTTTTTGCTTATATTTGAAAATATTTAAAATAGGGAGCATCTGATGATCCAAAATTTAGTGAGGCTTATGAAATTTAAAGAAAGAGATTATTTTCAAGTATGGCCAATTTGTGGATAAAGCTCATTTCCTTTTGACAGTTTTCAGTAAAATCCTTGATTGACCTAAAACAGCAAAGGAGAACGTTCATGTATGTTTTCATCAGAATACTATGTGGTGCGGTGAATTTACTTTGATTGACTATTAAAATTTTGAATACTTATTCAATCACCAGTATTTTTTTTGTGCTGATTTAAAACTTAATAAGACTAATATAACAGAATATTAAAATAAATATTTCTCTAACTGTTAAGCTTGAAACCGAATCAAGAGGATATTTTCATAAAGTCAGCAAAATTAAAACCATAAAAGATAAAAATTTTAAAATTTTATTTTTTGCTTCAATTCCAGCAACTCTCAAATCAACTGGATCTAATAGATCCTGAAGGACATAGGTATAGAATACTGTGAGAATCTTTTATAGTTTTAAACTCACTCTCATTTGGATATAAAACATGTTTCTCGAACTAGATAGAGGGTGACGGAGGACAATCTGACTTTGGGCGAGGGGTTTGCAACATAATTTGATGACAAAATAACCTAGACATGTTTTCTTTGAATATATGTACCCTGATTTATTAATGTCATCCCATTACCATTAATAAAAATTTATTAAAAAAAAACATGTTTCTCTTATTTTTGTATTAACTTTGAATAACTTGATTCATTAATCTATCTTTAACCCAATATCAAATTTAGTGTTCTCATTTGTAATTATTCATCATCTTATGTAAAACTGTCTAATGCAAAACTCTACCTCTTTTTCTAAGGTTAAGATCCTCCTATTACTCCCATTTCAATAGAAAACATAAAATTATCATCAAATACCTAGCTTTTTAACATCTAAAAAGTTATATTTACTTGCATGTTCTGAGCATGATTTTCCACGAAGATTCTCTCATTAATGTAATTTGTAGAGTTTAGCTTTGTAGGAATCTACTTGCCTGGGACCCATTATATCTAGAAAAATTGCTTTTGGTAAAGAAATAAAAGATATGCTTCATTTTGTATATTCTGTTTCATGGTGTAAAGGCTTGGTGAATATAACTTTATATTCATACAGCTGGACAGAGATACTTTTGCATTTTTCCTTTAATAGTTTCTTGACTTTAATCTTGCAAAGCTATTTGCCTGAGAGGCTATGATATACTATGATTGAGGGTGGGATCAATTTTTAAATAGAAAATAGGTGACTTACCTGTAAAGTTTTGCAATAAAAGTTACATAATAACAATGATGATGATGATGATGTAAGCTAACATTTGCTGAGCACCTCTGTACATAGATTAGCCTAAGTCATTTGTATATATTTACTTATATTCATTTATGGAATACATATGAGGTAGTTATTCACTAACTCCATTTTAATAATGAAGAGACTGAGACACACACACACACAAAATGCTCTGTACCTTGCCTAAGATCCCTGAGCTAGGGCTAGAACACATGTAGTTCAGCTCCATGACTAAACTTTACCATGGGCTTAGAACATGTCTAGAAACCAAGCCTACACAGTAATCAGTTTAATATTCTGGTATTCATCTATTTGAGTCTGTGTTGAGGTTGAGTGCATTAATATCACTGCTACAGAATAAGTCCTACCCAAAAGAGGTGTTTTTGGTGGAGAGTCCTAGAGCCAGAAAGTGGTTTCTCCCCCAGGCTTGGTAATACAGGCAGCATGAGAACTCATCAAGTGCAACTTACAAAATGACCTCTGATTGTAAAATGGTAAGGTGGTAAGGACACTCCTTGGAATAATATTTAGTTAAGAGTTTATAAAGAAAATTAAATACTCATAATATCCTAATCTAAAAATTAAAGAGTATATGTTTACAAATATAACATGATAAAATTATAATACTTGGAGCCAAACAATACAAGTTCATTCATGAAACTATTACTAATTTGAATTAGTGTGACATGGAGTAATTTGCTAAACTTCTATGAGATTTTGTTTTCTCGTCTCATAAATAAACTGAAGTAGATCCAAAGGTCATTTTTGCTGTTAGAATTTTGTTATACAATTTAAAATTTTCTCAACAATTGAAAAATCCCATTCTAATTAAAACACATTTTACATCTTATGGTTTGTAAATATTCATTGGAAACCAAAACGCCATAAATCAATTTACAAAAATTTCATCAGAGCTCATCCAAATTTATGTTTTATAATTACATAAAACATAATTTAAAATATATTTTGATTTTACCCTGGAAAATAACAGAGAAAATCTTTATATAAAAAATAAAGTAATAAAATTAGAATGCAATAAATTCTCATAATTACTTGGAAAGGCATAAAGTTTAGAAAATTTTGTCTATTTGAAGGTTGCTGGTATACTTGAGTCAAATACAACTTGAAAAGTTTTAGATCATTTTATGAATGAGTATTTGAATTTATATGACAAGTTAATGAAAGATTAGTCCAAGTGTGTCTTTGAACAATACAATGAGGCACCATTCACCCTGAAATGCCCTTATCTTTTGAGTAATCTGTCATCTTAAAATAAAGGCTGTATCTTGTTACTGTCAAATAACCCTACTCATTTCTGCATTGATTTATCTTCATTTTATAAGTGCAAATGTTCTATCACTATTCAAATATAATTGAGTGCTACTAGAATAAGTATGAAAAAACATTTAAATTTCAAGGCATGATAGTAAAGTATTCTGATGTTTTCCCTAAATATATATTTGCTATTTTTAAAACAGATAAAGAAAGGACAATGTTTTTTTTTCATTCTTTCATAAAATTAAAAGAATTATATTGTTAGGAATTATGGGTTTAGTGGCATAAATTTTATTCTTTTGCCAAATCTATGTTAATTATTTTCAGAGTGAATCAATGAATTTTGGAAATAAAACAAAAAACAAGTTGTCTATTTTCTTTTCTTAGATTCAGCAGAAAACATTAAAATAAAAAAAATTCCCAAGAATAATTATTGGATAACCTAACTTCAATTCTAATAAGAAATTGCTTTATGCACTCTAAAGTGTTCTATCATCAAGTACCACAGGATGGGAAGGAGAAATGATCTAGAATCACTGACAAAGTTTAAATGTATATTTTGGGGATCTCTGAATGCATTAAACATGAGCTGTCATTCTGGTAGAGTTTATAAGAGTCTTTGATATGTCATTCTATGAGGCGTTGGGGTGGGAATCGCTGGGAAACCCACTGAAAAGGCCATAAATGTAAAATCATTAAGTCATATCTTTTTGATTGGCTTTCTGTGTAAATTAATACCTTAATCTCTGTTTTCTAACAACAACTTAATTATTAATTCACTTATACACACATTCATTTAGTGATTACTAAAAATTGTGCCTATTTTTCTTACAGAATACACGGCAGTTTAATAATAACCTAGTGGTTATAAAGGTGTGGATAGAAATTTTATATGAAAGACAGGCCATGAAGGAGAAATTGAAGGTGAGTCACCTGGTAAGGGCTTGCTGACTGCCTATAGGCCTCAAGGGTAGGGTGAACCTGGTGATGCTATCAAAGTCTAGCGTCGGCTCCTCAACATTACCTGTTCTGAAACTAGAATATATAGCACCTTTTGGTAGTCTGTCTCTGGTCATTGGACCAATGCTAATCAAACCTAATTCTACATTATTGATTTTTAGCCTTTTTCACCTCATGGCACATATAAACTAATTACTAAAGTTTGGCAGTACTCCAAAACCTGTATTTATTTTACCAATCTGACAAAAAAAGTAGGTATAATTTTGATTCATTTACTCTGAATGGCTATTGATGTGTTGGCTGTTCTCATTTTTTAATTTGTTAGTCTGAGAGAAAAGAGGTCAGTGCCCCTGATTCAATAGTCAGGTATTGCCTGTTTTAGAAATTTTTGCAGCATGCTGGTGTGCAGCAGCATACCAGTTGAAAATCACAGCTCTGGACTTATGTGTAAATCAGAATGCAGTTATTTCTTTTGTAGTGAAGCTGGTAATCTTTTATCAATGATGAAAATGATCAATCACACTAATGAAAGCATCTCCTTCTTCCAACTTTTAATCAGAATTTGGCTGTCTTAGTAAAGAATAAAGCCAAAGATGGTGGATATTCTAAAGAGGATTTGACTGAAATGTGCTAACCTCATAGCAAAATACAGCTCTAGAATTTTCAAGTTCCCTAAATTCAGACATTGCTTCATTTTCTTTGCTTGTCCCCCAAGTTCTGTTGATACTTTCTTACTTAGATGTAAATATTTCTGATTGAGCCAATTTATCTGTTCCTAGTCAAGGAACTATTCCAGAGACAGGAGACATTCGTCTCTTCCCATCATGTGCTGATTTATTTCTCAGAAGACAACCTTGTCTTCTTTATCTCTGATATTCTTGGGGGTCACCTCATTTTGTCCTCACAGACTATAATAGTTCTCAGAATTTTATGAAAGTTGAAAGATGTACAAAAGTATAATTTAGAGCACAAAATTTTGTGAAAATAACAAGTGACTAGAAAAAGAATTTGCAAACTGATATAATCTGGATTTATGTGGACAAGTCCTGCTAGAGGTGAGGATGATGGAGACGCAAAGACCTGACTCCGGGGACCAGGTTCAGTGACGCAGATCCACTTTACTCAGGAAGTAAGCTAGCTTATATATATAGGTTCAGCCTATAGGGTGTTATAGCATGTTCCTCAAAGCCAATGGCTGAAAAGATCAAGGAGATGCGTGGTTCGCACTGAGTCACTTCCTTATAGTGGGCGAGCTCCCTTCCTGGGTGTGCCCAGGAGGGTTCTGGGAGTTGGAGTATTCTCACAGCATTGCATCAGCCATAGCTGCTAGGAATGTGCTCTGCATTCCACCCACATATTTAGGCTGAGGAATAGTTTTTAAACATTTCAGGACTGGGTTTTAGAAGCATAGGCACACTGATACTGTTACTTCTTATGACCATTCTCTTAGTTGAATCAGTGAGCATAATGAGCATAATCTGATTCAAGTAAATTAAATGATTTTGGACATGTGACTGGATCAGGACTAATGATTAGTGTCTTATACTTTAGAGTTTGTGATAAATAGAAGACTAGAATCTTCAAAAGTTATTTTGAGCTTATAAAAGTTAAAAATGGGTGCTTGCTTCGGCAGCACATATACTAAAATTGGAACGATACAGAGAAGATTAGCATGGCCCCTGCACATGGATGACATGCAAATTCATGAAGCGTAAAAAAAAAAAAGAAAGAGAAAAAGAAAAAAAAAGTTAAAAATGGGACAAGACTCTCTTCTCCCATTTCTGAAGTGTAACTTCTCCCTCCTGACAGTGGTGACTTTCTGTATTGGGTTCTACTTCAGGGACCCCAATCATCTCCACTCCCTTCACAAGGAGAACTTTAAAAGTAATAGAGGGAACTGCCTTGCTCTCTTTTGTCCAACATCCTAAGTAGGCCTGGTCTGACAAAATATTAGCATCAACTAAGTAAACAGACAAAAGGTTTTATATATATATTTGGTTTGTTTTTTATTGAAGGACCAAGGAGATTTTAGAAGTTTAACAATCGCAGGACAAATATTGAAACTCTAATTAACATCCTCTTGTAAACAAGAAAAAATGCTTTAAAACTTAAAATTTTGAAGGAGTATGTCATCCAACAACATCTCTCTCCACTACTAACCTGTATCTTTCTCCTGGTGTTCTCTTCACCAGTTAGACAATGAAAAGCTCAATGGAGGAGCACAGTCCCCACACTAGAATACCTACTCTCTCTGCAGACACCAACTGGGGGTTCAGAGGGTGCCAAAACTACCCAGAAGGTTGATAATTCACTAGGACTCACAAAACTCACTGTAAGCAGTTATGATTTATTACAAGAAAGGAATAAAGATTAAAACCATCTAAGGGAGGAATACACTCCAAAAAAGTATGAATTGTGGAGTTTTCATTGTTATCTCTCTATGGAGTTAGAACGTATTATTTTCTCAGCATTTATGTGTGACACATTCCTACAGAACAGACCTCAGAGAACACTGCAGAAGTTGGGCAGGCTAGGCTGTAGGCTTTTTAACAAGGGAGAAGCCTGCAGAGGGCAATCCCATGGAACCCTAAGGCAAATTTACCTAAACATACCCAGGGAACCTTAGAAAGGAGCCTGAACAAAAGTCAACATGCCCTCCTACTTGCTTAAGCTGGTGGCTCTGGTCGGCAGAGCTTTCATACTCAGGGCTGTACGCTAAAAGGAAGGACTTGGCAGTTTTTAAGACCTCCTGTTCTGCAGGCAGCGACTGGGGCATCTTCCTGCCAGCCAATATAGGTTAAAAAGTGCAAAAAGCCTGGGGAGAGTGGTTCCACAGAGTGCTGAGGCATACTAGACATACCTGAAAGCTCATAGAAAGACACCTTGAGAGCAATTGGCTCCCAGGCCTGCCTGATTATGCTGGCAGCTCTGGCTGGCAAAGCCTTACCCAGAGCCCTGTGCTGAAGGGGGATTTGCCAGCTCTTAGGGCCTCTTACTCTCCAGGCAGTGGCAGGGGCAACTTCATAGCTGGATCACCAGGCTGCAAATTCAGGAAGGAAATATTTGGAGAGAGGCTCCAGGAAAATGGACCCTCCCATTGTTGGAGCCTGCAAATGCTAACAAGCCTCGAATATCAACAAGACTGAGGCCTAGTATATGACATTGCCATTACTTTTCACATCAACTGAAAATCTCTACCTAAGTGTGCCACAAGGGCAGAGCCTGGGGCACAGTGCCACTTACCAGGAAGAGGGAGAAGAAAAAAAAAAAAAGAAGATAAGCTCTCAAAATCAAGAATAATCCACAGTCTCTATAACTTTTTTCACTTTTTTTTTGTTTCTTTCATTTTCTTATCTTTATATTTTTCTTCCACCTTGGTCCTTTTATCCTCTGCTTGTCTTATTCTTTTCTCTTCATCTTGAAATACATTATCCATAGGTGTTACATTTCCCTTTTTTTTTTCTTTTCTTTTTTCTTTCTATGAGGGTTACACTCCAAAAACCTTAACTCTGTTTGTATTTTTCTTCTTCTATTTTTCTTTTTCTTTTTTCTCCCTCTCTATTAGTTTCTCCTTTTCTCTTTCACATTTTCTATCATTCAATCCTCACTCACAAACAAATTATTTTATTTTGGATTCAAATTTTTTTCTTTGTGGCATTTTGTGTGCTTTTTACTTCACTTTTTAACTCATTAGCATTCCCCCCAACCCTGGCTCTCCATTCTATGTAGTTTCTGTTCCACTTAATACAATAGTATTTTTTTCTTTTTCTTGTTTTCTTTTTACCTATTTAACTATATCTCTCATTCAACCATCATTTACAAGCAAATTGCTTTATTCTTGATCCAAATTTTTTCTTTTTATGCTTTTTGTGTGTCCTTACCTCATTTTTTACCCCTTTGTCACTTCTCCCTAACTCAAGCCCTCCATTCTAGGTAGTTTTTGTTCCATTTAGCACAATATAATTCTCAGTTTTTCCATAATATTTTCTCAAAAAAAAGAAATAATAATAATTTTTTTAAATTATTTTTATCTATTTTTTTACTTTTTATTCTTTATTAATTCTCATTAGTGTTATTAACAAAACCACACTCAGATGCCATTAAGAAAAAGGAAATCAAATATCATAGATACAAAACACACAGATGTAGCACAGATAGATGAGGAAATATCTATAGAAAATAATTTTAATATATTGGAAACCTTGGAGTTAAATGACAGAGAATTTAAAATAGAAATCCTAATAATACTCAGGGATATACAAGAAAACACAGAAAGGCAATTTAGGGAGCTCAAAAAACAACTCAATAAATAGAAAAAATATATTACCAAGGAAATTGAAACTATAAAAACAAATCAAATAGAGATGAAAAACTCAATTCATGAACTGAAAAATGAGGTAACAAGCTTAGCTAATAGAACAAGCCAGATAAAAGAGAGAATTAGTGACATAAAAGACAGGCAACTTGAAGAACAACAGAGAAAAGAGGAGAGAGACTTATGAATTTAAAAAAATGAGAAAGCCCTACAGGAATTGTCTTATGTTTTTCATCAAAAAGAAAAACATAAGAATAATAGGCATATCAGAAGAAGAAGAGAGAGAAAATGGAATGGAGAACATATTCAAACAAATAATAGATGAGAACTTCCCAAGCCTATGAAAAGAACTAAAGCCTCAAATTCCAGAAGCAAACACCAAGTTATCTTAACCCCAACAAACCTACTCCAAGGCACATCATAATGAAATTGGCACAAACCAATGACAAAGAAAAAATTCTCAAGGCAGCCAGGGAATAGAAGAATACAACATATAAAGGAAGGCCTATTAGATTATCATCAGATTTCTCAGCAGAAACTCTACAAGCTAGAAGAGAGTGGACCCCAATATTTAAAGTCCTGAAAAGAGGAACTTTCAGCCACGAATACTATACCCATCAAAGCTATCCTTCAAATATGAAGAAGAAATAAAACATTCACAGATACAGAAAAGATGAGGGAATTTATCACCAGAAAACCCCCACTTCAGGAAATACTAAAGGGGGTTCTCCAACCAGATACAAAGAACAAAACAAAACCACAAGTAAAAGCTCCACCAAGAACACAAAAATAATCAAATTTAAACTGTGACAACAAAAACAAAAAAGAGGAGAGGACGAAGATTAACAGTAGCAAAGGAAGATGGAGTGCAGAAGCACACATAAGAAAGTGTACTACAATGAACATGGTAGATACCCTTTCCATTACTTAATGGTAACGACCCTTGAAAAAACCACCACAGAAGCACATGACTTGAAAAAAGAAGTAACAGAGGAAAGAAGTATGGATTACAACCAAACAAAAACAAATGATAAAAAAACAAAAGAGAAGAATCAAACAAGATAAAAAACTAACAGAAAGCAATATATAAAATGGCAACAGGAAACCTTCACGTGTGAATAATTACACTCTCTGTAAATGGATTGAACTCACCAATAAAAAGACACAGAGTAGCAGAATGGATTTAAAAAAATCCAACTGTATGCTGCCTACAAAAAACACATCTAAGCTACAAGGATAAAAACAAGTTCAAAGTGAAAGGCTGGAAAACAGTACTCCAAGCAAATAACATCCAAAAATGAGCAGGTGTAGCAATATTCATATCTAACAATGCTGACTACAAGTCAGGAAAAGTAATCAGAGACAAAAATGGTCATTTCCTAATGATTTTGGGGACACTGAATCAAGAAGACATAACACTTCTTAATATATATGCACCAAACCTAGGAGCACCAAAATATATGACAGCTACTGACTTACCTAAAAACAAAAACTGACAAAAATATAATCATATTTGTAGACTTCAATCCACCGCTGACGGCTCTAGATTGTTCATCCAAACAGAAAATCAATAAAGAAATATTGGCCTTAAATGAAACACTAAAACAATTGGATATGATAGACATCAACAGGACATTTCATCCAAAGTGACAGAATATACATTTTTCTCTAGTGTACATGGCACATTCTCAAGAATTGATCATATGTTGGGCCACAAAAATAACATCAGCAAGTTCAGAAAAATTGAAATTGTACTAAGCATATTTTCTGATCATAAAGCCTTGAAACTAGAATTCAACTGCAAAAAAGGGATAAAAAAACATAAAAAAATGTGGAAACTAAACAACATACTTTTAAAAAATGAGTAGGTCAAAGAAGAAATAAGTGCAGAGATCAAAAGATACATACAGACAAATGAAAATAACAATATGACATATCAGAATCTCTAGGATGCAGCAAAAGCAGTGATAAGAGGAAAGTTCATATCAATAAAAATGGGAAGAGGACATGAACAGACACTTCTCTCAGGAAGAAATACAAATGGCCAACAGATATATGAAAAGATGCTCATCTTCATTAGTTATTAGAGAAATGCAAATCAAAACTATAATATGATACCACTTCACACCTGTTAGATTGGCTATTATCAACAAGAAAAGTAATAGCAAGTGTTGGAGAGGCTGTGGAGAAAAAGGAACCCTCATCCACTGTTGGTGGGAATGTAAAGTAATACAACCATTATGGAATAAATTATGGTGGCTCCTCAAAAAACTAAAAATAGAACTACCATATGTCCCAGCAGTCCCTCTACTGAGTATATACTCCCAAAACTAAAAAACATTGGTAAATAAAGACACATGCAGCCCCATGTTTATTGAAGCATTGTTCACAGTAGCCAAGACATGGAAACAACAAAAAGCCCTTCAATAAATGACTGGAAAAAGAAGATGTGGTACATATATACTATGGAATACTACTCAGCCATAAGAAATGATGACATCGGGTCATTTACAAGTACATGGATGGATCTTGATAATATTATACGAAGTAAAATAAGTAAATCAGAAAAAACTAAGAACTGCATGATTCTAAATATAAGTGGGACATAAAAACGAGACTGAGAGACATGGACAAGAGTGTGGTGGTTATGGGGGGGAGGTGAGGGGGGAGGGGGGAGGCGAGGGGCACAAAGAAAACCAGATAGAAGGTGACAGATGACAATTTGACTTTGGGTGATGGGTATGCAACATAATTAAATGTCAAAATAACCTGGAGATGTTTTCTCTGAACATATGTACCTTGATTTATTAATGTCACTACATTAAAATTTAAAAAATAAAGAATTCAACAATATGTGACAAAATGGGGTTTGGGGTTTAAATCAAGAATAAAAGGTGGTTTAAAATCTAAAGATTGGCCCTGGCCAGTGGCTTAGTAGATAGAGCATCAGCCCAGCTTATGGACATTTCAGGTTTGATTCTCAGTCAGGGCACACAGGAGAAACGATCGTCTACTTCTCTTCTCCTCCTTCTCCTTTTCTTCTTCCCCTCCTGCAGCCAGTGGCTTGATTGGTTTGAGTGTCGGCTCTAAGTGCTAAGAGTGGCAACCATCATGTCAGCCTCAGGTGCTAAAAATAGCTCAATTGATTTCAACATTTGCCCCAGACCAGAGGTTGCCAGGTGGGTCCTGGTGATGGTGTATGCGGGAGTTTGTCTCACTATCTCCCCTCCTTTCACTTAAAAATAAAAGAATAAATAAAATAAATAATAAATGAAAAGAAAATTTAAATTTTTATTTATTGATTTTATGGGAGGTGGGGAAGCAAGGTGAGAAGTATCAACTCATAGTTACTTCACTTTAGTTGTTCACTGATTGCTTGTTGTATATGCCTTGAGCAGGCAAGCTCAGGTATTTGAACCAGCGACCTCAGTGTTACAGGTTGACATATTATCCACTAAGCCACCACAGGCCAGGCTAAAAAGAAAATTTAACCTGGATAGAAAACTCTGGGAAAGCATCCCTGGGAAGTGACAATGGAGCTAAGAGATGGAAGGATGAATAAGAGCTAAATAGGTCAAAAGAGAGTCAAGAGCATGCCAAGCGGAAGTACTGAGATGTGAATGTGGTCTGAGTTGGGAGAGAGCATGGTTAGTAACAGACCAGTGTTGTTGGAGAGAAGAGGGCAAAGGCAGCAGTAGACAGGGAAATGAAAGGGTAGCTAAGGTAAGCACTTGCAGGACCTCTGAAGCCACATTAAAGGATTTCTGTTTTGATTCTGAGAGCAATAGGAAACTAAAAAATTTATTAACTAGGCTGAGGTTCCCCAGAACATGATCCATGTATATATTGGTCAACTCATCTGCTTAATGGAAGCGAGGAGACAAGTTAGGAAGCTTTTATGATTACAATAGCTTGGATGGAGGGTACTGCAGAAGTAGAGATAAGTAGATGAATCTGGGAGACATTTAAGTGGGAAAGTTGACAAGATTTTAACATGGGTTAACCTTGGGAGGTGAAGGAGAGGGTGATGTCAAAGAAAAATCCAAGATTTCGGGCTTACCTAACTGGATGGATGGTGGTGCAGTTGCCCAAAACAGGAAACACCGAAAGTAGAATGGTTTGGGTGGGGAACTGGGGATGCTACCGCTGGGCAGATAAAGATAAATAATTCAGTTTTGAAAATGTTGTGTTGGAAGTGCATAACTAATGTACAAGAGAATATGTCAAGAGAGTAGCTATACATAAGTATCTGGAACTTAGAGGCTCAATCGTAGATAAATGACAATAAGATATCAGCACTAGGCAAATCCATATGTATATTTTTGCATTTGTTTTATTTTCGCACTGAACATTTTTTAAAGAAATTCCAACCTTACTTAAGCTAAAATAAAGGTTTGAAGGAGGCTTTTATATACTTCCGTCAAACAGAATTGGTAGAGATCTAAATGCCCTTTCAAATGGCTTCATTGGCCCAGATGTAGTGGTGAAAGCTGTGGACTCCACTGGAAAAAAAGCAGGGAGAACTAAGGTAACAGGATAGGCACCATCAGCAGTTGACTTAAAGGAGAGATTCTCAAACTTGTGTGTATCAGCATCAGCAGGAACACTTGGTAAATATGCAAATTATCAGGAGTTACCTAAAAAGATTTTTAATTTAGTGGGTGATTCAAATGTAGCCTGGGGACCTACATTTCAACATGTAACTGTTTTTTCTGATGAGATGGTCTGAGAAACATTTTTCTCGCTTTAAAAGATTAGTGCTCATGGGGACTTCTTGTTCTATCAAAACCAACCAAGCATCTTAATCATTTATTTAAAGGTTGATTTTTATCCCACTGATTTTATGTGACATCTTTATTATATACTAACTTCCTTATATATATTTGGGTCCATTCATGGATTTTACATTTTATTCTATGTACCATTCTTTTTTTTTCTTTTATCACAGAGAGAACTGGTCATTATTAAGGCTTTATCATGTGTTAGTATCTGATACCTTCATTGCTCTTCTAAGAAACTTCCTTTTATTTTTTCTTGTTTTATTTCTTTATATGAACTTTAGAATCCATGTGTTCTTTTTGTCCTCATTCCTTTTTTTCTGTCTTTCCCGTCCTTATTTATTTTTTCACTTTTCTATAGGAACATGCTAAACTTCTTAGCCTCATCCTCACATAAGCCCAAGTTCCTGCTCAGTAGAGGGAGAAAGGAAAAATTTGAGGAGCCATTATCCTACTTCTTAAGACAAACTTGATTTGCCTGTGTTCAAGAGAAAGCCAAATCAAAGGAAAAAAAACTATTAATATCTTTAAATGGGAATCATATTAAATTTATAAATTACCTTAGGTAAAACAAAAATTTTTACAATTTTAAATCTTTTTATTAAAAAACATAGGATAGTAAAAATCTTTGTGTGTGTGTGTATGTTCTTTAGGGATGTTTTAATGTTTTTCTTATAAATGTTTTATACATCTCTCATTAGATTTGTTTCTAAGTGTTTTATCATTTTGTTGCCATTGAAGATGAGATTTTCCTTCATTATATGCCTCAGTTATGTGTTGCTTATATTTCTGAAGGATATTAATTTCTACATACTATTTTTATTTCACAATTTTTTATTAAAGGCTCTTATTGCTTATAGTACATTTTTTTTTGTATTTTTCTGAAGCTGGAAACGGAGAGAGACAGTCAGACAGACTCCTGCATGCGCCTGACCGGGATCCACCTGGCACGCCCACCAGGGGGCGATGCTCTGCCCACCAGGGGGCGATGCTCTGCCCCTCCAGGGCGTCACTCTGTTGCGACCAGAGCCACTCTAGCACCTGGGGCTGAGGCCAAGGAGCCATCCCCTGCGCCCTGGCCATCTTTGCTCCAATGGAGCCTCACTGCAGGAGGGGAAGAGAGAGACAGAGAGAAAGGAGAGGGGGAGGGGTGGAGAAGCCAATGGGCACTTCTCCTGTGTGCCCTGGCCAGGGAATTGAACCCGGGACTTCTGCACGCCAGGCCGACGCTCTACCACTGTATCTTACATTTTTAGGTGAATCTTGGAGTATTCTTTAGCTTTATAATAAAAAATACCGAGAGAAGTATCATCTCCCAGTGTCATGGCCGTGATTTATCGACTTGTATAAACTGCACCAGATAATACTGCCCATATTAAAATGTTATCATGTGGAGAAACTGTTGATTTTATTAAGTGTTGTTATGAATAATGAGCATTGGATCTTGTTAGAAGTCAGTTTAAAATCTAAGGAGAAGATCTGTAATCCTTCTGTATAATATTAGTTCTACTTATAAATATATTTCTTAATATTGAACTATACTTATATATTTCTGAAATAAATCCTATTTAAGGTGATAATAAATTCTGTTTACTAATATTTTACTTGAGATTTTGTCTTATATTCATAGATAAAATTACAGTGTAATTTAAAAAAATTCAGTGAAGTTTTAGGGTAATTTGACCTTGACCATGGGTGGTTTCTTGACATCTTTCTCAGAGTTTTTGGTTTCCATACTTACTTCTCTTTCTTGTCAAACATGAACCTGGTCTAGACAATGTCTCTTGATCAGCCTGAATTCTGGCTCTTACATATGTGTTTTGGGACCTTCATGGCTTTCTTTGTATAACCTTCCTGGTTTTTTTTCCCCACTTGATGATCATCATGTGGTTGGTTTCTGTTCTAGGCTCCTGATCTTATTTAGACTGTATTCCAAATAATTCCTGTTTGTTTCCTCCCCACTTTCTGGATTTAACTTACCCCCCCCCCCCCCGCCAACCACTACCACAGAAACCAGCTGACAAAATTTTAAGGACCCTATATTAATTTGTCTGCTGGTAGATATTAAACAACTAGTTCTCTACTGCCCCCTTGAGGGCCTTGGCCACCACACACACTGTGGCCGGTCTTGTCTAGAGGGGTGTTTATCCTTTCCCGGCCTTCTCCCCTGAACAAGGACTAGGTACAAAGAATGGACTGTGCTAAGAGCCATGGAGAAGACAAAAATGACGTCATTCTTGCCTTCCAAGACCTTAAAGGCTAAATGGACAGAGAAGTGCGGCTCATCTCTGTGTTTTTAGGGAGTGGGGTGGTGAGGGAAGGTGATGTTAATCAGGCACCAGCATTAATGGAAAAATAGCTGTAAGGCCAAGGTGCCAAAAAGGTGGTAAAAAAAGATTGCTGTAATAGGTGAGAAAATGAAAAACAGGGGTCACTATGATAGTGATGGAGATCTCATGGAGGACATCAGAGCTGGGCCTTAGAGGGTAAGAAGATATGCCTGAGCCAAGAAGAAGGGGTTTCTTGTGGGAAGAAACAACTTAAGTGCAACCATCAGAAGCAGAAATATGTGAAGCACAGGAAGGGGATATTTTTTCTTGTGTGGAGGGCTTGATTGGGGCAGCAGGATGAGAGAGAGGCTAGAAAGGCAGTTTGAATCCAAGTTGTAGAGGAAGTTAGATTTACTCCATCACTATTAGGCTTTCCCTGAGAGCAAAATTTCTTAGTAGGTGAAGAGAGAGGGAAATTTTGAGGTGAGTACATGAAAGAATCAAGTACAGAGGGGAAAAAAAGAGTTCAAAGTAAAAATATTGTGTGTTAGGAAGAGGGATAAAAGAGAAAAAAATATCAAACCTACGATTTTTTTCTAGTTTCCTTATTCATGTACTGTGGAGAATGTGAAAGGATTAAATGCTATATGAAATAAATGATGCAATTCGTATCTTTGGAAATCTGTTCTGGGATGTATAATAGATGCTCCCACTACACAAACCCTCCAGAAGAATTATGTGTGTGTGTGTGTTTTAAACTAGTAGTTCGAGGCTAAGAGCTTTTGCATATAAACAATGCAGATGCCTGCTATTGCTGGAGCCATCAGTGGATCACAGACACCCTGACCTCCAGAGATATGTTCATCTTTCCAGTATTTGTTCATTGTATTTAGCCGCAAGAGCTCCTAAGCTGAGTTCAGTCCCTACATGGATCTTGTTATTCTAATAGATGCTCAGATGAGATCATCAGTGGGTTGTTTAAAAAAAAGTGATGTAAAATTTTCAGTTAAGTGAAAATAGCACTACACCTAACTTGTATAGTAGTTGTATTATTTATGTATTGCTACAATAACAAAGTACCCCCAAATTTAGTGGTTTCCCACAGCAGTAAACATTTATTATTTCACATAGTTTCTGTGGGTGAGGACATCATGAGCAGTTTAGCTGGCGGTTCTAGCTAGGAGTCTCTTGTGAGGCAGCCGTCCAGCTGTCAGCCATGGCCGCAATCTGCAGGCTTAACTGAGTTGGAGGAGTTGCTTCCAAGATGGTTCATTTCTAGGGCACGTCAGTTGGTGCTGGCTGTTGACAAGAGACTTTTTCATAAAGCTATTAGATGCTCTTATGCCATGGTGACTCGCTTATCCTAGAGTGAATAATCCAAAGAGAAGCCCCAATGTTTTATATGATCTAGCCTTGCAAGCCCCACATCATAATTTCCACTGGACCTTATTGCAAAGGTCAGCTTTATTTAGTGTGAGAAGAGACTACGCAAGGACGTGAACACCAAGAAGCGAGGCTCATTGGGAAGCTTTTTGACTCTGGTTATTGCAGGAGTTATATCGTACAATAGTGCTCTCTGGAAAATATAATTAGTTTCTCCGCTAAATTGCTACAGTAGAAAAAGTCACATATGTATGTGGCAGATTAGTGGATGTAAAATAATTATCTAGTTGGTATTTAAGATAAAAATGCTTTTTAAGTAAACACAAATGTAAATGATGTAATTCTAGTCATAGTTTGGTATTTCTTTAAAATAGCAAAATAAAAGTTTGCTATTTTATTTTATTTTAATTAATTTTTATTAAATTTATTAAGGTGACATAAGTTAATAAAATTATACAGGTTTCAGGTGTACAATTCTATAATATATCATCTGTATATTGTATTGTGTGTTCAGCACCCCAAGTCAAGTCTCCCTCCATCACTACCTATTTCCCCCTCTTCTCTTCTCCACTTCCCCCATCCCCTTTTCCTCCAGAAACTTCCCTACTGTTGTCTGTGACTATAAATTTTTCTTTGCTTAATCACTTTATTTTTCTCACCCAACCCAACCCCCATTCCTTAGGTCAGTTTGTTCCACGTATTCATGCCTGTTTCTATTTTGTTTGTTAGCTTATTTTGTTCATTAGATTCCACATATATGTGAAATCATATGGTACTTGTCTTTCTCTGACTTATTTCATTTAACATAATAATCTTCAGGTCCATTTATGCTGTCAATAAAGGTAAGATTTCCTTTTAATTATTTTGAGAGAGACAAAGAGAGAGAGAGAGAGAGAGAAAGAGAGAGAGACAAGGAGAGATAAACAGGAACTCTGTATGTGTCCTGACCAAAGAATTGAACTGACAACCTCTGTACTCTGGGAGGATGCTCCAACCAACCAAGCTATCCCACCAAGGCATTATTATTATTATTATTATTATTATTATTATTATTATTAAAGACAGAGAGGGAAAAGGGAAAGGAAGCATTAATTTGTTGTTTCACTCAGTCGTACATTCATTAGTTGCTTTCCATGTATGCCCTGACATGGGTTCGAACCCATAAGCTTATCATTTTAGGATAATGCTCTTAACTGACTGAGCTATCCAGCCAGGGCCAAGATTTCCTTCTTTTTTTATGGCTGAGTAGAATTCAATTGTTTAAGTGTACTACAACTTTTTTATCCACTCATGTACTGATGGGAACTTGGGCTGTTTCCAAATTTTGGTTATTGTAAATAATGCTGCAATGAACATAGGGGCGCATATATTCTTTTGAATTACTGTTTTAGGTTTCTTTTGACATACTCCCAGAAGTAGAATTGCTGGGTCATGAGGTAGTTCCAGTTTTAAGTTTTTGAGTTAATGTCATACTTCTTTCCACAGTGGTCGCACCAATCCGCATTCCCACCAGCAGTACACAAGGGTTCCCTTTTGTCCACATCTTCACCAACATTTGTTTGTTGATTTATTGGTGATAGCTATTCTTATAGGTGTGAGGTGATGATTCATTGTGATTTTAACTTTCATTTTTCTGATGATTAATGATGTTAAACATCTTTTCATATTTCTATTGGTCATATGTATGTCTTCTTTGGAGAAGTGTTGATTCAGGTCCTTTGTCCATTTTTAAATTGAATTGATTGTGGGTTTTTTTGGTGTTTAGTTGTATGAATGCTTTATAAATTTTGGATATCAAGCTCTTAACAAATGTATCAGTAAATTTGTTTTCCCATATATTAGGTTGTCTTTTTATTTTGCTGGTTGTTTTTTTTGCTATGCAGAAACTTTTTATTTTGATTTAGTCTCATTTGTTTATTATTTCTTTTATTTCCTTTGTCCAAGGTGATATATTAGAAAAAATATTGCTATGACACATGTCTGATATTTTATTGCTGTTTTCTTCTAGAATGTTTATGGTTTTGAGTCAAACATTTGAGTCTTTAATCCATTTTGAGTTTATTTTTATGTATGGTAGAAGAAAGTCGTTCAGTAATATTTTCTGCATGTATCTGTTCAATTTTCCCAACACCATTTATTGAATAGACTATCTTATCCCATTGTATATTCTTGCCTTCTTTGTCAAATATTAATTGACTATAAAGGCCTGGATTTATTTCTGGGATCTCTATTCTATTCCATTAACCTATGTGTCTATTTTTACACCAGTACCATGCTGTTTTGCTTTATGGTCTTGTAGTATAGTTTGATATCAGGTAGCATGATTTCTTTAACTTTGTTCTTAACATTTTGCTATTGTTATTTGGATTATTTTATGGTTCCAAAAATATACATTTTTTTTGGAATATTTGTTCTAGTTCTGTGAAATGCACCATTGGTATCTCAACAGGAATTGTATAAAATTTATAGATTGCTTTGGATAATACGGATATTTTAATGATGTTAGTTCTTTCTATTCATGACATAGTGTATGCTTCCACTTATTTGTTGAGGTTTGTCATTTACTTTAAACATTTTTGAGTGCATTTGTTTGTTGCATATTGAGTTTCAATAAGAATAACTTTATAAATACTCATTAATAAATTTTAGACTTCACTTTTTAGCAATATTATAGATTAGGTTATAAAGGAAGATTTCCCACTACAGCTCATATTAAAATAATAAATAACAAATGTTTTCATGTATGGCTAAGTTATGACTAAATTAGAGAATATTTTGAAGCCAGAAGTTATAAGAGAGAAAGAATCCATAAGGCTGAGCATGTCTTTGTAAGAATCTGGCTTGTTCAATATGTTCCACATATAAGTAAAATCATGTGCTTATCTTTCTCTGACTGGCTTATTTCACTTAGCATAATACTTTTCAGGTCCATTCATGCTGTTACAAATGATAAGATTTCTTTCTTTTTTATAGCGAAGTATTTCATTGTATAAATGTACCACATTTTTTAATTCACTCATCTACTGATGGGCACTGTCCTTCTTTTTTATAAGGGAGGACTTGCAAGAATAATAAGGATGTCCAGAGAATTCTAAGATAGTAATAGAGTAGGTAGACATCCCAAATGCCTCTTCCCAGGACCAAATTGGATTATATCCTAATTTAAGAACAATCATCTTGAAAAACCAACTTAGGACTAAATGAAGAGGAGTCATAACCAAGGAGTCACAGAAGCATATTGAGACTGGTAGGAAGGGCAGAGAAGCATAAAGGGCTGCCCTGCTCCCAGGAGCAAGCAGCAGAGGATCCAGAGGGAACCCAGACTGCAGGAAGATTTACCCTGAGAGATGAGGGTCCTAAGCCCCAGGCATGGCACCCCAGCCTAGAGCACTAGAGCCTAGAAGAGATGCCCACATAGCATTTGGTGGTGAAAAGAGGTGAAGTTTCTGCCTGCAAAAAAGAGATGGGAGCTCTCAGAAAAACAGGCTCCATTTTAAAGGGCCTATGCAGAAAATATCATTCACAGCTACTTTCCTGGGGCTCCAGTGAGGGAAGGCTGAGAAGACTAGAGTAACATAAGGAGAGTGTGAAGTTGGTGGCCCAGGGTCAGACACTGTGGGGGACAGCCACCCGAACCCCTGTGCTGTGTCATTCTCCAATGCTGTAATCTTTCTTGGGTGGAGCAGTCCCCTCCGTGTAGCATCAGCCTGGGGTAAAACAACTGCCCTACCCTCAGGAATATCTACTGCTCCACCCTATGGAAATTGGGTAGTTCTAAAAAGTAAACCAGGAAGCAGAGAACATGTCAGTGACTCAGTTTTCTGTGATTGAGGCCAGAGCTTTCTCCCATACTTTCCCAAAAATGTGACTGGTGCTTCTACCTCATGAGAGACTCAGTAGAAACTGTCCAGACTGTGGGCAGACAAAATCTCTGGGTTTCAGAGGCCATATCCACTGGACTCCTGGTGGCCACATCTTATTGAGGTCTATGAAAAGAGTCTGGACAGATTGATACCTGGGGCCATGGTGTGGGAACCACACCCACCACCCTTACTAATTCCTGAGTTGCCCTATGCGCTATACCATACCAGAGGTTTTTTCAGTGGCTGAGTCCAATAAGCAGACAGCAGACAGAGGCAGCAGGAGGTGATCTCAAAGAATCTTGGACCTTTCTCTGACTTGCTCCCAAGCCCAGTGTGGGTAAAAACCAGCCTAGGCTTGCGCCTTAGTATTTCCATGTGTACCTGGGCCCAGCAGAGTCAGCCACAAACTCTGGATTGCTTGTAGATCCAATAAGGTTGCTGAGGGTCACAAGCAGGATCCTACACTGATCTCCACCAGGTTCCGTTCAGGGAAGATTAGGGCTCGCATGTCCAATGGCTAGCAGCGGAGAGCATTGGTTCAGGACCTAATGACCATTGCTAGTGCTGTGTCTTAAGGGAGAGCTCATCAGACACCTGGCTCAGTTAAGGCAGTTCTGCTTTCTGTGGTCACCACCAGCACAGTGACTTACATGCATTGGAAAGAATAGGGCTTCACAGTTGGATGCTGTGGGTCCTGAATATCCTGCCCCGCTGGGCTAAGTTCTACAGGGGGAAGAGAAAGAGGCTTGGAGCATGGATATTCAAAGTGTGGCTCCCCTGGAGCCTATTGTTGGGACTGGTTGAGGGGCTTGCCACTTTCCTGGGGAGGGGGCACAGTCAGCCCTAAGGAAGGACTCTCTCGGTCTTCCTTCCTCAGAATACGGAATCACCGGTGGGAAGAACTTCTGCAGAGTGGACTGTCAACATCACTCAGTCTGAACCTGTTGCTGACCTTGCTGAGGAGAAATAGAATTAGAGTATCTAGCGGTGTCTAATGGATTGGCCTCTGGAATAGATTCCATTTTCTCCATACTGAGCTCCTGATCAAGAGACCCTAAAGCAGCAGTTCTCAACCTGTGGGTCGTGATCCTGATGGGGGTCCAATGACCAAAACACAGGGGTCACCTAAAGCCATCGGAAAATACATATTTATTAAAACACAGGCGACCCCTGTGTTTTGGTCATTCAACCCCCGCCGGGGTCGCAACCCACAGGTTGAGAACCACTGCCATAAAGTATGGGGTCCCACTAACATTTTATTCCCAACTTCAGCGGTCTTAACCCACCAAGTTTGAAACCTGTAGAGGGGTTGAAAGGGTGAGGCCTGTCTGAGCCCACACTACAGTCTTTCTATGGAAGACTCTAGGAAGACCAGGTAGCTGCAAGAGGAGATGGAGAAGTTGAAAAATGAAGGCACCTTAAAGAGTTAGGGCTTTTAAGGAGCTGCAGTCAGCTCTTAGCAGGAGGAAACTGATCCTTATACACAGGTTGGCCCCTCCCACACTACCCAGGCACAGAAAACACAAACAACAAAAAGATCAGTTGTTGCAGACAGGTAGCCCACAGCAGGTTACAGACCACAACGAACATCAACCCAAGAAGATCCAGAACCAACACAACCAGTAGTGGGTGGCAAACAGTACCAATGCTAGATTCAGCTAACTACACAAGTGGCACATGCAAAGAGGGTTACAGCAGCCACCATACGCTGTGGAGAAAAAATATGCCCAACAGAACAGACTTGGAAGCTAAATATTATGTTATTAAATAACAAATGTGTTAACAATGAAATCAAGGAAGAAATAAAAAATTTCTTTGAAACAAATAAAAATAAACATACAACAACTCAAAATTTATTGGACACAGCAAAATCAGTCTTGAGAATAAAGTTCATAACATTACAGGCATACCTTACGAAGCAAGAAAAAGATTAAATAAACAACCTAACCCTGCACTTAAAAGAACTAGAAAAAGAACAATAAATAAATCCCAGAGGAAGTAGAAGGAAGGAAATAAAGATCAGGGTAGAAATAAATAACATAGGGGCTAAAAAAAATACAAAAGATCAATGAAACTAAGAGCTGGTTCTTTGAAAATATAAATAAGATTGACAAATATTTAATCAGACTCATCCAGAAAAAAAAGAGAGAGGACCCAAATAAGTAAATTTAGAAATGAAAGTGGACCAGTAACAACTGACACCACAGAATACAAAGGATTATATAAAAATATTATATTCTATATGCCAAAAAATTGGACAGGCTAGGCAAAATGGATAAATTGCTAGAAACATACAATCTTCCAAACTGAATCTAGAAGAATAAAAAAAATGTAAGTAGATTGATTACAACAAATAAAATTTAAACAGTTATCAAAAACCTCCCAGCAAACAACAGTCCTGTACTGAATGGCTTCACAGGAAAATTTTACCAAACATTCAAAGAACTAACTATGTTTTTCAAATTATTCCAAAAAATTTAATAGGAGAGAAGACTTCCAAACTCATTTCATGAGACAAACATTACCCTAATTCCAAAACCAGGCAAAGACACTGCAAACAAAGAAAACTATAGGCCAATATCTCCAATGAACATTTATGCTAAAATTCTCAACAAAATATTAACAAATTGGATCCAACAATACATTAAAAAGCTTATACATCATGATCAAGTGAGATTTATTCTGGGGAGACAAGGCTCATACAATATTTGCAAATCAATAAACGTGATTCATCACATAAACAAAACAAAGGATAAAAATCACATGATCATATTAATAGATGCAGGAAAAGCATTTGATAAAATCTAGCACCCATTTATTATTACTACTCTCAGCATAATGGGAATAGATAGAATATAGAATATACCTCAAAATAATAAAGGTCATATATGACAAACTGACAGCCAACATCATACACAATGGGTAAAATTAAAAGCAATCTCCTTAATTCAGGACCAAAATAAGGGTGCCGCCTTTCACCATTTAAATTCACATAGTTCTGGAAGTCCTAGCCACAGCAATCAGACAAGAAGAAATAAAAAGTATCTAAGTTGGAAAAGAAGAAGTAAAACTATCATTATTTGCTGATGACATGATAGTGTACATAGAAAACTCTAAAGCCTTAGCCAAAAAACTACTAGACCTGATAAATGAATTCAGCAAAATAAGAGGGCATAAAATTAATATTCAGATTCAGAAGTCAGTGAAATTTTTATACACCAACAGTAAACTGTCAGAAAGATAAATTAAGGAAAAAATTCCCTTCATTATTACAACAACAACAACAAAATAATTAAAGTACCTAGGAGTAAATTTAACCACGGATGTAAAATACTTGTACTCAGAAAATTATAAGACATTGAAAAAAGAAATCAAGAAAGATACAAACAAGTGGAAGCATATACCATGTTCATGAATAGGAAGAATTAACATAATTAAAATGTCCATACTACCCAAAGCAATCTATACATTCAATGCAATTCTTATTAAAACATCAATGGCATACTTCACAGATCTAGAAGAAATATTCCAAAAATTTATATGGAACCAAAAAGGAACCCAAATAGCCTCAGCAATCACAAAAATGAAAAACAAAATGGGAAGTATCACACTTCCTGATATCAAGTTATACTACAAGAGCATTATAATCAAAATACCTTGGTACTGGCATAAGAACAGGCATACAGATCAATGGGACTGAACAGAGAACCCAGAAATAAACCCATGCCTTTATAGTCAGTTGATATTTAACAAAAGAGGCAAGAGCATACAATGGAGTAGAAACAGTCTCTTTAATAAATGGTTTTGGAAAAATTGGACAAGTGCATGCAAAAAAAATGAAACTAGACTGCCAACTTACACCATTCACAAAGAAAACTCAAAATGGATAAAAGACTTAAATGTAAGTCACGAAACCATAAAAATCTTGAAAGAAAACAGGCAAAAAACTCTCTGATATCTCTTGTAGCAATATTTTTACGATATATCCTCACTGGCAAGTGAAATAAAGGACTAAATAAACAAGTGAGATTATATCAAACTAAAAAGCTTTTGCACAGCAAAAGACACCATGGACAAAATAAAAAGACAACCCACACAATGGGAGAACATATTCGCCAATACGTCTGATAAGGGGTTAATAACCAAAATTTATAAAGAACTTCTAAAACTGAACACCAGGAAGGTAAACAATCCAATTTTAAAAATGGGCAAAGGAACTGAATAGATACTTCTCTAAAGAAGACATACATATGGCCAATAGGCATATGAAAAAATACCCAATGTCACTACTCATTGGAGAAATGTAAATTAAAACCACAATGAGATACCACCTCATACCTGTCTGCATGGGTCTTATTAATAAACCAACAAACAACGAGTACTGGTAAGGGTGTGGAGAAAAGGGAACCCACTTGCACTGCTGGCGGGAACGCAGACTTGTGCAGCCACTGTGGAAAACAGTATGGTGTTTCCTCAAACAATTAAAAATGGAACTGCTTTTTGACCCAGCTATTCTATTTTTAGAAATATATCTTAAGAATCCCAAAACACTAATTCAAAAGAAGATATGCACTCCCAAGCTTATTGCAGCATTGTTTATAATAGCCAAGATCTGGAAACAGTCCAAGTGTCTGACAGGGAACAAGTGAATAAAAAAGCTGTGGTACATATACACAATGGAATACTATATGGCTGTGAAAAAGAAGGGAATCTTAGCATTTGTGATGGCATGGATGGACCTGAAGATTATTATTCTAAGTGAAAGAAGCCAGGTGGAGAAAGACAAATATCATATAATCTCACTTATATGTGGAATTTAATGAACACAATAAACTGAGGAACAAAATAGAAACAGAGGCAGGGTCATACGGAATAGAAGGGCAGCTGTCAGACGGAAAAGGGGATGAGGGGACAGGATCAAAAAAGGTGAAGGGATTAGCCAAATATATATATAACACATAGATATAGATAACAGGACGGCAAATTCCAGAGGGAAAGCGGGGAAGGTAGCAGGGGTAATGGGGTGAAATGAGTATGGAAAGAGAGTTTGCATGGGGCATGGGGGACACGATGCAAGGAATTGAGGGGACACTTGAAACCATATCAATACAGTAAATTAAATATTAAAAAAATTTAAATCAAAACAAAATAAAACAAACAAAAAGAAACCCAGGGATGTCCAAGCTTCCTAGCCAGTTAGTGCTGATGAGATCATATTTGTATTAATTACTGAATAATCATGCCTGTACATTGCCATCTATCAGACTAAAAGTTACTCGGTCCTTTTTGGGTTTTCCTCTTTTTCTAATTCCTGTTGGAGAACCCTCAGACCAAGGGCAGTAAAACCTTGCTTTTGTTTCAAAGTCACACCATGTTTTGCTTTTGCTTTTGGGCCACTTCATTATATCCTCGTATCTTCTCTGCCGTGTTGCTGGGGCTTAGGCCTCAGCACTGTCTTGACTGCTGCTCTAACTGTGGCATGAGAGGGAGACAGGGAGCTGGTGGCTGACAATGATCAGTGCTTCTTTCTCCAAGTCTTCCCACTGAGCATTGCTTCCATTTCAATACTTAAGTGAAACAAAAGTAAAACAAGTAAAAATACCTAGGGCTCTAATTGTTAAAGAGGGCTCCCCATTATGCCCATATGTGAATAGGTACAAACCCACTACTTGGACAATATGCAGCATCTCCGGTGAACAGCAATCCAAACTTTTAGTCAAAATATCTGAGGAAATAAGCAACTTCTCAACTACTCAGTTTACCAATATAAAGCATGAATTGCTTTTTTAATTAGATGGAGTTTACATCAAGATTTTGCCTTGCCTCTGCTTTTTCTTAGCTGACTAATCTTAGATACATTATTTAATATCTCTCTACTTCAGTTTCCTTACCTGTAAAATGGGGATTATTATAGGATTATCTATCCTCAGAGGCTTATTGTGAATGTTTATAAAGATGAAAAGGGTTTAACCTAGTAAGCCGACTAAATGGTAACACTTACTGTTGATTATTACTTAATACTATTAGTATATGTAGTATCAGTATGAATGCTACAAAGAGTCAAGACTACTTAATAAATTCAAGGCTTCCTAGGATAGGAGGGGCAATAAATGTGGAAGAGAAGAGCCCAGAAAACATATTTTATATTCTCTATCTGGGCACTTGGAGGGCTGCAAAACATAGCTGCATTTGTGTTTATAATTTCTGTTTCAAGGGATTCAGCAGAGCAGAAGAGGTTGCTATGACAATGTATGCTTCACAATTATTTAGTGGAAACAGTTTCCATGAAGCTTGAATATTTCTTTATTGGATATCAGGTGTCATTTCACCCCTCCATCAGCATGCCTTCCAGTTCTGTGAAATTCCTGTTTGTAGTGTGGCCTAGAGTTTGTGTGGAAGAAAAATACCTTAGACTGACCATGCTTCCTTTTATATTAGTCAAACACTTTTTCCTTTGGACCTTGTGATTGCCAATGGACATTTGTTGGCAGTAATCTGTCCCTGCAGGCAGTAAGAATGTACGCAGAGTATCATGAAAAGGAACTCTACATTCTGGGGGCATTGGGCCTTTTTTCTCTTTTCTGGCAAATTTGTGATTTCTTTTGGCAATCACAAATACCCTCAGATGACAAAGAGTAGTATTCTTCTAAAGCTTTCAGGATTAGAGTTGTATGTCTATGTCTGCATTGTTTCTGTGAACTGTGGAAGCAATTAAAAAGCATGATGTGTCAACGTGTGATTGTAAAGACATTTCCATTATATTGAGCCCAGACAATAGCTTTAGTTTCCACTGTGTATTACTTTGGGCTAGAAAAACACAACAAGAAAATGTTCTGAAAATTTTGATTAAGAAGATGTGGATAAAGGTGCATTTCAAAAAAATTGTGTGGCTGTGGTCCAAAGACTAGAAATAAAGATCTCTAGAATGAACTTGTTTTGCATTTTTGGTCTAGTGTTTTCATCATTCCTACAATTACATAGTGATTACACAATGTAAGTCACTGTGTTCTTGTAAGAGTATGTGTTTACTTCTGAGTCGTGTGATTTGTTTTAAGAAGAGTGAGGAGATAAGTATATCACATGGGAAGGATGTTAGACTGTTAATCCAATAAATGAGAGAAAGTACACCAATGATTTAATGGTAGATCCTTAACAATTTGGGAAAGTCAAGCACATTAGGAGAGGGAATACATTATTGCTGTTGTGTTTTGTTTTGGCTTGGCTTGACTTGAAGAAGATGGGCCTTTATATACACTAATGTGATAAACCATACTACTTCTTGTATTGTTGATGTAAAAATTGATTTATGTTTGTTTAGGCTTAACTTCAAAAACAAACAACAAAAAAGTGGTAGGTAATGGGATACTCTTCATAAGTCTCATGAAATAACTACAGTCAGAAGTTATATGGGTTGGCAAACTAAAGGTGTTAAATAGGTTTAAAACTAAAGAATTAGAATATGCTAAACTTACAGGAAAATAATTGTTTTCAAATCATAGCCAAAGTTTCTTTAGAAAGTCACAGAGGTAGGAAAAGTGATTCAACTGGGTGTGAGCTCAGGAACCAAGTGACTAAGGCAAAAGAAGGGTCCTTGAAGCTTAGAAGAAAGAAAGCAAAGTACACTCGAAAAGAAGACTCAAGTGGGCATGCTTTAGAGAGTGAGAGCGCCTACAGGAAGCTCTGTGTGTCAAAGTCCTGAATTTTTGAATACAAAATTTTGTAATTTTGTACAACGTTATATTGAGAAGTAATGCATTTCAGATAATAGTGTTTGAGATCAGTTTCATAGAAAGGCGCTGAGGAATCATCAGTCCAAGTGTAGGAACAACTAGATTACATGTTCCCACAAAGAGCAGAGAACTGTATATTGCATATTGGCCATCATAGCTACTGGGTAAGTTTGTTTTAAAGGGTTCGTGCTGTAGAAAAACAAAGCAGCAGTGGAGAATGAGTCAGCTGACAAGCATCTGGTGAGCATCCACAGGGAGCATGGTGCTAATCTGAGGAACACACAACAAAACTTCCCATTCCTAGAAATAGTAGGTGGAGTTTTTTTACTTAGCAGTCATACATATGATACATATATTTGTAGCATATTTGGAGTGAAAAAATATCATATTACAAGTTGTATGTATAATAGGATCCATTTTGTGGAATAAAAATTATATAGATGATACAACAAAATAAAAATTGAGGGTATCTCTGGGTAGTGAACATGTTAGTAGTTTTTTTTTCTTGATTTTTTATATCTCCTGATTATTCAATTATAAACATGTATTTTGTGTGTAATTTTAAATTCAGATTTTTTAAGAATGGACTACCAAGTCATTCTACAAATCTAAAAGTAAGGATCTGTGACCTTGAATTACTGTAGGAAATGCAGTAGTTGGAGCCAACACATCTGTGTTTAAATATGTGACAATTTTATTGTTTCTCATTCTGCCTGCAAAAAGGCAAAACTGCTCTGTTTCCTTTCTCATTTTACTTAAAACTGAAAATAGTACTCACACAATAGACATTTTGATTAAAACATTGTCACTAGATGAAGGGGAACAGATTGTAGAGAAAGTGTCTTTTGTCAATGACACACAGCTAAGAATTTAAATAAAACAAATCTTGACAAATACACCAAGAGTAGGTTGCTAAATATGAGAAGAGGCTTTAGAGATTCTTAATAAGGAAAAACCTATGATATTTCATTTATTAAATCTTCAAACATTTATTAGGCAATAAGGTAACATACTCTAGGTACTGGGGATAAAGCAGTGAACAAGAAACACATGGTTTCAACTGCATGGAGCATTCATTCTAGTTATAGAGGTGAACAAACAGATAGTTATAGAGGTGAACTTACATAATTATAGACTTAAGTTATATTAAAGAGGAAGGACAAGATGCTATCCATTCATCAAGGATAACTATCTTACACAGAACTATCAATGAAAACTTCCTGAGAAACATTTAATCTGGCCCCTAATAATGAGTAGGAATTAATTAAGGCAATAATGGTGATAAGAGACTAGAAAAGGGACTTTGGAAAAGAGAGAATACTAAGTACAAGATATCTAAAGAATCAAAGAATGTTCAAAACTGAAGGAAGAAAAATGAAGCTGGAGTATGGTGAAGCCTAATAATGGCTTTTTAGGCTGTGCTGTTTAGATATGATCCTAAGGGCAATGGAAAGCTCTTAAACCTGCAAAAGAAGGCAACTCAGTTTTTGTTCAGCAAGTGAAGGCAACTAGATTTTTGTTCAAATAGTAACTACTGTATACTAAAATCATTTTATCTCTTGGTTAGCATTGGAACATAGAATTCCAAAATTGTTAGAAAATGTCTTGAATGGGGAAATCAACAGAAGATTAAAATCTACTGGCGATGTCTTATTTAACTGCTATGACTGTTTTACTAGGTTGACATGTACAGAATATAGACTCCTCCCTTTCATCACCCCAATTTAGTGAGATCCTCTACTGTTTCTTGTTGGTCAGGTTTTCAAGATATCATTCTGGAAGTTTTCCTCTCTCTCAATTTATCCAACACCAGTTCAGTCCAAAGTGTTTTAATCCAGCTTCTAAAGTTCCAAACGGGTAGGTGCTGGAGCCTGGTCTGTTCATTTATGTCACATGGTGACACCATTGAAGAAGGGTCTGGCACAGAGGGGTAGGCCATTTCAAAGCTGAGACACACTTACAATGACTCAGGTCAGAGCCCAGGCTCCAGGGTGCCCATGCTGTGTGACAGGGCTATGGATATTATTATTGTCTTAACTACTTATCATGAAATATTTCAAACATATACCAAAATATAGTGTATCAATTACCCACCTTCAACAATTTTCAGCTCACAATCTTTTTCATCATTGCTCTTCCCTACTTACCCTACTTATCCTCTGTCTCCCTCGTGTTTTGGAGAAAATCCCAGACATCATATCATTTCATTTGTAGTAATATTTATAGCACTGAAAGCTAAGGACTATTAAAAAGAAAACTTAAACCCAATTATCACACTTGAAATATAAGTCCTTTATATCATCAAATATCCAGGGTTCAATTTCCCCAATTGTCTCAAAAGTGGTTTTCAATAATTTATTTTTTATAATGTGTTTGTTCAAACCAGAGTTCAAATAAAGTCTATACATTGCAATAGGTCTCTCAAGGCTATTGCATGCACTAATTTCCCCTTTACCTCTCTTTTTTATCCCTTGCAATATATATATATATATTAAAATAAATGGCATAATTTATCCTGTATTGTTTTTTATTGTCTGGATTTTGCTGATTGCATCCCAATAGTGTCACTCAACATGGTCTTTGTTGCTTTTATATTGTTGGGAAATTAGTAGAAGCTGTATTAGTTTCAGGTTGGATTATTTTTTCTTTTTTGATGTGATACCTTTTGAATAGTATTAGGTACTTCCATTAGAAATATTTAGTATTTGATTTTTTTTTCTGAGATATTGGCAATTTTGATTGATCATTGCTTGAATTCATTAATACTTTAAATATGGTTTGAATATAGTAATGTTCTTTAATATCTTCTTCAGTCATTGGCTAGAACAGGGGTTGGGAACCTATGGCTCATGAGCCAGATGTGGCTTTTATGATGGCTGCATATGGCTCGCAGACAAATCTTTAATAAAAAAATAATAACATTAAAAATATAAAACATTCTCATGTATTAGAGCCTATTCATTTCCTACTGCTCATGTTCATGGTTGTGGGTGGCTGGAGCCAATCACAGCTGTCCTCCAGGACAACATCAAATTTTTATTGGATAATGCGTAACATACACGGATCATTGTATGGCTCTCACAGAATTACATTTTAAAATATGTGGCATTCATGGCTCTCTCAGCCAAAAAGGTTCCTGACCCCTGGGCTAGAATATATCTACAAATAAAAAAGTTTCTCTCAAATATTTGGTTAATCTGAGATGCATTTGTAGAAAAGGCAGGATAAATGCTTAATTCTTTTCCTCTACTAATTTTCAAGATAACATCCTACAGAGGCAGCCAGTAAGTTTTATTTCTAAAATACGATTATGAACTCATGGATTTAAATACATTTGTTGCATATCAGTTTGTTGACGTTAGTATTACTGTATTGATGATCAAGTTTTCTTATTTTGGGTTCCTGATGCCTTGACGTGGCCCCACTCTATTTCTTTTTTAATAGCTTTGGGTTTCTGCTTTGACAAAATGTTCCAGGCTTATCTTATAAATACCCTGCCTCAGATCTAGAATAAGCCATTTCCTCAAGGAATGCTGATTCTTTTTATTAAAGACTGCTATCAATAGACAACAGTTTAGGCATTGGGATTCTCTCATTGCCACTGAGTTATTCTCTATTTTTTGGTCACTTCAGTAGACAGAAGTAGAAAATTCTTTTTAAGATAAGTTATTCTATGAGTTTATATTATTTTCAACTCAAATTTAGAACTACAAGTTTCTTTACTTAAACTTCACTGAACCTACATCTTTATCTTCCCTCTCCAATGCTAACATTCCCAGTTTTCAGTGACAGCAACATAATTACTTATTTGCTTTATTTCATAATAGCACCACCAACATCTGGAGATGGAGAGTCCAAATAGAGAAAATAAGTGCAAAAGGCTTAAGATAGAAATAAGCTTGTCCTGTTTGAGGAACAGAAAAAAGACCAGTGTGACTTGAGTGTCACTAACAATGAGCAGGGTGTTCATGGGAAAGGCAGTTCTAAAATAGGTAGGGTCAGCTTGTATATTAAACTTTTGTACTGTAGATCTCTGCTTGAATGTCTACTATGCATCTTAAACAACATGGAGCTGGGCTGTGACCCTCACTCCTCTCACCAACTGCATTTTGATTGAAGAGGGTCATAATGCTTCTCAGGGAGCCTATTACTTATAGAGCTGGAGGCAGAGTGGACCAGGGACTGGCTCCTGCCTGAGACATTACAGGGTAAGAGAGGCTGCTGAACTTCTGAGGTAAGATGGACCCAGACTCTCAGACTTGCGAGGGTGAGAGGTGCAGGGTATTCTCAGGAACCAGAGAAGTATATGCAGGAGTCAATTGTTATGGACTGTCTTGAACTTGCTCCACTAAGGCCATGTGGAGAAGCACAGGGACTTCAGTATTAAGAGGCTGGAAAGATTGCTTAAGGGGTTCAGGGAGGGTTCCAGTGACCACCAGAATGGAGATGCATCCTTCAAGGAAAAAGAACTGCAAGAGGAGGAGACCACAACAATTCTCTGTTAAAGAAAGCATCATCTTTTTTTATTATTAATTTTAATGGGGTGACATCAATAAATCAGGGTACATATGTTCAAAGAAAACATGTCCAGGTTATCTTGTCATTCAATTATGTTGCATACCCATCACCCAAAGTCAGATTGTCCTCTGTCACCTTCTATCTAGTTTTCTTTGTGCCCCTCCCCCTTCCCCTCTCACTCCCTCCCCCCCCCTAACCACCACACTCTTGTCCATGTCTCTTAGTCTCATTTTTATGTCCCACCTATGTATGGAATCATGTAGTTCTTGTTTTTTTCTGATTTACTTATTTCACTCATCTTTAAACTACCAAGCATAGAGCAGAAGGCAGCTCAGGGTGCTTTCAGTACAAGTGAGCTCTTCCCCACCCCATTCTCATCCGGTTCCCTTAGGCCAGCTCCGGGGGAGACAGAGGGAGAAATGGAGCAGTCAGCCTTGCCATACACCTCTGCCAACTACAGACTTCCAGAGAGAGAGAAAAGAAGAACCAAACTTAAATCAATTCAGATTTTCTATTTCAAACTAAGACTATGTTTTTACTTTATCCTCACTGTAAGGCTACCTATGATCTAAGAGTAAACAGGAAAGTTCATAAACTTGCTAAGTTTTCATTTAGGGTTGGAGGAATATTGCTTCCATTAAATGAAGTAAAAGGAACAATGAAACATGAAAGTAGTAATAAAAATAACATTGCATTTTGATTACATTCTAAATCATGCTGGTCAGCATAGTGGTTGTAGCTTTCTACAGTCCAACCTAATCCTAACTAATATGGCAGGCCCATCTCATCGGTGAGCATTTTTATGTGGTGCTTATGGGCACATCTGTAGAGCCAGACTGCCAGGATTTGACCTTGCTTCTGCCACTTATTAGCTGTGTGACTTGGACAATTCACTTTGTTTCTCTGTTCCTCATCTGTAAAAAGAGGGTGCTAATAATAATACTACCTTCATATTGTTGTAAAAATTAAGTAAATGAATACCTATAAAACATTTATAACAATTCTTGGGAACCACAAACTGGCATTAAGTCAATTAGAAACAGTGCTATAATTCATGGCATATAAAAATCATTACAGGCCCTGGCCGGTTGGCTCAATGGTAGAGCATTGGCCTGGCATGAGGAAGTCCCAAGTTAGATCCCCAGCCAGGGCACACAGGAGAGGTGCTCATCTGCTTCCCCCCTTCCCCCTCTCCTTCCTTTCTATCTCTCTCTTCCCCCTCAGCAGCCAAGGCTCCATTGGAGCAAAGTTGGCCCCAAGCACTGAAGACGGCTTCCTGATCTCTGCCTCAGGCACTAGAATGGCTCTGGTTGCAATAGAGTGATGCCTCAGATGGGCAGAGCATCACCCTCTAGTGGGCATGCTGGGTGGGTCCCGGTTGGGTACATACAAGAATCTGTCTGTCTGTCTGCCTCCCCACTTCTCACTTCAGAAAAATACCAAAAAAAAAAAAAAAAATCGCTGCATTTCAGATAACTAAAAGCAAAGTCACCAGCAGGCTACTTTTGAATTCCTATCCACTTTGGCACATATGAGATTCACAAATACACAATACAAAACTGAGACTCATGGACATAGATAAGAGTTCAGTGGTTACCAGGGGAGGGAAATGTAAGGGAAGAGGGGGAGCTGGGTGAGGGTGTAAAAATGGACAAATATAAGGCGACAGAAAATGATCTGACTTTGGGTGATGGGTATACCACATAATCAACTATTCAAAATATAGTGATGTTTACCTGAAATCTATGTACACTTCATCAATGTCACCCTGTTAAATTTAATTTTCTAAATGAAAAAAAAATTGATGAAATAGAATCCAATGGAGCACTGAATGCAAGTGGTTTTCTAACTAAAGGCTAAGATTAAAGCAGGACGAGTGTTCTAATTGCCCAGAGGTTCTGTGCACGCCCAAAATGCAATTTGGCACATCTGAAAGTGGTGTGAATGCTTTGGGGCACAGACCACCAAGCTCAGTGATGAATCAGTGTTTCAGATATGGACTTATCCTCTGAGTTCTTGGGAATGTGTCTTAGACGGTATCTATTCTAAAATATGCTATAATTGCCAGGGTATCATGTGTTAAGTACATTATCAGAGACCTCATTTGGAATTGGAGAAAGCTATCTTTTCTGTTCTGTATTTCCAAAACTACTGCTTATTGTGTATGACCAGAGCATGCAGACAGAGTTGCAGTAAAGGGTATTAAAGATTATACAGACACCTCTCTTATAAGCACAGATCTGAAAACCATATCCTTGTTGCCCAAAATAGTCAAGATAGCTTTCTACACAGTTGCTCCAGCATGTGGGATGGACTAAGGGAATCTTATTTTGTGTTTTACTTCACACATTCAAAATCTGATCAGAATATTTCTGTGCCTTAAATTGTATTATAAAGTAAAATTTCTTAAGTAAATTTGGGAAAACCCAGCTGATAAAATACATTGTTTATGAGGAAGACTATCTGCTTTCCAAATTAAAGTCTTTTTTTAAAACTGCTTAAATAGTTCTTTTACTTATTTTTGTTCTACCCTGTGCTTTTGAGACATGAGCTAGAACATTAAAATTATGCTAAAAGAATTTAACAAAAATGGTAGTTTGTTACAAAAAAATATACTCTTAAAGTAGCTTTTAAAAAATCAAGAAAATTTTTTTACATAAATACTACATTAATGCCACAGTCCAATTTTATTACTCAGTCTTCAACATCTTGCTGAAATGACAGACATGTGGATGAAGCATTCTTTGTCTAAATTTAGTATACATCAAATGTGATTTCCCTCAAAAAGAAAAATCATCACTGTATCTGCATTATTTCAAAATAGTATTTAAAAAGTTATTGAACTCTATGAGCACAAAACATATTGACCCAGAAAACTGGATAGGCTAGAATCTCAGAGGAAGATTTATATTTGTTGCATATATTAATTAAATGTGAAGAAATATAGTTACCAATTTATAAAGAAAGATTCAGAATTGTAGATCAAGTTATTTTATACATCGTGGGTAAATAAAGGCTTAACATGATAGAAAATCTAATATAACCCCTTGTTTTTCTTTCTAACTCTGACCCTAATTCATAATGTCAAATTGAACAGTCATTTATGTTCAATTTTTTTTTCAATTTTCCTATCTGCCAAATGAGGGAATGGTTGGGTTGTTTCAAGGGGATAACATGTTGCTTTCTCTCTAGTCCTTAAAACTAAGACTGAAAGTAAGGCTGTTTCCTGTTTGATATGATTTGTGATCCAAGAGGTTTTGCAAGGACATCACACTCTAAAATCTCCTGTTTCCATGAGTACCATTCCCAGAGGCTCAAAGCAAGGAAGTTATGTGGTGATCTCTTATATTGAATTATTGTGACCTGCCCTTATTTAATCAAGGAAGAGTCTGATCAAGAGAAACAGTCCTGGTGGCAGTGTCACAGTAGAAAAACATAATCTCGGTCAGACCACAGCAAATTTACATTTGTAGTTGTGATGTGTACAGTGGAAGGAAAAATAGATATATTCTGGAGATGTATTTTCCCCATGGAACTGTTTTACTCAAAGATGTTCATGCTTGAAATTGGAGCCTGAACCTTAGAATTCTGTACTCCATTTGAAGAAACTGAGCAAATGAAATAACCATATACAGTGGTACCTTGAGATACAAATTTAATTCGTTCTGTAATTGAGTTCATAAGTCAGCCAACTTGTATATCAAACTGCTGATACTGGACCCGTGCGCCAACTAGCAGCAGCTTCCCAAATCACGACTCGTATCTTGGAATTTCACTCAGATCTCGAACAAAAATACAGACCGAGTCACAGCTCGTATCTTAAAAAAAAATAATAAAATCGTATGTTGGTCTGTTCATATCTCAAGGTACCAGTGTATAGGGTCTCTCCTATGTGCCAGTCACTATGCCAAATTCTGAGAAATTAAAGACAAAAACAAAAACAAAAACAAAAATGTAGTAACAAAGATAAAGATATACTGTTTGCCCATATAGACTCATAATACAATATAATAGTTTGACTTTGGAATATTCTGTTTGTTTACCTGAGATCACTCAGAAAATTTTTTGGTTAATTTAGTATGTTAGGAAAACAAAGGAATAAAAAAAAACATTTCCCAACTTAGCTAAGATTATGAAGTTCTCCTTTTTAGGGGTGAATCCTGGAACATCCTTCTCTTTTTGTTTCTTCCCTTAGAAGTGTTATGTTATCAAAGTACAATTTTGCTACAAAATGTGAAAATGTGGTCAGTTGGTTTTGTATTCTATGAACCATGACAATAAGCATAATGCTATGTACAGACCTGCCCTTCCCTTTCTAGACAAAAAAAAACCCCAACTGATTCCAACTCACATGAGGCCTCAGGGCAGGACTGGGAAAGAAGCACTTGTTTCTCATGTGAACCAGGCCTATGGAGAGGTAGCTAAAGGAACCCACCACTCCTGCAGGTGAACACAGAAGCAAAGAGCCCAGTGGGACATGCCCAGGTCTGTTTTCTTTGCTCCTGTTGTTCCTTTTAAATCTTGTTGTTCTCACATAGGTAGACAGTCACCTATCTTGCCCACACAGGTATTCTTTGAAGAGTTTATTGTCTACAGTGTGCAATATGTGGGTAAGTAACACAGAGAAGTCTACTCTGGACCAAGCAGAATCACTATTTAAGTTTTGGTTTATATGTGTTTTGCTTCTCAGTAATTTTAGTAGACTCTATGCAAAAATAAATGTATAAATTGCTTTTCGAGAGAAACTCAAAACCTAATCTGACTAGAACTGGGAAACTGCTCCTTCTAAAAAAGTTTACTTAATTCCTTTATCAGAAATCAAGGAAAAAATTTAACTCAAAAATATGGCAGCCCAGTAATATCAACATTGTTTAGAAGTATGATTTCTTCACCAATTCACAGGCAGATAAACTCACTTTATTGTAAGCTTCTTCAAAGCTGGAATTTCTAAAGAGATATAAGACTGATATGTCTCACAAAAAATGTCTTCTATACAGATCCTTGTTAGCCTAGATACTTTCTTAGGATGAGGTGAAAGAAAAGATGAAAATAATAAATGAGTCAGTCTCCTGGGGTTTTTAGTTTTTCTTGGTTCCTGCTTGATCGGAAACCTCACAGGGCCCCCCTTCCTAATGTTATTTCAGTATAAGTATTTCCATGTCCAGTTCCAGCTGGAAGCAGGCTCTGTGGACCATGTGAAAATTCGTCAAACACACAAAATTAGACCTCAGTTTTTGAACCTTTGCAAAGCTTGGGTCAGTGCTGAATTTATTCAGAATTATTTACAAATCCCTAAAGATCAACAGTGGCACTCTCCAACAGGGGGTCTTATCACCAAACTTTTATTTTTTACAGTCAAACACAGCCTCTGGCTCTCTCTCTTTCCTTTGATCTTTTGATTCCCCAGAAAAGAGATAGGTATATTTTAGGTGCAAAATAAAGAATATAAATGCCTAGACACACCATTCCATGGTGATATCTGATATTGGAGTCACAGGTATCTTGGATAATTTGGGAAAAGGGAGAGTGGATATGAAGTGTTAAGAACCCTTCTTAGATTAATTTGGACTGAGAGCAAAACCAAAGCAGGCATTTAGTGATTTCATAAAACCATATTTTGGTATTAGTCATCATTACAAGATACATTTGTAGTCTTCAACTCCCCAACAGGCTGTTTTCCAAAAGTTTGTAAGTTGTTTTCTGGATCTGAAAAGTCATTTCTCTTATAAACAATGTTCTGAATTAGTGGCTCTTGGGCTTTTTGTGTCATGAACCCCTTTGAGAATTTATTAATAGTTGTGGACAAAATTCCTAAAAAAATTCTCATACACATATACAACCTAATTTTTTATACATATTTAGTGGTTTCATAGCTCCTCTGAAGCTGTTTCTTATTAAGAATTTCTGTTCCTGCCCTGGCCAGATAGCTTGGTTGGTTGATGCGTTGCCTCGGTACACAAAGGTTGCAGGTTTGATCACAGGCAGGTCACGTAAAGGAACAGATCAGTGTTTCTCTCTCTCTCTCTCTCTCTCTCTCTCTCTCTCTCTCTCTCTCTCCCCCCTTACTTCCCTCTAAAATCAATAAGTAAATTTAAAAAAAATTCTGCTCTCAGGAGCCAGTCTAGGTCAAATACTAAAGTCCATAGTCACAGAATGAATTAAATAGACTTTATACTCTGGTCTGGAGATGGAGCCACCATTTATAACAATGTATTAAATAATACACTTATAATCATGTCTCTGGACACCAGTACCACATAACTCCACATTTGAACCAAAACTTACTCTGTACACAGAAAGAAGGCAATAACAGGTTTGAACAAATGATATGTATCTGCTCTTATGTACAGTATAGTGTCATATAGAATAGAATAGTATCACTTCTCTACCACATCCTATTAATCCCCCCCTCCCCACTAAACCCTAGCAACCACTGATCTTTTTACTGTCTATATAGAACTAGAGACTTGCCTTTTCTAGAATGTTGAAACCATACAATACAAAGCCTTTCCAAATTGGCTTCTTTCACTAAATAAAATGCATTTACATTTCTCTGTAGAAAGAAAACCACCAAGAGAGAACTCCAATGAAAACTATGGAGTTTGGGTGATTACGATGTGTCATGTAGGTTCATCGACTGTAACAAATGTACACCCCTCTGGTGAAGGATGTTGATGGTGGAGAAGGCTATGCAGGTGTGGGGGCAGCAAGCAAAAGGAAAATCCCTGTACTTTCTGCTTAATTTTTCTGTGAATCTAAAACTGCTCTAATCAGTAAAATCTATGGAGAAAATTTTTAAAAGGCAATGTTCTAAGAAACAAAAACAACCAAGGAACATTTTTGTGCCCTTTTTAATCATATTACTTCCCTTTATCAGCTGACCACTTATACATGGACATAGAAAGATCAAGTAACCCATATTTTCTTTTCTTTTTAGTCCCTCTTTTCTCATCATTGAGCCTGAGGCAGAGCATATTGGCAGAATAAACATGTATCAAGAAGTGAAACAAAAGCAGTCAAGTAAGTTTTGTTCAGCATTTCCACTATTCTGGCAAGAATTAAAGACAATGGAAGTGAAAGCTACTAATTATGAATTATGCAATTTTGGATATTACATATATAAGTTAAATGTTCAAATATTTGTATTTTACTCTTGCACTGCACAATACAAAGATAAATGGTAAAATTCAAGGTCATAATTTTCAGCTTTAACTTCACTTAGAACGATATCAAACAGTAAATTAGGAACTCTCATGATAAGGCAATAGAAATCACAGAAGACATAGAAAATGCTTTATTTTATACTTTAGCACCTTTAATGGCACTTTTTTCTGATTTTTGAACAAAAGGGCTGACATTTTCATTTGCATTGGCCCTGCAAATTATGTGGTTGGTCCCGCATGGGATAATAGTTCAGTGAGAAGTAAAAAGAAATGTTATATAGAGAAAAATTTAAGACTCTATAATTGCACTGTCAAATATGAACAAAGACACTAGTTACATGTGGCTATTTAGATTTAAATGTAAATTTAATTAAATTAAAATTTCAATTTTTCTCTTGTACTTCAAGTGTTCAGTAGCCACAAGTAGCTAATGTCTACTATATTAGATACCGTAGCTATAGAACATTTCTACCATCATAGAAAATTTTATTGGACAGTGTGTTTTATAGTTTAAATACCTTAGAAAATGCTGGATTAAACAACAGTAATTGAAGTTCTTCAATCCAGAATTTTACTGAACCTTAGATATGGAAATGTGAATCTCTAGGAGGGGGCGACAGCATGAAACATTTCTAAACTTATTTAATTCAAAACTTGCTTTTCCACATGATAGTAAAGTTATGGCTCAGAGATATCATTTTTTAAAAGGGAAAGAAATCTTTCATAAGGGGCTGCAATAGAAAAGATGTTATACATATTATTAATGAACAGAAAAATAGTTTGAATAGGCAGTGAGAATTCTGTTATAGAACTGATGGTTCCTGGACCTAGTCCAGGAAAATTCTTCTCTGGAAAACACTTGAGATTATCATGTTGCCTGTTAACTCTTTTGAGTTTATTTTTCATAATAAAAATATTGGTTCCTTGAGCTACCAAGAGCCCTAATAACATGCATAAATTTTAAAAGCATCATGCTAAGTGAAAGAAACCAAACACAAAATGCTACATTCTGCATGATTTCATTTATATATATTCAAAACATAAAACCATAGCAACAGAAATCAAATCAGGGGCTTATGTTGGCATTGAGATTGAATATAAAGGGAGATTAGAGAAATTTAGGGGATGACAAAACTATTTCATGTCTTCATTGTGGTACTGGTTATATGACTTTATATGTTGGCCCAAACTTTGAATTAAACTGTACACCTAAAACAATTGTACACCTGAAGTGGTTATACCAATGTAATTTACATCTCAATAAACTTGCTAACACACACACAAACACACACACACCCTTTACTTCCTGAAATGATGAAAAATGAAAGTAGCTGTTGATTACTCACTTGACTTTGGACATACCTCAGAAGCTGCCTTTAAGTGCAGAAGTTGATGAATCTATTAAACTAACTCTGAAATTCTGAGAAATTCTTGAGCCAACAAGATGTTGATTAGGTCCCAGTATGGAGAAGGGGGTAGGGTAGAAAGAGAAGAGCAGCAGAGAGTGGAAGAGGACCAGACACAAAAGAAAGGACAATGGCGGAAAAGGAGGGAATATGTTTTTGGTTTGCTCTGTTCTCTCCCTTCCACAGCCCTGGGTGGAACTGCACCACGATCCTCTATGCCACCATGAATTTAATTTTTTAAAAAGCAAGCAATTCAGAGTATAGTGGGGAAGGGCTGGAAAAAATTACATGCTACTGGAAACTGGCTGGGATAGGAATCAGGTAACAGCAGGTACAGATGAATTGGCTGAGTCTTCTATATTTCCCCCTTTTCACTGTCTGCATTGCAAACACTACATGCTTATCAGTAAAGAAGGAAAGTTTTTAAAAAAGGAACAGTCCAGGACAGAGAGACAGATTCTAACTCAAGACATTGTACCCTGGGCAACATGCATCCTCAATTCCTTCACTCAGACTCCCTACAATAAAAAATAACTCATCAGCAGGTGCTTTTTTGTGTATTTCAGAATCATAAAAAAAATGTACAACCCCTTGTAGAAAAATTTGATAATTTCTTATAAACACAACTACCCTGTAATCAAGCACTTCTACTCCTAGGTATTTAACTATGAGAAATGAAAACGCATGTCCATAAAAGCACTTATATGAGAACTGACCATATTGGTCTAAAAGTAAAAACATTCCTGGTGTTTACTAATGTGAGAATGAATAAACAAAATGTAGTACATTTATACAATAACATGCAATTCAGCAATAAAAGGAAATGAAATTGATAATCTTCAAAAAATTATGCTGAATAAAAGAAGCCTCAGCAGAGCCAAAAAACTAACCAACAAAGAACTACTTACCTCTTGATTCCAAGATGGCAGCAGAGTAGGCAGACATACAAACTACCACCTCCCAGGACCAAACTAGATTACAAATTAATTTAAGAACAATCATTGTGAAAAGCAGCTTTGGACTAAAAGAACAGGACTCAAAAATGAAGGAGCACAGAAGAAACCACATTGAGACTGGTAAGAAGTTTGGGGATGCAGTGGGGGTTCCCCTGATCCCAGGAGTGAGGGGCAGCTGAGGGTCCAGAGGGATTCACCCTGAGAGAGACCTTGAGAGGTGAGGGTCCTCAGCCACAGGATAGGAGCCCCAGCCTAGAGACCCAGAAACTAGAAGAGACAACTTGACAGCATTGAGTGGGGAAAAGAGCAGTATTTCTGTCTATGGGAAACAGCTTGTAAAGAAGTAGATGCAGCCTTAAAGGGCCACTGCAGAAAATCTCACTCATAGCCACTTACCTGGGGCTCCAGGGATGAGCAGAGCTGAGTACTGGTCTTGTGTGAGGAGAGTGGGGGGGGGGAGGGATCCAGGCACAGGGACACAAACAGTGATGGGGAGAATACATGTGCTGAGTCATTCTCTAATACTGAGGTGGCCATAGGCAGGGGGAGGGTAACTCCTTCTATCCAACATGAGCCAACTGAGTCACCTCCAGAAATCTCTTCAGCTCCAATCACTGTGAAAGGCTGTTAGGAAAAGAAAAAGTAAAAGGGAGGAGCAGTGACTCAGGTTTCCAGGGACACCTGAGCTACACCTCCCCCTTCTGATAGGAGAATGCATCCCACCCTCAGAGTAACTGGGCAGACCACACCTTCTGGATCTCAGAGGTCACACCCACCACATTCCTGTGGACTTACCAGACAGAAAAAAAGGCATAGATAGAGTTTCAACTGGGCCAAAGAGCAAGATATGTCCACTACCCCAGTGCTAATCACAAAAGTTCCCTGCTGGGCTGGGAAAACAAACACCAGGAAAACTAAGACTTTCATGCAGTTCACCTTGTTAGAGAGAATTAAAATTCGAGCAACCAGCAGAGGCTGAGCAATAAAGCCCTGGAGGAGGGGTAGCATTCCCTATACCAACCTCAACTGCCCTAGCCCTACAAGCTTGCAATCAGCACACAGAAAAAATGGGAAGACAGAGAAATGTAATCCAAATGAATAAACAAGAGAAATCCCCAGAAAAAGAACTGAGTGAGATGGAAGTAACCAAATTACGGGATGCAGAGTTTAAAAATAATGATTTTTAGTATGCTTAAGGATCTTAGAGCTATAATGGATGGATATGATGAGCATCTAAATAAAGAAATAGCAAGCATCAAAAAAGACATTGAAATCATAAAAAAAGAATCAATCAGAAATGACAATTATAATATCAGAAATGAAGACTACACTAGAAGGAATCAACTGCAGGCTGAATGAAGCAGAGGATCAAATTAGGGACTTAGAGGACAAGATAAATGAAAACACAGAAACAGAGTAACAAAAAGAAAAGAGGCTCAAAAAATCTGAGGAAAATATAAGAGAACTCTGTGACAATTTGAAAAGAAATAACATCCACATCATAGGGGTTCCTGAAGGGGAAAAGAAAGAACAAGGGATAGAGAACATGTTTGAAGAAATCATAGCTGAAAACTTTTCTAACTTGGTGAAGGAAAAAGTCACATAAGTTCAAGAAGCACAGAGAGTCCTGGTAAAGAGAAACCCAATGAGGCCTACATCAAGACACATCATAATTAAAATACCAAAGTTAAAAGATAAAGAAAAAATACTAAAAGCTGCAAGAGAAAAGAAGTCAATTCCTTATAGAGGAGACCCCATAAGGATGACATCCAACTTTTCAACAGAAACACTTCAGGTCAGAAGGGAATGGCAAGAAATATTCAAAGTAATGCAAAACAGGAGCCTACAACCAAGACTTTTTTATCCATCAAGATTATTGTTTAAAATTGAAGGAGAAATTAAAAGTTTCCCAGACAAAAAAAAACAAACAAAAAAACTCAAGGGATTCATTACAACCAAACCAGTACTGCAAGAAATGTTAAGGGGCTGGCTGTAAAAAGAGCAAAGAAAAAAAAATCGAGATAAAGAGGATTATAGATTTAAAGAATAAAATGGCAATAAACAATTATTCAATACATATCAATAATAACCTTAAATGTAAATGAATTAAATGCTCCAATAAAAAGATATAGGGTAGCTGCATGGATAAGAAAATAGGACCAATACACATGCTGTCTACAAGAGACCCAACTCAGAACAAAGGATAAACATAGAGTAAAGGGATGGAAAAAAATATTTCATGCAAATGGAAAAGAAAAAAAAAGGTGGGTAGTCATACTAATTATTATCTAACAAAATTAACTTTAAAACAGAGGCTATATAGTAAGAGATAAAGAAGGTCACTACATAATGATAAAAGGAGCATTACAAACAGGAATATATAACTATTATATATGCACTTAATATAGGAACACCTAAATATATAAAACAGATTTAGATGGCCAAAAAGGGCAAGATCAACAGCAATACTAGTAGGGGATTTTAATACCCCACTAAAATTAATGAAAGAACCTCCAGACAGGAAATTAACAAAGAAACAGTGGCCTTAAATGACATACTAGATTAACTGGGTTTAATAGATAACTTCAGAACCTTTCACCCCAAAGCAGCAGAATATACATTCTTTTTAAGTGCTAATGGTACATTCTCTGGGATAGACCACAAGTTACAACACAAAATGAGTCTCAATAAATTTAAGAAGATTAAAATCATAATCAAGCATCTTCTCTGATCACAATGGTATGAAGCTAGAAATGAACTAAAATAGAAAACTGAAAAACATTCAAACACTTGGAGACTAAATAGCATGCTATTAAATAATGAATGGGTTAACAATGAGATCAAGGAAGAAATAAAAAACTACCTTGAAACAAATGAAAATGAACATACAACAACTCAAAATTTATGGGACTCAGCAAAAGCAGTCCTGAGAGTGAAGTTCATAGTATTACAAGAATACCTTAAGAAGCAAGAAAAAGCTCAAATTAACAACTTAACCCTGCACCTAAAAGAACTAGAAAAGGAACAGCAAATAAATCCCAGAGGAAGTAGAAGGAAGAAAATAATAAAGGTCATAGTGGAAATAAATGACATAGAGGCAAAAAACCAAACAATACAGAAAATACATGAAACCAAGAGCTGGTTCTTTGAAAAGGTAAAGAAGATAGATGATCCTTTAATCAGATTCACCAAGAAAAAAGAGAGAAGGCTCAAAATAATAAAATTAGAAATGAGAGTGAAGAAATAACAACTGATATAGCAGAAATTCAAAGGATTGTAAGAAAAAAAATTGGACAACCTAGATGAAATGGATAAATTCCTTGAAACATATAATCATTCAAAAATCAATCTAGAGTGATGTCATAGAAATAGCACCGTGAGGACACAGACTGAAAAATCTCCCCAAAATTTCAACAAGTTCATCAACCAGAGACAGAAAAATCTATCCTTGGAGCATCCGAGAGTTCCACACCCTGAAGGCGAAGGCAGAGGCAGCGGCAGCCTCATAGCTGGATCATCATGCTGCTAATCCAAGAAGGAGAGACTAGGAGAGAGGCTCCAGGAAAATGGACTCTCTCATTGTTGGAGCCTGCAAGCACTAACAAGCCTTGATTACCAACGAGACTGAAGCCAAATATATGACATTGCCATGGAGTCTCATCAACTGCAAAGTCCTATCTAAGCATGCCACAGGGGCAGAGCCTGAGGTATGGAGTCACCAACCAGGAAGAGGGAGAGGAAAGAAAAGGGAAGAAGAAGTTAACCTCTCAAATTCAAGAAAAATTCACAGACTTTATAATTTGTTCCACTCTTTTTTTTGTTTGTTTGTTTCTTTCATCTTCTTGCCTTTATTAGTATTATTTCTATTTCCTCCACCTTGGTCCTTTTATTCTCTGCCCATCTTACTCTTTTCGTTTCTTGAACTACACTACCCATAAGTGTTTCATTTTATTTCTTTTCTTCTTCCTTACTCTCCATGAGGGTTATACTCCAAAACCCTTAACTCTCTCTCTCTCTCTCTCTCTCTCTCTCTCTCTCTTTGTTTTTTTTTCTTTTTTCTTCCTTTCCTTTCTCCCTTTTTCTTGTTTCTCTCTTTTTATTAGTTTCTTCTTTTCTCCTTTTAATTTTCCTCTCATTCAATCCTCAATTATGAACAAATTATTTAATTTGGGGCTCAAGTTTTTTGGGTTTTTTGTGGCATTTTGGGTGCTTTTTACTTCACTTTTTAACTCAGCATTCCTCCCAACCCAGGATCTCCATTCTATTCAGTCTTTGCTCAACTTAATACAATAGTTTGGGGTTTTTTCCTCCTTCTTCTGGTTTCACTCTTATCCCTCTCATTATATCTCTTAGTTGGCCATCACTTACAAGCAAATCATTTTATACTTGACTCAATTTTTTTCCTTTTTTGCATTTTGTGGGTCCCTACTTCCTTTTTTGCCCCTTGTACAGTTCCCCCCAACTCAGGCCCTACATTAAAGGCAGTTTCTGTTCCATTTAGCATAATATAATTCACATTTTATCACAATATTTTCCTAAGGAGGAGGAAAGAGGAGGGGAAGAGAAGAAAGAAAAGGGGAGGGAAATAATAAATTATTATTGGGTTTTTTATTTCCAAACTTTTTTTATTTTTTATTTTTTTCATTTTCTACTTTTTATTCTTTATTAATTCTCATTAGTGCTATCAACAAGACCACCCTCAGATGCCATTAAGAAAAAGGAAATCAAATATTGAGGATACAAAAGAAAGAGAAGTAACACAGATAGATGTGGAAAAATCTATGGAGAAAACATTTAATATATTGGAAACCTTGGAGCTAAATGACAGAGAATTTAAAATAGAAATCCTAAAAATACTCAGAGATATAAAAGAAAACGCAGAAAGGCAATTTAGGGAGCTCAGAAAACAACTCAACAAACACAAAGAATATATTACCAAGGAAATTGAAACTATAAAAACAAATCAAACAAAAACTCAATTCATGAACTGAAAAACAAGGTAACAAGCTTAGCTAATAGAACAGGCCAGATAGAAGGTAGGATTAGTGACATAGAAGACAAGCAACTTGAGGCACAACAGAGAGAAGAGAGAGACTCAAAAATTAAAAAAAAAAAATGAGAAAGCCCTACAGGCATTGTCTGACTCCATCAAAAAGAATAACATAAGAATAGTAAGCATTGGTGACGTCACGAAAATGGCGCCGTGAGCAGCGCGTCCGACAGATCTCCCCAAAATCTCAACAAATTTATCAACTAGAAACAGAAAAATTTATCCTCGGAGCATTCCGGAGTTCCACACACACACTGAAAGCAAAAGGTCTGTTGCTGAGGAGAGAGTACACCTGTGGTGAGTCAACCCACACGTGCAGCTGCCCACCCACACTCGGGGACGGCAGCCTGGGCACTGGCGGCCGCCCCAGCATACCCTGAGAAACCACGCGCGCCCCGTGCCGCAGTCCCCGGCCACTGGCGTGCGGAGAAACCCCGCTTTGCCGCGGTCCCCGTCCACTGGCGTGCTGAGAAACCCCGCGCGCCCTGTGCCGTGGTCCCTGTCCACTGGCGTGCTGAGAAACCGCACTTGCGCCCCGTGCTGCGGTCCCCGGACACCAGCATGCGGAGAAACCCCGTGACCCATGCCGCGGTCCCGGCCACTGGCGTACCAAGAAACCGTGGGCGGGCGCGCGCCCCGAGCTGCGGTCCGGGAAGGGCGCCAAGGCTGTCTTTCCTAGTCAGGAGATTCTCTCCATGGGCGGGGCACCTCACCCAGCCATTCAAGCTAACAATCAAGTGCTGGGGGGAGGGGCGTGCAGACAGCCTGAAATACTTTCTGGAGCACAGCTGTGGATCCAATAACTGAAATTAGCTTAACCCATGAAATCTACGCACCCACGGGGCTCTAATTGATAAGATCTCTCCCAGTTCAGCGATCCAAGACAAGAGGCGTGATATTTTTCAGTGCCTTTCGCTAAAGGGGCGGGGGCAACTTCTGATTGACAGAGCCTCCATATTCAGGGATATACCTAACAAGAGGGATTTGGCAGATATTAAAATCCATAAAGCAAACAGCGACTAGTGCTCCTTCTTCCCAGCCAAAACAGGCTATCAAGTGTGGAAAGCCTGGGTTGAGTGGTCCAACTGAATGATAGGCACTGAACAGTCGCCTTGACAACAATTGACTCCCAGCCCCACCTGATTACGCTGGAGGCTCTGACTGCCAGAACCTTACCCAGAGCTTTGCGCTGAGTGAGGATAGAGTGGGGATTTCCCAGCTCTTTGAGCCTCTTACTCCCCAGACAGAAGCAGTGGCAGCCTCATAGCTGGATCACCAGGCTGCTAATTCAGGAAGGGGAGACTAGGAAAGAGACTCCAGGAAAGAAAACTCTCTCATTGTTGGACTTTGCAAACGCCAACAAGCCCTTGACTACCAGCGAGACTAAAGCCAATTATATGACATTGCCATAGAATACCATCAACTGCAAATTCCTACCTAAGAGTGACACAGGGGCAGAACCTGGGGTACAGAGTCACCGACCAGAAAGAGGGGGAGAAAAGAAAAAAGGACGAAGTTAACCTCTCAAAATCAAGAAAAATCCACAGACTTTATAACTTGTTCCACTAATACTTTGTTGTTGTTGTTGTTTCTTTCTTCTATCTTATTGCCTTTATTATTATTTCTATTTCTTCCATCTCGGTCCTTTTACTCTCTGCCCATCTTATGCTACCCTTTTCTTGAACTACACTACCCATGAGTGTTACATTTTATTTCTTTTCTTCATCCTAACTCTCCTTTAGGGTTACACTCCAAAACCCTTAACTCTCACTCTCTCCCCCCCCTTTTTTTTTCCTTTCCTTTTTTTCTTCCTTCGTTTCTCTCTTACTCTTATTTTTTCCTTTCTCCTTTTACTTTTCCTCCCATTTAAGCCTCAATCACGAACAAATTATTTAATTTGGGACTCAAGTTTTGTGGGGGGTTTTTTTGTTGTTGTTCTTTTTTTTTCTTCTTCTGCTTTTGTTCTTGGTTTTCCTCTATTTGTTTGTTTTTGTGGCATTTTGGGCACTTTTTACATTGCTTTTTAACTCACTAGCATTCCTCCCAACCCAAAGTCTCCATTGTATTTAGTCTTTGCTCCACTTAATACAACAGATTTTTACTTATTATTTTTATTTTTTAATTATTGTTTTTTCTCTCCTTTTTTCTGTTTCCCTCTCATCCCTCTCATTATATCTCTTAGTTGACCATCACTTACAAGCAAATCATTTTATGCTTGTCTAAGATTTTCTCCCCCCCCCTTTTTTTTGTATTTAGTAGGTCCCTACTCCCTTTTTTGCCCCTTGAACTCTTCACCCCAAATCAGGCCCTCCATTATAGGCAGTTTTTGTTCCATTTAGCATAATATAATTCACAGGTCATCACAATATTTCCCTAAGGAGGTAAGAGGAGGGGAAGAGAAGAAAGAAAAAAGGGGGAAATAATAAATTATTACTTTTTTTTGTGGAGTGTTTTCCTTTTTCTTTTTTTTTTCCTTTTTATTTTTTATTAATTCCAATTAACACTATCATCAAGACCACCTTCAGATGCCAATAAAAAAAAGGAAATTGAACATTATGGATACAAAAGACAGAGAGGTAACACAAATAGATGTGGAAAAAATCTATGGAGAAAAGATTTAACATATTGGAAGCCTTGGAGCCAAATGACAGAGAATTTAAAATAGAAATCTTAAAAATACTCAGAGATATACAAGAAAACACAGAAAGGCAACTTAGGGAAATCAGAAAACAACTCAATGATCACAAAGAATATATTACCAAGGAAATTGAAACTATAAAAACAAATCAAACAGAAATGAAAAACTCAATTCAAGAGCTGAAAAATGAGGTAACAAGCTTAGCTAATAGAACAGCCCAGATAGAAGACAGGATCAGTGAAATAGAAGACAAGCAACTTGAGGCACAACAGAGAGAAGAAGAAAGAGACTCAAAAATAATAAAAAACGAGAAAGCCCTACAGGAATTGTCTGACTCCATCAGAAAGAATAACATAAGAATAATAGGTATATCAGAGGGAGAAGAGAAAGAAAATGGAATGGAGAATATACTCAAACAAATAATAGATGAGAACTTCCCAAGCCTGTGGAAGAATTAAAGCCTCAAATTCAAGAAGCAAACAGAACACCAAGTTTTCTTAACCACAACAAAAACACTCCAAGGCACATCATAATAAAGATGACACAAACCAATCACAAAGAAAAAATTCTCAAGGCAGCCAGGGAAAAGAAGAATACAACATATAAAGAAGGCCTATTAGATTATCATCAGATTTCTCAGCAGAAACTCTACAAGCTAGAAGAGAGTGGACCCCAATATTTAAAGCCCTGAAAGAGAGGAACTTTCAGCCAAGAATACTATACCCATCAAAGCTATCCTTCAAGTACGAAGGAGATATAAAAATATTCACAAATACAGAAAAGATGAGAGAATTTATCATCAGAAAGCCCCCACTCCAGGAAATACTAAAGGGGGTTTTCCAACCAGATTCAAAGAACAAAAGAAAACATACCCACAAGTAACAGCTCCACCAAGAAAACAAAACCAAACTTAAACTGTGACAACAAAAGAAAAAAAAAAGGGGAGAAAGGATGAAGATTAACAGTAGCAAAGGACGATGAAGTGCAGAAATACTCACAAGAAAGGGTACTACAATGAATATGGTAGGTACCCTTTTCATTACTTAATGGTAACCACCCTTGAAAAAACCACCACAAAAACACTTGACTTAAAAAAGGTAGCAACAGAGGAAAGAAGTATGGAATAAAAACAAACAAAAACAAATGGTAGAAAAACAAAAGAGAAGAATCAAACAAGATACAAAACTAACAGAAAGCAATTTATAAAATGGCAATAGGGAACCCACAAGTTTCAATAATTACACTAAATGTAAATGGATTAAACTTACCAATAAAAAGACACAGAGTAGCAGAATGGATTAAAAAAGAAAATCCAACTATATGCTGCCTACAAGAAACTCATCTAAGCAACAAGAATAAAAACAAATTCAAAGTGAAAGGCTAGAAAACAATACTCCAAGCAAACAACACCCAAAAAAAAGCAGGTGTAGCAATACTTATATCTAATAATGCTGACTACAAGACAGAAAAAGTACTCAGAGACAAAAATGGCCATTTCATAATGATTAAGGGGACACTGAATCAAGAAGACATAACAATCCTTAATATATATGCACCAAACCAAGGAACACCAAAATATATAAGACAGCTACTTATTGACCTTAAAACAAAAACTGACAAAAATACAATCATACTTGGAGACCTCAATACACCGCTGACGGCTCTAGATCAGTCATCCAAACAGAGAATCAATAAAGATATAGTGGCCCAAAATGAAATACTAGAACATCTGGATATGATAGACATCTACAGGACACTTCATCCCAAAGCGACAGAGTATACATTTTTCTCTAGTGTACATGGAACATTCTCAAGAATTGACCATATGTTGGGCCACAAAGACAATATCAGCAAATTAAAAAAAATTGAAATTGTGCCAAGCATATTCTCTGATCATAAAGCCTTGAAACTAGAATTCAACTGTAAAAAAGAGGGGGAAAAAACCACAAAATTGTGGAAACTAAACAACATACTTCTAAAAAATGAATGGGTCAAAGAAGAAATAAGCGCAGAGATCAAAAGATATATACAAACAAATGAAAATGAAAATATGACATATCAGAATCTCTGGGATGAAGCAAAAGCAGTAATAAGAGGGAAGTTCATATCACTTCAGGCATATATGAACAAGCAAGAGAGAGCCGAAGTAAACCACTTAACTTCACACCTTAAGGAACTAGAAAAAGAAGAACAAAGACAACCCAAAACCAGCCGAAGAAAGGAGATAATAAAAATCAGAGCAGAAATAAACGAAATAGAGACCAGAAAAACTATAGAAAGAATCAATAAAACAAGGAGCTGGTTCTTTGAAAAGATCAACAAAATCGACAAACCCTTGGCAAGACTCACCAAGGAAAAAAGACATAGGACTCAAATAAATAAAATCCAAAATGAAAGAGGAGAGATCACTACAGACATCATAGATATACAAAGAATTATTGTAGAATACTATGAAAAACTATATGCCACCAAATACAATAATCTAGAAGAAATGGATAAATTCCTAGAACAATACAACCTTCCTAGACTGAGTCATGAAGAAGCAGAAAGCCTAAACAGACCAATCAGCAGGGAGGAAATAGAAAAAACTATTAAAAACCTCCCCCAAAATAAAAGTCCAGGCCCAGACGGTTATACTAGTGAATTCTATCAAACATTCAAAGAAGACTTGGTTCCTATTCTACTCAAAGTCTTCCAAAAAATTGAAGAAGAAGCAATACTTCCAAACACATTTTATGAGGCCAACATAACCCTCATACCAAAACCTGGCAAGGATGGCACAAAGAAAGAAAACTACAGACCAATATCTCTAATAAATACAGATGCTAAAATACTAAACAAAATACTGGCAAATCGAATACAACAACATATTAAAAAAATAATACATCATGATCAAGTGGGATTCATCCCAGAATCTCAAGGATGGTTCAACATACGTAAAACAGTTAACGTAATACACCATATCAACAAAACAAAGAACAAAAACCACATGCTCGTATCAATAGACGCAGAAAAGGCTTTCGATAAAATACAACACAATTTTATGTTTAAGACTCTCAACAAAATGGGTATAGAAGGAAAATATCTCAACATGATAAGGGCCATATATGATAAACCATCAGCCAACATCATATTAAATGGCGTAAAACTGAGGACTTTCCACCTTAAATCAGGAACAAGAAGGGGGTTGTCCACTCTCTCCACTCTTACTTAACGTGATGCTAGAAGTTCTGGCCAGAGCAATCAGACAAGAGAAAGAAATAAAAGGCATCTATATTGGAAAAGAAGAAGTAAAGGTATCACTTTTTGCAGATGATATGATCCTATACATCGAAAACCCCAAAGACTCCACAAAAAGATTACTAGAAACAATAAACCAATACAGTAAGGTCGCAGGATACAAAATTAACATACAGAAGTCCATAGCCTTTCTATATGCCAACAATGAAATATTAGAAAATGAACTCAAAAAAATAATCTCCTTCACAATTGCAACAACAACAAAAAAATACCTAGGAATAAACATAACGAAGAATGTAAAGAACCTATATAACAAAAACTACAAAGCATTGTTAAGAGAAATCGAAAAAGATACAATGAGATGGAAAAATATTTCTTGTTTGTGGATAGGAAGAATAAATATAATCAAAATGGCCATATTACCCAAAGCAATATATAAATTTAATGCAATTCCCATCAAAATTCCTATGACATTTTTTAAAGAAATGGAACAAAAAATCATCAGATTTATATGGAACTATAAAAAACCCCGATTACCCAAAGCAATCCTAAGGAAAAAGAATGAAGCTGGGGCATTACAATATCTGACTTCAAACTATATTTTAGGGCCACGACAATCAAAACAGCATGGTATTGGCAGAAAAATAGACACTCAGACCAATGGAACAGAATAGAAAGCCCAGAAATAAAACCACATATATATGGCCAAATAATTTTTCATAAAGGGGCCAACAACATACAATGGATAAAAGAAAGCCTCTTCAACAAATGGTGCTGAAAAAACAGGAAAGCCCCATGCAAAAGAATAAAACTCGACAGTTTTATTGTGGAGAGAGTGGAACAAGTTTTAGTACAGCTTGTTCCCTTGTACTAAAATTAATTCAGAATGGATCAAAGACCTAAATATAAGACCTGAAACAATAAAGTACATAAAAGAAGCATAGGTACTTAACTCATGGACCTGGGTTTTAAAGAGCATTTTATGAATCTGACTCCAAAGGCAAGAGAAGTGAAGGCAAAGATAAATGAATAGGACTACATCAGACTAAAAATTTTTTGCTCAGCAAGAGAAACTGACAACAAAATAATCAGACAGCCCACTAAATGGGAAATGATATTTTCAAACAACAGCTCAGATAAGGGCCTAATATCCAAAATTTACCAAGAACTCATAAATCTCAACAACAAACAAACAATCCAATAAAAAAAAATGGGAAGAGGACATGAAAAGTCACTTCTCCCAGGAAGAAATACAAATGGCCAACAGATATATGAAAAGATGCTCATCTTCATTAGCTATTAGAGAAATGCAAATCAAAACTACAATGAGATACCACCTCACACCTGTTAGATTAGCTATTACCAACAAGACAGATAATAGCAAATGCTGGAGAGGCTGTGGAGAAAAAGGAACCCTCATTCACTGTTCGTGGGAATGTAAAGTAGTGCAACCATTATGGAAGAAAGTATGGTGGTTCCTCAAAAAACTGAAAATAGAACTACCTTATGACCCAGCAATCCCTCTACTGGGTATATGCCCCCAAAACTCAGAAACATTGATACATAAAGACACATGTAGCCCCATGTTTATTGCAGCATTGTTCATAGTGGCCAAGACATGGAAACAACCAAAAAACCCTTCAATAAAAGACTGGATAAAGAAGATGTGGCACATATACACTATGGAATACTACTCGGCCATAAGAAATGATGACATCAGATCATTTACAACAAAATGGTGGGATCTTGATAACATTATACAGAGTGAAATTAGTAAATCAGAAAAAAACAAGAACTACATGATTCCATACATTGGTGGAACATGAAAACAAGACTAAGAGACATGGACAAGAGTGTGGTGGTTACTGGGGCTGGAGGGGGGCAGGAGGGAAGAAGGAGAGGGGGAGGGGGAGGGGAGGGGCACAAAGAAAACTAGATAAAAGGTGACGGAGGACAATCTGACTTTGGGTGATGGGTATGCAACATAATTGAATGACAAGATAATCTGGACATGTTTTCTTTGAATATATGTACCCTGATTTATTGATGTCACCCATTAACATTAATAAAAATTTATTAAAAAAATCAATCTGGAAGAATCAGTAAACCTAAACAGATCGATTACAACAAATTAGATTGAAACAGTTATCAAAAAACTCCCAACAAACAAAAGTCCTGGGCCAGATGGCTTTACAGGTAAATTTTACTAAATATTCAAAGAACTAACTCCTATCCTTCTCAAGCTATTTCAAAAAATTTAAGAGGAGATAAAACTTCCAAGCTCCTGTATGAGGCGAACATAATCTTTATTCCAAAACCAGGCAAAGACACTACAAAAAGAAAACTATAGGCCAATATCTTTGATGAACTTAGATGCTAATATTCTCAACAAAATATTAGGAAATCGGGTCCAGCATGACATGAAAAAAAAGTCATACATCATGATAAAGTGGGATTTACTCTGAGGAGGCAAGACTATACAATATTCACAAATCAATCAATGTGATTTATCACATAAATATAAGAAAGGATAAAAACCACATAATATCAATAGATGCAGAAAAAGCATTTGTTAAAATCTAGCACCTATTTATGATGAAAACTCTCAGCAAAGTAGGAATACAGGGAACATACTACAACATGATAAAGGCCATCTATAATAAACCCAAAGCCAACATCATTCTCAATAAACAAAAATTAAAAGCAATTCCCTTTAATCAGGAACTTAACAGGGGTGCCCCATTTTACCACCCTTTTTCAACATAGTTCTAGAAATCCTAGCTACAGCAATCAGACAACAAAAAGAAATAAAAGGCATCCTAATTGGAAATGAAGAAGTAAAACTATCATTATTTGCTGATGATATGATACTGTAAATAGAAAACCCCAAAGTCTCAGTCAAAAAACTAGTGGAACTGATAAATGAATTCAGCAATGTGGCAGGATATAAAATCAATATTCAGAAATCAATGGTATTTATGTACACCAACAATGAATTTTCAGTAAGAGAAATTAAGGAAACAATCCCTTTCATTATTGCAACCAAAAAATTAGAGTACCTAGGAGTAAATTTAACCAAGGAGGTTAAAGACCTGTACTCGGATAATTATAAAACATTGATAAAAGACATCAAGGAAGATACAAACAAGTGGAAACATATACTGTGTTTATGTATAGGTAGGAAGAATAAATATCATTAAAATGTTTATAGTACCCTAATTAATCTATAAATTCAATGCAATTTTTATTAAAATACCAATGTTATACTTCAAAAATATAGAACAAATTTTCCAAAAAATTATACGGAACCAAAAAAGAACACGAATACCCTCAGCAATCTTGAAAAAGAAAAATAAAGTGAATGGTATCACACTTCCTGATATCAAGTTATACTACAAGGCCATTGTACTCAAAACAGCTTGGTACTGCCATAAGAACAGTAATACAGATCAATGGAACAGAACAGAGAACCCAGAAAAAAATCCACACCTTTATGGCCAATTGATATTTGACAAAGGAGGTAAGAGCATACAATGGAGTAAAGACAGTCTCTTTAACAAATGGTACTGGGAAAATTGGACAAATACATGCAAAAAGATGAAACTAGACCACCAACTTATATTATACTATTCACAAAAATAAATTCAAAATGAATAAAAGACTTGAATTTAAGCCCTGAAACCATAATCATCTTGGAAGAAAACATAGGCAGTAAGCCTCTGATGTCTCTTGCAGGAATATATTTGCTGATTTAACTCCATGGGCAAATGAAATAAAGGACAGGATGAACAAATGAGACTATATCAAACTAAAAAGTTTTGCACAGCAAAAGACAACATGAACAAAATAAAAAGACAACCCACACAATAAGAGAACATATTCACCAACACATCCCATAAGAGGTTAATAACCAAAATCTACAAAGAATTTGTAAAACTCAACACCAGGAAAGTATACAATCCAATCAAAAATTGGGCAAAAGAACTAAATAGACACTTATCCAAAGAGGACATGCAGATGACCAATGGGCATATGAAAAAATGTTCAACATCACTAATCATTAGAGAAATGCAAATTAAAACCACAATGAGATACCACCTCACACTGGTCAGAATGGCACTCATTAACAAAACAACACATAACAAGTGCTGGTGAGGGTGTGGAAAAAAGGAACCCTCCTGCATTGTAGGTGGGAATACAGACTGGTGCAGCCACTGTGGAAAAAATATGTAGATTCCTCAGAAAATTAAAAATGGAACTGCCTTTTGACCCAGTTACCCCAGTTCTAGGAATATATCCTAAGAATAACAAATTACTGATTCAAAAGAAGAAATGCACCTCCATGTTTATGGCAGCATTGTTTACAATAGCCAAGATCTGGAAACAGCCCAAATGTCCATCAGTAGATGAGTGGATTAAAATGCTGTGGTACATATACACAGTGAATACTACGCGGCTGTGAAAAAGAAGAATATTTTACCCTTTGCAACAGCATGGATGGACCTGGAGTCTATTATGCTAATTGAAATAAGCCTAGCAGAGAAAGAAAAACATCATATGACCTCACTCATATGAGGAATCCAATGAACAATGTGAAGTGAGCAACAGAAGAGAGGCAGAGAAGGTGTCAAAGAGTCCAGAGGGAAAGCAGTCAGAGGGAAAGGGGATGAGAGGAGAGGATCAAAGAAAGGAAAGACATTAGGGAAAGTATATACGCATAACACAGAGAGATAGAGGGCAGGATAGTAAATCATGGAGGGAAGGGGGAAAGGTGGTGGGGGGAGGGGCAAATGGGATATCAAGGTGAATGAACACGGGTGAGGGTAGGGAGGGAGATATATTCGGTGGAACACTTGTAACTATGTAAACACAACAAATTAAAAAAATAAAAAAGAACTACTTACCTCTTATATGTATTTTACAAAGTTCCAGAACAGGTTAAACTAAATCGTGATGAAAATAGAACAGTGGTTGCCTTTGGGATGGCGATGGGTAATTGAGAAGGAACATGAAAGAACCTTCTGGGATGACAAAATGTTTCATCTCTTCATAGTGGTTTGGATTACATAGGTGTATGCATATATCAAAAATCACAGAATGATAAAGGTTTGAGCATTTTGCTTTATGTAAATTGTACTTCAAAATCTATAAGCAAAATATTAAACTCTACTTATGTGAATACTGAACTGTTTATGGATCAAGTATACTGATGTCTACACCTTATTTTAAAATGCTTAAAAAGTAAGCCTGACTAGGCAGTGCCAGAGTGGATAGAGCATCAGCCTGGGACACTGAGGAGCCAGGCTTGAAACCCCAAGGTCGCAAGCTTGAGTGTGGGTTCACCAGCTTGAGCACATGGTTGCTGTCTTGAGCCCAAACGTTGTTGACTTGAAGCCCAAGGTCACTGGTTTGAAGCCAAGGTTGCTGGCTTGAGCAAGGGGTCACTGGCTTGGCTGAAGGCTCCTAGTCAAGGTACATATGCAAAAGCAATCAATGAACAACTAAGGTGCTGCAACTGTGAGTTGATGCTTCTCATCTCTCTCCCTTCCTGTCTGTCTCTCACTAAAAAATAGAAAATAAAATAAATAAAAATGAAAATGCTTAAAAATTGAGATGAATAGATATGTTTTAAATAAAGCAAATATCTGAAAAGTTAACAGTTGTAGAATCTCTGTGGTGGGTATATAGATAGTCAATATGAAATTCTTTCAAGTTTTCTTAAATGTGAAACTTTTCTTACTGAAAAAAAATCAGAAAAAATGGGAGATTTAATATGTAAAACAAGCAAACAAGCAGCAGATCAGGGCACTTTCACTCTGGACTGACACCTTAGGTCATTTGGACCAATTCTGGCTCAGAACAACTAGAGAATTGGTACAATATATATTTTTAAAAATTCTGCTGGAAGATATCAGAGAGCTAACACATCAGTAAAGATACAAGAAGAAAAGGAAATCCTGAGAGGTTAGTCCAACATTAGGCACTTTTAAAAAAGATGGTTTTATTTATTTTAATTTTTTATTTTGAAATCACTGTTGATAAATTATATTAATTTCAGGTGTACAACCCCACGATTAGACATTTATATGAAGTTGAAATTGGTGGTTACAGAACAGTCACAGGGTTGTAAAGTACAGCATAGGGAATATAGTCAATAACATTATAATAGCTATAAATGGAGGCACTTCTAATTATAAAAACATCTGTTAGTTATTATAGAGATTGCTGAGACGCTTAGAATTCTTGCTTAAAAGAATTCTTTTACATTCTCATAGGGCTAGAAGGCTAGGAAATTATAGGCCACAGTCCAGCAAAAGGGCCTACTAAACCTTGACACTTAGAGTTGGGATCCCACAGAGCGACACTTACAAGTGAGAGTAAACCAGTAAGAGCAAAAGTGAGAGTAAAACCAGAAATAAACTGCTTCTTGCAAAAAAAAAAAAAAAAAAATGAAGTCCTGGTTAGAATCATCTCAATTCCTTAGGCTGCGTAAAGGTGAAATAGGATTGCTATCGCTCCTAACCACCTAAAAGAAGAAAAAATCAATCTCTTTAAAGGGAGACAGTATATGCTAGCTCATATTACTTGTACAGTTTCTCATATACTGTCGCTACTCAATGAAAATTATGGGCTTCTGCTTTTTGGTTAAGATGCAATAATAGGAACTGGATTAATCTTTTCTGGATGACACAACAAAAAAAATAGGCAAAATATATTAAGTAGTAATTTTCATCATGCAATAAAGGACAGTAACCCTTGGGAGATGATGCACAAATGAGAGCTCTACAATTGCCTCAGCAGAGTTTTCAGAGTGAAGTACAGGCTGGAAGAACATCAGCAGAGTCTGGGAAATGAACTACAAATGGAAGTATACTGTTTGTCTTAGTCTTTTCAGGCTGCTGCAACAGAATACCACAAACTGGGTGGTTTATAAACAAAAGAAATTTATTTCTTGCAGTTCTGGAAGGTGGGAAGTCTAAGATCAAGACACTGGCAGATTTATTGTCTGCTAAAAGCCCACTTCTTGCTTCATAGGTGTTTATCTTTTCACTGTGTCCTCACACAGATGAGTGGCAAGGGAGCTCTCTGGGGTCCCTGTTAGGGGGGCACTGATTCCATTCATGAGAGTTCTGACCTCATGACTTAGTAATTTCCCAAAGACTTCAGACCTCCTGATATCATCATATTGGGGATTAGGTTTTAACATATTAATTTTAGGGGATCACGAACATTTTGTTTCTAGCACTATTTTAAGGTTCTTATCACTAAAATTAGACTGTGATAAGATGTATACTACAAACACTAAAGCGTCCACTACTATAACATAACAAGTTATAATTAATATGCAAACAAAAGGGATAATAAGAATAATTTAATCCAAAGGAAGGCAGAAAAAAGGGAAGAAGGAACAAAAGGGACAAAGATCATATTGAACATAATTGCTCTAAATACTTCAATTAAAAGGTAACGATTGTCTCAGGCTGGATTTTCTTTAAAAAAAAAAAAAAAAGCACAACCCAATTAGTTGTATATGAAAAACACATTTCAGACAAAAAGGCACAGATAGGTTAAAGGTAAAATGATGGATAAAGATATACCATGCTGGCCATGGCCAGTTGGCTCAGCGGTGGAGCATCGGCCTGGCGTGCGGAGGACCCGGGTTCGATTCTCAGCCGGGGCACATAGGAGAGGCGCCCATTTGCCTCTCCATCCTCACCCCCTCCTTCCTCTCTGTCTCTCTCTTCCCCTCCCGCAGCCAAGGCTCCATTGGAGCAGGGATGGCCAGGGTGCTGGGGATGGCTCCTTGGCCTCTGCCCCAGGCGCTGGAGTGGCTCTGGTCGCGGCGGAGCGACGCCTGGAGGGGCAGAGCATCGCCCCCTGGTGGGCAGAGCGTCACCCCTGGTGGGCGTGCCGGGTGGATCCCGGTCGGGTGCATGCCGAAGTCTGTCTGGCTATCTCTCCCCGTTTCCAGCTTCAGAAAAATGCAAAAAAAAAAAAAAAAGATATACCATGCTAACGAAAATCAAAATAAAATGAGTGCATATTAAAGCAGACAGAATAGAGTTCAGAACAAAGAATATTGTCAAAGATGAAGAAGGTTACTTCATGATGATACAAGGAACAATTTTTTCAAAAGGGCATAACCCTCTTACACATTTATGTACCTATTAAAAAGCTTCAAAATACACAAAAGAAAAAGCTGATAGAAGCTGAAGAACAAATAGAAATATTCATAAATAATATCAGGTATTTAACATCCCCCTCCATATAATTGAAAGAACAAGTAGACAAAGATCAGTAAGGATATAGATTAGATAAACACTATCAACCAATTTGGCCCAAGTAATATTTATAGAAAAATTTATCCAACAAGAGTAAAATAAATATTTTTTTCAAGTATATCTGATCACACTGGAATTAAATTAGAAATCTTAACAAAAGAAGCTCTAGAAAATGCCCAAATATTTGTAATGTAATTAAATACTTCCAAAAACAATGAATTATTAGAAAGTAAAAGAAAATTGGAAGTATTTCAGGGGCATTAATATATAAATACAAGAAGACTTAGTGGGATGAGAGGGAGTTTTTTATTTTAACTGATCCATATCCTGAACAGAAGGAGGTAGGGTGTTTCAGTAGTTACACAACTCTACACATGCTGAAACTCAGGAAATTTTCCAAGATGGCTGCAGAGTAGGTGGAAGCTACATTCACTTGCTCCTGATGCCAAGCCAGATCTATAGCTAAATTATAGAACGATCAACCTAAATAACCAATGCAAGGCTACGTGAACTGAAATATTTTAACCAAGGATTGAGAAAAGAGACCACATAGAGACTTGTAAGAAGGACCAAGACACAGAAAGATCTGGACCCTGCACTCATAGTGGCAGCTGCAAAGCTAGAGGGATGTCTTGGCTGCAAAACTCCCTCCCTCCAGAAGTGTGGGGACTCAACCCCACAGTGGGATCTTCTACCCAGAGCAACAGAGATGGAAAGAGGAGCTCACATAGCATCTGGTGATGAAAGTCAGTGGAAATTCACTCCACTTGGGAGAGATGGACTCTGCTAGAGACGCAGCACCACCTTCCTAGTATCAAGCACTCCTGTTGTTAGAGCACCAACCTGGGGAGTGCATGGTCCAGTCCTCTAACTACTGGTGACACCACTCTGCCATTTTTGAGTCCTGTAAAGAATGTACTCAGCAGAACCTTTGAGGTGCTCTTTTTCTGGAGAAGCTCTTAGTAGAAACTCAGACAGTAATTAAACTACGTAGCTTTGGAAGTAGGACCATTGTTCCCCACCTTATGTGTACAGCTGGTGCATCCCCTTGCTACTACTAGTTGAACCACTTGGCCTGCTCTGGCACTCTGTGGCCCCACCATACTTAACTGAGTCATGCTGGGGGGGTCAGAGTGCCACGCAGAGCTGAGACTTTGGAGTGTCTCCCAGGTAATGAATCAGATGGGCAGGTGGGAATCAGATGGGCAGGTGATGGGTTGTGTGGCTGCCTCATGGAGGGGTCACTCTTATCCCTTCTGCGAGCTTAGCCCATGCTATCCTGTGAAGGGCAATAAGTGCCCAGTCTCCTCCTACTGGCTTTCCAGCAACATCTCCAATGGGAGACGTTTAAACCTGCCCTCCCAAGTTCCAGTGGCCTGTTCCTGCTGAGCTCAGTTAGCCAAAGGAAAGGGAGTGCTGCTTGGAGCTGGGACATTTAGGGTGTGTTTCCCTTGGAGGCTATTATCTACGACCTGACAAGGCAAAGTGATTGGCCCCTTTCTGCAGGCTCAGCTGACACCATCCCCAGTGGGAGACTCTTTTGATCTGTCTTCCTAAGCCCCAGTGGCTCTGCACTGCTGAGCTTGCTCCTGCAGAGGGGATGGCTATCTGCACCCAACCTGACCCTGTGGTCACTGCTCCTGGGGGAGCTAGAGTTGGAGACTCTGGCAGAGACTGAGTGGTTTGGCTTTGGAGTAGGGGCCACTTTCCCCTCACTGAGTGCCTGACCGTGCAACCCCCAAGTAGGGGAACCACTAGGTCCATCCTCCAGACCCCAGTTCCCCTGTCCTATTGAGCTCACAATCTATGAAAGAGTCTGTGGGTTTCAGCCAGCCTGAGCCAACTTTAGTCTTTTTTGGAAGGTTCTAGGTGAAGACCACAAAACCTCAGGATGAGGGGGAGTAACTGATAGGTGGATGCAAACCTCAAGGAGCCTTGAACATTTTATCGATTTGTCCCCAGCTCTAAGCTGGAGGAAGCAGACACTTGTATACAGATTAGCTACTCTTATGCATACCCAGGCCCAGTAAATACAGCCACAAACTGTGAACAGCATGGTATACACACAATGTCTGACATCAGCCTGTACTTGAACCTTGTCTAAGTTGACCCAGAACCAACACAACTAGTTATGGGCTTCAGACCACACCAGAGCTCAACCCAGCTAGTCACACAATCAGCATACCCAAAGGGTGATTTGGAATGCACCAGATGTATAGATCAATTAAACAGAATAGAGTAGATAGAAATAAACTCTGAGTCAATTAATATTTGACAAAGGAGGCAAAAATATATAATGGAGTAAAGATAGTCTGACAGTCTCTTCAATGAATGATGTTGAGAAATTGTATAGATACATGCCAAAAAAATAAAAAATAAAACCAGACCACCAACTTACATCATACACAAGAATAAACTCAAAATAAATTAAAGACTTAAATAAAAGTTGTGAAATCATAAATATCCCTGAAGAAAACATAGGCAGTAAAATTTCAGACTTATGGCAATATTTTTGCTGATATATCTACTTGAGCAATGGAAACGAAGGAAAGAATAAACAAATGGGATTATATCAAACTAAAAAGTTTTTTGCACAGCAAAAGACATCATCAACAACATGGAAAGGGAACCCACTGAATGGGAGAACATATTGGCCAATGATACATCTGATAAAAGCTTAATATCTAAAATTCACAAGCATCTTATAAAACTTAACACCAAGAAGACAAACAATCCCCCTCCCCAAATGGTCAAAGGACCTGAATAAACCCTTTTCAGAAAAAGGACTTACAGATGGTCAATAGACATATAAAAAAATGCTCAATGTTGCTAATCATCAAAGAGATGCAAATTAAAATCACCTCACACCTATAAGAATGGCTGTAATCAACAAATCAACAAACAAGTGTTGATGAGAATGTGGAGAAAAGGGAATGTTCATGCATTGTTGGTGGGAATGCAGACTGGTGCAGCCACTGTGGAAAACAGTATGGAGTTTCCTCAAAAAAATAAAAATGGAACTGCCTTTTGACCCAGCTATCCCACTTCTGGGAACATATCCAAAGAAACCCGAAACACTAATTTGAAAGAATAAATGTACCACTATGATCATTGCAGCATTATTTACAATAGCCAAGATCTGGAAACTGCCAATCAGTAGATAAGCAGATAAAATATCTGTGGCATATTTACACAATATAATACTAATCAGCTATAAAAATGAAGGAAATCTTACCTTTTGCAACAGTATGAATGAATATACCTAGAGATAATTATGGTAAATGAAATAAGCCAGGCAGACAAAGACAAATACCATATGATCTTACTTATATGTGGAATCTGAGGGACAAAATAAACTGATGAACAAAATAAAAACAGAGGCAACGATACATGAAAAAGACTGACAGCTGTCAGAGCGGAGGGTGGTTGAAGGGCTAGATAAACAAAGGTGAAGTGATTAAGCAAAAAAAAAAAAAAATATATATATGTAACACATAGACACAGACAACAGTGTGGTGATAGCCAGAGGCAAAGGGGGTGGGAGTAGGTGGGGGTGGGCAAAGGGAGAGAAAAGGGGACAGAAAGAGCTTTTACTTGGGGCGATGGGCACACAATGCAGTGTTTAGGTGATGTTTCGTTGAATTGTACATTTAAAACTTGTGTGGTTTTGAGAACCAATGACACCCCAATAAATACAAATAAATAAATAAATAAATAAATAAATAAATAAATAAATAAAGCACTTAGGGCAAAAAAAGAAAAAAACTCATAAAACTGCACATCACTAAGCAAATTAACAAACCAGCAGAGGTAAAAATACTGAAACTCTATTGCTTTCCAATTATTTTACTGAATGCTGTTTGTTAGCAGCACTTGCCTGGGTTATGATAACCCCTTGTTAAGGATGTCTGCCCTGTTCCATTACGATTACTTACACTCCAGGTTTCTCTTCTCTCCAGTAGTCCTGATACACTGCATCCAGAATATGGGATTATGAACGGTACAACAGTGCAGTCAAACAGACTGCTCTCCTCATTTTGAAGGGTGAAATTTCAAGAAACTCTAGTTCTGGAGAAGAGATATGATGGAATTGTGTACAAGTGGCCAGGGTTAAGATGGAGGATCACTGGGAATTTGTCTTTCATTCCAAAAAAGGACTCACAGCTGGGAAGAAAGCTCTATTTTATTAACTTTTATTTCATGACAACTGGAGAGACTGATCATGATCAAGTTACCCATGGTATCTTATGGGAAAGGATATGCTAACAATGGACTTGCTGGCTTCTTTCTTAATGTCATTCATTAATCAGTAACAAATTCCTTATCCCTGGAATATTAACAAAATTCTTATTCACATTTTTCTTTTCCTTCTATTTTTTTTCATTGGATATTAATTAATATCCCATAGATCCCATAGATTGAACTATTGGGATTCTGACATTTGCTGCACCAGGAACTTTTTACAAAATAACTGCCTTTACTTTCACTTTTTTATTCAGCAATCATATGAATTTGAATAAAGTGTCACCTTTATTGGGGTGAATTCTTCACACACTAAGTCTAAATATGTAACTATCATATACTACTGTTTTTCTTAACATTTATTTCATGTGCATTAATGGATTTTTGTTGTTCATTTTTTAATTAATTTTAATGTGGTGACATTAATCAATCAGGATACATAGGTTCAGAAAAAACATCTCCAAGTTATTTTGACATTTGATTATGTTACATACGCATCATCCAAAGTCATATAATCTTCTGTCACCTTCTAGCTGGTTTTCTTTGTGCCCCTCCTCTCCTCCCACCCCATCCCTTCCCCTCCGCACCCCCAGTAACCACCACACTCTTGTCCGTGTCCCTGAGTCTCATTTTTATGTCCCACCTATGTATGGAAACATATAGTTCTTAGTTTTTTCTAATTTACTTATTTCACTCAGTATAATGTTATCAAGGTCCATCTATGTTGCTGTAAATGATCTGATGTCATCATTTTTATGTCTGAGTAGTATTCCATAGTGTGTATATATATGTACCACATCTTCTTTATTCAATCATCTATTGAAGGGTTTTTTTGGTTGTTTCCATGTCTTGGCCACTGTGAAAAATGCTGCAGTGAACATGGACCTGCATGTGTCTTTACATACCAGTGTTTTTGAGTTATGGGGGTATATTCCCAGTAGAGGGACTACTGGGTCGTATGGTAGTTCTATTTTTAATTTTCTGAGGAACCACCATACTTTCTTCCATAATGGTTGTACTACTCTACATTCCCATAAACAGTGGATGAGGATTCCTTTTTCTCCACAGCCTCTCCAACACTTGTTTATTACCTGTCTTGTTGATAATAGCTAATCTAACAGGTGTGAGGTGGTATCTCATTGCCGTTTTGATTTGCATTTCTCTAATAGCTAATGAAAATGAGCACCTTTTTATATATCTGTTGGCCATTTGTATTTCTTCCTGGGAGAAGTGTCTGTTCATGTCTTCTTCCCATTTTTTTATTAGATTGTTTGCTTGTCTGTTGCTGAGTTTTATGAGTTCTTTGTGTATTTTGGATATTAGGCCCTTATCTGAGCTGTTGTTTGAAAATATCATCTCCCATTTAGTTGGCTGTCTGTTTGTTTTGTTAGTTTCTTTTGCTGTGCAAAAGCTTCTTAGTCTGATGTAGTCCCATTCATTTATCTTTGCCTTCACTTCCCATGCCTTTGGAGTCAAATTCATCAAGTCCTCTTTGTAACCAAGGTCCGTGAGTTTAGTACCTATGTTTTCTTCAATGTACTTTATTGATTTAGGTCTTATATTTAGGTCTTTGATTCATTTTGAATTAATTTTAGTACAAGGGGACAAACTATAGTCGAGTTTCATTCTTTTGCAAGTGGCTTTCCAGTTCTCCCAGCACCATTTGTTGAAGAGGCTTTCTTTTCTCCATTGTGTGTTGTTGGCCCCTTTATCAAAAATTATTTGACCATATACATGTGGTTTTATTTCTGGACTTTCTATTCTGTTCCATTGGTCTGAGTGTCTATTTTTCTGCCAATACCATGCTGTTTTGATTATTGTGGCTATATAACAGGGGTTGGAAAACTTTTTGACTGAGAGAACCATGACCGCCACATATTTTTTAATGTAATTCTGTGAGAGCCCAACAATAACTCATGTATGTCATGCATTATGCAGTAAAAAATTGGTGTTGTCCCGGAGAACAGCTGTGATTGACTCCAGCCGCTCACAACCATGAACGCGAGCAGTAGGAAATGAATGGATTGTAATACATGAGAATGTTTTATATTTTTAACGTTATTATTTTTTTATTAAAGATTTGTCTGCAAGCCCGATGCTGCCATCAAAAGAGCCACATCTGGCTCACAAGTCATAGGTTTCCGACCCATGCTCTATAATATAATTTGAAGTCATATATTGTAATGCAGCTTCATTTTTTTTCTTTAGTATTGTTCTGTCTATTCGGGGTTTTTTATAGTTCCATATAAACCTGATGATTTTTTGTTCAATTTCTTTAAAAAATGTCATTGGAATTTTGATGGGAATTGTATTAAATTTGTATATCGCTTTGGGTATATAGTCATTTTGACTATACTTACTCTTCCTATCCAAGAACAAAGAATAGTTTTCAATTTCATTACATCTTTTTCGATTTCCTTTAACAATGCTTTGTAGTTTTCATGATATAGGTCCTTTACATTCTTTGTTATGTTTATTCATAGGTATTTTATATTTTTGGTTGCAACCATAAAGGGGATTGTTTTCTTGAGCTCATTATCTGAAGTTTCATTGTTGGCATATAGGAAGGTATATTAATTTTGTTTTCTGTGACCTTACTATATTGGTTTATTGTTTCTAGTGGTCTTTTATAGAGTCTTTGAGGTTTTCGATGTACAGGATCATATCATCTGCAAAAAGTGAAACCTTTACTTCTTCTTTTCCAATATGAATGCCTTTTATTTCTTTCTCTTGTCTGATTGCTCTGGCTAGAACTTCCAGCAATAAGTTGAATAAGAGTGGAGAGAGTGGACAACCTTGTCTTGTTCCTGATTTTAGGGGAAAAGTCCTTAGTTTTATGCCATTTAATATGTTAGCTGATGGTTTATCATAGATGGCCTTTATTATGTTGAGATATTTTCCTTCCATACCCATTTTGTAAAGTGTTTTAAACATAAAATGATGTATTTTATCAAATGCCTTTTCTGCATCTATTGATAAGATCATATGCTTTTTGTTCTTTGTTTTGTTGATATGGTGTATTACGTTAACCGTTTTACATATATTGAACCATCCTTGTGATTCTGGGATGAATCCCACTTGATCATGATGAATTATTTTTTTAATGTGTTGTTGTATTCGATTTGCCAGTATTTTGTTTAGTGTTTTAGCATTTGTATCATTAGAGATACTGGTCTGTACTTTTCTTTTTTTGTGTTGTCCTTGCCAGGTTTTGGTATGAGGGTTATGTTGACCTCATAAAATGTTTTTGGTAGTATTGCTTCTTCTTCAATTTTTTGGAAGACTGAGTAGAATAGGAACCAAGTCTTCTTTGAATGTTTGATAGAATTCATTAGTATAGCTGTCTGGCCCTGGACATTTATTTTTGGGGAGGTTTTTAATAGTTGTTTCTATTTCCTCCCTGCTTATGGGTTTGTTTAGGCTTTCTGCTTCTTCATGACTCAGTCTAGGAAAATTGTATTGTTCTAAGAGTTTATCCATTTCTTCTAGATTGTTGAATATAGTGGCATATAGTTTTTCATAGTATTCTATAATAATTCTTTGTATATCTATGATATCTATGGTGATTTTTCCTCTTTCATTTTGGATTTATATGAGTCCTTTCTTTTTTTTCCTTGGTGAGTCTTGCCAAGGGTTTGTCAACCTTGTTGATCTTTTCTAAGACCAGCTCCTTGTTATATTAATTTTTTCTATAGTTTTTCTGTTCTCTATTTTGTTTATTTTTGCCCTGATTTTTATTATTTCCTTTCTTATGGTGGTATTGTGTTGTCTTTGTTCTTCTTTTTCTAATTCCTTAAAATATAAAGTTAAGTGGTTTACTTGGGCTCTCGCTTGTTTGTTCATATGGGCCTGTAGTGATATGAAGTTCCCTCTTATAACTGCTTTTGCTGCACCCCAGAGATTCTGATATGTTGTATTGTTATTTTTATTTGCTGTATGTATTTTTTATCTCTGCGCTTATTTCTTCTTTATCTCACTCATTTTATAAAAGTATGTTGTTTAGTTTCCACATTTTTGTGGGTTTGTTTACCTCTTTTTTGCAGTTAAATTCTAGTTTCAAGGCTTTATGATCAGAAAATATGCTTGGTATAATTTCAATCATTCTGAATTTGTTGATGTTATTTTTGTGGCCCAACATATGTCAATTCTTGAAAATGTTCTATGTACACTAGAGAAAAATGTATACTCTTGCACTTTGGAATGAAATGTTCTGTAGATCTCTATTATATTTAATTGTTCTAGTGTTTCATTTAAGGCTAATATTTCTTTATTGATTTTCTGTTTGGATGAATGATCTAGATCCATCAGCAGTGTATTGAGATTTCCAAGTATGATTATATTTTTGTTGGGTTTTGTTATTAGGTCTGTCAGTAGCTGTCTTACATATTTTGGTGCTCCTTGGTTTGGTGCATATATATTAAGAAGTGTTATGTCTTCTTGATTCAATGTCCTCTTTATCATTATGAAATGACCATTTTTGTCTCTGATTACTTTTGCTGTCTTGTAGTCAGCATTGTTAGATATGAGTATTGGTACACCTACTTTTTTTTTGGATGTTATTTGCTTGGAGTATTGTTTTCCAACTTTCACTTTAAATTTGTTTTTATCCTTGTAGCTTAGATGTGTTTCTTGTAGGTAGCATACAGTTGGATTTTCTTTTTTAATCCATTCTGCTACTCTGTGTCTTTTTATTGGTGAGTTCAATCCATTTACATTTAGTGTAATTATTGACATTTGAGAGTTTTCTATTGCCATTTTATATATTGCTTTCTGATAGTTTTGTATCTTATTTGGTTCTTCTGTGTTATTTTTGTATCATTTGTTTTTGTTTGGTTGTAATCCATACTTCTTTTCTCTGTTACTTCTTTTTTCAAGCCATGTACTTCTGTGTTGGTTTCTTTTAGGGATGGTTACCATTAAGTAATGGAAAGCATACATATCATATTCATTTAGTACATTATTTCATGAGTGCTTCTGCTCTCCATCCTCCTTTGCTACTGTTAATCTTTGTCCTCTCCCCTTTTTTGTTTCTTTGTCACAAATTAATCTTGTTTTTATTGCTATCTTGATGGAGCTTTTACTTGTGTTGTTTTGTTTTGTTCTTTATGTCTGGTCGGAAAACCCCCTTTAGTATTTCCTGAAGTAGGGTTTTTTCTGGTGATAAATTCCCTCATCTTTTCTGTATCTGTGAATGTTTTCATTACTCCTTTGTATTTGAAGAATAGCTTTGATGGGTATAGTATTCTTGGCTGGATGTTCCTCTCTTTAAGAACTTTATATATTGGGGTCCATTCTCTTCTAGCTTGTAGAGTTCCTGCTGAAAAATCTGATGATAATCTAATGGGCCTTCCTTTATATGTTGTATTCTTCTTTTCCCTGGCTGCCTTGACAATTTTTTTTTTGTCATTGGTTTTTGCCAATTTCATTATGATGTGCCCTGGAGTAGGTTTGTTAGGGTTAAAATAACTCAGTGTTTTCTTTTTTTCTTGAATTCAAAGCTTTAGTTCTTTCCACAAGCTTGGGAAGTTCTTGTCTATTATTTGTCTGAATATGTTCTTCATTCCATTTTCTCTCTCTTCTCCTTTTGATATACTCTCTCTCTCTCTCTCTTGCTAAATATATATATAATTAATTATTTTTTTTATATGTTAAGGCCATCATAGTTATTAGTAAGGGGTACATCACTTAGAAAGTGTTTTCATAGACAAAACAACATTGGGAGGCCAGTTTCTCAGCAGTGGACCTAATGTTTATTGAAGAGCTCTCATCTCAAATGCTTAAAGGAAATTATTTTTTTCTCCAGAAGCAAATTCAGTTTTGTGACAAATGTTCTTATTTTTCTTCTCTTAAGTCTTTAGTCATAGCTTTCTCCTTGGAAGCAAAATTCAGAACCCAGCCTGGTTTCTTAATTTAGGCTGATTCCAACTCTCTGAGAGTGGGAGGCTACAGATAATTATGAATGCCAGCAAAGAGCAAGCAGTTTATATTTTGGTGTAGAATGATGTGTTTAGTCTCATATTTGGATTCAGAAAAGGGGAGAAGATACAGACAGGCAGCTGACAGCTAAGCCTCCTTTCCAACTGGGGTTTCTCATATCATGAACCAGCAGGAGCACCAGCAATTCAGCAGGAATAGTTAGAATTCCCATGATATGGAAACAAGGGTGATTGCAGGACCGAATTCTTCTCACGTCGAAAGAACCAAAAGTGATTATTATAAGAGTAAATACCTTTTTTAGCCTTTAAACAGTCACTAATAAGAGGGTCATTTTCAGGATGTGGGGTCATAATGTATTTAAAATGATAGAAAAGATTATTTTCTTAGTTTGGCATTCCCAGAATCCTTGAGTTTCCAAGATCATGCTAAGCTGTGGGAACAGAGGCAGATTAAGGTCGGTTGAGGCCCCGGGTGCAGAAGAAAATTTTGGGCCCCTTAAAAAAAAAGAGAGAGAGACAGGGAAAATATAAATACATGTTAACTATATTATTAAATAAATTAAAACTATTATGTACTATTAATGTTAAAATTGCACATATGAAACCAACATTGGTGTCATTAGAAAAAAGTGTAAAGTTGGAGTTTTGCGAGGCCTTTTATAAGTCGAGGCCCAGGGTGCACACCCAGTGCGCCCACCGTTAAATCTGCCTCTGTATGGGAGAGTCTCTGATTAAAGTGTTAAAACAGAGAAGGATGAAAGATACTTAATTTGTATCCAACGAATATTTATTGAGTACCTAATATGTTTTTGTCAGCACTAGGGATGCAATGAGGAACAAAATTGTTATTCTTGGGTAACTTACAAATAAATCAATAATAAAAACTTAAGTTAATTTCAGTGGTGACTAGTGCTATGAAGAAAATGAATCAAGGTGGTAGTCCAGAGAGTGACCAGAAGTCAAGTAGGCCCATGTCAGTTGACTGGCAAGCAGGTTCTCCCAGCAAGTGGCACTTGCAAAAGACCTGCACGATGAAGAGGAGGCATTTGAACACAGATCTAGGGCAGAATTTTCCAAGTAGAAATAACCACAAGTACAAAGGCTCTAAGATTGAAATGAGCTTGGCATTTTCAAAGGACAGTAGTTGCTTATCTGTGTTCTCTTGGAGACCTCTTAGGATGTTTTTTTTGTTGTTCTTTTTTAAATTATTTTTATTTGTTTATTCATTTTAGAGGGGGGAGAGAGAGAGAGAGAGAGAGAGAGAGAGAGAGAGAGAGAGAGGAGCAGGAAGCTTCAACTCCCATATGTGCCTTGACCGGGCAAGGCCAGGATTTTGAACCAGCAACTCAGCATTCCAGGTCGACGCTTTATCCACTGTGCCACCACAGGTCAGGCCTCTTAGGATGTTTTAAACAATTTTTTAAAATTCTTTGCCAGGCAATATCTGGATCTCCATTTTTGGGGGGAGTCAGTTACTGGAAGTTTCTTGCATCCCTTTGGTGGAGCCTTTTTTCCCTGATGCTTGGTGATCCCTGTAGCCTCTGTAATGTCTGCACATTGAAGAAGCCATCACCTTCCAGGCTTTATGAATTGGGATTTTTTTTTAAAAAGTCTTTCATCCATAGGTTGTAGCACACTGGAACATGCTATGACCTTGGTCTAGCAGTACAGACTGCCATATACCAGGGCATGGTGGCCGGAGGATGGGTGGGACGTGGTGACTTGTCAGCTCAGGCCACTGGAGTCCACAACATTGATAACTCTGTGGTCTGTAGCAAGCACTGGGGAAAGTCCACAGAGGCTTCAAGGGCTCTTAGAGTTCTCAGTGGTGCCTCTAAGCCTAGTGGTTGGGGACCAGAGCAAGCTGTAGTGGTGGCTGGAGCTGGTGGTATGCACACACTTCACAGCAGGGGCTGGAGTGAGGGATGCCTGCTACAGACATAGTGATGGGGGCCAGGGCAAGCAGCAAAGGCCGAGGCCAAGTGCAGGTACACCAGCAGCTAAAGGGACCTGGTTGTCAATGTGCACTGCTATGGCTGGTGAGTAATGCAGTGGGTGCACTGCTGTGGAGGCAAGTGTTGAGAGTCAGGCCAGGTGCATGTGGTAGACAGTAGGAGGGGCTAGCTGCAGGGGAACCGAGTAGTGCAAGCCAGTGACAGGAGATAGGGTTGAATTCAGGCCTACAAGCAGCTATCAGTGTGCCCTCCTGTCCTGCACAGTCTTCCCATAAGCGTGCACATAGCTAGTGGAGGCTAGTGATAAATGCAAGGTATGCCGGTGCAAAGCTGGGTAGACCAGCTACAGGTGAGCCCGGTCATACAGGCCAATAACAGGCAAGAGGACCAAATCTGTGCCCACAGCAGTTACATGGGCTTTGGCTGTCAGCATGCATTTCCACAGCTACAGTATCTTCCCACTGGTACCTACACATTAATGGAGGGCAGTGAGAGGTGTCAGGCCAGAGGTGTGCAAGTGCACAGTTATAGGGGCTAGCCCCAAGGGAGAGTATGCACAGTGAGCATCAACTAGGAGCCCTAGACTGGCATCTTAGACTCACTGAGCTACAGAGGGCTGGACTGGCTGCCTGAGCAGGTACGGGGCTCCCAGGGGGCAGAGAAAGCAGGGAGGAATTCAGGCAACTGAATTCCATGAACAAGGATATCTGTAAGGCAAAACCCAATAGAATCTGCAGTAGTTTGTGGCAACTCTGCTGGCCCTTGATTTTTTCAATGAAGAAAGCTGCCAGGGTCATTTGTAGAGCAGGTCGCTGGGAAACACCTTGTATTGGTAATCCCTGCTCTTTTTTCTTCTGTCTTCCTATTTGTCCCTATACCTCTCAACTTTGCTGGTCTGGGTGGGGTGATATGGAAGCACCTTCCTGTGGTGCCCAAGAGGCTAGAGAAGTTCATTGCTCACCCTGCACCCCCTTTCCCTTCCCAGCTGAAAGTTCCCTCCCGATACTGAGCACCCCAGCCTGGAGAATGGCATGACACAGGCAAAATGAAGTTGCTCTTTTTTCCTTTTGGGGGTGGTTATTCTCAGGGTTTTTGTTCCACTGTGTTGCTGACGTACCTGAAGTGGACTCCAAACCTGTTCTGTGTGGGGGAAGCTGTCTAACTGTTGATGTTTGTAGGGAGAAGGAGGCTGGTGTCTCCTACGCTGCCGTCTTGATGACGTCTGGCTCCTAGGTTTTTGTCCTGAAAAACTGGATGCATAGAAAAACCCTTCACTGTAATGTGTAAAGAGCAAGACAGGAGCAAATCTGATGAGAAAAATTAAGAGTTCTGTTTTGGCATGTTACCTTTGAGATGTCTGATGGATTGCAAAGACTATCCAAGTAGAATTATCAAATGGGCATGTAGACATTTGATTCTGAAGCTGAGCTTGGATGATTTTTTTTCTTGCCCTAACAGGTCATGTTTTGATATAGATACTGCAGACCAGAGAAATTAAGTGACCTAATCAAGATTACAGCTTAGAAATGGAAGACAGACAGAATCCCAATCCAGGGCTCTTGCCAATAAAAATATGAATCCTGAAACAAAGAAAATATATTTTCCCACCTGACCCTTTTCCATTGTGCTAGAATAAAGGTTTTGGGAGGTCCACTTGGAGACTGAAAGAATTTGCAGGGATGGAGCTGTCTATTGGTGGTTCACTTTTCTTCCACAAGGTGATAAGAAACAAAAAAGAGAAGGGCTAATTAGTGTTGGCTAGTTCACCCTAAATATAGTGGATTTTAGCATGCACAAATTTAACCTTCATGGTTTAACCATTTACAAGGGACTGATTCCCATAATAGGTTGTAATTTTATAAATTTTTTGCATCAAAAATACAATGAGGCTTATATGTGGGAGTGAGTCTCTTCACTTGCGAGTGAACCTGGCTGTCTGCCTAATGTCTACACCTCAAATTGGCTTCATTGTTTGTACTTGTTTTCTTTTTACATGAGGACTTTTGTAAATGCTAAAAATATTTTGTTCAAAATGCATAACAATAAAAAAATGAACAACAAAAATAAAAAGCTCCATAAAGAAAGTTCAAACAATTCATGCATAACTTCAGTGCTATAGTTATTAAATTATTAGAGATTTATTGTTTAAATATTTTAAGTGATTGTTTAAATATTTTAGTGCTGCCTTACTATTGCACCATATGGGGGAAATTGTGTTTGTAAATCAGAACATTTAAAAATGGATTCCTTACAAATGTCAGGAGCTAGTGCTAGTATTTATTGAAATGTCAGGAAATCTCTTGATTCTAGACCAAAAAAGCGTTTGTTTATAATGAGAAAATTTTAAGATGTGCATTTAACTGGAAAGAGATGAAGGCAAACAGCATATTTGGTAGTGTAGCTTTCAGTCTGCTCTGTTTGGTGGTCACATGTCTGTCCAATACTGGCAATGGTCCAGTGAATAGAACAGTTGTTCCAGTTTCAACAGATGCTCACCCAATTTAACAGGACTTACAGATCAATGTAGTGGATAATGTAGACTAAAAGAACATGTTGCTAGAGAAAGTTTTAGGGGAAAAAATATACAAATGTTGCCTTTTTAGATAAAATATAAAACCCAAACAAGCAGCAAACTTTGAATTTGAGAAAACACACATATAATGATAGCAAGTTAAAAGCAGACTCTCAGCAGGTGCAAGGGATTTTGAATAGAGTGCTGAAGTAATAAACACGAGATGAGTTGGCAGTAGCTTGGTTTGGGCTCGCAAAGACTGTTACACAAACTGCTACTAACATCTGTCCACAAGGGAGGTGGGCGCATTCACTCCCACTAGTCTACATTTAAAGGGTTCTCCTTGTTTAATTTAGACCTTGAACTGACACAAATAGTCCAGAGTTGAACTTGGATTCTTCAGTCTCGGTAAGGATAATGAGGAGGAAGAAATACACAGAAAGGTACTAAAGAGAGAAACTACGACATTTACCTAGAGTTTAGTTGGTGTATGTGCTTGTGTCTGTGCATTTAAATTTTCTTCCTAACTGAAAAGTAACACTTGCTGTAAGAAATGAAAAAAAGAAATCCAAACAATCCACAAAGGCAGAAAATAAAAAATTGGTCTTTTCTCCCAAGTCCTAAGTCCTACTTCCAAAAGGAACCACTATTAACATATGGTGTACATTTTCACAAACACTTTTCTCTGTACTTTAACATATATGGTATGTATACATGTTTACATATGGGTAAGGAGAGGGAGGATAAGCTTTATATTTTTTTCCAAATGTAGGCTGATACTGCATGTATTGTAGTATAGCTCTCTGTTTTCACCTGATACATCATGAACATCATTCATATTCGTTCATGTAAATCTTTGTTTTTTGTAATGTTTTGAAACAACAGAATAAATATTCCATAGATCGAATTTACCACAATTTATTTAAAGAACTCTTGATCAATGGGCCTTTAGATTGTTTCCAATTTTTAGCTATCAGTATTATAAGCGATGTTGCATAGTAGATATATAAATATATTGCATTGCCTGCTGGTGCAAGTACTTCTGTAGGACCAATTCTTATAAGAACTGCTGGGTCAGCATTTTCCCTTATATTGTGAATGCAAAGATAGAAGCAGCTGCTGCAGCCTGATTTCTCCTACCTCTCCAGTGTCCGGCCCCTCGGCAGAGGAATTCAGGACACACAAGCAGAGAAGAGGGACACCCCTCTGATATGATAGGAGTCCCTAAAAGCTTTCCTGGCTAGAACCGATCTCTTCTCCGGCAAGTTCAAAAGCCTGGAATTCCCAGAAAAACCTAAAGTCCTTAGTAGCCTTCAGTATCCCCTTTTCAGTGGAGTGATAGGCTCACACAATTTGAGAGTGGTAACATCCTCTACAGCTGAAATATTGGCAGGAATGTATGTATCTAGTTTAATCAGCCCATCGTTTCCCTTGTAAAACTTAATGAAAATCGTAAAATTTTATTTTTCTGCACTTGTGATTTTATGTTAATTTGCCTTTTTAAATGTGAGGATGTTGTGATACTAACAACAATTCTTTTTTTTTTTTAATTAAGTGAGAGGATGGGAGGTAGGGAGGCAGAGACAGACTCTTGCATGTGCCCCAACCAGGATCTGCCTGGCAAGCCCCCTACTGGAGGGGTGCTCTGCCCATCTGGGGCTGCTGCTCTGTTGTTTGGCAACTGAGCTATTTTAGTGCCTGAGGTGATGCACAGAGCCTTCCTTAGCACACATGGCCAACTTGCTCATACCATTTGAGCCACAGCTGCAGGAGGAAGGAAGAGAGAGAGAGAGAGAGAGAGAGAGAGAGAGAGAGAGAAAGAGAGGAGTGGAGATGCAGATGTTCACTTCTACTGTGTGCCCTGACCATAAATCACACCTGGGACTTCTACACACCAGGCTGATGCTCCACTGCTGAGCCAATTGGCCAGGGCCAACAACCATTCTTAAAGTAATACTGTATTTTGTCCAACATACAATACCTTGATATTTTATATATAATGGATTTCTTTTAGAGTAGCATCTCATCTCCCTCCTAGCTATCCAGTGAGTCAGAAAGGGCAAAGAATACTTTAGTTTTATAAACAAGAAAATTGAGGCTCAGAAATGTTAAGGGACTAACCTGGGACACATGAGGAGTACTGTCAGAATTTATCAGTGATGAGTTCATCATATGATAGACTTAGAAGGTATTGGAAATGGGACTGAACTTGAACTGATCTTAGGAAATATCCTGAAGGGTTTAAGATTGGGAGTTTGCTGATGTTTTGTTTAAACACTGTTATTTTCTCTTTACTCAGTTCTTAAAATAGGATGGTGTTCTTTTTATTTACTTTTTCCTTATAAAAATTAATCTGTTTTTTTAATTATGTTAATTAAAATATCTGATTAGTCTTATGAAGTTTAAACTAAGATTTTACTCTGCTAAAGTCACAGTCATTGAAGTATAAATATATGCAAGTTTATCACCAATAGATACATCAGCCAAGTTAACAAGGCAAACTGGTGCCACCAGCAATAGCATTAATAATTGCTAACCTTTCCATTATTGGTCATCCATCTAAAATTCACTAACAGTAACTCATTTAATCCTCACAATAACCATATGAGGCGAGTTTGTTATTATCTCCCTTTTGTACACAAAGAAAATGAAGTGCTGAGCCATTGAGTAACTTGTCTAATGTTGTGTAGCAAGGAAGTGGCAGAACTAGATTATAAACTCCCTTGGTCGAACCCTACCATCTGTGCTCTTAAATCACTGGGCTATACTGCAATGTCAGAATGACCATTTCTCACTGTCCTATGTCACGCACAAGTGCTTCAGAAAGCAAATGGCTTCGGGAAGCAAATACTTTAAACTGTAAGTTGTAGATAGTAAGTTCAATATAAACCTAACTCTGGCTAGCCCAGAGGAGCCAAAAAGACAGTTGTAAAAATTCAATTTCCTCAAGACTCCTACTTTTAGTTGAATCTGACTGAATGTGACTCAGTCATATTTTAGTTTTTATTGACTTTCATGTGGGCCAAGAAAAATAATGGAAGGAATTCATTCAATTTTATTAGATTAATATTCCTAAGTGAGTGAGCTGAACGCTAAGCCACTCATTCTTGCCCACTGGTTCAAATTTCATCTGAATGTAGCCTTTATAACAACATTCTCTTTTTATCTATTTAAAGTAGTGTTTGGTTATATAGTTGTAGGAAACTTTTGTTCTTTTTCTCTTGAAGCTTAATAGGCTTAACTGTGTTCTTATAGCAATACCCATATTTCAAAACGTTTTTCTCATCTAGTTTTCAATATTTTGATAAACTGAGATTTTTATCTTGACAATTCAACTAAAATTTAATCAAAAATTTTCAAATCTACTGGAGTCATTATATACAGTCTCCGACCACAGTACCTAGGTTCAAATCCTAGTTCTGCCCCTCACCAGCTATGTGCTCTTGAGCAAATGACCTAATTGTTTTTTGTCTTTCTTCATCTATAAAGTATGATTTGATATTGATATTAATTAAAGTTCTCTAGAGAAAAGGACCAATAGGATATACATGTATGATATATGAATGTAGACAGAAGTTTATTATAAGAGATTGATTCAAGCAGTTGTGGAGGCTGAGAAGTCTCATGACTGCCATTTGCAATCTGGAGGCCCAGGAAAGCTAGTGGAGTAGTTCCAACAAAACACAGGGCCTGACAACCAGGCAGGGGAGCCAATGATATAAGTCCCCATCCAAGTCTGAAGGCCCAATAACCAGGAATTATGATATCTAAGGGTAGTAGAAGATGAATTTCTCAGCTCAAGCACAAAAAAGTGCATTCACCTTTCCTCTGTTTCTTTGTTCTACTCAGGCCCACAATAATTGGATGCTCTCACCCTCATGGTGAGAGCAATATTCTTCACTCAGTCTACTGATTCAAATGCTAATCTCTTCCAGAAACACCCTCATAAATACACCCAGAAATAATGTTTACCATCTATCTGGGCATCCCTTAGCTCAGTCAAGGTGATCCATGAAATTAATTGTCCCACTTACCTCCAAGGGTTGAGAATTTATTGAGTGCTTACTATACCAGGCACTGGTCAAAGCTTCTTCTTTTTTTTTTTTTTTTTTTTTTTTTTTTTTTTTTTTTTTTTTTTGGTCAAAGCTCTTTATATGCTATACTCATTCAATCCTTACAACTACCAACTACTAAGTACAGGTCATCCTCGGGTTATGACACAACAGTGCCATAACCCAAATTTTGGAGTCAGTTGAAACACACCCTAGCCTAAGTCACTTACCTATCCTAACACAGTTATAAAAATCATAATTTAGAAAATAAAAACACAACCAGGCTATATACACTGTACAGTAGTAACAGAAAAAATGAGTGTAAAAATAATTCCTTACCTTTATTCCTGAGGTTGGTGTGCACACTGGAAGGGGCATTGCAAGGTGGGAGAGAGTGACCTATTGGGAGGAGGAAGCTGGAGAGGCAGGAGAACCTGCAGAAGGTGCTGGAGATACTGGGTCAGGTGAATCAGGATTGTCTAAGGAACATGCAGGAGACACTGGAGATGACTCTACCTGTACTACAGGTGTTTTATCTGGAGAAGCAGCTGATGTAGAGGGTACAGGATCTGTGCTGGCCTCTCTACCTTCTTAAAGAATTGTTCCAGGATAGTCTGGAAGGTTGATAGCTTCTTTTCTTCCAAAATCTGCCTAATGCATTGCAAGGCATCCATAATAGCTTTGTAGACCTTACTGAACCTGTCACCGCTGGGGTTCTCAGCCTGAAATTTTGCCAACCCATCCACTACCATAGAAAAACCTTCTGTCAAACCCTTGGTAGTAACTCTCTTGGGTTCTGGGGTTCCTATCTCTTCCTCTTCAATCAGCTGCTTTTCCAGTTGAATGAGGTCCTCAGCAGACAGTTCCTTTCCATGGGATGCCAGTAGCTCTGTGACATCCTCAGCCTCCACTTCCAAAATAAGCTGTTTACCCATGGCAGCAACCTTCTCTGTCAGCCTCCACTGACTCCTCAAAACCATGGAAGTCTTACACAAACTGGGGACACAGTTTTTTTCACACACCATTTAAGTTTGGTCACCTCACTTCATCCCAGACAAAAGCAGTGTTTTGCACAGCATTATAAATGTTATAAAACTTCCAAAAGTCTTTGAGTGTCAGGTTCTTGTCCCCACAGTTGCATTAGGGCTAAACCAGATGTCCTCCAGAGGCAGTAGGTCTTGATAGAGGTAATGATGTCTTGGTCCATGGGCCATAAAAGGGCAGTGGTATTAGGTGGAAGGTAAACCACCTTGACATTAGGGTTGAAGTCACTCAACTGGGCAGGCTGACCAGGGGCATTGTCCAGCACTAGCAACACCTTAAAAGGTAGCCCCTTGCTAACACAGTAGTCCTTCACTGCTGCACAAAATGGCTGGTAAACCACTCCTCAAAAATCTGAAGTGTCGGCCTGACCGGTGGTGGCGCAGTGAGATAAGGTGTCTACCTGGAACACTGAGGTCCCGGTTCGAAATCTTGGGCTTGCCTGGTCAAGGCACATATGGGAGTTGATGCTTCCTGCTCCTCCTCCTTCTCTCTCTCTCTGTCTCTCTCTCTCTCTCACTCCTCTCTCTTTAAAAAAAAAAAAATCTGAAGTGTCATCTATGCCTTCTTGTTAGACCTTCAGACAACAGGCAGTTGACCTTTCCAATGCTCTTTAGTATTCTGGGATTCTCTGCCTGGTACACCAACAGAGGCCTGAGTTTGAAGTCACCTGCAGCATTCCCCCCAAGAAGCAAAGTCAGTCTCTTCTTGCCAGCTTTATGGCCTGGCGCTCTCTTCTCCTCCTTGGCGATGTAGGTCCTGTTCAGCATACACTTCCAAAAAAGGTCTGTCTCACAATATTAAACACTTGTTCAGCACCCTCTTTAATTAATTTAGACAACGTATTAGGAAAGTCACTTGCTGATTTCTTATCTCCACTAGCAGCTTCACCCTGCTCTTTAAGGTTATGCAAGTTGGCACAAGCTTTGAAAGACGTGAACCAACTCCTACTAACCACAGACTCTTCATTCCCTCGCCCCTTTTCACTTTTTTTCTTCTTTATTTCTTCTTTTTTTATTTTGTTTACTAACACTTTATTCAGTTCATTACAGTGGGCAAGTTCCCAGCTAAATACACAGACCAAGCGAGGTTTTCTGAGGTTAATACAGGAGCCGGTGGGTTAATTGTGACTGAATATCAAGGAGAGAGCACCAAAGTTTCAGTATCAGACGGGCCACAGACCCTGACCGGCGACAGGAGTGACATCCTGACACTGTCACCTGCCTCCTTCTCATAACTGGGCATGTGCTAAACATTACATCATTTCAGGGCTGTCAGCAAAACTGATTCCAAACAAATGGACCCCGTGTCCTGGTGCGCCTCCACTGCTGTTGCTTTGTAAGTCACAGACCAGCATGTGACAAAGAAGTTTCGACTATTTCAGTGCAGTGGGCCATAGAGGAGGAAGCCTGGTGTGTCTTGCCCTCAGTGCCTGTTTTCATTCATACCTGAATTCCTGTCCTTAAGCCACATAGCCTGATGCGGACAGTCTCAGCAACAGTCTGTCAGATGACAACAGCTATTTCCAAAGCAGCATCTTGTGCAGACAGCCTAGAACCTCAAAGACAATGTCTCTGGCTCGCTATCTTCCCGTGAAAGGTCAGCCACCCCCACCAATGCTAACTGAAAGCACAATGTAGGAGACAGGTTTCGGAAGTGGGATATAAATAAAGATGAAAACAAACTCCAGAAAGCTAGCCTACGAGGCATGGGCCAAATAATGACCGCTTCACAGGTGGTCTGGCTTGAAGGCTACAAAATTGCTGCTCACACAGGTCGCAGAAACACAGTGGAGGCTGCAGCTGGTATTTTGCAATGTCTCTAGTGTGAGCTGGGCAGGGTCTGGCTCCGTCCTCCTCTAGCTCAGGGAAAGTGCTGACTAGGAAGGAGAGTTATACCACCCATGTATTCCAAAGGCGACAAATGCTGGCCAGGGTGCAGAAGCTTCACAAACAACGTGACCACTTTAACTCTGAAGAGCAACTTGATTTCATTGGTCAGGTTTTAGAATTTATCTGTCAAGAACAGATTTAAGGGCATTTTTTTCTGTATAATATTTATTTATTTATTAATTTTAATGGGGTGATATTACTAAATCAGGGTACAAATGTTTAGAGAAAAAATATCCAGGTTATTTTGACATTTAATTATGTTGCATACCCATCACCCAAAGACAAATTGTCTTCCGTCACCTTCTATCTGGTTTTCTTTGTGCTCCAGACCCCCCCCCCCCCGCCTTTCCTACCTCCCCCCACCATAACCACCAAACTCTAGTCCATGTCTCTGAGTCTCATTTTTATGTCCCACCTATGGTTGGAATCATATACTTCTTGATTTTTTCTGATTTACTTATTTCACTCAATATAATGTTATCAAGGTCCATCCATGTTGTTGTAAATGATCCGATGTCATCATTTCTTATGGCTGAGTAGTATTCCATAGTGTATATGTACCACATATTCTTTATCCAGTCATCTATTGAAGGGCTTTTTGGTTGTTTCCATGTCTTGACCACTGTCAACAACACTGCAATGAACATGGGGCTGCATGTGTCTTTACGTACCAGTGTTTTTGAGTTTGGGATGTATATACCCAGTAGAGGGACTGCTGGGTCATATGGTAGTTCTATTTTTAATTTTTTGAGGTACCATCATACTTTCTTCCATAACGGTTTTACTATTTTACATTCCCACCAACAGTGGATGAGGGTTCCTTTTTCTCCACAGCCTCTCCAACACTTGTTATTACCTGTCTTGTTGATAACAGCTAATTTAATAGGTATGAGGTGATATCTCATTGTACTTTTGATTTGCACTTCTTTAATAGCTAATGAAGATGAGCATCTTTTTATATATCTGTTGGCCATTTGTATTTCTTCCTGGGAGAAGTGTTCATGTCCTCTTCCCATTTTTTTATTGGATTGTTTGCTTGTTTGTTGTTGAGTTTTATGAGTTCTTTGTATGTTTTGGATATTAGGCCCTTATCTGAGCTGTTGTTTGAAAATATCATCTCTCATTTAGTTGGCTGTCTGCTTTGTTGTCAGTTTCTCTTGCTGTGCAAAAGCTTCTTAGTCTGATGTAGTCCCATTCATTTATCTTTGCCTTCACTTCCCATGCCTTTGGAGTCAAATTCATAAAGTGCTTTTTATAACCAAGGTCCATGAGTTTAGTACCTATGTTTTTTTCTATGTGCTTTATTGTTTCAGGTCTTATATTTAGGTCTTTAATTCATTTTGAATTAATTTTAGTACAAGGGAACAAACTGTAGTCAAGTTTCATTCTTTTGCATGTGGCTTTCCAGTTTTCTCAGCACCATTTGTTGAAGAGGCTTTCTTTTCTCCATTGTGTGTTGTTGGTTTTATTTCTGGGCTTTATATTCTGTTCCATTGGTCTGAGTGTTATTTTTCTGCCAATACCATGCTGTCTTGATTGTTGTGGCTCTATATATAATTTGAAGTCAGGTATTGTAATGCCCCCAGCTTCGTTCTTTTTCCTTAGGATTGCTTTGGCTATTCAGGGTTTTTTATAGTTCTATATAAATCTGATGGTTTTTTGTTCCATTTCTTTAAAAAATGCTATTGAAATTTTGATGGGAATTGCATTGACTTTGTATATCACTTTGGGTAATGTAGTCATTTTGACTATATTTATTCTTCCTATCCAAGAACAAGGAATACTTTTTCATTTCATTGTATCTTTTTTCGATTTCCATTAACAATGCATTGTAGTTTTCATTATATAGGTCCTTTACATACTTTGTTATGTTTATTCCTAGGTATTTTGTTGTTGTTGTTGAAACCATGAAGGGGATTTTTTTGTTTGTTTGTTTTCTAATATTTCATTACTGGCATATAGGAAGGCAATGGACTTTTGTATATTAATTTTGTATCCTGTGACCTTACTGTATTGGTTTATTGTTTCTAGTAGTCTTTTTGTGGAGTCTTTGGGGTTTTTGATGTACAAGATTATATTATCTCCAAAAAGTGAAACCTTTACTTCTTCTTTTCCAATATGAATGCCTTCTTTTTCTTTTTCTTGTCTGATTGCTCTGGCCAGAACTTCCCACACTATATTAAATAAGAGTGGAGAGAGTGGACAACCTTGTCTTGTTCCTGATTTAAGGAGAAAAGTCCTTAGTTTTATGCAATTTAATATGATGTTAGCTGATGATTTATCATAAATGACCTTTATTATATTGAGATATTTTTCTTCTATACCCATTTTGTTGAGTGTTTTAAACATAAAATTGTGTTGTATTTTATCGAATGCCTTTTCTGCATCTATTGATAAGATCATGAGGTTTTTGTTCTTTGTTTTGTTGATATGGTGTATTACATTAACCGTCCTACGTATGTTAAACCATCCTTGTGATTCTGGGATGAATCCCACTTGATCATGATCAATTTTTTTTAATGTGTTATTTTATTCGATTTTCTAGTATTTTGTTTAGTATTTTAGCACTTGTATACATTAGAGATATTGGTCTGTACTTTTCTTTTTTGTGTGTTTTCATTGCCAGGTTTTGGTATGAGGGTTACGTTGGCTTCATAAAATGCATTTGGAAGTATTGCTTCTTCTTCAGTTTTTTGAAAGATTTTGAGTAGAATAGGAACCAAGTCTTCTTTGAATGTTTGATAGAATTCACTAGTATAGCCATCTGGCCCTGGACTTTTATTTTTGGGGAGGTTTTTGATAGTTGTTTTTATTTCCTCTCCGGTTATGGATCTGTTTATGCTTTCTGATTCATCATGATTCAGTCTAAGAAGGTTGTATTGTTCTAGAAATTTATCCATTTCTTCTATATTGTTAAATTTAGTGGCATATAGTTTTTCATAGTATTCTACAATAATTCTTTGTATATCTATGATATCTATGGTGATTTTTCCTCTTTCATTTTGGATTTTATTTATTTGAGTCCTTTCTCTTTTTTCCTTGGTGAGTTTTGCCAAGGGTTTGTTAGTTTTGTTGATCTTTTCAAAGAAGTAACTCTTTGTTTTATTAATTTTTTCTATAGTTTTTCTGTCTCTATTTTATTTATTTCTACTCTGATATTTATTATTTTCTTTCTTCTGCTGGTTTTGGGTTGCCTTTGTTCTTCTTTTTCTAGTTCCTTAAGATGTGAAGTTAAGTGGTTTACTTGGGCTCTCTCTTGTTTGTTCATATAGGCCTATAGTGATATGAACTTCCCTCTTATCACTGCTTTTGCTGCATCCCAAAGATTTTGATATGTCATATTGTTATTTTCATTTGTCTGAATGTAACTTTTGATCTCTGCGCTTATTTCGTCTTTGACCTATTCATTTTTTAAAACTATGTTGTTTAGTTCCACATTTTTGTGGGTTTGTTCACCTCTTTCTTGCAGTTAAATTCTAGTTTCAAGGCTTTATGATCAGAGAATATGCTTGATATAATGTCCATCTTTCTGAATTTGTTGATGTTATTTTTGTGGCCCAGTATATGGTCAATTCTTGAGAATGTTCCATGTACACTAGAGAAAAATGTATACTTTGGCACTTTGGGATGCAATGTCCTATAGATGTCTATCATATCCAATTTTTCTAGTGTTTTATTTAAGGCCAATATTTCTTTATTGATTTTCTGTTTGGATGAACCATCTAGAGCCATCAGGGGTGTACTGAGGTCTCCAAGTATGATTGTATTTGTGTCGATTTTTGTTTTTAGGTCAGTAAGTAGCTGTCATATATTTTGGTGCTCCTTGGTTTGATGCATATATATTAAGAAGTGTTATGTCTTCTTGATTCAATGTCCCCTTAATCATTATGAAATGGCCATTTTTGTCTCTGATTACCTTTGCTTTCTTGAGTCAGCATTGTTAGAAATGAGTATTGCTACACCTGCTTATTTTTGTATGTTATTTGCTTGGAGTATTGTTTCCTAGCCTTTCACTTTGAATTTGTTTTTATCCTTGTAGCTTAGATGTGTTTCTTGTATGCAGCATACAGTCTGCTACTCTGTGTCTTTTTATTGGTGAGTTCAATCCATTTACATTTAGTGTAATTATTCACACGTGAGGTTTTCCTATTGCCATTTTGTATATTGTTTTCTGTTAGTTTTGTATCTTGTTTGATTCTTCTTTTTTGTTTTTCTATCATTTGTTTTTGTTTGGTTGTAATCCATACTTCTTTCCTCTGTTCCTTTTTTTTCCTAGTCATGTGCTTCTGTGCTGGTTTTCAGGGGTGGTTACCATTAAGTAATGGAAAGGGTACCTATCATGTTCATTGTAGTACACTATCTCCTGAGTGCTTCTGCACTCCATCCTCCTTTGCTACTATTAATCTTTGTCCTCTCCTCTTTTTTGTTTTAGTTGTCACAGATTAAATTTGATTTTATTGTGTTCTTGGTGAAGCTTTCATTTGTGGTTTTCTTTTGTTTTGTTCTTTGTATCTGGTTGGAAAATCACCTTTAGTACTTCCTGATGTGGGGGTTTTCTGGTGATAAATTTTCTCATCTTTTCTGTATTTGTGAATGTTTTTATTCCTTTTTCATATTTGAAGGATAGCTTTGATGAGTATAGTATTCTTGGCTGAAAGTTTTTCTCTTTCAGAACTTTAAATATTGGGGTTCACTCTCTTCTAGCTTGTAGAGTTTCTGCTGAGAAATCTGATGATAATCTTATAGACCTTCTTTTATATATTGTATTCTTTTTTTTCCTGGCTGCCTTAAGAATCTTCTTTTTGTCATTGCTTTGTGCCAATTTAATTATGATGTGCCTAGGTTTGTTAGGGTTAAGATAACTTGGTGTTTTGTTTGCTTCTTGAATTTGATGTTTTAGTTCTTTCCACAGGCTTGGGAAGTTCTTGTCTGTTATTTGTTTGAATATGTTCTCCATTCCATTTTCTCTTTCTTCTCCTTCTGATATGCCTATTATTCTTATGTTTTTCTTTTTGATGGAGTCAGACAATTCCTGTTGGTCTTTCTCATTTATTTTTAATTCGTGAGTCTCTCCTCTTCTTTCTGTTGTGCCTCTAGTTGCCTGTCTGCTTTGTCACTAATTTTTTACTCTATCTGGCCTGTTCTATTAGCTAAGCTTTTTATCTTGTTTTTCAGTTCATGAATTGAGTTTTTATCTCTGTTTGACTTGTTTTCATAGTTTCAATTTCCTTGGTGATATATTCTTTCTGTTCTTTGAAGTGTTTTTTGAGCTCCCTAAATTGCCTTTTTGTGCTATCTTGTATATCCCTGAGTATTTTTAGGATTTTTATTTTAAATTCTCTGTCATTTAACTCCAAGGTTTCCAAGCTATTGAAATTTTTTTTCTATAGTTTTTTTCTCATCTATCTGTGCTACATCTCTGTCTTTTGTATCCATGATATTTGATTTCTTTTTCCTAGTGTCATCTGAAGGTGGTTTTGTTAATAACACTAATACGAATTGATAAAAAACTTAAAAAATTTAAAACAATTATTTTTTGAGAAAATACAGTAAATAACTAAAAATTATATTGTGCTAAATGAAACAAAAACAACCTAGAATGGAAGGTCTTAGTTGGGGAGAAGTCACAAAGGAGCAAAAAACAAGGTAAGGACTCACAAAATGCTACAAGAAAAAAATTAGGATCAAGAATAAAATAATTTGTTTGTAAATGATGGTCGAATGAGAGATATAGTGAAAGAGAAGAAAACAAGAAAAAGAAAAGAAAAAATACAATGAAAAATAAAAATTCTGTTGTAGTAAGTGGAACAAAACCTACATAAAATGAAGAGTTGGGGTTGGAGGGAATGCTAATGAGACAAAAAGCGAAGTAAAAAGCATACAAAATGCCACAAAGAAAAAATTTTAATCCAAAATAAAATAATTTGTTTGTGAGTGAGGATCAAATGAAAGAAAAAGTGAAAGAGAAAGGAAGAAACCAAAAGAGAGGGAGAAAAAAAAAGAGAAAAGGAGAAAGGTAAAACAAAAAAGGAGAGAGTTAAGGTTTTTGGAATATAACCTTCATAGAGAGAAAGGAAAAAATAGAATGGAAAATGTAACACCTATGGATAATGAAGTTCACGATGAAAAGAAGAGAATAAAACAGAAAGAAGATAAAAGGACCAAAGTGGAAGAAAAATAAAAAGGTGACAAAAAAGTGGAAAAAGTTATAAAAACTGGATTATTCCTGATTTTGAGAGGCATCTTCTTCCTTTTTCTTTCTTCTCTCACTTTTTGGTCAGTGGCACTGTACCCCAGGCTCTGCCCCTGTGGCACATTTAGGTAGAGATTTGTAGTTGATGTGTCGCTATGGTGATGGCATAAACTAGGCTTCAGTCTCATTGGTAGTTGGGGCTTGTTAGTGTTTGCAGGCTCCAACAATGAGAGAGTCCATTTTCCTGGAGCCTCTTCCTAAATCTCTCATTCTTGAACCAGCATCCTGGTGACCCAGCTGTCAAGTTGCCCCTGCCACTGCCTGGAGAGCAAGAGGCTCTAAAACCTGCCAAATCTCCCCTATATCCCCACTCAACACAGGGTTCTGGGTAAGGCTTTGCCAGGCAGAGCCGCTAGCATAATCAGGCAGGGCCGGGAGTCAATTGCTCCTCAGACACCTTTCTGTGAACCTCCAGGTATGTCTAGTATGCCTCAGTGCTTCAAGAGACTACTCTCCCCAGAAACCTGTTTCAAAGTTTGCACTTTGAAACCTGTATCAGCTGTCAGGAAGATGCCCCAGTCACTGCCTGCAGAATAGGAGGTCTTAAAAGCTGCCAAGTCCCTCCTCCAGGTCCTTTTAGAGCACAGCCCTGGGTAAAAAAGCTCTGCCAACCAGAGCCACCAGCTTAAGTAGGCAGGGGGTGAGCTGACTTTTGTTCAGGCTTTCTAAGGTTCCCTGGGTATGTCTAGTTAAATTTGCCTTAGGGTTTTGGGACTGCTCTCTGCAGGCTTCTCCCTTGTTAGGAAGCCTACAGCCTAGCCTGCCCAACTTCCACAGTGTTCTCTGAGGTCTGCTCTGTAGGAATGTGTTTTTTAACCTGTTATCGGCTGGCAGGAAGTTGCCCCAGCCACTACTTGCAGAGCAAGAGGCCCTAAAAATGATCAAGTCTCTCCTCTGGGTTCTCTTAACTCGCAGACCTGGGAAAGAGGACCTTGTCAGCTGCTGCCAGCATAAGCCGGTTGGGCAGTGAGCAGACTGCGGGTTCAACTCCTTTCAGCGATCAGATCTGTGGATCTGCTCTCTAAAGACTATCTGCAAACTGCCTGCGCACCCCTCCCCCCAGCATTTCTGTATTTTTTTCCTCCTGGGGAATGTGATTTGTTAGACTGTATGGCTGGCGGAGGACCCCGCACGCTGTTGTTCGGGGAGCGAGGATTACACAGAGCCTCTGTCACAGCTCACGCAGAAGGCCACTACTGAGTTTCAGACCCAGCTCCTCCATCCAGGAACTCGGGCACCCACACCTGAGGCGCCAAGAGGAACCACTTGTACACCGCCGGTGCTCTCCGAACGAGAGACTGGGAGTAATCAAAGCCCACTCTGCCGGCAAATCAATCGTCCACCTCTGCTGGAGTTTGCTGCTGGTGTTAGCTCCGTGCTCCACGTGGGTTGAGCCAGGGGATCACTGTCTCCTCGGCTTTAACGTCTCTGCCCTAGCCCTCCCTCCCCCTTCCTCTCAGTGAAAAGCAGACCTTCCTCAGGTCAGAGAGGGAAGCAAAATACTCCGTTCTGCATCCTATTTCCTTCAGAGAGGTTTATATATTCAGCTACCATTTTACCCAATTGTACCTGTGTTTGATGTATGTGTATTTCAGATGCTCCTGGGATTGGTTTTTTTTGTCTCTAGTTGTTGAATTTGTTGAAACGGGTAGAGGTATTAGGAGCCCACCTCACGGCGCCATTTCTATGACGTCACTGACTTAAGGGCATTTTAGTGGGACTTAACTTTTTGGCAACATAGAAACTTTGGTCATAGCCATAGTTCTATAAAAATGTTTCAAAGATGTTACTTCTGATTAAAATATTCTAAGCAAATTATACAAAACCATAACAAGAAAGTAAACATCTTTGTGTCTAATGTAAGAGCAAAAATTCTTTACCGGCATCTTATTTTTAATACAGCGGAAGTCAGTGGTGCTTATAAACAGCACAGGGTTCCTTGATAGGGAATCAGAAAAGTTGCAAAATAAGGCACAGCCTGTCATCGTCACAGATCTGGGTTAGACAGTAGTGTTCTCTCTGAAAGGCACAAATTGGAAATCTGATTACCCAAAGGTTTTAAATGTGGCTCTGAAATAAGGTCATATGATGAGGACGGCTGACTTGGAAAAACATTCCTTTAACCGGAATTAATGGTAGTAATCAGACAAAGTTACTTCTAGGTTATAAAACTTTGGAAATGAAGAAGTTCTTCTTGTCAGCCCATATGTAAATTGGTAAAGGCACTGTGTAAAATGTGGGCTGGGCTGACCATACTTCTAGTTTAGAGTGCATATTTCAAAAAAGGCAAATTTCCTAAAAATCAACTTTATATTAACTAACAAAAAGTAATCATTTTAGATATTATGCTCAGATATGTAAGCTGGATAACATAGCAGGTTCTAAGTCAGAAGTCTTGAAGAGGTTTCTGGAACAACACGCTGGAGTTCACTGGTTGTTCATGAGGAAACACTCCACACGATGATGATGATGACGATGACCAGAACGCTAATCCCTATGACCCACATCTTGCAGTTCTTCCACCAATATTTTCGCTTCAACTTGGCAGCACTTGTTTCAAATTGGGAAGCTCCTGCGGTGTGTCTGCACAGTCATCTAACTCAGAGAGCTTCTGATCTCTTTCCAACACCTTATCCACATTGACTCTCATGATGTCCACCACCTCATCCACTTGGTTCTGTGTCTGCTAAAGTCTTTGATTACTGCCTGAGGCAGTGCTTGGACAGGCAGGCGCACCTTTACACATTTCGGTGGTGGCAACAGATGAAGTGTCCAAGGATCGGCCTTCCTTTTCACTTTTTATTGACAACAAACAACATTTGGCCTTCTCCTGAATCAACATTATACTAACCAGTATATGCCGTTGACACTGGTCTTTCAGCCACAAAACTAGCAATCTTTCCATGTCAATTATTATGGCACTTTGCTGTTTAGTAATTACAGTTGATTTCATATGGGCTGACCCCTTTATGTGCTCTAGGAGATGGTCTTTATCCTTGATAACTATTGCTACAGTAGAGTGGCTAAGGCCTAGCAAGTGGCCAATGTTCATCACTGATTCTCCTTTTTCCGATCTCTTTACAAAGTCTAATTTCACTTCCATCATGATGGCTCTCCTCTTCTTCAAATCACTACCCTATTAAGACTCTGATGTTTGTTTAGGAGCCATGATAAGGACCAAAAAGTCACCAAACAAAGCAGCACAAACAGAACACTTGCACTTTTAACAGTCCAAAACAGCATAGATAAGCATATTGTGGAAAGCCAACTCCCTCACTCATGCTGCATTACTGAATATTCATCTGCTGCACGCAACCAAACTAGTTTGCCCACATAGCCCATAAGTACAAAGCTAACAGAATAAGCCAAAACATTCATGTCTCAATTTTTTAAGGTTTTTATGGGAGTAAGTGTTGTAAATTCAAAACGTCATATGTCGAGACTATTGTAACCCGAGGACCCCCTGTACTAATATTATCCCCAATTTAATGATGAGGAAACAGAGACACAGAATGGTTAAGGAACTGTCTAAAGAAAAAAATCAAATGCTAGTAAGCAGTAGACTCTGGCTATAAACGTAGCCTATGTGGTTATAAATCTACAGTCTTGTTGCTGCCACAGTCTGCATTTGTGAAAATTAGTTTAAAACAGCAACAAACTCCCAAAACCACTTTTCAAAAGCAAATGTGCTCTTCTGCTGTTTTCCCACTCTGATCTTCTGTCTGTGAGTAGCCAGACCAATCCTAGATTGCCATTCAGATGGCCCTGGTGTTTTATCTACATAGACTACAATTAAAATGACTTTAACATTGGAATGACTTATTTTTTTAACTCCAACTCATCCAAATTCCTTCATCTGCCACCAGATGAACACCATCTGCTCTAATAGATGTTTAGTAAGAGCTCATGACAGAACAAAAACTCTTCACTAGAAAGAAACCCAAGCAGTGATACAATCACTGTGAAAGTTTTCTCTTTTCTGAGAAAAATTTATAATAGAAGCCTGAAGAAGAAAAACTGAAAAGTAAAATTTTACAATAAAAATTCTAAATCTTAAGGATATATATTTTAAAATATTATTTATGGTTAATTTTATAGGAAAAAAAAGAAAAAAAATTTAAAATAATTATATATGGTTAATTTTATAGTAAAAAAGTAGAAATTTGCTGTTTTCTATGTAAAATTTTTAATTTTCATAACTTTCAAGCCTTTAAACCAAAATTAAAAGCAGATTGACTCAGAGCAAAATACCTCAAAATATATTTAATAAGTGAGTGTTGTAGCCACATTATACTATTTGCTATAATAGGTCTCAATTTTCCATTTCCCTTTTATAAATCCAGTTAGTTGCCCAAGTGCAGTACTCTGCATGCTAGAAGAAAGCTTTGATTTTTGTACAAAATATAGAAAGCCTTATTTATTTATTTATTTATTTGTATTTTTCTGAAGCTGGAAACGGGGAGAGACAGACAGACTCCCGCATGCGCCCGACCGGGATCCACCCGGCACGCCCACTAGGGGCGAAGCTCTGCCCACCAGGGGGCGATGCTCTGCCCCTCCGGGGCGTTGCTCTGCCGGGACCAGAGCCACTCTAGCGCCTGGGGCAGAGGCCAAGGAGCCATTTCCAGCGCCCAGGCCATCTTTGCTCCAATGGAGCCTTGGCTGCGGGAGGGGAAGAGAGAGACAGAGAGGAAGGAGGGGAGGGAGTGGAGAAGCAAATGGGCGCTTCTCCTATGTGCCCTGGCCGGGAATCGAACCCGGGTCCCCCGCACGCCAGGCGGACGCTCTACCACTGAGCCAACCGGCCAGGGCCAGAAAGCCATTTTTTAAAGGCCAAATATTGTGTTCTAAATTTGATCAACCTTCATGATTACTTCACTATTTTTTAAGTAAAGAAACATGCTTCTTGAATGAGGCTTCTAAAAAGAAAATAAAAGAATAAACAACAACAAACTGTTTTCTGGGCCGCTGAGAAATTAAACATTTAAAAACACTAGTTAGAACTGCTAAGGAAAAATTTCAACTCCTCCATAGTTGGAAGACTCCAACTAAACCTAGAATTGGCAACTGCAGACACGTGATTTGAGAATTCTGAAACACATATCTACCTCTGAGGCAGATAGAAACTTAAAGTCACAGTCTGAAGATGTAAAGAAATGTAATGGCCAAATACTACAAACAATCAGTCTATCTTTAAACTCTCTTTCTCTATATTCCCAAAATGTCACTACCAGCCATTGAATCATACTTATGATGATGAGAAACTTACTACTTCCTTAAGCTCTAAATGTCACACAATTATTCCTCAGAAGGACCAACTTTAAGACCTTTGCTAGTTTACAGGTGTGTCTTTCATATTTGTATCCTCAATGCCTACTAAAAAATAGACACACAAGTGCTCGATGAACTTGTCTGGATGCATTGAAATGGATTTCCTTGGCCATGTTTTATGTACATGCTTTCTTTCCCCAACTAATTATAAACTCTGTGAGGTATCTTGTTTCATATGTCTTTGTATCCTCTGCATCCCTGGTACTGCAATAGCACATAGAATACCTTATATAACTATTGTTGAATTAAAAATATGAATGAATTAGTGAATGAGTAGCTGAATGAATGACTCATACTTTCAGGCTATTCTCCAGGGATGCATTTTTACATTGCTCTTCAAAATCAGAGACTACATTTATATTTTGTTTCCAAGACTTCAAAGAATAAATTTAATTACTTTTTCCCCACAACTAGAAACTTCTACACAAAGCAGCCTATGACTGTGTATTAAGACTGATACTTAGCTCTTTGATCTTTATAGCTGTTTATTTTCATTTTAGCAATATGCAGAGTTTATAAATACATGGCTTAATAGAATTCAAAGGCTTTTCTGTATCTTATATTTGTCTATAATTTTGAACCTATAAATAGAACATACTGAAAACCCATTTAAAGTCAAAACTTTATTTACATCTTTAATGAGGTTTTCTCATTCTTTTTTGTACTCAAGGGAGACATTGATTATGAAAATGAGCTATTGAAACTGAATGGAACCAAAATATATAATAGTTTTTAAAAGAACTGTATCTTTTCAGCATAATAAGCACAAGTCTTTGGTTAAATGTTTTTGAAAATACAGACTTTAAACTTTTTCAATTTAGTTTGACTTGATGAAATAGTACATATGCAAAGTTTCCCCTTGTTCAAATTCTGAGCCTGCTACAAACTAGCTGGGTGATTTGGACAAGTTGCTAAAACTTTGTGCCTCAGTTTTTTCCCTGTAAATAAAATTTTTGATGATTAATATATATAAAGTATTTAGTTCCATGTAAGTGATCCACAATTATCAGCTATTATTATTAATACACTCACTAGAAATAGGACATGGTTATTGAATAAAAGAATGATTTAAAAATATTATTACTAACATTTATGTGATCAGAAAAGGCATATATTTTTAAATCAGTCACTATATTAAACTATTTAATTATTTGGTAAATGTTGCCTTTACCCTGGTAATTTTGGGAGTTTTTATTTTGAAATTGCCTTAATACCTACTTTATAAGCCATTTAAAGCAAATATTTAATATCATACTTTGCTTTTTTAAGAAGTAATAATACCCTATTATATCACTCAAATTATTCACAGAACTTGGCTATGAATAACTTTGAGATGCTCAAGAAATATAACCACTTGCAAAACGAGAAATAAACTCCAACATTGAAAATACTCAAAAGAATACTCCAAAAATGCAGAGAATGATTACAGAAGGTATTTTGCACAATGGTGATATTATTAAATTTAATGTCTGTCACCCTAAGAATTTCTAAAGGTGAATAATATACTTTGGCCAAATCAGTTCTTTAAATATTATACTTTCTTATATATTTGGCTTACATATCTTATATATGTTTTATATATATTATATATAAATAAAAAATATATAAGTATATATAAATTTATACACTTTATATTATATATAATATATACACTTTATATTATATTTATTACTATAATATATTTTATCACTATAATATTATATTTTATTATTGTTTAGAAAAAATGTGATTAAGGCATGATTGGTACCAGCCAAGAGGGATGGTAGGTATGGTCTAGAAAGCTTATCCAAGTGCTAGAGATTATCTTTCATTTGGCCCAGGAGGGCAAGAGTGTGGCAGGAAAAGCAAAGCCCTTTCTGGACTCTGACATTTTCCTTTACACTGAGGAATGAGACTCTCCTGGATACCCATGTAAGGGTTTCCTCATCTTTAATTTCTTAAATACAGCTTAGACATCAGACTGGTCTTTATTTCCACATCTGTTCTTAGTCACAAGGTCTTGAATAAGATAACTGTTATACAGAAACACAAGAACTGTCTCCCATTTTGCAAACAAGGCACCAGTTGCTCCTTGTTCCAGATTATTTTTCAAGAGTATTTGTGTAGCAAAGATAGAGTGAATGTCTCCATTCAGAGCAAAGGGCAGGTTTACTTACAGTCTTAGAAGATACAGTATCTTCTTCCAGTACAAAGGGCAACATGCTTACCATTCAGTGTAATGAAGATAATGCATCCCTTCTGAGCAAAGGCTAGGCACTGATCATTAGGAAAGATTTGGGTTTCCTAAACTCAGAATTCTCCTGGAATTCTGCCCTTTAGGTATGGAAGTATCCTCACATTGCCCATGAGAACTGGGACTCAGGGAACTAATATAAAGAAGAATGTTTTTATTCTGGCTACAGAATCATTGGTATAAATAATAAACTATACCTTTTATCTTTGACTCATGAGTCTCATATCTTGTACTAACATTTTATGATTTTGAAAAGCTAACTGATTAGTGTGCAAATAAGATAAAGCCTCAAGACACTTCAAAATTCTTAAAAGGCACCTAGAAATCAGAGAGAATACTAACCAAATAGGATAAAGAACAGTGCTGTCTGATGGAAATATTTTGGCCATGTGTGAAAATTTAAATTTCTAGTAATCATATTAAAATTTTCAAAGAAATAAGTAAAATTAACTTGAATAAAATTTTGTTTAAGCCAGTATATCAAAAGTAATATTTTAATATGGTAATTAATATAAAATTTATTTAGGTATTTTACATTCTTTTTTTATACTAAGGCTTTGAAATCAAATGTATATTTTTACGCACAGCATATCTCTATTCAGATTAGTTAGATTTCAAAGGCTCAATAGAGACGTGTACTTACGGACACAGTACTGGGCAGCATAGGTCTTAGAGAGTGAGATGCAACTAGGGCAAGATGACCCAAGAATGCTCCGTGGATATAAATAAAAGTTCTACAAAAAAAAAAAAAAAAATGAGCTGTTTGTTTACATAAGTTTGAGAAGTACCAAATTATGCAAAGTTGAACTGATTTTTTTTTCAAGACTCCTTCTAAACTTTAATACTTAAAAATATTGTGTTTTCCTCACTTATTTGGCTGATAAAATGTTGTTGTTGTTTTCAGAGTATTTTGTGGGATCGGTGTTTTGTGTAATGCACTTGGGAACTGCTGACACAAATTCAGATTTCTAGGTCAGCCATGATTTCCAATATTTTGTCCTATTGTCCCCTTTAAGCTTTATGTGTTGTGACTCCAGGTTTAGAAATTTTAATCATCAAAATGTACTGCTCTCTGAACTCAAAGTTCCCATTTTCTCCCTCATGACTCCTCACTGTTGAGATCACACCACCCACCACTGTCCAATTGATCTTTTCTTTCCTTTCTTCTTTTTTTTAGATTTTATTTATTCATTTTAGAGAGAGGAAAGAGAAAGAGAGAAGGGGCAAGGAGTAGGAAGCATCAACTCCCATATGTGCCTTGACCAGGCAAGCCCAGGGTTTTGAATTGGTGATCTCAGTGTTCCAGGTTGACACTTTTACCCACTGCACCACTATAGGTTAGGGCAATTAATTTCTTAAGTCACAGTTTTAACCCCATCCAAGTCTCCTCAAATTTTCCTAAATATATGTGCATTATTCCCCAGTGCTGCCATAACAATGCCTACTGTGAAATCTATGGCTAAAACAATAGAATTACTATCTCACAGTTCTGGGTGCTGGAAGTCAGACCAAGGTGTCTGCAGGTTTGATCCTTTGGGGGCTCTGAGGAAAAATCTGTCCTATGCCTTTCTTTTAGCTCCTGGTGGCTTGCTGGCAATCTTCAGTGTTCTTTGGCTTGTAGAAGTATTAACTTCATCACTGCCTTCATCTTTGCCTGGTGTTCTCCCTGTGTATGGGTCTGTGTCCAAATTCCCCCTTTTTATAAAAATACCAGTCTAATTGGATTAGGGGCCCACCCCTAATATAACCTCATCTGAACCAATTATATCCACAATGATCCTATTTTCAAGTAAGATCACATTCTGAGGTTCTAGGAGGTTGGGACTTTAACATATGATGTTGAAGGGAGCACAGTTCAAACCATAATAACATGTGACAAATGCACTTAGCAAATAGTTATGAATGTTTACTATATGCGACGATGCCATGCTCTTTATCCCAACCTACAGATTTGGTCCTATTTCTCACTTTTTTCCCACAAATACTTTAGACTAATCTAAACTCACTATTTCCTTTAAAAGCTGTGTTTTCTCATGGTATTAGTTTCTAATTGCTGTTGTAACAAATTATCATTTAGAAGCTGAAAACATAAATTTATTACCATATAGTTCTGGAGGTGAGAAATCCAAAATGGGTCTTACAGACTAAATCAAGGGGTTAGCAGAAGTGCCTTCCTTCTGGAGGCTCTGGGGAAGAATGTTTTCTTGTCTTTTTCAGCTTCTGGAGGCCCACCAATCCCTGGCCCATGGTCCCTTTCTCCATCTACAAGGCTAGTTATACAGAAGCTTCAGAATCTCAGTCCCTCTCTCTTTGTCTCTCTCTCTCTCTCTTTGTCTCTCACCTATGTTTCTGTCATCACATCTCCTTCTAAAATGCTGACCCCTCTGCAACCTTTTTATAAGGACTTTTGTGATTACATTGGGCCCACCCAGGATAACCTCCCTATTCTAAGATCCTTAACTTAATCTCCCTGCAAAGAATATTTTGCCATATAAGTTAACATATTCACAGGTTTCAGATACTAAGACGTGGACATCTTTAGGAGACCATTATTCTGTGTTCCAAACCCCTGTTTCTGTCTCCCCCTGAAATATCACTTCAACCTCACATGTTTTTGAAACCTTAGTCATTTTTTGAGATCAATGTCAAATATAGCTTTTATAAAAGATTCAGTTCTCTAGTTAAATATGCTCTCTCCTCCTCCACTGAATTCCTAGAATGCTTTGTCTGGATCTCCCTCCCCCCTACCTTCTGGTATAGTAAGCTTTTTTCTGCTCGTTTCATCTATTCTATTAGCAACAAGCTCTAGAAAGCAGGAAATACATTTCACTCATTTGTAGATCCCCAAGATCTCTTTCAGTTGTTTATAATTAATAGTAGTTTCTCCATTTCCTTTTTAATTTACTGATTAATAATAAGGCTGTTGAGTCTAAGTGGAACCAGATTGGATTTCCTTGGCAGCCAAAAGGCAACCCTGGGCAATGTGTAAAATTTCAACTACTTCATTACTTGCTGTCTTTTAAAGAGAGGCAATAGGTGCTGGTAAAGACCATACGCTTTCATATCAAACTCACTACATGCTGTACAATTCTGTTCATATAGAATTTTAGAAAAGACAAAACTGGTGACAGAATCATATCAAAAGTTTCTGGGGGAAGAGGGAGGGTTTTGTCCTAAAAGGGACTTGAGGGAACTTTCAGGGAGATAGAATGTTCTAGATCATGATTGTGAAGATAATAACAGTACTGCATGAATGTGTCAAACTTATCAAGTTTTGCAACTTATTATATGCAAATTATACTCTGAGTAAGCAGATTTAAAAATATTGAATTGGAAACTCCCAGCCGAGCCATCGAGAGACATACAGCAGGCAGACATCAGAGACAGAGAAAGCTCAAGTGCAGCCCCCAGCCTCCCAGATCCGGCCTCCCTCACCTCTCTGTATGGAGAGTGGCAGAGACAAACCCCACAACCAACTCTCCAGAGTAACTCTCTCCCATGAAGTACAGTGGTGCTCTGCATTTGGTCCCCGGGTCTGTTGAGACATGGGGAGGATTGTCCAGAGGCCTGAGATTGCAATTGGTAGAGCCATATAGCCGGAGCCGAAGATGTAAAGCCCTCACAACATATCCCACACACCAATGTGACTGCTGCTGCACCTACCTCATTGTGACAGCAACATTTCACTGGAGGACAGCCCAGGAATTTTACAGAGCTAAAACTTGCAATATAGCAAACCTACTGGAAGAAAACAGTAACCTCTAAAAACTAAAAATTATCATTCCTTTTTTTGTTTCCTTTTTTCCTCCTCTTATTCTTTTTCTCTCTTTCTCTTTTGAATTTCCTTTTCTTTAATTTCTATATTTTTAATTATTATTTTTATGGCTGTTTATTATTATTTTTTGGTTTTCTATCTTTGTTTTCTGTGGTTTTTCTTTATTCTTGTCATGTTACAAATTTTTATATTTTCCCTATTATTTTAATTTTAATTTTTCATATTTTAGGGGTTTTTTTTGTTAGAATTCTTAACAATACCACTCTCAAATGCCATCAAGGTATTCATATTGTTTTTTGAGCTCAGTAAGTTGCCTATTAGTGTTTCTGCATCTCATTGAGTATTTTCAGAACTTCAATTTTGAATTCTCTATCATTTAACTTCAAGGTTTCCATGTGATTGAGATTTTTTCTGGAGACTTTTCATTTTCTTTCTGAACTACATTTCTGTCTTGTGTAGCCATAGTACTATATTTGTTCTATATCTTTGAAATATGCCATTGGTATTTTAATAGGAATTGCATTGAATCTATAGATTGCTTTGGGTAATATAGACATTTTAATGATGTTTATTCTTCCTATCCATAAACACGGTATATGCTTCCACTTATTTGTATCTTTCTTGGTTTCTTTTTTCAACATCTTATAATTTTCTGAGTACAAGTCTTTTACCTCCATGGTTAAATTTATTCCAGGTACTTTTTTTGTTGTTGTTGCAGAACTGAAGGGTATTATTTCCTTAATTTCTCTTTCTGGCTCAGTTGTTTTTGTTTGATGGTATTCTTTACTTTTTCCCCATTTCTTCTTTCTGACAGTTTATTGTTGGTGTATAAAAATGCCACTGATTTCTGAATATGAATTTTATGTTCTGCCATTTTGTCAAATATAATTTATCATGTCTAGTAGTTTGTTGACTGAGACATTAGGGTTTTCTATGTACAGTATCATGTCATCAGCAAATAATGATAGTTTTACTTCTTTTCCAATTTGCATGCCTTTTATTTCTTTTTCTTGTCTGACTGCTGTGGTTAGGACTTCCAGAACTATGTTGAGTAAGAATGGTGAAAGGGGAACCCCTGCCTTGTTCCTGATCTTAAGGTGATTGCTTTAAAAAATTGCTTATTGAGTATGATGTTGGCTGTGGATTTATTTGTCATAGATGGCCTTTATTATGTTTAGGTGTATTCCCTGTATTCCCACTCTGCTCAGAGTTTTGATCATAAATGGTGCTAGATTTTATTAAATGCTTTTTCTACAACTATTGATATAATCATGTGATTTTTATCCTTCATTTTTTTATGTGACAAATTATATTTGTTAATTTGCAAATATTGTACCAGCCTTGTCTTCCTGGAATGAATTCTACTTGATCATGATGTATGATCTTTGATGTATTTCTGGATCCGGTTTGCTAATATTTTGTTGAGAATTTTAGCATCTATGTTCATCAAGAATATTGGTCTATAGTTTTCTTTCTTTGTAGTGGCTTTACCTGGTTTTGGAATGAGGCTAATACTTGCCTCATAAAATGAGATTGGAAGTCTTCCCTTCTCTTGAATTTTTTGAAATAGCTTGAGAAGGATAAATGTTAGTTCTTTTTTTAATGTTTGGTAAGATTCACCTTTGAAGCCATTCAATGCAGGACTTGTTTGCTGGGAGTTTTTTGATAACTTTCAATTTCATTTGTTGTAATCAGTTTGTTTATGTTTTCTGATTCTTTCAGATTGAGTTTTGGAAGATTTTATGTCTCTAGGAATTTATCCATTTCACTAGGTTTTCCAATTTTTTGGCATATAGATCTTCTTGGTATTTTTTACGATCTTTTGTATTTTTTTGGTATCAATTATTACTTCTTCACTTTCATTTATAATTTTATTTTATATGAAAAAAGTGTCCCTTACTCCTGACCCTAATCCCTCAGACACAATTGGATACTCAAATTTTATTTCTCCTCAACCAGGTGAGCAGCAGGTTCAGATAGAGTGGGGCTGACAGTCCCCTCTGCAGAAGTTCTTACAGCTGGTGAGACCCTGGTCTCAGGGAGGAAGACCAAGAGAGTCCTCTCCTGGGGCTGGCTGTGCCCCCCCCCCCGCCATAAAGTGGCTAACCCCTTTGACCTAGAGGTCAGTGGTCTAGGTCAGTGGTCAGCAAACTCATTAGTCAACAGAGCCAAATATCAACAGTACAACAATTAAAATTTCTTTTGAGAGCCAGATTTTTAAACTTAAACTATATAGGTAGGTACATTCCTTATTGAGGTAGCACCCGCATGTGGTATTTTGTGGAAGAGCCACACAGAGCCACACTCAAGGGACCAAAGAGCCACATGTGACTCGCAAGCTATGGTTTGCCGACCACTGACCTAGACCAACAATAGGCTTGTGGGGACCCACACAATAAATGTCCATGCTCCAAGCCTCTCTCTACTTTCCCCTGTGAAATGTAGCCCAACAGGGCTAGATAGCCAGTACCCGGGATGGCTGACTGTGAAGTTTCTCCCTGTCAAATACACATGAGCCACTGTGTTGGTGCTGATGACAGAGAGTGGAACTTGCTTCAGCTGAGTCAAGTGTGAGGAATGCTTCCTTAGGGCACACCACTAGCAAGGGTTGTTAGGTCCTGAACCAATACTCTCTGTAGCTGGCCACTGGATATGCCAGCCCTGGGCTTCCCTGGAGAGAACCCAACACAGACCATTGAGAGACACTGCCCGTGACTGGCCCTCAGCCACCTTCTTGGAGCTATAAGCAATCCAGAGTTTGTGGCAGCCTATTCCTGGGCCCAGGTGCACATTGAAACACCAAGCCACACACCTAGGCTGGCTTTCACCCACACTGGTACTGGGGGAAGGTTCACAAAAGGTCAAGGTTCTCTGAGGCCCACTTCCTGTAGCAGCTGTCTGCTGGCTGCTTGTTGGGCTCAGACACTGAAATAAAACCTCTGGTAGAGTCTAAAGCCTGGGGCAATTCAGGGACTAGGAAGGATGGTGGGTGTGGCTCTGCCCCAGGTGTCCGTCTGTCCAGACTTTTCTCACAGACCTCAGTGGGGTGTGGCCCCAGGAGTTTAGTGGGTGTGGCCTCTGAGACCCAGAGATGTGGTTTTCCCACAGTCTGGACAGTTTCTACTGAGTCTCCTGTGGGGCCAAAGCACCAGTCACAGACTTGAGAGAGCGGGGGAAAAGCTCCAGCCTCAACACCAGAAAACTAAGTCACTGAGATGCCTCCTGATTCCAGGCTGACTTCTCAGAACAACCCAGTCTCCATAGGGTGGAGCAGGAGGGATTCCCAAGGGCACAGCAGTTGCTTTCCCAGGCTGATGCCACACAGAGGGGACTGTTCTACCCAAGAAAGATGGGGCCTGCAGTATTAGAGAATGACTCAGCACAAGGGTTCAACATACATAAATCAATCAATGTAATACACCACATCAACAACAACAACAACAAAAACCATATGATCTTATCCATAGATGCAGAAAAGGCATTTGATAAGATACAACATCCCTTTATGTTTAAAACACTCAATAAAATCATAATCGAAGGAAAGTGCCTCAACATAACAAAGGCCCTAGATGACAAGCCATGAGCTTATATCATACTAAATGGTGAAAAAATGAAGGCTTTTTCTCTAAAGTAAGAAACAAGACAAGGCTGCTCACTTTGTCCACTCTTATTCAACATAGATCTGGAAGTTTTAGGCAGAGCAATCAGGCAAGAGAAAGAAACAAAAGGCATCCATATCAGGAAAGAAGAAGTAAAGGTTTCACTTTTTGTAGATGGCATTATCCTGTATCTAGAAAACCATAATGACTCCATGGAAAAACTATCAGAAATAAACCAATACAGTAAAGTTGGAGGATACAAAATCAATATATCAAAATCTATTGCTTTCCTATACATCAACAATGAAACTTAAGAAAATGAACTTTAAAAAAATTTCTTTTACAATTTCAACAACAGAAAAAAAAAAACAAAAACCTAGGAATAAACTTAACAAAGGATGTGAAGGACCTATATACTGAAAACCACAAAGTATTATTGAAAGAAATGGAAAAAGACACAATGAAATGGAAAAATATTCTATGTTTATGGACTGGAAGAATCAACATAGTCAAAATGACCATATTACCCAAAGCAATATACAGATTTAATACAATCCCCTTCAAAATCTCAATGCTATTTCTTAAAGATATAGAACAAAAAATCATCAAGTTTTTATGGAACCATAAAAAAACCCAAATAGCCAAAGCAATCCTAAGGAAAAAGAATGAAGTCAAAGTTATCACACTGTCTGATTTCAAATTACTCTATAGAGCCACAGTAATAAAAACAGCATGGTCTTGGCAAAAAACAGATGTACAGACAGAGCTCTGAAATAAAACTACATATATATGGACAAATAATCTTTGACAAAGGAGCAAAAAACACAAAGAGAAAAGTAAGTTTTTCAATAAATGGTGTAGGAAAAATTGGAAAGCCACATGCTAAAGAATGAAACTTGACTGAAGTTTGTCTCCCTGCACAAAAATTAATTCAAAATGGAGCAAAGACTATCTGAAAAAATAAATTACATAGAAAAAAAACATAGGTACCAAACTCATGAACCTTGGCCATAGAAGACAATTTATTAGTTTAACCACAAAGGCAAGGGAAGTAAAGGCAAAAATAAATGAATGGGACTATATCAAACTGAAAAGCTTCTGCACAGCAAAAGAAACTGACAACAAAACAAACAGGTAGCCAACTAAATAGGAGATGATATTTGCAAACAACAGCTCTGATAAGGAGTTAATATCCAATATATATAGAGAGAGAGCTCACAAAGCTCAGCAAAAAACAAGCAAATGATCCAATTAAAAATGGTGAGAGGGCCTGACCTGTGGTGGCGCAGTGGATAAAGCATCAACCTGGAAATGCTGAGGTCGCCGGTTCGAAGCCCTCCTGGTCAAGGTACATATGGGAGCTGATGCTTCCAGCTCCTCCCCCCTCTCTCTCTTCTCTCTGTCTCTCTCTCCCTCTCTCTCTCCTCTCTCTCTCTCTCTCTCTCCCTCTCTGTCTTTCTCTCTCCTCTCTAAAATGAATAAATAAAAAAATTTAAAAAAAATGGTGAGAGGACCTGAGCAGACACTTCTCCCAAGAGGACATACAAATGGCCAACAGATATATGAAAAGATGCTCATCTACATTAGCTATTCGAGAAACGCAAATCAAAACTACAATGAGATACTACCTCACACCTATTAGATTAGCTATTATCAACAAGACAGGTAATAAAATAAGTGTTGGAGAGGCTGTGGAGAAAAAGGAACCCTCATTCACTGCTGGGTGGAAATGCAAATTAGTGCAACCACGATTGAAGAAAGTGTGATAGTTCCTCCAAAAGCTAAGAGAAGAATCACCATATGACTCAGCAATCCCTCTACCCCCAAAACTCAAAAACATTGGTATGTAAAGACACATGCACCCCCATGTTCATTGCAGCATTGTTCACAGTGACTAAGACATGAAAACAATCAAAGTGTCCATTGATAGAAGATTGGGTAAAGAAGATGCAGTACATATATTCAGTGGAATACTACTCAGCCGTAAGAAATGAATACGTAGTGCCATTTATGACAACATGGCTGGATCTTGAGAACATTATACTGAGTGAAATAAGTAAGTCAGAAAAAGCTAGGAGCTGTATGATTTTGCCTGACCTGTGGTGGTACAGTGGATAAAGCGTCGACTTGGAAATGCTGAGGTCGCCGGTTTGAAACCCTGGGCTTGCCTGGTCAAGGCACATATGGGAGTTGATGCTTCCAGCTCCTCCCCCCTCTCTCTCTTCTCTCTGTCTCTCTCTCCCTCTCTCTCTCCTCTCTAAAATGAATAAATAAAATTTAAAAAAAAAGAACTGTATGATTTCACACATAGATGAGATATAAAACTGAGACCATGACAGATAAAAGTAAAGTGGTTAGGTAACAACTATTGCTTTCCTATATGTGGGGTGAAGGGTATAAAGGGGGACAAATATAAGGTGACGTAAAATGATTTGACTTTGGGTGACGGGTAGACAACATAATCAATTCAAATGCTATAAAAAACATTCACCAGAAACCTAAGTACATCTATTGATCAATGTCTCTCTGTTAAATTTAATTTTCTAAATAAAATTTAAAAATAATAATAATAAAAATAAGTGAAATATTGTCTGAACTGGCAGTGGTGCAGTGGATAGAGCGTTGGACACAGAGGAACCATGTTCGAAACCTTGAGGTCGCAAGCTTGAGTGCGGGCTCATCTGGTTTGAGCACAGCTCACCAGCTTGAACCCAAGTCGCTGGCTTGAGCAAGGGGTCACTCGGTCTGCTGTAGCCCCCTCCCCAGTCAAGGCACATATGAGAAAGCAATCAATGAACAGTTAAGGTGCCACAACAAAGAATTGATGCTTCTCACCTCTCTCCCTTCCTATCTGTCTGTCCCTACCTGTCCCTCTCTCTATCTCTCTCTCTGTCTTGGTCACATTAAATAAATAAATAAATAAATAAATAAATAAATAAATATTGAATTGTTTTGGGTGTTTGTTGTTGAGCTTTATAAGTTCCTTATAAAATTTGGATTTTAACCCCTTACAGGTATATTATTGGCAAATATAATATATTCTTCCACTCAGTTGATTGTCTTTTCATTTTTTATGGTTTTCTCTGCTGTGAAAAACTTTTAATTCACTGTAATCCCATTTGTTATTTCTTTTCTTTTGTTTCCCTTGCCTGACATGATATATCAGAAAAATATATTGCTACAAGAAATTCAAGATTTTACTGCTTGTGTTTTCTTCTAGGATTTTCATGGTTTCAAGTCTAACATTTAAGTCTTTAATTCATTTTGACTTAATTCTTGTTTGTGATGTATGCAGGTGGTCTAGTCTAATTTTTTTGCACATATCTGCCCGATTTTTTCCTACACCATTTATTGACTAGAGTCTAGTCACTAGACTGTCTTTACTCCATTGAATGCTTTTGCCTCCTATGTTATATATTAATCGACTATAAAGGCATGGGTCATTTCTGGCTGAGTTGGGGGAGGTAGAAGAGGGTAGAGGAGGGATAGATGGTGATGGAAGGAGACTTGACTTGAGGTGGTGAACACACACTACAATATACAGATGGTGTGTTATAGAATTGTACACCTAAAACCTGTATAATTTTACTAACCAATGTCACCCCAATAAATTCATTTACAAAAAGAAAAATAGTAAATAAAATGAAACAGTGATAAAAATTTAATAAAATGTCTTAAAATATATATTGAGTACATTAGGAACAGCAGAGACAAAGAAAAGTGAAAGTTTAGATCCAAGTGACAGAAGGGAAAAAAGCAGGAAAAACCCAGAAAATAAGTCTTCATTTAAAAGGGTGTGGGGGTGGCCCTGGCTGGTTGGCTCAGTGAATAGGCATTGTCTGGGCTTGAGAACATCCTGGGTTTGATCCCCAGTCAGGGCACACAGGACAAGTGAACATCTGCTTCTCCCCCCCCCCACCTTTCTCTGTCTCTTTCCCTCTGGTAGCCAGTGGTTTGGTTGTTTCTAGCACTGTCCCCAGATGCGGATTGCCAGGTGGATCCCAGCCAGGGTGCATGTGGGAATCTACCTGTCTCCCTTTCTCTCACTTAAAAAGAAAGGGTGTGGGGAAGCAAAACATGGCAAACTGTGAAAAAAGTTTAGAGTAATAAATTCATAGGAAATAAGCAACCTTATAGATGCAAAGACTTGTACTAGGAGACAGAAGTGTAAAAGGAAAATAATATAACGTCAAATAAACTAGATGCTACATTTTTTTGCTTATAAGTGGTTTAGGTTCAGCTAAACCAGCACACCCAAGCCAATGACATAAAAACAACTAAAATTACAAAGAGCAAAAATGGAGTTATTGAAAATGACAAATACAAAGGAATTAGCAGGATGAATTTCCTGCAGAAGTGTGCTTTGAGCCAGATTTTGAAAGAACTGATTGCATTCACAGAAGCAGTACTCAAGCCAGGAAAGAATACCATGAACAAAGACCTGGAATCCGGGGAAAAAGATAAACATAAGAAAATGTTACTGATTTTCCAATTCCTGTTTAGTTCTTAGCATAATCTTAAAATGACACTTGAAGTCTAACAAGTTGCTTCTCTTCCTTGAAAACTTCCCTGGCAGCTTATCCCAAATGAATGTTTTAACTTTGTGACAATGTTTCATTCTGTGCCTCACAATTTAGCATCCTGCTTTGTTTTCCAACTGTTTAATGTGTTTAGCTACACTATTCCTGGGTGCAGGGATTGTGGATATATCCACAATGTCTAGAATATTTCATGGCCTATAGTAAGCACTACCTAAGACAAAACAATGATTAATAAAACCTAAAAAACCCCAAAGAAGTAGTAACACATTATTCCTCCAGCAAAAACATTTTACCTTCAAATACAGAAGTTAGTTTCATTCTCTAGTAAATTATCAGAATGGCATTAATGTTGTACATTTCCTCCTAAAAAAGTGATTCTTTTTTTTCCCTTTCCCCTCTCCTTTCTCCCCAAGGACTAGAAACCCACTGTTTGTGACAGCATTTTCCCAGTGAATCTGGAATGTAGAAGCATCAAGAAAAAGAATGTGTTTGTACATATATGGGGGTGGGAAGATATTTGGGGTAGATCATTAAATGAAAGGTTTGACATTTTTGCCCTTATCCCTTCTGCTAATCTTCCTTGAAGGGATAATACATATCTGAAAGTGGGTTCCGCTGAACTGTCAACCCCATTGTTGTCCCCACAGGTGGCTGTTAAATAAATTCCCTCTGTCCATGTTTCATGGTCATTGGTTGCTGTCATGCCAGACCTTTACAAGTTGAACTTTCTTTAACCTTGAAATTCATAGAGAAAAAGTATCTCCAAGTGGGTCTAACTGCAACTAACCTCATTATTTTTTTTGTTTGATCTAATTTTTTGTTTTTTAAATCATTATTTATTCTCGCTTATTTGATCCAAGTTTTCTAGGAGTTATTGGTTTAAAAGAAACAACACTGAATAACATTTCATGATGCTGCTTTCTGGTATATAGTATTAAACTAATGGCTTGTTCCTTTGAATTAGACCAATTAAGTCACAATATAGTAGGTTTCGTCTACTCCTGTATTTTCTTCTGTCTTCCCCATTTCTGTTACCAAATGGGGAGCCAGGGTTTATTTGCCAGTCTTCACAGGCATGCATGGGAACCACAGAGCTCTTTTTCTCAATAAGGGGCTTTCTTCATCTCACATTTAGTTCAGAGCAATTTCATTCTTTGTTTTGTTCAAAGTCTAATAATTCATATTACAATCTGCTCCCATCAATACAATTAGTAAATGGTATTCTAAGGATCCCATAAAAGTGCATACCATAGATCTAATCTGCCTTTGAATTAAAAGCAAGATGTATTTCTTTATTATGGCCCTCTCTTTGGTGTACATTTGGAAATACTTTATCAATATCCCCCAAACACAGTATATCTAAAATCATACCTAATATAGATAAAAGTTAAGTGGTTAATGGGGGGGGGGGTGTTGGGAGGGAGTAAAGAGAGATAAATATATGGTGATGAGAAATGATGTGACTTTGGGTTATGGGCACACAACACAATCAACAACAGTTCAAATGCTATAAAAAGGTTCACCTGAAACCTGTGTACTCTTATTGATCAATGTCATCCCATTAAATTTGATTTCTAAATAAAAAATAAAATATACCCAATATATATGAAAATATCCCTTTGATACACAATATTTTCAATCCTTCAGACATATAGCATTACACAGACTCCACTTCACTTTTCTTAGAATAACATGTATTTCTTGGGAACTTATATGACATTACTAAAGTCTTAGTATGGTTAGATGAGAAAAATCCCAGAAGTAGTTTGGAAGATAATGTTTACTCTGTATTTCCGGAAGGAAAAATTAATTAATTAATTAATTTAAGAAAGACTAACGGCCCCTCAATGTTCTTCTCACGATTAATAAGGAATGATTTCAGTGTTTCTGTATCTATGCAACTAAGGTCCATATGGCAGAATCAGAAATGCATACTAACAAAAATATTATTCCATTCAAAAAAAATTTTTTTCAGCTTCTTCATGAAGACAGGAAAAAGTTCTACTCTGACTGGACAAAACAAGAAAATTTTTTCTTTATTGATTGAGTGCCACATCTTAATATTCCCTATGCTGGGTTTTGAATGTCAGATGTTAAAAAGAACCTAGAGAGATTCTTTCTCTTCTATTTCACTTTTCTCTTCTACAGATGGAAGCTGAAGCTCAGGCAAGTTCAGTTGCAGTTATATAAAGGCAAAGCCAAGATTAGAACTAGATTCTGGCTACAACTTCATTGCTCTCTTTCCTGACCCTAGCATTCATCCAATATCCGCTCCTTGTCTGTAGATCATCTGACAACAGCAGAAAATTAAACCAACTTATCTGGGAGTGATATCTTAATAGAGTTCTACTCCATCAACAGAAACTCAAAACCTTTTTTCAAAAAGAATTTCAGCACCTTTTGGTATAATAGAGATAGTGAAACTCAAGTCATAGTTTCAATTCCTTGTTGCATTACTTTCCAGCTGTTTGACTTTAGGCTATTGATTTAACTTCTGTTAATTTCTGTTGCTTACCTATAGAATGAGGTAAAATTTTTAGCCTCTTCCTTTCTACTGATATTAAATAAATGTTATATTCATTGAGCAACTCATGTGCCAAACATTATGATGAGCATTTTACATGCAATATTATTTTATTTCATACAAACTCTGTTTATATAGAAAAAAGAGCTTCTTCACACAACGGTGTGTGAAAATGAATTCATATAATATATGTGACATAAGTATGTAGCACTCAGTATGTGTTTTTCTTTCTCTTCCCTCATTCTGAATAATTTACATGTAACTTTGACTTCACTCAAACAATAAATATTAAACATTTACTGTGTACCCATTGCTGTAATGGTTACTGTTAATGTCACCTAAGCAATGGTTCTGATATCAAGCAATATATCTGATATAATTATTGATGTGGAACCAATTAAAAAACAAATTAGTACAAAAAAGTAAGGTAATGATTATAATTAACATATATTTAGTAATTACTATTTGTAAGTCATTATTCTAAACCCTTTATATGTCTCTATTTATCTCCATAACATCTCTCAGAGGTAGGTACTGTTATTATGCCCATCAACAATGATAATATTTTTAGCACTATTTATATGCCAGGAAGTTTGCTAAGTGTTTTACACAAATTATTTTATTTCATCTATATAATAACTTATATTGAGGCACATATTCTTATTTTTCCAATTGTTGTAAGACAAAGTTCAAAGTGTTGAAGATACCTCTTTAAGGTCAGAACTGAGACACAAACTCATATTCCAAGAAAAGGGACCCACTGGGTGATTTATCAGGCATTAAACAGAAAGTATGGCCATCAGAAAAAGATAATCACAGTCATATCATCTTCACCTATTTTCATCTAACTTATCCACTTCTTTTTCATTTTCCAATATGCAAATTCCATCCCAATGGATTTATTATGTGCATTAAACAGCATTCATCAAAATAATCTATTTTCTAAAAAAAATAATAAGGAGAATTTAGCTACAGAACATGCACAGACCTGGACTGTCTTCATATGGAGATAATTACAAGGAAAAATGTCCCCTTGGAGAATACTCAGAAGATATTAACTGGCCTGAAAGATATATACTCAAACACCCAAGTCACAACCTTACAAAAATTACAGCAGAGTGTTATTTCACTTTGGATCAGATTCAGTTGTCCAATCTTAATTGCCCAATCTTAAGTAAGCAATATTCTGCTGCCAGAGAATGAAGCTTTTCAAAAAGGACCATATATTCTCCTTGTCACAACTCAAATATCTTCTGGAGCATATATGGGTGGCAGAATATCTAAAAATTATATTGCCAAAGTGCTCCAAGAGCCTTCTAAAATGATCTCATTCAAAGTACTCTTATTCTCTGTTCCTTCAGCTATTTAGCCTGCAATTTCATTAAAAATTTAGTTTTTATTTTAAAAAGTTAATATCAATTTCTCACAGAATGCTTTCAGTATTTAGATTTGGTCCCAACAGACTCTAAGTTCCTTGAAGATAGAGACTGTGGGTTCTAGTCCTTCAAGCAACTCTTCTAGCAATAAATAGAACTCTTCATACAGGACTCTATATACAATAAATCAGTTAGGAACTACCTCCTTCAAACTGTCTGTGTCTTTGGTGAGCTACAAAATTAATTCTTCACTAGGTATATAACTTAAAAAGGGATATCTTTGAGCCATGTGGGACTGAGACCACATAAAAAAAAGAATTTTCATTGGGTAGGAACGTTCTCATTTGACTAATGGCCCTGTCTTGAGTGTGAAAACAGAGAAAAACTGTTATAATGTTTGGAACTTATGAAGTGGTGCATGTCGCACAAGTACTTGTACACTTGTCATAAACTTCTATTTTTAAGCAAGAAGTAAAAATGGAAAAAAGAAACCACTTTGTAGTTGTCTTTTGTAAATAGTTATTCACTTATCCATAGCAACCTAAAACTTTGGGATAACGTACTTCAAAACAATACATCTACCTTTAAACAGGACCAGTGAGTGGGGGGAGAAAGAAATTAGAAAAAGATTGCTAAGATTTTCTTTACTTTTCTCTGAAATTTTGATTAAGTGCCAATTTGCATGCTTAGAGTAAAATATGAAGAGATTATCTCTATTTCCTTCAAGAATTAGAATTAAACAACAGATTTGTTCTCTTTCAGAAATGGAATTAAATTTCAATTTTATAGATAATGACCTAGAAAATTAAGAGCTTTTTACATATAGTTAATGAGATTTGATTTTGAACTTGTATGATGGTGCTTTCTTTGTATTGTTTCTCACAACTTTAAATGTGTGTGTGTTGTCCTCTCAATTGAATTAGAAATTCTTGAAACTGTATCTTCTTTCAAGGAAGAGAGTTAGTCACACAATAAGCAATTAACTTTATACACAAAAATGAGCAACTTTGCAATTGCTTGTTAAGAAAAGAAAGAACTAATACACTTATGAGCACAATAACATTTGGTAGCTTGTGTGCATGATTGGGCCTTTTCTGCCTAGACAATACTTCAGTCATTTCCTCCCATCTTTCCTAGGGCTCTTCTCAGCAATGAGGCTCCTGCACACCACAAGCAAATTTGGGAGTTTTACTCTTTCTTCTCCAACCCTGGAAACTTAAGCTCTAGAGTGGGAAGCTTTCCCCGATCCATTATAAAGTCTTCCAAGTCTCTTGCTTATGCTTGGAGCTCTTTCTTTCCTTCCGGATCCAGACTTTAGGAACTCAACCCTAAATGAAATTCCTTTCCTGTTTTCTCCTAACCCATCTTTCTCCTGAGAGATTAAACCCAGGCTAGCCTAGTGCTGTCTGAACTGGAGATGGAGTGAAAAAGAATTATATCAGCAGAGAATACTGTGAGAGTGTGTATTAGGAAAATGAAATCCCTTGTGAATAGGAGAGAACAGTTCCCTGAATTGGATAGAGATTTACACAAATAAGGTTTGAATGTGGAAGTGACAGGAAGAACGATCTAAGAAAATCCTGGGATGTACTCATGAGCGCCACCCAGAGCATGCCCCTTGATCACCTGGCTCTGGAGGTCAGGGCTGCTTGTGTACTAATACCTCATGGGACTGTAACAATCGGGAGACAATTCTTGGCCAGCTGTTACTCCCAGGGCACAGAACAGACACATCCATAGTTCTTTTTGTGAAAGTATTCCTTTTGCTTGTTCCAGAGCTTTGGCCTTATGATCAGGTTCACTTTTCTTTAAATCCTTTCCTCATTGTCCTTTTCAGAGATGATCTGTGTCTCTTTTGTACTTCCTTAATATGTTATTTCTTCCTTTATTGTAGTAAGAGTCATGTTTTTAACCATTTCAGTCCTTGATTATCTCTTTTTATGCTATAAACTCCTCAAAGTGGGACATGTCCTGCATTGCTGTTCTATCCTTTGCAGCACCTTACATGTAATATGAGTCAAGAGTTTTCTATCGACTCGAACTGTTGGGTGATTATTGGAGTATGTCAGACAGCTTCCTCTGTGATGCAGAAAGACTAATTTCCTTGGAGGAAAAGGCAGTATAAATGAAACATTTTATTATAGTGATATTATTCTGAATATACTTAATGTTTTAAAACTATTATAACAGGTGCTACAGAATAATCAGCATAGTCATGCTCTATGAGAATAATCTTAGAACAAACCCAATTCTAAATATTAAAATTATTATTAAGGTTAAAATACATTGTTATTTTTAAAATGCTAATTGCATTTTGAAGCATCTTTTTTATTTCACTTAGATTCATGTGAATGTTTCCTTTCAAATGAGCAATGGGTTTTAAAGAAGACCGTGCATAATTCAAAATTAAATTCCTTTGATATCAGTAGATCTCTAGCATGCACTAAGTATAGAATTAGATTTGAAAAATATAATGCCTAGCTATAGTAACTGCTTTAAAATTGTACTTTTTAAGAAAAAAATATGAGCCCAGGAACTAAAAATGCATGCTGAAATAATTCAAACATATGAACTCATAAAGTTTTATGACTTATATTAGCATTTTCATCTCTTATACTCCCCAGAGAAAAACAGCTTTTAAGATGGTCACTGTCTCTTTTCTTTATGCAAGGACAATCAGTAATTAACAAAACCCCATGAATTCTAATTCTGAGTCTTTCCAAACAAGTGACCCCCAAATTCATTAAAAATTAAATCACAACCAGTTAATACCTACTGATTCACAGCATTTTGTATTCTACAAGACTATATGTTCAGTTATGGGTGCATGTTTCTAAACAAGAGTCTGAAGTGTGAAAATAAAAACTATACTTTCTGTCTAACAGGACTAGATCATCATTAGGTAGAAACAAAGTACCTAAGTGGAAATTGCCTGTGCTATATGTAGCACAAGTAATAGGGAAGGATTAAATTTCAAGAAAAAATTGTGGCACTATATCTATCAAATAGATATTTTACCCAACATTTCTGCTGATTTTTTATAGTGAGTAACACTGAAAATTCAACTTTTAAACATTAAACAATTGAAAGTAATAAAACTAAACAACAACAAAAAAAATAAAGGAGACTTGTGCATTGGAGAAGTTCCAAATAACATATTTTAAAGAATTCGTAAGCCAGTATGAAAGCAAAGTAGCTTTGTGATTTTCTCGGAAAAATATTTTAAATTAGCATATAACCTCTTCTAAAGCCATCAAGAAAATGATTATTGCATCAAAGCATGTTCTACACCAGTGATTTTCAATTGGTGTGCTGTAAGAATTTTTAAAACATGTAATACTTGACATGTTTAGTCAGGGACACTGACCTCTTTACCCTTATATTGTCAAATAAAAAAAAAATGAACAATAGTCAACACAACAATAGCTGTCTTGTATAAACGCCCTGTCTTCAACCATAAATATGTGGGTCATATAATAAAATTGTATCTTATTGGCCATGTCACATAATAAGTTTGCATCTAATCAATTAATTCTTGGTACCAGAAATCCTTATAAATAAGTATAGGCACCTGATTTTTAAAAAGGCACGATAGAGCAAAAAGGGTAGGTATTTACTATTATAATTTTTTTTGTAAATTAATTAAAATTATACCTATTTTTTGTCAGATAGGCAATAAATATATATTTTTGGTATGCCACAAATTTTTAGTAATTATTTTATGTGTATAATGAAAGATGTTAAAAATCATTGTTCTACGCCAATAATTCCCAGACCATGAGACAAAGTTTCAGGGCCTGTGTGGGAGTTGGGTACCTGGAGATATCCACAGCATAGTGTTCTTGTTTTTTAATTTTTTTCTTTTTCTTTTTTTTTAATTGAACTCAAGTTTTATTCATCATAAAATTTATACAACTCCCATCCATTAGCTTGTCCTCATCCGTGTCTGAAGACGAATCACTATCTTCACATATTGCCTCGTCCTCAGTTCCATCTATATCATTTGAAATGCCACACTTCTAAAATCACTGTATAAGACGCACCCAGTTTTTAGACCCCAAATTTTTGGGGAATAAAGTGCATCTTATACATGGGGAAATACAGTAAGTCTTTTCTCTTCTTTAAATCAAATGATTTTTTGAGACAATCAAAAATCTCAAAAGAACTTGGAAAGATGATACAAAGAATGGTATGCTAGTAAATGTGTGGTAATTGGCTCTCCAGAGCAGAACAGGCCTGATTTGTACTGACTCCCACAGGCTCCCCATCTGGTATCCACCCAGCAAGCCCTCTATAGGGTGATACTTTGCCCATCTGGGGTTGGTTGCTCCATTGTTCAGCAACCAAGCTATCTTAGCACCTGAGGCAAGGCCATGGATCCATTCTCAGCACCCAGGCCAACTTGCTCCAACTGAGCCATGGCTGCGGGAGGAAGAAAGCAGTAGAGAGAGAGAAGGGAGCAGGGGAGGGGTGAAGAAGCATATAGTTGCTTCTCCTGTGTGCCCTGACGGGGAATGGAACCTGAGACATCCCCACACTGGGCTGATGCTCTACTGCTGAGCCAAATAGCCAGGGCCCAGCGTAGAGTTTTAAAGCATAATGTAAGGCCTTGTGAAATGTTCAACTAATTGCTCTATTTAGATAAATATACAGTGTGTCCGTAAAGTCATGGTGCACTTTTGACCGGTCACAGGAAAGCAACAAAAGATGATAGAAATGTGAAATCTGCCCCAAATAAAAGGAAAACCCTCCTAGTTTCTGTAGGATGCTGTGGCAGCATGTGTGCATGTGCAGATGAAGATGTAACACCGTGTATACAGCGGAGCAGCCATGGCCATGCCAGTCGAGATGTGGACGGTACAGAGGAAAGTTCAGTGTGTTCTGTGGCTCGCTAAATCCAAATCCATGACCAAAGTGCAATGTGAATATCAGCGCGTTTATAACGAAGCGCCACCATATACATAGGAATAACATTACTTGGTGGGATAGGCAGTTGAAGGAAACCAGCAGTTTGGTGGAGAAACCCCGTTCTGGTAAGCCATCAGTCAGTGACGAGTCTGTAGAGGCTATACAGGATAGCTACCTAAGGAGCCCTAAAAATCTGTGCATGAGCCCACATCGAACTGCACTGAATAGGTATGAAACTGAGAGAGTTTTCCTTTTATTTGGTGCAGATTTCACATTTCTATCGTCTTTTGTTACTTTCCTGTGACCGGTCGAAAGTGCACCATGACTTTACGGACATATAGTACTTCTTGAAAATGCTATGTATACCACTCACAAAAATTAGGAGATATTTTATCATTTCATATTCATTTTGAAATATCTCCTAATTTTTGTGAGCAATATAGTTTAAGCTTAATCAAATACTTGACATTCAAGTTAGACATTTTGGAATCATGTCATATATGGAATGCTTCTAAAAATATATTTTTATACTGTTACTTCATTTCTTTCTAAATTCCCTTTTTTGAGGGTTTCTTGGCTTGGCCTTTCAATTTAAACATTTATGTTATTCTTATATTATTCTGTGACAATATAGTTTAAAGTTTTTACATATGCAATTTAAAATTTAATCCAGAGGTAGTCAACCTTTTTATACCTACTGCCTACTTTTGTATCTCTGTTAGTAGTAAAATTTTCTAACCACCCACTAGTTCCACAGTAATGGTGATTTATAAAGTAGGGAAGTAACTTTACTTTATAAAATTTATAAAGCAGAGTCACAGCAAGTTAAAGCATATAGTAATAATTCCTTACCAAGTACTTTATGTCGGATTTTCGCTAAGTTTGGCAGAATAAATCTTTATAAAACAGCTTAGTATAGTTAAATCTATCTTTTTATTTATACTTTGGTTGTTCTGCTACCACCCACCATGAAAGCTGGAACGCCCACTAGTGGGCAGTAGGGACCAGGTTGACTACTAGTAATTTAAACCTTCAGAAAACTTAAAACCATTCATGGTATCCACTGTATTTTGTGTGTGTGTGTGTGTGTGTGTGTGTGTGTGTGTGTGTGTGTGAGAGAGAGAGAGAGAGAGACAGAGACAGAGACAGAGACAGAGACAGAGACAGAGAGAGGGATGGACAGGGTCAGACAGACTGGAAGAGAGAGAGATGAGAAGCATCAGTCCCTTTTTGCGGCACTTCAGTCGTTCACCAATTGCTTTCTCATATGTGCCTTGACTGGGAGGCTACAGCAGACTGAGTGATCCCTTGCTCAAGCCAGAGACCTTGGGCTCAAGCTTTGAGCTTTGAGCTTTGAGCTTTGAGCTTTGAGCTTTGCTCAAACCAGATGAGCCCGCACTCAAGCGGCAACCTCAGGGCCTTGAATCTGGGTCCTCTGCATCCCAGTCTGAGGCTCTATCTACTGTGCCACTGCCTGGTCAGGCCATTGTATTTTTTAAAACATGTATATAATTGCTTTAAAGACAGAATGGCTTTTGTTTTGGGTCACCTTCTAATATAAGACTGCAAAATTTTTCTATGCTTTTTTGTCCTGTGCTTTAGAAAGAGTTGTAATAGAGATTTGTCTACTTTTTTATGGTAAGAAACATGACTGGTTGGACATCTGTTATATAGTGTCATAGAATGTGATCGTAAAACTTTCATAATGTAATCTTTTCTCTTGAAAGAATCACTGTACTATTTGAAGGACTCAGGTTGCTGTAAGAGTACTGAACCGCACAATATATTTCTCACCATAATATGGATTAATTTATAGCTCAAGCTTCAAAATTATAATAGTATTTGCTTTACACATTAAATATATATTTAATTAAATATATATTATTTAAATAAATATATATTATTTAAATATATATCAAATATATGTGCACATATATACAATATATATTACTTTTAAATATCTTAGATGTTTTTATACAGCTACAGCCACATCTGTGAGAGTCCGAACATTCTTGTTTTTTGGTAAAAATATAAGTATTTATTATCAAACATTAATATGGTCAAAAATTTTTTATTTAGAGTTTTAATTTATATCATGAAATTTGAACAAAACTGATCTAGTTTTACCACATTAAGAAATGTGTGTGTTATTAAGGATAATAAATCTCTATTAATCAATATGGAAATCACTTGTGTACTTTACATACACTGTGGCATATAGGAAGATAAGGTAGAGTTGGAAAATTTTATGACACTTTAAAAAAATTAACAACTTACTTTGCAACTCATTTTGAAATTCTCTTAAAAAATTATAAAAATGTTGATCTTTCTACTTAGATAGAACTTTTCAGATTAAGTTTATTTTAACATGACACAGCATACCCAAATAAAAATAAAAAGGTTATTTATTCTGATGTATAATTATAACATTTAATATATTTTAAATTCAGATATTTATTAGTTTATATAGAGATTAGCCTAATTCACTTAGAACAGTTTTTTTCTCACTTGATTAAAGTATGAGCCCCTAACTAAGCAAAAGTTTCTAAGACTGTTAATATAGAGAAAAATTGTTCATTACTATATTGTAATATTATAAACTTGTCATAAAAGCTTTAAATTTATAGAATGAAAAGTTAAAATACATGTATAAATTAAATAAATAGAAAACTACACAACCAATAAAGTTTTATATTAACAACATGTGACAGATGTTAGAAAACTAAAGTTTTCAATGAGGTCTCAAAATAGAATATCAGATACCAAAGCTTGAAACTGGAATCTTTAAACCTGATGTTCTCCTTAAAAGCCCTCTTATTCTCTTCAAAAATATGAGTTAGTTGAGAGAAAAGTTTGTGAAGACACTTGAGTTTGGTGGAGCAGAGTCCCCAAATGATGTGTCAATATTGATTACAAAGAAACCTCAGATTAATTCTAAAATAACCATTTCAAATTTACAACAGTTGAAATTGCATTTAAATTTATTTATATGTTCCCTGTGTATACTTCCTAAATTTAGTAATAATTATTTTACTACATAAAACTTTGCCTATAGCATTCACTCCCATGTTTTGTCTCCCTCAGTAATATTGCAATATTGTCAGTTCAAACTTAGTAAGGTAATCATAGGAGCATGCTATTAAATAATAAATCAATTGTCTGACCTAATATGCAGACTTTCTCATTTTAATAGGTTTTTGAAATATGTTAATTCTATATTTAGAGCCAATTAAATGATGAAAATAAGCCACTTTCAAATAATACCATTAATAAACAAAATGGCAGCATATTAAGCTGCATTCATCCAGAAGATTATTAAATTTAAAAAATACTATTATGAATTGATGAGTTTATAGACATAAGTCATTGTAAACAGTTAAAAGCATAAGTTAGAATTCCTGAAGAGATGTGTTTGAAAGCATATTATATGTTCTGCAAAGATGGATGAAAATCTACTAGAGATAAAGTATTAAGGTAGCTAATGAACACTCTTGAGCAAATAAGGTATTGTGTTAACACTGGGTAAGTCTGTAAGCTGATGATGTGGTTGCAATGACAAGAATGTTTTACATCAAGAGCTAAAACCCCTGAGGCTTAAATACTGACTCACAGAAAAATACTCATATTTTAAAAGTTTGCCTATAAATCAAATTCCACATTGAATGTTATCAAAAATGGGAAATTTAATAAATTCAAAGTTTTAAAGTCCAATCTAACCTCAAATTTATTTATTTTAAAAATATTTTAGTGAATTTATTGGGGTTACATCAGTTACTAAAATTATATAGGTTTCAAGTGTACAATAGTATAATACCTCATTTGTATATTGTATTGTGAGTTCACCACTAAAAGTTTAGTCTCCTTCTATCACCATTTATTCATCCTTTACCCTCTTCTTCCTGCCCCCAACTCCTTTCCCTCTGGTAATCACCATATTGATGTCTGTGTCTACATCTATGAGTTGCTGTTGTTGTTTGCTTAATAACTTCATGTATTTTACCCAACTCCCTACCCCCACCACACACACACCAACAGTTGTCAGTCTGTTCCCTGTGTCTATGAGTCTGCTTTACTTTGTTTTGTTTACTAGATTCCACATATAAGTGAAATCATATCGTATTTGTCTTTCTCTGACTGGCTTATTTTATTTAGTATAATACCTTCTAGGTTCATCCATATTGTTGCTAAAGGTAAGATTTCCTTCTTTTTTACAGCTGACTAGTATTCCATTGTATAAAATACCACAGCTTTTTTTATCCACTCATCTCTGATGGGTACCTGAGCTGCTTCCAGACCTTGACAATTGTAAATAATATGGCAATAAACATTGCTATACATATATACTGCTCACAAAAGTTAGGGGATATTTTAAAATAAATATGAAGCTATAAAATATCCTCTAATTTTTGTGAGCAGTATATTTCAAATCAGTGATTCAGGTTTCTTGGAATATATTCCCAGACGTGAAATTTCTGGGTCATAAGGCAGTTCCAATTTTAATTTTTTGAAAAAACTCCGTATTGTTTTCCACAGTGGCTGCACCAATCTGCATTCCCACCAACAGTTCACAGTACTGTCATAAAAAACAGACATATAGATCAGTGAAACAGAATAAAAGCTCAGAGATAAAACTATGCCTTTATGGTCATTTAATATTTGACAAAAGAGAGCAAGAACATACAATTGGGTAAAGATAGTCTATTTAATAAATGGTTTTGGGAAAAATTGGGTAGATACATGCAAAAAAATGAAACTAGATCTTCCTACACCATACACAAGAATAAATTCAAAATGGATTAAAGTCTCAATTCCATAAAAATCCTGAAAGAAAACATAGGCAGTCTTGGACATTTCTTCTACCAATATTTTTCTGATGCATCTCATTGGGCAAAGGAAACAAAAGAAAAATAAACAAATGGGATTACATCAAATTTAAAACTTTTTTTCACAGCAAAGGAAACCATCAACATAGTGTAAAGACAATGCACTGAATGGGAGAATGTATTTGCCATTAATTCATCTATCTGATAAGGGGTTAAACCCAAAATTCATTTTAAAAACTTATAAAACTCAACACCAAAAAAACAAACAATCCAATTAAACCTGGGCAAAGGATCTGAATAGACACTTCTTTAAAGAGGACATACAGATGGCCAATAGATATATGAAAAGATTATCGATGCCACTGATCATCAGAGAAATGCAAATTAAAATCACAGTGAGATATTTCATCATACCATCAGAATGGCTATCATCAACAACGTGTTGGCAAGGATGTGGAGAAAAGGGAACCCTCATGAACTCAACTTTAAGTGAAGAATGGAATCAGATACCTCTCTGCTGTCTCAGGCTGGAGTGTTTTGGCTGCCTAAAAAAAAAAAAAATAGTTTTTCAAGAGTTTACGAGCTTTAAAAAAAAAAAAAAACTCTATAAGAGTGATTCTCACTTTATAGATTTATAAGAGTAGTCATTGGTTTAAAAATAATAATTTATTTAACTGATTTCTTGAGCACCTAAATGAACTTAAAAATTTACGAGTTTGTGAATTTTTAAGAACTTTTGGAAAATGAGGTTAAAATTTTCTCTAGTGAAATGCACCCCCATGTTTATGGCAGCATTGTTCACAATAGCAAAGATCTGGAAACTGCCCAAGTGTTTGTCAGTGGATGAGTGGATTAAAAAGCTTTGATACATATATACTATGGAATACTACTCAGCCATAAGAAATGATGACATCGGATCATTTACAATAACATGGATGGACCTTGATAACATTATATGGAGTGAAATAAGTAAATCAGAAAAAACTAAGAACTATATGAATCCATACATAGGTGGAACATAAAAATGAGACTCAGTGACATGGACAATAATGAAAAGGTATTGGGGGGGTGAAAAAGGAGAGAGAGGGGGTGGTGGGAGGGGAGGGGCACAAAAAAAACCAGATAGAAGATGATAGAAGACAATTTGACTTTGGGTGAGGGGTATGCAACATAATCAAATGTCAAAATAATCTGGAGATGTTTTCTCTGAACATATGTACCCTGATTTATCAATGTCACTGCATTAAAATTAATAAAAAAATGTAAAAAAAATTTCTCTAGTGATATTCAGTTAATAAGATAACTGAATCATAAGAAGTATTATACAATATAATAGAATGATATCATTATAAATTTGAATAATTGATATGAAAGTGTTTAGTTGGATTTAAATTCCCATTAAAATTTGAATAGTGAAAGAAAGGAAAGTGTAAAAAACGTTTAAACCCTTAAGATACAATAAAGAGATTGAATTACCCAAAATCCTGCTAATGATGAGAAAATATTTTCTATTAATGAGAGAAAAAGCAATACAATCTCTCTGCCATTTCTTATTGCTCACCGGTTTTCCCCCCAGAGGTGTCCTTCAATGACTTTAAGAGATCCTCATTAAAATTGTTGTTCAGGAATTGCATGTAGCCATTTCAAAATTAAAACTTGATGTTCAAAGTTTATCTTTATAGAAGTGAGCTCAGGTTTTCACAATATTAACCTTATTAAAAGTTTTATACAAATTAGACTACTACCATTTTCCTAATTCTATTTGTCTTGATATAAGGACCCTAAATCCCTTCCAGTTTACTCCAACAGTCCACATAAGCATTATCCTTCTCTATGTTTGCCATTAAATAAAAAGACCTAGAACAGATTTTCAACCATTCTTATCCCATGGCACACATGAACTAATTACTAAAATTTTGCAGCACACCAAAACATACTTTTTGCTGATCTGACAAAAAAATAGGTATAATTTTGATTCATTTACAGTGATTGGCTATTGTGTTCACTGTTGCCATTTTTTTATTTAACACTCTGGGGAAAAGAGGTCAGTGCTCTTGACTAGATAGTCAGGTATGTATTACGTGTTTCAAATTTTCTTGTGGCACACTGGTTGAAAATCACTGAGGCAAAAGCTACTTCCGTGTCTGGATTCCAATCCCCTCCCCTAACCATCATCAAAGTACTGCTGTCATCTCCTTCACTTGATAAGCATTCCCTGCACTGAAGAACATCACAGACTGACCCCTGAAGGAAGCTAAAATCACCTTCACTGGCAGAGAGGATGAAGAGCTGAGCTCGGAAAGTAACCATTCTCACACTTGTAGGAAAAAGAGATGATGAGGTATAGAATAGATGTGGATCCTGTGGTAGGAGGAACACAACCAAAGGCATTTTAAATCCTGGTCAAGAGGACAAACTTGGAAGGGTAAGGGTAATCTATCACAGTCTACGTAAAGTGAAACTTTGTCCACCATGGGCAATGGAGAGACATTGTCCAGGCTAAGGAGGGGCCCCACAGAAGGTCTGAAAGAGCTCTGGGAGACCCAAGAAGGTCATGTTACATTTAAGCCAGCCTGCAAGTTCCCAAAGTCAGTTTATGACAGAAAGCCACCAGACAAGAACTTTCCTGAACTCGTTTTCCTCCTTCGTTTTCATGCCAATCTTAAAGTCACTAGAAAGGTGAAGTAAAACTCTCGTTTAATTTGACCTAAAAAGACAGTCGTTTGAAAAGAAGAAAATTCTACCTGGTTCATTATCTTGTTTCAAAGACATCCTGAATAGGCCCCAAATGCAACTTATTCATGGAGATACTCTATTACTCCACTAAACTGTCCATTGATGAGCACTTTTTCTTTCCTTCAACTGCTTAAAAACTGCTTAAGTGCTTCAGCTCCAATTGGAAATTCAAGAAAATTACCTCAAAGTAGGATGTATTTTCCTGTATTTAAATCAAAAAGGCTCAGATCTAGTTATAATTCTATGTAAAAGGAGAAAAAAGATGCTCTTTGTAATTGTTTTAAGATCTATAACCCTATTTGATTATCCTGACAACCAGTTCATGTCTTCTTAGTCTTATAATACTTTGTCAATTCCAGTCTTCTGAATTGTGAAGATAAATGTTTTGGGCATTATCATATCTTTTCCTGTCTACAGTAAGTCTTATGAAAATTCACTCCAAAGCTCCCAAAAAGAAAAGGGAAATATAAAGTTCATTCTAAAACAAAGAGAAAAATTATCCTACTTTTTTTGATCCATATACTAAAATTTACTTTAAGCCAAGAAAAAAATGTGATATTACAGTATAAGTAGAAAGAGAATTTGTCATTTTGATCATAACTCCTTTTTTGAACACCAGTGACATTTAAAAATATATACTGATAGAATAAGAATTAAATATATTTGTGCTATATAGAAAGAGGGAAACATACTTTCTCTCAACAGCCTAGGCTAGGGAAACTTTTAGTGGTAATGTGGGTGTAATAGCGAAAAGAAATGCCAAAGTGTTTGCTCTGTTAGTGAAGAACTCTGCTGTGCTTCTGTGAAGGTGTCTGGCTTAGGGGAAATGATATAGAAGAAAAATGTGGAAGGAAAACACATATTATAAAAAGTTGTTTTTAAAAATATTGCCTACCTCCTCTCCCACAATTTAATTGAAGAAAACTTTCTTCAATGTCTCCTGAGCTAGGTCATATAGCCATAAATTTCTAAGTTATTCTTTTGATAAGAATAAGTATTCTTTCCCCGAATCTCTCTTCTGAACCCTGTCATTAAATCTATTGGGGTTTTGACTCTCTTTTCTAAATTATCATAAAAAATATTTAAAAACATTTTATTAACTCTAGATAACATGTACCAAAGATGGGAACATAGGATTTGATTCTCTTGTGGCCATTAACTAGCTGGGTGGCCTCAGAAGTCAGTCTCCTTATCTGCATAAAGCCAGACAGCTGTGCCAAATCACCTCCCAAGTTCTTCCTAAATTTCTAACTCTAAGTCAGTGGTTCTCAAACTTTTTGAAGTCGGGGCGCATTTAAAATCCTACAAATAATTGTAGGCATACTATATACAAATTTATGACAAATATGTTATAATAATTAAGTCATATATGAAAGAAAAAAATAAAGTCCAAGCATGCATTTATGATAATTAAACAAATAAATATGACAAAATTAAATTTATTCTGACATTAAAAAACATTTTATGTTACATTTTTTGTTATGCTTTTTAGAATTCATAAAAAAAAAAGAGGGGTTAAAAAATTTTAAAAATGACAAAACAGTTATCTTTTTATATATATAGATACATTCTTAGTAAGATTTAGTAAATTAGGCAGGTCCCAGCACGAATGTGTTTTTTCATTCTTGTGTTTATGAGAAACATGAGCCTGATGTGTCCTAGAGATTTCTTCAATGTTTGGGCATATATTTGAAAGGCAAACTCTCATTTCCTTGTCAATACATTGAAGAATTCCTCTCTTTTTACTCTTAATTGTGTTGAGGGTAGAAAATCCGAATTCACATAATAGGATGTTGAAAATTATAGTAAAATGTTCAAAGCTTTTTTAGATATTGCCACATATTCTTCTTTTATAGAAATCCAAAAGGCTTCAAGAGACAATTCCTTATGTTTAATCATCAATCCGTGATCAGTGGATATAGCTGCCAGTTTTTCTTCTTCTGTTAATGTTAAACCAAAATCACTTGAAGCTTCTATGAATGGGTTTCTAATCCAATCGTACTGTTCAGTGTTAAGTGATGGAAAATGCTATAAATTAAATTCTACTCATCAGCCTTCAAGTCCTATTTTATTTACACTTAACTTTTGCTCATTTCCAGAATCGGATTCTTCTATATCACGCTTTTTTTTTTGAGAAGTCTATTTTATTTGGGTGTATTTATCTAAAAATAATATAATGATGTGTTAATAATAAATATAATAATGATGTGTTAAAAAAAAAGAGCGGTATTTCCATAATGAAATGGTATAGTAGAGTAACTATATTTATTTTTATATCTGGGCACATGCCGCCAACCAGAGCAGCTAGTAATTCCAGGTCTCAAGTGGGAACGGTGCAGAATTAAGAAAATATGTGGAGTTAAGAAAATATGGGGGCCCTGGCCGGTTGGCTTAGCGGTAGAGCATCGGACTGGCGTGCGGGGGACCTGGGTTCGATTCTTGGCCAGGGAACATAGGAGAAGCGCCCATTTGCTTCTCCACCCCCCCCCTTCCTCTCTGTCTCTCTCTTCCCCTCCCGCAGCCAAGGCTCCATTGGAGCAAAGATGGCCCGGGCGCTGGGGATGGCTCCTTGGCCTCTGCCCCAGGCGCTAGAGTGGCCCCGGAGGGGCAGAGCATGGCCCCCTGGTGGGCAGAGCATCGCCCCTGGTGGGCGTGCCGGGTGGATCCCGGTCGGGCGCATGCGGGAGTCTGTCTGACTGTCTCTCCGCGTTTCCAGCTTCAGAAAAATACAAAAATAAATAAATAAATAAATAAATAAATAAATAAATAAAAGAAAATATGGGGTCTGGAGGGCCCTGAAATTACTGCTGGCAAGAACAAAGCACATCCAAAAACCACATCTTGCTTTATTTACAGGTCAAAGTGAGGCCATTAGCAAATCAATGAGATCTTTGATCATGTTTCCAAGGCAATGCAAAAATTTTACCAAGTGCAGAAAACCCCCCACCATACATATCATTTTAACTTTACACCAAACAAAGGATAGAAGAAACTTCCCTCCAGTCTTTCTGGGGAACATGTAGGGTAGTGTAAACAATCTAGCACCACAGCTTAACAGCCTTTTGCAACCTAATCAGGCAAGTGAGGTGGGGGGTTGGGCAGAATGTCAGCTTATAGCCAATTTCCCACACCTCTGTCACCCCAAAAATCTAAACTCCAAAAGGGTTTTTGGTCCCCAATAGGCACATATTACTCTGGAATACCATAGGACACATCTGGAAATCTTCTAGAGGCACCAGTGTGCCCTGGCACACACTTTGAGGACCACTGCTCTAAGTTATTTTTACCTGTAGTTTCAGGAGTCTTTATGATTCTTTCTAAGTATAAGATATTTACTGTACACTAAATTGGTTATGCCAACTTTCAATGGGCAGATTTACTGTTTTGTTTTGTACTGGAGGTAAGGTTATTCTTTTCTGGTATAAACCCTTCCACAATCTCCTTTTGTTTAGATCTTAGCATGCATTTTAATTCACCTAATTCAGTGCCTTAGCTAAGTTTTAAGCTTTCCTTGAAAGGATGCTTTGTAAGAGGTAGTTGTATCATGAGGCATGAGTATAAGAAACATGCAATATAATAGCTGTAATTAGTGTTTGTGGTTCCAAGTTGAGAGAATTAGGATGACTTCTTGAACTAATCTGAAATTTTTATCAATTCTAAAGTGTTAGGAAAAATGCATGCACTAAATAAGAGGTGGTAGAATTAGTTAAATCTCCATTAAATACAACAAATTGAAGTAGCTTATTCCCCTACCTCTTATTCTTTATCTGTACAGCTCAGGGAAGTTCACTTAAAAATTATATGAAATTAGAAAAATGTTTTGATTTTTAAAATTTATTCATTTTGAGAGAGAGAGAGAGAAATAGGAAGAGAGAAAGAGAAGGGGAAAGGAGGAGCAGGTAGCATCAACTCCCATATGTGCCTTGACGGAGCAAGCCCAGGGTTTTGAACCAGTGACCTCAACTTTCCAGGTTGACACTTTATCCACTGCGCCACCACAGGTCTAGAAAAAGGTTTTGATAGCATATCTCAGCCACAGTATTTTCCAAGAAGAGATCTCCTATAGTAGAACTAGATGAGTCAGAAATAGAGAATATCAAACAGATCACTGTTTGTTTTCTTGCAGGACTGGTACTACATAAAAAGCCCTGCAGTGATTTTTATTTGCCCAAATGACCATCATGTCAACTCTGATCTTATTCAGAGAAATGTATTGTCCCTAAGATTTTTTAGACCTGAGAAGTTTCTGAGCTGATTAGATTTTATCTGAGCTCTTCAGGACTGTGCTAATAAGCTGCTCTCCCTCTCTCCCCTCATCTCTCCTCTCCTCTCCTCTCCTCTCCTCTCCTCTCCTCTCCCTCCCACCTTCCCTGTTTCTCTCTCTCCCTCTCAGCCATTCAAAATACCGCTAACCATTAGCATTATTGTTTCTCTCCTTGGTTTCTACCCTTTTACTTTTATTTCTCAATTTCTATTCTACTCTGTCTCAAAAACCTCCAACTCAAACCTTTCAAAAGAGTGCATATTTTTTGTCTTTACCTACAATGACTATATGAACTCTTCTTGCTGTCTTACTCTCTACCCCAGACAGCAAAAGTGTTTCCAAACCCAGTCCCCAGTTCTTTTTTTTTCTTTTCTTTATTATTAATTTTAATGGGGTGACATTGATTAATTAGGGTATATAGTTTCAGAGAAAATATCTCCAGGTTATTTTTACATTTGATTATGTTGTATACCCATCACCCAAAATCAAATTGTCTTTTGTCACCTTCTATCTGGTTTTCTTTGTGCCTCTCCCTAACTACTCCCCCTCCCTCTCCTGCCCCCCACCCCGGTAATCACCACACTCTTGTCCGTGTCCCTGAGTCTCATTTTTGTGTCCCATCTATGTATGGAATCATATAGTTCTTAGTTTTTTCTGATTTATTTATTTCACTCAGCATAATGTTATCAAGGTCCATTCATATTGTAAATGATCCAATGTCATCATTTCTTATGGCTGAGTAGTATTCCATAGTGTATATGTACCACATCTTCTTTATCCAATCTTCTATTGAAGGACTTTTTGGTTGTTTCCATGTCTTGGTCACTGTGAACAATGCTGCAATGAATATGGGGCTGCATGTATCTTTACATATCAGTGTTTTTGAATTTTGGGGGTATACACCGAGTAGAGAGATTGCTGGGTCATATGGGAGTTCTATTTTTAATTTTTTGAGGAACCACCATATTTTCTTCTATAATGGTTGTACTACTTTACATTCCCACCAACAGTGGATGAGGGTTCCTTTTTCTCCACAGCCTCCCCAACACTTGTTATTACCTGTATTGTTGATAATAGCTAATCTAACAAGTGTGAGGTGGTATCTCATCGTAGTTCTGATTTGCATTTCTCTAATAGCTAATGAAAATTAGCATCTTTTCATATATACATCTGTTGGTCATTTGTATTTCTTCCTAGGAGGAGTGTCTGTTCATGTCCTCTTCCCATTTTTTTTATTGTATTGTTTGGTTGTTTGTTGTTGAGTTTTATGAGTTCTTTGTATATTTTGGAAATTAGGCCCTTATCTGTGCTGTTGTTTGAAAATATCAATATCATCTTCCATTTACTTGGCTGTCTGTTTGTTTTATTGTCAGTTTCTTTTGCTGTGCAAAAACTTCTTAGTCTGATATAGTCCCATTAATTTATCTTTGCCTTCACTTCCCTTGCCTTTCAAGAGAGACAAATTCATAAAGTGCTTTTTATAACCAAGGTCTATGAGTTTAGTACCTATGTTTTTGTCTATGTAATTTATTGTTTCAGGTCTTATATTTAGGTCTTTAATCCATTTTGAATTAATTTTAGTACAAGGGGACAAACTGTTGTCGAGTTTCATTCTTTTGCATGTGGCTTTCCAGTTCTCCCAGCACCATTTGTTGAAGAGGCTTTCTTTTCTCTATTGTGTGTTGTTGGCCCCTTTATCAAAGATTATTTTACCATAGTCCCCAGTTTGTGTGTTACTTCCAGGGTGTTCATGCTTTAAGTTAATGAAGCTTCAGGACCCAGGCAAAACAGGGAAGAAAGATAATCACTCACTCTTCTTTCCCCCCCTCTGAGGATCTAGCTCCATCTTTTATAACATTCTTGAGCCTCTTGCCTAGCAGAAACTCCACTAAGGGTCTGATGTTTCTGCTGCTCTAGCCCCCCAGAGGGCTTCCTGTGGGGCATCTCCACATCTGTCTTCTCTGGAAAAACACTAGGCTTTGAGTCTTTCGATCTTCTTTTATTCTGTTCCTCAGCAAAGGGTACCCTTGTCCACTCCAGTCCCTCAGACTCCTAATTAAATCCTGATTGACTCTGATAAACCCATTTACTACTGAGGTTTTAGTAATTGTTAATGAGTTGAGAATTCATCTTTTCTATTTCAATAGTGACTTATACTGTCTTAGCCCTAAAGATGATGATGGGCCAGCCGCAAAGGCAGGAAGGACCCTGAGGGGATACTGATGATGAGATGAGAAACCACATATGCACATGAGAAGATGTGCATATGAGGCTTCTCATAGCATACTTTATGTCCCATTGGGATATATGAACTCTATTATTCTGGTCTAGGGAAGGTTTTATATGATACTGATGATGGCACAATGCACTTGCATAGACTATTAGTAAAATTCATTATTATAAGAATGTGATTGGCTTGGAGATGGCAGCGGAGTAGGCAGACGCACAGACGCCCAGCTCTCAATACCAAACTGGAATACAAATCAATTTAGAAAAAACCAGCATGAAAAACCAACACTGAACTGCAAGAACAGCTCTCAAAAACCAAGGAGCAAAGAGGAAGCCACAATAATCCTGGTAAGGAGTGCCTGAATCTCCTCTGCTTACAGGAAGGGAAGGAGGGGGGTGAGGCTGAGAGCCCAGAGAGGATTTCACAGAGGAAAAAGAGCAGAAACTATTGCTCACAGCCACTTACCTGGCGACCAGGGAGCAAGGTGGGTTGAAAAGACCAGCTTATCTCCCAGATGGAAAGGACAAGGAGAGGGACAGACTGTGAGGGGCTAAGGTATGCAAGAAACGAAATAAAAAAGCTGACTCATTCGTGCTGGAGGCGGCCATAGCTGGGGGAGGGACTGAACCTTTCACAAAACAGAGCTGAAGTGTTTCCAGATCAGAGATCTCCGGACATCTATCCAGCTCCAATCAGCACAACAAGACACAGCTGAAAACAAGAAGTGGGGAGGAGGGGCAGTAACTCAGGTCTCCATGGAGATCTGAGATACACCTCCCCCTACTGAAGCTGAGAAAAAACCCTGCCCCCAGTGAGATTAGTTGGAGGAAGAGACCTTCAGCGTCTCAGGTTACACCCACAGCATTCCTGGATACAGTTTCAAGGAAGCCCCCTGCTGAGATCAGTTAACAAGACTATCACCTGTTAAGAAAACAAACAAATCAAGACTTCAAAGCTGCCCAAATCCGAAAGTGGATTACAAATAATAGCTGATACCAACCCACGAAGACCTAAAAATAACACAACTGAAAACTGGAGGCAGACAACACCAAGCCTAGACTCAATCAACTCTACAAATAAAAATTAAAAAAAAGAAGAAGAAGATGAGAAGACAAAGGAGTGCAATCCAAATGAAACCACAAGAGACACCTTCGAGAGATGAACTGACTGATATGGAAATAATCAAACTTCCAGATGCGGAGTTCAAAATAATGATTGTAAGGATGCTTAGGGATCTTAGAACAACAATGGAGGGGCAGTTTGAAAACCTAAATAAAGAAATAGCAAGTATAAAAAAGAATCTGTTGGAGACGACAAATACAATATCAGAAATAAAGACCACAATGGAAGGAATTAAAAACAAGATAGATAGAGCAGAGGATCGAATTAGCGAGTTAGAAGACAACTGGAATGAAGGCATAAAAGCAGAGAAGAAAAGAGAAAAAAGACTCAAAAAGTCAGAGGAAACTCTTAGAGAGCTCTGTGACAACATAAAGAGAAATAACATCCGCATCATAGGGGTTCCTGAAGAAGAAGAAAAAGAACAAGGGATAGAGACTTTGTTCAATCATATCATAGCTGAAAACTTCCCTAAATTAATGCAAGAGAAACTCTCACAAATCCAAGAAGCACAGAGGACTCCATTAAAGAGAAACCCAAAGAAACCTACACCAAGACACATCATAATTAAAATACCAAAGCTAAGCGATAAAGAGAAAATATTAAAAGCTGCAAGAGAAAAAAATGTTATCACCTAAAAAGGAGCCCCCATAAGGATGACATCTGACTTCTCAACAGAAACACTTGAGGCCAGAAGGGAATGGCAAGAAATATTCAAAGTAATGCAGAACAAGAACCTACAACCAAGACTACTTTATCCAGCAAGGCTATCGTTTAAAATCGAAGGAGAAATAAAAAGCTTCCCAGACAAAAAACAACTCAAGGAATTCATTACAACCAAACCAATGCTGCAGGAAATATTAAGGGGCCTGGTGTAAACAGATAAAGTGGGAAAAGAATACAGAAAAAAAAAAAAAAGGAATACACCTTTAAAGAAGAAAATGGCAATAAACAACTACATATCAATAATAACCTTAAATGTAAATGAATTAAATGATCCAATCAAAAGACATAGGGTAGCTGCATGGATAAGAAAACAGGAACCATACATATGTTGTCTACGAGAGACACACCTTAGAACAAAAGACACACACAGATTGAAAGTAAAAGGATGGAAAAAAACATTTCATGCAAACGGAAATGAAAAAAAAAGCTGGGGTAGCAATACTTATATCAGACAAATTGGACTTTAAAACAAAGGATATAGTAAGAGATAAAGAAGGCCACTACATAATGATAAAGGGAGTAATCCAACAGGAAGATATAACTATTATAAATATCTATGCACCTAATATAGGAGCACCCAAATATATAAAACAGACTTTGATGGATTTAAAGGGCGAGATCAACAGCAATACTATAATAGTAGGGGATTTCAATACCCCACTAACATCACTAGATAGATCCTCAAGAAAGAAAATTAACAAAGAAACAGCAGACTTATTGGAAACACTAGATCAACTCGATTTAATAGATATCTTCAGAACCTTTCACCCTAAAGCAGCAGAATATACATTCTTTTCAAGTGCTCATGGTACATTCTCTAGGATAGACCACATGTTAGGGCACAAAAGTGCTCTCAACAAATTTAAGAAGACTGAAATCATATCAAGCACTTTCTCCGATCACAACGGCATGAAACTAGAAATGAATCACAGCAGAAAAGCTCAAAAATTCTCAAACACATGGAAACTAAATAGCAGGGTGTTAAATAATGAATGGATTAAGAATGAGATCAAAGAAGAAATAAAGAAATTCTTAGAAACGAATGACAATGAGCATACAACAACTCAAAATTTATGGGACACAGCGAAAGCAGTGCTAAGAAGGAAGTTCACAGCACTACAGGCACACTTTCAGAAGCTAGAAAAAGCTCAAATAAACAACTTAACCCTGCATCTAAAAGAATTAGAAAAAGAACAGCAAGTAAAGCCCAAATGTAGTAGAAGAAAGGAAATAATAAAGATCAGAGCAGAAATAAATGACATAGAGGCTAAAGAAACAATACAGAGGATCAATGAAACTAGGAGCTGGTTCTTTGAAAAGGTAAACAAGATTGATGAACCTTTAAGTAGATTCACCAAGAAAAAGAGAGAGAGGACTCAAATAAATAAAATTAGAAATGAGAGAGGAGAAATAACAACTGACACAACAGAAATACAAAATATTGTAAGAAAATACTATGAAGAACTGTATGCCAAAAAACTAGACAACCTAGATGAAATGGACAAATTCCTTGAAACGTACAATCTTCCAAAAATCAATCTGGAAGAATCAGAAAACTTAAACAGACCGATTACACCAAAGGAGATTGAAACAGTTATCAAAAAACTCCCAACAAAGAAAAGTCCGGGGCCCGATGGCTTCACAACGGAATTCTACCAAATAGTCAAAGAAGAACTAACTCCTATCCTTCTCAAACTATTTCAAAAAATTCAAGAGGAAGGAAGACTTCCAAACTCCTTTTATGAGGTGAGCATAATTCTGATTCCAAAACCAGGCAAAGACCACACAAAGAAAGAAAATTATAGGCCAATATCTCTGATGAATATAGATGCTAAAATCCTCAACAAAATTTTAGCAAACCGGATCCAACAATATATGGAAAAAATTATACACCATGATCAAGTGGGATTTATTCTGGGGAGGCAAGGCTGGTACAATATTCGTAAATCAATCAATATGATTCATCACATAAACAAAAAGAAGGAGAAATACCATATGATAATTTCAATAGATGCAGAAAAAGCATTTGATAAAATCCAGCACCCATTCATGATCAAAACTCTCAGCAAAGTGGGAATACAGGGAACATACCTCAACATGATAAAAGTCATCTATGAGAAACCCACAGCCAACATCATACTCAATGGGAAAAAATTAAAAGCAATACCCTTAAGATCAGGAACAAGGCAGGGGTGCCCCCTTTCACCACTCTTATTTAACATAGTCCTGGAAGTCCTAGCCACAGCAATCAGACAAGAAGAAGAAATAAAAGGCATTCAAGTTGGAAAAGAAGAAGTAAAACTATCATTATTTGCAGATGATATGATATTGTATATAGAAAACCCTAAAGTCTCAGTCAAAAAACTACTGGACCTGATAAATAAATTCAGCAAAGTGGCAGGATATAAAATCAATACTCAGAAATCAGAAGCATTTTTATACACCAACAATGAACAGTCAGAAAGAGAAATTAAGGAAACAATCCCCTTCACAATTACAACCAAAAAAATAAAGTACCTAGGAGTAAACTTAACCAAGGAGACTAAAGACTTGTACTCGGAAAATTACAAAACATTGATAAAAGAAATCAAGGAAGATACAAACAAGTGGAAGCATATACCGTGCTCATGGTTAGGAAGAATAAACATCATTAAAATGTCTATATTACCCAAAGCAATTTATAAATTCAATGCAATACCAATTAAAATACCAATGACATACTTCAAAGATATAGAACACATATTCCAAAAATTTATATGGAACCAAAAAAGGACACGAATAGCCTCAGCAATCTTAAAAAAGAAGAATAAAGTGGGAGGTATCACACTTCCTGATATCAAGTTATACTACAAGGCCATTGTACTTAAAACAGCCTGGTACTGGCATAAGAACAGGCATATAGATCAATGGAACAGAACAGAGAACCCAGAAATAAACCCACAGTTCTATGGACAACTGATATTTGACAAAGGAGGTAAGGAAATACAATGGAGTAAAGACAGCCTCTTTAACAAATGGTGTTGGGAAAATTGGACAGCTACCTGCAAAAAAATGAAACTAGATCACCAGCTTACACCACTCACAAAAATAAACTCAAAATGGATAAAAGACTTGAATGTAGGCCGTGAAACCATAAGCATCTTAGAAGAAAACATAGGCAGTAAGCTCTCCGACATCTCTTGCAGCAATATATTTGCTGATTTATCTCCACGGGGAAGTGAAATAAAAGACAGGATAAACAAATGGGACTATATCAAACTAAAAAGCTTTTGCACAGCTAAAGACAACAAGAACAGAATAAAAAGACAAACTACACAATGGGAGAACATATTTGACAATACGTCTGATAAGGGGTTAATAACCAAAATTTATAAAGAACTTGTAAAACTCAACACCAGGAAGACAAACAACCCAATCCAAAAATGGGCAAAAGAGATGAATAGATACTTCTCCAAAGAGGACATACAGATGGCCAATAGGCATATGAAAAAATGCTCAACATCACTAATCATTAGAGAAATGCAAATTAAAACCACAATGAGATATCACCTTACACCAGTCAGAATGGCGCTTATCAACAAAACAACACAGAATAAGTGCTGGCGAGGATGTGGAGAAAAGGGAACCCTCCTGCACTGCTGGTGGGAATGCAGACTGGTGCAGCCACTGTGGAAAACAGTATGGAGATTCCTCAAAAAACTGAACATCGAACCGCCTTTTGACCCAGCTATCCCACTTTTAGGAATATACCCCAAGGACACCATAGAACGGCTCGAAAAGGAGAAATGCACCCGCATGTTTGCGGCAGCATTGTTCACAATAGCGAAGATCTGGAAACAGCTCAAGTGTCCATCAGAGGACGAGTGGATTAAAAAACTTTGGTACATATATACTATGGAATACTACTCAGCCATAAGAAATGATGACATCGGATCATTTACAATAACATGGATGGACCTTGATAACATTATACGGAGTGAAATAAGTAAATCAGAAAAAAAACTGAGATGAATCCATACATAGAAGGGACATAAAAATGAGACTCAGAGACATGAACAAGAATGTGATGGCAATAGGGGCGGGGGGGGTTGGGGGAGGGGGGATGGGGTGAAGAAGGAGAGAGGGGTTAGGGGAGGGGAGGAGCACAAAGAAAACCAGATAGAAGGTGACAGAAGACAATTTAACTTTGTGGGAGGGGTATACAGCACAATCAAATGTCAAAAGAATCTAGAGATATTTTCTCTCAACATATGTACCCTGATTTATCAATGTCACTGCATTAAATTTAATAAAAAAATATATTAATAAAAAAAATTAAAAAAAATTAAAAAAAAAGAATGTGATTAACATACAATTTGTTAATACCAGAGACACCTAGAGGAAACATTGTCCTTATTACTAAGCATTACCAAAACTTTGTTTAAAAAAAGAAGACAGAGCAACTGTGGAAAATAATGTTTCTTTCTTCTCTGAATGGGCGTTAGGAGGAAAAAGGTAATTAGGCATTATTATACATCATCCCTAATTCATTGCTTTCCCTCTTTTTGTTTAGTATAGGCTTGGGAAACAGACACCATCAAGGTTTCTGGGGGGTGTTTTATTTTTCTGTCAGTAAGAAGTGGTCACTAATGGTGGAAATTTCAGGCACAGTAAGAGATTATGCAGGAAACACCTGGGGTCAGTAGAGTACATTAAGGCACCCTGAAAGACAAGCCATTTAATTACCAGTGTGACTGAAGGGGGCTGCACTGAGTCCCATTTCTTAGAGTGATGAACTCTGATGGGAAGAAGAAAGTTGCTGCAGGCAAACTGAGAAACAAGACATGGTGGTCAGTAGGTGTAAGGTATGAACACCAAAGGGGGCTTCCTCCACCCTGGGACATTTAAGCAGGGAAGCAAATTACTAGAGGGCTTTGTTTAAGAAAGCATGAAGAAGGACTTTCTCTTAACACACCTGAACTTGATGTTCAGAGAAGAAGATTCAACAGTTTTTGAACCGCCTGTTAGACTTAGGTCCTGCTGCACTGCAGGTCCTGTGCTGAGAGGGGTGGTCTCAGTCCTCTGGCTTCTAGAGCTGACCTGAAGAGGCAAACAGGAGCTCTTTCCTGAAGTGCAAGTAGCATCTAGACTGCATATTCTCTGGAATCTTTCCCAGCTCTCCTGGTGTTTGCAGTTTCCAATATGAAGAATAATTATTTTAATATCATGGGCTTCTCATCATGTAGACTTCTTAGTCATGTATTGACACTTATTTCAAAGATTTAATAGGCCACCTTCTAAAGTTTTTGCCTTTTGCTCTCTGTATCCCCTGCTGCTTTGTAAATAAACTCTCCTGAATCCTAAATCTCTTGAGAATTGCACACATACATACACACACACACACACACACACACACACAGAGGGGGAGATAAATATATTATAAGAATTGGCTCATGTAATTATGGAACCTGGCAAATGTAACATCTGTAGTAAGGGCTGTCAGGATGCAGCCCCAGGAAAGCTGTGGTACAGGTAATGTGCAGTGGCAGTCTGCTGAAGAAGTTACTCTAACTTTGGGAAGCTGGTCCTTTTGTTCTATTTAGGCTTTTAACTGACTGGATGAGTCCCACTAACAACATGGAGGGCAATCTGCTGTACTCAAAGTTCACTGATATAAATGCTAATATTATCTAAAAACACCCTCTGAGTTGACACATAAAATTAACCATCACAATGAAGAAAACCAATAGTTTTATTTTTAATATTTTCTTTCATTTCTTACCTTAATGGGACCTGTTTTTCCCACAATGAAACTGCTTTCCTCCAATATACCATAGCCATGGGACTCAGAACAATGTTGTCATTCTCTTGGGAGCCCAGTGTCACTTCCAGACCATTCCCCCCACCCCCACTTTGTGCAGAAAGCTATCTTCCTTCAAGCTTGTGCTAATAGGTTATGACCTCTGTTACTTCTTCATCTCACTGTCAATTTCCAGCTGGTCAGTCCTTCACATTCATTTAAGGTTCTTGCGCCTAACTTGCAGTATTTCCTTCTTAACTCAATTTACTATTCTCATGGGTGCCCTAAGTACCCATGGTGCTGACTCGCCTTTAAATAGATTCTTCATCTCCTTGATTCCTAAGACTTCATTCCACCTTCTCTTTAGCCATCCAGTCTACATCCTAGTCCAGATCTTTAAATGGAATCATTATCTTTCCTTCATCTACATTGCCTAAACTATAGAAGTCATTTTCTGTTGTCAAGTCCTAAATAAAAGCATCAGTAAATAGAACACTTAGCCATAGAGTCTGAAGCAGGTTGGCCCTAGAAGAGAGCAAGAATGGAGTAAGCAAGAAAACTTCTGTTCAATCTTCTCCTCATCAATCAGTCTTCCTTAGTCCCTCCAAAATACCGACCCAAAATTATTTCCTTACACAAAATAATTTAGTGGTTTAGTAGATAAGTCCTAAATCCTTCTTATGGCATGCAAGTGGTTTCATGATCAAAATTCTTTCTTAGACTTCAACATTCAGTGCCTACATGTGTACTCTGCTGCGTGTGTAGTGAAAGACTTTCCGATCCCTTAATTAAATATGCTTTCTCAGATGTCATTCTTTTGCACATGATTCTCTGTCTAGAAACTCTTCAGATATACTTTTATATATATATATCCTCTAAAAACTAAGACAGCAGTTACTTCCTTGGACAAATTTTTCTTGACTACCCTCCCCCCCAACCAGAGATGATATTCCCCTGTACTTGTTATACTTCCCACAAAGTTTCTATCACTTATCATTGCAATTTACTTGTTTCTCTCTGTGTCTATATTCTCTCCTATATTCTGAGTTTCTTGAGGGTGAGATTCATGTACAATTCAACACTCAGTACCCTGCATAATGAGTGAATATAAGCCTACTTATGATCTGTGTATTATTCAACCCTCTAAACACTGTGTAATGAATGAACATAAGCCTACTTATGACCTCTGTTCTATTCAACCTTCAGCACCTTGTATAATGAATGAATATAAGCTTGCTTATTTAAGTCTACTTCGAGCAAGATGACCACCAACATGGCCAGGAGACTGAGACACTCCCGGACCATTCGAAGAAGTTCTTCTGGGTCTTCTAACCTTGTTCCACCTTACTCTGGTCTAGCATCTAATTTTTTTGGTTCCATCTCTCATCTCCCAATTTGTGTTTTCCCTTTAAACAAGATAACAAAATGCAGACTTTAAAACTGCTTAAGGCAGCACTTCTAAACCTCTGTGTCCCAAATATGTTGAGTCATAAAGCAAAAAGAGAGAAAGGGATGGAGGAACAGTGAGCTTGCTAGGAATGCAAAATTAATACCACATGCCATAACATGCATGAATCTAAAAGTCATTATACTGAGGCAAGCAGCCAGCTATACACACACAAAAAGTACATACACAAACTTATTTATGCTGATAGGAGTCAGGATAGTGGCTCTTTAGAGGTAGAGTGAATGGAAAAAAGCATAGGGTGCTTATAATACTCTGTTTCTTGATCTGACTGTTCATTTTGTGAAAACTAATCTAACTGTACACTTATAATCTGTGCAATTTTCTGTATTATATAATACACAATGAGGAATATATAGTTAAAAAAATAATGCCACAATGGGGAACCATTTTATACCCAGGAAAATTTAAAAATTTTAAAGCTTGTCTATGCAAAGTTTTATCAAGAATGTGGAAAATGGGAAGTGTAAATTGGCAAATGATTTAGCATTATTTTGAAAGTCTGAGCATGTTACAATTTAGTAATTCCATTCCTAAGCCAGAAACATTCTTATCTATTTGTAGCAAAAGTCATATAAAAGAATAGTCATGGAAGCACTTTTATGGATTTATTTTAAAAAGAGAAATTAAAAAATCATTTGGCATGACCTAACATCAGGGAAACAGATAAATAAATGGCAGCATATCCACACTATACAGCAGTGAAAAATGTAAGGATACAACTACTCAGGTCACCAAAGATGATTTTAGAAACAAAGTGTTTAAGGTAAAAAAGTAAGTCACAAAAAATTATATATGATTCAAACCTGCAAATTAGAAAATGAATATATATACATATGTGATAAAGCATTAAAGAAAGCAAAAGTAGAGTCAAGACACAATCTAGGAGAAAGGTTGCCTCTGGTGTGGAGGGAGACACCTTAAGGAGGGATGTCTGGGAGTTTCCCTGGAACTGACCATGTTCTCATTCTCAGGTCAGGGGATGGGTTAAACATTATGCTTTGTAATTTGCATATGTGGTATCAGTATTCATTTGCATGTACATATATTAACCAAGAAAAAAATGTATCTCATTCTGCTCAGAATGAGCACGTGTTCTTACCTGATCTCTTTCTAAACCCTCATTAAATGAAAAATACTGGTAACAAAAACAAATAATAATAATATTTAGAAAAACACAAAACAAAACAAAAAAGCCATTAGCTAACAAAATCTACCCACTTCTGAAATAGAAAGCAGGTGTAGGGGATGGCTGATGAAGCATGGAGGTGAGGGGCAGCTGCAGCCAAATGTGTGGGGCATAGAGCTGAAGAGAGATAACCCCGCTGAACTATAGAGACATGTGGCCAAGGAAATGTCAGCTGTGGTAGGGCGAGAATGAGAAGTGGAGCATAAAATAGAGAGATTCTTTGAACATCTCTATTATAAACTGTCTGATTCATTTTGTGCCCTTCCCCCAACTGGGTAGAAAATTCCCAGATGGAAAAGTCACACACTTCAGGCAAAAGCAGCTCCCTTGGTAAAGGGAGTCAGGTCTATATTTTAATGCTTTTTTCCCACACACAGCTCCAAACTCCATTTCCAGGGTTTTTCTGAGATTTTGTGGCAGAAAACATTCAGCTTCTGGGTTTTTTCTCAGGGAAAAGCTTCCAGCTAAATTTGTTATAACTTGTTTATCTACTATCCAGCTTTTAAATTGTTGTTGTATTTTTCCTTTTCATCCTTGAGTTTTGCCTTTTTATTTAAATTTCTTTATCATGATGTGGAGTGGGAGCAAGGTTGCTAGGGATCTCCTGAAATTTTAAATATTCAGTCCTATGTTTAATAAAAAACTCTATAAGGAATGATGTCAACATAATAGCAGCATGAGAGATATTCCTGATCTTTCCCCTTGAAGTTTCAACAAACTGAACAACTATAACACAGTGGAGAAACCCCAGCTGGGCTCACAAGCATGCCTGAAAGATCTATGTAAGGAATGGACTAAAGGTGGGATGGGGTGAAGAGTGGGTGAAAGATAAAATGCATTTGTGTCTCTGGAGAAGAGACAAACCCAGAGTGACTAAGTTTGGTTTTTTTTCTCTGTCCAACTATGGGGAGGAGGAAAGCTCAGGCTGTCTGAGTTTTGCCTGAGGGGTATGGAGAGAGAAACCTAAAGTGACTGAGTCTTCTTCTGCCAGAGGAGTGGTGAGATAGAAGGGCAGAGGGAGAGATAAACCAAAGTGGCCATAGTGCAGAGTCACAGCCAGTGTTCTGTAATCTGCCTATAGCCCACATTTGGCAGAGACAAAGAAAGCTAAAGTGCAGCCCTCAGCCTCCAAGATGCCACGTCCATCACCCTGTGGTACCAAGAGATAAACCCCAAAGCTATTTCTCCAGTGCCATCCACTCCTCTGAAGAACAGAGGTGTTCTGCATCTGAACCTCCATCTGTTGAGACATGGGGGGAGGAGTACCCAGAAACCTAAGATTGCTAGAGCAGTAAAGCTGTAAAGCTGAAGCTGTAAAGTCCTCATTACACGGCCCATCTACCAACATGCCTGGAGTCCTACCTACATCATTGCAACAACAATATCTCAGCAGAGGATAGCCCAGGAACTTCACAAAGCTAAAACTTGTAATATAGTGACACACCTACTGAAAGAAACCTCTCAAAATTGAAATTTTATTTCTGTTTATTTTTTTCTTCTTTTTTTTCTTATTCTTTTTTCCACTTTTGAATTCCATTTTCTTTAATTTTATATATTTTATTCTTATCATTTTCTGGTTTTTCATTTTTATATATATTATTTGGGTTTTTTTCCCTGTGGTTGTTCTTTTTAACTTGTCATAATTACTAAACCTTTATATTTTTGTTGTATGTTTCTAAATTTATCACTTCTCTAGTTGTTTTTTAGTTAGGGCTCTTAAAACACCATTCTCAAATGCCATCAAGGAAGAATAAATTGAATACAATGGCTATACAAGACAGCAACATACTTCAGAAAGAAAATTTAAAATCTCTGGAAGAAAATCCCAATTACATAGAAACCTTGAAGTTGATAGAGAATTCAAAATTGATGTTCTAAAAATACTCAATGAGATATAAGAAGACACCAATAGGCAATTTAATGAGCTCAGAAAACAAAACAAACACCCCACCAAGGAGATTGAAATGTTAAAACAGAGATAACTCAATATATGAACTGAAAAATGAGGTAGCAACTTTGGCTAATAGAGCAATTCAGGTAGAGGAAAAAATTAGTAATATCAAAGACAGGCAACTAAAGATGCTATAGAGAGAAGAGGAGAGAGACTCATGAATTTAAAAAACTGAGAGAGCTCTACAAGAATCATCGACCCCATTAGAAAGCACAATATAAGAATAATGGATATATCAAAAGAAGAAAAGAAGGAGAAGAGAATGGAGAGTCTATTCAAACAAATAACTGATGAGAATTTCTCAAGCCCATGGAAAGAGTTAGAACCTCAAATCCAAGAAGCAAACAGAATGCCAAGTTACCTCAAACCAAACAGACCTACTCCAAGGCACATCATAATAAAATTGTCAAAAATCAATGATAAAGAATCCTCAAGGCAGCTAGGAAAAAGAAGAACATAACAGATCAAAGAAAGCCCATTGGATAATTATCAAACTTCTCAGCAGAAACTCTCCAAGCCAGTACAGAGTGAACCCAAACATTTAAAGTATTGAAAGAGAGGAATTGGCCTGACCTGTGGTGGCACAGTGGATAAAGCGTCGACCTGGAAATGCTGAGGTCGCCGGTTCGAAACCCTGGGCTTGCCTGGTCAAGGCACATATGGGAGTTGATGCTTCCTGCTCCTCCCCCCTTCTCTCTCTCTCTCTCTCCTTTCTAAAATGAATAAAAAAAAAAACGTGCCCTTTAAAAAAAAAAGAGAGAGGAATTACCAGCCAAGAATACTATACCCATCAAAGATATTCTTCAAATATGAAGGAGAAATAAAAAATTTTAAACTTACAAAAGCTGAGATATCTTATCACCAGAAATCCCCCACTGCAAGAAATACTCAAGGTGGTTATTCGACCAGACATGATGAACAAAACAAATCAAAACAACAAATAAAAGCTCCAACAAGGTCACAATAAAATCAAGAATAATCTATGACAACAATAACATAAAAGGGGAAAGGATAAAGATCTTCAGTAGCAAAAGAGGATGGAGTGCAAGAGCACTCATAAGACAAAGGACTCTTGTACATATGAATATCTTTCTCTTAATAACTTAATGGTAACCACTCATGAAAAAGTCATTACTGAAATACACAAATTAAAATAAAAAGAAGTATGGAATACCACCAAACAAAAACAACTGACAGAAACAAACAAGACAAAGAGCTACCAGAAAACAAAATATAAAATGGCAATAGGAAATCCTCAGGTGTCAATAATTACCCTAAATTTGAATGGAATGAACTCACCAAAGAAGAGACACAGAGCAGAAGATTAAATCAAAAAGCAAAACCCAACTGTATGCTGCCTTCAGAAGATACATCTAAGCTGCAAGCAACAAAGTATTATAGACTCAAAGCAAAAGGTTGGAAAATGATTCTCCATGTGAATAATATCCAAAGAAAGGCAGGTGTAGCCATAGTTATATATGACAATGCTGAATTTAAGGCAACAAAGGTAACCAGAGACAAAGATGGGTATTTTGTAATGATAAAATGGGCATTGTATCAAGAAGGCATAACACTTCTTAATATATAAGCAACAAATCATGGAGGACCAAAATATATGACATCTACTAACAGATCTAAAAATAAAAGCAGTAAAATATATAACCATACTTGAAGATTTCAATACACCATTTATGGCTTTAGATACATTATCCAAAAAGAAAATTAATAAAGAAATATCAGCCTTAAATAACACACTGGACCAAATGGACCTAATACACATTTATAGGACATTTCATCCTAATACGTCAGATTATACATTCTTCTTTAGTGTGCATGGAACATTCTCAAGGATAGATCATATGTTGGGCCACAAAACTAACATCAACAAATTTGGGAACTTTGAAATTATACCAAGCATATTCTCAGACCATAAGCCTATGAAATTAGGATTCAACTGCAATAAGGAAGTAAAGAAACCCACAAAAATGTGAAAATTAAACAACATAGTTCTAAAAAATGACTGGGTCAAAGAAAAACAAAAGCAGAGTTCAAAAGATATATACAGACAAATGAAAATGGCAAAACAACATATCAAAATTTCTGGGATGCAGTAAAAGCAGTAATAAGAAGAAAGTTTATATCATTAAAGACTTATATCGAGAAACAAGAGAGATCTCAAGTAAACAACCTAATATCACATCATAAAAAACTAGAAAAAGAAAAACAAAAGCAACCTAAAGTCAGTAGAAGAAAGGAAATAGTAAAAATTAGAGCACAACTAAATGAAACAAAGAACAAAAAAGTCTATAGATAAATCAATACAACAAAGAGCTGGTTCTTTAAAAAGATCAATAAAATCAACAAACCACTGGCTACATTCATTAAGGAGAAAAGGGAAAGGACTCATATAAACAAAATCTAAAATAAAAGAGGAGAAATTACCACAGATATCATAGATATACAAAGAATCATAGTAGAGTATTATGAAAGATTATATGCCACAAAATTCAACAACCTATAGGAAATGGAAAAATTCCTAGAACTGTACAATCTTCCTGAACTGAATCATGAAGAATGAAAAACCTAAATAAACCTATAAGCAGGAAAGAAATAGAAACAATTATCAAGAACCTCAAAAAAAAAAAAAAAAAAAAAGAGTCCAGGACCAGATGACTATGCTAGTGAATGCTACCAAATATTCAAAGATTTGGTACCTATCCTTCTTAAAGTCTTCCAAAAAATAGCAGAAGTAACACTGCCTAACACATTTTATGAGTACAACAAAACCCTCATACCAAAACCCGGCAAGAACAACACACAAAAATAAAACAACAGTCCAGTATTTTTAATAAATACAGATGCAAAAATTCTAAACAAAATGCTAGCAAATTGAATGCAACAACACATTAAAAAAATAATACATCACAATCAATTGGGTTTCATTCCAGGAGCATAAGGATGGTTGAACACATGAAAATCAATCGACATAATACACCACATCAACAAAACAAGGAATAAAATTTATATGATCCTATCAATAGATGCAGAAAATACATTCAATAAGATACAGCATAAATTTATGTTTAAAGCACTCAATAAAATCAGAATAAAAGAAAAGTACCTCTACATAATAAAGGCCATATATGACAAACCATCAGTTAACATCATCCTAACTGGTGAAAAAAATGAAGACTTTTACTCTAAAATTAGGATCAAGACAAGACTGCCGACTCTGTTCATTCTTATTCAACATAGTCTGGAAGTTTTAGCCAAAGCAATCCAGAGAGAGAAAGAAATACAAGGCATCCATATTGGAAAAAAAGTAAAGGTATCACTTTTTGCAGATGACATGATCCTGTATATAGAAAACCCCAAAGACTCGACTAAAAAACTATTAGAAACAAGAAACCAATACAGTGAAGTCTCTGGATATACATTAAAATACAAAAGTCTATTGTTTTCCTATATACCAACAATGAAACTTCAAAAAATGAACTAAAAAAATTCCTTTTGCAATTGCAACAACAACAAAAATATGTAAGAATAAACTTAACAAAGGATGTGAGCGATGCATATACTGAAAACTACAAAACATTATTGAAAGAAATTGAAAAAAGACAAAATGAAATAAAAAAATATTCCATGTTCATGGATTGGAAGAATCAACATAGTTATAATGGCCATATTACTCGAAGTGATAAACAAATTTTATTCAACCCCCATCAAAATCCTGATATCATTTTTTAAAGAAATAGAACAAAAATTACCAGATTTGCATCAAACCAAAAAAAAAACCCCAAATAGCTAAAGCAATCCTGAGGAAAAAGATTGAAGACATAGGTATCACACTACCTCATTTCAAATTATACTATAGAGCCACAATAATCAAAACAGCATGATATTGGCAGAAAAACAGACATAGAGACCAATGGAACAGAATCAAGAGCCCAGAAATAAAACCACATATAAATAAACAAGTTATCTTCAACAGAAGAGCCAAAAACACACAATAGAGAAAAGAAAGCCTCTTCAATTAATAGTGCTGGGAAAATTCAAAAGTCACATGCAAAAGAATAAAACTTAACTATTGTTTGTCCCCCTGCACAAAAGCTAATTCAAAATGGATAAAAGACTTAAATATAAGATCTGAAACAATAAATTACATAGACAAAAACATAGGTACTAAACTCATAAACCTTGGCCTTAGAGAGCAATTTATGAATTTGACTACAAAGGGAAGGAAAATATAGGCAAAAATAAATGAATATGATTATATCAAATTGAAAAGCTTCACAGCAAGAGAAATTGACAACAAGACAAATAAACAGCTAACTAAATGGGAGATGATATTTGCAAACATCAGCTCTGATAAGAAGTTAATATCCAAAACATATAAAGAACTCACAAAGCTCAGCAACAAACAAGCAAACAGTCCAGTTTAAAACTGAGCAGAGGACCTGACCACACACTTTTCCCAAGAGGACAAATGGCCAACAGATATATGAAAAGATGCTCATCTTCACAGCTATTTGAGAAGTGCAAATCAATACTACAATGAGATATCACCTCACACCTGTTAGATTGGCTATTATCAACAGGACAGGTAATAAGTGTTGAAGAGGCTGTGGAGAAAAGGAACTCGCATTCACTGCTGTTGGTGATGCAAATTAGTCAACCATTATGGAAAAAAAAACATGGTGGTTCCTCAAAAATGTAAGGATAGAATCACCACATAACCCAGCAATCCCTCTACTGGTTATCGACCTCCAAAACTCAAAGACATTGGTACATAAAGACACGTGCACCCACATTTTCATCACAGCATTATTCACAGTACCCAATACATGAAAATAACCACTGTCCATCAATACAGAATTGGATAAAGAAAATGCAGTACATATATACAATGAAATACTACTCAGCCATAAGAAATGATGACATATTGGCATTTATGACAACATGCATGAACCTTGAGAACATTATACTGAGAGAAATAAATAAGAAAAAACTAAGAACTGTATGATTTCAAACATAGGTGAGATATAAAACTGAGACTCATTGACATAGATAAAAGTGAAGTGGGGGATGACGTCAGAGTAATGGCGGGGTAGGAAGCGATATCGATAAATCTCCCCAAAACTCAACAAGATCTTCAACCAGAAACAGAAAAACCTATCCTTGGAGCCTCCAGATGTTTCACAATACACCCAAAGGTATGATCAAGTGAAAAATTGGCTAAATATATAACCAAACCCCAAAGGAAATAGGGAGTAAGAAATGCTCCGCCTTCCTCACTAACCTAAACAGGGTGGCTTTCACTGGAAACTGAGAATATAAAAACTAAGGCAGGCAAAGAGGGTGAATAGATCCAGGCCACGGCACAAACAGCCGAACCAGGCTGTGGCACGGAGATCCAAGCCGAGGAAAAACTGAACTGTGCCTGTTCCGGGCAATACAGCTAACACTCGCGCCAAACCCAGACAAAGAAAGACAAGTGGGGCAGCCATTTTACCCAATCTCCTGGTCGGCACGCGCAGATAGTGGGCGAGAGATTCCTTCCAAAGCCCCGTGCGCCCGTGTTACCCCACAGAGAGGCAGAGTCAGAGGCCTTTGTGTGGGACGAAAGCCTCCGGGCCGCCCCAGCGCCCTAGGAGAGCCGCACACGGGGAGGGAGCGAGAACTAATTCCAACGCTGAAACTTTTCCGTACGGGCGGGGGTTTCACTCAGAGGGTGAGGCCGCTGGTCTGATATCCTGGTCTGTGCGTGCAGATAGTGAGCGAGAGATTCCTCTGAGTGCCTCAGCAGTGCCTGCCCGTATTATCCCACAGAGGGTCAGAGTCAGGGGCCTTTGTGTGGGCCAAAAAGCGGAATCTCGGGCCGCCCCAGCGCCCGGAGGGAGCCGCGCATGGGAAGGGAGTGAGAACTAATTCCAACGCTGAAACTTTTCAGTGTGGGCGGGGGGTTTCACTCAGAGGGCGAGACTTTCGACCTGACATCCTGGTCTGCGCGCATGGAGTGTGGGCAAGAGACTCCTCCCAGCACCTCAGGAGTGGGAGCCCGTGTTATCCCACAGAGGGTCAGAGTCAAGGGCCTTTGTGTGGGCCAAAAGCGGAATCTCAGGCCACCCCAGCACCTTGAAAAAGCCGCACACGAGGATGGAGTAAGAGCCAATTCCAACACTGGAACTTTTCAGTGCGGGCGGGGGGGGGTTTCACTCAGAGGGCGAGACTTCCGGTCTGACATCCTGGTCTGCGCGTGCAGATAGTGAGCGAGAGTTTACTCCAAGCGCCCTGGGAGTGGGTGCCCGCCCATGTTACCAGACAGAGTGACAGAGCCAGAGGTCTTTGAGTGGGCGTAAGCCTCGCCTGATTATGCTAGCAGCTCTGACTGACTGAGCCTTACCCACAGCCCTGCGCTGAGTGGGAATAGAGTGGGGAGTTGCCAGCTCTTTGAACCTCTTACTATCCAGGCAGAGGCAGCAGCAACCCCATAGCTGGATGATCAGGCTACTAATTGAGGAAGGAAAGACTAGGAGAGAGGCTCCAGGAACACGGACTCTCTCACTGTTGGAGCCTATAAATGCTGATGAGCCTTGACTACCAATGAGACTGAAGCACAATACATGACATCGCCATAGAGACTTATCAACTGCAAACCTCTACCTGAGCGTGCCAAAGGGGCAGAACCCGGGGTACAGAGTCACCGACCAGAAAGAGGGAGAGAAAAGAAAAAGCAAGAAGATAACCTCTCAAAATCAAGAATAATCTGCAGACTTTATAACCTATCCCATTTTATTATATTTGTTCGTTTGTTTCTCTTATCTTCATCCTTGATTTTTTTTTTCCTCCTCCAGTTTGGTCGTTTAACTCTCTACCAGTCTTACTCTCTCCTCTCCTTGAACTACACTACCCATAAGTGTTACATCTCCCATTATCTTTTCTTTCCTCTTCCTTTCTCTCTATGAGGGTTGCACTCAAAAACCCTTAACTCTCTCTCTCTCTCTCTCCTCTTTTTTCTTTTTTCTTCTTTTAGTGGTTCCCTCTTTTTTCTCTCTCTCTCTCTTTCTTTTCTCCCTCTATATTAATTTCTCCTTTTCTCCTTTACGTCTCCTCTCATTCAAATCTCAATAACGAACAAATTATCTTATCTGGCACTCAAACTTATGTTTGTGACATTTTGGGGTGTTTTTACTTCACCTTTTTAACTCAATAGCAGTGCTCCCATCCCTGGCTCTCCATTTTATCAAGCTATTGTTCCACTAAATATAATAGTAATTTTTTAATTTGTCCCCCCATTTTCCTGTTTCCCTCTTATTCCTCTCATCATAACTCTTAGTCAACCAACACCTAAACGCAAATCATTTTATTCTTGATCCAAGTTATTTCCTTATTTGCTTTTTGTGGGTCCATACCCCACCCTTTTTTATTTTTTATTTTTATTTTTCTTGCCCCTTTATTACTTTTCCTCAATTCAGGCCCTCCATTACAGGCATTGTTTGTTCTATTAAATACAATATAATTCATAGTTCACCACAAGATTTTCTCAAGAAAGAGGGGAGAGGAGAGGAGAGGAAAAAAGGAGGGGGGGAATAATTTCTTTTTTTTAATTTTTATTTTATTTTATTTTTCTTTATTTCATTATTAATTAAAAAAACAACTTTTTTTGATTTTTTATTTTTTTAACTTTTTATTCTTTATTAAATCTCATTAATACTATCAACAAAACCACCCTCAGATGCCATTAAGGAAGAGAAAATCAAATATCATGGATTCAAAAGAAAGAGAGGTAACACAGATAAATGAGGAAAAATCTATAGAGAAAAAATTTAATATATTGGAAACCTTGGAGCTAAATGACAGAGAATTCAAGATAGAAATCTTAAAAATACTCAGAGATATACAAGAAAACACAGAAAGGCAATTTAGGGAGCTCAGAAAACAACTCAATGAACACAAAGAATATATGTCCAAGGAAATTGAAACAGAGATGAAAAACTCAATTCACGAGCTGAAAAACAAGGTAACAAGCTTAGCTAATAGAACAGGCCAGATAGAAGAGAGGATTAGTGAAATAGAAGACAAGCAACTTGAGGCACAACAGAGAGAGGAAGAAACAGACTCAAAAATTAAAAAAATGAGATAGCCCTACAAGAATTATCTGACTCCATCAGAAAGAATAACATAAGAATAATAGGTATATCAGAGGGAGAAGAGAGAGAAAATGGAATGGAGAACATACTCAAACAAATAATAGATGAGAACTTCCCAAGCCTGTGGAAAGAACTAAAGCCTCAAATTCATGAAGCAAACAGAACTCCGAGTTTTCTTAACCCCAACAAACCTACTCCAAGGCACATCATAATGAAATTGGCACAAACCAATGGCAAAGAAAAAATTCTCAAGGCAGCCAGGGAAAAGAAGAATACAACATATAAAGGAAGGTGCATTAGATTATCATCAGATTTCTCAGCAGAAACTCTACAAGCTAGAAGAGAGTGGACCCCGATATTTAAAGTCCTGAAAGAGAGGAACTTTCAGCCATGAATACTATACCCATCAAAGCTAACCTTCAAATATGAAGGAGAAATAAAAATATTCACAGATACAGAAAAGATGAGGGAATTTATCATCAGAAAACCCCCACTCTAGGAATTACTAAAGGGGGTTCTCCAATCAGATACAAAGAACAAAAAAAAAATAAAGCCACAAGTAAAAGCTCCAAGAAGAACACAATAAAACCAAATTTAAACTGTGACAACAACAAAAAGAAAGGGGGGAGAGGATGGAGATTAACAGTAGCAAAGGATGATGGAGTGCAAAAGTACTCACACAATAGTGCGCTACAATGAACAGGGTAGGAACCCTTTTCATTACTTAAAGGTAACCACCATAGGCCTTGGTCTTGGGGTCATTTCTGGCACCGGGATCGCAGGTGGGTCCAGGACTCAGGAGGACGGAGGCGCGGCGGGCCCCTGCTGTGCAGGAAGGAGGGTTGTCATCAATGTCTTCTGAGCCATTATCTTATGATTTATTCATTTATGACTCACACAGAAGGATGTATTTTGATTTCATCTTCAGGTGCAAATTTTTACAGAAAATAGATGATTCAACTATGGTTTTATTGAATTAGTGCAAATTTATTTTCTATATGATGACTTCTAGTTCTCATACTCCTCTTCTGCCTTTTGAAACTCTTAAAACTTAAAAGCTCTTAAGTACCATAAATGTCATTTGGGGGAGGGGTGTCTTAGAGAGGCATTGTGATATAACTGAGAGCATCCAGAGCTTTGGATCAAAACTGAGTTTGAATTCTAGCTCTGCACTTAATACCTATTTGGGTTAAGCTACTTTCTTACTTATAATGAGGATAATAATAGTTATTTCATGTTATATATAGGACTAGATTATGATATATCTGGTACCTAATAGTCATGTTATAAAAGTAAGTTCTGTTCTCGCCATATTCTTTATAGAGTCATTTAATTGACATTCAGATCTACTGTGACATTGAATATGGTTGTTTCTTAAAATTTTTCTCATATTCATTTTCTTTGAAAAATTAGTTTTTGGCTTTGAACAGTAGCGGTATCATTGCCAATGAGGTTTACTCAAGACAAGATTACTGCTAATTAAAAAAATTAATGTTCAGTAATTAGCTTTATCTAAAGAAATCTGCTCATGGAAGAATAGTATTCTTTATTTGTTTTAGCATCGTGAGAGGTTCTAAAAATATGTTACACATGTAAAAGTTTTAAGTCAAGCCCTGGCTGGTTGGCTCAGTGGTAGAGTGTTGGCCCAGTGTGTAGAAGTTCCAGGTTCAATTCCCAGTCAGGGAACACAGTAGAAACTCCCTTTTCCACCCTTCTCCCTCTCCTTCCTCTCTATCTCTCTCTTCTCCTCCTGCAGCCAAGGCCCCACTGGAGCAAAATTGGCCTGGGCACTGAGGACGGCTCCATGGCCTCTGCATCAGGCACTAGAATGGCTCTGGATGCAACAGAGCAACGCTCCAGATGTGCAGAGCATCGCCCCCTGGTGGGCATGTCAAGTGGATCCCAGTTGGGCGCATGTGGGAGTCTGTCTGACTGCCTCCCCACTTCTAACTTCAGAAAAAGACAAAAAAGTTTTAAGTCAATATTAGATGTGTACAAATACTTAGCTTTTGCAGGTAGAATTTGTATTTTCCATTTCACTGCACTGTATCATCAGACCACTGATGAGAGTAGAAAAAAATTAATAAATTTACTTTAGCACACTAATTTTTATGCTAATCAGTGTCACCTATATTATCTTCATCAAGTAGATTTTAAGAAGTATACTACATTCTGTGCCAAACAAATTTAAAGAAGCTTGTGCTTTTAACATCTGTTCCTATATTGATGGCTATCTTCCTGTTTTAGCTGCAATTTGAAAGATGTTTCTGACAGTCTTTTTTATTTTTATTTTTGCATTTAGGATGAATTAGTTCAGATTGTACATGACCACTGGGTACATATACTTGTCCCTATGGGATTTGTCGTTGGATATTATCTAGACAGAAAGAATGATGAAAAGCTAACTGCCTTCCAGAACAAGAGTTTGTTATTTAAAAGGGAATTGAGACCCAATGAAGAAGTCACCTGGAAGTAAAGGCTGGGGCTGAATTACAGAATGTTTGCATTTTTTAAATTATGAGAAAAATAAAAACATTTAAATTTAAAAAAAAAGGTAACCACCATTGAAAAAACCACCACAGAAGCACATGAGATAAAAAAGATTGCAACAGGTGACGTCACGGAAATGGCGCCGTGAGCAGCGCGTCTGACAGATCTCCCCAAAATCACAACAAATTTATCAACTAGAAACAGAAAAATTTATCCTCGGAGCATTCCGGAGTTCCACACAAACTGAAAGCGAAAGGACTGTTATCACTTGAATCTCAGAGATGAGGGTGTGGAGGAAGCTAACTACCACAGGGACGTTCATTCAAGCCGCGGAGGGAGTGTGCCTGTGGTGAGTCGGCTCACACTCGGGAGCAGCGAGCAGCTGCGGGAACGCGCCCGGTCCAATTGCAGAGCGAGCACCGCTAAAGTTCCCAGCGGCCCGCGCACTGCGAGTGAGAGTACCCAGCCACCGGTGCCCGGAGCACCCCATTCTTGAGCGTGCCCTGGGCATCCCACGTGCCCAGAACACCCCACTGGCCTGCATACCCAGGGTGCCCCATTATCCTGTGCCCGGTGCACCCCAGCCACCAGTGGCGGGGCGAGCGGGAGAGGCGCCAGGGCGGTCTTCCCTACTTGGGAGATTCTCTCCGTGGGCGGGGCACCTCACCCAGCCATTCAAGCTAACAATCAAGCATTGGGGGAGGGGCATGCAGGCAGCCTGAAATACCTTCGGGAGCACAGCTGCGACCCAATCACTGAAATTAGCTTAACCCATGAAATCTGCGCACCCTCAGTTCTAATTGATAAGATCTCTCTCAGTTCAGCGATCCAAGACAAGAGGAGTGATATTTTTTAGTGCCTCTCACTAAAGGAGTGGGGGCAACTTCTGATTGATAGAGCCTCCATATTCAGGGATAAACGCTAACAAGAGGGACTTGGCAGATAATAAGATCTATACTATACTAGTCACAAGCAGAGACTAGTGCATCTTCTTCCCAGCCAAAACAGGCTACAAAGTGTGGAAAGCCTGGGTTGAGTGGTCCAACTGAATGCTAGGCACTGAACAGTCACTTTGACAATAATTGACTCCCACCCCTGCCTGATTACACTGGAGGCTCTGACTGCCAGAGCCTTTCCCAAAGCCTTGCGCTGAGTGGGGATAGAGTGGGGATTTCCTAGCTCTTTGAGCCTCTTACTCCCCAGGCAGAAGCAGTAGCAGCCTTATAGCTGGATCACCAGGTTGCTAATTCAGAAAGGGGGGACTAGGAGAGAGACTCCAGGAAAGCAAACTCTCTCATCGTTGGACCCTGCAAACGCCAACAAGCCTTGACTACCAGCAAGACTAAAGCCAATTATATGACATTGCCATAGAATCCCATCAACTGCAAATCCCTACCTAAGTGTGACACAGGGGCAGAGCCTGGGGTACAGAGTCAACAACCAGGAAGAGGGTGAGAAAAGAAAAAGGAAGAAGTTAACCTCTCAAAATCAAGAAAAATCCACAGACTTTACAACTTGTTCTACTAATTTTTTTTTTGTTGTTTGTTTCTTCTATCTTATTGCCTTTATTATTATTATTTGTATTTCCTCCACCTCGGTCCTTTTATTCTCTGCCCATCTTATGCTTCCTTTTTCATGAACTACACTACCCATGAGTGTTACATTTTATTTCTTTTCTTCATCCTCACCCTCCTTTAAGGTTATACTCCAAAACACTTAACTCTCACTCTCTCCTCTTTTGTTTTTTTTTTTTTTTTGCTTTATTTTGTTTTTTTCTCTTCCTTTTTTTTTCTTCCTTCGTTTTTCTCTTTTTCTTATTTTTTCCTTTCTATTCGTTTTTTCTTTTCTCGTTTTACTTTTCCTCACATTTAATCCTCAATCACGAACAAATTAGTTAATTTGGGACTTAAGGGTTTTTTTTGGTTTTATTTTTCTTTTTCGCTTTTGTTTTTGTTTTTTGTTTGTTTGTTTATTTTTGTGGCATTTTGGGTACTTTTTACGTAGCTTTTTAACTCACTAGCATTCCTCCCAACCCAAGGTCTCCATTGTATTTAGTCTTCGCTCCACTTAATACAACAGATTTTTACTTATTATTTTTATTTTTTTTCTTCTTTATTATTCTTTTTTTTCTCCTTTTTTCTGGTTCCCTCTTATCCCTCTCATTATATGTCTTAGTTGACCATCACTTACAAGCAAATCATCTTATGCTTGTCTAAGATTTTCTTCCTTTTTTTTTTTTTTTTTTTGCATTTAGTAGGTCCCTACTCCGTTTTTTTGCCCCTTGAACTCTTCACCCCAAATCAGGCCCTCCATTACAGGCAGTTTTTGTTCCATTTAGCATAATATAATTCACAGGTCATCACGATATTTCCCTGAGGAGGGGAGAGGAGGGAAAGAGAAGAAAGAAAAAGGGGGGAAATAATAAATTATTACTGTTTTTTTTTGTGGGGTGTTTTACCTTTTTTTTTTTTTTACTTTTTATTCTTTATTAATTCTAATTAGTGCTATCAACAAGACCACCCTCAGATGCCAATAAGAAAGAGGAAATCGAATATTATGGATACAAAAGAAAGAGAGGTAACACAAATAGATGTGGAAAAATCTATGGAAAAAAAACTTAACATATTGGAAGCCTTGGAGCTAAATGACAGAGAATTTAAAATAGAAATCTTAAAAATACTCAGAGATATACAAAAAAACACAGAAAGGCAATTTAGGGAGATCAGAAAACAACTCAATGAACACAAAGAATATATTACCAAGGAAATTGAAACTATAAAAACAAATCAAACAGAAATGAAAAACTCAATTCACGAGCTGAAAAACGAGGTAACAAGCTTAGCTAACAGAAGAGCCCAGATAGAAGATAGGATTAGTGAAATAGAAGACAAACAACTTGAGGCACAACAGAGAGAAGAAGAAAGAGACTAAAAAATAATAAAAAACGAGAAATCCCTACAAGAATTGTCTGACTCCATCAGAAAGAATAACATAAGAATAATAGGTATATCAGAGGGAGAAGAGAAAGAAAATGGAATGGAGAATATACTCAAACAAATAATAGACGAGAACTTCCCAAGCCTGTGGAAAGAACTAAAGCCTCAAATTCAAGAAACAAACAGAACACCGAGTTTTCTTAACCCCAACAAACCCACTCCAAGGCACATCATAATAAAGATGACACAAACCAATGACAAAGAAAAATATCTCAAGGCAGCCAAGGAAAAGAAGAGTACAACATATAAAGGAAGACGCATTAGATTATCATCAGATTTCTCAGCAGAAACTCTACAAGCTAGAAGAGAGTGGACCCCAATATTTAAAGCCCTGAAAGAGAGGAACTTTCAGCCAAGAATATTATACCCATCAAAGCTATCCTTCAAGTACAAAGGAGATATAAAAACATTCACAAATACAGAAAAGATGAGAGAATTTATCAGCAGAAAGCCCCCACTCCAGGAAATACTAAAGGGGGTTTTCCAACCAGATTCAAAGAACAAAAGAAAACAAAACCACAAGTAACAGTTCCACCAAGAACACAATAAAACCAAACTTAAACTGTGACAACAAAGGAAAAAAGGGGGGGAGAGGATGGAGATTAACAGTAGCAAAGGACGATGAAGTGCAGAAATACTCATAAGATAGGGTACTACAATGAATATGGTAGGTACCCTTTTCATTACTTAATGGTAATCACCCTTGAAAAAACCACCACAAAAACACTAAATTTAAAAAAGGTAGCAACAGAGAAAAGAAGTATGGAACACAAACAAACAAAAACAAATGATAGAAAAACAAAAGAGAAGAATCAAACAAGATACAAAACTAACAGAAAGCAATTTATAAAATGGCAGTAGGGAACCCACAAGTGTCAATAATTACACTAAATGTAAATAGATTAAACTTACCAATAAAAAGACACAGAGTAGCAGAATGGATTAAAAAAGAAAATTCAACTATATGCTGCCTACAAGAAACACATCTAAGCAACAAGGATAAAAACAAATTCAAAGTGAAAGGCTGGAAAACAATACTCCAAGCAAACAACACCCCAAAAAAAGCAGGTGTAGCAATACTCATATCTGATAATGCTGACTACAAGACAGAAAAAGTACTCAGACAAAAATGGTCATTTCATAATGATTAAGGGGAAGTTGAATCAAGAAGACATAACAATCCTTAATATATATGCACCAAACCAAGGAACACCAAAATATATAAGTCAGCCACTTATTGACCTTAAAACAAAAACTAACAAAAATACAATCATATTTGGAGACCTCAATACACCGCTGACGGCTCTAGATCGGTCATCCAAACAGAGAATCAATAAAGATATAGTGGCCTTAAACGAAATACTACAACACCTGGATATGATAGACATCTACAGGACACTTCATCCCAAAGCGACAGAGTATACATTTTTCTCTAGTGTACATGGAACATTCTCAAGAATTGACCATATGTTGGGCCACAAAGACAAAATCAGCAAATTTAGAAAAATTGAAATTGTACCAAGCATAATTTCTTATCATAAAGCCTTGAAACTAGAATTCAACTGCAAAAAAGAGGGGGAAAAACCCACAAAAATGTGGAAACTAAACAACATACTTCTAAAAAATGAATGGGTCAAAGAAGAAATAAGTGCAGAGATCAAAAGATATATACAGACAAATGAAAATGAAAATACGACATATCAGAATCTCTGGGATGCAGCAAAAGCAGTAATAAGAGGAAAGTTCATATCACTTCAGGCCTATATGAACAAACAAGAGAGAGCCGAAGTAAACCACTTAACTTCACACCTTAAGGAACTAGAAAAGGAAGAACAAAGACAACTCAAAACCAGCCGAAGAAAGGAGATAATAAAAATCAGAGCAGAAATAAATGAAATAGAGAACAGAAAAACTATAGAAAAAATCAATAAAACAAGGAGCTGGTTCTTTGAAAAGATCAACAAAATTGACAAACCCTTGGCAAGACTCACCAAGGAAAAAAGGCACAGGACTCAAATAAATAAAATCCAAAATGAAAGAGGAGAGATCACCACAGACATCATAGATATACAAAGAATTATTGTAGAATACTATGAAAAATTATATGCCACCAAATACAACAATCTAGAAGAAATGGATAAATTCCTAGAACAATATAACCTTCCTAGACTGAGTCATGAAGAAGCAGAAAACCTAAACAGACCAATCAGCAGAAAGGAAATAGAAAAAACTATTAAAAACCTCCCCCAAAATAAAAGTCCAGGCCCAGACGGTTATACTAGTGAATTCTATCAAACATTCAAAGAAGACTTGGTTCCTATTCTACTCAAAGTCTTCCAAAAAATTGAAGAAGAAGCAATACTTCCAAACACATTTTATGAGGCCAACATAACCCTCATACCAAAACCTGGCAAGGATGGCACAAAGAAAGAAAACTGCAGACCAATATCTCTAATGAATACAGATGCTAAAATACTAAACAAAATACTGGCAAACCAAATACAACATATTAAAAAATAATACATCATGATCAAGTGGGATTCATCCCAGAATCTCAAGGATGGTTTAACATATGTAAAACAGTTAACGTAATACACCATATCAACAAAACAATGAACAAAAACCACATGATCTTATCAATAGATGCAGAAAAGGCTTTTGATAAAATACAACACAATTTTATGTTTAAGACTCTCAACAAAATGGGTATAGAAGGAAAATATCTCAACATGATAAAGGCCATATATGATAAACCATCAGCCAACATCATATTAAACGGCATAAAACTGAGGACTTTCTACCTTAAATCAGGAACAAGACAGGGTTGTCCACTCTCTCCACTCTTATTTAACGTGGTGCTAGAAGTTCTGGCCAGAGCAATCAGACAAGACAAAGAAATAAAAGGCATCCATATCAAAAAAGAAGAAGTAAAGGTATCACTTTTTGCTGATGATATGATCCTATACATCGAAAACCCGAAGAACTCCACAAAAAGATTTTTAGAAACAATAAACCAATACAGTAAGGTCGCAGGATACAAAATTAACATACAAAAGTCCATAGCTTTTCTATATGCCAACAATGAAATATTAGAAAACGAACTCAAAAAAATAATCCCCTTCACGATTGCAACAAAAAAAATAAAATACATAGGAATAAACATAACAAAGAATGTAAAGGACCTATATAATGAAAACTATAAACCATTGTTAAGAGAAATCGAAAAAGATATAATGAGATGGAAGAATATTCCTTGTTCTTGGATAGGAAGAATAAATATAATTAAAATGGCCATATTACACAAAGTAATATACAAATTTAATGCAATTCCCATCAAAATTCCAATGAGATTTTTTAAAGAAATAGAGCAAAAAATCATCAGATTTATATGGAACTATAAAAAACCCCAAATAGCCAAAGCAATCCTAAAGAAAAAGAATGAAGCTGGGGGCATTACAATACCTGACTTCAAACTATATTATAGGGCCATGACAATCAAAACAGCATAGTATTGGCAGAAAAGTAGACACTCAGACCAATGGAACAGAATAGAAAGTCCAGAAATAAAACCACATATATATAGTCAAATAATTTTTGATAAAGGGGCCAAGAACACACAATGGAGAAAAGAAAGCCTCTTCAATAAATGGTGCTGGGAAAACTGGAAAGCCACATGCAAAAGAATGAAACTCGACTACAGTTTGTCCCCCTGTACTAAAATTAACTCAATATGGATCAAAGATCTAAACATAAGACCTGAAACAATAAAGTACATAGAAGAAGACATAGGTACTAAACTCATGGACCTGGGTTTTAAAGAGCATTTTATGAATTTGACTCCAATGGCAAGAGAAGTTAAGGCAAAAATTAATGAATGGGACTACATCAGACTAAGAAGTTTTTGCTCAGCAAGAGAAACTGATAACAAAATAAACAGAAAGCCAACTAAATGGGAAATGATATTTTCAAACAACAGCTCAGATAAGGGCCTAATATCCAAAATATACAAAGAACTCATAAAACTCAACAACAAACGAACCAACAATCCAATAAAAAAATGGGAAGAGGACATGAACAGACACTTCTCCCAGGAGGAAGTACAAATGGCCAACAGATATATGAAAAGATGCTCATCTTCTTTAGTTATTAGAGAAATGCAAATCAGAACTGCAATGAGATACCACCTCACACCTTTTAGATTAGCTATTATTAACAAGACAGGTAATAGCAAATGTTGGAGAGGCTGTGGAGAAAAAGGAACCCTCATACACTGTTGGTGGGAATGTAAAGTAGTACAACCATTATGGAAGAAAGTATAGTGGTTCCTCAAAAAACTGCAAATAGAACTACCTTATGACCCAGCAATCCCTCTACTGGGTATATACCCCAAAAACTCAGAAACATTGATACGTAAAGACACATGCAGCCCCATATTCATTGCAGCATTGTTCACAGTGGCCAGGACATGAAAACGACCAAAAAGCCCATCAATAGATGCCTGGATAAAGAAGATGTGGCACATATACACTATGGAATACTACTCAGCCATAAGAAATGATGACATCGGAACATTTACAGCAAAATGGTGGGATCTTGATAACATGATACGAAGTGAAATAAGTAAATCAGAAAAAAACAGGAACTGCATTATTCCATACGTAAGTGGGACATAAAAGTGAAACTAAGAGACATTGATAAGAGTGTGGTGGTTACGGGGGGAGGGGGAAAGGGAGAGGGAAAGGGGGAGGGGGAGGGGCACAAAGAAAACTAGATAGAAGATGACAGAGGACAATCTGACTTTGGGTGATGGGTATTCAACATAATTGAACATAACCTGGACTTGTTGATCTCTGGATATATGTATCCTGATTTATTGATGTCGCCCCATTAAAATATAAAATTATAAAAAAAAAGTGAAGTGGTTGCCAGGGGGCAGGGGATATGGAGGAGAAAATTGTGGGGGAAGGGGTGGAAAGGGTGTAAAGAGAGAAAAATATAAGGTGATGAAAAATGATTTTACTTTAGGTGATGAGTATACAACATAATCAACAGTTCAAATTCTATAGAAATATTTAACTGAAATGTACTCTTATTGATCAGTGTTACCCTGTTATATTTAATTTTCTAAATAAAATTTTTTAAAGTCTCTATAAACTTTTACAACAATAAAAAATACTATTTTTTTTACCTTTTTTATTGAATGTATTGAAATAAAATTATATGGGTTTCAGGTGTAAAATTCTGTAATACATTATATGTAGACTGTATTGTGTGTTCACCACTCAAAGTGAAGTCTTCTTCCACCTCCATTTATCCCCTCTTCTACTTCCCCTTACCCCACATGTCCTGCAGTAATCACCATACTGTTGTCTGTGTCTATAAGTTTGTTTTAATATTTTTCTTTGCTTGCTATCTTTACCTTTTTACCCAACCTCCCAATTACCCTCCTCTCTGACAGCTGTCAGTCTGTTCTCTATGAGTCTGTTTCTATTCCGTTTATTAGTTTATTTTATTCATTCGATTGCGCGTATAAGTGAAATCATGTTGTACTTGTATTTATCTGACTGGCTTATTCTACTTAGAATAAAACTCTCCCAGTCCATCCATGCCATCACGGGGGTAAGATTTACTTTTTTTTTTTTTTTTACAGCCAAGTAGTTTTCCATTGTATATTGTACCACACCTTTTTTATCCACTCATCCACTGATGGACACTTGGGCTGATTCCAAATCTTGGCTATTATTAATAAAGCTGCAATGAACATAGGGATGCATATATTCTTTCAAATAGTGTTTTGGGATTCTTTGGACACATTTCCAGAAGTGGATGTGCTGGGCCATAAGGCAGTTTCATTGTTAATTTATTTTTTTTTAGGTAAATCCATATTGTTTTCCATGGTGGCTGCACCAAATCTCCATTCCCACCAACAGTGCACAAGGCTTCCCTTTCCTCCACATCCTTGACACTATTGTTTTTTGATTTATTGATGATAGTCATTCTGATAGGTGTGAGGTGATATCTTATTGTGGTTTTTGTTGGCATTTTCTCCTGATTACTGACATTGAGCCTCTTTTCACATGTCTGTTGGCATCTATATGTCCTCTTTAGAGAAGTGTCTATTCAGGTCCTTTGCCCATTTTTTAATTTGATTATTTAGGTTTTTCTGGTATTGAGTTTTATAAGTTCTTTATAAGTTTTGGATATTGACCCCTTATCAGATGAATCATTGGCAAATATATTCTCTCATTCAATGAGTTCTCTATTTATTTTGTTGATGGTTTCCTTTGTTATACAAAAATATTTTTTAATATATTCCCATTGTTTATTTTTTCTTTTGCTTTCCTTACCCAAGGTGATATATCAGAAAAATATTGCTTTGAGAAATGTCTGAGAATTTACTGATATATTTTCTTCTAGGATTTTTTATGATTTTTAGTCTAATATTTGAGTCTTTAACATTTTTGAGTTTATTCTTGTGAATGGTATGAGAAAGTGGTTTAGTTTCGTGTTTTTGCATGTATCTGTCCAAGTTTTCCCAACACTACTTTTTGAATAAACTATCTTTACTGTATTGTATGTTCTTACATCTTTTGTCAAATATTAGTTAACCATCAAGGTGTGGTTTTATTTCTGGGTTCTCTATTCTGTTCCATTGATCTATATATTTGTTTTAAGGCCAATACCTTGCTGTTTTGATTACTATGGCCTTGTAATATAGTTTGATATTATGTAACATAACTTCTCCAACTTTGTTCTTCTTCCTCAAGATTTCTGTGGCTATTCAGGGTCTTTTGTGGTTTCAAATAGAATATTTGTTCCAGTTCTATAAAATACACCATTGATTTATTTTTTTTTACAGAGACAGAGGGAGAGTCAGAGAGAGGAATAGATAGGGACAGACAGAAACAGAGAGAGATGAGAAGCATCAATCATTAGTTTTTTGTTGCAACACCTTAGTTGTTCATTGATTGCTTTCTCATATGTGCCTTGACCATAGGGCTACAGCAGACCGAGTAACCCCTTACTCAAGCCAGCGACCTTGGGTCCAAGCTGGTGAGCTTTGCTCAAACCAGATGAGCCAGCGCTCAAATCGGCAACCTCAGGGTCTCGAATCTGGGTCCTCCGCATCCCAGTCCAACACTGTGTCATCACCTGGTCAGACCACCATTGATATTTTGATAAGAATTGTGTTAGAAGTGTATATTGCTTTGCATAGTATGGACATTTTAATAATGTTAATTTTACCTATCCACGAACACAGTATGTTTCCACTTATTTGTATCTTCTTTAGTTTCTTTTTTCAGTGTTTTATAATTTTCTGAGTACAAGTATTACATTCTTGGTTAAATTTATTTTTAGGTATTTAACTTTATTTTTTATGCAAATGTAAATGGGATTGTTTTCTTAGTTTTCCTTTCTAACAATTTATTGCTGGTGTTATAAAAATGCAACTTATTTATAAACATTTATTTTGTATGCTGCTACTTTACTGAGTCATTTATCAGTTGTAGTAGTTTTTTTGGTAAAATCTTTGGGGTCCTCTACATACAGTACCATGTCATCTGCAAATAATGATAGTTTTATTTTTCCTTTCTAATTTGGATGCCTTTTAAAAATTTTTATTTAGAAATTAAATTTAATGGAGTGACTGATCAGTAAGAGTACATAGGTTTCAGGTAAACATTTCTATAGCATTAGAACTGTTGGGTTCGTGTATACCCATCACCAAAGTCAAATTGGACACTTTTTATTTCTTCTTCTTGTCAGATTGCTTTGGCTAGAAATTCCAGTACTATGTTGAATAAGAGTGATAAAAGCGGACATCCCTGTCTTGTTTCTAATATTAAGAAAGTGCTTGTAGTTTTTTCTCACTGAATATGATGTTGGTTGTGTGTTTCTCATATATGGCCTTTATTATGTTGAGATATGTTTCCTCTATTCCCACTTTGGTGAGAGTTTTTATCATAAACAAGTGCTGGATTTTAGCAAATGCTTTTTGTGCATCTGTTGATCTCAACATGTGTTTTAATCTTTCATTTTGTTTATGACTTATCTTACATTTATTAATTTGTGAATATTGTACAACCTGCATCCCCAGAATAAATGCCACTTGGTCCTGGTGTACTGTCTTTTTAGTGTAATGCTGAATTCAGTTGACTAGTAATTTGTTGAGAATTTTAGCAACAATATTCATCAGGGATAGTGGCCTATAATTTTTTGTACTGTATCTGGTTTTGGAATTATGATAATGCTGGCCTCATAAAATAAGCTTGGTAATCTTCCCTCCTCTTGAATTTTTGGAATAGTTTAAGAAGGGTAGGTGTTAGTTATTATTTGAAAATTTGTTAAAACTTACCTGTGAAGCCATCAGTCCAGGACTTTTGTTTGTTGGGAGTTTTTTTATTACTTCTTCAATTCCACTAGTTATAATCTGTCTGCCCAGGTTTTCTGATTTTTCTTGATTCAGTAATGGAAGAACATATGTTTCTAGGAATTTGCCCATTTCATCCAGATTTCCCAATTTGTTGGCATATAGTTGTTCATAATATCTTTTTACAATCCTTTGTATTGCTAGGGTGTCAGCTGTTACTCCTCTTTCACTTCTGATTTTATTTATTTGGGTCCTCTCTCTCTCTATTTTTTTTTTTTTGATGAGTCTGCTTAAAGGTTCATTAATCTTATTTACCTCTTCAAAAAATTAGCTCTTGGTTTCATTGATGTTTTGCATTGTATTTTTAGGTTCTATTTTGTTTATTTCTACTCTGATCTTTATTATTTCTTTCTTCTCCTCCATGTTGGATTTGTTTATTTTTCCTAGTTCATTTAAGTGTAAAGTTAGATTATTTATTTGACATTTTTCTTGTTTTTCTGAGATAAGGCTGTATGTAATGCTATGAATTTCTCTCTTAGGACTGTTTTCACTGTATCTCATAGATTTGGGATTGTTCTGTTCTTATTTTTATTTGTTATATCTCCTGATTTCTTCTTTGATTTTATTATTACCCCTTTTATTGTTTAGTAACATGTTATATAGCTTCTATGGTTTGTATTTTTCAATTTTTTCTTATGATTGATTTCTAGTTTTATACCATTATGGTCAAAGAAGTTTCTTGATATGATTTCAATCTTCTTAAATTTTTGAAATTTGTTTTGGGTCCTAACATGTCTTTCATGTGTACTTGAAAAGAATGTATATTCTGCTGCTTTGGGGTGATGTGCTCTGGAGATATCAATTAAATCCATCTGGTCTAATGTGTCGTTTAAGGTTGTCATTTTTTGTTGATATCTCTCTGGAAGATTTATCCATTGATGTCAATGGGTTGGTAAAATCCCCTACTATATCTGTATTACTGTCAATATCTCCCTTTTGGTCCATGATTTGCTTTACATATTTAGGTGCTTCTATGTTAGGTACACAATTGTTTATAAGGGTTGTATCCTCTTGTTGGGTTGCTCCCTTTATTGTTAGGTAGAATCTTGTTTTGTCTCTTACTATAGCCTTTGTTTTAAAGTCTATTTTATCAGATATAAGTATTACTATCTTAGCTTTTTTTCCTTTTCTACTTATATGAAATATCTTTTATCCATCCCTTTACTTTTAGTCTGTATGTATCTTTTGTTCTCTTGTAGACAGCATACATATTGGTCTTATTTTCTTTTTTTTTAATATTTTTAAATTTATTCATTTTAGAGAGGAGAGAGAGAGAGAGAGGAGGGGGGAGGAGTAGGAAGCATCAACTCCCACATGTGCCCTGACCAGGCAAACCCAGGGATTCGAACCGGCGACCTCTGTGTTTCCAGGTCGATGCCCCATCCACTGTGCCACCACAGGTCAGGCTGGTCTTATTTTCTTATCCATTCATCTACCCCATGTCTTTTGATTGAAACATTTAGGCCATTTACACTTCAAGTGATTATTAATAGGTACATATTTATTGCCTTTTTATTTCTTAACTATGTTCCTATGTTTCTCTTTCTCTTTCTTCTACTTCTTGTTTTGTTCAAGAAGGCACTTTAACATTTCTTATAATACTGGTTTAGTGGTAACAAATTCCTTTAGGTTTTTCAGGTCTGGGTAGCTCTTTATTTTTCTTTCAAATTAAATTATAGCCTTTCTGGATAAATTTGACTTAATTGTAGGCCCTTGCTTTTCATCACTTTGAATGCTTCATGCCAATCTCTTCTATCCTGAAATGTTTCTCTTGGGAAATCAGCTGACAGTCTTATGGAAGCTCCCTTGTAGGTAACTAACTGCTTTTCTCTTTTAGTCTTTAACCCTTACTGTTTTATTTATAATGTGTCTCGCTGTGGTTCTCTTTGGGTTCATCTTGTTTGGGACTTTCTGTGCTTCCTGAACTTGTGTGACTTTATTTTTTCACCGGGTTAGGAAAGTTTTTAGTCATTTCTTCAAATAGGTTTTTGATTTCTTGCTCTCTCTTTTTTATTCTGCTACCCATGTGATATAAATGTTGTTACATTTCATGTTGTCCCAAAGGTCTCTTACATTATCCTAATATTTTAAACTGTTTTTTTTTTCTTTTTGGTGCTCTGATAGTTTTTCTCTCCCCTGTTGTCCAAAATGCTGATTCACTCCTCTGCTTCATCTAACCTACTGTTTATTCCTTCCAGTGTATTCTTTTTTCCTTCTTCTTCTTTTTCCAAGTGAAAGGACAGGAGACAAAAGGACAGACTGCTGCATTCACCTTGACCGGGATCCATCCAGCAACCCCCACCTGAGGTCAATGTTCTGCCCATCTGGAGCCATGCTTGCAACCAAGCACCCTGGGCTGTTGCACTCAAACCAATCAAGCCATGGCTGTGGGAGAGCAAGAGAGAAAGAGAGAAGAGGGGGAGGAGTAGAAGAAGCAGACGGTTGTTTCTCCTGTGTGCTCTGTCCAGGAATCAAGCCCAGGACATTCACATACTTGAGTCAACACTCTACTGCTGAGCCAACTGACAGGACCCAGTGTATTTTTCATTTCAAATAATGTATTCTTCATTTCTGACTGATATTTTTTATGGTTTCTATGTCTTTTTCATGCTGTTGAGAATTTTTATAACTATTCCTTTGAACTTTGTATCTGATAAGTCATTTGCCTCCCTTTTATTAAGGTATTCTTGTGGCTATTTTTCCTGTTCTTTCATTTGGGGCCTGTTTCTTTGCCTCCCCATTTTGGTTGCCTCTTTGTTTTTGTTTCTATGTATTACATGTATCTACTATGAATCCCAATCTTTCTGGAGTGGCCTTATGTAATAGTTATCCTGTTGGATCCAGTAGTGCAGTCTCCTGTGAGGGGGAAATGACAATCAGGCTCATGAAAAAGTAGGTGGAATGGCCCCTGTATTGAAGCCACACAACTTAGTTACTGACACCCCTGAGTCTGTCCAGACCTCGACACCTGGCCAAAGCTGCTGATTCTTTAGTAAGGTGTAAGTGCCACAGGTTGGGGAAAGAGGAAGTTTAGAGTGTGGGGCTACTGCTTTGCCCCAGGCTGGTGCCACATGAAATGGAGTGCTCCACCCAAGAAAGATGGTGTCTGTGGTGTAAAAAGTAGAATCAGCACAAGGTGGCTGTCTCTTTGCTCTCTTCCCAAAACTCTCCTCATGTAACTCTTACCTGCTCTGCCCTCCCTTTGCTGAAGCCCAAGGTAAATGGCCACAGACAAAATTTTGTGCGTTGGCCTTTAAAGAGGGTGCCTGTGTCTCTAGCAGGGTCTAGTCTTTCCTTGACATACAGAAACCATGCTGCTTTTCACAGCTAGAGAGTATGTGGGCACCTCTTCGTGACTCTGGTGCTCTGGGTTCGGAAGCCCCGCTTGGTGTTGAGAACCCACACATCTTAAGGTTAAAACCCCACACCTGAGATATTCTGCCAGAACCTCAGCAGCTGTGTATGGAGTTGGAGCCCACCCTTTCCATATCTTCACCCTTCCTACCCATCTCTATATGACTTCTTCTGTAAATCTTTGGGTATAAAACTTCTCTTTGGCTAGTCTTCAGTTGATTCTTCAGGATAATTATTCTATAACATAGTTGTAATTCCAGTTTGGTCCTGGGAGGCAGTAATGTAGCTTCCACCTATTTTGCCACCATCTTGGATTCTCCAAAAAATATTATTAAATTAAATTGGGTTGGGGAGATGAAATATAAATGTATATGAAATATAAATGTAAATAGTTTAAAAAATTAAATGAAACAGACTGACAAGTAGTGGCACAGTGGATAAAGCATTAACCCAGGAGGCTGATGTCCCCTGTTTGAAACCCCAAGGTTGGCACCTTGAGCATAGACTTGCCAGCTTCATCACTGGCTTGAGCATGAGATCATGTACATGATCCAAGGCTGCTAGCTTGAGCTCAAGGTCACTGGTATGAGCAAGAAATCACTGTCTTAGCTTGAGCTCCCAGATTAATGCATGTATTAGAAGCAAGTGATGAACAACTAAAGTGAAGCAACTAAGAATTGATGCTTCTCATCTCTCTCCTCCTTTTATTTCATCCTTTCTGTCTGTCTCTCTCTTTCTCTCTCTAAAAAGAAGGCAAACAAAACAGAAAACATTAAGGTATGTCTTATATAGTAAGAATGAATATCATTTCCTGAAATAAATTATGTTTTTTAAAACATATGTGTTTTAATGTGCCTGTGATTTTTTTAAAAAGTTTAAAAAACAGTTAAATAACCATTTATTAGCTCCCAAAATCTAGAATGGAGTTCTGAGGTGCAGGGACTGACAACTTTGTGGATCACAGAGCTGGAAAACTGCCAGGCACACACTAGTTCTAAATCAGCTGCTAGGTGCCTATCTGGGAGTATCCCTGTGGAAGGAGAACGGAGTGGTATGAGAAAGATGATTTTGAGAGAGAGATAGAAAGGGTGAGAGATGAGAATCTTCAACTTGTAGTTGTAGCAGTTTAGTTGTTCATTGATTGCTTCTCAAACATGCCTTTACTGGGAGGCTCCAGCTGACCAGTGACCCCTTGCTCAAACCAGTATCCTTGGGCTTAAGCCAGAAATCTTGGGCTTAAGCCAGCAACCTTGGGCTTCAAGCCAGAGACCTTTGGGCTTAAGCCAGTGACCATGGGATTTTTTTTTTTTTGTATTTTTCTGAAGCTGGAAACAGGGAGGCAGTCAGACAGACTCCCGCATGCGCCCGACCGGGATCCACTTGGCATGCCCACTGGGGAAGATGCTCTGCCCATCTGGGGTGCTGCTCTGCCGCAACCAGAGCCATTCTAGCGCCTGAGGCAGAGGCCATAGAGCCATCCCCAGTGCCCGGGCAAACCTTGCTCCAATGGAGCCTTGGCTGTGGGAGGGAAAGAGAGAGACAGAGAGGAAGGAGAGGGGGAGGGGTGGAGAAGCAGATGGGCGCTTCTCCTGTGTGCCTTGGCTGGGAATCGAACCCCGGGACTCCTGCATGCCAGGCCAATGCTCTACCACTGAGCCAACAGGCCAGGGCCCCAATGGGATCATTTTGATGATCCCACACTCAAGCTAGCAACACCGTGTTCAGGCCAGATGAACCAGTGTTCAAGCCAGCAACCTCAGATTTTTTAACCTGAGACCTCATTGTCCCAGGTTGATGCTCTATCCACTGTGCCACCACCAGTCAGGCAAGGGCAACTTTTTACAATATACCCTTTTGTAAAACTATCACTTATTCATAAATAAATAAATAAACACATTTATTAAAGGGCAAACATATCTTTCTTAAAGTTTACTGATTTCTTCCTGCGTGCCAGGCACTGCCATAGGGTTTTACTGAGAAAACCAACAAACTGCCTGAGGGAAGAAGATACTGCATCATTAAAAGGCTAAGGTGGTAGGATAGTGAAAATGCAGTACTATGTAGTGGCCATAATATGTACTGGTGATACATCCCCAACCAGAAGATGTTATTTATTTGTTTGTTTATATTCATTTTAATTTTGAGGCAAATTAAAGTAAATATCAATGAAATCACACAGGAAAAAGTATTTTGAAAATGAGAATAAGTAATACAATTTTAATGTTAAGGTAAAATCTTAGAGATCTGGGGTCTTTTAGGGCAGTGTTTTTCAACCGCCAGTCCACGGACTGGTGCTGGTCTACCAGAAATTTTGTGGGGGTCTGCGAAAGAGTTAATGACCCTGATGTTGTGTGAATATTATAGACCCAATAATCTTAGTTGACTTGGTTTAGGCTCAGGGTGATTTCTGCCTTAGTGGTCCCCAAATAATTCTATTTTCACCAGCCCCCAAGTATAAAAATATTAAAAACCACTGCTTTAGGGTTTGAGAAAAAATGAGGACTTTTCTATCACAAAATGAGTTCATGGGAGCATTTACAGGATTATATTTGCTTTTTCATATTTTGGGACTCTAAATAACCTCAAAAGGTTGAAATATTTCTTGAATGTCAGAAATGTTAAAAGGTCAGCACAGCAAGCCACAGAGTTTGTTGCTATGCCTAACAAAGCTCTCTGTTTACCCCATCATCTGTACAATATTCTTGTCATTGTCCTTCTAGCTTGGAGATCTTAGACAACTGATGCTTTGTTACCTCAGTTTCCTCTTGTGTAATTATAGACATATAGAATTATAGACATTGAACCAAACAAAAAGATTCCTTCCAGTGCTAACAGTTGGTGAAATACTGCACCAGCTGAGGTATTTAGGCCCATTTTTCCTTGAAATTATTAATCAAATCATTTTCATGAACCCATCCTCAGAGTGGTTTAACCATGAGAGTTACCCTGAGACATGATCCTTCCCATGGTTCCCAATTCAAAAGAGGACAATTTCTATTGGAAAATATTTCTGGCCCTTCCAGAAAGCAATCATTGGCACACTGTTATGCTTAAATAATGTGAGAAAAAAACAACCCACATACCATTATATTTTACTTGCTGATTTTAGAAGAGCTAAACTCTGTGCCTGCGGCCAAAGAGGGACACTCGTGTACACATAAATTGAGAGTCTCAGTACCACCACATAATCTCATGTTGAGGTCTGAAATGGAATGCTTACATTGGTCTCTAACACACTATCAGACTACATGACTGGGCTCCACCTCACCAAGAAATATCTGTAAATGGGGGGAAAATTGAATTTTTAAAATATTTAAAGAAAATATTGAAGTTCTAAAAAATAATCCACGGTAGTGAAAGTTCTTCTAAACAACAAACTCCAACATTTTAAAAGAAAAGATTAATGGATTTAACCCTTTAGAAAATTATGGACAAAAAATAAGAAAAGTGTGTGTTTATATATTAAAAAACTAAAATATACTTTAAATATCTTATTATTATAGTTGTCATTTATACTTCAATAAAGCTTAAAAAGATGAAAAGACCAACAACTGATTTGAAGAAATATTGGCAACATATTAAAAAATACACATTTAATAGCTAGAAAATATAAGTTTCTATAAATAAGAGTAAACAAAATAATAGAAAAATTGGCAAATGATTTTAAAAGGTATAAAGATAGAAGAGGAACAGACAATAACATCTAAAAAGATATTCAACTAAAAAAATTATGTAGCAATGGTATGATATTGGCCATTAGATGAGCACATTGAAAAATAGATAATAACAAGTGTTGATATAAGGGAGAATAGGCATTCAAACATGATTGGTGTGCTTTCAATTGCTACTGCCTTGATAGGTAATTAGTAGTTTCAATTAAAATTTGCAATTGTACTCATAGACCCAGCAATTTTACTCCTAAGTATCTATTTAAAAGAATAATTTATATAAACACCAAAAAAGTTATACCATTTTATTTCAGAACTCACTGAAATATAAAAAATATAGCATCTAAAATAATATATATGGAACATGTTAAATAAAGAAATATGAAATACATAAATATACAATATAAAGTTTATTTGATACATAAAATTTTTATTTTTGTATAAGGATGACTAATAAATATATTAATAAATAAATATATATACTTTAATGATATATATAATTTATAAATACATTTATATTTGGATATGCAGAGTAGTCAAAAGGAATAAGGAAGATAAATATAACCTACATGGAAAGACTCTGAAGTTAGGTGAGGCTCTTGCAAAAAGCAAGTCATATTATATGCATGTTGTATGGTTACATTATGCTAATATAAGCATACCAAAAGAGAAACCAAAGTGTGTAACTGAATGAGTCTATGCATTCCTAGAAGAAGTTCTGAATGGAGCCTCCTCCCTGGGTGAGGTATGAGGTAGAGGGAGTGTTAATTCTTTAGGTACTTTTGTAAGAATCAATGTTTATGTGGAGGCATTGGTGTGTTATTTGCAGGATTTTCAAATCTGAGAATGAAATTAAACAGTTCAGAAAATAAAAGAGAAAGAAAGTAGAACTTCTGCATAAATTGGCTGTTAGAATATCAGGGTAGAATACATCTGGTCTCTTTCACAATGATTTGTGTCTGAGAAGCTTCATTGCTTTCATCTAGATTTCTTTTGCTAAGAGAAACAGAGCAAAAGTACAGCAATCAATCTCTAGAACCAGGCTGTTAGATTCAAATGCTACTCTACTTTACCAGATGTATAATCTTAGTCCAGTTACTAGATATCTATAAACTTCAATGTCCTCATATGAAAGGGGGGTTATTAAATTCTTGGAATGATAATTACACATGGCAGATAATAAATGTTAGTGTTTGTTTGTTTGTTTTTGTTTTTTAGAGAAAGAGAGAGAGAGAGAGGGACAGACAGGAAGAGAGAGAGATGAAAAGCACCAACTCAGAGTTGCAATACTTTAGTTGGTCATTGATTGCTTTCTCATATGTGCCTTGACCAGGAGGTTTCAGCTGAGCCAGTGACCCCTTGCTCAAGCCAGAGACCTTGGGATCAGGTCATCAATCTTTGGGCTCAAAGCAGTGACCATGGAGTAGTGTCTATGATCCCACGCTTAAGCCAGAGACCCTGTGATTATGCTGATGAGCCCATGCTCAAGCCAGATAAGCCCATGCTGAAGCTGGCGACCTCAGTGTTTCAAATCTGTGTCCTCTGCATCCCAGGCTGATGTTCTATCCACTGCACCACCACCTGGTCGGCAATAAATGTTAGTTCTAACTGTTAATACCAATGAGCATCATCTGTATGTTCTGGCTGAGAATAACATGAAAGAGCATTGCTCTCTTTCCTCACTTAGTGAACAGGGAGAAAAGGCTGTGTGTATGCGTCAATGCAGGGGACAGACAGCACAGTGCCTGGCCTCATACAGCTTACAGTCCCAATAGGTAAGGTTCTAACCCATAGAGCAAGCAATGCTTGCACTGCTGTAAAAGGTTTGTCAGTATGCATGTAACTTTCAAGTGCCTTCAATATAGTTGGATCTCAATAAATGTGTATTGATCAGCTTGGTAGCAATGTTATAGTGTAGCATGTCTATTTGGGCTCAAATTCTATAACAAGCCATGTGATATTAGACAAAAAATATAATCCGACTGACGTCACCAGCGCGCGCCGTCACCAGCGCGCGCCCTCCCCGCTGCACTTCTGCCGGCGTGCGAGTCAGGCGGTTCCAACGCCTCTGTTGGCGGACAGCATCCCGGTGGCTTCAGTTGCTCCTCTCCGTCCGGAGGCCTGCGGCGTCACAGGCTCTACGACATGTCGATGCTGGCTGAGCGTTGTCGGAAGCAGAAGTGGGCTCTGGATCAAAGAAATACTGCGTGGAGCAATGATGACTCCAAGTTTGGCCAGAGGATGCTGGAGAAGATGGGCTGGTCTAAAGGAAAGGGCTTAGGGGCTCAAGAACAAGGAGCCACAGAGCACATTAAAGTTCAAGTTAAAAATAACCACCTGGGACTTGGAGCAACGATCAATAATGAAGTGTGTGTGTGTGTGTGTGTGTGTGTGTGTGTGTGTGTGTGTGTGTGTTTCAGGACAACTGGATTGCTCATCAGGATGATTGTAACCATCTGCTGGCTGAACTGAACACTTGCCGTGGACCAGAAACAGCAGACTCCTCCTCAGACAACAAGGGAAAGAAGTCTTTTAGCCTTGAAGAAAAGTCCAAAATCTCCAAAAACCGTGTTCATTATAAGAAATTCACAAAAGGGAAGGATCTATCCTCTCGGAGCACAACAGATCTTGACTGCATCTTTGGGAAAAGACAGAGTAAGAAGACTCCCGAGGACAATTCCAGTCCCACCACTCCAGATGGGAATGAACTTCCACTACGACTACCAGTGCCTTCACCATCCAGGTGTACTTTACCAAGTGGATGGCAGAGCTGAAGAACAAGCCACAGGTCATGGCTGCAGGGCCTGACCTTCCAGAGACCCAGATAGAAACAAAAAGGGGAAAGAAAAGAAAGAAAGAGGCAAAGGATAAATCTGTGGAGAATTACACCCAACCCAAGACCAAGAGAAAAAGAGACCAGGTGGGACAGCAGCTCAGAGGCCCGCACTGTGGCGAGAGCTCCGATGTTTCTGCAGAGGGTGGAGAGAGCTGTGTGTGGCCACTTGATGACCAGGACTTGCCACCAAAGCTCAAAAAAAAAAAAGGGAAAAGAAAAAGCTAGAGAAGCAAGTTGAGGCGGCAGTGGATGCTACACTAGATGAAACACCAGTGAAAAAGAAGAAAAAGAAGAAAGGTTCCAGATAAATTCTCTGGAGCTGGGGCCTTCCAACCACTCAGGGCATGCCAGGAAAACACCCTGGCCTGGAGTCAGAGCAGAGTTCACCCGGGAGAGTGTGTGCACATCTTTTAACATGCCCGTGGATTGCCGAGTCTCGCCCTCTCACCACGTTTTTCCCTAATCATATTCCCAGAAGAACTTTTTAATGTTCCAAATCATGGCTCTCATAAACAAATTTCTTTGTAGACTGAGACTTTCACCACGAGTGTTCATTCATATTTGTAGCAACACATCAAGTTATGTATGTGTACACATGTGTGTAGATATATCACAGTCTATATTTGCTTTTGATTCCCTTCAATAACAATGAATTGTGCTTCCTGCTGAAGGGCTTAGTCTAACTAAAGGATTAAGAGGCAAAAAAAATATATATATATATATATACATATATATATATAATCCTCCATTTTCTTATGTGAAAAAATATGGACTGGAATGCCTCCTTTGCACCATTGTAAGTTAAAAATAGTGTTTGCATGGAGCTCAGTAGGAAAGTAGGTGTGGAATAGATGGTAGCTCAGTCTATCTAAGCAAGTTCATTATAAAATTTGGAAAACAATTCAGCTATATGCATCTCACTATTTTGCAAACAAACCTTATAACAAAATATATATAAACATAGGGCTAAGACATAAGAGTTTTTTCTAATTTTGGCTCTGTTGTAGGCTTACGTGCCCTATAAAACATCAATTAAAAAATACTTATTAATGATAATAAAGTCTGTAGCCAGAGCACAATCACTGGCAGAACCACTCACTGTAATTATGCATGAACTTCATTTAAAATTCTTAGACTTCTGTTTGATGTTCTATGAAGTCCTTAAGCTGTAAATGTTCTCAAAACTTCCACCTATAAATTTTGGTGGTGATGGATAAAAGGGGACAGATATACAATGATGGAAGATGGTGTGACCTTTGGTGGTGGGCACACAATACAATATACAGATCATGTATTATAGAAATGTACACTTGAAGCCAATATAATCCTATTAACAAATGTCATCCAAATAAACAAATAAGTAAATAAATTTTGATTTGGTTTTTTTCCCTTAAAGTACTTCATGCGTATTTGCTAGCATTTCTTGGTCAGCCCACACGTTTTCTAGTCCCCTCCTTTTTTAACCTCCTTTAACAGTTTCAGAGAGGTTAGACAAGGGGTTCTTATTGAAAAATTGCATTGATTGACTGACAGGAATAGGATTATAGTGATTCCTTCTCTAATATTCTGTAATTATTTATTTGTCTTATGTTAACTCCAGTTGATTTACCTACCTTCCTTTTGCAAGTGACTATAGAGACATATCCACTCCATACTTCCAAAGGGAAATGTCTCTACACAGTCTGAACAGCCAGAGCATTTTCTCTCTAACCACTTACAGCATGTGTGATTTTCTACCCCACATTATAATGACATATCTTTCCTCTTAGATTATGGATTCCTTGAGGGAACAAAACTTATAGACTCATAGGCCTAATAAAGTTCATAAAATTTAACTTTTATTTCAATATAATGAGTTAGATAAAAATCTAAAAAATAACCTATTTTATAAAGAAGTCTAAGATATTAATGGTCTTATATGGTATAAATTCATGTATATACAAGTCTGGCCCTGGGTAATACTTTAAAATACAACACAATCTCTTTTAATCTATTTTTTAAATTAATTTTAATGAGGTGACATTGATAAATTAGGGTACATATGTTTAGAGAAAACATCTCTAGGTTATTTTGACATTTGATTATGCTGCATTCCCATCACCCAAAGTACAATTGTCTTCCGTCACCTTCTAACTGGTTTTCTTTGTGCCCCTCCCCCCCAACCCCCTCCTTCTCCTCCCTCCCACCTCGTAACACTCACACTTTTGTCCATGTCTCTGAGTTTCATTTTTATGTCCCACCTATATATGAAATCATATTATTCTTAGTTTTTTCTGATTTACCTATTTCGCTCCGTAAAATGTTATCAAGGTTCATTCATGTTGTTGTAAATGATACGATGTCATCATTTCTTATGGCTGAGTAGTATTACATAGTATATATGTACCAAAGCTATTTAATCCATTCGTCCACTGATGGACATTTTGGCTGTTTCCAGATCTTCACTATTGTGAACAATGCTGCCATAAATATGGGGGTGCATTTCTTCTTTTGAAACAGTGCTATGGTGTTCTTGGGGTATATTCCTAAAAGTGGGATAGCTAGGTAAAATATTTAATTTCTTGAGGAATCTCTATACTGTTTTCCAAAGTGGCTGCACCAGTCTACATTCCCACCAGCAGTGCAGAAGGGTTCCCTTTTCTCCACATCCTCGCCAGCACTTATTCTGTGTTGTTTTATTGATGAGCGCCATTCTGACCGGTGTGATGTGATATCTCATTGTGGTTTTAATTTGCATTTCTCTAATGATTAGTGATGTTGAGCATTTTTTTATCTGCCTATTGGCCATCTGTATGTCCTCTTTGGAAAAGTGTCTATTCATTTCTTTTGCCCATTTTTTGATTGGGTTTTTTGTATTCCTAGTATTGAGTTTTACAAGTTCTTTATAAATTTTGGTTATTAACCCCTTATCAGACGTACTGTGAAATATGTTCTCCCATTGTGTAGTATGTCTTTTTATTCTGTTCTTATTGTCTTTAGCTGCGCAAAACCTTTTTAGTTTGATATAGTCCCATTTGTTTATCCTGTCTTTCATTTCACTTGCCCGTGCAGATAAATCAGCAAATATATTGCTGCAAGAGATGTCGAAGAGCTTACTGCCTATGTTTTCTTCTAAGATGCTTATGGTTTTATGGCTTACATTTAAGTCTTTTATTCATTTTGAGTTTATTTTTGTGAATGATGTAAGTTGGTGGTCTAGTTTCATTTTCTTGCAGGTAGCTGTCCAATTTTCGAAACACCATTTGTTGAAGAGGCTGTCTTTACTCCATTGTATGCTCTTACCTCCTTTGTCAAATATCAGTTGTCCATAAAGGTGTGGGTTTAATTCTGGGTTCTCTATTCTGTTCCATTGATCTATATGCCTGTTCTTATGACAGTACAAGACTGTTTTGAGTACAGTGGCCTTGTAGTATAACTTTATATCCAGAAGTGTGATACTTCCCACCTTATTCTTCCTTTTCAAGATTGCTGAGGCTATTCGTGTTCTCTTTTGGTTCCATATACATTTTTGGAATATGTGTTCTGTATCTTTGAAGTAAGTCATTGGTATTGCATTAAATTTATAAATTGATTTGGGTAATGTAGACATTTTAACGATGTTTATTCTTCCTAACCATGAGCATGGTATATGCTTCCACTTGTTTGTATCTTCCCTGATTTCTTTTATCAATGTTTTATAATTTTTTTTGAGTACAAGTCTTTAATTTCCCTGGTTAAATCTATTCCGAGGTACTTTATTTTTTTTGGTTGCAATTGCTTCCTTAATTTCTTTTTCTGACAGTTCATTGTTAGTGTATAAAAATGCCTCTGATTTCTGAGTATTAATTTTATATCCTGCCACCTTGCTGGATTCATTTATCAGGCCCAGTAGTTTTTTGACTGAGACTTTAGAGTTTTCTATAGACATTATCATATCATCTGCAAATAATGATAGTTTTACTTCTTCTTTTTCAATTTGGATGCCTTTTATTTCTTTTTCTTGTCTGATTGCTGTGGCTAGGACTTCCAGAACTATGTTGAATAAGAGTGGTGAAAGGCGGTACACCTGCCTTGTTCCTGATCTTAAGTGCATTGCTTTTCATTTTTGCCCATTTAGTATGATGTTGGCTGTGAGTTTGTCATACATGGCCTTTATCATTTTGAGGTATGTTCCCTGTATTCTCACTTTGCTGAGAGTTTTGATCATGAATGGGTGCTAGATTTTATCAAATGCTTTTTCTACATCTATTGAAATTATCATGTGGTTTTTCTCCTTCCTTTTGTTTATGTGATGAATCACATTGATTGATTCGCAAATATTGTACCAGCCTTGCCTCCCAAGAATAAATCCCAGTTGATCATGGTGTATGATTTTTTTTCATATATTGCTGGATCCACTTTGCTAATATTTTGCTGAGGATTTTAGCATCTAAATTCATCAGGGATATTGGCCTATAATTTTCTTTCTTTGTGTTGTCTTCGCCTGGTTTTGGACTCAGCATTATGCTCGCCTCATAAAAGGAGTTTGGAAGTCTTCCTTCCTCTTGAATTTTTTGAAATAGCTTGAGAGGGATAGGAGTTAGTTCTTCTTTGAATATTGGGTAGAATTCACTTGTGAAGCCATCAGGCCCAGGACTTTTCTTTGTTGGGAGTTTTTTTTTATAACTGTTTTGATCTCATTTGTTGTAATTGGTCTGTTTAGGTTTTCTGATTCTTCTAGATTAATTTTTGGAAGATTATATGTTTCTAGGAATTTGTCCATTTTGTCTAGGTTGTCTAGTGTTTTGGCATACAGTTCTTCATAGTGTTTTCTTACAATATTTTGTATTTCTGTTGTGTCAGTTGTTATTTCTCCACTCTCATTTTTAATTTTATTTATTTGGGTCCTCTCTCTTTTTTTCTTGGTGAGTCTGGTTAAAGGTTCATCGATCTTGTTTACCTTTTCAAAGAACCAGATCCTGGTTTCATTGATCCTCTGTATTGTTTCTTTAGCCTCTATGTCATTTATTTCCATTCTGATCTTTATTATTTTCTTCCTTCTACTAGCTCTGGGCTTTACTTGCTGTTCTTTTTCTACTTCTTTGAGATTCAGGGTCAAGTTGTTTATTTGAGCTTTTTCTAGCTTCTTGAGGTATGCCTGTAATGCTATGAACTTCCCTCTCAGTACTGCTTTTGCTGTGTCCCATAAATTTTGAGTTGATGTATGCTCATTATCGTTCACTTCTAGGAATTTTTTTATTTCTTCTTTTGTTATTTAAGAAAATAACAAAATGTTAACTCATTTGTTATTTAATAACATGCTATTAGTTTCCAAGTGTTTGAGTATTTTTCAGTTATTCTGTTGTGGTTGATTTCTAGTTTCATGCCATTGTGATCAGAGAAAGTGCTCGATATGATTTCAATCTTCTTAAATTTGTTGAGACTGCTTTTGTATAAAAGCAACTTTGTAAAAACACTTACCATGTATTATCTTATTCAAGCTTCACAACAAATAATCCCAGATGTAGATAATTCATATATTGATTTATTCATTTAACAACTATATATTAGGACCTTACTATATACCAGATACTCTTTTGAGTACATTAGGAATAATAATAGCAATAAGGACTCCATCCTTATGGAAATTATTAAAGGAAGAAAAAGAGAAAAAACAACATATAATGGAATATAAGGTAGTAATAAACGTTATTCCTTCCCCTCAAAAAAATAAAAGTTCACGAAGCCAAGGATTTGGGTGAGGAGGAATAGTTATTTAGTTTAAGGTATCTTCAAAAAGCAGTAACATTTCAGCATAGAACTGAGCAAATCATGCAGATGTTATAAGAAAGAGCTTTCTAAGCAGAGGATACCGTAGTGCAAATGTCCGGAGATGAGAGCATATTAGCATAGTCAAGAAAGGTTGGAAAGATAGTCAGAGGCCCCATGTGGCAGGACATCTTAGGTTATAACAAGAGTCTTGAGGACTAGCTAATGTGATAATAAGCAATTGAAGGGTTCTGTGCAAGGGAATGACATAATCTTAATGACTTTTATACTAAACACATCACTCACTACACTTCAGCCATATTTGTTTTCTGTCAGTTCTTAGACTATGCCAACCTCATTCCTGTCTTTGAGTTCTGGCAGAAGGTGTTCCTCCTGTCCTGCAAACTCTTCCCTTAATTTTGAATTGATGAACTTCTAGTCCTTTAGATCTAAGCCTAAGCTGTGACCTCCTCAGGGAGATCGTCTCTAAGCATTTTATCTTTAATGATTCTCCCCCATCCATTCATGAATAGTCTGTATTTTCAGCTATTGGTCTCCTGCACTACATTTACCCTGATTTCAGTAACTATTTCTTTTATTTATGTGATTACTTCTTTTCTGTTTTTTTTCCTCACTAGGACATCAACTTCATGAGGGCAGGATCTATATATGTCATGGACCCTTTGTGGTTAATTGTTGTAGCATAATGCCTGGCACATATAGAATATTCAGTTAACATCTTAAAAATAATTAAGTAAATAAAAATAAATTAATGAGTTCCAAGTAAAGGGATTAGTGAGAAAACACACAGCTTAAAAAAATCCAACATATAGATCAGGGATCTGCAGAATATTCAATGTGGTGAAAAAACAGCACATGTGAAAAGAGGGGATTATGGGAGAAAAAGTCATGTGTGGCCAAATACTGCAGATATGGAATTGAAATTGTTATATTTACCAATGAAAACCATTAAAGTTTTGAGCTCTGTACTCTATATATAATAATGAGCCTTTAGAAAATACAGAAAAATATATTAGACGCACTGCTATTTAAACAGAGTTTTAATGAACCTCCTCTACCCAAAAAAGTTGTGAAATTAGCAACTGATTAATTTACAACTTTTAGGAGCACATCTTTCTTCAGCTATCAAGTAGTTTTCAGTTTCTGAGAGGACTCAAACACCCAAATCTAATAAGGAAAACAATGTTTCTGTTGGACTGTTTATTTGTTCCAAGCAATGAACTACATACACATTATATACCACTGACTCCTCACAAGGAGTTTATCAAATTGGGTAGCAGAGTTATTATGTATCCTCTTTTACAGCTTAGGAATCTAAGGCCTAAAGAAGTTAAATGATTTATCCAAGGTCACACAGCTAAAAAAAAAATGAAGCTCTCTTGGAGATAGAACAAAAATCTTGGGAACTGCTTGGGTGTTAGGATGAAATATAATAGGGTGAGGAAGAGAAAGAAGTAAAATATGAGCCTCAGAGTGTCAGCCTGATTCATTTTGGTGGCAAGGTCAACATGAGTGGGCAAGTCTTTAGAAAGAGCTGGTTTGGGTGGCTGATAAGAAATTCAGTATTGAACTTAATGCATTCCTGTTCCCAGTGAGATATCTTGATGGATAAATCAAGTAGTCTGTTAAAAACAGGAATCCAGATTTTAGGGAAATGGTCAGGGATGCAGATAAAAATTTTAAAATGCTCTTCTTAAAGCTGAACAAATGGTCTAGAGAATGAATGTACTAAGAAATTATAATTATTCCTTTGAGGTGACAGGAAAAGAACAATATAAGTAAAAACAATGTGCTTGTTGCTTGGCAAAAATATAAAAGACATTTTCTTTATACTTTCTCTTTTTTAAATAAGCTAAGAATGGAAACTCAGACAATTATTATCATATATTAACAAGAGTCGCTTGCTGTTTTCTGAAGGCTCTATATGCATATAACAATCTTTTTCCTATGAGAAAAAGCCATACTTTTTTACAAGCCCAATTTTCTTCTTAGAGGCACAAGGAAATATTTACTTCACTCAACTCCATTTTTCCAGCCTCAAAATCTTTCTCTTGGCCCAGTTTATTTCATCTGGGGAATAATGGCAGATGGATAAAAATCTGTCCCCAGTTCTCTTCTAGTTTTAGTCCTTCTTTATGTTCTTTATGTTTCCAAACAACTGGTGATGTTAGAAGCACAACATGCTGATACTTTTTTAACAAATAAAATTTATTGGAGTGACACTGGTTAATAAAATTGTATAGGTTCAAGTATTCAATTCTATGATACACCATTTGTATTTATATTGTGTGCCCACCCCTCAAGGACAAATCTTCCATCCATTAACAATAACATGAGTGGATCTTGAGAATATTATGCTAAGCAAAATAAGTCAGATAGAAAAGGTCAAGAATCATATTATATCACTCATGTGGGATATAAAACTGAAAGCAACAAATGAACAAACAAGAAAAATAAAACCTCAAAGACAGTATTACTTTTAACTTACTCTTTACTTAGATTTCTCCCAAGTGTCATTGGGTGTGGCAGTTCAAATCAGCTCAACAGTGCTTCTGCTGTGAATCTGAGTGACAGCAGCTGCATAAGGGTGTGGAGTAGAGAAAGGAGGGAGAAGGAACTGTTTCTTCCATGCAGAGTCAGTCTCCCCACACCCTGTCCAGATAGAGCTTAATCAGAGAGGTCAGCACCATCTCACAGCAGAGAAGAACTCAGAGCAGCCCTAGATTAGCTTTACTGTTTTTGACCACTTGGGGACCATCACATTCAGCCTGGAATTTTACAGTATTCTTCTTCCTAGAAATTTCTATAAAAAATACTGAATATCTGGTAAGGATTATTCTTTTGCTGGCATAGTAAAAAAAAAAAAAAAAAAAAAAGATTCTAGTTAATTATCAATTTCCCTTTTTTTGTTGTTTTCTTCTTTGCTTGTTATCTGATAAAATGTAACTTTGAAGGAATTAACTGGTAAAACAGATATTTTGTTGGCAATAGTGGCAAAACAGAATTACTTACAACCAGTAACCTCTAAAGCTATTATGATTCTCAAGAACAAGTCAACCAAGGTAGTCTTAGAAAATGCAATTCCAGAAATACACTATTCAAAAACAGTGCTGCCCCAGAGCAACTGATATCAACTTAGAGGTAAAATAATATTACTCAATTATTACTGTTATATTATATGCAGTATACATGCATAAAAAATTGGAATTCTACATTCAAAGACACCACAGAGGAAGACCTGCTCATAAGAGGCAGTGTATGAGGCAGAATGAGGTAAGACTCTAGCTCTAGCATTTACTATGTGGCCCTGTGCAAGTTATTTAAAATATCTATAATAACACCCTCAACTTATTGTGAATATTAAATACTAAAATATACTTAAATGCCTGGAAGATTCTTTCAACAAATAATTGTTGGGCATCTACTAATCCTACCACACTGGATGGAGGTAAAGGAAGAGAGAGAGAGAGGAATAAATGAGAAAAACATTGTCTCTGTCCTCGAAGGCAAACATTAAACAAGTAATTTAAAAAAGTAATGCATGTAACAAAACAGGTACAGGATGCTATTCAGTAGGGGCTCAATAAATAGTAACTATTATTAGCAGACAGCATTGCCATATGCATTATTTTATAAATTATTTCAAGTAAAAAAAACTTTACAAATAGTCACTATATCAGAAAATAGGGAAAATAATTTTTATCTTAAGAGAAAAACAAGTTATTATAGTGAGATATTTTAGTTTGCATTTATGAACAGAAATACAGTAAATTGATTTGAGTAACAAGTTTAGGATTCTTGTGTGATAGGCTGTTAAATCTTCATCGCCAACTTAAAATTCCAGCGACACTCCCTTATCCATTTGTACCTAGGTTCATCCTTAATTAAGAACACTATTTTTGAAGTATAACATGCTTGGTTTTTTATGGTAATTCTGACAGTGCTAGCTGAATAGACTTTCACACACTTTTAACCCTTCTTAAGCTTCACTTTCTTTATCTGTAAATTAGAATAATATATCATCTCCCCAAGTTGTTAAGGATAGAGCACTTAGCAGTGAGTGTTTAACAAATAACAGCTTTTACTACTATTGTTAGCCTGTATCAGGCTTTATGCAATACTGAACAAGTCTGTCCTCAAGTGTTTGCAGTATAATAGAAGAGAAGGGAATTTAAATAGGTTGTCATACAGCAGTGAGTTAGTTACTACAATTGGATGAGCACAGTGCTATGTGAGGATGCATTGTAATCCTGGGGTAGAAGAAAAATAAGGAAGAATATGTGCCTCTGTGAGCTTATCCTAAGTAACAAGAAGAAGAGTAAGACATGTACATAATAAGTATACTGGGAGGCATAATGTGTATAAGGCGGTAAGTACCTTAAGTAAGACCAATATGTTGTAGAGGTTTCTTATAATGGAAGACTATCTCGCATATGGTTTGTGAACCAATCCATACATTGTCTATAAAACCTCAAAACAAATGAAAAATTTTTTTGTGAACCCTCCATTGTGTCTCTAACAAGAGACAGGTAGCCCCTATTATGTACATATTGTCCTGTGTTGTGCCCACAGATATAAAACTCCATTGAAAAGATACTTGAAGCTAGTGTACAATGATTAGATCCTGATTTTCAATACAGTGGTACCTTGAGATACAAGTTTAATTTGTTCTGTAACCGAGCTCATAAGTCAGTCAACTTGTATATAAAACAAATTTTCCCCATTTAAAATAACTGAAATAGGTTTAATTCATTCCAGCTCTGTGAAACATCCCCAAATCATCCTAAATTATGAAAAAGAGACATGTTTTTAATTAAAAAACACATTTATACTTTACCAGTGCATAACAAAATATATGAAATAAAAGAAAAAAGTGTTATTTAATACTGTATTCTTATCTTGGAGACAGACAAGTGCGGCTAACAGAGGTGAATGGCAAAGGAGGAGGGAGGGAGGAAGGGATGCAGGCACTGTAGACACTTAAACTAAAACTGCACTTTCTTAACACTAAATGTAAACTAAAACTGCATTTTCTTTACTTTGAACAAAACTAAAACTGCACTTTTTAACTTAAAATAAAACCACAAAAACTTAATTGTAAAAAATGCACTTTCCTAACTTTAAACTTAACCTAAGCTTAACATTAGGAATTTTTCATTTAATCACCTGTTTTTGCCTTTTTGGCTGCACTTTCGGCACTTTCACTTGCAGGACTTTTGAATAAAAATCTATCCAAAGAGGTTTGCTTTTGCCAGCCTTTTAAAATGTTACGGAAATGTGACAAACAAGTGTCATTAAAAAGTGCTGAAGCATGACCAGTTGAAACCTTTTCTGGGTGTTTCTTTTCAATGAAACTTGAAAGATTCTCCCACATTGCCAGCATGTCTTTAATTTCACTTGTAGAAATCACTTCCTCTGACTCTACCTCCTCCTCACTACTAATCTCTTGCAGAAGCTCTGTATGTTGCATCATCTCTAGCTCCTTCAACATGATGTTGCATCCTGTAGGTCCTCTCTGGTTTCAATCCTTGGCTCTGGGACGTGCCTCTCTGGGACCCCGATACTTGGGCCTGAGCTCTGGAGCGTCCCTTCAGGCTAAGTACATGAAGGACAAACCTTCCCTCTCAGCCTCATTCCTGCCCTGCTAGTGATACATGCCTGCCTGACCAGTGCTCCTCCTGGGGTCCCTCTGCCAGTGCCAAAGATATTGCAGGCTGCCTCTCTCTCTGGGGAGCCCCTACCTTCCTATTCACCCCCCTACACTGAGGAGGAAAGTAGTTTAGCCACCAAGTTTGATGGACTTGCAGCTGAGTGCTCAGAAACAAAACCAACCAAATTGCTAGCTGTGCCATCAGCTCTGCCGCTGGAAAAAGTGGAAGTCGTTACTTCCACATTCCCTGCTGGGGCGCAATGCCCCACCCCAGCCTCTCAGATGCCATTTTCTACCCCAGCTTTAACTCCAACACGTGCTCCTGCTGCAGACCCCTGGGCCAGCCTATACGCACCCATGTGTCTTTTTTCTTTCTGTCTGTCTTGTCTATTTTTCTGTATCACTCGTTCTCTCTCTCCCCCACCCCTCTCTCTGAATGACGCTGGAAGGACCCAGCCACGGCACAGGGGCAGGGATCACACCCTCTTCTAATGCAAGGGAGAGGTTATGCTTGTGTTTTTCAGCCAATTTGGATCCCAGGAACCCCCCAACCTGCTTGACAGGGTTTCTTGGGCACCCACTAAGTGGTTCAGTCTTCACCCGTCCAAAGCCACAGCCCTGGCCTTCTCCACACCGACTACACCTGAGGGGAGGAGGTCCTCAGTGCTCCAAAAGAAGACTTCATGGCTGGGGGGCATGTCCCATCACCTGGGGGAATGTGGAGGCTTTGGTGGGGCAAGCCCAGAGAATTGCCAATGATGGGCCCCCAGGCCCTGGTGCTCTGTTCTTGCTTATGTGTGCTATAGTAACCACTGACTCCCAGACGCAGGTGGCGGCAACCCGGCGCTCAAGCCCAGCAGCGCGAGCTGATGTTTTCAGTTCATCTTTGGAGGATGAGGAGTATTGGGCTGGAGTTGCGATTCACAGACTCCAGAAGGTAAATGGAGGCAGCTGCAGAGTGAGGATAAACGGAAGCCAGGCTTGCATTGCCGAGGGGCTGCTGGAATGTCAGGGAGTGCCTGCTAAACTGCTGGTGGGTTCGCTGACATTTTGGGACATAGGGGTGGTCACCATCATGCTCTCCAGAGCAGAGATGGAAATGCTGACTGCCATTGCCATGTGCTCCTCTTTGGGACAGTGTAAAACCTGCCAGGACAGCAGGAATGAGGGGGGTGGCTGAGTCCTCATGTGCATGGACTGATTTCCTGGACTACGAACCGAGTGAGCACTGGCTCCTTTGTTGGATGGACTTACAGATTTCGGACAATGTGAAATACCCTGATGGGGATGGGGGACAGCTTTGCTGGAGGCCCTTCCCCTGCCCCAGGAAGCTTTTCCCATGGCTAGAAAGAAGGCTGAGGACATTTTGTGCTTTTGGCAAAGTGCTGTGAGACTGGTGAAATGTACCTTTGTAATTGTTGAAATTGTATGATTTGTCATGTTGCTGTGTAATTTGTGTAATGTGCTTTGCAACCATATGCAGTACGCAGCACATGGCAAGCCATTCATTCTGTGTTTGGACTCTGGGACCTTTGTGGTAAGGTGGCATGCATGGACCCACGCCCATTTTTTACAATCAAAACAGAACTGTGTTTAACGGTACCTGGAAGGTCTCTGTAACACAATGGGAAGGAAATGACATCCCAACCCCTAGGAGGAATCTCCTGTTTAAGACCCTGTTCTATTTCCTAACTAGTCAAACAGTACAGAAGCCTGCCACATTGTTTAATCCAGCTCATCTATTAGCATATAGTATAATAGGTTTTATAGTTATTTTAGTTCTACTAGGGTTCTGTTGCATAATGCGTAGCATTCAGAAGCTATAACAACAGCAAGCTGTCATTCATCAAGTCCAATTGGCCTTAATTAAAAGAGAAGGGGAAGATGTGGGTGGAGCACAGAGTGCATTCCTAGCAGCTGTGGCTGGTGCAATGCTGTGAGAATACTCCAGCTCCCAGAACCCTCCATACCCAGGAATGGAGCTTGCCTGCTATAAGGAAGTGACTTAGCACCAACCATGCAGCTCCCTGATCTTTTCAGCCATTGGCTATGAAGAACACGCTGTAACACCCTATAGGCTGAACCTGTGTATATAAGCTAGCTTACTTCCAGAATAAAGTGGATCTGCATCACTGAACCTGGTCCCTGGAGTTGGGTCTTTGCATCTCCATTGTCCTCACCCTGGCAGAAATTGTCCATATAGCTCTACAAACAATACACCCAAACACACAGACATAATGAGAAGACAGAGAAGTGCAACCCAAATGAAGCCATAAGAGAAACCTCCAGGAAATGAACTGAGTGATATGGAAATAACCAAACTTCCAGATGCAGAGTTTAAAATAATGATTGTTAGGATGCTTAAGGATCTTAGAACAACAATGAATGGTCATTAAAAACACTTAAATAAAGAAATATCAAGTATAAAAAAGAACATTAAAATATTAAAAAAGAATCAGTCAAGGATGACAAATACAGTATCAGAAATGAAGATCACAATGGAAGGAATTAAAAACAGGATGGATGAAGCAGAGGATCAAATTAGCAAGTTGCAGGCCAAGTTGAACAAAGGCATGGAAGCAAAGCAGAAAAAAGAAAAGAGATTCAAAAAGACTGAGGAAACTCTAAGAGAGCTCTGTGACAACATGAAGAGAAATAACATCTGCATCATAGGGGTTCCTGAAGAAGAAGAGAAAGAACAAGGGACAGAAACTTTGTTCAATCATACCATAGCTGAAAACTTCCCTAAATTAAGGCAGGAGAAACTCTCACAAGTTCAAGAAGCATAGAGAACTCCATTAAAGAGAAACCCAAAGAAATCTACACCAGGACACATCATAATTAAAATACCAAAGCTAAGTGATAAAGAAAAAATATTAAAAGCTACTAGAGAAATAAAGAATATCACCTAAACAGGAGCCCCCTGACATTTGACTTCTCAACAGAAACACTTGAGGCCAGAAGGGAATGCCAAGAAATATTCAAAGTAATGCAGAATAAGAACCTCCAACCAAGACTACTTTATCCAGCAAGGCTATCATTTAAAATTGAAGAAGAAATAAAAAGCTTCCCAGAAAAAAAAAAAAAAAAAAAAACCTCAAGGAATTCAATACAACCAAACCAATGCTGCAGGAAATGTTAAGGGGCCTGTTGTAAACAGATCAAAGTGGGAAAAGAATATAGCAAAAGAGTTATACAGCTTTAAAGAATAAAATGGCAATAAACAACTACATATCAATAATAACCTTAAATGTAAATTAATTAAATGATCCAATCAAAAGACATAGGGTAGCTGCATGGATAAGAAAACAGGACCCATACATATGCACACCTACAAGAGGCACACCTTAAAACAAACGATGAACATAGACTGAAGGTAAAAGGATGAAAAAAATATTTCATGGAAAAAAAAAGCTGGGTTAGCAATACTTATATCAGAAAAATGGACTTTAAAACAAAGGCTACAGTAAGAGATAAAGAAGGTCACTACATAATGATGAAGGGAGCAATCCAACAGGAAGATATAACCATTATAAATATCTACACACTTAATATAGGAGTACCTAAATATATAAAGCAGACTTTGATGGATATAAAGGGCAAAGTCAACTGCAATATTATAATAGTGGGAGATTTCAATACCCCACTAACATCACCAGATAGATCCTCAAGAAAGAAAATTAACAAAGAAACAGCAGACTTAAAAAACATACTAGATCAACTGGATTTAATAGGTATCTTCAGCTTGACCTGTGGTGGCGCAGTGGATAAAGCGTCGACCTGGAAATGCTGAGGTTGCCGGTTCAAAACCCTGGGCTTGCCTGGTCAAGGCACATATGGGAGTTGATGCTTCCAGCTCCTCCCCCCTTCTCTCTCTCTCTGTCTCTCTCCTCTCTCTCTCTCTGTCTTTCCCTTTCCTCTCTAAAATGAATAAATAAAAAATTTAAAAAAAAAAAAAAATAGGTATCTTCAGAACCTTTCACCCTAAAGCACCAGAATATACATTCCTTTCAAGTGCTCATGCTACACTTCCTAGGAGAGACCTAGGGCACAAAAGCGGTCTCAACAAATTTAAGAAGATTGAAATCATATCAAGCACATTATCTGATCACAACGGCATGAAACTAGAAATCAACCACAACAGAAAAACTGAAAAATACTCAAATACCTGGATACTAAATAGCACATTATTAAATAACAAATGGGTTAACAATGAGATCAAAGAAGAAATTTAAAAATTCCTAGAAACAAATGATAATGAGCATACAACAACCCCAAATTTGTAGGACACAGCAAAAGCAGTACTGAGAGGGAAGTTCATAGCATTACAGGCATGCCTTAAGAAGCTAGAAAAAGCTCAAATAACAACCTGACCCTGCATCTAAAAGAACTAGGAAAAGAACAGCAAGTAAAGCCCAGATGTAGTAGAAGGAAGGAAATAATAAAGATCAGAGTGGAAATAAATGACATAGAGGCTAAAGAAACAATACAGAGGATCAACAAAACCAAGAGCTGGTTCTTTGAAAGGGTAAACAAGATCGATGAACCTTTAACCAGACTCACCAAGAAAAAAAAAGAGAGGACTCAAATAAATAAAATTAAAAATGAGAGTGGAGAAATAACAATTGACACACAGAAAATACAAAATATTGTAAGAAAATACTATGAAGAACTGTATGCCAAAAAATTAGACAACTTGGTGAAATGGACAAATTCCTTGAAACATGTAATCTTCCAAAAATCAATCTGAAAGAATCAGAAAACCTAAACAGACCAATTACACCAAATGAGATCGAAACAGGTATCTAAAAACTTCCAACAAAGAAAAATCCTTGGCCTGATGGTTTCACAAGTAAATTCTACCAAATATTCAAAGAACTAACTCCTATCCTTCTCGAGCTATTTCAAAAAATTCAAGAGGAAGGAAGACTTCCAAACTCCTTTTATGAGGCGAGGATAAATCTGATTCCAAAACAAGGCAAAGACATCACAAAGATAGAAAATTATAAGCCTATATCCCTGATGAATATAGATGCTAAAATCCTCAGCAAAATATTAGCAAACCAGATCCAGCAATATATGAAAAAAGTCATACACCATGATCAAGTGGAATTTATTCTTGGGAGGCAAGGCTGGTACAATATTCGCAAATCAATCAATGTGATTCATCACATAAACAAAAGGAAGGAGAAAAACCACATTATAATTTCAATAGATGTAGAAAAAGCATTTGAAAAAATCCAGTATCCATTCATGATCAAAACTCTCAGCAAAGTGAGAATGCAGGGAACATACCTCAACATTATAAAGGGTGTCTATGACAAACCCACAGCCAACATCATACTCAATGGGCAGAAATTAAAAGCAATCCCTTTAAGATCAGGAACAAAGCAGGGTTACCCCCTTTCACCACTCTTATTCAACATAGTCCTGGAAGTCCTAGCCACAACAATCAGACAAGAAGAAAAAATAAAAGGCATCCAAATTGAAAAGAAGAAGTAAAACTATCATTATTTGCAGATGATATGATCTTCTATATAGAAAACCCTAAAGTCTCAGTCAAAAAACTACTGTACCTGATAAGTGAATTCAGCAAGGTGGCAGGATATAAAATTAATACTCAGAAATCAGAGGCATTTTTATATACCAACAATGAACTGTCAGAAAGAGAAATTAAGGAAACAATCCCCTTCACAATTGCAACCAAAAAAAATAAGGTACGTAGGAGTAAATTTAACCAAAGAGATTAAAGACTTGTACTTAGAAAATTATAAAACATTGATAAAAAAATTAAGGAAGATACAAACAAGTGGGAGCATATACCGTGCTCATGGTTAGGAAGAATAAACAGCATTAAAATGTCTATATTACCCAAATCAATTTATAAATTCAATGCAATACCAATTAAAATACCAATGACATACTTCAAAGATATAGAACACATATTCCAAAAATTTATATGGAACCAAAAAAGAACACGAATAGCCTCAGCAATCTTGAAAAGGAAGAATAAAGGAGGTGGTATCACTCTTCCCGATATCAAGTTATTCTACAAAGCCATTGTACTCAAAACAGCCTGATACTGGCATAAGAACAGGCATATAGGTAAGTGGACCAGAACAGAGAACCCAGAAATAAACCCACAGCTCTATAGACAACTGATATTTGACAAAGGAGGTAAGAGCATACAATGGAGTAAAGACAGCCTCTTCAACAAATGGTGTTTGGAAAATTGGACAGCTACCTGCAAAAAAATGAAACTAGACCACCAACTTACACCATTCACAAAAGGAAACTCAAAATGGATAAAAGACTTAAATGTAAGCTGTGAAACCATAAGTCTCTTAGAAGGAAACATAGGCAGTAAGCTCTTCAACATCTCTCGCAGCAAGCAACATATTTGCTGATTTATCTCCACGGGCAAGTGAAATAAAAGACTGGATAAATAAATGGGACTATATCAAAGTAAAGAGCTTTTGCACAGCTAAAGATAATAAGAACAGAATAAAAAGACAAAGTACACAATGGGAGAACATATTCGACAATACATCTGATAAGGGGCTAATAACCAAAATTTATAAAGAACTTGTAAAACTCAACACCAGGAAACAAAAAATCCAATCAAAAAATGGGCAAAAAAAAAAAATGAATAGACACTTCTCCAAAGAGTACATACAGATGGCCAATAGGCATATGAAAAAATGCTCAACATCACTAATCATTAGAGAAATGTAAATTAAAAACACAATGAGATATCACCTCACACCAGTCAGAATGGCGCTCATCAACAAAACAACACAGAATAAGTAAGTGCTGGTGAGGATGTGGAGAAAAGGGAACCCTCCTGCACTGCTGGTGAGAATGCAGTCTGGTGCAGCCACTGTGGAAAACAATATGGAGATTTCCTAAAAAATTAAAAATTGAACTGCCTTTTGACCCAGCTATCCCACTTTTAGGAATATACCCTAAGAACAGCATAGCACTGCTCCAAAAGGACAAATGCACCCTCATGTTTATGGCAGCATTGTTCACAATAGTGAAGATCTGAAAACAGCCCAAGTGTCTGTCAGTGGACAAGTGGATTAAAAAGCTTTCGTACATATATACTATGAAATACTACTCAGTCATAAGAAATGATGATATCAGATCATTTACAACAATATGGATGGACCTTGATAACACTATATTGAGTGAAATAAGTAAATCAGAAAAAACTAAGAACTATATTATTCCATGCATAATTGGGACATAAAAATGAGACTCAGAGACATAGACAAGAATTTGATGGTAATGGGGGAGGGAGATTAGGGTGGGAGTTGGGGGCGGGGAGGGGCACATAGAAAACCAGATAGAAGATGATGGAAGACAATTTGACTTTGGGTGAGGGGTATGCAACATAATCAAATGTCAAAATATACTGGAGATGTTTTCTCTGAACATATGTACCCTGATTTATCAATGTTATCCCATTAAAATTAATAATAATTTTTCAAAAGCTGGAGTTATAAGGTGGCATAGTGCTGCCAACAAATGTCCTTAAAAGTCGTAGCTGTGTTTTATAAGTTCTTTTTAATTTTGGATATTAAGCACTTATCAGAAGTATCATTGGCAAATATATTCTCCCATTCAGTGAGATGTCTTTTCATTTTGTTGATTGTTTATATTTCTTTGCTGTGAAAAAACTTTTTAGTGTGATGTAGTCGCATTTGTTTATTATTTTAGTTTGTTTGTTTCTTTTTCCCAAGGAGATATATCAGAAAATATATTGCTGTGAGAAACGTCTGAGCCTGACCAGGTGGTGGCACAGTGGATAGAGCATTGGGCTGGGATGCAGAAAATCCAGGTTCTAAACCCCGAGGTCACAGGCTTGAGCACGGGCTCATCTGGTTTGAGCACAGCTCACCAGCTTGAACCCAAGGTCGTTGGCTTGAGCAAGGGGTCAGTTGGTCTGCTGTAACCCCCTGGTCAAGGCACATATGTGAAAGCAATCAATGAACAATTAAGGTGCCACAATGAAGAATTGATGCTTCTCATCTCTCTCCCTTCCTGTCTGTCTGTCCCTATCTGTCCCTCTCTCTGTCTCTCTCTCTGACTCTCACACACACAAAAAAGAAAGAAATGTCAAGACCTTACTGCTTTTGTTTTCTTCTAGGATTTTTATGGACTTGAAACTTACATTTAAATATTTAATTCATTTTGAGTTTATTCTTGTGTAAGAAGGTGATCTAGTTCCATTTTTTTTTGCATGTATTCATCCAGTTTCCCCAAACCATTTATTGAATAGACTGACTTTACCCCATTGTATGTTCTTGTCTCCTTTGTCAAATATTAGTTGACTATAAAGGTGTAGCTTAATTTCTGGGCTCTTTATTCTGTTCCATTGATCTGTAGTTCTGTATTTATACCAGTACTCACTTGTGCACTGTTGGTGGGAATGCAACCACTGTGAGAAACAGTAGGGAGTTACCTCAAAAAAATTAAAAATAAAACTGCCTTATGACCCAGCAATTCCATTACTGGAATATATCTGAAGAAACTGAAAACACTAGTTCAGAAGAAGATATGCACCCCTATGTTCATTGCAGCATTATTTACAATAGCCAAGATTTGGAAACAGCCCAATTGCCCATCAGTAAATGAGTGAATAAAAAAGCTGTGGTACATATACACAATGGAATACTACTGGGCTGTAAAAAACAAAACAGGAAATCTTGCCCTTTTCAACAGTATGGATGGACCTGAGATGTATTATGCTAAGTCAAACAAGTCAGTCACAAAAAGAAAAGTATGATATGGTTTCTCTCATGTGTGGAATCTAATGAACAAAATAAACTAGGAAAAGAATAAAAACAGATTCAAGATATAGAGAATAGACTCAAAGCTGTCAGAAGGGAGTGAGTAGAGGGGCTGGGTGAAAAAGGTGAAAGGATTTAAAAAAACCACAGACACAGACAATATGGTGATTACCAAAGGGAAAGGGGGGGCGGGAGGGAGGGAGGAAAGTGTAAAGGAGAAACAAATAGTGATGGAAGGAGACTTGACATGGGATGGTGAACCCTCCATACAATATACAGACGGTGTGTTATAGAATTGTACCCCTGAAACCTATATAATTTTATTAACCAATGTAATACCAATAAATTTAATTTTTAAAAAGTTCCAGCTGTGAACTGATACATAGCTGAACACAAAAAGTACAACTATGACACAAAAACATGATGTGATTCATTAAAAATAACACTGAAAATGAACATATCACTAATAGCAAATACAGGCTCTGAAATATCTCTAACATCCATGAACTCTCATGATTGCTATTTGGACAATTGCATTTATTTCAGAATATACACTCACTGTTCCAGGAGCAGTTGCAGACATTCTGCTGTTTTATTTTACAATTTCTTCATTTTGAAAGAATGTGATCTGTGTTCTCCAACACTGAACTGACAGTTCTCATTTCATTTTATAGCTTTATGTGCAGGAGGCACCTTACTCAGGGATGGTCCATTTCCTACTTATGACATCCTCTCCACACAGAGCTCTCTGTGTGGACAAACTCTAGGGAATCAACATATTTTCTGTTATTCCTCTTCTCTCGCATCATGAACCCTCTTGCTCAATGCCTGTCCCATTCCTCTGACCTGGATTCGGACTCCCTGCCTAGCATCTTTGCATGAATACAATATTCAGACAAGCTCTTGGTTTTATACTCCAAATTCTGGCCCTTGGATTAGCCTGCATTGTGATTTATAACTGGGGATTTCTGTGACATAAGTCAAGCCAAACACCCCAAATCTTATCTGAAAAGAAGTTTAGAAATCATATTTTCCAAGGTCTACAAGGGAACCTTCTCTTCCCTTCAACTACTTTCTTCACCCATTTGCCAGTACCTATAATCAAATTATAAGGATAATGTCATGACATTTTCTCATCATTCTATAATCTTTGATACTTGCTAAAGTTTGTATCATCTCAGGCTGGCATTTTTAGTAACCTGGGAACCTGTTTTGATAAAGAGACAATCTCAGGACTGAGCTGGAGGACCTATGTGCACACGCTCAGACACAGGCTGCTGTTTCCATCTCCAAGTCACAAAGTCATTTGTATTTTGCTGAAATATTTTATTCTTAAAAGGGTACAAAGTTAAGTGAGTACATTTTTTCTATAGAAATGCTTTGTACAAAGCAGAGGATGGTTTAATTTAATTGCTAGTTAAATAGACTATATGATTTCTCAGGAAAGGAGCTAGAAACTAACACTGCTTGGGCACCTGACTATGTCAGGAACATCACAAACATTATCTTAATTCTTCCAACAACTAAAAGAAGGTGGTTATTATTTTTTTTCAATTTAGTGAGAAGGAAGTTAGACAAGGTCACAGATCTAATAGTGGCACAGGCAAGACACAAATCTTTCTGATGCGCAATCTCATGTATTTTTCACATTCTACACACATTCTGTACATATTCTGTACATAGGGGATCTAGTATAGGTAAGAGCTCAAATTTTGAACTTAAACAGACATGGGTTTGAATCTTCCTTCTGACTTTGTGAGGTCTGAGACCTAGGATGAAATAATTTACCTGTGAGCCTTGGCTGCTTCCAGTTTTATATTCTTTTAGCTTTTACCCTAACTTTCATTTCTGTTGATTAGTTTCCATTATTGTTTCCATTCCTTGTTGTCCATAAGTCATCATAAACCTTGTGTTTCCCCTCTTCATCTGCAATTTGTATTACTTTTTTAAATTCAGACTTAATTGCTGACATCTCTTAGTGCTTCCATAATTGAACAGCTGGACATTTTGATATTGCCTCAACTGTCATTTTTATTTATGCTAAAGAGTATTAAGTCAATAATTATTTTTTAAAGAAACTATCAAGTGATGAGGGGAGGGGCATAAAGAAAACCAAATAGAAGGTGACGGTAGACAGTTTGACTTTGGGTGATGGGTATGCAACATAAGCAAATGTCAAAATGATCTCGAGATGTTTTCTCTTGAATCTATGTACTCTAACTGATCAATGTCACCTCGTTAAAATTAATTGTCTAAATAAAATTTTAAATAAAGAAATTAATATATTTACTGCGTTTCTATACAAAAAAATATGTTCATATAGTTTATGCCTATTACCCATATCAAATATGATTTATTTCAAATGAGCAGAGCAAGTCTAAAGTGGCTGGTCTCTTGAAAGGACCAGCTCTTATTTGGACTAATAGATTATGAAAATATGTACTGCCCATCAAATTATATACTTTTCATTTAAAAATTTTTGTTACATGTTTACTTCTAAAAAATATCATTGGTATAACATGATACAATAATAGCTAATAAATACATAGCACTAATAACCAAATGCCAGTTGTCATTCCAAGATATATATATATTATTACTCACAATAACTCTATAAAGAAATTATTACTATTATTTCCATTTTACAGTGACATGAAGTATCTTGCCCAAATTACAGAGCTAGAAGGTGGGAGGGATAACATTACAAATAGACAAAAAGAAGAGTCTTTAATAATGACATTGTAACTGTTAATTTATTACATGGAAAAAAAATTAGATATCTACCTTAATAAGTTCCATATAAATTGAGGCCTAGAATGAAACAATTTAAACATTAGAATAAAATGTAAAAATGAATTTGTAAAACTGGTGGTAAGAAAGATTGTCTTATATTTAAAAAAAGAAAAAGAATAAAAACATGAATAAATTTTACATCAAAATTAAAAATGCATGTCCAACAAAAACACATAATAAAAGTTGAAAGTGAGGGGCACAAAAAGATGGAAAAGAAGCAAATTCAAACACAAATTTTTTTTTGAGAGAGAAAAAGTGAGTGAGAGAGAAAGACAGGAAGGGAGAGAGATGAGAAGCATCAACTTGTAGTTGCATTGCTTTATTTGTTCATTGATTGCGTTCTCATATGTGCCTCAACCGAAGAACTCAAGCTGAACTAGTGATCCCTTGCTCAAGCCAGCAACCTTGCGGTCATGTCAGTGATCTTGCATTCAAGCCAGATGAGCCTGCACTCAAGCTAGTGACCTAAGGGCTTCAAACTTGGGACCTCAACATCCCAGGTCGACACTCTATATGCTGTACCACCACTGGTCAGACAAAACACAGAATATTTTTTAAAACCTTCAAAAATCTATTAGAAAAAGAAAACTTCATAGTAAATGGACAAAGAATATAAACAAGTAATAATCATAAGAGGAAATGGCTTGACAAAATGTTCAGACATTTGAAAATTGAAAATTTCAACAAGGTATTATTTCTCATCATCAAAATGTCAAAAATGTTATAAAGTGTTGGCAAGGATGCAGGGAAATGGGAGCACTTGCATGACTGTAGAAATGTAGACATTGTAACAACTGTTTTGGAGAGCAATTTGGCAATATCTCATAAAACATTTAAATATATTTTAACTATAAGCTTATATTCTAGAATGGTTCTTGTAAATTTATGCTAAAAAAACTATAGAAAGCTATTTACTGCGGCAATGTTTATAATAGCAAAACAGAAGGAAAAAAGAGAAAACAACCTAACTGCTTGTCAGAGGTGAACAGATAAATTTGACCTATATTTAAAAACAGAATTTATGCTGCAGTTAAGAGAAATGATCTATTTTTATGCAATGTATTTCCTTATATCAACATAGAAAGATTTCAAAATCTACTCTTACATGAAAAGAAATTTACAGCTCACCCAATTTCTATAAATTGAAGTGGGTAAGGCAGTGGGAGAATGAAAGAGAGGGGAAAATGATTTAAACTTAATCCTTATTATTTGGTAGGAAAAATGATGCAAATAAAATATGGTAGTTCTAATTATTAGTTCTGTTAAGGACATAAGTGTTGTTACAATATTCATATACCTTTCTCAATTTTAAAATTTTCTTTTAAGGAAAAAAAATGTTCTGTAACTGCCAATGTAACCACATCGTTACTAGGAACGTCACTTTAACTGTATCTCTGGATTCAATGCAGTGGCACCAAAACATAGAAGAGATTTCCCATAATGAGGTTTTCTGTAAGATCCTGACAGTAGCGCAATAAAATAAATGAATTAAATTGGAGGTCATATTGGGTTTGAATCCTGGCTCTGTTACTGTACCACATGACCTAAGCCATTATTTGACCACCCTGAGCCAACAGGAATAATATATACTTATCTCATAAGCTGTTGGGAGGACTCAGTGAGATAGTTTATGTAAATTGCCTGCCACTGTGTAGAGATTTTAAAATGTCAATCCCTTCCTTTTTGGTTTGTCTAGTAATTACTGTCTCAAAAAAAAGTAGCGATAAAGGAGGATAATAACATTTCTTAATTTCTTTTTATATACCACAGTACTAGGGGTACAGGCTCATTTGCACAAACTGTTCCTGTTAAATTGCTCATGTTCTGCCAGTTCTGGAAATCCAATTTTCTTAATATTTGTGTTGTGTAGTTTAGTTCCTCTTGAGTTTTCTTCCTGTGGATTAATTGTCTTCATACTTAATATTTTGATTTCATATGACTGAGTTCTCCTCAGTTGTGTGGTCTGATGTCTCCTTTGCTATTCATGATTATGGCTTTATAAATTTTCCCTTGACACATTTTTTTTATTGCTTAAAATTGTCTGGTGTTCCATTACCCAATGTTCCTCTCTTGCATGTCTCTGTTTACAATTCAATACCTCCCAGGCAAAAAATATATACATCTTAGATGTTTTTAGACTCTAATGACTTAAAGGGCATGTGGGTCACTTATCCCAGGTAAGCTCTGCCTTTTATAATTGGCTTCCCAGAAACTATCCAGTCACCGGGGGAAATATAAGAAAATGCACAGTAAGGTCTACACAAGAAAGCTATCCCAGCTTCCTTTTAGTCATTTAAGTACATAATCACTTAGAAACAAAGGCCAAAATGGCCTTATGTAACCAACAGCACAGTGTGATGGACTGTGCTGCTGATCACAGGACATTCACAGAACAAGCCAGCCCAGTGGAAGATTCCACACAAAAACACAAGGGAGTGATGAAATACAGTGTGTCTGTAAAGTCATGGTGCACTTTTGACCAGTCACAGGAAAGCAACAAAAGACGATAGAAATGTGAAGTCTGCACCAAATAAAAGGAAAACTCTCCCAGTTTCATACCTATTCAATGCAGTTCGATGTGGGCTCACACACAGATTTTTTAGGGCTCCTTAGGTAGCTATCCCGTATAGCCTCTACAGACTTGTCACTGACTGATGGCCTACCAGAATGGGGTTTCTCCACCAAACTGCCGGTTTCCTTCAACTGCTTATCCCACCAAGTAATGTTATTCCTATGTGGTGGCACTTTGTTATAAACATGCTGATATTCACGTTGCACTTTGGCCATGGATTCAAATTTAGCGAGCCACAGAACACACTGAACTTTCCTCTGTACCATCCACATCTCTACTGGTATGGCCGTGGGCTGCTGCACTGTATACATGGTGTTATGTCATCATCTGCACATGTGCACATGCTGCCACATCATCCTACAGTAACTGGGAGGGTTTTCCTTTTATTTGGTGCAGATTTCATATTTCTATTGTCTTTTGTTGCTTTCCTGTGACTGGTCAAAAGTGCACCATGACTTTATGAACACACTGTACTCTTCCCAACTCTCATTTCCTCTCTCAACTTAAAAAGCCTTTAAATACATATTTTTCACTCATTCTTTCATTAATTCATTTATTGTTCTTTTATGAAACACAGTAAGTACCAATCATATACCAGATCTTAGGGGTTTGAAAGTTAGTAAACTCTAATCTGTGTCTTGGAGAAACTCAGTCAACTGGAAAGATAAATAATGGTCTTCCAATCATGTAAGCTTGAAAAGGTATGGTAGAAGGTGGAGAAGCAACAGAGAGCAGGGAGATATTAAAATAACTTGGCAGAGGAGATGACAATGGCATTTAGGTTCAAAAGATGGGAAAACCTGAAGAAAGGGAGAAAATCAAAGACAAAGGAATGTAGGAGAAAATTCATTACATATTCAGAGACAATAAGTGGTCTGCTGTGAATAGAGACAAAAATTGGTTCATGAGGTTGAAGAAGGAGGCTTCAGATAGATAATATCAGAGCAATGGTAGTGTAAGAGATACTCCTGATTGTTACCCTTGACATTTCAACAAATTGAACAACTATAATGCAATAAAGGAACCCTAGCTGGGCTCACAGGTGCACCTGAAAGATCCATACTCCAAATGGACTAAAGGTGGGACTGGTTTAAAAGGAGGACAGAAGAGAAATCACATTCACAGTGGACTCTAGGGAGGACAGAAACCAGGAGTGACAGGTTTGGTTTTGTTTCTCTGCTGGACTACAGGGAGGAGGAAAGCTTGGGCTCTCTGGACTTTGTCTGAGGGACACTGATAGACAAATTCTGAGAGACTGGGTCTCCTGCCAGGAGGAGCAGTGAGATAGAGGGGCAGAGTGTGGGATAAACCAAAGCAGTCAGAGCATAGGGGTCACAGTCAGTGTTCCTGCAGTCTGCCTGCAGCCAGCACTCAGGCAGACTTTAGTTTTAGAAAAAAATGCAGCCCCGAGCTTCCCAGATCCAGCTTCTTTCATCTTGTGGTACAGAGTGGGGCAGAGACAAATGCCACATAGCTCTCCTGAGACACTTTCTCCCTTAAGAACAGAGGTGCTCTGCGTTTGGTCCCCAGTTTGGTCATGCTGGGAGGCATGAGATTGCAATTGTTAGAACCAGAAAGCCATAAAGCTGAAGCTTTAACTAGAAGCCATAAAGCCCTCACAACACATCCCACCCACCAACATGACTGTGGCCACACCTACAGCATTGAGACAACAAATCCTACTGGAGAACAGCCCTGGAATTTCACAGAGCTGTAACTTGTAATACAAGGACACCTATTGGAAAAAAACTCTCAAAACCAAAAATTATTATTCCTCTTTTTTTATTCTTTCCTTTTTTACTTCTTATATTTTTTTCTCTTTTGAATTTCATTTTCTTTAATTTTTATATTTTCATTCATAATTTTTGTGGGTGGTTTTTGAATTTTTTGTTTTCATTCTTGTTTCAGGTGGGGTTCTATATTTATCATTCTTTTTACATTTTTATTGTATTTTGTTAATTTTAATTTTTAGGTTTTTTTTTAGGGTTCTTAACAATACCACTCTCAAATGCCATCAAAAAAGAAGTAATCTAATACCATGGCTACATAGGTCAAGATGTACTTCAGAGAGAAAATAAAAAATATCCAGAAAAAAAATCTCAATCACATGAAAACCATGGAGTTAAATGATAGAGAATTCAAAATTGAAGTTCTGAAACTACTCAACAAGATAAAAGAAAATGATAGACAACTTAATGAGCTAAACAAGGAGACTGAAACTTTAATAACAGAAATGGAAAACTCAATATATAAATTAAAGACAGAAGAAAGTTTAGCTAATAGAACAATCCAGATAGAGAACAAAATCAGTGACACCAAAGGCAGGTAACTAGAGAAGCTTCAGAGAGAAGAGGAGAGAGACTCACAAATTAAAAAAAAACACACAAAAAACTGAGAGAGCTCTAGAAGAATTGTCTGACTACATCAGAAAGAGCAATATAAGAATAATGGGTATATTAGAAGATCAAGAGAGGGAGAAGGGAATGGAGAACTTATTCAAACAAATAATTGATGAGAATTTCCCAAGCTCATGAAAAGAGAGCCTCAAATATGAGAAGCAAACAGAACTCCAACTTACCTAAACCTAAACAGACATACTCCAAGGCACATTGTAATAAAATTGTCAAAAATAAATGACAAGGAAAGAATCCTCAAGGCAGCTAGAAAAAAGAAAAACATAATATATGAAAGAGAGCCCATTAGGTTATCATCAGACTTCTCAGCAGAAACTTTACAAGATGAGAGTGGACACAAACATTCAAAATACTGAGAGAGAGAGGAATTACCAGCCAAGAATACTATATCCATCAAAGTATCTTTCAAATATAAATTAGAAATAAAAGTGTTTGCAGACATATGGAAGCTGACAGAATTTATCACCACAAATTCCCACTGCAGGAAATAATCAAGGGGGTTATTTGACCAGACACAAAAGAACAAATCAAAAGTACAAGTAAGTCACAATAAAAGTCACAATAAAAACAAGGATAATCTGTGACAACAATAACATAAAACAGAGAGGATAAAGAAAAACAGACATACAGACCAATGACAGAACTGAGAGCCCAGAATAAAACCACATCTATATGGACAAATCATCTTTGACAAAGTAGCCAAAAATACACAATGGAGAAAAGAAATACTCTTCAATAAATGGTGCTGGGAAAATTAGAAAGTCACATGCAAAAGAATGAAAATTGACTATTGTTTGTCCCCATGCACAAATATTAATTAAAAATGGATCAAAGATCTAAATATAAGATCTGAAACCTTAAATTACATAGAATAAAACATAGGTACTAAACTCATGGACCTTAGCCATAAAAAACAATTTACAAATTTGACCCCAAAGGCAAGAAATGTTTACCTGAAACCTATGTACTCTTTTTTTTCCAGTTACCTTGGAATTTATTTAAACTAAGAAGAAAATAACATAATGTTTGCATATAATACATACTTGGTTTTATAAAATAACAATTGTGACAAATAACAGAAATAATTAAGGAATGCTGTACTTGTGATCCATACAACCAAAATTTTGGGTTGTACATAATTTAAAGAAATGTTTCAAACACTTTTCAAAATACTGTTGTAAAAATATATAGAGAGGCATGCCTTACGTGGTCATAGGAATGCAGTTTAGAAAAGAAAGAAAAAAATCACACTGGAACAACTCAATTTCTTCAAAATCACTGAGCAAGAAAAACAACATTGAACCACCATACTGATTTCACACAACTTCTATACAGTACCTTGACTTAAATCTAAGAGCAAAAGTTAAGGCTCTCTTCCTATTTTTAGTAAGCAACTGCATAGTAAACTTAGATGACTTTTCCTCCTGGATTTTACCTGGGAGTGGACTTTAAAAATATTTTTTTATTTAAAAGAGGGCAGGTTTGGCATTCTTATACTGATGTCATCACTGTTACTTGTTCTTGGGACCTCAGGAAGATTCATATTCTTTATAACTGATACAGCACGAGCTGAAGCTGCTGCTAAGCCAGCCTAAAATTTCTCCAGCTTATTTTGTGCGTCAGTTTGTGTAACAATCTCATTCATGTTGGTCTCTAATACCATTTCCCCCTCACCATTTCTACAAGAATATTGTGAACCTTGTTTTCATGGAAAATTAAATCTAGTTCACAGACATTTGCACAACACTTGTGTAATGTTTCCACAAATACTTGAATTAGATCTAAAATGCCAAGTTCACTTTCTGAAAAATTCACACAGAAGACAAAATATAATGTTGCATAATGTCTATAAATCAGTTTGTTGTCAGATCCTCCAGTTAATAATCCTTCTTCTAGGAAATTACAAACATTTTCATCTCTCTTAGCTACCAAATGGAATATCTCCCTGATGATTTGCTGTTGTGTTTCTTCACTGTGAGGCTGGTGGAGAACTCAGAGAGCTGCGGCTTCCCATGGTTGTTGAAGATGAGAATCACTTTGATCATGGCTGAGCCAGACTGACCCTGCGGGTGCTGGGTCCAGGGCAGGGCAGGAACCCCAACCCTGCCTTGGGATCTCACTTGTGATCAAACCTATGTACTCTTATTGATCAGTGTCACTCTGTTAAATTCAATTTTCTAAAAATACATAGACAAATAGATGATAGAGATAGATAGATAGATAGATAGATAGATAGATAGATAGATAGATAGATAGATAGATAGATGATAGATAGTTGATAGATAGATAGTGCCTGACAGAGCATAACTTTTCAAGCAAATTTCCCAAGGGTGGCAGAATGGAATTGAAATTCAAGTAGATTTCTCTTGTAAATAACCTCTGTAAATAAACTTAGTCAAACTGGATATTAGGTCATCCTCACATATAAAACTGCATCTTCTTTTTCTTGTTGAACTCCATTTTCATGCGTTAGAAAAGAAGAAAACCAAAATTGTATGATGTAATAAAATTGGGTATCTGTTTACCAGTGAAATTACAAATACACCTGGTGAGATTAAAACAATTCACTTGTCCTTCAGAGCATTTTTTAAGTAGCACCTATTAAATCATGTATCTATTAAAAAACATGTGTATTAGAATATGTTGAAGTATTAAACTTCACATGGTTGAATTTAACTATGAAAGTCACTCAAGAGATTAAAAGAGAAATCACAGCAATTGTGTCAAGACATCTGAAAAAGAACCCACCCTACTCTTATTCTTTTATTCTAGCTACTGGATCAGTAAATGTCAGGAAGAGATTGAAAATTATGAAATGCTCAATTTTAAGAAATTATTGTCACTAAAGAGTATCTGTCTTTTGCCTTTGATTTGAGGGGAGAGATAAATGAACTATCATGGAAGATATGGAAAAACAGTTAACTAAGAGCTTCACTAAGATTATTTGCTTGTCATCTGATTTCTGATCTAAATACCCCTGAAAGAGGATAAGCATGTTTTTCTGGAAGACTCTGACTCTCAGTTCTCTCTATTTCCTCTCTCACTTACTAGTTATGTGAACTTAAGCTAGGAATTTAATGACTCTAAGCCTCAGTTCTTCCAGAAACAAACCAGGAATAATGGTATCTGTCTAGAAGCATAGAATTGAATCAAAGGAGATTTTAAGAATTCTTTCAAGGAAAAAGATCTTTAGTTCATATACTTCTCTAATGAAGTTGGAGTTACTCAACCTACAAGCAATTATTCCACATCAAATTGTCATTGTAACATATCAATTGTTTCAAATAATTTAGATTAGTTCATAGAGAACACTCACTATAAACAAATAATAGTCTAGATCAGGGGTAGTCAACCTTTTTATACCTACTGCCCACTTTTGTATCTCTGTTAGTAGTAAAATTTTCTAACCGCCCACCGGTTCCACAGTAATGGTGATTTATAAAGTAAGGAAGTAACTTTACTTTATAAAATTTATAAAGCAGAGTTACAGCAAGTTAAAGCATGTAATAATAATTACTTACCAAGTACTTTATGTTCAATTTTTGCTAAGTTTGGTAGAATAAATCTTTAAAAAAAAACTTACTATAGTTAAATCTTTTTATTTATACTTTAGTTGCTCCGCTACCACCCACCATGAAAGCTGGAACGCCCACTAGTGGGCGGTAAGGACCAGGTTGACTACCACTGGTCTAGACTGACCAGGCAGTGGCACAGTGAATAGAGCATTGGACTGGGATGTGCAGGGCTCAGGTTCAAAACCTCAAGGTCACTAGGTTGAACACAGGTTCACCAGATTTAGCATGGGATCTCTGGCTTGAGCATGGGATCATAAGTATGACCCCAGGGTCACTGGCTTGAGTCCCAGGTTGCTGGCTTGAGCAAGGAGTCACTCACTCTGCTGTAGGTCCCTGGTCAAGGCACATATGAGAAAGCAATCAATGAACAACTAAGGTGCCGTGACAAAGAATTGATTCTTCTCACCTCTCTCCCTCCTGTCTGTCTGCCCCTATCTGTCCCTCTCTCTGTCTTTCCCTGTGTCTCTGTCACAAAAAAAAACAAATAAATAATAGTCTAGATCCATTAACTATGATTTATAAATAATAGTAATATCTGGAAGATTTTAAAGTGATAATATGAACATAAGTTGGGGACAGTACAGATATACTATTTTTGGTTTGTAGCTGCTCACTATTTCTTCAGAAAAGCAAGTGCTTAATTCTAAGGGTTTAGTTTTAGTTTTTTCATTTGTTTTCTTTTTTCCTTGCATGTAGAATAACCCAAAGTCATGGTAAGCTAGATTGACTTTGAACATAAGGTGTAATTTTTAAAGGCATTCAGATAGTATATATATGAGTTAATCGCCAAATAATATGTACATCCAATTGATGTTATCAACTTTTGTTCTTCACTTGCAGAAAAGAACTGTTAGTATCACTATTACTTTTAAAGCATAGCTATAATTAAGGTCCAAATTAATAAAGGAGAAACAATGGAGTGACAAAAAGTAATTAATCTATAACAAGGAAAGTAAGGAGACAGAAAGAAAACAGAAAAGGATAAAACATAAGAGAAAGCACAAAAATACAGTTTTTAAACCCAAACATATCAATATGTTTTTATTACAAAGTTACTTCTTTGGGTTCATCCCACTTATCAATGGACCTTTGATTCTAGAGTACAATAGAATTTCTGAACAACTCATTGCACCATTTTCTTTTATTTTCATTTTTACATTTATTGCACTTGATTACTTACTCTTCTACTTTCTGAGCTTTTCATTCTAAAGAATATTGGCAATAATTTCTTTTCCAAATAATGATTTTTATTGAATTTCATCTCATTAATTTTCTCAGCAATGTTTTGATAAGCTTCTATAATTTTTTCTTATCCTGTTTTTCTTAATCTCTTGAATTTCATTTTCCTCAAAATTAAAATGTAATCTATCAACTTGAAGAATTAAAGCTTTCCTATAAAATGGTTTAGCTAAACCAAAATGTTTGAAATGTTAATTCTACATCAGTAATAGGATGCTTAGAACTTAAAAATAAAAAGCCAACCTCAATCTAATTTTATTTCATTTGTTTAGAGCTTTATAAGAATTTGTTTTTATTCTTCATATTCATGTTTCTTTATAAAATGAAATTAATATTATGTCCTTTGATATAATTTATTTTTTACTACCTCAGAGACTTATTCTTATAGTTTCATTATATTCCTTTCTGTTATATATTTGAACATTGCTTATATAGTCAATAGAATAATATTAAAAATATATTTTAATTTTTAAAAATAGTGTGTTCATTTTAAGTGTTGCACATTATTTTTAAAAATCAAGTGCTTCTGAAAGGTACATCAAAAAATAGCTGTTCCTCTTCCCATCACATGCCAGACCCACCGGAGAGTGTTGTTCCCCACAGAGGCAACCACTTTCTTGGGCTATTTTCCTTTCAATTTCTTCTGTACTCCTAAATGTGTGTGCTGCTACTTTTTAGTTTATTGGTTTTGTTATTATTTTTGACTCTGATATGATCTCCTTCATGTCATTTCCTTTCCCCCATCATCCCAATGGGAGCATAGTTGATGCTTACATTATCACTGCCTTTAATATTGTTGGCAGGAACAGTGTGCTACTACTTTTTCTTACAGAATTTCTACAGAACAGATATATAAGTAGAAACCAATAAAATAAAAAAATAGAAAAAAAGAAGCAAGGAAATTTCTGTGAATTCAGCTTTTTAATAAAAGGCAGAAACTGAGATATTGTTTTTGCTGTTTGTTGTTTAATTTTTAGCTGCTCTTGGATTAATTTCTCTTTTTAATGGAAGACATACTCTAGTAATTCTATTAACTGGTTTTTGAATGATTTAGAGGTGCCAAAAATATTTTGAAGACAGAAAGTGAATAAGATCTAGTAATTGACACAGCAGAGAAGAGGAAGCTACAAATGACAGCCAACCAATATAACTTCCTTAATTTTGCTCTGGGAAGAAAGTCTTTATTCAATGTTCTTGAAGATCACTTCTGAGAAAAGCACTGGGGAGAATTCCTCTTAACATTAACGACTCCTTCTTCTTGTTATTGACTTGGGGACTTTGGGTAGAGGCTAAACAAACAAAATGGGTAATTAACTTCTAGGGTTGATCAACTCCAGATGGCAATTCTCTAGGCAACTATCCAAAGCCAAAAAACATAGGATACTATGAACTTTGGGTCTTCATGCCAATATAAATATTTTGCATTATAGCAGTAAGCTTCATTATTCTGCCATTGCCCTAATCATTTGCTCTTCAAATTGAATCTTGTTTTATAACTCAGTACAAGTCTGAAGCGATGAGTGAAAAATGACACACCCCTTTTCCCAAGCTGCATCCCAGTAGTCTTGCATACATTTTTCTTTGTATTGGCATACCTTTAAATGCATCCACTGAAACTATATTCACAATAGGCAAAACTTCAGAATGTCAAGGCAAAGAAAAAGTCCTGAATATTTCTATCTGTAAAAGAAAAACAATCACATGTCTACCATACTTCTTAATAGTAGCACTGTATGCAAGATGATAACAGAGCAATATCTTCCCAGTGACAAAGAATATCACCTATTACATCAGTCATCTACTACCACAAAAATGCCACTTCAAAAACAGAGCCTTGAAACCATACTGATTTATTTAGCTCATCAGTCTGCAAATTGCCAAGTTAGGCTGAGTTCAGCTCATTGGTTCTTCTGGTTTCAGCTGAGCTTGCCCTCATTCATGGGGGTCAACTAACTATTGGCCAAACTAGGATGGCTTCCTGTAAGATAACTGGGGTAAACTGGCCCAGTCGTGCTCTCATGGCAATGGCTAAAGATAAGAACAATAAGTTCATTGCTTCTCTATACCCTTCTTGTGTTGTATTTGCTCCCATTCAGTTTGCCAAAGCAAGTCAGGTGACCCCATCCCAGAGCCAAGGCCATTTTTGCACTTTATCTAACCTATAAACTCAGAGGTCTTTACTTAACCAAACTATCAAATCAAAATAAAATAGACTTTTCAAAAATTCACATACTATTTAATACTCATAATTTATCTTCAGAGCAGTTATTAAGTGTTTTACAGCAAGAGGGAAAATGAATCTAAGAAGAATAATAGAATGCAATAAAATATAGTGAGTAAAACATTAAGTATCAATGTTTTTTTAAATCTATATCTAAAAGACCAGGTTGTATAAAAATGTAAATTTCAGATGCCAGCCAGTTAGCTCAGTCAGTATGAGCATGGTCCCAATCCCTAGACAGGGCATATATGGGAAATGAGCATTCCCCAACAAGTGCACAACCAAGTGGAACAACAAGTGAATGTTTTCCCCTCTCTCTCTCTCTTTCTCTTTCTCTCTCTATCAACCTCTATCTCTATTTCTCTCCCTTTCTCTTTCTGTCTCTCTAAAATCAATCAATAATTTTTAAATGTAAATTTCAAGACAGAAAAGAAGTGGAAGTGAAAACAAAAGTAAGTAAAACATTAAATTTTTATCTTACAATGAGAAGTATTTTATACTAAATATTTTGAGAACCATATATGTTTAGTATAATATATATCCATAATAGGAAAAAGAAGAACAAAGAAAACTTAATTTTCCAATTAAAGTGAGGATAGAAAAATAAGAAAAGCATGTAACTGTAAGACATAAAATAGGATGTTTCAATGGCTGCAAACAGAGTGGCAATTAAAATAAATATAAATGGATACACTTACTTGTTATAGCAGTAACTGTTATATTGAGTTATAAAAAATCAAAGCTGGTGCTTTTTTATAAACTAAACCAACTGATACATAAAAGTTAAAAATTAAAGAAACGAAAAGATATAACATGAAAATATTAATATAAAGATGGTTAGAAAAGCATTTTAAAATCAGGCAAGATAGAACTCAAAGAATACAATACTAGAAATTTACAGTATAAAATTTTTTTAGACCTAAGATTAATATGTATCATGAATATTTGTACAATTAATAACATGGCTTCAACATAAGCATTTAAAAATTGTTATAATTATAAGGAGAATTTGAGAAATCCACTATCAGTAGAGCACAGCTTAACTTCCCAAACTATCAGGTAAAAGCAATTACTAAAGAGAGTTATTGGCAACCAATAAGCTTATTTAACACACCTTCTTTTTTACCACTGATGGGATGTTTACAACAATTAATAGAACACTAAGCCACAAATGAAATACAAACAATTTCCAACAAATTCCTTTCATACAGCCTCTTTTCATTTATTTTTTTTTTATTCATTTTTAGAGAGGACAGAGAGAGGGAGAGAGAGGGAGAGAGAGGAGAGAGAGAAGGGGGGAGGAGCTGGAAGCATCAACTCCCATATGTGCCTTGATCAGGCAAGCCCAGGGTTTTGAACCGGCGACCTCAGCATTTCCAGGTCAACGCTTTATCCACTGCGCCACCACAGGTCTCATACAGCCTCTACTCACTTACCATACTGTGAAAAAATAAGAAATCAGCCATTTGAAAGATAGCACTCTTTTAAAAGAAAGTACATAATTAAGAAATCTATATATTTTTGAAACTTCAAAATTATGATTAAGAAAAAAAATTACAAAATACATATTGAGTTTTTATAGCAATAACTGCTAAAAGTGCATGCAATTGTCTTTAAAGCATTGATATATAGCCTGACCTGTGGTAGTGCAGTAGATAAAGCGTTGACCTAGAACGCAGAGGCCACTGGTTCAAAGCCCTGTGCTTGCCTGGTTAAGTCACATATGGGAGTTGATGCTTTCTGATCCTGCTCCTTCCCTCTCTCCTCTCTAAAATGAATAAATAATTTAAAAAATTGATATAACATTTATATAGAAAACAAGTATGCTTAAAGTTTCTAAACATTATTTTTATTATAATTTTATTTTTTAATGGGGCGACATCAATAAATCAGGTTACATATATTCAAAGATCAACAAGTCCAGGTTATCTTGTCTTTCAATTATGTTGCATACCCATCACCCAAAGTCAGATTGTCCTCTGTCACCTTCTATCTAGTTTTCTTTGTGCCCCTCTCCCTCCCCCTTTCCCTGGCCCTTTCCCCCCTCCCCCCGTAACCACCACACTCTTATCAATGTCTCTTAGTTTCACTTTTATGTCCCACCTACGTATGGAATAATGCAGTTCCTGGTTTTTTCTGATTTACTTATTTCACTTAGTATGTTATCAAGATCCCACCATTTTGCTGTAAATGTTCCGATATCATCATTTCTTATGGCTAAGTAGTATTCCATAGTGTATATGTGCCACATCTTCTTTATCCAGTCATCTATTGACGGGCTTTTTGGTTGTTTCCATGTCCTGGCCACTGTGAACAATGATGCAATGAACATGGGGCTGCATGTGTCTTTACGTATCAATTTTCTGAGTTTTGGGGGTATATACCTAGTAGAGGGATTGCTGGGTCATAAGGTAGTTCTATTTTCAGTTTTTTGAGGAACCACCATACTTTCTTCCATAATGGTTGTACTACTTTACATTCCCACCAACAGTGGATGAGGGCTCCTTTTTCTCCACAGCCTCTCCAACATTTGTTATTACCTGTCTTGTTAATAATAGCTAATCTAACCGGTGTGAGGTGGTATCTCATTGTAGTTTTGATTTGCATTTCTCTAATAACTAATGAAGATGAGCATCTTTTCATATATCTGTTGGCCATTTGTACTTCCTCCTGGGAGAAGTGTCTGTTCATGTCCTCTTCCCATTTTTTTATCGGATTGTTTGCTTGTTTGTTGTTGAGTTTTATGAGTTCTTTGTATATTTTGGATATTAGGCCCTTATCTGAGCTGTTGTTTGAAAATATCATTTCCCATTTAGTTGGCTTTCTGTTTATTTTGTTATCAGTTTCTCTTGCTGAGCAAAAACTTCTTAGTCTGATGTAGTCCCATTCATTAATTTTTGCCTTCACTACTCTTGCCATTGGAGTCAAATTCATAAAATGCTCTTTAAAACCCAGGTCCATGAGTTTAGTACCTATGTCTTCTTCTATGTACTTTATTGTTTCAGGTCTTATGTTTAGATCTTTGATCCATTTTGAGTTAATTTTAGTATAGGGAGACAAACTGTAGTCGAGTTTCATTCTTTTGCATGTGGCTTTCTAGTTTTCCCAGCACCATTTATTGAAGAGGCTTTCTTTTCTCCATTGTATGCTCTTGGCCGCTTTATCAAAAATTATTTGACTATATATATGTGGTTTTATTTCTGGACTTTCTATTCTATTCCATTGGTCTGAGTGTCTATTTTTCTGCCAATACCATGCTGTTTTGATTGTCATGGCCCTATGATAGAGTTTGAAGTCAGGTATTGTAATGCCCCCAGCTTCCTTCTTTTTCTTTAGGATTGCTATGGCTATTTGGGATTTTTTATACTTCCATATAAATCTGATGATTTTTTGCTCTATTTCTTTAAAAAATGTCATTGGAATTTTGATGGGAATTGCATTAAATTTGTATGTTGCTTTGGGTAATATAGCCATCTTGATTATATTTATTCTTCCTAACCAAGAACAAGGAATATTCTTCCATCTCATTATATCTTTCTCGATTTCTCTTAACAATGGTTTATAGTTTTCATTATATAAGTCCTTTACATTCTTCGTTATGTTTATTCCTAGGTATTTTATTTTTTTTTGTTGTGAAGGGGATTATTCTTTTGAGTTCGTTCTCAGTTCTTTCATTTTGGCATATAGAAAGGCTATTGACTTCTGTATGTTAATTTTGTATCCTGCGACCTTACTGTATTGGCTTATTGTTTCTAGTAGTCTTTTTGTGGATTCTTTGGGGTTTTCGATGTATAGGATCATATCATCTGCAAAAAAGTGATACCTTTACTTCTTCTTTTCTAATATGGATGCCCTTTATTTCTTTGTCTTGTCTGATTGCTCTGGCTAGAACCTATAGTACCACATTAAATAAGAGTGGAGAGAGTGGACAACCCTGTCTTGTTCCTGATTTAAGGGGGAAAGCCTTCATTTTAGTGCCATTTAATATGTTAGCTGATGGTTTATCATATATGGCCTTCATCATGTTGAGATACTTTCCTTCTATAACCATTTTGTTAAGAGTCTTAAACATAAAATTGTGTTGTATTTTATCGAAAGCCTTTTCTGCATCTATTGATAAGATCATGTGGTTTTTGTTCTTTGTTTTGTTGATATGGTGTATTACGTTAACCGTTTTGCGTATGTTGAACCATCCTTGAGATTCTGGGATGAATCCCACTTGATCATGATGTATTATTTTTTTAATATGTTGTTGTATTCAATTTGCTAGTATTTTGTTTAGTATTTTAGCATCTGTATTCATTAGAGATATTGGTCTGTAGTTTTCTTTTTTTGTGCCATCCTTGCCTGGTTTTGGTATGAGGGTTATGTTGGCCTCATAAAATGTGTTTGGAAGTATTGCTTCTTCTTCACTTTTTTGGAAGACTTTGAGTAGAATAGGAACCAAGTCTTCTTTGAATGTTTGATAAAATTTGCTGGTATAGCCGTCAGGGCCTGGAATTTTATTTTTGGGGAGGTTTTTAATGGTTTTTTCTATTTCTTCTCTACTGATAGGTCTGTTTAGGCTTTCTGCTTCTTCTTGACTCAGTCTAGGAAGGTTGTATTGTTCTAGGAATTTATCCATTTCTTCTAGATTGTTGAATTTAGTGGCATAAAGTTTTTCATAGTATTCTACAATAATTCTTTGTATATCTACGGTGTCCGTGGTGATTTCTCCTCTTTCATTTTGGATTTTGTTTATATGAGTTCTTTCTCTTTTTTCCTTGGTAAGTCTTGTCAAGGGTTTGTCAATTTTGTTGATCTTTTCAAAGAACCAGCTCTTTGTTCTATTAATTTTTTCTCTAGTTTTACTGTTCTCTATTTCATTTATTTCTGCTCTGATTTTTATTATCTCCTTTCTTCGGCTGGTTTTGGGTTGTCTTTGTTCTTCTTTTTCTAGTTCCTTAAGGTGGGAAGTTAAGTGGTTCACTTGGGCTCTCTCTTGTTTGTTCATATATGCCTGAAGTGATATGAACTTCCCTCTTATCACTGCTTTTGCTGCATCCCATAGATTCTGATATGTCGTATTGTCATTTTCATTAGTCTGTATATACCTTTTGATCTCTGCACTTATTTCTTCTTTGATCCATTCATTTTTTAAAAGTATGTTGTTTAGTTTCCACATTTTTGTGGGATTTTTTTCCTCCTTTTTGCAGTTGAATTCTAGTTTTAAGGCTTTATGATCAGAAAATATGCTTGGTACAACTTCGATTTTTCTGAATTTGCTGATGTTGTTTTTGTGGCCCAACATATGGTCAATTCTTGAGAATGATCCATGTACACTGGAGAAAAATGTATATTCAGTCACTTTGGGATGAAATGTCCTGTAGATGTCTATCATATCCAGGTGCTCTAGTGTTTTGTTTAAGGCCACTATATCTTTGTTGATTCTCTGTTTGGATGACCGATCTAGAGCCGTCAGCGGTGTATTGAGTTCTCCAAGTATGATTGTATTTTTGTCAGTATTTGTTTTAAGGTCAATAAGTAGCTGTCTTATATATTTTGGTGCTCCTTGGTTTGGTGCATATATATTAAGAATTGTTATGTCTTCTTCATTCAGTGTCCCCTTAGCCATTATGAAATGGCCATTTTTGTCTCTGAGTACTTTTGTTGTCTTGTAGTCAGCATTATCAGATATGAGTATTGCTACACCTGCTTTTTTTTTGGATGTTATTTGCTTGGAGTATTGTTTTCCAGCCTTTCACTTTGAATTTGTTTTTATCCTTGTTACTTAGATGAGTTTCCTGTAGGCAGCATACAGTTGGATTTTCTTTTTTAATCCATTCTGCTACTCTGTGTCTTTTTATTGGTGAGTTTAATCCGTTTCCATTTAGTGTAATTATTGACACTTGTGAGTTCCCTATTGCCATTTTATAGATTGCTTTCTTTTAGTTTTGTGTCATGTTTGATCCTTCTCTTTTGTTTTTCTATCTTTTGTTTTTATTTGGTTGTATTCCATACATCTTTCCTCTGTTGCTATCTTTTTTATCTCATGTGCTTCTGTGGTGGTTTTTTCAATGGTGGTTACCTTTAAGTAATGAAAAGGGTTCCTACCCTGTTCATTGTAGTGCACTATTTTGTGAGTACTTTTGCACTCCATCGTCCTTTGCTACTGTTAATCTCCATCCTCTCCCCCCTTTCTTTTTGTTGTTGTCACAGTTTAAATTTGGTTTTATTGTGTTCTTCTTGGAGCTTTTACTTGTGGCTTTGTTTTTTTTTGTTCTTTGTTATCTGATTGGAGAACCCCCTTTAGTAATTCCTGGAGTGGGGGTTTTCTGATGATAAATTCCCTTACCTTTTCTGTATCTGTGAATGTTTTTATTTCTCCTTCATATTTGAAGGATAGTTTTGATGGGTATAGTATTCGTGGCTGAAAGTTTCTCTCTTTCAGGACTTTAAATATTGGGGTCCACTCTCTTCTAGCTTGTAGAGTTTCTGCTGAGAAATCTGATGATAATCTAATGGGCCTTCCTTTATATGTTGTATTCTTCTTTTCCCTGGCTGCCTTGAGAATTTTTTCTTTGCCGTTGGTTTGTGCCAATTTCATTATGATGTGCCTTGAAACCTCGGAGTTCTGTTTGCTTCATGAATTTGAGGCTTTAGTTCTTTCCACAGGCTTGGGAAGTTCTCATCTATTATTTGTTTGAGTATGTTCTCCGTTCCATTTTCTCTCTCTTCTCCCTATGATATACCTATTATTCTTATGTTATTCTTTCTTATGGAGTCAGATAATCTTGTAGAGCTATCTCATTTTTTTTAATTTTTGAGTCTCTTTCTTCCTCTCTCTGTTGTGCCTCAAGTTGCTTGCCTTCTATTTCACTAATCCCCTCTTCTATCTGGCCTGTTCTCTTGGCCAAGCTTGTTACCTCGTTTTTCAGCTCATGAATTGAGTTTTTCATCTCTGGTTGATTTGTTTTTATAGTTTCAATTTCCTTGGACATATATTCTTTGTGTTCATTGAGTTGTTTACTGAGCTCCCTAAATTGCCTTTCTGTGTTTTCTTGTATATCTCTGAGTATTTTTAGGATTTCTATCTTGAATTCTCTGTCATTTAGCTCCAAGGTTTCCAATATATTAAATTTTTTCTCCAATGATTTTTCCTCATCTATCTGTGTTACCTCTCTTTCTTTTGTATCCATGATATTCGATTTTCTCTTTCTTAATGGCAACTGAGGGTGGTTTTGTTGATAGTATTAATGAGATTTAATAAAAAATAAAAAGTTAAAAAAATTAAAAATCGAAAAATGTGGTTTTTTTTAAAATTAATAATGAAATAAAGAAAAATAAAATAAAATAAAAATTTTAAAAAAGGAAATTATTTCCGCCCCCCCCTTTTTTTTCCCTCTCCTCTCCTCTTCCCTCTTTCTTGAGAAAATCTTGTGGTGAACTGTGAATTATCTTGTATTTAATAGAACAAACAATGCCTGTAATGGAGGGCCTGAATTGGGGAAAAGTAACAAAGGGGCAAGAAAAAATAATAATAATAAAAAATAAAAATAAAAAATAAAAAAGGGGAGGTATGGACCCACAAAAAGCAAATAATGAAAAAAATTGGATCAAGAATAAAATGATTTGCGTTTAGGTGTTGGTTGACTAAGAGTTATGATGAGAGGAGTAAGAGGGAAACAGGAAAATGGGGGGACAAATTAAAAAATTACTATTGTATTTAGTGGAACAAGAGCTTGATAAAATGGAGAGCCAGGGATGGGAGCACTGCTAGTGAGTTAAAAAGGTAAAGTAAAAACCCCCCAAAATGCCACAAACATAAGTTTGAGTCCCAGATAAAAATTTGTTCATTATTGAGGTTTGAATGAGAGGAGACATAAAGGAGAAAGGAAGAAACTAATATAGAGGGAGAAAAGAAAGAGAGAGAGAGAAAAAAAAGAGGAAACCACTAAAAGAAGAAAAAAAAAAAGAGGAGAGAGAGAGAGAGTTAAGGGTTTTTGGAGTGCAACCCTCATAGAGAGAAAGGAAAAGGAAAGAAAAGATAATGGGAGATGTAACACTTATGGGTAATGTAGTTCAAGGAGAGGAGAGAGTAAGACCGGTAGAGAGTTAAATGACCAAATTGGAGGAGGAAAAAAAAAAATCAAGGATGAAGATAAGAGAAACAAACGAACAAATATAATAAAATGGGATAGGTTATAAATTCTGTGGATTATTCTGATTTTGAGAGGTTATCTTCTTGCTTTTTCTTTTCTCTCCCTCTTCCTGGTCGGTGACTCTGTACCCCGGATTCTGCCTTTTTGGCACGCTCAGGTAGAGGTTTGCAGTTGATAAGTCTCTATGGCGATGTCATGTATTGTGCTTCAGTCTCGTTGGCAGTCGAGGCTCATCAGCATTTATAGGCTCCAACAGTGAGAGAGTCTGTGTTCCTGGAGCCTCTCTCCTAGTCTTTCCTTCCTCAATTAGTAGCCTGATCATCCAGCTATGGGGTTGCTGCTGCCTCTGCCTGGATAGTAAGAGGCTCAAAGAGCTGGCCACTCCCCACTCTATTCCCACTCAGCACAGGGCTCTGGGTAAGGCTCAGTCAGTCAGAGCCGCTAGCATAATCAGGCGGGGTTTCCGCCCACTCAAAGACCTCTGGCTCTGCCACTCTGTCTGGTAACACAGGTGGGCCCCCACTCCCGGGGCGCTTGGAGGAAACTCTCGATCACTATCTGCACGCTAGACCGGAAGTCTCGCCCTCTGAGTGAAACCCCCGCCCGCACTGAAAAGTTCCAGTTTTGGAATTGGCTCTCACTCCGTCCCCGTGTGCAGCTTTTTCAAGGCGCTGGGGCAGCCTGAGACTCTGCCCTAGGCCCACACAAAGGCCCCCGACTCTGCCCCTCCGTGGGACAACACGGGCTCCCACTCGGGAGGTGCTGGGAGGAGTCTCCTGCCCACTCTCCCTGCGCGCAGACCAGGATGTGAGGCCGGAGTCTTGCACTCTGAGTGAAACCCCCCGCCTGCACTGAAAAGTTCTAGTGTTGGGATTAGCTCTTGCTCCCTCCCTGTGTGCGGCTCTCTCTGGGTGCTGGGGCAGCCCGGAGGCTTTCAGCCCACACAAAGGCCCCTGACTCTGCCCCTCTGTGGGATAACATGGGCAGGCACTGCCGAGGCACTAGGAGGAATCTCTTGCTTATTATCTGCGTGTGCCGACCAGGAGATCAGGTAAAATGGCTGCCCCACTTGTCTTTCTTTGTCTGGGTTTGGCGCGAGTGTTAGCTGTATTGCCCGGGTTGTCACAGGAACAGTTTTTCCTCGGCTTGGATCTCCATGCCACAGCCTGGTTCAGCCGTTTGTGCCACGGCCTGGATCTATTCACCCCCTTTGCCCACCTTAGTTTCTATATTCTCAGTTTCCAGTGAAAACCGCCCTGTTTAGGTTAGTAAGGAAGGCGGAGCATTTCTTACTCCCTATTTCCTTCAGGGTTTGGTTATATATTTAGCCAATTTTTCGCTCGATCATACCTTTGGGTGTATTGCGAAACATCTGGAGGCTCCAAGGATAGGTTTTTCTGTTTCTGGTTGAAGATCTTGTTGAGGTTTGGGGGAGATTTATTGGTATCGCTTTCTACTCCGCCATTACTCTGACGTCATCTAGTTTCTAAACATTTTAAAGTTCCAATAAATAAATCCTCAACTCCATTAATTTTTTCTTTTTTCTTTATTCTGTTTTTTGGGGGTTTTGGGTTTGTTTTGTTTTAGCTAGAGAGACAGAGACAAATAGGAACAGAGAGAGATGAAAAGCCTCAACTCGTAGTTGTGGCACTTTATTTGATCATTTATTGCTTCTCATATGTGCCTTGACTAGAGGACTCCAACCAAGCCAGTAACCTCTTCTTTTTTTTTTTTTTTTTTTTACAGAGACAGAGAGAAAGTCAGAGAGAGGGATTGACAGGAACAGACAGAACAGGAACAGAGAGATGAGAAGCATCAATCATTAGTTTTTCGTTGCACATTGCGACACCTTAGTTGTTCATTGATTGCTTTCTCATATGTGCCTTGACCACGGGTCTTCAGCAGACCGAGTGACCCCTTGCTCAAGTCAGCAACATTTGGTCCAAGCTGGTGAGCTTTTGCTCAAACCAGGTGAGCCTGCGCTCAAGCTGGCGACCTTGGGGTCTCGAACCTGGGTCTTCGGCATCCCAGTCCGACGCTCTATCCACTGCTCCACCGCCTGATCAGGCAAGCCAGTAACCTTGTGCTTAAGCCAGCAACCTTGGGCTTCAAGTTGGTGACCTTTGGGCTCAAGCCAGAGACCATGGGGTCATGTCTATGATCCCACACTTAAGCCAGCCACCCGTGCTCAAGCTGGTGAGCCCAAATTCAGGCACAACCTCAGGTTTCGAACCTGAATTCTCAGCATCCCACATCGATGCTCTGTCCACTGTGCCACCTCTTGGTCAGGCTCCATTAAATTCTTATAAATATTCACTATGTTTATGAAAACTGTTAGTTGTCAACTTTTATAAAGTATGCAAACTTGAGCCTTCCCTACCTGCATCACACTCACAGAAGTGTTCTAAAAGGTACAGTACTAAAATGATAAATACATAGCCATGCTCTAAAGGGAGAAGTGTCTGTAAGGAATTAGTGAAATACTTGAAGCATACAGGGTCCTGGTGAAGATAGAAATTGCAGCCCAGGTGCACACAATTAAGTACATCTCTTTAGATGTGAGCTATACCAAATGACTATCAAGCGATGGGAACAAGGAGCTGACCCAGTATGTGGGGTTAGAAGCACTATTTATTGGCAAAATAGCAAGGCGATCTTCTAATTTGATCAAGCACATCTTCTAGAAATACTTTTACAAAACACATGCTTAATGCTGAAGTGTTAAAAAGAATTTCAATTAAAGAAGTAAATACAGTAGTCCCACCCAATCCAAGGTTTGGCTTTTGGCAGTTTTGGTTACCTATGGTCAACCTCAGTCCAAAAATAATAAATGAAAAAGTTCAGAAATAAGCAATTCCTAAATTTTATATTGCACATCATTATGATACGTGTGACGATAGCTCACACCATCTGCTCTGTCCCTCTGGAATGTGGATCATCCCTTTGTCCATGCTGTGTTTGCTCCCTGCCCATTAATCACTTAGTAGTTGTCTCAGCTGCCTTGATATTGCAGTGTTTGTACTCAAGTAACCCTTATTTTACTTAATAACAGCCCCAAAGTGCAGGAATAATGATGCTGACAGTTTGAATAGGCCAAAGAGTAGCCGTAAAATGCTTCCTTTAAGTGAAAATATAAATATAAAGTTCTCAATTTAATAAGGAAAGAAAAAAATAATATACTGAGCTCATTAAGATCTACAGTAACAAAAAATCTTATATCTGTGAAATTGTGAAGAGGGGAAAAAAAGTGTGTGCTAGTTTTGCTATCACATGTTAAACTGTAAAAATTACGACCATAATGTGTAAGTACTTAGTTAAGATAGAAAGGGCATTAAATGTGTAGGTGAAAGTCATGAACAGAAAAGATGATAGATAGATGATAGATTAGATGATGATAGATAGATTATAGATAGATAGATAATAGATATATAATGATGATGATGATAGATTGATAGATGATGATGATGATAGATTATAGATAGATAGATGATAGATAGATAGATAGATAGATAGATAGATAGATAGATAGATAGATAGACAGACAGGTAGACAGTTGTATTTGGTACTATCTGCAGTTTCAGACATCCAATGGGCCTCTTGGAACACATCCGCCACAGATAAGGGAAAACTGGTGTAAAACAACTTTGGCTGCTCTTTTCACTATATACAGCATTGTTCATGAAATAAAAAAGAGAAAAGAAATTAAAATGGAAATAAATAGATAAAACTATTACTATTGGCAGTGATATAATCATCAATTTAGAGAATCAACTGAGAAATTTTAGAATTACAGTCTAGCAAGGTGGTTAGACAAAGGTCAACATAGTAGCTTCGTAGCTCTCAAACATAGTATCTAACTAGAGAAGTGTAATTTTTAAAAAATCTAACAATGGTAATAAAAAGTACAATGTACCTAGGAATAAACTTAACCAAAAATATACAAAACCAGTACATATAAAATTATAAATTTTACTGAAGGCATTAAATAAGGCCTGAATAAATAGAAAGATAAATAAGATTGAAGAACAAGAAAACTCAATGCCTCTTAAATGTTTGTATCTCAGTTGTTCTATATTCAGGTTTTTTTTTTTACTCTACATATGTAATCTCCATTAAGTGAAGTTATTCTACAACCACCACTCCTTTGCCAATAATTCCAAAATTTTTACCTCCAAACCTTTCTCATAAGCTCATTAAACAAATATTTTTCAAGCATCCACTATGTATGTCTCAGGCACTTGAAGAAATTACAATGCATGTGTTAACTATCCACCTGGTATTTGTATTGGATGTCCTTATATATAACTTGTTCAAAATGAAATTCATTAAATAATCCTATATCAATTAAGATTAGGTTTGGGTGCCCTGGCCGGTTGGCTCAGCAGTAGAGCGTCGGCCTGGCGTACGGGGGACCCAGGTTCGATTCCCGGCCAGGGCACATAGGAAAAGTGCCCATTTGCTTCTCCACCCCCCCTCCTTCCTCTCTGTCTCTCTCTTCCCCTCCCTCAGCCAAGGCTCCATTGGAGCAAAGATGGCCCGGGCGCTGGGGATGGCTCCTTGGCCTCTGCCCCAGGCGCTAGAATGGCTCTGGTCGCGGCAGAGCCACGCCCCGGAGGGGCAGAGCATCGCCCCTGGTGGTTGTGCCGGGTGGATCCCGCGGTCAGGCGCATGCAGGAGTCTGTCTGACTGTCTCTCCCCGTTTCCAGCTTCAGAAAAATACAAAAAAAAAAAAAAAAGATTAGGTTTGGCTGCAGAGGAAAATTTCTAAACAAGATGTAGGTTTCATTTCTTTAATATTAAAGACATCAGAAAGGAAGTAGTCCAGGACTAGTATGATGTCTCCATAGCCACCTGACCCTTTTTAATCTTTCTGGTTCACCATCACCAGTGAATGGCTTCCATCTGCATGGTTGTCTTTTTTTATTTTTCCCCAAGATGGCTACTAGACCTCTAGTCATCATATCCTTATATCCACATTCCAGGCCAAATAGAAATAAAGGAGGGGTAAGTGTTGTTTAATCTCTTTTAAGGAAACTTCCCATATGTTTAATGTCATTGATCAGAATTTAGTAACATAGCCATTTATACTGACAAGGAAGCCTGGAAAATACAATGTTTACTGAGACCTCAAAAAAAAGTGGAATTCTGTTGCTAAAGAAGAAAAGAGAGAATTGATTTTGATAAGTAACTGACAGACATAACAAAAAGTGGTAATACTGGTTGTCTCTGGAAGAAAATTAAGAATCTTTTCATTGTATATTCTTCTATGCTTCTTACATTTTTTCTGGAATTATGAACTATTTATTAAAAATAAATATTTTTACGTTGAATTCATTTTCCTTCATGAACCCACCCATTCAATTACATAAAATTTTTCTTTTGGATAAAGTATCCATATTTTTTGCTTCAATATTTATATCTCACAAAGCACCAAATCAAGTCAATTTTATCACAGGACTGATCTGTACTTCTAATCTCTTTCTCCTTCCTTATTGCCATGACTATTTCAAGACGTCAAAATGTCACAACTACTGCAATGGCCTATTGTTTCGTCTCTCCCGCATTAATTGTTCCCAATTCCTGTCTACCTCCAAAACCACTACTACAGTTATTATTTGAAAGAATCTCTACACAATTGTTCGATATTACCTCTGTGCCTTCACTGAGTCTGTACGGATGCCAACAGGAATGCCCTTTCTCATCAAGATTGAAGCTGCCACAGGAAGAGAAAAGGCTAAGGGCTCCAATTTAAGTTTAACTGGAAAAATTTATTCTTCCTCCATCAGCAAAATTTTACAATAAGTTGAAGACTTTGAATAATGTTTGGTCCAATTTAAAATATTGTAACATTTTAAATTTTTTTAATTAATTTTCCTTTTTACTTTGCTCATCAACTAAAACCTCTATTACTATTAAATAATATTAATACATCTTTAAATTTAACTTAGTATGTGGAAACTAAATTTTCCTTTTTTTATTGTGGCAGAGACAGAGAGAGTCAGAGAGAGGGACAGATAGGGACAGATAGACAGGAAGGGAGAGAGATGAGAAACATCAATTCTTCGTTGCGGTTCCTTAGTTGTCCATTGATTGATTTCTCACATGTGCCTTGACCAGGGAGATACAGCAGACCGAGTGACCTCTTGCTCAAGCCAGCAACCTTGGGCTCAAGCTGGTGAGCCTTGCTCAAACTCGACGAGCTCGTGCTTAAGCTGGCAACCTCAGGGTCTCGAAACTGGGTCCTCTGCATCCCAGTCTGACGCTCTATCCACTGCGCCACCGCAGAGTCAGGCTATTTTACATTTTTAATTATAAATTTAGTAAGCTTTGAACATAATATTATGAGAATCAATCAACTACTTAATTAGATACTTCAGATTTATGAGGCTATCACTGTATTTAGCCAAGTTCTCTTATATATGATGGTAATAGCAAACACTTATACAGTGCTGTTACATATCAAAAACTATACACAAGTCTATAACAAATATTTAAATTTTATTTTCAACACACATATCAATACTAATATTTTTATTGTTTTAACCCCTCCACACTTAATGTTAACTTTTTCCTCAGCTAAGGAAGCAAGTCATTAATAAAGATAGTTTTCATCTAGTTAAAGTTATTTATTTCAAAAGATTTCATCAAAGCAACAGGAGATTCAGGCATCTAAAGCAATTCTCACAATTGATAAAGAAAACTACAATATCATGCTAAGTAATTTAGAATGACCTTCTCAATATTCTTCATCTTTTTTTTAATTTATTGATTGATTTTAAAGAGGAAGAGGGAGAAAGACAGACAGACAGAAACATCTGTTTCTATAAGTGCCCTGACATAGGATCGAGATCAAGACCACAACCTTCATATTTGAGGATGACGCTCTAACCAACTGAGCTATCAGTATTCTTGACATTACCAATAACCAAAGATTTAAAGCAAGACACAGATGAAGTTATTGTTGGTGACCCTGTTAGAATTCACTAAGCTCTATGAAATAATTGCCCACATCAAAGGTATTAAAGCCTGAGAGAACAAATAAATGATTGGTTTTATAGGTCTCAGGTCCATATCCTTGATTCAAAGTTATATAAGCACTCTCTGATTCTTTTGTCTACACTCAGAATCTGTAATTGCCATTAGAATTCTTCACCTGATTAGATTTTAGACTCTTATGATTAGTCAATGCATTTCTCATTTTAATTCAAAATACAGCAATAAGCTGCCAAGAGGAAAAAATCAAACACAAACATTAGAGGAATTGCATGACCCAGTCCCTTCATGGTGTTTCTAAGCCTGGAAATTTATAGTATGATTAAAACAACTAAGCCATTGAAAAAAACAACATGTGACCAGCTAAGCCTCAGCAATACCCATCTGTTACTCCTCTACACATAACAAGAATGATAGTGCACTCTGGTTTCCCCATTGCCACAGTAGCTATTAGAAAAATATAATTAAACTAAATTTTCTCCTTATCCAGAAGTCCTACCCACAAGGTAGTAAGTAGAGAAAGAATACACTTTTGTGGCCAAATGAGCCTTAAATCAGAATGTAAGGTGCATCACAAGCTATCCATTAAGAGATTGCCAAGACAGGAAGAAATCTCACTTTTTTATCTAGCCAAGCAAATAAAAACCAGTATATAGATGTTTTGAAGATAAATAATAACTAGCCCTCAATTAAGATTTGGCAAGACCATTTTTATATACACATAATTCATGTTAAACTTTTTTTTGTTAAAATTTTTTTAAAAGACTTTATTTATTTCATTTTTAGAGAAGAGAGAGAGAGAGAGAGTGAGAGAGAGGAGGAGGAGATAGCATCAATTCCCATATGTGCCTTGACCAGGCAAGCCCAGGATTTCGAACCAGTAACCTCAGCATTCCAGGTTGTTGCTTTAACCAATTGCGCCACCACAGGTCAGGCTAAACCTTTTAATTAGAGCGATCATCTGTGTTAGTTAAATTGGCTTTAGGACTGGGGGCATTACAATACCTGACTTTAAACTATATTATAGGGCCACGATAATCAAAACAGCATGGTATTGGCAGAAAAATAGACACTCAGACCAATGGGACAGAATAGAAAGCCCAGAAATAAAACCACATATATATGGTCAAATAATCTTTGATAAAGGGGCCAACAACACACAATGGAGAAAAGAAAGCCTCTTCAACAAATGGTGTTGGGAAAACTGGAAAGCCACATGCAAAAGAATGAAACTCGACTACAGCCTGTCCCCGTGTACTAAAATTAATTTAAAATGGATCAAAGACCTAAATATAAGACCTGAAACAATAAAGTACATAGAAGAAGACATAGGTACTAAACTCATGGACCTGGGTTTTAAAGAACATTTTATGAACCTGACTCCAATGGCAAGAGAAGTGAAGACAAAGATAAATGAATGGGACTACATCAGAATAAAAAGTTTTTGCTCAGCAAGAGAAACTGATATCAAAATAAACAGACAGCCATCTAAATGGGAAATGATATTTTCAAACAACAGCTCAGATAAGGGCCTAATATCCAAAATATACAAAGAACTCATAAAACTCAACAACAAACAAACAAACAATCCAATAAAAAAATGGGAAGAGGACATGAACAGACACTTCTCCCAGGAAGAAATACAAATGGCCAACAGATATATGAAAAATGCTCAGCTTCATTAGTTATTAGAGAAATGCAAATCAAAACTACAATGAGATACCACCTCACACCTGTTAGATTAGCTATTATCAACAAGACGGGTAATAGCAAATATTGGAGAGGCTGCGGAGAAAAGGGAACTCTCATTCACTGTTTGTGGAACTGTAAAGTAGTACAACCATTATGGAGGAAAGTATGGTGGTTCCTCAAAAAACTGCAAATAGAACTACCTTATGACCCAGCAATCCCTCTACTGGGTATATACCCCAAAACCTCAGAAACATTGATACGTAAAGACACATGTAGCCCCATGTTCATTGCAGCACTGTTCGCAGTGGCCAAGACATGGAAACAACCAAAAAGCCCTTCAATAGAGGACTGGATAAAGAAGATGTGGCACATATACACTATAGAATACTACTCAGCCATAAGAAATGATGACATCAGATCATTTACAGCAAAATGGTGGGATCTTGATAACATTATACGGAGTGAAATAAGTAAATCAGAAAAAAACAAGAACTACATGATTCCATACATTGGTGGAACATAAAAACGAGACTAAGAGACATGGACAAGAGTGTGGTGGTTACCAGGGGTGGGGGGAGGGAGGACGCAGGAGGGAGGGAGGAAGAGAGTTAGGGGGAGGGGGAGGGGCACAGAGAAAACTAGATAGAGGGTGACTGAAGACAATCTGTCTCTGGGCAAGGGGTATGCAACATAATTTAATGACAAGATAACCTGGACATGTTTTCTTTGAATATATGTACCATGATTTATTAATGTCATCCCATTAACATTAATAAAAATTTATTTTTAAAAAAATAAATAAATTGGCTTTAGGAAGCAGAAAAACAGATTTCTCAAATATTTATGATAGAAGGTATTTTTGCAACTTTGAGCAAGGTACCCAAAGTTAGGCTACTACTCTCCCACAGAAACTAGGAGAAAGAGGTGCTATCATTCTTAATTTTGCATTTCAAAAAGATGGCTCCCAGGTTCTTGAGAAAGACATTCCTGGATCATATAGCCTACAAAAGGCCTCCCTAGTTTTCAAAAGGATTTCAATGAATTTCAAAGAGAAGAGAAAGTATGTACAAATAGTTTTCTAAAGTAAATGTTCTAATAAAAATAAAAGAAGGGAATTGCTTCTTTAATTTTTAACAGGTATAATTAAGCTTCTTATTTTTTATTTTTATTTGTCCTTACAAAGCCTAAAATCATTCTGATTTTTCAACGAAGTACTATTGGCATGTTTGATGAAATAATTCTAGTTAACATAAGACTACCAGGCATAATAGTATAGAACTAGTTCTAGGCAACAAATATTTGTAGAACCTGAAGTTATTGAAAGAACCTAAATCTTGCCCTGGCTGGATAGCTTGGTTGGTTAAAGCATCATCCTGAAGAACAGAGGATGCTGGTTGGATCCTTGGTCAGGGCACATACAGGAACAGATTGATGTTCCTGTCTCTCTCTCTTTCTTTCTTCTTCTCCCTCTTCCTTTCACTTTCTGTCTCTAAAATCAATAAGATAAACATTAAAAAAAATAAAAGAGAAAGAAACTTTCTCCCAAGACCTACACAGATGTTTCCTCCATATAAAATGCTTCCCCCTTTAAGAACCACTATTAGGTTCCTCCTCTTCTTCTGACACTGATGTCCTATGCCATTTGTTTGCCAAGCACACACCAGCTGTCCATCTCTGGGGTGCCAGGGATTCTTCTATCAGAGTCTTCTAATTACTATATTCTCTGAATCCTCAGTAAGACACATCCTATAAAAGATAGATTTAAAATATCCAGCATAATTTTCAAAGAAATTCTCTTCAATGACACAAGTAGACTAAAAACTTCTTCCCAAGGAAAGTCTATTTTACTAAGAGTAATCCTTCCATTGACCAGGCCTTAACTGGAAATAGACTAAAATGGAGTAACTTATTCTTCAGAGCAAACTTCCATTGCTCAGGGCTAGAGGGCAGAGAATTATTTTTATTAGAAGTAAATATTTCTTTTGTGCCTGACCAGGCAGTGGCACAATGGACAGAGCATTCACCTGGTACACAGAGGAACCAGATTCAAAACCCCAAGGTCACCAGCTTGAGTATGGGCTCATCTGGCTTGAGCATAGGCTCACCAGCTTGAGTGCGGGGTTGCTGGCTTGAGCATGGGATTGTAGACATGACCCCATGGTAACTGGCTTGAAACCCAAGGTCAGTGACTTGAGCAAGGGGTCACTGGTTCAGCTGGAGCATCCTAGTCAAGGCACATATGAGAAAACAATGAACAACTAAAGTGCCACAACTATGAGTTGATGCTTATCATTTCTCTCCCTTCCTGTCTGTCTGTCTCTCTCTCTCTCTCTCTCACTAAATAATAAAAATTAAAAATGAAGTAAATATTTATTTTATAGCAAAGGCATTGTGAAGAAACCAACATTTACATGTGCATAACTGTAAGCAATTTTTTCACCTTGTTAAATGATCTTTTATTTTTACAGATTAAAGTATTTATTTCCTCCAAAAAGTCCTTGGAATGCTGTGATTCACACAGGCATATTATGTGTTTATTGAACTACACACTTTGTTCACAGAGCTCAGGGTCTCAAGAATATTGGTTTATGTGGAAAGCTAACCTCCAAACAACCAATTTTTAAAAGATTTAACTAAAAACATAAAAGTTTTATGAATAAAAATTTTACTGTGTTTGAATTGAGAGACTTTTGTGTGTGAATTACTTAAGAGGCTTCTGTGAAGCATATTTGCTGACATGAAAAGATATGTGAAACATATTGACTAAAACTACAAAATAGAAAGTAGAATGCTCACTCTAATGCTGTTTTTTATGAGTATGGAGAAGTCAAAATGCCTGAAAAGTTATCTGCTAAAATGAATTTGACACCCAAATCTAGCCCTTAAAAGTTGTGTGACCTTGAAGCAGTCCCTTGATCTGAATTTGTTTTTCTCTCCAAAATATAAGTAAACAAAGACTACAATCAGAAAAGGTCATTAGTGTTGGAACCAGTTTGTGTGGGAAGTGTGTTTGTAATTTACTTTTCTTCTGTGACTTGTACATGGCTATTAGGAAAGGCTCAATAAATGTTGCGTTGAAATGAATTTAGTTGGATTGGATGGATGCAAATTCTGTTAGCCATTTTACATTAAACCAGATAACATAGCCAAAGCCCTTTGCATAGTGCCTGACACATGGAAAGTGATTAATAAACTCTAGTGATGATTATCATCATCATTATTAATCTTATAATGACATAACCCATAAAAATGTGTCAGACTAAAATCATTGCAAAATTTCCAAAGGAGTTTGAAAATACTAAAAGGCAAGATGTCTTAGGCTGGTCCCCAGAATAAAGCATGGCTTCAATGAAACCTAGCATCTTGAAGGCCTGAAAAAAATAAAAAAATTAAAACTCACCTGTTATTAAACTCACCTGTTATCTACATTCATTCTTCCTGAATTCAAGACTTAAATTGCTTGGAGCCAAAGTATTTTAATAAGGATTATCTATATATTGAGGATTTTCTATAAAGTCACAAATCAGCAAAAGCTTTTCAAATGAACTTTGGAATGATGTGTTTCCAAGGTGCAGAAAGCAAGAATATCTGCAAATAAAATTCAACAGGTAAGATGTTTATTTACTCTCTTTGTAATCTGTTCACATTCTTGGCTGTCAGTTAATGGGAGAGGGGGGGAAAAAGTATGATGGATAAATCCTGAAAGTTCAGGTTTGCTTGAGACAGACAAAGCAAAATATGCAAACTCTAGTGAGATTTCAGGAATGTTCATATAATAAAACAATGTAAAAAGTTGAATCTCTAGGCAGAAAGAGGGAAAAAAAGACACAAGCCCAGTGTAAACCCAAATATTGTTATTGCGGGCTATAAAAAGTGGCCTTCCTCTGTAGCTGTTCTCAGGCTTTCATACAACTACAAAGGAGTCACTTCATTATGTTTCCATGGAGAATTAACTCATCCTTTTGTGACCCTTAATTCCATATTCGAACTCACTTAGAAATTATATAAAGAAGGAAATAACTACTTTACAGAATTGGGGAGGGGGACGATGTTTGAACAATCAAAACTCCTTCATGGGCTATCAAAAGAGAAGTCCTTTAAAATCCCTTAAAAACCATATGGATGCTGTAAAAGTTCTAATGAACAAGAAGGAGTATTCCAATTCTACCAAAAATCTCACTATGAGAGTGAAAAATAACATAAAAGGAATAATGCATTTTTTTAATCACTGGGAAAAAAGTAACGATAAAAAATAATGAGCCCGACCAGGTGGTGGCACAGTGTATAGAGCGTTGGACTGGGATACGGAAGACCCAGGTTTGAGACCCCGAGGTCACAAGCTTGAGCACAGGCTCATCTGGTTTGAGCAAAAGCTCACCAGTTTGGACCCAAGGTCGCTGTCTCGAGCAAGGGGTTACTCAGTCTGCTGAAGGCCCGCGGTCAAGGCACATATGAGAAAGCAATCAATGAACAACTAAGGTGTCACGACAAAAAACTGATGATTGATACTTCTCATCTCTCTCCATTCCTGTCTGTCTGTCCCTATCTATCCCTCTCTCTGACTCTCTCTGTTTCTGTAAAAAAAAGAAAAAAAGAAAAAAAAAAAGACAATATCTATTTAATAACTACCATATACAAATCATGGTGCTCATATTGCTTTAATTTCAAAAAATAAACATTATTTGACTGTTTCTCTGAAGGAAATGTCAACTCATATATACTAATATCATTTGCTCTGATAAACAAACCCCAAATCCCTATAGCTTAACACAGTAAAAGTTTATATCTATCTTATATCACAGTTCAATACAGGCATATTGGTTGAGCAATCTTCCATGTGGTCATACTGGGATTCAGGCACTTTCTGTCTTGTAAGAGTAATTGTAAAGCCAGTAGCTGCAGCCACCATCACAGCCGCCTGCCCTGTGCAGGTTGGCATTTGACTCGAACAGACGGTAAAGAAACAACAGAGCCAAGAACTGGTGGGCCATTACCTTTAATCCTAGCTCACTCCCAGCAGGCAAGAAATACACAGAGTAGGAAAACACTTCCCTTTCCATTTCCGGGCTCCCAAAGCCACTGACTCATCCGAGTTTCCTAGAATCAAAGGTTTCTACCTCACCAGCCTTATTCACCTCTGTTCCCCATCTACTTCTCTCTGCACAAACTGGCTTCTCCTTCAGCACTCCGCCATCTTGGCTGCCTCTCCTCTGCAATGCTAATGGCAGGAACTGAGAGAGGGAGAGAGGAAGAGAGGAAGAGAGGGAGAGGGGGAGGGGGGGAGGGGGAGAGAGAGAGGGAGAGCGAGAGCGAGAGGGAGAGGGAGAGGGAGAGGGAGAGGGAGAGGGAGAGGGAGAGGGAGAGGGAACCCCCAGTCTGCCTTATTTTATAGTGTAGAAATTAAAACCTTTAAGTCAATATACAAATAAGAAATCTCTGATACAAAGCCACTTATCTGAGGCATTAATGGAATTCCTGATAAGAGTGCACCACCATGCCTGCCCAGGTGGTGGCGCAGTGGATGGAGCGTCGAACTGGGATGCGGAAGGACCCAGGTTCGAGACCCCAAGGTCGCCAGCTTGAGCGCAGGCTCATCTGGCTTGAGCAAAGAGCTCACCAGCTTGGACCTAAGGTCGCTGGCTCCAGCAGGGGGTTACTCGGTCTGCTGAAGGCCCACGGTCAAGGCACATGTGAGAAAGCAATCAATGAACAACTAAGAAGTCGCAACGCGCAACAAGAAACTGATGATTGATGCTTCTCATCTCTCTCCGTTCCTGTCTGTCTGTCCCTGTCTATCTCTGCCTCTGTGTAAAAAAAAAAAAAAAAAAAAAAAAAAAAAAGAGTGCACCACCTCACATCATGCAACAGTCAAGGGTGTGGGGAAAAGCTCAGTTTTGAGAAGATCTTAGTATTAGAAGGATGTTAAAAAGATCTTAGAATTAAAAGGGTGGAAAAGCTTAGTCTTAAAACTAAGCCTTAGGCTATAAGGACCTTGCCAGTTTACAGCCTGCCTCCCACACCCAATGCAAACTATAAGCGAGCAAACATATATATCATATTTACAAACTTATTTGACTAACAGTAACATACCCCAGATCCTCAGAATCTATGAATCACATCATTTTCACTCATGTTTCATTACCAGAACTCAGTCACATCTAATTACAAGGGAAGCTATAAAATAAGACCTTCTGCTCACAGGAATATGAAACAGAAAGAACCTTTTTTCTGGCATCAAGTAGTTCGTTTACAGTCACAGAACTAGTGGTCTTTGCCCTATGCAACTTAAAGTCTGTAAAGACAGACATTAATTACACACAAAAGTAATGTTGCAACCATAGGAGCACAATAAAATAAAATGACAAGTGCAATTAAGGTTTGTGAAGGAGGCTGGGGGGTGGGGGAGTAACATTTGAATGATATCCAAAAGATGAATGGAAGAGAGTTCTATGTAGAGGAAGCAACCTCATGAATATAAGAAAACTTAAACAAGACCTTGTGGTTAAAGGGGAGAGAAAACAAAAAAGAGTAGAGCGATATTGGGCCTGGTAGGTCGTGTTGACTAATGCTGCCTTTATCTTCAAAGTCAGAGTTTTGAGCAGGAAGTTGAATTAATTGGACTTGTTAGTTGAAAGCACTAGTCTAATGCATTGCAAAGAATGGATTCATGATAGTGTCCAGTGGATGCACAGAAACCATTTAGAGCTATTGTATCTGTTCAAATGAGATAATGGTAGTTTGGAAGAGCAGTGATGGGGGAAAAAATGGAAAAGGGTAAAAGGATTTGAGAAACATTTAGGAATGAACTGTAATAACAGATATTTGAGAATACTTTCTTAACCCATTGTTGGGCAGATAAAATGTATTATGCTCACTTTGTTAAAGAGGCCGTTGCCCAGGTGATATTAATGTGTGTTGAGAATTGTTGTAGCCTGAGGCTTGGTTTTGGGATTAAGCCTGTCTCAGCCTTTTTGGTGTGAGGTGGTACAATCCTATCATGCCTCATAGAAGTGATTTTGTATTACAGACTTCCCCATTATGTATATTGGATTAAGGGTTTGGATTTCTACACTATAAAATGGGAACAGAGCGGGAGTTTGCTTTCTTGGTTCCTGAGGTTAGCATGAGAGAGCAGAGAGAATAGAGCCAGCAGCGGGAGGAGGCCACGTGGAGAAGGCCAGGAAAAGCAGCCAAGATGGCGGAGTACTGAGTGAGATGCCAGTTTGTACAGAGTTTGTATCTGGGATAAGGGAAGGAAATGGGGAACTGAGGAGAATAAGGCTGTTGAGCTAGAAACCTTTGATTCTAGGAAACTCGGATAAATCAGTAGCTTTGTGAGCACTGAATGTGACTGGGTTTTGGAGCCCAGTGTGTATTTTTACTTGCCTGCCGGGTGCAAGCTAGATTAAAGACTATGGCCCACCAGTTTTTGGCTCCATGGTTTCTTTACCGACTGTCCGAATCCAATGCAAACCTGCATGGGCTGGGCTCCTGATAGTGGCCCTGGCCTTGGCTCCTGGCTTTACACCCATCAACATTAAAAGTAGCTTTACTCAGAATTTATTAAGATATCACTCATATAAAATAGAAATAATTATATGTTATTTTAGAATCAGAAGCTATCATGATTTTTTAAGTAAAAATAAAATATTAAATAGTGTAAGGCCAGTAGCCATGACTGTCACTATCAAAGCAGCCACCTGGCCCATGCAGGTTCCCATTGGATTCGGGCAAATGGTAAAGAAACGGCGGAGTCGGAGGATGGTGGGCCATCCTATTTATTGGTATCTCACCAAGACAGGCAAACCACAAAAGAAGACAAGGGAAAAGCAGGAAACCAGCTTGTCCCATGAAGGGCAAGCCCCTGCAATCGTGATAGCAGGAACTGAGTGAGCCAGCTCCTGGTCTGTCCCACTTTATAGTGTAGAAAACCAAAATCCTTTAATCCAATATACAAACAAGGAAGTCTCTGATACAAAGTCACTTATCCAAGGCATAATTGGATTCCTCATGAGAGTGCACCACCCAGATCATACAATCAGTCAAGGGTGTGGGGAAAAGCTTAGTCCTAAAACCAAACCTTAGGCTACAACAACCTGGCCTGCTTATAGCCTGTCCCCCACACCCAATGTAAGTCACAAGCGAGCAAACATATATATCATATTTACAAACTTATTTGACCAACAAATAGCTTTACTCCTTACAAGTCCCTCTCTTGTTTGTGTTTCTTTTAAATATAAAATTAGATTCCCCTATTCTCAGTCCCCCTTCCTCTTTTTTCATAAGACTCTAACTTATTTTTTTATTTTCTTTGAATGTAGGAAGTTCATGGTGGTCCAAAAACATTTTCTAAATTTACTTGAGAAGAAAACATTTTTTAGTTACATCTGAATGTTCTAGACAGTTAAAATGGGACAATTTGTGGATAGATAATTGGATGGGTAGAAAATTTCTCTAATGTTGTTGTGATTACTGAAATTAAATTTATTATATGACATGTCCTTCTAAATAAACACTGCAATGTCCTGAAGAACAGTGTTTTTATCTTGTCTTGGCAATGGACATACATTAGTCATTTTCAGGTCACAGCCATGTGATTCAGAAGTGTTCTGTGTTTGATTAGACTTTTATATTAACAACCAGAATTACCTAATGATTTTTTAATTTTTAAGTTATGTTTTCTTCTACAAAAGAAATGCATGCTTATTAAATAAAGTTTAGAAAATATGAGAAAATATATTATGTTCCTTTTAGGTTATTTCTAATTTTTGCTCTAAAAATAATGTAATAAATCTCTCTAGGGAGATAAGTCTTTGTGTTTCTACATTGATTAATTTTCTTTCTTTTTAGTGAGGGGGGGAAAGAGAAAGAGAGAAAGGGACAGACAGGGACAGACAGGCAGGAAGGGAGAGAGATGAGAAAGATGAGAAGCATCAATTCTTCATTGTGGCACCTTAGTTGTTCATTGACTGCTTTCTCATATGTGCCTTGCCTAGAGGGCTACTGCAGAGTCAATGATCCCTTGCTCAAGCCAGCAACCTTGGGCTCAAGCCAGTGACCTTGGGCTTCAAGCCAGCAACCATGGAGCTGTGTCTATGAACCCATGTTCAAGCTGACTACCCATGCCGAAGCTGGTGAGCCTGTGCTCGAGTCAGATGAGCCCACACTCAAACTAGTGATCTTGGGTTTCAAACCTAAGATCTCAGTGTCTGAGGCCAATACTCTATACACTGCACCACCACTTGGTCAGTCTGATTAATTTCTTGAATTCCAAGCAATCGAATTATTACATCAGACTGTTTTTACATATTCTCAAATTGCCATTTAAAAAAAAAGTTATGCCAATGAAGATATATAGCAGCAGAATAAAATAATAGCCCACTCTTGTGTAGTAAGGTACCAGAGAACAGTAAAACATAATATTGGCAACGCCATTTTAAAGAGGAAAAGTCAGGCTTTCTGTCCTGTCCTTTCTTTGGAAAATGGAGGGAAAAGGATATAGACATTTCCTGACTTACAAGGACAACTAGGGTCATTTGTTTTTAAGTTCTCTGAAAGAATTAAGGTTATCTGAAGAACTCCCTTCCCCTTTCAATAAGAGGCAAAATTTACATACCACCCTACACTGATTTTAGCTCTTTGTCCCTTCCTGGAATCCTGAGATTAATGTGTACCTCTAGGCAAAGGAGGAGAGATAGATACTAAAAGGTTTATGAATGTCTTTGATTGTATTACCTTATAAGTTTTAACGTTTTTTGTAAATCCCCTAGACAAATGTTATATTGTTAATGATTCTGTCATGCTGTCATGCCCCCCAACATGTGTGTGGTCAAAAGGTATATATCCAGCCTCTCAGATGTATTTGGTGCGCACGATTTGGGTCTGTAAATGCCCTGTGTCAGCCATATGTGACTGGCATATTTAATAAATCTCCTCCTTTAATAAAACCTTTCAAAATTCATCTGGATTTGGTGTCTCTATGTAAACCTGCTGAAGTGAGGTTCGGTACTTTTCAGAATCTGGGGTACAGTACTTTACAACACTTGAAAGCATGGAATATGATCTTTGCTCAGTATCTGCCAATTTGAACTATGAAGAGTAATAATATATTTTATTGTTTAAATTTTTTTTAGATTTATTAATTTTAGAGAGAGGAGAAGAGAGAAAGGCAAGGGGGAGAAGCAGAAAGCATCAAATCATAGCATGTACCTTGACAAGTATAAAGCCAGTAGCCAGGGCCACTATCACAGCAGCCCGGCCCATGCAGGTTCGCATTGGATTCGGACAGTCGGTAAAGAAACAACAGTGCCAAAAACTGATGGGCTGTCATCTTTAATTCTAGCTTGCACCTGGCAGGCAAGTAAAAACACACACTGGGCTCCAAAACCCACTCACATTCAGTGCTCGCAAAGCTACTGACTTATCCAAGTTTCCTAGAATCAAAGGTTTCTAGCTCACCAGACTTATTCACCTCTGTTCCCCATCTCCTTCCTTCTCCCTGCACAAACTCTGCACTAACTGGCTTCTCACTCAACACTCCACCATCTTGGCTGCCTCTCCTGGCCTCCTCCATGTGGCCTTTCTCTGCTCTCTGCTCTCTAATGCTAATCTCAGGAACCAAGAGAGCAAGCTCCTGTTCTGCCCCCATTTTATAGTGTAGATTCATAACCTTTAATCCAATATACAAAATAGAGAAGTTTCTAATACAAAGTCACTTATCTGGGACATGATGGGATTATACCACCCCACATCAATATGGGTAAGAAAGGCTTAATCCGAAAACCAAGCTCCAGGCTACAAGGATCCTGCCTGCCCACAGCCCACAGAGACACACATTAATATCACCTGGGCAACGGCCTCCACGTGGGCAGCGTCATCTTTAACAAAGTGAGCATAATACATTTTATCTGCCCAACAACAGGGCAAGCTTGGGGCTTCCAACCAGTGACCTCGGTGTTCCAGGTTGATGCCTTTTCCACTGTGATACCACAAGTCAGGCTCATTGTTTAAACTTTAATTTCTTTGGTCCTGTTGGGTGGTTTAGCTGATAAGAACATTGTTCTGATGTGCAGAGGTTACTGGTTCAATCTCCAGTCAGGGCACATACAGGAACAGATTGATGTTCCTATCTCTCTATCTACCCCTTCTTCACTTGCTAAAATTAATAAGTAAAAATTTAAATAATTTTAAACTTCTTTGAATGCTAATGAAGTTCAATTATTGCAGGAATCAAAGGAGGACAAAAATGCCTAGGCAATTTGATGACAGAAGTAGGATTTATTTAGCCAGCGGAGCTGCTTGACCCCAAAAGAGGCAACAAAACACATGCTCCCCAAAGTTAGATTTCTTACATCTCATATACCTTTACAGCTTTAGCTTTCATGTAAGAAATACCTGATTTCTATGACTTCTTTGTTTGCAGGTGTAAGATCAGTGTCCGCTGTCATCATGGCCATTAACATGCAGGTTCTTATCAAATTCGGGCAGATGGTAAAGAAATAGTGAAGCCAAAAAATGGTGGGTCATTCCTTGATTAAAGTCTCGCACCGGTCGACGAGCAAACACACAGGGCTCCCAAAGCCCTAATGCATTCTCTGGTTCCACAACCAGGAGAACCTTCTCTGGTTCCTCCTAGAATCAAAGGCCTCACTGTTGGGCAGATAAAATGTATTATGCTCACTTTGTTAAAGAAGGTGCTGCCCACGTGGAAGCCCATAGCCCAGGTGATAATATTAATTGCCCTTCTTGCTTGGGATGGGCATGATTATATTAATGTGTGTTGGGGGTGGGCTGTGGGCAGGCAGGATCCTTGTAGCCTGGGGTTTGGTTTTGGGACTGTTTCCCACCCTTTTTGATATAGGGTGGTGCACTCTCATGAGGAATCCCATTATGCCTCAGATAAGTGACTTTGTATCAGAGACTTCCTTGTTGGTATATTAGATTAAAGGTTTTGAATCTATACTATAAAATGGGGGCAGACCTGGAGCTTACTATCTCGGTTCCTGAGATTAGCATTAGAGGAGAGAGCAGAGAAAGGCCACGTGGAGGAGGCCAGGAGAAGAGCCAAGATGGTGGAGTGCTGAGGGAGAAGCCAGTTAGTGCAGAGTCTGTGCAGAGAGAAGGAGATGGGGAACAGAGGTGAATGAGACTGGTGAGGTTATAAACCATTGATTCTAGAAAACTGGGATAAGTCAGTAGCTTTGTGAGTGCTGAATGAGTGGATTTTGGAACCCAGTATGTTTTAACTTGCCCATCAGGTATAAACTAGGATTAAAGACAATGGCCAGTTAGCTTGGCTTTGTTGTTCCATTACTGTCTGTCTGAATCTAATGTGATTCTGCATGGGCCAGGCAGCTGTAATGGTGGCTGTGGCTACTGGCTTTACACTCACCAGTTTCAGCGGAGCTGGCAAAGCCCCTCACCTCTGGTTCTGTTGGATTTAGGGAGTACTGATATGCTCGGGGCTGCCAAGAGTGTAATTACTGAAGGAACAGGGAGTGCCGACAAGGGCCCCTGTGACGCCGAGAACAAAGAGTTCAGATGAGTCAGAGACCCTTATCAGAAGTTTATGTTTGAAATTCTCCACTGAGCAATACCCCCCCCCCATAACTGCGCACAACCTCCCTAGCCAATAGCTAATAGCCACATCAGCTTCTGTATGATGGTTGCTCATCCTAGATAGCCACCCTATAAAAAGGAGCCATTTTAGAAGCTCGGGGCTGCAGTGCTCCAGTCTCTTCGGAGGCGTGGGTTGCCTGCAGTCCCTGCGCAGGTTTGGGGGGCTGCAGTGTTCCCCTGTGTGGGTTACCTGCAGTCCCTGCGCAGGTTTGCAATAAAACTTATAAAATTCACTTTGTGTCTGCTGTGGCCTGTCTCCTGGGATGTAACAGTTCCCCATCTGTACTTCTTCTCTTTCCCTGCCAACATGGCTTCTCCTTCAGCACTCTGCATTCTCTCTGCTTCTTTCTGCAAACATGGCTTTTTTCTCCCTCTTCTCTCTCTCTTTAAAACTTTCTGGTGCAAAAACCTTTTCTCCAGCAAACATTAGCAAAAGAATAGCCTTTCCCAAGCAAAATGGTAATTTGCAATTTCACAGACCACATATACCTGGTGCTGCTCAGCCCTCAGTGCAAACTATAAGCGAGTAAACATAAAAATCATATTTTACAAACTTACTTGAGCAACAGTAGGCCTACATGACTTTTGTGTCTTAGGAAGGAGAAGGGGAGAGGTAGCCAGAGGGTCTGTCCTTGATAATCTTATCACTCATTCTTCTTACTGGAACTGCAAGTTCATTTCAAGAAACTGATAACAAGCAGGGTCCACACCCATGGTTTATTTTTCAAACTTTTCTGTCTGCCCTTGTTTCCTCAGTAAAGAACACTGAGATCACAGGCTGGAGTGTAAGACCTCAGACATTGCAGGCCCCCCTCTCCTCTGCATTCTTCTGGTTTCTCCTCCTTCACAGTAGTTTTTGGTAAGTCCAGAAGCTGCCATCGTGGACATTCACAGGTAATGAACAATGAAGCCAAGAACTGGGGAGCCATTAGCTTTAATCCTAGCTTGTACCTGGCAGGCAAAAATTATACACAGTGGGAAAACACTTCCTTTTCATTCAGTGCTAACAAAGCCACTGACTTATCCGAGTTTCCTAGAATCAAAGTTTCTAGCTCACCAGCCCCATTCACCTCTGTTTCCCATCTCCTTCTCTCTGCACAAATTGTGCACAAACTGGCTTCTCCCTTTGCACTCCAACATCTTGGTTGCTTCTCCTAGCCTCCTCCACGTGGCCTTTCTCTGCCCTCTAATGCTAATCTCAGGAAATGAGAGCAAGCTCCCGGTCTTCCCCACTTTATAGTGTGGAAATCCAAATCTTTAATCCAATATACAAACAAGAAAGTCTCTGATACAAAGTCACTTGTCTGAGGCATAATGGGATTCCTCATGAGAGTGCACCACCCTACATCAAAAAGGGAAAGGCTTAGTCTTAAAACTAAGCCTTAGGCAATAAGGACCCTGCCTGCTTAAGCCTGTCTCCCAACACACATTAATATAATCACGCCCATCCCAAGCAAGAAGGGCAATTAGTATTATCACCTGGACAATAGGCTTCCACATGGGCAGCACCATCTTTAAAAAAGTGAGCATAATATATTTTATCTGCCCAACATTTTCTTTTTCTTTTTTTCCATATGCCACACAAGTCTGGAGATTTTAAATAGGAGCCATATTACTAGTTCATGTGTCCATTTGCTATTTATTGTGAGACCACAGTTCTTTAACAATTTTTTTATTCATTTTCAAGAGAGAGAGAGAAGGGTAGGGATCAGGAAGCATCAACTCCTATATGTACCTTCACTGGGCAAACCCAGAGTTTCAAACCTGCAACCTCAGTGTTCCAGGTTGATGCTTTATCCATTGCACTATTGTAAAGTACTGCAATCTGCAGGTTACATAGAGACACCAGGCAGGTTACAGAAGAAATTTGAGGAGTTTATTAATTAGCCGGCTAGTTAGGGTATAATCCCAAATCATGTAGCTCTCTTACCATTCTAGACCTTCTTTTATACAAAATCAAGTACTGGTTGAGGTGGGTAAGGAGGGAGCATGGTACAATAGTCAACTACTAAACAAGCTTACAACATCTATCTATAGGATTTATTAAAGGGAAAAAGCATTCTTACACATCAAGACCGCAAGGTAACACAGTAGTGATAATTGTTTTATATACCCAGCAAAGACATTCCCAAATCTTCTAGTATCTACCCCTGTTGGTCAAATAAGTTTGTAAATATGATATATAGGTTTGCTCACTTATAGTTTGCATTGGGTGAGGGGGACAGGCTGTAAACAGGCAGGGTTGTTATACCCTAAGGCTTAGTTTTAAGACCAAGCCTTTTCCATCCTAAGTGACTTTGTATCAGAGACTTCCTTGTTTGTATATTGGATTAAAGGTTTAGATTTCTACATTATAAAATGGGGCAAACCAGGAGCTTGCTCTCTCTTGATTCCTGAGATTAGCATTAGAGGAGAGAACAGAGAAAGGAGAGCAGAGAAAGGCTACGTGGAGGAGAGGAGAAGCATCCAAGATGGCGGAGTGCTGAAGGAGAAGCCAATTTATGCAGAGTTTGTGCAGGGAGAAGGAGATGGGGAACAGAGGTGAATAATGCTGGTGAGGTACAAACCTTTGATCCTAGGAAAACTCGGATAAGTCAGTGGCTTTGGGAGCCTTGAATGGAAGGGGAAATATTTTCCCACTGTGTGTATTTCTTGCCTGCCCGGTGCAAGCTAGGATTAAAGCTAATGGCCCACCAGTTCTTGGCTGCATTGTTTTATTACCGTTTGTCCGAATCAAATACGAACCTGCATGGACCAGGCAGCTGTGATGGTAGCCATGGCTACTGGCTTTACAACCCCCCATCCCTGTTGCCACAGAGAAATGGTTAGCTTAGGATAAGGAGAGAGGCCAAATGAAAATACCTTTGCTAAAAGTGTTGGGGCTAGCTTATATAATAAGCTAGTCTCGGCCTGACCTGTGGTGGCACAGAGGACAAAGCATTGACCTGGAATGCTGAGGTTGCTGGTTCAAAACCCTGGGCTTGCCTGGTCAAGGCACATATGGGAGTTGTTGCTTCCTGCTCCTCCCTCCCCCTTCTCTCTCTCTCTCTCTCTTTCTCTCTCTCTCTCTCTCTCTCTCTCTCCTCTCTAAAAATTAATTTAAAAAGAAAAATAAGCTAGTCCCTGCTTGTTTAGTTTACAAGTTTTTATACATATAAAGGATTTCAAGAGAGATGATTATTAGAAAGCATATGTTACAGAATGCAGGTTTTTCAAGCAAGGGGAGTGGGCTCTGATCCCTTTGATTAGAAGTAGACATCACTCTCAGGATTCCAGGAGGGGAGGAAGAGTTAGAATCAGTGTAGGAATTTTTAATTAAGATATGTATACATTGTCTTCTGAAGGATCTTAAGGAAGGGGAAGAGGGAGTTTCTAGATAAGTTTTATCCTTCCAGAGAACTATGATTAGTTACTAATTTTTGCCCCTTTAATCTCTTCCTCTGGGTTTTTTTTTTTCTTTTTAGAGAGCAGGGGTACGGGGGGCCTGACCCTTCCTTTTAAAATACTAATGTTAACATTTTTTGCAATTCCTTGGCACCTTATCACAGCGCCAGCACAGGTCAGTCAAGATTGTAGTCCTTTAAACAGCACCAGAGGCCTCGCATGAGAAGGAACATAAGCCTACCCTGCTCATCATTTGGTCTCTTTTGTTTTCTTCTTTTTGCCATCCTTCAGAAATAACATTAAGTCCTTCAATAATGTTTCATTCAACGTCATTTCATTATAATGTTGATATGATGCTGTAGGAACTTAACTTTTATTTATATCAAAATGTAAAATGATGAAATTGCTGATACATCATTTTGCTGCACTTCCCAAAACCTATTGATAACATAAGTGACGACTTACTGTATCTGTAACCAATGTCTTAACTGCTTATAGGGCCTTTATTACTAACTCAGGTATCCATAAAAGAATTTACCCCATTAAGTAGTAGCAATCCAGGGACACTTCTTTATGCCTATGTCATGCTGCCTCTTCCACTGGGTATCAGTGGGCTGTCTGTGTGGGGATGAGAGCCTCCCTATTGCTGCCACTTGGGAGTGGTCCCCCCACCTCTGCTGGTGGTGCTGATGTGCTGTCTTTAAATCACCAAACATCTGAGGGCCTTATCACCTCAGAAAGAGTTTCTGGCCTAAAGGGGAAGAGCCAGAATTCAAGGCCAACTTCTCAAAGAATCACAGTCAAGTCTAATTATCTTGCTTCCTTTCTGATTCTTTTTGTTTAAATCTCAGGTCAAAAAAGTATTATCTCTCTTCCTATGTCAAAGGAAAAAAAAAATAAATGGACAAGTATTTCTTAAACCTGTTATTCCTATTGTAAACTTCTGTGTCTTTAGAATAAATGAGGGAGTGAGTAAATTAAGGAATTGAAGGGACAAAAAAAACAAAAAACAATGCCTGTAAAGAATCACCCCTATAATCTTGAACCCTATGACTTGGATTGGGAAACTTCAGTTAAAAGCCCTGAATATGGCCTGACCTGTGGTGGCGCAGTGGATAAAGTGTTGACCTGTAAATGCTGAGGTCGCTGGTTCGAAACCCTGGGCTTGCCTGGTCAAGGCACATATGGGAGTTGATGCTTCCTGCTCCTCCCCCCTTCTCTCTCTCTCTCTCTCTCTCTTCTCTCTCTCCCTCTCTCTCTCCTTTCTAAATGAATAAATAAAATTTAAAAAAAGATTAAAAAAAAAAAAAAAAAGCCCTGAATATGAATGTCTTTTGGATGCAAACACCAAGAAACTGGGTGAGTGACCTTTGTATAAACACAAAGGAATGCATATGAATGAGCTTTTAAAAATTAGCCTAGAGGTTCTAGATTGTCTCTCCCTTGTGCTTGTTAATTAGCAAAAGAAAAAGAATGTACTGACCAAAATTAGTCCTTTATCCATCTCAGCTAGAAGTACGTTAGTCATTCTTTCCCCTTATCACCTAATCTCCCTCCCCTGCAATCCTGTTACCTTCATTCTGTTTCTGATCAATAAAAACTGAGGGAGAAGATTCAGGAGGTTTGTCTCCCTTGACAGCCTCTCCCTCTTCCTCTTGTGTGTGTGTGTGTGTGTGTGTGTGTGTGTGTGTGTGTGTGTGTGTCAGAGACAAAGTCAGAAAGAGAGACTGATAGAAACAAACAGGAAGGAAAATTAGAATCCTTACGGCTCCTTAGTCTCCTTAGTTGTTCATTGACTACTTTCTCATATGTGCCTTGACCAGGGGGCTGCAGCAGAGCAAATGAGCCCTTACTCAAGCCAGCGACCTTGGGCTCAAGGCAGCAACCTTGGGCATCAGGCCAGTGACCTTTGGACTCAAGGCATCAATCATGGGGTGCCTTGACTTGTGTATGATTCCACACTCAAGCCAGCAACCTTGAGGTTTCAAACCTGGGTCCACTGCATCCCAATTCAATGCTCTAGCTCAGGGGTCAGAAACCTAGAGCTCATGAGCCAGATGTGGCTCTTTTGATGGCTGCATCTGGCTTGCAGACAAATCTTTAATAATAAAAAAATAATAATGTTAAAAACATAAAACATTCTCATGTATTACAATCCATTCACTTCCTACCGCTCATGTTCATGGTTGCAGATGGTTGGAGCCAATCACAGCTGTCCTCCAGGACAACACAAAATTTTTATTGGATAATGTGTAACATACACAGGTCATTGTATGGCTCTCATGGAATTACATTTTAAAATATGTGGCGTTCATGACTCTCTCAGCCAAAAAGGTTCCCGACCCCTGCCTTAGGCTATAACGACTGGAAATGCTTACAGCCTGTCCCCCACGCTCAATGCAAACTTTAAGTGAGCAAACATATACATTATATTTACAAACTTATTTTACCAACAACAATAAAGACCTAGATATATTTCTACATGCATGAATTAAAAACTGCAAGGCTACATCCTAAAATATTGACTGTAGTTATTTATGGAGGATAGGAGTAAGGAGTCAAAGAGAGAGACTCATTATGTTCATTATATACTAAAAATCAGAGGAAAGATGTTGATATTATAGATCATTTTCACTGTCCTTTTGCCATTTTGTGCAGTTATCAAATTTGTGTGCATAAAAACAGTAGCCAAAATACAATAACCAAAGTTGAACTAATTAAAATCACTTTAACATAAAGCTAATAGCTATAATATATATAAACTTTCTATCAGGTATTCACACATGACAAACACATACACACACACACACACACACACACCATTCAATGGAGGAGGGGAGAAATGAGTAAAATATATGAACAGATAATTGACAAAATAAATTCAAATGGACAACAGAGGTTTAATAAAAGGCTCAAATCACCCTGGCTGGATAGATCAGTTGGTTAGAGCATTACCCCAAGCACAGAGGTTGCTGGTTCAGTCCCTGATCGGGGCATATATAGGGACAGATTGATGTTTCTGTCTCTCTCTGTTCCTTCTTCTGTCTCTAAAATCAATAAAATTTAAAAAATTAAAGGATCAAATCTACTAGTACTCAAGGAAATGCAAGTTAAAGTGACAGAGAGATTACATATTTCACCTATAAGATTAAAAAAAAATAATTGAATAGAGCTATAGAACTTATCACTGGTGGGTGTGGGAAATGTCCTCCCATGCATTGCTAAAAGTTTGAAGTATTTCAGCTTTTTCAGAAAGCAATATGAAGCCCTATTAAAAATAAAACTACAAATATCCTTAACACAGTAATTGCACTCTTGGGAATCTATCCCACAAACACAAAAGCCAATTTGTGGGAGCATGCTTATAGAAATGATTATTACAACATTTATCAGAAGAGTTTAAGCATAGAAGTAAAACGAATAGCCCTAGCCAGTTGGCTCAATAGTAGACCATTGGCCCAGCATGTGGATGTCCCAAATTCAATTCCTGGTCAGGGCACACAGGAGAAAAGAGCATCTGCTTTTCCACTCCCCCACTCCCCTTCTTTCTCTTACTCTCTCTTTCTCTCTTCCCCTCCTATAGCCATGGCTCAATTGGTTCAAATGCATTGCCCAGGCACTAAGGATGGCTTCATGGAGTCTCCACCTCAGGAGCTAAAATAGCTCCATTGCAAGCATGCCCCAGGTGGTCAGAGCAACAGCCCCAGATGGGGGTTGCTGGGTGGATCCCAGTCGGGGCACATGCAGGAGTCTGTCTCTACATCTCCCCTCCTCTCACTTAGAAAATAAGGGGAAAAAAGAAAAAAATGAATGCTTTCAATAGATAGATAGCTGAGAAATACATCAAATAACAGAGTATTATGTGGCCATTGTAAATAACCAAGAGATACATTACATGATTTAGAGATATTCTAAGAGATATTATTGAGTGATAAATCAAGAAGCAGAAAACTATACATAAAATCAATTTTTGGAGAGACAGGAATCCCAATAACTGGAAATTCTATATGTATATATATGTCAGTGTAGTAGTACGTAAGTACAAAGAAAATTGCAGGTTGATACATCGGATTTGTTGGAGTGATTCATACTGTTATTAATATGGGTTGTTTTGGATATGGATAAAAGAGATGATATAAGGGGTGCAGAGAAAAGAACTATAAAGAAATCTAAGCCCAAAGAGGAAAAAAATATATACCCTGATCAGGTGGTGATGCAGTGGATAGAGCATTGGCCTGGGATGCAGAGGACCCAGGTATGAAACCTCAATGTGATCGGCTTGAGTGGAAGCTCACCCAGCTTCAGTATGGGCTCGAGAGTTTGAGTGTGGGGTTTCCAACTTGAATGTGGGATCATAGACATGACCCCATGGTTGCTGGCTTGAACTCAAGATCACTGGCTTGAAGCCCAAGGTCCCTGGTTTGAGCAAGGAGTCACTAACCCGGCTGGAGCCCCCTGGTCAGGGCACATATGAGAAAGCAATCAATGAACAACTAAGATGCTGCAACAGAGAATTGATAATTCTCTTCTTTCTCTCTCTTCCTGTCTTTCTGTCCCTATCTGTCCCCTATCTGTCCCTCTCTCTTTGTCTCACTAAAAATTATTTTTAACAATTAAAAAATAAAAATATATTGATTTTAAAATATCTGTCAAATGATTATATTTATATATTTCAGTAAAGTTATATGCAGTTGGGCAGTTGTTTTTAAACTATAAAAAGCTTTTTAATGGCTATCCAACTAATAAATACATTTTAAAAATTGACATAAATACAGCATAATAATAGCTATAAAATTACATATAAAAATAAAAAAATATAGTCAAGGGAAAATTTATTATATAGTGATACTTTGAGATACAAATTTAATTCATTCTGTAACCGAGCTCGTAAGTCAGTCAACTTGTATATCAAACTGCCGATATTGGACCCGAGCACCAACTAGCGGCAGCTTCTCGAATTATGACTCGTATGTCAGAATTTCACTGGGATCTAGAACAAAATATGGACTGAGTCGTAGCTCGTATCTTAAAAAAATTTGTATGTCGGTTTGTTCATATCTCAAGGTACCACTGTACTTTGCTTTATTTTTTTTTTTTTTTTGTCATCCTTGCGCAGGGGCCATGCTAATCTTCTCTGTATCGTTCCAATTTTAGTATATGTGCTGCCGAAGCGAGCACAATGTACTTTGCTTCATATTAAGGTTATTAAGTGGGTCAAAGCCAAAAATATTTTGTCATAATTATGATACCAGCTAATACTCTGTGTATGTCAAAGATCAGTGTAAATTATCCAAAAATGTTTAGATAAAAGTTTTGAAGAAAGGTACTGTGAAAAGAAAAGGTATTATGATATATGCAAGTCCCGTCAAACATGTGAAATTTGAAATCTTTAATAAATGAGCATTTTTTTAATAAAAGAAACATTTATTTAAATAAAAGAAACAACAATAATACATTATATGATAAATGCATAATAAAAACACTTGCAAAACCAGTAGCCAGGGCCACCATTACAGCCGCCTGGCCCATGTAGGTTCGCATTGGATTCAGACAGTCAGTAAAGAAACAATGGAGCTAAAAACTTGTGAGCCATCATCTTTAATCCTAGCTTGCACCTGGCAGGCAAGTAAAAACACACACTGGGCTCCAAAACCCACTCACATTCAGAGCTCACAAAGCTACTGACTTACCCGAGTTTCCTAGAATCAAAGGTTTCTAGCTCACCAGACTTATTCACCCCTGTTCCCCATCTCCTTCCTTCTCCCTGCACAAACTCTACACAAACTGGCTTCTCCCTCAGCACTCCACCATCTTGGCTGCTTCTCCTGGCCTCCTCCACATGGCCTCTCTCTGCTCTCCTCTCTGCTCTCTCCTCTAATGCTAATCTCAGGAACCGCGAGAGAGAATAAATGAACATTTTTAACAAAAATAAAATGGATCCAGGGCCAGTTGGCTCAGCAATAGAGCATCAACCTGGCATGTGGAAGTTCCAGGTTTGATTCCCTGTCAGGGCACACAGGAGAAGCAACCATCTGCTTCTCCACCCCTCCTCCTATCTCTCTCTCTGTCTCTCTCTTCCCCTCCCTCAGCTATGGCTCAAATGCTTCCAGCAAAGTTGGCCATGGACACTGAGGATGGCCCCATGGCTTTGCCTCAGGTACCGAAATAGCCCAGTTGCTAAGCAATGGAGAAGAGGCCCAGAGAGACAGAACATCACCTGGTAGGGGGCTTGCCAGGTAGATCCCAGTCAGGGCACATGCAGGAGTCTATCTCTGCCTCCCCGCTTCTCACTTAATAAAAGAAAAGAAAAGAAAAAATAAAATAGCACTTATGAAACTAATTAATTTAAATTAAATGACTTATAGATTGTTCATAATAATAAAATTGAAATGGTAATTAAGAATTTCAATAGTAAGTTTTAGATTAAATCAGGCCTGAGGTTAATTCCAGATTTTCTGGACAACTAAAAAAAGATGTGGTTAGGCCCTGGCCAGCTGGCTCAGCAGCAGAGTGTCGGCCTAGCATGTGGAAGTGCCAGGTTCAATTCCTAGACAGGGCATACAGGAGAAGAACCCATCTGTTTCTCCACCCTACCCTTTCTCCTTTCTTTCTGTCTCTCTCTTTCCCTCCCGCAACCACGGCTCCACTGGAGCAAAGTTGGCCCAGGCACTGAGGATGGATCTATGGCCTCTGCCTCAGGTGCTAGAATGGCTCTGGTTGCAGCGGAGCACCACCCCTGATAGGCCAAGCATCTCCCCATGGCAGGCATGGTGGGTGGATCCCAGTCTGCCTCCCCCTGCTTCTCACTTCAGAAAAATACAAAAAAAAAGATGTATTTACACTTCTTATCTCAGTTCATTGGTCTTTTCAGTGAAGAAAATAAGATACAGGAGTAATAAAACTGTGGATGGAACTTAAGCCTGAGAATTATTTACCTTTGAATTATATAACCCAGTTTAATGAAAACAATTTTTGAAGAAAACAGTACTGAGAACATCTCCAAGGCCTTTTAAAGATACAATAGCATGCCCTTTTTAAAAAAAAATACCATGCGCTTTTGAACCTGTGGAATAGAGAGGCAAGAGTACTAAGACTCAAAACTAAATTATAAAAAGTATATCCAGAATGTACTTAGAAATGTTTCATCTTAAATTTAAAAACTAATAATAAGGTTCAGTTTCCAAATTTATTCAACTCTCCTATATCGAATAGTCCATTTGTTTGTTTGTTTGTTTTTTGCTATCCCTACCTCCAGAACTGTATTAATTTCGCAGGGGGATGAAGGGGAGCAGGCAAAAGACATCTTCCCCACTGCTCTGTCATGAGACAATGGTGCACTGCTGCCTGACTTGAAATTCTCAACTTTGGAGTCATGTGTTTCCCTACAGAGACTAGACACCATATTTATTACACAGTCAAAATCATTTCCTCATGTCTGATGGTTTCCTAAATTTGCTCATTGTTACCTTAAGAGAAAATTCTTTTAAATGGACATTCTGATTTGTATATTAAGAAAAAGGAAAAAGAATACTATCCATTCTGGGACAGCAAGTGTTACCTAAAGCCAGAATTCTAATGGCATGTTAAGCTTGTCCAAGTCAGGCGGTTGTCACAGGTCATTGAACCCACCATGGAGATAAAAGTGTAGTAGGTATGTTCATTACTTTTCTCTGGAGCCGGTGGAGAATGGGGGGGGGGGGGTGTAATACAGCTGTAATTCTTTCAAGTGAGTCTCCAGTAGGTAATTTCCCTTTGCTGGGATTCATCTTTTGGTAGCAGCAACTGTCCTACAGTAAAACAGGCCTATATAGCCCTAGAATTGAGGAAACAGAATGTACAACACCTAATCAAAAATCAATTTTATTTTTCCCACTGCCTTTCAGTGGTTAGGAGGGAGCAAGCGTCCATCTGCTTTGAGAGGGGAGAAACCAGAAGAATATAATGAAAAGAAGCCAGCAGGAATAACTGAGTCAGGCAATTTTAAATTAACTACATCTCATAGTTCTCTAAATGGTTGCTTAGAGCCACTTGAAACACAAAGCAAGAAAAGCAGGTTTTGTATATAGCTATGACCAGTGATCTGGAAACCCCTTCTTCCTTGCTGACACCACCAAAACTCCCCCTCCCCTCTTCTTGAGTGCTAGGAAACCTTAAACAAAGGGATCATATACCCATTGCTTAGATACTGTAAAGGCATATAACCTGTAAAAAATCTAATTTGGAGAACTCGTGCTTTGGTGGTACTATCCCCACATTCCCCACAGGCTACTAATAAATCCTCCTACTTCCATTAATTAAGTTATTTGAGTGTCTCCTCCATCCGGGTCATTTATATTCAACAGATTTCTGGTGCATTGGCCAGGAAGTGAGGAAGAATGATGCCCACATTTGGCGGACTTTGGGTACCCCACTCTGGGCTCCCAAACCACCCTGTAGGTCAGGGGTCAGGAACCTTTTTGGCTGAGAGAGCCATGAACGCCATGTATTTTAAAATGTAATTCCAGGCCCTGGCCGGTTGGCTCAGTGGTAGAGCGTCAGCCTGGCATGCAGGAGTCCCAGGTTCGATTCCTGGCCAGGGCACACAGGAGAAGCGCCCATCTGCTTCTCCACCCCTTCCCCTCTCCTTCCTCTCTGTCTTTCTCTTCCCCTCCCACAGCCAAGGCTCCATTGGAGCAAAGTTGCCCCAGGCACTGAGGATGGCTCTGTGGCCTCTGCCTCAGGTGCTAGAGTGGCTCTGATTGAGGCAGAGCGATGCCCCAGATGGGCAGAGCATTGCCCCCTGGTGGGCATGCTGGGTAGATCTCAGTCGGGCGCATGCGGGAGTCTGTCTGACTGCCTCCCGGTTTCCAGCTTCAGAAAAATACAAAAAAAAAAAAAAGTAATTCCATGAGAGCCATACAATGACCTGTGTACATTATACATTATCCAATAAAAATTTGGTGTTGTCCTAGAGGACAGCTGTGATTGGCTCCAGCCACCCGCAACCATGAACATGAGCAGTAGGAAATGAATGGATTGTAATACATGAAAATGTTTTATATATATATATATTTTTTTTTTTTCATTTTTCTGAAGCTGGAAACAGGGAGAGACAGTCAGACAGACTCCCGCATGCGCCCGACCGGGATCCACCCGGCACGCCCACCATGGGGCGACGCTCTGCCCACCAGGGGGTGATGCTCTGCTCATCCTGGGCATCGCCATGTTGCGACCAGAGACACTCTAGCGCCTGAGGCAGAGGCCACAGAGCCATCCCCAGCGCCCAGGCCATCTTTGCTCCAATGGAGCCTTGGCTGCGGGAGGGGAAGAGAGAGACAGAGAGGAAAGCATGGCGGAGGGGTGGAGAAGCAAATGGGCGCTTCTCCTGTGTGCCCTGGCCGGGAATCAAACCCAGGTCCTCCGCACGCTAGGCCGACGCTCTACCGCTGAGCCAACCGGCCAGGGCTGTTTTATATTTTTAATGTTATTTTTTTATTAAAGGTTTGTCTGCGAGCCAGATGCAGCCATCAAAAGAGCTACATCTGGCTAGCGAGCCATAGGTTCCCAACCCCTGCTGTAGGTGCACCCACTGAGTGCACACGGAAGATTTACCCATGTGGACACTTCACAGGACAGAAGGGGATATACCATCTGCTGGTCCCAGCAAAGATCAGACCATCTGCTGGTCCCAGCAAAGATCAGCAACGAGAAAACGGGAGCACGTCAGAGCCACAGTAAAGCATACTAGGCACAGGGTAGCTAGCTGAGTTTCTGCCCCATTGGGCAAAAGGAAGGCCTGATCATCCTCTGGAGTAGTGACTGATCACCTTCCACAAGTTAGGAGTGGTGACTCGTCACTCTTTACAGGTGTGGGAAGTGGGCCCCACGGGTTTGAAGTGGTGACTCGTCACCCTGCCCAGGTTAGGAGTGGGGTTATGAGAGTTTCTATGAAAGAGAGTGAGTGTGGAGTGAACAAGATGGACACTGGGAGAGGGTTTCAATTCTGTCCCATAGGGCTGAAGCGAGTGTTCAGTCCCAAACCATGGTTTTATGTGGTGACTCATACAGCTTAGAGGCAGAATTGCATGCTGATGGTTTATATCAGCCTTCCATAAGCCAAGAGGGTCTGCTATCTTCTCTGTGAGGGCAAGTGCAGGTGACAGACAACTGAGTGGTGTCACCACCAAGTTTCCCCTACCTTACCCCAATCCCTTCTTATGGCGTGACTGGTGTTTGTCTGGGAGGCATAGGTGGTTCACAGGAAAAACCTACTTCCTGGCCACAATGATCAAGAACTTTAAGAAAGGGTTCTCAGGGATTATGGAGTTACTATGTCCCCAGGGAAATTGAGGACCTTGAGTGAACTAGAATGGCCCACTTTTGGGGTGGGAAGGTCAACAGAAGGGAGCCTGGATAGGTCCCTTGTGCAGAAAGTGTGGCAGGTAGTTACTAGATATTCAGGCCATCCTGACCAGTTTCCCAAAACAGACACCTGTATGACACTGGTACCCTCCCCCTTGGCTTAGAGGTCAGGCTTCCACTGTGTTGGTAGCAAAGATAAGTAAGTATTCTACCAAATCTAGAGAGCCGCTGCCACCACTGGTGCCAGAAATTTTAACCCCTAATGAACCAGAAGAAGCAAAAATTTTGGCTCCTCCACCTTACGTACGGGTAAGGCTTCACCCTTCCGTACCTGGCCCCCTGGCTACCTCATAGACTGTTACTGGTGTGCCAGGATCCAGCCCCGGAGGGAATCCAGGGGTCCCACAGGAAGAGACGACGTTGGCACGAATTGAGTGAGAGAGCCGAATTCTTTTCTTTCTCTTTATTCTCTAGTTAGCATTTACTGCCAGGCATCTCTGCCAAATGCTAGTATAGCTCCCTTTTTATACACACACACTGAGTTACAATTACATGGTATTAATCATTGCTTCTGTTTCACTATGTTTACATGTTTCCGGATAACAGTTAATTTATATCTATAAATTACAAACCAGGTAGCAAATCATTCAAAGTACAAAATAACTTGAATAGCGATAACATCGGTAAAAGCTTTTAAAGTATTAGTACTAATAGTTAACTCAACTTTACTGCTGTTGTGAATCAAGGGGCAGAGAGAGATTAGCAGACGAAATCATTAAGGACTAACAATGGACCACCGCTTGCTCAGGTAAATGGCCTCGAGTTTATGCAGTGTCCTACTTTTTCTCACAAGATTCTAAAAGGCTTGCCTATAAAGAAATTGACATAACATTAAGAATAGCTTTCACCCAAAGATATACAGAGTGCACTTGCAAGATAGCCTAGTAGCAACATAATTTCAGAACACATTAACTGTTATTACTTCTATGGATTCCCCTACATTCCTCTCATTATCAAAAAATCTTGGAAAGTATATAAATCTCATGAGAACATCTCACTGAGAAAGCCCAGTAATTGCCTTTAGTCAAAAACAATTCTCTTAGTAAAACATTCTTTTCTTGCCGACTGCACTCTCATCCTAGGCCACACAATGGACCATTCTACTATACCTTACCTAAGATTCTATTGTCTAGTCAAATATTACTTATTTACTATATTTATACACTAGTTAAGTTCTAACTCTATTCTTCTCAGAGTGTACCACTATCTTCAGATCAAATAAGCAAGAAGAAAGGAATGTTTCTCTACTCTATCACATGAAAAGGCTAGGGAGGAAAAATGTTGAATTAAGTGAAGGCCAAAAGGTGCTTTGTGCACAGCCACTGCCTCCTACCCATTCACAAGTCACAATCTATTCTTTCTAACATGATTAATAAGAAGAAATTCTCCTACAAACTTAACCCTTTATGAGGGATATCATAGCCAGCCTCTTATGTTCACGAGCCCAGTTCAAGGGGCTTACAGGCTTTTCTGTGGAACTCACACCCTCTGTCTCATTTCCAAAGAAATCACTACGAATCTACAGGGAAAGCATGGTACTATTATCCCTGTGCCATAAATAATAGCACACACCTAGAAAAGGGGGGATATAAGGCCAGATTAATTCAAAAAGTCAAAGGGGGAAGTATCATTGTGTCTCTCCTTTGGGTGACTTCATCAACCCGCAGCCATTGGTCTTCTCTGCTGTGACTTTGTCAATCAGCAGTTTTCGATCTTCTTCTGCTGTGACCTTGTCAGCCAGCAGTTGTGGGTCTTCTCCTGCTGTGACCTTGTCAGCCAGCAGTTGTTGATTGGCTCCCGACACTGGTGCAGGCCCATTAGTGCCAGATCTATCAAGTCCCAGCATAAGCTTGCCCAAGCCAGAGGTGCCTCCACTGCCCCACCAGAATCAGGTGTGTGTCAAGGATTGGAAGCCAGCTCCCCTCCAACCCAGGTGGAAAGGACCCTACACTGTGATCCTGACCACTCCCACTGCTGCCAAGGTAAAAGGCATACCTGCCTGGATTCACCACAACTGGCTGAAGCCTGCAGCCCCTGATGAGATGCCCTCATAGTCAGCAGAGACTGACCCTGCCAACCTTTGTAACTTGACCTTGAAAAAGACAACATACCCTGTTCCAGTCACAAACCAGACGCTGGCTGGTCCACACACAACCAAGCCTGAGGAACCTTGCTGTGAGGCTCATTATAATTGGACTTTGAGGAGGGAGGGCAACTAGGGCAGAGGACCAGGGGTCCCCAAACTTTTTACACAAGGGGCCAGTTTACTGTCCCTCAGACTGTTGGAGGGCCGCCACATACAGTGCTCCTCTCACTGATCACCAATGAAAGAGGTGCCCCTTCCGGAAGTGTGGTGGGGGCCAGATAAATAGGCTTAGGGGGCCACATGCGGCCCGCGAGCCATAGTTTGGGGATGCCTGGCAGAGGACTATGAACTATGTATCCATATCATCAAGGAAGGTCAAAAGATCTCCACCATCTTGCTTTTCTATAGCTTTTATGAGTGTAAGGAACTCAGAAAGGAACCTGTACCTATAATCAGACTCAATATTCAGTGTGTGACCCAGGAAATAACCAGTCTTATGTCTGTTATAATGCTACAGATCCTCCTACCACAATAGTATTTGAAGTAAAAAATAGTTGCAGGAGGATATGGAAAATAATAGGACCAATAATAATAGCCCAGACCAAAGTTTTAAAAAAACCCAGTCAAGTTACGCTGAGGTTTGATACATGTGCAGCCATAAGCCAGGCACCATGTGCAGAGGGTAGGACCTGTGGTCTTCTCAGCTGAGAGAGAAGCTACAGGGTAGATGAAAAGTATGTATGCTCACAGCTGTGAAACCAGCTGTGCACAATGGTCATGTGTCTTATAAGCAACCTGGGAAAAGAAGAAAAGGGATGTAAATACACCTGAGGAAAGAAACAGCCCTGTCAAATTGCACTACCCATGGGTGCAATCCCTTAGAGCTAGTTATAACCAATCCTCTGGACCCCTGCTGGAAGAATGATGAGATATTAACCCTTGACATTAGTGGAGCTGACCTAGACCCCTATGCTCAGCTCGTCATCCAAAGCCAGGTGCAGAACCACCAACCCTGAGCCTTCCAAGTACTATATTTTTCACTCCATAAGATGCACTTGACCTTAAGACACACCTAGAGTTTTAAGAAGGAAAATAAGAAAAAAAATATTCTGAACTAAACGGTGTGTTAAAATATTTAATAAAATACCATATTTTTCACTCATAAGACACATAGGCATTTCCCCCTCCACTTTTGGGGGGAAAATACCTTAAGACCTAGGGGCATTTTCCTCTCTGCTTTTGGGGGGAAAAGGTGCTTCTTAGGGAGTGAAAAATATGGTATATAAGTCTTTTTATGAAGAAGCAATTAAGCCCCTGCCCTCATCACTCCAATCTACTAAAAACATATTCCTCAGGCTAGCAGAAAGGATAGCTCATTCCCTAACTATCACCTCCAGCTATGTGTGTGGAGGCACCTTAGTAGGGGATCGGTAGCCATGGGAAGCCAAGGAACTGGTTCCCACTGAGACTTTACCTAATGGCACAGCCCCCTGGATTTGTGACAATAGTCAGTGGATTTTGAAACATGCTATCATAGGGCAGTACTGCTTAGCCAGAGGAGGAGGAGATCTGACTGAACCAGTTGGAGAACTAATTTGCCTCAGGCAATGGTATTATAATGCCACCTCCAAGCAAAGCGTGTGGTGGGGAAACCAGACAGAGAGGAATTCATTGGCCAGATTCCCCAAGCTAACTGGAGCCTGGCAGGACCCAGGCAGGGGCAGAGAGTGGATAGCACCACATGGACTTTACCAGATTTGTGGAAACAGGGCCTATACCCATCTCTTCAGGAATTGGGAAGGTAGCTGTATAATTGGTATGATCAAACCATCCTCCTTTCTCCTGCCTCTGAAAACAGAGGAACTGCTTGGCTACCCAGCCCCACAGCCCTTACAATGGGTAAAGAGAGAACTCCAGATAGGAGGTTGGAGAGATGATGAGTGGCCCCCAGAATGGACAATCCAACACTATGGGACTGCCACGTGGGCAGAGGATGGATCTTGGGGATACCATACCCCCATTTACATGCTAAACCAGATTATCTAACTGCAGATAGTTCTAGAAATTATTACCAATGAGACTGGGAAAGCCCTAACCCTCCTTGCACATCAACAAACTCAGATGAGAAATGCCATCTACCAAAACAGTTGGCATTAGACTATCTATTGGCAACCGAAGGAGAAATGTGTGGGAAATTTTTTTTTTTTTTTTTTTTTTTTTTACAGAGGAGAGGGAGAGACAGAGAGAGGAGAGACAGGGAGAGAGAAGGGGGGAGGAGCTGGAAGCATCAACTCCCATATGTGCCTTGACCAGGCAAGCCCAGGGTTTCGAACCGGTGACCTCAGCATTCCAGGTCGACGCTTTATCCACTGCGCCACCACAGGTCAGGCCATGTGTGGGAAATTTAATCTCACCAATTGTTGCCTAACAGATGACTGAGGCCAGGCAATTGAGAACCCTGTCAAAAAGATGACAAAACTGGCAGCTGTGCTCATGCAGGTCTGGCATGGATGGGACCCCATTAGCCTTTTGGGGGGATGGTTCTCAACCTTTGGTAGATTTAATACTCCTAGGAATCTGCCTGATATGTCTGTGTTTGTTGCTACTGTTAATGAACAGCATAAGGAACATGATAGCGGCCACAGTACAGCAACAAACTACGACCCATGTATACTTTACCCACCACTATCAGGCCTTCCTCTTAGGATTAGATCAGGGATCCCCAAACTTTTTACACAGGGGCCAGTTCACTGTCCCTCAGACCTATGGAGGGCCGGACTATAAAAAAAAACTATGAACAAATCCCTATGCACACTGCACATATCTTATTTTAAAGTAAAAAAACAAAACGGGAACAAATACAATATTTAAAATAAAACAAGTAAATTTCAATCAACAAACTACCAGTATTTCAATGGGAACTATGCTCCTCTCACTGACCACCAATGAAAGAGGTACCCCTTCTGGAAGTGCGGCGGGGTCCGGATAAATGGCCTCAGGGGGCCGCATGTGGCCCGCGGGCCATAGTTTGGGGACCCCTGGATTAGATGAAGAATGCGAGACTCCAGTATAAAAGGAATTTCTAGAGTCTCAAAGGAGGAAATGAGGAAGGAGCAAACCTCCCTTCTGCTTTGAGATGGGAGAAACCAGAAGAATACAAGGGAAAGGAGCCAGCAAGGATAACTGAGTCAGCCAGTTATATATTAACTACATCCCATAGTTCTCTCAGTGGTTGCTTAGAGCCACTTGCAACACAAAACAAGAAAAGCAGGATCTGTATGTAGCTATGCCCAGTGATCTGGAAATCCTTTCCTTCTTGCTGACCCCACCAAAACTCCCCCTCCCCTCTCCTTGAGTCTTAGGAAACCTTAAACAAAGAAATCTTGTGCCCATTGCTTAGATAATGTAAAGGTATATAACCTGTAAGAAAATCTAATTCGGGGAGCTTGTGGTTTGGTGCTACTAGTCTCACGTGCTCCACTGGCTACTAATAAATTCTTCTTCCTCTATTAAGTAGGTTGTCTGAGTGTCTCCTTCATCAGGGTCATTTTCCTGCAACAGTGGGACTAGATTATCTCTAACCTTGAAAAATTTAGAGCAAGTTCCACAACCTTTCTGGTCACTTTTTACATAACAAAGAGTTTTCAGTCACTTCTAGGCAAAAAACATAGTCTTCATTTAGTAACTAATATGTTAGTAAAGGTACCATAGGAAGAGAGAGAGAGAAAAAAAAAAAAACAGAGAGAGAAGGGAAGGTGTGGAGAAGCAGATGGTTGCTTCTCCTGTGTACCCTGACTGGGAATCAAACCTAGGACATCCACAGGCTGGCCAGTGCTCTATCACTGAGCGATCTGGCCAGGGCCTCCATATATTTTCTCATTGAGCCTCCTCATTGGGTCTTCCTGGCAACCAGTCACAGGTCATCTTTCACCAGCATTGAAATATTGAAAAAAAAATTAAGCAATTTTTCTGGTCATTTATAGCTTTTCCTCTCCCCCTATGATCTAGCATTTGTCTCCACTTTTCATTTTCTTAGTTTCATTCTCTCAGTACCCTGGGACAGGATAAAAGCAATTCTACAGCTGGAGGAAAGTCTACACACATACACACCTCTTCTTTTAAAGAGGATGATTCAGGAAAACACACACCCCCAAAAAAACACCCCAGCTCTCTTTATAGTCTCTTCTAATCTCTAATCTCCTAACCTATTTAATATCTTATTTGGAAGAATAATTTAAGCATATCATGAAATGACTTTTTGTTTATCTCTTTTGCAAGTCAGATAGGTGACCTCCCATTTGTCATCTTGTAACCTTAGCCAAAAACTGAACCTAAAATAATTACATTCAAAAAACTTTTTATCCTTGCTGAATAAGCAGAATTCTCAGTTAAATTTTAGTACCTGTTGATTATACTTTAACATCTGTATGCAAGATACTTTGGTATATTTTTAAAAAGAAATTTTTTGTTAGACTTTGCCTCCAGACTACATTGTTCTGCATTTTAAATTCTAGCCTGACCTGTGGTGGCGCAGTGGATAAAGCGTCGACCTGGAAATGCTGAGGTCGCCGGTTCGAAACCCTGGGCTTGCCTGGTCAAGGCACATATGGGAGTTGATGCTTCCAGCTCCTCCCCCCTGTCTCTCTCTCCCCTCTCTCTCTCCTCTCTAAAATGAATAAATAATAATAAAAAAATAAAATAAAATAAATTCTATTTTGTTCATAAAAGAAATGACCATTGGGGCAACTAATTTAATCTCAGATCAGTGATGATTTATAATTGTTTTCCATAGGTGCCTTCTCTACTCTACTTAGCTGCTAGCAGTCCATAGGGCTTTTGAAATTATGGCAAATTATCTGGTATCTCATTTATCTGGAAATAATATAGAAAATGAGATAAATTATAAAAGGCAGCAAGGCATATTTAGATGATAACTTTTTCAATTATTTTTTTCAACAGATAAAGAGGAAGGAATGCAGCACAGAAAAATCTTGAATGTTTCAGTAGTGGAATCATGGACCCACCCTGGTTGAGTATTGTATGCAAGCTTCTGGATATTTGGGCAGAAAAGGGTGTTAACAGGCCAGGAGGGCAGACTCCTGAGGCTGGGTTGCCTCCAGTGATGGTACTTACCTCCAGGAGCCCCATTCCTTGTCACAACTCTTTCTTCCCATCTCATTCCCCCGAGTGCCAGCAAGTGCCTAGGGTCCTGAAAAATTGGCAGCCTCTGACTTTCAAGTTCTTTGAAGCATGAACTACCTTTAGTGCTCAGTTTTATCCCTGATTATAACTTTGAAAAACGAGCAAAGAGGAAAATAAACAGAGATAAGGAACATTTATCTTAAACTTACTCTCAAGACTCATTGAGTTCATACTGATTTGTAAAGCCAGTAGGCACAGTCACCATTACAGCTGCCTGGCCCATACAGGTTCACATTAGATTTGGACAGATGGTAATGAAACAATGGAGCCAAGAACGGTGGGCCATCATCTTTAATCCTAGCTTGCACCCAGCAGGCAAGTAAAAACACACACTGGGTTCCAAAACCCACTCATTCAGTGCTCACAAAGCTGCTGACTTATCCGAGTTTCCTAGAATCAAAGGTTTCTAGCTCACTAGACTTATTCACCTCTGTTCCCCATCTCCTTCCTTCTCCCTGCACAAACTCTGCACTAAGTCTGCACTAACTGGCTTCTCACTCGGCACTCTACCAACTTGGCCTCCTGGCCTCCTCCATGTGGCCTTTTTCTGCTCTCCTCTAATGCTAATCTCAGGAACTGAGAGAAAGCAAGCTCCTGGTCTGCCCCACTTTATAGTGCAGAAACCAAAACCTTTAATTCAATATACAAACAAGGAAGTCTCTGATACAAAGTCACTTATCTGAGGCATAATGGGATTCCTCATGAGAGTGCACCACCCCACATCAAAAAGGGTGGGAAAGGCTTAGTCCCAAAACCAAGCCCCAGGCTACAAGGATCCTGCCTGTCTACAGCCCGCCCCCAACACACATTAATATAATCACACCCATCCCAAGCAAGAAGGGCAACCAATACCATCACCTGGGTGACGGGCTTCCCGGTGGGCAGTACCGTCTTTAACAAAGTGAGCATAGTATATTTTATCTGCCCAACATGATTGCTTTTAGACGTTAACCTATAGGAAAATGTTTTCCTCCCATGGTGGTTAGCTGTGAATTAATGGTTTTCAAATTTTGTTGCACATTTGAATTGCCTGGGAAGCTTTTAGAAATCCCAACACCCAGGGCACATCCCAAACCAACTAAAGTATAGCTGCTGAGAGTGAAGATCAGGCATCAGTATATATATTTTTAAGTATCCAGGTTTATTCCAATGTAAAGCCAAATTTGGGGACCAGAGCTGCAGTGAAAATGACTCCGGGCCATGGTGGAAATGAAAAAAGGATGCATAGGAAACTTCTTAGCTCTTACAGATGACAGTTGACATTATAATTATATGCTGCTTCCAAGTATTCAACAAGCCCTGGCTTATGCCCCAGTTGCTTAGAGCATATCCCAGTATATAAAGGTTGTGTGTTGATCCCCAAAGCATATATAAGAAAAAAAAATTTTAACAATGGAAAACTAAAATTTATAAAATAAGGGTGTATGATTTACATAACAATGTCTTTTAAAATGGATTCAACAGTCTCCTTAAAAGAGTAATTATATGTACAAAATTAGCATGTAGTGTTTTAAGAAAACATATATATTCTACTGTTGTTACCTCTTAAACTGTTCTAAAGTAGCTCAATCCGCGAGTTACACAGAGACACCAAGGCAGGATACAGAAGAAATTTTAGGAGGAGATTTATTAATAAGCTGGCTACATATATGACTTACACAGGGTACAGCTTACATAAATTGTGCAGCCTCTAATATAGCTCTGAGGCTAGTTATATAGACATGATCACATACAGGTTGGGGGGTAAAGAAGGGGGCACACCATACAAAAGTTATTTACTGATAAGCTTGCAACATTTATCTATAGGATCTATTAAAAGGAAAACCATTCCTACATATCAAGACTACAAGATAACACAGTAGTGATAAATGTTTTACATACTAACACAGTAGCAGTAAATGTCATTTTACATATCAAAGACATCCCCACATCTTCCAGGGTTTACACTTACCCTTTTTGTCAGGCCATGTAGTGGGAAATGAAATGTTTATGTTTAGTCTAGGATAAGGAGAGAAGGTAAATGAAATTATTCAATACTTTTGCTAAAAGTGTTGGGGCTAGCTTATTAGGAAACCTAGTCCCCGCTTTCTTAGTTGTACATATAAAGAATATCAGAATGAGGAGCCACTGAGCCACTTCACCCGCAGGTGTTGTAAGGTACCAAAAACTACAGAATTAATATTAATATTTTAAGAGGCTTGGAGAACATTTTATTAATTTGGGTTAAGGTGTGCAGAGAAATTGTGAGAACAGTCTCTGTACTGTGTGATTGGCATAACCAGGATGGCCCTTGGCATTGTATTGTAAATGCAAAGGGGAGGAAAACATGGATCCCCAGACATTCCACCACACCTGTGGGGAAAGGGGTGAATGGCTAGCCAGGTGCAGGGAGAGAAAAGCCAAAATAAACCTTTTTTTATAACTATGAGCCATTTGCGGGCATTTGTCCCCACGAAAACTACCTCTCCTATGTAAATGCGTGTAGTTAACACATGTGACTCTGGACAGAGAGACAGCAGATGAACACTAGATAATATGGGAATGCCTTTTAATATGTAAAAAGATATCTTTCTGCCATTGTGTTGACTTGTAAATTTTGTTTTCTCCAAAATGATGTATGGCCTGCAAATTGAACATGATCCTATCATGTTAAAGGACATATGACTATAACCAATAGTGGTAAAGGGCTCCTAATTACAATTTTTGCTTCTGTTCTTCCCACTTACAAAACTATAAAAACCAAGTAGAACAAAGGGCCGGCGCGCTCTCCCTCAGATTTCTGTCGGAGTTGCTGCTGCTTGGCCAAGCTAGACTATAAAGCTTTGGTGTGTAATCGACAGACCTTGTACGTGTCTTCAGTGTTTCGGGTCCCTCCGGATTGGGCTTAACAAGAAGGATGATTATTAGAAAGCATATAAAATGTTTCAGAATACAGGTTTGGTTTTTTTCTGTGTGTTTTTTTCTTAGAAAGGAGGGGTACGGGGGGGGGGGGCTGGCTCTTCTTTTTGAAATGCCAGTATCAACAGTTCTCTAGTTTCTTGACACCTTATCACAAAGCAAACATGTATCAAACCTGAATTTGTTATCTCTCCAAAATTGGATTGCACAACTGCCTTCAATAATTCTGTCAATAATGAAACATTCACGGTTCCCTGGTCTTAACCTCAGAAGTATGTTTGTCTTTTTTTTTATCATTCTTACTTAATTTCCTACAAACATTTTTCTTTTTTAATTAAGTGTATTGAGATAACATTAGTTAATGACATTATGTAAATTTCAGGTGTATAATTTTAATACATCATCTGTATATTCCATTGTGTACTCACCACCCAAAGTCTAGTCTCCTTTCAAACATCTCTTTTAAATAACTTTCTATTTCTATATTACCATCTTAATATGGACCTACTTTCATTCCAACATTATTACTAAAGCTTCCTAATGTTTTTTCTAGTTTCAATATGAGTTAATTTTCATAAAATACTACTTCTAACATTTTCTGTTCTTCCTCAAAAATCTTCATTGGTTTCCAAACACATATGGAATAAAATTTACATGCCTTACCCTGGCCTACAACCCTTCCACAATTTGACTTTACATTCATTTCTTCTACTTCTCCCTTGCAGAATATGCTAGAATTACTCTATTCACTTCTATGACTTTTTGTAAATTTTTTCACTGAAGAATGTCTTTCTTACTTATTTTATTCTCTTTTAGGCCTCAAATCAAATCTACTATCTTGCAGGAAATCTTCTGGGTCCAGCCACCTCCCAATATCTCTATCTATCTATCTATCTATCTATCTATCTATCTATCTATCATCTATCACCTATCTATCTATCATCTATCATCATTAATCATTTACTATCATGTGCCCTTTCTAGTGTCATCTTTCCATTGTTGAGTTTTCCATGTACATAAGTCCCATCTCCCAATCCATGGTATAAACTCTTTGAGAATAGACATCTTCAGGTTTTCCTCCACATAGATTAACACTGTGCTATCCACAAAATAGATGCACATACAAAAAATTAATAATATTTAAAACCTTGAGGAAACTAGCCCCAACATAGAACAGTTTCATGAACATGAATTCTCAAGTTCCAGGACTTGCCTGTTTCTCTGTTGGCATTACTAAATAATTCAAGATCCAATAATGAGTTTTCATAACCTCCTCTTCCTTTTCTTTCCTCTCCCTTTTTGTTTGCCTCTAAATGTATAGAAAAAGACAGTGAAGCATCTTTTAAGGAATGTCAGAGTCTGTCTTTGTTCTGAACATGCTCAATGGCCTGTGAACAGAACTGTCTTTCAGGTGGAAATAAAAAGAAATCTTAGCTAAATTTTGTTTTTAAAATTCAAAATTACAATAAAATAAAAAAATTTAATACAAAATTAATGTAGTTGTCATGAGTTTTGAATGTGATGATGATTTATTTGAAGTGCTTAGCAGAGTGGGAAACTTGGTCCCTTGATGAAATGGAATCAAGCAGAAATCACTTGCTCTCTTTACATTAGAAATATGACTCAAATGTGTTTCTTTTCCCATTCGTAACCCCAGGAAAATGAATTTTCACATAGGTGGGTTATGGAAGTCTAGAGGATCAGATGCAAAGATTTCTCACATTGGAGGGCTAGGCTCTCTGAAGTACTTGGTGGCCTTGGGTCAAGGCCAGAGTAAACAGGTATTATGGACAAATCTAAAGAAAAATGTATTTCAGGGCCTGTTAAGACTACAATTCCACCTGGTGATGGTCTGAAACATATTCCTGTGACTCAGCAATTTCCTTCTCAGCATCCATTATCTGGAAATAGTGGCCAAGCTCAGTGGGTCTGTGTCCTTCCAATTCCTCCCAGCAAGTTCCTTCACAAGCACAAAAGCGTGTCTCCAGCCATAAACTGGTTCGGAATCAGAAGCAGAAGCAACTGCAGGCAAACTATGTCCCTTGCTCTGTCTCCTCTGTCTCTGGGCCACTGAATAACAGAAGTTATTCAAAAGAGTGAGCAGCCCCAGCCACCAGCCCCTGGAAATATTTCTGGAAAGGAACTGTCATCAAAACAACAAAATGAAGAATCAAAATAATACAATGGCTTTGGAAGATTTTGACATTGGTTGCCGTCTGGATAAAGGAAAGTTTGGAAATGTTTACTTGGTGAGAGAAAAACAAAGCAAGTTTATTCTAGTTATGAAAGTCTTATTTATTTATTTTTCTAAAGATTCTAATTATTGGTTTTAGAGCGAGGAGAGAGAGAGAAGTGGAATGAGAGAGAAACAGGGAAGCATCGACTTGTAGTAGTTGCTTCTCATGTGTGCCTTGACCAGGCAAGCCCGGGGTTTTGAACCAGTGACCTCAGCATTCCAGGGGGAAGCTTTAGCCACTGCACCACCAAAAGTCAAGTTTGAAAGTCTTATTTAAAGCTCAACTAGAGAAAGCAGGAGTTGGTCATCAGCTGAGAAGAAAAATAGAAATATAATCCCACCTCAGGCATCCAAATTCTCAGATTGTATGGCATTTCCACAATGTCACCAGAGTTTACCTAATACTAGAATATGTACTGCTTGCACCTGTCTCTAGAGAACTTGAAACCATCTATGTTTGATGAGCAGAAAACTGCTACTTTTATCACAGAATTGGCAAATGTCCTGTCTTACTGTCACTCTAAGAGAGTTATTTATAGAGACATTAAGCCAGGGAATCTGCTCCTGGGATCAGCTGGAGAGTTTAGGATCGCAGATTTCGGGTGGTCCACACATGCTCCATCCTCCAGAAGAGCCACCCTTTGTTGCACTCTGGACAACCTGTTCCCTGAGATGATTAAAGGTTGAGTGTCCAGTGAGAAAGTGGATCTCTACAGCCCTGGAGTACTTTGCTATAAATTTTTAGTTGGAAAGCCTCTTTTTGCAGTAAGCACATACCAAGAGTGGGGAAGCAGCTGTGTTGGGCTTGTTCACCGGTTTACTGGATGCAAGCCCTTTGCCTGATTGGTGTGTCAGTGCATGGCAGCGCCACATGTGCATAGCCTATGTAAGGCTATGGGTGCTTGCACTCAGGGGCATTGCAGATGGCAGATGGCCTGCCAGCCACTGTGAGGGGCCATTTTGCTGTTTGTTTGACTGAGAGTCGGTTTCCTCTGCCTGTGTGCTTGTCCGCCATCGTGAGACTCTATTAAACGGAATGGCCCAACGCTTTTCTGCTCCACAGTTTCTCCCGTCTGCTGGAATCCAATGTAGACCTACCTGGCCTCGGCCACTGGCATTACGCCAAAAGATTGAAAAAGGAAATTATGGGTTAAATTTGTATTTCCTGAGTTTGTATCAGAGGGAGCCAGAAGCCTCATTTCAGAGCCCACTTCAAGACTATTGATGCGCCCAGCTGGTTTGCCCAGTGGATAGAACATCAGCCAACCGTGCGGATGACCTGAGTTTGTTCCCTGGTCAGGATACACATGAGAAGCGACCGTCTTCTCCTCTTTCCCTCCATCTCTTCCTTCACTCTCTCTTCCCCTCTTGCAGCCAGTGGATCTATTGGTTCAAGTGTCAACCCCAGATGCTGAGGATAACTCAGTTGATTCGAGCATCAGCCCCAAACAGAGGTTGCCAGGTGGATCCTGGTAAGGGGGCATGCAGGAGTCTGTCTCTCTATCTCGCCTCCTCTCACTTAAAAAAAAAAAAAGATTGTTGATGCATAGGCTGACCCTGAAAGAAGTATTCAAACACTCCTGGATCATAACAAATTTCTTAAAACCATCAAGTAACCAAAAACAAAACAAAATAAGCAAACAAAGAATCAACTAGCAAAAATGTTAATACTCTTGCAAGGGGAGAACACTGTGAGCCAGGGCTGCTTTATAATCAGTCAGAAACAGACTCCTGACATTATCTTTCTTCTGACTTCTTGCCTGAAATCTGCAAGGCTTGCAGTACTACAGAAAATAGCAGGCAAGACAGTGGATGGTTGGCTCAGTGGTAAAGCATTAGCCTGGTGTGTGGAAGTCCCAGGTTAAATTCCTGATCAAGGCACACAGGAAAAGTGCCCATCTGCTTCTCTACCCCTCTCCTTTCTCTGTGTCTCTCTTTCTCTCTCTCTCTCCCTTCCCCTCCCACAGCTATGGCTCGGTTGGAACAAGTTGACCCAGGTGCTGAGCATGGCTTCATAGCCTTCACCGCAGGCACTTAGAAGGCTCAGTTGCCAAGCAACAAAGCAATGGCTCCAGATGGGCAGAGCATCCCCGGGTTGGGGGATTTCCAGGTGGATCTGGTCCTGGGGCATGCAGGAGTCTGTCACTCTGCCTCCTTGCCTTTCACTTCACTAAAAAATAAAACAAATAAATATTAAAAATTAAAGAAAATATCAGGCAGTACCTCATCCTCTCCATTAAGAAAGTTTCACATCAATAAATGGTCACTCTGAAGTGAAAGTAGCTATGAGAACAGTGGTGGGATTCAAATAATTTAACAACCGATTCTCTGCCCTAATGACTCTTTTAAATATTAAAAATACCAAAAGGTAGTTTATTATTTCATGCATTTAATACTTAAATAAGAAAATAAAAGAGGTAAACAAAATTAGATTATGTTATAAGGAAGAGTTTTAAAATAGTAATGAAAAAATATTAAATAATCCCTGACAAGCCTGACCAGGCGGTGGTGCAGTGACTAGAGCATCAAACTGGGACACAAAGGACCCAGGTTCAAAATCCTGAGGTTGCTGGCTTGAGTGCAGGCTCATCTGGTTTGAGCAAGGCTCACCAGCTTGAGCCCAAGGTCGCTGGTTTGAGCAAGGGGTCATTCACTCTGCTATAGCCCCCTGGTCAAGGCACATATGAGAAAGCAATCAATGAACAACTAAGTTGCCGCAATAAAGAATTGATGCTTCTCATCTCTCTCTTCCTCTCTGTCTGTCCCTATCTGTCCCTCTCTCTGTCTCTCTCTGTCTCTGTCTCTGTCACACACACACACACACACACACACACACACACACACACACACAAATACCTGACAAAATACAATAAAACTGTTGTTTAAGATATTTCCATACTGCTTCTTTACTTGCAATTGGCCTCCTCACTTGCAATTTTTTTTCACCAATGGACAGAATGAACATTACTATGGGCACTTAGAGTATGCACAAATGAATGTTAAAAAAGAGTAAGGAATGTAAATTTGTGGTTTCCACATTGGGTGGCTGCCCAGATGCCCACCTTAAAGAGAATCCTGATTACAAGTACCATTTAACATTCAGTTCGCTGAACTCAGCAAAACATAAGGTATCAGTTTTGCCAAACTGGTACAAACTGGCTGAATCCCACTACTGCATGAGAAGTGTGCTAACTTTACAGGTTTCATCATCTGGAGGCAAGGTTCAAGATCAGCCACCTCACAGTCTGTTTGGAGTAAGGCGTCCTTGTGTAATGACCTTCCAAGTACCTAAGTGTGTGTGTGACTTGTGGGTGGCCACATCTGGTAAAATAGTCAGAATGCATCTGGTTCTTTTAAATGTTAAAATAAGGATATGTGCATAGACTTTGTGCCTTCCAGAATGCTCTGTGTCCACCCCTATTAAGCCTGTTATCTAGTCCTTCTTAACCACTAATTTCCTGTCTGAGACTGTAAAATAGGAACACCTGCTCTACATCCATCGCAGAACTTGCTTGGGACACAGAGGAGACATGTTTCAGCTGGTCCTAAATGTTATTATGTAAGGACTATGAAAAAATGTTCTTGATGGTTTAAATATTGTTTTTATAAATACATTAAGACATACCAAAAAAAAATTTCTAGCAGTGGAGATTAAAATTGTTACTTATCTGGCCCTGGCCAGTTGGCTCAGTGGTAGAGCATTGGCCTGGCGTGCAGGAGTCCCGGGTTCGATTCCCGGCCAGGGCACACAGGAGAAGTGCCCATCTGCTTCTACACCCCTCCCCCTCTCCTTCCTCTCTGTTTCTCTCTTCCCCTCCCGCAGCCGAGGCTCCACTGGAGCAAAGTTTGCCCGGGTGCTGAGGATGGCTCTGTGGCCTCTGCCTCAGGCGCTAGAATGGCTCTGATTGCGGCAGAGTGAAGCCCCAAGATGGGCAGAGCATCGCCCCCTGGTGGGCATGCCGGGTCGATCCCGGTCGGGCGCATGCGGGAGTCTGTCTGACTGCTTCGTTTCCAGCTTCGGAAAAATACAAACAAAAAAAATGTTACTTATCTGTATTAAAAGGTGTTAATAACATAAAATCTAAAATCTATGCAAATACAATTCTTTAGCTTAAACACCTTGCATAGAAAATGTCATATTATTAGGAATTAAAAATATGCAACACTATATACCAGATTTATGAAGCAATTTTAAAATATTGAGAAAAGTTATCCATCTGTAGAGTAAAAATTATATAGCACTTGTAATTGAAAAACATATATATGTGTGGCACTTAAGTTACTTATATGGCATATTATTTATGATTAAATCTGTAATAGAATTATCCCTTTATTTCTCCCATGTAAATAAATTACTGTATACTATTGAGTACTATTTTTTCTGTTATAGTTGCTTCCTATTCAACTATGAAATATATTTTGTAAATGGAGCAATATAGTGAAATTTGCTTTAAACACACAATACCATATTTTTTCAATTCATAATTTTGTTGTATTATAAAAATCCCTGATATTGAACCACAGAATAATTAAGTGAAGTCTGAGATTCCTATCCTGGATTTTGGTCCAAACATAATTACATAATTTCTGAGTAGCCTAAGTCAAATTCCTTAATCTAATTTGTCTCTGTTTTCTCATTTATGGAGTGAAACCAACAGCACCTACCTACAGTTTAGGGATTATTATAAAGTAATGAATATAAAAGACATACTTCAGTGTTAGGATATATAGTATTTGCTTAACAAATTATAATTCTTTTGATTATTGATAGAGAAGCCAATATGATAAATGATAGATTAAGATGCAACATAATCTCCATTATCTGAAGTGACAGTATAGGAATCAAATTAAATGTATTGGTGCTTTTAGCATTCCATAAACACATTTGTGTGGCTTCAGATCTGGGGAAATGAAAACCAAATATCTTAGACCTCATATCCTTGAATATTTTAAATTAAACTTTATATAGTAAGTTGGTAGTTACAGAATAGTCACAGAGATGCAGATTACAGTATAGGGAATATGGTCAATAATATTGTAATAAATATGTAGGGGCCAGGTGGGTATTTGAAGCAGTTGGGGGACTACATGATTTTCTAACCACTTTGCTGCACATCTGAATCTAATACAGAATAATATTAAAATTTTTTAAATAAATAAATTAAACTTTATAAATCTAGGTCATTCACTATCCACATCCTATTTTCTTGGATCCATACAAAATTGAAAACAATTAGCAAGGCCTTTTAAAATAATTCAACTAATTGTGGTGGACTGTTTGCATGTTTTTGAGAGCTAAGGGGTTGGCCTGCCAGCACTTGTTTCTCCTTTCTAATAGCACTTAAATTTCATTTTTAGGAATTAACTCAACCTCATTGGATATGGTCTGGTGGGACTCAAGATACCTTCACTTCCCCTCAATGAGGAACAGACCCACACTCCAAAATGGGCCATTCAAGTACTGGCTCCCTGAAATATGATTCTTAAGTAGGGTGACATAGAAATTGAAAATGGCTAACATTTGCCCCCCCCCCCAAATAGCAGGGTCCTGACCACGCATCTCCTATAAGAAGCTCAATGGGACACTTCCATCTCCAGGGCAACCTTGGGCAAAACTGTTCTTTAGCTTCCCATAAATTATGTGAGCCTGTGCAGCTGTAATAGGTTACTTTTTGCTTAGATGAGCTGAAATCATCTCTTTCTGTTGTTTATAATGAAAAAGCCCCCACTGACATATCAATTCAATTTTATTGAATGTTTTCTCAGAGTAAGCACTAACCTAGGACATTGAGGGGGTTACAGAGATTCATAAAGCATGGTACCTATTCCTAACTCACTAGGAAAACAGAACATAGATTCTCAAGAAGAAATTACTGCATGACCCCGAGGTCACCAGCTTGAACATGGGCTCATTTGGTTTGAGCAAGGCTCACTAGCTTGAACAAGGGGTCACTTGCTCTGCTGTAGCCCCACAGTCAAGGCACATATGAGAAATCAATCAATGAACAACTAAAGAGCCACAACAAAGAATTGATGTTTCTCATCTCTCCCCTCCTCTCTGTCTGTCCCTATCTATCCCGCTCTCTGACTCTTTCTGTCTCTGTCACAACAACAAAAAAAGAAATTACTGCATGAACAATGGATAATAATACCAAATGAGTTGTAAAAAACAGTTATCTCATAGGAGAGCAAAGGAGGAATAAATTTCTGAGAGACAGTTTTTTTGTTGTTCTTTTTTTACAGAGACAGAGAGAGAGTCAGAGAGAGGAATAGATAGGGATAGACAGACAGGAACAGACAGGAGAGAGATGAGAAGCATCAATCATCAGTTTTTCATTGCGACACCTTAGTGGTTCATTGATTACTTTCCTATATGTGCCATGACCGTGGGGCTACAGAAGACCAAGTGACCCCTTGCTCAAGCCAGCGACCTTGGGTCTAAGCTGGTGAGCTTTGCTCAAACCAGATGAGCCCGCACTCAAGCTGGCAACCTCAGGGTCTCGAACCTGGGTCCTCTGCATCCCAGTCTGATGCTCTATCCACTGCGCCACTGCCTGGTCAGGCGAGATAGTTCTTTATTGTAGTAAAAATGTGAAATTTTGAGCCAGATGATGGGTTTCTGAGTCCCCACTGCCTCTTTTTATGTGATAGGCACCTTTCTCAGTGATTTGAACCCTTCTCTCCTACTGCAGCAAGTAAGAAAGTATATTTTAAAACATTCTGTAACCAGCAAAAAGCACTACACAAATTTTAGTTACTAATGATCACTAGAAGCTAAGCATGGTCAGTTTCATGAGGTGAGCCATTCTATATAAGAGCATGCCTAAAATACACTGTCCTAGATATAATTTGAATCTTACAACACATTATTAGGTATATATAATTGTTCTTTTTTTTTTTTTTTCATTTTTCCGAAGCTGGGAGGCAGTCAGACAGACTGCTGCATGCGCCCAACCGGGATCCACCTGGCATGCCCACCAGGGGGCGATGCTCTGCCCCTCTGGGGCATCGCTCTGTTGCATCCAGAGCCATCTAGCACCTGAGGCAGAGGCCACAGAGCCATCCTCAGCGCCCGGGCCATCTTTGCTCCAATGGAGCCTCGGCTGCAGGAGGGAAAGAGAGAGACAGAGAGGAAGGAGATGGGGAGGGGTGGAGAAGCAGATGGGCGCTTCTCCTGTGTGCCCTGGCCGGGAATTGAACCCGGGACTCCTGCACGCCCAGCCGACGCTCTACCACTGAGCCAACTGGCCAAGGCCTATAATTGTTCATTTTTTACAAATTAGAAAACTAAGACTGATAAATGTTTGGTAATTTGCTAAAGGTCATGTAGCCAGCAATTGACAAATCAGGGATGTGAACTACATCAGACTCCCAGTTCTATGCCATTTCCGCAAGATGCTACTTTCCTGCTGGTACATTTAGGAAGCATAGAATTTCAAGCAAGTGTAATACTGTCCACAAAGTGATATATCTGGGCCTGTCTGCTCTCATTTCCTACACATGTTAATAGCATCTTCCTGATAACCTCATCAAATTCTCCCTCTCAGAGACAGGGAGAGAAGCACCATAATTTGTCAGTAACAGGAGGCACAAACTTTGTGACAAATTTGTTTGGAGCAAGATATAATCTAGATTGATAATATTAGTGAGAACAAGAAGTAGGTGCATCTCCTTGGAGAACGCTGTGCTTTACCCTGGCATGCAGAAGAGAAGGGGTTTAGCAATGCCACAATAGCCAGGTGTTGCCAAGAATATGCTACTACTTTATTTCCTCTTCCCTTCGATTGAAATACAATACACTAAATAGGAACTCCTGATACAATAGGAATACAGGATTCCTATTGGCAAAAGTCACCTCATTAACTAAAAGTGAACTAAACTGAGCTCTTTCTGCTCAGACCCAGACAGACATACGGAAGCTTCGGCAGCACCCAAGTGAAAGATCTGCGGGAAAATCTAGGTGTCTTGTGATCCTGTCAGCCATGTTTCCACAGGTAATCTGATGGAACCAGGTCCTGGGCTGTCCCTAGAATACTTGATGGAATAAAATCCACATCTTATCAAGGATAGAAATCTCTTCTATATTGTTAATATCTAACAGAATCTTCTCGCTTTTCTCCCCTGAAGCAGTTTTATATTGATCCCAGTCAGTTGTAGCACTGTTTCTTGGCCATTAAAACACCTTGAATAACTAACAATATAGTGATTAAGATACTAATCATATTATATGTTTTTCTTTCTGATTATTACTTATAGGCTTCTAAAATCAATTACTTAATGGCACAAACTTATCAATTAATTGTGTTATAATAATTATACAGCTGAATGTGGTAATTAGTAATTGCATACATTTTATGAATAGGATTGAGTAGTTTAAGGGAACAAACAAGTCATAATTATATTACTGTAGAACTTAATATAAATAGTAGGTGGGGCAAAAGTAGGTTTACAATTATAAGTACACAAAACACATAGTTTATTCTTGCATTATTATTGTATAATTTATCATAAGAACAACTGCAAACCTATTTTTGCCCTACCCTGTATCATTCATTCATAAAAATACCCAGTATCTGTGCAAGTTAACATACTAGGCAATGTCGGCAGTTAGTAAGCTTCAGATTTACATTGTGAGAAGTATTAGACCTCTAAGGAATGAAACAGAATTCTTTAAGTCTGGTGTTTAATTTTTGTTGAAATAAGACGACATATGCAAGCCCTGGCCGGTTGGCTCAGCGGTAGAGCGTCGGCCTAGCGTGCGGAGGACCCGGGTTCGATTCCCGGCCAGGGCACACAGGAGAAGCGCCCATTTGCTTCTCCACCCCTCTGCCGCGCTTTCCTCTCTGTCTCTCTCTTCCCCTCCCGCAGCCAAGGCTCCATTGGAGCAGAGATGGCCCGGGCGCTGGGCATGGCTCTGTGGCCTCTGCCTCAGGCGCTAGAGTGGCTCTGGTCGCAATATGGCGACGCCCAGGATGGGCAGAGCATCGCCCCCTGGGGGGCAGAGCACCGCCCCTGGTGGGCGTGCCGGGTGGATCCCGGTCGGGCGCATGCGGGAGTCTGTCTGACTGTCTCTCCCTGTTTCCAGCTTCAGAAAAATGAAAAAAAAAAAAAAGACGACATATGCATAAGAGTCATACTCTATAGATCTTTTATTGTTGCTGTCAAAAGCATTGTATTAATGTTTAAATGAATTATCAGCCTTTTCATAGGAAAAGATGATGAAACCTAATATTATTCTTTTGCTCTAGCTTTTTAAATCATGTGATCAGTAATATTTATTCTTAGATTTTTATCTTCAGAGACATGAGAAATGGATGAACTTAAGCATTTATGACCTGGCCTAGAAAATATCACTTACATCCAAAGAATTACAAAACAAAAAGCCAATATAAATTCAAGTTATGTGCTTGCTTGTTTCCTGACCTAGACTTCATCATGACCTCAGGACCATCAAGTTAAGCACTCTTTACTCATGTTCCCAATAGTCACCACATACTCTTTAAAGCATCATTGATCTGTGAAAACAATTTGAAGACAGAAATTTTTTATTTATGTCTAATATCTTAGCCTTGATTTGTCTATATGTTTGTTTTATTAGATTTATAATCTTTATCCTTGCTTCTACATTTTTATCCACTTATTCATTATCTATTGCTACTTAACAAATTGAAGAAGGATAATAACAGGCTAGGAAAATTCCTGGGCAAGTGGAATGGGGAATCTGAAACAAGATAATTAAACAAGGCCAAACAATTTGACCAATTTATAGCCAACTAGTGAATCATAAGGCCTTATCTTCCCTAACCAAGGACACTTGAGAATTAATGGTTCATACCTCTCCTCCATGACCAGAGAAAAAATAGCTTAAATCACCCTGCTCATGGAAATAAAGGACAGAAACCCAATTAATGCCATTTGTGCCAGCCAAACCCAAGGACTAACAAAGTCAAAAGAACAAATAACAAAAACTCAATTAGAGCCAGACAAACTCAAGATAAAAGTAAAACAGTAAAGCCGATGAAGGAATAATCCCAAACTCGCCTATATGCTCATTTTGATTCAACAGCATGTTAAAAACTCATCTGGAAAACTTGTGAGTGTGTTGCCGGGGCTTTCTGCTAAGACGCTCACCCACAGAAGAAAGATAAAAACCCTCAAAAGAAAGACCCAGCACGGGCTCACTCTAGAGCACACCCATGCCCCTTTTTGGGCACAAGCTTTTTATTTTCTTTTCCCTAAACTTTAAGGGTCCCCACAAGACTTACAACTAAGAGAGCAGCAGGCGGCAGCAGCTTGTCCTCAACTTACCCCAAACCCATCTCCAGTGCCTCAGTTTCCTCTGACTTTTCAGTGATGTAAAAGTGGCCCCGCCTTGGCTCACTTCTTTCCTATAACATTTTTAGGAAGACAAAGCAAATCACTGCCTAGGCTCTTTCCTGTTGCTTTTTCTACCTAAGTCCTTCCTTTGTTTCACTGACCCTAGCTTTAATTAACACACTCTCAAAATCACTGGCACTCACATTTTAAAATATTTCCTGCCCAAAGTCACAAAACCATACATTACCAGCTCGCCTGAGGGAGACTCACTCTGGGACTGGCAACATTCTTTGATGACTCAGATAGGACCTGGACTTATTTCTTCTTTACTCTCTAATTCATCTTTCCTGTCAGTACTCATCGTGAGTGTGGAGAAAACCTACCTGTCAGCTGTGAAGTAAGTCCTTTGTCAAAATGTGCCTTGTCAATGCTGAGAAGGAAGATCAGCCTGCCCTCTGGACATGGAGTCACCTGCCCACACAACGATCCTCAGGTGACACCTAGGTGATGAGGTCCAGTGAGTGAGAATCTGATCACCCCTGACATCCAAAGGAACCCCTTCTCTATCCCTCATGTGGCTGGTATGAAGTTGAGCCCCTTGCCTGAGCAGGGTAAATTCATCCCCAGGGCATCTGGCTACTGCCCTGGTCAATGGTAAGGCTGTTGGAGTCCCAAGCAGTTCCCCTCAAAGGGCACACATACGGACTTACTGTATTCACTTCCTCTGAACTTCAGTACTAGGGCAGAAGCTTGAAAGTTACCAGAGACACACAGGAGGACCTGAATTGTCTGGATTCAAGACAAGAGCTAGGAGGCAGCTTTCTCTGAAACAGATGTGCTGGGAGAAGGCATTGTTTCTTCAATGAGCCCTCCTTTCAACAGTCAGTAGATGGGCACCATATCTGAGACTCCATCAACCAATCTCACACTGTTCACCCCACCCTGGCAATTCCCTAAGATTCCACCCCATCCAAATTTCAGGTACACCCAAACTGTTTGCAATGACTTTTCCATATGTACAGTCTGTGTTGGTTCAGGCTTTATATTTTTCTAAAATCTTTCAGACAAGCAGCATCTGGCCTCAGCATGTCCCATACTTCTTGTTAAGTGGACCCATGTCTGGCATTATCTGCAAACTATCAGCAGCTGGCCATAGTTTGCAACTAGGCCTTACCTAGACACCTCCAAGCCCAGCAAAAGTAGTAGTTATCTGCAGTTTGCTTTGTAGCTTATGGCAGGTGGCCCCAGGCAGAACACAGGCAGTAGCTGACCTTGGCGTGCTCTTCCCAGGAGGCCCCAAAGCCCAGGTGGACAGCTTCAGACCATGTCAAAGCACCACCCAACCACCTCCAGAAGTGACATACTCAAGGGGTAAATTCAGAAGGCACCAGAGTCCTGCTAAGTCCTGCTCTGTGGTTTGGGCCCATGCACCATTGATCCTGCATGGGGGTTAAAGGCAAGTGGTCAGTGATCACAGCCAGTTCTTTCAGCTTATCACCTTGGGTGTAAATCCTTCCTGTTAACATGCCAACAGCAATTAAGGCTCAACTACATCAGGAGGGTGTACATAAACCAGATAGGAAAGGATTGCATCTGAATGCCCAGTTTGGGTGATCAAGGGGCTATTCCATTGGACCTTACAGTACATCTACTACATAAAGCCACTCTACTAAGCCTGATAGATGTGACAGCTCTAACACATACATAGAAACAAACACAGAAAGGCAGCCAAGATGAGGAGAAAAAGAAACATGTCCCAAATGATAGAACAGACCAAAACTCCAGAATAAGAACTAAACAAAATAGAGTAAAGCAATCTATCAGATACAGGGTTCAAAACACTGGTGATAAGGATGTTTAATAAACTTAGGGGAAGAGTAGATGACCTAACTGAGAACTTCAACAAAGAGATAAGAAACATAAAAACAGAGATAGAAAACAAAAAAGAACCAGTCATAAATAAAGAATACACAGATAATATATTACAGGTAATCAACACTAGAGTAGGTGAAACTGAGTATCAAATCAGCAATTTGGAATATAAGGAGGCAAAAACTACCCAATTAGAACAGCAAAAAGAAAAAAATTTTAAAAAATTAGACTAGAGCCAACATCAGGTATATCAACATTTATACCATGAGGGTGTTGGAAGTAGAAGAGAGATCAGGAAATTGAAAACCTATTTGTAAAAATTATGACAGAAAATTTCCTTAATATGGTGAAGAAAATGGACATACAAGTCCAGGAAGAGCAGAGAGTCCCAAACAATATAAATCCAAAGATGCCTACACCAAGACACATCATAATTAAAATTCCATAGATAAAACTGAAGTGATTACTAGAGGATGGGGTGGGTGGGAGGGGGGAGGGGAGTAAAGACAGACAAATACACAGTGACAGAAAATGACTTGACTTGGAGCTATGGTCATACAATGCAATCAATAGTTCAAGTGCTATAGAAATGTTTACCTGAAACCTATGTACTCTTATGGATCAATGTCACCCCATTAAATTTAATTTCTAAATAAAAAAAAATGTTTGATTAAAATGCCAAAGATTAAAGACAAAGAGACAATCTTCAAAGCAGCTAGGGAAAAGCAGTTAGCTAACTACAAGGGAACTCCCTTAAAACCACTGATTTCTCAACAGAAATTTCACAGACCAGAAGAAGGAATTGGCAAGAAATACTTAAAGTGAGGAAAAGCAAGAATCTACAACCAAGATTACTCTACCCAGCAAAGCTAAGCAAAGGACATATAAAGAGCTTCCCAGACAAGAAAAAGCTAAAGGATTTCATCACCACCAAACCAGAATTGCATGAAATGTTAAAAGGTCTTTAGGAAGAAGAAGAAGGAAAAGATAGAGCATATTAACAATAAAATGGCAAGAAATACATATCTGTCAATTTAACATAAATAAATAAATAAACAAACAAACAAGCAGAACAGAAACAGACTCATAGATACAGAGAACATTTTGATGACTGCCAGATGGTAGGGGAGTGAGGGAATGGGTGAAAAAGGTTAAGGGATTAAGTTATACAAACTGGTTGTTACAGAATCGTCATGGAGTTGTAAGGTACACCATAGGGAATGTAGTCAATAATATTCTAATAACTATGTATGGTGTCAGATGGATGTGATATTTATCAGAATGATTACTTAGTAAGTTATGTAATGTCTAATCACTGGGGTATACACCTGAAACTAACATAATATTGTATGTCAACTGTAATTGAAAAAATTTTAAATGATTAAAAAAATGTGTAGTGACATCACAGGAATTTTGGAGATCTAGCTAGAAAAAAATTAAATTAAGCATGTATTTAATTTGAGAAGAATATGTATGTGTTTCACAGTCACTCCATTGTATACCTAGTCTGTTGCTACTGCTCATTGTTCATACCCACCAGGCATTGTTACATGAAGGTGCAGGCTAGAAATTCTATCTTGATAAAGATTTTCTAAATTTGATGATAATCCTAAAAATGTGTATTGCACTCTTTTTTTAAAAATTTTATTTATTCATTTTAGAGAGGAGAGAGAAAGGGAGAGAGACAGAGAGGGAGAGAGAGAGGAGAGAGAGACAGAGAGAGAAGGTGTGGAGGAGCTGGAAGCATCAACTCCCATATGTGCCTTGACCAGGCAAGCCCAGGGTTTCACACCGGCAACCTCAGCATTTCCAGGTCGACACTTTATCCACTGCGCTACCACAGGCCAGGCCATGTATTGCACTCTTAAAGAGTCATGAAACAGAGATAAATATTTCTAAATGATCAATAATAAAGAACAAATTTTAATCCACTATGCTAGAGAAAAATATAATCTATTAGACAATACAAAATTACTTTATATGAAAAAGCAATCAAATAATATTTATATATTGCTAAAAATATATTTTAAAATAAGTTAAGCTATTAGTTTTCTTAAAGTATTTTTCTTGGTTTTATGACATTTTTAATATTCTTTAGATTTTCACAATGTGTAACTTGTTATTTTTTCTTCTTTTTTTGTGACAGAGACAAAGAGAGTCAGAGAGAGGAACAGAAACAGACAAGCAGCAGGAATGGAGAAAGATGAGAAGCATCAATTCTTCTTCAAGGTACCTTAGTTGTTCATTGATTACTTTCTCATATGTGCCTTGGCTGGGGGCCCACAGCAGGCCAAGTGACCCCTTGCTCAAGCCAGTGACCTTGGGCTCAAGCTGTGAGCCTTGCTCAAACCAGATAAGCCCATGCTCAAGCTGGCAACCTCGGGGCCTCAAACCTCGGTCTTCACATCCCAGTCCGATGCTCTATCAACTGTGCCACCAGCTGGTCAGGCTTTTTCTCCTTTCAATATGGTTATTTTCAAAGACTTCAAAGCGGCTCTACTAGAAAAGCCAAATCTGACAGTGAATTACAAACAACAGCTGATGCCAACCCAAGAAGACCTAGAAATAACACAACTGAAAACTGGAGGCAGACAACACAAACCCCAGACTTAGCCAGCTCTACAAACAACACACTCAAATGAGGAGGGTATACACAGACAAAATCAGAAGACAGAGAAGTGCAATCCAACTGAATCAACAAGAGAAACCCCCAGAAAATGAACTGAGTGAGATGAAAATAAACAAACTACTGGATGCAAAGTTTAAAATAATAATTATTAGAATGCTGAAAGATCTTAGAACAACAATGGAAGAACACAATGAACACATAAATAAAGAGATAACAAGCATCAAAAAGGACATTGAAATAATAAAGAAGAACCAGTCAGAAATGACAAATACAATATCAGAAATGAAGACTACACTAGAAACAATTACAAGCAGGCTGGATGAGGCAGAGGATTGAATCAGCAATTTAGAAGACAAGATAAATGAAAACACAGAAGCAGAGCAGAAAATAAAAGAGGCTGAAAAAATCTGAGGAAACTCTAAGAGAGCTCTGTGATAACCTAAGGAGAAATAATATCTGCATCATAGGGGTTCCTGAAGAAGAGAAAGAACAAGAGATAGAAACTTTGTTCAATCAAATCATAGCTGGAAACTTTCCTAAACTGATGTAGGAAAAAGTCATACAAGTTTAAGAAGCACAGAGAAATCCATTAAAGAAAAACCCAAAGATATCTACACCAACATACATCACAATTAAAATATCAAAGCTAAGAGATAAAGAGAAAATATTAAAAGCTGCTAGAGAAAAAAGAACTATCACTTACAAAGGAGCCCCCATATGGATGACATCCAATTTCTCAACAGAAACACTGGAGGCCGGAAGGGAATGGCAAGAAATATTCAAAGTAATGTAGAACAAGAGCCTACAACCAAGACTACTTTATCCAGCAAGGCTATCATTTAAAATTGAAGGAGAATAAAAAAGTTTCCCAAACAACAACAAAAAAAAAAATCAAGAAATTTATTACAACCAAACCAATGCTGCAAGAAATGTTAAGGGGTCTGTTGTAAACAGAACAAAAAGGGAAAAGAATATAGTAAAAGAGGAAGATAGCTTTAAAGAATAAAATGGCAATAAACAACTACATATCAATAATAACCTTAAATGTAAGTGGATTAAATGATCCAATCAAAAGACATAGGGTAGCTGCATGGATTAAAAAAGTAAGACCCATACATATGCTGTCTACAAGAAACACACCTCAAAACAAAAGATACACATAGACTGAAGGTAAAAGAATGGAAAAAAAATATTTCATGCAAATGGAAATGAAAAAAAACTGGGATAGCAATAATTATATCAGACAAAATGGACTCTAAAACAAAGGCTACAGTAAGAGATAAAGAAGGTCACTACATAATGATAAAGGGAGAAATCCAACAGGAGGAGATAACCATTATAAATATCTATGAACCTAATATATAAGAGCACCTAAATATATAAAGCAGACTTTGATGGATATAAAAGTTGAGATCAATAGCAATACTATAATAGAAGGGGATTTCAATACCCCACTAACATCACTAGATAGATCCTCAAGAAAGAAAATTAACAAAGAAACAGTAGACTTAATAGACACACTATATCAACTGGATTTAATAGGTATCTTCAGAACCTTTCACCCTAAAGCATCAGAATATACATTCTTTTCAAGCACTCATGGTACATTCTCTAGGATAGACCACATGTTAGGGCACAAAAGCGGTCTCAACAATTTTAAGAAGATTAGAATCATATCAAGCACATTCTCTGATCACAACAGCATGAAGCTAGAAATCAACCACAACAGAAAAACTGAAAAATACTCAAACATTGGAAACTAAATAGCATGTTATTAAATAACAAATGGGTTAACAATGAGATCAAAGAAGAAATTTTAAAATTCCTAGAAACAAATGATAATGAGCATACAACAACTCCAAATTTATGGGAAACAGCAAAAGCAATACTGATAGGGAAGTTCATAGCATTACAGGCATGCCTTAAGAAGCTAGAAAAAGCTCAAATAACAACCTAACCCTGCATCTAAAAGAACTAGGAAAAGAACAGCAAGTAAAGCCCAGATGTAGTAGAAAGAAGGAAATAATAAAGATCAGAGAGGAAATAAATGTCACAGAGGCTAAAGAAACAATACAGAGGATCAACAAAACCAAGAGCTGGTTCTTTGAAAGGGTAAACAAGATCGATGAACCTTTAACCAGACTCACCAAGAAAAAAGAGAGAGGACTCAAATAAATAAAATTAGAAATGAGAGTGGAGAAATAACAACTGACAGAACAAAAATACAAAGGATTAGACAACCTAGATGAAATGAACAAATTTCCTGAAACATATAATATTTTAAAAATCAATCTGGAAGAATCAGAAAACCTAAACAGACCAATTAAAACAAATAAGATCAAAACAGTTAACAAAAATCTCCCAACAAATATGGTTATTTTCATGTTAATTATTTTTCTTTTTTTAAGGAGTGGTACAAAACTGTGTTTAAACTTTAGGCCTCTAAAACTGGAATTTGAAAAAAAATTTTAATTGTAAAAAAAAGCTTGAATTGATCCTAATTACATGTATTAATCTATTTAACACACTGAAGTAGAATAGTGAAGTGAAATAGAGAAGTAGAAATACTAAGATTACAAAAATACAAGTGGTTAAACATGGATGTCAACCCTACTAGGTTGGTTTCTGAGCCTGTATCTTACTTATTTCAGACCTTAATTCCTCTGATGATAAAGCCCCTGAAGGAGCTGTAGTCCAGTAGTGAACCCAGACAACAATTATAACATATGATATGTGCCATATTAGCTATATAAGATACAGGACTAGAAAGGAGAAATTAAACTTCTAGGATAGTAAAAAAGGCTTTGCAAAAAAATGACACCACCTTGATTATAATAAATAAAGTTTATATTTGAAATCTCTTTAGACTCATTTTATGAACCTTAAATAGTTGCTTCTGGTCATCAAGCAATAATTTATAACATTAAGCTATAAATTACTTGATTCCAGGGTACAAAATTAACCTGTGAATAATTATATTTTCAAAAACACAACAGAGATTAAAAGAATAAACTAAATATTTGAAAATACAGTACTATAACTCTGTTACCATTCCTAAAAACAAAGCAGGAATGGTGATGAAAATAAAAAGACTACAAGTCAAAGGTAATATTGAACAAGGTAATATTGCAAAAACTTAATGGAAAATTAAAGTGGGACTGGGTTTTGTTAGTCTCAGTGTAATTTTCTATTCAGTGTTCTATATTTTCTAACCCAAACTTAGTTATTACAGATGAAAATGATGTTAAAGAAGGTATCTCTTATAGTTATAGAAGTAGAAGTCTTGTTTTATGGGCTAAGAAATTCAAGTGAATCTCATTGCTATAATAAGTAAATCTAGATGTCTTGCTTTCAAAGGAGCAAGAAGTGAGTTATATTTGTTCATAACTAAAAGTGACAAGTTAATAAGTAACAAGTTGGATGGAAGAATGGATATAAATAGCACTCATTAAAGAAAATATTACCATTCAATCAATTTTAATGGGCTTTTTCATTCTCCAAAGAGCTTAAAGTACCAGATTATTCATATGAAAATTTGGTGAAAAGAAAATCAATCAGATTGAAATTTTAATTTTTGAAACAACATTGAGCAAAGATGAAATATCCATGTTAATCAATGAGATTGAGTTGTGTTTGGCTCAGTGGTCAGGCAATAAATTGCTTTGTTTGCAACACTAACTTATTTGTGAAAAGACGGCATTAAGCTTCACATAATTGAGGAAAGCAAACTGCAAAAAAACAGAACTGATGGAAAATGAGGCAAGACCCAACAGAATCAGAGCAAAGTTCTTCCCTGAAAGAAAACTGTGGTGCTCTCTTCTGGAGGAATCCCTTCTCCAAGTTCTGTCCAGCCAATCTTCATTCTTCAAATCCCACCTTCAGAGCCATGATACTCATAATTATTCCTTGATGTTTTCCTTCTTCTTTATGCTCCTTAAGTACATTGTTGTCTTTCATTCTCTTTAATTCTGTTTGTATTTACCAGCCCTACCTAAAGTACAATGTTATATGCCTTTAGTATATGATCACACAATTTAGAGCAGGAAGGGAACAAATATTCTTTGGTCTAATGCTTTAGTAGCAGGGTCTAGTAGATCTCAAACTTCACTTGAGGTTTAAGATAGGGTTATTTGACTGGTAGTGTTGGATGAAAAAATGAGTACTCTACCGAGTAAATTAAAAAGAACTGAACACATTCAAAATTTTAATTTCTCTCTCTTTTTTTAAGATTTAATTTATTAATTTTTAGAGGGGAGGGAGGAGGCTAAGAGCTGGAAGCATCAACTCATAGTAGTAGTTGCTTCTTGTATGCACCTTGACTGGGCAAGACCAGGGATTTAAACCAGCTATCTCAGTTTTCCAGAGTGATACTTTATCCACTGTGCAACCACAAGTCAGGCTTTTTTTTTTTAATTTCTCAATGACTAGATACAAATTTCATTTATATTCACATGGGGCTATGTAAAGAATTTTACATTTGTACCACCTCCTTTTGGCAGCCTTAAGCAAATAAAATAGCAGCATTGTGAGTAGCCATTTTAGTCACTGATGGTGAATGTTACAAAAGTCTAGGATGAAATCAATTACAGAATAATGTGTGCTATGTGACATGACACCACATGTGACTTGAGAGGACCATATTATAGCAATCTTCTGTTCTTTCACATGTCATAGAAACTACTAATAAAAATCATGTTTTAACAATTGGGTATTGACTACATACATGACCTCATTACTAAATAGAGTTTTTTTTGAAGGGTTTAATTTTTTTTAAATCAATTTATGTTTCTATGAATTGCTAGATAAGAGCCTGGTTTTGTTTTGGGTGTGGAAGGATATGGAAGGAGAATGAAAGTTCTGGGGAGAAGTGAGCGACAGCCATTGGAGGGAAATGGGATAGCAGCCAGCTGCCAATAGCCTGGAGAGCTGGATTTAGCCTTTGGTGGGGTGGGGGGGGGGGACAGATGCTTTAAAAAAAATTCATGAATGACTTTATGAGTTTCTGTAAGTAAGGAGAGCAAACTTGGTGTTAACAAAATGCTGAGTAGAATTGGTGGGGGCCATGCCTGGTCTTTACTCTATCACGGACTTGGTACTGTTTTGCATACCCTGATGACTCAAACATTACCAATAGATGGCCTGGAAACCATCATTCTCAAGAAGGACATTAGCTAAAGAAGTTGTGAGATACCTTACCAAGAAGATACTGTGGAAAACTAGAAAAGAATTGTTGAGAACTTTTGAGATGTCTCCCCACTCTATCACCTGGGGATATTAGAAATAATAGGCCAAGGAGACTTTTCAGGATTGCACCCTAAGATTCTGGGTGAGCAAGGAGTGATAGGAGCCATCATAATTGGAGCACTTATATGGCCTTGTGTGTTCTCATAGTCTGGTGAGAGCATTTGGTTTATGTTCCCATTCAAGAGGTAATAAAACTAGGGTCAAGAGACCGCAAATGACCTGCCCAGGATTTCACAACAAGCTAATGATAGAACCAACTCCTTTTCTGATATCCTGGGAGACTACAGCATTAATATGGGGTTGCTGGATCTAATAGAATGATCATTTCCTCTAGTATTTGAATATCCATGTAAATCACTAAAGGCTTATAAGTGCTTTGATTTTCTACTAGCAGTAACTAGAAGCCATTGTGTAACATGATTTTTTAATTGAATTAATAGAATACACCTGGTGAGAATGTGGAGAAAAGAAAACTCACATGTACTGTTGATAGGAGTGCAGATTGGTGCAGCCACTATGAAAAACAGTGTGGAGTAGCCTCAAAAAATTAAAAATGGTTTACCAGGCAGTGGCACAGTGGATAGAGCATCAGACTGGGACTTGGGGACCCAGGTTCAAAATCTCAAGGTCGCCAGCTTGAGCACGGGCTCATCTGATTTGAGCAAGGCTCACCAGCTTGAGCCCAAGGTCGCTGGCTTGAGCAAGGGGTCATTCACTCTGCTGTAGCCTCCTGGTCAAGGCACATATGAGAAAGCAATGAGAAAGCAATCAATGAACAACTAAGTTGCCACAATAAAGAATTGATGCTTCTCATCTCTCTCCTTTCCTGTATGTCTGTCCCTATCTGTCCTTCTCTCTGTCTCTCTGTCTCTGTCACAAAAAACGAAAATTAAAAGTGTAACTGCCTTATGACCCAGCGATTCTGCTTCTGGATAGCCCAAACGTTCAAAAATAATATATGCATCCCTATATTCATTGCATTATTTACAATAGTGATGAAACAGATTCTTCAAACCAAGTGCCCATCAATAGACAATTAGATAAAAAAAAGTTGTACATATATACAATGGAATATTACTCAGCCATAAAAAAATCTTACCATTTGGAACAACATGGATGGACCTCGAGGGTATTATGCTAAGTAAAATAAACTGTCAAAAAAAGACAAGTACCATATGATTTCACTTATACATGGAATCTAATGAACAAAACAAACTAACAAAGAGGAGACAGACTCATGGATACAGAGAACAGATTCACTGCTGTCAGATGGGTGGAGGTGAAGGGATAGGTGAAAAGGGTGAAAGGATTAAGCAGAGGGAAAAATAGTATTTGAATGGATATTTTTCAAATGCATATTCAAATACTATTGGCACAGATAGCAGTACCACCCATATCAGTGACTGGGCAGTTTCCAAGTCAATGTCTCCCAGAATCAGTGGTGATGGCCCCTGTCCTGGCCTTATATAGGTGCTGCATGCAAAAGGCATCATCAGCAAACCACAGTGAAAGTGGAAGCAAATAATAAATGTCATAGATCATGAAGAAGACACTTTTAGCAGGTATATCAAGAAAGTAAGTGTCCATGCATTCTGGATGGAAGTAGAGTCAGAGAAATCTTTCTTTTAATTGCTATTATTATTCTACTTTGCCCCCTAGATTCGAGTAACCTAGGAAAATAGTTTACTTATTAAACAGTGACCTCATTTCTGAACACAAATATCTTTAATGACAATTTAGAATTAACCTGGCAACATTCTTTTCTCCCTCAAGCAAACACTGCCAATTCTGTGTCCAGAAACATGCAGTTTTATGTGTAGTAAAATTTTAATGTGATCATATATCATATATGATTAATGTATATCATAAATCTCTAATATCTGTTGTATTCATAGTTAAAATTCTACCTGCAGCTCCCTCATCTATTCACTTTCTTTAAATACAGTTTCCCTTCTGCCCCTTAAGATAATTCAAATTGACAGCATCGTTTTATTCCAAAATTTTCAGGGGATTTTCTTTGGGTAACTCCATTTCTATTAACTAACATTTTTCTTTTTGCTAAGTTAAAAAGCTACAATGTCAGATCAAAGAGCACAAACGCTATTACAAAGAATATACAAATATCTCTCATACAAAACCCTCAAAGTTCATTTAATCACAGGACAGCTTTCAAGCCTATATTTTTAGTTTAAATTACAAAATTGGCCCCTATCTTTCAGGTATCGTTTGTCTTGGCTGACTGTGTAACATGTCTTGCACACAGTTCCATACATACTTGTAGAATGAATTACACTACAAACTGTTGATCAAAATTTTCTCCTAGTAACTTTTAAGGCAATAAACAAGGATAGTCTTATCAGAGACTATTGCATTGGCTGTGCTGGTATTTCCACAGTGTCAGAGACATAGCTAGTCATCTTGCCACAAGGAAGATCCATTTGAACAGGAACTCTGTTTTGTGCATTGCTGGTGCCGTCCCTGAAAATAGTGATGAGCACATCGTTACTGTTCAATACTTAGTTGTTAATGAAAAAATGATTGCTTATGACCATCCACCAGATTCCTGCTACCTTCAGGACAAAGACAAAATTTTTCATTATTGAATATTTAGCTCTCCGTGGCCTTTCTACCTGTATCTTGTGAGGAGAACACTATTTCCTGACCTGTAAAGTAGAACTGCTTTGCCCCAGGACAATTCTTGCATATTCCAAAACACATTTACAAAGACTCTCTGCCTTACTACCAAAATAGACAGATCGCCATACTGTAGATAGATTTTAGTAGATTAATTTTCTGTAGGCAAATTCATCCTCAACCTCTGGTTGGATACTTCTCCAAACATGATTCTATCAGTCTGGGGAAGCAAAGGCAAAGTAATGCTGAGATAATAAATAAGTCTAAAATCTATAGTGGCCTATGAAACCTGACCTTAACTTTTCTCACTCACAGCATAGCTCCACCGCTGATCAACAGTGGGGCTCCGTGCAGAATAGCCACCCTCAGCCCAGCAACACCCATATCAAGGCAATAGAGAAGCAGCCAGAACATGCCAGTCACAGTTTCAGAGGGAAAAGGAAGAACGGCAGAGAATATCCTTAAGCTTCTGCCTGGAAGTGCCGCATAATGCGTCTGCTCAACATTTTATTAGCCAATGAAGGTTAATGCAGGTTCACACCTGAAATCAAGCCACAGGTCAAGACTATATAATTTTCCTCTAAGGAAGGGATGCAAATATTGTTAAACAGTAATGCATTCTTCCACCACATGTACTGAAAAATAAGATAAAGAATATCAAGTCCTTTGCCTGACCTGTGGTGGCGCAGTGGATAAAGTGTCAACCTAGAATACTGAGGTCGCCGATTCAAAACCCTGGGCTTGCCTGGTCAAGGCACATATGGGAGTTGAAGCTTCCAGCTCCACCCCCTGTTCTCTCTCTCTCTCTCTCTCTCTCTCATAAAAAAATGAATAAATAAAATTAAAAATAAAAAACCCACAAAGTAAAAAAAAAAAAAAAGAATATCAAGTCCTTTAATGTAATCTGGGTCTAACCAAGACTAGGAAAAAAATGACCAAATATACCATTTTATGTTCTATTTTATTAATTGGAAAAAATATAAGCTAAAAGATCTTTTTCACTAAAAAATACTCACAGGAACTATTATAAAATTAAGTAAAACAGTAACAGAATTTCTTTCAAATCACTGGAGAAGATAAAATAAAAATTTAAAACTATAGTGAAAGATTTTTTAAAAAGAGCAAAGATAAAGTAAAATAAAACAAAAAGCATAAAAATAAAGAAATAAACAAATTTATTTACTTATTTAATTTAAGAAAATTAAATTTAATGGGGTGACATTACACAGGTTTCAGTTAAACATTTCTATAGCACTTGAACTATTGATTATATTGTGTGCTCATTTGACCCCAGGTCAAATCATTTTCCCTCACAATGTATTTGTCCGTCTTTACTCCCCTCCTTCCCCTCCCCTCCCCTTTCTACCTGGTAATCACTTCACTTTTATCTATGTCCATGAGTCTCATTTTTATATCCCACTTATGTGTGAAATCATACAGTTCTTAGAGTTTTCTGATTTACTTATTTCATTCAGTATGATGTTCTCAAGGTCCATCCACGTTGCTGTAAATGGCAATATGTCATCATTTCTTATGGCTGAGCAGTAGGAGCAGTATTCCATTGTATGTATGCATATAGATATAAATATATATATAATATATATATTATATATATATATAGTATATATCACATCTTCTGGATCAAATCCTCTATCAAGGGACACTTTGTTTGTAGGAATAGACTATTTAAATTGTATGCCTGACCAGACAGACGTTGGTGCAGTGAAGACCCAGATTCAAATCCCCAAGGTTGCCGACTTGAGCGTGGGCTCACCAGCTTAAGCATGGGGGTCACCAGCTTGAGTGTGGGATAATAGACATGACCCCATGGTTGCTGGCTTAAGCTCAGTGGTTGCTAGCTTGAGCTCAAGGGTGCTAGCTTGAGCAAGCCTTCACTGGCTTAGCAGAATCCCCCCCTCCCATCAAGGTATGAATGAAAAAGCAATCAATGAACAACTAAGGTGCTGCAATTATGATGTGGTGCTTCTCATCTCTCTCCCTTCCTATCTATCTCTCCCTGTCTCCCCCACCCACCCTTTGCTTAAAAAAACAACTGTGCACAAATAGTGCTGGCCAGTTAGCTCAGTCAATTAGAGCATTGTCCTGAAATGACAAAATTATGGGTTCCATGGGTCAGGGCACACATGGGAAGCAACCAATGAATACAAAACTAAGTAGAACAATGAATGAATGCTTCCCTTCCCCCTATTCCCTCTCTCCTTCTTCTCTCCATCTCTCTAAAAAAAATCAATCAATCAGTAAAATAAATAAATAAATAAATAAATAAGCAAGCAAGCCCTGGCCAGAGTGTTGTCCTGAAGCACAGAGGTTGCTCATTCGATACTCAGTCAGGGCACATGCAGGAACAGTTTGATATTCCTGTCTCTCTGTCGCTCTCTCCCTGCTTCTCTCTGAAAAAAATTTTAGTAAATAAATAAACTGTGACCAAACAAAAAGAAAGCTGATAGTGAAATATCAATTCATGGAAAATAGAGTTTAAATCAAAAATAAATTAAATGTAATAAACAGGATAATTTAATAGTGAGAAAAATAATTTACAATGGAGAGAGAGTAGTTATTAACTAATATATATCAGATATGTTTCCACAGAACAGAAGATACAACTTCAGTCCTATGTGAAGCAAGGAGTAGAACTAAACCCCTTGCATAAAATCTAGAATTTTGTCTGTCTCATCCTTAGAAAAGAAAATGTGATATTCTGCTCACAGTTCTAGAAAGCTGTGAATTAGCTTATTGGCTGCTCAGAAACTTGGAAGAAAAGCAAAGTCATCAAGAAAAAAAATAAAAAGCTAAAGCCTGCTACAGTCACATATGTGGGATCCAAATGTTTAAGACCTGCTTAGAACACGAACCAGAAGCTAAAATAATATTAAAATTAGTCCAGGTAAATAAATTGTGTTATCTTTTCAATAGAAATACAACCATGAGAATGATCAATAGCACCACACACAAATATGGGGGAACTTTGCAAATACAATGTTGAATGAAAGAAGCCATTCAGAAAATTAAATAAAGTTTAAACACAAACAGACCTAATCAACAGAGTTAAAAGACAGGGTGGTATAAAACTAATGATAACCAAACCTTGAAACTAGTTATAAACCTATTCCTATACATCAGTGGTTCCCAACCTCTTTTGGGCCACGTACCAGTTTAATGTCAGAAAATATTTTCACGGACCGGCCTTTAGGGTGGGATGGATAAATGTATCACCTGACCAAGACAAGCGTCAAGAGTGAGTCTTAGACGAATGTAACAGAGGGAATCTGGTCATTTTAAAAAAATAAAACATCATTCAGACTTAAATATAAATAAAACGAAAATAAATGTAAATCATTTATTCTTTCTCTGCAGGACGGTACCAAATGGCCCACGGACCGGTACCAGTCTGCGGCCCGGGGTTTGGGGACCACTGCTATACATAACCCTAGTCCTAAACTTAAACCTAACCCTAAATCTAACCCTAAACCTAATCTCTGAATTTAAGTCTAATCCTAAAAAAAATTAAAAATACTAAGGCGATTACTCTTATGCAGGATGGGCTTGGTATTGACTGAAAGGGTGTACACAGCTCTCTTTGAGGTGCTAGTAATGTTGTTTCTTGACCTCAGTGAGAGTTGCAGAAAAGGTTCACTTTGTGAAACTGTATTAAGCTGTATACTTAAGATATTGTACTTTTGTATATGGAGATTACATTTTATACTTCAATAAATATTTCTACCATATGTTAAACTTTAATAAAATTAAAGGAAAATAGTTCCTAATCTATTGAAACTAAAAAAAAACAAACCCATAAACAAAAAAAATTCCAAAAACTCACCCTCTAAAGACACTTTACAACCTAAGGCAATTTTCACTTGTCCTTTACCCAGGAGAAATGAAACTCCTTCCGGAAAAAAAAAAAATTATTATTTGCCTAATGAAATCAAAAGCTTAAATTATAAATATTCAAATATGATAAATACTAACAGTGATTATAACAGTATTTGTAAATATAAATTTTGCATTCCCCCTAAAAATACCAAAAGAATCTGTTGATCAATGAAAATTATTTAAAAATATGAATAATGACAGTTCCTGGAATAAGGAGAGACACAACCTGGGTAGAGACTAAGTAATGTCTCAGGAAAATCAGGACACAATATACATGGAGGTTTGGGCCTGGGTTAGGTGTTTTTAAGGTGAGTCTTGAGGGCAGGACCTGTTTGGGATTGGGTAAAATTTACAATATAATAGTGTTGGATAGATGAACACAGTGAAACTAGGATCTTGGAACAAGTTCTTGATAAGTAAGCTATTTTGGATGGTTTATACACTTCACCTCCAGGAGCAATTACTTCCTGGACCAAGTAGCTAAGCTAGACTTGGCTGTTCCTACTACTAGGTAGTCAAAACCAGTAAAGTATGACTTGATCCAAAATTGATTAGCTCAGGGACAAGAAAGCATGTTCTTTTCTTTTTTTTTTTTTTTTTTTTTCATTTTTCCGAAGCTGGAAACGGGGAGGCAGTCAGACAGACTCCCGCATGCGCCCAACCGGGATCCACCCGGCATGCCCACGAGGGGGCGATGTTCTGCCCCTCTGGGGCATCGCTCTGTTGTATCCAGAGCCATTCTAGCGCCTGAGGCAGAGGCCACAGAGCCATCCCCAGCGCTCAGGCCATCTTTGCTCCAATGGAGCCTCGGCTGCGGGAGGGGAAGAGAGAGACAGAGGAAGGAGAGGGGGAGCGGTGGAGAAGCAGATGGGCGCTTCTCCTGTGTGCTCTGGCGGGGAATTGAACCCAGGACTCCTGCACACCAGGCCGACGCTCTACTGCTGAGTCATCTGGCCAGGGCCAGAAAGCATGTTCTTTTCAGTGATGTATATCTATACTCTCAGATAAAATGCAAAATGATGTGTGTATATATATAGGTATATATTTAGACACAAAAATTGTATTTTCAAATTCAAAAAATGATGTACAGTGATAGTTTCAACTAAAAGAACTTATAATCACAGAATAAAAATGTAAATTAACAATGCTTTTAAAATGTTATTTAAACATAAATTAGTAAGAAATAAATTTTTTTATTGATTTTAATTTATTTTGTTTACATAGATTCTAGCGTTGCCCCAAATGCATCCCCCCTACGCCTTATTCCCCTCAACATTACCCGTGCCTTCCTCAAGCCAGCGCCCTCCCCCTTCCCTTCAGCTTTATCCCATCCTATCATCCCCATTCCCTCTGTTCTCTTTTCCTCTGGTCCCTTTGATCTCTCCTCAGTCTCAATTCCATTCCTCAGTTCACATTGTTCATTGGATTCCTCAAATAAGTTGAGGTCATATGATATTTTTCTTTCTCTGCCTGGCTTATTTCACTTAGCATAATAATCTCCAGGCCCATCCATACCATCAGAAAAGGTAAGATTTCCTTCTTTTTCGCAGCCATGTAGTATGCCATTGTATATATGTATCACTGCTTTTTAATCCACTCGTCCACTGACGAACACTTGAGCTGTTTCCAGATCTTTGCTACTGTGAACAATGTTGCCACAAACATGGGGAGTGCAACATTGAATCACTGATATGGTGTTCTTGGGATATATTCCTAAAAGTGGGAAGGCAGTCTCATTTTTAATTTTTTGAGGAATCTCTATACTGTTTTCAACAGTGGTTGCACCAGTCTGCATTCCCACCAGCAGTGTAGGAGGGTCCCCTTTTCTCCACATCCTTGCCAGCATTTATTCTGTGTTGTTTTGTTGATGAGCGCCATTCTGACTGGTGTGAGGTGGTATCTCATTGTGGTTTTAATTTGCATTTCTCTAATGAATAGTGATGTTGAGCATTTTTTCATATGCCTATTGGCCATCTGTGTGTCCTCTTTGGAGAAGTGTCTGTTCATTTCTTTTGCCAATTTTTTGATTGGATTGTTTGTCTTCCTGGTATTGAGTTTTACAAGTTCTTTATAAATTTTGGTTATTAACCCCTTATCAGACGCATTGTCAAATATATTCTCCCATTGTATAGTTTGTCTTTTTATTCTGCTCTTATTGTCTTTAGCTGTGCAAAAGCTTTTTAGTTTGATATAGTCCCATTTGTTTATCCTGTCTTTTATTTCACTTGCCCATGGAGATAAATCAGCAAATATATTGCTGCGAGAGATGTCAGAGAGCTTACTGCCTATGTTTTCTTCTAAGATGCTTATGGTTTTATGGCTTACATTTAAGTCTTTTATCCATTTTGAGTTTATTTTTGTGAATGGTGTAAGTTGGTGGTCTAGTTTCATTTTTTGGAGGTAGCTGTCCAGTTTTCCCAACATCATTTGTTGAAGAGACTGTCTTTACTCCATTGTATGCTCTTACCTCCTTTGTCAAGTATTAGTTGTCCATAAAGGTGTGAGTTTATTTCTGGGTTCTCTGTTCTGTTCCACTGATCAATACGCCTCTTCTTATGCCAGTACCAGGCTGTTTTGATGACAATGGCCTTGTAGTATAACTTGATATCAGAAAGTGTGATACCTCCCACTTTATTCTTCCTTTTCATCATTGTTGAGGTTATTCATGTTCTTTTTTGGTTCTATATAAGTTTTTGGAATATGTGTTCTATATCTTTGAAGTATGTCATTGGTATTTTAATTGGTATTGTATTGAATTTATAAATTGCTTTGGGTAATATAGAGATTATAATGATGTTTATTCTTCCTAACCATGAGCACTGTATATGCTTCCACTTGATTGTTCTTCCTTGATTTCTTTTATCAATGTTTTATAATTTTCTGAGTACAAGTCTTTAATCTCCTTGGTTAAATTTACTTTTGTTGGGAGTTTTTTGATAGCTGTTTCAATCTCATTTGTTGTAACTCAGGGGTAGTCAATGTTTTTATACCTACCACTCACATTTGTATTTCTGTTAGTAGTAAAATTTTCTAACCACCCACCAGTTCCACAGTAATGGTGATTTATAAAGTAGGGAAGTAACTTTACTTTATAAAATTTATAAAGCAGAGTTACAGCAAGTTAAAGCATATAATAATAATTACATACCGAGTACTTTATGTCGAATTTTCACTAAGTTTGGCAGAATAAATCTTTATAAAATACTTTGGTTGCTCCACTACCGCCCACCATGAAAGCTGGAATGCCCACTAGTGGGCGGTAGGGACGAGGTTGACTGCTGTAATCGGTCTGTTTAGGTTTTCTGATTCTTCCCGATTTTTAAAATATTATATGTTTCAAAGAATTTGTCCATTTCATCTAGGTTGTCTAATTTTTTGGTATACAGTTCTACATAGTGTTTTCTTATAACCCTTTGTATTTCTGTTGTGTCAGTTATTTCTCAACTCTCATTTCTAATTTTATTTATTTGAGTCCTCTCTCTTTTTTCTTGGTGAGTCTGGTTAAAGGTTCATCAATATTGTTTACCCTTTCAAAGAACCAGCTCTTGGTTTTGTTGATCCTCTGAATTGTTTCTTTAGCCTCTGTGTCATTTATTTCCGCTCTGATCTTTATTATTTCCTTCCTTCTACTACATCTGGGCTTTACTTGCTGTTCTTTTTCTAGTTCTTTTAAATATAGGATTAAGTTGTTTTTTTGAGCTTTTTCTAGTTTCTTAAGGTATGCCTGTAATGCTATGAACTTCCCTCTCAGGACTGCTTTTGCTGTGTCCTATAAATTTGGAGTTGTTGTATGCTCATTATCATTTGTTTCTAGGAATTTTTAAATTTCTTCTTTGATCTCATTGTTAACCCATTTGTTATTTAATAACATGCTATTTAGTTTCCAAGTGTTTGAGTATTTTTCAGTTTTTCTGTTGTGGTTGATTTCTAGTTTCATGCCATTGTGATCAGAGAATGTGCTTGATATGATTTCAATCTTCTTAAATTTGTTGAGACCGCTTTTGTGCCCTAACATGTGGTCTATCCTAGAGAATGTACCATGATCACTTGAAAAGAATGTATATTCAGATGCTTTAGGGTGAAAGGTTCTGAAGATACCTATTAAATCCAGTTGATCTAGTGTGTTTTTTAAGTCTGCTGTTTTTTGTTAATTTTCTCTCTTGAGGATCTATCTAGTGATGTTAGTGGGGTATTGAAATCCCCTACTATTATAGTATTGCTATTGATCTCACCCTTTATATTCATCAAAGTCTGCTTTATATATTTAGATGCTCGTATGTTAGGTGTGTAGATATTTATAATGATTATATCTTCCTGTTGGATTTCTCCCTTTATCATTATGTAATGACCTTCTTTATCTCTTACTATAGCCTTTGTTTTAAAGTCCATTTTGTCTGATATAAGTATTTCTACCCCAGCTTTTTATTTCATTTCCATTTGCATGAAATATTTCTTTCCATTCTTTTACCTTCAGTCTATATGTATCTTTTGTTTTAAGATGTGTCTCTTGTAGACAGCATATGTATGGGTCCTGTTTTCTTATCCACGCAGCTATCCTATGTCTTTTGATTGGGTCATTTTCCATTTACATTTAAGGTTACTATTTATATGTAGTTGTTTATTGCCATTTTAATCTTTAAAGCTGTATTCCTCTTTTGCTATATTCCTTTCCACCTTTGATTTGTTTACAACAGGCCCCTTAACATTTCCTGAAGCATTGGTTTGGTTATAATAAATTTCTTGAGGTTTTTTTTGGTTTGTTTGTTTGTTTTGTCTGGGAAGCTTTTTTATTTCTTCTTCAATTTTAAACAAAAGCCTTGCTGGATAAAGTAGTCTTGGTTGTAGGCTCTTGTTCTGCATTACTTTGAATAATTTTTGCCATTCCCTTCTGGCCTCAAGTGTTTCTGTTAAGAAGTTGGATGTCATCCTTATGGGGGCTTCTTTGTAGGTGATAGTCTTTTTTTCTCTAGCAGCTTTTAATATTTTCTCTTTATCTCTTAGCTTTGGTATTTTAATCATGATATGTCTTGGTGTGAATTTCTTTGTTTCTCTTTAATGAAATTCTCTGTGCTTCTTGAACTTGTGTGACTTTTTCCTGCATCAATTTTGGGAAATTTTCAGCTATGATATGATTGAACAATATTTCTATCCCTTGTTCTTTCTCTTCTTGTTCAGGAACCCCATGATGTGGATGCTATTTCACTTCATGTTGTCACAGAGCTCTCTTAGAGTTTTCTCAGACTTTTTAAGTCTCTTTTCTTTTAGCTGCTCTGCTTCTGTGCCTTCGTTTATCTTGTCTTCTAACTTGCTGTTTTGATCCTCAGCTTCATCTATCCTGCTTTTAATTTCTTCCATTGTGGGCTTCATTTCTGATATTGTATTTGTCATTTATGACTTATTCTTTTTTACTATTTGAATATCCTTTTTTATACTTGCTATCTCTTTATTTAGTTGTTCATTATGATCATCTATTGTTATTCTAAGATTTTTGAGCATCCTAACAATCATTATTTTAAACTCTGAATTTGGTAATTTGGTTATATCTGACTCATTCAATTCCTTTTCTGGGAATTTCTCTGATTCAATTGGGTTGCATTTCTCTGCCTTCTCATTTTATCTGTGTATAAGAAGGGTGTGGCCACTGGAGACCAATGGGTGTGGTCTCTGTGTTCCCTAGGTGTGGTCTGTCTGCAGGCCCACCACCCCCTCTGCCACTTCTTTGGGCATTGGGGCGTTCAGGCATTTGGGTATGGGTGTTGCCGTTCTGGCTAACTGCGGCTGTCGCTGCGGTTTTCGCCTCTCCTCCATGGGAGGGGCTGTGTACATGTACCCTGGTCTACAAACCTCAGCCTTTGCCGTACCCTCATGGGTGGGGCTGCGCACCATGCCCAGGGCTGCAAGCCTCAGCACCATAGGTAGGGGTGAGCACCTTCGTTCAGCCGTGTGTCTCAGACTATTCCCCGGCTTACACCCCACCCCCATTTGTGGAGCTGCACTTACGAGTTGGACCACAGGCTGTTGTAACAGCCCAGCGGGGCTGCGCACCTGCGCTCAACCATGGGTCTCAGCCTATTCCTGGGCTTTCACCCACTCCCGTGGGCTGAGTTGTGCTCATGCTTTGGGCCAGAAGCCCTGGTTCTGCCAGCTGGGTGGGGCTGAGCAGCCACGGGTCTCACCTTTCCCCTGCAATTGGGACTGAAGGTGCCTGAAGCTGGCTGGACCACTTTCTTGTGCCCCTTCCATTCCTGCCGGGCAAGACTGTTCTCAGGCCGGGCCTCAGTAGTGGCCAGTCCAGCCTCTACCACCACCGATGGGACCGCACTTCCATGTCCCACTTCCACCCGCCCTCCAGCTAGCCCTCAGCAGTGTGGTTGGAGGCACTGCACCTCAGACCCTAGCACTCAATACTGTATTCCTTAAGGCTCCCTCCTTCTATGTGACTCTGCTTGAGTGCCACAGATGAGCTTGTTTGGCTGGTGTCCTGCTTCCCTTTGCTGGTTTTGCTGGTTCCAGGGGAAATATTCACTTCAGATTTGGGGAGTAACTCAGCCCAGGGGCTAGGGTGGGTGTCCATCAAAATGTTTCTACCTATGCTTCCTAGATTATACTATCTTCCTGCTACTCTGGTCCTCTCCTCTCTCCCCATCCCCTGGATCGCCAGGTGAGTGGTTGTGAAAGAGGTTTTCTGCGCAGTCCCTTTAAAAAGAATCCTGGGTCTGAGAAATCTGTCTCTTTCTCACAAACAATATCCTGATTTGTTTCACAGCTAAATACTGTCTATATGCTTTTTCTAGGCTCTGGGGCTGCAGGCTAGGGCTTTGTTCCTTGGGCCCAGGGTCCTCCTCTCTCCGCTAAATTCACTTCCCTCAATGTGATTCTCTCCAGGCTGCCATTTGCTCCCAGGAGCTGGGCAGCCCTCTCCATGTTTCCACCCCTCCTACCAGTCTCTGCATGGCTTCTTCAGTGTTTCTTAGTTAAAGAGTCCTCTTGGTTTAGTCGAAAGTTGGTTTTTCCAGATGATGGTTGTTAAAATTAAATTGTAATCAACTTTGGTTCTGGGAGGTGGAAGTTGGTACGTCTGCCTACTCCATCACCTCCTCCTCATCACCAGTCATTCTTTACTAAAACAAACAAAAATAAAACTCCAATACCAGCCACCTCAGTCCATTCTTAGCACGTCCTTATGTCCTCTAGCTACCACTTTGAGAACAGGAATCAGTCTGATTTAGGCGATGGCTCTTTCAATCAAGAAATAAATTTTTTAGGCCCTGGCCATTGGCTCAGCGGTAGAGCATCGGCCTGGTGTGCGGGGGACCCGGGTTCGATTCCCGGCCAGGGCACATAGGAGAAGCACCCATTTGCTTCTCCACCCCCCCCTTCCTTCCTCTCTGTCTCTCTCTTCCCCTCCCGCAGCCAAGGCTCCATTGGAGCAAAGATGGCCCAGGCGCTGGGGATGGCTCCTTGGCCTCTGCCCCAGGCACTAGAGTGGCTCTGGTCGTGGCAGAGCGACACCCTGGAGGGACAGAGCATCACCCCCTGGTGGGCAGAGCGTCGCCCCTGGTGGGCGTGCCAGGTGGATCCTGGTCGGGCGCATGCGGGAGTCTGTCTGACTGTCTCCCGTTTCCAGCTTCAGAAAAATACAAAAAAAAAAAAAAAAAAAGAAGAAATAAATAAATTTTTTAAACATAAAATTTTCAAAAGTAGTAACATACATATTAAATAAAAATAAAACAAAACAAAAAATATACAAGGACTACCCCCTTTTTATAGATAGTAAGCTGCAGTGAGTTTCAAAGAATGCCTTTCTGGCTTGTCTTCCTTAGTTTTATCATAAAGGGATTAAGATATTGGTTCAGATACTAGAATCATTTTCAGTTCTGTTGTGCTAATATGCTTGTTCAAAAAGTCTCTGAGCCCTGGCCGGTTGGCTCAGCGGTAGAGCGTCGGCCTAGCGTGCGGAGGACCCGGGTTCGATTCCCGGCCAGGGCACACAGGAGAAGCGCCCATTTGCTTCTCCACCCCTCCGCCGCGCTTTCCTCTCTGTCTCTCTCTTCCCCTCCCGCAGCCAAGGCTCCATTGGAGCAAAGATGGCCTGGGCGCTGGGGATGGCTCCTTGGCCTCTGCCCCAGGCGCTAGAGTGGCTCTGGTCGCAACATGGCAACGCCCAGGATGGGCAGAGCATCGCCCCCTGGTGGGCAGAGCATCGCCCCTGGTGGGCGTGCCGGGTGGATCCCGGTCGGGCGCATGCGGGAGTCTGTCTGACTGTCTCTCCCTGTTTCCAGCTTCAGAAAAATGAAAAAAAAAAAGAAAAGAAAAAGTCTCTGAGTAAAATACAGGTTATTCTTGCAATAGAGACTTTAGTTAATTGCCATTTTTTTCCTCTTCATTAGGATTATGGAGACAAGTGAAAATATTGCTTATTCAAAACTTTAATTCAGTATAAATTTCTCTCTTAAGTCACTGTCAGTTTAAGCCTCTGCTACATGTAGCTAAACTTAACTATTACAGAAGATTCAATAAAAGATTTATAAACTTTATAGGTAAAAATAGGAAGCTTTATCAAAATACATTAAGTTAGACCAAGGGTTCCCAAACTTTTTACACAGGGGGCCAGTTCACTGTCCCTCAGACTGTTGGAGGGCCTGACTATAAAAAAAACTATGAACAAATCCCTATGCACACTGCACATATCTTATTTTAAAGTAAAAAAACAAAACGAGAACAAATACAATATTTAAAATAAAGAATAAGTAAATTTAAATCAACAAACTGACCAGTATTTCAATGGGAACTATGCTCCTCTCACTGACCACCAATCAAAGAGGTGCCCCTTCCGGAAGTGCAGCGGGGCCGGATAAATGGCCTTGGGGCACATGCGGCCCGCAAGCCGTAGTTTGGGGACTCCTGAGTTAGACTAAATGGAATCTTACTATCCATTTTCTTCTATACTTTACTTTTGTCACTCAATGTATGTTTTTTATGTTTTTCCATTGATATGTGTATATCAGGAGCTGTGCCCTGGAAGATATCTCACAAGACCCAAGAAGAAAAACACAAGGGCATTCCCTAAAGCATTGCTCATACAGAATTAAATTGGGCACAGTTGGAATGCCCACAAATAGATGAAAGATTTCATATTGTATAAAAGGTCAAATATCCCCAAATTATTCTGTAAATGAAATAAAATTCCAAATACTATTCAGGAAGGTTTTTAAATGAAATTTGAATAGCTAATTCTAAAATGTACAAGGAAAAGCAAAGGGTCAATAATAGCCAAGACAATTTTTAAAAAGAAGAGAAAGAACAAGTTAGGGAGACTTGTCCTTCTAAACTTGAAGATTTATTATAAAACTATAGTAACTGAGAGAATCAGTAAATAGTAACTGAGATAGTAATAATTATAGTAAATGACACCAGAAAGGCAGAGAAATCAGAACTGGATCCACACATATTAGAAAGCCTTGTGCTGGCAGAGGAGGTGTTGCAGATCAGTCATTAAAGGATGGTCTACTGATAATTGTTACTGGGATAACTTGTATTAATAATACCTTTGAATGGGAAGTCTTAATATTGTAACATGTCAATTGTACCCAAAATATTTTATAAATTCAACACAATTTTAATTGAGATTCCAACAGGATTATCCAGGTGAGTTTTTCTTAAAGTATGCACACTGGCACACACACACATGCAAACACACACCAACCTATGAAGGAAAAAGTTAATAAATTTAACTATATTAAAATTTAGAATGTCTTTACAATAAAAAATAATATAAATAAAATTGGTAGACCAGCCAAAAATTGAAAGAATACTTTGACAATATATATAAACAATGAATGGTTGCTATGTAAAGTAAATAAAGAAGTTCTACTATCAAATGTAAAAGATAAATCGTGAATATAAAATTGTACAAAACATGAACATTTACAGAAAAAAGCAAAAAAAAATACCACAACCAATAATATATTAAAATATAACTTCACTATTAACTAGGGAAATGATAATAAAAACAACCAAATATTATATCACGCATCACATTGGTAAAATTAAAAAGCCAAATCAAATCTTTACCACTTGGTAATTAAAATATCACACTCTTATATAACTATTACTGTAGAGCTATTTCATTATTAAAAATAATGATAGAAAAATTAAACCAACTTTACAATTTAAAAAGTTAGGGACGCCTGACCTGTGGTGGCGCAGTGGATAAAGCGTCGACCTGGAAATGCTGAGGTCGCCGGTTCAAAACCCTGGGCTTGCCTGGTCAAGGCACATATGGGAGTTGATGCTTCCAGCTCCTCCCCCCCTTCTCTCTCTGCCTCTCCTCTCTGTCTCTCCCTCTCCTCTCTAAAATGAATAAAAAAAAAAGTTAGGGAAAAAGTCAAAGAGGAAAAAGAGAAATAAAATAATTAAAATAATGAACAATCAACTGCAAAACAATAAAAACAATTGATAAATTTAAAGATGCCTGTAAGGCAAAGGGAAAAAATAATCAAATTAAATATGAAAGATGGAATGAAATTTGAAAAAGATATAAAAATATGATATGAAAGAAAAGGTGCTGGCCAGTTGGCTCAGTAGTAGAGCATTGGCCCAGTGTGTGGATGTCCTGGGTTCAATTTCCAGTCAGAGTACACAGGAAAAGCACCCATCTGCTTCTCCACCCCTCCCCATCTAGCTTCAATCTCTCTCTCTCTCTTCTCCTCCTCTCCTGCAGCCATGGCTCAATTAGAGTGAGTTGGCCCTGGGCACTGAGGATGTCTCCATGGCCTCTACCTCAGGCCCTAAAAAAATGACTCAGGTTGCAACAGAACAAGGGTCCCAGATGGGCAGAGCATCGCTCCATAGTGGGCTTGCTGGGTGGATCCTGATTGGGGCACATGCGGGAATTATCTCTGCCTCTCCTCTTCTCAGTGAAATAAAAAAAAAAAAATTAATTTAAGAAAAGAAATAAAATACAAAAAAATAAATTAAGAATGACAGAAGGAATATATCTGAATATTCTTGAATCACAATGAAATGAATTGTTCTCTTTGAAAATTAAAACTGCCAAAACAGACTGAAATATAACAGACATGAATAAACCAATGAAACATTACCAAAAATCACCTGCGGAAATAGTTCTAGTGCCAACAAATATTACTGGAAAGTTCAGTCAAACTGTCAAGGACTAAGTGTTTCTATGCTAAATAAACTCTTCTAGGCCTAAGAAAAGCTGGGCTGCTAGCCAATCCATTTAGGGTAGCTAGCAATAACTCTGCTTTAAAACAAGCAGAACAGTGTTAATAAAAGTAAACTTCAGACTACTGAATGTGCAAAATTAATCTAAGAGTCTGTTTTCTTGAATGGCCAATCATCGAGACCTTGTGATGAAAGGTCAAAATTAGGCAGGAGAGTATACCATATGTCTACATACTTGCAAACACAAAATTTAGGTGAGCAAAATATACAGAAAGGTTTAACTAAATGGCACAAAAAGAAATTGAAATATATTTGCATCACTTATAACCCCGTCTAGTAGACTCCTTTTCCGAGCTGATGATAATACTAGAAAAAGAGTACATACAAATGAAGTCAGCAGTAAATTAGGGATTAGCCACATGGGTTCTAAATGTTATGAATTACTCTCTATGGCTATCACCCACAATAATACCCACCCAGGAGGCTTGTAGTAAAATAGAGTCCACAGACACCTATAACATTTATGGATATAAAAGTAATAATCCTAAATATATTTTTATTAAAGTTGGTGGATCACAAAAAAAATTAAAAATTGAACTGAAATGTTACAGCAGTGATGAAATCGTGCATAGAGATTAATGGCTGCTGGGGATGGGGCATAAATGAGAGAAAGATTGACAGAAGTGATGTTTGCACAGAATCTGTTTCTACTCACCTAGCTTCAATTCCACCTATGGTTCTACTGTCTCAACCTTTATATTGCTTGTTTTGTTTGTTTGGCTATTTGCTTGGTTGTTTTTTTAAAAAATAAAATTTGCTGACTGTTTCCCAATGTCAGTAAATTTCTGTAGTTTCTTTGCTTATTTTGTCACCATCATACTTACATAGAAAAGAAAAATATACCCTATTGGAAATAATTTTTATAAATTTAATAGAGCTACAGTTATTAGCCAAACTCTACTAGAATTAACAAGCTGTGAAAAATCTCTCAAAGTAGTTAATACATTTCTTGAGTATTACTGAAAACTTGATAAACTTAGAAAAGAATTTTGTCCAGGCATCACAAGAAATTTGTACTTGTGGACTTCTAATAAATATGTACTGTTCTCAGGCAGCTAACCAAAGGCATTAGGGCTTATCAATATCAAACTCTAATGATTAACAGTTCTTTCTTTTGTAAACAGAGAAGAAAATTTCACGAAATATGATCTCATGTCATTATTAATACTTGATATTGTTAAGCAAAAACAAATCAACAAACAAAAACCTCAGAAAAACAAGATGAAATGAAAAACAAGGACACAGTTACTATAATGTCAAGAACACAGAACTAAGAACAGATGCAAGGATTCTGGTCCCAGCACAGCCATTAACAAAGTACATAATTTGGGTCAAGTCACCTCACCTCTATGCACTTAAATTTCCTTCCAGTCAAAAATTTCCCCTTATCAAATAACCTATAATGTCATTTTTGAAGACAGAGACCTGACCTCAAGAGCATCAAATTTGGGAAAAGTAAATTTTTGCTAACGGATAGGATAGAAACTTTATCCAAAAATATTGAGAACTTGCATCAGGTTAGAGTTGAATTAGTCAGAGCTCAGCAACTCAAGGCTCTAATGGACTACTCCACTCCTGTCCCACAAGCTCTCTGGCTACCAAGACTGCCAGAGGAGTTCAACAATACCAGACACAACTGACAAAAAAATTGTAATCCAACTTCACAAGGCTTGATACAGTAATAAAACCCAATTGTTAGAAATACTTTTATTATGTAAGGTATAGATATCATAAAGTTCACCATTCTAACCATTTCTGAGCAGCATTAATCTCATTCACAACATTTGCATCTATCACAGTGGTGGGATTCAAATAATTTAACAACCAGTTCTCTGCCCTAATGACCATTTGAAGTATAAAAAAAGATATACTGAAAGGTTTATTATTTCATGCATTTGATACTTAAGTAAAAATAATAAAAGAGATACACAAAACTAGATGTTATAAGAAAGACTCTTAAAATATTAATAAAAAATATTAAATAATACCTGACAAAAAAAATACAAGTTGTCACCCTCCCTGGTTGTTGGCACTTTTTCTCTTTACATTATATGTTTGTTTACTGAAGTAACAAATGCAAGGGAGTTAAAATGTAGTATTTCATCAAAGGTATAATGAGTTTTATGAAATGAATAAATATTTCAAGCATAGTTCCGTCAAATTTTTTTCACCTATGGACAAAATGAACATTATTACAAGCACTTAGAATACACTGTTGCGCAGATGAACGTTAAAATAGAGTAAGGAATGTAAATTTATGATTTCCACATTGGGTGGCTGCCCAGGTGTCCATCTTAGAGAAAACCCTGATTACAAGTGTCATTTTAACAACCAATTCGCCCAACTCAACAAAAAGTTAGGTATCAATTCTGCTGAACTGGTGCGAACTGACTGAATCCCACCACTGGCACAGCTTAATTTTTTTTTCTTTTGTATTTTTCTGAAGTGAGAAGCAGGGAGGCAGAGAGACAGGCTCCCACGTGCACCCACGGGTATCCACCCAGCAAGCCCACCAGGGGGCGATGCTTTGCCCAACTGAGGCGTTGCTCCCTTGCAACCAAAACCATTCTAGCGCCTGAGGCAGAGGCCATGGAGCTGTCCTCAGCGTGGGGGACCAACTTTGCTCCAATGGAACCTTGGCTGCAGGAGGGGAAGAGAGAGGTAGAGAGAAAGGAGAGGGGGAGAGGTGGAGAAGCAGATGGGGGCCTCTCTGTGCCCTGGCTGGGAATCGAACCCGGACTTCCACGAGCTGGGCTGACGCTCTACCACTGAACCAACCGGCCAGGGCTACAGCTTAATTTTTTTAAATGGACTTTTATATTCATTCATCCGTCAATGCTGCAGGCCTTATGCTAAACTCTGGGGATTGCAAGTCAAACAAAAATTGAAGTGATCTGTGCCTTCCCGGACCACCGTTGAGTGTTGTAAGTCTTTACGTACATGGGAAAGACGGCAGGATTGAAAGAGATGATGAGTACACTGCAGAAGTCAAGGAGCAGCACAGAGGGATGGCCGGAATTCCAAGGCCCAGTAGAGAATCAGAGCATTGCAGGCTCTCTGCGCCCCAGAAGGGGCGGGGTCTACGACAGGGCGGGGCGGAAGAGCTATATGAGGAGCTCGGGAATCCTGGCGGCAGGAGCTCAGGGCGGGGCCTGAGCTGCTCTCGGTCGGGGGCGGCCGAAAGAGCTCTGGGCGGGGCCTTGGCGGTGCGTGAGAGCGGCAGGCTGGGCGGGTCCGAGTGAGTCCCTCCGCCCGCGCCCGGGCCTGAACCGGGCCCTGCTCGGGCTGCGGCCGTTACCTTCGGCCTCGCTCCTTGGTAGCGGGGGCCTGACGGGAAGTCTAAGTGGGATGCGGCCGACGCGGAAACGGCTGTGCTTGCTGCTAATCGCCCTGTACTGCCTCTTCTCTCTCTACGCCGCGTACCACGTCTTTTTCGGGCGCCGGGGACGAGCCATGTCTTTGAAGGGCCTCAGGAAGGGGGCGGCCCCGGCGCCTGAGGGGCGCGGCCGAGGTAGGACGCGGAGCAGTGACCTCAGCCCCCGGCGGCGCGCCCCGACTCGGGGTTGCGGGGATGCAGGGCTGTAGGGCTGGGCGGGGCCGAGCCGAGCCGCGGGGCCGGAACTTCGCTTTCATCCGGGATTGTCCCGGGGCCGTGGTTCGCTTTTCCCCCTCGGCTCTCCTTAACCCGCCGGGCTGGAGGGTGTCGAATATCTCGACCCCGCCCGAACCCCGCACGCTGCCCCACTTAGCACCCTGCAAGCCTTAAAACGTGTGTTAAAGAGCCAAGAAGTTGTCACAAAATGCCACCGATTCTCGAGAATGCCGCTGGGTTTAAGGCTTTTATTTCCGTATTGAAACAAAAAGCCTTCTCTAATCATATCGTGATTTCGGAAGCCGATGCGCTTTTCCTCCAAATCCTGGTTCCCTTCCCTGCTCATCTCTTCCTTTTCCCAGAATTTTTCGCAATAGTGTCTAAATTGGACTGAATAGTGACTATTGGACACTTTATTCTGAAGTCAAGTTTTTATGCACAGGCTACATATAAATCTATAAAGAACTTCACTAAATTACATTTGTAACTTGATACATATTATCGTTATTTTAGAAGTTTTTTGTTTGGGGGAGATAATTTTGTGTTTTGTGTTCAATTTTATCTCTAAAATCTTTCAGAGTAAAGGGTTAATAAAAATTAAATTGATTTCCCTTTTATTTTTAACCTGTGTGTTTAACCTGTTCAAATGTAGTTGCTATACCTCTGAAAAATTGAATTTAGGATGAAATTCTAACTCGAACATCTCGCTTAAATGGCTTGCATTTATTCGCAACTCCAGCTCTACCTTACTGATAAACACTGTTACTCTTTTTAAAAACACAGAACAATCTACTTTGGGAAGTGAAGAATGGAATCCTTGGGAAGGAGATGAAAAAAATGAGCTACAACACAGATTTAAAACTAGCCTTCAAATATTAAAAAAATCTACGGAAGGGAAGACAGACTTCCGAGTACAAATCTGGAGCAAAGCTGCCATTGGTAAGTTAATGTGTAGAACTAAAATATGTAAAACTCAGCACAAAATGTACTTTATTAATATTAAATTCAATTCTTTCTAATACATTTATAGTTTATTTCATCATTTATTAAGGTATCATGATGTATTCTTTTGGTTTTTTTCCAATATTTTATTTCTCTTTTCTGTTAGGCAATATCTACAAGTACATGCACACACATACTCTATTGACCTCAGGTTTATTTGTAGATACAAAGAATGGGTTGTGTAAGCATTATTATAGTTAAATGGCTATGTCAACTAAATTTTCTTGAGTCTGTGTTTATTGACACTTGATACACAGTATAAGTTGTGGCCACTGCCCTTGATGGGCAAACAAGTTTGGGAAACATTGAACTAAAACAAAATTAAACCAGGTTCTTTATTGATTTCACAGAGCCTTTCACAGGCCAATATTCATTGTCAGTGTCTAAGATGGAGATATAATATGTAGCTGTTTAAACTTGATGGCCTACGAAAGTCTTTTCCTCTGAGTGTCATGAGAGCCTAGCATTCCAAGTTATGGATTATACTCAATTAGAGAAGAGAACCCTCAATTCTTAGAAGAGTCAGAAAGAATTTAGTGAATTAGAAGAGACAGTATTTGGGCTTTAAACATGATTTGGGTTTATATGTAATGTGAGGAATATGGATAGAAAGTACCCGATGAGAGGAAAATAAACAGAGGAGAAAGCCTAGGCCATGTTGTTTCATTAATTCATTCACATTCAGATATACATCCTTGAAGATTACTGCTGACCTCTAAAATTTAGGTACACCAACTCATATTTTCAATCATCAAGTTCTAACAATTTCATAAATCTCTAATATTAATTTCTTCTTTTAAATGACCATTTATTTCCTCATTCTAGTTTTTAATTAAATCTACATCTTAACAAGTTTTCATATTTCCAGACATTTTTAAATCCAATATGCACATATTGGACCGATGAGTTTTATGAAACCCTGTTTTCATCCACCTGTTCCCCAGGCATAGTCATAGCAGGCCAGTTATAGACATTCCTATTTTAAAAGAGAAAATAAAAGTAAAATTGAGTCACTGGTCCAAGCAATTTTGAAATCTAGCCAGACAAGTCCATTAGGTTTGAATGCCTGAGAATAATCGGTGACTCAAAGCTTTGCTGCTGGCCTTTCAGTTCTGCCGTTAGTTATTCCTTTTTCATGAAGGTTAACATGTGTTTTCAGGTCAGTAGTTTTACACTCTGTTTTCAAAATGTAAGATTTTCTGAGTCCTCAACAGCCTTTTTTTACTTCAGCCTCTCTCAGTCCCTTTAATCCAAGCTGCCAGTGTTTCTGCTGATACAACATTCTCAACAACCTTGTGGGGCTCCTGTGTGTGTTGTAAGGATTCATCACATTAGAAAGGGCTCCTATCCTTGGCCGGTTGGCTCAGCGGTAGAGCGTCGGCCTGGTGTGCGGGGGACCCGGGTTCAATTCCTGGCCAGGGCACATAGGAGAAGCGCCCATTTGCTTCTCCATCCCCCCCTCCTTCCTCTCTGTCTCTCTCTTCCCCTCCCTCAGCCAAGGCTCCATTGGAGCAAAGATGGCCCGGGTGCTGGGGATGGCTCCTTGGCCTCTGCCCCAGGTGCTGGAGTGGCTCTGGTCATGGCAGAGCGACGCCCCGGAGGGGCAGAGCATCGCCTCCTGGTGGGTGTGCCGGGTGGATCCCGGTAGGGTGCATGTGGGAGTCTGTCTGACTGTGTCTCCCTGTTTCCAGCTTCAGAAAAATACAAAAAAAAAAAAAAAAAAGAAAGAAAGGGTTCCTCCACAGGTCTTTCATGGACAATCTCTCTCTATTTCTGGCTTCTGCAAAGATTACTGAAGGAGATTCATAAATTACACATCTAATATCTTCAGAGAGCTCTCTGTATGACTAAATATGATCTTTTCATCTTCTGAGGCACAAGCCAAAGGATATCAAGTCACATCCTTGGCCTTCACTCAAGAGTATGCTTTCCTGACCATGAATCTCCTAAATTTTCACCTCTTTGCAATCTGAATAGGCAGAGAATTTCTCAAATCATCAAATACTTGTTCCTTTTTACTTAACAGTTCTTACCTCAATCTCTCTTTCCTCTCCTGTTTTACTATAATCACCAAGAAGAAACCAGGTCACAGCTTCAACACTTTGTTTAGAAATCTCTTCAGTTAAATATCCAATTGCATTGTTTACAAGTTCTGTTTTTCACATAACTTCAGAACACAATTCAGCTAAGCCATCTGCTGTTCTATAGTAATGTGCAACTTAACAAAGTGATATGTCTGAGAAAATTGTTAAGCAGTTTTATCCTTGTGCAAACATGATAAAGTATACTTACACAAACCTGGATGGTATATCCTACTACTGTAAATATATATGCTATACTTTTCTATGACACAATGGGTTTATACCAGCATCACCACAACTACATGACTAATGCATTCTACCATGACTTTAGAACATTGCTAGGCATAGGAATTTTTCAGCTCCATTATAATCTTATGGAATCACCATCACATATTTAGTCCATCATGGACAGAAATGTCATTATATGGTACATGACTGTATAACAAGGATCCCCATTTCTCCAGTTTCTGATAACATGTTACTCGTTTCCTGAGCCCTCACCAGCAATACTTTTTTTTTTTTTTTTTTGCATTTTTCCGAAGCTGGAAACGGGGAGGCAGTCAGACTCCTGCATGCACCCGACCGGGATCCACCCGGCATACCCACCAGGGGGCGATGCTCTGCCCCTCTGGGGCGTTGCTCTGCTGGATCCAGAGCCATCCTCAGCGCCCAGGCCATGTTTGCTCCAATGGAGCCTCAGCTGCGGGAGGGGAAGAGAAAGACAGAGAGGAAGGAGAGGGGGAGGGGTGGAGAAGCAGATGGGTGCTTCTCCTGTATGCCCTGGCTAGGAATCGAACCCAGGACTCCTGCATGCCAGGCCGATGCTCTATCACTGAGCCAACCGGCCAGGGCCACCAGCAATACTTTTAATGTACATTTTTCTGCTAACAGTATGTGTATGATTTAGGTATTCCCTAAGATGAAATAGGTTTTTTCCTACCATGCTCCTAATTTTCTTCTGAGTTCTTACTAACTGAATCATTAACATCCATATTTCTACCTCTGATTTGTTCAAGGCAATCTAATCTAGGTTTTCTTTTTTTTATCAGATTCTTCAAAATTCAGCCTCTTCCCATTACCTAATTCCAAAGCTACTCCAGAATTTTAAATACTTGTTATGTCAATACCCCAGTTCCAGGTACCATATAACTATGTAATCCATAGTCTCCTATGGATTTAGTTAGAGCTATTATAAACTATTACCAAAAATTTAGTGGCTTACAATAATTCAAATTTATTATCTTACGTTTCTGAAAGCAGAAGTAAAAAATGTGTCCACAGGCCTGTATTCTTTTTGGAGGTGCTAGAGAACTACTTTCCTTGCATTTTAGAGCTTCTAATCTAGAGGCTACCCACATTTCCTTTTCCCATGGTTCTACACCATTCTGACCTCTGCTTCCATCCTCACATCTCCTTCCCTTACTCTGACCCTCCTGCCTCCCTCTTGTGAGGGTCCTGGATAATCTCACCACCTCAGCATCATTAATTTAATCGCATTTAGAAAGTTTCCTTTGCCATGTATTGTAACACATTCACAGGTTCTTAAGAATACATCCTTGGACACTTAGGGGTGGGGGGCATTTTCAGCCTACTACATTAAGAAAGCTTTATCTTTAAACATATTTTGTGTGTGTGTGTGTGTCCTTTTCATTCCAGGATGTAATGAGCATGAAACAAAACTTATCTTTCAATGTCACTAAAATAGGGTTCACAGATTACCTCATTGTCTCCAGATTTCTTTATTGTGTGACACTACTTTCCTGTACTCAGAGACCTTTCAGTCAGGTGAAATCATGGTAAAACATCAGTCTGCTCTAAGGAGAAAAGATGCAATGGTATTTGTCTGCAGAGGGCATCATTGCAGTGAGGGATGTGTGTTTAAGTGAGAAGAAGGTAATGTCCCCATGACATAATGAAAGTATATATACGTACATGGGCTTCTCTAATTGTTTGGCACAAAATAGTAAATCTTCTCAGTTTGTTATAATCATAGCATGTATCATAGCAGGTCCTCCTAATGTCCTTTCATTCAAATTGTTTTATTATAATGTTTATGAGATGCCACAGGAACCTAACTCCTGTTTATATCAATTAGCCTACAGTAAAATTGGTTTTGTTTTATGCCCTTTCATCTAGAGTCACAAAACATATTCAAGGATGTTAAGTGAGGACTTCCTGTAATAATTTACATAGTACTATAACAGTTCAGGATAAAACAGGTAGTAATGGTTTAGTGATAATTAGGCATTTCTCAAATTTAGAGTAAGAGAAGTTATTTTCTTACACTGACAACGTCCGAGTTCTGTCTCTGATACAATAGCTGCCATACTGAGGATTTTGAGCTATTGCTTGCTAGCACTGCCTGCCAAGGGACCATGAAGGAAAAAAAACCTGGTTTCCTAATCAAATAACATAAAAGAGCAGAACTTAAGCTATCTCACACACCAGAGTAGACCAGACAATAATTTTTTTTTTTAATTACCAGGTTTGTATCTCTGGGAGCATATTTTTGAAGGCTTACTTGATCCTACTGCTGTGACTGCTCAGTGGAGAGAAGGAAGTTCAATTGTAGGAAGTACACATTACAGGTATTAATTGCACAATGTTAACCTTTGCTGTGTTGTCATACAATGTTTTATATAAATACTAGAATAAAAATAAGAGGACATGACATTAATAGAAAATATTCTCACTTCAATTTGTGAAGAATAAAGAAATAAATCTCATAAATAGATATTCATAGCTAAAGTTTACCTTGAACATTTTCTTATGAAATTAAGTATAAAATAATCCTCTTTTTTTGGAATCGTGTCTCATTTTTATCAAAATATTTCTGAGTACATGGAAAGAATTCATGTTCCAAATCTTGTAACATTTAATTGTTGATGAGGACGTAACTTTAATAAAACTTAAAATTACTTTCAGTTTTTCTGTTTCATGTAATAGTTATGTTCACATATATTTATAAGTGGTATCAAAGCTGTTGCTATGAGTTTTGAAATTTTTATTCATTAAAACATATTTCTTGCCTGACCAGGCGGTGGCGCAGTGGATAGAGCGTCGAACTGGGATGTGGAGGACCCAGGTTCGAGACCCCGAGGTCACCAGCTTAATCGCGGGCTCATCTGGTTTGAGCAAAGCTCACCAGCTTGGACCCAAGGTTGCTGGCTCGAGCAAGGGGTTACTCAGTCTGCTGAAGGCCCACGGTCAAGGCACATACGAGAAAGCAATCAATGAACAACTAAGGTGTCACAATGAAAAACTGATGATTGATGCTTCTCATCTCTCTCCGCTCCTGTCTGTCTGTCCCTATCTATCCCTCTCTCTGACTCTCTCTCTGTCCCTGTTTAAAAAAAAAAATTTCTTCCTGACTGGTGGTGGTGCAGTGGATAGAGCATCAGCCTGAGATGCTGAGGTCCCAAGTTCAAAAACCCAAGGTGGCCAGCTTGAGCATGGGCTCATCTACCTTGAGCACAGGCTCATCTGCCTTGAGCACAGGCTTGCCAACTTGAGCACTGGATCACCAGCTTGAACGTGGGATCATTGACATGACCCCGTGGTCACTGGTTTAAAACCAGAGTCACTGGCTTGAGCAATGGGTCACCACTGGCTTGGCTGGAGCCCCCTAGTCAAGGCACATATGAGAAGCAATCAATGCACAACTAGACTGACACAAATACAAGTTGATGCTTCTCATCTCTTTTCTTTCCTGTCTGTATGTCTCTCAAGAAAAAAAAATTATATATGAGTTCTATAATGATTTAATGTTATAGGTTACCATTTTGCTACAGTACTAGAAATCTGTTCTTTACATTCAATAAAACCAATGTATTAAGAGATTTTTAGCTTTTATTTTTTTATGAAAACCTTTAATTATGACTTCATATTTTCTAAAGATTTTTAATAGGTAGAATTAAGATTTTATTTAGGGCTCTGACCAGTGGCTCAGTGGATAGAGCATTGGCCAAGCATATGGATGACCCAGGTTCAATTCCCAGTCAGGGTACACAGGGGAAGTGACCATCTACTTCTCTCTGCTGCAGCCAGTGGCTGGAGCGTGGCCCAAGGCACTAAGGATAACTTGGTTACTCCAAGTGTGTCAACCTCAAGCCCAAAAACTAGCTTGGTACTTGAGTATACACCCCAGACAGGATTGCCAGGTGGATCCCCCTCCAGGCACATGCAGGAGTCTGCCACACTATCGCCCCTCCTCTCACCTAAAAAAAAATTATTTAGAAAAATTACTCTGGATGATGCCAGAGTAATGGTGGCATGAGAGATACCCCTGATCTCTCCCCTTGGAAGTTCCACAAATTGAACAACAATAGCACAGTGACAGATCCCAAGCTGGGCTTGCAAGTATAGTGCTCCCTAATCTATTATAGAGGTTAGGTTCCAGAATCCCCTGCAATAGGCAAAAATCCGTGAAGTAGCAACCTTATATTTATTTTATTATTTGTATATATTTTAAGGTTTTATAAACCCTCCCCACACTCTTATAAATCTTTCCCACACAGTTATTATTAACCTTTCCCACATTCTTCTTTTTTTTTTTTTTTTTTTCATTTTTCTGAAGCTGGAAACAGGGAGAGACAGTCAGACAGACTCCCGCATGCGCCCGACCGGGATCCACCCGGCACGCCCACCATGGGGCGAGGCTCTGCCCACCAGGGGGCGATGCTCTGCCCATCCTGGGCGTCGCCATGTTGCGACTAGAGCCACTCTAGCGCCTGAGGCAGAGGCCACAGAGCCATCCCCAGCGCCCGGGCCATCTTTGCTCCAGTGGAGCCTTGGCTGCGGGAGGGGAAGAGAGAGACAGAGAGGAAAGTGCGGCGGAGGGGTGGAGAAGCAAATGGGCGCTTCTCCTGTGTGCCCTGGCCGGGAATCGAACCCGGGTCCTCCGCACGCTAGGCCGATGCTCTACCGCTGAGCCAACCGGCCAGGGCTTTTCCCACATTCTTACAAACACTTCCTATGTGTTTTCCATACATGCGAGTCTTGTCTACTCATCTGCCCTATGCAACGTTTTATTTCAATTTAATATTCTTTTAATATATTTTAATTAATATTTTTTATATTTTCAATTTTTTAGAATAGAAAATGCTTATTTTACCGCAAAAATAATTAATACATATATATATATCAATACCTATATACTACAAAATCCTGCGATATAGTGAAAAATCTGCAATACAAAATTAGATATATACAAGTTTAAAGTCCACAATATGCCTGACAGGGCAGTGGCACAGTGGATAGAGTGTTGGACTGGGATACAGAGGACCCAGGTTCAAAACCCCGAGGTCACCAGCTTGAGCATGGGCTCATCTGGTTTGAGCAAAGCTCACTTGCTTGAGCCTAAGGTTGTTGGCTTGAGCAAGGGGTCACTTGGTCTACTGTAGCCCCCAGATCAAGGCATGTATTACAAAGCAAGTCAATGAACAGCTAATGTGCTGCAACAGAAATTGATGCCTGTCATCTCTCTCCTTTCTTGTCTGTCTGTCCTCATCTGTCCCTCTCTCTGTCTCTCTCTGTTTCTGTCACAACAAAACAAAACAAAAAAAAAACCCCACAATACAGTGAGACTGTGAAAAGTGAACCACGATATGGCAAAGGACAACTGTATGCCTGAAAGACCACACACCAAATACACTAAAGGAGGGATGGGGTAAATAGGGGGACAGAAGATAAAACACATTTGTGGTAAGCTCAAGAGAGAAGACAAAACCGGAGTGACAGGGTTTTTTTCTCTCCTGAACTTCAGAGAGGAGGGAAGCTCAGGCTTTCTGGATTTTGTTTCAGGGGTATGGAGAGGGAAGCCCAGAGTGACTTGTCTCCTTCTGCTGGGAGCACTAGTGAGACAGAGGGGCAGAGGGGGAGAAACTAAACCAAAGCAGCCAGAGTGCTAGGTCATGGCCGGTGTTCCCATGGTCTGCCGGCAGCCCACACTCGGCAGAGACAGACAAAACTAAAGCATGGCCCCCCAGCCTCCCAGACCCCACCTTCCTCACTTCATAATATAGAAAGTGGCAAAAATAAACCCCAGAGCTACCTCTCCATAGCCACTGTCACCCCTGAAGAACAGAGGTGCTCTATGTCCGGTCCTTGGGTCTGTGTAGACACGAGGAGGAGCACCCACACATCTGAGATCGCCATTGCTAATACCATAAAGCCAGAAAACCATGCTATACCCCCAAAGCCATAAAACCCTCAAAACATGCCCCACCTACCAATGCAAATGCAGCCCTGCCTACATCATCATGACAGCAATACCTACTGGAAGAAACCTCTCAAAATGGACATTTATTTTTCCTTTTTCTTTTTTTTTTTAATTTTATTTTTTTAATGGGGCGACATCAATAAATCAGGATACATATATTCAAAGATAACAAGTCCAGGTTATCTTCTCTTTCAATTATGTTGCATACCCATCACCCAAAGTCAGATTGTCCTCTGTCATCTTCTAACTAGTTTTCTTTGTACCCCTCCCCCTCCCCCTTTCCCTCTCCCTTTCCCTCCTCCCCCCGTAGCCACCACACTCTTATCAATGTTTCTTAGTTTCACTTTTATGTCCCACCTATGTATGGAATAATGCAGTTCCTGGTTTTTTCTGATTTACTTATTTCACTTCGTATAATGTTATCAAGATCCCACCATTTTGCTGTAAATGATCCGATGTCATCATTTCTTATGGCTGAGTAGTATTCCATAGTGTATATGTGCCACACCTTCTTTATCCAGTCCTCTATTGAGGGGCTTTTTGGTTGTTTCCATGTCCTGGCCACTGTGAACAATGCTGCAGTGAACATGGGGCTGCATGTGTCTTTACGTATCAATGTTTCTGAGTTTTTGGGGTATATACCCAGTAGAGGGATTGCTGGGTCATAAGGTAGTTCTATTTTCAGTTTTTTGAGGAACCACCATACTTTCCTCCATAATGGTTGTACTACTTTACATTCCCACCAACAGTGTATGAGGGTTCCTTTTTCTCCACAGCCTCTCCAACATTTGCTATTACCTGTCTTGTTAATGATAGCTAATCTAACAGGTGTGAGGTGGTATCTCATTGCAGTTTTGATTTGCATTTCTCTAATAACTAATGAAGATGAGCATCTTTTCATATATCTGTTGGCCATTTGTACTTCCTCCTGGGAGAAGTGTCTGTTCATGTCCTCTTCCCATTTTTTTATTGGATTGTTTGTTTGTTTGTTGTTGAGTTTTATGAGTTCTTTGTATATTTTGGATATTAGGCCCTTATCTGAGCTGTTGTTTGAAAATATCATTTCCCATTTAGTTGGCTGTCTGTTCATTTTGTTATCAGTTTCTCTTGCTGAGCAAAAACTTCTTAGTCTGATGTAGTCCCATTCATTAATTTTTGCCTTCACTTCTCTTGCCATTGGAGTCAAATTCATAAAATGCTCTTTAAAACCCAGGTCCATGATTTTAGTACCTATGTCTTCTTCTGTGTACTTTATTGTTTCAGGTCTTATGTTTAGATCTTTGATCCATTTTGAATTAATTTTAGTACAGGGGGACAAACTGTAGTCCAGTTTCATTCTTCTGCATGTGGCTTTCCAGTTTTCCCAGCACCATTTGTTGAAGAGGCTTTCTTTTCTCCATTGTGTGTTCTTGGCTCCTTTATCGAAAATTATTTGACTATATATATGTGGTTTTATTTCTGGACTTTCTATTCTGTTCCGTTGGTCTGAGTGTCTACTTTTCTGCCAATACCATGCTGTTTTGGTTGTCGTGGCCCTATAATATAATTTGAAGTCAGGTATTGTAATGCCCCCAGCTTCATTCTTTTTCTTTAGGATTGCTTTGGCTATTCGGGGTTTTTTATAGTTCCATATAAATCTGATGATTTTTTGCTCTATTTCTTTAAAAAATGTCATTGGAATTTTGATGGGAATTGCATTAAATTTGTATATTGCTTTGGGTAATATGGCCATCTTGATTATATTTATTCTTCCTAACCAAGAACAAGGTATATTCTTCCATCTCATTATATCTTTTTCGATTTCCCTTAACAATGGTTTGTAGTTTTCATTATATAAGTCCTTTACATTCTTTGTTATGTTTATTCCTAATTTTTTTTTTTTCTTGCAATTGTGAAGGGGATTATTCTTTTGAGTTCGTTCTCAGTTGTTACATTGTTGGCATATAGAAAGGCTTTTGACTTCTGTATGTTAATTTTGTATCCTGCTACCTTACTGTATTGGCTTATTGTTTCTAGTAGTCTTTTTGTGGATTCTTTGGGGTTTTTGATGTATAGGATCATATCATCTGCAAAACGTGATACCTTTACTTCTTCTTTTCTGATATGGATGCCTTTTATTTCTTTGTCTTGTCTGATTGCTCTGGCTAGAACCTCTAGAACCACATTAAATAAGAGTGGAGAGAGTGGACAACCCTGTCTTGTTCCTGATTTAAGGGGGAAAGCCTTCAGTTTAGTGCCATTTAATATGTTAGCTGATGGTTTATCATATATGGCCTTTATCATGTTGAGATATTTTCCTTCTATACCCATTTTGTTGAGAGTCTTAAACATAAAATTGTGTTGTATTTTATCGAAAGCCTTTTCTGCGTCTATTGATAAGATCATGTGGTTTTTGTTCTTTGTTTTGTTGATACGGTGTATTACGTTAACCGTTTTACGTATGTTGAACCATCCTTGAGATTCTGGGATGAATCCCACTTGATCATGATGTATTATTTTTTTAATATGTTGTTGTATTCGATTTGCTAGTATTTTGTTTAGTATTTTAGCAACTGTATTCATTAAAGATATTGGTCTGTAGTTTTCTTTTTTTGTGCAGTCCTTGCCTGGTTTTGGTATGAGGGTTATGTTGGCCTCATAAAATGTGTTTGGAAGTATTGCTTCTTCAATTTTTTGGAAGATTTTCAGTAGAATAGGAACCAAGTCTTCTTTGAATGTTTGATAAAATTCGCTGGTATAGCCGTCAGGGCCTGGACTTTTATTTTGGGGGAGGTTTTTAATGTTTTTTTCTATTTCTTCTCTACTAATAGGTCTGTGTAGGCTTTCTGCTTCTTCTTGACTCAGTCTAGGAAGGTTTTAATGTTCTAGGAATTTATCCATTTCTTCTAGGTTGTTGAATTTAGTGGCATAAAGTTTTTCATAGTATTCTACAATAATTCTTTGTATATCTACAGTGTCTGTGGTGATTTCTCCTCCTTCATTTTGGATTTTTTTTATTTTTATTTTATTTTTATTTTTTTACAGAGACAGAGATAGACAGGGACAGACAGACAGACAGGAACGGAGAGAGATGAGAAGCATCAATCATCAGTTTCTCGTTGCGCGTTGAGACTTCTTAGTTGTTCATTGATTGCTTTCTCACATGTGCCTTGACCGTGGGCCTTCAGCAGACCGAGTAACCCCCTGCTGGAACCAGCGACCTTGGGTCCAAGCTGGTGAGCTCTTTGCTCAAGCCAGATGAGCCCGCGCTCAAGCTGGCGACCTCGGGGTCTCGAACCTGAGTCCTTCCGCATCCCAGTCCGACGCTCTATTCACTGCGCCACCACCTGGTCAGGCTGGATTTTTTTTATATGAGTTCTTTCTCTTTTTTCCTTGGCAAGTCTTGCCAAGGGTTTGTGAATTTTGTTGATCTTTTCAAAGAACCAGCTCTTTGTTCTATTAATTTTTTCTATAGTTTTACTGTTCTCTATTTTATTTATTTCTGCTCTGATTTTTATTATCTCCTTTCTTCGGCTGGTTTTGGGTTGTCTTTGTTCTTCTTTTTCTAGTTCCTTAAGGTGTGAAGTTAAGTGGTTCACTTGGGCTCTCTCTTGTTTGTTCATATAGGCCTGAAGTGATATGAACTTCCCTCTTATCACTGCTTTTGCTGCATCCCATAGATTCTGACATGTCATATTATCATTTTCATTAGTCTGTATATATCTTTTGATCTCTGCACTTATTTCTTCTTTGACCCATTCATTTTTTAAAAGTATGTTGTTTAGTTTCCACATTTTTGTGGGATTTTTTTCCTCCTTTTTGCAGTTGAATTCTAGCTTCAAGGCTTTATGATCAGAAAATATGCTTGGTACAACTTCAATTTTTCTGAATTTGCTGATGTTGTTTTTGTGGCCCAACATATGGTCAATTCTTGAGAATGATCCATGTACACTGGAGAAAAATGTATACTCAGTCACTTTGGGATGAAATGTCCTGTAGATGTCTATCATATCCAGGTGCTCTAGTGTTTTGTTTAAGGCCACTATATCTTTGTTGATTCTCTGTTTGGATGACCGATCTAGAGCCGTAAGTGGTGTATTGAGGTCTCCAAGTATGATTGTATTTTTGTCAGTTTTTGTTTTAAGGTCAATAAGTAGCTGTCTTATATATTTTGGTGCTCCTTGGTTTGGTGCATATATATTAAGAATTGTTATGTCTTCTTGATTCAGTGTCCCCTTAGCCATTATGAAATGGCCATTTTTGTCTCTGAGTACTTTTGTTGTCTTGTAGTCAGCATTATCAGATATGAGTATTGCTGCACCTGCTTTTTTTTGGATGTTACTTGCTTGGAGTATTGTTTTCCAGCCTTTCACTTTGAATTTATTTTTATCCTTGTTACTTAGATGAGTTTCCTATAGGCAGCATACAGTTGGATTTTCTTTTTAATCCATTCTGCTACTCTGTGTCTTTTTATTGGTGAGTTTAATCCGTTTACATTTAGTGTAATTATTGACACTTGTGAGTTCCCTATTGCCATTTTATAGATTGCTTTCTGTTAGTTTTGTGTCTTGTTTGATCCTTCTCTTTCATTTTTCTATCTTTTGTTTTTATTTGGTTGTATTCCATACATCTTTCCTCTGTTGCTATCTTTTTTATCTCATGTGCTTCTGTGGTGGTTTTTTCAATGGTGGTTACCTTTAAGTAATGAAAAGTGTTCCTACCCTGTTCATTGTAGTGCACTATTTTGTGAGTACTTTTGCACTCCATCGTCCTTTGCTACTGTTAATCTCCGTCCTCTCTCCCCCTTTCTTTTTGTTGTTGTCGCAGTTTAAATTTGGTTTTATTGTGTTCTTCATGTAGCTTTTACTTGTGGCTTTGTTTGTTTTTGTTCTTTGTATCTGATTGGAGAACCCCCTTTAGTAATTCCTGGAGTGGAGGTTTTCTGATGATAAATTCCCTCATCTTTTCTGTATCTGTGAATGTTTTTATTTCTCCTTCATATTTGAAGGATAGCTTTGATGGGTATAGTATTCATGGCTGAAAGTTCCTCTCTTTCAGGACTTTAAATATTGGGGTCCACTCTCTTCTAGCTTGTAGAGTTTCTGCTGAGAAATCTGATGATAATCTAATGGGCCTTCCTTTATATGTTGTATTCTTCTTTTCCCTGGCTGCCTTGAGAATTTTTTCTTTGCCGTTGGTTTGTGCCAATTTCATTATGATGTGCCTTGGAGTAGGTTTGTTGGGGTTAAGAAAACTCAGAATTCTGTTTGCTTCATGAATTTGAGGCTTTAGTTCTTTCCACAGGCTTGGGAAGTTCTCATCTATTATTTGTTTGAGTATGTTCTCCATTCCATTTTCTCTCTCTTCTCCCTCTGATATACCTATTATTCTTATGTTATTCTTTCTGATGGAGTCAGATAATTCTTGTAGGGCTATCTCATTTTTTTAAATTTTTGAGTCTCTCTTTCTTCTTCTCTCTGTTGTTCCTCAAGTTGCTTGTCTTCTATTTCACTAATCCTCTCTTCTATCTGGCCTGTTCTATTAGCTAAGCTTCTTACCTCGTTTTTCAGCTCGTGAATTGAGTTTTTCATCTGTTTGATTTGTTTTTATAGTTTCAATTTCCTTGGAAATATATTCTTTGTGTTCGTTGAGTTGTTTTCTAAGCTCCCTAAATTGCCTTTCTGTGTTTTCTTGTATATCTCTGAGTATTTTTAGGATTTCTACCTTGAATTCTCTGTCATTTAGCTCCAAAGTTTCCAATATATTAAATTTTTTCTCCATAGATTTTTCCTCATCTATCTGTGTTACCTCTCTTTCTTTTGTATCCATGATATTCGATTTTCTCTTCCTTAATGGCATCTGAGGGTGGTTTTATTGATAGTATTAATGAGATTTAATAAAGAATAACAAGTTAAAAAAATAAAAATAAGAAAAAGTTGTGTTTTTTAAAAAAAATTAATAATGAAATAAAGAAAAATAAAATAAAATTAAAATTAAAAACAAAAAGGAAATTATTCCCCCCTCCTTTTTTCCTCTCCTCTCCTCTCCCCTCTTTCTTGAGAAAATCATGTGGTGAACTATGAATTATATTGTATTAAATAGAACAAACAATGCCTGTAATGGAGGGCCTGAATTGAGGAAAAGTAATAAAGGGGCAAAAATAATAATAATAAAAATAAAATAAAATAAGATAAATAAAAAAGCGGGGTATGGACCCACAAAAAGCAAATAAGGAAAAAATTTGGATCAAGAATAAAATGATTTGTGTTTAGGTGTTGGTTGACTAAGAGTTATGATGAGAGGAATAAGAGGAAAACAGGAAAATGGGGGGACAAATTAAAAAATTACTATTGTATTTAGTGGAACAAGAGCTTGATAAAATGGAGAGCCAGGGATGGGAGCACTGCTAGTGAGTTAAAAAGGTGAAGTAAAAAACCCTCAAAATGCCACAAACATAAGTTTGAGTCCCATATAAGATAATTTGTTCATTATTGAGGTTTGAATGAGAGGAGACGTAAAGGAGAAAGGAAGAAACTAATATAGAGGGAGAAAAGAAAGAGAGAGAGAGAAAAAAAAAGAGGGAACCACTAAAAGAAGAAAAAAGAAAAGAGAGGAGAGAGAGAGAAAGAGAGAGTTAAGGGTTTTGGAGTGCAACCCTCATAGAGAGAAAGGAAGAGGAAAGAAAAGATAATGGGAGATGTAACACTTATGGGTAGTGTAGTTCAAGGAGAGGAGAGAGTAAGACCGGTAGAGAGTTAAACGACCAAATTGGAGGAGGAAGAAGAAGAAAAAAAAAATCAAGGATGAAGATAAGAGAAACAAACAAATATAATAAAATGGGATGGGTTATAAAGTCTGCGGATTATTCTTGATTTTGAGAGGTTATCGTCTTGCTTTTTCTTTTCTCTCCCTCTTCCTGGTTTGTGACTCTGTACCCTGGGTTCTGCCCCTTTGGCACGCTGAGGTAGAGGTTTGCAGTTGATAAGTCTCTATGGCGATGTCATGTATTGTGCTTTAGTCACGTTGGCAGTCGAGGCTCATTAGCATTTATAGGCTCCGACAGTGAGAGAGTCCGTGTTCCTGGAGCCTCTCTCCTAGTCTTTCCTTCCTCAATTAGTAGCCTGATAATCCAGCTATGTGGTTGCTGCTGCCTCTGCCTGGATAGTAAGAGGCTCAAAGAGCTGGCCATTCCCCACTCTATTTCCACTCAGCACAGGGCTCTGGGTAAGGCTCAGTCAGTCAGAGCTGCTAGCGTAGTCAGGCAGGGCTTCCACCCACTCAAAGACGTCTGTCTCTGCCACTCTGTCCGGTAAGACCAGCGGGCACCCACTCCCAGGGCGCTTGGAGGAAACTCTCGCTCACTATCTGCGTGCGTAGACCAGGATGTCAGGCCGGAAGTCTCGCCCTCTGAGCGAAACCCCCCGCCGCACTGAAAAGTTCCAGCGTTGGAATTGGCTCTCGCTCCGTCCCGTGTGCGGCTTTTTCAAGACACCGGGGCGGCCTGAGATTCCACTTTCGGCCCACACAAAGGCCCCTGACTCTGCCCCTCTGTGGGATAAGACGGGCTCCCACTCCTGAGGTGCTGGGAGGAGTCTCTTGCCCACTCTCCGTGCGCGCCGACCAGGATATCTGCCCAGCCGCCTCACCCTCTGAGTGAAACCTCTCCCGCATGGACAAGTTCCAGTGTAGGAATTAGTTCTCGCTCCCTTCCCATGTACGGCTCCCTTAGGGCACTGGGGCAGCCCGAGATTCCGCTTTTTGGCCCACACAAAGACCCCTGACTGCCCCTCTGTGGGATAACACGGGCAGGCACTGCCGAGGCACTCAGAGGAATCTCTCACTCACTATCTGCACGTGCAGACCAGGATATCAGACCAGCGGTCTCACCCTCTGAGTGAAACCCCCTCCCGCATGGAAAATTTCCAGCATTGGAATTAGTTCTCGCTCCCTCCCTGTGTGCAGCGGAGATTCCACTTTTGGCCTACACAAATGCCTCTGACTCTGCCTCTCTGTGGGACAACACGGGCGCACACTCTTGGGGCTTTGGAAGGAATCTCTCGCCCACTATCTGCATTTGCCGACCAGGAGATTGGGTAAAATGGCTGCCCTGCTTGTCTTTCTTTATCTGGGTTTGGCGCGAGTGTTAGCTGTATTGCCCGGTTGTCACAGGAACAGTTTTTCCTCGGCTTGGATCTCCGTGCCACAGCCTGGTTTGACTGTTTGTGCCGTGGCCTGGATCTATTCACCCCCTTTGCCCGCCTTAGTTTCTATATTCTCAATTTCCAGTGAAAGCCGCCCTGTTTAGGTTAGTGAGGAAGGCGGAGCATTTCTTACTCCCTATTTCCTTTGGGGTTTGGTTATATATTTAGCCAATTTTTCACTCAATCATACCTTTGGGTGTATTGCAAAACATCTGGAGGCTCCAAGGATAGGTTTTTCTGTTTCTGGTTGAAGATCTTGTTAAGTTTTGGGGGAGATTTATCAGTATCGCTTCCTACCCCGCCATTACTCTGACGTCATCTATATTTTTCCTTTTTCCTTTTTTCCTTTTTTTCTTCCTATTCGGTTTTGAATTTAATTTTCTTTAATTTTTATATTTGCTATTGTATATTTCTTAATTTTCATTTTTTGTTTTTTTAGTTGTGGTTTTGTTAGGGTTTTTAACAGCACTCTCAAATGCCCTCAAGGCAAAAGAAATTGAATACCATGGCTACACAAGACAGAGACATAGTTCAAAAAGAAAATGAAAAATCTCCAGAAAATAATCTCAATCACATGAAAACCTTGGAGTTAAATGATAGAGAATTCAAAATAGAAGTTCTGAAAATACTCAGTGAGGTAAAAGAAAACACCAGTAGACAACATAATAAGCTCAGGAAACCAATACTCACCATGGAGATTGAAACTTTAAAAACAGAGATAAAGAACCCAATACATGGATTGAAAACTAATGTTGCAAGTTAAGCTAATAAAACAAGCTTTACAGAGGAAAAAATCAGTGACATTAAAGACAGGCAACTAGAGATGCTACAGAGAGAAGAGGAGAAAGACTGAGTTAAAAACAGCACTACAAAAATTGTTTGACTCTATCACAAAGAGCAATATAAGAATATGCATATATCAGAAGAAGAGAGGGAGAAGAGAATGGAGAGACTATTCAGACAAATAATTTATGAGAATTTTCTAAGCCCATGAAAACACTTAGAGGCTCAAATCCAAGAAGCACATAGAATGCCAAATTACTGCAACCCACACAGACGTACTCCAAGGCACATTTTTAAAAATTGTCAAAAATCAATGAGAAAAAAAGAATCCTCATGCAGCTAAGGAAAATAAGAACATAACATATTAAGGAAAGCCCATTAGGTTATCATCAGACATCTCAACAGAAATTTTCCAAGCCATAAGAAAGTGGACCCAAACATTCAAAGTACTGAGAGAAAGAAATTACCAATCACGAATACGATATTCATCAAAGTTATCCTTCAAATATGAAGGAGAAATAAAAAATATTTGCAGACATACAGAAGTTGAGAGAATTTATCACCAGAAATCCCCCACTGAAAGAAATACTCAAAGGGATTATTAGACCAGAAACAAAGAACAAAACAAGTCAAAACTACAAGTAAAAGCTCCAACATGATTACAATAAAAATAGGGTTAATCTGTGAAAACAATAACATAAAAGGGAGAGAATAAAGATCTGCAGTAGTAAAGGAGGATGGAGTGCAGAAACATTCATAAGACAAAAAGACTCTCTTGTACATATAAACATTTTTCACTTAACCTAATGATAATGACCCACAAAGAAGCCACTACTCAAATACACAGCTTAAAAAAAGAAGAAACAAGGGAAAGACGTGTGGACTACTACCAAACAAAAAAAACGACTGACGGAAACACAAAAGAGAAGAACCAAATAAGACACAGAGCTACCAGATAATAAAACATAACATGGTTATAGAAAATCCTCAAGTGTCAAAAATTACCCTAAATGTAAATGAACCGAACTCACCAATAAAGAGGCACAGAGAAGCAGATTCTATCAAAAAATAAAACCCAACCACATGCTGCTTTCAAGAGACACAACTAAGCTGCAAGGACAAAAGTAGACCCAAAGTGAAAGGTTGGAAAACAATTCTCCAAGCAAATAATATCCAAAGAAAAGCAGGTGTAACCATACTCATATCTGAAAATGCTGAGTTTAAGACAACAAAGGTAACCAGAAACAAAGATGAATGTTTCATAATGATAAAGGGGACACTGTATCAAGAAGACATAACACTTCTTAATATATATATATATGCGTCAAACCAGAGAGCACTAAAATATATGACACCTACTAACTGACCTAAAAATAGAAGCAGACAAAAAAACAATCTTACTGAAGATCTGAACACACCACTGATGGCTTTAGATAGATCATTCAACAAAATCAGTAAATAATTTTTGGCCTTAGATAACACACTAGACCAGTGGTTCTCAAAGTGTGCGCCGGGGCACACTGGTACACCCTATGGTATTCCAGAGAAATATGTCTCTGTTGGGGACCAAAAAACCAACAGGGTTTTTGGAGGTTAGATTTTTGGGGGACAGAGGTGTGGGGAATTGGCTGTAAGCTGACAAGTCTGCCCACACCCCACCTTACTTGCCTCATTAGGTTGAAAAAGGCTGTTAAACTGTGGTGCTGGATTGTTTACACTACCCCCTCCATGTTCCCCAGAAAGACTGGAGGCAAGTTTCTTCTATCCTCTGTTTGGTGTAAAGTTAAGATGATATGTATGGTGGGGGTTTTCTGCACTCAACACAATTAAGAGTAAAAAGAGAGGAATTCTTCAATGTATTGACAAGGAAATGAGAGTTTGCTTTTCAAATATATGCCCAAACATTCAAGAAATCGCTAGGATACATCAGGTTCATGTTTCTCATAAACACAAGAATGAAAAAAACTTAACACATTCGTACCAGGACCTGCCGTAATATAACTTTTTTGTCATTTTTTAAATTTTTAACCCCTCTTTTTTACGAATTCTAAAAAGCATAACAAAAAATGTAACATAAAAATGTTTTTAAATGTCAGAATAAATTTAATTTTGTCATATTTATTTCATTTAATTATCATAAAAGCACACTTGGACTTTATATTTTTTTCTGTAGTATTTGACTTAATTATTATAACATTTCTCAGAAATTTGTATATAGTGTGCCTACAATTATCTGTAGGATTTTAAATGTGCCCTGACTTCAAAAAGTTTGAGAACCACTACACTAAACCAAATGGACATAATAAACATTTATAGGACATTTCATCCCAAACTGTCATATTATATATTCTTCTCCAGTGTTCGTGGAACATTCTCAAGGGTAGACTATATGTTGGGCCACAAAAATAACATCAACAAATTTAGGAAGATTGAAATTATATAAAGCATATTTTCTGACCATAGGCTTTGATATTAAAAATTTACCATATTTTTCGCTCCATAAGACACACTTTTTCCCCAGAAAAAGGGAGGGGAAAATGTCCATGCATCTTATGGAGCGAAAAATATGGTATTTTATTAAATATTTTAACACACCATTTGGTTCAGATTTTTTTTTCTTATTTTCCTCCTCAAAAACTTCGGTGTGTCTTATGGTCAGGTGCATCTTATGGAGCAAAAAATACGGTAACTACAAATGAGAAGTAAAGAAACCCACAAAAAATGTGGAAATTAAACAACATACTTCTAAAAAATGAATAGGTCAAAGAAGAAATAAAAGCAGAGATCAAAGGATATATACAGACAAATGAAAATGACAACAGAACACATCAAAATTTCTGGGATGTAGAGAAAGCAGTAATAAGAGGGAAGTTTAAACCATGACAAGCTTTTATCAAGAAACAAGAGAAATGTCAAGTAAACAACCTAACATCACATCTTAAGGAACTAGATAAAGAAGAACAAAGGCAACCCAGAGTCACCAGAAGAACGGAAATAGTAAAAATTAGAGTAGAACTAAATAAAATAGAGAACAAAAAGACTATAGAAAAATGAATGCAGCAAAGAGCTGGTTCTTTGAAAAGATCAATAAAATTGACAAACCACCGGGTAGACTCACTAAGGGGAAAAAAGGAAGGACTCATATACCGTACATAAAATCTAAAATGAAAGAGGAGAAATTACCATAGATATCATAGATGTATAAAGGATCACAGAATACTATGAAAGATTATATGCCAACAAATTCAATAACCTAAAGGAAATGGATAAATTCCTAGAATTAAACAATCTTCCTAGTCATGAAGAAGTAGAAAACCTAAATAGACCTATAAGCAGGGAGGAAATAGAAACAACTATCTAAAACCTCCCCAAAAACAAAAGTCCAGGACCACAGGAATACACTAGTTAATTCTACCAAACATTCAAAGAAGATTTTGTACCTGTTCTCAAAGTCCCTAAAAATAGAAGAAGCAATACTTTCTAACACATTTTATGAGGCCAACATAACTCTCATACCAAACCTATTAAGGAAAACAAAAACAAAAGAAAACTAGAGACCAATATCTCTGATGAATACAGATGGAAAAATCCTAAACTCAATACTAGCAAATCGAATACAACACGTATTACAAAAATAATACACCACAATCAAGTGGGATTCATTCCAGGAGCACAAGAACGGTTCAACATGTGGAAATTGATCAATGTAATACACCACATTAATAAAACTATGAGCAAAATTTATATGTTCCTATCAATAGGTGCAGAAAAGGTACTAGATAAGACACAACATCCCTTTATGTTTAAAACACTCAATAAAATCAGAGTAGAAATTACTTCAATATAATGAAGGCCATATATGACAAATCATCAGCTAACATAACATCATACTAAATGGTGAAAAATCAAAGCGTTCCCTCTAAAGTCAAGAATAAGACAATATTGACCACTCTCTCCACTCTTATTCAACATAGTTTTGAAAGTTTAAATTGGAGCAATCAGGCAAGAGAAAGAAAAGGCATCCATATTGGGCAAGAAGAAGTAAAAGTACCATTTTTTGTAAGTGACATGATTCTATATATAGAAAACCCCAAAGACTCCACCAAAAGACTATTAGAAACAATAAGCCAATACAGTAAAATCACAGGATACAACATCAACATACAAAAGCCTATTGCCTTCTTATATGCCAATGACGAAGCTTCAGAAAATGAACTCAGCCTGACCTGTGGTGGCGCAGTTGATAAAAGCGTTGACCTGGAAATGCTGAGGTTGCTGGTTCGAAACCCTGGGCTTGCCTGGTCAAGGCACATATGGGAGTTGATGCTTCCAGCTCCTCCCCCCTTCTCTCTCTCTGTTTCTCTCTCTCCCTCTCTCTCTCCTCTCTAAAAATGAATAAATAAAAAAAAAAAAAGAAAGAAAATGAACTCAAAAAACAATTCCTTTTACAATTGCAACAAAAAATAAATATACTGCTCACAAAAATTAGGGGATATTTCAAAATGAATATGAAGTGATAAAATATCTCATAATTTTGGTGAGCAGTAAAAAAATACCTAGCAATAAACTTAACAACAAAGGATGTGAAAGACCTATATACAGAAAACTACAAAACATTACTGAAAGAAATTGAAAAAAACACAATGAGATGAGAAAATATTCTATGTTCAGGAATTGGAAGAATCAACATAGTTAAAATGGTCATATTGCCCAAAGCAATATACAAACTTAATGTACTCCCCATCAAAATCCCAATGCCATTTTTTAAAAAAATACAACAAAAAGTTATCAGGTTTGTATTGAACCATAAAAGACCCAGAATAGCCAAAGCAATCCTGAGGAAAAAGAATGAAGCCAGAGGTATTACACTGCCTGACTTTAAATTATATATACTATAGAGCCACCATAATCAAAACAGCATGCCTGACCTGTGGTGGCGCAGTGGATAAAAGCGTCGACCTGGAAATGCTGAGGTCACCGGTTCAAAACCCTGGGCTTGCCTGGTCAAGGCACATTTGGGAGTTGATGCTTCCAGCTCCTCCCCACCTTCTCTCTCTGTCTCTCTCTCCTCTCTCTCTCCTTCTCCCTCTCTGTCTCTCTCCCTTTCTCTCTCCTCTCTAAAATGAATAAATAAAATTTAAAAAAATTAAAAACAGCATGATATTGGCAGGAAAACAGACATACAGACCAAAAGAAAAGAAGAGCCCAGAAATAAAACCACATGTATATGGACAAATTATCTTTGACAGAGTAGCCAAAAAAACACAATGAAGAAAAGAAAGCCTCTTCAATAAATGGTGCTGGGAAAATTGGAAAACAGTATAACTTGACTATAGTTTGTCTTCCTGCACAAAAGTTAACTCCCATTGATCAAAGACCTAAATATAAGACCTGAAACAATAAATTACATAGAAGAAAACATAGATACTAAACTTATGGACCTTGGCCATAGAGAACAATTTATGAATTTGACCCCAAAGGCAAGGGAAGTAAAGGCAAAAATAAATGAGTGGGACTATATCAAACTAAAAAGTTTCTGCACAGCAACAGAAACTGACAACAAAACAAATAGGCAGCCAACTAAATGGATGATGTTTGCAAACAACAGCTCTGATAAAGGATTAATATTCAAAATATAGAAAGAACTCACAAAGCTCAGCAATGAACTAGCAAACAATCCAATTAAAAATGGGAAGATGACCTGAACAGACACTTCTCTCAAGAGGACATACAAATGGCCAACAGATATATGAAAAGATGCTCATCTTAACTAGCTATTTGAGAAGTGCAAATCAAAACTACAATGAGATACCACCTCACACCTGTTAGATTGGCTATTATCAACAGGACAGGTAATAACAAGTGTTGGAGAGGCTGTAGAGAAAAAGGAACCCTCTTTCATTGCTGGTGGGAATGCAGATTAGTACAACCACGATTGAAAAAAGTATGGTGGTTCCTCAAAAACTAAGAATAGAATTATCTTATGACCCAGCAATCCCTCTATTGGTTATTTATCCCCAAAACTCAGACATTGGTACATAAAGACACATGCACCCTGTGTTCATTGCAGCATTATTCACAGTGGCCAAGACATGGATAGTGTCCCTTGGTAAGAGGATTGGATAATGAAGCTGTGGAAAATATTTATATATACAATGGAATACTACTCAGCCATAAGAAACAATGACATAGTGCCATTTACGACATGGATGGACCTTGAGAACATTATACTGAGTGAATTTCGTAAATCAGGAAAAGCTGAGAACTGTATGATTTCACACATAGGTGGGATATAAAACTGAGACCCATAAGCATAGATAAAAATGAAGTGGTTACCAGGCGGAGAGAAATATTGGGGGGGGGGTCGGAGGGTATAAAGAGGGACAAATGTAAGGTGATGGAAAATGATTTGACTTTGGGTGATGGGTATACAACATAACCAATATTTCAAATGTTATAGGTGTATTTACCTGAAACCTATGTACTCTTATTAATTAATGTAACCCTGTTAAATTTAATTTTCTAAATAAAATTTTTAAAAATTAGGTATTAAATGACTAAACTTGTCTTTGCCAAATTGGAGTGTGCTTTTTAAGAAAATGTAGTGTAATGCATATTCTAAGAATACACTGGGGAACAATTTTTTTCATTTTCTGTTGCATGAGGTTTTAGAATTGTTTCTATATACTTCTGCATCACTGGTTCCAAATATGAAATTCGTTTTTTGGTGCATGCTCTAGTTTTTATGCAATTTTAACTTCTTTTTGTTACAGCTAATGGCATGCATTGGTTTTTAAACTGGAGTTAAAGGGCAATGACTCTTGGATTGAACATAACCACAAGGCAATTAATGTTTGACAAACATCATTTTTATATAATTGTAGTTGTTTTTAAATGTAAGAAATTATCATCTGATAAAAACACCCTCGTATTTGTTTTAAGATTGAATCATGACTTCTTCAAGTAGGCATAAATGTAAGAATAGTCCTGACACCTTCTGTTATATATGTGGCTGTTACACACTTCTACATCAAAGGTGCAATATTTCATCATTTGTGACACGTGCATATATTGCCTATTTTCAAGTTCCCCTTGGCAATCAAGACAAGAATTGGGCTCCTCATATTGTGTGTCATAATTGTGAGGAAATGCTTCATTACTGGACAAAAGGAAAACGCAAAGGAATGCCTTTTGGTGTTCCCATGGTTTGGCGTGAACCTAAGGACCACATTAGTGACTGTTATTTCTGTCTGATCCATCAAAGGGCATCGGCAAGAAAAAATGGCATATGATCGCATATCCTAATATTCCTTCAGCAATACGACCTATCCCACACTCTGAGACACTCTCAGTTCCAGTTTTCAATGGTTTTGTTTTATTCTAAGGACGAAGAAAGTGAACATGGTGATCAAGTATATTTTGATAAGATGCATGAGGAAATGGTTGTAGAATCTGAAGGGTCTTCTTCTGATGCCAAGCAGTCATTAACCCCTCAGCAGTTTAACCAAACTGAATTGAATGACTTAGTAAGAGGTTTGGGCCTATCAAAGAAAGCAGCTGAGTTATTAGCCTCCAGACTTCAAGAATAGAATGTACTTCACTGGTCAGCTAAAGTATTCCATTTCAGGAAGCATGAACAAATTTTTGTGGACTTTTTTCCCAAAGACACTTTGTTTACTGTCATGATATCAGTAGTCTTCTCAGCCAGCTAGGTGTTACCACTTACAGTCCAACAGAATGGCGGCTATTTCTTGACAGCTCTAAATGGAGTCTGAAATGTGTTCTCCTACACCACGGTAATGTTTATGCAGATGAGTTATTCAACTCATCTGCTAGAAGATTATAATGACATAAAAATTGTCCTCGACTTTCTGAAGTATGAGGAGCATAACTAGATCATTTGTGTGGATCTTAAAATGGTAAATTTCCTGCTAGGACAACAGAGAGGTTTCACAAAGTATCCTTGCTTTCTGTGTTTGTGGGACAGCCAAACTCAGGAGAAACTGCATACAGAAGGAGTGGCCAAAACATGAAGCTCTGGAAATAGGGATGCAAAATATTGTGAATGAACCTGTAGTTAATTGAGACGGGATCTTTTTTCCCCCCACTTTACATCAAACTTGGCTTAATGAAGCAGTTTGTTCAGGCTTTGAATAGAGAAAGTGAATGCTTTCAATGTATTATTTCTGCTTTTCCTGCCTTGTCTTTCGAGGAGAAAAGCAGGTGTATTCGGTGGACCTCAAATTCAAACCCTCATACATGACAAAGAATTTGCTAGGAAGATGAATAAGGAGGAGAAAACAGCATGGCAGTCTTTTGTGGCAGTTACAAAGAACTTCCTTGGCAACAAAAAGCAGAAAACTATGAACTTCTGGTTCAAAGGATGCTGTTGGCTTTCTGCAACATTGGCTGTAACGTGAGCATTAAGATTCACTTTCTGAACAGTCACCTTGATAAGTTTCCCGAAAATCTTGGAGCTGTTAATGATGAGCAGACTACTGCTGGAGCATCAAACGAGATTGTCCTCAACAAGTACACAAATGCAAGAGCTACAAACACAAATTTTTGCCTGAGTAGAATTTAAATAAGTTTTGCGCAAATTTTATGATTAAAATAAGTGTTTTAATATGTTCTATTTCGAAATTGTAGACAAATTCTGATGCAATCATATCTTTCAGTGTGTTAGTATATTTACTGCATTATATAAATTATTATATTTTCACAAAGATGATGCCCAAGAAGACATTCTACTTCATTATGTTAAACAAAATGTTGAAAATGTTACAATAAGATGAAAAACTAAAATCTTGAATTGCAAAAAAACTGTAGCTTACAGAGAAAAATTGTCAGATTTGAGATCAGCACACTCGAATTAGGTAAGAACAAATGTTTTTGTGGATGCAACAAAAATTTTGTTCCCCAGTGATACTTATTTTGCAATAAAATTGTATGTTAAGTCCCAGGAAAAATAAAATCATGATAATTTTACCATGAAAGAATGATATTTTCTCTTATATTTTGCTTTTTATTGAAATAAAATATAAAAATAATTATTTTAGAATGCTTTTTTCATGTAGAAATATACTATTAAGAGAAAATATGTGAACCAAATAATCTGTTTTCTCTTAGGATTCCAGGGGTTTTTTTCTTTTTCTTTTTCTTTGTTTTTGAGAGAGAGAAGGAAAAAGACAAGAAGAGAGATGAAAAACATCAGCTTATAAATTGCTCACATTAGTTGTTCATTGATTGCTTCTCATGCATGCCTTGACGAGAAGGGGGCAGGGGAGCTCGGGCTGAGCCAGTAACACCTTGCTCAAGCCAGTGACTTTGGGCTTCATGTCAGTGACTTTTGGGCTCAAGCCAGTGACCATAGGATCATGTCAGTGATCCCACACTGAAGCCAGCAACCCTGTGCTCAAGCTGTCAAACCTACACTCAAGGCAAATGAGCCTGCGCTCAAGTTAGTGACCTTGGGGTTTCAAACCTTGGACCTCAGTGTCCCCAGTCAACACTCTGTCCACTGCAACACCACAGTCAGGCTGTTAGGATTCTATTTCTTACAGAAATTAAGAGGAAACATTGGAGATAATACTTAATTCTATTTGAATTTTCATTGTGTCTTTAATTTTTTATCTACTTTATATACACTTAGAAAGCAATTTCATTGCATGAACCTTTTTAAAGTAATCATTCTTTAAAAAGTAAGCAGGTTTTTTATATCATCATTGGTAATGATTATTTTTCCTTTCATCACCAGGTTTCTATTGATCTAATTCCAGTCAAGAGTTTATACATAATCCTAAACTTACAGCAGTTGAATTTGGGTGTTTGAAAGTAAATGCTTATTATGCATGTAAATCTAATATTTTGGTATTTAAATATATAGAATTTTCAGAAAATTTCTTTAAAAATCATAGAGCAGTTATTATATACTGTTACTATAATGATAGCAAAGGATTTGAGCAAACAGCATTAACTCCCAAAAGAAAATCTTTCCTTCAGAAATTTTTACCTGGGATCTTATTTTTTTTATTTGAGAGACAGAGTCAGAGAGCGACAGATAGGGACAGACAGATAGGAAGGGATAGATGAAAAACATCAGATCTTCATTGCGACACCTTAGTTATTCACTGATTGCTTTCTCATATATACCTTGACCGAGGGTCTACAGCAGACCAAGTGCCCCCTTGCTCAAGCCAGCGACCTTGGGCTTCAAGCCACTGACCTTTGGGCTCAAGCCGACAATCATGGGTCATGTCTGATTCCACACTCAAGCCAGCAACCCCATGTGCAAGCCGGTGAGCTCATGCTCAAGCTGGTGAGCCCATACTCAAGCCGGATGAGCCCATGCTCAAGCTGGCAACCTTCAGGTTTTGAACCTGGATCCTCCATGTCCCAGTCTGACACTCTATCCAATGGGTCACCGCCTGGTTAGGTTACCTGGGATTTTATATTATGATAAAATAGCAATGCTATTTCCTTTTAGGATTTTTTTATTTTTATTCAGTGAAAGGAGGGGAGGCAGAGAGATAGACTCCCACATGTGCCCTAACCAGGATCCACCCAGCAAACCCCCTAGCGGATGATGCTCTGCCCATCTGGGGTATTGCTTTGTTGCTCAGCAACTGAGCTCTTCTTTGAACCTGAGGCAGAGGCCATGGATCCATCCTCAGAACCCAGGGCCAACTCGCTCCAATCAAGCCATGGCTGCAAGAGGAGAAGAGAGAGAGAAGCAAGGGGGAGAGTTAAAGAAGCAAATGGTCACTTTTCTTGTGTGCCCTTAGTGGGAATTGAACCTGGGACATCCACGCCCTGGGCCAACACTCTACCACTGAGCCTAACAGCCAGGGCCCCTCTTAGGATTTAAGAGAGCAATGTATTCAAAAAAGTTTACTATTGTGGCAGATTATTTAAACAACTTATTAAAATTTTAAGCCCTGGCCGGTTGGCTCAGCGGTAGAGCGTCGGCCTAGCGTTCGGAGGACCCAGGTTCGATTCCCGGCCAGGGCACACAGGAGAAGCGCCCATTTGCTTCTCCACCCCTCCGCCGCGCCTTCCTCTCTGTCTCTCTCATCCCCTCCCGCAGCCAAGGCTCCATTGGAGCAAAGATGGCCCGAGCGCTGGGGATGGCTCCTTTGCCTCTGCCCAGGCGCTAGAGTGGCTCTGGTCGCAACATGGCGACGCCCAGGATGGGCAGAGCATCGCCCCCTGGTGGGCAGAGCGTCATCCCTGGTGGGTGTTCCGGGTGGATCCCGGTCGGGCGCATGCGGGAGTCTGTCTGACTGTCTCTCCCTGTTTCCAGCTTCAGAAAAATGCAAAAATAAAAAATAAAAAAAAAAATTTTAGGCTTGTGAAAAGTATACCTAATTAATTTATCTGAAATTAAGCTTTTTTATTAAATGTATTGGGGTGACATTGGTTAATAAGATTATATAGATTTCAAATGCATATTTCTATGACATATGATTTGTATAGTGCATTATGGGCCCACCGCCCAAAATCAAATCATCTTCTGTCACCATATATTTGACACTTTTTACCCTTTACTGTCCATCCCTTACCCTTCCTTCTTCTGGTAGCCACTGTATGTTTTCTGCATCTAGGAATTTTTGTTTGTTTTTTTGTTTGTTCACTTGTTGCTTTCAGTTTTATATCCTACATATGAGTGAAATTATCTGGTTCTTAAGTATTTCTGTCTTATTTATTTATCTATATTAATAAACTTTTATGGAATTGCAAGTTTTGAGTTGAATTGAGCTGCATGGGTACTAAAATGTTTCAGCACATTCATCCTTATTTGACAAAAAATGAATCAAAAGTAATGGATCACCTTGCCCTTACTGGGTATCTCGGTTGGTTAAAGCATCATCCAGATGCACCAACATAGGTGGTTCAGTCTCCAGTCAGGGCACATACAAGAATCAACCAATGAATGCATAAAGATGTGGATCAGAAAATTGATGTTTCTCTCTTTCTGTGTTTCTGAATTTTCTAACATACCTCCAAACACACACACACACACACAGCTATCTGAATTTTATAGGATTTTTTTTAAGTGAGCAGCAGGGAGACAGAGGGACAGACTCCCACATATGACTCAACAGGGTTCCACCCAGCAAGCCCCCTACAGGGTGATGCTCTGCCCATCTAGGGCCAATGATCCATTGCTCGGCAACTGAGCTATTTCAGGGTCTGAGGCAAGGCCATGGAGCCATCCTCAGAGCCTAGAACCAATGTACTCAAACCATTCGAGTCATAGCTGTGGGAGGGGTAGAAATGGAGAGATGGAGTGAGGGAGAGAGAAGGGGGAGTTGGAGGGGTGGAGAAACAGATGGTTGCTTCTCCTGTGTGCCCTGAATGGGAATCAAACCCAGGACTTTCACACACCTGGCCAATACTCTACTACTGAGCAAACACACCAGGGCCACAGGATTTGATTTTAATCCCTAAAGTTTCATTACCTAAATCTGTGTGTCCCAGACTGTACTAAGGATCCTGAAGCAACACATAATATTTTAACTGTTTGTGGAAAACACATTTACATGTCACATCTGTCAGACACCATGCAAACTGTGAGCTCAAGGCAGCCAACAGTTTCAATATTAGATTACCCTACATTAATTCCAGTGATGTCATACCTTTGTGGAGCTGGCTTTTCCTGATTGCTATGGTAAAATACAAGTACATACCATGCAAAAATCCAAGAGGAACAGACAATGACAGCATCAGTGTTCACTTGGATACCAAAGTTTAAGAAGTTGCATAGTGCTCAGCAGATTCACACATCATATTATTAAGTATTTGAGGTTAGTTAAGAATGAGCTGATTTTTTTCTTTCAGTGTAGTACATGTATTATTCTTTTTCATTCTTTATTTAAAAATATTTTATTAATTTTTTTTTATTTTAATTATTTTATTTTTTTAATGGGGTGACATCAATAAATCCGGATACATATATTCAAAGATAACAAGTCCAGGTTATCTTGTCGTTCAATTATGTTGCATACCCATCACCCAAAGTCAGATTGTCCTCTGTCACCTTCTATCTTGTTTTCTTTGTGCCCCTCCTCCTCCCCCTTTCCCTCTCCCATTCCCCCCTCCCCCCCCCATAACCACCACGCTCTTATCAATGTCTCTTAGTTTCACTTTTATGTCTCACCTACGTATGGAATAATGCAGTTCCTGGTTTTTTCTGATTTACTTATTTCACTTCGTATCATGTTATCAAGATCCCACCATTTTGCTGTAAATGATCCGATGTCATCATTTCTTATGGCTGAGTAGTATTCCATAGTGTATATGTGCCACATCTTCTTTATTCAGTCATCTATTGACGGGATTTTTGGTTGTTTCCATGTCCTGGCCACTGTGAACAATGCTGCAATAAACATGGGGCTGCATGTGTCTTTACGTATCAATGTTTCTGAGTTTTTGGGGTATATACCCAGTAGAGGGATTGCTGGGTCATAAGGTAGTTCTATTTTCAGTTTTTTGAGAAACCACCATACTTTCTTCCATAATGGTTGTACTACTTTACATTCCCACCAACAGTGAATGAGTGTTCCTTTTTCTCCACAGCCTCTCCAACATTTGCTATGACCTGTCTTGCTATTTATTAAACTTTTTAACTTATTGTGAATGGACTCAAGTGTCCCACTCAATATAACACCCTCAACCCCCCACCACATGCCCCCATTATACCTCCTTTGCCCCCTCCCCCTAACTCCCTCTCTCCTCTCTGGGATTTACTGGCCTGTTCTCTGTATCTATGTGTTCTGTATATATAATTTCATTAATCCCTACATCTTCTCTGTTTCCATCCCCTCATCCCCCTTTCCTCTGACAGCTGTCCCTCTGCTCCCCATGACCCTCTATTCCATTTCTTTATTCCATTCTTCAATTCACCTTGTTCATTAGATTCCACATATAAATGAGATCATATGATATTTTTTTTATCTCTGTCTGGCTTATTTCACGTACATAATAATCTCCAGGTCCATCCATGCCATCGCAAAAGGTAAGATTTCTTTCTTTTTCACAGTCACATAGTACTCCATTTTGTATGTACCACCACTTTTTTATATGCTCATCCACTGACAGACACTTGTGCTGTTTCCAGATCTTGGCTATTGTAAACAATGGTACCGTAAACATAGGGGTGAATATCTTCTTTTGAATCAGTGGTTTGGTATTCTTGGAGTATATTCCTAAAAGTGGGATAGCTAAATCAAAAGGCAGTTCCATATTTAATTATTTGAGGAAACAACCTGCTGTTTCCACTATGGCTGCACAAGTCTCCATTTCCAGCAGTGCAGGCAGGTTCCTTTTTCTCCACACCCTCACCAGCACTTGTTGTGTGTTGATTTGTTAATAACAGCTGTTTTGACAGGTGTGAGGTGGTATCTCATTATGGTTTTAATTTGCATTTCTCTAATGATTAGTAACGTTGAACATTTTTTCATAGGCCTATTGGCCATCTGTATGTCCTCTTTGGAGAAGTGTCTATTCAGTTTCTTCGCCCATTTTTTAAGGATTTTTTACTTTCTGGTGTTGAGTTTCAGAAGTTCTTTATAAATTTTATCAACCCCTAATGAGATGTATTGGCGAATATGTTCTCCCATTGTGTGGGTTTTCTTCTTATTTTGTTAACGGTGTCCTTTGCTGGGCAAAAGCTTTTTAGTTTGATATAGTCCCATTTGTTTATTTTGTACTTTATTTCACTTGCCCATAGAGATATAATGGCAAAAACACTGTGACAAGAGATATTAGAGTTTACAGCCTATTTCTTTCACGATGTTTATGGTTTTGCAACTTACAATTAAGTCTTTTATCCATATTGAGTTTGCTTTTGTTAATGGGATAAATTGGTGGTCTAGTTTAATTTTTTTTGCATGTACCTGTCTAGTTTTCCAAACACCATTTATTAAAGAGACTGTCTTTACTCCATTGTATGCTCTTACCTCCTTTGTCAAATATCAATTGACCATAAAGGTGTGGGTTTATTTCTGGATTCTCTGTTCTAGTCTATTGATATGTATACCTGTTCTTATGCCAGTACCAAGCTGTTTTGATTACTATGGCCCTTTAGTATAACTTGATATCAAGAAATGTGATACCTACCACTTTATTCTTCATTTTCAAGATTGCTGAGGCTATTCTTTTTTGGTTCCATATAAATCTTTGGAATATTTGTTCTATACCTTTGAAGTAGGTCATTTGTATTTTAATACGAATTGCATTGAATTTATAGATTACTTTGGATGGTATAGACATTTTAATGATGTTTATTCTTCCTAACCATGAATATGTATATGCTTCCACATGTTTGTATCTTTCTTGATTTCTTTTTTCAATGTCTTATAATTTTTCAAGTATAAGTATGTTACCTCCTTGGTTAAGTTTATTCCTAGGTAGTACTTTATTTTTTTGTTGCTATAGTGAAGGGAATTGTTTCCTTAATTTCTTTTTCTGATACTTTATTGTTGGTGTATAAAAATATCACTGATTTCAGAATATTAACTTTATATTCTGCCATCTTCCCAAATTCATTTATCAGGTCTAGTAGTTTTTTGACTGGGACTTTAGGGTTTTCTATGTACAGTATCATGTCATCAGCAAATAATGACAGTTTTACTGCTTCTTTTTCAATTTGGATGCCTTTTATTTCTTCTTCTTGTCTGATTGCTGTGGCTAGGACTTCCAGAACTATGTTGAATAAGAGTGGTGAAAGGGGGCACTCCTGTCTTGATCCTGATCTTAAGGGGATTGCCTTTAATTTTTGCCCACTGAGCATGTTGTTGGCTGTCAATTTGTCATATATGGCCTTTATTATGTTGAGGTATGTTCTTTGTACCCCACTTTGCTCAGAGTTTGATCATGAATGGGTGCTGATTTTATCAAATGTGGTGTCAGTTGTTACTTCTCCACTTCATTTCTAATTTTATTTACTTGGGTCCTCTCTCTTTTTTTCTTGATGAGTCTGGTTAAAGGTTCATCAATCTTGTTTACCTTTTCAAAGAACCAGCTCTTGGTTTCATTGATCTTTTGTATTTTTTTTAGCCTCTGTGTCATTTATTTCTGCTCTGATATTTATAATTTCCTTCCTTCTACTTCCTCTGGTCTTTATTTGTTGTTCTTTTTGTAGTTCTTTTAGGTGCAGGGTTAGGTTGTTTATTTGAGCTTTTTCTTGCTTCTTAAAATATGTCTATAATGCTATGAACTCCCTTCTCAGGACTGCTTTTTCTGTGTCCCATAGATTTGCGGTTTTTGTACATTTTCATTTGTTTCAAGGACATTTTTTATTTGTTCTTGATCTCATTATTAACTTATTTGTTATTTAACAACATGCTATTTAGCTTTCAAGTGTTTGAATGTTTTTCAGTTTTTCTATTGTAGTTGATTTCTAGCTTTATGCTATTTTGATCAGAGAAGATACTTGATATGATTTCAGTCTTCTTAAATTTATTGAGACTTGTTTTGTGTCCTAACATGTGGTCTGTCTTAGGAATGTACCATGAGCGCTTGAAAAGAATGTATATTCTGCTGCTTTGGGGTGAAAGGTTCTGAAGATGTCAATTAAATACAGTTGATCTAGTGTGTCATTTAAGGCCATTGTTTTATTGTTAATTTTCTTTCTGGAGGATCTGTCCATTGATGTCAGTGAAGTATTAAAATCTCACCCTTCATGTCCATCAAAATCTACTTTATATATTTAGGTGATCCTATATTAGGCACATAAATACTTACAATGGTTATAACCTCCTGTTGGATTTCTCCCTTTATCATTATGTAGTGACCTTCTTTCCCTTAATACAGTCTTTGTTTTAAAGGCTATTTTTTCAGATATAAGTATTGCTATTCCATCTTTTTTTCAGTTCCATTTGTATGAAATACATTTTCCATCCCTTCACTTTCAGTCTATGTGTATCTTTTGTTCTGAGGTGGGTCTCTTATAGACAGCATATACGGGTCCTGTTTTCTTATCCATGCAGCTACCCTATGTCTTTTCATTGGAGCATTCAATCCATTTACATTTAAGGTTATTATTGATATATACAGTGTGTCCATAAAGTCATGGCGCACTTTTGACCAGTCACAGGAAAGCAACAAAAGACGATAAAAATGTGAAATCTGCACCAAATAAAAGGAAAACTCTCCCAGTTTCATACCTATTCAGTGCAATTCAATGTGGGCTCATGCACAGATTTTTTAGGTAGCTATCCCGTATAGCCTCTAAAGACTCATCACTGACTGATGGCCTACCAGAACGGGGTTTCTCCACCAAACTGCCGGTTTTCTTCAACTGCTTATCCCACCGAGTAATGTTATTCCTATGTGGCGGCGCTTCGTTATAAACGCGTCAATATTCATGTTGCACTTTGGTCACGGATTCGAATTTAGCGAGCTACAGAACACACTGAAATTTCCTCTGTACTGTCCACATCTCGACTGGCATGACCATGGGCTGCTCCGCTATATACACAGTGTTACGTTATCATCTGCACAAGCGCACATGCTGCCACATCATCCTACAGAAACTAGGAGGGTTTTCCTTTTATTTGGTGCAGACTTCACATTTCTATCATCTTTTGTTGCTTTCCTGTGACCAGTCAAAAGTGCACCATGACTTTATGGACACACTGTACTTATTTATTGCCATTTCCTTTTTTAAATCTATGATCCTCTCTTTCTCAATTTCTTTTTTGCCTTTGCTCTTTTTACAGCAGGTCCCTTAATATTTCTTGCAGTATTGGTTTGGTTGTAATGAATTCCTTGGGTGTTGTTTTGTGTGTGTGTGTGTGTGTGTGTGTGTGTGTGTGTGTGTGTGTGTGTGTGTAGCTTTTTATTTCTCCTACAATGTTAAATAATAGCCTTGCTGGATACAGTAGCCTTGGTTGTAGGTTCTTGTTTTGTATCACATTGAATATTTCTTGCCAGTCCCCTCTGACTTCAAGTGTTTCTGTTGAAAAGTCAGATGTCATCCTTATGGAGGCTCCTCTGTAGGTAATTAACTGAATTTCTTGCAGGCTTTTAGTATTCTTTCTTTGTCTCTTAACTTTGGTATTTTAATTATGATGTGTCTTGGTGTAGACCTCGTTGGGTTCCTCTTTAATGGGATTCTCTGTGCTTCTTGAACTTGTGTGACATTTTTCTTCATCAATTTAGGGAAATTTTAAGTTATGATTTCCTCAAACAGGTTCTCTATCCCTAGTTTGTATTCTTGTTCTTCAGGAACCCCTATGGTATGGATGTTGTTTCTCTTCATGTTGTCATAGGAGTCTCTTACAGATTCCTCAATCCTTTTGCACCTCTTTTCATTTTGCTGCTCTGCTTCTGTGCTTATGTTTATCTTGTCTTCTAAATCACTGATTCAATCCTCTGCTTCATCCAGCCTGCTGTTTCCTTCTAGTGCAGTCTTCATTTCTGATACTGTATTTTTTCATTTCTGACTGGTTCTTTTTATTATTTCAATGTCCTTTTTGATGCTTGCTATCTCTTTATTTAGGTACTCATTAAGACCATCCAATGTTGCACTAAGATTCTTGAGCATCCTAAAAATAATTATTTTAAACTCTGAGTCTGGTAGTTTGGTTTCTTCCCTTTCATTTAGTTCTTTTTCTGGGGATTTCTCTTGCTGATTCATTTGGGTCGCATTTCTTTGCCCATTTTGTCTGTGTATTAGGTAGCACTGTCTGACTTTAAAATTTTTGTGTTGTCTTTATGAGGATGATGGGCTCACCCAACCAACCTCTCTACAGGTTGCAAGCTTTTTGCAGCTGAGGTTGAGAATACAATGTTAGTGGGACCCCATACTTCAGGGGTCTCTTGGTCAGGAGCTCAGTATGGGGAATATGGCCCCTACTCCCCAGCTTAATCCCTCAGCCACTGCTGGATACTCAAATTTTAATTCTCCCCAACAAGGTGAGTAGCAGTTTCAGATCAGGTAGGGCCTACAGTCCCCTCTGCAACAGTTCTTATAGCTAGTAAGACCCTCGTCTCAGGGAGGAAGACAGAGTCCTTTCCTGGGGCTGACTGCGCCCCCCCACAAAAGTGGCTAAGCTTTTTACCAGACCCAACAATAGGCTTACAGGGATCCTCACTTTAAATGGCCATGCTCCAGTGTCTCTTCCTTTCCCCTGTGAAATCTAGCCCAGTGGGGCAGGAAATTTAGCACCCAAGCCAGATGACTGAAGTGCCAACCTGTCCAGTGCACATGAGCCACTGTGCAGATGCTGATCACAGAACGTGGAATTTGCCTCATCTGGGCCAGGTCTAAGGAGCCCTTCCTTAGGACAACACTCTAGCAAAGGTTGTTAGGTCATGAACCAATGCTTTCTGCAGCCGGCCACTGGATGTGCTGGCCCTGGGCCTCGCTGGATGTGCTGGCCCTTTTCCCTCAGCACAAACCAGTGGGAAACACTGCCTGTGACTGGCCATCAGCAACATTTTTGGAGCTAAAAGCAATCCAGAGTTTGTGGCTGCCTCTGTTGGGCCCAGGTGCACATGGAAATACCAAGCTGCACACCTAGGCTGACTTTTACCCACACTGGGCCTGAGGGAAGATCCCCTTAAAAGGCCAAGGTTCCCTGAGTTCCGCCTCCTGCAGCCCCTGTCTGCTGGCTGCTTGTTGGACTAGCCACTGAGAAAAAACCTCTGGTAGAGTTTAAAGCCTGTGGCAATTCAGGAATTAGTAAGGGTGGTGGTGTGGCTCCACCTCTCAGCCCCAGGTGTCAGTTTGTCCAGATTCATTTCACAGACCTCAGTGGGATGTAGCCCCAGTAGTCTGGTGGGTGTGGCTTTTGAGACCCAGAAATGAGGTCTTCCCACATTCTGGACAGTTTCTACTGAGTCTCTCGTGAGGTGGAAGCACCAGTCATAGACTCAGGAGTGTGTGGGGTAAGCTCCAACCTCAACACCAGAAAACTAAGTCACTGGCACCTCCTGCTTCCTGGCTTTTCAGAATGGCCCAGTCTCTATGATTGGGGCAGGTGAGACTCCTGAGGGCAGAGCAGTTGCTTTTCCCCAGGCTGATGCTGCTTAGAGGGACTACTCTACTAGAGAAAGGCGGCAACTACAATTTTGGAGAATGCTCAGCACAGGGGTTCTGGTGGTCAATAGACATATGAGAAAATACTTAACATCAATAATCCAAGAATTGTAAATTTTAAAACCACAATGAGATATCACCTCACACCTGTCAGAAGAGCTACCTTCAAGAAATCCACAAATAACAGGTGTTGGTGAGGATGTGGAGAAAAGGAACCCTCATGTACTATTGGTGGGATTGCAAATTGGTATAGCCACTATGGAAAACAGTATGGTGATTCTTTAAAAAATTAAAAGTAGAACTACCTATGAGCCAGCAATTCAACTTCTGGTATTTATTCAACTCTCTGGGTATTTATTCAAAGAAATTCAAAACACTAATTCAGAAAGATATATGCATCCCTATGTTCACTGCCACACTATTTACAATAGCCCAGATATAGAAACAACCTAAGTGCCCATCACCAGGCAAATGTAGTACATGCATACAGTGGAATATCACTTGACCATAAAAAAGAAGAAACAATGAAATTTTGCCATTTGCAACAGCATAGATGGGCCTGCAGGGTATTATGCTAAGTCAAATAAGTCAAACAAAAAGACAAGTACCATATAATTTCCCTTATATGTAGAATCTAAAAAACAAACAAGGCAAATTGTAGTTAAAACAAATTGATGGTTGCCAGATTGGAGGGAGGTTGGTGGGGAAGTTTAAAAAAGAGGAAAGGATTAAGATATACAAATTATCAGTTATAAAAACAGTCAGAGATATAAAGTACAGCACAGGAAGTCAATAATATACTAATAACTATGGGTGTCATCAGATGAGTACTAGACTTATCAAGGTGATCACTTTGTAAGTTATATAAATGTGTAGTCACAATGTTGTACACCTGAAACTAATATAATATTGTATAACAGCTGTAATTGAAATGTTTTTAAAACCCTCAATGTTGCCATCACAGGTTATGCAACTTAAGCCTGATTTCACAAGTGCAAAACAGGGGACTAATCTGCAGAATTGTTGTGGAGGTTAAATAATAATTTATGTAAAGTGCCTGTGTATAATGTATATAAAAGGCATATAATAAATGTTAGTTTTTATTCTCCCCCACCCCAGGCAAATAACAAACAATAAAGGCAGGGTTTTAGGAAGAGTAAAAGATTCTAGCAGGTTATAAAGAAATGGTTGAGCAGATTATAAAGAATCCAGGACCATCATAGGTAATTTTAAGATAGATTAAATGGTATTTTTTATATTTCATACAGAGTAGTTAAAAATATTTTAGCGGTATTGGTCCTGAGCAGCACATAATATGAGAATATGAGTTATAAAACATTTATTTCTTTTTTAAATTGATTTTATTTATTGATTTTAGACAGAGAGGAAGGGAGATGAGAGAGAGACAAGAACAACAAGCTGTTCCTGTTTGTGCCCTGACCAGGGATCAAACCGGCAACCTCTACACTTGGAGATGATGCTCTCTAACCAACTGAGTTATCCCATTAAGGCTGAAACATCTATTTCTTTTGACAGTTTTTTTAATGTGAAGAACAGAGAGTTATACAACAGATTCTCATATACCCACCACCCACTAACAAATTCCAGTTTTATGTCATATTTGCTTCAGATATTTAATTTCTCTCTTAAAATAATTTAATATTTCAATAAAAGTGAAGCTCACTTTGTAATAATTCCCCAGGCCCTTCCTTCTTCCTCAGAGGCAACCACTGTCATGAATTTAATGTATATCTTCCCATTCAAATTTTTACATTTATACTTCTATTAGATATATAAACATAAGTTATTTTTTGAATTTACTTTTAAATTTGCATAATTGTCACATTTTATGAGTGTTCTACCACATGCTTTTTTCCTAACAGTATATTTTTGAGACTTAACCTATATGGTATGTTTATAATGCCATTCTCCATTTCTTAATTCATCAACACTTCTTCATCCATTGATTCAGACACTTCATTCAGATGGAGAGCATAAAAGAAGCTCACACCATAAAAGAGATAAGAACTATTGGCTTAAAACACTTTTCCAGTATGAACTACACAGGATTTCACAAGATTCAATTTATTTCTTTGCTTAACAGTTCAAATTCCATCCAGCACTTATTTTGAATGTGGTTAAAAAATAAAGAAAAATTTGCCACATTTCTGATTATCATCTGAAAGTTGATCTGTGTACAACCAAAACTTTTTATTAAGCTACAGCAAAACCCCATCATCCAAATTTGTATTTAAAAAAAACAAAAAACTTGTATTATAGAAATTGTTTCTAGAAAGAATATGAATTAAATCTCTTTATAACTTTTATATAAAATGATTTAAAACTTCTGATACAAAATATCTTTGTTCTCTTTTTTGTTTATCTTTTATTTTGTTTTGTTTTTGACAGCTTCATCACTGGCCCAGCTGTAGTCCCAGGTTACTTCTCTGTGGATGTGAGCAATGTGGTACTCATTTTAAATGGAAGAGAAAAGGGAAAGGTCTTTTATGCCACCCAGTGGTTACTTTATGTACAAAATTTAGTACTGACTCAAAAACTCCAGCATGTTGCTGTTGTTTTGCTTGGAAATGAACATTGTAACAATGAATGGATCAATCAATTCCTCAAAAGAAATGGAGGCTTCGTGGAGCTGCTTTTCATAATATATGACAGCCCCTGGATTAATGATATGGATGTTTTTCAGTGGCCTTTAGGAGTAGCAACGTAAGTACAACATATTAAACATGTTTGTAGACTTTAAGACCTAAATTTCAGAATCAGGAAGAATGTGTTTTAAATTTGCAATAAATGCCTGGTCAAGGCACATATGGGAGTTGATGCTTCCTGCTCCTCCCCACCTTCTCTCTCTCTCTCTCTCTCTCTCTCTCTCTCTCTCTCTCTCTCTCCCCTCTCTGAAATGAATAAATAAAATAAAAATAATACACCACGATCAAGTGGGATACATTCCAGGAGCACAAGGATGGTTCAACATACAGAAATCAAGCAATGTAATACATCACATTAAAACAAAGAAAAAAATCACATGATCCTATCAATAGATGCAGAAAAGGCACAAGATAAAGTATAACTTTATGTTTAAAACACTCAATAAAATTGGAATAGAAGGAAAGTACCTCAACATAATAAAGGCCATATATAACAAACTATCAGCTAATATTATACTAAATGGTGAAATAATGAAGGCTTTTCAAAAATGAGACAAGGTTGACCACTCTCTCCACTCTTACTCAACATAGTTCTGAAAGTTATAACCTGAGTGATCAGGCAAGAGGAAGAAATAAAAGGCATCTATATTGGGAAAGAATTTTTTTTTTTGCAGATGACATGATCCTGTATATAGAAAACTCTGAAGACTATGCCAATATATTATTAGAGACAATAAACCAATACAGTATAATCACAGGATACAAAATCAATATACAAGTCTTCTGCTTTTCTATGTGCCAACAATGAAACTTCGGAAAACAAATTCAAAAAAATTTCTTTAAAAATTGCAACAAAAAATAAAGTACCTAAGAATAAACTTAACAAAAGATGTGAAGAACCTATATACTGAAAATTACAAAATATTATTGAAAGAAATTGAAAATGATACAATGAAATGGAAAAATATTCCATGTTCATGGATTGGAAGAATCAACATAGTTAAAATGGCCATATTACCCAAAGCAATATACAAATTTATTGCACTCCCCATCAAAATCCCAATGCCATTTTTTAAAGAAATAGGAGAAAAAATTAGCAGGTTTCTATGGAACCATAAAAAACCCTGAATAGCCGAAGCAATTCTGAGGAAAAAGAATGAAGCTGGAGGTATCGCACTACCTAACTTTAAGTTATACTATATAGCCACAATAATCAAAACAGCATGGTATTGGCAGAAAAACAGACATATAGTCTAATGGAATATAATCAAGAGCCCAGAAATAAAACCACATATATATATGGACAAATTATTTTTTTTTAATTAATTATTTATTTATTTTTTATTAAATTTAATGCAGTGACATTGATAAATCAGGGTACATATGTTGAGGGAAAATATCTCTAGATTATTTTGACATTTGATTGTGCTGTATACCCCTCCCCCAAAGTTAAATTGTCTTCTGTCATCTTCTATCTGGTTTTCTTTGTGCCCCTCCCCTCCCCTAACCCCTCTCTCCTTCTTCACCCTCTCCCCCCTCTCCCAACCTCCCGCCCCTGTTGCCATCACATTCTTGTTCATGTCTCTGAGTCTCATTTTTATGTCCCTTCTATGTATGGATTCATCTTAGGTTTTTTTTTTTTTTTTTCTGATTTACTTATTTCACTCCGTATAATGTTGTCAAGGTCCATCCATGTTATTGTAAATGATCCGATGTCATCATTTCTTATGGCTGAGTAGTATTCCATAGTATATATGTACCAAAGCTTTTTAATCCACTCGTCCTCTGACGGACACTTGGGCTGTTTCCAGATCTTCGCTATTGTGAACAATGCTGCCACAAACATGCGGGTGCATTTCTCCTTTTCGAGCCGTTCTATGGTGTCCTTGGGGTATATTCCTAAAAGTGGGATAGCTGGGTCAAAAGGCAGTTCGATTTTCAGATTTTTGAGGAATCTCCATACTGTTTTCCACAGTGGCTGCACCAGTCTGCATTCCCACCAGCAGTGCAGGAGGGTTCCCTTTTCTCCACATCCTCGCCAGCACTTATTCTGTGTTGTTTTGTTGATAAGCGCCATTCTGACTGGTGTGAGGTGATATCTCATTGTGGTTTTAATTTGCATTTCTCTAATGATTAGTGATGTTGAGCATTTTTTCATATGCCTATTGGCCATCTGTATATCCTCTTTGGAGAAGTGTCTATTCATCTCTTTTGCCCATTTTTGGATTGGGTTGTTTGTCTTCCTGGTGTTGAGTTTTACAAGTTCTTTATAAATTTTGGTTATTAACCCCTTATCAGACGTATTGTCAAATATATTCTCCCATTGTGTAGTTTGTCTTTTTATTCTGTTCTTGTTGTCTTTAGCTGTGCAAAAGCTTTTTAGTTTGATATAGTCCCATTTGTTTATCCTGTCTTTTATTTCACTTCCCCGTGGAGATAAATCAGCAAATATATTGCTGCAAGAGATGTCGGAGAGCTTACTGCCTATGTTTTCTTCTAAGATGCTTATGGTTTCACGGCCTACATTTAAGTCTTTTATCCATTTTGAGTTTATTTTTGTGAGTGGTATAAGCTGGTGATCTAGTTTCATTTTTTTGCAGGTAGCTGTCCAATTTTCCCAACACCATTTGTTAAAGAGGCTGTCTTTACTCCATTGTATTTCCTTACCTCCTTTGTCAAATATCAGTTGTCCATAGAACTGTGGGTTTATTTCTGGGTTCTCTGTTCTGTTCCATTGATCTATATGCCTGTTCTTATGCCAGTACCAGGCTGTTTTGAGTACAACGGCCTTGTAGTATATAACTTGATATCAGGAAGTGTGATACCTCCCTCTTTATTCTTCTTTTTTAAGATTGCTGAGGCTATTCGTGACCTCTTTTGGTTCCATATAAATTTTTGGAATATGTGTTCTATATCTTTGAAGTATGTCATTGGTATTTTAATTGGTATTGCATTGAATTTATAGATTGCTTTGGGTAATATAGACATTTTAATGATGTTTATTCTTCCTAACCATGAGCATGGTATATGCTTCCACTTGTTTGTATCTTCCTTGATTTCTTTTATCAATGCTTTGTAATTTTCCAAGTACAAGTTTTTAGTCTCCTTGGTGAAGTTTACTCCTAGGTACTTTATTTTTTTGGTTGTAATTGTGAAGGGGATTGTTTCCTTAATTTCTCTTTCTGACTGTTCATTGTTGGTGTATAAAAATGCTTCTGATTTCTGAGTATTGATTTTATATCCTGCCACTTTGCTGAATTTATTTATCAGGTCCAGTAGTTTTTTGACTGAGACTTTAGGGTTTTCTATATACAATATCATATCATCTGCAAATAATGATAGCTTTACTTCTTCTTTTCCAACTTGAATGCCTTTTATTTCTTCTTCTTGTCTGATTGCTGTGGCTAGGACTTCCAGGACTATGTTAAATAAGAGTGGTGAAAGGGGGCACCCCTGCCTTGTTCCTGATCTTAAGGGGATTGCTTTTAATTTTTGCCCATTTAGAATGATGTTGGCTGTGGGTTTCTCATAGATGGCTTTTATCATGTTGAGGTATGTTCCCTGTATTCCCACTTTGCTGAGAGTTTTGATCATGAATGGGTGCTGGATTTTATCAAATGCTTTTTCTGCATCTATTGAAATTATCATATGGTTTTTCTCCTTCTTTTTGTTTATGTGATGAATCACATTGATTGATTTGCGAATATTGTACCAGCCTTGCCTCCCCAGGATAAATCCCACTTGATCATGGTGTATGATTTTTTCCATATATTGTTGGATCCGGTTTGCTAATATTTTGTTGAGGATTTTAGCATCTATATTCATCAGAGATATTGGCCTATAATTTTCTTTGTGTTGTCTTTGCCTGGTTTTGGAATCAGAATTATGCTCACCTCATAAAAGGAGCTTGGAAGTCTTCCTTCCTCTTGAATTTTTTGAAATAGTTTGAGAAGGATAGGAGTTAGTTCTTCTTTGACTATTTGGTAGAATTCCGTTGTGAAGCCATCGGGCCCCGGACTTTTCTTTGTTGGGAGTTTTTTGATAACTGTTTCAATCTCATTTGGTGTAATCGGTCTGTTTAGGTTTTCTGATTCTTCCAGATTGATTTTTGAAAGATTGTATGTTTCAAGGAATTTGTCCATTTCATCTAGGTTGTCTAGTTTTGTGGCATACAGTTCTTCATAGTATTTTCTTACAATATTTTGTATTTCTGTTGTGTCAGTTGTTATTTCTCCTCTCTCATTTCTAATTTTATTTATTTGAGTCCTCTCTTTTTCTTGGTGAGTCTACTTAAAGGTTCATCAATCTTGTTTACCTTTTCAAAGAACCAGCTCCTAGTTTCATTGATCCTCTGTATTGTTTCTTTAGCCTCTATGTCATTTATTTCTGCTCTGATCTTTATTATTTCCTTCCTTCTACTACATTTGGGCTTTACTTGCTGTTCTTTTTCTAATTCTTTTAGATGCAGGGTTAAGTTGTTTATTTGAGCTTTTTCTAGCTTCTGAAAGTGTGCCTGTAGTGCTATGAACTTCCCTCTCAGCACTGCTTTTGCTGTGTCCCATAAATTTTGAGTTGTTGTCTGCTCATTGTCATTTGTTTCTAGGAATTTTTTATTTCTTCTTTGATCTCATTCTTAATCCATTCATTATTTAGCACCCTGCTATTTAGTTTCCATGTGTTTGAGAATTTTTGAGCTTTTCTGCTGTGATTCATTTCTAGTTTCATGCCGTTGTGATCGGAGAAGGTGCTTGATATGATTTCAGTCTTCTTAAATTTGTTGAGAGCACTTTTGTGCCCTAACATGTGGTCTATCCTAGAGAATGTACCATGAGCACTTGAAAAGAATGTATATTCTGCTGCTTTAGGGTGAAAGGATCTGAAGATATCTATCAAATCGAGTTGATCTAGTGTTTCCAATAAGTCTGCTGTTTCTTTGTTAATTTTCTTTCTTGAGGATCTATCTAGTGATGTTAGTGGGGTATTGAAATCCCCTACTATTATAGTATTGCTGTTGATCTCGCCCTTTAAATCCATCAAAGTCTGTTTTATATATTTGGGTGCTCCTATATTAGGTGCATAGATATTTATAATAGTTATATCTTCCTGTTGGATTACTCCCTTTATCATTATGTAGTGGCCTTCTTTATCTCTTACTATATTCTTTGTTTTAAAGTCCAATTTGTCTGATATAAGTATTGCTACCCCAGCTTTTTTTTTCATTTCCGTTTGCATGAAATGTTTTTTTCCATTCTTTTACCTTCAATCTATGTGTGTCTTTTGTTCTAAGGTGTGTCTCTTGTAGACAACATATGTATGGGTCCTGTTTTCTTATCCACGCAGCTACCCTATGTCTTTTGATTGGATCATTTAATCCATTTACATTTAAGGTTATTATTGATATGTAGTTGTTTATTGCCATTTTCTTCTTTAAAGGTGTATTCCTTTTTTTGCTATATTCTTTTCCAACTTTGATCTGTTTACAACAGGCCCCTTAACATTTCTTGCAGCGTTGGTTTGGTTGTAATGAATTCCTTGAGTTGTTTTTTGTCTGGGAAGCTTTTTATTTCTCCTTCAATTTTAAACGATAGCCTTGCTGGATAAAGTAGTCTTGGTTGTAGGTTCTTGTTCTGCATTACTTTGAATATTTCTTGCCATTCCCTTCTGGCCTCAAGTGTTTCTGTTGAGAAGTCGGATGTCATCCTTATGGGGGCTCCTTTGTAGGTGATAACTTTTTTTTCTCTTGCAGCTTTTAATATTTTCTCTTTATCGCTTAGCTTTGGTATTTTAATTATGATGTGTCTTGGTGTAGGTTTCTTTGGGTTTCTCTTTAATGGAGTTCTCTGTGCTTCTTGGACTTGTAAGAGTTTCTCTTGCATTAATTTAGGGAAGTTTTCAGCTATGATATGATTGAACAAAGTCTCTATCCCTTGTTCTTTTTCTTCTTCTTCAGGAACCCCTATGATGCGGATGTTATTTCTCTTCATGTTGTCACAGAGCTCTCTAAGTGTTTCCTCTGACTTTTTGAGTCTCTTTTCTCTTTTCTTCTCTGCTTTCATGCCTTCATTCCAGTTGTCCTCCAACTCGCTGATTCGATCCTCTGCTGTATCCATCCTGTTTTTAATTCCTTCCATTGTGGTCTTCATTTCTGATATTGTATTTGTCATCTCTGACTGATTCTTTTTTAATATTTCAATATCCTTTTTTATACTTGCTATTTCTTTATTTAGGTTTTCAAACTACCCCTCCATTGTTGTTCTAAGATCCCTAAGCATCCTTACAATCATTATTTTGAACTCTGCATCTGGAAGTTTGATTATTTCCATATCACTCAGCTCATCTCTCAAAGGTGTCCCTTGTGGTTTCATTTGGGTTGCACTCCTTTGTCTTCTCATAATGGTGTTTTATTTGTAGAGTTGCTTTGGTCTAGGCTTGGTGTTTTTTGCCTCCTGTTTTCAGTTGTGTTATTTCTAGATCTTCTTTGGTTGGTATCAGCTATTATTTGTAATCCACTTTCGGATTTGGGCAGCTTTGAAGTCTTGATTTGTTTGTTTTCTTAACAGGTGATAGTCTTGTTAACTGATCTCAGCAGGGGGCTTCCTTGAAACTGTAACCAGGAATGCTGTGGGTGTAACCTGAGACGCTGAAGGTCTCTTCCACCAACTAATCTCACTGGGGGCAGGGTTTTTTCTCAGCTTCAGTAGGGGGAGGTGTATCTCAGATCTCCATGGAGACCTGAGTTACTGCCCCTCCTCCCCACTTCTTGTTTTCAGCTGTGTCTTGTTGCGCTGATTGGAGCTGGATAGATGTCCGGAGATCTCTGATCCGGAAGCACTTCAGCTCTGTTTTGTGAAAGGTTCAGTCCCTCCCCCAGCTATGGCCGCCTCCAGCATGAATGAGTCAGCTTTTTTATTTCGTTTCTTGCATACCTTAGCCCCTCACAGTCTGTCCCTCTCCTTGTCCTTTCCATCTGGGAGATAAGCTGGTCTTTTCAACCCACCTTGCTCCCTGGTCGCCAGGTAAGTGGCTGTGAGCAGTAGTTTCTGCTCTTTTTCCTCTGTGAAATCCTCACTGGGCTCTCAGCCTCACCTCCCCCCTGCTGTTCCTGCAAGCAGAGGAGATTCAGGCACTCCTTACCAGGTTTATTGTGGCTTCCTCTTTGCTCCTTGGTTTTTGAGAGCTGTTCTTGCAGTTCAGTGTTGGTTTTTCATGCTGATTTTTCCTAAATTGATTTGTATTCCAGTTTGGTGTTGAGAGCTGGGCGTCTGTGCGTCCGCCTACTCCACTGCCATCTTCCTGATCCCTGGACAAATTATTTTTGACAGAGGATCCAAAACACATAATGGAGAAAAGAAAGCCTCTTCAATAAAATGTGCTGGGAAAATTAGAAAACCACATGCACAAGAATTAAACTTGACTACAGTTTGTCCCCCTACACAAATATTAATACAAAATGGATCAAAGACCTAACTATAAGGCCTAAAACTATAAATTACATAGAAAAAAACATAGGTACTAAGCTCATGGAATTTGGCCATAAAGAAAATTTATGAATTTCTTGCCCCAAAAGGCAAGGGAAGCAAAGGCAAAAATAAATGAGTGGGACTATATCAAACTAAAAAGCTTCTGCACAGCAAAGGAAACTGACAACAAAACAAATAGGCAGCCAACTAAATGGGAGATAATATCTATATTTGCAAACAATAGCTCCAATAAGGGATTAATAGCCAAAATATCGTATATATAAAGAGTTCACAAAGCTCAGCAACAAACAAGCAAACAATCCAATTATAAAATAGAGAGAGGATCTGAAGAGACACTTCTTCCAGGAAGAAATACAAATGGCCAACAGATATATGAAAATATGCTCATCTTCATTAGCTATTGGAGAAATGCAAATCAAAACTACAATGAGATACCACCTTACGCCTTTTAGATTAGCTATTATCAACAAGACAGGTAATAACAAATGTTGGAGAGGCTGCCGAGAAAAAGCAACACTCATTCACTGCTGGTGGGAATGCAAATTAGTACAACCATTATGGAAGAAAGTATGGTGGTTCCTCAAAAAAATTACCACATGACACAGCAGTCCCTCTACTGAGTATCTACCCCCAAAACTCAAAAGCATTGATACTTAAACACACATGCACCCCCATGTTCATTGCAGCATTATTCACAGTGGCCAATACATGGAAACAACCAAAGTTTCCCTCGATAGAGGACTGGATAAAGAAGATGTGGTACATATATATACAATGGAATACTACTCAGCTATAAGAAACAATGACATAGTGACATTTACGACAACATGAGTGGACCTTGAGAACATTATACTGAGTGAAACAAATAAATCAGAAAAATCTAAGAACTGTATGATTTCACACATAGGTGGGATATAAAACTGAGACTCATGAACAAAGAGAAAAGTGAAGTGGTTACCAGGAAGAAGGGGATATGGAGGAGGCGGAGGGGGACTTGAGTAAACAGGGAGGGGGAAGGGTGTAAAAAGAACAAATGTAAGGTGACGGAAAATAATTTGACTTTGGGTGATGGGCATACAACATAATCAACAGTTCAAATGCTATAGAAATGTTCACCTGAAGTCTATGTACTCTTATTGATCAATGTCACCCTGTTTAAGTTAATTTTCTAAATAAAATTTTAAAAAAATTTAATAAAATGGAAAACTTATTTTTTAATCTTTCTGTTAATAGAGGGTTTATTATTATTATTATTATTATTATTATTGTAAGTTGTCTTTAACAGAAGTTGCCACTGAACATAAACTTCCTGATGGCAGGGCTTTTCTCTCTCTCTCTCTCTCTCTCTCTCTCTCTCTCTTTCTCTCTCTCTTTTCCCAGCTTTATCTGCAGAACCTAAAATAGTACCTATGGAAAGTAGACACTCAGTAAATAGTTGTTGAATAGATGAATTATGAAAAAGCTCACTAACATGATATTTGAATCAGATATTTATTCATTATTTCATAACTGATTACGTGATGACCTTAGACCGTTATCTAGTTGGCTACAAAAATATCAACAAGGAGGCGGCACATTAATAAGACAGAATCCTGGGGTTACCACTGCAGTATTCTGATTTAGTAGGTTCGGGTAGAATCAGACAAAAAAAGTTTATTATATTAAGTATAGCCAGGTTCAAGTTCTCTGAAAAATCTATCACCTGAGTAGAGCCTATATTTGTGAAATGTTTTGAAACCAAAATAATTACTTTTTCACAAAATTACTATATAACCTATTAATATAGTATAGGATAGAACCTGTGTGATTCTGGTATTATTGAACTAGGCCAGTATCTCTGTTACAGATAATTGGTTCTCAACCAGGGTCAGTTTTGCCTCCAGCAGACATTTGACAGTGTTTGGAGATCTTTTGGTTGTTACAAGTGGAGGGAGGAGAGGTAGTACTGAAATCTGGTGAACAAAGGCAGGGATGCTGTTTAGTATCTTGCACTGTAGAGGATAGCCTCTGTAGAGGACAGAATTATCTGGCCCACAATGGGAGTAATGCTGAGGTTGAGAAAACCTATTATAGACTGTTATATAAAGCTTTGCTCCAAAATGAAAGTTGTATTTCAGGCATACAATTTAATTTCCGTTACTTCCAAATGCCCATAAAAATGGGCCAGTTGCACCTGACTGGTGGTGGCACAGTGAATAGAGCATCAACCTGGAATTCTAATGTCCCAAGTCCAAAACCCCGAGTTCACCAGCTTGGTGTGAGTTCATCTGGCTTGAGCACAGGGTTGCCAGCTTGAGCATAGGATCACAGACATAATTTCCTGGTCACTGGCTTGAGCCAAAAGGTCACAGGATTGAAGCTCAGGGTTACTGGCTTGGCTGGAGCTCCCCCAGTCAAGGCACATATGAGAAGCAATCAATGAACAACGAAGTGCCGCAACCACAAGTTGATGCTTATTTTTATCCCTTCCTGTCTCTATCAAAAAAAGGAAGGAAGGGAGGAAGGGATAGAAGGAGGGAAAGAGGGAAGGAGGAAGAGAAGGAAGGGAGGGAGGGAGGGAAGGAAAGGGAAGAGAGGAGAGGAGAAGAGAAGAGAAGAAAAAAGAAAAGAAAAAAGAAAAGAAAGGGCTGGTTACCTCTCCTGTGTGGCATGCAGGGTTTTTTGTTTGTTTGTTTGTTTGTTTGTTTGTTTGTTTGTTTGTTTTAGGGTTGCTTTTTTCAATCTATTTGAAAAGCCTTTGAAATGAGAGCTCTTTGGATAAAACATTCATTAAGTCATGATCATTATGAATGTAGGTTATTTATACTCTTAAGCTCTTGACTTCACTCTAACTACGGGCATGTAATAGAAATTGAGGAATATAAAAAACAAAGCACTTTGGCATATACTCTCTCTAGCAGTTTTGTAAAAGATGTCATTGTGAGAATTTTTTTTTTCAGAGCCAGAGAGAGGGATAGATAGGGACAGACAGACAGGAATGGAGAGAGATGAGAAGCATCAATCATCAGTTTTTCATTGTGACACCTTAGTTGTTCATTGATTGCTTTCTCATATGTGCCTTGACTGAGGGCCTTGAGCAGATCGAGTAACTCCTTGCTAGAGCCAGCGACCTTGGGTCCAAGCTGGTGAGCTTTTTGCTCAAGCCAGATGAGCCTGTGCTCAAGCTGGCGACCTCAGGGTCTCGAACCTGGGTCCTTCCGCATCCTAGTCCGACACTCTATCAACTGTGCCACTGCCTGGTCAGGCAAGAGAATATTTTTTTTAAGTCAGTAGATTAAAGGACTTCTCCAAAGTAAGCGTGGAAAATTACAGTTTGAGGTTTAGAAAGTCATAATTTAAGTTTTTCCTTCTATAACATGCTAAGATGTTGGGTTATGGGAATTTTCCAAGTCTATTTTTATATACTATTAATTCACCTTTACTTGTTTTTATAGATACAGGCATTTTCCTGTGGTGGAGGCAAGTTGGTCAATGCTGCATAATGAAAGGCCCTACTTATGTAATTTCTTAGGAACTATTTATGAAAATTCCTCCAGACAAGCACTAATGAACATTTTGAAACAAGATGGAATTGACAAGCTATGTTGGGTTTCAGTAAGAGACCAGTAAGTTCTGTGTTTACTTGATTCGTTCACTTTGTTCTCCCTGAGAGTTGCTTTATGTGGCAGCACAGGTTTCCAGAGAGACATTGTTACCTCCATTTATATCAGTCTCCCCAGAAGATAGACTGGTGATCAGAGCTATGAAGAACTTGGGTTGTAGACATTTAAAACAGGGAGAATCTCCTATAGCTGTAGTTCATCTTGAAAAAGAACATTAGTTACTGTCTTATGCAAATGTCAGTTATTCTGATTTTCCTCAGTAATATCTGTTGGTCAGACTTGACACACAGGGAATGGTGAATATGCCAGTAGGGTCTTAGGTTCATCCCTGAGATGTTCTGCAGACCAGTTCAGTGTTCCAGTATTGGCATAGAGTACTCCTCACACCTTCAAGGACCTGCCACCACCCTGGAGACAGGGGCCACTTATTATTAGTCTTCAAACCCCCAGATCTAACACAGGACCTTGTATAAAGTAGGCCAGGATAAATGGATGGGTGGATGCATGCATTGATTTAATAGGGTTGACTTTCTTCCACTTTTTTACATGGTAGTCATGAAACAGGTCGTTTATAGAATGAAAGAAGAAATGTTGGAATTACTCATTTTATTTTTTTTTTAATGGAGGTTATGTATGAAGCCAAGTCATCAGACACCTAATGCCTAAAAAGTGACCTATATCTAGGAATGTATTCATTGTAGCAGATATTTTCTTTAGAAAGCATAACTCCCAATTCTATTGGTAGTGTAACCACATTATATCCATAATCAACAAGTATTTATCAGGCAACTACTTTGTACTCAAAACTGTTTTAGCCATGAGGTATACACCAGTGAACAAAACTATCTAAGGGCATACCCTCTTAGAACTTACATGCTTGTTGGAGGAGACAAACCAGTAAAATATATTTTGTATCAGAAGGTGATATATGCCACGTTAATAAATTGAGCAGAGGAACAATATAGAGAGGATCGGGGATCAGGAGTAGAGCATTTGCTGTTTTAGAATGGCCAAGGAAAGCATAGTAAAAAGGTGGTATTTAAGCACAGGCATGAAGAAGGTGCAGGGATGAGCCCTCTGTTTGGGAGAAGAGGAGTCCAGGTCGAGGGAAAGGCACATGTAAAGGGCCTGAGGCAGAGGCATGCTTCCCGTGGTTGAGGAACAAGGGACAGTGTACCTGGAATGCAATGAGTGAGAGTAGTGTGAAATGACCGAGTTTATTGTGGGAATAGAATTATTCTTGTAATTCTTCTCATACCATCGGGCCAGGAAGTCAAGCAAGGGTTCTCCTTGCTTGTCATTGCTACTTCCAGACCATTTTCCCCTTTCCCTCCCTAAAACCTCCGATTTTGAATCTTATGCCAGCAAACAAAACTATCTGTTATTTTTACTTTTTGAAGTCATATTCTGACCCTTGTGTTTATCTCCTTAATTCTTTGAGGGTTTTAGTTCCTGGCATACTGTCTATGGCATGACTCCAGTTTCACTTTACGTGATTCCTAAATCTACATAGCTCGTCCTTCCATCACCTTGGTCTTGCAGTTCCTCTACCTCCTCTCCTCCCCTCCCTGATCCTGGCCTCCCCTTTACCTCAGCTATTCACTATCGTGGTCACTTCCCGCACTTGATCCATGGACATACTGCTTATTCTCCATAATCTCAAATTTCAGCATCTCTCTATAACCGCATTTCCTGTCATGCCAGCTCGTTCCCTATAACCTGCAGTTTAGCTGAGACTTACAACCCATTGTTTCTCCTCCCTTTTCACTGTCCTTTGCTCACGTCATATCTTTACTTTCTTCATCCCACTTAAATGTTATAGTCAATCATAACTGGATATACATCCACCTCCTAAATTTCCTAATCTAGCAAACCCTACTCTGGTTAAATCCAACTCTTTTACCTGCACCAAACCTGGATCCATGCAACCAAACACACTTGGAGAAAGCTGCCAGTCAGTCTCACTTTCAACATGACCTTCACCCTCAACTGCCCAACAGTCACACATTTCCCTTGTCCATGTATTCTTCCATGCTCCTAGAAGACAGTTTTATACTTTGTTCTCTCTTCCAAACCGCTCTTGCCTTATGACCCAATTGCTGGTTTCACTGAGAACATAGGGACAGTCAGAGGAGAACATCTAGCTTTCTAACTGGCCTCTCAGCTTGTACCCTTGCCCCTGGATACTCTGTTCTTAACACAACAGTCACACTGATTCTGATAAGGCATAGGTTGGATCGGCCAGCCCTCTGCGCCAGTCCTGTGTGACAGGATTCTCTGACCTCATCTTCTGCACCTTCCCCTTTAGCTGCTCTGTTGCAGCCTCTGGCTTCCTTGCATCCATTGAACATGCCAGGCACACACTGTCTCCTGGCCCCTATGCTTTCTCTGCCCTCTGCTCTCCCCCCAGATGTCTGCATGTTCTGCTCCCTCACCTCCAGCTCCATGCTCAGATGCTCCTGTAATGAGACATTCCTGGTTACCTATTTAAAATTGCAACACTATCCCCTTAGACTCCTTACCCTCTGCTTCATTTTTTCTCACAGCACTTCACACCTTGTAAATAATTTACTAACTTGACTTGTTACGACCTGTCTCCAGCACTGGAACTAGAGTGTAAGCTCCAGTGGGCAGGACCTCGAAGGGTGAGGCAGGGACAGAAGACCTGGCACTCGGAAAGTATTGGCTGAATTAACATTCATTTAGAAATGTTGTGGTGACCACTGGGTTTTTCCAATGTGTAGCTGTAAACTTTTCAAATTTTAAAATGTTTTCAAGAAATCTGTCTGGCAAGATTTTATCTATCTTTTCCACCTGTCTTTTCTATAATGGTTTTACCATTGCCTATAGTTGACATTAAAAGGTAAAATCTTATTTTCACAAAAGATACGCTTAATAAAGTGAAAACTGCAGTTGTGTTTTTTTTATTTTCTAGGTGGCAGCCTCAGGAAACAAATGAAAGCCTTAAGAATTATCAAGAAGCTTTACTTCAGAGCGACCTCACACTGTGCCCCGTAGGAGTAAACACAGAGTGCTACAGAATATATGAGGCTTGCTCCTACGGCTCCGTCCCTGTGGTGGAGGACGTGATGACTGCTGGCAGCTGTGGAAACGCATCTGTTTATCATAGTGCTCCTCTGCAGTTACTCAAGTCCATGGACGCTCCCTTTATCTTTATCAAGAACTGGAAGGAACTTCCTGCTCTTCTAGAGAAAGAGAAAACTATAATTTTACAAGAAAAAATTCACAGAAGAAAAATGTTACTTAACTGGTATCAACACTTCAAAACAGAGCTCAAAATGAGATTTACTAATATTTTAGAAAGTTCATTTTTAATGAACAATAAAGGTTAACTATTAACTACCTTTTTTAGCTAAGATCTGATTTTTTAAAAAATTTCACATTGATTTTGAGAGAGGGGGAAAGGAGGGGATGGGGCAGAGAGAGAGAGAGAGAGAGAGAGAAAGAATCATCAACTAGCTGCTCCACTTAATTGTTTCACTTAGTTGTATATTTATTTATTGCCTCTCGTATATTCCCTGACCAGGGATCAAACCCGTGACCTTGATGTGCCAGGGTAACACTTTATTCACTGATCCACCTGGCCAGGGCTAATATCTGATTTTTTTTTTTTGACAGAGACTGAGAGAGGGACACATAAGGACAGACAGAAACAGAGAGAGATGAGAGGCATCAAGTCTTCGTTGTGACACCTTAGTTGTTCATCGATTGCTTTCAAATATGTGCCTTGACTGGGGCCTCCAGCAGAGCCATTGATCCCTTGCTCAAGCCAGCGACCTTGGCCTTCAAGTCACTGACCTTTGGGCTGAAGCTAGCGACCATGGGATCATGTCTATGCAGAGGTGGACAAAGGTCGGTTGAAGCCCCGAGTGTTGAAGAAAATATTGGGCCCCTTAAAAAAAAGAGAGAAATAGGGAAAATAAAAATACACGTTAACCATATTTTTAAATAAATAAAAAATATCATGTACTATTAATGTTAAAATTGCACATACAAAACCAAACTTGGTGTCATTAGAAAAAAGTGTAAAGTTGGAATTTTGCGGGGCCCTTCAGAAGTTGGGGCCCAGAACGCGCTCCCAGTGTATGCCCACCGTTAAATCCACCTCTGTGTCTATGATCCCAGGTTCAAGCTGGTAAGCTCGCGCTCAAGCTTGGGGTTTTGAACCTGGGTCCTCTGCATCCCAGTTCGGTGCTCTATCCACTGCATCACTACCTGGTCAAGCTAATATCTGGGTTTTTTTTTTAATCATTTCAAGTGTGTGTGTGTGTGTGTGAAAGAGAGAGATTGTATATTTATAGATGGTCTTTAAAGTGGCCTGAAGACCCCAGATTATGTCTGTTATGGTTGACCAAGTGCTCCCTTGCTGGGCCACTCCTGAAAATGAAGCTAAAATATGAACTCACTTTTACAAAGTGTAATGATTCAATATTTATTAACTCTTCTCACCCATTAAGCCCACTCTAGGGAAGCAGCATTGTGTAGTGGAAAGACTGGGGTTTGGAGTCAGATAAAACCTGAGTTCAAACACTGCCCCTGCACCTACCATCTGGGGACTCGAGGGAGCCACCTAATTTCTCTTAGTCTTGGTTCCTTCTGGTGTAAAATAGAGGTAATGGTACCTCATGGGGTAAGTTGTTAATATGAAATGAAATAATATATAAAGTACCCATTACTAATAGTAAACTCTAAATAATTAGTCATTTCTAATTCATTATTCATTCCTTACTAGTTAAGAGTTAAATTTAAATATTTTATCACATACTCATTTACATAATTTGGGAGTAATCAATATGCTGTATTGGAAATCTTGTGAAGTTAAATGTTTAGATGATTCAAGATTTATTGGATCATGTTGAGGTGGGTGCCTGGATGCAGTTGGTCGTGATCCATACAAAACATGAAGTGGAGCAGTCAGAACCAGAAAATTCGTTCCTAAACTCTACAGAAGTTATCACTGAAGGACAGAAAGAGTAACCAACTCAAGAGAGCCCTTCATGCGAAGGTTGGCTGATGCTGTGGAGATTAGTGGCTTTAGTGAAGGCTGACGAGTGGTCTTGATCTTCAGGTCATCGGGTTCTGAGAGGATGCTGAGAAACATAGGCTCAGTCTGTTGCTTTGACTGGCTTTTTACTTTCTCAGGAATCCTATGGCTTAATTTCTATGAAATCAGATTAACATCATTGTTAATAATGCTTTTTGTCTCCTCATTATACGAATGGCCATAGATATTCAATAGGTGTAAATTCCCCCATACTTGCATGGACCTGGAGCTTACACAGGGGTCTGTCTCCACATCATCAGAAGATCTGGCAGCCTGGATTGAAAGGACCTTAACGTTATATTGAAAAACCATGGTGCCCGCCACAGCCCTATTCAATTATAAAGACACCACAGGTAGGGAGCCATTTTATTCTCTGTGTCCCTCCTGTTGTGACCCTTCAGGTGACAACTATGGACACTTTGTTCAAGGGTACCCTGGTGACCCCGAACTTTTGTACCAAACAATAACTGAGGCAGGTAGCTAGTTCCAGCCTTTGAGAACTAGGAGATACCAAGACTCTGGGAGTCGACAGCAGGAGCAGAACTGAAAGGATGCATTGGAGCAGGAGCTGTGAGGTGGGGCGGGGCTGCGGGGTGGGGTGGGGCCACGGGGTGGAGCTGTGAGGAGCAGTGGGGCTGAGCAGTGGTGTGAGGCGGTGGGGTGGAGTGGGGTTGTGAGGGAGGCAGAGATGCTGAGGATGTGCTCAAGAAGGAAGATCTGCCCCAGAACTACTGTGATGGTTCCTAAGGGGTTGCCAGCTCCAATGTCTGTGAATTTTGCGATGGCTTTTTAATTTTACCATTGTGTGTTTTCAGGATCATCCCTTTTATTCAGCCTTTATCCCTTTTTGCTCCTGGTTACTTGAGCTGGCTTCTAAATCAAAAGAGCCTTTCTAAAACTATGACCATCCCCTTCATCTTTGAGTCCCCATTTTGTCTTCTCTGAACAGGAGTGCTGCCAGGTCCAAGGTTATCACACAGTTCTCCTTTGACTTGGATAAAGAAGTTTCTTTACTGTATTTTACCATCAAGACTGAAATATTTTTCTCTTCGTGTAGTACTTGCTGTTGCCCATAATTTTTTCAAAGAATGCTTTCTTCATTGATGTATTTGTTGCCAGCAAAACCTTTAGAATGTCAAAGAAGCAAGACCAAGTGAATTATCTCAAAAGAAAATATCTAGCCTGATCAGGTGGTTGCACAGTGGTTAGAGCATCTTCCTGGGATGCTGTGGACCCAGGTTCAAAACCCCAAGGTCGTCATCTGAGTACAGGCTCACTAGCTTGAATACGGGGTTGCAGCTTGAGTGTGGGATCATAGGTATGACCCCATGATCACTGGCTTAAGCCCAGAGGTCACTGGCTTGAAGCCCAAGGTCGCTGGCTTGAGCAAGGGATCATTGGCTTGGCTGGAGCCCTCATCATGGCACATATGAGAAAGCAATCAATGAACAACTAAGGAGACTAAGGTGCTGCAACTATGAGTTGATGCTTCTCATCTGTCTCTCTTCCTGTCTTTCCCTGTCTCTGTCTCCCTCAAAAAATAAAATTTCTAATGCCCTCCAACATTCTTTCTTACCATATGGAGTGTGTAGGTAATTTATTAAGAGGCCTACTCTAAGCCATCAGTTGCCTCTAGAACTAGTTGGGAATCTGACTGCTACTTGTGGTTTATATTACAAAGTTGAAGTCTGTAAGCTTTGAAACTCCAGAACATATTGGGTCGAATTCAAAGCTTCACAGAACTAGAAATGAGAGTATTGCTGGAATAAGACTCCACTATTACAGGTTGCTTTTCTATCAATACCAGAGATCTTCGACCACAGGAAGTAATCAGGCAGCAGATTTATACATTAAGTATTTTGTAATATACACTATGTAAGAGAAACTTACCTAATGTAAGGAATACTTTTTATAATTAAAAATAATTAAAAAGCCCTGACTGGTTGGCTCAGCGGTAGAGCATCGGCCCGGTGTGTGAAAGTCCAGGGTTCGATTCTGGCCAGTGTACACAAGAGAAGCGCCCATCTGCTTCTCCACCCTTCCCCCTCTCCTTTCTATCTCTTTCTTCCCCTCCTGCAGCCAAAGCTCCATTGGAGCAAAGTTGGCCCGAGTGCTGAGGATGGCTCCATGGCCTCTGCCTCAGGTGCTACAATGGCTCCAGTTGCAATGGATCAATGGCCCAGATGAACAGAGCATCGCCCCCTAGTAGGCATGCCGAGTGGATCCGGGTTGGGCATATGAGGGAGTCTGTCTCTCTGCTTCCCTGCTTCTTACTTAAGAAAAATACAAAAGAAAAAAGAAAAAGAAAAAACTAGTTCTGTCCTGGTGGGAGAGGAACTACATAAATAATTACAGCCTGACCAGGCAGTGGCGCAGTGGATAGAGCATCAGACTGGGATGCAGAGGACCCAGGTTCGAGACCCCGAGGTCACCAGCTTGAGCGCGGGCTCATCTGGTTTGAGCAAAGCTCATAAGCTTGGACTCAAGGTTTCTGGCTCAAGCAAGGGGTTACTTGGTCTGCTGTAGCCCATGGTCAAGGCACATATGAGAAAGCAATCAATAAACAACTAAGGTGTCGCAACGTACAACGAAAAACTAATGATTAATGCTTCTCATCTCTCTGTTCCTGTCTGTCTGTCCCTGTCTATCCCTCTCTCTGACTCTCTGTCTCTGTAAAATAAATAAGTAAATAAAAATAATTACAGACTATTGTGCTAGGAATTCTAGTAGATACATTTTCAAAGAGCTACGGGAACCTGTCTGTGCAGATGTAAAGCTTCTGGCCTTGTCTTGAATTGAATTTAAAGGATCAATGGATTTGGTAGCATCTTTCTGTTTCAGTAAAGGGACATGGGGCAGCAATTTTACTTCCCCTCTCAAGTCAGCTGGGTCCGAGACCTTCTAGGTACATCAGCTCAGGAGAAGACGGAGACACCTGTGGTGACTATACGCTGCTCACATTAACCACCTTGTGGTCTGCAGGGCCAGCGACCTGGACAGGCAGTGGGTTCCTGTCACCTGCACCAGTCAGGATGAAGTCATCGCCAAGGGGATCCTTGAAAAGCTGTTCACTGGGGCAGTAAGTAGTTCTTGAGTCTCCTCAGAGGGATTGAGTCCCATTTGCTTTGAGTTGTCTAGCTAGCATATGGTTCTGTGTCACTAGTCCTAAAATGACTCTTTTACCTACAGATAGAGTCTTTCATACATGTTCATCCATATTACTAAAACTGCTTATCTTCTTCTAAAACACACAGCAAACCTATTTTCTGTCCAGTCTTCTTACTCTCAGTGAACACCGTCCTGAACCATGCTGTTTCTCAGGCTGCAGTCTGTGAATTCCTGCTTCTCCTCCCTCCCCCTCCAGTTAATCACCAAGTTCTGTACTTCTGCCCTTCAAATTCATATTTGATTTAGGCAGATTTTCCAAATAAAATCTTCTTCAGGTAACAAATTACTGCTGAAATAATATTGCTAGAGTAATTCTGAATTTAGAAAAATATGATATATCATGTAGAAAGCCTTACCTGCAAATATAATATTAGTCTATAAAGTAATTTGAGATTGAAGGCTATATGTGGCAAACAGATCTTCTAAAATATAAAGTTTAGTATGGTATCAATAATTTCTAATATAGTCCTATCACACACACAAAAAAAACCTTTGTAGCTGTGGATTGGGACAAATGTTAACTGGACTTACTATGCTGATCATTTCCCAATATATACAAATAGCAAATTATTATGTTGTACACCAAAAACTAATGAATGTTACATCAATAAAAATAATTATTCCTACTATAAGCCCTCCATAAATATGGAACTACTTAAATGTCTAATGAGAATTAGTTTCACAAACATCACCAATTATTGATGTTTAGTCATTAATTACATTTGTTACCAAGAAAGCAATAATTAAAATACCATAATAAGGGCTATAGTTATTTTATTTATTTAAGTCAATAAGACAAAAATATAAATTTTGAGTTTTATACAGTCTAGTGGCATTATTTTCTGTAGCAGAAATACAGATATTTTTTTAAGTTATTCATTGGAAGGAAACTGTGTTCTTTCTTTGTGACTTACAGTCTCCATCCCTGGGAGGCCTGCATGTATTCTGGAAGTGACGCTTCTGGAAGTGGTGCCTAACACTGAGGGAAGTTACGGTCTGGACTGTTCACCTATCAGCGCGTATTTTTGTTGAAATCATTTTATTACACTGATTATTATGCATAATAATATGCATAATATTATTATTTTTTTTTACTGTCAAAAGAACTTTTTCCAAAAAAGGAGTCAATTCTCTCTGTAGCTGAAGGTGGCATTCCAGGCATCTGCTGTTCTGGTGAATCACTTAGTGCTCTTGGGTCTCTCCCATGTACACAGGGGTCATACCTGTTATTCAAGTGGATTTGTTTTATTCCTGCTACTCTGCCTAATGTTGATTTGGTGTGTGTGTGTGTGTGTGTGTGTGTGTGTGTGTGTGTGTGTGATAAAGAGAGAGAGAGAGAGAAAGAAACATAGAAACAGAGAGATACAGAGAGACAGACAAATAGGGACAGACAGATAGGAAGGGAAAGAAATGAGAAACATCAGTTCTTCACTGCAGCTCCTTAGTTGTTCATTGATTACCTCTCATATGTGCCTTGACTGGGGGGCCTACAGCAGAATCAGTTGACCCATTGCTCAAGCCAGCGACCTTGAGCTCAAGCCAGTGAATATGGGATCAAGTCTATGATCCCATGCTCAAGCCAGTGACCCTGCACTCAAGCTGAATGAGACCGTGCTTAAGCTGGTGACCTCGGGGTTTTGAACCAGGGTCCTCTGATTCCCAGTTCAACACTCTATCCACTGCGCCACTGCCTGGTCAAACGATTTGATTTTTAATACATCTAGTAAACTTTCAAAGGTAGAGGGTAATTTTTTCCCATTACACATTGTAGTTGTGGGTGTCCAGAAAGTTATCCCAAGACTTGCCTTAGGGGTATGCAGATTGTTTAGAGCTGAAGGCAGATTTAGCTTCAGTCTCAAGAGAAACTTCTGCCCCTCACTTGGCTGCCTGGAAGAACCTGAATTAGGGACCTTGCCCATAATGGGAGATTATCAGAGATTGACCTATCCATAGGGCAGGGCAACCTTTTTTTTTAAATTTTTTTTTTATTAATTTTACTAGGGTGACATCAATAAATCAGGGTACATATGTTCAAAGAAAACATGTCTAGGTTATCTTGTAAATCAATTATGTTGCAAACTCATCACCCAAAGTCAGATTGTCCTCTGTCACCTTCTATCCAGTTTTCTTTGTGCCTCCCCCTCCCCCTTTGACTCTCCCTCCTCCCCCCCCCCATAACCACCACACTCTTATCAATGTCTCTTAGTCTCGTTTTTGTGTCCCACCTATGTATGGAATAATGCAGTTTTTGGTTTTTTCTGATTTACTTATTTCACTTCGTATAATGTTATCAAGATCCCACCATTTTGTTGTAAACGATCCGATGTCATCATTTCTTATGGCTGAGTAGTATTCCATAGTGCATATGTGCCTCATCTTCTTTATCCAGTCTTCTATTGAAGGGCTTTTTGGTTGTTTCCATGTCTTGGCCACTGTGAACAATGCTGCAATGAACATGGGGCTGCATGTGTCTTTACGTATCAATGTTTCTGAGCTTTGGGGGTATATACCCAGTAGAGGGATTGCTGGGTCATAAGGTAGTTCTATTTTCAGTTTTTTGAGGAACCACCGTACTTTCTTCCATGTTTGTACAACTTTACATTCCCATCAACAGTGAATGAGGGTTCCTTTTTCTCCACAGCCTCTCCAACATTTGCTATTACCTGTCTTGTTAATAATAGCTCATCTAACAGGTGTGAGGTGGTATCTCATTGCAGTTTTGATTTGCATTTCTCTAATAACTAATGAAGATGAGCATCTTTTCATATATCCATTGGCCATTTGTATTTCTTCCTGAGAGAAGTGTCTGTTCATGTCCTCTTCCCATTTTTTTTATTGAATTGTTTGTTTGTTTGTTTGTTGTTTTTATGAGTTCTTTGTATATTTTGGATATTAGGCCCTTATCTGAGCTGTTGTTTGAAAATATCATTTCCCATTTAGTTGGCTGTCTGTTTATTTTGTTATCAGTTTCTCTTGCTGAGCAAAAACTTCTTAGTCTGATGTAGTCCCATTCACTTATTTTTGCCTTCACTTCCCTTGCCTTTGGAGTCAAATTCATAAAATGCTCTTTAAAACCAAGGTCCATAAGTTTAGAACCTATGTCTTCTTCTATGTACTGTATTGTTTCAGGTCTTATATTTAGGACTTTGATCCATTTTGAATTAATTTTAGCACAAGGGGACAAACTATACTCGAGTTTCATTCTTTTGCATGTGGCTTTCCAGTTTTCCCAGCACCATTTGTTGAAGAGGCTTTCTTTTCTCCATTGTGTGTTGTTGGCCCCTTTATCAAAAATTATTTGACCATATACATGTGGTTTTATTTATGGACTTACTATTCTGTTCCATTGGTCTGAGTGTCTATTTTTCTGCTAAAACCATGCTGTTTTGATTGTCGTGGCTCTATAATATAGTTTGAAGTCAGGTATTGTAATGCCCCCAACTTTGTTCTTTTCTTTAGGATTGCTTTGGCTATTCAGGGTTTTTTATAGTTCCATATAAATCTGATGCTTTTTTGTTCCATTTCTTTAAAAAATGTCATTGGAATTTTGATGGGAATTGCATTAAATTTGTATATTGCTTTGGGTAATATGGCCATCTTGATTATATTTATTCTTCCTATCCAGAGCAAGGAATGTTCTTTCATCTCGTTGTATCTTTTTTTATTTCCCTTAACAATGGTTTGTAGTTTTCATTATATAAGTCCTTTACATTCTTTGTTATGTTTATTCCTAGGTATTTTGTTGTTGTTGCAATCTTGAAGGGGATTATTTTTTTGAGTTCATTCTCAAATGTTTCGTTGTTGGCATATAGAAAGGCTATGGACTTTTGTATGTTAATTTTCTATCCTGCCACCTTACTGTATTGGCTTATTGTTTCTAGTAGTCTTTTTGTAGATTCTTTGGGGTTTTCGGTGTATAGGATCATATCATATGCAAAAAGTGATACCTTTACTTCTTCTTTTCTGATATGGATGCCTTTTATTTCTTTGTCTTGTCTAATTGCTCTGGCTAGAACCTCTAGCACCATGTTAAATAAGAGTGGAGAGAGTAGACAACCCTGTCTTGTTCCTGATTTAAGGGGGAAAGCCTTCAGTTTTGTGCCATTTAATATGATGTTAGCTGATGGTTTATCATATATGGCCTTTATCATGTTGAGATATTTTCCTGCTATACCCATTTTGTTGAGAGTCTTAAACATAAAATTGTGTTGTATTTTATCAAATGCCTTTTCTGCATCTATTGATAAGATCATGTGGTTTTTGTTCTTTGTTTTGTCGATATGGTGTATTACGTTAACCGTTTTACATATCTTGAACCATCCTTGAGATTCTGGGATGAATCCCACTTGATCGTGATGTATTATTTTTTTTAATTTGTTGTTGTACTCGATTTGCTACTATTTTGTTTAGTATTTTAGCATCTGTATTCATTAGAGATATTGGTCTGTAGTTTTCTTTTTCTGTGCTGTCCTTGCCCAGTTTTAGTATGAGGGTTATGTTGGCCTCATAAAATGTGTTTGGAAGTATTGCTTCTTCTATTTTTTGGAAAACTTTGAGTAGAATAATAACCAAATCTTCTTTGAATGTTTGATAGAATTCGCTAGTATAACCGTCTGGGCCTGGACTTTTATTTTTGGGGTTTTTTAATAGTTTTTTCTATTTCTTCCCTACTAATTGGTCTGTTTAAGGTTTCTGCTTCTTCTTGACTAAGTCTAGGAAGGTTGTATTGTTCTAGGAATTTATCCATTTCTTCTAGATTGTTGAATTTAGTGGCATAAAGTTTTTCATAGTATTCTAAATTAATTCTTTGTATATCTATGATGTCCATGGTGATTTCTCCTCTTTCATTTTGGATTTTGTTTATATGAGTTCTTTCTCTTTTTTCCTTGGTAAGTCTTGCCAAGGGTTGGTCAAAGTTGTTGATCTTTTCAAAGAACCAGCTCCTTGTTCTATTAATTTTTTCTATAGTTTTTCTGTTCTCTATTTCATTTATTTCTGTTCTGATTTTTATTATCTCCTTTCTTCGGCTGGTTTTGGGTTGTCTTTGTTCTTCTTTTTTCTTGTTCCTTAAGGTGTGAAGTTAAGTGGTTCACTTGGGCTCTCTCTTGTTTGTTCATATATGCCTGAAGTGATATGAACTTCCCTCTTATCACTGCTTTTGCTGCATCCCATAGATTCTGATATGTCGTATTGTCATATTCATTTGTCTGTATATATTTTTTTATCTCTGTGCTTATTTCTTTTTTGACCCATTCATTTTTCTAAAGTATGTTGTTTAGTTTCCACATTTTTGTGGGGTTTTTTTCCTCTTTTTTGCAGTTGAATTCTAGTTTCAAGGCTTTATGATCAGAAAATATGCTTGGTACAACTTTGATTTTTCTGAATTTGCTGATGTTGTTCTTGTGGCCCATCATGTGGTAAATTCTTGAGAGTGATCCATGTACACTGGATAAAAATGTATAATCTGTCACTTTGGGATGAAATGTCCTCTAGATATCTATCATATCCAGGTGCTCTAGTGTTTTGTTTAAGGCCAATATATCTTTATTGATTCTCTGTTTGGATGACCAATCTAGAGCCGCCAGCAGTGTATTGAGGTCTCCAAGTATGATTGTTTTTTTGTCAGTTTTTGTATCAAGGTCAATAAGTAGCTGTCTTATATATTTTGGTGCTCCTTGGTTTGGTGCATATATATTAAGAATTGTTGTGTCTTCTTGATTCAGCATCCTCTTAATCATTATGAAATGACCATTTTTGTCTCTGAGTACTTTTGCTGTCTTGTAGTCAGCATTATCAGATATGAATATTGCTACACCTGCTTTTTTGGGGATGTTATTTGCTTGGAGTATGGTTTTCCAGCCTTTCACTTTGAATTTGTTTTTATCCTTGTTGCTTAGATGAGTTTCTTATAGGCAGCATACAGTTGAATTTTCTTTTTTAATCCATTCTGCTACTCTGTGCCTTTTTATTGGTGAGTTTAATCCATTTACATTTAGTGTAATTATTGACACTTGTGAGTTCCCTATTGCCATTTTATACATTGCTTTCTGTTAGTTTTATGTCTTGCTTGATTCTTCTCTTTCGTTTTTCTATCTTTTGTTTTTGTTTGGTTGTATTCCATACATCTTTCCTCTGTTGCTATCTTTTTTAAATCATGTGCTTCTGTGGTGGTTTTTTCAATGGTGGTTACTATTAAGTAATGGAAAGGGTTCCTACCCTGTTCATTGTAGTGCACTATCTTGTGAGTACTTTTGCACTGCATCGTTTTTTGCTACTGTTAATCTCCATTTTCTCCCCCCCTTTTTTTTGTTGTTGTCACAGTTTAAATTTGGTTTTATTGTGTTCTTGGTGGAGCTTTTACTTGTGGTTTTGTTTTGTTTTGTTCTTTTTATCTGGTTGGAAAACCGCCTTTAGTAATTCCTGGAGTGGGGGTTTTCTGATGATAAATTTCCTCATCTTTTCTGAATCTATAGTATTCATGGCTGAAAGTTCCTCTCTTTCAGGACTGTAAATATTGTGATCCACTCTCTCTAGCTTGTAGAGTTTCTGTTGAGAAATCTGATGATAATCTAATGGGCCTTATTTTATATGTTGTATTCTTCTTTTCCCTGGCTGCCCTGAGAATTTTTTCTTTGTCGTTGGTTTGTGCCAATTTCATTATGATGTGCCTTGGAGTAGGTTTGTTGGGGTTAAAAAAACTCAGAGTTCTGTTTGCTTCTTGAATTTGAGGCTTTAGTTCTTCCCACAGGCTTGGGAGGTTCTCATCTATTATTTGTTTGAATATGTACTCCATTTCATTTTCTCTCTCTTCTCCCTCTGATATACCTATTATTCTTATGTTATTCTTTTTGATGGAGTCAGACAATTCCTGTTGGTCTTTCTCATTTTTTTAAAATTTTGAGTCTCTTTCTTCTTCTCCCTGTTGTTCCTCAAGTTGCTTGTCTTCTATTTCACTAATCCTACCTTCTATCTGGCCTGTTCTATTAGCTAAGGCTGTTACCTCGTTTTTCATCTCGTGAATTGAGTTTTTCATCTCTGGTTGATTTGTTTTTATAGTTTAAATTTCCTTGGTAATATATTCTTTGTGTTCATTGAATTGTTTTCTGAGCTCCCTAAATTGCCTTTCTGTGTTTTCTTGTATATCTCTGAGTATTTTTAGGATTTCTATTTTAAATTCTCTGTCATTTAGCTTCAAGGTTTCCAATATATTAAATTTTTTCTCCATAGATTTTTCCTCATCTATTTGTGCTATCTCTCTGTCTTTTGTATCCATGATATTTGATTTACTTTTCCTTAATTGCTTCTGAGGGTGGTTTTGTTGATAGTATTAATGAGCATTAATAAAGAATAAAAAGTTAAAAATAAAAATAAAAAATAAAAATTTTTTTAATTATTATTCCCCTCCCTCTTTTTTTTCCTCTCCTCTCCTCTCTTCTTCTTCTTGAGAAAATCTTGTGGTGAACTGTGAATTATATTGTGCTAAATAGAACAAAAACTACCTATAATGGAGGGTCTGAGTTGGGGAGAAGTAATAAAGGGGCAAAAAAGGGGGTATGGACCCACAAAATGCAAAAAAGAAAAAAATTTGGGTCAAGAATAAAATGATTTGCTTTTAGGTGGTTTGACTAAGAGATATGATGAGAGGAATAAGAGGAAAACAGGAAAAAGGGGAAAAATTAAAAAATTACTATTGTATTTAGTGGAGCAAGAACTAGATAAAATGGAGAGCCAGGGTTGGGAGCACTGCTAGTGAGTCAAAAAAGCAAAGTAAAAAAAAACCAAAGTGCCACAAAGAAAAATTTGAGTCCCAGATAAAATAATTTGTTCATGATTGAGAATTGAATGAGAGGAAATAAAGGAGAAAAGAAGAAACTAATATGGAGGGAGGAAAAAAAAAGAAAGAGGAAAACACAAAAAGAAGAAAAAAGAATAAAAGGAGAGAGAGAGAGAGTTAAGGGTTTTGGAGTACAACCCTCATAGAGAGAAAGGAGGAAGAAAAGATAATGGGAGATGTAACACTTATGGGTAGTGTAGTTCAAGGAGAGGAGAGAGTAAGACTGGCAGAGAATTAAATGACCAAAGTGGAAGAGGAAGAAAATAATCAAGACAAGAAGATAAGAGAAACAAACGAACAAATATAATAAAATGGGATAGGTTATAAAGTCTGTGGGTTATTCTTGATTTTGATTCTGGTCGGTGACTCTGTACCCCGGGTTCTGCCCCTGTGGCATGCTTAGGTAGAGGTTTGCAGTTGATAAGTCTCTATGGCGATGTCATATATTGGGGTTCAGTCTCATTAGCAGTCGAGGCTCATTAGCATTTGCAGGTTCCATCAATGAGAGAGTCCATGTTCCCAGAGCCTCTCTCCTAGTCTTTCCTTCCTGAATTAGTAGCCTGATGATCCAGCTATGGGGTTTCTGCTGCCTCTGCCTAGAGAGTCAGAGGCTCAAAGAGCTGGCAAATCCCTACTCTATTCCCACTCAGCACAGGGCTCTGGGTAAGGCTCAATCAGTCAGAGCCCCTAGCATAATCAGGCGGGGCTTCGGCTCACACAAAGACCTCTGACTCTGCCCCTCTGTCCGGTAACACGGGCAGGCACCCACTCCCGGGAGAATCTCTCGCCCAGTATCTGCACTCGCCCACCAGAATATCCGGCCAGCCGCCTCTCCCTCCCGGTGAGGCACCCCACTCGCATGGAAATGTTAGAGCGTAGGAAATTTTGCTCCCACTCACTCCCCATGCGCTGCTTTTCAGGGTGCAGGGGCGACCTCAAGACTCCAGTTTCAGCCCACAGAAAGGCCTCTGTCTCTGCTCCTGTGTCCGGTAACACGGGTGCCCACTCTCGGGGAAATCTCTCGCCTACTCTCCGCGCTCCTCAACGAGGAGATCAAGCTGGTTGCCTCTCCGAGTGAGGCGCCCTGCCCGCACGGAAAAGTTTGAGCGTATAGAGTTTCGCTCCCGCTCCCTCCCTGCGTGCTGCTTTTTGGGGCGTAGGGGCGACTCCGAGATTCCGGTTTCAGCCCACAGAAAGACCTCTGACCCTGCCCCTCTGTCCAGTAACACGGGCGCCCACTCCCGGGGCTCTAGGAAGAATCTCTCGCCCACCATCTGTGTGTGCCGACCAGGAGATCGGGGCGGATGGCTGTCCCAAGTGCCTTTCTTTGCTTGTGTTGACTGGGTTGCCACAAGCATAGTTTTTCCTTGGCTTGGATGTCTGTGCCACAGCCTGGTTCGGACATTTGTGCCACAGTCTGGATCTATTCACACCCTATGCCCGCCTTAGTTCCTATACTCTCAGTTCCCAGTGAAAGCAGCCCTTATTTAGGTTAGTGGGAAAGGCGGAGTGTTTCTTCCTCCTTATTTCCTTCGGGGTTGATTATATATTTAGTCAATTTTTTGCTCGATCATACCTTCGCGTTTAGTGTGGAACTTCTGGAGGCTCCAAGGGTAGATTTTTCTGTCTCTGGTTGAAGATCTTGTTGAATTTTGGGGGAGATTTATTGGTATCACTCCTTACGGCACCATTTCTCTGACGTCACTCTGCAAACTTTTTTTTTTTAATTGAATTTATTAGGATGACACTGGTCAACAAAATTATACAGGTTTCAGGTGCACAATTTTACAACACATCACCTGTGCAGTGTTCTGTGTGTTCCCCACCCCAGAACAAATCTTCTTCCATCACCATTCATCCCCATACCCTCTTCTACTCCCCCCATGCCCCTTTCCCTCTGGTAGCCACCATACTAATGTCTGTGCCTATGAGGGAGTTTATTTGCTTTTGTTTTTTTTGGAGAGGGTTTATTTAATCCCTTCACCCTTTTCACCCAGCTCTTCAACCCTGCTTCCCTTTGAGAGCTGTCAGTCTGGTTTTCTTTGTCTATGAGTCCTTCTCTATTTTGTTTGTTAGTTTATTTTGTTCATTAGATTCTACATATGAGTGAAATCATGGTACTTCTCTTTTTCTGCCTGGTTTATTTCACTGAGCATAATGTTCTCCAGGTCCATCCATGCTGTTGCCAAAGGTAAGATTTCCCTTTTTATGGCTAAGTAGTATTCCACTGTGTATATGTGCCACAGCTTTTTTTTATTCATTCATCTACTGATGGGCACTTGGGCCGCTTCCAAATGCTGGCTATTGTAAATAATGCTGCAGTGAACACAGGGGTGCATGTTATTTTGAATTAGTGTTTCAGGTTTCTTCAGGTAAAATCCCAAAATGTAATTGCTGAGTCAAAAGGCAGCTCTGTTTTTAATTTTTCAAGGTAATTCCATACTGCTTTCCACAGTGGTTGCACAGTCTATATTCCCACCAAGAGTGCACAAGGGTTCCGTTTTTACCCTTTTTTCATACTCTCACCAGCACTTGTCATTTGTTGATTTATTGATGATAACCATTCTGATAGGTGTGAGGTGTGTGATTTTAATTTGCATTTTCTGATGATTAATGACATTGAGCATCTTTTCATATTTCTATGAGCCATCTGTATGTCCTCTTTGGAGAAGTGTCTATTCAGGTCTTTTGCCCAGTTTTTAATTGGATAGTTTGTTTGTTTTTTTGGTATTGGGATTTATTAGTTCTTTATGGATTTTGTATATTAATACCTCATCAGATGAATCATTGGCAAATATATTCTTTCATTCAGTGGGTTGTCTTTGCATTTTGTTGATGGTTTTCTTTAATGTGCAAAAGCCATTTAGTTTAATGTAGGCCCATTTGTTTATTTTTTTTATTGTTTCCCTTGCCTGAGGATATATCAGAAAAATATTGCTATGAGAAATGTCCAAGCCTGACCTGTGGTGGCGCAGTGGAAAAAGCGTCAACCTGGAAATGCTGAGGTCGCCGGTTCGAAACCCTGGGCTTGCCTGGTCAAGGCACATATGGGAGTTGATGCTTCCAGCTCCTCCCCCCTTCTCTCTCTCTGTCTCTCTCCTCTCTATCTCTCTCTCTCTCCCTCTCCTTGTCCTCTCTAAAAATGAATAAATAAATAAATAAATAAATAAATAAATAAATAAATAAATAAAAGAAATGTCCAAGATTTTACTACCTATGTTTTCTTCTAGGATTTTTATGGTTTTCTGTCTAACATTTAAATCTTTTTCGTTTTCTAAGATTTTATTTATTGATTCTAGAGAGAGGATAGAGAGAGATAAAGGTGAGGGGAGGAGCGGAAAGCATTAACTAATAGTTGTTGATTCTTGTATATGTCTGAACCAGGCAAACCTGTGGCCTCAAACCAGTGACCTCAGCATTCTAGGTTGATGCTCCATCCAATGCACCACCACAGGTCAGGCCTAACATTTAAGTCTTTAATCCATTTTGAGTTTATTCTTATGTGTGGTGTAAGAAGGTGGTCTAGTGCAGTCGTAGTCAACCTGGTCCCTACCGCCCACTAGTGGGCGTTCCAGCTTTCATGGTGGGCAGTAGTGGAGCAACCAAAGTATAAATAAAAAGATAGATTTAACTATAGTAAGTTGTTTTATCAAGATTTATTCTGCCAAACTTAGCAAAAATCTGACATAAAGTACTTGGTAAGTAATTATTATTATATCCTTTAACTTGCTGTAACTCTGCTTTATAAATTTTATAAAGTAAAGTTACTTCCCTACTTTGTAAATCACCATTACTGTGGAACTGGTGGGCAGTTAGAAAATTTTACTACTAACAGAGATACAAAAGTGGGCGGTAGGTATAAAAAGGTTGACTACCGCTGGTCTAGTGTAATGTTTTTTGTTCATATCTATCCAATTTTCTCAATACCATTTATTGAGTTGACTATCTTTACCTCATTATATGTTTTCACCTCCTTTGTCAAATATTAATTGACCATAAAAGCAGATAGGTTTATTTCTGGGCTCTCTATTCTGTGCCGTTATCTATATATGTGGTTTTATGCAAGTACCAAGTTTTTTTGATTACTGGGTCCTTTTAGTATAGTTTGATATCAGGTAGTGTGAGTCCTACAACTCCGTTGTTCTTTCTCAAGATTGCTGTGGCTCTTCAGGGTCTTTTGTGGTTCCATACAACTTTTTGGAATATTTTTTCTGGTTCTGTGAGATACACAATTGGTATCTGAATAGGAATTGCATTGAATCTATAGATTGCTTTGGGTAATATGAACATTTCAATTATGTTAATTCTTCCTATCCATGAAAACAGTGTATGCTTCCACTCATTTGCATCTTCTCTAATTTCTTTCTTTAGAGTTTTATAATTTTCCAAATGCAGGTCTTTTACATCTTTGGTTGAATTTATTCCTAAGATTTTTATTCTTTTTTAAAGCAATTGTAAATGGTATTGTTTTCTTAGTTTCCCTTTCTGATAGTTCATTACTGGTGTATAAAAATGCACCTGAGGTGGGGCTAAAGGTGTAAAGTGGAAAAAATATAAAGTGATGGAAAATGATTTGATTTTGGGTGATGGGTATACAACATAATCAACAGTTCAAATACTATAGAAATGTTTACCTGATACCTATGTACTCTTATTGATTGATGTCACCCTGTTAAATTTAATTTTCTAAATAAAATTTTAAAAAAGTGCCACTTTGCTGGTAGAAATGCAGACTGGTGCAGCCACTGTGGAAAACAGTATGGAGATTCCTCAAAAAATTAAAAATGGGACTGCCTTTGACCCAGCTGTCCCACTTTTAAGAATATATCCCAAGAACATCACATCAATGATTCAAAAGAAGAAATGCACCCCATGTTTATGGCAGCATTGTTTACAGTAGCCAAGATCTGGAGACAGCCCAAGTGCCTGTCAGTGGATGAGTGGATTAAAAAGCAGTGGTACATATACACAATGGAATATTATAGGGCCATGAAAAAGAAGGAAATCTTACCTTTTGCGACAACATGGATGGACCTGAAAACTATTATGTTAAGTGAAATAAGACAGGCAGAGAAAGAAAAATACCATATGACCTCACTTATTTAAGGAATCCAATGAACTATGTGAACTGAGAAATGGAATAGAGACAAAGGTGGGATCATTGGGTCCAGAGGGAAAGTGGATAGAGGGAAAGGGGATGAGAGGATGGGATCAGAAAAGGGAAGGAGATTGATGAAATTATACACACAAAACACAAAGTTATAGAAAGCAGGAAAGCTAATCCTGGAGGGAAAGGGGGAGGGCGTTGCGGGGAAGGGGGAAAGGGAAATGTTGTGGGGAACATGGAGGAGGGGGATGCATTCGGGGCAACACTAGAATCTATGTAAATACAATAAATTAATTTTTTTTAAAAAGTGCCACTGATTTCTGGATATTTATTTTGTATCATGCTACTTTACTGAATTCACTTATCAGTTCTAGTAGTTTTTTGATGAAATCTTTAGGGTTCTCTATGTATTGAATATCATGTCATCTGCAAATAATGACAGTTTTATTTATTCCTTTCCAATTTAGATGCCTTTTTAAAAAAAGATTCTATTTATTGATTTTACAGAGAGAGAGGAGAGGGGGAGCAAGAAGTATCAACTCATAGTTGCTTCACTTAAGTTGTTTATTGGTTGTTTGTTGCTTCTCATATGTGCCTTGACCAGGCAAGCCCAGGGTCTTGAACTGGAGACCTCAGCATTCCAGGTCAATACTTTATCCTATTCTCTGTGCCACCACAGGCCAGGCTAGATGCTTTTTATTTCTTCTTCTTGTCTGTTTGCTGTGGCTAAGACTCCCAGTACTATGCTGATAGGAGTTGTGAAAGTGGACATCCCTGTCTTGTTCCGACCTTAAGAGAAACACTTGTAGTTTTTGCCCATTGAGTATGATGTCACCTGTGGGATTGTCATAGATGGCCAGTATTATGTTGATGTATGTTCCCTCTATTCTTATTTGCTGAGTGTTTTTATCATAAATGAGTACTGGGTTTTATCAAATGCTTTTTCTGTATCTATTGATATGATCATGTGATTTTTAGCCTTCATTTTGTTTTATGTGGTGTATCATAGTTATTAATTTTCAGATATTGTATCAATCTTCTGTCCCTGGATTATATCCCACTGGATCATAGAGGGAAAACTTCTATTTACTAAAACTCTGTTCTTCTTAGCATCCTGCAATGAAACTTTGAGGCCTCCAAGGTACATTATCTTACCCCTAGCTCAGGATGTCTTATATGCCTGTGTTCCCTTTCTATCTCTGAACATCTCCAGTATGTCGGGTCTGTGACTCTCTACTGTATGTGAGGTTCTTATACATATGTATGTATTAAATTTGATTATTTTCTCTTGTTAATCTGTCTCATGTCTATTTGACCAACCAGAAGAACCTTGAGTATACCGAGTCTGTGGTAGCACAGTGGATAGAGTGTTGACCTCGAATGCTCAGGTCACCAGTTTGAATCTCTGGGCTTGCCAGGTCAAGGCACATATGACAAGCAACCAATAACAGCTAGAGTGAATCAACTATTTCTCGTACTTCCCTCCTGTAAAATCAATAAATAAGATTAAAAAAATAAAAGAACTCTGAGGGTAAAGGAAACTCTGCCCTTCCCCCACATAGTAAAATTTATCTAAATAGTTACGAAAGAACAAAAAAAATGGGAGACGGGAAGGGAAGAATAGAAAGTAAAGGAGGATGTGGGCTAGTGTAATAAAGTTTGTGATTTTTGCTGAGACAACTTCACTTTGGGGGAAAATTGCCTCAGAGAACTAGGCAAGTATCAAGATTATAGATAATAAAAAAAAAAAAGAGGTTCTATGAAAAACCACCTCAGAAAATGATCTGATCATAAATTCCTAACTGGGCTGCTCATGGTGGGCTGTCATGCCTCAAGCATATAACTCTTTAGTAAAAGTTTCTCTTTACCTTAAGCAAGCCCTGTCCATTATTTCTGGGCATCTAGCTTAACCCACCTTTGAAATGCACTTTTTCCCTCAGAAGGGAAACCACCCTCAAGAGAACACATAATCTTGTTAACCAGGGTTCCCCAAAATACGCCCCCTGAGGCCATTTATCCGGCCCCCGTTGCACTTCTGGAAGGGGCACCTCTTTCATTGGTGGTCAGTGAGAGGAGCATAGTTCCCATTGAAATACTGGTCAGTTTGTTGATTTAAATTTACTTGTTCTTTACTTTAAATATTGTATTTGTTCCCGTTTTGTTTTTTTACTTTAAAATAAGATATGTGCAGTGTGCATAGGGATTTGTTCATAGTTTTGTTTTTTTTTTGCATTTTTCTGAAGCTGGAAACAGAGACAGTCAGACAGACTCCCACATGCGCCCGACCGGGATCCACCCGGCACGCCCATCATGGGGCAACGCTCTGCCCACCAGGGGGCGATGCTCTGCCCATCCTGGAGGGTCACCATGTTGCGACCAGAGCCACTCTAGCACCTGGGGCAGAGGCCACAGAGCCATCCCCAGTGCCCGGGCCATCTTTGCTCCAATGGAGCCTTGGCTGCGGGAGGGGAAGAGAGAGACAGAGAGGAAAGCGCGGCAGAGGGGTGGAGAAGCAAATGGGCGCTTCTCCTGTGTGCCCTGGCTGGGAATCGAACCTGGGTCCTCCGCACGCTAGGCCGACGCTCTACCGCTGAGCCAACTGGCCAGGGCCATAGTTGTTTTTTTTTTATAGTACGGCCCTCCAACAGTTCAGTTACACAGTGAACTGGCCCCCTGTGTAAAAAGTTTGGGGACCCCTGTTGTTAACTATCCTGTAATCTGATTCCCACCTTCATGTTCTTTAATTTCCCTCCTTAATTCAAACTTTATAAAAGAAGTTGAAAATTGTCATTCAGGAAGCATTTTTCTCATTCTGTTGAGATCTTGCTTCCAGGTGTACCCTCCAACTAAAATAAGTTATAAAAATTCTTCATGGGCCTGACCAGGCAGTGGTGCAGTGGACAGAGCGTCAGACTGGGACGCGGATGACCCAGGTTCGAAGCCCCAGGTCGCCGGCTCGAGCGCAGGCTCATCTGGTTTGAGCACAGCTCACCAGCTTGAACCCAGGGTCGCTGGCATGAGCAAGGGGTTACTCGCTGTGCTGTAGCCCCCCGGTCAAGGCACATATGAGAAAGCAATCAATGAGCAACTAAGGTGCCACAACAAAGAGCTGATGCTTCTCATCTCTTTCTCTTCCTGTCTGTCTGTCCCTATCTGTTCCTCTCTCTGTCTCTGTCACACACACACACACACACACAATTCTTCATGGGTTTGGACATTTCTTACATTGACAAGATTAAAACATAAAGAATAGTTAGTATATAAGGAAAAGACATCATCAAGAATACATTATTGCCTGACCAGGTGGTGGCACAGTGGATAGAGTGTCGGACTGGGACACAAAGGACCCAGGTCCGAGGCCCCAAGGTCACCAGCTTGAGCGTGGGCTCATTTGGTTTGAGTGCAGTCGCTGGCTTGAGTGTGGGATCATAGACATGACCCCATGGTTTGAGTCCAAAGGTTGCTGGCTTGAGCAAGGGGTCACTCGCTCTGCTGTAGCCATCCCTTTGCCCCCGTCAAGGCACATATGAGAAAGCAATCAATGAACAACTAAGGAGCTGCAAGAAAGAATTGATGCTTCTCATCTCTCTCCTTTCCTGTCTGTCTGTCCCTCTCTCTGTCTCTCTGACTCTTTGTCAAAAAAAAAAAAAAAAGGATACATTATTAATTGATTACAATGTTTTTAAATATTTTATTAAGGGGATTTTTATGTCACACAGACTTAGAAGAAAAGAGAGAAGGAAAACCAAGTTGTTCATCAAGTAATTATAAAACTTTATGAAACAAGTAAATGAGAGACAGTGGGTAGATAAATACAGGGTGGAGCAAAAGTAGGTTTACAGTTGTGAGTACTTGAAACAGGTTATTTGTGTATTACTATTTATTATTGCATTATTCTTCATAAGAACTGCAAACCTACTTTTGCCTCATTATGTATATCGTTTTGGTTTTTTATATATTACATATATTTTGATAAATTTAGGTTATAAAGTAGAAATACAGAAACAAAATTTTAATTGTAATATGCAGTGAGAGATAAATGACATTCATGGTGCAATTTCAACTTTGTCCAGAAGAGAGAGCTATGAAACCACAAATAGCATCATGGATTCCTGAGTTTGCTTCTGTTATTTCTCAACAGACTGAAGAAAGGAAAGTAAGGAACGGGAGAAAAGAATGCCATTGATTTTGGACTAAAAAGCCTTCGAACTGAGCGACTGTCTCCCACACTGCAGCTTTAGAACCATTGAACAGGACACCGGGCCACCACCACCCGGGCAAAATTTTTTGTCAAGTCCCTTTCCTTTACAACCTAAGAATCAAGCCGATATCCACTATTAGAAGTTTTTCAATCTTTCTTCAATACACTGGTATAGAATCCAGAATGTGTTCCTTGTTTAATGAAAGGTGGTTTTGTGTTATTGAAGTTTAATTGCACAATCAGAAACCTAAAGAGTAGGAAATTTTTGTCAAAAGAGCAGTGTTCAAGTTTCTCAGAATTCCAAAAGTTTTTAAATTCTTCTTAATGTGCAAAGACAAATGTGATTACTTATATTTTATTAAATGTAATACATTCATTAGTTCCTCATGTAAATGTCACTTAACTTTATGGAAGTTAAAAAGCTCTACTCAACCATCACGGCCTATTGGGATCCGATTACATGTTCACATGCGCATATCCTGTGCAAGTGGGGTCTGTTCTACAATATATTGTTTCACATTCCCCAGACAATTCAAGGAAGGGGAGAGACAAACAGCCCCTGCACACATGTAAACATGTTCATCCTTGCTAGTAATCAGTGAAATGCAAGTTGAAATAAAAAGAAGATACCGGTTTAGAGTCATCATATTGGCAAAAATGTTAAAGTCAAATTTGGGCGCCTTCCCTCATGCACTGCTGGGGGAGGTGAAATTGGTACAGCCACATCGGAGAGCAGTTTAGCATGTATAATAAAGTTAATGAGGCATATACCTTGCAATCCAGCGGTTCCAGTCCCCTTGAGTTGAAAACCTGGCTGCACATTGCACTCATTTTCCCAGTCAGTTACCAACACACCACCCTATAAGAAACTCTTGCCCCTCTGCATAAGGAAACAAATTCAAAAAGATTCATAGCAACATTTTTACAAGAGCAAAAAATTAGAAATGAGGTAAATGTCCCATCAACAACAGAATTGAAAAGTAAAATGTGGTATAATTAATTATTCAATAGCAAACTAATGAAACCCGCAAACCTGCACATGCAGCAACATGATTGACTCTCCCAAATACAAATTTGAGAATAGGCAAAGAACACACACAATGGAATTCTATAATGCACTTTAAAATGAATGAATTAAGCTTACGTATAATCTTGTATTCATTTTCCGTGATTGCTATCAAAAATTACCAAATATTTAATGGCTTAAAATACCACCAGTTTATAGGCTTAACCATACATTTCTGGAAATCAGAAATCCAAACTGGAGCGCACTGGGCTGAAACCAAGATGTCGGCAGAGCTTTGTTCCTTTCCCAAGACTGTATAGGAGGCTCTGTTTACTTGACTTTTCCATCTTCAAGAGGCCACTGGCCTTCCTTGGCTCATGGCAACCTTCCCGTTTCCTCAAAGCCAGCAACATCACAGTGAGTCTTACTCACGCTGCCCTGTCCTTTTCTACCTCTCTCTTTGATTTAGAAGTACTCTTGAGTCCACTCCAATAATCCAGCATAATCTCCATCCTTTAAGGTCAGTTGATTAATAACCTAAATTCCAACTGCCACCTTAATTCCTCTTTGTCATGGAAGGTAACATAGTCACAGGCTCCAGGGATGAGGATGAGGACATCTTGGGGTAAAGTGGGGAAGGGCTGAGGGGGGATTTCCCTGCCTACCACAAGTCTCAAAAATAATATACGAATAAAAGAGAGCAAAGTAGCCTGACCCCCGCGGTGGCGCACTGGATAGAGCATCAGACTGGGATGCAGAAGACCCAGCTTCGAGACCCCAGGGTCGCCAGCTTGAGTGCAGGCTCATCTGGTTTGAGCAAAAGCTCACCAGCTTGGACCCAAGGTCACTGGCTTGAGCAAGGGGTTACTTGGTCTGCTGAAGGCCCACGGTCAAGGCACATATGAGAAAGCAATCAATGAACAACTAAGGTGTCGCGATGTGCAACGAAAAACTAATGATTGATGCTTCTCATCTCTCTCCATTCCTGTTTGTCCCTGTCTATCCCTCTCTCTGACTCTCTGTCTCTGTGTTAAAAAAAAATAAAAACAGTAAAGAGTGATGTGTATTATGTGATACTATTCGTATAAAGTTTTAAAACAGTAACAATTATATATTGCTTTACACTACATGTTATTTTAAACTCTGCTACAACACACTGCTTATGAGTACCTCCACATGTATTAAAAGTATAAGAGCATGCATGTGAATGATAATACACAGATTGCAGCATGAAAATGCCTTAGGAGAAGGATAGTTTATTTGGCAAAGGAATACATGGAGCTTTAAAGATACAGAAATGTTTATTTCTTTTGGGAAAAAAAGAATGAGAAATAAAGCAACATTAGATTTGATAAAGCTTGATAAATACAAACATGAGTATTTATTTTTGTTATTCTCTATGCTTTCTATATGTTTATTACAATAGTTTATCATTTAAAATAAAATAAATGTGATTCTTTTACACTGTCTCAGTAGGATGGAGAAATTTTATATTAGTGAACTTGACTTCTTTAGTCCCTAGGATTAACAGAAAACTCTCAGGATTTAGAATCCAGAAGCCTGTATTAAAGTTCCAGGGACTTTTACTACGTGGACAGCCAGGTACTAATCCCTTCACCTCTGCCTTTTTGTTACAGTTAGTTTTATTTTATTTTTGGTTTTTTATTAAGGTAACATTGGTTAATAATATCATATATGTTTCAAGTGCACAACATTATAATTTGATATCTGTGTATATGATAATGTACTCACCAAAAGTCTAATTTTCATCCATCACCATATATTTGACCCTCATTATTCATAAGGCATATGAAAGCCCTATGAAAATGCTAAAGTAGCCGCCACATTAGGAAGTAAATTAATATACATAAATCCTCTGAGTTGCTTATGGCACCCCTGGCATACTATTTCACTCTCTAGGGCTGGGTCCATTAGGACTTACTATGTTGCAAATGCCAGAAACCCCATTTCTAACAAGCTTAAAGAATATCAACAGTACAGGGGAAACTGCTTGCTCACTGGAACAGAAGTCCAGCAATTTGGCTGAAGTCTGGTACGGAGTGGAGCCTCTAACCATTGCACCAGCTATGGCTGCAGTTCTCAGTTCTACACTTGTGTCTCTGAGTTTCATCCTCAGGGTGGCTCTTCTCAAAAAAGCAAACCACTGAATCCAGTGGAAGAAAAGTTTCTCTTCCTCTCTCTTATTACTAACATAGAAGCTTCCAAGAACCCTATCTGTCTCCTCACATCACTGGATCTCTGGCATCTACAATGCCTACATGTGGAATTTGCTCAATAGACCTTTAGGGAGCTATAAATAAACCTCAGTAATGCCCAATGAATTCACCTTCATTTATTTCACTTGTTAATTTGTATTTAAAAATAAATGTTATATCCACGTGTGTGTGTGTGTGTGTGTGTGTGTGTACTATGTATACTTATGATGAATAATACTACAATTATCACCTGTAACCCTGTGAGTAAGTTGCATCTACCAATATGCTTCCCTTTCTTTTGCCTGTGTCCTTCTTTCGGAAGTAACCACTACTTTAAATTTTATTTATCATTTTGTAGCCTTCTTTAAAAACAATTTGAATTGATGTATGCCTAAACACATACTATTGATCATATATGTTTTTGAACTTGATAAAAGCAGGTTCATTTTATATGCTGTCCTGTAGGACTTGATTCTGTTGTTTTAACTCAACGTCATGTTTAGAAGAATTATTTGTATCATTAACTATAGTTGTTGGTTTTTCACTGCTATATTAAATTCCATTATGTGAGTAGATCAAAATTTATTTTTGCTTTCTGTCATGCATTTTGCCCTCTGTAAAATTAAAACTGCTCAAAAAAATTAACAAATACATTCGAAAAATTTTTCAAGGCAGCATTGGTTCTGATTGAGAACTACTGTGTTACAGAAAGGCCTAACACATAAAAGTTCACATTAAAACAGCCTGACCAGGTGATAGGGCAGTGGATAGAGCTTCAACCTGGAACACTGAGGACCCAGGTTCAAAACCTTAGGTTGCTAGCTTGAGTGTGGGCTCATCTGGTTTGAGCTCAGGCTCACCAGCTTTAGCATGGAGTTGCCAGCTTAAGAGTGGGATCATAGACATGTCCCCATGGTTGCTGAAGTTTGCTGGCTTGAGCAAGAGGTCACTGGTTCAGCTGGAGCCCCCAGGTCAAGGCACATGTGAGAAAGCAATCGCTGAACAAGTAATGTGCTGCAACAAGTTGATGGTTTTCATCTCTCTCCCTTCCTGTCTGTCTGTCTGTTCCCCTCTCCTCAAAAGAAACAAAACAAAAAGAAACATTAAAATAGATGATAATCATGTTCCAAATATGTTCTTTGCTTTATAAAAGGCTGTACCTTACAATTCTTTTAAACAAAATATTTCTTCATTCTGTTTAAATAGAGTTCTATTTACCAACCTTGGTTTCCCTGGTTCACTCACTAGGTGCATATCTATATAATAAAATAACAAATAACCTGCATTCAGACAGGTGATAAAATTAGGCAGCCTTAAAATGTGTCCTGTCAAAGTATAATGTCAAGAAGGGGAGGTATCTATCATTTATCTCCTAAAATATAAGCATTAGAAATACATCTATTTCTTGGCATAATAAATCTTGTTGGAGTTGGTGCTACATGCTAATCCATCTCTGATTCTGACAAGAGAATTGCAGCTTCCATTTCTTGACTAACTTTGGCTGTTTTCCTCTGAGGAATAATACCATCTTTTTTTTTTCCTCTGAGGAATAATACCATCTTTTTTTTGGTAGAAGCGATGGGATTTAATACTTCCATCAAGATGAGCTCATTGAAAATTCATATTCTGCTTATATTGTGCAGCAGCCACATTGGGAAATTTTAGTAGGATCTCAAAGCAAAAAAATAGTAACTCTGATGAAAAGAGGGTTATGTGTGGAAGTTTGGAAGTTATGAGTATGAGATTGAACACAAAAATTCTATTTTAATACTGTTTTGTACAAAATGGAACAGGTGAATTTGAGCTGTTGGTTAAAAATATTGTAAAGCACAAAAAATGATAAAGCAGTTTTATTCAAGGAAATGGAAGATATTTAAAAGCTGTGATTTACTGTAGCTTTTTCTTGAAAATCAGAGATAAGGGTTTTGGAGGGAAAGGAGCTAAATGATACAACTGAACATTTTAAAAGAATCAATCATTTTATTATTCTCTTTTGCTTTTTCTCTCCCTGTGGCCTTTAGTTGCTTTACCTCTTTCCTTTCTGTTTGTTCCAGATTGCTGCTCTCCTTAGTCTCTCTTGCATTGACTGTTCCAGGGCCTCCTCTAAACTCTCCCTTATTGTTACATCTGACCCTCTTCTTTACTGGGGAAAATGAGTCAGAATGAAATTGGCAAGATCTTTTGACAGCTTTTAATACTCCAATGCCAGAAGGGGAAATGGCTATTTATACAGTCCATTTCCATAATGTAAACTGCTGTTATATGATGGGCCAAGTTTCTTTTTTTAAACAATGATTAATATTTCTTGATTGACTGACTACCTGGCAAATAGCACTGGACTAATCCAACCTCTGAGTGGGATTTCCTTAGATTTGGCCAGGGTTCAAGTGAACCTTCACTTGGATGTTCAGAAGTGGGCTTTTGTTAAATTTGGTTTACACCAATTATAGAGTGTGGTGTTTTACTCTTTCATTGACTCAAGTGACATTGCCATATTTTATGTTGAAAATGGTCAAATAGCAATGTTTGATAGTTCAACTTAATATAAACAAGTAGAAGCTCATACCACACATCACACAACAGTCGATAAATCAAGTGACAAGGTGCTGGGGCAACCTTGTTCCTTTATTTAGAAAGGCAGCAAGCCAAGAAGATGGGAGCCCTAGTGATGTCTCAAGTCCATCTTAAGAAAGTAGAGAATTCTGCTTTCTTTTATATCTAGGAAAGGGGAAAACAGAAGGGACAACAGGTGATTAATGACCACAGACAGCTGGGCCCCAGCAGGGTCCAAGGGAGATTGTGACGCTTCTTTGTTCTTAGTCTGCTAACTCTAGTTAATGTGAGTCTGGTCACAAGATTCCTGGAAAATCTTTGATAAACAAAGATTTTTGTACGTACTTCCCTTATCTCCTTGGGAGAGGTACTTTCTGGTAAGGGGCTATTTTTATAAAACTCAAGTTGCAAGCATGATTCCTCTACTGCTAAGCATATCCATAGGCAAGACTAAGCAGAAGCTATATAGCTCACAATAATTAGGGGATATTTCAAAATGAATATGAAGTGATAAAATATCCCCTAATTTTTGTGAGCAGTGTATTAACCTGAAGGTCATGGGGACAGTGCAGGCTTGAACAAGATGGAGTTAGAGAGGCTAAGCATTTCACTCTGTTACCTTAATAGATAATAAATATGTGTTGCTTAGACCAGTGATTTTCAACCTTTTTTGAGCCGCGGCACATTTTTTACAGTTACAAAATCCTGGGGTATACCACCTACCAAAATGACACAAAATGACACTCCAACACAGTACATATTATACATATAGTTAATAATATAGAGTCTAAATGTATTTATTCTCACTTAGTGTGAAGCCTGGGCCTGTTTCGATGAACACAAAAGGGATATCCTGGCAGGAATGGTAGAAAGACACACACGAAGCTCTTCCTCAACAGTTCTCAGTCTCTCTCTGTTTTTAGTTTTTATCACAGTCAAGCTTGAGAAGCTCAGCTCACATAGATATGTAGTTGAAAACGGGAGCAATGTCAAAATAGCTTTGTTGGCCAGAATGGGGAACTCCTTGGCAACAGATAACCAAAAACTGTCCAAAGGAAGATCAGCAAACTTTAGCTTTAAAGTTAGATAACATTGTGATGCATTGTATATCACCCTCTGCAGGGGCCTCTTTTAAAAAAAAAAAAGGTCAAATATCTATATACACCATTAGGATAGACATAACCAGCTGAGGCTGAGGCTTCATCTAGTGGTGGCAACATTTACCTCCAGTACTGACCAGGATTAGAAATCAGGACCATGGGGAGGAGTAGCAGCTTCAGCTACTCGCCACGGCCACACAATGACGAGTGCGTGGCAGCCCGAGCGGGGACCTTCCTGGGTGTGGATGAGAGGCAGCCTACTATTGGTTCATCGCTCGTGGTCGGGATGAATCCTAGAAGGTGATTGGTCAGCAAGTGTTCCCTGTGCCTCCACTCTTCCTGTCACTGATAGCTGGAGGGATTGTGAGGGGAATGTTTATGTTCCAATGGAGGTGGCTGGCGGCGGGCCAGATAAATAGCCTCATACAGCCCGCGGGCCATAGTTTGGGGACCCATGTTTAATTTCCCTACGGCACACCTGACCATGTCTCACAGCACACTAGTGTGCTGCGGCACACTGGTTGAAAAACACTGACTTAGACTATAGAAATAGTGTATAAAAGAATAGACTATAGAAATTTGTCATTAAAAGATTTGAAGTAGGGTATAGGAAATGCAGATACAGGAAACTAATAAATTACAAAGCAAACCCATTCAGACCAAAGAAATTGTCAATTAACATAGAAGATTTAAACAAGGAGGAAAATAAGACACTGTATGGCCAGTAGCCATGGCCACCATCACAGCCGCCTGGCCCGTGCAGGTTCGCATTTGATTCGGACAGACAGTAATGAAACAACGGAGCCAAGAACTGGTGGGCCATTAATTTTAATCCTAGCTTGCACCCAGCAGGCAAGAAATACACACAGTGAAAAAACATTTTTCTTTCCATTCAGGGCTCCCAAAGCCATTGACTTATCCAAGTTTTCCTAGGATGAAAGGTTTGTACCTCACCAGCCTTATTCACCTCTGTTCCCCATCTCCTTCTCTCTGCACAAACTCTGCACAAACTGGCTTCTCCTTCAGCACTCCGCCATCTTGTCTGCTTCTCCTCTCCTCCACGTGGCCTTCCTCTGCTCTCCTCTCAGCATGGGCTCCTCCTAAAATGTAATCACTCTTCCCCGGAACAATGTGATCTTTCTTTCTTTTAAAACCTTTTGGCACGAAAGCCCTCCCCAACACATATTAACAATTATACGCCCATCCCAAGCAAGAAGGGCAACTAATATTATCACCTGGGAGATGAGCTTCCACGTGGGCAGCGCCATCTTTAACAAAGTCAGCATAATATATTTTATCTGCCCAACAGACACAGATAAACAGACTATAGGTCCTTCAAGAGTGCTAGGGTTCTGCTATAAACTTAGAAGTTAACTTGCAGCACCAAAGTACTAACAATGACAATGATAAGGACAACCAACATTCATTTAGCTCTTATCATGTTTATAGCTTGATGCTAAGTGCTTTACATACACTTTGCATTTAATCTATACCATAAACCTCTTGGGGTAATTATGATCTCCATTTTAGAAATGAAAAGGTTAGAACAAAATGCTTACTATCTGGGAAGAGAAAACAGTCCAGTTTCTTAGAGCTGCATTAAATTGAAAAAAATCTTGACAATGTTAACATGACTTGAGTAAATGCAGCAAATCTTTTGTAAGCATATTCTTTTATATCCCTTGGCCTTGGGCAAAGATTCTGACCTCGAAGAATCACATGGGGACTTCCCCCCACCCAAAATTTGGACCCTATAAGTCCTTGCCCCTCCAAACATAATCTTTATAACAGTATCACTGGTGTGACTTCGATTGTTAGACATGCAGAATCTCAGGCCTCACTCCAGAAGGCCTCAGAACCTTATTTTAATAAGATTCCCAGGTGATGCACATAAAATTTGAAAAGAATGAGTTTGAGGGAAGAGGAGACCCCATGTGTCTGAATTCTAAACAGATTCCCAAGGTGATTCTGACATAGGTGATTAATGGTCAGATAACACTTTTATAAGACACTGCCCCAGAGCACAATGCTAAAATTCCACTCTCGAAGAGCATGTCTGCAGACAATTTGAGAAGCCCAGGGGTCAAGGAGTCATGACAACAGACACATGTGTGCACAACAGTTGCTGTTTGGAGGCTCTGGCTGGATCTAAGAACCAAACCTAGGGTATTGGCAGTGTTGCATTTATTTTTTCTTTCCGACGGGTAAAACAGGATGAATCCCTTACCTAAAGGAGAGAAGAATGGTGTATCTCAGACATGAACTTCTTAGACACTAAAACTATAGCTTTAAAAATTGTGTGAATTTGGCTGGGCCAGAGCAGCCCAAGATGGCCGACGTGCAGGATTGGGTGTCCGATGAGGAGAAGATGATTCTGGATCACCTGTAGCTCCAAGAACAGTTGCTGAGGGCCAGTCAAAAGCGGTGACTCCCACTGGTCTTCGCCAGTTTCCGGCCTGTGAGTTCCAGGGCCGGTACATCCAGCGGCCAGATACAGAGCATCAGCTCAAGACCTAACAACCATAGTTAGAGTGGTATCTTAAGGAAAGGCTCCTCACACCTGACCCAGCTAAGGCATAGAAAATGTTGTCACAAACAGCAAAAAGAGCAGTAGCAGCAGACAAATAGCCCACAGCAGATTACAAACAGCTGAAGCCATCCCAGGAAGATTTAGAAATTACACAAATGAAAGCTGGAGTCAGACAACACCAACCCTATACTCAGCTACACAAACAACATATTTGAAGGAGCAGTCTATATCGAGACAAAATGGGAAGACAGGGAAGTGCAATTCAAATGAATCAACTAGAGGAATCCCCAGAAAAAGAATTGAATGAAATGGAAATAACTAAGATGCCAGATGCAGAGTTTAGAATAATGATTGTGAAGATGCTCAAGGATCTTAGAGCAACCATAGATAGACAACATGAGCACCTAAACAATGAGCTATCTGGCATCAAAAAGGATCAGACAGAAATGATAAACACAATATCAGAAATGAAGACTACACTACAAGGAATGAAAAGCAGGCGGGATGAAAAAGAGATTGAATCAACAATTTAGAGGGCAAGATAAGCAAAAGCACGGAAGCAGAACAGCAAAAGAAAAAGAGGATCAAAATGTCTGAGAAAACTCTAAGAGAGCTCTGTGACAATAGGAAGAGAAACAACATCTGCATCATAGGGGTTCCTGAAGGAGAAGAGAAAGAACAAGGGATAGAGAACCTGACTGAAGAAATCATAGCTGAAAATGTCCCAAAATTGATGCAGGAAAAAGTCACACAAGTTCAAGAAGCACAGAGAATCCCATTAAAAAGGAACCCAAATAAACCTAAATGAAGACACATCATAATTAAAAAACCAAAGCTAAGAAATAAAGAAAGAATACTAAAAGCTGCAAGAGAAAAGCAGTCAATCACCTACAAAGGAGACCCCAAAAGGATGACATCCGACTTCTCAACAAAAACACTTGAGGCAAGAAATATTCAAATTAATGCAGAACAAGATCCTACAACCAAGACTTCTTTATCCAGCAAGGTTATTGTTTAAAATAGAAGGAGAAATAAAAAGATTCCTGTACAAAAAAAAAAAAATCCTCAAGGAATTTATTACAACCAAACCAATGATGTAAGACATGTTAACGGTCCTGTTGTAAATAGAACAAGGGTGGGGGGCGGGGAATCTAGGAATGTAGATTTAAGATTTTAGAAATGCATCCAAATTGAAAAAGAAGTAAAACTATCATTATTTGCTGATGATATGATACTGTACATAGAAAACCCTAAAGTCTCAGTAAAAAAACTACTGGACCTAATAAATGAATTCAGCAAGGTGGCAGGATATAAAATTAATATTCAAAAACCAGTGTCATTTTTATACAACAACAATGAACTGTCTGAAAGAGAAATTAAGAAAACAATCCCCTTCACTACTGCAACAACAACAAAGAAAGTACCTAGCTGTAAATTTAACCAAGGAGGTTAAAGACTTGTACTCAGAAAATTATAAAACATTGATAAGAGAAATCAAGAAACATAATCGAATCAAAAATGGGCAAAAGAAATTAATAGACACTTCAAAGAGGACATCAGATGGCCAATAGGCAAAAGAAAAAATGTTCAACATCACTAATTATTAGACAAATACAAATTAAAACCACAATGAGATATCACCTCACACCAATCAGAATGGCACATTAACAAAACAAAACATAATAAGTGCTGGTGAGAATGTGGAAAAAGAAAATCCTCCTGCACTGCTGGTGGGAATGCAGACTGGTGCAGCCACTGTGGAAAACAGTATGGAGATTCCTCAAAAAATTAAAAATGAAACTGCCTTTTGACCCAGCCATCCCACTTTTAGGAATATATCCTAAGAACACTAAATCACTGATTCAAAAGAAGAAATGCACCTCCATGTTTATGGCAGCATTGTTCACAATAATGAAGATCTGGATACAGCCCAAGTGTCCTTCAGTGGACGAGTGGATTAAAAAGCTGTACTATATATACACATGGAATACTATGGGGCCATGAAAAAGAAGGAAATACTACCTTTTGCAACAACATGGATGGACTTGGAAACTATTATGTTAAGTGACATAAGCCAGGCAAGAAATAAAAATATCATATGACTTCACTCATATGAGGAATCCAATGAACAATGTGAACTGAGGAACAGAATAGAGGTAGAGGAGGGATCAAATGAACCAGTGGGAAAGTAGACAGAGGGAAAGGAGATGAGAGGATGAGATCAGAGAAGGAAAAGAGCTTGGTAAAATTATATATACATAACAGCATTATAGAGAGCAAAAGAGCAAATCCTGGAGGAAAGCGGAGAGGGTGTTGGGGGAGGGGGGAGAAGGATGTTGAGTGGAATTCAGGGGTGTGGGAGGATGTATTCGGTGGGACACTTGAATCTATGTAAACATAATAAATTTAAATCAATAAAAAAATAAAAAATAAAAAAAATTGTGTGAATTTGGCATGGACTCCTTAATGTGTTTTTATTTGACTTTTTTGTTTGTTTGTTTTTTGTATTTTTCTGAAGTTGGAAATGGGGAGGCAGATAGACTCCCGCATGTGCCCGACCAGGATCCACCCGGCATGCCCACCAGGGGGCGATACTGTGCCCATCTGGGGCATCGCTCTGTTGCAACCAGAGCCATTCTAGCACCTGAGGCAGAGGCCATAGAGCCATCCTCAGCGCCCAGGCCAACTTTGCTCCAACAGAGCCTTGGCTGCAGGAGGGGAAGAGAGAGACAGAGAGGAAGGAGAGGGGGAGGGGTGGAGAAGCAGATGGGTGCTTCTCCTGTGTGCCCTGGCTGGGAATCGAACCCGGGACTCCTGAATGCCAGGCCAATGCTCTACCACTGAGCCAACCAGCCAGGGCCTGTATTTGACTTTTTTTTTTAGAGACAGAGAGAGAGTCAGAGAGAGGGACAGGTAGACAGGAATGGAGAGATGAGAAGCATCAATCATTAGTTTTTCATTGCATGCTGCAACACCTTAGTTGTTCTTTGATTGCTTTCTCATATGTGCCTTGACCACGGGCCTTCAGCAGACCGAGTAACCCCTTGCTTGAGCCAGTGACCTTGGGCTCAAGCTGGTGAGCTTTTGCTCAAACCAGATGAGCCCACGCTCAAGCTGGTGACCTCAGGGTCTTGAACCTGGGTCTTCCGCATCCCAGTCCAAAGCTCTATGCACTGTGCCACCACCTGGTCAGGCTGTATTTGACTTTTTTTTTTTTGTATTTTTCTGAAGCTGGAAATGTGGAGAGACAGTCAGACAGACTCCCGCATGCGCCTGACTGGGATCCACCCGGCACGCCCATCAGGGGCGATGCTCTGCCCACCAGGGGGCGATGCTCTGCCCCTCCAGGGCGTCGCTCTGCTGCAACCAGAGCCACTCTAGCGCCTGGGGCAGAGGCCAAGGAGCCATCCCCAGCGCCCAGGCCATCTTTGCTCCAATGAAGCCTTGGCTGTGGGAGGGGAAGAGAGAGACAGAGAGGAAGGAGGGGAGGGGGATGGAGAAGCAAATGGGTGCTTCTCCTATGTGCCCTGGCCGGGAATCAAACCCGGGTCCCCCACATGCCAGGCTGACGCTCTACCACTGAGCCAACCGGCCAGGGCTGTATTTGACTTTTAAAAAATGATTTAAATTATTTACCACCAGGTCAAAGTGAACTATAGTAAGATGCCTGGTTTACTCTGTGGCTGCAAGGACCCTGACCTACTCCAGGGTATATGGTTAGATGGTACTGTAATTTCTTTTTCTTTTCTTTTTTTTTGGGGGGGGGTATTTTTCTGAAGTCAGAAGTGGGAAGGCAGAGAGACAGACTCCCGCATGCGCCCAGAGGGGATTCACTTATCATGCTGACTAGAGGGTGATGTTCTGCTCATCTGTGTGGTTGCTTCATTGCAACTGGAGCCATTCTAGTGCCTGAGGTGGAGGCCATGGAGCCATCCTCAGCGCCCGGGCCAACTTTGCTCCAGTGGAGCCTCGGCTGTGGGAGGGGAAGAGAGAAATAGAGAGGAAAGAGAGGATGAAGGGTGGAGAAGTTGATGGACACCTCTCCTGTGTGCCCTGGCCGGGAATCGAACCTGGGACTTACACACGTTGGCCAATGCTCTACCGCTGAGTCAACCAACTGGGCCAATGGTATCGTAATTCTAAATCTGGAGTGATCCAGAAACAAAAATACTAGGTAACAGGGTGGAATAATATGTAGTAGGGATCCCACTGTCAGGCCCTCCAAATTTCTTACAACATGCTCTCTGAAGAGTGACAGGCATGATAAGCTTTAGGGGGCAAAGTACAAATAGCCATCCCAGTTTTATAGCTTAGAAAACAGCTACCACCAGGTGGAGAAGAGTCACAGAATTAGAATGACAGCTGCCTATCTTCCAAACTTGGGTCACCCTGGCTCTCTGCATTTCAAGTCAGAGGCATTCTCCATATCCAGATTTGTGAAGCAAAGTGGACTCTTAAGTACAGTATAGGAAAGATAAGAAGAACATGAAAAAAGAGAAAACTATGAAAAGAATAATTGACTTGTTAATCAGACTAAATGGCTAGATCAGAAGAGCTTAACTAAGAAAAACCATAATCAGTCATGCACATTTTACTGTAGGTGAACCTGTTTCACATGTTTAAAGGGATAATAAGGTCATAGAAAGTAGAATGTTAAATTAGGAAAATCGACTTTGGAGGCAAGATGACATGGACTGGAATTCTGGCCTCTGCAGGCCTTTATACATTCACTGAACTTTCTAGATCCTCATTATAAAATCAGGACAATGTTGTCCACCTTGTATGTTCTTGTAAGAGTATATGCAAAATACTTTGTTTACTGGACTCAATACTCAGCAACAATAAAATGGTGGTTTACTAATATTAACACATTAACATTCAAAATAATTGATTGTTTATTGGATACCATGATAAAATCAAAGATAATTAAGATACTAGCTTTCTTTCTAAGAAGATTAAAACAGAGATAATAGCCCTGGCTGGGTAGCTCAGTTGGTTAGAGCGTCATCCCAATATGCCAAGGTTGTTGGTTGATCCCTGGTCAGAACACACACAAGAATCAACTCATGAATGCATAAATAAGTGGAACAACAAATCAATGTCTTTTTCTCTCTCCTTTTCATTCCACTCTTTCTATAATCAATTTTTAAAATAAAAAAACTGAGATGATAATGAATTGCACTTCTCAGGTACAAATATAAATTCCAGTAGCACTGTGGATGACTGATATGAATCACATTTAGGTTTGACTACAATAACCACCAAAGCAAGGTGCTTGTCTCTGGTCTCTCTCTCCCCATGGCCAACCCATCTTTACCCACTGCCAACAGTTATCTTTATTAAACATATATGTGATCATGACATTTGTCTACTTAAAAGGCTCACTGCTGTGTGCAGAACTGTGTTCAAGAGCACAGCAGGGCCCAGGGCAGGTGGCTCAGTTGGTTGGAGTGTCATTCGGATACAGCAGGGTTGCAGGTTTGGTCCCTGGTTAGGGTGCATGCAAGAGTCAACCAACCAATAGGTACACGGATGGGTGAAACAGCAAATCAATGTTTCCCTCTCTCTCTGAAATCAATAAATACAATCTTTAAAAAATTAAAAATTAAAAAAAGCACGGGAGGCCTCTCCCGGGTGGCCCTGACTTTCCTTCCCAGCCTCTGCTTTGGGTATTCAGGCTCTTCACTCTACACTCTTACACAAGACAATGCCACAGGAAATTAGAACTAAATTCTGTAGTTAATCTGTGTGGCAAAATGGGGGGAGAGGGAGAATAAAACTTAAACAAAATTTTAATTTTTTCCCTTATATTCTATTCTCTTATTATAAAGTAAAAAGATTTGCTTAAAAAATTTCAAAGCTGTACAATTAAAAGCAACATGCGCACACTATCAATTGAAACATGCATATATGTATATTGCTACTTCTCGCCTATCGGAGATTTGGTGTCGGTGAAGGACATTGTGTAACTCCATTTGCAATTGCCTGAGCATGATGCCCCTTTTCTCCCCTGGAACGCAATCCATAAATTCTCTGGGAAGGCAAACTGTTCATCCATTAAATCCAGTTCAAATACCACTTCTCTGAAAAGCCTTTATCCACAAATCTCTGATTCTGTCCATTTTTCCTTCCTCCGGATTCCCAAAGCCCTGTATTCCTCTGTCTTACAGCGTTATTGTGCTGCCTGTAATTATTTATTTATAAGACAACAGTCCGTGAGATCCTTTAGGGCAGGGTCCTAACCACTGACTCCTTAGCTTGATGTTTGGCCCACAGGAAGAACTTGAAAGTTTATTTCTGGATACATGAATGAATGATCAAAGCTTGAAATCCTCTACTCGCTTCTGATCTCGCAAGGAAAACATTTTCAGACCGGGCACGCCTTTGTACACAATCACTTTGATAAATCAGGCCCATAATATTTGGGAAATTATTTGAAAGGAGTCAGGAAAGGTCACAAGCGGTAAACGTGTTTCGTCAAAAAGCTAGTGCCCTCCTAAGTGTGACCTATTCTCATCCACGCTTTCCCACCGTTCTAGCTCCCCGAGCTACTTCTAGGGTAGGGAGAATGTTGTGATCGAGATAGGTATTTTCTCCGCTTCGACTGAGGAGCTTCACCCTCCTTGGATTGTTAACAGCCGCGTCGTTCACAATTCAGTCTCTAGTTTTCCTACTGGGTTCAACATCTCGGAGTTATATCCCTTTTTTGTCAGGGATACTTCCAACTCTGGATTTCTGCAATGGAGTCTGAGAAGAGCTCCCTCCCGATCTCCCACCCTCAGCCAGAGTCCGCTCGCTTGGACGGGGTTTACTAGCTGCTGGGGCTGCGATCCCCGCCGGCGCGGAGCCCAACGATGGGAGGCGCGGGGGCGGGGCAGGCAGGCATCCATCTTCCCGGACCAGCCCCGCCGGGCGGGGACCGAGAATGGCAGAGCCGACTGCGCTGTTCCTCCCGCGAGTCCCGCGCTGTCCGTCCAGCCGCCGCCGCCCGCAGCTTCCTCACTGGGGCCGGGAGCCGCGAGCGCTGGGCTCGCCCGCAACTTTGCGCCACTGGGGGCGCGGCTCCTCCCCGTGCGGGTGCAAGTGTCACCAGCGGCCTCCTGGGGGCAGCAGCGGAAAGGGAGACGAGGAGAAAGAGGCAACCTCGGTGCCCGGTGGCCCAGGAGGTAGAGGCCCCTCGCGGAGCCGGCTCAGGAAACCTAAACTCCGGCGGGGCTGCGCCCAGGACACGTTGGAACGCCGCAGCCGCCGCCCTCCTGTCTTCAACTGGACTCGCTTTAGGATTGCTACTCCTCCTGTCTGCCCGTGCGGCGGCAGAAGCCTGTGCCGACGGAGCGGCGGGCACGGCAGCAGCATCTCCAGCCCGGGCGGGACCACTGAGCGCCGGAGCCGGAGGCTGGAGCAGGAAAGGAGGATCGCTGCGCGGGTGGTCGCTTTTCCCGGCGCACGCCCTTCCCTGCTGGCCCTGCCCCGAGCGCCGGGTGCGGGTTTCTAACAATGGTGCGGAGCGCCGGCGCGAACCCCGCGTCCGCCCAGCGGTCGTAGAGGAAGTGGCCCGGCACCGGGTGGGGTAGGCTGGGAGACGCCCCCCCGGTCACTCGCTCGCTGGAGTTTGCGTGCGCTCCGGGCCTCACCGGCCCCGAGCCTTGGGCTCCCCGCCGGATCACCGACGGCAGCTCGATCCGGGGAGTATGGTGCCAGCGTCCGGGTTAATCTAGTACTAGGCTCGCTTCTTTTTTCCTCCTCCCCCTCCTCCTTTACCGCCTGGCTGTGCTGCCTCTGGGCTCCCGGGGTGTGGGAGTACAACTCTCCGCCTTTCCAAGGAGACTGGTTTGTGACCACCTAACCGAACTTGCCCATTGAAAGCAAACCCAGAATAGCTGGATAATGTCCACTCCGAGCAGATTCAAAAAGGACAAAGAGATCATAGCCGAGTATGAAAGTCAAGTCAAAGGTAAGAATGGGAGCGGCCGCCTTCTTTTGTGTGCTTTCTTGTCATTGTGCTCTCGGGGAGTTGCGTTTCCAATTTGGGGTCTGCGTTGAAGGAAGGTTGCGAGGGGACAGTTCGAGCGCCTGGCTGAGCCACCCGGGGTTTAGTACAAGCCAATCCCAGTCCCAGTCCTAGTCCCGTCAAACCCACAGGGAGCTGGAAACCCAGTGGCTTTCTCTGGCTGCCAGCGCGCACTTCCCAAAGGGGGAGAACTGGCTTTAACTTAACCACCATCATCAGCTGTACAATTTACGTTGGCGGCAGGCAGCAGCAGTGGTTCTTGCTCGGTTATCCTCTTCCTCCTCCTCCTCCTCCTCCTCCTCCTCCTCCTCCTTATTATTCTTATAAAATGATACCATAGTCACAACATAATTTTTTAAAAGTCTGGGTATCAAGTGGTCTGGAGCTTCATTGAGTGCTGGCAATTTTGAAATTTACACTGTTCACTTTTAATTTATTAGGGCGAGGCCCCTTTTTATAAAACAACTCCCTGGAAGCCTGGCAGTTAAACCAACTAGGGACTAGTGGAATCTGACTCCTCTTTTACAATGGGCCAGAATTCATTGCCGTCTTTCACACTCTCCCTGGATTATTGCTTTATAATTTGTTGGAAGCCAGTTGCTTGTAAAATCAAGGTTTGACTTATTTAAGTAGTAAATATTTATCTATTTACATTGTTAACTAATGAAGGAACCTAATTAAAGTTGATGAAACATTTTTACTTAAGGTGCTTTGTGGTTTGAAAAAAAAATACTTTCTCTCTAGACCAAGTATTTTGTGTTGCTGTTGAAATGTTTCATAAACATGTTTATTTTTTTTCCTTCTCTTTGTGGTCTCTCAGGGGTAGTTTTCTCTATTGAGACAATGGATGGAGTGTTGAGGTTGCTACTGTTCTTTGGAATATTCAAATGTAAAGTTCATTAAAATTGCTATTGTAGACACCTGTGTTTGTACAGCTACAATCTTATGAAAGGGCTGCGGAGAAAGGCATTCCTGTACTTGCCTTGGGAAAGGCAGGAGGAGCAGCCTGGGTGTTCTTTTGTGTGGTCAAGTTGTGAAAATGCCTGGAGTCCTGTGAGAGGACCAGACCGGGGAACCCTCTCTATCGGATCCTGCGTGTGGATCTGGACCAGTTCCTCATGACACCAGGCACACACAATGTGCAAGCCCAGGGACTCAGCTTTCTTTTATGCTGACCCCTCCAATGGAGTTGAGCTAAACATGGCTCAGGAAGATTTTTATCTGCTTGTAAATAAGATAATTTATACTTGCAGGGACTGGTGCCATTGACATGGACGTTTTATTAGCAGAGAAGTAATTATTTCTTTAGAGACAGGTAAAGTTTGTGGTGAGAATATCCTTTCTTTTATGAATGAGTCCAACACAGCTTAAAACCTTTCATTCTAAGGTAGAAGTCTTGTTCATAATCACTATTCCTCTGTGCAGTTTTCCACAGGGGTCTTTATGGCATGTCTTCCATGGGTGGCGGTCTGGCTTTCCTGATGCATATACTTCCTGGTATTGGTTGAGTTATTTCTATTATAAGGTCATTTGTCCATGATCAAGTTCTTATCTGAAAAATAGTCTAATGATTAATTTCTTCGAGCATGGATTCTATAGTTCTATGGTTACTTATATGCTTGAGAATATAGACCCTGAACATTAATTAAAAATCCATCAAAGGGGTGTGTTACAGTGTTTAAAATGTGTGTCTATCAAACCCAGTCCAAGGAAAAGTTATGAACATGTTGAAGGTTATTTTTGGAGCAAGTTTTATCCCATAAAAACTATCTTTTCTCTATTCCCTTCAACTGTCCTCACTTACTTAGATACATATGCTGGAGTCCTCAGACTGCTTTATGACTCTTTACTGCACTTGACCTGCCCTTCTCATGAGAGTTTGTGTCCAGACTTCAATTACCTCTCCTGCAATACTTACGCATCTTGTGTCGAACCCAGATCATTATATCCATATGCACATATGGCAGTAGGATAATACAGTGGAGTCAGGTCATGCACACATTTAATGGCACAAATTTGCTTGTACTTGTAGGCAAAATCAAGAAGAGAGTGGGAGAGCCAGGCCGGTTAAATAGTGCCTGAGGAGAGCTGTTCTATGCAGTGAGGGTAGGTTCCTTAAAAAGGATAGCATGGAAGTCGGGACTTCAATTTTGCTTTATTTTTTGAGTCCTTTTTTAAGGCTGAATGTCTTACCCTGGCAAAGTGCTAGTCCAGTGTTTAAAGATATGTTTTTAGAACAGCCAATTCTTTTATTTATTTTTTTTACATTTTTATTTGTTGATTTCAGCGAGAGTAGAAGGGAGGGGGAGAGAGAGAGACAGAGAGACAGGAACATTGAGCCACTTCTGTATGTGCCCTGACTGGGGATCGAACCAGCAACTCTGTGCTTCTGCATCATGCTCTAACCATTTAGCTATTTGGCCAGGGCAAGGAACAACCAACTCTTTAATTCTACCAGCTATTTCATCTGATAAAAACAGAAGAAATGGGGCCTCTTCTTTTTTTCTCTCTCTCTTTGACTGATTTTAGGGAGAAGAAGGGTGCGGGGAGAGAAATATCCATTTGTTGTTACTCTTAGTCATGCACTCACTGGTTGTTTTCCACATGTGCCCTGACCAGGAATCAAATCCACAACCTTGATGTTTCTGTATGACGAGCTAACTGGCTAGAGCAAATGTTGCCTATTCTGTTGCTGTAGGAAAACCTGGCTGTGTTGGCCTTATTAGGAGAAGATAGATGTCTGTTTCCAATCAATAAAGCCACAGATATTGGACGCTCTGGATGATTTAGGTGTTTGGATGATTTCAAGAGTCATTTTTGATTATGTGTGATTTTAAAAAAAATCTTCTTAGAACCTAATACTTGGGAGAGTTGTTTTTTTCTTATTCTTTCCCATTTCTCTAAACCAGTTGCATTTATTTCAGAATTTCTGAGATAATGTTTTAATTTAAAGAAATGACTCCAGATGTGGGATTTTGTAATTGTGGCTGCCTGCACATGTTTTGGGAACAGACCCCATGGAGCTATTCTCAACTGTGGAAAGAACCATCCTAGGTGATAATGTGTAATTTTATGTGTCAGATTATAAATGTATCCAGTTAGTTGTATCATATTGGCTTCTCTCAGGGTTTTTTTTCCCCCCTATAAGATAAAGAGTTTGGATACTCTAAGGGTCTTTGAGTCTAATTGAAGATGTCATGTCAATTTGTGTTAATCATCTAGTAAAATTTTCAAGCATTTTTGCATTTTCTCTGAGCTGTCATGTTTTGGGGGAGAATCACCTTTGCTTTCACTTTTTCATAATGAATTCACAAACACTGTGTATTATTCGAGTTCTCAGGGAATTAAAATATAATGCAATAGAGTATGCATGAAAATAATAAAGCCATATTCAGAAAAGTATAGAATTGTAAGAGGAGGGAGAATTGAGAATTATACAAGTAGTTAAAGGATAGGTTTAAATCAGGGACAGAAGGACTACAGCAATAACTTAAAAGGAGTGTGTTAGCGAGGAAGAAAAAGACTGACCATTTTATACATGTTGGTCAAACTCCCAAAGATACAGAGAAGTTAATGTCTTGTTTGTGCAGGCCCTTAAAAAGCAAGCTTGCCTGGAAAAGTGTATGAAGCACAAATCATTTGACTATGCTACTTGTAGCATCTCTGGCAAAAAGCTTAAGCAGTGGAAAAGATTGTTAACAAGTGGCTAATGGAAGATATGGGGATTATCTTTGGGTTTTAGTGATGTGTGTAATTTTTGAATTCTGTGGCAAAAATATTGTGGAGCACATATAAAAAAATAATGGTTCATATATGGGAACCAAAAATATCAAAAAGCATTTCGTGAGGTGGAATGCCTGGATGCGATGTTGTATTTACTTTTAATAGTGCATATTGTTAGTTGCTAAGAGTTGGCAGCTATTATTTGCAGTATTTTCCTGGGAATCATCTCATACTCATCCACATGCCATATGTACAGGAAGTGTCATGAAAATCTGTGGTTCTCCGGCTCCTCTGCTGCCTGAACTACCAACAGTGCATTTTGGTAGCAGATGGAACTTGAGGAAATGCCAGTTCAATTTGAAATGACCCCATGTCATGCAATAGGTTTCAATCAGGAAATTAAAAATTCTGTGAGCATTAATATGGAACCTGTGTCTACATCTAATGTTCTTTCATTGTGTGTGGAATAGAAAACAGCAACAATGTAAGTTATGAATTAAAACTTTATAGCTGAGAGGGACTTTAAACATGTCCTGTCCAACTCGCTCATTTACAGGAGGCATAATGACAGTTACACACTTAACTGCTAGGGACTAGAGCCCAGGTGTAATGCTGGTGGCTGAGGCCAGGCAGGTTCACATTGGATTCAGGCAGATGGTAGAGGAACTGCGGAACTAGAAAGCTTTGGGTCATCCCTGTTTAAGAGAGTCTTGCAGCTACGGATGAGCAAACAGTCAGGGCAAACCGCTCCTCAAGGCCGCAGGCGAATGAACTGCAAAAACAGCCCCTCACAGTGGTGGGCAAGCCATCCGCCATAACTGCAATCCGCCCTGAATGAAAGCACCTGTAACCTTACATAGACTCTACACACGTGGCTCTGCCACATGGTCATGCACTAATCATGCAAAGTACAAGTGAGCAAGCCTAGCACAGCTGTTTCCCCTACATTCCACCCCTTAGGGTTGCTCGCCTCACAGTCTTCGTGACAGGTATCTTCCATGGTGGTCCCTGTGCGAAAAGTGAGGTACATTATATCACAGAAACTGTTCCAGACTAACAGCAACAGAATTAATTACAAAGGCACAAGGTATACCAAAAATGACAATAATTACAAAGGTGTTCTTCACAGTGTTTCCCTGAGCACTCTGCCCAGGGAGTAACTGGAGGCCCACCTCTATCCTCCTATGCCACAGTGCCAGCAAGGCCACCATCATAGATGGAGGAACCTGTAAAGTCCAGGGCCATGTCCATTGAAGAAAGTATCCTTGGTGCGTCTCTGCAACTGGATGGCAACAGCTTCCTGGTGCAGGAGGGCCTCCACAGGTGCCATGGCCCCCCATTACATTCTTTTGTAATACTGTCCACAAATGGCGTATCCATCCAGAAAGGGAGCCAGTGTCCTGTCTCCTGTTGCAGTCCCTGGTTTGAGTCCATTACACCACAGTAGACAGCCCAGCTGTCTTGTGCAAATCACCAAGGTGAAGGTCCATTACAGGCAACTAGCCATACAGCTTTTTGATAATGGACCTCAGTACTTTTCCATAAGTGCTCTGTCCATTGCCACAAGCCCCATCCGAACCCCTCAGAGATTCAAGCTCATAGGACATGGTGGAGTCAAACACATTCAAAGCCTGTATTGCCTTGACAGTTTTCTTAGCTGCTGCTGCTGCAAAAAAAGCACCTATTCTTTTAAGCCAATACCTGTTGCACACTAGAAGGAAACCAGTGGATTGCCAATTTCACATGGGGTCTCCGGCCCCTTGCCCATTCCTGTTAGGTGGGTCCTTTGGCGTTTCCCCTATTCAAACTGGCTCAATGGGTCTTGGAGATCCTCTTCTCCCTCAGATATCTCCAACAAGTAATCCTGCAACTGTGCAACCCAAATGCCAGCTATTTTCTTGGCAGCTGCCAGGGCCACCCGCTTCTCTCACTTTTTCAGCGGCTGGATCCTCTGTTCCTACTTAAGCTGTTGCCAAGACTCTAGAAGAAGTTTATTAGACCTGCCATCTAAATGTCTCCCTCTCTACCCCAGCCACAATCAAGTCTGCCCACATCTGTGTTTGGGTAACCTTTATAGGCCCATTTCTCTTGTTAGTTGGGGCAGCAACATGGGCAGCAGCATGCACAACCTTATGATTCTTGGCTGCCTCCACCTCCCCCAAGTCTGCCACCATCTGGGTAACAGTGTTGGTGGGCCACCAGTGTCCCAAAAAGGGCTGTCAGGGCACTATAGAGAATAAGGTCTCTCATCCCTGTCATAAGTACTTCCTTATGTGGCAAAAAGCACAAAATGAAATTCTTTCATGCAAATTAAGGATTGCTGACTAGGTTAACAGGATTGATAAATTCCAATATGCACACTAGGGAGGTGAAAACTACAAAAGGAAGTAAAGCCTATAGATGTCCATGTGGCAGTTGTTCCAGGATGTTTATGGCTCCAGGATGCTTCTGTCTGGGCCTAGAGCTGAGTTTAGCAACAGGTTTAACAACTTAGTAGCAGCACTGGGTACTGAGGCCATGAGACGTGCATAGGCTCCACTTTTTTAATAGCCTCCTATTTTAAGTGACTATCTTGGCATTGCTTATTTCATTTTATTTTATTTTTAAATCAATATTATAATTCACATGGTGATCAGTCAGAATTATCTAGGATGTCCAATGAAGTATTAATGTATGGCTAGTAGCTGCGGCCACCCTCACAGCCCCCTGACCTGTGCAGGTTCGCATTTGATTCAGACAGATGGTAATGAAACAATGGAGCCAAGAACTGGTGGGCCATTAGCTTTAATCCTAGCTTGCACCTGGCGAGCAAGAAATACACACAGTGGGAAAACTTCCCTTTCCATTCAGGGCTCCCAAAGCCACTGACTCATTCGAGTATTCCTAGAATCAAAGGCTTCTACCTCACCAGCCTTATTTACCTCTTTTCCCCATCTCCTTCTCTCTGCACAGACTCTGCACAAACTGGCTTCTTCTTCAGCACTCTGCCATCTTGGCTGCTTCTCCTCTGCAATGCTAATTTCAGGAACCAAGAGAGAGAGAGCCCCTGGATTCCCTTATTTTATAGTGTAGAAATCAAAGCCTTTAAGCCAATATACAAATAAGGAAGTCTCTGATACAAAGCCACCCATCTGAGGCATAAATGGGATTCCTTATAAGAGTGCACCACCCCCTATCACAAGGGTGTGGGGAAAAGCTTAGTTTTGAGAAGACCTTAGTATTAGAAGGGAGGGAAAGGCTTAGTCTTAAAACTAAGCCTTAGGCTATAATGACATTGCCTGCTTACAGCCTGTCTCCCACACCCAATGCAAACTATAAGCGAGCAAACATATGCATCATATTTGCAAACTTATTTGACCCACAAATACCACAAAGTTAAATTCAAATTGTGTCTAACTTCTTTAAAAAGTAACAAAGCTGGAAATAATCTAAATGTCTGACAGTGGGGAATGGTTAACTAAATTCCACTGGGGAATAGTTAACTGTATACAGGGAATGTTATGCAGTTATTTCAATGGTTTTTGATAAACCTCTTATGGTATGAGGAAATATCTATAATAATTATTTTTAAAAAGAGAGATCTTGGTTATGAAAAGGTAAATGGATGCATAGCTGTGCCATGTTTGTGCTTCCCAAATCTGGTGGCATGAATTCAGCATAAGGAGGAAACCTAGTCAGACCTCAGTCTTATGTCATTTTACATATAAAAGAAAATGTTACTTCATTTTCTGACCCAAAGTCAGAGGTTCTATGAAGCCAAACGTTTACAATAATCATAACAATTCAACAGTTACCAAGCACTAAGGGTGTACAAGTCATTGTTATGGCTGCTTTGCATGGGTAAACTGAGGTACATATGTACATACCAAGCTAAAATTCATGGCAGGAGGAATTTCCTGTTATTTCCCCTGCTTAGCATATGTTGTACTTCCTGTGGCTTTGGACCACAGTATACCCACCTCTTAGCAGGTTTCCCGGTTTAATGCAGGAATCTCACTTTGAGCTCCACCCTCCCTCAGGATAGGGTGGGGCAAGGTAAATTCAAGGAAAATTAAGTCTTTGGATTGAACCTATGATAATTGAATTTGTCCACAGGACAATGTCAGACTTCTGACTTCTTGTTTGCTTACAACTTGGTGATATACTTTAGTGTTTTCTTGTTTTGAGTTCAGCCAATAGTGTGTGTGTGTGTGTGTGTGTGTGTTTTAATAAATTGCTTTTGACATTTAAGTTTTTAATCGTGGAGTTTTTTATTTTATTTTATTTATTCATTTTAGAGAGGAGAGAGAAAGGGAGAGAGAGAGACAGAGAGGGAGAGAGAGAGGAGAGAGAGACAGAGAGAGAAGGTGGGGAGGAGCTGGAAGCATCAACTCCCATATGTGCCTTGATCAGACAAGCCCAGGGTTTCGAACCGGTGACCTCAGCATTTCCAGGTCGACGCTTTATCCACTGCGCCACCACAGGTCAGGCGAGTTTGTTTTTTATATTGTGAACTGGGAATATATTTTTATATGGATGAACATATATTTTTTTTACTTCCATTTCTAACTAGTTCCTTTTCTAAAAATGTGATCTACTACCTACTTGTGTCTTGATCAAAATTTCATATATGTACACTCTACTGTGTTTCATTCATAAATTTATAGATTCTTGTACACTATCTTAATTACTATAGCTTTATATCTAGTAGATCAAATCTTCTTTCTTTAGTTTCTTTCTGAAGTTTGGTGATCTTAAAACTTTCTTTTCCAAATACATTTTAGAATCAGTTTTCCTTCCATGGAAAAATCTATTGGCATTTTCATTGAAACAGCATGACACTATAAATCAATTAGAAGAGAACTGGCATCTTTATGATATTCTTCCTACCGATGAATATGACTATTTCTCCATTTATTTAGTTGTTCTAAAAATATCTTACTGTAAAGTTTTCTATATCTTATGTTTTTGTTAGATTTATTTTATGATAAATTACAAATTTTATTACTAATGTTTATGTAACAACCTCTTTTAAAATAGTTTTAATTGTTTCTGGTATACAGAAATGCAGTTTATTTTTATATATTGGTCTTGATATCCAAAATATTTATCTATTATTATTTCTAATCAAGTAAATTTTTTTTTTTTCATTTTTTTTTTTTTCTGAAGCTGGAAACAGGGAGAGACAGTCAGACAGACTCCCGCATGCACCTGACCGGGATCCAGCCGGCACGCACACCAGGGGCGACGCTCTGCCCATCCTGGGCGTCACCATGTTGCGACCAGAGCCACTCTAGCGCCTGAGGCAGAGGCCACAGAGCCATCCCCAGCGCCCAGCCATCTTTGCTCCAATGGAGCCTTGGCTGTGGGAGGGGAAGAGAGAGACAGAGAGGAAAGCACGGCGGAGGGGTGGAGAAGCAAATGGGCGCTTCTGTGTGCCCTGGCCGGGAATCGAAGCCGGGTCCTCCGCACGCTAGGCCGACGCTCTACCGCTGAGCCAACCGGCCAGGGCCAAGTAAATTTTTTAAGACTTTTTGCAAGTACAATCTTATTTTCTTCATCCAAACTCTTCATATTTAATTAATTAACTTTTTAAAAATTTTATTTAGACAATTAATTTTAATGGGGTGGCATTAATCAATATTCAGAGAAAACATCTCCTGAAATTAATTAACTTTTTGTATTTTTGCCCTAGATAGAATCTTGAGTTAAAGTTAAGTGGTAACATTGGCTTTTTTTGTCTTTTGAATTTAAAGGGAATGCTTTTAGTCCCCTCTTCGCTTGAAGGATGATGTTTGTTTTTGGTTTATTATAGATACTCTTCATCAGAGTCAGTAAAATCTTTTGTATTTCATATTTTATCTTTTTAATATGTTAATATGAGTAATATTTGTAGCTTTTCTAATATTAAACCATCTTTGCATTCCAGAATTAAACCTATTTTCATTATATTTTATATACATAAACAGTTGAATGCAGTTTGTCAATAGTTTAGTTGTGTGTGTGTGTTTTTTGTCTAAATTCTTAAATGAAATAGGTCTAAGGTTTCCTTTCTGATAATGTGTTTGGGTTTATATCTAAGTTACATATGTAATATTGGAGAATACTGCTTCTTACTATCTTGTGGAAGAGTTTGAAATTTTGGAATATTCCTTTTTTTTGAAAGTTTGGTAGAACTATTTACTTGGGTAGTTATTTTCTTTATGTGGTGAACCTTTTAACTGCTAATCAGAAGTTAGTTATTTTCTGGGTTAGTTATAGGATTATTGTATTTCTTCTTTGAAAAGTTATATTTTACAGAAATTTATCTATTTTGTATGTTTTCAAGTATATAGACAACATTGATGGTAGTATTCTTTTTTTTTAAAAAAAAATGGCCGATCTGTATTGAATTTAAAATGTCATTTTAAAGGATCTATTTCTACCTTCCCTCTTTCTTGATGAATCTTAAAGCATTTTTTTTTACTGTTATTATCTTTACTACCACTTTTCTCATTTTCTTTGGAATTATTGTTGTTTATTATCTTACATTGGCCACATTCTGCATTTATTTTTATGCTTTTTTGCTACTGTAGGCATGGCTTCTTATCTACCAGGAAGTATATAAATATATGCATTTACATTTTCTAAAAAGTGAGGATTTTTAATGTATCTTTTAAATATATATAATTACAGTATGATTTGAGAGTAATAGGGTTTGAAATTAGTTGGGGATTGTTTGCTCTGAAGGAGTTCATGTAAAGTTAGAATTATCTGACTTGTGTTTAGTAGAACTCATCTGTAAAGTCATTTAGATCTAGTGTTTTCATCAAGAAAGAAAAATTGTCATTGCTTCCAGATTTACAAATTTTTTGATTAACTGACATCAATCTGTTTATGGTTATTCTTATATTTTTTTAATCTCTGTAGCTTCTGCAGTTCAGCCTCTTCTCTGTGAATAGCAGTGAATAACAGTTGTTTGTGTGTGTCTTCTCCCTTTTCCTTGGTTGGCCTTCCCAGATGTATGTTTTATTGGTCTTTTCAAAGAACTGATTTTGCTTCCTTGGTTAGCTGTATTTTATACTTGTTTTCTGTTCCATTAGTTTGTCCTCCCTATTGTTCCCTTTCTTTAATTTTATTTGTGAGCTTTATTTTGTTGATTCTTTTGTTTGTTTGAAGTTCATATTTTTCTTCTAATGTAAATATGTCAGGTAATAAAATTTCCTCTAAGTATAGTCTACAGATTTTTATGTGTAGTGTTTTTATTTTTCAGTTCTCTGCATTTTCTCATTACCTTATGATTTTTTTCTGTGACTCATGATCCTTTTAAAAATGTGTTTTAAATTTTCCAGTTATCTTTTTGTTACGGATTTCTGACTTACTTCCACTGTCATCCTAGAATATGGTCAGATTATACTGAACTTTTGAAACTTTTTCTTGACAACAGTTTCTTTGACCATGCATACTGTTTACAATTATAAGCCTTTAACCAGTGTCTCCCTAATAGATTTAATTTAAGAAAATAGATTAGACAGACCTGTGGTGGCACAGTGGATAAAGTGTTGACCTGGAACACTGAGGTTGCCAGTTTGATTCCCTGGTCTTGTTGGTCAAAGCACATAAGGGAGTTGAGGCTGTTCCCCCCTTTCTCTGTCTTCCCCCTCTCTGAAATGAATAAATAAAATCTTAAAAAGATTATAAGCCTTAACCCCTTTCCTCTTTATATTTCTCCATAGTACTTTTTCTCATTTGAACTCTTCTTACTTTATCTTGTTTGGCGGGGTTTTTTTGTTTTTGTTTTTTTTTTAGAGGAACAGAGATAGTGAGACAGACTCTCACATGCACCCTGACCGGGATCTACCTGCCAACCCCATCTGAGGCTAATACTTGAGTACCAAGCTATTTTTAGTGCCTGAGGCTGACATGCTGGGACTAACTGAGCAGTGCTCAGGCAACACTCGAACCAAGTGAGCCACTGGCTGTGGGTGATGAAGAGGGAGAGAAGCGAGAGGAGGAGGGGGAAAGAAGCAGATGGTCCTTTCTCTTACGTGCCCTGACTGGGAATCGAACTGGGACGTCTATACACGAGGCTGACGCTCTATCCACTGAGATACTGGCCAAGGCCAAGGGGGGCTTTTTAAATTCCTTACTTAATGTAGAAGCTGATGATGTGATTAAAATTATATTTTAAATTTATTTTATGCAGCATTTTAGTTTCAACCAAAAGGGTCATGCTGCAGTACCGATCTATATTTACTACACTGTAGAAAATAGAGGTCGGCTTTTTTTAACCCATCATTACATTACACTTTTTAAAACTGAGATCTAGTTGACATATAACATTATATTAGTTTCAGGTATATAACATAATGATTCGATATTTATGAATATTGTGAAATGATCACTACAATAAGCCGAGTTAACATCTATCGCAGTGGTAGTCAACCTGGTCCCTACCACCCACTAGTGGGCGTTCCCGCTTTCATGGTGGGTGGTAGCGGAGCAACCAAAGTATAAATAAAAAGATAGATTTAACTATAGTAAGTTGTTTTATAAAGATTTATTCTGCCAAACTTAGCGAAAATCCAACATAAAGTACTTGGTAAGTAATTATTATTATATGCTTTAACTTGCTGTAACTCTGCTTTATACATTTTATAAAGTAAAGTTACTTCCCTACTTTATAAATCACCATTACTGTGGAACTGGTGGGTGGTTAGAAAATTTTACTACTAACAGAGATACAGAAGTGGGCGGTAGGTATAAAAAGGTTGACTACCCCTGATCTATCGCCACACAAAGCTAGTTTTTTTCTTTCTTGCCATGAGAACTTTTAAGATTTATTCTCTTAGCAACTTTCATACAGTTGTTTTTAATTTATCCATATTAAGTTCTGTTTTAGGAAGTAAACCTTAGGCAGGCGTCCCCAAACTGTGGCCCCCTGAAGCCATTTATCTGGCCCCCTGCCACACTTCTGGAAGGGGCACCTCTTTCATTGGTGGTCAGTGAGAGGAGCACTGTATGTGGCGGCCCACCAACGGTCTGAGGGACAGTGAAGTGGCCCCCTGTGTAAAAAGTTTGGGGACCCCTGCCTTAGAGTATAAATAGTTCAAATTACACTGGGAAGAATAAGTGTCTTTTCATAAAGAGAATTACAGGGATCTGGTTCTTGTCATCCAGAAATGATGTTTATAATCCACGATATATACACTGAGGCTATACGTAGAAGGAAGCAAATAATGTCACACTAACACTTTTATATTCTTTATATATAAATATGTCCATACCAGGATATATGGATTTTGGGGATGGAAATGTGTAATGAGGTTAGTGAAAACCTCTCAACAAAAGAATGTGCAAATCTGTATGCTAGGGAGCAAAATCTCAAATGGTCCAGAGAACAACAGTTTTGCAGCTTCTTTTATGCATTTGAAATTAAGGAGGGAATGTAAGGAAGAAAGCAAGGCAAGGGTGGTCAGGTTTCAGGATAGTTAACAAGATTATGTGCTCTCTGGAGGGAAGGGGATTACTTGTGGTATTTCAAGGGTGTGTTAACCTAGGTGCACAATAACAATGGGCAGGGCAGCTTAAACCTCTTACTGAAGAAGCTTTGGGCTGGAGACAGGACAATCCTCCATGAGCTGCCTAGTTAGGAATTTATGATCAGAAAACCCTGTGAGGTTCCTTTCCATACTACCCTTCCCCCCACCTATTTTTCCCAATCCACATTCTGACAAGCAGAGCATGAAAATGTCCATACTTCTCTGATTAATCTGAGATTCTATTGGGGAATCTGGGGTCTTGTTAAACATCCAGCATTTGGTCTTTCATTGTTGCAGTTTGTAGGTGTGTTGGGCAGATAAAATATATTATGCTCGCTTTGTTAAAGATGGCACTGCCCTCATGGAAGCCCGTCGCCCAGGTGATATTAATGTGTGTTGGGAGCGGGCTGTGGGCAGGCAGGATCCTTGTAGCCTGGGGCTTGGTTTTAGGCCTAAGCCTTTCCCACCCTTTTTGATGTGGGGTGGTACAATCCCATCATGCCCCAGATAAGTGACTTTGTATTAGATTAAAGGTTTTTATTTCTACACTATAAAATGGGGGCAGAACGGGAGCTTGCTCTCTTGGTTCCTGAGATTATCATTAGAGGGGAGAGCAGAGAAAGGCCACGTGGAGGAAGCCAGGAGAAGCGGCCAAGATGGCAGAGTGTTGAGTAAGAAACCAGTTTGTGCAGAGTTTGTGCAGGGAGAAGGAAGGAGATGGGGAACAGAGGTGAATAAGTCTGGTGAGCTAGAAACCTTTGATTCTAGAAAACTCGGATAAGTCAGTAGCTTTGTGAGCTTTGTGAATGTGAGTGGGTTTTGGAGCCCAGTGTGTGTTTTTACTTGCCCGGGATGACAATCCGGGTGCAAGCTAGGATTAAAGATGATGGCCCACCAGTTCGTGGCTCCGTTGTTTCTTTACCGACTGTCCGAATCCAATGCGAACCTGCATGGGCCAGGCGGCTGTGATGGTAGCCCTGGCTACTGGCTTTACAAGGTGATAACTCCTCATTTCTTGTGGAGCCGCTTCTACCATTTTACCCCTTAGGGTTCCACTCCTAAGCAGCCTATGGGGACCTACAATCATTCAGGGCTCCACGGAGGACTCAGCACCCTGCAGCCATCTTCATGGGGCAGGACAGCCGGCCTGGCACAACGGGAGCCTTTACAAAGGTTCTAGCTGTTCTCAAAGGGCTTGACGTCCCAGTTTCTGGGCTGCCATTTCTAACTCCCTCCTCAGCTGGTCTGTGGAAGACCTCTGGACTTTTGCCCTTCGCTTTTATTACTCCGAAGCTGTGGCTTATAAAAACAGCTCCCTTTCTCAGACCTCCAGCAATTAAGAGAGAACAATAGGTGTCTGCTTATCTTAAATCAGGCAATTTACACTTCTAAGGAGGTTCACATTTGGGACTGGCTGTGAAATTAGCATGTATAAAAAAAATAGAATTAAGCCGCTAAAAATTATTTACCAAGGCGAGGGAGCAGGAAGAGGTCAGTCTGCTCATCTTGCTCTGCGTTTGTAGTGACTGTGTGGCATTATTGTGACACACAAGTTCTCGTGAGGATCCGCGATGATTTGTATGTGTGTGTGTTCATATTGATTGTCCACAATTGAGTGCATTCGGTCAAATTATAATCCGTAAACACCATGAAAACACAACGCAGAGCCAAAGGTATAATCACTGCTGTGGGACTGAGTGTGGCCTGTCACTGTCTCTAGAAGAGGGAGAGATAAAAAGTTGGTCAAAAGAGCACCTCAAGGGGTCTGGCTGACCCCTTGGCTTAATTAATTTGCCCTATTTCTTCACTTTGCCGAGTTTTCACCTTTCTTTTCATTACTACAGTGGACCCATTCCTTGCTAATAACATGGAACAGAAAACTGGTATATCTTGATAACAGAGAATTTGTTTGGTTTTGTATTTCTTAGAAAAAAGTTTTCTGAGTATAATACCCCCTCATCCATAGTTTGTCTTTCCATAGTTTCCTTGTGGTCAATCATGCTCTGAAAATGTTAAATAGAAAATAACAGCCTGACCTGTGGTAGTACAGTGGATAGAGCGGTATAAAGCCAGTATTCACAGCCACCATCACAACTGCCTGGCCCCTGCAGGTTCGCATTTGATTCTGACAGATGGTAATGAAACAATGGAGCCTAGAACTGGTGGGCCGTTAATTACCTTTAATCCTAGATTGCACCCAGAGGGTGAGAAATACGCACAGCTTGAAAACACTTCCCTTTTCATTCAGGGCTCCTAAAGCCACTGAATTATCTGAGTTTCCTAGAATCAAAGGTTTGTACCTCACCAGCTTTATTCACCTCTGTTCCCCCATCTTCTCCTCTCTGCACAAACTGGTTTCTCCTTCAGCACTCTGCCATCTTGACTGCCTCTCCCATGCAATGCTAATTTCACTCTTTCTAACCAAGAGTGAGCGAGCACCTGGTCTGCCTCATTTTATAGTGTAGAAATCAAAACCTTTAAGCCAATATACAAATAAGAAAGTCTCCGATACAAAGCCACTTATCTGAGGCATAAATGGGATTCCTCATAAGAGTGCACCACCCCACATCATGCAACAGTCAAGGGTGTGGGAAAAAGCTTAGTTTTGAAAAGATCTTAGTATTAAAAGGGCAGGAAAGGCTTTGTCTTAAAACTAAGCCTTAGGCTATAATAACTTTGCCTGCTTACAGCCTGTCTCCCACACGCAATGCAAACTATAAGTGAGCAAACATACACATCATATTTACAAACTTATTTGACCGACAAGCGGCAACCTGGAATGCTGAGGTTGCTGGTTCAAAATCCGGAGCTTGCTTGGTCAAGGCACAAATAAGGAACAACTAGGAGTTGATGCTTCTCATCATCCCCCTTTCTCTCTCTCCTCTCATTAATATTAATAAATAAAATCTTTTTTTTTAATTTTTATTTATTTATTTATTTATTTATTTACAGAGACAGAGAGTAAGTCAGAGAGAGGGATAGACAGGGACAGACAGACAGGAACAAAGAGAGATGAGAAGCATCAATCATTAGTTTTTCATTGCGCGTTGCAACACCTTAGCTGTTCATTGATTGCTTTCTCATATGTGCCTTGACCGCGGGCCTTCAGCAGACCGAGTAACCCCTTGCTGGAGCCAGCGACCTTGGGTTCAAGCTGGTGGGCTTTTCCTCAAACGAGATGAGCCCGCACTCAAGCTGGCGACCTCGGGGTCTCGAACCTGGGTCCTCTGCATCCCAGTCCAACGCTCTATCCACTGCGCCACCGCCTGGTCAGGCAATAAAATCATTTTTTAAGAGTAGAAAATAACAGAAGTAAAGAATTCATAAATTTGAAATCATGTCCTGTTCTGAGTAGGTGATGAAATTTTGCAATGTCCTTGAGCCCAGAATTCAAATCACCCCTCTGCCCAGCACATCTATGCTGTGTACGTTCTCTGTTCCTTAGTCACTCAGTAGCCATCTCTGTTATATCCACTGTCACAGTATCACACTGCAAGTGTGGGAAGTAACTTATTTTACTGAATAATGGCCTCAAGAGCATGAATATTAATACTGGCAATTTGAATATGCCAAGAGAAGCCATAAAGTGCTTCTTTTAAATGAAAAGATAGGTATGCACAAGAAAAACATATAATATATAGGGTTTAGAACTACTCGGGGTTTCAGGCATCCAGTGTGGGTGTTAGAACATGTTTTCTGAGGATGAAGGGGAACGACTATTACAAAAAGAGAAAGAGTTAATGAGTGCTTTTTCAAATGGCTGCTTCATTTTAATTGAACTTCTATTACAATTGTGTTAAAAAATGTTTATCGGAACTCTCAGATGTTTCACCAAAAGTCCATGTTTGAAAGATTTCCAGATACCTAATCTACAAATAAATACTAAGGTGACCAATCGTCCTCCTTTAGAGAGGACAGTCCTTCTTTTGTAAGTTCCATCCTCCCTCGAAAAATGTCTTCCTACATGTCCTCCTTTTTGATATTGGAAGACTAATCTGTCTGTATTTGATTGATGAAGAGTCGATCCATTGCGTGTGATGTGATATATTTGTATTTGACATGATGATTTGACAAGGATCAGTACAGTGCGGTGAGACTCGATTATGAGACGCATGTGCTCCGCAGGGGAGATCTTGAGAGAGCGGAGATATATCATATACCAAATACCAAGCGTGCAAATGGCTTTGTGTACTTCTAACTGAAACATGACACGGCACATATGACATTGTAGACTCATGATTATTTCTTTCTCAGTGAATATTCAATCATAGACAGGTAAGCACAATTCACATAAAATTCAATATGAAGGATGTTTCTTGTTCAGATATTTCTAATAAATTGTTACAAGATGATACATTGACAAAAAATATTCATTCAATGGAAATATTATCTAAATGAGTACTTTTCCTTACAATTATTATTAAAAATTAATAGGCATGTAAGCATAATTATAACATGAAATATTACAAATGTTTTTATTATGCATTTATCATATTATAGTGTATTATTGTTGCAATGAATAAAATGGTTTTTTTATTTACGGTATTGTTTTCTTCAATTTATTTTTGTCCTCCTTTTTATTGTAAAAAAGTTGGTCACTTTATAAATACCTCTTGTTTGAAGCTGGGAACTCTACTTCCTATAGTTTGTTTAGCATTATTGTCTTTTCTGTCAGGCCTCTCATTTCCTCTAGTGGTCTTATAATGAAATTGTGGAATAGTTTAATCAGACTGCTGGGGTCTGAATCCCGGCCCAGCCAGTCTCAGCCTTTTCCTAGTGGAGAAGGTACTAGCGTTCATCCTGCCCACTTTCCTTGCCTGTGAAGTGGAGATAATAGTAGTACTCAACGTCAGAGCTTTGTTGAGACGAGTGGAGTGTTGAACCAAGAAACTGGCACACAGTAATAAGTAAGTGCTCAAAAAAAATGTTAGTATGATAACTCTGGCTCTGGAAGCAATAATAATAAGCTTTCGGTTACAAAAGACTTAGTAGACAGGCAGCCTCAGGAGACATTAGGGCTAACTGTAATATGGTATCCTAAATGGGATCCAGGAACAGGGAAAGGCCATTAAGAAAAAACTATGGAAACCCAGACCATGTTAAGTCCTGTAGGTCTGACAAAGGTGGATCACTCACAAATAGTCATGAAGGGCTGTTCAGGCATCCCAGTTCCTGGAACAAAGCTTTTTTTTTTTTAGTTTTTAAAAGATTTTATTGAGTGTACAGAGAGAAGGAGGGAGAGGGGAACAAGAAGCATCAACTGATAGTTGCTTCACTTAAGTTGTTCATTGCTTGCTTGTCATATGTACCTTGACTGGACAAGCCCAGGGTTTCGAACTAGCAACCACAGCATTCCAGGTTGATGCTCTATCCACTGCACCACTACAGGCTGAAACAAAGCTCTTACTTGCATTAGCTATTATGTCCACTGACCATAATCAAAGCTGCCATTACTCAAGCTGAAATTTAAACTTTTGAGTTCCCCCTATCAAGAGTAGGAAAATAAAGCATCTTCTGTTTTAAAAAGTCTCACTCATATGACAGTGGTTATAAAAACAAACAAACAAACTTGCTGGCTAAAATACAGAATTGGTAGGGTAAAAATGGATATTCTCAAATGGATTGGAGTATGTCCTTCCAGTGGCATAATTTCTGTTTGTATTTATAATATTTATTTATTTATTTATTTATTTATTTATTTACTGAACCAATGTAATCATTTGAAGAATATAGACGTTCTCTTTTTTTCTTCTTTTTTGTATTTTTCTGAAGTTGGAAACAGGGAGGCAGTCAGACAGACTCCAGCATGCGCCCTACCGGGATCCACCCGGCATGCCCACCAGGGGGCGATGCTCAGCCCCTCTGGGGCGTTGCTCTGTTGCAACCAGAGCCATTCTAGCGCCTGAGGCAGAGGCCATGGAGCCATCCTCAGCTCCTGGGCCAACTTTGCTCCAACGGAGCCTTGGCTGTGGGAGGGGAAGAGAGAGACAGAGAGGAAGGAGAGGGGGAGGGATGGAGAAGCAGATGGGCGCTTCTCCTGTGTGCCCTGGCTGGAAATCGAACCCAGTTCTCTTGCACGCCAGGCCAACGCTCTACCACTGAGCCAACTGGCCAGGGCCTAGATGTTCTTTTTGCTCAACAATATATCATATAGACCAGGCTACTCAGAGTTGGTCCGTAGACCAGTGTTGTTCAGTAAACTACTTATAACCAGGAGAGAAAGTAAATCATGGTACTGCTTCCTTTATCCAGAAAGTCTTTCTATGAAAGAATGTCAGCTAAACTAAACAGTTCTTAGTGATGGGATGGTTTAGGTTCTGGCACAAGCCCTTTATCTCTTGGGGGTCTGCTACAAACAGTTCACTGATCTTTGTTTGAGTAGTCCTGGTCAGCACCATTCCACAGAAATATATAGAGATCCCCCTTATGCCTTTAATAGGTATGCCTACTACCTCTTTGTTGATTTTGAGACCAGATTGCCCTTCAAATAGAATAGTGGTGACATCTACCATTGGCTGTGATGTAGTTTAATCGTTACAAGTTTCCATGATTGGACCTTCTTTAGGAAGGTAGCCTGAGTAAAGGTTAATATTTTAGGTAAGTCCAGTTCAGATTATGGTTCCTCTTAGAACCCCAATTTTCTAATTTGAAAATGAATATGATGATTGCATCTATTTTATAAAATTTTGTGAGAATTAAATGAGATTATACCTGTGAAGAGCTTAGCAATGCTCTTGGCAAATATAGAGCTCAGTGAAAGTGAGCTGCTATAATAACAACCATAATAATAAGGACAATAATAATTTACTGTTATTAGTAATGGTTATTTACTAATAATACTATTTTTTACTAATACTATCGATATTATTACTGTTTACTACTACAGGAAGATATTGTCTTAATTAGTGACACATTTTGTTCTTAAATGATTAATTTACTTATCTTCAGAGAGATTAAAATTACTTAACAGACTTAAATGTTACCAAGCAAACACTGAAAATATGAATTTTTAAAAACGATTTTATTTATTGATTTTTTTTTTTTTTTCTTTTCATTTTTCTGAAGCTGGAAATAGGGAGAGACAGTCAGACAGACTCCCGCATGCGCCCGACCGGGATCCACCCGGCACGCCCACCAGGGGCGAAGCTCTGCCCACCAGGGGGCGATGCTCTGTCCATCCTGGGCGTCGCCATGTTGCGACCAGAGCCACTCTAGCGCCTGGGGCAGAGGCCACAGAGCCATCCCCAGCGCCCGGGCCATCTTTGCTCCTATGGAGCCTTGGCTGCGGGAGGGGACGAGAGAGACAGAGAGGAAAGCGCGGCGGAGGGGTGGAGAAGCAAATGGGCGCTTTTCCTGTGTGCCCTGGCCGGGAATCGAAGCCGGGTCCTCCGCACGCTAGGCCGACGCTCTACTGCTGAGCCAACCGGCCAGGGCCTTATTTATTGATTTTAGAGAGAGTAGGGGTTAAGGAGCTAAGGAGCAGGAAGCATCAACTCATAATAGTTAGTTCTCGTATGTGCCTTGACCAGGGAAGAACAGTTTTGAATGTGCGACCTCAGCATTGCAGGTCAACACTTTAACCACTGTGCCACCACAGGTCAGACCTAAAAATATAAATTTTAATGGTTCTTTAGAAAAGCAATGGAGACATCTAGCCAACCACCAGAAGCAATACTGGGCCTAATCTGTTGGTTGGTTTCCTATGACAATTAGACTCAAAGAGACACTTTGTTACAATTCCTTGTTTCATCATTGTTAGGGAACCTTGGGGCTAACGAATTCTTTGTTCTCTGTGTGTAGGATTGCAGCTATAGATGAAGATTGCTAGCCATTAACCTGCGCTAAGGGTTCATTAAAGATTGCCCAAAATAAATCCTCTGCCAAAGAGGTTTTAGTTATTTCAGTCAAAGGCATAATCCTCTCATTTGCTTCCAGTTACGGTATATTTGCACTGTATGTGTATCTGTTGTAAGGCCCGGTAGTCATGGCCATCGCTGTCGTTGCCAGGCAGGTGCAGGTTCCCATTAGATTCGGACAGACGATAAAGAAACAATGGAGCCAAAAACTGGCGAGCCATTCCTTTATTCTAGCCTCACAACCGGCCGGCGAGTAAAACACACAGGGCACCAAAACCCCTCACACATTCTCCGGTTCCACAACCAGGAGAATCTTCTCTAGTTTTTCCTAGAATCAAAGGCCCCCACCACCCTAAGTCACCTCTGGGTCCCCATCTGCCAACATGGCTTCTTACTCTGCAAAAACTGGCATCTCTCTTCTTCCCTCCCATCTTGACTTCCTTCTCCTTTAGCACTCTGCCTTCTCTCTGCCCTCACTCTGCAAAAACACGGCTTCCTTCTTCTTCCTTCCCCTTCTCCTCTATAAAAAATGGCCGCCTTCTTCCTCCTTCTTCTTTTCCAAAAAACTACCTGGGCTCGCACCCTGCCTCCAGCACACATTAGCATAACAATGGCCCTTCCCAAGCAGGAGGGTGATTAGCAGTTTCACAGATCACATACCTTACCTGGGCAACAGCCATTGTTAACAAAAGTGAGCAAATCCCCAAAATACAAATTTTACAAACTCATTTGCCCAACAGTGTTCATGTATATTTCTTTCTTCCCTTGAAGCATGGTAGCACCCTTCCTAAATAATACCCAGGGTGGACATTGTTGGGCAGATAAAATATATTATGCTCACTTTGTTAAAGATGGCGCTGCCCACATGGAAGCCCGTTGCCCAGGTGATATTAATATGTGTTGGGGGCAGGCCGTGGGCTGGCAGGATCCTTGTAGCCTGCGGCTTGGTTTTAGGACTAAGCCTTTCCCACCCTTTTTGATGTGGGGTGGTACAATCCCATCATGCCCCAGATAAGTGACTTTGTATTAGAGACTTCCCTATTTTGTATATTGGATAAAAGGTTTTGATTTCTGCACTATAAAGTGGGGCAGACTGGGAGTTTGCTCTCTTGGTTCCTGAGATTAGCATTAGAGAGCAGAGCAGAAAAAGGCCACATGGAAGAGGCCAAGATGGTGGAATGCTGAAGGAAAAGCCAGTTTGTGCAGAGTTTGTTCAGGGAGAAGGAAGGAGATGGGGAACAGAGGTGAATAAGACTGGTGAGGTTAGAAACCTTTGATCCTAAGGAAACTCGGATAAGTCAGTAGCTTTGTGAGCACTGAATGTGAGTGGGTTTTGGAGCCCAGTGTGTGTTTTTACTTGCCCACTGGGTGCAAGCTAGGATTAAAGATAATGGTCCACCAGTTCGTGGCTCTGTTGTTTCTTTACCCACTGTCCGAATCCAATGCGAACCTGCACGGGCCAGGCAGCTGTGATGGTGACTGTGGATACTGGCTTCACAGACACTCACTGCATGTCCTTGGTCAGCAGCTGACTGTCACAGGTCTTCCAGTACCTTCTCTCTGATTTTTCTTCCATGTTTGCCTACAGTTATTTGCTATTGCCATTAAAGCCTTTATAATGTGATTGTTTTGGAGTAAGAATTCAGGGGTCCCCAAACTTTTTACATAGGGGGCCAGTTCACTGTCCCTCAGACCGTTGGAGGGCTCCCACATACAGTGCTCCTCTCACTGACCACCAATGAGAGAGTTGCCCCTTCTGGAAGTGTGGCGGGAGCTGGATAAATGGCCTTAGGGGGCCAAATTGCGGCCCGCGGGCCGTAGTTTGGGGACACCTGAAATTTCTAGTCTGTCCTAATAATGAATCAGGAAAAAGCTTGGGTCCAGACTGGTACTTGTGATCCGATGCAGAATGCTTGGTTATATATAAATGTTGCTTGCAATACCCACCAGCTAACATTTACAGTGTGTTGTTTTTGAGGGAGGTCGTATTGGTTTCATTTTCATATTTATAGGGAAAATGAAACTCAAACCTTAGAAATCTGAAGTGGTTTTCCCAATATAGTTACTAACAGTGGAGCCACCAATGTTCAAACCTGTGTTCTCCAGCCATCCGCAGATATAGGTAAGGGTGCCACCTTATGAAACATTAAAGGCTTAGTTTTCATGTCAGCCATTCTCCCTCTTCCAAAAAGCTAGGAAGAATAATGACCATCTTTGTCTTAATAAAGAGTTTATATCAATTTAGATAAAAGTTCTTTTTGTTCAACTATGTGAACTAACATTAAATTGTTGCCTTATTATTATCTCAATGGATTACTTCAGGGATCCCCAAACTTTTTATACACAGGGGGCCAGTTCACTGTCCCTCAGACCGTTGGAGGGCCGGACTATAAAAAAAACTAAGCAAATCCCTATGCACACTGCACATATCTTATTTTAAAGTAAAAAAACAAAATGGGAACAAATACAATATTTAAAATAAAGAACAAATAAATTTAAATCAACAAACTGACCAGTATTTCAATGGGAACTATGGGCCTGCTTTTGGCTAATGAGATGGTCAATGTGCTCCTCTCACTGACCACCAATGAAAGAGGTGCCCCTTCTGGAAGTGCGGTGGGGGTCAGATAAATGGCCTCTGGGGACCACATGCGGCCGCGGGCTGTAGTTTGGGGACCCCTGGGTTACTTGATGAGGAAACTCATGGTGGAGTTTCCCCTTTGTATGCAATAAAAAAGGCACTTGGGGGGAGCAATATCTAAAAAGCCCTAAACTGGAACATTTGCTAAATTTAGTGCCTCATTCTGAAGCTAATAAAAAATTTCTGCCTTAGCTCCTTTGTTACTTCTGCTGAAAGGCCTTGATGGTTTCCTGTGAGGAGGCCTTGCCCTGACTTGATTTCTCCAGGGAAAGTAATTGTATCTCTTTAGCTTGTTCTCTCAATTTACTTTACGACTTTTTGTTGCTGTGGTTCCTCTTTGAGTGGTGTTAGGACTTCTGGTAGAACCACTTAGCATATCTCAGAAACACTTGGCGGGATTGTGTAAGCAGCCGCCCCAGCTCTAGAACTCGCGTTTCTTTCTTCCATGTTTCTTTTCACACGTTTCCAAGTGATGCTGGTGCTGTGGGCTGCAGACTGCTCTTTGGGAACCATTGCTTTAAAAATCAAGGTGGTTTTGTGACCAATTTAGATGCAAATTTTCCTCCCAATTTCTCAAAGATGTTTACCTTTCTTACCATTGCTCTCCAGTCCTGTAAATAGACATCAAGTCAGGACAGTTTATAAACTAAGATGGTAGAAAATGCAATAGGCCCCCAGCTCCTTGCTTTGCTGTCCACCCCCCCCCCCTTAATTTGTTTGTGTCTCAATTACAAAGAGCCTTTTCAGGTATCACCTGGGTAGTTTGGAAACTGAAGTGGGAACATGATGAGCCCTCCAGTAATAAAGATTTGATTTCCCTGGACTCTGCATGTGCTTTTGAACTAAGGAAAAAGAAGACAAGGCAAGGTGCCCTTTTTAGGACCTCCTGCACCAAGTCTTTGTTTTCTACTGTCGCCATCAGCTCTTAGGACAGTCTGGAGACTTGACACCTATGTGTGGAACAACTGCTGTGCTTTCTGTTTTGTGTTAATTCAAGTTAGTATAAGGATGGGAGTTTTTCTATAAATAGGTAATTCTGTTATTTGACTTTTTTTTTTTTTAAATCCTAGGCCCGCTGACAGTTCATGAAATTCCTATAGCAGTAGTTACAAGGAAATGACAACTTATATGAGGGTTAGGCTCATATAAGTCAAACAATAAGGAAAACACTTTTTAAATTATACTCATGAAAATGTTTAAGTTACTAGGTTTAAGAAATACATCCATGAAAGCTCAGAAGCTAGAAATCAACTTACATTTCTCTTTGCTTGTAGAATATGGCCTCATACTTCCATATGGCCAAGGAAGATTCATAGATCAAAGATTGTTGAGGAAAGTAAGATTTTCCCTTCATCTTTCAGTCCCAAGTAAATATGGACATGTAGTTAAATTTAAATTCTGATAAATTAAATGTCCTTACTATGTGACTTCATTATATTGTTAAGATAATTAAAACATTTGATTCTGAGCCACTGGTTTGAATTATTTTATGGTCATGCAGGAATTAAATATCATTAAATCATTCACCAAACAGTTTTTGGATGCTTCCTTTATCAAAATATATATGGCCTCTGGGGTAGATGGTTTTATAAGGCACCAACCTTGGCTTGCAGTAGATGCTCAGGCAGACTTCACTGAATTAATAACTAATGAAACACAGCCTGTATGTTTTTGTTGTAAAGTACTGCACCCCAGATTCTGAAAGGCACTGTACCTCATTTCATCGAGTTCACGTAGAGACACCCTGTCCAGATAAGTTTTGAAGAGTTTTATTAAAGGAGGAAATTTATTAAATATGCTAGCCGCATATAGCTTACACGGGGCAGTCCCAAATCGTGTGCATCTATAATATTCTAGGGGCTGGTTATATACCCTTAATTATAAATGGGCGGGGAAAAAGCCTGACATCACGGCATAAGCTTATAACCTTTTTCTTTATCTTCCCAGGTTTGAGAAAAGGATGAAGGAGGGGGATGGGACACAATTCATTAGCAAGTTTATAACATCCGCCTATAGGGTTCATAAAAAGACGCTTCTACACATTAAAACTTACAAGGCAACACAATGGTAAAAATGTCACTTTACATACTAAAAGACATTCCTATAATTTCTAGTGTTCATTTGCTATTCCTTGTCCAGAGATACATACATTAACTACATGCTTTCAGGAGGGGGGAGGTAGTTTCCATGGGGACAAATGCCTGTAAATGGCCCATGAATATAAGAAAAGGTATAATTTACTTTTTCTCTCCTTGCACCTAGCTAGCTAGTCACTTGTTTCCTTACAGGTGTAGAGGAAGATCAGAGAATCCAAGTCTCCTTCCCTTTTGCATTTACAACACAGTGCCATTGGCCATCTTGGTTTTATGCTAATCACACAAGTACAAAGATCATTTACAAAATCTCTGTGCACGCCTAGCCCAAATTAATAAAATGTTCTTCAAGCTTCTTAAAATACTAATATTAATTCTGTAGCTTTTGGTAACTTATAACATTTTTATGGATCATGTCCTAGCTTTAGAGATGGAGAAGTAAACAAAGATTTGTTATATATTATGATTATGTTAGAGGTGTTGTAAAGTTCAGGAACATTGTGCAGGAAAAAAAAAATTAGCTCTGCCTATGAGAGTACAGTCCAAACTCACAGGGAAGATATCTGAGTCAGCCTTGACGGCTGAGGAGTCCCTGGGAAAGGAAAGGCATTCCAGGTAAAGGAAAGTCTCCCGGAATGATTTTGTGTTTTTCTATTTTAGGAATTATTAGTTTAGCATTTTAAACACTTTGAACACAGTAATGGGATAAGAACAGGATGGTAATGCTGACTGTCAGCCTGGCAGTGGATCTGCACTTTGCAGGCATTATTTTGTTGGCATCTGACACAAAGCCTGAGGTAGACACTGCTAATTCCATTTCCTAGATTAGAAAACTGAGAGATTATTTTGCCAAAGATGCCCTGGTTCATGGAATGACCACCATGATGTTTTATGTTCTTAGATGGCATTCAAGCAATTTAGACTCTGTTCAGTGGGGAGCCATTCAGGGTGGTATGGTCAGATGCCAGACTGGGAAACTTCGAGTGGACGGAGGCCAGTTTCCAAGTCGTCTTGTATCCTACAGTGGCTACTGCAGGCCTTAGCTCTATCCTTGACCTTGAGGGTGGAAAACGTTCAGAGATACAAAGGAGTTACGAGAGGTGGAATCAAGAGTACTTGATGACTCGTGGGAGAAAGAAGTGAGTAATAAGTTTACAAAAGAGAGAACAAGAGACACGGTGATATGCTGGAAGAAAATGTCATGTATTTTGTCTTCTTTAAAACCTTGTGGTTTTGTGTGTGTGTGTGTGTGTATAATATCTAAAATATATATATTATCATAGAAGTACATGGACATAATTTATAAATACAGAAATGGAAACAGGTTGAGATTATGCTCATCTTTTTCTTTATGGGATATACACAAACACTTTGGAGGCTACTGATCCAACCGTATCCAAGAGATGCATCACCATCCAGAGGTAAGTAAGCCACTGGGCAAGGAAGATTGAATAGGTGAGGGGAAAGGATGGCTGCCGGTACTTTTACTTTTGCAGGTGGTCATTTCCTTCTTCTCTTTTTGAGCCATTTGTCTTTTTATTTTCAGAACAATTCAAAACATCTTTAAGGTTGGGATAAAAGCACCAAAGGGGAGAGGCATTCCTTTCCTGCAGGAAGAATGCTGTTTTAAGCTGTTGAAGCATTGAAGTGTTAGATGTGAAATGGACATGGAGGCCATCTAAATCCGGCTTCTTCCTACCCATCCAGAGTCTCAGACAGTAGTCATCCTGCTTGAACCTTTGAGAGGTAGGCAGCCCAGTCTTTCACAAGGACGTTTGGACAGATGTAATTGGTATAGAGTTCTTCCTTGTACAAGGTGCACTTTGCTCCCTATGTGCAGGCAGCTCCTACACATTTGTCCTCTCCTTGCCTTAAAATATATAGTTACAATCAACAACATTATACATGGTGTATCCAGTTTACCGAGCACACACGAGCAGTCACACCTGATGCTCACAACTCTTCTGTGGAGTGAGCAGGTTTGTATTTGTTCTGATGAAAGAAATGAGTCAGTTGAGATTAGAGTCGCAAGGAAAAGTATCTTAATTACTTTCTCTGTAAACATTTGTCGTGCCTGATTTGTGTATTTTGTAGAGGAGTCATTGAAGCTCTGGGAGCCTTCTGACCTGAGTTTCAGTTCTTGTTCTACCACTTTCTGGTAACAAGACCATGGGCAAAGTTATGTTGCATTTGTGAGCCTCATTTTTCCTGTCCATAAAATAGGGATACTGCTGTCCACCTCACAGCACTGTTGGGAAGATTAAATTAGATATCTCCTGTAAAGTCATTGTAAAAAGCTTTGCTTAGTGTTGGGTGTTCAACAAATGTAAATTTACTCACATTTCCTATCTTATTTCAAATAAGATTTTTAAAATTTATGTATAATATGATGTATATCTTTGTTTAATTTTATATTGGTAGTTCAGTTCTATTATATCAGTTAATGGAGGTTATCCTGTTTTGTTCCCACAGTTTTACTGAGATATAACTGATATAAAATATTGTATATGTTTAAAGTATACAACATGATGATTTGATATACATATATATATTATGAAATGATTACCATAGTAATGTTAACACATTCATTACTTCTCATGTTAAAATTATTTGTGTGTATGGTGAGGACTTTTAAAATTTACTGTCTTAGCAACTTTCAAGTATATAATATAGTATTAACTATAATACAGTACCACCCTATACATTAGTTCCACAAAACTTACTCATCTTATAAATGGAGTGTGTACCCTTTGACCAGTATCTCCTTGTTCTTCTCCACCCCCAGCTGCTGGCAACCACCATTCTACTCTTTTGTTTCTAAAAGTTTGATTTTTAAAAATTTTTAAATTTCTTTTACTGGTTTATATATTTATTTTTAATCTCTAATTTTTTCAATTATAGTTGACATACATTATTATATATTAGTTTCAGGTGTACACCCCAGTGATTAGTCATTATATAACTTACTAAATGATCATCCTGATAAATCTCCTACCCATCTGACACCATATATAGTCATTAGAATATTATTGACTATATTCCCTATGCTGTACTTCACACCTTGGTAACTATTCTGTAACAGCCAATTTGTGCTTTTTGATGCCTTCACCTTTTTCACTCATCCCCCAACCCTTTCTCATCTGGCAACTGTCAAAATGTCTGTTTCTGTTCTGCTTGTTCATCTAATTTGATTTTTAGATTCAGTTGTTAACAGGTATGTATTTATTGCCATTTTATTGTTCATAAGTTTTATCTTTTTTTTTTCTTTGTGTAACCATTTTTTTAATATCTGTCCTTTATTGACTGTGGTCCATTATCTGTTATAGAGAGTCATCCTCCAGCATATGATATGTTACCAGACACATAGTTTAAGTGTTCAATAAATAATTGTTTAGACCATCAAAGATTATATCTTCAAATGTTTTCTCTTATTTTGGTTTCCAGCAAGAAGGTCACCAGTGAGAAAGCTGTTAAAAATTCTCAATTGGGAACAACTCACATTTCACGTTTCTGTGAATGTTGAAATGTATATGAATAAAGAAACTGCTGAGCCCTGGCCAGTTGGCTCAGTGGTAGAGCGTCGGCCTGGCGTGCAGGAGTCCTGGGTTCAATTCCCGGCCAAGGCACACAGGAGAAGCGCCCATCTGCTTCTCCACCCCTCCCCCTCTCCTTCCTCTCTGTCTCTCTCTTCCCCTCTCGCAGCCAAGGCTCCATTGGAGCAAAGTTGGCCCGGGCGCTGAGGATGGCTCTATGGCCTCTGCCTCAGGCACTAGAATGGCTCTGGTTGCAACAGAGCGACGCCCCAGATGGGTGGAGCATCGCCCCCTGGTGGCCATGCTGGGTGGATCCCGGTCGGGTGCATGCGGGAGTCTGTCTGACTGTCTCCCCATTTCCAACTTCAGAAAAATACAAAAAAAAAAGAGAAAGAAAGAAATTGCATGTGCTAAATTAGTAGTATGTTGTTTATTGACATATTTTGTATATAGATTGTCACTGAGATGTCTTTTAAAGATTTTCCTAAAATTATAGTTTTCAAATTTAGAGCATGAAAAAAATACGATTATGACAAAGCTACATCAGACATTCTTTTAGACTGGTCCTAAGGTTGTAAGTTCAAGCAAGAATGAGCACTTGTAATGGCCTCGAAGGTGTTTTGATGGGCATTGGAGAGTATTTGGTTATACAAAGATCCATGATTCTATAAAAGGACATAATTTAAATCTGTTGTTGGTTACAAGTCATAATATACAAAGTTTCTCTGTAATATTCAAAGTTTCTTTTTTTAAGCTTTTTTTATTTTTTATTTTTTTTGTTTGTTTTTTTTTACAGAGGTAGAGATAGACAGGGACAGACAGACAGGAACGGAGAGAGATGAGAAGCATCAATCATCAGTTTCTTGTTGCGCGTTGCGACTTCTTAGTTGTTCATTGATTGCTTTCTCACATGTGCCTTGACCGTGGGCCTTCAGCAGACCGAGTAACCCCTTGCAGGAGCCAGCGACCTTGGGTCCAAGCTGGTGAGCTCTTTGCTCAAGCCAGATGAGCCCGCGCTCAAGCTGGCGACCTCGGGGTCTCGAACCTGGGTCCTTCCGCATCCCAGTCCCACGCTCTATCCACTGTGCCACCACCTGGTCAGGCTTAAGCTTTTTTTATTGATTGATTTTTAGAGAGACAGAGAGAGGGAGGGAGACAGAAAAAGAGAGAGAGAAGCATTTATTTGTTGTTCCATTTAGTTGTATGTTCATTGGTTGCTTCACCTATGTGCCCTGACCAGGGATTGAACCCACAACCTTGGCATTTTGGGACCAACTGAGTTAACTGGCCAGGGCCTATACAAAGTTTCTTAATTATAAATAGTCACTTCCTAAGGCTTGCTGATCACTCTGAGGGAGTAATGAAATTTAGCAAGAATTACCAGCTGCTGTTTATGAAACCAGCCGATCAAACTCACTTAATGAAAATAGTGTATTGACAGCAGAGTTTATTGTTTAAAGCATAATAATCATGTTTATTTTATCTCTTTAAGACAGAGTGTATCTTAAGTTTTCCCTTATTTAAATGAAACCAATATTGAAGAACCCTTTATCAGAGGTCTCAGTTTTATAAAGTTACACTGGAAGAATTGCATAATTGAAGAGTAACAATTGCTTGGAAAATATAAGCAATTTAAAAATATGAACTCAACATAAGCACCTGGAGAAATTTCTAATATGAACCATAGACCTCATGAACGTCGCAAGACCTTAAAATCTTGATGATTTCTGGAATCTCAGAAATAGTGTTGAAATACCATCGGATGGAAAAGAATGATCAGGGGAGGTAGAAGAGGGTTTAGGTGGGATAAATAACACCGGGGAACAACATTTTTATTGCATCCACAAAAACACTAGTTCTTACCTAATTCGAGTGTTCTAATCTCAAATCTGACATTAGTTTTTCTCTATAAGCTACAGTTTTTTTGCAATTCAAGATTTTAGGTTTTCATCTTAGTGTAAAATTTTCAACATTTAGTTTAACATAATAAAATAGAATGTCTTCTTGGGCATCATCTTTGTGAAAATATAATAATTTATATAATGCAGTAAATATACTAACACACTAAAAGATATGATTGCATCAGAATTTGTCTACAATTTCAAAATAGAACATATTAAAATACTTATTTTAATCATAAAATTTGTGCAAAACTTATTTAAATTCTATTCAGGCAAAAATTTGCGTTTGTAGCTCTTGCATTTGTGTACTTGTTGAGGACAATCTCGTTTGATGCTCCAGCAGTAGTCTGCTCATCATTAACAGCTCCAAGATTTTCGGGAAACTTATCAAGGTGACTGTTCAGGAAGTGAATCTTTACGCTCATGTTACATCTAATGTCGTGAAAAGCCAACAGCATCCTTTGAACCAGAAGTTTATAGTTTTCTGCTTTTTGTTGCCAAAGAAGTTCTTTGTAACTGCCACAAAAGACTGCCATGCTGTTTTCTCCTCCTTATTCATCTCCCTAGCAAATTCTTTGTCATGTATGAGGGTTCGAATTTGAGGTCCATCGAATACACCTGCTTTTCTCTTCTCGAAAGACAAGGCAGGAAAAGCAGAAATAATATGTTGAAAGCATTCACTTTCTCTATTCAAAGCCTGAACAAACTGCTTCATTAAGCCAAGTTTGATGTAATGTGGGGGAAAAATGATCCTGTCTTGATTAACTACAGGTTCATTCACAATATTTTGCATCCCTACTTCCAGAGCTTCACGTTTCAGCCACTCCTGGATCCAGTGTTTCTCCCAAGCTCGGCTGTCTCACAAACACAGAAAGCAAGGATACTTCGTGATACCTCTCTGTTGTCCTAGCAGGAAATTTACCATCTTAAGATCCACACAAATGATCCAGTTATGCTCCTCATTCTTCAGAAAGTCGAGGACAATTTTTATGTCATTCTTACTAAGTCATTCAATTCGGGTTGGCTAAATTGAGGGGTTAATGACTGCTTGGCATCAGAAGAAGACCCTTCAGATTCTACAACCATTTCCTCATGCATCTTATCAAAATACACTTGATCACCACGTTCACTTTCTTCATCATTAGAAGAATGCCATTTAAAACTGGAACTGAGAGTGTCTCAGAGTGTGGGATAGGTCGTATTGCTAAAGGAATGTTAGGATATGCAATCATATGCCTTTTTTCTTGCCAATGCCCTTTATATGGATCAGACAGAAATAACAGTCACTGCTGTGGTCTTAGGTTCACGCCAAACCATGGGAATACCAAAAGGCATTTCTTTGTGTTTTCCCTTTGTTCAGTCACGAAGCATTTCCTCACAATTATAACATACAATATGAGGAGCCCAATTCTTGTCTTGATCGCCAAGGGGAAATTGAAAATAGACAGTTTATGCACATGTCACAAATGATGAACTGTTGCTCCTTTGACGTAGAAGTGTGTAACATCCACATATATAACAGAAGGTGTCAGAACTAACATTTACACCTACTCAAAGAAGCCATGATTCAATCTTAAAACAAAATAAGAGGGTGTTTTTATCAGATAATAATTTTTACATTTAAAAACAACTACAATTATGTAAAAGTGATGTTTGTAAAACATTAATTGCCTTGTGGTTATGTTCAATCCAAGAGTCATTGCCCTTTAACTCCAGTTTAAAAACCAATGCACCATTAACTGTAACAAAAAGAAATTAAAATTGCTTAAAAACTAGAGCATGCACCAAAAATCAGATTTCAGATTTGGAATTAGCAATGCAGAAATTATACAGAAACAGTTCTAAAACCTCATGCAACAGAAAATGAAAAAAAAAACTTTCCTAGTATAATGATTGGAAGCAAGCAGACTTGATTGGGGATGGTGACTCATAAGGGGGGTGTGTGAAAAAAAAGAAAACATTCAAGAAGTTTTATGCAATCAGAACCTCACAGCCTGTTATGAAAAGTAGCATTTGGCAAAGCCTGCTGAGCTACTGTAAATGAACGTTAATCTCATTTTCTCAGCTGCTTGTATTATTTATTATATAATATGAATATTTATGATCCTGTAAGTATAACAGTGAAATTACAGTGCTTATGGAACTGAAATTCTAAAAAAGTATACAACCCTTTGATGGAGAATAATTATATTTAAATACTACAAAATTCAAGATGTTTCTATAATTTAGCAGTGGCCTGTATCCTATGGGACAAGTATTTCTGACTAAAATACTGTGACAAAAAGAATAATGTATGTCAAAACTAACTATGAAGACAAATATGATTCAGTTAATTTATTTTTTATTCAAAAATAGATAACCAACTGGAACAGTGTTTTTCAATTGCTGGTCCACCAGAAATTTATTATTGGATCTATAATCTTCATATAGTATCAGGCTGGTTAACTCTTTCACGGACTGGCATGAAATAGCTTCTGGACTGGCAGTTTTAAAACAATGTACTAGAGTGTTTTCACTTTTAGGATCAAGTACAATTTTTTATATTTTCTCAGTTGCGTTTATATCATTTTCGGTCCCTATCTGCTTAGAAATTATTAATGAACATTATATATATATGTATATATATTTAAATAGATAGATAAAGAAAGAGAGAGAGAAAGAAAAGGAAAAGAAAAGAAAGACTTGGCTTTGGATTTGAACAGCTCATCCTAAATTAAAGGACCAGTAATACTGAGAATGAAAATAATGGATGGGAATGCCAGTATAATTTTGTAATCAGTACTTATTTAGTGTGTATATATTTTGGGAAAACTTGACTCTCTGCCAATGCTTTCTTCTTTGCAAACATGAACCCCCAGGAAGGTTTCCCTTCAGTAGGATTTAAATGCTCATTGTTCATCTGGAAATTATAATCTAATAGGAAAATACAGTTCATATTAGAACAACTAAAACCCTATAATTAAGATGTGTCTCAGTCACATTTTTTCCTGTTATTTGTTGAAACAGAAACATGGATTTATATAAGTAAATAAAATTGTCAGTTGGTGAAACATCGTTTTCAAAGGTTATAGTAATGTTACAGATAATCTATTTGGTTACTTCATTTTGACTCTCTAAAATATTAACAAATTTTCCTTTTATAAAATTTGGGCATGCATGTCTAGTTACTTTACATCTTGAGGCTAATTTATATTAATTTAGGTTAATTTGCCTGTTTCTGTCCTTTGTGGACACTAGAGAGAAGTGACTTGGGAGGGTGAGCTCTGGAATAGGGTGATAAGAACAAATTGTAGATCCAACACTCACTTTGCTTAGTCACTGTCATTCTAATCTGTGTCTTGGGGTTTGTGGAGGATTACCTGAAATCCTCACAAGTATGTAGAAAGTGCTAAGAATGTATGCCTGGAGGTATTCATAGGTTCTCCTATGTTGCTATTACACAGTTGATGATCGAGACTCTTTATGTTGTGGGTTATGTATTTAAAACCCTTTGCCTTTCCCCCTTCCCTACTTGGGAGAATCATCTAGTTGGTACTCTCTCCTTTTAAAAGTTGACAAAGAAAAACAAAATCCAGGATGCAATTTAGCTCTCTTTGTCTAATAACAGAAAAGTTTTGATAGATCAGAGGCTTAATCCTAATGCCTAAAATGAGATTGGGGCTTAATTTATTGACTCATTGTATGTCATTGCCTGCCTTATTGGTACAGAACAGGGGTTGGCAAAAATTTTTTTTTTAATTTTAGTTTTTATTTATTTATTTTGTGACAGAGACAGAGAGGGACAGAAAGGAAGGGAGAGAGATGAGAAGCATCAATTCTTCGTTGTAGCATCTTAGTTGTTCATTGATTGTTCTCTCATATGTGCCTTGACTGGAGGGCTACAGCAGAGCGAGTGACCCCTTGCTCAAGCCAGCGACCTTGGGCTCAAGCTGGTGAGCCTTGCTCAAACCAGATGAGCCCATGCTCAAGATGGTGACCTCGGGGTCTCGAACCTGGGTCCTTCGCATCCCACTCCGAAGCTCTATCCACTTCACCACCAACCGATCAGGCGACAAAAATCTTTTTGTGAAGAGCCAGGAAGTAAACATTTTAGTCTTTATAGATCTTCTAGTCCCTTTTATAACCAGTCTGCTCTATCAATACCACCAAGACCAGTCACTGACAAAATGTAAATTAATGGGCATGGCTGTACTACTTGAAGCTGTGCTTTTAAAAGCTGGCTGTCAGCTGGATTTGGCCCATGGACTGCAGTTTACGAACCCTAATGCAGATAATTGAGACAGTGTTTTTGTTTTTATTTTGTTTTGTTTTGTTTTTTCAGCAAGAGACAGAGGGACAGACAGGGCAGACAGACAGGAAAGGAGAGAGATGAGAAGCATCAATTCTTTGTTTTGGCACCTTCATTGTTCATTGATTGCTTTCTCAAATGTGCCTTGGGGGGGCAGGGGGGGCTGGCTACAGCAGACTGAGTACTGTAACCCCTTGCTTAAGACAGTGGCCTTAAGCTGACGCTTTGATCACTGCGCCATTGCCTGGTCAGACAATGTTTTCTTTTTTATACTCAGAGATAAATTGCCTTCAAAGCTGTAGTAATTCATTATTTAGTTTATCCAAATTTAAATCAGCACTATAATTTTCTATTCTTTTGGTTTTATTAATATAAATATATTTGGGGATTTTTTTATACTGAAAGGATAAATTGCCAACTTTTTTTTTTAATTTAATTATTTATTTATTTATTCACTTTAGAGGAGAGAGAGAAAGAGAGAGAGAGAGAGAGAAGGGGGGAGGAGCAGGAAGCATCAACTCCCATATGTGCCGTGACCAGGCAAGCCCAGGGTTTCGAGCCGGTGACCTCAGCATTTCCAGGTCGACGCTTTATCCACTGTGCCACCACAGGTCAGGCAAATTGCCAACTTTTGATTGCTGAGGCTGTGTGTTAATTCATGTCTAGGAACTGGGTGGGGTAATGGGGAATACCTTGATTCCCTGAGAGATTAGACTTCATACCTTCTTATTCATAGTTTTGTACATTTTGCATATATTAAACAGTATCAAGTTCTGGCTTTGCAGTTAGATAGCTTCACCTTGTAGTTCTGTCATCTCCTAGCTACAAGTCATTAGCTTATGGTATACTTTCTTAGGCCTGAGTTTTCTCATTGGTAAAATAGTAATTGTTTCCTTGCTGTGAGGATTGAATGAGCGTGCACTTAAAATAAGGGGCTTTTAGAGAAGATAAACCCCATCAATGGTAGTTCTCAAAAAACTTGGGTGAGAATCTTATCCTGAAAGCTACATGTTTTTAAAAAAACTTCGTTATTTTACATTTTTTGTTCTTTTCAAAGGGGTAAATACACATCTGTGTACTCACACACTCAAAATAATTTGGAGCTATGCCTCAAACTATTTGGGCTGAAAGACTACATTTTTTTTTCCTAATCTGTCATGGAAAAATGCCTTTTTATATAATATATAATACAGTAGTCTCCACTTATCCATGAAAAATACATCCCAAGACTCCCCAAGTGGATGCCTGAAATCGTGGAAAGCACTGAACCCTGTATATACTACGTTTATGGCTATATATACATACTTATGATAAAGTTTAATTTATAAAGTAGGCACAGCAAGAGATTAATAATAAGTAATAATAAAAAGAACAATTATAACAATATACCGTAATAAAACTTTCTGTACTTACTGATCTGATAACTAATATGGCTACTAAGTGACTGACGGAGGGGAACCTGTTCGGCATAGATTTGTTGAATAAAGAAATGATTTACATCCCAGGCCCCACAGAGTGGGACAGTGCAAGGTTTCATCCTGCTGCTCAGAATGGCATGAATGGCATGCAATTTAAAACTTATAAATTGTTAATTTCTGGAATTTTTCTTTTAATATTTTCGGATCACAGTTATCACAGGTAACTGCACAAAGTCAAACCTTGAATAAAGGGCAACTACTATAAAATGAATTTATTACAAAAATGAAATAAAGACAAACAGAACACCTACAAAGCCCTGTTTTTCTTCTTAAGAGAGCCAACAAATGCATCAAGTTCCAAATGCTTACTCTAATTTCCCTGCCCATTTTTTTGGAGACCAGTAGAAAACAAGTGGCTGGCTGCTACTGGTCCACACTCCACACTTTCAGGAGCACTGGTTTAGGGGGAAGCCATTCCATGGGGGTTCTTTTAAAATACCCATATTAGTGACCTCTTGAATAGGCTTAGTCACTACATAGAAAATTTTCCCTTCTTCTTCAAAGTTAGTCACTACATAGAAAATTTTCCCTTCTTCTTCAAAGGTAGTCACCAACTGCAAGTGAATTATTTACTTACCCAAATTCATGTTCAACTCGACCCCCCTCCACTGCTAATGCAGAATGGTTTGGCTTAAGGTAACTGGAAATCCCTATAAGAGAGTAGGCCTTGACAGTTTGCTGCAGACCAAGATAATCCTTGGCAGGGGGTACCGGTGGCAGTGGCTGAGAGTCCAGCCCTCCTAGAGTGTGGGCATAGGAATCTCAGGTGCTGAGCTTCCCTCCGACCCCTGTGGTCTCACAGCTCCTCCATTACCTCTATTAAGTCATATACGTACTATGTTGCCATTGTTTTCTCTGACTCCCCCACAAAGTTGTGGAATTTACAAGATTTGGGATTATTTTATTCTTTTTGGCTCCCTAGCTCTTGGCACACCTTAGATGCATCTTGAAAATGTATTGATGTGTGAATGAGTGGGTGATGCTGTCCAGGCCTCTCACCAGCCTGACATCCTTTATCTGCATGCTCTTCACTTTGCTGGAGGCCCTCTCAAAAATATAACCAGTTTGGGAGGGGCAAAGGAGAAAAAGGGCTCCCTCCAGAGTAACACAGTGCCATCAACACATTTCCAGTGCCCATGATCCAAAAGAACATGGACTGTGTATTTAGGGAAGTCGACTCTTTCTCATCCGTCATTTCTTGGTGCTGATTGTGTAATAAGCCAACAGCAGTGCTGCTATCTTCAAAGCTGTCACATTGACTTTCTGGAAACTATCAGGGCCACACTTTAGCTGACGTTCAGTGGCATTGAGCTCTTGAGATTTTAGATAGTAATTCTTTGGAGTAGACACAACCGTGTATGAACATATAACTGGGCTGGAATGTATCAAACTGTTTGCATGGGATATTAAGGATCATTGACACATTACAGGAAACCATTTATGGGTACTTTCTAATACGTATGTCAAATAATGTCACTATATGTGGGAATAGAAAAAGGTATCAGAATTTCATTTGGATGGTAATAATCAGTTGCAAGGAAGGAGAATTTACCAAAAATAAGTTGGTAGCCTACAGTAGTGGGTTAGGGTTTGGGCAGTTAGTTGTGCTTTAGTGTGGTGGACCAGTGAAGTTCATAGCATACTGACGGAATGCTGGCTGGAGCAGGATGTGTGCTTCCCACCCCAGCTGTATGACCTTGGTCAGGTTCTATGACCTCTTTGAGCCTCTCCTTTCCTTCTCTGTAAAAGGGCAGTAATAATAGTACGGAGGCATAGATTATTGTGAAGGGTAAATGTGTTAATTAACATAAAGCTCTTAGTGGTGCCAATATTGCTTTAGCACTTGTGATTACTACTTAATATGTGTAGATTATTTGTTATAGAAACCCTTTTGAAAAGAAATAGTCTTCAGAGCACCCATAGCACTTGTCTTTGAAAACTACTTTTATGTGCAGACTGCTAATTTAATATTTAACCATTTTATGTACATTAATTTATTCTTCTGGACTCCTTCTTGAAATAAAAGTTACTTTTAACTTTTAAACATTTAACATTGAGGTGATTTACAGCTTATTAAAATAAATGACTGAAACCATAGCAAAAACAATAAGCAAACTGTTAAAGTTCTAATTCAGTGGCATATATTAATAAATATTATGAAAATTAGCAGTGTAAAAAAAATGAAAACTTGAATATAGAGTTGTATGTACAGCCTTAACACAATTAAGTAAGTTTTGCATTTTAAGATAGATGATAGATGATAGATAGATAGATAGATAGATAGATAATAGCAATAGTAGAGTGTTGGGATTAAGGACGGCTCTTTTTTTCCCTCTACCTTCCAAAGTTTATAATTTTGCTGTAAGGTTTTTATAATTAAAAATTTTAAAAGACCAAACATCTATTATTTACTCTAATTGCTCAAAATAATAGACATTTATAAAATCATATTGAATCTAAGTAAGTCTTTTATTTATTTACTTATTTAAATTAGCTAGCAAATTTGTTGAATTTATTTATAAAACGTTTCTTAAAATCAAGAAACTGCTTTGTAAATTAAGTAACTTTCTAGCTGGCTAAAAACAAACAAGGTCTCTTGGTTTTATGTTTAGATACCCACATGTTAATTAGATAGCTACACGGGACCCCAAACAATTCTCTTAAAACTTAGTCCATGGCATTTGATAGACATTTTATAAAAGAACTTTTCAACGCCGGTGTGAAGTTGGCAGCAGAAACTTGCTCTGAGATCCATTAAAGGGATCCCCAGAGGTCATCTCTGGTTCTTGAATAGGGCGTAGAGTATCCAGTTCCAACCCAGGCAGAGTGCAGATCTGTTTCCTCATGTGACCACATTGTCCTTCATAGGCAGGCTGACAGCCTGATGCTGACATCTGCCTAGCATGCTATGCAAGCCCACCTGCCATTGCCATTATTCCTACTTAGGGTCAGGTCAAAAGGGACCTTTCTCATTTAACTCTGAATGTCTTCATTTTTGTAAAATTTTCAAAGCAGAATGAAAGACTCAGCAGGGCAAATGGTGGTGTGATTGCACCCAGGTCAGTTTCTTAAATTGTAGGACTGTTTCTTTTTATTTCGAAAATTAAATTTAACGGGGTGACATTGGTCAACAAGAGTACATAGATTTGAGGTTAACATCTCTACATCATTTGGACAGTTATGTTGTACTCTCATCACCCAAAGTCAAATCATCCTCTGTCACCTTGTATTTGTCCCTCTTTATACCCTTCCTCCCAACCTCCTTCCCCCTCCCCCTCTTCCTCCTTCTGGTAACCACTGTACTCTTATTGATGTCCATGAATCTCAATTTTGTATCCCACCTATGTGTGGAATCATTCAGTTTTTAGCTTTTTCTGATTACTTATTTCATTCAGTATACTGTTATTATGGTCCATCCATATTGTCATAAATGATACTATGTCATCATTTCTTATGGCTGAGTAGTATTTCATAGTACATATATGTATCACATCTTTATCCATTCCTCTATTGAGATACACTTTGGTTGTTTCCATGTTATGGTCACTGTGAATAATGCTGCAATGAACATGGGGCTGCATGTGTGTTTACATACCAGTGTTTTTGAGTTTTGGGGGTAGATACCCAGTAGAAGGATTGCTGGGTCATGTGGTAATTCTATTGTTAATTGATTAATTAATTAATTTCTATTTTTCTGAAGCTGGAAACTGGGAGGCAGTTGGACAGACTCCCGCATGTGCCCGACCGGGATCCACCCGGCATGCCCACCAGGGGGCAATGCTCTGCCCATCTGGGGCATCGCTCTGTTGCATCCAGAGCCATTCTAGCACCTGAGGCAGAGGCCCTAAAGCCATCCTCAGTGCCCGGGGCCAACTTTGCTCCAATGGAGCCTTGGCTGCAGGAGGGGAAGAGAGAGACAGAGAGGAAGGAGAGGGGGAGGGGTGGAGAAGCAGATGGGCGCTTCTCCTGTGTGCCCTGGCCGGGAATTGAACCCAGAACTCATGCACACCAGGCCGACGCTCTACCACTGAGCCAATCAGACAGGGCCCTATTCTTAATTTTTTGAGGAACCACCATACTGTCTTCCATAGTGGTTGTACTAATTTGCATTCCCATCAACAGTGGATGAGGGTTCCTTTTTTTCCACAGCCTCTCCAACACTTCTTATTACCTGTCTTGTTGATCATAGTCAATCTAACAGGTGTGAGGTAGTATCTCATTGTAGTTTTTTTTTTTTTTTCAAATTTTTTTTTTTATTTATTTATTCATTTTTAGAGAGGAGAAAGAGAGAGAGAGAGGAGAGAGAGACAGTGAGAGAGAAGGGGGAGGAGCTGGAAGCATCAACTCCCATATGTGCCTTGACCAGGCAAGCCCAGGGTTTTGAACAGGCGACCTCAGCATTTCCAGGTCGACGCTTTATCCACTGCGCCACCACAGGTCAGGCTCATTGTAGTTTTGATTTGCATTTCTCTACTATCTAGTGAAGATGAGCATCTTTTTCATATATCTATGAGCCATTTGTATTTTTTCTTGGGAAAAGTGTTGGTTCATATCCTCTTCCTATTTTTTTATTGAATTCTTTGCTTGTTTTTTGTGAGTTATTTGTATATTTTGGATATTAATGGATATTAACCCCTTATCTGAGCTGATATTTGCAAATATCATCTCCCATTTAGTTGGCTCTGTTTTGTTGTCAATTTCTTTTGCTGTGCAGAAGCTTCTTTGTTTGATATAGTTTCATTCATTTATTTTTGCCTTTGCTTCCCTTGCCTTTGGCGTCAAATTCATAAAATGTTCTCTGTGGCCAAGATCCATGAGTTTAGTACCTATGTTTTCTTTTATGTAATATATTGTTTCAGGTCTTATATTTAGGTCTTTGATCCATTTTGAATTAATTTTAATACAAGGGGACAAACTGTAGTCGAGTTTCATTCTTTTGCATGTGGCTTACCAGTTTTCCCAGCACCATTTGTTGAAGAGGCTTTCCTTTCTCCATTCTGTGTTTTGGCTCCTCTGTTGAAGATGATTGTTCATATATATATGTGGTTTGCTATTCGAGGTTTTTAATGGTTCCATACAAACCTGGTGATTTTTTGTTCCATTTCTTTAAAAAAAAAAATGACATTGGGATTTTGATGGGACTTACGTTAAATGTGTGTATTGCTTTGGGTAATATGGCCATTTTAACTATATTTATTCTTCCTGTCCAAGAACATGGGATATTTTTCCATTTCATTGTGTCTGTTTCAATTTCCTTTAATAATAATTTGTAGTTTTCAGTATATAGATTCTTTACATTCTTTGTTATGTTAATTCTTAGGTAATTTTTTTGTTGCAAGTATAAAAGAGATTATTTTTTTGAGTTCATTTTCCAAAGTTTTATTGTTAGTATATATAAAAGCAATAGACTTCTGTATATTAATTTTGTATCCTGCAACCTTACTGTATTGTTTTATTGTTTTAATAGTCTTTCTGTGGAATCTTTGGGGTTTTCTATATACAGGATCATGTCATCTGCAAAAGTGAAACCTTTACTTCTTCTTTTCCAATATGAATATCTTTTATTTCTTTCTCTTGTCTGACTACTGTGGCTAGAACTTTCAGCATTATGTTGAATAGGAGTGGAGAGAGTGGGCAGCCTTGTCTTGTTCTTGATTTTGGAGGAAAAGCTTTCAGTTTTTTACCATGTAGTATGATGTTAGCTGATGGTTTGTCATATATGGCCTTTATTATGTTGAGGTATTTTCCTTCTATACCGATTTTATTGACTATTTTAAACATAAAATCGAATGCCTTCTCTGCATCTGTTGATAGGATCATATGATTTTTGTTCTTTGTTTTATTGATATGGTGTATTATGTTAATTGTTTCACATATGTTGAACCATCCTTGTGATCCTGGGATGAATCTCACTTGATCGTGATGTATTATTTTTTTAACATGTTGTTGTATTTAATCTGTTAATATTTTGTTCAGAATTTTTGCATCTGTATTAATTGGAGATATTGGTCTATAGTTTAATTTTTTTGTACTGTCCTTGCCAGGTTTTGGTATGAGGGTTATGTTGGCCTCATAAAATATATTTGGAAGTATTGCTTCTTCTTCAATTGTTTGGAAGGCTTTGAGAAGGATAGGAACCATATCTTCTATGACTGTTTGGTAGAATTCACTAGTGTAGTCGTCTGGTCCTGGACTTTTATTTTGGGGGAGGTTTTTGATAGTTGTTTCTATTTCCTCCCTGCTTATGGGTCTATTTAGGCTTTCTACTTTTTTGTGACTCAGTCTAGGAAGATTTTATAGTTCTAGAAACTTACCCATTTCTTCTAGATTGTTGATTATGGTGGCATATAGTTTTTCTTAGTATTCTACAATACTAAGAAATACTAAGAATACTAAGATCCTTTTTATACCTATGATATATTTGGTAATTTCTCTTCTTTTATTTCTGATTTTGTTTATATGAGTCCTTTCTCTTTTTTTCTTAGTGAGTCTTGCCAGTGGTTTGTTAATTTTATTGATCTTTTCAAAAAAACAGCTCTTTGTTGTATTAATTTTTTCTGTGTTTTTTTTTTTTTGTTCTGTATTTCATTTATTGCTGCTCTAATTTTTATTATTTTCTTTCTCTGCTGGTTTTGGGTTGCCTTTGTTCTTCTTTTTCTAGTTTCTTAAGATGTGATGTTAAGTTGTTTACTTGGGTTCTCTTTCTTTTTTTTTCTTTTTTTTTTACAGAGACAGAGAGAGAGTCAGAGAGAGGGATAGACAGGGACAGACAGACAGGAACGGAGAGATGAGAAGCATCAATCATTAGTTTTTCGTTGCGCATTGTGACACCTTAGTTGTTCATTGATTGCTTTCTCATATGTGCCTTGACCACAGCCTTCAGCAGACCAAGTAAGCCCTTGCTCGAGCCAGCAACCTTGGGTCCAAGCTGGTGAGCTTTTGCTCAAACCAGATGAGCCCACGCTCAAGCTGGCAACCTCGGGGTCTTGATCTTGGGTCCTCGGCATCCCAGTTCAACACTCTATTCACTGCGTCACCGCTTGGTCAGGCTCTCCTGTTTTTTGATATAAGCCTGTAATGATATAAACTTCCCTCATATTACTGCTTTTGTGGCATCCCAGTGATTTTGATATGTCATTTTGTCATTTTCATTTTTCTATATATATCTTTTGATCTCTGCTTTTATTTCTTCTTTGATCCAGTCATTTTTTAAAAGTATGTTGTTTAATTTTCATATTTATGTGGGTTTCTTTACTTCCTTATTGTAGTTGAATTCTGATTTCAAAGCCTTATGGTCAGAAAATATGCTTGGTATAATTTCAGTTTTTCTGAATTTGTTGTTGTTAGTTTTGTGCCCAGCATATGGTCTATTCTTGAGAATGTTCCATGTACACTGGAGAAAAATGTATACTCTGAAGTTCTAAGAGGAAATGTCCTGTAGAGGTCTATTATGTCCATTTGTTCTAGTGTTTCAATTAAGGCCGATATTTCTTTATTGATTTTATGTTTGAATGAATGATCTAAAATCATCAATTAAGATATCTAAGGATGATTGTGTTTTGTCTATTTCTATTTTTAGGTCAGTTAGTAGATGTCTTACATATTTGGTGCTCCCAGGTTTGGTGCTCCCAGGTTTGGTGCATATATATTAAGAAGTATTATGTCTTCTTGATACAATGTCCCCTTTATCATTATAGGACCATTTCTTGGTTACCAATGGGGCTGCCCTTTGTCCATCTCAGGCTATTCTCAAAACTTCTCTTGAAACAGAACACACTATCATAGTAACAAATGTAATTTACCGAGGTAAGTCTTCTAACCTGAACTTAGAAGGAAACCATTAAAAAAAGTTTTTTTTGTTGAAGTGTTCCATATGGTAGGCTCTGACACATATCTCATTGCAAATGCTCTTGTTCTTATGACCCAACGTCTTCCTAAATTGAAAGGTTTCCTTAAAAATATATATTCTGACTAAATGTAGATGATATTTTGCATATACAAAATTGTTGAACTTTTAAAAATATACCTAGGACCAAAATATGTCTTCATGCTGACAGGACTTGCTCATAGTTCAACAAGACATAACTCTATTTTGACATTTCCTGTAGAGGGAAATAGTTTTGAATATATACAGTAAGAATTGTGGAGAGCATCAGTCACTGAGATTTTTATATGTAATTGTTGAATATCATTGTTCATTTTGATTCCTGCATTACTTTAATAAGATTTTTTAAAATCTTTTTTAAAATTTTGATTTTAGAGAGAGAAGAAGGGAAAGGGGGAGGAAAAAGAGTGAGAAGCATCAATTCGTAGTTGCTTCACTTTACTTTTGCATTAATTGCTTCTTATACATGCCTTGATAGGGGGCTCAACCTGAGCCAGTGAACCCTTGCTCAACCAGTGACCTTGGACTCAAGCCAGTGACTTTGTGATCATGTTGATGATCCTATGCTCAAGTCAAGGAGCCTGGGGTTTCAAACTGGTGATCTCAGCATTCTGGGTTGACTCTCTGCCCACTGTGCCAGCACCATTAAGGCTAAATCAACTAAAGTGTATGGATGCCAACAGGGACCTTTCAGCTTTCTCCTAGTACTATGCTCTATAGAGCTGTTGGCAGGAAGAAATGCATTTTGCTATTTCAGATGTCCCTGGTAGCTGAACTGCTTGTGGATAATATATTGTTGAGGGAATAGTGTCTGGCTCATCAGATTCAAATTTGTCGCTTACATTTTCTAGAATGTATGATATAATGAGAATAATTTGAACTAAGTCCACTAAAGGCTGTCTAAAATTTATATCAAGTTGCAATTTGAACAAAAGTAAAAACATATAAATTCTTTTTGAGTAAATATACATAATTCAAGAATACTTCAGAAGAGAAAGTAAAAAGCCAAATGACATGAGGTTCTTTCCATGTGTCAGGATTTTAACTAGTGGCCTCATGTGGAGGCCCAGTGACCCCCAGAAGATAGCTCACTTCCATTTTCTGCATGTCCAGGGAGTATTCAGGGAGAAATCTAACCCCATGATGGGAAGCCCATGCATGTTGGAGGTGGCAGGCAGGGGTTATGCGTGCTTTTGGAGGAGGGAGAGCAAGAGAAAACCCTCTTGCCATAATGTGCCATTTGGATCTATTGGAAACACTGAAGTTGACACTGGGGGGAAGACAAGCTTGACAGCCAAGAAGAGACTCTGAGGGGAAAGGTTGAGACCCTCCTGTCTCAAAAGGAGTAGCAGTTGGTGCCCAGGGAAGGAATCAGATGTGCCACTGGGATATTCAGATACTGAGGTTCCACTGCTAGAGCAGAGTTTTAATCACTATTGAGTTGACTCAGGTCTGCAACCTCCTGTCTTGAGATGAGAAGGTTCTGTTCAGCCTCCCATACCCTTACCCAGTGATCATGAGCTTTTAGTTCAAGAAATGCTTCTTTTCCACCAAACTTCAAGGCCTTTCACTAGCTTTTGAGTTTTCTAGCTCCTCATTCCTGTGGCTTATCTTGTCATGTACTATAGAACTTTCCCCCTCTAACTCCCAAGTCTTGGTCAGTCTGTAAAGTAATAGCTTGAGAAGCTCTTCCTGACAAAGTTCAGTCATATCATTTTCCCTTTCTTGAAGATACCTTTGTGTTGTGTGTGTGTGTGTGTGTGTGTGTGTGCGCGCGCGCGCGTGTACACACGTGCCTGAGAGAATTACTTTGGGGGAGTGGACAGTTTTCTAGTCTCAGAACTTCTGTAATTGCTTCTTGGTGCTGGCAGCCTTGGTGACCTTGGGTATGTTGAAGGTCACACTCTGGCTCGGGGCAGAGCTCACCGTTACAATGTTACTGATCTGGACATCTCTGAAGCAGGGGGACAGGTACATTGACATGTTCTTATAGTGCTTCTCCAAGTAGTTGTACTTACAGATGTAGTGGAGGTAGTCTTTGCAGTGACAGTAGTCCTTGAATCTTCATCTTGGTCACCATGCCAAACAAGATGCACCCTCAGATGGAGACATTACTGATCAAGAGGCATTTCTTGTTAATGTAGGTGCCCTCAGTGGCCTCCTTGGGCATCTTGAAACCCAGACCAATGTTTGGTAGCTTCTCTTTGCCAGTTTCTCCAAGAAGGATCCTTTGCTTATTTTGAATGATGGTGGGCTGCTTTTGGTAGGGATGCTCAATCTGTAAATCATATTCATTTCAGCATTTATGTTCTGTTGGGCAAACAATTGTGTAACAAGTGTGTTATAGTTACAAACTATAAATGAGCAAACATATATATCATATTTACAAACTTACTTGACCAACAGCCCCACAGTATTTATTAGTAGAGTAATAGCGCAACTCTGTTTCTTTTTCATGTTCTTTTTAAGTGAGAGACAGAGACAGAGAGACAGGGTGGGAAAGAGATGAGAAGAAGCTCAGTTCATAGTTGCGGCATCTTAGTTGTTCATTGGTTGCTTTCTCATATGTGCCTTGACTGGGGGGCTCCAGCCGAGCCAGCCAGCCACCTCGGGCTTAAGCCAGCAAATATAGGGTCATGTCTGTGATCCCATGCTCAAGCCAGCGACCTCAACATTTTGAACCTGGGTCCTCAGCATCCCAGGCTGACACTCTACTCATTGAGGTACCGTCTGGTCAGGCTCTTTTCCATGTTCTTTTGCTTCTTGTGGCCATTTAATTTTTTCTTTCCTTTTTTTTTTATAAGGTTTTTAAAATTATTTTTAAAGAAAAGAAGAAAAAGTGAGAAGTATCAACTCATGGTTGCTTCGCTTTAGTTGTTCATTGAATGTTTGTTGTATGTGCCTTGACCCAGCAAGCCCAGGGTTTCGAATTCATGACATCAGTGTTCCAGGTCAGTGCTCTGTCACTGCACCATTACAGGTCAGGCCGTTTGGTTTTTTCATTTCATGGGGATACAGTATGGAAAATTTATAGCACCCGATTTACAGAACCATGAGAAGTGCTTTGTGGAGCTCTTGAAAGCTACAGCTTCCTCTATCTTTGAATCCTGTCTCTGAAAGTGGGTGTAGGAAGAAGCTGTGTATCTGTCTCCTCTAAGCTAGTATTACAAGAAATGCTCTTGTGGAGAGGCATACTTTTTGCAAAAAGGCACACTCCAGATGCCTCATGTTAGAGTGCAAAATGGCTGCCTGTGGTTGAAAATAAGTTGGTATGTAGAGACTTTAGCACATTTAATTAAAAGTACTGTGCTAAAAGAAATTGTAGCAATTATATATTATTAACCTAAGTGGTGCCAACGCTTTGAAGTTGTTTGTTATGGCCCATTATTTTCCTTGACTGCATGCCATCTGAGATTGAGCTGGCTGTTCGGTTATGGAGGTAGTTATAAGAAGAGCACCATAGTAAAACCAAGTACAGAATTATGATCTTTGGCGCTCTGTGCCGTACATCCAAGCTATTGCTGAGTGAATCCAGTCTTTTGCTGCTACGTTAGTTTGACTGTGTGATGTTGCTTTCCCTGCCCATTCCCCAGTCAGGCATTGTTTACTTTATTGGAAAATACATGTTGTCTGTGGTGACTAAAAACATGGTGTCATTTTGGGGCTTAAAGGGAGGAGAAAGGGAGGTTGAAATGAATGAATAAGGAGATTGAAGATCTGAGAGCAGTGCTGGGTCTATTATCATACAAAAACCAGGCTTTGCAAGTGTAGGGCTTATACATTATTATATGTGTGGTGAGCAGCAGGGGAGGGATTTCTTGCTAACATGAGATCAGAATGCGTTTTTCTGTATTAATAACTGCAAGGTGGCAACGGTTTCAGTGAAAAAGAATAAAATAAGCTTCTAGATCTGATTTTATCATTTTAGGCTGTGCTCAGCTGCACTTATTAAATAGGTTTATTGAGTGCCCATGACATAGTTGACAGCTAAAAATGACTAGGAATCAATGGGCCAACCCCTTTATTCTGCAGAAGAGAAAACTGAAACTAGAGGCCAATTAATTTGCCTAAGTGACTTGTCACCAGTTTGAGGGCTCAGACCTCCAACTCTGTCCCCACTTCAGATGCCATTTGCATGTTTTGGGGGATCATTTGGGTTCTAGTCAACTAGCTATAACCCTCACCTCAGGTACAGTCATTTGCTAGAATGGTTCTCAGGAAAACAGTTTTCTAACTAGATGACCAATTTATTATAAAAGGATACAGCTGAGGAACACGTGATGGAAAACATGCTTAGGGCAATGTATAGGGACAGTGGTGAGGTGCTCACAGGCCCTCTCTAGGAGTGCCATCCGCCCAGCACCTCCGTGATCTCTCCAACTTGGAACCTCTCCGAACCCTGTCCTCTTGGGTTGTTATGGAGGCTTCATTACTTAGGCACATTTGATTAAACCATTGGTGGTTAATTAAAGCTCCAGCCCCTCTCTGCTCCCTGGAAGTGTGGGGTAGAGTTGAAAGTTCCAATCCTCCAGTGGTTTGATTCAGCCGGTTTGCACCGGTTCGGCAGAACTGATACCAGTACCGATTTTTTTGGTTGAGATCGGCGAACTGGTTGTTAAAATGGCACTTGTAACCAGGGTTCTCTCTAAGGTGGGCGCTTGGGCAGCCACCCAATGTGGAAATCACAAATTTATATTTCTTACTCTTTTTTTTAACATTCATTGGTGCAACAGTGTATGGTAAGTGCCCGTAGTAATGTTTATTTCATCCATTGGTGAAGAAAATTGCAAGTGAGGATGCCAATCAAGAAGCAATATGGGAATATCTTAAATAATAGTTTTATTGTATTTTGTCAGGTATTATTTAGTATTTTTTCATTAATATTTTTAAAATTTTTCTTATAATCTAGTTTTGTGTACCTCTTTTATTGTTCTTAAGTATTAAATGCATGAAAAAATAAACTACTTTTTGGTACATGTTTTTTTATAGTACTTAAAACGGTCATTAGAGCCCAGAACTGGTTCTTAAATTATTTGAATCCCACCACTGCAATCCTCTAATCATATGGTTGGCTCCCTGATAACCGGTCCTTCATGAACATAATCCCAGGGAAGTTGAACGGACTTGTTTTGAATAACACTCTTATCACTTCAGAAATTCCAAGGGTTTTAGAAGCTCTGTGCCAGAAACTATGGACAAAGACCAAAATATATTCCCATTATAAATCACAATAACACACGTAGCAACTAGTCTCTACCTATTTAAATGTCATAAGAGTTGTGGGAACCATCCAGTTGATCAGAAGCCCAGGTGGCAACCTGGATTTGCGATTGACATCTGAAATGGAGCAGTCTTGTAGGGCTGAACCCTTAACTGTGGGATCTGATGCTATTGTTAGGTGTATAGTTGACTATTGAAATACAGATAAAAATTATTTAAAAATATGTGTACTTAAAAATTCAGTTCCTCCATCATAAAACCATCTTTAGATTATTTTGGTTAGCACTGTTCTATCCGTTTCCATTTACTATGAATCTAGACATGGGCTCTAAAGACCTGAATTTGAATTCCACATTCACTGTTCACCCTATTATATAAGCTGTAAGGTCTCAGGAAGGGCCTTAACCCAGACACAATGCTGCTTTTCTTTTGGTAAAATGAAGTTACATATCCTCCAGTTTCTGAAATGCTTCATGTCACACCTAAAGTGTTTACGTAAAGGTAGAAGTTGGGGTTGTTAACTTGGTTTCTATTGAAAAATACTGGCACTAGGAGGTCTTTGACTCATTGCTTGCTTCATGGGGAATTCATAGTATATATGGGGTCTCCGATTCTTCAGCTCTGTGAGTGAATTCTGATCCTGCAACAGTAGGTGGATGAATGCCTTTATTCTTTGATAAGGCATTGTATTCTGCCAAACTTTTCCCTGGGGTCTGTTCTTCACTGGGTTTAGTTGGGTTTTTTTTTTTTTTTATAAATGAAGTATAATGGTTAAGATGGTGGGCTTTACCAACAGTTTGTTCTGCCAGCTCTGCCAAACATACTCACTGTGTGACATTGGCAGTTTGAATCTGTTTTCTCATCAATAAATGGGATAATAAAAGGACATATGCCATACCATAGAGTTTCTATAGGAGTTAAATGCTATCGTACCAATGTACTTAGTCTAGTGCCCAGAACTTAGTAAGTGCTCAATAAATTGCTGTTGTAAATAATAGGATGATGAGTAGTATGGAAAACACATTGCAGAATATTCTAGTGGAAGTATCTGGTATGAATACAAAGTCAAAGTACAGAGATTAAGCACTCAAGAAGAAAAGATGTAACATTGAAAGTTTTGTGATTTATAAGGGATGGGATTCTTCCCTGAACCTATAATCGCTCAACTCAGGGCAACAGGCTTCTAGTTCCCCTTTTGTGTTCCCCTTTCCTCTCACAGAATCTTAAAGGCAAATTAATGCCTAAGAGAAACAGGCAAGCAATGCCCATGCATAGAACCTACAGTGTGAGAGACTGTAGGGAAAGGAAAGGATTGCACCAAACTGAAGAACGAGTATGTACCCTGGTCGAGTGGTCTAAAATCCACTGCTAAGCTTCAGCTAATTGCTACCATGAAGAAAGAGAATGTTAGAAAATTTAAATGTTTATATGAGTATCTCTAAATTTCCAGTATTAACTCAAGTTTTATTTCAAACTCTATACATACTAGACTGTGTCTGTCGAGGTAAAAAAACATTCAAATCTGTAAAAAAATTTTGTAAGAGCCAACACTGATGACAATTACTGGGAAGAAAGCAAGATGTCAGATGCTTCAAAGACTGACAGTTTCACAGTTTCTTTTATCATTTGAAATTAGGGAGGGAATTTTATGCATTTCAAATGAAGACAGTTTATGTGAGAATGGGAGCAAGCCCGGCCAGGATTGCTTTACAGGCTAGTGAACAAGATTATATGCTCTAAAACAGGGGTAGTCAACCTTTCTATACCTACCACCCACTTTTGTATCTCTTAGTAGTAAAATTTTCTAACCGCCCACCGGTTCCACAGTAATGGTGATTTATAAAGTAGGGAAGTAACTTTACTTTATAAAATTTATAAAGCAGAGTTACAGCAAGTTAAAGCATATAATAATAATTATTTACCAAGTACTTTATGTCATATTTTTGCTAAGTTTGGCAGAATAAATCTTTATAAAACAACTTACTAGATCAATAGTTAAATCTATCTTTTTATTTATACTTTGGTTGCTCCGCTACCGCCCACCATCAAAGCTGGAACTCTCACTAGTGGGTGGAAGGACCAGATTGACTACCACTGCTCTAAAAGGTGGTTAGCTTTTAGAAGGAGGGGTATAAAAAGAGGCATTTCAAAGGTATGTTAACCTAGATACACAGAAACAATGGACAGGGCTTGCTTAAGATAAACCTCATATAGGCCTGCAGCATGACTGCTACCATACCCTGCCCAGTTAGTAATTTATGATCAGATTAACCTGTGAGGTTACTTTAGGTTGGATTTGTTATAGAGTCCTGTTTTGTCCATATGAATCCAGTGGTCAGAAAATTCATTGGTCAACAGAGCCAAATATCAACAGTACGACTGTTGAAATTTCTTGTGAGAGCCAAATTTTTAAAACTTAAACTATATAGGTAGGTACATTCCTTATCGAGGTAGCGCCTGCACGTGGTATTTTGTGGAAGAGCCACACTCAAGGGGCCAAAGAGTCGCATGTGGCTCGCGAGCTGCAATTTATCTACCAGGGAGTTAGGCTAATATTAAGATGACCAAATTTTTACAATGAAAAGGAGGACAAAAATAAATTGAAGAAAACAATATTGTAAATAAAAGAAACATTTTATTCATTGCAACAATAATACACTATAATACTGATAAATGCACAATAAAAACATTTGTAATATTTTATATTATAATTTACTTACATGCCTATTAATTTTTAATAATAATTGTAAGAAAAAATACTCATTTAGATACAAATATGTCACATCACATGCAATGCATCAACTCTGCATGGATCATATACGGACATTTACAGATTAGTCTTCCAATATCAAGAAGGAGGACATGTAGGAGGACAATTTTTGAGGGAGGACAGAACTGCAAAAGAAGGACTGTCCTCCCTAAAGGAGGACAATTGGTCACTGTAAAGCCAGTAGCCACGGCCACTATCAGAGCCACCTGGCCTGTGAAGTTTCGCATTTAATTTGGACAGACGGAAATGAAACAAAACAATGGAGTCAAGAACTGGTGGGCCATTACCTTTAATACTAGCTTGCACCCGGCAGGCAAGAAATACACACAGTGGGAAAATACTTCCCTTTCCATTCAGGGCTCCCAAGGCCACTGACTCATCCGAGTTTCCGAGAATCAAAGGTTTCTACCTCACCAGTCTTATTCACCTCTATTCCCCATTCCTTCTCCTAATACCCCATTCTGGCTGCCTCCTCCATGTGGCTTCCCTGCCCTGCCTCCATGGGCTCTTCCTAGAATGTAATCACTCTTCTGGAACAACGTGATCTCTCTTCCTTTTAAAGCCTTTTGGCGTGAAAGCCCTCCCCCAACACACATTAGTATAATCACGCCCATCCCAAGCAAGAAGGGCAACTAATATTATCACCTGGGTGATTAGCATCCATGTGGGCAGCACCATTTTTAACAAAGTGAGCATAATATATTTTATCTGCTCAACAGTCACCTTACTAATATGCTCCATAATAATATGCAGCCAAATTTAGGAGGGGAAATAGTATGAGAACAAAGGCTACCAAAACTCTGTTTAAGAAAATGTTTGGACATACAAACTGATATTAACTTCACTATTGCTGTAAGATTTATGGCTTGATTATTTGGAACGAAGGGATAGTTTCACCCTCATTAATGAAATCTGTGCACTGTCTATGGGAGGAGGTAAAAAAATGAAAAGGAATTCAGTGAACCATCTATTTAGGCAGTAACTTTTAAACATGCTCTCAAGAATTCCTTTGCTAATAACCCAATTTACCTTGCCTGCTCTTTCAGATATCTTAAAATAGCACGATTTCCCACAGGCTTTTTGAAATGATGGTGCTTCTTCACTTAGTAAAAATGTTTTCTGCATTAGATTTCACTTCATTACATTTTCATTTGGGGAGGGTTGTTTGTTTTTTATTATGAGCCTCAAATTGAATGTGGGAACACAATTAACTCATACAGATCTTTCTGGAGATTTCATTTTGGTTAGCATTTGGATTCGGGGGTGGGAAATAGATTTATTTCCCCTTGAAATTTTTCAGAGATATTTCTCGATATTAATATAGTAATCAGAAAACACCAGGGCACAGAAGGTCTACTCACCTGAAGCTGAATGTGTTTCAAACACTGAGAAAAGCAAGATTCTGTTAGGTGAGGTGGTGTGTCTCATTCTCAGCACCTCACTGTGATAAGAAAGCAGAGCCCAATATATGCTAAACCAGGGGTCTCCAAACTTTTTACACAGGGGGCCGGTTCACTGTCCCTCAGACCGTTGAAGGGCCGGATTATAAAAAAAACTATGAACAAATCCCTATGCACACTGCACATATCTTATTTTAAAGTAAAAAACAAAATGGGAACAAATACAATATTTAAAATAAAGAACAAGTAAATTTAAATCAACAAACTGACCAGTATTTCAATGGGAACTATGGGCCTGCTTTTGGCTAATGAGATGGCCAATGTTCGGTTCCATATTTGTCACTGCTAGCTGTAACAAGTGATATGATGTGCTTCCGGAGCCATGACGCCGGAAGTAGTACTGTATGTGAGCAACACCGCGCTTTGTGGCACCTCCACCTCCAGGAGCACAGGATGGATGCTCCTCTCACTGACCACCAATGAAAGAGGTGCCCCTTTCGGAAGTGCGGAGGCTGGATAAATAGCCTCAGGGGGCCGCATGCGGCCTGTGGGCCATAGTTTGGGGACCCCTATGCTAAACCAACCAAAGTTTATCCTACAAACTATTAAGAGAGTAAAGGAAGTACTTCCTGTGAAATACAGCTAGTATTGGCCTTTAAAGGGCTGCAATGTGAGAAGCTGTGAGCATAATGCATACTTGCAGTGGGGACTCCCAACGGGATTTCCTGGGCTAGCTAGGAAACTTATTAGAAGTCTTTTAATTCATTCAGAAATGTGGACACCAATATGGCTGTTCAGAGCTTGGTTTCGCAGTTATGAAATTAGATCACTAATACAGTCAGCTCAGGACATGCCATTTCTCTCTTCTTTCCTCCCTGCCCCCCCCTCCTTTCCTTCCTTCCTTCCTTCCTTCCTTCCTTCCTTCCTTCCTTCCTTCCTTCCTTCCTTCCTTCCTTCCTTCCTTCCTTCCTTCTTCTCTTTCTTTCTTTCTTTCTTTCTTTCTTTCTTTCTTTCTTTCTTTCTTTTTCCCTCCCTCCCTCCCTCCCTTCCTTCTCTTTCTTTTCTTTTTCTTTCTTCCTTTTTCCTTCACCCTTCTTTCCTTCCTTCCTTCCTTCCTTCCTTCCTTCCTTCCTTCCTTCCTTCCTTCCTTCCTTCCTTCCTCCCCCTCTCCCCCCCTCCCTCCCCCCCTCCCTCCCTCTGTTTTTTAAGATTTTAGTTACTGATTTTTTTTTTTTTTTTTTTAGAAAGAGGAGGCAGTGAGGAGGAGCAGTAAGCATCAACTCATAGTAGTTGCTTCTCATATGTGCCTTGGCCAGGCAAGCCCAGGGCTTCCAACTGGAGACCTCAGTGTTTCAGGTCGACATTTTATCCACTGTGCCAACACAGATCAGGCAATATTTTATTTTCTGTTCTCTCCAATTGCATTTAACTTGTTTCTCAACTTTGAAACAAATGATCGCCACATGAAGAGCCCTGCATAAATCTAATTGCTTAAAATTAGTTTGCATGTTTTTTATTACTTTTCTTAACACTTTTACTGTTTTTATCACATTTGCTTATTTCCAAGGGTCATGCAACCTCACTCTGTACCAAATTGATCTCTCCTTTCTCTGGATTCTGTCTGTATTTCTCATTTGGTCACTCCAGCAGTGGTTTTTCAACTTTTTTCATCTCACGACACACATAAAATAATTATAAAACTTCTGTAGCACACCAAAAAAAATTTTTTTTGCCTGACAAGAAAATAGGTATAATTTTGAATCATTCACACCAGATGGCTATTGTTGTGTTGGCTGTTGTCATTTTTTTATTTCACAGTCTAAGGGGGAAGAGGTCAGTGCCCCTGACTAAATAGTCAAGCCGTACAAGTTTTTAAGAATTCTTGTGGCACACAGTTGAAAATCACTGGTATATAGTATTATTTATCTTGATCTCACTATTGGATTATAAACATTTTAAGGATAACACAATCTTTTATTTCTCTTGTATATAGTGTATTCATGTATTTTATTTTAGACTTATTTATTCGTTTTTAGAGAGAGAAGAGAGAGGGGGTGAGAGAGAGAGAGAGAGAGAAAGGGGGAGGAGCAGGAAGCATCAACTCCCATATGTGCCTTGACCAGGCAAGCCCAGGGTTTTAAAACATCAACCTCAGCATTCCAGGCTGACGCTTTATCCACTGCACTACCGCAGGCCAGGCTCATGTATTAGCACAACATTTAGGACATTTTTTTTTACAATATAAGCTTTTAATAAGTATTTTATGGCCTGACCAGGCAGTGGCGCAGTGGAGAGAGCGTCAGACTAGGACAGAGGACCTAGGTTTGAAATTCTGAGGTCACTGGCTTGATAGTGGGATCATAGACATGACCCCATGGTCACTGGCTTGAGCCCAAAGGTCGCTGGCTTAAAGCCCAAGGTCACTGTCTTGAGCAAGGGGTCATTCGCTCTGCTGGAGCCCCCTCAATCAAGGCACATATGAGAAAACAATCAGTGAACAACTAAGGAGCAGAAAAAAAGACTTAGTGCTTCTCATCTCTCTCCCTTCCTGTTTGTCCCTATCTGTCTCTGTCTCTTGCTAAAAAAATAAAATAGTATTGTGTGATAGAATACTACTGAGTCATAAAAAAAATAGAAAGAAAAAAAAGAAAAAGAAAAAAAGGTTGAGCTTGACCAGATAGTGGCACAGTAGATAGAGCATTGGCCTGGGACAATGAGGACCCAGGTTTTAAACCCCAAAGTCACTGGCTTGCGCACAGGTTCACCAACTTGTACCAGGGAGTGGTCACTGGCTTGAGTATGGGATCATAGACATGATCCCATGCTCACTGGCTTGAGCCCAAAGGTTGCTAGCTTGAAGCTCAAGGTCACTGGCTTGAGCCCAAGGTCACTGGCTTGAGCAAGGGGTCCTGGCTTGTCTGGAGCACCCCGGTCTAGGCACATATGAGAAAGCAATCAATGAGCAACTAAGGTATTGCAACTATGAGCTGATGATCTCTCTCCTTTCCTGTCTGTCCTGTCTGTTTCTCACTTAAAAAAAATGAAATCTTGTCATTTGCAACAATATGGATGGCCCTTGAGGGTATGATGCTAAGTGAAGTAAGTGAGATGGAAAAAAAACCCCACATATGATTTCATTTATGTGGAATATGAAACAAAAACAAACAAATGAACAAACAAAACAAAAACAGGCCCTGGCCGGTTGGCTCAGCAGTAGAGCGTTGGCCTGGCGTGCGGGGGACCCCGGTTCGATTCCCAGCCAGGGCACATAGGAGAAGCGTCCATTTGCTTCTCCACCCCCCCACCCCCTCCGTCCTCTCTGTCTCTCTCTTCCCCTCCTGCAGCCAAGGCTCCATTGGAGCAAAGATCGCCCGGGCGCTGGGGATGGCTCCTTGGCCTCTGCCCCAGGCACTAGAGTGGCTCTGGTCGTGGCAGAGCGACGCCCCGGAGGGGCAGAGCATCGCTCCCTGGTGGGCAGAGCGTCGTGCCGGGTGGATCCCGGTAGGGCGCATGCGGGAGTCTGTCTGACTGTCGCTCCCGGTTTCCAGCTTCAGAAAGAAAAAACAAAAACAAAAACAAAAACAAAAAACAAAAACAAACATATAGCTCTATACAAAGATTGTTGGTTACCAGAGGTGAACAGGGATGGGGGAGGGCAAAATGACCAGGACCAGCCTACAACCTTGGCATATTGAGATGATGCTCTAACCAACTGAGCTACCCAGCCAGAGCCTATCCTGAAATTGCGTTAATCATTTGTTGCCAAAATTGCTACAATACATTATTCACCAGCACCTATGCTCCTTTCTTCTTTAAACTTCCCAAGTTTTAGCTGGACACGTGCCTTCTAAAGACTGTTTCACATGTTCCCTTGCAGTTACATACATCCTGCGACCAAGTTCTGACCCTGTGATGTAAACAGAAATGATATGTGCAATGTCTGTGCTGTGTCCTCAGAAGGATTGTGTTCTTTTCTTTTCCCCCTTTCTATTAGTCGAAAAGTGGACATGATGGTAGTAAGTGAAGCAGTGTCTCAGGCATCATGATCCAGAAGCCAGGGGTTGAGGATAGAAAGCAAAAAGATTGAAGAAGTAGATTTTGTTTGGCCTAGCCCAGGTTAGGCAAGAAGTGCATGGCACTTCCCTGATCATATAACCTGGTAAGTTTTAAAAAATATTTATTTTTGACAAAGTAATACAGGTACAGTCAAGCGCCACTTGGGGATCTGAGGATCCCCCCTTTTGCGCTGATTCTGGGTTTTACCTTAAGTGATAACTCTGACATTGTTAGTGTTTTACTAAAAGACTGTCAAAAAGAACCCTAATACTGTATTGTATCTATATATTTGAAAGTCATTAAGAGTGTAGGTCTTTAAAGGTCTTTATCACAGGAAAAAATTTGTAACTGTGTATAGTGATGAAGTCAACTAGACTTATTGTGGTGATCATTTTGCAACATATACAAATACCAAATCAGTTTCAATACATCTGAAACTAATATATGTCAACTGTATCTCAATTAAAAAAGAAAACAATTCTAAAGTATGCTGTGTTTCATTACAGAACAAAGTGTTACCATTTATCAAAGTCTGGGCACAGGAGAAGGTAGTAGCTGAGCATGCCCAGATGATCTGATAACAGCTGTCATTCTCATTGAGTTGAGGAGAGCTGAGCAAAGAGGAGTCCCAGCTCAGGAATAAGTAGGTGGTCTGACTACCTTGGTAAAGGACTAGCATCTTTTGAAAAAGCCAAGTAGATGCACTAGAACTCATGAAGTTTTCATAAGTGAGAGTCTAAAAGATCTACTTAAAACCTCAGATGCCAGTTTTGATTTATACACAGCTGTGAACTAGAAAGTGTAGTAAGTCTGCTTCCTAATTCATACAACAATGGAGTGAGATATGGGGAAGGGGGAGAGGATGCTTACTGTATAAGCAGGCCCACAGACAGAAGTGAAAAGTAACAGCAGACGGGATGACAACACAGGAAGGACTTAAGCCACAGCAGCCTGGGACAGATACTTCCACATACCTCAGTAAACCCGTTTGCTCTGTTGGAACTATAGTACAACAGAGTGTAACACTTAGTGTTTATGGAGATGAGTCTGAGTCATCAACATAGTGTGCTATGTGCGTTGTGTTTTAACAGATTTGAATCACTCAAATGCTTGGAGAAATAACTTGTAGCCCTGAAACTATAGGGAAAAAAACTTGGAAGACTGACAGATTCAGCTGTGTCAAAATTAATAACTTCTACATGCAGAAAAAAGAAACCAAAATAAGGCAAACAATAAACGGGAAAAACTAGTTTTACTATTTGTAACAGGCAGAGGGTTAATATTATAACCTACAGAAGAGTCCAGAGTTTTTACTAGAAGAGATGGGGTAGAGTCCATTGAGCTGATAGGTTGAAAAAAAGTTTGTGCAAAGGTAGTAGAACTATATTACTTTTTTAAATATGTATTTTTAACAATAATAATAAATGCATATGAGGATAAATTAAAATATAACAGAAAGGCACAAGACTTTGTATAAAGTATTCTAGAAAGATTGTCAGCTAAACGAGTATGTGACATTTCTGATCTTTTGTTTGTTCTGTCTTTTTAACATGTGAAAGGGATAAAAATAATAATAATAATATTTAGGTCCCCAGAAAGCTTTTGTGAAGACTGTCTTACACCATTTGGGTAATTTTTCCTAATAACTATGTAGGGATTTGTGACAGTATTCTCCAAGGCCTGAAATTCTATGGTAATTTTAATTTGAATACTTTAAAAGTTTTCTCTGTGATTTTAAAATGTTCTATTTTGGATTATATGATGATGACCCCATGACAGATTGTTGCCTCACATTTACTTTAAAAAAAGAAACAACTTTATTCAGATATAATTACCATAAAATTCACCCATTATAAATGTATGTTTCAGTGACTTTTGTACATTTATAGAGCTGTGCGACCATCACTGCTGTCTAGGTTGAAAACATTTCCATTACCCTCCAAACAACTGTTTATTATGTTTTTGTGTAATTAATCCCTGACCCCACCCCCAGCGCTAGGCAGCGCTACCATGCAGTCTGTCTCTATAAATTTGCCTTTTGTAGACATTTTATATGCATGGAATCAAATAGTATGCATTATTTTGCATCTGGCTTCTTTCACTTAATGTTTCTGAGGTTCATTCAATATGGTAGCATGGGTCAGTAGTTATTTCCCTTCACTGCCAAGTCGTGTGCCATTGTATGGGATTTACGTTGTGTTTCACCCTCTGTGGGCATTGGATTGTTTTTAGGCACATTTACTTTTTGTGTGTGCAATCAAATTGGTAGCAATAACCATCATAAATATAAAATTATAACAGGATTTCTCAATTTGAGGTTATTAAAATTATTTTCCAGGATTCCATAGTATTAAAAGAGTCCATCCATTATTCAAATTTAGGAAACATTATTTAAGAGTGTAAAAAATATGATCAGTATCCTAGTAACTGGACTAGACTCGCCTCCCCCTTAAAGTGTTAGATAAAACAGTATTTATATTTGTCGATGTGGTTTGCTTAAATATATAGTGAACTGTATTTCTTTGTTTCTGCCTAGTAAAGTTAGAACAAGTTGTTACAGTAAGCTATCAGTATCATTAAGTGGATGCCTAAAGATCATTAACTGATCTATTCTGTATCAGTTCTTTTTTTTTTTTTTTTCCTGAAGTTGGAAACGGGGAGGCAGTCAGACAGACTCCCGCATGCTCCCGACCAGGATCCACCCGGCATACCCACCAGGGGGCGACACTGCCCATCTGGGGCGTTGCTCTATTGCAACCAGAGCCATTCTAGCACCTGAGGCAGAGGCCATGGAGCCATCCTCAGCACCCGGGCCAACTTTTTGCTCTGATGGAGCCTGGCTGCGGGAGGGGAAGAGAGAGACAGAGAGGAAGGAGAGGGGGAAGGGTGGAGAAGCAGATGGGTGCTTCTCCTGTGTGCCCCAGCCGGAATTGAACATGGGACTCCTGCACGCCAGGCCGATGCTCTACCACTGAGCCAACTGGCCAGGGCCTTCTGTATCAGTTCTTCAAAGGAAATTAGTTTAAATATTACATTTTCCCTCAATAAATCACATGGTGCTTACATGTATCGTCTCACCTTCCCTGAATACCTAAAAAATAGAAGTCCATCTTCTCCCAACAAACTGACTTGGATAATTTAAGTGGTGGGGGAATTTATTGGAATTCTAATAATGAAACACCAAATTGAAGAGGTAAACAACCAGGATCCAGAGTAGTTCTGGGGAGCAAAGTTATAAGAATTCATGGACAGTGAGTGTCTCTGGGATGCTGACATTCAAATAATTCAACTCCAAAAGCCTTCAGTCCTGGTGTGACTCTGCTCAAATCAAATTCCTGGGAGGCTGGGCTTTATATGTTTATCCCTGAGGGGCTCAGTATGGAGATTAGCTACAAGAGACCCACCTTGAGGAAACATCAATCTTCCTTGCTTTTCTTTTTCTCTTTCCCTTTTTTTTTTTCTTTTTCTAGTAGAACCTTACCTGTAATATATATCTTCACTATTTTTAAATGGTTCTTTGTTAATCCACCTTGATCATCTACTTCCTGCTCCCCTTTTTTACAGCTTCATTGAGACATAGTTCATTCACATAGTGTAAAATTCACACATTAAAGTGGTTCAGTGGTTTTTGGAACACTTTCCATATGCCCTGAAGAATCCCCTTAACCATTCGTTTTCAGCCTCCCCAGTTGCTGCTCTCCTCTCTGCCGCACCCTCCTCCCACACCAAGCATTTACTCTTCTGCTTTCTGTCTCTGTATTGGTCTATTCTGGACATTTCACATGAAGAGAATCATACAGTTTGTGGTCTCTTGTGATGGGTTTCATCCACTTATCATGTCTTTTCAAGGTTCATGTTTGTTGCACCTGGTATGTACTTCATTGCTTTTTATGACTAATATTCATGCCATTGTATGGCTATACTGTATATGCTTATCCACTCATCAGTTGATGACCATTACGAGACTTTTTTGAGGGGAGGAGAATGATTATGAATTGTGCTATGACCATTTGTGTATAAGTTTTTGTGTGGTCATATATTTTTCAGCTCGCTTGGGTGTATACCTAGGAGTAGAATAGCTGAGTCATGTTGTTAATCTATGTTTACCATTTTGAAAAATTGCCAACTTGTTTTCCAAAGTGGCTGTACCATTTTATGTTCCCAACAGCAGTATATGAGGGTGCTGATTTTCTTCATGTTCTCACCCACATTTGATATTATCTGACTTTTTTGTTTTGATTTGCATCTCTCTGATGGCTAGTGATATTAAGCTTCTTTCATGTGCTTACTGGCCTTCTGTATATCTTCTATTCAAATTCTCGGCTGAATTTTAAATTTGAGCTATTTGTCTTGTTGTAGAAATATAAATTCTCTATATACAGTATTCTGAATACAAACCCCTTGTAAGATACTTGACTTGAAAATATTTTCTTCCATTCTGTGGGTTTTCTTTTCATTCTCTTTTTTTTTCATTTTCTTTTTGATACATAAAATTTAAATTTTTCATGTCCAATTTACCTATTTTTTAAAATTTATTTATAATTTATTAGGATGACATGGTTCGCCAAACCATTCAGGTTTCAAGCGTACAACTCAGTATAATACCATCTACACGCTACGTCATGCACACCCCCACCCTATGCAAAGTCTCTTTCCACCTGCATTTCCCCCTTTTCCACCCCTACCTCTGCCTCGACCTCCCCCCTTCCCTCTGCCTATTGCCACCCTGTTGTCTGTATCTGTGTGTTATGTATATATGTATTTTGGCTAAACCCTTCACTTTCTTTCATCCAGTCCCCTCACCCTCCCTCCTGTCTTGTCAGCTGCCCATCTGTTCCATGTATCCCTGCCTCTGTTTCTATTTTATTCCTCAGTTTACTGTGTTCATTAGATTTCATACATACCATATTTTTCGCTCCATAAGATGCATATGATCATAAGACACACATAGGGTTTTAAGGAGGAAAATAAGAAAAAAAGTATTCTGAACCAAATGGTGTGTTAAAATATTTAATAAAATACCGTATTTTTTGCTCCATAAGATGCACAGGCATTTTCCTCTCCACTTTTTTGGGGAAAAAATGCGTCTTATGAAACAAAAAGTATGGTAAGTGAGCTTGTATGATATTTGTCTTTCTCTGCCTGGCTTATTTCACTTGACATGATTATCTCCAGGTACATCCATGCCATCGCAAAAGGTTAGATTTCCTTTTTTTGCATCCACATAGTATTCCGTTGTGTAAATGTACCACCGCTTTTTTATCCACTCATCCACTGATGGACACTTGGGCTGTTTCCAGATCTAGGCTATTGTAAATAACACTGCAGTGAACATGGGGGTGCACATATTTTTTTAATTTGTTTTTTGGGATTTCCAAAAGTGAGATAGCTATGTTAAAAGGCAGATTCACTTTTAATTTTTTGAGGAAACTCATACTGTTTCCACAGTGACTGTACAAGTCTGCTTCCCGCCACCAGTGCAGGAGGGTTCCCTTTTTTTGATACCCTCTTCAGCACTTGTTGTTTGTTGATTTGTTGATTAGCGCCATTTTGACAGGTGTGATGTGGTATCTCATTGTGGTTTTAATTTTTATCTTGATAATAGTGATATTGAGCATTTTTTCATATGCCTGTTGGTATCTGTATGCCTTCTTTTGGGAAATGTCTATTCAGGTCCTTTGCCCATTTTTCTTTCTTTTTTCTTTTATTTTGTGTGTGAGTGAATGAGAGAGAGAGAGAAAGAGAGAGAGAGAGAGAGTCAGACAGGAAGTGAGAGAGATGAGAATCATCAACTCTTAATTGTGTCTCTTTAGTTGTTCATTGATTGCTTTTCATAAATGCCTTGAGGGGGGGGGCTCAAGCAGAGCCAGTGACCCCTCACTCAAGCCAGCAACCTTTGGCTTTAGCCAGTGACCTTGGGCTCAAGCCAGCAACCACAGGGATCATGTCAATGAACCCATGCTCAAGCTGGCGACCCAGTGCTCAAGCTAGCAATCTTGGGGTTTAGAATCTGGGACCTCCGCATCCCAGGTTGATGTTTTATCTACTGCGCCATCATGGGTCAGGCTATCTCACTTTTTAATTGGGTTGTCTTCCTGGAGTTGAGTGTTATACATTTTTTATATATTTTGGAATTAACCCCTTATTAGATATATTATTTACAAATATGTTCTCCCATTCAGTGGGTTCCCTTTTCATTATTGATAGTTTCTTTTACTGGATAAAAGATTTTAGTTTGATGTAGTCCTATTTGCTTGCCTGAGGAGAATTTTCCAGCAAAAATGTTACTAGGAGAGATGTCTGAGATTCTGCTGCCTGTTTTCTTCTCAGATTTTTATGGTTTTGCAACTTACATTTAAGTCTTTTATCCACCTTGAATTTATTCTTATATATGATGTAAGTTGGTGGTCTAGTTCCTTTTTTTTTTTTTGCATATATCTGTCCAATTTTCCCAACAACGTTTAATGAAGAAACTGTCTTTACTCCATTGTGTACTCTTGCCTTCTTTGTCAGATATTAATTAATTATAAAGACATGAGTTTATTTCTGGGTTCTCAATTCTTTTCTATTGATCTATATGCCTATCCTTATGCCAGTACCAGTCTGTATTGATTACAGTGGTCTTGTAGTATAGCTTGATATCAGGTAGTGTGATACCTTCTACTTTGTTCTTCATTCTCCAGATTGCTGAGGTTATTCAGGTTCATTTTTTGTTCCATATAAATTTTTGGAATATTTGTTCTAGATCTGTGAGGTATATACCATTGGTATTTTAATAGGAATTGTATTGACTCTATAGATTGCTTTGGGTAATATGGACATTTTAAGGATGTTTATTCTTTCTATCCATAAACACAGTATATGCTTCCACTTGTTTGTATCTTCCTTGATTTATTTATTTATTTATTTATTTTTGTTGTGTTTTTTTTTTTTGTATTTTTCTGAAGCTAGAAACGGGGAGAGACAGTCAGACAGACTCCCGCATGCGCCCGACCGGGATCCACCCGGCACGCCCACCAGGGGGCGACGCTCTGCCCACCAGGGGGCGATGCTCTGCCCATCCGGGGCGTCGCTCTGTTGCAACCAGAGCCATTCTAGCACCTGGGGCAGAGGACAAGGAGCCATCCCCAGCGCCTGGGCCATCTTTGCTCCAATGGAGCCTTGGCTGCGAGAGGGGAAGAAAGAGACAGAGAGGAAGGAGAGGGGGAGGGGTGGAGAAGCAGATGGGCGCTTCTCCTGTGTGCCCTGGCTGGGAATTGAACTAGGGACTTCTGCATGCCAGGCCGATGCTCTACCACTGAGCCAACTGGCCAGGGCCATTTCTTTTTTTTTAAGAGAACTCTTTTTCTTTTTATATTTTTTTAAATTTTATTTATTTATGTATTTTTTTAGAGACAGAGTGTGTCAGAGAGAGGGATAGACAGGGACAGACAGACAGGAACGGAGAGAGATGAGAAGCATCAATCATTAGTTTTTCATTGCGCGTTGCAACACCTTAGTTGTTCATTGATTGCTTTCTCATATGTGCCTTGACCGCGGGCCTTCAACAGACCGAGTAACCCCTTGTTGGACCCAGCGACCTTGGGTTCAAGCTGGTAGGCTTTTGCTCAAACCAGATGTGCCTGTGCTCAAGCTGGCGACCTCGGGGTCTCGAACCTGGGTCCTCTGCATCCCAGTCCAACGTTCTATCTACTGCACCACCACCTGGTCAGGTGATTTCTTTTTTTTAATGTCTTATACAAGTTGTTTTTTGTTTTTTTACCTTCTTGGTTAAATTTATTCCTAGATACCTTATTTTTTTTATTGTTGTTGCAATAGTAAATGGCATTGTTTCCTTAATTTCACTTTCTAACAATTCATTATTGATGTATAAAATGCCATTGATTTCTGAATATTAATTTTGTATCCTGCTACTTTGCTGAATTCATTTATTCAGTCTAATAGTTTTTTGGTGGAGACTTTAGGGTTATCTACATGCAATATCATGCCATCAGTAAAAATAATAACAATATTACTTTTTCCTTTCCAATTTGAATGTCTTTTATTTCTTCTTGTCTGCGTGCTATGGCTAGAACTTCTAGCATTCTGTTGAATGAGAATGGTGAAAGTGTACATCCCTGTCTTGTTCCTGATCTTAAGAGGAATGCTTTTAGTTTTTGCCCATTGAATATGGTATTGTATTGGCTCTAGGTTTGTCATATATGGCCTTTAATATCATGAAGTATTACCAATGTTTTCTTTTGGTTTTGGTGTTATATCTAAGAAACCGTTGCATCACCTAAGCACATAAATATTTACTTATATGTTCTCTTTTAGGAGATTTATGGTTTCAGCTCTTACATTTAGTCCTGAGATCTATTTTGTGTGAGGTAGAAATAAAAATATACTCTTTGAATGTACATATTCAATTGTCCAGCACATTTGTTGAAACTTTTCTTTCTCCATTGAGTTTTTTTGTCACCTCTATTGAACTTCAATTAGCCATACATGCGAGGCTTTATATCTAGCTTCTCATTTCTGTTCTTTTGCTATATGTTTTTCCTTATCTTGCACCACACTATCTTGCTTAATGTAGCTTTCTTTGTAAGTTTTGAAATATGAGTCCTCCAACTTTGTTCTTTTCAAGTTGGGTTTTTTTGCCATCTTGCATTGCTTCCATTTCCATATTAATTTTAGGAATTTGTCAATTTTTGCAGAAGATCTCACTAGATGAGACTTTGATAAGGATTGCATTGAATTTGTAGATCAATTTGGAGACTGTTGCCTTCTTACCAATATTAAGTCTTTGGATATATGAACACGAGATATGTTCCCACTAATTTGGATCTCTTTAATAACTTTCAACAGTGTTTAATAGTTTTTTCAGTGCTCAAGTGTTGTACTTGTTTTAAGTTTTTCCTTATTTTTTTTCTTCATAATATTGTAAATGAGATTGTTTTCTTAATTTTGTTTTTAGATTGTTCATTGTGAATGTATAGAAATAAAATTGATTCTTGTATGTTAGTTTTATATCTTGCCAGATTGCTGAATTATTCTACTTCTCTTTTTTAACTACATTATTTTTGCAGTAACAATCTAATGTGATCCATTAACATTAATTTATGCATTTTTAAAGTCAACAAAAATTGAACTGCTGTGAAATTTATAAGGGCACAGTTGATTTGAGTCTTACCCTCAAGGATGTTAACATCTAGATTAATGTTTACTTAAATTCCTGGGGTACTATAGCCTATCCAAGTTGACACAGAATTAACTATCAAAGTATAAATTTCTGTTGGAAAGGGTTTGTATCTTCTGTTTATCTTTTATTTATTCTAGGGAGTCAAATACAATGCTAATAATCAATAGATGTTTTATAAATGCTTGATTGGATGATTGAATGACTTGAACAAGGTTAAGTCCAAATCCTAACTCAAAGATTTGAGACTTGAAATTTTGGCAAGATTAGTGCTACTTAGCAGGTGTGTTGCTTTGTCATATATTAGTAGCAGGAATTTTTTTCCTCAATCTTTGACAGCTTCATTATTCTAATTAAATATATTTATGCCTTCTGTTGGCCCAGCATGTGGAAGTCCCAGGTTCAATTCCTGATCAGGACACACAGGAGAAGCGCCCATCTGCTTCTCTACCGCCCCCCCACACACACACTTCTATCTCTCTTTCTTTCTCTCTCTCTCTCCTCTTCTCTTCCTGAAGCCAAGGCTCTATTACAGGGAGTTGGCCCCAGGTGCTAAGGATGACTCCATGGCCTCTGCCTCAGGTACTAAAAAAATAGCTCCAAATGCAACAAAGCAAGGGCCCCAGATGGGCAGAGCATCGTCCCCTAGTGGCTTGCCTGGTGGATCCCAGTTGGGGTGCATGTGGGAGTCTGTCTCTGCTTCCCCTCTCACTAAAATGAAAAATAGATGATAGATAGATAGATAGATAGATGCTTTCTGTTCTGCATTCATTTCTACCTCAAGGTCACTGAAATATAAACTACTTTTTTATTTTCTTTGGTTATCTGTCCTTGATTTGATTATTATCTCACTGTATTTGATTATTAATTTTAGCATTCAAAGTAACATAGTATATAGCACAATTCCTATCCCATCCTTTTCTGCCCTGTTTTGAGCTTGCAAGCATTTGGCATGCCACCTGCCTGTATTCCTCTCTGTGCAGGTAAAGTAATAATGGGGTATTTTGAAACACATTGAAGTCATGGTACATTGTTGTTAAGAAAAAATACATGAATGGAGTTTCCTAAAAAAATTAAAAGTGCAACTGCCTTTTGACCCAGCTATCCCACTTTTAGGAATATATCCTCAGAATAACAAATCACTGATTCAAAAGAAGATATGTACCCCCATGTTTATTACGGCATTGTTTATAATAGCCAAGATCTAGAAACAGCCCAAGTGTTCATCAGTGGACAAGTGGATTAGAAAGTGGTGGTACATATACACAATGGAATACTACGCAACCGTGAAAAAGAAGAAAATCTTACCTTTTGCGACGGTGTGGGTGAACCTGGAAATTATTTCACTAAGTGAAATAAGCCAGGCAGAGAAAGACAAATTCATATGATCTCACGTATATGTGGAATCTAATGAACCAAGTGAACTGAGGAATGGAATAGAGGCAGCGGTGGGCTCACAAGGAGCAGAGGGACAGCAGTCAGAGGGAAGAGGGATGAGGGGATGGGATCAGAGAAGGTGAAGGGATTAGTGAAATTATATATACATATGTATACATAACACAGATACAGATAACAAGACAGCAAATCCCAGAGGGAAAAGGGGATGGAGTTGGGGGGGGCAACAGGGATTAATGGGGGACAAAGGGGTGGGGTGAGGGGGTTATTGAGTGGGACACTTGAATCCTTGTAAACACAATAAATTAAAATTAATAAAAAAATTTTAAAAAAGAAAAAATACATGGAACTTTACAGAAATATTTTAGTAAGTCTATAGACATGGCAGCAAAGAATTAAGTGGTTAAAAACATAATGAAAGCAAGTATGAACGTAGAGGTTGTTGGTCATGGTTGTAGATACCATAATAGTATTTTCTCTTGCTCTTTTATATTCCCTATGTAAGTAATGGTAAAACCAATGAAATTTTCTGCTTTTAAGGGACATTGCTTTTACTAATTTCCTGTAGGACAGCCTTTTGAATGGTGGGAGCAATGGAAAGGTCAGCCCATCCTGGGTTTAAAGGGCCTCGTCCAGGGTTGAAGATATCTAACATTTGTCCTGACAACTAACTACAGGGTGAAGATGTAGGAGAGTTTGGAGAACAGAGGAGAAAAGAGTAGGTCTCAGAAACAATACACTTGACAATAAATTTGAAGTATAAGGGGGGGGAACTTTAATTTTATCTAAGATACTAAATGCCTATTGAATGCCTTTGTAAACTCTCCTTAGCATCCTTAAAGTGGTTCCTAGAACCATTTGGCTTCTAGAGTTCTTGTTTCTACTGATGCGCCAGCAACATTGAAGGCAGCTTTGGTTCTATCTCTGGAATCCGTGCTGATACTGGGGAGCCTCAGTGCGCATCTGCGTGGTAGTGGTGTTTTGTCTAGACGCCTATGCCCTAAACTGATCTCTCTGAGAAGTATTCACTAGATTTGGCTGCTGCAGGCTCTATGGCTGCTAAATTAAGATTAAACTCGTACATTCCTGACCAGAAATTACTGCATCCACTTGTTTCAGCCTGTGTGAAGTGGCACCACGTTGCATTTTCTATAGTCCCCAGTTGTTGTCCAGCTCTCAGTGAACTCTGGATGACCAGCTCAGACTTGAAACTATTTAAGCATCACCCGGATTACTTTACATTTCTGAAAGGTGCTAAAGGTTTTAAATAAAGCCTACCTAAACAGTCTTGTCTCATTCCGGTTTCCTCTCACAGAGGAAGTGTCTTTCAATAACCCAAAACTACTGGCTTCTAATTTTAGGAATAATGAAGGTAGGATCAGCACAGAAAATAAGCTCTTTCTCTATTGATTGTCCTCAGTCATTTTACTCCAGAGACCTATAATTAGCTCTGTTTTCTCCACCTGTAATACATGCTTGGGTTCACAGTGATGTTGGAGAAATAGTGGATGACATGCACAGTCAGAATCAGGGATCCTACTTGGCCCTGCGCTTAGATACTTCTATGAATGACTCAGGGGATAGGGAAGAAAAGCGATATTATTCATGCATCCATTTTCATTTCCTTTTACTTTTAATAATATTAATAACTCAGTGACACTTACCAATCACCTACAATTTGTCAGGTAATATTATGAGTGCTTTACTTATATTAACTCACTTAATCCGCACTTTATGGTAACTCTGTGAGGTAGGACTGTCACTGTCTCTTTTAGAGTTGAAGAAAGATGAAGGGTAAGTAAATTGTCCAAGGTCATGAGCAAGTAAAAGTCAGCACAGACAGAGCCCAAACTCTACCACTCTGTCCACATGAAAGGAGAGACAGAAAAATAAATCCAAAAATTAAAAGGAGGACTATAAACCCTATCCCTTTGCATCTGAAAACTGGCATGATGGGAACTTTTCTCCAGCATTTTAGAGTTAGTCCAGCCCTGCAATGCCAGCTCTAAAGAAAAGGAACTCATAAATATAAGGAGGTATTTAATGAGCCCCACCCAAAGGGATTAAATCCACTTGTGACTATCATTGGAGTTGTTGTTTTTCTAATAATATTTTAAATATTCAGCAAGGGGATCAGCTGCTTTCTTTTTTAATTCCTCTGTATAAAATTTCACCAAATGGGGCACATATTCCACTTGTAAGACCCTCCCTAACTGGCCTCTTCCCATGCCTCATTACTCAGTTATGTAGAAGTTCTTGCTTTTCCTACCTCTAATCTTTCTACTCCTCACTGTATTTTTTTTCTGTCAAATCCTACTTATTTAAGACACCGTTCAAAGGTCACATCTTCTAGAAAGCTTTTTTTCTAGATTGATTCTATCCCTCTCCCCATAAACTGATCACTTCCTCCAGTGGGGCAGCAGCTCATATAATTTTATTTTAGTCCTGGTAATACATTAGGTATAGTGCTTATTCACAGACTGAAATGTATGTTGCTGATTCTTTGTGAAATAAGTACAAAAATTGAAGGTAAGCATTTAGAATTTTTATTTCTATTTTTTAGTTTTTCGTTTTTAGTTTTTACAGATTTATTTTACAAAAGTCTCAGTCTAAAGCAGGGGTCTCAAACTCGCGGCCCGCGGGCCGCATGCGGCCCGCTGAACAATTTTGTGCGGCCCGCAGACTAATCCACGGGCTTACTTAATTTTATCCAAAATATTTTGAACTTCGTGGATTAGTCTGCGGGCTGCACAAAATTGTTCAGCGGGCTGCGAGTTTGAGACCCCTGGTCTAAAGGATTTAAAATTTTAAAAAACTGGTTCTTTACCATGAATAGTTTGAGCAGTATTTGTAATTTTTTTCTTCCCTGTCTCCTATGCTAGGCTGATAGCACCTTAAGGGCAAGGTTCATCTTTTATGAACAGTATTTTTGTGTCAACACTAATGAATCTGGCACGCAGAACAGTGAATCTGCAGTTCTCATAAAACTGTTTTTCATACCAGCACTTGCCCCATTTTAAAGACTCAATTATGCTATTCTGTGCCTCTGTCATTGCACTTATACCACACTGTAGTTATCTCTTTATGGTTCTGATTCCCACTAAATCCTTACAGGTGGTTAAGACAGGTCTTAATCACTTGTATATCCCAAATGCCAACCACAGTGCCTGGTACAAAGTGAGTGTTCATTAAGTGTTGATTTAATGGACATGTGAATGAATGAATTCTAGCTGTTTATTCTTTGTTTTTAGTGACCCAACTCTGTGTGTGTATGTGTGTGCATGCGCGTGCGTGCACTTGTGTGTGTGTGACAGAGACAGAGAGAGAGACAGATAGGGATAGACAGGGAGACAGATAAGAAGCATCAGTTTTTCATTGCAGCTCCTTAGTTGTTCATTGATTGCTTTCTCATGTGCCTTGACTGGGCGTGGGGGCTATAGCAGAGCCAGTGACCCTTTGCTCAAGCCAGTGACATTGGGCTCAAGCTAGTGACCATGGGGTCATTTCTGTGATCCTACACTCAAGCCAGCGACCCCGAGCTCAAGCTTTTGAGCCCACGCTCAAACCAGATGAACCCACACTGAAGCCGGCAACCTTGAAGTTTTGAACCTGGGTCCCCTGCATTCCAGTCTGATGCTCTATCCACTGTGCCACGGCCTGGTCAGGCAGTGACCTAACTTGATTCATCAGCTCACAGACTACACAGATTCCCAATGATTTAACCCTATATGTGAGTGGTTCTCAAAGTGTGTGCCAGGGTGCACTAGTACGCCCTAGATTTCCAGATGCGCCCTATGGTATTCCAGAGAAATATGTGCCTTGTTGGAGACCAAAAAACCAACAGGGTTTTTGGAGTTTAGATATTTGGGGGACAGAGGTGTGGAGAATTGGCTGTGGCAGTCTGCACAACCCTCCACCTCACTTGCCTGATTAGGTTGCAAAAGGCTGTTAAGCTGTGGTGTTGGATTGTTTACACTACCCCTCATGTTCCCCAGAAAGACTGAAGGCAAGTTTCTTCTATCCTTTGTTTGATGTAAAGTTAAGATGATATGTATGGTGGGAGTTTTCTGCACTCAACACAATTAAGAGTAAAAAGAGAGGAATTCTTTTATGTATTGACAAGGAAATGAGAGTTTGCCTTTCAAATATATGCCCAAACATTGAAGAAATCACTAGGACACATCAGGCTCATGTTTCTCATAAACACAAGAATGAAAAAACTGCCTGACCAGGCGGTGGCGCAGTGGATATAGCATCGGACTGGGATGCTGAGGACCCAGGTTCGAGACCCTGAGGTCACCAGCTTGAGCGTGGGCTCATCTGGTATGAGCAAAAGCTCACCAGCTTGGACCCAAGGTCGCTGGCTCAAGCAAGGGGTTACTCGCTCTGCTGAAGGCCCATGGTCAAGGCACATATGAGAAAGCAATCAATGAACAACTAAGGTGTCGCAATGCGCAACAAAAAACTAATGATTGATGCTTCTCATCTGTTTGTTCCTGTCTGTCTGTCCCTGTGTATCCCTCACTCTGACTCTGTCTCTGTAAAAAAAAACAAAAAAAAAAACTTAGCACATTTGTGCCTGACCTGCCGAATTTACTAAATCTTACTAAGAATGTATCTATATATATATATAAAGATAACTTTTTTGTCTTTTTTAATTTTTTAACCCCCCCTTTTTTACAAATTCTAAAAAGCATATAACAAAAAATGTAACATAAAAATGTTTTTTAATGTCAGAATAAATTTAATTTTGTCGTATTTGTTTTGTTTAATTAGCATAAAAGCACTCTTGGACTTTATATTTTTTCTTTAATATTTGACTTCATTATTATAACATATTTCTCAGAAATTTGTATCTAATGCACCTACAATAATTTTTAGGATTTTAAATGCACCCCGACTTCAAAAAGTTTAAGAACCACTGCTATATGTTAAAGAAATGTTTAAAACATGGTCCAGAAGAATGCATTTCTAATGTGTCACTATTTGTCAAGTCTACTACAATTTAATATTGTTAAAAATAAACACTACTGACCTAAATTTGTTTAGCTCTATATTTGTCTATATGAGAAAAATGAGATTTGCATTCTTTTCTGTATAACCTGCACTAATGAAAGGTCTTTATATGGCATTGCCCTGATTCACTTTATAGTCCTGCTGTCTGGGTATCTCACCATTAAAATGTAAATATGTCTCTGTCCCTGAGTTCCTATTCTTTTCAAAAAAATGGGAGCTATAGGAAACCCTACAAGTTTCAGTCTAAAAACTATTCCCTAAGATTCATTCACTATTTTTTTTTCTTCTAGATGTTTCCTTTCCTGCAGATTTACCTAATTAGTACTAAAAACACCCTAAAGGACTTATTTTGTAATTTACATTTGAATTCTAGCTTTCATCAAAGCGTCTAACAGTGCTAAGGTTGGTTTTGGGTGTTGCATTTTAGCTTTCCCTGGTCATGGGCAGTCCGTACTTAGATTTTGTTTCAGTTTACAGCATGTCATGTTCTTTTTCCTCTGATACATTTATGAGAAATAGCCATCATGAAAAAATTGAGGCATTTGAAATATGAATAATCATGTAGAATCAAGTAAAAGTATGATAGAGTAACTTCAGTCAAAAGGGGAAATAGAAAGGTGCATACTTTAAAAATTAATCGAGACATTCCAAGCCAAGAGCTTATTAGTAGCCACGTCGGGTATTTTTATGGTCAGCATTCAGTTTCTTCCAGTGCAGATAGTATTTTTGAAATAGAGGAGGCGGGCAGGGTGGACTGCCATATGAATAATTTACTTTCAGCAAACCAGGAAACAAAAATACAAATGGCATTGCTGATGCACCGCCAAATGTTACAATCCAAATAAAAGCATTTCGAGAGGAGCCGAAAGAAAGGGGACATTCTGTTTGTATGGAATATTATGTAATACCAAAAATTATAAGCAGATTGCATTCATAAAGAAAGAAAATACGTGTGAAAGAAAAGCAGCTAATAAAGAGAAGGCAACAGAAAATAAAGGCAACGTTCCACATTTCGAAGATTTTAGCCGGGGACACTGAGTGGTCATAGCAACCATCTCCAAGGAGACCTGTGGAAATGTGAAAAATGCTGAGGTCACACGGGCGCCCAGAGAAATTCCATATTCATTAACAGCTTCTAGATGTATCTTTCTCTCTTCACCTTCAATGCCTCCAGCCTTTTAAACAGCATTTATTAGAAGAGGAAAGAAAAACCAAATGTGATTTACCCTGAAGAGGAAAAGTAACTCTCAGAACAGAAACTCTGCTACAACATTGAGAGCAGCTTTTCACTAAACATAAAAAAGAAAGCTGTACAGCAACTTGGATATTAAATGAAGTGAAATGTTTCAAGGATTCAATGCAAGCTTTGGTCATAGGTGGTAGTGATGGTTATTGTTTTATTGAAAAAGATGCAAGCTGAAATTCTAGGGCTGGAAGCAAGCTCCCTAAAGGGTTCTCTAGTAAGTTTTCATTAGTAGCCAGGCCTTTTCTGAACTTCCCATCCTGCTGGTTCTGCAAGGCGATGGTGAGAAATGATGTGCTCTCTGCTGGAGCAATGGTGTCCTTAGTTTGTTCAGTCAGTTAAACGCTTAGCGCTTGTCTGCAGCAGCCCTGCCAGGTTTATATCAGATGCTGAGAAAGCAAGTGTCACCATGGTGTCAAGATACTAAAAGTTTAAAGGGGAGGTGGAAAAACTAAAATAAAAAGGAAACCAGTATTTCCATGGCATAGGGAATATGCCCAGGGTGATTGGAGCATAGACGGGCTAGCAGGAAATGACAGGGAGATGTGGCTCAGGAAGGAATTCAAGAGCAAGGAGTAGCTGTTCTGAAAGCTGAGGAGGGGATAAGGTGCCCCGGATGAAGTAAACGTCCTGGGACATAAGCCAGGTCTCGGAATTGCAAGCGGGCCAGTTGACTTGATGAGAAGTACTAGTTGGGATGTGGGCTGTGACAAAAATTAAGTACCTCTTCTGCTGCTTCCTCCCCACCTCCTTTCATTTAGTTCCACTTGGTTAATTCTGGAGAAATAGCAGTTTGAACTGGAGAGGGAGGTGCTTGATCAAAACCAGAAGGCCAGGCCGTGGGGAGCCGCTGACTCTCTGACTAGGCACCATTTGGGATTTCTGCCCTGGTCTCACCTTGCTGCAAGGTCAGTGTGCATATAGGAATCATGTGTTCACGTTCAGGGCTCTCACTTAGGGGATTAAGTCAAATTGTAAGCTTGATACCTATCCCATGAGATAGTTATGCAGACTCAATGAGCAAATATGTGTAAAACACTTAGAATAAATACTGCCTGATACTTAGTAAGTACCAGATAGAGATTTGTTACCATTGTTATGAGTCATTATTATTATTCATCTCAGATTCTTTCAAGTTGTTGGAACCCCTAAAGTGTCCAATATAGCAGTAGCCTGACCAGGGTGGGTGCTGGTCTCACAGGTGACCTAGAACTCTCCAAGAGCAGTTAGTGTCTGGAGGGAGGGATAGCCTGGACCCATGGCTAGAGTCCACATACAAAACATGGGTGAGCTAACTGAAAGGTTCGTCTTTGTTGGGAGTGTGCTGGGAGTGCTGGGAGCCAATGACACTGCAGACTTTGGTCCTTTGGAGGTAGGGATGTTACTCTAGTTATTTTCAGTAGGGACTCCATGGGTTTCACAGCAATAAAGTCCCTAAGTTTTACTGCTGTGAAATAATGCATCATTTACGATGTGAAAGACAGATTTTGCTTTTTGTGTGTGTTTTTTTAAGAATGTATTACAGTTGATAGTGCAAATCTGTTCTCAAGAATTGCTAACGACTATTTGAATATCATCTCCACTCCAGAATCTGCTAGGTCCCAAGTTGAAAACAGTTTACAGTAAGCCTGCTTTCTAGAATTCTTGTACGTACCAACTTCCGAAGTAGTTGTGAGAATTAGCATGATGATGTGTCTATATTTTTTTTGACACACAGAAAACCCTCAATCTATGGCAGGTGCTATTTTTACTCTTCTGGTCTGGCTGATCTCCTAAGCTTGTGGCTAGAGCAGATGCAAAATTATATTATGCCATTCTCACTGGAAGTTTGGTGGTTACAAGGTTTCCCTAGCCACACCTCTTCAGTTTGACCAAACTGCAGAAATAACTACAGTATTCCAGATTGCTCCGTGTTTTAAATTGGGTGTGGAGGTCTTGGTTATAGAAAAAACTGCCTAAAGAATTCAAATTGTTGACAGCCACCTAGAAAAAAATATTTTTTATGGGGGAAATTATGTTGTTACTGCATAAGAACAATTCTGTGCTGGACAGAGTGCTACATTTTCTTTAGTCATCGTAAGCACCTCACTACCGTGTTCTATAGATGAGGGAAATGATTCCCAATGAAGTTAAGTAACTGACTCAAGGTCACCCAGCTCAGAAGACTGGCTAGAGCTTCGATTTGAACCCAGAGGTGTCTGACTCAAGAGGCCATGCACTAAAATCCTTTATGCTCTTTTCCTTTGCTTGTTCATCCATTCATTTATTCCATAAATACGTATTGTGTGTGTGGGGTACTCTTCTAGCCCTGGAGACTGAAGTGGCCAAGAATGTCAGAGACTCCTTTACAGAGTTTACATTCTAATGGAAAAGACTTAAAGTAAACAAAGAAATGAATGCATGTGTTATGTATGTATATGTGTCCTTTGGGAGTGATGTGTGCTATGAAGAAAAATAAAGTCCTGAGAAGAGCTACAGCTGCTAATTTGTATAGTCTGGGGAAAGTAAAATGTTACTGAAAATAGTAACCTTTTCCCTCATCTTGGTTGTCTTTTTATTTTATTACCTAATATTTAATATATACTTGCCAACATGTTTGTAAATTATGAAGTATAACCTGTAAATCTACTGCCTGATTTAAGAACTAAGAATTAAAATTTTGTTTCATCGTTCTATGCCTTGTTCTGTCTCTGTACCTGCCCATCTTGTGAAGGAACCACTAAATCTTTTGTTAATTCTCTTGTCTTTCATTAGAAAAAAGTGTTTTATCGCCTATGAATATACCATAAGTACTATATTATTTAGCTCTGCTTGTTTGTTTTCCCCTAAGAATAGTTTCACAGTTCCTCATTTTGCCTGTAGCTGTAGTTCATTCAGTTCATTCATTTTAACAGCAGAGTTATGGTCTGTTGGGTAAATGTGCAAAACCAATCGATTCATTTCCCCATTGATGAAGAGTCGGGGGTTTTTTCTTTGCTTTTTTTTTGCAGCTTTTGTTCTTTGAAAAGTGCTGCTAAACATTCTCAAGTGTGCCTCTAGATGCACATGCATCTTATTTTTCCATGACATTCCCAAAGTGGAATTGCTAGACCAATGTTCAGCTTAATATGGTAATACCAGTTTGTTTTTCAAAGGGGTGGCACCTGTTTACATTGCCACCCAGAAGTGATTAAGAGTTCCAGTTGATTCACTTGTTATTATGAGACATCTTAATTTTTGCTAGTCTAGTGGGTATAAGATAATATTGCATGTGCTCTTCCATAGCATTTCCCCAATAACTAATGAGATGAGCCTATGAGGAGCTGATTTTTGAGCCAAAACATGAATGAAATGAGGGAACAAGCCATGTAAAATGGATGCTAGGATGTCCTAAGGCAAAGAGACTATCATGTGGTATCCAAGGAGCAACAAGAGATCAGTTGTGACAAGAGAGTATTAAGCCAGGAGAAAGAGGTCAGGAAGGAAGGCAGAAGGGCTGAGTCTCCTAGAATTTGAAAGCCCATGGTAAACATTGTACTTTACACTTTATTCTAAGAGTTATGGGAAGATGTCGGAGGGCTCTTTAGAAAGGAAGGAACATGATTTTAAGTGATGCTTTTAAAAAATACCTTTGACTTCTACATGAATATGAATAGACTCTCGGGGGCGTTGAGAACAGGAACATAGAGAAGAGTCAGGGGCATACAGAAGTTAAGGCAAGAGAAGGTTCTGCCTTCGGCCAGAGTGTTGGTGGAGAAGTGGTGAGAAGTTGGATTCAGGATATATTTTGAAGATAAGGCTGTAAGACCTGTTGAGGGGTTTGGATGGAAGTGTGAGGGAGAGAAAAATGATGTTTTAGTTTAAGAATAAATAGAGTCTGTAGGTCCATGGACTAAAATAAAAAAGACATTGGGGAGAAGAGCAGCACTGGGGAGAAAACAGACTTTTCAGTATGGAGAATGTGTATTTGTTATGTATATAGCTTCCTACTTGATGTATCATCTGTTGATATCTCAGAAGCATCTTCAGTTAAACATAGACATAAAAACAGGTGTTCTCTCATCTCACACTAAGACCTTGTCCCTGTCCCAGTGAGTGGTGGCCCATCCATCTGGTTGGACAAGCTGGAAATTTGGGAGTCATCTTTAGCACCTCCCTTTGGCTTACTACCATTACCACTTCATCTCTACTGCTGAAGTAGCTTTGGAATCTGTTCAGTTCTCTCCATCTCCACCACAACCACCCCAGTCCCAGCTACCATTAGCTTCGCCTTGAGTGATGCTATAGGCTCCTAACTGCATTTGCTCTGGTTTTTCTCCAATCCATTGTCCACTATGCAGTCACTTACTTTGAACCCCAAGTTTAAAACCTTTTAAAGACTTTTTGTAAAAATTGCTTATAGGATTAATCAATAATAACAAAGGCCATCGATGAGAAGCCCCTGCTCATATCTCTCGCCTCATCTCTAACCTCACTCCTTTCTGGACATCTCTTAGTTCCTTGAAGGCACCTGTCCCTTTCCCTTCCTGGGCCTTTGCAAATGCTGTTCCTGGAATACTGCCTCTTCTCACCCTACATAACATTATCCTTCAGATTTTAGCTCTAATGGTGCTTCCTCAGAGAAGCCATATGCATCCTCCCTCCAGCTCTTCCATACCTGCTACAACTCGGTTAGGTTTCTCTGTTAGAAGTTTTAAAGAATATTATTTCATGCTTTCCTTCATAGCACTTATCACAGTATATATTTATATATTTGCATAGTTATTAATATCTCTCTTTCCCTGGAAAGTAAATTCTATGAGGCCCATAAGTCACTGTTAGGGTACCATAGTATCCTCAAGGTCTAGAACAGTGCCTAGCACATTAAAAACATTTACTGAACATCTGTTGAGTGAATCAGTGGAAGGGGAGGGAGAGCCTTGCTCAGTATCTGAAATGATTTTTTAGGCCTTCTTAAGGCCTTCTTCTGGTTATGATAGACTGTTTCAAACTTGGTAGCAACTATGCCAGTTCTGTTTTAGACTTCCTTAGTAGTCACAGCTCTACATTTGCTGTTTACTGTAGATGAAATCAGTAATTGATTATTTCTAATTTAGTCTAAAGAATTTGTGGACACAAACTTCAACTGAGAATATTACGTTATTTATTTCAGAGCAAATGCCCAGATGTAAAGGTGCATAGCAGTAAATAATAAGCATTTTAATACATTTGTTTGCATTAGGGATGCCCTTTGCACACCAGAGAAGCATGTAACTTGACCAGTAAAATCTTTTAAATAGCCTCCATTATGCACATGAAGTCTTAGTTCTTTATCAAGGTAGACTATGCCTCCAGGATCCTATCTCAGACTGCATTTCCAGTATCAGCGCTCACCACATCTATTTCTTAAATAAATTATTTTTATTTATTGATTAAATAGAGGAATTGGGGGGGGAGAAACATCAGTTTATTATTCCACTTAGTTATACATTTATTGGTTAATTTTTGCATGTGCTCTCCCAAGGATCAAACCTGCAACCTTAATGTATTGTGATAATGCTCCAACTAACTGAGCTACCCAGCCAGGCCTGCACCACATCTTACATTATCCTTCACATTGCAGCATCACCCAGCTGTTTGTAGCTTCCCAGGTTAGATCAAGTGCCCCTGCTCTGTGCATCTGTAACACTGGGCATACATTGCATGGTAGGTGTCTGTCTGTCTTTCCCAGTGCACTGTGAGCTTTTTAAGGGAAGAAACAATGCCATTTTTTTTTCTACTCATCCTCAGTAGTGCAGAGCCTGGTACAGAGTAGTAATTCAGTCCAGTGCTCTATGAATGAATGAATGAACTTGTAGTCAAACATAGGAATAGGTCTGTCTGGTTACTGAAAGGAGCATACATCCAAGCCTGGCCATTTGATCCGTATCTCCTGGAAGACCCATGTGATAATCAAGAACTTCCTCTGTAATCTAGTCTGTTTGTCTCAGCTCCTCTCCTTTATGTCACTGAGGTTACCTTTGCTCTGGGCTGTGGGACTAAACTTTAGTGAGTTCCTGTTTAAAAAGCAGATCAACCAGGATTACAAACAAGGTAACTGGAGAACAGCAGAACATTCGATGGCGTGCCCTCCAGGACATCTACACTGAGTTTGCTGCTACCCTTCCTGAGGACTCTAGTGGCACAGAGAAAAAGAACTTTGTCACTTTCCTTTATAATACTCACCTACCTGAGTCTGAAGTTGTATATTGACCAATCCATGAATTAAAGTGGTAATTCTGTCACTTAGAGGTCAACTGTTAATATTTTGTAATATTCTACCAGTCTTTTGTCTATGCTTATATGCATTATTTTCCTAAAAGGGGATCAGACCATCCCTCTTTTTTGGTAACATTCTTCTTCTCTTATCTATGTTACTATATATAATTCTTCCATACTTAAACATCATTTTACAAAGACTTCTAAATATATTTTTCATATGTTTGTAGTTTAATTTGTTCTTTTGTTTGTTTTTGTTTTTATTTAGGGGGTAAATAGGATAAGGAAATAGTTTAAAATATTTTAAAAATCAAAGATATTTCATGTGATTTTTCTACTGAGGAGAGAAAAATTTGAGCTGATAGCTACTTGGATACATAATAAAGATAGTATTTAATAGCCTCATTCTATCTCTCTAATCAAAATTATCTGCCCATTTTAAGTCCTTCATTGCATAATATAATCAATTTCTTCCCTTATTATACTAAGACACTGATAACAGCCTTTTTTGAGTTTGTAAGTTTTGCACAAGAAATATACAAGATAACAAAATAAAAAATTTGTTAATTTCAGGAGGCAGTCACTTGAGAAAAAGCTACAGTGTGTACCATTGGCTGTGAGGGAATATAATTAATTGGTAACTTGAACAGAAGACATTTATACAGTTTGATAAATTAGAAAAAAGTGTGAGCTCTACCAAACCTTTTTATTGCCATGTTTATTTTACGTCTGAGGTTCTTCAATTTATTACATTATTCTGATTAAGCCTGAGAGAATGTGAGTGTCAGTCTTCTTTTGATCTGAGTTATAGGTGAATTGGTTTTTTTTTTCTTTTTCTTTTCTTCTTCTTCTTCTTTTTTAGAGAGGCAGGGAAAGAGAGACAGGAACATCAAGCTGCTCCTGTGTGTGCCCTGACCAGGAAATTCAATCCTTCATGCTCTGGGAGAACACTCCAACCAAGCTATCCAGCTAGGGCTTAACTTTTATTAATTTTTAGAGAGACAGAGAGAGGAAGGGAGAGAGAGAGGGAAGGAGAAAGGGAAGCATTTATTTGTTGTTCCATTCAGTTGTATATTTTTTGGTTGTTTCCCATGTGTGTGCCCTGACTAGGAATTGAACCCGCAACCTTGTCATTTTGGGACAATGCTCTTAACAGACTGAGGCAACTGGCTATAGTCTTGAATTGGTTTTCTAAAAGGCACTTCTCCACCCCAAACTAGTGCGGCCTTTGATCAAGAGTTAGGCAGGTCACATTGCCTGGCCTGTGGTGGTGCAGTGGCTAGAGCATCAACCTGGAATACTGTGGTCACAGTTCAAATCCTGGGCTTACCCTGGTCAAAGCACATATGACAAACTAAAGTGAAGCAACTGTGAGTCAATACTTCTTGTTCCTTCCCCCCTCCTCTCTCTGTAAAATCAACAGATAAAATCTTTTTAAAAAGGAGGTAAGCAGATAACAAATAAATTTTGTATTAACTTTTTATGATTATGCTGTGTTTCCTGATTCTTTTTTAGTAAGTCCTCTCACTTAGGCATTATACAAGCTATTTCATTTTTCCAAAAAGTGCCAGGATTTTTAAAAATGCCAATTATAGCTAATTTACTGTATTAATTTAAAAAGGAATATTTGCAGTCATTCTGATGAAAAAAGTACAAGACTGAGCAAATTTATACCTTAATGATCTTGTTGCTTTGAATGGGGACTTTCTAGACTTTAGTTTTTGGCTTGTGCCACCTCTTACAGAGGGTCAAGGAGGGAGTAGTTGGGGGAACTCCCAGAGGGGACATCTTGAATTTTTTTCATTTTCTTTCTTTTTTTATTTTATTTTATTTCTTATATTGAATTTTTACTTTATTTTTTAAGCGAGAGAGAGACGGGGGAGACAGGCAGGGACAGACAGACAGGAAGGGAGAGAGATGAGAAACATCAGCTTGTTGTTGCTGTACTTGTTCATCGATTGCATATTAGTTGTTCATATTAGAAAATATGTGCCTTGACCTGTGGAGCTTCAGCTGAGCCAGTGACCCTTGCTCAAGCTAGCAACCTTAGCTTCAGGCCAGCAATCTTGGGCTTCAAGCCAGCCACCTTGGGCTTCAAGCCAGCAACCTTTGGGCTCAAGCCAGCAACCATGGAATCATATCTGTGATCTCCCACTCAAGATGGTGAGCCCACGCTCAAGCTGGCGACCTCAGGGTTTCGAACCTGGGTCCTTAGCATCCCAGGTCGATGCTCTATTCTCTGCACCACCACCTGGTCAGGATATTATTTATTTATTTACTTGTATTTTTATTAATTTCAATTTATTGTGTTAATATGGATTCAAGTGTCCCACTGAATATAACTCCCTCACCCACTACCCCCATATCCCCCATTACACCCCTTCTGTACCCCTCCCCCTAACTCCCTACCCCCTTTTCTCTGGGATTTGCTGTCCCGTTATCTGTATCTGTGTTATGTATATATAATTTTACTAATCCCTTCACCTTCTCTGATCCCATGTCCTCATCCCCCTTCCCTCTGACAGCTGTCCCTCTGCTCACTGTGACCCAGCCTCTGCCTCTATTTCATTCCTCAGTTCACTTTGTTCATTAGATTTCACATATAAGTGAGATCATATGATATTTGTCTTTCTCTGCCTGGCTTATTTCACTTAGCATAATAATCTCCAGGCCCATCCATGCCATCACAAAAGGTAAGATTTCCTTCTTTTTCACAGCCGTGTAGTATGCCATTGTGTATATATACCACCACTTTTTTTTTTTTTTTTTTCTGAACTGGAAACAGGGAGAGACAGTCAGACAGACTCCTGCATGCGCTCCACCGGGATCCACCCAGCACGCCCACCAGGGGCGAAGCTCTGCCCACCAGGAGGCGATGCTCTGCCCCTCCAGGGCGTCGCTCTGTTGCGACCAGAGCCACTCTAGTGCCTGGGGCAGAGGCCAAGGAGCCATCCCCAGCTTCCGGGCCATCTTTGCTCCAATGGAGGCCTCGGCTGCGGGAGGGAAAGAGAGAGACAGAGAGGAAAGAGAGGAGGAGGGGTGGAGAAGCAGATGGGCGCTTCTCCTGTGTGCCCTGGCCGGGAATCGAACCCGAGACTTCTGCACACCAGGCCGATGCTCTACCACTGAGCCAACCGGCCAGGGCCTATACCACCACTTTCTAATCCACTCGTCCACTGACAGACACTTCGGCTGTTTCCAGATCTTGGCTACTGTAAACAATGCTGCAATAAACATGGGGGTGCATATCTTCTTTTGAATCAGTGGTTTGGTATTCTTAGGATATATTCCTAAAAGTGGGATAGCTGGGTCAAAAGGCAGTTCCATTTATAATTTTTTGAGGGAACTCCATACAGTTTTCCACAGTGGCTGCACCAGTCTGCATTTCCACCAGCAGTGCAGGAGAGTTCCCTTTTCTCCACACCCTCGTCAGCACTTAATTGTGTGTTGATTTGTTAATTGCACCATTCTCTGTGTGAGGTGGTATCTCATTGTGGTTTTAATTTGCATTTCTCTGATGATTAGTGACGTTGAACATTTTTTCATATGCCTATTGGACATCTGTATGTCCTCTTTGGAGAAGTGTCTCTCTATTCAGTTCCTTTGCCCATTTTTAAATTGAATTATTTACCTTCCTGGTGTTGAGTTTTAGAAGTTCTTTACCAATTTTGGTTATTAACCCCTTGTCAGACGTATGGTGAATATGTTCTCCCATTGTGTGGGTTGTCTTTCTATTTTTTTTCATGGTGTCTTTAGCTGTGCAAAAGCTTTTTAGTTGGATATAGTCCCATTTGTTTATTTTGTCCTTTATTTCACTTGCTTGTGGAGATAAATTGGCAAAAATACTGCTATGAGAGATTTCAGAGAGTTTACTGCCTATGTTTTCTTCCAAGATGTTTATGATTTCACAACTTACATTTAAGTCTTTTATTCATTTTGAGTTTATTTTTTTGTATGTACCTGTCCAATTTTCCCAATACCACTGATAAAAGAGACTGTCTTTACTCCACTGTATGCTCTTACCTCCTTTGTCAGATATCAATTGACCATAACGGTGTGGGTTTATTTCTGGGTTCTCTGTTCTGTTCCATTGATCTGTATGCCTGTTCTTATGTCAGTACCAAGCTGTTTTGATTACTATGGCCTTGTAGTATAGCTCAATATCAGGAGGTGTGATACCTCCCACTTTATTCTTCATTTTCAAGATTGCTGAGGCTATTCATGTTCTTTTTTGGTGCCATATAAATTTTTGGAATATTTGTTCTATGTCTTTGAAGTATGCCATTGGTATTTTAATAGAAATTGCATTGAATCTATAGAATTTTTTGGGTAATACAGATATTTTAATGATGTTTATTCTTCCTATCCATGAATACTGTATACGCTTCCACTTGTTTGTATCTTTCTTAATTTCTTTTATCAATGTTTTATAATTTCCTGAGTACAAGTGTTTAACCTCCCTGGTTAAATTTGTTCCTAGGTACTTTTTTGTTGTTGTTGCAATAGTGAAGGGGATTGTTTCCTTAATTTCTCTTTCAGACAGTTCATTGTTGGTGTATAAAAATACCACTGATTTCTGAATATTAATTTTATATCCTGCCACCTTGCTGAATTCATTTATCAGGTCTAAGTTTTTTTTTTGTTTTTTTTTTTAATTTTTTACAGAGACAGAGAGTCAGAGAGAGGGATAGACAGGGACAGTCAGACAGGAACTGAGAGAGATGCGAAGCATCAATCATTAGTTTTTCATTGCGCCTTGCAACACCTTAGTTGTTCATTGATTGCTTTCTCATACATGCCTTGACTGTGGGCCTTCAGCAGACTGAGTAACCCCTTGCTGGAGCCAGCGACCTTGGGTTCAAGCTGGTGGGCACTTGCTCAAACCAGATGAGCCCGCGCTCAAGCTGGCGACCTCAGGGTCTTGAACCTGGGTCCTCTGCATCCCAGTCCAATGCTCTATCCACTGCGCCACCACCTGGTCAGGCAGGTCTAATAATTTTTTGACTGAGACTTTAGGGTTTTCTATATACAGTTTCATGTCATCAGCAAATAATGATAGTTACTTCTTTTCCAATTTGGATGCCATTTATTTCTTCTTCTTCTTTGATTGCTGTGGCTAGGACTTCCAGAACTATGTTGAATAAGGGTAGTCAAAGGGGGCACCCCTGCCTTGTTTCTGATCTTAAGGGGATTGCTTTTAATTTTTGCCCATTGAGTATGATGTTGGTTGTTGGTTTGTCATAGATGGTCTTTCTTATGTTGAGGTATGTCCCTGTATTCTCACTTTGTTGAGAGTTGTTTTTTTTTTTTTTTTTTTTACCATAAATGGATGCTGGATTTTAATAAATGTGTTTGTATCTATTGATATAATCATGTGATTTTTATCCTTCCTTTTGGTTATGTGATGAATCACATTTATTGATTTGCCAATATTGTACCAGTCTTGCCTCTCTGGAATAAATCTTACTTGATCATGATGTATGGCTTTTTTAATATATTGCTGGATCTGGTTTGCTAATATTTTGTTGAGAATTTTAGCATCTATGTTCATCAGAGATATTAATCTATAGTTTTCTTATTTTGTAGTGTCTTTACCTGGTTTTGGAATGAGGATAATGCTTACCTCATAAAAGGAGCTTGGGAGTCTTCCCTCCTCTTGAAGTTTTTGAAATAGCTTGAGAAGGATAAGTGTTAGTTCGTCTTTGAATATTTGGTAAAATTCACCTGTGAAACCACCCGGTCCAGGACTTTTGTTTGTTGGGAGTTTTTTGATAGCTGTTTCCATTTCATTTGTTGTAATATGTCTGTTTAAGTTTTCTGATTCTTCCAGATTGAGTTTTGGAAGATTGTATGTTTATTTTTCATTTTTAATTACAGTTGACATTTATACAATATTATATTAGTTTCAGGTATACAACCCAGTGATTAGACATTATGTAACTTACTGAGTTATCATCCTTATAAGTTTCATACCCATCTGATACCATACATAGTTATTAAAATATTGACTATATTTCATATGCTGTTTTTTACATCCCCATGACTATTCTGTAACAACCAATTTGTGCTTCTTAATCCCTTCACCTTTTTTATTCATCTCCCTAACTCCCTTCCCATCTGGCAAATCACAAAATGTTCTCTGTATTTATGAGTCTGTTTCTTTTCTGTTTGTTCATTTATTTTTTGTTTTTGATTCAATTGTTAATTGATATGTTTATTACCTTTTTATTCATATTTTTATCTTTTATCTTCTTAAAGAAGACCTTTTAACATGTCATGTAATACTGGTTTGGTGGTGAGAAACTCTATTTGCTTTTCCTTCATTTCTAAATTATAGTTTTTCTGGGTAATTTTGGTTGTATGTTCTTGCTTTTCATTACTTTGAATATTTTGGGCCAATTCCTTCTGGCCTGAAAAGTTTATTTTGAGAAATCAGCTCATAGTCTTATAGAAGCTTTCTTGTAGGTAACTGATTTTCTCTTTCTGTTTTGAAGATTCTCTCTTTGTCTTCTTTAACCTTTTCTACTTTCATTATGATGTGACTTGGTGTGGCTTCTTTGAATTTATCTTGTTTGGGACTCTTTGTGCTTCCTTGACTTATATGTTTATTTCCTTCACCAGCTTAAGGAAGTTTTCTGTCATTATTTTTTTAAATAGGTTTTTAATTACTTGCTTTCTCTCTTCTTCTTCTGGCACCCCCATGATGCAAATGTTAATATGCTTGAAGTTGTCCCAGAGGCTCCTTACACTATCTTCATTTTTTTAAATTCTTTTTTCTTTTTGCTCTTTTGCTTGGGTGTTGTTGTTGTTTTTTTTGATTCCTTATATTCCAAATTGCTGATTTGGTTCTTGGCTTCATCTACTATATTGTTGATTTCCTGTAAATTATTCTTCATTTCAGTTAGTTTACCCTTCACTTCTGACTTTTTTATGGTTTCTTTATCCTCACTAAATTTTTTTTAGCATCCTTAGAACCATTGTTTTGAACTCTGTATCTGATAGTTTGCTTGCCTCCATTTTATTTAGTTCCTTTTCTGGAGATTTCTCCTGTTTTTTTATTTGGGACTTGTCTGTCTGTGTCTTTTGGCTGCTTTCCTATATTTGTGTCTATGTATTTAGGTAGAGCTGCTACATCTCCCAGACTTGGTAGGGTGACCTTGTATAATAGGTGTCCTGTAGGGTACAGTGGCACAGCCTCCCTAGTCACCTAAGCTGGACACTCCAGGTGTGCCCCTATGTGAGCTGTGTGCACTATGCTGTTGTAGGTAAGCTCTGATTGCAGTTGGCATCACTGGGAGGTATTGACCCCCAGGCTGATCAGCTATGAGGAGGATCGTCTGCGACTTCAGTGGAGGAGCTGCTATGCAGGAGTCAACACTACAGAGCAGCACTTGGCTTCAGTAGGGCTTTGGTTCTCACCAAGTCTGCCCTGCTAGGGCTACCTGGCACAATTTACAGAGTGATATGCAGATGGCTGATACTTGTGCTGGGTGTGGAAGCACCCAGGAGAGGTCAAGCAATGAACCAAAGCTTGCTGCTACAAATGCTATTCTGGGGGCCACTTAGCAAGAGGTACAGGATATACAGAGATGAGATGCTGCTTGTTTGAGAGATTTTAGGAAAGTCTGAAGCATGAGGCAAGAGAGGCCACTTGTATGGAAGAGTCACTGGAAACTGCTTGGGTGGGCCCACAAGTTGGGTGGGGCAGGATCTTAAGGAGTCAGTGTGAACCAGGTGGATGGAGACTCAGATACGCTGTCTGTGGGGAGGGAGGTCTTCAAAATAATGGCCTCTGCCAGTACTTTTAACTATCAGAAAGCTGCCCCTTCAGTTCTTGCCCTGATGGCTGACAATCCAGTTTCTCTCCCTATTTCCCTGGTTCCTTTCAAGCTGCTACCCCAGTGCTGGAATTCACAGGGAGTGAGTCCAAGTAAGTCCTGTGTGGGCCCTATAAGGGGAGCTGCCTGGGACTCCCACAGCTCTTTGACTCATTCAGCCGCAATCCCCATTGGCCAAAAGTTATAGGGTCTTCTCTTCTTGGCACTGGAGACCTGGTGTGGGGCTGGGACCCCTTGCTCTTTGAGGGGACCTCTGCAGTCACAATATCACTCCAGATTTTAAACTGTCACATGTGGGTATGGGACTAGCCCTTTTCATGTCTTTACCCCTCCTACCAATCTCAATGTGGCTTCTTTATAGCCCTAGTTGTAGACTTCCATTCAGCCAGATTTCAGGAAATTCCATATGATAGCTGTACTGTAGTTTAGTTGTGATTTTGATGTGATTGTGGAAAGATTCAGTACTGTGTTTATCTACGTTGCCATCTTGACTGGAAGTCTTCTTGGATGTTACCTGGTTTCTTCGTGTCTTAGCCCTTGAGAACCAACTTGTTTGAGGATGTGAAACTTGTGAATGTCTCTAAGAGACTTCTCACCTTTAGTCACTGTCTTCCCAGTGCCTGGCATATGGTAGTGAGGTGGTAAATGTTTGCCAAATAAATAATTGAAATAAGAATGAATTATTTTAAAACTTCGTTTTAAAAAATGAGATCACAACTTGAGCCAAGTCATGCCTCTGGTTGAAGGCTATTTATAGCTCTTAAGTGGTATCCTTTTGGCATGGTCCAGGAGGGGTGACTGTCACTATACTTGATGTTATCCATAATTATATGTCCATAATGCTTAAAAGAACAGATGAGTTGAAGTAGGTGTGACTTGTTGTCTGGGTCTTGATTTGGCAGCAGAAGCTCTTTCAGAATGAGTGGCCTGTCTTTAGTCTAGAATGAAAGGTAGTCTGCTATAGATGCATATCATACCAGCATATTCTAAGTGGATTTATTGCTGGCGTCACTGTTTGTTGTGAATGATTTGCTTCTAATATCAATGACTTAAGATCTCACCTAGGCAGTTAAATGCTAGGCCGTTACATTTTTAAGCTTTTACATTTTTACTTCATGGTCATTTGGAAAAATAAGCGAGATGTATAGCATCTTAATTTTTATGAGTTTTAAGTTAAATTAGAAGAAGAAAAATTGCTAAGATTAATTCATACATTGAAAATTTTTATTCTTAAAATTTTTACAATTAGGAAGCTGTTCTGCAGTGTGGAAATGGAAATTTATGTAACATCATCATGTCACTCTGTGTCCTAGAATTCAGCTTTTCTGGAAAGGCATTACAGCAAAGAAAAATTAAGGAAAGTACTTACATTTACTGAGAATTTTTGTTACTTAATTTTTATAGCCACCAAGGTATTAGTACCAAAAGTAGAAAATGTCAGCAAGGGAGAAAAAAGAATGGTGGAAAGTTAAGAGGAGAAGGAAAGGAGTAAAATTAATTTTGTAGGAAATATTGAACATGCTAAAATAAGATGGTTTTTTAAGGACCATACAGCACTGCTAAAGTTTCAAGAGGATTTTCCTTCCGTTGTTTTCTCCAAATTTATTTTTTTTCATTGTAAAAATTATTGGATAATGTATATTTACAACCCTGTGATACTGTACCATTGGTCTCTGAGTTTTTCTTTCTCCCATTATCATTATGTATTTTTTTTATGTTCCCAAATTCTTCTACTTTGATTTCTTAACAAAAAGCAAATGTGATTTTTTTGATATAAATAATAGCTAAGAGTTGGCTGAGCTGTTACTATATATTGGGCACTTTACTATTTGATTTTATTCAATCTTCATGACATTTCTGTGGAAGATGTGACAGTAGTTATCATCTCAGTTTTTTGCATGAGGAAAGTGAGGCTCAGGTTAAGTGTCTTGGCCAAGGTCACCCAAGTTGCAGGTGGTCCATCTGGGATTTGGACCAACTTTGTCTACCTACTGAGTCTGAGCACTTTGCCTTCTCTCTGGGTAAGGCTTTTTATTTGTTTATTTGTTTGTTTATAGTCTGATATCATTATAGTTTTTATATGATTTAACATTAAGAGTAATCAATTTTATTGAAATTATTTCACTTGTCATATTGTATGTTAATGGACCCAAACATCTCATCCAAAACTTTATTCTGTTTCCCAAGCATCTTTATCTGGATATTTTTTCAACATCTCAAATTCTTCATCGCAACACGCTTAATTGACTCTTCCCATCCCAAACATATAATAATGAAGGATTAATGACTATATTCATACATATTTCATTTTTATGTCTGTTAGTAGTTTCTTCTGTAATTATTAAGTGGAATAGGTTCTGCTCCTGTGGCTCAGGGGACTTTGGGTGATCATTCATTCCCAGCCTTGAGTTCTAGAGCTTGCCCTTTATAGGCGGCGGCACTTCAAGATCTACGAGATCAGACAGTGGATTGGCAGATTACCGCTTTATTCCAATGCCTGAAGTGGTCTCTTGCTGGCCCAGATAAGGTACATGGTAAAATATATGTTGACTGACTGATTGCCACTCTTTTATTGTCTGCTGGTCAACATATAGTGGTAGCAATAGCAGTCTCTTGCTTTCAAATGAAACTGCAAATTTCCATGTCTGACCCTGACTCTTCCTTAACTCAGCAGTGACCCAATTCCTCCAGCAGAATTCTCGTTTATTCCCTTCACATGTTCCTCTTTATTCTTAGGTCACAGTCTGTCTAAAGTTCAGAATGAGAGCCTTTCTATTCTCTTCCATTTCTACAAAGTCTAAAATCTTACTGTCCAACAAGATTCATATAAAATATTATGTCCGTCATAAACTCATTCCCAATCTACTCAGACAGGCAGTTGCTCTCTCCTGTTCCCCCCAAACACTGCAACATTGGGAACACCATAATATGCTCCGTGTTTCTTATCTTCTAGAACTGGGGGACAATTTGAGAACTGATGGGTTAAATGTGACTAATCAGTTTACTGATTTCCTTACTGTTCATTTATTCCAGAATTTCTCAGAGCTGATGATCATTTCATATGCTAGAATGCATTGTGAAGCTTCAAGTGAGGAGCACTACTCTATGTATTTCAAGTACCTACCCAGGATATGCTGCTGCGGGACAAATAAATGTGGTGGCAGTGGTGCTGGCGTTTAGGTTTTCTTTCCCTTTTCCTTTTGGGAAGTGGTGCTGTAGTCAAATAGTGCATCATTGTCAAATACCAAACTTCACCTTCTTCTGGATGAGTGCACTGGAAAGTGTAGCATGCTCTGCCTAAAAGGCACTCTGGGATACATGTTGCTAATGGGAGTATAAAATGGTACAAGCACTTGGGAAAATAGTTTGACAGCTTCTTATAAAGTTAAACGTATACCTGCTATATGATCCAGCAATTTCTCTCCTGTGCATTTAACCATAAGAAAACATATATCCTCAAAAGACTTGAACAAGAGTTTTTATAGAAGCCTGGTTCATAATAGCAAAAGAATGAATATAACGAATATAAAATGTCAACAGGTGACTGGATAAATTTTGGTATATCCATACCACTGTGTCCTGCTGAGGGGGAAGGGTGGGGACTACTTGTACACACAACAAGGATGAATCTTAAAACCATGAAAATATCTTAAGTCTTGGGTGGTGGTTACATGGGTGCATACAGTTGTCAAACCTCTTTGAATTGAATGTCTGAATTCTGTGCGTTTTATTGTAGATGAATTATCTCTGGGAGAATCAGGCCAGCTCAACAGTTAAGAGCCTGTGATTTGGAGCCAGATTTAATCGCCTGGCAGCAAATCCTGGCTCTCCCCACTCATTGCCTCTGGGACCTTTGGTGAACGGCCTGTGTCTGCTTCAGTTTCCTTATCTGTCAAATACGTCTGAAATTAGAATTTATCTTATAAGGATGTTATAAGGATTAAATAAGTTAGATTATTTACTAGTGCTCTTTGAGTGCTTGTTAAATAAAAATTTAAAAATAAAGCACCCTAATCTTCACAATACCCCCACGCTTCTCATCCCTAGCAGCACTTGAGAATCACCTGGGAAGATTTCTAAAAATAACAATATCTGGATTCTGTTCTGGGGATTCAATATAATTGGTCTGGGGTGGGATCTGGGCATTACAGTTTCTTTCTAAAGCTCCCCTGGTGATTCTGATATGTAGCTAAGGTTAAAAACCTCAGCAATCTTAGTTTTTTTTTAAACTATATTTTGATGAAAAATGCTATGCATTATAATGATATTCTCAATTTTCCATAATAATGGCACAGTTTGACAAGGGGAACTCGATTTGTTTCATTTCCAATAGCATTGAAAACCTTTCCAGAGAAAACAGAAAGGGTCAATCTAATAATTATTGAATGTTCACTTTATTGTATTTCCAAGGAGAAACAACAGAAAATTGTAATGTTCAAGGGGGACCCCTGAGAACACCTCCTTTTGTGTTCAAATAATTTTTCTCTTTCTCAATGAAATAGAAGTTTTTTATTTATTGATTGATTTTAGAGAGAGAAGAAGGGAGAGAGAGAGACAGAAGCATCAGTCTCTTCCTGCGTATGCCCTGACTGGGGATCACACTGTCAACCTCTGCAGATTAGGATGACCCATTTACCCAACCAAGCTATCCAGCCTGTGAAAATATGTATCTAAATTGCTTAAGGAGAAAAGGCACCACTCAAAGTTGAGATGATAAGCATAGAAACTTTAGAATACCCTAAATGCAAATCATAAGGCTCTTGGCCTTTCTATTCAAAGCTCTCTAAATACTAGATGTCACTTTTCTCTTTTAGTTGTGAATGCAGGCAGTGCTCAAAGAACGAGAGTCTCTGATTAATATCAGGAAATGCATCACATCAACTTTTTTAAATGTCTCTTGAAGAAAAATCAAAGTACCTCATTTTGGTTGGAAGTGATAAAGTGAATTGTTTGTAGTTGTATTAATGGAAAAGATAATCATGGGGTAAGGAGGGAAAAATGCAAGTGTCAAGAGTGTCACTAAAAGCCACATATGGCACAGACTAACAGACAAGCAGTTTCTAATAATATTGTCATGCTATGTTTTTACATTTGATGGTGAATATAGCCAGAGTTTTTGTACAAGTGTCCAATTTGTTTCTTTTTCTATAGCTATTTTTTATTAGGTTCACATGCCTCTTACTGATAAGCAGTTGCTAGCGGGCTGGTTTATGATTCTGATTGTGTATGTATAGCCAGCGCACCTCCACCCTCCCCCGTCATTGGTTTTTAGGCGGAAAAGAATCCATTCATGTAGAGGAAATCTCTTCCAGCTATTGCAGTGTGTTTCTTCATCAATAACGAGATGATGTTGGTAGTTTTTTTTATTTTTGTAAAAGTTTTTGGCAGATGATTCACATTTGCACTGTGTCTGGCTTGACTCAGAAAGTCATCGTGAATGGGCAAGAAGTGATAGACAGCAGGAGAGTGATACACTTGAAATGAGACCAGTGGTCCTTCCCTGATCCCCTCATTTCGTAACTGCTCTAGGCCTCGATTTCTTCATCTTTAAAATGAATTAAAATGGCTTTAATTTTGAGCAAAAGAAGGCAAATGCTAAAGAACCTTCAGTGAGTTGGACAAATCAGTTTGCTTAAAATTTTTTCCCTCACAATTTACTGTTGACACTTCTGTTTGATGGCGTTTCTGTTCTGCAGTTAAAACTGTCTTCATTCCTTCCTTTAATAAACACTTATGGAATGCCCCCTCCTACATATAGACAAAGTGCTATGGTCATTCCCTGAACAAGACATATCAGTTGAGTGGTTTTCTACTTGAATCAGTGGAATTATTCATTCATTTGTTCAGCAGATATTATTGTGCCTAAAATGCACAGCACCTGATGCCAGGCACTACAGGTCAGAAGAATGGAGATCATACTTTTATTAGAGAGGACCCAAGGTTAAGGAATAGTTTACAAAGTAAATCACTGACTATAAATATAAGTAATTTGGGCATATATGAGAAGGCATGCAAGGAAAAAGTCAGTATTGCCATTTGAAATACCTTTATGCAAAATGTCAAGCTTAAGGCAGAGAAGTTGTGTCCAAAGCCCTTAGAAATACTGTCCTTTTGCCTTAAGGTAACTCATCAGGGTAGAAATTTTAACCTGAAAAGATAGGGAAGAGATTTTTCTTACTCAATGTCAGTTAATTATTGCTGTCATGGAAACTGTGCTTGGCAAGGCCTGTAAATGCTTGGAGAGCCCATCTATTGTAGTGCTCAGCTGTCATCTCTCTGCCCCAGAGCCCTGAGTCATGCAGTAAACCTAGGCCTCAGCTCCTCAGCCCTGCGCCCATACTGACTGCTGCTTTTGAGTCGGTTCCATTGACTTGGCCTCCCAAGGCCATTCCACCTGCTGGGGGTGGCCTCCTGACTCCACTCAACCTGTTTTAAGAAGCCCAGCAGGGATCCCACCACTTTGATTAAGTCCTTGCAATGTGTACTGGCCCCTGGAGCCCTTCCTTCCTCTGAACTCATAGAACTCTTTACTGTGTCATTTTTTATATGTTCATAACCCACCTTGCAACAATTCTTATATTTTTGTCTTATTATTTCAAGCTTATGTTGCCCTTTAGTGCTCTATAATCTGTGATTCTTTGAAGGTCTGAAGCATAGACCCTCCGTGTGCTCACTAAATACTTGTAGGCTGGCCAATTCCTGGATCCCTTGCAGATACGAACTGCAATAACTTAGCTAACAAGGGTAGAAGGGAATTTGAGCCACTGCACATCCTTTTCCTCCTGGACTTTCAGATTGTTTTACCTATTTTAATGCATTTCCTGAAGAGGATCCAATAACATCCTCTAGCATTTTTAACTTATCACCTCATCCCCACTTTTTCCCAATAACTATTTTAATCTAAATTCCTTGTGTTTCAGTTTAGACTTGTTTGCTCTTGCTTAATTAGTGAAGATGGAGAATAGAAGGTCAAAAAGATGGTGAGGCCAGGTGCTTTGTCACTGGGGATTGTCATTGGGACAAAAGTCTTTAATTCCTACAGGCCCTCTCCGCAGTATCCGTGGGTCTTTACCCACCTGTGAACACCACGCCTGCCGGGGTGCCTTTGTTTTGTACACCACTCAGTCACCAGGGGCCGGCACACAGTCTGGTGCATGGTCGATGATCAGTAACCAATTATTTCTTAAATAAAAAGAAGCCCATAAACGCCTACGGAATGTTTGAGCAATGGATCTAAGAATCTTACTTTCTAAAATTATATGTATCCTGCTTAATTCAGTGTCATATCTTTATAACAGAGGAATAGCTTAATTATTACTATAAAGGAAATTGCTAAACATCAGGGATATTACACAATACTTTCTGGTCTAAAAACAACATTTACTCATAAAAAAGCAGTGTATCTTATTGCCAGAAAGTTTAATAAGCTTTCTTGTAAGTCTTGGTCCAACATACACACCCCAAAGTAAGAGAGCGCACCTGAAAAGTTAGTGTACATGTTTTGGAATGTTGTTTTATTAAATCTTTTTTCTTAATCCCCCAAAGAAAAAGAACAGTTTATTTAAACTTTTTTTTGTGAGTGCTCTACCAAGTATCTTTTGAGATCCTGTAGCTATTTGGGGTTGGAAAGAAGCCTGAGCATCCCAATCCTCTGAGTATAAATTTGAGTTTGAAAAGACAGGAAAGGCCCTGGCTGGTTGGCTCAGCAGTAGAGCGTCAGCCCAGCAGATGGAAGTCCTGGGTTCAATTCCCGGCCAGGGCACACAGGAGAAGCTCCCATCTGCTTCTCCACCCTTCCCCCTCTCCTTTCTCTCTCTTCCCGCAGCCAAGGCTCCATTGGAGCAAAGTTGGCTCGGGCACTGAGGATGGCTCCATGGCCTCTGCCTCAGGTGCTAGAATGGTTGCAATAGAAAAACACCCCAGATGGGCAGAGCATCACCCCCTGGTGGGCATGCAGGGGGGGGGGGGTCCCGGTCAGATGCATGCAGGAGTCTGTTTCTCTGCCTCCCTGCTTCTCACTTCAGAAAAATACAAAAAAAGACAGAAAAATTTATACCAAAAAAGACATTTCTCTCATATGTAAACACACATAAATAGAAAAAAGAAAAAATAGTGGAATATATATTGAAATATTAATAATAATTTCATTTAATATTATATGTAATACTTAACAATTTTAATGGTTATCTCATGCTGAAACAAGGAGTGATTTTTATATTATATTTCTGAAAATTTCCCCCTGAACATGTAAACTAGCAGAATTTTAAAAAATATTTTTAAAAAAGAAGCTGCCTGCCTAACAAGGCAGGGTGCAGTGGATAGAGTATCAGCCTGGGATACTGAGGACCCAGGTTCAAAACCCCAAGGTTGCTGGCTTGAGCCCAAAGTCACTGGCTTAAGTAAGGGGTCACTGGATCGGCTGGAGCTCCTCCCCCCCAGTCAAGACACATATGAGAAAGTAATCCAAGAACAACTAAGGCCCTGCAATGAAGAATTGATGCTTGTCTTCTCTCTCCCTTCCTATCTGTGTCCCTATCTGTCTCAAAAAAAAAAAAAAGTATGTCCAACAGTGTGCAGTGAGTAACAAATGAGATGGTTAGGGAAGGGATCTTTGTGTGGGGGAATGAACTCACTTGGGCTTGGGCAGCTGGAATACACAAAAGAATTGGGACCCAGGTCTTGAAGAGTAGGTAATACCACAATAAAGATGGTTTCTTCAACTTATATGTTAACTTTTATAGCAGACTGATTGTCTCCTCACTACATATTTTTCCTTTTTTGTTGGAAGAGTCCTAGTTTTGTTCGGTTATGATGGTTCCTTTCCAGTTGTCAGGGATTGATTCAAGATTGGACATGTGACCCAGTTTGAGTCAGCGAGATGGTGAAGAGAGGTGTGCTCAGGTACTTCTGGGGAAGTTTTTTAGACACTGACAGAGAAGATCCTTTGTTGCCTGTGTACTTTGTTTGGCCTGATATGGCACTTGGAGCTGCTGGGTAGAGGAACCTCTCATAATTACAAGAGGAGCCACACTCAGGATAGTAGAACCAGGGTCATCAACGCCATTATTCAGCTGTCATGCTTTGGGTGAATTATTTCCTTCTTCTCTACTGATAGGTATATAATTTAACTAATTTCCTTATTGTTTAAAGGCAGTTTGAATTGTGCTGAAAGCATCCTCACTGACAACAGTTTTATAATTTGCTAACCTGTTCATATCCTGTATTGATTTTAATTTGAACTCTGTGAAATTATTAAGACAGGGTTCTCCAGAGAAAGAACCAATAGGGTGTGTGTGTGTGTGTGTGTGTGTGTGCGCGCGCGCGTGTGTGTGTCTGTGTGTATAGAGATTGATTGATTGGTTGATTGAGACTGACTTAAGGAATTGGATCGCATAATCAGAGGCTTGACAAGTCCAAAATCTGTAGGGAAGCTAGCGGCAGGCTCAGGAGACAGTTGCAGTTTGTGTCCAAAGGCAGTCTGACAGCACAATTCCTCCTTACTTGGCGGAGGTCAGTCTTTGTTTCATTAAGGCCTCAGCTGATTGGCCAGCTACGATACTCAGTTTTATTCAGACTCTGCTGATTTAAATGTCCATCTCATCCAAAAGAACACCTCACAAAAACATCCAGAATGGTGTTTAACCAAGTATTTGGGTACTGTGGCCTAGCCAAGTTCACACAAAATTAATCATAATTATTCCCATATACTGATGATGATACTTAAGTTAAGTAGATACAACTTGCCTAGGAGTTCAGCTCCAGGTGTACTAACTTAAATTTTTCTACCTTCTTTGTGCTCTTTTAAGTGGAAAAGCACCTTCATGCAAATGATGAGATATGGTGCTTCTATATCAGTGGGTCCGTCCTGAACTGAATGCCTGCTCAAGCAATATTCTAGGGGCCAGGGATCCAAAGTGGAGGAGGCGGAGGAAAGACAATATAGAGTGAGAATGTGCTCGGTGTTGGGCTCATCAAGTCTCTTATTGGCTTTAGTGGATGATACCCATTGATGGTTGGGTCAGAAAGTTAAGTAGGGACTAGATTGTGGAGACCTAAGAATTTCATACTGAAGAGTTCATTCATATATAAGTGAGAAAAGCTGTGATGTTGATGACACCATCCCAAGGTCCAGAATCATTTAGACCAAAAAAAAGGGGGGGATCTTTAAAAATACTTTCACTGCCTGAACAGGCAGTGGTGCAGTGGACAGAGCATTGGCCTGGGATGCTGAGGACTCAGGTTCGAGACCCTGAGGTTGCCAGTTTGAGCTCAGGGTCACCGACTTGAGCGTGGGATTACAGACATGACTCCATGGTCACTGACTGGCTTGAAGCCCAAGGTCACTGGCTTGAGCAAGGGGTCACTGGCTCAGCTGGAGCCCCCCTGTCAAGGCACATATGAGAAAGCAATCAGTGGACAACTAAGGTGCCACAAGTATGAGTTGATGCTTCTCATCTCTTTCCCTTCCTGTCTGTCTGTCCCTTTCTCTCTCTAGCTAAAAATAAAAAAATAAGTCCTTTCATCTTGGTGACAATTTCTAAATTGTTTCATATAATTTATGTATAATCTACCCTACAACTTGAAATAAAGGAAATCCAGACACCATTAAGAATGTTTCTTTGGCCCTGGCTGGTTGGCTCAGCGGTAGAGCGTCAGCCTAGCGTGCGGAGGACCCGGATTCTATTCCCGGCCAGGGCACATAGGAGAAGCGCCCATTTGCTTCTCCACTCCCCCCTTCCTCTCTGTCTCTCTCTTCCCCTCCCGCAGCCAAGGCTCCATTGGAGCAAAGATGGCCTGGGCGCTGGGGATGGCTCTGTGGCCTCTGCCCCAGGCGCTAGAGTGGCTCTGGTCGCAACATGGCGATGCCCAGGATGGGCAGAGCATCGCCCCCTGGTGGGCAGAGCATCGCCCCATGGTGGGCGTGCCGGGTGGATCCTGGTCGGGCGCATGTGGGAGTCTGTCTGACTGTCTCTCCCTGTTTCCAGCTTCAGAAAAGTGCAAAAAAAAAAAAAAAGAATGTTTCTTTGTAGTGTGGATAACATAGCATTATTCACACCTCAAAAGAAATTTATCATTATTTTCTGAATCACGTAGTGCAAATCAAACTTGTCTTTGACATCTGGACCCCATCTCATAGATTAATTAAAGTAGGGATGCTGAATTTGGATAGTTTGATGTCCTATTCAAATATTGATCTCCCTTAGGACGAAGACAGGCAAGTCCTGACATTTTGATTTCTCTGTATAACCTTTAGCTTGAGAACAATGAACAGCCTTTGTACCTTCTTAATAAGATGTGTAGTGTGTTCTGTTAACACCCGGGAGCCTGCCTAAAACTGTTCTTTCTCAGTAATAACTAATAAAACAAATGCACTCTGAGAGGAAAACCAAAGCGCTTTCTTTTCCTATATTGTTTTCACCCACGTCAGCAGCCTTTGCTTTTCCCAGTATCAAGCCCACCTCGATACCGGGAAACAGCACACTGGTCCTAGAAGCGCCATGGGGACAGTTAGCCTGACTCTCCAGTGACCTTCCCACACAGCAGCAGGCAGCCCTGGCTTACCAGGTCAGCCAAAGAGTAAGTTGAGTGTTTTGCACATTACCACACCACACATGTGGACTGGTCTCCAGAGAGGGTCGAATGCTTTCTACTGAGATAAGTGCACTGGGAAAACGGAAAGTTGGCTGAGTGGCCCAAGTAGACCGCTTCTTAAAGGAACCAGAACAGTGGAGATTCACAGGGATTAGAGGTGGATGCTGCAGGGTCTCATAGAAGGTGGCCTGTCTTTTAACAAGTGTCTGGATGCCTAAGTCTGGCTTGGTGCCTTCTCTGCTTCTATATTTAAATGCTTACATTTTAGTCAGTTCACATTTCACTTCTGCTCGAGCCACATAAATTATGTAGGGACCTTTAAGAGCCCTTGCAGATGGGGATGAGCAGGTGCTACACCGGTTTGGGGAAGAATCTTCCAGGCTTAAAATGGGGTTACACTCACCTGTCACCTGTCACAGCTGAGCCATAGTGTGCTCTTAGGTCCTGGTTTCTTCTGTGCCAAAGCTGGAAAGTATTAAACGCAACCTCAACCCCATCCTCATGAGAAATTGAGTAGAAATGAATGCTTGCTTGCTTTATTCCTCTTTTTTTTTCCTTTCTGGGTAATAAAATAAAAACAATGCCTTGGGCATTTGAACAGCTATAAGATGATGTTAATTATAATGCTATTTGTGAAGGTATGAAATAAAACAAAACAATGATTTTTTCACATTGGCACATTTTGCTGCTGTTGGGGAAATTCCTACAGAAGTGTATCCCATTTTCCCCAGCTTGAAATGTCTTTAACTTGAATGAAGATGTCCCTTCAAGGCATAAGGTTTGCGAGTGTACTTCTCAATTTAATCTGAGCAAAATGCCATGTTTTTAAAATGTAAAAATCTGAACTGAGTTTCCAATTAAATCTACTCAGTAGGAACCATGTTCTAAAAGAATATGTTTGGGAGAGCCAGTCCCAAGACTGATCACAGACTCTCGACATGCCCTTGTGGAGTAGAGCAGTAATACTTGACCTCCCTCCTCTCGAGTTCCGGTGAGAATACATGAACACATGCCTGTGAAATACAGCACGTTCCTTGGAAGGGCAGTTGTTAGTATGAGATATTTGTGAAATGCTCTTTTAGTTCCAGAAAGGACTTAAGGGGGTTTGCAAGAATCTGTAAGTACAAGACAACAAAGATTAAATGGGGACCTACAGGAAAGGAAGAAATAAGAAGGCATAGAAGGAGCTAGAAGGGAGTTCAGAAAACGTACCCCATATTGCCTGGAATGCTAAACACTTCACAGCAACCTTGAAGTGGAAAACATGTTTTTCAGAAGAATAATTATTCATTGGGTTAAGATAGCATTTTCTCTCCAGGGTGTGCATAGTTAGAGAAGCTCCAATTATGTTAATTGCCCGGCATTATGGCCCTGGGAAGGGAGCTGAATGGCTCTACACTTGTATCTCCTCTCTATTAAAATGGAGAGATTGAACTCAAAGATCTGTTTAGGCCCGCAACTCTCAGTCCAATGAGTGTGCTCTCCTTCCTCCTAATCATTTTTTTTTCCTAGAAAGTGTAACTGTTTCCCCCTCCCCCTTTTTATTCCTACAAACTGTCCTTCCACCTTCCTCTCCGAGACTCGTTTCTGCTGGTGCCCAACCAGATATTTTGTCAACTTGTCTTTCTCTGACAGCTGCTTATCTACTTTTTCTACTTTAAAAAAATAGAAAAGCTGAGCCACAGAGCTAGGGCCCTGGTGTGGTGTGCTCTGGGAGGAAGGGGAGGGGGGGAGCGCTGTCTGGAATTGAGGTCTGTCAGGAAACAGGAGGCAGTTTTTGCACTTCCTTCACTTGCAGGATGGTCGAGTATTCCGCTTGGAAGCGTGGCTTTTGTTTAAAATATAGGCCACAAGGAGCACTGTCTCCGGTAGTGCAGCTGAATGGCTAATTGTTCTTAGTTGTATTCTTCTGTGCTCAGCCGAGCACTAACTACAGTATCAGCTTAAAAACAGTGTTTAGAGAAATTGTTTGTGCCTCCGTTTGTTTCTTACATTCCAGTGTTTTCATCCTTAGAGGCCACATGCCCTGAAGCATCACCGTGAAGGCTCACAAGGGCACCTGCTTTCCACGCCCTGTGGCAGCCCCTATGAATTATGCACAGTTGACATATGGAGCATGGAGGCTGCCTAAGGAAGCAGCTAAACCCATTATCAGTTCTACAGTTGTGCCCTACCTTCCAGTGACCTGATAAGGGGCAGCTTTCCCCGAGATGGGGGTTGTGATTATTTCTTCCAGGTATTCTCTAGAGATTGTCAGAGAGGCTTAAGTAATGGGTTCTGAATGGTAGTGACACTTTGCTATCACTTAGTGTTGCAGGTCTATGAAAGATAAGTCCACTGTGATAAATATGGTATTGGGGTAGAGTTAATGCCTGATAAATACACATTAAATTACTCAGCTTTCTTTCCCACAAACACTTTCCACCTACTGTTCACACTATTGCAGTTTGGTACACCTGCCAAAATTAACTGAAATCTCTTGTCCTTCTGTATGGATAAAAAAAGGAATGGCTATTAGCTCTTGTCACCATGCCCAAACATGAAGTAATTATTCTTTTTTTTTTTTTTTTTTAATAAATTTTTATTAATGTTAATGGGATGACATTAATATTTCAGGGTACATATATTCAAAGAAAACATGTCTAGGTTATCTTGTCATTAAATTATGTTGCATACCCCTCACCCAGAGTCAGATTGTCCTCCGTCACCCTCTATCTAGTTTTCTCTGTGCCCCTCCCCCTCCCCCTAACTCTCTCCCTCCCTCCCTCCTGCGTCCTCCCTCCCCCCAACCCTGGTAACCACCACTCTCTTGTCCATGTCTCTTAGTCTCGTTTTTATATTCCACCAATGTATGGAATCATGTAGTTCTTGTTTTTTTCTGATTTACTTATTTCACTCCGTATGATGTTATCAAGATCCCACCATTTTGCTGTAAATGATCTGATGTCATCATTTCTTATGGCTGAGTAGTATTCCATAGTGTATATGTGCCACATCTTCTTTATCCAGTCTTCTATTGAAGGGCTTTTTGGTTGTTTCCATGTCTTGGCCACTGTGAACAGTGCTGCAATGAACATAGGGCTACATGTGTCTTTACGTATCAATGATTCTGAGGTTTTGGGGTATATACCCAGTAGAGGGATTGCTGGGTCATAAGGTAGTTCTATTTGCAGTTTTTTGAGGAACCACCATACTTTCCTCCATAATGGTTGTACTACTTTACATTCCCACCAACAGTGTATGAGGGTTCCTTTTTCTCCGCAGCCTCTCCAACACTTGCTATTACCCGTCTTGTTGATAATAGCTAATCTAACAGGGGTGAGGTGGTATCTCATTGTAGTTTTGATTTGCATTTCTCTAATAACTAATGAAGCTGAGCATCTTTTCATATATCTGTTGGCCATTTGTATTTCTTCCTGGGAGAAGTGTCTGTTCATGTCCTCTGCCCATTTTTTTATTGGATTGTTTGTTTGTTTGTTGTTGAGTTTTATGAGTTCTTTGTAAATTTTGGATATTAGGCCCTTATCTGAGCTATTGTTTGAAAATATCAGTTCCCATTTAGTTGGCTGTCTGTTTATTTTGGTATCGGTTTCTCTTGCTGAGCAAAAACTTTTTATTCTGATGTAGTCCCATTCATTTATCTTTGCCTTCACTTCTCTTGCCATTGGAGTCAAGTTCATAAAATGTTCTTTAAAACCCAGGTCCATGAGTTTAGTACCTATGTCTTCTTCTATGTACTTTATTGTTTCAGATCTTATATTTAGGTCTTTGATCCATTTTGAATTAATTTTAGTACACGGGGACAGGCTGTAGTCGAGTTTCATTCTTTTGCATGTGGCTTTCCAGTTTTCCCAGCACCATTTGTTGAAGAGGCTTTCTTTTCTCCATTTTGCGTTGTTGGCCCCCTTATCAAAGATTATTTGACCATATATATGTGGTTTTATTTCTGGGCTTTCTATTCTGTTCCATTGGTCTGAGTGTCTATTTTTCCGCCAGTACCATACAGTTTTGATTATTGTGGCCCTATAATATAGTTTAAAGTCAGGTATTGTAATGCCCCCAGCTTCATTCTTTTTCCTTAGGATTGCTTTAGCTATTCGGGGTTTTTTATAGTTCCATATAAACCTTAGGATTTTTTGTTCCATTTCTTTAAAAAATGTCATAGGAATTTTGATGGGAATTGCATTAAATTTATATATTACTTTGGGTAATATGGCCATTTTAATTATATTTATTCTTCCTATCCAAGAACAAGGAATATTTTTCCATGTCATTGTGTCTTTTTCTATTTCTCTTAGCAATGTCTTGTAGTTTTCGTTATATAGGTCCTTTACATTCTTTGTTATGTTTATTCCTAGGTATTTTATTTTTTTTGTTGCAATCGTGAAGGGAATTATTTTTTTGAGTTCGTTTTCTAATATTTCATTGTTGGCATATAGAAAGGCTATGGACTTTTGTATGTTGATTTTGTATCCTGCGACCTTACTGTATTGGTTTATTGTTTCTAGTAATTTTTTTGTGGAGTCCTTTGGGTTTTCGATGTATAGGATCATATCATCAGCAAAAAGTGATACCTTTACTTCTTCTTTTCCGATATGGATGCCTTTTATTTCTTTGTCTTGTCTGATTGCTCTGGCCAGAACTTCTAGCACCACGTTAAATAAGAGTGGAGAGTGTGGACAACCCTGTCTTGTTCCTGATTTAAGGTGGAAAGTCCTCAGTTTTACGCCATTTAATATGATGTTGGCTGATGGTTTATCATATATGGCCTTTATCATGTTGAGATATTTTCCTTCTATACCCATTTTGTTGAGAGTCTTAAACATAAAATTGTGTTGTATTTTATCGAAAGCCTTTTCTGCGTCTATTGATAAGATCATGTGGTTTTTGTTCTTTGTTTTGTTGATATGGTGTATTACGTTAACCGTTTTACGTATGTTGAACCATCCTTGAGATTCTGGGATGAATCCCACTTGATCATGATGTATTATTTTTTTAATATATTGTTGTATTCGATTTGCCAGTATTTTGTTTAGTATTTTAGCATCTGTATTCATTAGAGATATTGGTCTGTAGTTTTCTTTCTTTGTGCCATCCTTGCCTGGTTTTGGTATGAGGGTTATGTTGGCCTCATAAAATGTGTTTGGAAGTATTGCTTCTTCTTCAATTTTTTGGAAGACTTTGAGTAGAATAGGAACCAAGTCTTCTTTGAATGTTTGATAGAATTCACTAGTATAACCGTCTGGGCCTGGACTTTTATTTTTGGGGAGGTTTTTAATAGTTTTTTCTATTTCCTCCCTGCTGATTGGTCTGTTTAGGTTTTCTGCTTCTTCATGACTCAATTTAGGAAGGTTGTATTGTTCTAGGAATTTATCCATTTCTTCTAGATTGTTGTATTTGGTGGCATATAGTTTTTCATAGTATTCTACAATAATTCTTTGTATATCTATGATGTCTGTGCTGATTTCTCCTCTTTCATTTTGGATTTTATTTATTTGAGTCCTGTGTCTTTTTTCCTTGGTGAGTCTTGCCAAGGGTTTGTCGATTTTGTTGATCTTTTCAAAGAACCAGCTCCTTGTTTTATTGATTTTTTCTATAGTCTTTCTGTTCTCTATTTCGTTTATTTCTGCTCTGATTTTTATTATCTCCTTTCTTCGACTGGTTTTGGGTTGTCTTTGTTCTTTTTTTTCTAGCTCCTTAAGGTGTGAAGTTAAGTGGTTTACTTCGGCTCTCTCTTGTTTGTTCATATAGGCCTGAAGTGATATGAACTTTCCTCTTATTACTGCTTTTGCTGCATCCCAGAGATTCTGATATGTCGTACTGTCATTTTCATTTGTCTGTATATATCTTTTGATCTCTGCACTTATTTCTTCTTTGACCCATTCATTTTTTAGAAGTATATTGTTTAGTTTCCATAATTTTGTGGGTTTTTCCTCCTCTTTTTTACAGTTGAATTCTAGTTTCAAGGCTTTATGATCAGAAAATATGCTTGGTACAATTTCAATTTTTCTAAATTTGCTGATATTGTCTTTGTGGCCCAACATATGGTCAATTCTTGAGAATGTTCCATGTACACTAGAGAAAAATATATACTCTGTTGCTTTGGGATGAAGTGTCCTGTAGATGTCTATCATATCCAGGTGTTGTAGTATTTCGTTTAAGGCCACTATATCTTTATTGATTCTCTGTTTGGATGACCGATCTAGAGCCGTCAGCGGTGTATTGAGGTCTCCAAGTATGATTGTATTTTTGTCAGTTTTTGTTTTAAGGTCAATAAGTAGCTGTCTTATATATTTTGGTGCTCCTTGGTTTGGTGCATATATATTAAGGATTGTTATGTCTTCTTGATTCAGTGTCCCCTTAATCATTATGAAATGACCATTTTTGTCTCTGAGTACTTTTTTTGTCTTATAGTCAGCATTATCAGATATGAGTATTGCTACACCTGCTTTTTTTTGGGTGTTGTTTGCTTGGAGTATTGTTTTCCAGCCTTTCACTTTGAATTTGTTTTTATCCTTGTTGCTTAGATGAGTTTCTTGTAGGCAGCACACAGTTGGATTTTCTTTTTTAATCCATTCTGCTACTCTGTGTCTTTTTATTGGTAAGTTTAATCCATTTACATTTAGTGTAATTATTGACACTTGTGGGTTCCCTGTTGCCATTTTATAAATTGCTTTCTGTTAGTTTTGTATCTTGTTTGATTCTTCTCTTTTGTTTTTCTATCATTTGTTTTTGTTTGTTTGTATTCCATACTTCTTTCTTCTGTTGCTACCTTTTTTAAGTCAAGTGTTTTTGTGGTGGTTTTTTCAAGGGTGGTTACCATTAAGTAATGAAAAGGGTACCTACCATATTCATTGTAGTACCCTTTCTTATGAGTATTTCTGCGCTTCATCGTCCTTTGCTACTGTTAATCTTCATCCTTTCTCCCCCTTTTTTTCTTTTGTTGTCACAGTTTAAGTTTGGTTTTATTGTTTTCTTGGTGGAGCTGTTACTTGTGGTTTTGTTTTCTTTTGTTCTTTGAATCTGGTTGGAAAACCCCCTTTAGTATTTCCTGGAGTGGGGGCTTTCTGATGATAAATTCTCTCATCTTTTCTGTATTTGTGAATATTTTTATATCTCCTTCGTACTTGAAGGATAGCTTTGATGGGTATAGTATTCTTGGCTGAAAGTTTCTCTCTTTCAGGGCTTTGAATATTGGGGTCCACTCTCTTCTAGCTTGTAGAGTTTCTGCTGAGAAGTCTGATGATAATCTAATAGGTCTTCCTTTATATGTTGTATTCTTCTTTTCCCTGGCTGCCTTGAGAATTTTTTCTTTGTCATTGTTTTGTGTCATCTTCATTATGATGTGCCTTGGAGTGGGTTTGTTGGGGTTAAGAAAACTCGGTGTTCTGTTTGCTTCTTGAATTTGAGGCTTTAGTTCTTTCCACAGGCTTGGGAAGTTCTCGTCTATTATTTGTTTGAGTATATTCTCCATTCCATTTTCTTTCTCTTCTCCCTCTGATATACCTATTATTCTTATGTTATTCTTTCTGATGGAGTCAGACAATTCCTGTAGGGCTTTCTCGTTTTTTATTATTTTTGAGTCTCTTTCTTCTTCTCTCTGTTGTGCCTCAAGTTGCTTGTCTTCTATTTCACTAATCCTATCTTCTATCTGGGCTGTTCTATTAGCTAAGCTTGTTATCTCGTTTTTCAGTTCGTGAATTGAGTTTTTCATTTCTGTTTGATTTGTTTTTATAGTTTCAATTTCCTTGGTAATATATTCTTTGTGATCATTGAGTTGTTTTCTGATTTCCCTAAATTGCCTTTCTGTGTTTTCTTGTATATCTCTGAGTATTTTTAAGATTTCTATTTTAAATTCTCTGTCATTTGGCTCCAAGGCTTCCAGTATGTTAAATCTTTTCTCCATAGATCTTTCCACATCTATTTGTGTTACCTCTCTATCTTTTGTATCCATAATATTCGATTTCCTTTTTCTTATTGGCATCTGAAGGTGGTCTTGTTGATATTGTTAATTAGAATTAATAAAGAATAAAAAGGGGGAAAAAAAAGAAAAAAGAAAAACACTCCACACTCAAAAAAAGTAATGATTTATTATTTTCCCCTTTTTCCTTTCTTCTCCTCCCCTCCTCTCACCTCTTTAGGTAAATATTGTGATGACCTGTGAATTATATTATGCTAAATGGAACAAAAACTGCCTATAACAGAGGGCCTGATTTGGGGTGAAGCGTTCAAGGGGCAAAAAAGGGAGTAGGGACCTACTAAATGCAAAAAAAAAAAAAAAAAAAAAAAAAAAAAAGGAGGATATCTTAGACAAGCATAAAATGATTTTCTTGTAAGTGATGGTCGACTAAGAGATATAGTGAGAGGGATAAGAGGGAAACTGAAAAAAGGAGAGAAAAAATAATATTTAAAGAAGAAAAAAATAAAAATAATAAGTAAAAATCTGTTGTATTAAGTGGAGTGAAGACTAAATACAATGGAGACTTTGGGTTGGGAGGAATGCTAGTGAGTTAAAAAGCAATGTAAAAAGTACCCAAAATGCCACAAAAACAAACAAACAATGGAAAACCAAAAACAAAAGCAGAAAATAAAAGAAAAAAAAAAAGAACAAACAACAAAAACAAAAAAAAACTTGAGTCCCAAATTAAATAATTTGTTCGTGATTGAGGATTAAATGAGAGGAAAAGTAAAAGGAGAAAAGAAGGAACGAATAGAAAGGAAAAAATAAGAAAAAGAGAGAAACGAAGGAAGAAAAAAAGGAAAGGGGAAAAAAACAAAAAAGAACAAAAAGAAATCAAAAGGGGAGAGAGTGAGAGTTAAGGGTTTTGGAGTGTAACCCTAAGGGAGAGTAAGGATGAAGAAAAGAAATAAAATGTAACACTCATGGGTAGTGTAGTTCAAGAAAAGGGTAGCATAAGATGGGCAGAGAATAAAAGGACCGAGATGGAGGAAATACAAATAAAGGCAATAAGAAAGAAGAGAGAAACAACAACAACAAAGAATTAGTGGAACAAGTTATAAAGTCTGTGGATTTTTCTTGATATTGAGAGGTTAACTTCTTCCTTTTTCTTTTCTCTCCCTCTTCCTGGTCGGTGACTCTGTACCCCAGGTTCTGCCCCTGTGTCACGCTTAGGTAGGGATTTGCAGTTGATGGGATTCTATGGCAATGTCATATAATTGGCTTTAGTCTCGCTGTTAGTCAAGGCTTGTTGGCGTTTGTAGAGTCCAACAATGAGAGAGAGTTTGCTTTCCTGGAGTTTCTCCCCTAGTCTCCCCTTTCTGAAATAGCAGCCTGGTGATCCAGCTATGAGGCTGCCACTGCTTCTGTCTGGGGAGTAAGAGGCTCAAAGAGCTGGGAAATCCGCACTCTATCCTCACTCAGCCCAAGGCTCTGGGTAAGGCTCTGGCAGTCAGAGCCTCCAGTGTAATCAGGTGGGGCTGGGAGTCAATTGTTGTCAAGGTGACTGTTCAGCGCCTACCATTCAGTTGGACCACTCAACCCAGGCTTTCCACACTTTGTAGCCTGTTTTGGCTGGAAAGAAGATGCACTATTCGCTGCTTGCTATATAGATCTTAATATCTGCCAAGTCCCTCTTGTTAGGTATATCCCTGAATATGGAGGCTCTGTCAATCAGATATTGCCCCCGCCCCTTTAGCGAAAGGCACTGAAAAATATTATGCCTCTTGTCTTGGATCACTGAACTGGGAGAGATCTTATCAATTAGAGCCCCGTGGGTGCGTAGATTTCGTGGGTTAAGCTAATTTCAGTGATTGGATCCGCAGCTGTGCTCCAGAGAGTATTTCAGGCTGCCTACGCGCCCCTCGCCCAACGCTTGATTGTTAGCTCGAATGGCTGGGTGAGGTGCCCCGTCCATGGAGAGAATCTCTTGACTAGGAAAGACAGGTTTGGCGCCCCTCCCAGACTATGGCACGGGGCTCGCGGCTTCTCAGAGCACGCTGGTGGTTGCCGGCACTCCCGGGGACGCGGCTCGGGGCGCGCACGGCTTCTCAGAGCACGCCGGTGGTTGTCCGTCGGCACGGACGTGGCGGCTCGGGGCGTGCGCGCGCGCTCGGCTTCTCAGAGCATGCCCGTGGTTGCCGGCACAGACGTGGGGGCTCAGGGCGCGCGCGCGGCTTCTCAGAGCACGCGGGTGGTTGCCGGCACTCCCGGGACGCGGGGGCTCGCCGCGCGCGGCTTCTCAGAGCACGCCGGTGGTTGCCGGCACGGACGTGGGGGCTCAGGGCGCGCGCGCGGCTTCTCAGAGCACGCCGGTGGTTGCCGGCACTCCCTGGGACGCGGCGGCTCGCCGCGCGCGGCTTCTCAGAGCAAGCCGGTGGTTGCCGGCACGGACGTGGGGGCTCAGAGCACGCCGGTGGTTGCCGGCACTCCCCGGGACGCGGCGGCTCGGGGCGCGTGCGGCTTCTCAGAGCACGCCGGTGGTTGCCGGCACTCCCCGGGACGCGGCTGGGGGGGGCGCGGCTTCCCAGAGCACTCCGGTGGTTGCCGGCACGGATGTGGCCGCTCGGGGCGGGCGCGTGGCTTCTCAGAGCACGCCGGTGGTTGCCGGCACTTCCCGGGACGCGGCTGGGGGGGGGGGGCGCGGCCTCTCAGAGCACGCCCCGGGACTCAGCGGCTCGGGGCGCGCGCGGCTTCTCAGAACGCCGTTGGGGGGGCGCATGGCCTCTCAGAGCACGCCGGCGGTTGTGGGCACTCCCCGGGACGCGGCAAGTGGGGGGGGCGTGCGGCTTCTCAGAGCACGCTGGTGGTTGCCGGCACTCTCCGGGACGCGGCGCGGGCAGCTGCACGCGTGGGTTGACTCACCACAGGCGTATTCCCTCCTCAGCAACAGTCCTTTTGCTTTCAGTGTGTGTGTGGAACTCTAGGATGCTCCGAAGATAAATTTTTCTGTTTCTAGTTGACAAATTTGTTGAGATTTTGGGGAGATCTGTCGGACGCGCTGCTCACGGCGCCATCTTCGTGACGTCACTCCGAAGTAATTATTCTTTTTAGACTGGAGACCTAGATATACGGCTTTTGTGGTTAAAAAAAATGTTAGTCAAGACTTTTGGATTTGACTGTCAGCTCAACTAGTAACTATGTTGAAAATGTCTGTGCTGATCTGTAGCTAATACAAAAGCTAAATACATAAGGAGTGGAACTCATGGTTTTCTCTAAAATTGTAAGTGGGATTTTATTTCAGAATTTTACCTAGATTTCATCAAATCTGGCCCTTAACAGTAAAATGTGTGAACAGTCTTTGAAAAATTCTCAATGTGGTCCAGTTTTTTCATAAAGATTTACAGCCCTTCCTCCCAACATACCAGTTTAACAACAAAAAAGCAAGAGTTGATTCCTTTGAGTGGGAAGGTCTTTGTAGCATATTAGTTTTTTCCCCCCAATGTCTTAAATTTTTTTGGAAATAATTGGAACACTATTTCTTAAAGTATTGATACCAGTGAGCCTAGATTCCATTGAATGGAATGACCTCACCTGGTTGTGATTTTTGAGCATCTTTGTCTATTTTTCTTAGAAATGTTACCTTTCTCCCCCCACCCCATTGATTTGCGGGAGATAAAGAGGGAAAGGAAGAAAGGAGAGAGAAAGATAGAGAAAGAGAAGCATCAACTCATTGTTCCCACTAGTTGTGCATTCATTGGTTACTTCTCATATGTGTTTTGACCGAGTATTGAACCTATGACCTTGGCACACAGGGACGCCACTCTAACCACTGAGTCACCTGGCCAAAGCTCTGGGAGTGTTATGTTATTTTTTCTTATTATGTTATCTTTTTTGTTGGCACTTCTTGACTCTTTTATTGCCTTCATTAGGTTTGTAAATCAGATCTGAGTGTATGTAAAATAAGAGTAAGTGTATGTTAAAAGGGGGGAACTTCTTTGAATAAAGAATATGAAACCCTGTACCTCTATAACCACTCCATCAATTCTGCAAGTCTCTCCCTCTTTCAGCTCCCTTTATTTGCACTCAAGAAAAAAATTGAAGGTGGCTTTTTTTTTTTCATTTTTAGAGAGGAGGGAGAGAGAGAGTGAGAGAGAAAGAGCGAGAGCAGCGGGGAGGAGCAGGAAGCATCAACTCCCATATGTGCCTTGACCAGGCAAGCCTAGGGTTTCAAACCAGTGACCTCAGCATTCCAGGTCGACACTTTATCCATTGCGCCACCACAGATCAGGCTGAAGGTGGCTTTTTAAAAAAATTCTTTATTTCAATATAATAACCAAATAATTCTACCAGTCCTCAAGACTTATCATTTACACTATGAGAAGAACACCTATTGTAGTTTTTTAATTAAGTAGAAAGAACATGCTTGAAAATACAGGAGGTCCTCAGGTTACGACAGTCTCAACATATGACATTTCAAGTTTATGATGCTCACTCCCATAAAAACTTAAAAAAACTGAGACATGAGTGTTTCGGCTTACGCTGTTAGCATCATACTAACAGACTAGCCTAGAACAATTCTTTAAGCAGGTAGAGAGGCCTGCTGCAGATCCTGTACTCTCTATATCAGCTGTTTCTTGAGATGAAACACCTGTAGTGCGGGTAGAATCATGTCCAGTGTCTCCTGCATGTTCCTTAGACAATCCTGATTCACCTGTCCCAGTATCTCCAACACCTTCTGCAGGTTCTCCTGCCTCTCCAGCTCCCTCCCCCCAATAGGTCACTCTGTCCCACCTTGCAATTCCCTTTCCAGTGTGCAAGCTGACCACAGGAATAAAGGTAAGGAATTCTTTTTACACTCATTTTTTTGTCACTTTTTCTGTTACCACAGTACAGTGTACAGTACAGTATGTTTATGTCCTGTTCCTTTTTCTGTGGCTTAGTTGTGTTTTTATGTTCTAGATTATAATTTTACAACTGTGTTAGGATAGGTAAGTTACTTAGGCTAGGGTGTGTTTCGACTTACACCAAAATTTGGGTTACTTCACTGTAGTAGGAACAGAACTGTGTCATAACCCGAGGACCTCCTGTAACTGCATAATATGACTTACATATAGATTTTCTACACAATTAAATTAATGACATAGATGTCTAAATAAATATATAATTGTGAGTTAAAATTTTATTACCTTTTATTCCAAGCCATCTCAAATTATTTGGAAGACTTGGTAATAGTTTGTTAGGTAAGACGACATTCTTTATTCTTGTTCACGTCTTCAAATTTCTGGTCAGATGCTGTTTTAGTGCAGTGGAGCCATGGCGATTTTGCTGGTTGGCTCGATTGGGTTGCATCTTGAGAAGAAGAGTTTCTCTCACTTTGCGATGAGTGTCCAGTTTCTCGCTGGCTGCCTTAGCAAACATCTTAATGAACCATTGTTAGCATCACTGAAACTTGCCACTGAGCATTATTAGTTTGCTTTGCCCTTGATTTTTTCTTCTCAGCCTGTATTCCTTCCTCTCCTCTGAACTGCCCTACACTGCCTTGCATCTGTTTCTTCTTCTGGTGCCCTCGCTCAGCATGTACTCTTCCTTTATCCATCCATTCGTCATTGTCTAGCACGATGCCCTACATATAAAAGGGTTCAGATAGGTAGGTAGGTAGGTAGGTAGATATATAGATTTTTTTAAATGAATGGATGCATCCAAAATTATTTTAGCTAGCTTCCAATAAAAGTATTAAAAAAAGAAAAAGAGCCCTTCAAAGTAACTGAAAGAATTATAGGTATCAGAAAATCTAGGCTAAGTCTAGTCACTACAAATGAGTCTCAAATTTAACTTTGTTTCTTTTTAAAAATTTTTAATTGATTCTTTGAGAGAGAGAGAGAGAGAAAGAGAATACTGATTTGTTGTTTTGCTTATTTATATATTCATTCGTTGATTCTTGTACATACCCAGAACGAAGATTGAACCCACAACCTTGCCATATCAGGATGCTGCTCTGTCTGAGCTACCCAGCCAGGCCTAACTGTTTTTGTTGAGGATTTCAAAAAGGGAAGCAAATGAGTTATGCATCACTCATAGTTTGGTGGAAGTAAGCATGCCAAAGCAGCAGGAGAAACATTTCTTAGCACGTATTTCTGTATATATGGTTATTCATTAATCAAAATATGAGTCTTAGTAATTTTACAGTAAGCTGCAAAAATTTTTTTTCAGTTAAAAAAAAAATGTAGTGAAACCCTGGCCAGGTAGCTCAGTTGGGTAAAGTATTGTCCCTACACACCAAGGTTACAGATTTGATCTCCAGTTAGGGCACATACTAGAATCAACCATTTAGTACACAAATAAGTGGATCAACAAGTTGATATCTCTCTCTCTCTCTCTCTCTCTCTCTCTTACTCTCCCACTCTCCCTCTCTCCCTCTCTCCCTTCTTCTCTATCTGAAATCAATAAATAAGTTATTCAAAATGTATTGAGCATCTAATATGTGCAAGACATTATGCCAGGAGCTGATTATGCAAAGGTAAATAAAAAATGCTTGCTCTCTACCATCGAAGAAAAGTCTTATTATATCCTGTGAAGTGAGTCAATAGTAATAATAATTAGCATTCATTGAGCCATTAGCTATGTGTCAGGCTCCTAAGTGTATACGAGTATTAGCATGTTAATTCTTGTAACATCCTATTTGTACTATTATTTGTCTATTTTACAGTTGAAGAAACTGGGACAAAGAGAGAGTAAATAACTTGTCCAAGAGTCAATAGCCTGTAAGTGATAAGAGCCAGTATTTGAACCCAAGTAAGGCTGACTGGCTCCCGAGCCTGCATTTTTTTTTTAGATTTATTTATTTATTTTAGAGAAGAGAGAGGAAGGGAGGGAGAGAAGGGGGAAGGAACAGGGAGCATCAACTCCCATATGTGCCTTGACCTGGCAAGCCCAGGGTTTTGAACCGGCGACCTCAGTGTTCCAGGTCCACTGCACCACCACAGGTGAGACCCAAGCCAACATTTTTAAACAACTATTCTGTATGGCTTCTTTAGGGAATAAGAAAAATAAGAGAAACAGATTTGTAGGGGCTGGGAGTCTGTAGAGATGACTGGTTTGGAATATGTTGAACTTGAGTTGTCTGAAAGTATCAAAACTATAGATGCCTATGGAGCTGTGCAGCTGTGCAGAGAGGTCTGGGCCAGCATTCAGGTGATTTGTAGATGCCAACAGCACGTGACTGATATATTAAGCCATAAGGAGAAAACCTATGAATGTAGGAGAGGAATACATTTTTAAAATTTTGCAGGAAAAAAAAAGGACCAAGAACATAAATTATTAAAGATATCTCTACTGTAATATAAAGATACATAACCCTCTGGCAATCGAATATGTGTATATAAACATGTTAGGTGCTGGGATTATGTTCCTTAATCAACGGGAATGGGTGGTAAGCCCTTTTTTCCTTTTGTAATCGCCGACCGTGTTTGAGACACATGTCACCTTAGGTCTCATGGCTCTTTTCAAGAAGGTGCTCTTATCCCCATTTTACAGTTGAGGAGACTGAGTCCCAGAAAGTTAAGTAGTGTGCCAGGGCTGCACAGCTATCAGTGGCAGAGCTCGGGTTTTAAAAGCCAGAGCTTTGTGACTTCGCTGTCCCCTGTCCCCCTGCTGCATAGACTTGCATCACAGGGACCAGTGTGGCTGTGAAAGCGGACTCAGCTTTCCTCACAGCATGAGACTAGACTAGACATACAGTTGACATGCCTTAGTTGCCTCTGATAGTGCATGGAAGCAATAACCCAATCCGAAAAGATTTTTAGGGCACGGGTTACTAGTGTCCCATCACTCATCACATGAAAGAACCCTAGAACAGCTGTAGTAGAGGAAGATTTGCTTTGGAGCAGGTGCTTGCGGGGTGAGTGAGCAACACCGTACCCCAGCTTCTCCTGCCCTCAGTGAGTGCTGTCCCACCCAGGCAGTGATCCCCCTTTTCTCGGTAGGCTGCCTCTTGTCCTCCCTGACTGTTCAGTGCCGTGCATGGGCCACTCACTGATCCACTTCTCAGTTGCTTGGGCAGAATGATGACTTCCTGGCATAGCCCTCAGGAAGCGCCCTCCCACCCCAGCCCCAGGAAACAAAACAAACAGAGCTCTTCCTATTCCCCTATTTTGACATCCTCTTTCTGCCACCCTCCCCCAAGAAAGACAGCAGAAATTTGGATTCAGCACTTTTACTTTTAACTCTTTATTGCCATTATTATTAATGGATGATTCTTCTTGTGGTACAAATGCCTCTCTCTCCTCCTTTCCCCTTGTCGTCATTTCCAAGGTTCAGCTATTTCCTACTAGCCATCTTCTCCCCAGTACTTGACTGCTCTACACCTCAGCTGACTCAGCTTATGGAGCCAGCAGATCCCAAGTGTCATTATTCTCATTATCTCTCTAGAGATGTCTGAATGTTGTAGGACACTGTCACTGTGTAGTATGCACACTCTTAGTTTTCTTAGCTTTATTGTTATAGTTTGTCAGTTATAATGACGATCGTTTAGTCTTTTTATTGAAAATGGTGCTTTCTGTAATGCTTTTCCTTTTCTCTTTAAAAATTTTCCTTTCGCCCGGGTTCGATTCCCGGCCAGGGCACATAGGAGAAGCGCCCATTTGCTTCTCCACCCCCCCCTCTCCTTCCTCTCTGTCTCTCTCTTCCCCTCCCGCAGCCAAGGCTCCATTGGAGCAAAGATGGCCCAGGCGCTGGGGATGGCTCCTTGGCCTCAGCCCCAGGCGCTAGATTGGCTCTGGTCGCGGCAGAGCGCCGCCCTGGAGGGGCAGAGCATTGCCCCCTGGTGGGCAGAGCGTCGCCCCTGGTGGGCATGCCCGGTGGATCCCGGTCGGGTGCATGCGGGAGTCTGTCTGACTGTCTCTCCCTGTTTCCAGCTTCAGAAAAAAAAAATTCCTTTCGCCTGACCTGTGGTAGTACAGTGGTTAGAGAGCATCAGCCTGGACTGCTAAGGTTGCCAGTTCAAAGCCCTGGGCTTGCCCAGTCAAGGCACATATGAAAAGCAACAACTATGAGTTGATACTTCCCGCTCCTCCTCCCTATATGCTCCTCTCTCTCTCTTTCAGATCAATAAATAAAATCTTTCAAAAATATTTCTTTTTCTTTCAATCTCGAACCCTTCTATATGCTCTCACCCATATGTCAGCATTCTCTAGGACGCTGCTCTGGGGAGTGGTCTCAAGACCAGCTCCCTGGGGAGCAGGTGGAGCTTTGTGTGCAGGTAGTTGATCGGATAGTGCTTTGGGAATGGCAGTTCAGAAGCTTGACTGATCCCGCGGGGAACCCTGGAGCTGGGAAATCTCTAGGGAGGGGCCTGAATCTTGGATGAGGTGGCTCCCTTCAACCAAGGACAGTGGCGGGGGAGGAAATCAGCTGTGAACCATCCACAGCCAACTCCTGGCAGCTGGAGGAGTGAGCACTTCGGCCAGACTCACAGCCTCCTCCGCAATAGCCTTTCTGTCTGATCACTGCACCCTCATCTCGTCAGGGCTCTGAAGTCATCCTGGCAACACAAGGTAGCTTTTTAACTAAAAATACCTCCTGCCTTCTTTTGCCCTAAACTGCATTATGACTGGAGGTGTTTTGCAATGAACAATAAAAACAATGCAGCATACGGTAATAATGGGGAATATCTCATTTTCATTTTCTCCTTGATATTACCATTGTCACCATCCCAATTTTGGCCAATTACCTATATTTGGATTCATGGAATGGCTTATTTTAAAAAAAAAAAAAAATTACGGTTTTATTAATATCTAATTGACATGCAATAAATTGCACATATTTAAAATGTACAATTTGATGAGTTCTGTCAGTTACGTATGAAATTATGACAGTGAACATTTTTGTCACCGGTGCCCCTACATTTTGTCATGCTCCATTGTAAGTCTTCCTTTGGACCCTCCCAGCCCCACACTGATCTGCTTTCTGTCACTAAATTGGTTTGAATGCTATAGTTTTAGGTAAATGGGATCATGTAGAGTCTTTTTTTTTTTTTTTTTTTTTTTGAGGGAAGTGTTCTTTTTTCTCTTAGTATAATTATTTTGAGATTCATTCATGCTGTTGTATCATTACTTTCTTTTTCTTTCTTTCTTTCTTTCTTTTTTTTTTTTTTTTTGTATTTTTCCGAAGTTGGAAACGGGGAGGCAGTCAGACAGACTCCCGCATGCACCCAACCGGGATCCACCCGGCATGCCCACCAGGGGGCGATGCTCTGCCGCAGTCAGAGCCATTCTAACGCCTGAGGCAGAGGCCACAGAACCATCCTCAGCGCCCGGGCCATCTTTGCTCCAGTGGAGCCTTGGCTGCGGGAGGGGAAGACAGAGACAGAGAAGAAGGAGAGGCGGAGGGGTGGAGAAGCAGATGGGCACTTCTCCTGTGTGCCCTGGCTGGGAATCAAACCCGGGATTCCTGCACGCCAGGCCTACGCTCTACCACTGAGCCAACCGGCCAGGGCCTCATTACTTTTTTTTTATTGTTGAGTACTATTCCATTGTTTTCCCATTGACCTAGATGATGGGCATTTAATTGTTTCCACTTTTGACTACTATAGATAAAGATGCTATGAACATTTGTGTATATGTTATTATGTGGACAACAACTTTCACTTGTCTTGGGTGCTTAGGAATGAATAACTGGTTCACATGATAGGTCTATGTTTAACTTCATTAGAAACTGCCAAACTATTTTCCAGAATGACGGTACCATTCTTAGCAGTAGTTCAGTCTTACCAGTAGTTCACAAGTGTCACATTTGCTCTGTGTCATCACCAACACTTGGTATTGCAGGCCTTTTACATTGTAGCCAGTCTGGTAAATGAGTAGTGGTATTTAATTGCAGTTTTAATTTGCATTAGGGTCACTAAAATTTTTCTCTTCTGTTTTCTTGTAAAAGTTGTATGTTTTTAGCTCTCAGATTTAGATCTTGGGCCCGTTTTGAGTTAATTTGGTTTATGGTGTTAGTTCAGGGCTTAAGTTTTTCCCCATATGTATATACTTGTTGTTCCAGCAATATTTGTTGAAAAGATTTTCCATTACCCATTGAATGGTTTTCAAAAACGAATTAATTATATGTGTATGAGTCTATTTGTGTGTCTATATGCTGATACCATACTTCAGGTTACTATAGCTATATAATAAGTCCTAAAATGAGCAACTACCATTCAAACTTTTTTTTCAGAATTGTTTTGGCTATTTTAGGTCCTTCATATTTCCTTATTAATGTGGACTAGCAGTAAGAGTGGCAGGAGTTTCTAATCTTAGGGAATATAGTCTTTTACCATTAAGTATATAGTATTAGCTATAGGTTTTTCATAGATGCCCATTATCAAGATGAGGAAATTTTCTTCTGTTCCTAGTTTGCTGCGATTTTTATTCTATCTATCTATCTATCTATCTATCTATCTATCTATCTATCTAATTGACAGATAGGAAAAGAGAGAGATAAGAAGTGTCAACTCAGAGTTGCAGCACTCTCATTGGTCACTGATGGCTTTCTCATATGAGCCTTGACCAGGGAGCTCCAGCTGAGCCAGTGACCCCTTGCTCAAGCCAGTGACCTTGGGCTGAAGTCAGAGACCCTGGGGTCATGTCGATGAGCCTACACTCAAGCCAGTGACCTCAGGGTTTCAAACCTGGCCCTTCAGCATTCCGGGCTAATGTTCTATCCACTGTGCCACTGCCTGGGCAGGCTGCTGCAAGTTTTATAATGAATGGATTTGAATTGTGTCAAATTATTTTTTATGCATCTATGAAGATGTCATGTGGTTTCTTTTACTTTATTCTGTAGCTATCACCTTAGCAGTATGGCAAATCATTTCAACTGAAAGAAGACCTGGATACCATTTTCTCCTTTAGTTACCATTGTCACCATCCTAATTCTGGCTAATCGCCTCTAATTTGGAAGAATGGACTAGCTTCTTAACTGTTCTTCTCTCCCCAACTTTCTCTTCCTGTCATGAACTGAGAAAAATTTTCCTAAGGAACACCTCTCATCATAGTGTCAGTTCTCATAATGAAAACTACCACTGGCTCCTCATCACCCTCATAATAAGGTTTATCTGCTCCACAGGGAGGTCGTTGTCTCTCACAGTCTGTCTCTCCCTATGGGGGTAGTTCATTCCTACCCTTCTTGATCCAGTCTAAATACATATGTTCACTTCCCGTATCTGTGTTCTTATACCTTAGGACACTCATCACACATTGTTTTATCTTTTTCTATGTCTATTTCTGTTTCATATTTTCCACAAGAGTGTGGCCAGTGAATATACAAGCTGTGTTGGATTGATTTTTGTACACTCATAGTGCCTCCCTAATGTAGTGCCTTGTATATGGCCGGCATCTTGTATATGTTTATCTAATGAGTAAATGAACATAACTTATGTCATTTCCACAAATACATCTTTAATACCAACTAAGAGACTATATCTTTGGTACAAATGGACAATATTTTTTTACTTCCACTTCTGTAAGTACTCTGTCATTCTATGATCGTCAGTGCTTTTTGCCATTGGTGTTTAGGAAACCTAGAGTCTTGGATCAAATGTTTTTGTTTTAAAGAATATAACATATTTTAGAAATATGATGGATCATGTATATGAAATTTCATGACTTTGAAACAGTTTTACAGTTTGTAAAGTACTCATAGTTACTGACAATTTACTTTTCTGATCACTACCAGAGTAATGCAATTATTCTTTTTTTTGGGGGGGGGTAGGAATGCAAACCAACACACACAAAAATAATTTTCTTCACTCTGATACTGAGTGAACCTAATAGCTCTTGTTTTGAATTTCATAATTCTAGAAAGGTTAAACTTGAAAATGTATCTCCGAACAATGGAGCTTCTGTTTTCCACCAAAAGGCAGTGATTGTGTTGAGCATTTTAACTGGTTATCAGACCTCAGGCTGCCGGTTTGAAGAGTGAACTTTGTCAATAGGACTTGGCTCTTAACCCTGTTTTGCAGCTGGCTAGAATGTGAATAAACTTCCTATGAAAGAGACATATCTTCTCAAAAAAAGAAAGGAATAAAGCCCTCAACCTACTAACCTTTATCTCTTCTGTCTGCCTGCCCTGGGCCTCTACTTACCTTTTTAAAAAGTACCTTCAGGTCTCAGAGAGATATGATGATGTTCTCAAAAACTCAGAAAAGAACTAAACAGCTATTTCTCCCTTGTAATCCCCATCCTGAAAGATTTATTCTTTGTAAAACCCTGTATTAAGAGTGTAGTTTTCTTTCCAACTTTTCCCTCTTCAAGGAATTATACAAATACTACAAGCCTTTGTGCTTTGTGAGAACTCAGCTATTTCTTCTTTTATTTTTATTAGGTTCCATCTTTGTATCCTTGCATGAGAATGGCTTTAATGTACAGTACATGCTTCCTCCGGTGGCCCGTGTCTCCAGCCCATGACAGGCTTTTGGTCCACTCTCACAGCAGTACCTTGGAACAGCATCCCTTTAAATCCCTCCATGTCCTTCCTTCACACCAAGCTTCGCCGTTTTACAAAGACTTTGAGTTGTCAGATGAGTTTGTGATAAAAGCTGCACAAACCTTCAATTCCATAGAATTATTTGACATTCTATATATGTTACAGAAACATTTGAGATGTGTTAGAAGCCTTATTTGGGACTTCCCCTCTCAAAGAGTGAACCATTCCTGGGCCTGACCTGTGGTGGTGCAGTGGGATAAAGCGTCGACCTGGAACACTGAGGTCACCGGTTCGAAACCTTGGGCTTGCCTGGTCAAGGCACATATGGGAGTTGATGCTTCCTGCTCCTCCCCCTTCTTTCTCTCTTTCTTTCTTTCTTTCTCTCTCTCTCTCTCTCTCTAAAAATCAATAAAAAAAAAGTGAACCATTCCTGAGTGTGTGTGTGTGTGTGTATATATATTCCTATTTTATATTATATTTGGTCTTAAAAATTTACATTATGACTCACAGAATTGATTTCTTGACTTACGAATGGGTTAGACACATAGTGCTTAATGACCAGAGAAACTAACTGCTGTGTTAGGCTGTTGGCTGTTACAGGAACTTTCTTGAAGTCATAGATATATATCTTAGATTGTCACTCTTGATACTTTTTTTATGGGGAGAGTATTTTAAGATCACCGGTTATGGTCTGATTTAATGAGGAGGCTCCATGACACTTTTCATGGCTAGGACAACTATCAGGGTGGAGCTGGTGATACAGTTTTAGTTCATCCTTGGAATGTATCCTTGACCTCCAGCCCAGCATTGGAAGCCATGTGTCTTGCCCATTAATCAGTGATTCTGTTAGCCCTCCATTCCCTATACAACACCATTCCCGAATATTCTTTCCACAGAGTCATCTCCTCTAGAATCACCTACCTGCCTATCTGCACCCCCATATTCTGAGTGCATTAGGTGCCTACCATCTTGTGTGTTCTTACCCTTCCTGATTGTTGCTGTCATGGCACTTACCCGAATGTGTGCCAATTATCTGTTGTTGTTTTTTAAATAAAGGTGAGCTCCCAAGAGTTCAGGGAGGAACCCATTTCTATTCTTATTTTTATCACAGGTATCTAATCTGAGTACCTGACACATGGTGTAGGTATTTATTGTAATTCATGTCTGCGGATAGACCAATCCATACCATTGAGAACTAGTTTAAGCACTGCCCTCAGCTGGTGTGCTGGGTTAGTAACGCGTTCCAGCAGCCACAGCAGCGAACCTGACCTGAGAAATAGTTCTGTTCATCTGAATTTCTGTAGTGTTTTTACCCCAGTTTTGGCAGGTATTTTTAAGAGCATTGTACACTTTTGTTTATAAAAAACAGATTTTTAAAATAAATTTTTTATTCAAATATATGATATTGTATAGACTTTGGTTTGTATTTTATTTAAAAAAAGTTTTAGACAATTAAATTTAACAGGGTCAGGGTGACATTGGTCAACTAGAGTACATAGATTTTGGGTGAATATCTCCACATCATTTGGACAGTCGACTATGTGTATACCCATCACCTAAAGTGAGATCATCCTTTGTCACCTTATATTTGTCCCTCTTTATGCCTTCCTGCTCCCCCTGGTAACCATTGCACTCCTATGTATGCCCATGAGTTTCAATTTTGTGTCTCACCTATGTATGGAATCATACAGGTCTTAACATTTTCTTTTCTTTTTTTTTGACAGAGACAGACAGAGTCAGAGAGAGGGATAGATAGGGACAGACAGACAGGAATGGAGAGAGATGAGAAACATCAATTCTTTGTTGCAGCTCCTTAGTTGTGATTGCTTTCTCATGTTCCTTTACCAGGGGCTACAGCTGAGCAGGTAACCCCTTGATCAAGCCAGAGACTTTGGGCTTTAAGTCAACAACATTTGGGCTCAAGCCAGCAACCATGGGGTCATGTCTATGATCCCATGCTCAAACCAGCAATCCCTCACTCAAGCTGGTGAGCCTGTGCTCAAGCCAGTTGAGCCTGCGCTTATGCTGGAGACCTTGGGGTTTCAAACCTGGGTCCTCCGATACTCTATCCACTGTGCCACCGCCTGGTCAGGCAGGTCTTAGTTTTTTCTGATTTACTTATTTCACTCAGTATACTGTTATCAAGGTCCATCCATGTTGTTTTAAATGATACTATGTCATTGTTTCTTATGGCTGAGTAGTATTCCATTGTATACATGTACCACATCTTCTTTATCCAATCATCTATTGAGGGACACTTTGGCTGTTTCCATGTCTTGGCCACTGTGAACAATGCTGCGATGAACATGGGGCTGCAGGTGTCTTTACGTACCAATTTTTTCAAGTTTTGAGAGTAGATACCCAGTAGAGGGATTGCTGGGTCATATGGAAGTTCTATTCTTAATTTTTTTAGAAACCATCATACTTTCTTCCATAATGGTTGTAGTAATTACATTCCCACCAACAGTAGATGAGGGTTCCTTTTTCTCCACAGCCTCTCCAACACTTGTTATTACCTGTCTTGTTGATAATAGCTAATCTAACAGGTGTGAGGTGGTATCTCATTGTAGTTTTGATTTGCATTTCTCTAATAACTAATGAAGATGAACATCTTTTTTTATATTTATTGGCCATTTGTATTTTTTCTTGGGAGAAGTGTTTGTTCATGTCCTCTTCCCATTTTTTTTATTGAATTGTTTGCTTGTTTGTTGCTGAGTTTTGTGAGTTCTTTATATATTTTGGATATTAACCCCTTATCAGAGCTGTTGTTTGCTAATATCATCTCCCATTTAGTTGGCTGTCTGTTTGTTTTGTTAATCTGTTCCTTTTGCTGTGCAGAAGCTTCTTAGTTTGATACAGTCCCATTAATTTTTCTTTGCCTTTATTCCCTTGCCTTTGACATTAAATTTATAAAATGTTTCTACAGCCAATGTTCATGAGTTTAGTACCTATGTGTTCTTCTATGTAATTTATTGTCTCAGATAATATAGTTAGGTCTTTGATCCATTTTGAACTAATTTTTGTGCAGGGGGACAAACTGTAGTCGAGTTTTATTCTTTTGCATGTGGCTTTTCAATTTTTCCAGCACCGTTTATTGAAGAGGCTTTCATTTCTCCATTGTGTGTTTTTTGGCTCCTTTATCAAAGATGATTTGACCATATATATGTGGTTTTATTTCTGGGCTCTCAATTCTGTCCAAATGGTCTGTGTGTCTATTTTTCTGCAAATACCATGCTGTTTTGATTATTGTGGCTCTGTAGTATAATTTGAAGTCAGGTATTATAATGCCTCTGGCTTCATATTTCTTTCTCAGGATTACTTTGGCTGTTTGGGGTTTTTTATGGTTCCATACAAACTTGATGCTTTTTTGTTCCATTTCTTTTAAAAATGACATTGGAATTTTGATGGGAATTGCATTAAAAATGTATATTGCTTTGGGTAATAAGGCCATTTTAACTATATTTATTCTTCCTATCCAAGAACATGGGATATTTCTCCATTTTATTGTGTCTTCTTTGATTTCCCTTAATAATGTTTTGTAATTTTTGGTATATAGGTCCTTTACATTCTTTGTTATGTTTATTCCTAGGTATTTTATTTTTTTTGTTGAAACTGTAAAAGGGATTATTTTCTTAGTTTATTTTCAGAAGTTTCATTGTTGTCATATATGAAAACAATAGATTTCTGTATATTAATTTTGTATCCTGCAACCTTATTACTATATTGGTTTATTGTTTCTAATAGTCTTTCTATGGAGTTTTGGGATTTTCTATATACAGGATTATGTTATTTGCAAAAAGTGAAACCTTCTTTCCTGATGTGAATGCCTTTTATTTCTTTCTCTTGTCTGACTGCTCTGGCTAGAACTTCCAGCACTACGTTGAATAGAAGTGGAGAGAGTGGGCAGCTTTGTCTTATCCCTGATTTTACAGCTAAAGTTTTCAGCTTTTTACCATTTAGTATGATGTTAGCTGATGGTTTGTTATATATGGCCTTTATTATGTTGAGATATTTTATTTTCCTTTTATACCCATTTTATTAAGTGTTTTAAACATAAAAAGATGTGTATTATTGAATGTTTTTTCTGCATTTATTGATAGGATCATATGGTTTTTGTTCTTTGTTTTGTTGATATGGTGTATTGCGTTAATTGTTCTACATATATTGAACCATCCTTGTGCTTCTAGGATGAATCCAACTTGATTGTGATGTATTTTTTTAATGTGTTGCTGTATTAGATTTGCTAGTATTTTGTTTAGGATTTTTGTAACTGTATTCTTTAGAGATATTGGTCTGTAGTTTTCTTTTTTTGTATTTTCCTTGCCAGGTTTTGGTATGAGAGTTATGTTGGCCTCATAAAATGTGTTTGGAAGTATTGCTTCTTGTTCAGTTTTTTTTGGAAAAAAAAATATTAAACTTAAAAGAAAAGCTTCTTCACCATGGCTCTTCATTTTATCAGAATTTGTATTTTTTTTATCCTGTCAGAATATTTATATTGATGGTACGAAGATGAGTTTCCTTAACATTACAGACACCTACTTTCTCAAGCATGCTTCTAATTTTCTCATTTAAAGGCTTTTGCTATGGAGTGGCAGGAGAATCTGGGGGTTTTTTTTGAGTTAGTAACTGATAAATTGTGTAACTATTTATAGAAATCATAAAAACATTTTATGTTTTAGAAAGAGAATATACTTACATTCAGTGGATCCAGATATTTTTTGTAGGTTATGTGTGATTTAGCCAGCTCTATGTAACTGATAACAATGCAGGGCAGCTGCCCACCCATTTACTCATGCAGATAATGATCTGGTTACTCATCCTCTTGGAGCCTTAATTCTTTTTATACCTAAAATGAATGCAGTTCAAGGTTGTTTTAATATGTGAAGTGCTATATGTCAGGTGTCAACAAATGTTAGTATTTTTTTCCTTCTTTCTTTTTTCTTGCTTTCTAAACACTTACTTTAGCACTTGTGTTCAGCTCTTCCTAGGGGGCTTAATAAGTGCCTACTGAATTGGATAAGTTAAAATTTAACTATACAGATAAGTTATTGAGACATACAATCAGACCAGCTGGTGGAAAGGATTGCTATTCTGCATGTTGGTTTTCTTTTCTTTTCTTTTTTTTTTTGACAAGATACCTGAAACTAAATTGTCTTTGAGTAAAAATAATGAGCTGCTCATGGACATTTGAGTTGGAGTAAATAAAACAATACAAAGTATAATACTAGCAAATTCATTTCTTTTAATTGGTGACTATTATTTTCCCTGGGTTCATTTATTTAAAGTTCCTTGAAGATGTACAGTGCTAATTACAAGTCACTGCCCTGAAAGAACTTTGTGTTTTCCATCTAAAGAAGGCAGAGCTCTAGGTAGGATATGGGCCTGTTTAAAAAGACTCTCCAAAAGCAATCATATGCTTTGAAGTTTGTTATGACTGAGCCACTGATTGTGTAACATGACTGTGACAAGTTACTGATGTCTGTTAGCCCCATTGCATGACATAGGAATGATTCATACTCTTAGGCAACCTAGGTTTGTAAGAAATGGGAACCACTAAAAATGGTATGATATTTTGCAAATGAGCAATATGCTTTGACATTTTTTATAATAAATGTTTATAGACCAGGAGATTAACCAGAAATCTCTCTTGAACACATAAAACATCAGTTGTTGCAATTCTTTATAAGGTGTAGGTGAATGGATAAACTTTGGTACATCCAAGCAATGGAATATTATTCATCCCTAAAAAGAAACGAGTTATCAAGCATGAAAAGACACAGAGGAACCTCAATTGCATTTACTAAGTGAAGCCAGTCTTGAAAAAGCTATGTACTAAATGACTCCAGCTATTATATTCTAGAATAGGCAAAATTGTGGAGGTAGGAAATAGATCCGTGGCTGCCAGCAGTTGAGGCAGGAGATGATTAGGCAGAGCACAGAAGAATTTTAGGTCAGTGAAAATACTCTGTCTGATAGTATAATTACACATTTGTCCAGCCCACAGAATGTATACGCTAGGAATGAAAATCTTTGGACTTTGCATAATTATGATATGTCAATGTAGGCCCATCGATTCTAACCACTGTACCATTCTGGTGAGTGATGTTAACAATGAGGGAGGCTGTGCACATGTGAGGGCAGGGGGTAGAGGAAACATCTGTTTCTTCTCCTCAATTTTGCTGTGAACTTAAAACTGCTCTAAAAAGTAAAGTTAAAAAATATTTCCTAAAATCATAAAAATGTAAGGGAGCTCCCATCATCTAGCCCCAGAGTATGGACATCTAGCCCCTTAACTGACCAGATATAAATTTGCCTCTTGAGGATCAATTAACAAGATACACTTTTTAGGGGGTAACAGCTTTATTGAGGTGTAATTTATATAGCATACACTTTGCCATTTACACTGTAAAATTCATTGGTTTTAGTATATTTGGAGTTGCATAACCATCACTACAATCAATTTTCAAACATTTTTATTCCTAAAAGAAATCTTGTACTCATTAGTCATCATTTCCCAATCCCAAGTACCCACTAATCTACTTTGTCTATAGGTTTGCCTATATTGGACAATTCATATAAAAGGAATCACATAATACAAGGGTGGGCAAAAGCCAGTTTTTGTTTAAGTAACTATACTGCTCACAAAAATTAGGGGATATTTTTAAATGAATATGAAGCAATACAAAAGGAAGCACTTGCTTTTTTTTATTAAACAAGAACATCAGGAAAGCAAACGACAAGTCAAAGAAAGTTTGATTATGCAAATAAGATGCAAAGCCAATTTTTTATTTCATTGGTGAAAATGCACTATACAAAAGGCTGAAAGTACTGGAGTATCTGCACATTCCTTGATTTACTAATTTTTGTAAAGTATAATTTCATTGGTCATTGGTTAAATTACTAGCCATCACTACCTAAAAGATAAATTATAAGTAAGGATATGAAATGATAACAATAATATGAAGAGGACAAGTAATACCAATAAATAATATAATACGAAATAAATAACTGTAAACCTACTTTTGCCTAGAAAAGCCACCAGGGCCTGCTCCTTACCTAGACCAGTTAGGGAAACAATGGGGGCCCATGGCCTATCTATTGTTCCATCTAGTTGCTACCTGCAGTTCAAATCCTCAATGGTAATAGGACCTGGCAAAATATTTTGCCTTCAGATGTTCATAGAAGCATTATTCATAATAACCAAAAAGTAAAAATGACTCAAATGTCCACCAATGGATGAATGGACCAATAAAATATTGTGTATTTATACTATGAATTTTTTTTTTTTTATTCAGTGAGAGGAGGGAAGGCAGAGAGACAGAGTCCCGCATGTGCCTCACCTGGATCCACCCAGCAAGCTTTCTATGGGGTGATGCTCTGCCCATCTGGGGCCTTGCTTCATTGCTGGGCAACTGTGCTCTTCTTAGCACCTGAGGCAGAAGCCATGAAGCCATCCTTAGTGCCTACGGTCAACTTGCTCCAATTGAGCCATGGCTGCAGGAGGAGAAGAGAGAGAGAGAAGCCAAAAGGGGAAGGGTGGAGAAGCAGGTGGGCGCTTCTCCTGTATGCCCTGACTAGGAATTGAACCTGGGACATCTACAGGACAGGCCAACACTCTACCACTGGGCCAACTGGCCAGGACCATACTATGAAGTATTATTGGGAACAGGAAAGAATGCAGTATGGTACATGCAATATATAATGTGAATGAACTTTGAAATCATCATGCTAAGGAAAGGAAGCCAAGTCAAAAAGGAATGATCTATAGGCCAAGGGCCCGTCTGTTACCCTAACTGGTCTAGGTAAGGGGCAGGTACTGCTGGCTTTTCTGGGCTTCTTGCTGCTTGGCAAACTCAAGTTTGTCAGTCTGCTGCTCAGGTGGAGGCCTCAGGCAGGAGACCATGGGAACAGGAGAAAAATGCCCGCAGTTGGACCAGAGAGCCCATAATTGTGTTTGTGATCAAACATCTGGAAGTAACTGACCATCAAGTGAGACAGGAAGGAGGAGCCAGACTCAGGGCATGCCACAGCCCGGCAGGGCCCGCATCGAACCTGACCTCTTTCTGCTATTCTAGGGATGCTTTGTGCCTGTGGTAACTTTTGTGTTCATTTCTGCCCCCACCCAACCCCCATATTAAGAAAGGAAAACCAGATGGGAACTGAGAATGAGCATATGGGTGTGAGATAAAACATATGGTGGGTAGAGACAGGTCTACTGTGCCTGTCTGCTAGACTTTGTTACCTGTCTGCTGGCTTGTAATGTGTTCTTTTTCCTCGTATCGGTTTTCTTCTTGGAAGGTTTACTGGGGGAACTATGCATGGTTTAATCTTGAATGAGACATGTGATGTAAAAGAACCTCCAGAAATGGTTTCTTAGTTGGAATTGCATCTGCATCCTACATGACACAGTGAGAGCTGAGTCTTGGGTAATAGTAAACAGTGGTCATTGGGAATCCCCAGGAGGACAAAGGGAATGGTACCACCAGAGACTGCTCCCCACAGCAGCGAGGGTGCTGCTCTGAGTATCTGTTTGGAGACTTTTGAGTCTGCCTTCCTTTCTAGCTTCACATTTATGCCAGGACAGTGTGGAGACTGAGTTTTCCAAAAATGTCACTAAAATAACTCAGAATAGGCTTGGTATAGGGGTAAGGCAGGTGGCAGCTAAAACCCCCGGCACCCAGTACTGTTACTAGGGCCCTTGGACTCCTTCTCAGAGACTTTGAAGAATCCCAGAAAGTTCTGCTTGCTCAGTCCTCACTACCACCCATCCTCACCCCCCATCACCCCTCCTCACTCCCATCACCCTCCTCACCCCCCATCACCCCTACCTAGTCCCCATCACCCTCCTCACTCCCCATCACCCCTCCTCACCCCATCACCCTCCTCACCTCATCACCCTCCTCACCCCATCACCCTCCTCACCCCCATCACCCCTCCTCACTCCCATCACCCTCCTCACTCCATCACCCTCCTCACTCCCCAGCACCCATCCTCACCCCATCACCCTCCTCACTCCCCAGCACCCATCCTCACCCCATCACCCTCCTCACTCCCCAGCACCCTCCTCACTCCCCAACACCCATCCTCACTCCCATCACCCTCCTCACTCCCCAGCACCCATCCTCACCCCATCACCCCTCCTCACCCCATCACCCTCCTCACCCCCCATCACCCCTCCTCACCCCATCACCCTCCTCACCCCTATCACCCTCCTCACTCCCCATTACCCCTCCTCATCCCATCACCCTCCTCACTCCCCAGCACCCATCCTCACCCCATCACCCTCCTCACCCCCATCACCCTCCTCACTCCCATCACCCTCCTCATTCCCCATCACCCTCCTCACCCCCATCACCCTCCTCACCCCCATCACCCTCCTCACTCCCATCACCCTCCTCACTCCCATCACCCTCCTCACTCCCATCACCCTCCTCACTCCCCAGCAGACACAGGAATTAGAGCCCTACTCAGAAGGCTGCATCCCATGCCTGCTCATAACAATGAAACTGTCTATTAAGCATTGCAGGCCAGTTTTCATAGTGCCCATTAACTATGTTTTATCATCCTTTTTGAATGACCTTGACTTTATAAGCAACTTTACTGGGTGTTAAATAAGGTGAAGTAGAGTCCAGAGGATATCATTGTTAAAATACTGTTGGTGACAGGGAAAATTAGCATTTAATTTGCTATCCTTAGTAAGTAAGGTTTGCACATAGGAAGCTGATTGGCCAAATTGTGTTACTTCAGTAGCCTGTATTGCAAGTTGTTTACCTGCTCTCTGCAGGTGGCACTTTTTTAAAAACATGACTGTGAATTTGAATTTAGTTCTAAAAATTATACAATACACCTTACTATATAGCAGGGGTCGGGAACCTTTTGGGCCGAGAGAGCCATGAACGCCACATATTTTAAAATGTAATTAATTTTGTGAGAGCCATACAACGACCTGTGTACGTTACACATTATCCAATAAAAATTTGTTGTTGTCTTGGAGGACAGCTGTGATTGGCGCCAGCCACCCACAACCATGAACATGAGCGGTAGAAAATGAATGGATTGTAATACATGAGAATGTTTTATATTTTTAACGTTATTTTTTTTTTTATTAAAGATTTGTCTGCGAGCCAGATGCAGCCATCAAAGAGCCACATCTGGCTCGTGAACCATAGGTTCCCGACCCCTGCTATATAGATAGGCTTTATCACTAGAATGCTGATTTTAATCATTTTATATATTTAAGCCCCGATTTTTACTCCGCAGTCTCCTTCTGCCCTATGTGTCAGATTAATGGTGCATTTATTCATGAGATTGTCCAATTTATCTAAAACATTTTTTGAAGGTGGATAATTGCTGTCTTCATGTAAGTGAAGTATCTTGCCTCAGGCAGGTAATATAAATAAACATATTACACTTTAGGTAGGCCATCTTCAATTATAAGACATTTGTCAGTTGCAAGACAAGATATTTTTTTATTACCAGAAGTTGCAAATTACTTTGCCACTTGAGTGAAAACACAACCCTTGCGAACCCAAAATTTAGTGTGAAGCAATCTATTTAATTTTATCTGTGCCAGAGTACCAAATGCTATCTATCCTAATCCTATGTTCTAGAAAAGTTTTACTGCATACTTCCAGAGAAATTATTTGAAATTATGATTGGGAAAATAAATTCTGATTACCAAAGTCTAATTTGCAACATATTTATTCCTTCAGTACTGATGTCAGGATAAGCGAAAAAGCTTTGGTGTGAATTCTACTGTGTTCCTTAGAACAGTAGTGAAGCCTGATGGATCATTTAAAGCTGGGGTTGAAACCAAGGAACTTCCAATTGGCCTTTATCCTGAAATTTTAAATTCATGTCATTAGATTATCAATAGTTATTCTGTGAGGATTTGCTGATGTGTCTTTTTCCAGACTTAAAATTCCTGTGTGTTTGTGTGTGTGTGTGTGTGTGTGTGTGTGTGTTTAACTGTTGAGGGGAGCTTTATTAGATTTATTAATAATAAACACTATGTTTTTCTGACTGATTCTTCCAAACAAGGCTTTCAGTTTACAGTAAACACCTTTATTGATTACCTATACTAATACTGGGCATAAAATCAGGTATTACTGGCCCTGGCTGGTTGGCTCAGTGGTAGAGCGTCAGCTTGGCGTGCAGAAGTCCCGGGTTCGATTCCCGGCCAGGGCACACAGGAGAAGTGCCCATCTGCTTCTCCACCCCTCCCCCTCTCCTTCCTCTCTGTCTCTCTCTTCCCCTCCCACAGCCGAGGCTCCACTGGAGCAAAGATGGCCCAGGCACTGGGGATGGCTCCTTGGCCTCTGCCTCAGGCGCTAGAGTGGCTCTGGTCGCAACAGACCGACGCCCCGGAGAGGCAGAGCGTCGCCCCCTGGTGGGCATGCCGGGTGGATCCTGGTCAGGCGCATGCGGGAGTCTGTCTGACTGTCTCTCCCCGTTTCCGGCTTCAGAAAAATACAGAAAAAAAAATCAGGTATTACTTAACCCTCATAGCAACCCAATAATATGCATTATTATCTTTCCTTTAAAGATGAAGAAACTGGTGATCAGAGAGTTAAGTAGGTTCCTCAAAGGTCACAAAACTAGTACAGTGGCAAAGGCAGTATTTGAACCTAGGTCTTTGAGATGTCAAAGCCCACACAGGCTTCATCACTAGACTGTTTTCATATGAATCCACCAAATTTATCTTCTGGCTTTGAAACTTGCAGGCCTTGGTGCTACATCTTTTAAACAGCGCAGAGCCTTCATGAACATGCCTTAACATTAGGCTAAAATGACCAAAACAACAACAACAAAATACCTTAGGAGGCCAGACTGACCCTCTTTCCTTCTTGAGAATGTACGCATCTGCGTCTTTGAGTAGCCGACGAAAACTCCACAGTCAGGTCTTGTGTGCTGGATCAGCTCATTTATAACACCTCATGTTGTCAAAATGCCTCATGATTTTGTCCATTAGTAGAATCAATGTAAGGTAACTGGTAGACAAGAAAGTGACACAAATACATACTCTAAATCACCAACTGGAATTCCAAGAGGTAGGCATGCAAGTTGTCACTCACCTTGTCCTTACCGCCAGCACTTCCTGAGGCCAAGGTTCCCTCTGAAGGTTCTGTGTGTTCTACCTCCTTAACACCTTTTCTTCTTCTCACCTACCACCTCTAACTGGGGGTAGGCTCCTGCTCTTCCAGTGGGCAGCCTCATTGGTCTTCCTGCCCCAGTCTGACTCCTTCCGGTCATCTGCCACCAGAGTGATCTTTTTTGTGTCACTTTCCTGATGAAAGTTCTTCTAGGTCTCTGTCTCTCTATTTGTTCTCTGTCTCTCTATTTCTTGTAGCATGTAATAACCTGTGGTAGGTTGAATAATGATATCCATATCCTCAGAACCAGTGAATGTTACCCTAGATGATAAAAGGACTTGGTAGATACAATTATGTTAAGGATCTTGAAATGGGTGGGTGATCCTATCATCTAAAAGGGCTTGCTGTAATCACAAGGGTTCTTACAAGAGGGAAGCAGGGAGGTCAGCAGGAGAGAAGGTGATGAGGTTACAATAGAAACAGAGAGAGATTGGAGTGTGCTTCTAATTCAGGGCCAAAGTATGTTGTCAGGCTCCTGAAGCTCTGAAGAGGCGAGGAATGGATTCTACCCCAGAGCCTACAGAAAGAGCCAGCCCTCCTGACACCTTGATGTTGGCCTCAAAGACTTTTGGACTTCTGGCCTCCAGAACTGTAACAGAAGAAATTTGTGTTGTTTTGAGCCGGATCTATGGTAATTTTTTTAAAGATTTTTTTTTCATTTTAGAGAAGAGGGAAAGAGAGAGAGAGAGAGAGAGAAAGAGAGAGAAAGAGAGAAGCAGGAGGCATCAACTCCCATATGTGCCTTGACCAGGCAAGCCCAGGGTTTTGAACCAGCAACCTCAGTGTTCTGGGACAACGCTTTATCTACTGCGCCACCACAGGTCAGGCCTGATTTGTGGTGATTTATCACAGCATCCGTAGGAAATTAATGCAAACCTGTTATGCATCCTTGATTTTCTTTCCCACCAGACTTCTGCTATCCAATATGAAAGCTATTTAAATTTAACTTTAAAATTAGATACAAAGATTACAAGTTTCAGTTCCTCAGTCATGTCACATATTAAGTGCTTACTAGCTGCACAAGGTCAATGGGTGCTAGTGGACTGAGTAGCTCTAGAATAATTTCATAGTTGCAGCACATTCTGTTGGACAGCACTGCTTAGGACAAAGATTGTGCCCATGTATATAGATTTGACTCCTTCTATCCTCACCCCCAATTCTCTTCTTCACTGCATAGGGCCTCGGGTGGGTCTGGAGCTTTGGGAGCCCTGGAAGCAGGCTCAGGTTGTATGAATAGGGAATTTAGAGCAAACTCTGCATGTGGGGTAGGGTCAGCAAGAAGGCAGTCCCTTGGTCCCAGGACTCCTTACTGGCACAGGACCACCATTTCATCTAGTCTAATGATGTCCTTTTTGCACCTGTCATGATTCCTAATAATGGATGGTAAATGCATAGTATTACTGAATATACAAACTTACTCAAAAGCCACCAATGCCTGGCTCTGTGTGAGTACTGGGATTTTGCCATGAATAAAACAACTTTCCTGTCCTCGTGAAACTTACATTTTAGGAAAAAAATAGCTAATTAATCAATACGTAAATATACATTCTAATGTCAGGGAATAATAGGTGATATGAAGGAAAATAACTATAGTAACGGGATGGATTGGTGAAGTTTGAGGCTAGTCGGTAGAGTTTGGATAATTGGATAAAACCTTTCAGGGAGGTGACACCTGAGGCTTTACCTCAGTCAGGTGAGATTTAGTTTTAATTGATATGAGGTTCAGTTTTAATTACTGTCATTCAGAACTCTATGTCCCCCAATAGTATACTTCCCACATTCTCTTCCTCTGCTTCCCGTTGCATGGTCACACTGGGAGTCCACAGTGGGCCAAAGTTTTATTATTTTATTGATCATCATTATTTAGATACTGAAAATTGTGTAATGTGTGTGGATACACAGACACAGACACACACACACATTGGCAAACTGAGCCGTTCTTTAACTTCTGGTTGAAGAGGACACATGCTTTGAGACATTATGTAACCCTGAGCAGTGCAGAATTACCAACCTATCGTATCTTTCTCCTTGGCCTCTGCTTGCAGACTGATGGGGAGACATTAGCCAAGTCTCTCATCCTCGTTACTGTATAGTCTTAAAACAAACCACTCCATAGAACTGCATTGTTCAGTTTGGCAGCCTATTCGCCATATGTGGCTATTCGACACTTGAAAGGTGGCCAGTCCATGCTGCAGTGTGCTGTAAGCTGTAAGGGTATAATAGACATCAGATTTAAAGACGTAACACAAGAAATTGCAAAATATCTCATTATTGACTTTTAAATATTAATCACATGTAGAAGTTACAATATTTTGTTATGTTCGATTAAGTATATTTTAAAGTTAATTTTACCTGTTCCTCTTTCTTTAATGTAACTACTAAAAAATTTTAAATTACATATGTAGCCTGCATTTGTGCTTCATATCCTGTTTCTACCTGATACTTTCTGAGGGTGTTTATCTATAGTTAGGGCATATCTTTTGGGAGTGATACCTTAAAGAAAAAATTAAAATGTGTGGGAGCAATGTGTTCAACAGCAGCCACCAGACCAATGTCTATGCCGTACAGTATTTAACTTCATAGGGACCACTAGTTGAGAGGGTTAACTGGACAGTGCACGGTTTAGTAGATCAGTAAGATTCTTTGAAAGATGACCGTTATCTACTTTAGGATTTTATCTCCATTGTACACTTACTTCTTTTTTTAGATTTCCCCTAGAAACTGAATATTTAAGATAGCAAGTATAATAGTTTTTCAGAACTATTGGGGAAATTTTTAACAAGAACTGTCTTTATCAACAATTTTTTTTAAATTTATTAACTTGAACCTGACCTGTGATGGTGCAGTGGATAAAGCATCAACCTGGAATTAATTTGAGAGAAAGAAATCGACTTGTTGGTCCATTCATTCATTTATGCATTCATTGATTGCTTCTTGTATGTGCCCTGACCAAGGATCAAACCCTCAACCTTGGTATATCAAAACAGTGCTCTAACCAACTAAGCTGCCCAGCCAGGGCTAACATTAACTGTCTTTAAAACAGTATTGAGTATTTGAAAGAACTGTAAAGCTTTAAAATGTTTTCTTATGAATATACCTTGTTATGCCTAAAATAACATGGCTGAAAAAGACAAAATCGTCTTCTTAAATCAACAGCTTTTTCAGAATAGCTTCAAGATTATTTTCTTGTTTTATAAAGAAAATCATGTAATTGGAAACAGCAAAGTTGCAGAATATATACAGAATATATATATTCTGATATATTTTTTCCCATGGGACACTGGCAAAGGGGCTGTTGGCAGAGAGAGAAGGATTCTAGAAACCTCCTTGTCATACAGTTAAAAGCATGTGCTAGAGCCGGACTGCCTGGGTTCAGAACCCAGCTTCCCTTACTGGCCAGGTCACCATGGGCTAGCCTTTAACCTGTTTCTGCCTTAGTTTACTCCTCTATAAAATTGAAGCAATAATAATACTTATGGAACAGAATTGATATGACAAATAAATGAGTTAATTCATATAAAACAAAACAGTACCTGACATAATACACATGCAATCAGATTTAGCTATAGAAAAATATTATCACTATAGTTGTCATTACTTTTATTAGATATCTTACATGTAAATTAAAAACTTAAAATTCCCTAAGCCCTTTGTCATTCATACCTTCATCCTTCTGAATTTATTGCACCTGTTTTAAAGCTGAAGTCACATGAGCCCAGAAGAGGGTCAGTAACTTGCCCAAGATCACTTAGGTATTTAGTGATTGAACTGGGAATCCCATCCAGGTCTATGAGTTTCCATTTTATCCTTCCTACTAGTCTGATAAACAGGATTGTTAAATCCCAGGGAAATTTACATTGTGGTTTTTCCTCTTTGAATTACATCCCAGGAACAGTTCACCAGTGATTACTTGTGCTAATTTTACCTAACATCCCAACAAACTCTAAATTCATACATTTCATAGCAGCGCATTATTATCTCAGCGTTAAAATGCTGGTATCCTCATCTAACTTAGCTGTATTTAAAGCCCAAATCTATCCCTCTTCCCTATGTAACTTTGAGTACCTTTTCCTTTTGTAATATAAGAATCATATTATTTGGATTCCAAAATAAGAATTTTAATTGATTGAGCTCATTTAATTGCTTTCATTTTTAGACTCTGTAGTCTTGCTTAACTTTAGGCTGGTACAAGGGGAGAAAATACAGGTTTTGGCAAAGTCAAAAAGACAAAGATGGATTGAGACCTAAACCTGCAGTGCTTTGTGGCCTTGAGTCACCTAATCAGATGAGTCACCTAATCTTTTTGAATCTTAGTTTTCTCATTTGCAAAATAGGGATGTTGGAATGTAAATGGTTGGACAGTCATAAGGATTTCAGGTAACCTAATGAAGAGCTTGGCCCTGAGGACCAATTATGGTGGTTATTGATGCTCTGGAATTTCTACCTGTGTACAGGTAGACTTGTATGCTCTACACCAAAAACAGCATGTGAATAAATCATCAGGGATTTGAAAATCAAAATGAGGATAATCTGGAGAGTTAAGCATATTAATAAAATATTTGGAAGAATATACAATAAAAATGTTACTAATACTAATCATTAGGTGATAGAAAATCAAGTGAGTTTTTCAAATTACATTTTTCAACATTTTACCATTTATACGTCTGTTTTGTAGCAATAAACAGTTACTTTTAAATTAAAAGAATTGTATTTTAAGACCAGAAAACCCCACAGAAAGTTATTGCACTATATGAACAGGTATGTTCCCAAGATGGTGATTTCCCCCCCTTCTTTTTACTTTCCTAATCTTCTAAAATGAAAGTTTGCATGAATAATGAAGAAAATAAAAGTGCATTTTTACTAGGATTAATCACCACCCCCAAGTGGAATTTACAGTACATTAGAACTCACAAATGTATGGATTCTTGAGAAATGTGTCAAAATGCTTTAGGACCAATGGATGTAATAATAATTTGAATAGGTACCATTTGTCAAACATTTTCTATGTGAGGCTCTATTTGAATTTCTCTTAAGTGCATTATCTAATTTAATCCACATAACAACTCAATAAGATTAGTTTCAGTTGAGGACTAGATTATATTAATTACCCATGGTCAGGACTCACAATTTAAATTTGAGTTATCAATGAAAAGAAAAATCTTGATCATAGCATCAGAGGAAATTTTCTCCTATGCTCACTCAGCTGAGGAAACAAAGCTTACCACAAAATTTATGGCCAGGTTTGCACTGGACCAAGTCTTCTTGTCTGTCAGCTGTTATGCAAACGTTAAACTACCATTTACTGAATTTTCTTCTCAAATCTTTCTTAATTGGGCAAACTTGGGATTGAGAAATATGGGAATGGTTTTGATTGAATATCTTTTCATTGCTTTATGCCTAAGGGACAGCATAGGAGAAAGAGGGTACAAGTATCAGTAAGGGAAGAGGTTTATAAAGGGAAAAACCTGGTTTTGTACCACGTCAAGTATGAAGATTATGGATGAATAAATCAGTTCCTTTGATAGTAAGGAGTTTGCCGATTGTCCTCCTTTTGGCCTTTGGTTCCCAGGGTGATTAGGAAAAGGTATTAGGTGAGTTTTGAAGGACGTTTCATATCTGAGTATTCATAACTACTTCCCCATAACTATTAAGCCTTTCTTTTCAGTATTTCTGTGTTTACTTCCCATGAATTGTCTTATATCCTGGGCTTTTTGATTGGTTGGCTTTGTCCAGTCTCTTGAGTGCACTCACTTACATAAAGTACACTTTTGGAAGTTTGATGTTTAATTTGAAAAGTGTTTCTGTAACTTCTTGGCAGAGAGAGAGGGATGTCCCTATTTATTCACCTTTCTATAAAAGCAATTAGCATGAGTCAGATTGTGGGCATTTGATACATTTTTTTTGAACCAATGAATGAGTTCTTGTTTCAGTTCAAGGAGATTTTTTTAAAGGGTTGGAGTTTTCTGATGGGAGCACAGGCTGTTCTAGGGCGAGAGAGATAGTGACTTCTGGGCAAGCATGGCCTTGGGCAATTTGCTCACCAGACAGCAGATAAGACTAAATGATTTCTAAGGCTTATTGTAAATTTGAGATTCTGTGGTTATTCTGTTTCTCTAACATGTGTCCAAAAAGGAGAGATATGAAAAGTTAATTGGAACCACTGACTATCCCATAATGCCTTTCATCACAATGATGGCTCCTGGCATTTTTACCATCACTGGAGCAGAAGTGCTTTTTCTCTGATTTCTCTGATTTCCATACACCATTTACATTACTTGCCTCATTCTTGAGGTCCCCAAAATTATCATTAATCTCAACTTTGTTTCTTTCTTATTTATAACAATTGAAGAAGATACTAATTTTGTCCAGTAATCTTAGAATTTTTCTGTCAGAGATCACCCAATGGTAGCCCAGGGGCAAAAATCTAGCCCGAGGATGGGTTTTATGTGGCCTGTACAGTATTTTGTCTTAATTAAATTAGTTGCTGATATTTAAAATTTTGGATATTTTACACAAAAATCCATATTTCTATCTTCTCTATAAAAACAATCAGTTTTGGCATAATAACACCAGCCTTCCTACATGGTAATCATGATCGGGAGCTTGGTGGCTAAGAAAGTATTCATTTAAGTACAGTCATTATTGTCCCTTGTTGTTTTCTTTTTATTCCCTCCCTGCTTCATTTATATATGGGACATGTCTGGCCTCTGAAGGCATTTGAGTTGGCTCTTTATATAATGCTCACATGTAGGTCTTAAGACTATAAGTAGCTGTAATGGCAGCTGCAGGAGGGGATTGTTGAATAATATAAAGTGTTTAATTGGATTTAGGTAGAGTGTTCTACATTTGGGATGCTCCCAGCCAGCCAACCCTGTAACCAGAGTGAGGGAGAAAAAATGTATTTATCCAGATTCATCCACTGCTTCATGCTGGCATTCAGGACAGTGCTAGTCCAGTAGATGGGGCCTGACATGCCCTGCAGACTGTTGCTTGCCTAAGCTCAGGGTCACTTGGCACCTGTGCTGGAGAAGGATCCAGTGGAGTGGCAGCAGGCTCAATGGCATCCATTCAGCAGCTTTCTGAATGCCGGCAGCCAAGAGCACATCAGCTGTGCCTGCAAGTAGCGTGGGTGCTCGCCAGAACTGTCTATACTTCAAAGGGAAAAAATTGCACTGTGGGTCGATGTGCAAAGCTTTGAGTCCTATTGAATCGGGTTCATTTTTACAGAGAAGGAAGAAAGTGCAAAGAATTTGGGAGAACTTTACCTCTTTTTAATGGCCTTTCCACCCTACCCCAGAGGTACCAAAATAGTTAAAATGCTCGAGAAGCTGCAAAACCTAACCATGAAAATAAATAGAATTAAAAGTACAGTTTGGTCTCAGAGCTACAGAGAATTAGGGTTCTGTGAGAGAAGAGCTTCTTACAGCAAATTTTATTAAAACTGATGTTACACATTTATGACCAATTTTGACTTCACCCCAGTTTCTAAAGGCTTAAGGAGGGGTTGGGGAGGAGTCTTATAACTGTGAACAACCAGCTCTTTGGTTCTAATAAGAAAAAGAAGTTGTGCTTTATGTTGTCCTTGAAATTTTATTTTCATGCTGGCCCAAGACTGAAGTCTGATGTCTGGACTTTGTTAAAAGCAAAATGTACTTTTCAAAAATGTAAGAGCCTAAGACGAGCAGGAGTAGACCAAAGCGCTCCCCAAGCCCCTCAGATGCCGGGTCCGATTCAGTGACTTCCTGAAGACCTTGGTTGCTTACTCTACACACACCCTCCTTTCTCACATATCCCTCCTTTTTTCTTTCTTATTCCTCGTTTTCCTTAATTCTTTTTTCCATTCTTTTCTCATTAAGCTATATTTCCCGTTACCCCCTTCCCGTTGTCTGCTGTTTTAACTGAGGAGGTTACACAGTGTGGGCAGAGAGCTAGATGCGTAATTGTGGAGGAGGGAAAAAGCAAAGTAGTACATACAAGGGATTTGTAGGGAGGAGGATCTGTATTTCTCAACAATGCACTAGAGTTGTTTGTGCGTCTGATCGTGTTTAAAAATGAATCACTTCCAGATAAGAGCAGCTATGCAAAGGAGTAGGTGTGGCAGAGGCAAGAAAGTAGTTACATAGAATTTATAACGAGGTATAAGATTAGGAAATGCTAGCATTTTTACCTTAGTATTTTTGAACTGTTTTATTTAAAGATTAAAATATATAATATTTAAGAAGTGTACCTTTTTAAAGTAAATTGCAAGGTGAATGAGTGTTGGGCAGATAAAATATATTGTGCTCACTTTGTTAAAGATGACGCTGCCCACATGGAAGTCCGTCTCGCCCAGGTGATTGGGATGGCCGTGATTGTATTAATGTGTGATGGGGGCGGCCTGTGGGCAGGATCCTTGTAACCTGGGGCTTGGTTTTAGGATTAGGCCTTTCCCACCATTTTTGATGTAGGGTGGTGCACTCTCAGGAGGAATCCCATTATGCCTCAGATAAGTGCCTTTGTATCAGAGACTTCCTTGCTTGTATATTGGATGAAAAGTTTTGAATCTACACTATAAAGTGGGGCAGACCGGGAGCTTGCTCTCTTGGGTTCCTAGGATTATTAGCATTAGAGAGGAGAGCAGAGAGGAGAAAGCAGAGAAAGGCCACATGGAGGAGGCCAGGAGAAGCAGCCAAGATGGTGGAGTGTTGAGTGAGAAGCCAGTTTGTGCAGAGTTTGTTCAGGGAGAAGGAAGGAGATGGGGAACAGAGGTGAATAAATCTGGTGAGCCAGAAACCTTTGATTCTAGGAAACTCGGGTAAGTCAGTAGCTTTGTGAGCACTGAATGTGAGTGGGTTTTGGAGCCCAGTGTGTGTTTTTACTTGCCTGCTGGGTGCAAGCTAGGATTAAAGATGATGGCCCATAGCCTGACCTGTGGTGGCGCAGTGGATAAAGCATCAACCTGGAAATGCTGAGGTCACCGGTTCGAAACCCTGGGCTTGCCTGGTCAAGGCACATATGGGAGTTGATGCTTCCAGCTCCTCCCCCCTTCTGTCTCTCCTCTCTCTCTCTCTGTCCCTCTCTTTGTCTCTCCCTCTCCTCTCTATAATGAATAAATAAAAAAAAAAAAAAAAAAAAAAAAAAGATGATGGCCCACCAGTTCTTGGCTCCATTGATTCATTACCGTCTGTCCAAATCCACTGCAAACCTGCATGGTCCAGACGGCTGTGATGGTGGCCTTGTATACCAGCTTTACAATGAGCCAGAATAAATAAGAATGGTAGAAGGTACCTGTTTTAAATAATTTGTAATTTTAACTGACTTTAAAAGTGAAATCTAATTATAGTGAAATGAAGGTGGCTCTGATCACATTCTTATACTTCCATCCCACATCCTCAGTATTCTATTAAATATAGCTAGCTGACTCTGCCCTCTCTTATCTAAATTAGCATAAAAGAGTTTTTAAAAATCTGTTGTCAGAATTTGGCAGGAAGTGTCATTTCCTGAAAATGTGATCAGTTAGAGCATAGGTCTGCAGCTATCTTTTCTGCAAATAAAATGCTTTGTTTTTAACTTGTCAAATAAATTGAAGCATTCCTAATAAATGAATAGAGAGCTGAAAAAATATACTATCCCTTATCTTACTCGGCATTTAATTTTATATTTTCTAATAATTGACCCAGCCCCTGCTTAACTTATTGCCCTACAGAAAGTAACAAACTGCCATCCATGAAATGCTGTCAACTCTCCAGACACTCATACCACTGGGCCTTTGCACAAGCTATTCCTTTTGCACATAATACTTTCCCATACCCTCCCCCCCAACCAGGCATATTCCTCCGTAGCTGCTAGCTCCAGTGTCACCTCAGAGCCTCCTCTGATTTACCTGGGTGGAATTTGTTGTTCCTTCTTATGTGTTGTGCTCACAGCACTTAGATCATGCTTCCATTATAGGACTTACACATTACATTGTAAATGATGATCATCATTATAAAAATAATTGCTTTCATGTCTGTAGACCAGGAGCTAACTGGGAAACCCTGAGGGCAAAAAGCAATGCAGTGGTCTTTGTCTCTCCTGGAAGGTGCACAGTGAGTGTCAGATGAGTAATATAAGCATTTTAATCCTCGTTGTTTACTTGCTGAGTGGACATTGTTGAATGAACATTGTGAAATTTAGCTTTTTTTTAGATTATGTGGGAAAAAGTTGCATGAAAGACTAGAAGTACCCTTTTATTATAGAATTTGACTCATATCTGAGAATGAAATAGAATACAGGGGTAGGAAAAAGTAGGTTTATAAGTTCATATGGAAAATAATACAATAATTATTAAATAATATAAGAATAAACTTTCACATACTCAAAACTGTAAACCTACCTTTGCCAACCCCTGTATTATTATTATAATTAATTATTTTATATTTTAATTTCTTTGGAGGGGAGGAGAGAAAATGAGAAGCATCAATGCATAGTTGCTTCACTTTAGTTGTTCATTGATTGCTTGTCATGCATGCCTGGACTGGAGGCTCCTTGCCTCCTTGCTCAAGCCAGCAGCCTTCGGGCTCAAGCCAGTAAACTTGGAACCATGCCAATGATCCTGCGCTCAAACCGCCAACCCCATGCTAAAGCCATTGAGCTCTGAGTTTTGTACCAGGGATCTCAGCATCCCAGGTCAGTGCTGTATCTGCACCACCACCTATTAGGCCCACCTTTGTATTATTGTTTACACATAGGTTGTCTATCGATTTGAACATTTTCTCTTGTACTTTGAAGAGATTTAAAAAAGAGAGAGAATTAGTATTTTCTGACATTTATACAAAGCTGGTTGATATTCAGTATTTGCTTAGGCCTGAAAAATCTTAAAACATACATATATATATATATTGCATATATATATGTACATATTGACTATATATACAATGATTATACATAGTACATATATGACTGATTTTTTATTTTCTAAAAAGATTTTATTGATTTTAGAGAGAGGTTAGAGAGAGAGAGATGGGGGAGAGAGGAACATTAAGTATTAATTCATAGTAGTTGCTTCTTGTATGCGCCTTGACAAGGCAGGCCTGGGGCCTCAAACCCATGACCTCAGCATTCTAGGTTGACACTCTGTCCACTGTGCCACCACAGGTCAGGTATGGCTGATTTTTTAAATTGCCATCTCTTTAAGGATTTTGTAGCCTAAAGCTTGGAAGGTATATACTATGTGACGCAGATTGTGGCTTTTGTTTGCACAGTGAATGCTGAGGAAGCATGGCTGACTGGACTACTTTCTGGTTCCCTACTCTCTGCTCCTGAGCCAGAGTCTTCTTTCACTTGGAGCCAGTTATTGGAGCTCTTTATTTATTGACCTGTAGTTCAATCAAAATAAGATATGAAGTGGCCAGAGTCTGTATAATAGAAGTCTGAAGACTAAGTGAAGTAATTGGCATATCCTTTGTTGTTCTACAAGATGAAGTCTTTTGTTTATAGTAGAAGTAGATATATAAAATAAACCTTTGATTGAGAAATGTTTAAAACATTATGATATTCCCTGCACTTACCTGGATTCTTTTCCACCACTGACCAAACAAGACATTGTTTCTGGGAGAAGCCCTGTAGGGCTGGATGCCAGAGGACCGCAGGTGCAAAGACTAAGAGGTGGGGGTGGGCACTGGGCTGCAGGGAGAGAGGAAAAGAAAACCATTTGATAAATTAGCAAAATTGGGGTCCTAAATCCATGCATAACTAAGCATTTTGATAACTTTCTCTCTTTTTACTGAAGAAAACATTTATCAGAGGTAGCTATTGCATATTATGTGGTATGATAAAATTTAGATATATGATCTTTGTTTTCAAGGCAGTAATTTGTAAACTGTATAGTGCTAAGCAATATAGTAATTATAACAGAATAGTAATAGTACAATAATGATTTTAAAACAAATTGACCTAAATATAGTTTCTCTTAAAGCCATGACATTCAGGAAATACTAGGAAATTGGCATTAGCCACTTAGCAAGGTGAAAAGAAAAAAAAAAATCTTTTTTGGGGGGGGGGTTTGTCTTTCAGCCTTCTTACTTTAAATCAGGGGTCCCCAAACTTTTTACACAGGGGGCCAGTTCACTGTCCCTCAGACTTTTGGAGGGCCGGACTATAAAGAAAACTATGAACAAATCCCTACGCACACTGCACATATCTTATTTTAAAGTAAAAAAACAAAACAGGAACAAATACAATATTTAAAATAAAGAACAAGTAAATTTAAATCAACTGACCAGTATTTCAATGGGAACTATGCTCCTCTCACTGACCACCAATGAAAGAGGTGCCCCTTCTGGAAGTGCCGCGGGAGCCGGATAAACGGCCTCAGGGGGCCGCATGCGGCCCGTGGGCCGTAGTTTGGGGACCCCTGCTTTAAATGGTAGAAATGCAGTCATTGCTTTTCTAAATGAGCTAAACACTTGGCATTTAAAAATTTATTTGATATATTAGTAGTTATACATATCCAGCATCTATCCACATTCTAACAAATTAAAAGGCCAGGCCTGCCTGGATCACTTGACTTCCTTTGTGTTGTTACACTGTTTGTAATTATTGAGTATTATAATTGTGTATCATGGACTTTGAAGTCAGACATACCGAAATAAGAATTCAAGCTTTAGTATTTATTAATTGTATAACTTTGGACAAAATATGTAACCTCTCTGTGCTTCAGTTTCCTCATCTATGTAATGGAGACACTGCATAATAGAATTGCATTGCTGTAAGAATTAAATGAGCTAAGCTATATCAAGTACTTATCCCAGGATCTGGAACCTAGTAGGAACTCTATAAATGTTCTACAGCTTGATATAAATTATAAATTGCTTAACTGGTTAAACTATATTGCAGTAGACACTTTGAAATTCTAATTACTGCAATAAAGGAAATATCCTTTATTTTATGTACTTTCAATTTGCAATTAATACAATACAAAAGATTTAAAAGTTTTCATTCTCAAAAATTCTCAAGGCAGCCAGGGAAAAGAAGAATACAACATATAAAGGAAGGCCCATTAGATTATCATCAGGTTTCTCAATAGAAACTCTACAAGCAGGAAGAGAGGAAACCCCAATATTTAAAGTTCTGAGAGAGAGGAACTTTCAGCCAAGAATACTATACCCATCAAAGCTATCCTTCAAATATGAAGGAGAAATAAAAACATTCACAGATACAGAAAAGATGAGGGAATTTATCATCAGAAAACCCCCACTCCAGGAATTACTAAAGGGGGTTTTCCAACCAGATACAAAGAACAAAACAAAACAAAACCACAAATAAAAGCTCCACCAAGAACACAATAAAACCAAATTTAAACTGTGACAACAACAATAAAAAAGGGGGGGAGAGGATGGAGATTAACAGTAGCAAAGGACTATGGAGTACAAAAGTACTCACAAGATAGTGCACTAAAATGAATAGGGTAGGAACCCTTTTCATTACTTAATGGTAACCACCATTGAAAAAACCACCACAGAAGCACATGATTTAAAAGAGAGAGCAACAGAGGAAAGATGTATGGAATACAACCAAACAAAAACAAAAGATAGAAAAATGAAAGAGAAGAATCAAACAAGACACAAAATTAACAGAAAGCAATGTATAAAATGGCAATAGGGAACTCACAAGTGTCAATAATTACACTAAATGTAAATGGATTAAACTCACAATAAAAAGGCACAGAGTAGCAGAATGGATTAAAAAAGAAAATCCAACTATATGCTGCCTACAAGAAACTCACCTAAGCAACAAGGATAAAAACAAATTCAAAGTGAAAGATTGGAAAACAATACTCCAAGCAAATAGCATCCAAAAAAAAGCAGGCGTAGCAATACTCATATCTGATAATGCTGACTACAAGACAGCAAAAGTACTCAAAGACAAAAATGGTCATTTCATAATGATTAAGAGGACGCTGAATCAAGAAGACATAACACTTCTTTATATGCACCAAACCAAGGAGCACTAAAATATATAAGACAGCTACTTATTGACCTTAAAACAAAAACTGAGAAAAATACAATCATACTTGGAGACCTCAATACACCCCTGATGGCTCTAGATCAGTCATCCAAACAGAGAATCAAGAAAGATGTATTGGCCTTAAACAAAACACTAGAGCACCTGGATATGATAGATATCTACAGGACATTTCATCCCAAAGTGACAGAGTATACATTTTTCTCCAGTGTACATGGATCATTCTCAAGAATTGACTATATGTTGGGCCACAAAAACAGCATCAGCAAATTCAGAAAAATCGAAGTTGTACAAGCATATTTTCTGATCATAAAGCCTTGAAACTAGAATTCAACTGCAAAAAAGAAGAAAAAACCCCCACAAAAATGTGGAAACTAAACAACATTCTTGTAAAAAATGAATGGGTCAAAGAAGAAATAAGTGCAGAGATCAAAAGATATATACAGACAAATGAAAATGACAGTACGACATATCAGAATCTCTGGGATGCAGCAAAAGCATTGATAAGAGGGAAGTTCATATCACTTCAGGCCTATATGAACAAACAAGAGAGAGCCCAAGTGAACCACTTAACTTCACACCTTAAGGAACTGGAAAAAAAAGAACAAAGACAACCCAAAATCAGCCGAAGAAAGGAGATAATAAAAATCAGAGCAGAAATAAATGAAATAGAGAACAGAAAAACTATAGAAAAAATTAATAGAATAAGGAGCTGGTTCTTTGAAAAGATCAACAAAATTGACAAACCCTTGGCAAGACTTACCAAGGAAAAAAGAGAAAGAACTCATATAAACAAAATCCAAAATATAAGAGGAGAAATCACCACGGACATCATAGATATATAAAGAATTATTGTAGAATACTATGAAAAACTTTATGCCACTAAATTCAACAATCTAGAAGAAATGGATAAGTTTCTAGAACAATACAACCTTCCTAGACTGAGTCAAGAAGAAGCAGAAAGCCTGAACAGACCAATCAGCAGGGAAGAAATAGAAAAAACTATTAAAAACCTCCCCAAAAATAAAAGTCCAGGCCCAGATGGTTATACTAGCGAATTCTATCAAACATTCAAAGAAGACTTGGTTCCTATTCTACTCAAAGTCTTCCAAAAAATTGAAGAAGAAGCAATACTTCCAAACACATTTTATGAGGCCAGCATAACCTCATACCGAAACCGGGCAAGGACAGCACAAAAAAAGAAAACTACAGACCAATATCTCTAATGAATACAGATGCTAAAATACTAAACAAAATACTAGCAAATCGAATACAACAACATATTAAAATAGTAATACATCATGATCAAGTGGGATTCATCCCAGAATCTCAAGGATGGTTCAACATACGTAAAACGGTTAACGTAATACACCATATCAACAAAACAAAGAACAAAAACCACATGATCTTATCAATAAATGCAGAAAAGGCATTCGATAAAATAGAACACAATTTTATGTTTAAGACTCTCAACAAAATGGGTATAAAAGAAAATATCTCAACATGATAAAGGCCATATATGATAAACCATCAGGTAACATCATATTAAATGACACAAAACTAAAGGCTTTCCCCCTTAAATCAGGAACAAGACAGGGTTGTCCACTCTCTCCACTCTTATTAAATGTGGTGCTAGAGATTCTAGCCAGAGCAATCAGACAAGACAAAGAAATAAAAGGCATCCATATCAGAAAAGAAGAAGTAGAGGTATCACTTTTTACAGATGATATGATCCTATACATCGAAAACCCCAAAGAAACTACAAAAAGACTACTAGAAACAATAAGCCAATACAGTAAGGTCAGAGGATACAAAATTAACATACAGAAGTCCATAGCCTTTCTATATGCCAACAATGAAACATTTGAGAATGAACTCAAAAAAATAATCCCCTTCACGATTGCAATAAAAAAAATTAAAATACCTAGGAATAAACATAACAAAGAATGTAAAGGACTTATATAATGAAAACTACAAACATTGTTAAGGGAAATCAAAAAAGATAAAATGAGATGGAAGAATATTCCTTGTTCTTGGATAGGAAGAATAAATATAATCAAGATGGCCATATTACCCAAAGCAATATACAAATTTAATGCAATTCCCATCAAAATTCCAATGACATTTTTTAAAGAAATGGAACAAAAAATCATCAGATTTATATGGAACTATAAAAAACCCTGAATAGCCAAAGCAATCCTAAAGAAAAAGAATGAAGCTGGGGGCATTACAGTACCTGACTTCAAACTATATTATAGACCCACAACAATCAAAACAGCATGGTATTGGCCGAAAAATAGACACTCAGACCAATGGAACAGAATAGAAAGTCCAGAAATAAAATCACATACATATGATCAAATAATTTTTGATAAAGGGGCCAACAACACACAATGGAGAAAAGAAAGCCTCTTCAACTAATGGTGCTGGTAAAACTGGAAAGCCACATGCAAAAGAATGAAACTCAACTACAGTTTGACCTCTTGTACTAAAATTAATTCAAAATGGATCAAAGACCTAAATATAAGACCTGAAACAATGAAGTACATAGAAGAAGACATAGGTTCTAAACTCATGGACCTTGGTTTTAAAGAACATTTTATGAATTTGACTCCAAAGGCAAGGGAAGTGAAGACAAGAATAAATGAATGGGACTACATCAGACTAAGAAGTTTTTGGTCAGCAAGAGAAACTGACAACAAAATAAAGAGACAGCCAACTAAATGGGAAATGATATTTTCAAACAACAGCTCAGATAAGGGCCTAATACCCTAAATATACAAAGAACTCATAAAACTCAACAACAAACAAATAAACAATCCAATAAAAGAATGGGCAGAGGACATGAACAGACACTTCTCTCAGAAAGAAATACAAATGGCCAACAGATATATGAAAAGATGCTCATCTTCATTAGTTATTAGAGAAATGCAAATCAAAACTACAATGAGATACCACCTCATACCTGTTAGATTAGCTATTATTAACAAGACAGGTAATAGCAAATGTTGGAGAGGCTGTGGAAAAAGGAACCCTCATACACTGTTGGTGGGAATGTATAGTACAACCATTATGGAAGAAAGTATGTGGTTCCTCAAAAAACTGAAAATAGAACTACCTTATGACCTAGCAATCCCTCTACTGGGTATATACCCCAAAACTCAGAAACATTGATACGTAAAGACACATGCAGCCCCATGTTCATTGCAGCATTGTTCACAGTGGCCAGGACATGGAAACAACCAAAAAGCCCATCAATAGATGACCGGATAAAGAAGATGTGGCACATATACACTATGGAATACTACTCAGCCATAAGAAATGATGACATGGGATCATTTACAACAAAATGGTGGGATCTTGATAACATTATACGAAGTGAAATAAGTAAATCAGAAAAAACCAAGAACTGCATTATTCTATACGTAGGTGGAACATAAAAACGAGACTAAGAGACATTGATAAGAATGTGGTAGTTACGGGGGGGGGTACAAAGAAAAGTGGATAGAAGGTGACGAAGGACAGTCTGACTTTGGGTGATGGGTATGCAACACAATTGATTGACAAGATAACCTGGATATGTTTTCTTTGAACATATGTACCCTGATTTATTGATGTCACCCTAGTAAAATTAATAATAAATAAATAAATAAACAAACAAACAAATCAAAAAGCTACCAAAAAAAGTTTTTATTCTCAAACCTTATTCAGGGAAAAACATGTGCAAAATTTTATATTTATTCCATGAGACTTCATGTTGAGTCAGAACAAGAAAGAAAGTCAATGCTTAGATAATGCCTTCCACCTTTGTCAGTAACACGCCATTCTAAAATGTAATTCTTTGTATTCTGTACAGATCAATAATTTCTGCACACTGTCTTTTTCTTTTAGTAAAAATCAATCTGTTAATAGGGTCTTAAATGTCTTTGTTTAATTATGAAGAAGTTAATGAAATCCTGCCTTTCTTGCACTCTAAATGAAAGTACTGTAGTGAGTCATTCAGAGCTGTACTTTGTTAAACTAGCCTTTCCTACAGTGCAGTTAAACTGCAGTAATTATCACCTTAATTTATGTCTTTTATCCTGGCTAGCTTTCATTTGAAAAAAAAAATACAAATTTGTTTTCCATACTGGCCTGAAAATATTATCTGGGCCATCATTTAATATTCAGCTTTCAAAAGCTATGAAAACAGATGCTTTTGTAGTAAAGCTTTTATTCTACAATAATACTGGGGTTAATATAATTTCTTTTTTTTTTTTTCTTTTTCTTTTTTTTTTTTCATTTTTCTGAAGCTGGAAACAGGGAGAGACAGTCAGACAGACTCCCGCATGCGCCCGACCGGGATCCACCCGGCACGCCCACCAGGGGCGACGCTCTGCCCACCAGGGGGCGATGCTCTGCCCATCCTGGGCGTCGCCATGTTGCGACCAGAGCCACTCTAGCGGCTGGGGCAGAGGCCACAGAGCCATCCCCATCTTTGCTCCAATGGAGCCTTGGCTGCGGGAGGGGAAGAGAGAGACAGAGAGGAAAGCGCGGCGGAGGGGTGGAGAAGCAAATGGGCGCTTCTCCTGTGTGCCCTGGCCGGGAATCGAACCCGGGTCCTCCGCACGCTAGGCCGATGCTCTACCGCTGAGCCACCGGCCAGGGCGGTTAATATAATTTCAAATGAAGGTATTATAATGAGACGTTAGAGAAAAATGAATACAATCTCTCCTTAAGTGTCAGAAATGTGAAATAGGCTTTATTTTCACTTCTGAGACAATGAAGATTAACTGTGCTTAGGGGAGAGTTTCTTACCTTATTTATTCCAAATGGTTTTATCAAATATGCTAATCATCTCTTGAATTCTAGAATGAGGCCATGATTTTGAGCGTAGAATGGAAATAACCTGATTTCATATGTCTGTGCTACTCATTTTGCTTAAGTTATTAGTGATATCATAATAAACAAGTAGGACAGGAGGGAAGGGCACAAGAGTAAAGGGGGATAAATGCTGATGGAAAGAGGCTTGACTTGGCATGATGGACACACAATGCAATATACACATGATATATAGTAGAACTGTACAACTGAAGCCTATATAACTTTATTAACCAATGTCATGCCAATAAATTCAATTTTTGAAAAAAGTAGAGAAAAACTTTAGGTACTTTTATTTTCCGTGAGGCACTACCTGAAAGGTTACATTATATCCAGACACCCTAAACATCCTTCCCCAGAACCTAACTCTTTTGGGGCAGGGCATCAAGAATATCACTTTTAGCTTATTTAAGGAACTACATTTTCACTCTCCAAATTTACATAGTCTTTCAAATCCTGCTTATCTTTTAAAAGTAGTGTAGGACTGTAGGACTGACTGACCCCTGATGATGACCCCAGGTGGCCCGTGATCTTTCCTTTTCTGAAAGTCTTTTAGCTTGTATAGTTGATACCATCAAATCTAGAACTTTTTTCTTTTTTTAATTACAGTGTATGATAATTGGCCAGTATAGTGCTTTACATCATGGGAAAGCATTTTCATATCTCGTCTTATTGAGGCCTCCCATTGCCTTTGGAAGGGGAACATGGCAGTTATGGCTAGTGAGCATCTTGCAGTTTGGGAAACATGAGTTATTTCCCCAGAGATAGTTACCTCTCCCAGGTCACACTTCTAACTGGAACTACTGTCCTTAGATACTCTGTATTCTATCCTATATTTGCTTTGTGCATAAGTCTTGTCTTCTGATCAAACTCACTAACCCTTCAAAGACCTTTTCTGATGGGACCTCCACATTTCAGATCCCACTTATGAGACGCTGGGATGCCGATTCACTTATATCTAAGAGATACATCAGCCTATAGATGAGCCACATTTCTAACTTTAGACTTTTTTCAGTGGTCATTAAAAAGAAGTAAAAAGAAACAGATGAGTAGGTGAAATTAATTTCAATAGTATCTTTTATGTAACCCAATATGTCTAAAAATTTTAATTCCAACATTAATTGACTGTGGTGCTCCTCCTGCCCCCCCCCCCAATTGCTTCTTGACATTCATACATTAACACCTGGAAGGTCACTAGCTCTCTCTGTCTGTTTCCATTGCCGGCTTCTCACTGAGGATGGCACTCATGACCTTCAGCCCTTTATTTGTAGCTACTAGGAAGGAGTCTGGCACAAGGAAATAGTCAATACATATTTTTCAAATGAAAGCCTGCTGAAACCAGTAATAATAACATCTTCGTCTGCTTCCTAGTGGGTTTTCAGATTAGAGCATTCTTTTCATTTACATCTCTTGTTTAATTCTCACCAGTCCTTGTGAGTTTACAAGATGAAACTTTGAGGGCTGAAATGACTTTTTACATGCCACATGACTTGTAATAGGTGGCACTGTAATGCCAACCTGGGTCCATTCTGGTGTTGTCTAATTTTTGTGCACAGTGTAAGAGCTTGAGACTTGTTTGGAGGTTCTAGCAGGGGAGCGCAGCTACTTGTATACCCTTGACCAAAGAACGGTCCTCTCCTCTAGCGGGGAAGGTCGTCCTCTTCAACCGAGCGTGCAGCTTCGGGAGGGACGCACATGGAGCGGTGAGGGAGGAAGGGGACACCCGCCTAGCCAGCCAGATCAGCCGAATTAACCCTGGCGATCAATGGGGTGACAGATGTCGCAGCCAGATCGCCCTCACATCCGCACAGTGTAAGAGAAACATAAACCTTAGGGTCTGATTTCCAGAAAAATGAAGACATGGCCTTTGCTTATTCAGTCTATTCACTAAAAAGAGTCAGTGCTCACTTTTATGAATATTTTGCTACAAATTTCTAAGGCACGTATTTCACAAAAGTTTGTGCCTGGTGTTTATCTCATCAGTGGCTGCAAGGCTTTATATATTTTCACATGAGCAAAAAAGCATGTGAACAATTGATGGAACCAGTTAGAATCTCATTGGGTTCTTCTCTTAAAGACATTCCAGTGACTCTTATCTGTCTGTTGGGAAAATTCCTTATATCCTTTGGGTAAAGATACTGATACATCCAAATAGAATGGAGACTTTTTTGTTATCATAAGAAACATCTGACCAAACAAGACTATGAGATAATTGAGATGGTTTGTGATGCTTTACGAATGTTTTTATTTGCTAGACTAGATAATCATGAGTATCACATCCAAGCTATCAGTTTTATGCCCTAGTCCTGGGCATTCAGTAACATATAGAGAAACAACCAGTCTGGACTAATCTTTCCATGAAACATGCATTATTTTTTGGTCTTGCACAAATTTATTTTACGTTAGGACTACCCTTTAGCAGAGCAACAAGAAATACCTTTGTTTCTCCATTTTCCAGGTACTTCCATTTTGTTTAGTATTAGCAGATTTTTATAGCTTAGAGGAACTACTTCATGTTTTTGTTTGTTTTTATTTCTTTTACAAATTAATTGAGTAATCTGAAAGCAAACTTTTTGTGTATTATTCTTGTTGGATTATTGACATTGAGTCATTTTGTGGTGATGATCTGGTAGAACAGAAATGAAATAATAGTCATTTTAAAAAATCACTAAATTGGCCCTGGCCGGTTGGCTCAGCGGTAGAGTGTCGGCCTGGCGTGCGGGGGACCCGGGTTCAATTCCCGGCCAGGGCACATAGGAGAATCGCCCATTTGCTTCTCCACCCCCCCCCTCCTTCCTCTCTGTCTCTCTCTTCCCCTCCCGCAGCCAAGGCTCCATTGGAGCAAAGATGGCCCGGGTGCTGGGGATGGCTCCTTGGCCTCTGCCCTAGGCGCTAGAGTGGCTCTGGTCGCGGCAGAGTGACGCCCCAGAGGGGCAGAGCATCGCCCCCTGGTGGGCAGAACGTCACCCCTGGTGGGCGTGCCGGGTGGATCCTGGTCGGGCGCATGCGGGAGTCTGTCTGACTGTCTCTCCCTGTTTCCAGCTTCAGAAAAATACAAAAAAAAAAAAAAAAAAAAAGATTAATAAAAAAAAAAAATCACTAAATTTTAGTCCTTCTCAAAAGGCCATTGTTCTTATTTGGTAGGTCCTGTCCTAGATTTAAATAATGACTGATTAGAGCCTCCTAAGAGATGCCATTTTTCTGCATAAAGAGATTGCATTGTTTTATTCAGTTGAGAGTCATGGTGATAAGCCCCTCCTACTGTTCTATTAGGTAAGTCTTTCTGTACCATTAAAAATTGTAAAGATACATACAAATGTATATACAAATGATGCCGGCCATTAAGGAAATTTACTCTCCTGGCAAGAGCCATTTCATGAAGGTATCATTTAAAAGTGCTCATCCCATATGTTGTCTAACCTAACAAACTACTAGAAAGTACTAGCATGGAATTATTTTATTACTATTATCATCCTTAAAAGTGCCTCAACAATAAAATTTCATAGAATTGTGATACAACAGTATATCTTTCTTTTATATTACTTCTATATCAAGATATAATTCACTTATCTTCCATCTCGCCCATGTAATGTGTACAGTACACTGAATTATAGTATATTCGCAGTTTAAAACCATCACCACAACCACTTTGAGAACATTTTTCATCACCCTAGAAAGAAACTCTGCACCCCTTAGTGATCACCTTCCATTTCCCCCAATTCCTCTGCCCTAGTCAACAACTAATCTTTCTGTTTCTTTGGATCAATCTATCTGGATGTTTCACATTAATGGAATCAGTGTGATCTTTTGTGACTAGTTTCATTCACCGTGCTTATATTTTCAAAGTTATTCCATGTTGTACCCTGAATCAGTACTTCCTTCCTTTTTTTATTTTATTTATTTTTTTGTATTTTTCTGAAGCTGGAAATGGGGAGAGACAGTCAGACAGACTCCCGCATGTGCCCGACCGGGATCCACCCAGCACGCCCACCAGGGGCGACGTTCTGCCCCTCCGAGGCGTCGCTCTGCCGCGACCAGAGCCACTCTAGCACCTGGGGCAGAGGCCAAGGAGCCATCCCCAGCGCCTGGGTCATCCCTGCTCCAATGGAGCCCTGGCTGCGGGAGGGGAAGAGAGAGACAGAGAGGAAGGAGGGGGCGGGGCTGGAGAAGCAAATGGGCGATTCTCCTATGTGCCCTGGCCAGGAATCGAACCCAGGTCCCCTGCACGCCAGGCCAACACTCTACCGCTGAGCCAACTGTCCAGGGCCTACTTCCTTCCTTTTTATGGCCACATTTTGCTTATCTCTTCATTAGTTGATGGACATTTAGGTGGTTTCCACTTTTCAGTTGTTATGAATAATGCCGCTATAAACGTTTATATACAAGTTTTTGTGTGAAAATATGGTTTCATTCTTCCTGGGAGGGGATTTGCTGAGTCTATGTTAACCTGGCATTTAACCTTTTAAGGAACAGCCAGATTGTTTTCCAAAGTGGCTGTACCATTTTACATTCCTAGTTTCTTTACATCCTCACCAACACTGTGATCTGTCTTGTTGATGATAGCTGTCCTAGTAGAAATGATGTGGTAGCTCATGTGCTTTTTATCTGCATTTGCTTGATGGTAATGATGTTGAACCACGTTTCAGATGCTATTGGCCATTTATCTATCTTCTTTGGAGAAATTTCTGTTGAGATCTTTTGCCCATTTTTAAGGTGGGTTATTTATGTTTGTACTATGAAAGAGTTCTTTATATATTCTAGCTGTGTGTTACATGCTGTGGAGTCAGCTTTGACTCCCGCGACTCTGAATGAGTAGTACCCACAGCATCCTGTCCTTAATGGCCATTCTCAGTTCCCATGGACTCATGCCTGTGGCTTCTTTTATGGAGTCAACCCATCTCATAATTGATCTTCCTCTTTTCCTGCTGCCTTCTGTTTTCCCCAGCATTGTCTTTTCCAAAGAACCCTGCCTTCTCATGATGTGCCTGAAGCAGGGCAGGTTTGGTTTGTCATGTTTGACTCCAGCAGTCTTTCAAGCCTCATTTGCTCTAGGACCCACTTGTTCATCTTTCTGGTGGTCCAGGGTATCTGTACAGCTCTCCTCTAACAATACTGTTTCAAATGAATCCATATTTTTCCTATTCCAGATACAAGTCTCCCTTCTAGCTACAAGTTGCTTATTAGATACACGACTTGCAAATATTTTCTCCCTATTCTGTGGGCTGTATTTCACTTTCTTGGTGGTTACAGTTGTGTGATTGTAACTGATCTTTCAGGGCATTATATACTCTAAGCTTACTCATGGTCTGAGTCAGCTCCTCTTTCCATAGCTTCTTGGCACTTCCTTCAGAATAGCACTGGGCTCAGTGTATTGATAGTATCAGCTTAGGGAAAGGAAGCTGTCTTACATGTTTTTGTAACTCCAGTGCCTAGGATTGTGCCTAACACGAAATAGGAAAGCAACAGGGGTTTGGCCAACTAACTTAATGTGAAGTTTGAGTCAAAAAAAGAGAAAAATAAGGCTGGTCAATACTAATCCCAGGGAGCTATAGAGAGGACCCTGAAAGAGTATCCTTGAAGAATTTGCAGAAAGGAAGGAGATTGCAGTTCCTTCTACAGAAATAGGATAATAATTTTTCTAGAAATCACTCCCTAATATGATGCTTTCATCCATTCCAGCCCTAATGATTCTGTGGTGGGCTGACAGTGGTGCTATACTCTGTAACCGTCTGTGGGCCCATCACAAGGATTGATAATGTGAGACCAAGTGCACCACGGGCTGCTTTGATATCTTCTGAGCAGTGGACCAAAAGTTATATGACCAAGCATTCATTTTACTCATTTATTTTAAAATCTTTTCAATTTTTTAGTGCTTTATTAGGGCAGCAGAACTAGTGGGGTCATGTTAATAAAGCCCTACCATATGTGCATGGAAGTGACCTATTGTATTGCACTGCCTTGAGGCTCTGATGTGGAGCGAAGAATCCAAAGTATTTTATCTTCTAACAAGATTTTTCTTTTTTGTGTGTGAGAGATGACAGACAGGAAGGGAGAGAGATGAAATGAGAAGCATCAGCTCATAATTGTAGTACTTTAGTTGTTCATTGAATGCTTTCTTTATTTTCTTTTTAAAATTTTTATTCATTTTAGAGAGGGAAGAGAGAGAGAGAAATAGAAAGAGAAAGAAGGGGGAAGGAGCAGGAAGCATCAACTCCCATATGTGCCTTTGACCGAGCAAGCACAGGGTTTCGAACTGGCGACCTAGTCAATGCTTTATCCACCCTGCCATCACAGGTCATGCCTGATTGCTTTCTCATATGTGCCCTGTACCCTGACAGGGATGAGGGGGCTACATCTGAGCCAGTGACCCCTTGCTCAAGCCAGCGACCATGGGGTCATGTCTATGATTCTACGGTCAAGCCATTGACCCCCACACTCAAGCTGGTGAGCCCACGTTCAAGCCAGCGATCTTGGGGTTTCGACCCTGGGTCCTCTGCATACCAGGTTGATGCTCTATCCACTGGACCACCACCTGGTCAGGTGACCTTTGGGATCAAGCCATTGACTATGAGATCATGTCAATGATCCCACACTCAAGCAGGTGACCCTGTGCTCAAGCTGGCAAACCTGCATTCCAGCTGGATGAGCCTCAGCTTAAACCAATGAGTTTAGGATTTTGAACCTGGTACCTCTGGGTCCCAGGTTGATGCTCTTTCACTGCACCACCACCAGTTAGGCCTAACAAGACATTTCTTATGGCTGTACTTTTATCTTGATATTTTATCCTTATGATCTTTTTTTTTTTTTTTTGAGAGGAGGGGAGACAGAAAGACAGACTCCTGCATGCACCCTGACTGGGATCCACCTGGCAACCCCCATCTAGGGCCTATGCTTGAATCAACCAGTCTATCCTCAGCACCTGTGGCTGGCACACTCTGATGCACTGAGCTATCCTCAGTGCCTGGGGCCAACACTTGAGCCAATAAAGCCACTGACTGCGGGAGGTGAAGAGAGAGAGGAGGAAGAGAGAGGGGAAAAGAAGCAGATGGTCATTCTCATGTGTGCCCTAACCGGGGATTGAACCCAGGATGTCTGCATGCCAGGTTTTTGTTTGTTTATTTTTAATTTATCTTTTTCTCATTTGTCCAAACTTTTCTAAGTTAAAGATGTAATCAAAGAGATTCTTTTTCTCCAGTTTTTGGAGCACATTTTATTTTCTCTCAACAATACATTCTGCCCCTGCATATCTTCACTATTATAAATGCTGGCAATATCCTATTTTGATTGGAAAATTATAGATACTGTGAAGTAGTGGTTACTCCCTGCAAAATGAGGATGAGCTTTTAACTGTTGAAATACAGTCTTCCTTCATAAAACTCCCTCATTCTTGATTTTTAACCCTGAAGGAAGCAAGCAAGAGACTCTCTAAGAATTAGACTGAAGAAGGAAGCCATTTAGTTTTTGTATGCACCTGATGAGATTTGTACTCTCAGCCACTTTCATTTCTTATTTGGCATTAAGGCAGCTTAAACATACACACACACACATAACAGAGAAAACTAGCTGACAGCCTAAGCTGATTGATTTATTTTCTCTTCATACAGCAAGATGTGCTAAAATTACTAAATCTTGAAAGACTTACTGGGATTCCTGAATGAGAAACACTCCTACCCTTTATTTATTTATTTTTTTAACAAAAATATTTCTGGCCTGACCAGGTGGTGGCGCAGTGAATAGAGCATTGGACTGGGATGTGGAGGACCCAGGTTCGAGACCCCGAGGTCGCCAGCTTGAGCACAGGCTCATCTGGTTTGAGCAAAAACTCACCAGCTTGGACCCAAGGTCACTGGCTCGTGCAAGGGGTTACTCAGTATGCTGAAGGCCCACAGTCGAGGCACGTATGGGAGGGCAGTCAATGACTAGCTAGGGTGTCGCAGCAAGGGGCCAATGATTGATGCTTCTCATCTCTCTCTGTCTCTGTCTGTCCCTCTCTCTGACTGTCTCTCTGTCCCTGTAAAAAAAAAATTCTGTGTGTGTGTGTTTGTGTGTGTGTATATGTATATATATATATGTAAAAGAGTTTGGCAGACATGAATACAATAATACTGTATTGAAAAACACTTGCTTTGATTGACTAAAAACCAGATCCTGTTCATGGTAGTTAAAAGCCTATAATAGCCTGACCAGGTGGTGGCACAGTGGATAGGGCATCAGACTGGGATGCAGAGGACCCAGGTTCGAGACCCCAAGGTCGCCAGATTGAGTGCGTGCTCATCTGGTTTGAGCAAGGCTCACCAGCTTGGACCCAAAGTCTCTGGCTCAAGCAAAGGGTTACTCAGTCTGCTGAAGGCCCACGGTCAAGGCACATATGAGAAAGCAGTCAATGAACAACTATGGTGTCGCAAAGTGCAATGAAAAACTAATGATTGATGCTTCTCATCTCTCTCGGTTCCTGTCTGTCTGTCTCTCTCTCTCTGACTTTCTCTCTGTCTCTGTAAAAAAAAAAAAAAAAAAAAAAGGAAAAAGCCTATAGTAATGTCTTCACTCTTGTATTCACCTCATTTCCATGAGAGTAATAATAGGATCCTCCAAACTAGAAGTGGGGGAAAACTAAGAGAGGACACTTGAGAAATACTCCACTATCTTCTATCAAGGTTCCTCAGAAACAGTTTTGCCCTAAAATGTCTATTTATCTGACCTGGGTTAGAGGTCCCAGGGTTGCCACTTACTACCTGAAGTCCCTAGATAAAGTATATATTTAACCTCCGTAGACCACAGTTTCGTATTTGTAAAATAGGTGCATGCTATACATGCTAGTACTTAACTTCAATAAGGTATAAAAGAGGGTTTGATTATTATTAGCTGTTAGTAAATTGAGTGAATTTCCTGACTCCTTCTTCAGAACTTGACCACCCTGTTGTTAATGAGCTTAATTAAACATGGACAGCCTGACCAGATGGTGACACAGTAGATAGAGCATCAGCTTGGGATACTGATGGTCCAGGTTGGAAACCCCGAGGTTTCCAACTTGAGCACGGCCTCATCCTGCTTGAGCATGGGATCGCCAGTTTGAGTGTGGGGTCATAGACATGACCCCATGGTCTATGGCTTGAGCCCAAGGTCGCTGGTTTGAGCAAGGGGTCACTAGCTCAGCTGGAGTCCCCCGGTCAGGGCACATATGGGAAAGTGATCAGTAAACAACTAAAGTGCAGTAACCATGAGTTGATGCTTCTCATCACTCTCCCTTCCTGTCTGTCTGTCCCTGTCTTTCTCTCTCTCTCTCTCTCTCTCTCTCTCTTCCTTCCTCCCTCTTTCTCTCTCAAAAACAAAACAACAACAACAAAAACAACAACACGGACACAGTTTGGTGATTGCCATGGGCAGGCAGGCAGGGGTGGAGGGAGGGTACAGGGGCATAAATGGTGATGGATGAAGACTTGACTTGGCAGAGTGAACACACAATACAGTGTGTAGGTGGTGTGTGAAGAATCGTGCGCCTGAAACCTGTATAATTTTGTTAACCAGTGTCACCCCAATAAATTCAATAAAAAGGAAAGAAAAACATGAGCAAGTGTTATGCATATATGTCATCAGCTCAGTCATTCTCTATTGAAAAATAATAGAAATTGGAGAGGTGTTATTTGGACACCAATCTCTGTTAACTCCACTAACTTAGATTCAGCACTCACTTTTAGAGATTATGCACTGGGAAAGATGAAGTAAAACAATTTTTCCAATATGAATATTCTTGTCTTTAGAGGTTAGCCCTGGATCTTAGAAGAAAAACAAATCAGTAGTTGTTAGTTACTGTATCTCATTTTCCAAAACACGTTTCATTGTTACAGTCATTTGCAGATAGTTTTACAGGACACACTCTGCTTTTGTGTTTTTGCTAAATCCCTAAATGACTAACCTCGTGTCCCTGATGTATTAAAATTGTCAAAAGATTCCTATTGGAATTATGTGCTGATAAGGCTATTCGTTTGAACAATGTATAACAGGGGAGAGTCAGCCCTTGATAAACAAAAAAATAAAATGGAATACAAGAATTGTCCCATTGTGAATGGATTATTTGGATGTGGAAAGAAATTATTTTTAGGCACAGCATCTCTACAAACCTGAAACTATGTGTTTTACAAACAAGAAATTTATATACTACATAAAAATTACCAGATGTCAGTGTCCATATGTGCCAACTGGCAAATGTGTGATGGTTCAGAGTCCCGAAGACATGATGCTCACTTCTTTGCCATTTAGATGAGGTATAATGCTATTGAAAAAATTACAATACACTCAGCTACCCAAAGATATCACATGTTACAGATTGTTATCTAAAGGCTTTAATTTTTTCCCCTTCATAGCTCCATACATGTTCGTGGCATTGCAAATGTAAACCCATGTTTCTGTTCTAATTTATTACATTCTTTCCAGTGGCTTGTCTCATTCGCTTAAAGGGTCAGTAGATACCTCATTTAAAGAACCAACCTGGACATGGTGATCTCATAAAAAGCCAATACAGAGCTAAATGTATAATAGGATTTGTTACTTATATCTTATACATACTAGCACACCTCAGTACTTTTCATGAAATCATCATGCAGATTCTCTTCTCTCCTTAGAAATTCGAGCTCAACTGGTAGAACAACAAAAATGCCTGGAGCAGCAAACAGAGATGCGAGTGCAGCTTCTCCAGGACCTGCAAGATTTCTTCCGGAAGAAAGCCGAAATTGAGACAGAATATTCTCGGAATCTAGAGAAGTTAGCAGAAAGGTTCATGGCGAAAACAAGAAGCACTAAGGATCATCAGCAGTACAAGTAAGAGGGACTTGGCTCAGATTCACCTTTCTATGGTGCTGTCTTACCTTTTCACTACCCTTGCTGTCTTCAGAATTTTCCATTTTTATCTGATAAGTTATTGATTGGCATATCCCCACGGATAAGGGCAACCATATGCATTTATAAGCATCAATTTATCACATCTTAAATTAAAAGTATTCTGCCTGACCAGGTGGTGGCGCAGTGGATAGAGCGTCAGACTGGGATGCGGAAGGACCCAGGTTCGAAACCCTGAGGTCACCAGCTTGAGCGCTGGCTCATCTGGCTTGAGCAAAACAAAAAAAAGCTCACCAGCTTGGACCCAATGTCACTGGCTCGAGCAAGGGGTTACTTGGTCTGCTGAAGGCCCGCGGTCAAGGCACATATGAGAAAGCAATCAATGAACAACTAAGGTGCTGCAATGAAAAACTAATGATTGATGCTTCTCATCTCTCTCCGTTCTAGTCTGTCTGTCCCTATCTATCATTCTCTCTGATTGTCTCTCTGTTCCTGTAAAAATAAAAAGTATTCTCACACTTTTGTCTTCCCAATAACTATGTATCATTGGTAACTAACTATATTAAGAATATGAAGTTTATGTTCTTTTTTTTTTAGATTTTATTTATTGATTTTAGAGAGAGGAGAGAAAGGATGGAGGGAAGGGGGAGTGGGAAGCATCAACTCATTGCTTTTTGTATGTGTGCCTTAACCAGGCAAACCCAGGGTTTCAAACCAGCGACCTCAGCGTTCCAGGTCGACACTTTATCCACTGAGCCCCCACAGATCAGGCTAAAGTTTATGTTCTTTATAAACTTCTTGATTACAGAAAACTAGGAGTTAATATCTGCCACAGGTAGATATTTGGATGGGAAAATTTTTAAAATGAACCTTATTAGGATGATATTGGTTAATAACTACATAGATTTCAGGTGCACCATTCCATAACACATCATCTGTACACTGCACCATGCACTCACCACCCCAACTCAGGTCTCCCTCCATCACCATCTATCCCCCTTCATCCTCTTCTACCTCCCCCACTTCCTTTTCCCTCCCGTAAACACCACACTGTTGTCTGTGTTTATGATCTTTTTTTCTTTGCTTAATCTATCCCCCTCTGACAGCTGTCAGTCTGTTCTCTGTATTTGTGAGTCTATTTCTATTTTGTTAATTTGATTCCACATATAAATGAAATCATATGATACTTATCTTTCTCTGACTGGCTTATTTCACTTAGCATAATACTCTCCAGGTTGAATGGGCAAATTTATTTATTTTATTTTATTTTATTTTACTTAAGTGAGAGAGAGACGGACAGACAGAAAAGGAAAGAGATGAGAAGCATAAATTCTTCGTAGCGGCACCTTAGTTGTTTGCTTTCTCATATGTTCCTTCACCTGGGGGCTCCAGCTGAGCCAGTGATGCCTTGCTCAAGCCAGTGACCTTGGGCTTCAAGCCAGTGACCTTTGAGCTCAAGTCAGTGACCATGGGGTCATGTGTGTGATCCCATATTCAAGCTGGTAACCCCATGCTGAAGCTGGTGAGGGATGGGCAAATTTTAAATAGCTGATTGTTTAAGCTGAGACCTCAGGATTTCTGCAGTGATTTTCTAGGAAGATAAGCTATAAGGGTTGCTTCAGCTTAGTCCCTCCACCCCATATACATCATGTTTATGATCATTGCAGTTGAGACCGACTTAAAACAAGGGTCTTTGGTAAAATGCTTATGATGGAGTGTAGTGAAACCTTTTATTATTTGTACTTCATTTGTTTAAAAAATACCTACAAGTTTTTCTCATACTGAAATTTACTTTGTAATAAATCCTAGAAACACAAAGAGACAAGAATGCAAACAACTGCAGTAGAGTACACAGTGCTACAACAGGGCTGAGCCCAGGCTGTCAGGAACCAGCCTGTTGGAAATGTTACCTGTAGGGTGGGGAAGGGGAGGTCAGGGGGAGGTGCTGGAAGAAGTAATAATGTACATAAGTGAAGACCTGGAGGACTAGCTGGCCATTTCAGGGACCAGAGCAGGGTGTTCCCAGCAAGGGGAACTTCATGCATAAGGGACCAGAGGGAAGGGGTGTAGGACACCTTTGCAGAACAGAAAGCAATCTTATGAGAATGAGTAGTGAGGTGGTGAGTTATGTGGCTACAGGTGTAAATTGTGTCAGGTCATTGAAGCCGATAAATCATACTAACAGTTTGGATTTCATCCCAAGGGCATAAGAAGCCTTTGGAGAGTTGTAAGTAGAAGGATGACCAGCTCAGACCTGCATTTTAAAATGACGACAAATGGCCTGACCTGTGGTGGCACAGTGGATAAAGTGTCGACCTGGAAATGCTGAGGTCGCTGGTTTGAAACCCTGGGCTTGCCTGGTCAAGGCACATATGGGAGTTGATGCTTCTAGCTCCTCCCCCCTTCTCTCTCTCTGTCTCTCTCTCCTCTCTCTCCCTCTCTGTCTTGCTCTCCTCTTTAAAAATGAATAAATAAAATAAAATAAAAAATAATTAAAAAAATAAAATGACGACAAATACCATGGATCGGCTTTCACACCGGAGGGCACTGTCATCAAGAGGGAGACATGTAGGGCTCACACCGTGACGGTGTGAACTAGCCGCACTGCAGGTAGAAGTAGACCTGTTTAGGAGATAGTAAAAAGGCAGCACTTGCATTTCTGGAAATGCAGCAGACTAGGTAAACTGAAAAATATTTCTGCCACAAAACTCCGAGAAATTCTGATTCAAATATAATGGATTTTTTTTTTCAATGTATAACCAAACTCAGCAAAGTAAGGGGAATTTCCAAGGGACAGAAGAGGAAGAAGGAACTGAAAACCAAATTGGCAGCTGTACCTACTCTTTAGGCCCACGTGGGGACAGACGATGAGGCCACAGCAAGGTACAGAGTTAGAACTGAGGGCTTCTCCACCACCAACCCTATTGCATTTTATCCCAGCCTAGGATCAGGACCAGTAGAACTATCTCAGTGAAGTGATGAAACCAAGAACTGTCTGTCTACCTGCACGGGGTGGCAGTTAGGTCTGCTCAGCCGGCTCCATATTGGAGAAGGAGTCAGAGATCCGCAACTTTGCCTTCACTATTGGCTTGCAGTCCCATTTTACACTGCTTCGGGTATTCGGATCCCACATAAAACAGAGGACGGGAACTATTCCTGGGGTACTTCTGCAGAAGCAAATGCAAAACTAGTCTGCATAGGGAATACCTTTACTTTGTTTGGATGAGTTTAACCTCTAGTCTTGGTCCAGGATAGAAATAAATCTTGGTGATGATTTCCAGGGCAAACAAATGTCAAATGTACTTGACAGAGACTGGAGCTAGAAAGAGGAAACTGGAGCCAGTACTACATTTGCATTTATAGTAACTGTTCCTTTTTAAAGTGATTGCAAATAAGAAGACAGCTTACTCATCAATTCAGTAAATATTTTAAAATGTCACCCTCTGTGTTCTGTACTTGGCAGTTGGTTGTGAACTGAAAACATGCACAGGCCCGTGCACCTTAGCCTGGTCCCTTAGTGGATAGTTGTCTCTTATTGTCTCTCCTGGTTTGTTCACTAATTTTCTTCAAAAGATAAGCAACTTAGAACGTTCTTTAACTTGCGTAAGTTTATCATTGATAATGGGACTAAAGATAGATGGATAATAAGTATACAGAAAGGACAAACCAGGATCAGGCGAAACTCAAAAACAGGCTTTATTAAAGAGTCAAACAGGTAATCATATTACAGTATATGTAAGTCAGATCATTATGCTGTACATCTTAAACTTATACAGTGATGTATATTATTATATCTCAGGATAATAATATATGGTATATTATATCTCAGTCAAACTTGGGGGTAGATGGTCAGACAGACCCCATTTGAATACTGACTCTACTTCATGCCTTTGGTAAAATTATTAAACCTTTCTTTTTTTTTTTTTTTTTTTTTTGTATTTTTCCGAAGCTGGAAATGGGGAGAGACAGTCAGACAGACTCCCGCATGCGGCCGACCGGGATCCACCCGGCACACCCACCAGGGGGTGACGCTCTGCCCACCAGGGGGCAATGCTCTGCCCCTCCGGGGCATCGCTCTATTGCGACCAGAGCCACTCTAGTGCCTGGGGCAGAGGCCAAGGAGCCATCCCCAGTGCCGGGGCCATCCTTGCTCCAATGGAGCCTCGCTGCGGGAGGGGAAGAGAGAGGAAGGAGAGGGGGAGGGGTGGAGAAGTAGATGGGCGTTTCTCCTATGTGCCCTGGCCTGGAATCGAACCTGGGACCCCTTGCACGCCAGGCCGATGCTCTACCACTGAGCCAACCAGCCAGGGCAAATTAACCTTTCTAAGCCTTGTTTCCTAACTTGTAAATGAGACTTTATGGCCACTAAATAAGAATCTTGACAAAGTTCTTGATGTGATTGGTTGCATGGGGTCTACACAGAATATTTCTTCTCTTTTTTTTTTGTTTTGGTTTGTTTTGTTTTGTTTGTATTTTTCTGAAGTTGGAAACGGGGAGGCAGACAGACTCCCGCATGTGCCCGACCGGGATCGACCCGGCACGCCCACCAGGGGGCGTTGCTCTGCCCATCTGGGGCGCCGCTCTGTTGCAACCAGAGCCATTCTAGCACCTGAGGCAGAGGCCACAGAGTCATCCTCAGTGCCTGGGGCCACCATTGCTCCAATGGAGCCTTGGCTGTGGGAGGGGAAGAGAGAGACAGAGAGGAAGGAGAGGAGGAGGGGTGGAGAAGCAGATGGGTGCTTCTCCTGTGTGCCCTGGCCGGGAATCGAACCCAGGACTTCTGCACGCCAGGCCGACGCTCTACCACTGAGCCAACCAGCCAGGGCTTCTCCTCTTCACCATATAGTAAGTTGTCAGCTCTGTAACTTTACAAATCATTTAAGCTGTACTTTGGAGTCTAGCCCTTACTCAGTTTGGGGATGCTTATAGTGTAGGACAGTCTTTTGTCTAACATTGCCAATACAGAGTACAAACACCAAGGGTTGGATCAGCCTCCCTAGACACAAAGACTCTCTGACACCCTACTTCTGGGAATATATCTGAAGAAACCTGAAACACTAATTAAAAAGAATTTATGCACCCCTATTCTCATTGCAGTGTTATTTACAGTAGCCAAGACCTGAAAACAGCCCAAGTGTCCATCAGTAGATGAGTGGATAAAAACTGGTATATTTACATGATGGAATGCTACTCAGCTGTAAAAGAGAAGGAAATCTTTCCTTTTGCAACAGTATGGATGGACTCATAGATTTTTATGCTAAGTGAAATAAGCCATACTATCTGATCTCATTTATATGTGGAATCTAGTGAACAAACTAAACTGGTGAACAAAATAGAAACAAAAGTATGGACGTAGGAAACACACTGACAGCTGTCAGAGGAGAGGGGGGAGGGGTTTGGATGAAAGAAGGTGAGCAGATTAAAACATATATAGAGAGATATAGATATAGATGATATGGCTATAGAAATAAATAGATACATATACACACACCCCTAACACATAGACACAGACAGCAGTGTGGCAATAGCCAGAGGGAAAAGGGGGGTGGCAAAGGGGAAATAAGGGGGTATAAATGGGAAAATGAGTGGATGGTGCAGTGTGCAAATGATGTTTCACTGAATTGTCCACTTGAAACTTGTATGGTTTTGTGAACCAATATCATTGCAATAAATTCAATTAAAAATATATAATGAGAAATTTTTTTAAAAAAGACTCTTTGACACTAGCTTTGATCTTTAGCAAATCACTTGCCTTGCTAAGCTTCAGTTCTGTCATTGACAGAGGGGATATAAAGAATCTCTGCCTTAAATGGTAGTGTAAAGATTGAGTTAGTGTGTGTAAGTCTTTAGAGCAAACCCTGGATAAAAAGAGCCAACTTTATATAGTACTTAATATGAGCCAAAGGTATTTTAGTTAGCATTTTAAATACAGAGGGTCCTTGCGTTATGACAGTCTTGACGTATGACATTTTGAGTTTATGACACTCACTCCCATAAAAACTTTAAGAAATTGAGATGTGAGTGTTTCAGCTTATGCTGTTAGTGCTGTACTTACGGACTACGGGGGTGAACTAGTTCCAGACTAGCTGAAACAATTTTTTAAGCAGGTAGAGAGGCTGCAACAGATCCTGTAACCCTCTACATCAGTGGCTTCTCCAGATGAAACACCTGTAGTGCAGGTAGAATCATCTCCAGCATCTCCTGCATGTTCCTTAGGCAATCCTGATGCACCTGACCCAGTATCTCCAGCACCTTCTGCAGGTTCTCCTGCCTCTCCAGCCCCTCCTCCCAATAGGTCACTCTCTCTTACCTTGCAATGCCCCTTCCAGTGTGCATGCCAACCACAGGACGAAAGGTAAGGAATTATTTTTACACTTATTTTTTCTGTTACTATTATACAGTATATTTATGTTCTTTTCCTTTCTCTTTGGCTTAGTTGTGTTTTCATATTCTAGATTATGATTTTACAACTGTTAAGATATATAAGTGACTTAGGCTACAGTATGTTTCAACATACACCAAAATTCAGGTTACATCACTGTTATAGGAACAGAACTGTGTTGTAACCTGAGTACCCCCTGTATGTATATTAACTCAAATAATCTCCATAATAATATGAGATACGGCCTGACCTCTGGTGGCGCAGTGGATAAAGTGTTGACTTGGGAACACTGAGGTCACCGGTTCAAAACCCTGCACTTGTCTGGTCAAGGCATATATGGGAGTTGATGCTTTCTGCTCCTCCCCCCTTTCTCTCTCTCTCTCTCTCTCTCTCTCTCTCTCTCTCTCTCTCTCTCCTTCCCTCCTCTCTAAAAATGAATAAATAAAAATTAAAAATTAAAAAAAAATAATAATATGAGATATATACTATGTTTTTATCCACTTCTGTTTCTGTCTAGGTTCAGTTCCCAGAATGACCACTTACCAGCTATGTGATCTTGGCCAAATTATTTAATGCTTATTATGGACAGGGCACTAAGGAAACAAAAAAAATGTATGAAATGTTCTTAAAGAATTTATGGGCCATTTCAATGTAAAGGCTATACATAGTAGTTAATACAATAAGCTAACATTCACCTCTTGGGTTGGGTAGAGACTGTCAGTAGAAAGGCTCTGTTCGTCTGCTGCAAAGCCACTGCCCTTTGCTTGAGCCTTTTGAGGAAAAAAAACGGGGTCCTCCTGGTGGGAGAAGTTATTCTCAGAATGCCAGCCAGGTGGGGGGGTGACTTCTCTGGGGGTACAGCGGTAAGACCCTGCATCAGGGGTTTCTGCCCCTACACCCATTCTTCCCCATCCTCTACTTCCTCTTTTTTCTAGAGAGGATTTTGAGTTAATGCAGTGTTAAGTCCTGAATCTGAGGGGCTTATTGGCAAAAAGAGCCAACTCAATGATTTCTTTTTTAATTTACTTAATATTCAGAGTTATAAAGGATCATGAATAAAATAGAAGGATAAGATGTCTGATAAAAAAATAGCACTTCTGTCCCTGAGTTAGGATAAACATTCTATTCCATTCTTTTTCATTTTACAGTTAGATTTTAATGTCAAAACAAAACAAAAACACACACAAAACTTTGCACTTTTAATTTTTTTTTAAGCAGTAACGTCCCTATTGGTCACTGCTTTTGTTCATAGTTTTTAAGATTTTTTTTTACAAATCTTCTCTTGTTGTTTATATTTTCTTTTAGCTTTATTATCTAGAATAAACAAGAAACAGTTAGAAATCTGAAAGAGTTTACTGGGTTTAAACAGGACGTGTGACAAGTTATAAAAGCCAGCAAACTTCTTGGTTCTATTCACGAGCCTTGAGACAATGCTATAAAGTTCTGATTCTTTTGGGGAGGCTGGAGGTTATGGGTCAGGGGTTATTAATAAATAACCCTCAAGTTTATGTTCTGTGGAAAGCATACCTAGCCAAATCTCATTCCCTACAGACTGAACATTCAAAGCTGACTTTGTGCGCAGTGGCAAACCACATCTGCCTGTGAGACAGTAGTCTCTAGACATTTTTTATAAACATGAACGGCTTTCTTCAATGGAGTGTTTAAAGCTGAAGGCCTGCCTGAGTATTCTGCATGGTCCCTTTGCCCTTTTCAGGAGAGGAGTTTTTGACCAGTGTTCTTGGTCTAAGTTTTTCCTTCCAGGCCTAGAAATAGCTGGCTCTGGGCCCTCACAGCCAGGAAGCCTATTCTGGCTGTTCTGTGTCCTGGTATGAGCAATAACCAGAGTGGAAAGAATAGTGACAAAACCTGTCCCCTGTGGCTCCTAGTTTGCCTTGGTGTCTTCCCTCAGCTGGTTGGTGCAGTTTTGAAACGGATGGTAATTCTGTCTTTGTTCATTTCTTAGGAAGGACCAGAACTTGCTGTCTCCTGTGAACTGCTGGTATTTGCTCCTGAACCAAGTGAGGAGAGAAAGCAAAGATCATGCAACCTTGAGTGACATCTATCTGAACAATGTGATTATGCGGTTCATGCAGATAAGCGAGGACTCCACCAGGATGTTTAAAAAGGTACCCTCCATCAATCCTGCCCTGCTGTGCTTGCTCATAGCTGCTCTGCCTATAACCATGACTGAGAAGGGGCTGGTGTCTTGATTACTTAACTGGACTCAGTAAAATAGTAGGTGAAGAAATAAATGAATTGGTATTTTAATTAAAAGGGAAGCCTGAGCAAGCGTACTTGCAAAGTTAAATCACTGAACCTGTGACCTAAGCGCTGTGAACAGAATTTTGAGATTTATATGCCAGTTTGTACCTCTGTCCTCAGGAACGGACTGCAGTTTTGAAAAACCAGAACACAGAGGAAAAACCTTCCAGTCTGTTCCTTGGGCTCATGCCTGATCAGAAACTTGTGAGGAACAAGATAAACGGATGTGCGGCTCTCTCGGGAAAATGTTATCACGGTCTCTTACTCCCACCAGACCCGCAGAGGAGGCTGTGATGGAGTGACATGCAAATATTTCCACAGGGCACAGAAAATTCTCTCCCTCACAGGCCAGAGAGCTTCCTCCTTTCCAAATCCTTTTTAAAAAGAAGAAGAAATGGGGCTTTTAAGGCTTCTTATCACTGTTACTAGTCTCAGCCAGCTCTCAGCAATATATCTGTTGTTTGAACTTTTGTTGTTGTTGAGAACAATAACAAAATTGGACCATTTTCTGTGTAGAGAATGCAGCTACTTGCCCAATTAGATTGGCTTTCAGCTTTTATGTTTGTGAGACAGGAGTTCTTCCACCTTCGCCTCAGCTTCATACTAGTGGTGTTTGTTGTCTACACCAATATCTGTACCTCTATTCAGTAATTAGTTTCAGAAAGTGGAGAAAAAGCCAACATGTATGTTAATGACGCATTTATGTTCAGAGGGGCCTCTGGAAACAAAGATGTAGTGTTAAGCAGGCCAGCTGGAAGATTTCTTAGTCATGTTTGATGTATCCACATTAGATTTGATTTCTGACCTAGAAATGGAATTTAGCAAACTCCAAGTCATCTTTTGCTTCAGTAAATGGGAGAGGGAGGATGTTTCAAACAAAGAAGAAATGTTAAAAATTTAGAACTAAGAACATATTAGGAAGGAAATAAATACAAGAATACCCTATGTATCTTTAAAAGTGGAGATTTTAAAAATACTGCTTAGACCGAGCCATGACCTCATTTGGTCAATGGTTTGTTTTTGCTTTTGTTCTTGAGCATCTTCTATGAGCAGGAGATGTTGTTAGGTCTTGGAAAAGCTGTATAAATGAAGAAAAACGGATCCTTGTGTTCCAGGTGGTCACAGTTTGTAGAGATTTAGTTGGCGCTATTTGCTTCCCAGTCAGGGGGATGCTGGCAACCATTCAGCCAGGGCCTTTGGAACCAGCACCTTAATTGAGTTCATTTATTTATCCATTGAACAAAACATCTTTAAAAAGCCTGGCTGGGGAAGCAGAGCTTAAAAGACATGTCTCTGCCTGCAGGGAACTCATTACAATAATTAACAGTTACCATGCTAAAGGGAGACAGGACTGTGGGAGCTTGAAGAAAACGCTTCACAGTAGAGGGAACACTTGAAGTGAGATCTGTGGGAGGTGGTCGTCCAGCAGACAGGGACAGTGACCTGGCCCAGAGGAAGCAAAGCATGACATGTTCAGGAATAGGGAAGAGTTTGATGTGACTGGACCAGGAGTTATCTATGCATGAGTGATGGGATGTGAGGCTGGAAAGGATGGTTCTATAGAAAGGGACTCTATGTCTTGCTCAGATGTTAGATTTGTATTTTGTACATCAAAGTCAAGGGCTTGATAAAATGATAGAGCCTGGAGCTGAGAGTTAGGTGGATTTGGATTTGAATGCCAGCTCTTCTGCTGACTTGCTTGGTGACCTTCGGAGGTGATAGAGGAGATTGAGGAGAGCGCTGCTGTCTCTGAGGGAGTGAGGGAGGCAGATCTGGGCAGAGAGGAAACTGACCCTGTAGAAGCTCTGCACCTGGGGCGGTCCTTTGGGGTGTCTCATTTTTTGTCTCCTGTCTAGGCAAAGGGCCTCGTCTTTGTTTTTCAGTCATTGCTCTTGAGCTGCCCTAGGGGAAGGGCTCAATGATCTTGGGGTGAGGCAGGTCCCTTTTCTGGAGGATAAGTCTCAGAAAGGTGTGAGTTTTAACCGGCAGCAGTTTATATTCCCGAAGGTTGGGGAAATGAGTTCCTGGCTCTTGAAGGAAAGGTCTAGAGAACTACAGTAAAGACACACACACACACACATACACACACACACACACACACTTGCTTGTTGGCTACCTAGAATTTTCTTCTTATCTAGATCTTTTGGGACTCAAAGAATTGCAGTTCTTGAAAATCACCTATTTGTAGAGGAGTCCTGGTTACTTTGGCATTTAGTGGGTGAACAGTCTTCTGACCATTGCTGACCACTGGAAAGTTAAGTTTTTGCAATGATAGGTATCAAATTCTGCCTTCCTCAAGAAAACCCAGCAGATGCCACACCCCACCTTTTCATGGATATTATTGCTGGAAAAGAAAGAATGAGAACAAAGGGTAAAAGGGAAAGACCGGAGGTTATTGAAGAGCCTGATCAGCCCATTGAGACACATCTGTCATCTGAAAGAACAAGAAGCCAGAACTTGTATCTAACAAAATGTTTAAGTCCCTTTAGAATGAAAAGCAAGGGCCCTGGCCGGTTGGCTCAGTGGTAGAGCGTCGGCCTGGCGTGCGGAAGTCCCGGGTTCGATTCCCGGCCAGGGCACACAGGAGAGGCGCCCATCTGCTTCTCCACCCCTCCCCCTCTCCTTCCTCTCTGTCTCTCTGTTCCCTTCCCGCAGCCGAGGCTCCATTGGAGCAAAAGATGGCCTGGGCACTGTGGATGACTCCTTGGCCTCTGCCCCAGGTGCTAGAGTGGCTCTGGTCACGACAGAGTGACGCCCCGGATGGGCAGAGCATCGCCCCCTGGTGGGCATGCCAGGTGGATCCCGGTCAGGCACATGCGGGAGTCTGTCTGACTGCCTCCCCATTTCCAGCTTCAGAAAAATACAAAAAAGAAAAAGAAAAGAAAAGCAAGACTAGTCTTTACTGCTTCTTTTTTCTATCACTAATCTTCCTTTTTCCAGTTCTTCCAGCATATGGTTCTATCAGAATAGAAATAAGTCATCAGAGCCGGTCTGAAGTGACCTATAGAACTTCTCTGGAGTTCTTAGCATAACACTGTTCTTGGGAGAGGATTGTAAGACTTCCTCATTTCTCAGAACGACCCCCATCTGTATGGAGGTCCAGGTAGATGCACTTGGCAGGGTCTGCCTCTGCACACAGCTGTACCTTATTCAATTCCGTCAGTCGTAGAGAGTCCTTTACCAATCTGTTGTGTCAAACAAAGAGTTTGGAGCAGATAATTCTGGGAAGGTTTTTGTAACCAAATGGATTTAATAATCAAGAAAACGTATATAGGATCACCTAATTCTATGCATAGGTATAGGGAACAGCTTTAAGACTTAAAGTTTAGCCTGATCAGGTGGTGATGCAGTAGATAGAGCATCAGCCTGGTAGGCAGAGAACCCAGGTTTGAAATCCAGAGGTCACTGGCTTGAGTGCGGGGTTACCTGCTTGAGTGTGGGATCACAGACATGACCCCATGCTTGCTGGCTTGAGCCCAAAGGTCACTGGCTTGAGCCCAAGGTCGCTGGCTGAAGCAAGGGGTCACTGGCTCGGCTGGATCCTCCCCCCCCCCCCAGGTCAAGGTGCATATGAGAAAGCAATCAATGAGCAACTAAGGTGCCACAATGAAGAACTGGTGCTTCTCATCTCTCTCCCTTCCTGTCCAATCTGTTCCTGTCTCTCTCTCTCTCTCTCTCTCTCTCTCTCTCTCTCTCTCTCACACACACACACACACACACACACATACACACACACAAATAAGACTTAAAGTTTAAATCACATCAAAACCAGTTACAGAAATAGTTGCCTCCACTTGATAAAGTTTTCAACAGGTAGAAAAAGTCAAGCTTTTTAAAAATAAAAACAATACCCAATTATTTAAATATTAATTATTTCAGATTTAGACCTTTAAAGTTGTAAATGAAGGCTGTTGGTCAGAATAACACAGCGATTCATCTTTGAGGTTCTGACTCAGATATTGTAGGTGTGAATCTCAGCTTTGCCACTGTTAGTAGCTGTGTGGACTCAGAAGTATTTGTAAACCTCTTAAGGCTCAGTTTCCAGGTATAAAGTAGATATAACAATCTATTTCAAATACTTGTATGGAGGATCCATGAGTCATACATGGAAAGCCACTTAGCCCAGTGTCTGGACTTAGTCAGTCCTGACTTTTAGCTGTTATCTTTATTATTATCTGTATTGTGGACACTTATTCCACATACCGCAATAAGCATGTGATGTCAGATTACACTGGACGTTATCCGAAGTGTGTCCTCCTCCTAAGGAGAATATGTGGCACACTCTGATGATCACATCCAGTGATCATCACCAGTCATTTCTACATCACTTGTTAGGAAGTTCCAACCCATCATTGTAAGTGGACTCCAAGAAATGCCCTCACAACATCCTGGCTTGCAGCTGAATTAAAATTTTAGTCCTCACATTTCAACAATTAGTGGGAAATCAGAGAATGGCCCAGTGAATACCTGTGTTGATCCACCTCTAGAGCCTCTCAGTTCCCCCAAAGCTGTTTCACAAGGAGAGCCTTAGCTTTGCGGCTTCACTGATTTGTTCATCCATTCAGCAATAACATTATTCGGTTCCAGGCTCTTTGTTATGTGTGGACAGAGTAGGATTCTGCTTTTACTCTCTTAAGTTCTGCTTTGACTTTTTAGAAGGTCAGAAATTGGAGACTCCTTGTACACATGGGTTTGCTTCATTATCAGTTCTCACTTCTCTCCCAAAGAACAAGGGTTAGTGGGATGCCTCTGCTCAGTTTTCCAGCCCTGCCTCCTGGAGTGATGAGATGTTGCTGCCTTCTTTCCATGACTCATGCTGAAAGAGAGTGTTCTGCATCTGGTTTGAAGCCACAGCCAGAAAATGTGCAGTTCACGTGCCACACACACGTGCGCGCGCACACACACACACACAAGCGCAAGCGCGCATGCACACACGCACACACACACATATACACACACAAGTAATTGATGTCAGCAGTCAGGGTTGCAGGAAGGACCACAGCCAGGTTGCAGTAATCACTTTATTTAAGCACCTTATCACATGATCTGATTTACCAATTTTAAGAATATTAATAGAAGTATGTAGTTTAGAGGGAGCATCATTTGAATATGCTAAATTATCTCTGTGTTTTAAATTGTCTTGAAGTCTGTCATTTCCCCATGGGTTGTTTTCCAATTATTAATGTTTTTAATCCTTCCTTGGTTTGCACAAGTATGTGCATGAATATAATTTATTTTGTTTCTTCTTCAGTAATAAAGACTCTGTGTGCTACCACTTAATGAATTTTAACTTTGCACCAAGCACTGTGCTCTGCATTTTCTACACATTACCTCACACATTCTCAGAGCTGCCCAGTGAACAGGTATTAAAATCCACATTTCAGGGATGGGGAAGCGAAAGGCTGAGAGGTACAAATTGTAGAGCCAGGTCAACTGGCATATATATTCTTGTCTTTGCCCATATGTTTTAGATGGTTCATAGTTACTATGATTCTTGGTGTTCTTTGGTGATAACTAGAGGTGATACTCAATGTATAGGTCAGAATTTCTCATAATTGATTGTTCTTGGCCCTATTTATTTATTATGAAAATCCTGAAGGACAATAGTTCTGAATAAAGCAGCAAAATCTGTCAGGCATCTGAGTTTATAGGGATTCAAAGCAGCAGAGACTGGCCCCAAACCACTGAGAATTACCCCACTTTGGTGTAAATGCCATAGGTTATCAGAATCAGACTCCCAAGAATTAAATTAACCCACTTTGGTATTGTTGATTGTGTGGCTTAATTTGAAAGGAAGGATGACAGATTACTAGGAAGTTTTGGAAATGTGTAATCATTTTTTATTTTGATCAGAGCCTATCATGTTCTTTTTAAATACCCCAAATATAAAGGAAAACAAAGACATTTCATGGGGGGGCAAATGCTTTGTTTCCAGTTAGATCTTTTAAAATAAGTTAATATTCAGACAGATGCTTTAATATATAAGTAAAAGATACCAGTTTACTATAGGTCTTGGTGGCTCCAACCTTGTTTTGAAGGAAAGGGCCCTTCATTCTGAAAACTACTGATATATATGAAAGAAAAAGAACCTCTTTATTTTTTAACATAAAAATATCTATTCACTGTAGAAATTTAGAAAGCACTAAAAATATAAAAATGGAAATAAGAATACCCATATTAACACGAACTACTAGAAATATGTTAGTCTATTTTCAATATTTATATGTTAAACATGTATGTACAGTATATAAGCATACATATATATGTATGTTAGAAAATTGAAATTTCATTGCATATACCTTGGGAACCAGCCCTTTTTGTGTAAAATATTCTAAATATTCTCATGTCTGGAAACAGTCTTTTAAAACAGGATGCTTGATGCTTGCATAGTGTTTACTGTCTGCACGGCCTTGTTAGTTTCCTGTTGTTTGGACATCTAAATCTTTCACATGTCTGTGTTTGCTTTCTTTCTTTATACTACATCCCGTGAAGTAGAATTATTAGGTAAAAGGGTGGTATTCAGATTTCAAGCTCTTGATGAAATGTTTGCCTTTTGCCTTTGTGGAATGAAGAGGGCCATGGCTGTGATTTACCAATGAGTACCTGACCCCTGGAAAATAAAGTGATTGTTTTTTAGCAGAGAGCTACCACATGTGATTTAGTATGCTGATGCAACAGTAGTAAATAATATAACAGAGGAACTTTTTCAAAGCATTTTAGTGCAATGTAGCAGAAGAATTAAATGGTATGCTGGTGGACTCTGGAGACAGCTTAATTATTGATGGGGCCTGGAAAAATAAGTGAGAAAAGTTCAAGCTAACACTATTTGCTGCTTCTCTTGAGTTTTATGGACCCTCTGGGTAGCTCATTTCCCTAGAAATATATCAGAACCACACTCATTTCTTTTTTATACCTTTTTTTAAAAATTATTATTTATTTATTTATTCATTTTAGAGAAGAGAGACAGAGAGAGAGATAGAGAGAGAGAGAAGGAGGGAGTAGCAGGAAGCATCAATTCCCATATGTGCCTTGACCAGGCAAGCCCAGGGTTTGTTTTTTTTTGTTTGTTTGTTTGTTTGTTTGTTTTTTGTATTTTTCTGAAGCTGGAAACGGGGAGAGACAGTCAGACAGACTCCTGCATGCGCCCGACCGGGATCCACCCGGCACGCCCACCAGGGGCGATGCTCTGCCCACCAGGGGGCGATGCTCTGCCCCTCTGGGGCGTCGCTCTGTCACAACCAGAGCCACTCTAGCGCCAGGGGCAGAGGCCAAGGAGCCATCCCCAGTGCCCGGGCCATCTTTGCTCCAATGGAGCCTTGGCTGCGGGAGGGGAAGAGAGAGACAGAGAGGAAGGAAGAGGGGGGTGGAGAAGCAAATGGGCGCTTCTCCTGTGTGCCCTGGCCGGGAATCGAACCCGGGTCCCCCTCACGCCAGGCCGACGCTCTACCGCTGAGCCAACCGGCCAGGGCCAAGCCCAGGGTTTTGAACCGGCGACCTCAGCATTCCAGGTTGATGCTTGATCCACTGTGCCATCACAAGTCAGGTTTAAAGTTATTCTTTTATTTATTTATTATTTAATTTATTCATTTTAGTGAGAAGAGAGAATGAGAGAGACAGAGAGAGAGAGAGAGAGAGAGAGAGAGAGAGAGAGAAGGGGGAGGAACAGGAAGTATCAACTCCCATATGTGCCTTGACCAGACAAGTGCAGGGTTTCGAACTGGCAACCTCAGCATTCCAGGTCAACACTTTATCCACTGTGCCACCACAGGTCAGGCCAGAACCACAGTCATTTCCTACAAAGGTGTAGGTTTCTGAAATATTTTATTTATACTTGTAATTTATATTTATAAATTGCTAATCAGGATGGCTGGCACACAGTAAGGGCTCAATATGCCACAGTGTTCGGTGCTGCTGAGTGACAGCAGGACGTGTGTGACACACCTGGGTATAGATTTAGCTGGTGAGTTACGAGATGAGAGTGTGCACCATAGCACAAACGCTTTCTCCAAGACTTTTACAGAGGACACTAAGCAGATGATACGTGTGTGTGTGTGTTGCCTTGGAAAGTGATCTCATTTTTAAAAACCTGATGTTGGCTAAGTTGGACATTTTGTCCAACATCCTGCAGCATGATTTGGTATTACCAACACTCCTGTCAGTAGTTGAACCCATAATTACACTGAGAACAGTTGTCAAGAAGCACTTGAAACTTATTTATGGTATATATATATACACCATAAATATATATCTGGATGTGTATGGACCAAAATTATCTTAAATGGCGATCTCTTCATTATTTCATTATCTTCTATTATCTGTAATTTCTGGCTTTTTATAATGAGTGTATGGTATAGGACACACAAGAAAACAATTATGTATTATAAACTAAACACTGAAAGAAATGGCCCAGAGTTCACCAGTCAGTATTTACTGTAAAGAAGTAGGGAAACTATATTCATGAACTAATTCAGCCCCAAATGCTGCTTATTCACAGAGAATGAGCCTTTTCTCCAGGTACACTTGAAGAGTATGCTTTGTGTATATAGTATGAGGATGATTAAATAGAACATACATGAAATCGGGGGACTGCTGAGCAGGGTAGCAGCTTGCACATGTTCTCCAACTGCCTCACCTCCCAAGCTGTCTTTGAAATGACTAGTCAAATATAGAAATAGGAAAACAATCCTTTCAACTTCGAGCAGATACCATACACCTTTGCTCACTCTCTTGTCTCTCACCTCACTCTGAGTAAAAGTCTATACCCTGCCTCCTTGTTCTATCTTTATTTTCCTCTATAGCACTTATCCCGTTCTGAAATATTGTATATTTACTTAATGTTTGTTCACTTCTGTTTCCCGTCAAATTAGATGTAAGTTCCCGAGGGGAGTGACCTACTATTGTGTACTGAAACAGTGCACAGTAGATGTTCAGTAAATATTTATTGAATGAGTAAATAATGAATACTTGCATCTATATTAGAAACCAGAGATGAATGTGATCCACATAACAGAAACTTCAAAGCATTTTAACAAGATCCAGTATTGATTTTCAGGGCTGGATTTAAGCAATACTGTCATATGCATTCTACTTCCCAAGAGACAGAAGTCAGAAAAGGGATGTCCCAGGAGACCCAAAGTACTAGGGAGATTACAGAGACGGTGAAGATTGAAAAAAGCAATTCCATAAAGTTCTTTTTAACTCCTGGGCTCACCTTGGGTCTCATCTTTAGCAGTATACCTACCAATGACTTTGAGCACTAAACTAAGGGCACTAAACTAAGGGATAGACCATTGTGTGTGTTCCAGACTGGCCACTGAATGATACATACGCAAGACAGATCCAAAGAGTTCTATAATACTGTTGGGAAGAAAATGATTTGAAACTGCAACCCATCAAAGGCTGGTCAGAATTTGCATTCTGAATTCAACCAGGGTGGTTTCCTGATTTAAAAAAAATCAGTATTCTACATATGGTTTAAACAAGACCCAGATTCTCATAACATAACACTCAAAGTATCCAGAGTAAAATCCAAGATTACTCACCTTACAAAGACTTCCACTCACCTGGGAAGAGACAGTCAACAGACACCAATTCTGAATGACACAAGCATTGGAATTTATCCAAAAAAGACTTTTATAGCATCCATGATAAAAATGTTTCCAGAAATAAGGGCAAGCACTCTTAAAATGAAATGGGAAGATAGGAAGTCTCAACAAAGAAACAGAAGATATAGACAAATGGAAATTTTAGAACTGAAAAATACAGTAATCAAATGAAAGTAACTCACCCAATGAGTTCAGTAGCGGAACAGAGCTAACAGAAGAAAAAGTCTGATTAATTTCTGTTAATCTTAAAGACAGATTAATAGAAATTATCCAATCTGAACAACAGATAAAAATAAAAGATCAAAAAAATAATAATAATTAGTGCCTCTGTAACGTTTGGGACAATACTAAGCAGCTTGACATTTGTGTTAGCAAAGCCCCTGAAGGACAGGGAGAGGAGCAAGAATGTGTGCAGGAAAAATACGTGTTTGGAAAGAAAAAAAAAGCACTGCAAGAAAACTTCAAAATTTGGCAAATACGATAAACCTACATATTCAAGAAGGTCAGCGAAAGCCAAACTAGATGAATTCAAAGAAGTTTATAGTCAGACACATTATAATCACACTGAAAATTAAAGATAAAGAAAAAAATATTGAAAGCAGCCAAAGGAAAATTGGTACATTAATTATGTGAGAACAATTGGATGAATGTGGATTCTTCTTCCCACTAAATGCCAGTAGCACCTTCCCTATTGTGAAAATCAGAAACATCTTTAGATTGTAACAGATATCAGGGTGGGGGCGCCAAGGGAATTGGCACCAGTTTAGAACTCTTGGTTCAGATTGACTCTTCTATTCTCCTAAATAGATTTTTTAAAAGAAATATTCCAATTTGATTTTTATTTTTGTCAATCACATGGTTTATAACACTAGAGTACATTAGCATACATGGAGTAGGTCAAAAGGCACCCAGTCCCTCATTTGCCATGAAGAGAAGGGAAAAAAGACCATTCGATACCAGGTTTAGGTTGGTTCAGTCACTGTTTCAAAAGAAGAAATGCACCCCCATGTTTATGGCAGCATTGTTCACAATAGTGAAGATCTGGAAACAGCCCAAGTGTCCATCAGTGAACAAGTGGATTAAAAAGCAGTGGTACATAAATATAATGGAATACTATGAGGCCATGAAAAAGGAGGAAATCTTACCTTTTGCGACAACATGGATGGACCTAGAAACTATTATGTTAAGTGAAATAAGCCAGGCAGAGAAAGAAAAGTATCATATGACCTCACTCATTTGAGGAATCCAATGAACAATGTGAACTGAGGAATGGAATTTAGACAGGGAAGGGATCAAAGGGACCAGAGAAAAAGAGGACAGAGGGAAAGGGGATGAGAGGATGGGATAAACCTGAAGGGAAGGGGGGAGGGTGCTATGAGGAGGGGGGCAAGGGTGATGTTGAGGGGAATACAAGGTAGGGGGGATGTAATCCGGGTGACACTAGAATCTGAAACACAATAAATTAAAATCAATTAAAAATTAATAAAGATAGGGACTTAATAAAGTTCATTTTCAAAGAGCCATACACTGAATTTTTACTCACTCTCCTCATACAAGAAGGAAATTACAGTCCCCCCCCCCCTTTTTTTTTTAAGTGAGAGGAAGGGAGATAGACTCCTGCCTTGACCTGGATCCACCTGTCAACCCCGGTGTGGGGCTGATGCTCAAATCAACCAAGCTATCCTCAGTGTGTAAGACTGACACTTGGACCAACTGAGCTGTCCTCAGCACCCAGTGCTGACGCTGTATCCACTGAGCAAACTGGCCAGGGCTGGAAATTGCAGTCTTTTTTTTTTTTTTCCTTGACTTTTTTTTTTGTTGTTTGTATTTTTCTGAAGCTGGAAACGGGGGAGAGACAGTCAGACAGACTCCTGACCGGGATCCACCCGGCACGCCCACCAGGGGGCGACGCTCTGCCCATCAGGGGGCGATGCTCTGCCCCTTCCGGGGGGCGTCGCTCTGCTGCGACCAGAGCCACTCTAGCGCGTGGGGCAGAGGCCAAGGACCCATCCCCAGCGCCCAGGCCATCTTTGCTCTAATGGAGCCTCGCTGCGTGAGGGGAAGAGAGAGACAGAGAAGAAAGAGAGGGGGGAGGGGTGGAGAAGCAGATGGGCGCTTCTCCTGTGTGCCCTGGCCAGGAATCGAACCTGGGACTTCTGCACGCCAGGCCGACGCTCTACCACTGAGCCAACCGGCCAGGGCCGGAAATTGCAGTCTTAAGAAAAGAAGTGATGAGAGGAGAACATCTTACCATACGTCTAGGTGTCTGCATTTGAAATTAACATTTAAAGCAACCTGAAAGCAGTACTCGGGTTGCTGGCCAGGATTTCTCATCAGTTGAAGACTAGGTTTAATTCCACATGTAGGACTCTAAAAGATTTTTAGCAGCTGCAATAAATACCGTATTAAGGGGTCCTACTTATATAGCAGATATTTGAATTAAGGAACATGTGTGATACCTTAAATTATTGCAACCCAAAAATATGCCGTTGTAATGAGGTACTGAAAATGCTGTCAGAGTGATTTCAGTACCTTTTAAATCTCAAAGAAAAAAGTATTTTCTTATTATTAGATAAGTAGTTAAACAGATATTTTACCAACTAAATACTTTGTCAGATCAACATAAATATTTGCAAAAATTAAAAATTATGAGGTTCTAGCTGGGTAGCTCAGTTGGAGCATTGTCCCAACATGCCAAAGTTGCAGGTTCAATCCCCTGTCAGGGGGAGTCAACCAATGAATGGATAAATAAGTGGAACAACACTTATGTTTCTCTCTCTTTCTCTCTCCCTTCCTCCCTCTAAAAATCAATCAATAATTTCTCTTTTAAATATTAACTGTTTAGATTGAGGAAAACCAGTAATGTCCAATAATTGACAGTAAATAAATACATGCACCATTTTTAGTTTTTAAAATTTGATAGGTGCAATTGAACAGAGAATCGTAATTGGCTAATGCACTGGCTTGAATAAACATACCCGTAAAAATTTCATTTCTTTAGCTCTAAAGATGGAAATTGCTAAAATAATTATCTTTTATTATTTGGCAACATTTTTTAATTCCACTGAAGAGTCCTGACAAATCTACTGTAACTTATTTTCCTTCCTTTCATTTTCATTTTTTCCCTGAAGCTTATTATTACTGAGATCAGCTTTCTTTTCCAAAACAGAATAAACATCTTATCTCATTATTCATTCAACAAACCTTTATTGATTATCATTATGTGACAGGCATATACAATGATGAGTGCTAAGGTCACAAAAATGAGTAAGACACAACTCCTTAATTGGTACCCAAAAGAGCTTATAATTGATTAAAGGAAAATAATTGCGGAGGTAAAAATTATATTATAAATCAGTAACTGCCCTTCCAAAGAAAGGGCCTAAGACCACAAGAGTGCAGAGGATTGAGTAATGTATATGCCTAGGAAAATGGAGAAAGGTTTCATAGAGAGAGTGGCATTTGATTAAAGTCTTAAAACTTGGTGAGATTTGCAGAAGAATTAGAGCAAGTGCATTCTTCTACAGAAAGAACAGGAAATGGAAAGTCTTGGGGTTCTGAGAAGATGAGTGTAGGTGAGGCTCTTGGTGGCCACACCTACTCAATTCATAGTATAGATATATTAGGGCACCTCTTATGCCTGGACTAAAAGCTTACCTCAGTTACACAGCTAGCTGGGGTGAGGAGTGTAGCCTATAGAATGGTGAGATGTACATAGTGGGGTAACAGTTACTTGAGTTCCAGAAAGGCAGGTTGAGGAGGTGGTACAAGAATTTTGATTCTTGGACCTGGCCAGTTTGCTCAGTGGATAGAGCGTTGGCCAGGCGTGTGGACATCCCAGTTTCAATCCCTGGTTTGATCCCCAATCAGGGCACACATAAGAAGCAACCATCTGCTTTTCTCTCCCTCTCCCTTCTCTCCCTTTTTTTTTTCCCTCCTTTCAAAACCTCTTGCAGCTAGTGGCATGATTGGTTCGATTGTTGGCCTCAGGCACTGAGGATAGCTTTGTTGATTCAGTTGAGCATTGGCCCCTGAGAGGGGTTGCCAGGTGGATCCTGGTTGGGGCACATGTGGGAGTCTGTCTCTCTATCTCCCCTCTTCTCACTTAAAATTTAAAAAAAATAAAAAGGAAAAAGAGAGAAATTATTTTCTTTACCTCTCTCACTGGACTATAAGGTCACTTTTCTATCTTTGACACCTAGAAGGTACTCCTAAAATCTGGTAGAATGAATGAGGGAATGTGTGGGTGAGAATGTGAATGAATGAACTTTTATCAATATCTCAAGAATCTTTGCCTTTTGCTTACTAATTCGATGGATGACTTGTAAATGAGCACATCTCTCACTTATCAATTTTCTTTTGTAAACAGTCCCTGGATTTTTCTTATTGCAGTTTTAGAGACTAAAATCATGGGTTTTCTACACCACATGGTCTAGTTTGCCTCACCACAGACTATATTTGTAGTCCCAGCCAGCCATGCCATAGATGTAAGCTTTTGTCACGCTGGGGAGCAGTGTAGCCTAGGATTTCAGTCAGTAAAGGGAAAGATAGTTGGCACTCGTGATAAAATACTCAACTCAGGTTCATCTACTAAAGCAGTGATTTTTTACCTTTTTCATCTCACGATGCACATAAAGTAATTACTAAAATTCTTGGCACACCAAAAAGTATAGTGTACTTTTTGCCGATCTGACAAACAAAAAAATAGGTATAATTTTAATTCATTCACACTGAGCTATTGTTGCATTTGCCATTGTCATTTCTTTATTTGACAGTCTAAGGGAAAAGAAGTCAATGCCCCTAACTAGTCAGGAATTGCATGTTTTAAACATTCTTACAGCAAACTGGTTAAAAAATCACTCTTCTAAAGAAAACATATTATTATGGGAATATTGAGAAAATGTCAGTAAAGCTGTTATTAAATTTTTGTAAAGTTTAGCATATTGAAAAAAATGGCCTGGAAATATATTTCTGATATTTTAAATTATATTACAGTGTGAACCAGAGTTTCCTCACACGTTTTGATTTTATTCCTTTATTTTTTTTTTATCTATTCATTTTAGAGAGGAGAGGGAGAGACAGAGAGAGAGAAGGGGGGGAGGAGCTGGAAGCATCAACTCCCATATGTGCCTTGACCAGGCAAGCCCAGGGTTTCGAACCAGCAACCTCAGCATTTCCAGACGTTTTGATTTTAATTGGGTGAGTTTGTTTCCATCAGCCACTGCAAGTGATTATTTGTTTAGCAGCTCCAAAAAGGTAATTCTTATTGTGCCACCGTTTTGAGTAGAGAAGCAGCCCTAGCATGAAAAATGTTTCTTAAAGAGTTAAGGAAATGCAAGCTGAAAATGGAAATAGTTGTGTCATCTACTTTATTCCCTGTAGGATTTTAAATCTCAGTTGTGAGTTACTTAACCTATCTGTTCAAGTGCTGTTTGCCCCTGAGAGGTGATGAGTGACTTTGGTGTATGTGACTTTGCTTCTTTCAGATTGTTTACTCACGGCTGAACACAGCCACCACAGACCTTTTTCCTGGATTCCAAATGCCACGTCTGCTGAGCAGTTACTTCAGTAAATATTCTAGGAGGTGCCCCCAATATTTTCTTTAAAATTAAGTTTTGGCCCTGGCCAGTTGGCTCAGTGGTAGAGCGTCAGCCTGGCATGCAGTGGTCCCGGGTTCGACTCTCGGCCAGGGCACACAGGAGAAGCACCCATCTGCTTCTCCAGCCCTTCCCCTCTCCTTCCTCTCTATCTCTCTCTTCCCCTCCCACAGCTGAGGCTCTACTGGAGCAAAGTTGGCCCGGGTGCTGAGGATGGCTCTGGGGCCTCTGCCTCAGGCGCTAGAATGGCTCTGCTTGCAACAGAGTGATGCCCCAGATGGGCAGAGCATCGCCCCCTGGTGGGCATGCCGGGTGGATCCCAGTCGGGCACATGCGGGAGTCTTTCTGACTGCCTCCCCATTTCCAGCTTCAGGGGAAAAAAAAAGTAAAAATAAAAATAAATTAAGTTTTATTATTTCAAAAATGAAGCTTTGGTTCTTGTTTCAAAAAAAGAATTATGATTCTTTATAATTTTTCCACGTTTTCTAGTGGTACAGGGTTTTGTCTGAAATGATATTATTTTTCTTTTGGGGAAGGAAGCAGACTGAGGCGAATTCCATGTGCTGATATTTAGCTAGCTACTCTAATAGGTACAGAATCATGTCCCTTGATAGACAGAAGAGAACTGTGCAGAAGCACTATAAATATTATCCAGAAGTTTAGTTCAGGCCATTAAACCCAACCCAGCTTTCTCCATTAGGCATTTTGGGGGATGCTGTTAACTGTCTTCACAGTTTACATGAATTTAAGGGAAGACAGATCAACATGTGCTTTGGACTTAAAGACAGATCAACATGTGCTTTGGACTTAAAAGCACACATACTGGGGGAGGATGGCCTGACTCCTTTAAACAGGATCTACATCCAAAACTAAACAAGCATGAGACACTAATATCATTTGAAACCCTCTCATTAAATATTTAATGTGGCTTTCCTTTTTGTCCCTTCCTCCTACTCTGATTCAGGATAAGGTCAGGACTTCTTAACTGGTCATCACAATAGATTTACTTAAAAAAAAATTCCTCTGTCGGGCCAGATGCCCTCTGAATTGGTCATTTAACCCAACCACAGAGATCACTTGATTGAGTGCTCACTGTACTCACATGTGGTTGTATCACTATGCTCTTTGTTCTGCCCTTCTTTCTCTCCTTTCTGGGAGAGAATGGACATCCTGGCCAAGACCCATGAGTGCTGCGCTTGTCCTGGTGCTCGCTAGTGAAAGCTGGTTGGGCACGGCTGGCTCCACTGTGACAGTGGACTCTGGAGGGTCATGCCTTACTCAGCTGTGAGTCCCCTTAATTCAACAAACATGGAACATCTCCTGTGCCAGGTACCAGAGCAGCCCTGGGAATGCAAGGATGATTAGGATGGACCCCATGCTCTCAAACTCTGTTTATGAAGAAAGAAATGTGAGGGGCATAATACTAATGGGTAGCATCAGTTTAACACTCCCTGTGCCAGGTCCTGTGTTAAGTGTTTCAGAAGGACCGCCCCAATAAAACTGGGACATACAGACTATTGACGTCTCCCTTTGCCATTGAAATAACTGAGGTCTCACAAAATGATTTAACTGATACACAGACTATCATAAGGTAGTTTGAAAACAGGCTGTTATATTTTAAAGTTTAAACTCCTAACCACTAAATTATAGAGCCCAGGAGTGGTGATAAATGGATATGTATTATGAAATGATAAAGAAGGGAGGGTGTATTTTTTTTTTATTTAGGGCTCAAGGCAGAGTTATAAGAAAGTTTTCCACAGAGTAACATGTAGGATTGTACCAGGCAAAAGAAGGAAGGAGAGTCCCAGCAGAGGGGATGGCTTGGGCAAAGCAGAGACCTGCAAGTTAACGGTTTATGATGAGACTACAGGATATGGTTGGAGATTTGTGGGATGTAAAGCAAAAAAGTTAGATGGGGGAAATTATGGGTGATTAAAAAAATTAAACTCTGCCTGACCAGTGGTGGTGCAGTGGAGATAGCATAGACCTGGGACACAGGTTGCAGGTTCAAGGACCCCCACCCCCAGGTTGCTGCTTGAGTGCAAGATTATCCACATGATCCCAAGGTCACTGGCTGGAGCCGCCTGGTCAAGGCATGTTTATTCAAGGTCACTGAACAACTAAAGTGCTGCAACTACCAGTTGATGCTTCTCATCTCTCTCCTCCCCCTCTATCATTCTCTCTCTCTCAAAAATTTATTCTGAAAAAAATATAGCAAGTGTGTGATGGCTTTTAAATCAGAGAAAAGACATAATTTGATTTTTTTTTTATTCTAATGACATACAGCAAAATGGGTTAGCCAGAATAGGTAGGATTGTTGACTTCTCCTTCAAGGGGATGAACCCCAGATTATGACTTCCATGAGACTATAAGAAATATAAATGTATTAGAACCTTTTTAAAAACCTTATAGTATGTATTAAGGGTCTTAAAACTGTTAATTTTTTTTTTATTCTTTTACAAGGAGAGGAGAGAAGACAGACTCCCGCATGCACCCCAACTGGGATCCACTTGGCAAACCCCACCTGGTGCCAATGCTCTTCCCATCTGGGGCCATGCTTGCAAACAAGCTATTTTTAGCACCCAAGGAAGAGGCTCCAAGGAGCCATCCTCAGCACCCAGGTCCAATGAGCTCAGACCAATCAAGCCATGGCTATAAGAGGGGAAGAGAGAGAGAAAGTGGAGGGGGAGGGGTGGATAAGCAGATGTTCACTTCTCCTGTGTACTCTGCCTGGGAATCAAACCCAGTACATCCACACACCAGCTGATACTCCATTACTGAGCCAACCAGCCAGAGCCTAAAAAATGTCAATACTTTTATCCTAGTAATTTCATGTCAGAATTTATATTAAGGAAACAACAGAAAATGCAAGATAAGCCTGAGATCAGCATTTGTGATAATACTTCAGAGTTTTAAAACATATTTGTGAAATTGAATGAATAAGTAAATAATTGAATGATTGGTGGGAAAGAGTGGGAATATTGGAAGCCATAATAGAAAAATGTTTAATATACATTCACTGGGTAGTTCTTTATGAATCCAATTACAATGATGGCTCTGGAAATTTATATAAAGACATGGAACATTTTATGGTAACTGAAACAAAGAGTAGAAAATATACTTTGTTGTTATAGAATGATTACAACTCATACCTATGTTTAGATAAACTTGAAAGAAATGCATTAAATCATAATGGTGGTGGTTTTGTCCTTCTCTTCTCTTTTTTCCCCCCCAAAATTCTTTAATATGCTTAATTTGTTTTTATAATAGAAAAAGGTAAAAAACTTGGGGACTATTAATTTTGTACTTATGTTTGAGGTATCTAAAATATCAAAGTGACAACAGTAAACAGTTGGAAATAGGCCTGTATTCAACTCTAGGTTTATGCATCGGAGATGTTTAATAAATGTCAACTGAATGGAAGTTCTAATCGTTTTTCTTCCTTCTGGGTAAGACTCCCAGAATCCTGTTGCAATTGCAATGCATCAGAAGTTTTACCAGCATTTGAGCAAGGCTTGTATTAATGGGGGAAAAAACCCCAAAAACCTCTTCCCTTTTTCAACTCCATTCCTGAAGCCATTTAAGGGAATCTTCTTTCTGTGAAAAAGTCAATTTAATCATCCAATCTCAAGTAACATAGAAAATACTTTATTTCAAACATACAGTATATTATTTCATAAAGTTACTTTTTTCTCTTGTACAAAGAGAACATTGATTGCTTCACTTAATGCTAGTGTTGTTTTCCTTACTCAGCAGTTCTTGTTGAAAGGTCAAGGGTCTGCTCTCACTGTTTTCAAATTTTAATGAAATAGAATCCAGAGGCATATTTAACCTATTGAATTTTGATGGACTTTTGATAATCCTAGTATTTTTTATTGAGAGGTTTTTAGTCCATTAGTCTGGAAAGCCATTGTACTGTGTGCCTGAGCAGGTGTGTTTTTGTTTAAAATTGCTTTGGTTTAAGATTGGGGGGGGGGGCATAGAGTAGTATTTAGTAGAAAGGATTGCTTTTCACTGTTCCTGTAATAAATTGGAGACATGTGTGCAGTAGGGGGCAGGGGTTGGCGTGAGATGATCCTTTCATTGTTTCTGGGCCAGGAGGACAGGGACCATGACCCCAGGCTCAGAGTAGGATGGTGATGTGTCCAGCCAAGTATCTGAATCTGAGGGTGTGTGGATTCATGTTTCGCACTGTAGTCACAAGAGGTAGTGCTTCGGGGCACAGTTTAGTTCTTTAAGAATCTTTGCAGACAAAAGGTGTGGTGGTGGGAAGACAAAGGTCGATAACAAAGTTATTTACTACATCACGGGGGTCTGGGTTGAGAGTCAGAGCTAACACAGGCAGAGACTTTGGTGACAACGTGTCATGAAGATAGCTGGGAGACCTACCCATAAGGAACTAACTCCTCACTAACTTCTCACAAAATCTAAAATTCCCACTGGATCTTGGCTCATTCAGGGTCTCTTTCATGAGTTATATTTATCTTCATCACACTGGCTTGAGGAATCTGACACATAAAAGTGACAATATTAATAAGCAATTGGAAATAGGCTTGATATTCAGCTCTGGATCTGTCCATTTCCTAGTAGATGTTGGCTAAATTCATCTAGAACCACTAGTAATAGGGCCCCCACAAAAATGGAAGACAGGTAAATTCAGTGTACAATACAGCAAGGAAGTAGGGATGTAAGAAATGCCCGAAGGCTGGAGCACGATCCTGGGGCCTTTTCAAATCAGGAGTCACTTGGAGGGAGTCTGAGGCCAGAGCAATAGGGAGGGATTTCAAATCAAGTCAACCTGTATCAGCCAAGCACTTCCTATGGGGGAATCAGTGGAATTAAGTGTCCATAGTGACCAAAAGAAAGAAAAACACGATGTAGCCTTTTCATTCAAGGGAGTTGCCTTTATAAACAGTGTCGGTAGGAAAAAATAAATAAAGATAACATTTATGGGATGTTTACTGTGTGCTAGGTACCATTCTGAGTGCTGTGTATGTGTCTTCTGCTTACTGCTCTCACTGACCCTACGAGATAGGTGCAAGGACTGTTTATTTTACAGATCTGGAAACTGAAGCCCAGGGGAATCCTAGGTCTTTGAGACTTCAAACCCAGGCATTTTGACTCCAGAATCCTTTTAAGCATTATGCTATATTGCTTCTGTACAAATTTTTTATAGTTCAGAACCTCTGGGGAAAGGTGTAAGAAAAGTGTAAGTCTCCTCAGCAGAGTACTTGGTCTATGGTAGATTCCTTCTACCTTATTACCTGAATTCTTGTAAAATCTGAAATATACAGAGAATCTTCCTGTTTATTCTAAGATATATTGTATAGGATAGTTTGGACTGCCCTTGTCATCCAAACCTAAATCTTTAATCTGATCCTGAATATTCTTAGCTTGAAGCTAATTGAACCTTAAGCATTTTTGTTTTTGTTTTTGTTCTAAAGTCTTCACCAAAAAATATTTTCTTTTTGGACTTGCTTCCTGAAGGACAGGCAGCTGAGCCCAGTCCTTGCTGGCCTTTGATCCCATTAGAGAGTTCTGGATTGGTGGCCCAGATCCTTGAATGAAATTTGATATTAAAATAACACCAAGCTGAAGCCATAGGAGACTGTAGTGTAATATATACGGTCAGAATAACCAAGATTTAGGGAAAATAAAATGAGTTTCACTTGGCTTCATTTGCTCACTTGTGACTTTCACTCTTGAGTGATTCTGAACCCTTTTCACATATCAGGGACACAGTAAATAAACATAATCTCTAATTCCAATTTAGAGATTTTTAGAAGCTGCTGGAGCATGATGAACAGCAGTACTCTTTATCACAAATGCATTTGAATTTCTCCAGATTTAGATACGGCTCTGATGTCATCTTCCCACACACTCTTTTATGTTCCACAAATTTTGCTTCATCACATTTGGCCTTTTTTGAGGGAGGCCTGACCCCATGGCCTTGTGTTCACAGCTGAACTGTGTTTCATTGCGGTCCTAATGTTTTCTTAAGAATGGTCTGTGGGCCTTTGCTTTCTGCCCTCTTACGCGCTTTCAGCCATTATGGTAATGACTTTAGTGATTACACAAACACAGTATTTCAGCTCGTTTACAGATTCACTTAGCAAGTTTTTATTGGAAGCTTCTTATGTGTCCAAGCAGGACCTGGACCATGGGTAGAGTGAGTGCCTCCTTCAATTCCACGCCCTACCTGCCTCACTTGCCTCACCCTGGGCCTGGCCTGGTGCCCAAGCACAGTGTAGGACCCCAGGGTCGAAAGGCTGATGAAGATATGGCCCTTAGCCCTCGTCCCGACAGTCCAGCGGCAGACACATAAAGGAACCACTGGTTGTTGTTACTGTCTCAAACTATAAATTAAGCCATTCTACACATCTTTTTTTCCATTCTCTATGATTGACTTATATAATGAACCCAAAGCAGAAAAAATAAATTTGGATATATGATTTCCAATAAAATTGCTTACAGATTTGGCTGAAAAAATATTCAGATATTTCTCTTCCAAGCTCTCAGAATTCACCGAGGGAAGACTATTTTAAATGTTATTATTTACCAACTGAGTACAAGACTTAAATTCTTTTATGTCTGAAAGAAAATAATTATAACCCTAGCCAGGTAGCTCAGTTGGCTAGAGCATCATTCTAATACACTAAGGTTGTGGCTTCCATCCCAAGTCAGGGCACATACAAGAATCAACCAATGAATGCATGAATAAGTGGAACAACAAATTGATGTTTCTTTCTTTATCTCTCCCACCCCCTAAAATAAATGAATAAATAAAATTGTTTTTTTAAAAAGAAAGTAATTTCAATAAAAACAGAGGCAAAAGTATGTGGACCATTAAGTGGCCTTACCCTCTCATTGCTTTGAAAGTGCTTTCTTAAAATTGTAGCCAGTCAAATAGTTATTTTGAAAAGAAAGGCTTAATATGCCATTTGGTTTTTAACTTAGCTTTTTGGGACTCAGACTGCAAAACTCCTTTGAATGATACCAATGTGGGTGATAGGATGCAGGAATGCATCTTTTAATGACATTAGTTCTGCAACTCAACTTCTGAGCAAACATGATGCTTCATCCTGCTTACCTTTTCTCTCTCTTTTTGATAAATTCTGATTTAGATGTTGGGAGAGCCATTCAGATTGTTCAATCACTTGTTTGCCTCTGTCCAGCCTGTGGTGACCCTTGGCGCATATATGTAGGATTTTGAAGGAACCATTTGGTCAAAGAGGTTTATTTTATTGACATGCCGTCCTTCTGTTGTGTTATATACTGTATTATTTTATCTTTAGTCAGTGGACTTCTTAAGATATAAAAAATTTAGAAACAAGTTTTCTATTACATTTCTAAATATTCTTTCTTAACGTCTTAATTACAGAGCAAGGAGATTGCATTCCAGCTTCATGAGGATTTAATGAAGGTTCTTAATGAGCTGTATACGGTAAGCACATAATATTTCTTTTGCAAGAATCTTTGATTTAGAATTATGGTTTGCAGAAATACTGAGGGTTTTTTTGTTTTTGTTTTTTCATTCAGTGAGAGGAAGGGGGGCAGAGACAGACCCCTGCATGTGCCCTGACTAGGATCTACCTGGCAAGCCTACTAGGGGGTGATGCTCTGCCCATCTGGGGTGTTGCTCCATTGCTCAGGAACCAAGCTCTTCTTAATGCCTGAGGCAGAGGCCATGGAGCCATTCTCAATGCCCATGAGGGTGTCGAGGACTTCAACTGAGTCCTCACTGCTGAAGGGGGAAGAGAGAGAGAGAAGCAAGATAGGGAAGGGTAGAGAAGCAGATGGATGCTTTTCCTGTGTGCCCTAATCGGGAGTCAAACCCAGGACATCCACATGCCAGGCCAACACTCTACCATTGAAGCAACTGGCCAGGGCCAAATACTGCTTTTATTATAATTCATTCCAAGCAAGGGCACTGATGGATCATTGTCCAGTTGAAATGAACCAAGTGGATAGATGCACACTGCTATAGTCTTTTGCTGCTCTCTCTCAATTTGGGGAGACTATTCAAATAAATATGTATATACAGTTATCACACTTTAAGGAACTAGATTAGCCTGGTCTGATGGCACAGTGGATGGAGCATCAACCTGGTATGCTGAGGTCACTGGTTCAGGCTTGCCCTGTCAAAGCACATATGAGAAGCAATCAGTGAACAACTAAAGTAAAGCAACTATGAGCTGATATTTCTCAAGCGCCCCACACTCCCTAGATCAAGAAATAGAATCTTAAAAAAGAAAGAAAGAAACTAGATTATAGGTGCTCCAATACATCTTTTTAATTGGTTGGATTATACGTAATCTGTACATATACTCAATCCCAAGTATTTTGTTTTAAATTGTTACCATTCTTAAATTAGTTATTCTGGGACTTGAGAAGTTTAGAGTTGCTTTATTCTGGTACTTTAATTTTTTCCCCCAATTTCAGTTAAGTTGTTTGGTTAATGACTTACTATATTAAAATTATTTGGGGGGGATGTATATTTTTTTTATCAATAATTTGATTTTCTGAATTTAAATTTTATTCAGGCTACTACATATAATCACAAGAGATTAAATAATTTAAGATCATTTTATTAAGAAAACCAAAACCAATGAGGTTGCAAGTTGGAATTAGTCATATGCCTGTATAATATGTTTTACATTTAATGATCATCTTATTAAATGCAAATTCCTTCTGGAGAAATTTTATGACTTTTTATTTTATAAGAGAGAATAACATAATGAGAAATGACTAATACTAATTTGTTCTAACTATAGATATTTGCATTTTCATTACACAAGATTATTTGAATTTTTCCTTACAGACAAATTAAACCTGAAACTTAGAATTAAAATGTTTCTTGATTTACAAATTCAATTTGTTCCTAAAAAGCTATGTGTGTAAAATGCAGTTTTGTGAATTAAATTGTTTCTAATGCTCCATTGATACTTGCTAATTAAAAGAACCCATAATCTTAAACCTTTATGAAATGAGTGGTATTCTTATAAAATTTACTTTCTAATTTTTTGTACATGTGTGATACATTTATATTTTTATGTAGCACATCTGCTACACTTGTACTTATGAATTTAAGTGACAGTTTCTGTGTGTTAGTTCCTACTTTTTTTATAATTTATTAACTTTTTTAGAGAGAAGAGAGAAAGAGAGAATGAAAGAGAGGAGGGAGAAGCAGGAAGTATCAACTCATAGTAGTTGCTTCCTGTAGGTGCCTGGACCAGGCAGGCCCCGGGTTTCAAACTGGCACCCTCAGCGTTATCCACTGCGCCAGCACCGGTCAGGCCCAGTTTCTCCTTCAGAAACTTATTTTTAAGTATTGTTTTTTAGCAAGAGAGAGAGAAACGGGAAGGGAGGGAAATGAGAATCATCAACTTGTAGTTGTGGCACTTTAGTTGTTTATTAATTATTTCTCATATGTGCCTTGATGGGGTGGGGGCCTTCAGGCAAGCCAGTGACCCCTTGCTTAAGCCAGCAACCATGGGGTCATGTCTAAGAGCCCAACCTCAAGCTGGGGATCTCGTGCTGAAGATGGTGAGCCTGCGTTCAAGCTGGTTGAGCCTGTGCTTAAGCTGGTGACCTCAGGGTTTCGAACCCGGGACCTCAGCATCCCACCCTATCCACTGCACCACCACCAGTCAGGCCCTCCTTCAGAAACTTTTCATTGTAGGTATATGCAAAAGTCTCATGTTATAAGGTCATATTTTAAAAAATACCCAATGAAAGAGAGTTTTTAATGATAAAGGCCATTTATTAGCCTGTGATTTATTAATTTCTGATAACCTAAGATATGAACCATTTCTAGAAATTTTGGATTTAGAAATTAAAAGTTAAATGAGAATTGTGCCTCTGAGACTTCCAGAAAAGAAATGCTATATCATCTTCTATTGAACTATTTTAAGATGAGGGCTTCTTGGCACTTTCCTTGTGGTTCCTTTTGCTTGGGCTTTGTTTAAAAAATAAGTCTGATGGTTGTCATGACATCAGATACAAGAGCCTGTTGATTCTGGTCGGAAACTAGTAGTACTAGTCAAAACAATAGTGGCAATAATAAACTTGATCATTGAATATGAAAATTCAATAGAATGTTATGAAAATTTTATCTCAATGAGAGATGTGTATAGTGAAATTATTCCTGGATTTATTCTATCAAGTGGGCTTAGACATTTAGCAGACTGCTACTTGAATCAAGTAAGCTGGCACTTTCTTGAAACTCTCATCAGTATTAGTCTGAAAGCCTGAAGGAGCCAGGTTCTGGAAATGACCAACAGAGTTTGAATGACACTGTCAGGCATTTAACCTCTCAAAATCAGTTGAGGAATTAAGGGGTAGAAGAGACAAGCAATGAGTTTTTCATTAGGTAGTCTGTAGCACTTTGAATTCTTGGGGAAAAAAAATTTATTTTGGCCCTGGCTAGTTGGCTCAGTGGTAGAGTGTCGGCCTGGCGTGCAGGAGTCCCGGGTTCGATTCCCGGCCAGGGCACACAGGAGAAGCGCCCATCTGCTTCTCCACCCCTTCCCCCCCTCCTCTCTGTCTCTCTCTTCCCCTCCCTCAGCCGAGGCTCCACTGGAGCAAGGTTTGCCCGGGCGCTGAGATGGCTCTGTGGCCTCTGCCTCAGATGCTAGAATGGCTCTGGTTGCGATGGAGCGACGGCCCAGATGGGCAGAGCATCGCCCCTTGGTGAGGATGCCCCCCTTGGTAAGGATGCCAGGTGGATCCCAGTCGGGCGCATGCAGGAGTCTGTCTGACTGCCTCCCCATTTCTGGCTTCAGAAAAATACCAAAAAAAAAATTATTTTAATCAGAGAGCATGCTCAGCCAAGGTCAGAGGTCATGTTTCATAGGGAAAGACCTTCATATTACACACATGCACACACACACACTTTTTACTCTAAGAGAAGATAAGTCTGATTTCTCTTACACTTTAAATTCATATATACAAATTCTGTCCTATTCAAATGAAATCTATTTATTATAAATACTGAATTTATATTCAGAAAATGAGAAAAGCTGAGGAGTATTTGAGCAGTGGACCAAGAGTTGGGAGAATGTAGTTTTGGTTCCTTATTTAACCATCGACTGGTTATGAACAAATAACCTTCTGAGTTGTATTCTGCATAGAATTTTGTACAACTTATGGTGCAATAGTGATTACTGAAATAACAGGTTAAAATAAGTAGCCTCTGGGAATCGAGGATGCTATTTTATTGCCTTTTCAGACAGATATTCACTCCTTCCCTTTAGTCCTGCATGTTCCTCAGGAGTTGAAAGTGGACATTCTGAGTACATGAATTTTCTTATAACAATGGAGAGCTTTGTACTAAATTATAGTCAACCTTAGTGGTGGGCAGCAGCCTTTTATGTGGACTTCTTTACCCAAAAATATTTCTCCCATAGGCCTATTGATTATTCCATACATTATATCATAAAGCTTTGTCCTAAAATATAAATAGCCAGGAAAAATAGGAAGAGATACTCTATGGTCATTATACTTTAGTGTAAACCAGATTTTTTTGGATTCTTTTTTTTTTTTTTTTTTGACAGAGAGAGGACAGATAAGTAGGGAGAGAGATGAGAAACATCAATTCTTTGTTGCGGCTTCTTAGTTGTTCATTGATTTCTTTCTCATATGTGCCTTGACCGGGGGGCTACAGTAGACAGAGTGACTCAAGTGACCTTGGGCTTCAAGCCAGCAACCTTTGGGCTTAAGCCAGTGACCATGGGGTCATGTCTTTGGTCCCACACTCAAGCTGGATGAGCTCGTGCTGAAGCCAGTGACCTCAGGGTTTCAAACCTGGGTCCTCCACGTCCCAGTTCAACGCTCTATTCACTGCGCCACTGCCTGGTCTAGCTGGATTCTTTTAATATAGGCTGTGTGCATCAGGACTTCTCTGCAGGGAAAAGAGGATGGTGGCAACAGAGTGCCGTTTGAAAGAGGAGGAAGGGTTTCTGTATTTTTGCCTCAACTTTGCCTTTATTTGCAGAAGCAGGACCTCAAAATTTTATCAGGCCTCCAAAAGAATTCTTGGACCACAAGTGCCAACCACAGCAGTTAGGATGAGTTTGGCTTTGAGCAACAGGAACTCAGAATAGTGGCATATTCAAAATAGAGGTTTGTAGTGTCTCTCACATAAAAGAAGTTCAGAGATTGTCGGCCCAGGGCTGGTATGGAGGTTAAAGAAGACCATCTACAATCAGGCTCCTAACTGTAAGCTTTGTCCTTATAATTCAAGTTGGTTCCTAGAGCTCCAGCCATTACATCTGCATTCTTGAAATAGAGAAAAGAAAGAAGGGTAGGTTCCCTGTTTTTTAAGGAGACTTTATGAAAGTTGCATATAACACTTACCTAACGTCTCCTTGACCAGATCTTAGAACATGGTCCCATCAGGCTGCACACACCTGGGAAGTAGAGTGTTTTAGCTGGCCAGCTCATTGCTAACCAGTTAAAAACTGGGAACTCTGTGACTTTGAGAGAGAAGGGGAGGTATTTGTAGGTAACTAGCCATGCCTGTCAGAGTAGCTAACATTAATGCATGCTTATTATGTGTGTGTTAGTTATTTTGCGAAGCACATTACTTGCATTTTCTCACACAATCCTCAACGCATCTCTGTGAGGTAGTTACTGTCATTATCCCTATTTTACAGTAAAGGACACTAAGGCTTGGAGAGTTGCCCCAGGTCACTCAGGAAATAGTAGAGTGGGAGCTCAAGTCCAGGCGCAGAGCCCGTGTCCTTTACCGTCATTTCATCTCTAGTGCCATAGTTTTGGGAAACCATTCTCTAGCAAAGATCTCTAAATATTAATACCACCCTAACAACACAACGCACGTAAGCAGTTTCTCACCTACTCACATGTGTTTTTTAGAGTCAATGGCATTCGTCGCTTTAACAAAAACATAGGTGAAAAATTGAAGCTGTGCTTCAGTGGCAACCTGACTTCTTGGAAATGTTGATCTTAATGACCCAGCAGTAAAAAGGTGAACCAAGATCCCTGGACTCCCTTTCTGAGTCTAATCCACTAACTTCTTTTGAGTTTAACTTTTGAAAGAGAACCAAAAGGGGATTAAGAAAATAGGGAGAATATTGTGCTATAAGAAACAAAAATAACTAGACTGGCAATCAACAAACTTGTATTTGAAACTTGTATTTAAGTCATTTAGCCAATCTGGGCATTGGTCTGTGTTCTCCAGAATCAATGGGATGGAAATATATTTATATATTATATAAATATATATATTATGTATATATTATATATGGGGGGGAGAGAAAGGGAGAGGTGGGTACAGTCAAAGAACTAGAGAGCCATATTATAATTCTGATTCAAGTCCGAAGGCCTAAGAAAGAACCAGGAGAGCCAATGGTATAAGTTCTAGCTCAAGTTCAAATCCAAAGCAGGAGAAGATGATGTCTCATTCAAACAGAGTCAGGCAGAGAAAGCACAGTGTCTTTTTTTACTCAATCCTTTTATTCTCTTTAACCTCTCAATGGATTGGATGAGGCCCACCCACATTGTTACAAAGACTGTTTATTCAACAATCATGCAGTGCCCACTACAGTGCCAGGCACTTTTAGCTATACCTGTGAATAAAAACAGACCATATACTTCTACTCAAGGCATTTATATTGTAGTGAGGAGAAACAGACCATAACAAATAATTGTGCATTAATAGTGTGGCAGGTGTAAGTGCTAAAATGGAAAAATAAAGCTGAGTTAATATGGATAATAAAGCATTCAGAACAGTGTTGGGCACGCAGATACTTAACAAAGTTAGTAGTCAGTGTCTTCTTTGTCACCATCAGTGGTGTGGGGATGGTAACAGCTCCTTCTCTGCCTCTCACAGTGAATATGGAGATCAGGGATAATATTAATAATATTAATGTAACAACAGATGATATGTAGGTGGTTTTTCCTTACAGTGAGTATATATTACTTTTGTACAAAAAGAGAAAGGAGAGTTACTTCCCCTGAGAAAACCAAATGAATCATAAATGTGCACAGTGCTGTGACTGGGTTAGTAGGGAAGTGAAAAGACAAAAACAGAGTAACAGTGACATAAAAGTTTAGAGGAACATTGAAAACAAAATATACCTTCATCAGTCTGTTAAAGGGCTCCTCCTAAAACAGAGAAGTAAAGTGATAAGCCTGCCTCCCTAATACCAAAGTCTTAAAAAGGTTAGGGTGGATTTTAGTAGAAAAACAGTCATTTGTCCTATATTAATATTTCTTTACTTTGTCTAGGCTTTTCAGCATTAAATATGGCATTTAAAAAAACAAAAAGCAAATTCAAATAGAGATCAACACAGACGTCACGATAAATCTGCATGAAATTGATTGCTAATTATATATAATTAATTATCTCACTTTCTGTATATCCATGATACACATGGCTGGGCCAGAGTCAGGAGGTAATTCATCCTCAAGTTCCATTAAGAGGAAAGAACTGAAAGAATGAAGATTTATGGGACCCTTACCATGAGTCCAGCATATTATCCCCATCCTTTCTCGCAGCAGCCCTAGGAGGCAGGTATTCCTAATTCCAGTGCTAACAAATGGGAACTGGGACTCAGAATAATTAGCTCAGGATCATGCCAGGCAGTAAATGAATGCTCCAAACCTAAACCCAGATCCTGCCCTTGAGGGCCATCATTCCCCACTGGACAGCTGCCTAGGGAACAGATGCGCAAGGCAGGTGGGGGGAGGAAGCGTGGAACCTGATCTCTTAGATACAACGCATAGGAAAAACTCTTAAACTGCATGCTCTGACTGACACTTGTCAAAACTTGATTGAGCTTTTCAGACTATCGTTATGGGTTACAAAATAGGCAAACCCAAATGGCTTTGCACATTCTGCTTTTATATTAGGATATGTTTATTTGGAGTCCAACTTTAAAACATAATCCCTCATTTTAGCTTTGGTGTTATACGTGTGTGTCAACACTACCTGCTTACTGTGTATTCACGCACAGGGGTTGCTGCTAAGATTCCATTACTGGGTACTCCATTCACCCTTGGTTTTTCTTTCTGAGCTCTAGCTCTGACTTGCCTAACAAATTTCAATACCCAGTCCTAGAGAGTGGATGCTGTCCTAGTACAAAGCCAGAGGCTGCTGAGCATCTTGCACAGAAGTTATATATGGAAAGCAGGGTTGCTGAATGCACACAGATAATCCTCTCTACCCTTTATGTACCCTTGAACCACTTATCTCTTTAAAATGTTAAAATGAAAAACTAATTGTTTATTAGGGGGAACAGGAGGGAAGACACTGTTTATTGTTTCAAGCCCTTCCTTGAAATCTCCGCCTCAGAGGACTGCTGAAGAAAGCTTTTTTGGCTGGCTCTGTGAGCTTCTTGAGAACCAGGTGCTAAAGCATTCCTCTCTAATGCAGAAACATGACCAAATCAAGGTTGAAAAGTCATTTAGAACAGTGGTCCCCAACCCCCGGGCCGTGGACCAGTACTGGTCCATGGGCTATTTGGTACCAGTCCACAGAGAAAGAATAAATAACTTACATTATTTCCGTTTTATTTATATTTAAGTCTGAACGATGTTTTATTTTTAAAAAATGACCAGATTCCCTCTGTTACATTCGTCTAAGACTCACTCTTGACGCTTGTCTCGGTCACGTGATACATTTATCCGTCCCACCCTAAAGGCCGGTCCGTGAAAATATTTTCTGACATTAAACTGGTCCGTGGCCCAAAAAAGGTTGGGGACCACTGATTTAGAAAGAACCGAAGATACTTGCCACCTCATATCAGAAGATTTTCCTCTGAGTCGCAAAGAGATTTTTTATTTTTATTTTTTGGTGAAGTATTTATTTTAGCTCAAGGGCATTTTGAGTATTTGAAATATATAGTTCTGTAGTGAAAATGAGCATATTTTCTTTTGCAATGGACTACAAAGAAGTCTAGGTCTTGGAACAAAACTCTAAACAAAGAGAAATAAGGTGTAAATGATCAGTAAAAATCTCCCAAGTTGAAAACCTCTTTGGAATACCACATTCTCTGTTATCCCACCTGGAAAACTTTTTTTAAAAGCATAGTATTTAGAGATCTTGGGCTGATAAAGTGTTTCCATATATTCTTTCCACGGTTTTATTACTAGACACTTAGCTGGAAAGAAAGGGGTGTTGGCATCATCTGACTCTGGGCCAACTTCTGAGTTCTAATCTCGGTGTTGACAAAGTCTGACTTTGGAAACTAGGTTAGCTCATTTAACCTGGCTTCATTTTCCTGACAAAATGATTGGGAGTAATAGTTTCCACTGCAAGGATCTGTGAGGATAGCTGTTTGATAAAGACGTTGTATGTAGATATCTTTTAGGTAGGACACCCTGCTAATTAATGAAGCCAAGAGCACCTAGCTCCTGCTTGGAATTTTCATTTTTCTCTCAGGGATTTGAGACTTAGTTATGACTGGTACTTATAAACTACAAATAAGACTATCTTTTAAAAGAAGTGAGCAATAAAGGGCTGGGTGAAAAAAGGTAAAGGGATTAAGCAAAGCAAAGAGAAAAAAAGTTATAGACAGAGACAACAGTGCGGGGATTGCAGGAGGGAAGGGGGAGGGGGGTAGAGGAGGGCAAAGGGGGTAGACGGTGATGGACGGAACCTGACTGGGTGTGGCGAACCCACAATGCAACATGCAGATAATGTATTGTAGAACTGTGCACCTGAAGTCCATAGTTTTAATAACCCATGTCACCCCAATAAATTTAATAAATTTTAAGAAATAAAAATAAAAATGAGCAGTATGAACTGAAAAATATTATTTGCCTTGGATAAGAAAAAGAAAGTGTTAGAAAGTATAGTTTAGTAAAAACAAAAAATTTCTACAGACTGTTTTATATCAATAACCCTTCTGAAAGAACATATTCTCTAAACTTACATTCTGAAATATAGTATTACAACTTTTAAATTATTAGAATGCTCTAATAACAAACATCTTAGTCAGGATTTTTTTTTTGTATTTTTCTGAAGCTGGAAACGGAGGAGACAGTCAGACAGACTCCCACATGCGCCCGACTGGGATCCACCCGGCATGCCTACCAGGGGCGATGCTCTGCCCACCAGAGGGCGATGCTCTGCCCCTCCGGGGCGTCGCTCTGCCACGACCAGAGCCACTCTAGCGCCTGGGGCAGAGGCCAAGGAGCCATCCCCAGCGCCCAGGCCATCTTTGCTTCAATGGAGCCTTGGCTGCGGGAGGGGAAGAGAGAGACAGAGAGGAAGGAGGGGGGGTGGAGAAGCAAATGGGCGCTTCTCCTATGTGCCCTGGCCGGGAATCGAACCCAGGTCCCCCGCATGCCAGGCCGACGCTCTACCACTGAGCCAACCGGCCAGGGCTTAGTCAGGACTTTTTAATTGGGTAATTAAGTAATTAAAGTACTTAACTTTGTTTACCATTATTCATCATACATATTTATATACTGTACTATGTATTTATATATACCAAATATATGTAATATATATTATTATATAATATATGTAATATAATATGTGTATTAATAACATTAATACCATATATATATTATATATATATAACAGCTAACCTTTGTCAGGTACTATTCTAAGTACATAATTAGTTCATTAAATTCTTCCAGCAACTTTATGAGGTAGTTGAGGCACAGTGGAACACCTTGCCAAAGGTCACACAGCTAGAAAGTCTCAGACCAGGCAGAACTCTCTTTTTATTGATGATTATAACATCAAGCAGATCGTTATGTACCAACAGAGAAGTTCAGGCAAAGGGTGTTGGAGACCCAAAGAGAGAATTCCACATTAAGGATTAAGAAGAATTCAGAGGAAAGGATATGAAAATGGACAGGTTTTCAGTAACAGGAGAGACTGAGAAAGGGCAGGGAAGGCTTTTGAGGCTAAAGGAACAATGTGAGCAGAAACAATTAGGAAAAACACAATATATTCATAGAATTTCTCTCTGCAACCATATGCAGAGAGAAAAAACAGAAGTTGAGACGTTTCCAGAGAAGAACAAAACAAGCGTATCAAGAACATAGGCATGAAAGAATGGTTGAACGTCTATTCCAAAGCAATTTGAAAACTCAAAAAGCTTTCCTGCACAGCTTAACTGCCCCTCCCCACCTCCTCCTCAGTAAATGAAGTAAGAAGTTATGGATTTAAGGCACAAGGTGTATGTGTCAAATTCCAAGTCATTTTTCATTAAAAGAAAAGGATTCCACATCAGTCTTTCCATTTTAGTTGGTGCTGCAATCCTAAGGGTTGTATACAGAGCTTTTAAGATTTCAAGTGTCTTGTATCCTCAGCTTAAATATTTCATCTACTGAACCATATAGCTCAAATTCTCTAATACACACATGTAATATTGAAGATACATGAAACGTTTCCCTGAAAAGAATTAAATATTTAAAATGCAGGTGACTTTGCAACTCTGGTACCTTCGTTGGCTTTCCATTATACATGCACTTTCCCCCCAGCAGTGCCAGGTTCCTGACACTTTGCCACTTCTGCTGTCACTGTGTTCTGTGTGGCCTGGTTAATATGTACACCATGTGCCAACTCTTGGCTAGTTTCTTTTTCCGTAGATTAAACGTGTATTTCAGTGCCTCTGAAGATTTCCATGAAAACTGTTTTTGAAATAAGGACTTGCTGCGTGACCTTCTCTCTCACTGACTTTCTCTGTTGACTTGTTGGGCAAGGATTAAGTCTCTTTGCAGCTCTATTGCTTTGATCCATAAAACAAAAACCATTCTTCTGCTCTCAGCCTCTCAGGTGTCTGAGAATAAACAAGTGAGCCCTGGCAGGGCTAAGGCTTATTGTGGGCTTAAAAGACATGATAGAAAGTACAGTGTTTTATTAATAGCATTCATTAAGCATTCATTGTGTACCAGTAGGCACTGCAAGTGCCTGACATAAATGGGAGGAACTGTTCTCACTCATTTCTAATTAGAGGTGAGAAATCTACAGAACATGCTAAAAGGCAAACAAGGATTCGAACCCAGGTGGTACAATTCCTGAGATTAAGCATTAAAGCTTTTCAGAAATGGAATGGGTTATCTTTTTTAAACAGTCCTCTCCTTCTGCAGAGGGTGGCTGCCCGGCAATTATATGGAGAGGGGTTGTGATTTGTAAGGTGCTAGCATTTACAGAATGCAGTTTTTCTGCATTTGTCCTAAATCTCAGGATCTGTTCCCTGTCACTACGTCAGTTAAATGAAAAGCAATAAAAGCATTGTTGCCTCCACTCTACAATTATTAAAGGGTCATTTCTATTGCATCCAAGAAATACACACCAAATGGCTGGAAGATGCCTTGCAACAAATACACAGGTCCTACAAATGCATCAGTGACAGACGCACAGCCCTGTCATCGATGAGCTAGACTGGTGAGGGTATTTCCATGCATGGTGTGGGGTACTAGGTCACACAGTTTCCACAGCTCAGCTCTGTGCAAGCGCGGAGCCGGGGGTGGGGTGTGCTCCTTGGTGAAGCTGACACCTGAAATATAGGTGGAGGGTGGGTGGATGTTCGGAAAAGAGGGAAGCACTGATGGGTGAGACCACATTGCCTGTGCAGGGAACTCCATGCACTTTGATATTGTTACAAATCATTGTGTTAGCAAATCATTGATAGAATATTAAGCTGGACTTTCCCAAAAGCTTCTGCCCTTACCTTTTCTTTACCCTACTATAAATAAAGGACTTGAGAGATAAGAAAGGAAAATATCTTCTGCAAAATTAGATTTCCTGGGTAAAATGACAATTTTTTCATGTTAGAAATCTTTGATAATTGTGAAGTGGGCAGAGAGTATACCAAATTGTTAATTACTCTCCTGAAAAATTACCCTTATAAACTAATGAACTAGTATAAACCAATAAAGAGTAAAACATACTTGGATTTCTAGCAATAGGATGTAATGGAATCAAGTAGGACAAGGTCTATTTGTGATGCATACTAGGGAGCTCAAGAAATTTTGCTGAATATGAATGTTTGTGGAGAGTTCACTAGAGACAAAACTAACAACCCCTGTCTATGACTCAAAGACTTCAATTAGAAACTGCCTGGAAATAGAACTAGCACAGATCAAGATTAATAAATATATGTTGCTTGTGTTACAAATAGAAACAGTTTCTTTTTGGTAAGGCATTAAACAATTTGTCCTCTATAGGAAAAATTAGTCACTTTTCACTCAGTAATTTTATTAAAGTAGCAAAATCTTGCGAAACTAATTATAATCTATGTTGCCATTGAAAAATTATTGTTTAATTTAATGTTTCAAAAATGATGACTAATACTCAGCTTTAATTTAAATATAACAGTAAAAAATAAAAGCATGCAGCAAATCCATAAGTGTGTCAACCCTGCACGTACCAAATATTTCTTGGGTTTACCTCCTTAATGAGCAAGCACTTAATGATTGATTGGTGATCAGTTTGGGAGCTAATTAAAGTCACTAGAGTGATAGATACCCCACTTTGAGGTTCATCAGTGTGACAGTGTATTAGACTATGTGGATATTTTCTGTGCAGCACAGCAGGTGAGTTATGGCCTCAGAGCCCGTAGAGAATTCTTGGAGGAACTTTCTGTCCTTAACCATAGTATGTATACTACTTGCTGCCTCAAGTCAACAGGAGCAGGAGTTAATTAGTATAATTTGTTGTTACATTGGTTTTTTGTTTTGGTTAAAATTTATCTGCCATCTACCCTGACACTGAAAAAATCAACCAGTTTAGTCACTGAGAAGAATATTATATTTTTTTTTTTCCCAAGGTAAATTCTTATGGTATTTAGTTGTTGCTAGATTAATATTGGAAATCATGGGCCCACAGAATTTCAGAGGTGGGAAAAGGCCAGAGATCACGTGGTCCAACCACCTCCTTTACAGGTGAGAAAGTTGTGGGCAAGCCAAGTTAAATGAAGCCTTTCTGCAAGGTCACACAGCGGGGACAGTGGCAGATTGGGATCTCTCACCCTTGGATATCTAAGACATGGATACTCCTTGCACTGACACTGGCTCTTGAAGATAAAGAAAACAGTAAATCTCCAACAGAAAACAAAAACAGGAATGATACTATGGATTCTTTTATCAGACAGACTGCTCAATACCATCTTACCTTATTTCCTCTGAGCTGCATCAAATACTGTTTTTTAGAGGGATACATTAAAATTTTCTCGGAAAAAAGCCTTCTAGTTACACTATCAGTTTTCCCATCTATAAAGAATCCTTCAGGCTTCTAGTTTGTACTCCCCCTCCCCCGCCCCCAAGTGAGAAGCGGAGAGGAAGACAGACTTCCGTATGCACTGGACTGGGATCCACCCGGACTGGGATCCACTCGGCATGCCCACCGGGGGCGATGCTCTGCCCATCTGGGGCATTGCTCCACTGCAATCTGAGCCATTCTAGCGCCTGAGGTGGAATACATGGAGCTGTCCTCAGCGCCAGGGCCAACTTTGCTCTAATGGAGCCTTGGCTGCGGGAGGGGAAGAGAGAGATAAAGAGAAAGGAGAGCATTGGCCCACAGTGTAGACATCCCCAGTTCAATCCCTGGTCAGGGAGCACGTGAGAAGCGACCATCTGCTTCTCTTCCCCTCGATCTACCCCTTCTCTCCATCTTCCCCTCTCGCAGCTAGTGGCTCAGTTGATTCAGTCATTGGCCCCAGGGGCTGAGGATAGCTCAGCTGATTCAAGCATTGGCCCCCAGACCAGAGTTGCTGGGTGGATCCTGGTTGGTATGCATGTGGGAGTCTGGTGTCTCTCTATCTCCCCCCTCCTCTCACTTAAAAAAGAAAAAAAAAAGGGGAGGGTCATTTTTCCAGTCACAGATAGATCATTATACATTCTTATTTTCATACTTACAGAATTTTTTATTTTTTAAATGAATTTATTGGGGTGACATTGGTTAATAAAACAATATAGGTTTCAAGTATACACCTGTATATTGTATTGTGTGTTCATCACCCCAAGTCAAGTTTCCTTCCATTACCCTCTTCTTCCTACACTACCCCTTCTTCCCCCTGGTAATCACCACACTGTTGTCTGTGTTTATGAGGTTTGTTTCTTAATCTCTTCACCTTTTTTCACCCAGCCCCTCAACCCTGCTCCCATCTGACAGCCGTCAGTCTGTTCTCTATGAGTCTGTTTCTGTTTTGTTAGTTTATTTTGTTCATTAGATGCCACATATAATTGAAATCATGGTACTTGTCATTCCCTGAATGGCTTATTTCACTTAGCATAATAATCTCAAGGTCCATCCATGCTGTCGCAAAGGGTAAGATTTCCTTCTTTTTTATGGCCACATAGTATCCCACTATGTATGTGCACCACAGCTTTTTACCCACTCATCCACTGATGGGCACCTGGGCTGCTTCCAAATCTTGAATATTGTATAAATAATGCTACAATGAACTTAGGGGTGCATGCATTCTTTCAAATTCTGGGTTTCTTTGGGTAAAAGCACAAAGTAGAATCACTAGGTCAAAAGGCAGTTCCATTTTTAAGATTTTTGAAGTAACCCCTTACTGGTTTCCACAGTGGCTGCATCAATCTGTGTTCCCACCAGCAGTGCAGGAGGGTTTCCTTTTCTTCACCCCCTCACCAGCACTTGTTCTTTGTTGATTTATTGATGATAGCCATTCTGACAGGTGTGTGGTGTTATCTCATTTTGCTTTTAATTTGCATTTTTCTGATGATCGGTGATGTTGAACATCTTTTTATATATCTATTGGCCATCTGTATGCCTTCTTTGGAAAAGTATTTTTTTAGGTCCTTTGCTCATTTTTTAATTGGATTGTTTGTTTTTTGGTGTTAAGTTCTTTATAGATTTTGGATCTTAACCACTTATTAGATTTGCCAGTGGCAAATATGCTCTTTCATTCAGTAGGTTTTCTTTTCATTTTGTTGATGATTTCCTTTGCTGTACAAAACCTTTTCAGTTTGATATAGTCCCATTTGTTTATTTTTTTTGTTTGCTTCCTTTGTCCAAGGAGATATATCAGAAAAAGTATCGCTACGAGAAATGTCCAAGATTTTACTGTCTATTTTTCTTCTAGGATTTTATGGTTTTGACTCTAACATTTAAGGCTTTAATTCATTTTGATTATATTTTTATGTATAAGAAGGTGGTCTAGTTTCATTTCTTTTGCATGTATTGCCCAATTTTTTCAACACCATTTGTTGAATAGACTGTCTTTATCCCACTGTATGTTTTTGCCTCCTTTGTCAAATATTAATTGACCATAAAAATGTGGGTTTACTTCTGGGTTCTCTAGCCTGTTCTATTGATCTATATGTCTAGTTTTATGCCAGTGCCATGCCGTTTTGATTACTATGACTCATTAATGTAGTGTGATTCCTCCAACATTTTTCTTCTTTCTCTGTAGCTATTCAGGATCTTTCATAGTTTCATATAAATTTTTGGAATATTCTAGTTCTGTGAAATTTATTATCATTATTAAAATAAATTACTTTATGGCAATTTTTTCAAATATCAGTAGTTGACATTTAGTATGCACTTACTGTAATGTCAGTCAAGCTCCTTTTTCTGTTTTCTTAACATATGCTGACATGTTTAATCTTTCCAACTACCCTATGCAGTGAGTAATATTGTTATATTGATTTTACAATGAGGAAATCAAGGCACAGAAAGGTCAAGTTACTTGCCCAAGGTCACACAGTGAGTAACTGCACAGATAGGACTTGAACCGAAGCAGCCTGGCCCCAGAACCTGAATCATTATTTCTATATTGTACCTTAAAAAAATCTCAAGAGTGAGAATTATCCGCCCTCTGCTGTCTTTCCATGCATTCTATCATTTGATTCCAATTTTACCTCAGAGGAACTAGAGCTTAGGAAAATTAAGAAACTTGCCCAGCTGGTCAGTGGTAGCACCAGAGTTCAAATCCAGGTCTGCCTGGCTCCAGAGGCTATATTTATCACCAGGGTTGGCTCAGTAGAGTAAAGAGCAAGAAGGCTCGAGATTGCAGGTGTAAAGATCCCAGCAGGCAGCGTACGAGTGCTGTCTTAAACATAGTTCCTGTCCATCACCCCTGTCTAATAAAATAAGCCCCCAGAGACATGGTTTGGCAGAGCAAAGACCATAGGAGGAGGGAGAGAATGAGGCTATGTGGGCCCCTGGAGGAGCCAGGCTTCTTGCAGCACAGCTCCTGAGGCCCTGCAGAGGGTTACTGGGGACCCTGCTTTCACCATGAACCTGAGAGCTTCCGGGGGAACCTCAGGAATGCGCTTCCAAGGCTCTTGGCCCTACTCCAATGGTTTATTAGGCTGGCACTTGGAGAAACTCAGTTACAATTGGAACCCTCTGTGTATTGATTGTAGAAGAGAGATCTTTATCCCAAGTTATTGATATTTAAGGAACTCAAAGAATGTAGTTTCTCAGAAGAGCTTTTAGTGATTGATGGATTTAGTAAAAACAGCAGGCTATGTATGGAATTAGGAAAATATTATCACTAACATAGTGCTTTTCACCATCTGCCACCAATCACCACATTTTTTTCTTTAGAGACCATAAATTCCAGGGCTAACTATATTTCAGTAGATAGAGAACTATTTGTCATTTGATCATTCCAATCTCAGGTGTTCATTGGTGGTACTATTTTGAATTCCAGGGTTGGAGAAGAACAATGCCAGGTAAATACTAGCAATATTTGGAAATATATGTTAAATGAAAAGACAAGCTGATTATAAAGTGGATTCCTATCCATTTGTTTCTCACCAAATGCCTATTATATTCCAACTGTAAATGAGGCAATGCTAAGGATCTGAAGGCATCTAAGGTATAATTGATGCCCTAGCTAAATTTACAGGACAATCTCTAATACAGAATGGCACACAAACATCTGTAACATAGAGTACAGAGTCTGAAGAGCTAGCAGTTAAGTAGGTATTGGTGGTCAGAAGAACAGATCACTCTGGTTGAGGAACCAAGGAACAACACTTAGAAGTAGGTGCGATTTGAGTTTGTCTTGGAAGGCAAGTCAAAATGTGCACAGGAGGAGGCACTGGGGGAAGGCATCCCAGGCAATGGGGCTGGCTGGGGAGGAGGCCACAGATGCAGGAAAGTACAAATTCTGTTGAGGCAGCGTTAAGCGATTGACTTAGAGTGGAACACAAAGTGCTGCTTGGGCTGGTGTTAGGACCAGACCGGGAGGGCATCTGAACTGCAAAACAGAGGGAGTAGCATCAAGTTCAAGGTCAGGGAGTGAGAACTGAGAAAGGTCCTGTAGCTGTCGTTCTGGATTCTCTTTCTTACTTTCCATTTCCTTTCTTCCACTCTGAGGCCTCTTGACCCCCATCCTGCATGTCTTCCTAAGATTATTACTAAGATGCTGCTTTGGCCATTCTGTTTCTACCTCTGTGGATTCACAAACCCCTGTAGAATAAATTTAATACTTCTCAGTTGGAACTTCAAGCCTCTCCTAATCGTCTCCATGCCAACTTCAGCTTTATTCTTCAGCTCAGTTACCCAGCCACCACTTTTCAGGCACTTCCCTGGACCCCTTCTCTTCTGTCTTGGTCTACTCGTGCCTACCTCACTTGTGTGAACCCCACTGTACCTTTGCCCATTCTATCCTTCCAGCCTGAATGCCCTTCGTCTGTGTCCATAAGAATCTCCAAGGCCCAGATTTTTAATCTCCAAAATCTTAACTTATAGAAAATGAAAACCAAGTCTTTACTTTTACACCCATCAATGCCTTATGAGTGGAGAGCACAAAGCAAATGTTGAGTAAATACATACCTTTCAGTCCTTTTCTCTATTCCTAAATATAACAAAGAGCAATTATATCCCCCAGATAAAGAGGCCTTCCATTTGTAGAATGCTTTAGATTTTCTCCAAAAGTTATGGCATAAAAGTCCAGGACACCTAACCTAGAGCCAGACTGCTAGGGTTCAGGCATTGCTCTGCCAGTTATGGGACCTTGGGAAAGTTACTTAACCTCTCTATGCCTTACTTTTCTCTTCTCTGAAATGGGGAAGATAAAGGCACCTACCTGATAAAGAATTTTTAGAAGGATTAAATAAAATATTATTTGTAATATGCTTAGAGCAATGTCCAGCACATAGCATTATATAATTTTTGTTTAGCTAAATGTATGGCCCGGGGCCGCCATCGTTGTGGCCATTCTCATGCAGGTTCTCATTGGATTCGGGCAGACAGTAAAGAAACAGTGGAGCCAAAAAATGGTGGGCCATTTCTTTATTAAAGTCCCATACCAGCCAACGAGCAAACACACAGGGAAAACACTTCCCTCTCACTCAGAGCTCCAAAAGTCCTGACACATTCTCCAGTTTCAGGACCAGGAGAATCTCCGGTTTCTCCTAGAATCAAATGTCTCACCAGTCTCAGAAGAGCTGGCAAAGCCTCTCACCTCTGGTTCCCCATCTGTACACCTCTCTCTTTGCACAACTGGCTTCTCCTTCAGCACTCTGCATCTCTCCCCACTGTCCTCTACAAACATAGCTTCTTTCTGCCTCTTCTCTCTCTTTTCAAAACTTTCTGGCATGAAAACCTCTCCTCCAGCAAACATTAACAAAACTATGGCCCTTCCCAAGCAGGAAGGTAACTTGCAATTTCACAGACCACATATACCTGGTGCTGCCCAGCCCCCAATGCAAACATAAAAATCATATTTTACAAACTTATTTGACCAACACTAAATATGTACAAATTATGTATGTGTATTACATATATATTAATGGTATAAATAATATACATATAAACACATTTATAGTAAGTACTTAGTAAAGTTTAAATTACACACACATACAGCAATGCACAATTGAGTGTCCACAACAACATGGCAAGGTGAGCACAAGTGTTCAGTTACTTCCCCACACCTAGTCAGTGGTAGATCCATTCCTGGAACCATGTCGTGCAACTACTGACCCAGCAGTCAGAGTAGAATTTATAGCCTAATCCACTGGTCTTCTCTAACATATGGATAGTTTTCAAATACCTAATGATGTCATGATGCTAAATATTGAAATTTACCAAAGATATTTTAATTATTTTGATTTACGATACAAGAGTATTGTCAGATACAGTATGTCAACCTCTCAGGATTTTGCAATGTCAGTAGTCATCTTCTACTTGGCTCCATTCTTCCTGCAGTAAAGGAAAAGATCCAGCAGGAAGATAAATTGAGTGTGTTCAATTAAGGTGACCAACTTTTTTACAATGAAAAAGAGGACAAAAATAAACTGAAGAAAACAATATCGTAAATAAAAGAAACATTTTATTCATTGCAACAATAATACACTATAATATGATAAATTTAAATATGCATAATAAAAACATTTTTTATATTTTATATTATAATTATGCTTACATTGCCTATTAATTTTTAATGTAAGAAAAAATTACTCATTTAGATAGTATTATCTAATGACTATTTTTTGTCAATGTATGATCTTGTAACAATATATTGGAAATACCTGAACAAGGAATATCCTTCATATTGACTTTTACGGCAAGTGCTGCAGCAAGAGAATCAACATTCAGTCTCAATTTCTCACTTGTCCAAAAATCATTAGCAACTGAAAAAACTCGATCAACTGCTGCATTAGTTCTAGGGCAGCACAATGTAAATTGAACAAGAATAAATAAATTTTCACATGGAATATGTTCATTTTTGAAATGGCTGAATATTTCCACCCATTTTTATCAATTTTGACGTGTTCATTTTCCCATTGTATTAATTTTTCAGAATTTAAATATACATTCAGTCTTCTAATTTCTTCCAAGAGACGATTATCGTCTATTTTGGTAGACGTCTGGCATTTCTTTAGATAAAAACTCAAGACAAGATTCAGTATCTGTCCACTGTACTTGCGATGAAGTCAAAAAACACTATTGAAAACTGTTGTTTCCTGGGATGTTTGTTTCAGACTATTCTTCAATATATTGAAAACATGTCTGGTAAAATTCTTTACTTCTTTGATAAACTTTTCTGTTATGCCCGGATTTGATTCCTCTAATCTGACAATTTTCTTTTTATATTGTAATTAAAGGAAGAAATTTTTCTTCAAAACAAGATTTATACAAGATTTATATTGAAGGATAAAGTCATTCAAAATAAGACTAACTTCTATAGCTGAAATGTGTTCACCTTCAATCTTTTGAATCGTTTTGTGAAAAATAGATGCTTGATTATGTTCAAAATATATTAATATCTCAGATATTTTATTATTGAAAATGATTCCAGGATTTTAGGATATTTGTCTAACTTAAAAAATATGAACGGATAGGCTCAAATAATTGTGGAACATGCTCCATAGCAGGTGTTAGAGCAAGCCATTTAACTTTTGAATATCTTGAAAGTTTTTGTATTCAACATTTGCTTCTTCACAAAATTGTTTTAAAGTAGCAACATGAATGGTAAAATTACTAAAATGCAAATAAATTGTAGTTATTATCACTTCTACATCAGTTGGCATGGCACATGATGCTGTGTTAATTGCATTTGACAAAATATGTACATTATAACCTATTCCTAGTATTTTCTTTTGGCGTAACTCTTGTAATTTTACATACACATTATTCACCCCTTTGCGTCTTTGCCCACCAAAATTTATATTTGTATTATCAGCCATTAGTGCAACAACTTTGGATTTCAAATTATTTTCATTTATTACTCTGTATAGATGGTTTGACAAAATTTCAGAAGTTTTGCCCTCAATGGATTCTAAATTTAAAATTTTTACTTGAATGCCCTTGGTAACATTAAAATATTTTACTATTACTGGATACAATTTAATTTCATTATGCTTTGATGCATCAGATAAACTCATTACAAATTGCTGCGGCAGTTTTCAAGTCCTCTGTAAGTATTTTGTCACAGTAATTATTAAATACTAATTTCAGAATAGCCTCGCATTTTGTCCTGGCACATGAAAATCTTGCACTGTGAAACTTTTTCAATAATTTAGTTGTACAATCCATACTACAAAAACTTTGATTGTGAACTATGGTATGAAATGTAAATGTTCTCCCCATTGCAGCCAACTGTTTTTAATCTTCAGTATAATTTGAAGTTTTAAAAAAACTTGTTACTTTACAATTGGAAGCTGATGCATCAGTGATTGCTTATATTTGTTGGTGGTCAAGTGTTTAGTTATCACTGCTCTGCCCCCAACTGCAATACAAAATTCTCCACTGCAAATATTGCAGAAAACAATGGTGTCTTTCTTTGATATGAGAAATGGAAATTCCTTTTTCAATTTATTGTTGAAATGGCATTTTCTCTTTTTTTATTTTTCTATCCCTTAAATGATATTTAAAATTAAAAATAAAATATAGAGCTACACGAACGATGCAAGCCCATTAGGAACTGAAAATGTTACATCATGGTAGGCGAATTTCCCGGAAGCTAAATTAATAAAACTAAATATCAAACAAAACCACTAATTTGGAGTGATATTTGGGTGTATTTATCATTTTCTAATTTAAAAAATCTGTTTTATGCAACAACTATTTAATCAAAATGCATTATTAATAGATTTCCACTTTAAAACTCGAATTTCAGGAAAATACTTGTAAATAAAATTATACTTATTTGGAAATTATTAAATAGATAATGAATTAATAAAACATGAATTGTGCTTACCTGTCTATGATTGAATATTCACTGAGAGAAGAAATAATCGTGAGTCTACAATATCATATGTGCCGTGTCATGTTTCCGTAAGAAAGAAGTACACAAAGCCATTTGTGCACTCAGTATCTCGTGTTCTCTCTCAAGGTCTCCAATGTGGAGCATATGTGTCTCATAATTGCGTCTCAGCCGCACTGTACTGATTCTTGACAAATCGTCATGTCAAATACCAATACGTCACATCACATGCAGTGAATCAACTTTGCATCAATCGAATATGGACATTTACAGATTAGTCTTCCAATATCAAAAAGGAGGACATGTAAGAGGACACTTCGAGGGAGGACAGAACTTACAAAAGAAGGACTGTCCTCCCTAAAGGAGAATGATTGGTCACCTTAGTTCAATAGAAAATTATGCCTAAAGTTTTAGTAGAGAAGATTTCAAATAGGGAAATATGCTATTGAAGTACATTTACATGGTTATATGCCTATAATGTCGTTTAATATGCAAAGGCTTGTGTTTGCATTAAACTGAGAAGCTGCTAAATTAAATGGAGAAGCTGTTATTTTCTTTGCCTATGTATAAATATTTAAAATGCACCTTTGAAAAAATAAAAGCTTTCTCCTACAGGCCCTGAAGAGGAGCATAAAACAGGGACAGAGTTCAGTGCCCTGAAGCAAAGGCCACAGTGATCTTCTGACAGAAAGTACTAAGCACAGTACCATGCTGAAGGCAGCATAATAGAGATAGAATTAGCAATTCTGATTAATCAGTAGGTGGGGACATTTGAGCTACTCCCTTTCCCTTTTATCTGCTCTAAAGAAATTCTTACTGACTTTCTCATTCTTGTCCCTGCTTCTATTTTTGTGTATCAGTACATACCTGTAAGGAATGGAGGTCGGGCTGTCTCATGAAACCTGCACAGGGGACTGTGAGGTGGTCTCCCCTAGGGGCCTCAGTGCGTTCCATGTGGTCTCTGAGTAGTCATTGTCTCCTCACAAGTGGTGCCCATGTGAGGAACGGGAACCAAACAACATATTCTTTTACTTCTCTGAAAAAGAGAACCCTGGGTTATTTTATTTTAAATACGAAACTTCTGTCAACAGCCCACCGTTTAAATAACGCAGTTTGTATTTGCATTCATTATCTGCAGTTAGAGTTCTCAAATAAGCTTTTAGTGTTTTTTCTCCTCAACTTTTAAAATCCATTCATTGTAACTGTAAGGTATTTTCCCCTGCTGAGGAAGAAAGAAGGGCATAGCCACCAAGTGTGGATAAGCAAAAGCTTTATTTAGTAGAGCGCTTCCTGGATGAGGTTCTCTGGTCCAGGAGACAGGGGTCAGAGAAGTTGCCCAGATTCTAACACAGGGCCAGGGCGCAGGGGTGGGGGTGGGGTGGGGTGATGTAGCGAAATTTTATTGGCTGACAGACAGTTGTTCTTTTTCAAAGGGCTCCTGGGAAGTTTCTTTTGGCCGGTATGGGGGTGGGCAGTTCCAGCCAAAGTTCCCAGGTCTGGTTCCCCATGTGACCTTCCCCCAGTGCCAACCGACCTCACAGTAACTGTTAACATTTTAGAGAATAGTAGAAACCCTATGTCAAATTGAAAAACTGAACAAGGGAATTTCCTTTCTGTATATTACCATTGAACTGGGTAAAGCAGTGTTTCCCAACCTTTTTTTGTGCCATGCCCCACCTTAACCTTTCTGAAATTTTTATGTCCCCCCCCCATGTAACATACATAATTTTTAACATTAAAAAATTGATTTGTTCACTTAGTAAACATAAATTATAGGTTCTAGGAAGAAATCACTATGAAATTGTTAACTAAACACAGTAAGTAAAATTTCAAAACATATAATGAAAAACAGAAATTTAAATTCCAAATAATTTTAATACAGAATTTTCTATATTAATTTATTATTTTAATTTTGTGTGATCCTTGTGCTTGATGCTTGCTGCACAGAGATTTTATATTAGGTTCCAATTTGGTTAGCTTTAGTCTCAAGTCTCCACGTTGTGTTATATCCAGCCGATTTCTTTTTTTTTACCAGTAAATCATTTACAGCACTAAATCCACATTCAGCTAAAAATGAAGATGGAAACGGTAGCAATAGTTTTCTTGCACATTTGGTTGAATTTGGGTGTTTGATTTCTGTTTCCTCACAAAGCCATGCCATCGCTCCTTTGATATTAAATAAAGCTTTAACTGACTCATCATTTTGCAATTCTGAGAGTTCTTCTTGATACTGCATATTTGATATATCAGACAAATCCACTAACATTGGCTGCATCATCCATGTTGGGAAATCAATTTGTTTTAAATTAGAAAATCTTTCTTTTAAATCAGCCGATAGAATATTCAAATGATTGACAATAACAAGTAAAGCAGTATCAGTTCACATTTTTGGAGCCAATGAAACTGTTTAAAGTTTTTGTTGTTAATATGTTTCTGACATAACTCAATATTGGTAATGAAACCAAATATCTTTGCTTTTGCATCGACAAGAGTTTTATTTGTTCCTTGAAGTTGCTTATTTAATATATTTAGTTTTTCAAAGATATCGGCTAAATAACTCACAAATGCTTTACCATCTATTGTTAAGAGATACTTCATTTCAGGTTTGTCGCTTAAAAAATCACTAAGAGTATCAAACAGTTCCATAAATCTTTTCAAACAGTTTCCTTTAGATAGCCATCTTACTTCAATATGAAGTAAAAGTCTCACATGGTCTTCATTTTGTTCTTCACAAAATAGCTTGAAAAGATGCTCACATTTGGCACTAGCTTTACTAGCATTAACACACTTTACTACTGTATGTAATACTTCATTCAGAACAGGCGAGATGTTTTTAGCTACCAAGTTTTCCCTATGAATAACACAATGCACAAGAATCATTTCTGGATTCGCATCTTTCATCAATTTTAAGCAGCCATTTTTCTTGCCCATCATATTGGGAGCACCATCTGCAGCACAAGATGTTATATTTTTCATTGGTATATCATTGACATCGAAGTAGTTTTTTAGCTTATTATATATATCTTTGGAGGTAGTGGTGCTTTCTAATCTTTTACAGAACAACATTTCTTCAGCAAAATGTCCTTTATCAATATATCTTACGTAAGTTATCAATACTGCCTCACTGTCTCTCAAAGTTGATTCATCCATTTGCTAGGGGAATTTTCTTGTTTTCAGCTTTTCAATAAATTGTTTTTCAATATCCTCACTCATTTCATCTATTCTTCTGCTAACAGTATTGTCACTGAGTGGCATAGCTTTTACATCTTTGTCATCTTTTTCAAGAACCGTTTTAAGAAATGCTGATATTGACGGTTTTATTAAATTCTCTCCTATAGTGTGATTTTCTCCAGTTTTAGCGATAAATAAAGAAATTTGATAACTAGCCTCAAGAACACGATTATTAGTTGAAGTATGAGCAGTAAATAGAGACTTTAAATGTTCTTTTTTCAAAATTTTTCTTTAAAGTTTTAAAGTAACTCAAATCTAAATTAATATGAACACTATGTTTCGCCTTCAAATGCGCCTCAAGACGACCTCGTTTCATTGATTCGTTGGTCAAGCATTGCTGGCATAAAAGACAAAAAGGAATCCGCTCATCATGAACAGCGGGTATGAACCCAAATTTTAAATATTCCTCCGAATATTGACGAGTTTTTTTCTTGCTTGCACCACTCATTTTACTATGGGCTATAAGAAATAAAAATAAGATCAATTAAAAACTAATATTAAAATATGTGTTAAAATATATTCAATGTGACATAGAGTAAAAGTATACTAAAAATTCATATTTATTTAAATGTATATAACACATTTACTACACTACCACCGCAAATCAAAAGGTATCTATATTTTTTCCACTTGACAAAATTTTCTGGAAAGTTATGCTTCTAAAATTAAAATTGTCGTGCATGCACTGTTATAGCCCCAATAATATTTATAAAATATTAGTGCTTTCTAGCCCTGATGCAAGAAGTACTTAATAAAGAGTTTAATATTGATAAAAATAAAATCAAATACTTACCAATTATATCTATACAATATATATGTATATTTATTAAATCAACGAGCTTTTACAACAGTTTTGACTGACACTTATTTCAAATTAACACCAACTGAATGATGTGAAACACTACAGAAGTTGCGATGGACCAATTAGGTGAGAATAACTGCGTTGTTTAGCGAGTTTTTAAAATGTCCGGGGTTCCCCGCGGCAGGGGGCACGCTCCGCGGTGAACCCAGGACGAAGTTTACTTGACAACGCCAATCACCCAGTTGATATTTTGGTCTCGTCAAACGAAATTATACTTAATAATTATTTACCGCAATTATTTAAGAATTTCATTTTTTGTTAAATTTGGCACCGATATCTAGCATTGCATTTAAATGGCCCTGGGTGAAAGAGTTAAAGTCGTGTCGAGTCCATTTTCAAATTGCCCCCCTTAACTATGGAATTGCCCCCCTGTGGGGTGTGGGCCCCACGTTGGGAAACACCGAGGTAAAGGATCCTCAGCTATTGTGCAAACCACACATAATGATGAGATATTTACACCCTTGCCTGCTAGTGTTAGGTCAGACTCAGATATTTTCCTTTTTTCCTGGGCTAGTTAATAAGAAATTCCACGGTGGTAGCCAGCTTGGTATCCTTATTTCTTAAGGCTTAGTTTATGTGAATTACCTGCTTACACTATTCCTCAGCATCCACATAAAGAGTCAGGAGATCAGTTCATTGTGATTTTTTTTTTTTTTTAATTCTCAGGTTCCCACAGCTGTCTGGGATTGCTTTTCATCCAGCTATGATGGGAGTCATGTGTTGTCATTTTTTCTTTCCTGTCTACGAGCAAGAAAAACCAGTGGCTGAGCTGTGTGTGTGTGTGTGTGTGTGTGTGTGTGTGTGTGTATGTCAGAGACAGAGACAGAGATTGGTTCTTTCACCCTCTTCTTTAAAGATGTAACTGGAACCAGCACCCAAATGGTATGTGGGTTTGCTTTGGGCAAGGAATATAAACAGGCAAGCCTAAGAAATGCAAGGTGTGTAGTCGATTCATTGACCTTGCTGTTTGCCCAGCTGCAGGGTGACTCCCTTTTCATTCCCCAGCTGCCCAGCTGCTTCCTAATGCTATTTTATTTTTCTTTTAAACTGAAGTAGCCAACCAAACTTCCCCTGGTAGGTTTGCTAATTACTAAAAACAGACAACTTTGTAGTTACCCGCAGCTCAGAAAAAAGAAAAAAAAAAGCTGCCATAGTTGATAGCTTAGCACTTATTTTGTTCTTGTTCAGCAGTGCCTTCTACATAATCTGCTAGCTTACATTTTCAAGGAAAGACACGATCAGAGTTTATGAAAATAAGTAGAGATTCTTCATTAACCCTATGTTTTACTTTTCAAAATAGTCATCTTCAGAATGTATATTTAGTTAAACCACTAAAAAAGAAAAATGCTGATTTTTCTCCTTTAGTTAGCCTACAAAAACACCAATTTCATATACATAGTTCAACCTAAGTAAATGTATTTATTCCAGTAGTGCTTCCAGTATCCAAATTATAACTCACTTTGAAATTAGAAGAATCAAGTTCCTTTAAAACATAGCATTAATCTCAACTTCTTAACAACTGTACCTTAATTATAAAACTGTCTCTGGTTATTTATAAACAAAATAAAACCTATCATCATTGGATGAGAATTTGACATAATTTAAGAGGAAGTGCCACCATGATTACTTGGGTGCTAAATTCTGGTATGTTCTTTGATATGGTTATATTGGAGTCATCACACCTTACTCATATTGCTTCTTTTAAGGAGTATAATTATGCTCAAAATAAAAAGGTTTCAGAATTGAGCCTGTCTGCAAGTAAAAGCAGATTGAAATTATATTGGAAAATTCTGGTTTTCAGGTAAAATCTCTGTAATGCTATGACAGTTATTCTTCTGTATTTAAGAATATGAAGATGATATAGAGATATAATAGGTTTTATTGTAGGAATAAAAATGAATACAATTATTATTTGAGAAAAATTAAGCATCTATGTTATCTAAAGTGCTTTCAGAGATTATAGATATTTTTCACATTAGCAGAGTGTTAAATTGGTAGTATGTTTCAAAAGCCTCAAAAATGTGCATATTCGCCTGACTTGTGGTGGCGCAGTGGGGTAGGCTTCGATCTGGAACACTGAGTGAGGTCACGGTTTCGAAACCCTGGGCTTGCCTGGTCAAGGCATATATGGGAGTTGATGCTTCCTGCTCCTCCTTCTCTCTCTCTCTCTCTCTCTCTCTCTCTCTCTCTCTCCTCTCTGAAAATTGAATAAATAAAGTCTTTTAAAAAATGTGCATATTCTCTAACCTTGCAATTCTTCTCTGTAAATGAAACCCAGGAAATATGACAATTTTATGAATAAATATTTTTAATAATATAACCAAATAATTAAGGATTTATCATATAAGGTTTCAGTATATGTGGAAAGAATACTGTGCAAAAGTTTATGTTCTGTGTATTTCTAAATTTATTAAAATGGAAACGATGTATGTCATTTCTAAGACAAGATATGATAGGCATCAAGAAGTTGAAAAAAAGCAGAAAGTTGAAATATCCTAAAACGTTCATCATAGGGGATTAGTTAAGTAAGTTATGGCACAGTCATATAAAGACATACTATATAGCCCTTAAAATTATATTTTAGAAATGTAAAAAAATTTTTTAAAAATTATATTTTAGAAGAATATTTAGTGAAACAGAAAAATGTTCTGATACATTAAGTGAAAAAGGACAAAGGAGATTAAAAATGGTAAGTACAGTATGATATCAGTTTTTTTAAAGGAGAAATTATCTTTATCATTTTAAAATAAAGTATGTCTGTATATATTTTTTCATAGGAAAAAGACCAAAATTTTAATAGTGGTTATCTCTGCTTGCTCTTTATTTTCTTTACTTATTTTTTGTATTGTTTATTTTCTACTTTGAACATAAACCATTATTTTCTGGTCAGAAAAATATTTTTGGCCCTGGCTGGTTGGCCTAGTGGTAGAGTGTCAGTCTGGCGTGTGTATGTCCCTCGTTTTATTCCTGGTCAGGGCACACTGGAGAAGTGACCATCTGTTTCTCCATCCCTCTCTCTCCCCCTTCTCTCTATCTCTTTCCCTTCCATAGTCATGGCTCTATTGATTCAAGCACATCGGACCCAGGCACTGAACATGGCTACATAAAGCCTCTGCCTGAGGCACTAAAAATAGCTCAGTTGTGAGCGTGGCCCCATATGGGCAGAGCATCAGCCCCAAATGGGGGTTGCCAGGTAGATCGTGGTCAGGGCACATGCGGGAGTCTGTCTCGCTATCTACCTTCCTCTTACTTGAAAAAGAAGGAAAAAAAAGAAAAGAAAACACTATTTTTAAATTAAAACTATGTTTGAGCCTTATTACATATGCTTTGTATTTTGACAAGTAGATTTTAAGCAATAAATTTAGTAAGGGCTGTACTAATTTGGAGTTCTTTTATAAATCCAAGGTTAGGCTGAAATTTATCGATGAATAATGATTTATTCTGCAAATTAATAATGCAGAAGAGCTTTTAGAGAAACACTTTTCAGTTTAAGGGAACTTTTCAAGCACACTGAAAGTGTGCATAAGGCTCTCAATCATTTTCTCATCAAGGCCTGTTCCCTAAGTGCCTCTTCCTGGCAGGTGAAGTTAATTTTCATGCTTTCTGTAAGAAGCAATGTTCCATAATTCCCTGTTTTATTAACAATCTGAAAGTTGGAAGATAATATTTTTTAGCATATATGTCACATGATGGTTTCCATATACTTTCTAAGTTACAGACATCTTTTAACAATTTGGGTCACATTTTCGCAGGTGATGAAAACATACCATATGTATCATTCAGAGAGCATCAGTGCAGAGAGCAAGCTGAAAGAGGCTGAGAAACAAGAAGAAAAGCAAATCGGAAGATCCAGCGATCCAGTCTTTCATATTAGACTAGAAGAGAGACATCAGCGGCGAAGCTCTGTAAAGAAAATTGAAAAAATGAAAGAAAAGGTAAGTAAAACTAGATTGCCAAGTCTTTCTGTCTTTGAAGTGACATATCTTCCTCATTTGAGGTGACAAACTAAAGAACATTGATGCAAGAGCTGATAGATGTAGATTATAAATTATTGTGAAACAGCATGAATTTCCTCCCGTGGGATTGCAAAACGTTTAAGAAACATGAAAGTCATGTAATAACAGCTGGACATCATTTAGTGGTGAATGCCAAGTATTCACTACACAATGTGAAGAACTTGAATATTAACAAAGAGATTTCATTATAAATGGGCCTAAAGCCTAAATACATGGTTGTTATTCCCCATAGCTGGGTAATTTTAGTTTGTTATTTAAATAATATTTGAAATGTACTTTTCTCATAGGACTTCAAAGGTCACTTGTAGATGTAGAATATAAACTGTTTAGATTAATAAAAATTCATGTATATTTCTGCGTCTTGTTTAAAAATGTGACTTTGTTGTCTTTTCCCAATGCCTGGATTGTCATTTCCAGAGACAAGCAAAGTATTCAGAAAATAAGCTAAAATCCATTAAGGCACGGAATGAGTATCTCCTAACCCTGGAAGCAACCAATGCCTCAGTGTTCAAGTATTATATTCATGATCTTTCAGATTTAATTGATGTAAGTACTTGAAGTTTTTATAATTTCCATATTAATACCAAATTAGCAATTACTGTATTTCATTGATTCTAAAGCACCATCATTTATCAAAACAATGTTATTTTATGTAATACTCAAAAAGAAAAAAATACTGCTAATTAAACCGTATATGATACTAAGACACTCTTCGATTCTCAATTGTAAGATGCATATGAAAAGAAGGTGCATTCTAAAGCCATGACAAGCAAATTTGTAGGTTCTATGGAGCTATGAGTGCCTGGTGGACTCAGCTAGGAGGTGGAGCCAGCCGTTTTCAAGGTATACAGGGGCACAGCCCTGACTGCATCCATTGATTCGAAACACAGTTATTGAGCCTCTACTATTGTGACATGCTGAGGCTATGAGAAGCCCCATAGTCCTTTCCCTCTAGAATTTAAAGGGGAAAAGGCAGGTGTTGAGCAAGTGATGACACAAGTGATTGCTTTATTATAGTTGTGGTCAATACAGTGAAATAAAATAATGTGTGTAAGCCACTTTAATAGCTTTATCTAACTGTACATTTCACTCATGGAATCTGATATGGAAAAGCAGTAATTGGGCTCATTGAGAAGTCTGCGAGTATATACCCGCTGTTATATTTATGCAGTGATTATTGCCATTACTCCCCAACATTAACCTTCTGCATTATTTATTCTTTCATTCATAAAATGTGTACTGTGTATCTAGTCACTGTGCTAACACTGTAGAGGAGACAGCAAAGATGAAACAGACAAAAATTCTGTGTCCAAAATTGCCAATATTTGTAATAAAGAAATGTGAGCCTTGGACAGATAGATCAGTCGGTTAGAGTGTCATCTCTATGTGCAAAGGTTGCGGGTTCAATCCCTGGTGAGGGCACATACAGGAACACATCGATGTTTCTGTCTCTCCTTTCCTCTCTCTAAAATAAATCAATTAAAAAAGCAAAAATATAGTAAGGTGTCATAAGAAAGTCATAAAGTAAGAGGGGTTCAGAGAGTTAGCTGTAGAAACTCCACTTATATATTGCTTTGTAATGATTGGATTCAAGAGTTTCATGATATTAGAAAATTATTTTCTATGGCTAATAGTATCTGCCATAATTTAGATATGCAGTAGGTTAAACCAGCTTTATTTTATGGTGAATTTAAATCTCATATATTTACTTATTATTTTAGAGCCATAGTTTGGAAATTTTACAAAAGAATTGTTATGGGAGGGAATTATTTTTTAGGTCATTAATGTTCTAATGTGACTTTTTCTTTTTGAGGCTTAAAATTTAATCCCACAATATCAAATTTTAATTATACAGAACCATTTGGTAAGAAATAAAACCAGGGACAATTTTTTCTCTTTTCTTTTGTTACAACTATATTTCAATCAAGTAGCTAATTATGCAGTTAATTATTTTAAATACAGTAACTTTTTAAAAATATTTATTTTCCTTTAGCATGCTGATGAAATAAAAGAATTTTTTCTATTAGACTGCTGCTAGATGTCCTGAATGAAAATGAACAATTTTTTTATTTTCCAACTTAGATCTGTACAGATTCTGCAAAATATATGAAATATAGAATAACTAATTCTATGTCACTACTTTGCTTGCTTTAGTTTTTAGAGCTTATTAAGTAGTGGTTGTAGTACTTGGCTAAACCCAACTCAATTTAACACAAGTAGAAGTCTCCATGTATAGAAAAGTACCCGGTACTATTCTTGACAACAGGGATCCAGCAATGAACGAAACAAAATCCCTATTTTCATGGAGTTTATATGCTAGTTTATAAATGAATCAAATGAATTTAGACACACAGACATACACAATAGTGACAGTATTATCAATCAAAATAAAACATAGCTATGGGGGTGCTGCTCTTGATTTTGTTGTCAGGAAAAGCCTGATACTTGAGCAGAGAATGGAACTGGAGAGCCATATGGTGGTCTAGGGAAGGAATCCCTCATACAGGACTGCCGGGGCTAAATGTGTAGAGGCAGACGTGCATTTGGTAAGCTCAAGGTGCAAAGGAGCCAGTACGGCGGAGCTGAATGAGTGAGGAGAAAAGTGCAAGGAGGAAAGGTAAGAGGAAACCCCATCCCTTAGGATCTTTTCAACAGGGACAGGGTTTAGATTTTGGTCTAAGTGTAATAGAAGGCCATTGAAGGGTTCTCAGCAGGAAATGACATCACCTGGTTTACATTTTAAAGACTCACTCTGTCACCTGGGTAGAAAATAGACAGAAGTGGCTGAGGAGGACAAGAGTGAAATCTGAGCTATGTCTAGAGCCTTTGCAGTTGTCCAAGCTAGAGATGATGCTGGCTTAGGCTGTCGTGGTATGATACACTTGTGAGAAGTGGTTGGATTCAGAATATATTGAAGATAGAGCTAATAGGAATTCAACATAAGGAGTGAAAAGGAGGATAAAAATGACTCCTTGGTTCAGGTCCTAGTAATGAGATTAATGGCGGTGACTTACTGAGATGGGAACTGTGGGGAGAAGTAGGTTGAAGGAAGAGAGCAGTAGTTTTCACTACTAAGATCAAAATACCTATTGAGCATCTATGTGGAGATATAGAGTAGCATCCTCATTATTATTGTGATACAAAGAGCATATCAGGATTATATGAGATCACCATCATCACTATCATGGATATTTATTGAGCTCTTACTATGAAATAGGCCGGTTTCTAAGCGTAATCTCATCTCATCATCACAACCTTGTGAGATAAATACCATTTTCTCCATTTCATAAAGTAAAAGAACTGAAGCTTAATTAGGCTACATAATTTGCCTCAGGTTACGCAGCTAATAAATTGTAGGTCTCAAACTCAGACATGTTAACTTCCAGATCAGATGAACTCTGATATAGACAAGTAATAGTTAAATATACCAAGAAAAATAAAAATTGGACTTTTAAAAGATCAACCTTAAATTTAAAATAGGAACAAGTTTCAAAAAATACAACTTGAATATGTATTTTAAAAGAAATGATATGAAATTGGTTCACTGTCATATTCAACTAAAATTGCATACTTTCTTAGTAATTATGCATTTTGTTGACATTCACATTCAGATGTGAATATGCACATTCTAAACCGGCTGCTTATTTAGTAAGAATTCAATTTGCATATATAGTGGTGATCCTAAAAACCATTAAGCTTGACCCTTCCTGGTGAAAAAGAAACAGACTGATCATTATCTAAAGGCATCTAGAATTCTTTATGGTGTGTGAGCTTATTTAGTAAAATACCTTCTATACTGAGCTATCTAATAATTTTGGAAGAGTTGTTATACTTCTAGTGAGCAAAAGACAAATTTTTAAAAAAATTCATTGATTTTAAAAAGAGGAAGGGACAGAGAGAGAGACAGGAAAATTGATCTTTCCTGTATGTGCCCTGACTGGGGATGGAACCAGCAACCTCTGCACTTCGGGACAATACTCCAACCAACCTAGCCATCTGGCCAGGGCAGAAAAAGGCAAATTTTTAATGCATAACAGTTTATATGTGAAATGACATGAGAGATACTGAATGTATCTTCATTAAATCAAAGCATTATACATAATCAAAGAGTTTGAGTTGAGACCTTTCTCATATACACCTAGTTTCCCTTTGTTTCTCATGTCAATATTTGTCTCATATAAGTTTTCTGTGATAGACCATGATTTATGGGTTTATTAATATAAAGAAATAAAGTCATAATTTTTCATAGAATTTATATTTTAAAAACTAGTCTTTTATTATTTCAGAAGCAGTTTATGTACATCGGCACAAACAGAAAATACACAATCAAAAAGTTATCACATTCTTACCCCATCCAAGATCATCACTGTTAAAAACAGATTTTTTTTCTATGTGTCCACACATACATTTTTATATCAGGAGAGTGTGAAATTATATTTTATAAACAGCTTTTTAACCTGCTATTTTCAATCATTGATCTCCTTCTTTGCATGTCAGAAAAATCTTCTCATCTAATAACCAGACCGTATTCCCATTTATGGTCCTATAAACTGTTTCACAGCTGGTGTGACTGAACTAGATCCAATTTAGGATCATCATTGTATCTGGGTGATATGTTCCTTTGTTCTTTTTTTTTTTTTTTATCTAGCCAAGTCCCTTGTTGAAGCAACATGGACAAGTGTTTCTTAGAGTATCTTAGCTTTAGGATTTATTAGTTGTGTCATTTAGCCTGTTTCTCAGTCCCTCATATTTCCTACTAAGCAGAGCATATAAAATGCTTGAGGAACTCAAATTAAGCACTTTGCACCAGAATACATCACAAATGATGTTGCGATGTCTTATGTAGATATGTCACAACATCTGTTTAATCCACCAGCAGTGATGCTAAAATTGATCACTGGCACAGGGTGATGACTCATTACTCCAACATATAGTTAAATTTTTACCCCATGCAACAAACTATGGATGGTCTGAAACCTCTTAAATTTGGATCTTATTAAATTGGAAATCTGTGAATTTGGATCTCAGCAACATCTGAGCAATAAAGCAAAATGCTTTCTTGGACTATAAGTTAATCACATAAATTAAAGAGGAATAGTAATTTAAAAATCTTTTCAAGCACTTCAGACTATCGATTTATATATATGTATTTATATATATACTTTGACATTCTATTTAATGGAATCCTCTTTTGTTAATTACTACAGTTCCAAAAACTGTAATAATTTAACACTTTGATAAACTAGTTAGTTTCTCCTATATTTTTGGAGGTGATCTAAAGTTTATTTAAAAACAATAATTTCAATTTTTATAAATTTTAGGTAAACTTAATCTTTACCTATCAATATTAGTTTGAATTAGTAAAATTCTCTCTCACTCTGAGAAATAGCTGTCAATGAAAAAATCACTCTACTGTATTTTTTCTTTCTTTTTTTTTTTCAATTTAGTAAGAAGGGGGAGGCAGAGACAGATTCCTCCATGCTCCCCAACTGGGATCCACCCAGGAATCCACCTGGCAAGCCCACTACTGGGTGATTCTCTGCCCATCTGGGATGTTGCTCCAGTTACTCAGCAACCAGTATCTTCTTAATGCCTGAAGCAGAGGCCATGGAGCCATCCTCAGTGGCCAAAGCCATCTTGCTCCAATGGAGCCATGGCTACAGGAGGGGAAAAGAGAGAGAGACAGAGAGAGAAGCAAGAGAGGGAGGGGTAAAGAAGCAGATGGGAGCTTCTCCTGTGTGCCCTGACAGGAATCAGATCTGAGACATCCATACACCAGGCAGATGCTCTACCACTGAGCAAACCGGCCAGGGGAAATCATTCTATTTCTAAGCAATGGTTATTGGATCTCTAATGAAATTTATTTTTAATAAATCTTTTCATAGTGTCTTATTGTGATCAATAAATTAATTTTGCAATGAACTACCACTGATAGAAATTTTATAAACTAAGTAAATGAACTACTTGATAAAGTCCAAATTAAAAGTATTAGATATCAGCCCTGGCTGGTTGGCTCAGCGGTAGAGCGTCGGCCTAGCGTGCGGAGGACCCGGGTTCGATTCCCGGCCAGGGCACATAGGAGAAGCGCCCATTTGCTTCTCCACCCCTCCGCCGCGCTTTCCTCTCTGTCTCTCTCTTCCCCTCCCGCAGCCAAGGCTCCATTGGAGCAAAGATGGCCCGGGCGCTGGGGATGGCTCTGTGGCCTCTGCCCCAGGCGCTAGAGTGGCTCTGGTCGCAACATGGCGACGCCCAGGATGGGCAGAGCATCGCCCCCTGGTGGGCAGAGCGTCGCCCCTGGTGGGCGTGCCGGGTGGATCCCGGTCGGGCGCATGCGGGAGTCTGTCTGACTGTCTCTCCCTGTTTCCAGCTTCAGAAAAATGAAAAAAAAAAAAAAAAAAAAAGTATTAGATATCAGACTGCTAATGTTTATTGATATTTAGGGTAATATACTGAAGAAAATGATAGCTCAGTTGTTAAACAAGTGTTTACTTTTTTATTTTTGCTCACAAAAATTAAGGGATATTTCAAAATGAATATGAAGCAATAAAAAAAAGACGCATTTGATCTTTTTTGTGTGTGTGACAGAGAGAATCTGAGAGAGGTACAGACAGGAACAGAGAGAGATGAGAAGCATCAATTCATTGTGGCACCTTAGTTGTTCATTGATTGCCTTCTCATATGTGCCTTGACCAGGAGGCTACAGCAGACTGAGTGACCCCGTGCTCAAGCCAGTGACCTCAGGGTTTTGAACCTGGGTCCTCCACGTCTTAGTCTGATGCTCTATCTACTGTGCCACCACCTGGTCAGGCTTATCTTTTTTTATTAAACAGAAACATCAGAAAAGCAACTGACAAGTCAAAGAAAGTTGTTCAATTATGCAAATGAGATGCAAACCAACTTTGATTTCATTGGTGAAAATGCACTATGTAAAAGGCTGAAAGAACTGGAGTGTCTGCATGTTCCCTGACCTTGAAAGTGCACATCCTGCAATTTCTCAGCCCTTGCAATGCCCCTGCAACACGATTTGCCTAAATACGAAGCCTGGAGAGCCATAGGATGTCTTGAAGCTGGTTAAACACAGACGACAGTGGCAACAGTGCTTGGAACATTCCAAAGTATGATCAGCAGACTGTGGAATCACTTCTAAGAGACTGGCACAATATGAAGAAGACGAGGGCAGGGTTGCTCATCTGCCATGACAGCAAGAAGTGACCGCTCCTTGACCTTATTGGCAGGAAAGAACAGGTGCAGCAATTCAACAGAGCTGCGGGGACAGTTTCTTACTGCCACTAGATGATGGATATACACCCAGACCAGATGAAATCAGCTCCATTGTGTTGGACTCATGCCCGGCGACAATGATATGCATTCCATTATCTGCTGAACACTGTAGAACCCATAGAAGGTGGGCTGATGAGCATAGTCATTGGACCCATGATGAGTGGTCAACTGTCCTCTTCTCTGATGAGTCACGGTTCAGTCTGCAGCCTGACAATCATTGTGTCCTGATCTGGCATGAACGAGGAACATGAGAGAATCCACATTTTGTGCAAGAAAGGGACTCCTTCAGTGGTGGCAGAATCATGGTGTGGGCTAGCATCAGCATTGGTGGTCGTACCAACCTCCACGTCATCAGAAACGGATCGCTGAGTGCTGTCAGATATCGATATGAGGTCCTGCACCCTACAGTGGTACCCTATGCTGGAGCAGTTGGAAACAACTTTATTTTCATGGACGATAATGCAAGGCCTCACCGTGTGCAAATCTCGTCAACAACATGCTTCAGGAGGCAGGAATCAAACACGTGGACTGGCCTTCACGTTCTCTAGACCTGAATTCCATTGAACGTGCTTGGGATGCACTGGGTAGACATCTGGCAAACCATCCAATGCCTCCCACACACCTCTTGAGTTGGAAGTTGCCCTGAAACAAGAGTGGTGAAGGATCCCACAGGAACTGCTGGCCAGTCTGATCCTGTCCATACCCCATCACTGTCGGTGTGTTTTGGCAGTGTTGGGTGACCATACATCCTACTGAGCAGTCAATGTGTGGCGCTCTCATCCAGTTTGACATGCTTCTGTTCACCCCCACCAATATGTCACTTGCTACTCAGTCATGATAATTGAGTTTGCATCTCATTTGCATAACTGAACAACTTTCTTTGAATTGTCATTTGCTTTTCTGATGTTCTTGCTTAATAAAAAAAATCATGCTTTTTTTTATCGCTTCATATTTGTTTTGAAATATCCCCTAGTTTTTGTGAGCAGTATATTTTAATATAGTAAACCAAATAAGGCTCAGACAGTTTGGGGTACTTAGGATAGAAAAAAAGGAAGGAGTTATGATTGGGAATGGGGACTTTAGGGGACTTCTGGAGTATCAGCAATATCTTATTCATTCAAAGGGAGCAGATAGTTTTGCACTTGTCTGTAAGTGGGGCATATTTTATATAGGGTTTGGCAAACTACACCTACAATTAATTTTTCATAATACAATATTAATGATACAAGAATAAACTCCGTTTTGTATAACCAGTGCTGTAACCCTACTTTTGCCTCAGTAGAGAGCTATAAAAAACGATAAAAAATATGCCTTAAATATTTTAATCTAAAGTGCACCAATGTATTTGGGATTGTCAGTCTTCTAATATTATGACTGAATTTTTTGTACAGAGTTCTGAGTGGTCTTTACTCGCACCAACCACATCCATTGTGTATTTATAACTTCTAATTTTGAGTTCTTAATGTAGAAGGTAAAATACTCCATATATTTACAATGTTTTTCATAATCTTGAACAACTGACATACCTTTGTCTAATTTATAAGAGTTTTGTTTACTCTTGTCTTTCCGACAACTCCTTTCTCACTTTTTGTCAATTTATTTAAAATATTAATTACATTATAATAAATTCTGAGTGGTACAAATATTATACAGTCACTCGGAAGCAAACAGAGAAGAAACGTATAGGAGTATTAGAGAGGGCCTATTAGCTGTGCGTTCAGCATGCTTTAGAGTAGGGGCTCACAAACTTTATAAGGGTCCAGATAGTAAATATTTTAGGCTTTATAAGCCATATGGTCCCTGTCCCTGCTTAACTCCAGTGCAAAAACAGCCGTAGATAATAAGTAAATGGAAGTGGTTGTGTTGCAATCAGACTTTATTTACCGTATCAGGCCATGGCTGCATTTGGCTCACAGGCTTGCTGAGCTCTGCTTTACAGAATGAATTGGATATTAGTTAACCCAGAGTATTGTGGAAGAAGACTATTCAGATGACTGCTTTTCTGTCTCTGAAGAAAGTCCTCAGTACATTTAGTTTGCAGAGTAGCAATCTCTTAGTTTGGAATCAGATGGGAAGTGGAATAGAGTTCATTTCACAATAAGGATTTTTATATGTCATTTTAAAAATAAGTGTGAATTGTAAGAAATATATCACAAATAGCCTGACCAGGCGGTGGCGCAGTGGATAGAGCGTCGGACTGGGATGCAGAGGACCCAGGTTCGAGACCCCGAGGTCGCCAGCTTGAGTGTGGGCTCATCTGGTTTGAGCAAGGCTCACCAGCTTGAACCCAAGGTCGCTGGCTTGAGCCAAGGAGTTACTTGGTCTGCTAAAGGCCCACAGGCAAGGCACATATGAGAAAGCAATCAATGAACAACTAAGGTGTCACAATGAAAAACTAATGATTGATGCTTCTCATCTCTCTTCGTTCCTGTCTGTTTGTCCCTTTCTATCCCTTTCTCTGACTCTCTCTCTCTCTCTCTGTAAAAAATAAAATTAAATTAAAAAAAAGAAATATGTCACAAATATTTACCAAAGGAAATTCAGTTTGTTTGGGAGGGAAAAAAGGCTTAATTTTAAGGGGAAACAGATTGTGGTTTTGTAAATAATAGATATCACTGCTGTGATCATTAATAGCCCCAACATTAAGTGCAAAAAAAGGCCATAGCTAATTATTCTGTAAGAATTAGGATTTATTACAACTAGAAGAAAAATTATACGAACCACAAATATTTGTATGAAAAATCATAGAGGCCAAAAATCCAGTCCTCTCATTCCCCACATATAAATGCATCAGTGAATCCTATCTTCTCTACCTCCTAAATGTCCCAAACCATGCTGTTTCTCACCACTGCACTGATTGATGGTCCTAGACAGAACATCTTCATTTCTTGTCTGCACTTCGGAAGCATCTTCCACTAAGACCTTCCAATCAAAAATCCATTCTCTTCTCAAGCAGCCAAAGTGTTAAAATAGATAAATCAGGCCTTATCGATACCTATTTAAAACGTCCCAAAGGCCTCCCATTGCCCTTAGAATAATATCCAAACTGTTCACCAAAACCCTGTGCAAGCTGGTGCCCACCTGCCACTCAGTGTGGTGGCCTGCACCTTTCCCTAAACATTATGCTTCAGGTACATTGGCCTTTCTGTTCCCCAAACCCCCTGAGCTCCTTTCTTGCCCGGGGCCTTCCTACTTTAGTCTAGGACACTCTGTGTTCCAGAGCTTTGCAAGACTGATTCCTCTTTTCATTCCTGTTGCACCTGCCAGCTGCCTTATATAAAGAGCAACATCCCTCCCGCCAGCACTCCCTGTTCCTCTGTTCTCTGTGGCATTTACCACCTGATCTGCATTTATTTGGTTGCTTTATTTGTTCCCTGTCCTCTTGTGGTTTGATTCAGAGTTGTTACAGAAATTTGGCCTGAAAAAAATTTAAAAAGTCTTTGGTAGCAGCTCCTCTGAAAGAAGGGGTTGCCTATGTGGGTGGCAGCTGTATTAGGCAGCAACTGGTCATTAGCCTCCTCATTGGCTGAGGCATATGAAACCTCAGTTCTTCTCATGTTTCCTGCTTTGTATCCATTCCTATCATATAGATAGATGTACCATTTTGACCTTTTTGTTGTTCAAGAGGAACTCAAAACAAGTTCTGCTAACAGCAACAAGAATTAAATTGTCAGCTTTTTGTGGACCATCAGGAGCCTAGACAGGAAAGCAGGTGTGTGAAAGTTGCCTGTAGAAGTTTAGGCATCCAGTTCAATCCTATGAGATGCCTATCTCTTACAAAAATGTGTTTGTGGTTTCTATGGTGAGGTACTGAATAGCTGGAGACATGAACCTTTCAAAGCTATCCACGGTCATGTAAAAGCTGCCTTTGCAATTTAGTTTGTTTGGGTTTCATTATTTGTCAGAAAGAGTCAAAATAAGAAGTAGATCAAGTCTTTACCCAATACTCATCATGTGGAATGGTCAAAGTCAAGCTTACTAGAAGCCAGAGATGAAGACCCAGGGCAAAAGATCGTGTGAACCTCTCAGATGGAGGCAGGAATGATAAGATGGAATACTTCTGCAGATGACTTCTTTCCCTCTCCATTCTCATGGCAACAGCTTAATTCTGAAGTTACACAGAGCTGGTGGCTACCTTGTAGGCACTTCCAGGACTTCCATGGAAATGACATTAGCTCTCACCGTATTCCCACATGTATAAGACGCTCCCATGTATAAGATGCACCTTAATTTGGGGGCCTGAAATTTGAAAAAAAATGTATTACATACAGCTATTGAACTCAAGTTTTATTCATCATAAAATCCATACAACTCCTCATCACTGTTAGAGCTCCCATTCATTAGCTTGTCCTCATCTGTGTCTGTTGACGAATCACTGTCTTCAACAATGAGTACAAAATTAAGCGCGAAAATGTGAGAAATGCAAGTAAAAAAGTCTACAACCACTGTATAAGATGTGCCCAGTTATTAGACCCCAAATTTTTCAAAAAAGGTTATGTCTTATACATGGGGAAATATGTTATGTAGGACCTGTTTTCTATGGAGTTTCATTATACGAACTCCAATCTAGGACCAAGCTTTTACCCCACAAAGGCTTCTCACATCATGTTAAAAAAAATCTCCCTAAACAATTGTGATCCAGTTTTACTTGACATCATACCCACAAAGTATACATCAGCTGACCTCTCAGCATTTGTGAAATAAAGTATCTGTCAGTCTTCAATGCTTGGATTTCATCTTCATTTTTGATACTAATTGCAATCCTTTCACCTAAGGAAATTAGCCTACTTTGGCAATGTAGACTAGTATCTAGCAGAATCTATCTTGGCAGCTCTTAGGAGATATATATATATATATATATATATATATATTAAATATACTTATTATATATTAAATATACCATTCTGCTTCCAACAGTCTGTTTTTCCCAGTTTTATTTCATAATTTTATGTATCCAATCAGAGGGGATTTTTTAATCCATGAGAACATGAACTATTTCATGAACTATTTTATTGGTTTCTTATGTATTTTCATCATTAAATGTGCTTGGATTATAACTCACTCTGTGCAGAAGCTGGCTTTTCATATTATTAATAATTTATAAGCTTCATAAAATTATTTTAGATCTTTTTAATCAAATATTTCAATTTTAACTTATCCAGTGTCATTTTAGCTTCCAGTTTAGAAAAAAGATGATTCTGTGACAAGCCCTGCTGTCTCAGGAGACCTTGAATAAGAGTTTTGTTCCTGTTTCTTGTTTCTTTTAATATTCAGGATGCTTAAAAAATCTTGATCAGAGAAAACAGTGCAAATCGGAAATAACATCATGCCAATTAAGTGATCTTGCAGACTGATAAGCACTGTAGGGGTCAGAGAAGGAAACTTTTCATTAAAGCTCATCACAGAAACCTCCTCAGCATAGCAAGTCAAAATCAGGAAGACACCTGGCAAGGCCCCTGGCTCAGTTACCAAGCTACATGCATGCGTCTCCCCAACCTGTTAGGCAACCACGGTGAAGTCAAGGACCTCTGACCTAGTCCAGACCCACCAGATCCGCCTGGCTAACCTGGGTGTGGAAACGTGCACTGGAGCTTCTGGAATCTTGATGCTTACTCCCCTTCAAAGCCACGCTTAGAAATTTGATGAATGAACTGTTCATTCATTCTGGGAATAATCAAAACTTAGTATATATTTTTCAGAGCTCTAACTGAGTTGGGTAGTTGAAGTTGGATTTTTTTTCTTTTTTTCTTACTCTTTTTGTTGTTGTTGTTCTTCCTCTCTTCCTATCTTTTCAGTTGAAAAGAGCCTTGGTTTTGTAAGGGAGGGGTTTCTCGGGGTTGTTTCTTTCTTCTCAGTATCAATTTTCTCTTAAGTCCCATTGGGATCAATACTCATAAAATAAAACAGCCTGTATGTTATGCTTCATTATAATCAGGTCAAATCTGTCTTCTTGCAGAATAGTGTGGTGTTTTGAAGCACTGGTCCATCTTAAAGAAATGAAGCCATTTCTTTACAAATTCCTGTTTTCATTAGATGAGGTTTTATTGAATGATAGAGTTTTTCAGTCCCTTTGAGGTACATAAAACTACATCACAGAACACGTATGGATTTTGAGGAGCAAGAGAAATAAAAGCAGACTTGGCTCATCTGAGACAAGAATAGTTTTTCTTTTAGCGATAGAGAGAAGTGGGGGACAAATAGGGACAGACAGGGAGAGAGAGATGAGAAGCATCAATTCATCATTGCAGTCCCTTAGTTGTGTATTGATTACTTTCTCATATGTGCCTTGATGTGGGTAGGGCAGTGGGGTGGGCTCCAGCCAAGCAAGTGACCCTTTGCTCAAGCCAACGACCTTGGATTTCAAGCCAGAGACACTGGGGCCATGTCTATGATCCTAAGCTCTAGCTGGTGACCCCGCACTCAAGCTGGTGAGCCCGATCTCAAGCCAGTTGAACCTTCTTTCAAGTTGTCAACCTCAAGTTTTGAACCTGGGTTCTCAGTGTCCCAGGCCAACACTATCTATTCCCTGCAGCACTGCCTGGTCAAGCTCTCACTGGTTTTGATTTGAATTTCTCTTATGACTAATGCTTGTGACCATTTGTAGATCATTTTTTGAAAAATGTCTATTCAGATCCATTGCCCATTTTTTGGGCTGTGTGTCTTTTTATTATTGAGTTGTAAGAGTTTTTTTTATATGTTCTAGATACAAATCCCTTATCATATAGGTGTTTTGCAAAAAAAAAAAAAATTATGTGCCCATTCTGTGGATTATCTTTTTACTTGATCATGCCCTTTGAAGTATAAAAGTCTTTAAATTTGATGAAATCCATTGTATTTTTTTCTTTTGTTGCTTGTGCTTTTGATGCATATCCAAGAAAACCAATGCAGAATGCAGTTTTGAAGTTTTGAACTCCTTTGTTTTTTTCCTGAGAATTTTACAGTTGTAGCTGTCATATTTAGGTTTTTGACCCATTCTGAATTAATCTTTGTGATTGATGTTCTTTTAATTTTTTTAATTTTTATTTTTTTCAATTACCATTTACATTCATTATTATTTTGTATTAGTTTCAGGTGTGAAACATAGTGGTTAGACAATCATTTACAAAGTGTACCCCCTGATATTTCCCGAACTCATCTGGCACCATACATAGTTATTACAATATTACTGACTGTATTTTCTGTGCTATGCTTTACATCCCTGTGACTATTTTGTAACTACCAATGTGTACTTCTCAATTCCTTCATATGGTGTTCTTTTAATGTTTAAGTGTTGTGATCTTGGCTACCATGCAAGTCTGAACAGAGCCCTAAGAACATATCTCTCTGCGGAGTATAACCTTGAAACCTCCAGACATGAGGGCTTAGACATTATTGAGAATGCAGTTGACAATTTGGAGCCCAGGAGTGATAAGCAGAGATTCATGGAGATGTACCCTGCTGCCTTCTGCCCACCAATGAAATTTGAGTTTCAGTCTCACATGGGTGATGAGGTCAGTAATTATTTTATTTTAAAACTAATGAATTGTCTCTTTACTTACATTATTCTTCACCTGCTGTAATACAATAGTTGTAAGAATCCCAGTTGTTTTCTCTCTCCTGCTGTTGCATGAGATCTTTGCATAGTGTTATGCTAAGATCAGCCATTACTACCACCTTTTAAGGCAAGGATTAAATACTTAGATGCTTATAGCGGCCAAACAAATGTAGGTGCAAACTCAGCTGGGTGTACCATGATAGTTAGAGTTCCTCCTCCACCTCAGGACATTCAGATTTAAGTTCAGAACAAAACATTTTGCTTGCCCAGTAAAATCTATTTTAAGATTTCCTATAATCCTGATTTAAAGATCCCCAGAAAGAAAAATAACTGTAAATGGCAGGAAAATGAGAGACAATGCAAAACATTATTTTTAGATTCCAGTTGACTTTAAATTGTAAAATGAACATTAGAAATGTTGTAGCTTTATAGGAATTTACCTTTTTATTCTGTTTTCCCAAGGGAAAAAATCTACTTAAATCATTTATGAGTTACAGTAGGATATTTTATTATCTGTGGATGGGGAAAACAAAAAGAGCCATTTAATGGAGCATGCTGTATATAGCACTTGACATCCCAGCTGTGCAAAACAATACTCATAGATTAAAAATTCAGTTTTAGCTTATTGTGGTGACAGTATGTTTTTAAAAATAGATGTAATTATAATACCCATGGCAGATTTCTTTAATGCCATAATTATTTCTAAAACACCTAATGTTAAGATTTATGAGGTATATATATGTGTGTACCTGTATATTTGTAATCTAATTTTATTTTGCTTGATTTGATAGAGTGAATTACTTGATTTGAAATGGTAAGCATTTTTTATACTGATAGAACATGCATTTGACAGGCAAGTGGCTTATGCTACCCAGAGTTATGTTTCTGTTGGCTCAAATCATTGTCTTTTAATTTTTCTGTTATGAATATGTTAAATGTACAGGGTGGGCCAAAAGTAGGTTTACACTGAGTATGTGAAACACAGACTTTATTCTTGTATTATTATTTATTATTGTATTTTCCATAAAAACTTATGTAAACCTACTTTTGTCCCACCCCGTAGAAGAATAAATATCACAGACAAGTGACTTCAATTGGGTTAACAGTTTTTACCTTTTTTACACTATTATTACTTTAATAAAGTGAATCTGCTGCCTTTTTTTATGGCCAGTTCTTTCAGGGAGGAATAATCTGATGTTTTGGAGACTCCATCATTTAGAGAGGAGGTTTGAAAAGAAAATCCTCATCTGTTGAGGGCATTTTTCTAACAAGAAAGAAGAGAAGAAATGGTTTCTGGCACATTTTTAATATAATTAAAAGATTGTAAGTTTGATCTTATCCATAATTGAGATCATGGCCAAAATATCTTTCTGACAAAGCCTGTGTACAAGATATTGGCCTTTTCAAATTCATGATGAATCACGTGACTGGAGAGGACAAGCCATGGTGGAAAGATGCTAATAATAGCTATTTATATATTTTGAGATTTTACTGTTCCAGGCAGTGTTCTAAGAGATTTATGCACATTATCTCATTTCATCCCTACAACAACCCTGTGGCATAAGAACTCTTATTATCCCCCATTTTACAGAAAAGAAAACTGAGATTCAGTAACTTATCACAGACACCCACCTTACTGTAACCAGTGGGCTCTGCTGCCTGCCCTAAGTTCGTTTGCATGGTCCATTTGGATCATCCTTCATGCTCTGTCCTCTGTCTGATCGTCATTAAGAATTCCACGAGTGAGATGTCAGCATCAGAGCTCAGTCTCCAGCAACTGCCTTGTTCTTAGAGCACTGCTTCCTGCAGCTGCTCTCTTTCCACTCACATCCAGGCCAAGCAGCTGTGTTCTGCTCTTGCCATTAACATAACCAGTTCATATTTAAAACTGAGATTTTGAGGAGGCTGTTAAAAGTGCCAGTGTGATTTGTGCAGCACTTACATAGGAGAACCATGCCTCTGGAGGCTGACTTGGTGGTGCCTGTTGTAACTGTGGCTCTGATTCCCCATCAGGTATGTCAGGTCAGCGCTCAGCAGCCGGTCCAGGCGGAGCTCATGCTCAGGTACCAGCAGCTGCAGTCCCGACTGGCGACTCTCAGAATCGAGAATGAAGAGGTGAGCATGCTTTCTACTCCACGAGTAATCTGAATTCTGATGTCAACTGAAAGACATTGTCACATGACCTAGGCATATTCAGCGTTCTAAATGTACTCTCTTCATCATGTATTTTCAGTTAAATCAGGGTTCCTAAAATACCCTTTGTAGAGGATAAATGCAGATTTTGTATTCTACCGGTGATTACTTTCCCAGGAATTGATTGCATGCACATGAAATCTATAATTCATACTAAAAATCATTTCAATAGGTTATCAAATTCAACATGAGTACAAGAATATACAATAATGTGTGGTGTGAAACTTTTGACTGACGTTCATTTAATCAGAACTTTTGAAATTAGTGTACTTGTTAAGGCTTTTTTTGTATTCTTTTGATTTTGGGGACTGAATATGGCATTACTGCACATTCTCCTTAAATAAGAGTATGAACCACAGATGTTTCTTATATTACCATGGTTCTAAATTGTAATTTATAGGGGCCCAAATCATACTTAGTCATTGAAAGTTCACTTAGTGATCAAGTTTGCGAGAGTTGCAGTCATAAGTAGATCTACGTTCATATGCTATCAGGAATCTCTTTTCATCACTTTGAAGTAATTTCTTCATGTGTGTTGATAGGAGTTTCCTTCCCCCGCCCCGTATTGGGACAGCCAGGACTACATGGTTCCTGCCACTTGCCATCTCACCCATTCCAACATTTTTATCTCAAAATAAGATCCTTGCCTGACCAGGCAGTGGCACAGTGGATAGAGCATCAGGCTGGGATGCAGAAAATAAGATCCTTCACTGGCCTGACTTGACATGCATACTTCTGGACCAACCCTTACATACAGGAAATAGACTCTCTCATTGGTCAGCCTAGATACTGTGCCCACTCATAAAGTCCTTTGATTGACAGCCCCAACAGAAATACCTATTTCTAGAGATAAACAGTTCCCAAAAGAATGACAACAAAAAATGGCAACAGAAAAACAAAAACAAGAATTCATCTTGATAAAATGAATTATCAAAATTTAGTTTAGCCTGACCAGGTGGTGGCACAGTGGATAGAGCATCGGACTGGGATCCAGAGGACCCAGGTTCGAGACCCCGAGGTCACCAGCTTGAGTGTGGGCTCATCTGGTTTGAGCAAAGCTCACCAGCTTGGACCCAAGGTTGCTGGCTTGAGCAAGGGGTCACTCAGTCTGCGGTAGCCCCCAGTCAAGGCACATATGAGAGGGTAGTCAATGAATAACTAAGGTACCGCAATGAAGAATTGGTGCTTCTCACCTCTCTCCCTTTCTGTCTGTCTGTTCCTATCTGTCTTTCTGTCTCTCTCTGTCTCTGTCACACACACAAAAATTCACTTTAGTTCTCTCTTTTATTTCAATCCCACTGGGATGTTTTGAGCTACATGAATATGTGTTTGTTTCTATTTTTTTTAAAAAAGTGATATGTTTGAAGACCAGTGTAGTTTGGTCAAAATGCATTGCAGCTTTCTGGCTTTCATTCTTTCTAGAAGAATGAAGCTGCCTCTTACTTAAATATGTGTATTTAAGATGAAACCAATGTGGCTCTGGTCTGTTGTCTCAGTGGTGAACATCAGCCTGGCATGTGGATGTCCTGGGTTCGATTCCTGGTCAGGGCACACAGGAGAATTGACCATCTGCTTCTCTATCCTTACTCCCCTTCTCCTCCAGCAGCCATGACTCTATTGGCTCTAAAGAGTTGGCCCTGTGCCCTGAGGCTGGCTCCATGGCTTCCACCTCAGGTGCTAAAAGTAGCTCAGTTGCCAAGCTACAGAGCATTGCCCCATAGAGGGACTGCTAGGTGGATCCCAGTCGAGTTGCATGTGAGTCTGTCTCTTTGCCTCCCCTCCTCTCACTTAATAAAATAAAAACAAATTAAAAAAAAAAAAAAGCCTGACCTGTGGTGGTGCAGTGAATAAAGGCGTCAACCTGGAACACTGAAGTCACCGGTTCGAAACCCTGGGCGTTGAGGCTTCCTTTTCCTCCCCCCTTTCTCTCTCTCTCTCTCTCTTTCTCTTTCTCTTCTCTAAAAAATGAATAAAGTCTTAAAAAATGAAAAAAATACAAACAAAATAAAAAAAAAGAGAAATATGAAACCAATGTGATTAATTGTGTAAAGTCCCACAAATGAGCCTTTCCAAAGAAAAGCTATTGCTCTTCTTGAGGTATTTTAGAGCTTAGGCATTAGGGTTTGGGCGAGGCATCACAAAATGCTCATCTAATACAGTTTGCTGAATCTTGTTGAATTTACAGTTTATATGTGACTTCCAGGTGTTGGGGTGGGGTTCTTTTTCATGGATGTCCTCCTGCTGTTTTATTTGGAAACATTCTCTAAACTCTAGGAAAATAGTTTGCTATACAAAAGGTCAAAACTGGCAGCCCAGAGACCTGTTTCATTGGGCTCTTGCAGTTTTTGCCTACTAAAAACAGGGAGGCCCTGGCTGGTTGGCTCAGCGGTAGAGCGTCGGCCTGGCGTGCTGGGGACCAGGGTTCGATTCCCGGCCAGGGCACATAGGAGAAGCGCCATTTGCTTCTCCACCCCACCCCCCCTCCTTCCTCTCTGTCTCTCTTTTCCCCTCCCGCAGCCAAGGCTCCATTGGAGCAAAGATGGCCCGGGCGCTGGGGATGGCTCCTTGGCCTCTGCCCCAGGCGCCAGAGTGGCTCTGGTCACAGCAGAGCGACGCCCCAGAGGGGCAGAGCATCGCCCCTGGTGGGCGTGCCGGGTAGATCCCGGTCGGGCGCATGCAGGAGTCTGTCTGACTGTCTCTCCACATTTCCAGCTTCAGAAAAATACAAAAAAAAAAAAATTAAAAAAAAAATTAAAAACAGGGAAAGCCCTGGCCGAGTAGCTCGCTTGGTTGGAGTAGCATCCCCATACACCAAGGTTCAATCCCAGTCAGGGCACAAACAAGTCACCCAATGAGTGCATAAATAAGTGCAACAACAAGCTGATGTTTCTCTGTTTCTCTCTCTCTCTCTTTTTCTCTCTTTCTCTCTCTCCCCCTCTTTTCCTCTTTCCCTCTTTCCCTCTCACTAAATTCAATAAATTTTTAAAAAAAGAAAAAAAAAAAGCAGGAGATGGAAGACCCTGCCCTGCATTGCCTCATGAAGGGAAGAGCTGGGTTATTAGAATTTCTCTTTGCCGTAGTCACTTAGCTCCTGATTTTCTTACATTGGACTACCCTACTTACGTTACCTGTCTGGCCTCTACAGGCCTCTGAGTTTGTCATGTTTAATATATGTCCCTTTGGGCATCATTTGGAGACGCCCATTGTCTTTATAAACTGATGAGACAAGCAGCACTTTCTGAGAGTTAATTTCTTTATTCATTTTTATTTTTTATTTTTTTTACAGGGACAGAGAGAGAGTCAGAGAGAGGGATAGATAGGGACAGACAGACAGGAACAGAGAGAGATGAGAAGCATCAATCATTGTTTTTTTGTTGCGACACCTTAGTTGTTCATCGATTGCTTTCTCATATGTGCCTTGACCGTGGGCCTTCAGCAGACTGAGTAACCTCTTGATCAAGCCAGTGACCTTGGGTCCAAGCTGGTGAGCTTTTTGCTCAAGCCAGATGAGCCTGTGCTCAAGCTGGCAACCTTGGGGTCTCGAACCTGAGCCCTTCCGTCCTTCCGCATCCCAGTCCAACGCTCTATCCAGTGTGCCACCGCCTGATCAGGCTGAGAGTTAATTTCTTTAAAGTTTACTATAGAATCAAATGAATTGGATTGTCCTGATATTTCTGTGAGCATGACTAGTGGTTTGTGATTTGGTGAATATGGAACAAATTCACGGTAGTGGAATGGGATTCCCAGTGAAAGTAAGATTTAAATTGGATTGTTGACAATCAATGTATTTCCACAGGCATAGAAGGAGAAACAGATGCTTCTACCTATTTCAAGTTTCCCTGGGAGAACCTTGTTTTCCCAGAGCACTTTGGTTATCACCCAGGTGCTCCTTGGGAGTGAGCCAAAGGTGAAGTGGAGGCCATGTGATGGGAGAGCTTGAGAGCCCACCTAAGGAGACTTGATACTGTGGGTCACTTCAACTCAGTACAATACATATTTGTTGAGCAACTTCTACATTTCACATGTTTTGCCAGGTATGGAGAGTATAGAGATGAATAGTCACAGTTAGCATCTGTCTAGCATGAGAACCAGACTATAAGAAGTCATTCATATAATGTGAAAAATAAGAGATGTAACTTGGGAACAACATAGCAATCATTGCTGATTTGGAGTAGCACTTTCTTCTAACATAAATAAAGAACTTGCCTCTGATCTTCCACTGATAGGACAGAAAATTAACACATTGGTATCAAACCAAAATCTACAAGTAAAGAAATAAGTATAGTTCTATATGATTCGCTGCCTTTGCACAAAAACATACATATTCATAAAGTCCAGATTTTACTAGTAAGATTACAATTTACTAAAAATAATTACGACTGCTAGTAAAAGTTGAAAGAACTTTTATCCAAGTTTACAAAAGAGTAGACAGTGCAGCTAAGTAAATACATGAACCTTTGCACCAAATCTTAAACAACTGCAAATAACGAGCACTGTTTGGAACTGCAGGAAGTCTTCTTAGAAGGGTTTCCATGCTAAGACCCCTCTGGCCATATTAATTTTTTTTTTTTTTTTGCTCTAGTTCTTAATCTCTAAAAATTAGTTTCTGTCATTTAAAAATTGAAATTTTTTTTTAATTTTTTTTTTAAGATTTTATTTATTCATTATAGAGAGGGGAGAGAGAGAAGGGGGAAGAGCAAGAAGCATCAACTCCCATATGTGCCTTGACCAGGCAAGCCCAGGGTTTTGAACCGGCAACCTCAGCGTTTCCAGGTTGACGCTTTATCCACTGCGCCACCACAGGTCAGGCAAAAATTTTGAATAAACATATTTTAGCTTCTAAAAAAATTACAAAGTCTTGTTACACTTTAGACCAACATTTCTGCAAGATGATAACCTGCTTGAGCTGAACAATAGATGCTTCCCTAGACCCAGAGCATGTCTTCTTGTTTGCTATGCTCCCCACTTAGCCCACATGCCTAATTTTCATTACTTGCTGGGCCCCTGAAGATAGTTGAGTTTGCAGCATCTGCCTTAAAGAAAAGAGAACAGTAGTAAAGCATCTGTGAAATGACCTCAGTATACTTGTAAGTAGTAAAAGTTGAAAGAAAAGGTTTGAGAAAGATTGGTTAAATTTGTGGTTGTTGCAGATTCATAAGAGATTATGACATTTATTGTCATTTTACAACTTTACAGTTGCCTATAGAATCTTTTAAAATGAGCATTTTTTATCATTATGTGGCAAACTTGCTTCATTGGTACCTCACTCTTGTAGTTCCCTTCTGGTCAGCCAGCTAACAAATATTACTGTCTACTGTGAGTCGTGCATATAGAAATAGAGCAGCTGGCCCTGGGTGGTTGACTCGGTGGTAGAGTGTTGGTCCGGTGTATGGATGTCCCGATTCTATTCCCAGTCAGGGCATACAGGAGAAGTGCCCATCTACTTCTCCACCTCCGCTCTTGCTTCTCTCTGTCTCTCTCTCTCTTTCTCTTTCTATCTTCTCCTTCTGCAGCCATGGCTCAAATGGATCAAGTTGGCCCCAGGCACTGAGGATTGCTCTGTGGCCTCCACCTCAGGCACTAAAAAGGGCTCAGTTGCTGAGCAACAGAACAGTGCCCCAGATGGGCAGAGTATCGCCTGGTAATGGGCTTGCCGGGTGGATCCCAGTCAGGGCACATGGGGGAGTCTGTTTCTGCCTCCCCTCCTCTCACTGAATTAAAAGAAAAAAGAAAAGAAAATAGAGCAGGGCCTTCTGCCTACACAACTCTATTTCCAAGCTTTTGTTTTCTTTTTCTTACTTCAAAATATAACTTTTTCTGTGACACATTGATAAAAATTACTTTAAAAGATAACACTTTAAAAGCAACTAAGATCTAAATGATCATTTATATCTTTCTGCCTATAACATTTTCCAAACTCTTTTTTTTTTTTTTTGTATTTTTCTGAAGCTGGAAACGGAGAGGCAGTCAGACAGACTCCCGCATGCGCCCGACCGGGATCCACCCGGCACACCCACCAGGGAGCGATGCTCTGCCCATCCCGGGCGTCGCTCTATTGCGACCAGAGCCACTCTAGTGCCTGAGGCAGAGGCCATGGAGCTATCCTCAGCGCCCGGGCTATCCTTACTCCAATGGAGCCTTGGCTGTGGGAAGGGAAGAGAGAGACAGAGAGGAAGGAGAGGGGGAGGGGTGGAGAAGCAGATGGGTGCTTCTCCTGTGTGCCCTGGCCGGGAACCGAACCCGGGACTTCTGCACACCAGGCCGACACTCTACCACTGAGCCAACCGGCCAGGGCTCCAAACTCTTTGCAATCTGATGTTGCACAGTCCACTTTTTTTAACAATTTAATTTTTTTTAAGATTTTTTTTTAAGTGAGAAGAGTAGAAATAGAAAGACAGACACCTGGCCCCAGCTGGTGGCTCAGTGGATAGAGCATTGGCCCAGCATATGGATGCCCTGGGTTCAATTCCCAGTCAGGGCACACAGGAGAAGTGACCACCTGCTTTTTCTCCCTTTCTCTTGCTCTTCCCCTCCTACAGCCAGCAGCTTAGTTGGTTCAAGTGTGGCTCCAGGCACTGAGGATTGCTCTGTTGGAGCACATCAGCCTCAGGCACTAAAAATAGCTTGGTACTCTTATGTTGGCCCCAGATGGGGTTGCCAAGTGGATCCCAGTTGGGGCGCATGCAGTAATCTACCTCACTATTCTGCCTTCCTCTGACTAAAAAAAAAGACTTCTGCATGCACCCCAACAGGTATCTACCTGGCAACCCCCATCTGGGGCCAATGTTCAAATAAACAGAGCTAAGCCCTGGCCAGTTCGCTCAGCGGTAGAGCATCAGCCTGGCGTGTGGAAGTCCTGGGTTCAATTCTCAGCCAAGGTACACAGGAGAAACACTCATCTGCTTCTCCACCCTTTACCCTCTCCTTTCTCTCTCTCTATCTCTCTCTTCCCGTCCCACAGCCAAGGCTCCATCGGAGCAAAGTTGGCCTGGGCACTGAGGATGACTACATGGCCTCTGCCTCAGGTGCTAGAATGGCTCTGGTTGCAACGGAGCAATGCCCCAGAGAGGCTGAGCATCACCCCCCCGGTGGGCATTCCAAGTGGTCCCGGTCGGGCGCACGTGAGAGTCTGTCCGCCTCCCCCACCTCTGCTTCTCACTTCAGAAAAATACCAAGAAAAAAAGAAAACAACCAAGCTATACTCAGCTACTGGGGCCAATGCTCAAACTAGTTGAGCCACTGGCTGCAAGAGGGAAAAAAAGAGAGAAGGGAGAGAGTAAGGAAAAGAGAAGCAGATGATCACTTCTCATGATTAAACCCAAGACAGCCACATGCTGGGATGACACTCTATCCACTAAGCCAACCTGCCAGGGCCTTATTTATTAATTTTTACAGAGAGAGGGGAGGGGGACAGTAAGAAGTATCAACTCAATAGTTGCTTCACTTTAGTTGTTCATTGCTTGCTTGTTGCTTGTCATATGAGCCAGGCAAGCTCAGGGTTTTGAACCAGCACTTCAGTGTCCCAGGTCAGTGTTCTATCCACTGTGTCACCACAGGCCAGGCCCTGTTCCCTTTCTTAAAGTTTACACAGAAACACTGTCATAGGGGTTTCAGTTTAGGGGTCATTCCTGTTGTTTCTTTCAAAGCTAGCCTTTGGAGTAATTCTCTATAGATTGCATTTCCCTTTTCTTAGAGTTCCTCTTCTTTCCTTTATCTATACACAGCCAACGAAAATAAAAATAAATGACATAACTGAAGAAATTATGCCTTTTATATTTTTAGCAGAGTCTTGGTTTTAAGTAGCTTGTCCCATTTTCAGACCATTTGTCTCAATATTTGGTCCAGGAGATAGAATTTTATAAGCATGTCACTTCTGTGTTATGACTAAAACCTCATGTATAAAATGAGTCTCTCTCTCTCTCTCTCTCTCTCTCTCTCTCTCTCAACAGAGACAGAGAGAGAGTCAGAGAGGGACAGACAGACAGAGGGAGAGAAATGAGAAACATCAATTCTTCATTGCAGCTCCTTAGTTGTTCATTGATTGCTTTCTCATATATACCTTGACCAGGGGGCTACAGCAAAGCAAGTGACACCTTTCTTAAGCCAGTGACCTTGGGCTCACACCAGCAACCTTGAGCTTCAAGCCAGCGACTTTTGGGCTCAAGCCAGTGACCATGGGTTCATGTCTATGTTCCCACACTCAAGCCAGTGACCCCGCGCTCAAGCCGGCAACCTCAGGGTTTCAAACCTGGGTCCTCCACATCCCAGTTTGATGCTGTATCCACTGCGCCACTGCCTTGTCAAGGCTAAAATGAGACTCTTACATTAAAGATTTATACCCCTGAAAGGAATGGAAAAGACAGAAAGAAGCCTTAGATTCCTTGATTAATTTACAAGTTTAATGAACTGATAGACTCATATAAATTTTCCTAGTATCACTTAAAATCTCCCCCCAACAGTTTACTAGGGAATATTTCAGAGTCTGTTCCAAAAATATATTTCTTGCCTGACCTGTGGTGGCGCAGTGGATAAAGCATCGACCTGGAAATGCCGAGGTCGCCGGTTCGAAACTCTGGGCTTGCCTGGTCAAGGCACATATGGGAGTTGATGCTTCCAGCTCCTCCCCCCTTCTCTCTCTCCTCTCTCTCTCCCTCTCTGTCTCTCTCTCTCCCTCTCTGTCTCTCTCTCTCCCCTTCTCTCTCCTCTCTATAATGAATAAAAAAAAAATTTTAAAAAAAAAGAAAATTTAACAAAAATATATTTCTTGCACAGGATATTTTCTACAGTAGTGAACAAGATGTTACGCAAACATTTGAGACAATCTTTATTACATTGGTAATTGCTGGAAGTAAGAAATATTTTGGTTATGCCATAGAAAAATCACATTTCCCATGCTTCCAATGATTGCAAGTCATATAAATCAGTGATCAAACCCTTGTGGGTAACTGTCAAGAGTTTTTTAAGATTTGGTATAAGATGTGGAATTTGATAGCCACTGAATCATACATAATTGCTGTTTCTGATGGTTCCTGTGGCTTTAACTTCATTTTTACTTAAGTATTTCTTACTTGCCTGCAACCTTCTACTGATGAGGTTAACAGTAGAAGCCTAAATAAAGACAGCTGCCACTTATTTCTCAAATGAGAGTATCATCTTGGCCAAAATTGAAAACAGGATCAACTGTCTTTTACTGAAAACATATTTTTAGAAGCGATGTATATAAGTATGTGTATGTATGTATACATTCTAATAAGTTTTAACTGACTGAAGGGGAGGCCTTGATCTAGAAGAACACCAAGCAGAATAAGGAGAGTTTCTAGAGAGAAATGTGAGGCTTGAGGTGTAGGGCACACCAAAGAAAATGACAGAGTTCAGGATGACTGTCAGCAAAGCAACCACATGCTGTTGGCTGTGCTGAATGTCTTTGGCATCTGTGAATTTGAAATGAGGATGATTTCAACTTCCACCATTCATTCAATGAACTTTGTGTATAATCTGCTGTACTCTAGGCACAGTGCTAGTACCTAGCTATATAAAGATTTATAGGTCGTCCTTAACCTCAAGTTGCTCCCCTTATAGATGGATAGCGTAGTCCTATAAAACACTATGATAGGAGCTTACAAGAGCCATTTCTCATAACCACTGGCATCATGCTTCTCAAACCATGCTTAATATCCTGTTCACCGAGATGGGTCATTAAATCAGAGTCAGCATAGATTGTAAGGAAATAAGTTTTCTGAGACATGCTGAGGGCAGGATGCTGTTCAGAGAGCCCTGGGCAATGATGGTGATTTCTTTTTTGGATTAAGTTGTATTGTTGCTGAGAATGAATTTTATTTGAAAGTCAGGAGAGCTCGGTATTTGTAAATGTTCCCTTAAATACAAGTACATGGAGTATTAGTGTGACTTCCTCTGGAATGGTGGTAGACTCCTCCTCAAAAAATATTGGACCACTTTTCCAGACTGGGTAATACCTTACCCCCAGCATGAACAGGGTCACTAGCACATGTGCCCCCTGATCAGGCACCAGGAGCGAGGGAAGGCCATGGCAAGATGCTCTGACTCTGCTCCTGCCTTCTGTGACCAGTGTTGGCAGGATGTTTCTCCACCCTGGCTAATTAATTATGGCATTTATCCAATATCTCTGTATGTGGATGTGCGAATGGTCTCTTTCTGCTCATTTTTAATACATCTGAAGTGATACAGTACTGTAATTGACATATATCCAAGGTCAATAATGGCAACAAGTAAGTAGATAAGTGGGGAAGGGAAGGCGGTTCTCGGGGTCACCTTCACAAATGGCTTGATGAGTGTTAAAGGAGGAGTAGCAAGGTGCAAGGCACAATGCTACCAGGCAGCGATTTTCAACTGGTGTGCCGCGAGAATTCTTAAAACAGGCAGTACCTGACTATTTAGTCAGGGGCACTGTCCTCTTTCCTCTTAGATTGTTCAGAATAATGACAACAGCCGACACAACAGTAGCCATCCCATGTGAATGAACCAAAAATATATTTTTTGGTGTGTTGTAGAATTTTAATAATTACTTTATGTGTGCCATGGGGTGAGAAAGGCTGAAAATTGCTGCTATAAGATGATGTAGTACGTGTTCCCCAGAAATTTATATTGACATCCAAATTCATAATATGACCTTATTTGAACACAGGGTCTTCACAAAGGACATCAAGTTTAAGTGAAGTCATTAGGGTGGTCCCTAATCCAATAAAACTGGCCTTATAAAAGGCGTGATTTAAACACCAAGACGTAGAAGATGATGTGAAAAGACATAAAGGATGGCTATCCCCAAGCCAAGGAGACAGCTTTTCCCCCACAGTGCTCAGAAGGAACTAACCCAGCTAACACTTTGCTCTCAGACTTCAGGTTTTCAGACCTGAGGGCAATAAATTTCTGTTTTAGCCACCTAGCCTGCTGTCCTTTGTTACAGCAGCACTAAGAACCTAATACAGTGTGTTTCGAGAATGAAATCACCAAGACATCTTTCTTGTTTTATCTAATGATTGTAATGTCCCAGGAGGAAAAAAAAAAAAAAAAAGCAGAAGAGCCAGTCCACAGAAGCTAACGGAAGTCACCTCTCCCCAATCATTTGTTTTGATCATTACCTCAGAGTCCTCGCCACCTGGTGTGCCTCTAGTGCAGTACATTCTTCAGGGTTTTTGTAATCCCTTTTCATGTTTTTTGGCCTTTCCTTCTACTAAACCCAACTGTGTATTCCTGTGGCTGATGGGGAGTCATTGGAAGCCTCATGTTAGCTGTTTCATATTTGCCTCATTATCTTCTCCCTTGTGACTTATTAGCATGGCTTGCGTGTGTCAGAAGCTAGTGTTATTCTTCATCAAGTACATCCCATGGGGCGATATGTAGTCCCAGCCAACGTGTCTGGCGTTTTCTGTCACATCTTTTATTTTTCCTGACAATTCCAAATTTAAATGTAACCCTCTTGCTTCTGAGGAAGAATTGAGAAAAGAAGAAAACAGTGTTGTTGACAATGACAAGGAATTAGATGACAGCTGCTGGGTCCACTGTAGGGTCTACAGTAAATAAGCCTGCTAACAGGGGCTTGGGTGGGTGTGTATCCTGTCTGGGCCCTGGGTGGATGGTACTGCCACCAAGACTTTAGTTAGTTAGTCTGGTGCTAAGACAGAAGTCCATATCAGGGTCCACAGCTCATCCACAGATAGCAGGTCTATTGCCAGGTTCTAGAATAGGTGTGGTACCTGCCAGTCCACTGAACATGTCCCTGGTAGGCAAGACTGGCCTCAGGTCACAGCTAAACACAGCTGGAACTGTGTCTGGGTCTACTTCAGGGTCCACAGCCAGAACCAAGTTCTGCAAGCCTGCCTCCAGGGGCACAAATGGACCTGTCCCTGTCTAGGTCCTTGGGTCTAGATCCTTGGGCAAGACCGCTGCTAGACCACTGCTGAGAAAGAGTGTATCCAGGTTACAGGGCTGCTTCAAGATCCAAACTTGGACCAAGGTTGGAGGGCCAGCCTCCAGGCTTGTCTTTTGTTGGGTCCCCAAGCAGACATGACTGCTCATAGATCATTGCTGAGAGAAATGGGAACCAAGTTATAGGCCCACTTCTTTACCCACAACTGGACCAAAGTTAGCAGGCCTGCCTCTAGGGTACAGACAGAGGTATCTCCTGCCTGGTACTTTGTCAAGCAGAACTGCTTCCAGGTTGTAGTTGAGCTTGTCTGGAGCCACTTCAAGATATATAGTCAGAGCAAGGAATGGACTTTTTACATAAGGCACAAGTGAGTGTGACTCCTCCTGGGTCCCTTGGAGGATGGCACTGGTGGCAAGACCATAGCCAAATAGAACTGTAGCTGAGTCCACAGGGGGACAGGGCTGTTTCTGCATCTGTAGCCAAGATCATAGTTGGCAAGCCTGCCATCTGGGCACAGGCCTCCTATCTCATATAAGCCCATTTCAGCTTTGAACTCTACCAATGTTTTGCAAGCTCCTACCTGGATCCCAGAGCTTCTACAAATGCATTTTGTCCATGGATGGCTGCCAAATTATTGTTGCTGTGGGAAGATATGAGCAGAAGACCTATTTGCCATCTTGCTGACATTACCTACAGAGTGATGAGTCTTTTTATTTAGCCAATAGATACATAATCATGACTTCTTTAAAGTAACTATAAACAATATTGTTTTGTTTAAATGAGCATTATATGTCTACTTCCTATATTAATAAGTGGAGTCACTCAGCTGATTTTTTTCACATTTCACTATCCAGGACAAGATACATGGCCAAGCCTACAGCCCATGACACAGGGAACCATGTTTGTAAAAAGAAGAGCATCAAATATATATTTTGATCAGAAATAAAATCCAGTGATTCTTAACTATTAGTGCATGTAATAGTTTGGAAAAATAAACATGCTTTCTGGAGGATGATAAGCTCACCATAGACTTCAAATATCTCTACAATAAATGTTCAGCAAAAATAACTAGGCACATGAGAAAACATGATAGCCAGAAGAAATCTCAGACAATAGAGACATAACTGTATAAACTTTAAATAGTGGGATTTTTAGAAACAAACTATATTTCATCATGTAGATGAAAACTAAACTTAGATTTCAGAATGGAGCTACAACCTATAAACAGTGAAATAACACATTTGAAAATAAAACACATAGAAATTCTAAAACTGGCCTGACCTGTGGTGGCGCAGTGGATAAAGCGTCGACTTGGAAATGCTGAGGTTGCCGGTTCAAAACCCTGGGCTTGCCTGGTCAAGGCTCATATGGGAGTTGATGCTTCCAGCTCCTCCCCCCTTCTCTCTCTCTGTTTCTCCTCTCTCTCTCTCTCTCTCTCTCTCTCTCTCTCTCTCTCTCCCTCTCCTCTCTAAAATGAATTAAAAAAAAACAAAAAAACAGGGTTTGCTTTAAAAAAAAAAAGAAATTCTAAAACTGAAAAATACAATAACCAAAAGTAATAAATCAGTGGATGGTTTTAACAGCAGATTAGACACAGTGGAAGAGTGAATTATCAAAGTGGAAGACAAATCATAAGAAAGTAATCAAAATGCATCATGGAAAAACAAAAGGCAGCAAATATGAAAAGAAAGGTAAGCGATATAGAGAATACAGTGATGTTTAGCATATTAATTAAACACTCAAGACTGAAAAGGATTAAAAAAAGCAGAGACAATATTTGCAAAGATAAAGGCTGAAAATTTATCAGAGATTATGAAAAACATCACATAATTCAAAAATTCCAGGTAGAATATATTTTTAAATTTATACATGGAAAAATCATGGTGAAACTGTAGAAAACTAAAAGCAGCTGGAGAAAGAAAAGCAAAGTTCATTCAAAACAGTGAAAGACTGATAGCAAACTTCTTGTTCATCAGGAACATAGAAGCCACAAGAAAGTACAGTGACGTGTTCAATGTATTGAAAGTAAAAAACTGCCAACTAGGAAAAATATCTTTCATAAACGAAGGTGAAATAAAAGATATTGTCACATCAACAAAAACAGTTCACCACCAGCAGACTCATGCTAGAGTGGCTTTCTAATGAGAGGGTGTTATTAAAGATATGAGAAGTAGAGATCAAAGAATAGAAAATATATGGATAAAGTCAAATGAGTACTGACTATATATAACAACTAATGTCTTATAGTTAAATATATAAATATTTACATATATCCTATTGTAATACATTACAAAAATAGCATATAATTCAGGAGAAGTCAATGAGGATAGGTCTTCTAAACTCTGTACATTGTCTGGGGAAAAAGATACAGCTATCAATTTACACTTTAACTTTGATAAAAGTAGAATACAACCTAATTGCAGAAGATAAATGTGAGGGGTAAGTTAAAAATCTCCTAGAAGATAACATAGAACAGTATCTTTATGACCATGAGATAAGAAAAACAGTTCTTAAACAAGGACACAAAACGCTAATCATAAAGGAAAGAATTAGTAAATTGATTATATTAATAAAAGAGATCGTTCATCTGGGCACTATAGACGGAGTGAAAAGCCAAAGCACAGAGTGGTAAAAGATATTTGCAATACATACAACTAACAAAAGAATCATGTCTATATTTACAAATAAGTAAGAAAAAGACTCATAACCCATAGAAAATTTGAGCAAGAGATTTGAACAGAGTGTTTTAGTGAGGGAATCCAAATTGCCTTAAACATACTATAAGCTCAGTCTCCTGCACCAGAGAAATGTGTGTTAAAATCAAAAGGAGATACCACTATACAACTACACAATGGTTTAAATTTTAGAAGCTGAAATACCAACTCTTGAGGATGTAGAGAAAACAGGAATTCTCCTACCTTGCTAGAGAGAATACAAATTAGAATAATAATTTTAGAAAACATCACCCTGTCATTTTTCTTATGTATGTATGGTCCAACAAAAATGTGTTCATAGCAGTGTTATTCATAATGGCCCCAAATTAGAAGTCATCTGTCAACAGTAAAAGGAATGAATTATGATGGCTTTTTTTTTAGTGAGCAAGAGAGGCAGATAGAAGGACAGACAGGGACAGACAGACAGGAAAGGAAGCATCGATTGTAGTTGTGGTACCTTAGTTCATTGTTCATTGATTGCTTTCTCATATGTGCCTTGACTGGGGGGCTACAGCAGACCAAGTGACCCCTGCTCAAGTCAGAGACCTTGGGCTCAAGCCAGCAATCTTGGGCTTCAAGCCAGTGACCTTTGGGCTCAAGCCAGCAACCATGGGGTCATGTCTATGATCCCACGCTCAAGCTTGCCACCCCGTGCTCAAGCTGGTGAGCTCGCGTTTAAGGTAGGTGAGCCCACACTCAAGCTGGCAACCTTGAGTTCCAATCTGGGTCCTCAGCATCCCAGGCCATTTCTCTATCCACTGCACCACTGCCTGGCCAGGCAGGCTATGATGTGTTTTTTATACTGCATATTCAACAATGAAATACTATACTCACAAGAAATGAATAAATCTTACTACATAAAATTAAGCAAAAGAGCCAAGATAAAAATCACACATGCTATAGGGTTCAATTTATGTAAAGTACAGAAGGAGAAATATTGATATATGATACCAGAAATTAGGATAGTGGCTACTTTTGGAGATGAGAAAAGGGTGGATGGTGGTTGGGAAAAGCACAAGAGTATTTGTAATGAACTCTATTTCTTGATCTGGGTGGTGGTCATATAAGTGTTTGATGTGTGATATTCATCAAGCCATGTATATACTTACAGTCCTATATATAGTGTTACTTCAGATGAAAAAGACTATTTTTTAAAAAATGGAATTGTCCTGACCAGGTAACTCAGCTGTTTAAAGCATTATCCCAGTACACCAACGTCACAGGTTCAATCTCCATCAGGGCACGTATAAGAATAAACCGATGAATACATAAATAAGTGAAAAAACAAATCTCTCTCTCTCTCTCTTTCTCCCCTCCCCCTTCCTCTTTAAAATCAATAAATAAAAAAATAAGAGTAAAAATTTTAAAAATGTAATTAAGAGAGCCTCTAGTGATACATGAATTTTATAAGGACTCAAATATCAAGTGATATCCTCTGTAGAGTAATTTTGAAGAAAGCCTTTCCTTTATATTGGTGATATGAGGTAATGTTTATCTGTCTCTCTCCCCTAATAGACTCTGAACTTCTTGGGGCAGGGCCTGTGTCCTCAGCTCCTCCTCACAGACAGGATTCTCACTGCTTGATTGTGGGATTCACAAAACATATACTAGTGTGAGAAATATGTTTCTGTGCCCAGGTTAAGAAAACAACTGAAGCCACCTTGCAGACCATACAAGATATGGTCACCATCGAAGACTATGATGTTTCTGAATGCTTCCAGCATAGTCGCTCCACAGAATCTGTGAAGTCTACCATCTCTGAGACCTACTTGAGTAAGCCCAGCATCGCCAAGAGAAGAGCGAACCAGCAGGAGACTGAGCAGTTCTACTTCATGGTGCGTCCATTGCTTTCCCAGCCACCCTTGGAGCTCAGATCTGGAGTCCCCAAATGCTGCTCCTGGACTTCCATCGGAATCACCATTCTTTATTAAAATATGGACTCCTGTCTACCCTCAGACTTTCTGATGCAGTCAGTCTGGGATAGGGTTTAGGAGTTCGTACTTTTTAAAAGCTCCTCAGGTCATTCAGATATGCAGACACATATAAAGAGAACTGCACTAAAATAGAACTTTTAAACTTTGATGAGCACACATGTCATCAGGAGAGCTTGTTAAAATGTAGTTTCTGATTTCAGTAGGTCTGGGGAGAAAGGGGCCTGAGAGTTTGTGCCTCTAATAGGCTCCCCAGTGATGGCTGCTGCTCATGCTGGTCTGCATCCAACCACACTTTGAGTATCAAGGTTCCAAGATAGAGAAGACGAAAGTGGCTAGATTTTAGATATCCTATTGACATTGGAGATATATATATATATATATATATATATATATATATATATATATATTTTTTTTTTTTGTATTTTTCTGAAGCTGGAAACAGGGAGAGACAGTCAGACAGACTCCCGCATGCGCCCGACCGGGATCCACCTGGCACGCCCACCAGGGGCGAAGCTCTGCCCACCAGGGGGCAATGCTCTGCCACTCTGGGGCGTCGCTCTGCCGCAACCAGAGCCACTCTAGCGCCTGGGGCAGAGGCCAAGGAGCCATCCCCAGCGCCCGGGCCATCTTTGCTCCAATGGAGCCTTGGCTGCGGGAGGGGAAGAGAGAGACAGAGAGGAAGGGGGGAGTAGAGAAGCAAATGGGCGCTTCTCCTATGTGCCCCGGCCGGGAATCGAACCCGGGTCCCCCACATGCCAGGCCGACGCTCTACCGCTGAGCCAACCTGCCAGGGCCTTTTTTTTTTTTTTTTTTTTTTTTTAAGTTAAAACGAATCTTTTCTTTTGCAGAAACTCAGAGAATATTTGGAAGGTAGTAATCTCATCACAAAACTTCAAGCCAAACATGACTTGTTGCAGAGGACCCTTGGAGAAGGTCAGTTATCTGAAATAGATGGGAGGATGGCATGGATTGGATATTGTATCATGTATATATTCCATGAAGTATGTGGATTGTGGATGTGTGCTTTAAGAAGCAGAGAACACTGTTTGTTTAGATTTGCCTTTATCTGTTTCCATAATAACCAAGTTCTCCCAGGAACTATTTTCTTTATGAGCTTGGTGCTAACCTTTAGGAGGAATGGTGAAATCTAGGGAGGGCTGAGTAGCCAACACAGAGCTCCTGAGGAAGGTCTTCAGAGCATGGTGCTCCTAACAGAGGAGCGGGAAGGAGCTTCCCGTGCCCCCACCTGCTGACCCCCCAGCCCCCAGTCATTTCTCCCTTCCCTTCTTGGACTTTTCTACTTCTCTAGACCCAGCCCATTTGTTGAATAGGCCAATATTTTTATCCCTTCTGATGTCTTTTTGGACTCTAGAAACCAGTTAAACCAGTTGGGTTACTTTTTTTTCTTTCTTTCTTTCTTTAGGCATTGGTTTTAGTTAAAAAATAACTAATTAGATATATTGCTATATCTGATAATAGCAAAAACAATAGTTACCACTTATATAAGGCTTTCTCCGTGTCAGGCATTGTTCTGAGCTGTATATTTAACTGGACACTGTAAATTTCCCCATTTTTACAAATGAGAAAACTTAGGGGGAAAGAGGATTATAGGTAAAGGGAACTATGTAAATGTTACTGTTTCTCTCTTCATCTTTGGGAAATTTAAAAGGACAAAATAAATACAAGCAAAGTCCCTGTCATAAGTGCCTCAGAGTTTGTCATTTTAATTATCTTTTATTAACATTAGATCCTGCTAGAAATTATAAAAAGTGAAAGGGAATATGAATGGGAGTGAGAAATGAGGAGACTGAGTTGCGTGAATAACTCAGGCCAAAACATATTGCTTCTGTTTGATGTAAATTCTTGCCTCTTACCATTCTAGAACCTTCCTTACCCATAAAGATCTCTATTGCCTTATTTCCTTGTTTTTGTCAAAGGACCTATTATCCTAAGGGAATAGGTACATAGAGAAAAGTCATCATGTATCACCTAAGACTCCATGTATCACAGTTAATATGCCAGATTTAAGATAAAAGACCAATTTCATTTAGAAAAAAATTAACATTTATACTACTATAAATGTCTTATAAAATAACCATATACAATGTATGAACTTTCATTAGATTTTGAATCAAAAAACAAACATTAGAAAGGTATTTTGAAGATAACGGAAAATTTGAATATAGACTTTTAAATGATATTAATGAATTAATGTTAATTTTTCATTAACATTGAATGGTTGAATGGTTATGAAGGAGAAGATTCTTATTCTTAAGAAATGTTTGCTCAGTGTAATAATGTGTAACATTTGCAACTTACTTTCCAAATGGTTCAGGAAAAAAGACATGACAGAAGAGAGAAAGAATAAGGCCAAGGTGACAAAATGTTAACGACTGGGAAATCTAAGTGCAGGGCATGCGTGTTCCCTGTGCTGGTCTTTCAGCTCTTCTGTGGTAGAAGTGTCAAAAAAAATTTTTTAAGACCTTTTTATCCTTTGAATTGTTGTTATACCTTAGCAATTATGTCCCATTCTCCCCCTTTTTCCTTCATAGTATCAAGGTCTTCTTTTTTGTTTGTTTTTGTTTGCTTTTTTCCCCCATTTTTTAACAGTCTTGATATTTCAGGATGCCCCCAAAGGCAGTTGCCAGTCCTACCATGTAGATTGTCATAAGTGTATGTGAATATTTATAGGCACAAAGTCCTTCCCGGCAGGACCAGACACCACATTAGAAACTGTGAGTTGGAGGGAATTAAGCACTGGGGGAATTCATTCTGGCACCACATGCAGACACTTGTGTTAATACGCCTGGGATCTCATTCTGACACTTTTATGGAACTCATTCTACATAGATTCCCTTGTTTCTAGGAGAGAAAGCCCCAGTGGTTAATATTATTTTACATGCCATTATTAGATAGGGCTCTATTTTAACCAGTTTGCTGAATCTGTGCTCCGGGGTCTGTCTTTAGCTGCTGAACTGTGTTAAGTTATACTGTTCCCTATGAACTCGAAGCCATGATTTCTTTATCTTGGAATTTCTTTCAATAATTTCTAGTGCCCTGGTGACACAAACTGTGTTCTGGAGTACTAGGCCTTCCCCAGACTAGGTTTATTCTGCTTGCAAAACTGAATGGTTGTCATCCAGTGGCAGCAGACACCCGAGCCTCTGCCCACTGGTGGCAGACCACTGTGCTCCTGGGCCTGCCCCACGTGGAAGCTTGGCAGCACACCAGTTGTTGGTCACTGCTTGGGACTGATGCCGGCCGCTTTGCCCAGAGAAAAACTGAGCATAAAGAACACCCCACCTTTTAACACGACCATTGTGAGCCTGCTGGTTTTCCATGCAAGCCCTGTTCGCCTTAATAGGCTTACACCAAAGAAGACTAGGAGAGTTCATGGCGCCTGTCCCACAGTGAGATAATTCAATGCCGAGCCCTTCTGAAGGAATCCAAGTCTAGGTTTGGCTAAATAAAGTTAGTAGCACAGGATTAAATGGTGTGTTTGGGAACATCCCTGACTTCCAATATAGAGATCACATCTCTAAATTATACTAGACTCACTACTCCAAAAACTGCCTTCCTAGTAAAACAAATAGAGCCTAACCCAGGGACTTAGTAATTGATCATACCCAGCTGACACTGTAAGTACAGACATGTGTTTGGCCTGTCTTACTGCTCGCTTTTGGCAGGCTACCAGTGGCCGAGTGAGTCCTTTGATTTACATTTACAGCATTTCTGAGAAACTAGATGGGGCACTTAAAGTGCCCCACCACCAAAAGTCAGAATTCCAAATCTCTGAAAACTATTGATATAGAAAGAAACCCCAGGAGTTGTTCAGACCAAAGTCATCAACCTCTTCTTTATCCTTCACCAACATTGTTACATCCTTTTGTGATACTTGTTTTTCAAGTGGAGACGTTAAATTGAGCACCGTAAATGAACACTAAAATCTTTTTCTTTTTCAATAATGAGCCTTAATATTCACATTGGCTTCTTTGTATGCCACATTTGGAATTAAGAGGATATAAATAACAGTGCAATGGTTGTGAAACACAGAAAATCTAACCCTGGAAGCCAAGTTCCATCTTATATTATTTCTAGTGCCAGGCACAAGGTTTCTGACAAAGGAATTAAACAGGCTATTCTTACACAGTTCATTGTCTTTAAGTAGGAGTACAAATATACTTTCAAAAGAGATTATTATAAATACTTGTTTTTTAGAAAAGCCCTGCAGTAATTGATATTAAGAAAGAAAACGGCTTGACCAGGCGGTGGTGCAGTGGATAGAATGTCGGACTGGGATGCGGAGGACCCAGGTTCAAGACCCTGAGGTTGCCAGCTTGAGCGCGAGCTCATCTGGTTTGAGCAAAGCTCACCAGCTTGGACCCAAGGTCGCTGGCTCGAGCAAGGGGTTACTCAGTCTGCTATAGCCCCATGGTCAAAGCACATATGAGAAAGTAATCAATGAACAACTAAAGTGTCACAACAAAAAACTAATGATTGATGCTTCTCATCTCTCTTTGTTCCTGTTTGTCCCTATCTATCCCTCTCTCTGACTCTCTCTCTGTCACTGAAAAAAAAAAGGAAGGAAGGAAGAGAGGGAGGGAGGGAGGGAGGGAGAGAAAGAGAGAAGAAAGACAGAAAAAGGACTGGGAAGTAATTCTAGGAGTCCTTATCAATCATTCACTAGAGACCTTTGTTCAATTTGAGTTGTGTATATTTTAAATATTTTATTTAGTTGGATTTTTTTTATCTCAAATTGCCACCAAACTATATCTTGGTTGTCCCTTTTATTCTGTGGAGGAAAAAAAACACATTTGGGCATGAAAAATAATTTACTTCCTGATTCTCAAGTGAAATTGTAAGAGTAGTCAAATTAAATGTTTGTATCAAGAACAAGATAATCCTGAGTCATTTTTCCCCTCTGAACGGCATGTATTGGAGGTGTTGGGGGGGAACAAATTGTCTGTTGTTTTTAATAATTAAATAACCATCCAAAGAAAATGATTGAAATCTAATCTTCAGACCACTGGAAGCTTTCACATTTCTCTGGGAAGTAGATTCTTCTAAGCTTGTGTGTTATTGATCTATTAATGATGATATCGATTAAAAAAAAATCTTGTTCATCAGTTGAAACACACTCAGTAAGTACTATTAGCTGAAAAAAAATGGATGTGGTGGTGATGGTTATACTATGAATGATAGTTCTTGCAAAGCTTACTCTGGGTTCATTAATCAAAATACACTTTTATGGTTTTTTAATTTTTTATCTCATACTATTAACCATGAATAGATGGAGCAAAATGATTTTAAGCCATTTTATTTGTGATCTTTTTCTAATGCTAGAAAATGTTTGGTTGGGATATTTTAACAAAAATAGCAAAATTTCAAATTATAAAGTATATCATTTTTAAGGAGCTATTAGCATTTTTATCACTGAATTATTTGAAAGTAATTAACTTATGTTATTTAATTTAGTTTTATAAGTATTTATTATATTTAATAATTTGTCAAATTTATTAAATCTTCTGTATTTTTATATTTGGCTTTAGCTGTATGGAGCAGACAGGGATATAAGCCATAATTTCTACTTGTCTTCTAGGGTCTTTCAAAGTATTTGATAGGGAGAAAAAAACCATTTTTTCAATATATTACTTGGGAGCTCAGGTCTACAATTAAAACAAGCCTGGACCCTAGTGCCACCACATACTAACAGCATGACATTCCACAAGTGTCTGGCCTTCTCTGTTCCCATTCTCTTATAAAACAAGAATAATACTAGCACCTACTTAGTAACATTGTTTTGAAAATTGTGAGTTCATTTCTAGAAAGTGCTTAGAACAGCGTCTAAATAAATGAAAGACATAATCGCTATTTTTATTGTTGTTACTAATATATTTCATGTCATACTTTTATGTTATAATAAAGTATGCAGCATGACAGAATACAGTACAACACAAGCCTGATAGTGTCTCTGCCCTGAACCCTTTACTCATACTAATGACTCACTCTGAGGGATCTCAGCTAGGTCCCGTGGTCCCAACATGACATAAATGGTAGTGACTCTCAAATCTTAATCACCAGCCCTTCCTCCTCTGTGCACTTTAACTGCACAGCCAGCTTCCTGCTGAAGGTTATCCCATAGGTACCACATGCTACGCTCAGCTCACCGTCTGCCATCTCCACTTTCTGGTCTATCCCGCTTACAATTAGCTATAAATTATTCTGGAGTACTGTATCCACCTTCTCTTTTTTTTTCTCTATCAAAATAGCAGGAAGCCAGCAAAAGGAAAAGACTTACAGTTAAATGATAGGTAGAGCTGGGTAGCTAGGGGGAATCTAACTTCTCTTCTTTCCCTTCATTCCCACTCCAAGTCATGGCTAAGACCTGATTCTGCCAAACTACAGTAGCCTGGGTTTGTGTTGAGAAAGGTATTTTCTGATATTAAATGTCAGCCCCTGTTTAGTGAATACATTTTAATGAAAAACTTTATGTTACATGTTATTTGAAAAGGAGATCATAGAGTCAAAACTTCTTTTGCAGCCTGGGAGTGTTCATTCACCATTCCCAATGAGCCAGCTTTCTCTACTATTGTTATATTGGCCTTGCCCTACAAGTCTGAATCACTGCATTATCATATGATGGGCTGGGCTCACCTGTTTGTGCTATAACATGACTGTTCTCTGCTAGCTATATCTTCAAGCTGTTTGAGAACCATATCATCACTTTGCAAACCAACCAGTTGAATGGTTCACTTTCCCACACCCCTTCCCACTGTTCCACCCTAAATGTAAGAAAGAGCAGACAGCAACGATAGACACATTCAAACTTGAAATTAGCACAGCTTGTAGGAACACCACAAAAATACCAAGCTTCTATTTAAAACAAGTCAAGAAGTCTGAATATATAAGAAGAACCTCATGTTTTAAATAACAGAGAACTTGTTGGCGAGTATAGTATAGTAATGTCTTAGTACTCAGATGTCTGCAAATGTCATTTCTGATATAAAATGCAGCTGCTCCCCCGATTTCATATTATAAAAACACCAGTTTAATCTAAAGAAAATTGAATTTGACCCTCTACTCTCCCCTATGAGGTGTCAATCAAAAGAGAGGGAATAAGTAACATTCTGGGATATGTTTTATTTGTATTTCTTCCCTGGACATACAGTTAAGATCAAACAGCTACTTCTTGTTTAAATAAATGGATAAATAAATAAATAAATAAATAAATTTTTCTGCCTCAAATTGCCAAGTAAAACATGTTTCTCTAATCTACAGAATTTATTAAATTTTATGTAGAGATTTTATAAAATATTTACTTTGAATTATTTGCCTATCATTATATACTATCCTCATGCTTTCCACTATAAAATAAGTTATTATAAACTCAGAACCTTAAAATAATAGATGATACAAAAAATTACCAGCTGCATTTCACTGATTCCATTCATTTATTTTAATTTCTTTTCTTTTTTTTCTTTTTTTTTCTTTTTTTTTTTTTCTTTTCTTTTTTTTTTTTTGCAGGTCATAGAGCTGAGTATATGACTACGAGGTAGGAAAACATTTTATCATAACATATGGTATCTCACTCCCATTTCCCCTTAACAGGAAGCAACCATTTAAATGCAAAAATGGACATACTTTGTTAATGAACATGGAAGCTAGTTTGGGCTTAACAAAACACAGTAACGTGAAATGTTTGACGTTCTCACAAAGATTTGCTCTGGCAGAGCTGAGGATTTCCCAAAGGAATTGTAAAGCTCTTTAATGAGCAGACTCAGAAAAAAAAGAGAAAGTCCTAAATTGGATGGGTTTGGTTTATCTAATCCAACACTTTTAAGTTTCTAGAAAAAGTTCAACAAGACTTTTGATAATTTAATTAGCAAGCAATATTATTTGCTTATCTATTTGTGCTAAGAAATATAAAGTATGTTTAGTTATGTTCTCCTTTTTTCCCTTGTGTTATGTAAAAATTAGAGCTATTAGAATTGTCACTCTCTACCCCTTTTGGTTCACTTTAAAGATGTAACTTTTAATGCTTACAACCAGATTGCATTTCTTTCCTTTGTTTTAATTCGTGGAAGGATTTTGAAATTTGTGCTGAGGAAGAAAAGCCTTTTGGGAAACTGATTCTGATTTTGGGTTAGGGAAAGTTTAGGGCAACTTTTATTTTTCTGTGTCCACATTAGTGCAACAGCCAGAAATTATTCTAATTGACACTTTTGAGGTTGTGTTATCTTTGAGGTAAGAGGCCTTTAGAACACTGTTGTGCCTGTTGCAGTAATTGGTAAATTGATCTTAAGGATCTGTAACGTTCCCTCTGGCACGTTATTCAAAAGGCAGCCCCTCTTACTTTTTGGTGAACCAACCAGGAAGAGACAGCCACTGACTTGTCAAACTTTACAAAAATGCTGAGGTTTTTCTTCCCTATCTCAGTGACAAAGGGAACTGTCACTTCTCCATCATAACATGCAGCTTATGGAGCTCGTTGCACTATCAACTATTTGGCCTATTTTTTCTAAATTATAATTAATGTATGGCACTTCAAAAAATTTTTTTCAAAAACAGAGAAATGCCAATATGTTCATTTTCAACCAGAGCTATAATTGCCAAACGATACTGGGTCCCTCTGACTGGTAGTTTCTCTCCTCCGCATGGGCAGCCTCCATAGGCAGCCAGATTATCCAGAAGAGGTGTGGTAAGCACACACCCAGTACGAGTCATGCAGTGTTGAATGGCCCTGGCTTTGTGCACCTGATGCGTACATAGTACACCCAGCACCATCAGCACACCAGTCAGCCCAATAAGCCACCTCTGCCCTGGGAAATTACTTCCATAAGCACTTGGGCCATTTGTTTGAATAACAAGTCACTCTCACAATGTTCGTATCTTCACATTTGCCTCATATTTTAGAACCCCTGGAGAAGCAGTTTTCAGGCCTTTGACAGAAAACTCAAGACATCCCTGCATTAGCCCCAGCCAGGGGTTACTCTGCATCTCTCAGTTATGAGGGAACAATTGTCAAGTGCCGTGCAGTTTTACTTGTCCCATGAATCAGTGACCAGACAAAATAAGCCTACATTCTTATCGTCTTAGCTTTGTCAGCTGCTCCAGATATCATCAAATGTGAAGGTCTGTTGGACCTCGTAATAACCACCCTTTCTTCTTTCTTATTTGATGCTTTGATATCTTGGAGTCTTGCTGACTCTGAAAGGACTACCTCTCTGAGGGTTAGCCAATTCATAGAGATGGCAAAGGACTTAATCACACGTGTGCCTTTTGTATACAAACCTCCCAATCCAGAGCCCGCCCCCTCCACCACCTCCTTTACCCAGCTTTCACACTAAGGGCCACTCTTCCCCTTCCCAAATCACCCTAAGGCCAGGAACCAGACAACTAGGGACAGTTTCCAGGTCCCAGAGCCTACCAACATTATTCAAACTAGCTGATCCTAAACCTGTTTGCCCTGCCTTGGCTGTTCCTTCCCATGGGAACCACAACAAAGACTCTTGCCCACGTTTTCCCTTGCACCCTCTGTCTTTTGCTATGTGGGCATGCCCCTCTCTTGAGAACTGAGTAACAAACTATCTTTTCAAAGAAAATTGTCTTTTGATCTGTTGGCCTCACCAACCTTGAATAAAAATAAAGCCTACATTTGAAAACAATGTAAAGAGTGGATAAAATGAAGCTGATACAGTTAAATTTCTTAGTGGGCACTTGTTTTCTTTTTTAAAATCTGCCAGATTCTTTCCTTTGTGGATGGCACAGAATTTGGTACATAAAAAGATATTTCAGAGATTTCAGCAGTGGCAGATTATGACAGGCCATCTTGGAGGTTTCTGTATTTGCTTCTGGACATTTGCAGAGGCTCCTTTCACCCCTCAGGCCCCATGGGTTTCAGGTCCTGGTTGCTGCATGCCCCATTAGTCACACGAACCCACCTGCATGGAGTCAGACGTGGGCTGTGGACAGCTGTACGGACACCTCAGTCCCCCGCTGCTCTTGATTGCAACGGTAATATCTTATGAAACTGGGCAAAATTCCATTTCTGGAATTTTGTTTCTAAACTGGCCTTTCTCAACTTTAATGAACTAAAAAGGCAATTCTTCCTAGAGAGTTTCCAGCTTAATGAAGGGCTTTACCTAATTTCCAGGTGAGAGGTACATCCTCCTATAAGCCTTCCAGTTAAGAAGTTTACACTGGAATGTCTATAGAGAAAGGCCTTAGGACTCTGCCTCCATGTATCCGTTCAGCACAGTTGTGGAAGCTGAGCCATCCTGGGCCTGTGTGCTCGAAAGGGGGAGGACAGAAAAGATTCCCTCTCCCAATGACAGAGCAAGATGCTACAGGATTTCTAAATGTGGTACATGGTACACTGCATGTGCGTATGCCAGAGAGACTGGCTTACCCAGCAAACGAAGCAGTCTGGAGAGGGAGAGGATCCAGAACAGAATAAACAGATACATCCTAATACTCTAAAGATATACTGCCCACAAAAATTAGGGGATATTTCAAAATAAATATGTAGCTATAAAATATTCCCTAATTGTTGTGAGCAGTATATATAGGTGATAAGATAGTTTTCTTTTAAAGAAATAACAATTCACATGAGTCTGTACACCTCTCCTCAAAAAGTAGCATTGAAACCCAACTCTATCTTTTCACTTATGATCCATTAATAGTTATTTTTGCATAAAATCAAAGCCATTAATACGTGAAGGATACTGAGCATATGTGATGTTATTTACATTAAAGAATTATGTTGTAACTAAAGAGTACGTTATGTAATTTTTCATATTGGGTCTATCAGAACCCTAATTTTTATGACTTGTCTTCTGTGTGACTTGTAAGCCATGTAACACACATCTTAGTTTGTAACACTTGGCCAAATAGTTCTCAGCTCCATTTGGTGATGCTTATCATTTTAAAACAAACTAGCAAATAAATGTCAACTACAATGTAAAAGAAAAAGACTGGTCTAAATGAATAGTTTGTATGGTTTTTGATACAAAAGTAGAAGCAATACCTAAAAAGGGGAAGGACTATTTTTCCCATGGGTGGGGGTGGAGAACAAACACAAAATTCCTGTGTTTTGTAATTCTGATGTGACTTATGGGTGTTTCATTTATTGTTTGATTTCTGCCATGCTCAGTAATTATATTCCCTTCCCTTAGGCCTCCAAATGTTCCCCCTAAGCCCCAGAAACACAGGAAGTCCAGACCCCGCTCCCAGTATAATGCTAAGTTGTTTAATGGGGATTTGGAAACATTCGTCAAGGTACTGGCACCAGCCATCTGGGTGGCTGATCTCCACGCTTCTTACTATAATGGTCTCAGCCTCTCTTGAAAGGAGGCAGGTCATTATGTCCAAGTCTGTCCTGGGGCTCTTCGCTTTCCCAGAAAATCAATATAATATTTCCTGAAGTCAGAGAGAAATGAATATGTGGTTTGAGTGCCTTGTGAAGAAGAAATAAATGTGGGTATTATTATACTGGCAAAAGAGAAAGCCCTCTTTATTTAAAAAAAAAGCCATAATTTGTACAAAAAGGGAAAGAGCTACCTGGTAAAATATTTTGTTTTTACTCATGCAAGTGAGATGGCACAAAATATATTTATTAAAGTCCATTGTTAGGGTAGCTCTCAGCAAGAGTTTCTACTTCCCATGACTTGAGGAATTCATTATATTGGGTAAATTGTAAGATCCTGTGGTCTGTATCTTGTATCTCTGCTGCGTTTACTCTGTCTTCTTTTTCATTCTGTATTTCTGATAATGCTTCTAGCCGAGGACGAAGGAACTCGCACGCGAGACATCAGGTATAGTGCTGGAGGGATGCGGACACAGCCTCTTTCACTCTCGATGTCATTTTCAAATCATAGTCATGCTTGGTTTTAATTAGTTTTTTAAGGTCTTTAAAAGAAAAATGTTTGCAGCTGGAAATTAGGCTTATAAGTGGGCTTTACTTGGAAAGGAATCATAGAAATCAAACACTGATTTGGGAAGAATAATCTTCTCCAGTAAAACTGGATAAACTCGTCTTTTTTTATATTATGTATTTGGCAAATGGACCAAATGGAGTCACAGGCATTTTTAAAGGAAATTCAGTGTTAAATACCAAGGGCACATGTAACGCTGTATTATGGACCTTCATGTAAAATATACACAAAAGAAAAGAATTTTGTCTTACATTGCTAACATTTTATGACACAGGCTGCATTGTCTCTGAAGACCAAATTTATATAGGAAACGACATCACTGATACTCTCCATTCATATGTTACAGAGCTCTTACTTTCTTAACAGTATATTACAGGTATCTTACTTTCTCTAAAGGCAGATATTTTATTGACTATATATACTAATGGTTGTAAAACGTGTGCATGCCTATGTGGCATGTGTGTGGACAGATACATACATGCATTGAGAGATTAAATACCTCTTGCAGTCTTAAAAAGGAGTCCTGACCCTGGAATTCAGTGAAAGGTCACCAGACAACCTAAATAAATCACAAATCCACTTCCATAAGCCTTAAACCCAGAAGAGCCTTATTGGCTCTAAATTAATATAAAAGTATTGTCAAATTTGATTATCTAGTTTCTCAGCCCAGGGCTTATAAATGGGTAAATTAGATGAAGAGAAGGGAACAATGACACGGAAGCCCTGAGAGGTGCAGCTGAACAGGCCTGGCAGGGAAGGAGGAAGGAGGAAAGCTCAGAAAAGCAGATGTATGATTCCGCTGCATCCAATAACACAGTATGAGAATGACCGGTTAAGACTGTGACTTTCAACCAGTTCTCCACGGCACACTGGCATGCCGCAAGAATTTTTAGGCTGTGCAGTACCTGACTATTTATTCAGGGGCACTGACCTCTTTTCCCTTAGATTATCAAATTTGAAGAAATGACAACAACCAACATGATAACAGCTGATGGTGTGAGTGAATCAAAATTACACATATTTTTTGGTCAGATCGGCAAAAAATATATAGTTTTTGGTGTGCCACAGAATTTTAGTTGTTAGTTTATGTGTACCATGATATGAATAGATGAGCACATATTACGATGATAGAAAAGCACATATTTTTAAAACATTTTTTTTAACTGTTACAGGAACTGAATTTAGGCACTAAAGAAGGAGTAAACTAGTTACTGTGGGAAATTGCCTTCCATTATCCTGTGCTATCTCAAGTGGCACATTAAAGGGTGTTTGGTAAGAGCACTAAAACAGCAGGTACAGGGATCTCTATGCTTCTGAAAAGTGCTCAATCAGTGGAGGTCCCCACAATGTCACCAAGACAGCAAAAGCAAAACCATTTTCCTCTTTTCCCTGGGGAAACTGAGGCACAAAGGGACTTCTTGGAAGGGCAGGTGAGACACAGCTCATTGTTTTACTTCTTGTACAATATTCTACCAAAGCGTCTGGCATCCATACAATTAAATTAAAACACACGCACAGTGTTTTTTGACTCCAAAATTCATTATATCTGAATGAAGTACTGGTAATAGCTAAAAGGTTAGCAATTACTTGAGTAAATATAAAGATTAAAATATTTTTAAGTAACAATGAAAACCTAAGACATTTTTATTTAGAACTATTTTCATGCAAACATTTTCCTTTTAAGAACCTTTTATTCTTTATTTTTCTTTTTGTTATAACACTGAGTTCAGCAGAGGTGCAAACTAATATTCTTCTTTTATCACTTATCTCTAAATATCTGTTGCTCTTTTGCAGTGTGACACACATTGTTCATATAAAGGTTACTTCTGCTAAAATATACTTGTACCTTAAAGAAAAAGCCCCTCATATATTCAGTAGGTTTTGATATAATTATATTGTCATTCTTGCATCGACCAGACCACACTAAAAAGAAATTTTATTCTTAAGGACTTTAAGAAATTAATAAAGTTTATATTCCTAAAATAAATGAACTATTGGAGAAATTTAATGTAGTCTTCAGAAGTAACTGAACCATTAACTGGTTTATACACTGATTGGATTGTCTTAAAACCTAAAATAAAACTATGCTTAAATAGTATATTACCTATTCTAGGAATAGTAAAAACGTTTAAGTTGCTGAACCACATTATTTTCAACCCTTCTCCTGTGGCTTAATTGGAAAGTTTAGTGGCTTCTGAATGACACGGTGTTAAGACAACCAAAGTCTTGTGATTCAGAGTAGAATTCCTCATGAATTCATACCTAATGACTGCTAATCATTTTGAAGCTCCATGTCTCCTTTAAAAATCTCATTTCTGAAAGAGCAGAATCTAAAAGTACATGAAAAATAACTCCCTAATCGGTAACCTTCTTTAACTACACGGAGTGCATGGCATTGGTACATATTTAACTGTGACCTTTGTGGCTCCTTCACCTCACTTGTCATCCTGCACATGTTTTAAAGCATTTCTTGTATTTACATTTGTTCAGTAGAGTGCTCTGACTATATTATAAGATGTGGGGGGAAATGGTAAAAAAAAAAAAAAAAAAAGTTCTTTCCTAAGAAAACAAGATATACTGGGATGTGCATGTGTGCCATTTTTTCATCCTTAAAACATGAAAAAATAACAATGAAAAATCTATAAGGATGAGTAAGTTGTGATGCAAACTAAATAAATACACTATACATTATAAGCATCTGCAAAGCAATTCTCATATCCTGCATCTGGAAACACATAAGCCTCTCAGAAATATCACAGAGAGGAACCTGCGGTGGCTGAGGTTGTGTTTAGTGACTAGTATGGCCAGTCAGTCCTAAGATGCTATGGTCAGAATGCACAGTTCTTTTTGGGTCTTTTAGATGAATTGTATAAATAACCTTTTTGAAAATGAGTGATTAAAAATTCATTTTGGTATGTCAGCCTAAATGTAAATAAAAAATTAGCTTTGCCATCTCTAGGTACAGCAGAATTAAATTGAAGCAGGATTTAAATATATTTAATTTGGTTTGCTCCAGAACTGAAATATACCTTTGGTTAAATATGTAAATTTTTATATTTGGCCCTTGTGGAATACTGAGGGGGAGCAGTATTTGGAAATAATAATATGAAAGGTGATCAGCACCAGGCACTCCATGTAGTTAAATCATGAGCTTTATTATTATGTGTGATTTATACCTCTCCTCTGCAGTTAACTGGTTTCCATCTCTTTACTCAGGACTCAGGACAGATCATCCCCCTCATTGTGGAAAGTTGTATTCGGTTCATCAATCTCTATGGTAAGCCATAAACTATGGGATTCTTCTTTTTTAAATAATTAATAAGAATATTTCAATAAATGTGTCTTTCCCTTTAATATTTAATTCTTGAGAAAGGGGGAACCTAGAGGATGTAATGGTATTTTTCACCCTCTTTTCCTTCTGTTCTTTTTAGGTCTTCAGCATCAGGGGATTTTCAGAGTATCTGGTTCCCAGGTGGAAGTCAATGACATTAAAAATTCATTTGAGAGAGGTACTTGCATGCTAATACCTATAAGCAAGGTATATAAAAAGGCATTTTCTGTAGAGTGAAGTGGCATATTCATTCTGTATATCTTCAAAACCTTTCTCTTTGCATTTACTTCATTTTGGATATTGAGGTAAGAATCTATTTAGAATAGTTGAGAAATGAAGCCAAAATTGTAAGGCTTTGTTATTATGTATAGAAAAGCATATGAAGTCTGTTACCCTGGTTTAGGACTCACAGTGATGTCCTCAGTATCTATGTCAAAGGCAGCACAGGAAGGGTCCTAGAAGAGTGGCAAGAACAACCCTGAGCCTAGGCACCAGGTGTTTGAAGTGACTCGCCCTAGCTTCATGTCTATTTCCTTCGTTAGAAACTTTTTCCTTTCTCTTATTCCCAACCTGAGACTCCTTCCCTGTAACTTACTCTTGTTCACAGTTGGCTGTCACATAAATCCTACTAAACTGTTCATTAGCACATTATGATTAGCAAATCCATACCCTTTTGTGCAAGGCAGACCTAGAATCCAAACAGACTCTTTCATATTTACTAATGTGTGATCACTCCTCTCTTACTTTGGCCTCAGTTTCCTCATCTGCAGAGGCCGAGGGTTGGTGTGAGGATTCAGTATAATCCATGAAAGCACCTAACTCTTTAGTGATGGCTCTGAGTTGTGAACAATCTCCAATTATAATGATCTGCATACATCTGTACCTTCCTCTGCATGGAGGTCAAGTGGAGAATGGAGAGGGAGGAGCATCGTGGCATGGAGACAGGGCTGTCTGCTTTCTCTCTCTTGGTCCCATTTTTCCTGCCCCTGGCTCGGCAAAGAGCCCTTGAAATTTTGAAACCTTGGTTGAAGAATAAACTTGAAGCCAGACGTATTCCTGTTCCAAATTCTCCGACTGATTTGATGTGTAGAGCGGAGTGGCCTCCCCTGTCAGCAGCTACGTGTTCCAAGTCTCTAACATTGACCACATTCAGGATAAGCTGAAATGTAGTAAAACCTCAGGCTCCCATCAGCTACCACGGGCTTTAATTTTTTTCCTTGGAAATTCCCCTGATAGTTTTTATTTGTTTGCGTTCTCTTTAGTGAAGCTTTCTCGCATGGGGCAAAATGAAAATATTTTGGTAAATTCGTGTTCAATGATTTCTGCTCTAGGAGCAGAGAAAAGGGAACAAACATGTTCCTGAAAATAAATTGCCCCAAGAAACACACAGAAAATAATAAGAAGTTAAAATGCAGTATACAGTTTTTATGAACTTTGGAAGAGCAGTCTTGTGAATAAAAAATGGACTTTGATTTAAGGCTGCATAATAGTATTTTGAACTTTAGGATTTTATCTCAATTTCTTAGAAAGGTTGATTAGCCAGGCCACTTACCTAATATTTTAAAAATTGCTTACTGACCATGCGGTGGTGCAGTGGATAGAGCATCGGCCTGGGACACAGAGGATGCAAGTTTGAAACCCTGAGGTCACCGGCTTGAGTGCAGACTCCTCCAGCTTGAGCACAGGGTCGCTGGCTTGAGGCTAAAGATTGCTGGCTTGAACCCAAGGTCACTGGCTTAAGCAATGCCTCACTTGCTCTGCTGGAGCCCCCCAGTCAAGGCACATATGAGAAAGCAATCAATGAACAACTAAGGAGCTGCAGCATCAAGAATTGATGCTTGTTTATCTCTCTCTCTTCCTGTCTGTCTGTCTCTCTCAAACACATACACACACACACACACACACACACACAACTGCTAACCCTAAAGAAATAATATGATTTTATATTTGTGATATATTTTTTCAATTTCCACTTTCTATACAAATTCCTTGGTATAGTTAAGGGTACATTTTCTTTTTCTTTTTCTTTTTTTTTAGATTTTTAAAAAATTTATTCATTTTGGAGAGAGATGAAAGAGAGAAAGAGGCCTGACCGGTGGTGGCGCAGTGGATCAAGCATCGACCTGGAATGCTGAGGTCGCTGGTTCAAAACCCTGGGCTTGCCTGGTCAAGGCACATAGGGGAGTTGATGTTTCCTGCTCCTCCCCCTCTTCTCTCTCTCTCTCTCTTTCTCTCTCTCATCTCTAAAATGAATAAATAAATAAAAATTTAAAAAAAGAAAGAGAGAAAGAGAAAGGGAGAGGAGCAGGAAGCATCAACTCCTATATGTGCCTTGACCAGGGAAGCCCAGGTTCTTGAACCGGCGACCTCAGCATTCCAGGTCGACAGTTTATCTACTGCACCACCACAAGTCAAGAGTACATTTTCAAATCTCCCTGTCTGATTTCAGAATCTTTGCTGAAGTTAGCTTTCAAATGTGCTGTGAAATGCACCCTGCCACTTTGGGAAACACTTATAAATATAATTGTAGGTATTCACAATCAGGTGAAGCCTATAATATTTTGCTGATCCATATTAATATAGCCAGACAGACCTATACTGTGTCTTTTTCTTAGAAGCATAGAATGTAGTATTTGAATTCATGTCAAACTAAGATTACAGATTTTAGCTTAAAAAAAAAGTTGGGTAAAATTTTAAATCCCACAATATTTTAAGATTTTGGTCATTTGTAAGGTCATTATTTGATAGAGTAAGATTTAGAAAAAGCTTTATTTTAGTCAACTATTTTTAAATTAATCATGGGGTGGTATATCTAAACCAATTATTTTAATTTTAGTACCTTATAATCTTTTATAAAGTATTATTAAAAATACATATATATTTAGAAATGTGTGTGTAGGCCTTGGCCGGTTGGCTCAGTGGTAGAGCATTGGCCCTGCATGTGGATATCCCAGATTCAATTCCCAGTCAGTGCACACAGGAGAAACAACCATCTGCTTCTCCCCTTCTCTCTCTTTCTTTCTCTCTCTCTCTCTCTCTCTCTCTCTTTCTCTCTACCAGCCATGGCTTGATTGGTTTGAGCATGTTGGCCCTGGGTGCTGAGGATGGCTATGTGGAGCTTCCACCTCAGGCACTAAAAATAGCTTGGTTGGCCTGACCATGGTGGTGCAGTGGATAAAGCGTCGACCTGGAAATGCTGAGGTTGCCGGTTTGAAACCCTGGGCTTGCCTGGTCAAGGCACATATGGGAGTTGATGCTTCCAGCTCCTCCCCCCCTTCTCTCTCTCTCTGTCTCTCCTCTCTCTCTCTCTCTCTCTCTCCCTCCCTCTCCTCTCTAAAATGAATAAATAAAAAATTTAAAAAAAATTATAAATCTTAAAAAAAAAATAGCTTGGTTGCGAGCATGGCCCCAAATGGGCAAACCATTGGCCCCAGATGGGGTTTGCCAGATGGATCCCAGTTGGGGCACATGTGGGACTCTGTCTCTCTGTCTCCCCTCTTCTCATTTGGAAAAGAAGAAAAAAAAAGTGTGTGTGTGTGTGCGTGCGCGCATGTGTGTGTGTGTGTGTGTATGTGTGTGTACATGTAGAAATATATTTTTGTTTAGAGGGAGAAAAACACTGAGCATGTAACTAATTTTTTTTTTTTAGGTGAAAATCCTTTGGCTGATGACCAGAGTAACCATGATATAAACTCAGTTGCTGGCGTTCTGAAGCTCTATTTCCGTGGGCTGGAAAACCCCCTCTTTCCTAAGGAAAGATTTAATGATCTGATTTCTTATATCAGTAAGTGGACTTTATTTTATTTAGTCTTTTCCCAACAGAAATGTTTTACTAACCAATTTCCTGGAAAAGGCAGTGGCCCCTTTTCACGTATCTCCACCACCCCCACCATTACCCCATTACCACCAAACTTCTGAGACCATTTGGTTTCCTTCTGGGTCCAGCGTGAGTCATTCTCCTAGCTGTGGCCTCGCCCTTAGCCAAGTGGGCATTGCTCCTTAACGTGCTCAGGCTACATGGAGCTCAAGAGCTTCCCACTTAGTGGCTGGAATACAGCAGAAACGGAGAGGAGAAAGTTATAAGCTTGGAAATACAACTTCTTTTTGGCTTTCAGTTCTTGGTTTTCTCCACCAATCTTAGGAGTGGGGTAATTTATCCACCTTGAATGTTACTTCAAGAAATAAGGTAAACTGAGATAAAAAATCGATATTACAGTGCAGGAGCCCCAGGAGGTAATTAATTATCTGTTAGTGGGCATCCCCAGCTAATACACAGAGTTGTATTAGGACTGTGGGTGATATGTTATGAAACCAATAATCATCAGCAGAGTGAAGTATTGCTATTCTCTTCAGTGGGGGCTTTAGACACTGTTGGAGGAAAGATGGAAATAATGTCAGGAATTAGGTATTAACTATTATCGAGTTCCATACATTGAAAAATGCAGTGCCCCTTTAAGTCCATTTTCTTAGGCAAGGATCTAGAGCTGACTTAAATCACATAGGGAGGGATTTCATAAGACTCAAGCTTTACTCTAATAAGGAAATCTCCTGCCCCAGCTTTCCAACTTCACACCTGAATCAACAAGATCTATTGACTTTACCTCAGAAAAATCTCTCTACTCAGCCTCTGTTCCCTAGTCTCCCTCCATTTTCTCCCTGAGGCTGTTGTTATAATCTCCTACTTCTAGGTTTCACCCTCTCTCCCCGTCCTCCCATGCTTTACACTACAGCTAGATTTGAAAAGACAAATTGGGTTATATAGCCCTGGCCGGTTGGCTCAGCGGTAGAGCGTCGGCCTAGCGTGCGGAGGACCCGGGTTCGATTCCCGGCCAGGGCACACAGGAGAAGCGCCCATTTGCTTCTCCACCCCTCCGCCGCACTTTCCTCTCTGTCTCTCTCTTCCCCTCCTGCAGCCAAGGCTCCATTGGAGCAAAGATGGCCCGGGCGCTGGGGATGGCTCTGTGGCCTCTGCCTCAGGCGCTGGAGTGGCTCTGGTCGCAACATGGCGACGCCCAGGATGGGCAGAGCATCGCCCCCTGGTGGGCAGAGCATCGCCCCTGGTGGGCGTGCCGGGTGGATCCCGGTCAGGCGCATGTGGGAGTCTGTCAGACTGTCTCTCCGTTTCCAGCTTCAGAAAAATGAAAAAAAAAAAAATTGGGTTATATCACTCCACCCCCCACTCCTGTTTAAAACCTATTTCAGTATTTCCCACCTGAAAACGAATTCTTTAGTATGGGCAGTTCATAGACTAGTCTTCCTGTGTCTGATCTCTTTATACTTCTGTAAGTTCATCTTCCTGCCACCCCTGCCCCATTCGCCTCATATTCCAACAATAGCAAACTGCCAGTGTGCTGGGCCATCTCCATCCCCATGCCTTTCCCTGTGCTGTTTCGTCTGCTGTCCTGACAGTCACTTGACATCTACTATGAAGTCCTGGCTGAATTGGCACTCCTCCCAGGACACCATGCTCCCCAAAGCAGAAGTAGTCCCTTTCTCCTCTATTAATGTTTTCCCATATACCTATGTCTATCATTTTTCTTATCGCCCCACATTGCAAATTTTTAACCCCACTGTCTCCTTCTTCTAGAGAGAGAATTCAAGGGAAAGGTTAAAAATGTAGGCTTTGGACTCAAAGAGCCTAGGTCCAAATTGCTATCCAGGTATGTGACTTTAGGCAAGTTTCTTAATCTCTCTGCACTTCTGTTTCACCAGCTATAAAATAGGGAAATTATTAGGTCATATATCACAGGGTTGTGAGAGTTAAATGAGTTAATACATGTAAATTGCCAAGAAGAGTGCCTGGCAGTTTTTTCAATGAAACGCCTATCATTAAGCACCCTAAGCCTCCGAGGTCTTGATAAATTTCTCAGTTTTGTAGTTTCAACATTTATCATAGTTAAATTCCAGGCACATAATAAGTGCATAAAAGAGTCAACATTCCACCAAAATTCTTTTAGTGACATCCATGCATTAAGTCTTGGCTCTCATTGGTTGTGAATTTTCCGGTCATAATTACCTTCACCCCCACCCCATGCAGTCTGATGTCTTATGTGGAATCCAGAAGTGTGTCTGTGTGTCCATTGCAAGGCCCTTGCACAGTCTGAGTCATCTCAGTCAGCCTCTGACCCAGCTGGAAAGAACTAAAAAGGAGGTGTCATAATTCTGGAATTCTCCTTTGCCATGTCCAAAGATTTCCCTCCCATTCCAGCCAGAAAGCTTAGATCTGGAAAAATAATAAGCACTCCACAAAGGCTTAGAGGTTTTTTAGGGACATACATCGTATCAACATTTATACACATAACAGTAGATAAAGAGCATTAGGCTACATTGTCAATATTATAAAATTATTTTGTGCTTTCATTGGATAAGAAATATTATTTCATTGGGGTTATTAAAAGCTGAAGCTGTTGAGTCAAAAATACCTAGGTTCCAATCCTGGCTTTACCACTTACTTAACAGCTTTGTAATCTTGGACCAAGATTATTACTTAATCTTACTAAATATGTTTCTTTATCTACTTCATAGAGTCTGTGTGAAGAATGAATGAGATAATCCATATGAAATATTTAACATCATGCCTAGCACACAGTAAGCCTCAATAAGTGTTGCTAACTGTCAACATTACAACTACTCCTGCTATAACTCGAGTCACATATGCCAATACCTGGGTTAGCCATTTACCAGTCTGTCTGTTCTGCTAAACATGTGAGCAGTTTCTTTACATAATTACTTCATGCATTTGGAAATGATGTTAGCATAAGCCAAAAGTTGTATTTGTTCCAGCATGATTTTGCCCGGCACATTAAAAGTTTTATAACAAAGACAAGTTTTGCATAATTAGAGAGGCTTAGCAACCTATGAAGACTATAAAGAAAAACAATGGGAAATATCCAGAAAAAATCTTTCTTCTATGCAAGCATTGCCTTACATGAAATGCTGCAAATGCAAGTGGAGAAGCAGCAGAGACATTACCCCTGTATTAATTAAACCCAGTGGAGGAAATTAACTTTGCCAGTGATTTAAGGGGTATCGTAATGTTTTTGTTAGTGCAAACTCTCATAGGTGTTAAGCAGTCTGTCTCAACCCTACTTTCACTCATAAATTTTTAGTACACAGTTTTGCAGAATAGGATATTTTCCAAAAAAAAATGTGATGGCACTATTTATAACAACCCCTTTTCTTTCAACATATAATCTCCTTAAAAGAGGGGGTTTCTAGCTATTACTCATTTATCTCTCGGTAAGCATTTTGTTTCTTACCGTTGTGACCATGATGTAACTGTAGTTTTCCTGGATTTTCAAGAAAATGTTTGTCCTTCATCATTCTATCCTCTCATTGATATTACATACTTTTGATGATTTGAACCATGGATTATTTACCTACAAAGTGCAAAACTTTCCTGGAGTTTAAGGATTTTATTTTTGCATTTGAAAGGCTGAAGATCTAGCAAGGGACATAAGATATTTATAAACATGCAATCAAAGTTAGTATGTGAAAGAAGAACAAATATTTAGAAATTATGGGGGAGAGAGCTCTCTTGAAGATCAGCTGTTTTTACTCATGCCATGTTCTGGCATTGCCTTAATTGGATTTGACTTTTCCTATTAAGGTGATTGCATGTGATAGTTACTTTGTATAGAAAAATCACCCCTTTTCATCTTCTAAGAGTTTACATAAACTTCTGGAGCACCTCCTACTTTTTGTTGACCTAGTTTTGGATTGTTTAGGGAAAGATTTTCTTTTTTTGCAATATTATTTTTTATGCCCCTAAATACCACATTCTTTGGAAGCTTGCTGTGTATGTAGTAATAAAGAATTGTTTTTAGCGGTCTCTTTTTTTTTTCAATATGCACTATTCATTCCCCAATTCACTGCAAATTTCTTTTTAAAAATTGCTTATCTGAAGACCTGGTGGACTCAGATGCAATCTAAATTTGAAGTGACAAACCTGGCAGTATCCCAGTTTCCCACCCAAGGATTGATTGGTGTTTTTAAAAAAAACAACCAGTTGCGAATGGTTTTGTGAATACTCCAGATTATACCCACACAGTCTGGGTAGCTTCTAGAATGTCTGTGTTTTATTGCTCTGAGATTCCTTAGGGCAGAAGTCCAAGTGACTTGCTTTTAGAAAAGCTACTTAAGCAATTCATGGGCTCTCCTGGCTGCCTCAAGACTGAGAGCCCAAATGAAACATTTGCACTTCATTTTACATTGTGTATCATTATCTATGTGACTGCCTGGGATACGAGGAAACATTTCGGGGGGGGGGGCATTTTACCTATCACAAAACCAGCATGTAGTCGTGGTAGAATATTTGAAAAATACACCAATGCACATAGAAGAAAACCCCGTCGAGCATAATGCCGCCATCCAAAGAGAACATTGGTGTGTGTGTGCTTGGCTGCGTTTCCTTCTGCTTTTTCTATTCATGTGCACACTCACCTTTCTTTAAAGCCAAAGTAGAATGGGACTGCCCATTGTGTTCAGAATCAACCTTCTTTTTAACTTTTGTATTATAGAGAATTTCAAACATATACAAAAGGATACAGAAAATATAATAAACCCCAGTGTAAATGGTCACTTAGCTTTAAGCAATTTTCATTTCTTGGGCAAAATTATCCCACCGATACCCCTTTCATCATCCCTCTGACATCATATCACTTGACCTGTATGTATATATCTCTGGAAGATGAGGAATCTTTTATTTTTTAGCCACAACACTATTATTATGCCTAAAAAAATGATTTATTGAAGTGATCAAATAGCAATCAGTGCTTTTTTTAAAAAAGCAATTTTTATTGTGCTATAACTGTAGAAAAATTAGAAAATAAACCAGAAAAAGAAATCACCTGTAATTCCTCTACACAAAGATAATGTTCACTTTATTAGTATCTTCCCAAATTTTTTTCTATACATATACCTATATACTTTTAAAAGCAACTTCTCAAGCCTGACCGAGTGGTGGTGCAGTGGATAGAGCATCGGTCTGGGATGCTAAGGACCCAGGTTCGATACCCTGAGGTTGCCAGCTTGAGCACAGGCTCACCAGCTTGAATGTGGGATCTCTGTCTTGAGAATGAGATTATAGACATGACCCAAAGGTCATTGGCTTGAAGCCCAAGATCTCTGGCTTGAGCAAGGGGGTCACTGGCTCAGCCAGAGCTTCCCAGTCAAGGCACATATGAGAAAGCAATCAATGAACAACTAAGGTGCCGCAACTATGAGTTGATGCTTCCCATCTCTCTCTCTTTCTCTCTCTCTCTGTCTCTTTCTCTCTTGCTAAAAAAAATTTTTTTTTAAATAAAATAAAAGCAACTTCTCAAGATATAACTCTCATCTCATACCATACTCAGTGGTTTTCAGTGTATTCACAGGATTATGCACCCACCACCAGTCAACTTTAGAGCATGTTCATGACTCCAAAAGGAAACCTCAGTTAGAAGACACTTCCCATTTAGTCATAATCACCACCACCCTCAGGACTAGGCAACTACTAATTACTTTCTAGCTATAGATTTACCTATTCTGGCCATTTCATAGAAATGGAATGATACAGTATGTGATCTTTTATGACTGGCTTCATTCATTTAGCAAAATTATCTTAAGGTTCCTCTGTGTTGTGCATGTATCAGTACTTTATTTTATCGCCAAATAATATTTTATTATATCGACACACCACAATCACGTGCTTTGAATAAACATTGTGTCAATATCAAATGGCTGCTCATGAATGTGAGATTTCTTTTTTTTAAGGTTTTATTTATTGATTTTACAGAGGTGGGGGAGAATGAGAAGTAAATTCTTCACTGTAGCCATTCATTGATTGTTTATCGTTTGTGCCTTTATGGGCAAGCCCAGGGATTCGAACCAGCAGCCTCAGTGTTCCAGGTCAGTGCTCTATCCACTGCCACTACAGGCCAGGCAAGATTTTTTTATGAGGTGATAAAATATTCTAAAATTGAGAGTAATGATTGATCACCTGAATATACTAAAAACCATTGAATTGTAAATGTTAAATGTGCAAGTTATATATTAGTTATATCTTAAGAAATCTGTCATTAAATTCTTTATTAAACTATATTTGCTCTTTATAAACCATTTTTTAAATTTAGATACTATTAACATTGTCTCACATCAATAAATATGTAACAAAATATAGATATTAGTGGCCGTATAATGGTTTTTATTTTATTTAACAAATCCTTTCATTTTAGAAATTTATATGGTTTCCAATGACTTTGCAGTTATAAAAAAGACTATGCTGAGCCTCTTAGTACATAAATCTATTTGCTCATTTCTAATTATTTCATTTAAAAAAAGCTTTTCAGTTGTTTTCCTGGTGCTCTAGTGTATGTTTTTGTTACTAAAAATTCTTTCAGCTTTATTGCAAACATGGTGGTTTTCTCTCTGAACTCTAAATATGTTTGATGCATTATAAAAATTTTCTTTTATCCTTAAAAGTAGTTTAAGTTTATAGGCTTAGTATCTGAACTGAATAGGTAAAGCTTCCTATGCTAAGACCAGTTTCTTTACTAACCTTATATATAATTCAGCAGAAGGAGGAACATCATGTATATATTTCTACAGTTTACTGTTTAACTAGGAAAGAAGACATGGCTTAATTCACCGAAGTCAATCTATTAATAGTTCATTAGAATTGTTAGCATTTCCTTTCTTATCCAGAAAAGCAGCTGGTAACTCATCTCAAAACTAGGCTAGCCCTGGCCGGTTGGCTCAACGGTAGAGCGTCGGCCTAGCGTGCGGAGGACCCAGGTTTGATTCCCGGCCAGGGCACACAGGAGAAGCGCCCATTTGCTTCTCCACCCCTCCGCCGCGCTTTCCTCTCTGTCTCTCTCTTCCCCTCCCGCAGCCAAGGCTCCATTGGAGCAAAGATGGCCCGGGCACTGGGGATGGCTCTGTGGCCTCTGCCTCAGGCGCTAGAGTGGCTCTGGTCGCAACATGACGACACCCAGGATGGGCAGAGCATCTCCCTTGGTGGGCAGAGCACCCCCCCATGATGGGCGTGCCGGGTGGATCCCGGTCGGGCGCATGCGGGAGTCTGTCTGACTGTCTCTCCCTGTTTCCAGCTTCAGAAAAAAAAAAAAAAAAAGTAGGCTAAACTCAATTCAGATGTCAATTCAGATGTACCAGAATCTGTTTTTCTTTTTTCCTTTTATTCCTATACATGGCTGTTACACACACAACTGATTGATTCTTTGATATTGTTACAAACTAACAATGAATCTAACTGCCCTGAGACTGTTAAATTCACCTTGAATACTGCTTTTTAGACTATGAAGCTTAGAAATACTTGTGTGCCTGCTCTTAAATAAACCATTTCAAAATGTGGCCATTAATTTCTTTCCCTGTCTTCATACTCTTGAAGATAAATTTGCATCTTGTGATTGATCGGCCAAACCAATACTTTTGCGAAAAGCGCTACAAAAAAACTGGTATTTTCAAATAATGACCATTTAAACTTTTTTGCCATTTTCTGAAGTAACTTGTGCTTTGTGGTGAATTTCCCATAAACACGTACAGGGAACTGTTAAACCCCCATGCCATGCCGTGAAGTTGGGATTTTGACATGGGAACCTTGCTGTGCTAGGAAAGAACATAATTAGCCTATGGAGCTTGGAGCATGTGACCAAGATGGGATGAATGCCACTTTTACCTAATTACATAAGATCTGAATTGTGGAAACAAAGCCCAGCATAAAAGAAATCCAAATGAAATACTGGTTTTTCTCACTGACAACTTTTCTGGAGGGGAAGAAAAGACCCATCTTTTCATGCGACTTAAAATTATGAAAAGTCCTGAATAGCCAAACTCACAGCCAGCTAGGAATGCGCATTAATCAGAGTGTATGGAACAGCCATAAATTTTGACCCAATAACTGGACTCAGGGGAGTAAATGAGTCATTTGTCCTGGAGTAAGACTGCTGTAGGATGCAAGCCTGCTGAGCAGCCCGTCAGGTAATATCTGAGTCCTGCTCACAGCTGTGGTGGTGTGAAGCCTTTGGAACAGATAGATTTGCTACTACTTCAGGAATGCCAGCAATTCTGTTTTGCTTTGATTTATACTTGCTGCAGTTGCAGAGAATGTATGCCTGCCTCACTTTTTTATGTAGTCTTTGGGGTGTTACATTTTTCATTCCTATTGCTTTTTTTCTCCTGAAATCTTACATTTGCATCTCATAGCATCCTCCCCCCCCCCCCAGTTCCTTTTATTTTGTTGTGGTAAAATATGCATAACATAAAATTTTACCATTATAACCATTTTTAAGTATACAGTTTGGAGCCATTTAACCATTGATCTCCAGAACTTTTTTATTATCTCAGACCAAAACTTTGTACCCATTAAGCAATAACTATCCAATCCTCCCTTCCCCAGACCTCTGACAAGCCCCATTCTGCTTTCTGTCTCTTATGAATTTAACTACTATAAATACCTTGTGTAAGTGGAACCATACAATATTTGTCTTTTTGTGTCTGGCTTATTTCACTTAGCATAATAGCTTCAAGGTTTATCCAATTTGTAGTGTGTATCAGAATTTCATTCCTTTTTTAAGACTAAATAATATTTCTTTGAGTGTATATACGATTAGTTTATCAATAAACATAGGTTATTTCCACATCTTGGCTATTATGAATAATGCTGCAGTGAAATTAGTATGTAAATATCTGTTGCCCTGGGTCATTTTAAATAAAATTTTGAAACTGTCTTTGTAGGTAGGGGAACTAAGTTTAGAGCTAAGAGATAGAAACAAGAGGATTGTGAATTACCACTAGCCCCTTGGAAGTAATGCCTGTGTCCTCTTCTCTCCTGAAAATGACTGCACCCTATGGGATTTGACAAAGATTAAAGATCAATAACACATTAAGAGTGGTTCCTTTTACATTCTTTTCTTTCCTTTTCTTTTTCACTTTAACTCTAAGACCTCAAAACTAGCTTTTGGCTGCTAAAACCCTCTCGCTGATAGTTGACCATAACCTCATGCGGAAGATTAGCTTAGAGAAGCATTAGATTTAACTCTTGAAACATCACCCCCTACTCAGTAAACAATGGCAGAAGATTTTGTTGTTATTTTAGTTTTAACCCTTATGTGGCTCTCTATGCGGCTGAAAAAGAGTAGGGGTTATTGCCAATTAGGGGACCATTAATGGGACAATTCATTTTTATACTTTATTATTTACATAAATATGTTCAACTTTGTATCTGTTTGGTTTGAAGTATAAATGTAAAATCATGTATGCACACACAATTTTTAATGACCAAGAGAATAAATAATAGTAAATCTCAATGTTTACTTTTAAGAATGGGTCCTCTGTCTGACCTGTGGTGACACGCTGAGGTCACCAGTTTGAAACCCTTAGTTTGCTGGCTCTGGGCACAAGCTCATGAGCACCGGGTCACTGACTTGGGCAGGGGAATCATCCTCATGATCCCAAACTTGCCAGCTTGAGTCTAAAGGTCACTGGCATGAAACACCCAAGGATGCTGGCTTGAGCAAGAGGACACTGTTATGGCCCTGGTCAAGGCACGTATGAAAAGCTCGATGCCCAACTAAAGTGAAAGCAATGAGTTGATGCTTTCACCCTCTCTCCCTTCCTGTCTCCTTTTCTCTCTCACAAAAAAAATTACAGTTAATAAAAATTTAAAGAAAAAAAGAATGGATCATCAGATATATAATTTCACCTTTGAAGTATTTTGCTTGTTTGTTGAGGTGACTTTCTAGATGCAGGTGTACTAAATCATCTTTTCATCTTTACTGTGAAAAGAGCAACCACAGTCATTATTTTTTTTAAAAAAATCAGTTATTTCGGGTAATAACCTTTTAACCATTCAGTTTCAGATAGAAAACAATACCCTAGGTGTGCCTAAATGTAGAGCATTTATAGATGCAAAATCCCCCCACCCCCCATTAAACTCTTAATGAGTTGCAAATCACTTTATCTGTAGCTATTTCATCTCCTCTCTCTGTCCAATGTGAGTTTGCCAGGTGGCCCATGCAGTTGTCAAGGAAGACAAACCGATTACTCTGGGACATGTTTGAACCTACTGAGACACTTGGACTGAATTAGGTGGAAATGTTGATAACTTAATTGTTGACTTCTTGTGTCCTAAGTAAATTTATGTACTTGTTTAATAGCTTTTTTTTAAAAGCCTCTTATTCTCTTCTTTTTGAAAAAAAAATATCAAGATCATTGTCTGGAAAGTATATTAAACAACATACTTAAACTCAATAGATGTGCCCCTAATCTAACTTGTTCATAGTATTATATTTTTCCCCATTATGGAATACTTTACAAATTAAAAAGCAGAAGATACATGTATTTATTTCAGTATTCCTGAAATAACATTACTCTAGGTTTATGTTAAAAAATGTTAGTGTTCTAGGAATGTTAATTGGATGATCATGTTTTATTTATACTCAGGTTAGAGTTTCTGAAATCCTGTTTTCTAAAAGACGACAATGACAGTTCCAGCCATGGCGTACTCAAAGAGCAGAATGAAAGTAATTTGTCCCAAGGAGCCTGATAAATTATTTGTAGTTTTGCAGCCTCATCAGTGGTTAAATGAGAATATTCCTAATACAGTTCTAATACACTTGTTCAGCTGTGCAGAGAGAAAAATAAAATGCCTCAGTCACCTGGTGGTTTGATAAATGGAAAGTACTGAGGTCAGCTCGTGAGATTCCAGGTACTTGAGCTTGGCATGAGTAATTGAGGCAGTGGTTCCCAACCGTGGCTGCATAAAAGAATCTTGGGCATCAGCATTTTAAAAAATCTCCCCAAGTGACTCCAAGTCAAAGTTGAGAACCACTGGTTAAAGAAGAATTAGAATAGAAAATTGAGAGTAGTATGATGGTCCAAGTTAAAAATGATAAAGATTTCAACTAGAAAATTTTAAAGGACATATTCAGGGGGTAAAAACAACAAGGCTCATGTCCCGTACAAGTGAGAAAAATGAAGCAAAGATACCATCCTTATAAGAGTGATGGTCCTAACCTTGAAACTGGAATGAAGTTGCCTTTGAAGAGAAACAAATAGAGACCCTTGAGGGGTAACCACATTTGTTCGTGGGAGAAAGTCAGAACACTCAAGAAGTGGGCAATTGGCTGTAGTGTCAGAAGCTTAAGCCTGAGATTTTCAAGGAGGAAATATGACTATCTCAAGAGCAATTAAGCATAAATGTAATAACATGAAATTATAGTAAGCTTTAAAAATGTTTTTGAAATATTTTTTGACATATTTTTCTCAAATGTATACTCATTGGATTCAAAGTTGTACTTTATAAAGATACTTTGAAATCCAAGAAAGACAGCCAGACTTATGAAACATAATAATACACTTTCTAGGCCCAGCTCCACCCCTCTAGCCAGCTGAACTTGAGTAAATCGCTTACCTGATTCTTATTTTCCTGGTCCATTAAATAGGGATGACAGTGTATGCCATGCTCACCCCATATTATTATTTTCCACATTAAACTAGATAACAAATGTGAAAATATTTTGTAAAATAGAAACCATTTTGCAGATAATTATAAGCATGTCAGTATTGAGAAGCTTTGGACAATTTGTATTCCTAGTGAAATGATACAAGGAAGTCCCAAGTACATATCTCTCAGAGAGTTTACCATCCTACAGGGAAGACAGAATGAGAAAGTAAATGTACTGCTTACGAAAATTAGGGGATAGTTCAAAAGGAATATGAAGCGGCAAAGTATCCCCTGTTTTTGTGAGCAGTGTAGCTTCAAACACAGGGTATACATTCTGTGAGAACAGGAATCTTATCACCGATTACTCCTAATGGCTGACTCAGTGCTTGAAACCTAGTAGGCTTTCCTAAATATTTTGTTTAAAAAGTTAATGAAATAATGTAAAGCAAGGCAAAATTCACATAAATAAAATACTATGGTAGTTCAGGGAAGGAATTGCCTGACTCATAGTAATAGGCAAATACGTATATATATAAATTCATGAATAATGGGGTGAAGGAGAATGTCCCCCAAAGCTACTTTAGTTAACATGGAGCAAAAAAGGAGTTGAAACCATATCAGATACAAAATCTAGACATAGCAGCAAGTGAAAAATTATTTTTAAATCTAGAAGACTCTAAATTGCTCAAGACCAAAGCCATGAAAATCAGAAGAAACAGTGATGGGTCAGAGGAGAAGCCTTAAGAAATGGTGTTATGCCCAGGCCGATCACTCCCTATATTGGCTGTGATTGCATCTCACCCAAGGGCAAGGGACTGCCTGTGTTCAATGTGGAATTTAGTACCGTAGTGTTCTGCCTTCAGTGTGGCAAGAGGAAGGATCCTAACCATGTTTCCTTTTGTCCGCAGGAGTAGATAATCTCTATGAGAGGGCGCTCCATATCCGCAAACTCCTCCTGACCTTGCCCAGGTCGGTCCTCATAGTGATGAGGTACCTCTTTGCCTTCCTCAATCAGTAAGTACCCTAATGCCCTGCCAAAATGCCCATCTTCATTGTGTTGCCACAAATTTGAATGCTGTCTCTGTTCTAGGATTCTGTAAATCAGGTTTCATTTATCAGCAGAGTCAAAGATGATTGAATATAGTCTGCAGGTACCTTTCTTTCTCAGCAGATCAGGCTCGTTGAATACCAGGTGAAAGATGCAGAAACTGTGGTCGGAAAGGCAGAAACATACAAATGTCACTAAAAACACTTTTCAGTGAAATATGTATTTTTCGAACTTTCATCTGAAGCTAATGTCTTGAATGTTTTTGTCAAAATAATGTAAACCACCTGCTCACCAGAAAATTTCTGTGATTTTTTTTAATGTTGTAGTTGGAGAAGGAGGGAAATTATAGATGAGACTTATATGTGGATCCAAGAAAGAATTTCTGCAAATTTAATGTAATGAGACCTTTTCAAATAAAAGATATTTCTAAAACCTCTTTAAAAATATATATAGCAGAAGTCTTAAAAATCACTGCATTCTTTTCAAAGAAACTTTTACTCTTTTAATTAAGCAATCTTTCAGTTGTGTTACTTCCTGATTCATAAACTCCATTATAAGAACATCTTCCCAAGTCCTAAGAGTCCCCTTGCTGTTCAGTGTTTCAATTAAGCATTTGGAAATTAAGAAACCTAGGGGTCCTGGCCTGTTAGCTCATTTGGTTAAGAGCATTGTCCCAAAATCATAAGATTATGGGTCCAACCCCAGTCAGGGCACACATGGGAAGCAGCCAATGAGTACATGACTCAGTGGAACAACAGATGGATGCTTCTCTTCTCCCTCTACTCTCTCTTCCTTCCTTTATCTGTCTCTCTCAGAATTGATCATTTAAAAGAATAAAAAATTAAGTGCTGGCCGGATAGCTCAGTTGGTTGGAGCATTGTCCTGGAGCATGGAGATTGCCGGTTCAGTTCCCCAGTCAGCACACACAGGAACAGCTCAGTGTTCCTGTCTTTCTCTACCTGCCTCTCTCAGGAAGAAAAAAAAGAAAAAGAAAAAGAAAAAGAAAGAAAGAAAGAAAGGAAGGAAGGAAGGAAGGAAGGAAGGAAGGAAGGAAGGAAGGAAGGAAGGAAGGAAGGAAGGAAGGAAGGGGAAAGAAAGGAAAGAAAGAAAAGAAGAAGAAGGAAGAGAAGGGAAGGAAAGGGGGGGAAATGAAATTCAGGGAGACTTAGCTTGGTGAATTGCCTTTTCATTCTTCCTTCCTAAAATTAGGGTGTTTTCTCCTTTCTATTTCACTAGAGTTTTTAAGTGCTCAGAAGCCATGGGGATTTTTTACAACCCTGTTGACTATTCCTGAAATTGTACCCATTAAGGTTGACTGTAGAAACCAAGTATCATACAATAAGGAAATGCTTGCAGGGAACCATACAGACTGGAACTAAGCTATCTACAAATGACAACAGGAACCCATTTGTATAGAAGTCACCTCTAGAAATAAGCAATATAAATGATGTTTAGGTTAAATAAAAGTGTAAATATTTACCTTTAAGTACACTTAGTCTAATCACTATGTCACACACCTGAAACCAATATAATATTGTATGTAAACTGTAGTTGAAATTTTTAAAAATATTAAGCCTAATCACCCAGGCAGTTGTAAAATCTGGAGGCTTGCCATTGTCACCTTGGATTGCATGTGCCTTGCAATCCTGCTGTTCATCTCCATGCTGTCCTGACCAAATTTTCCTGCTTGGCCTGAGCAAAACCAACTGAACCAATGAACCACTACAGACAAGGAAAGCAGGCAGAGAATTAAGGAAGTTTTAGAAACCTGAATCCAACTCATCATGCATCTCAACAGAATGGCGAATGTACCATGAGTCAGGCAGCTGGCATTGCTTCCAGCATTGCTGCCCAAAGATGCCCCCTGGCTCCCTGCACCTGCCTATATTCAGGGACAAAGCTGAGCCTGTAAGGTAGGTTGCTTGGGACAGGAATTTTGAAAAAGGAATCTACCTATTCCTTTTTAATTGTAAAATCAAGGCCCTGGCTCAGAGTTGGCTCAGTGGTAGAGCGTCAGCCCAGTGTGTGGATGTCTGGGTTCAATTCCCAGTCAGGGCACACAGGAGAAGTGACCATCTGCTTCTCCATCCCTCCTATTCTTCCTTCGCTTTCCCTCTCTCTCTCGTTCTTCCCCACCTGCAGCCATGGCTTGATTGGAGTGAGTTGGCCCTGGGCACTGAGGATGGTTCCATGGCCTCCACCTCAGGCACTAAGAAGGGCTAAGTTGCTGAGCATCGGAGCAATGCCCCAGATGGGCAGAGTATCACCCCCTAGTGGGCTTGCCAGGTGGATCCCAATTGGGGTGCATGGGGGAGTCTGTCTCTCTGCCTCCCCTTCTCTCACTGAATAATAATAATAATAAATTATAAAATCAAAACATAGATAAATAACATTTTTATGTAAAGTTTTTACTTTTCAAGCCAGCACTGAATTAAAGACCCAGAAAGATTAACAGTGACTTTCCCCATTGAGCCTACGCATGTCTTTTGATAGACTATTTTTATTCTGAATCTCACTTTTTTATCCATTTTCAAGATGATCTGTAACATTATTGTGGCTGTTATTGTGAACTTTTTTTTTTTTAAGATTGTGTGCTTGAGAAATGACAGAAGGTAAAGACATATGTTAGCTGTGGAAATTATGCTTTCATGTTTTCTACTTTCTAGACTATCTTATTTCCAAAAAAGGGTAAAGTATCATGTTATGTGGTTTCTCAGTTTCTTTGTGTCTGTCACCATCTCACAAAGGGACTTTAGTATCTTCTTTCTTCTTCCATTTGTCATCTGTTCACCTGGATTTTACATTTCCTTTCAAGGTTGACATGACATTTTATACACTGAACAATAGCATCTCCAGGTTCTCCCTGGAACAGTAGTACCTTGCTCATGTGTTAGAGGCACAGGAATAAAGGGCTGGCTTATTTTGAGTCACATGTGGAAAAATATTTTACAAATGTCCATTGGATTGAATTTAGAAATTAGTACTCGACAACCGGAAATCTCCCCAAAATTTGTAGTTTCCCAGCTTTCAATGCAGTGAGAGAATTGAGGATTATTTCCCCCTTCTCTTCGCCTGGTGTTTGTAGTCTTACTCAAAAGCAAATTATAGCATCTGGAGTTGTTTGCTTTCTCTCGGGGGTTACAAAGAATAGGTGCTTTGTTCTCCTCTAGGCTTTCCTCAAGATTTATAGAAGAAAATAGAAATCTGAGAAGTTTTTGAGTAGTGGGAAGACTATTTTAAAGATATCCATAAAGCTCTGTGGAGATTGCTACTGTCCTTCCCACATTTACGTGAGCAGTATTTAGAGCCTGACCATCATGTTTACGAATAAAACTCACTTATTTCCAATTTCCATTGTAGTAGAGATTATCTTAAACTCTCTGGTGGCTTTGAAAAATGCCACTTAATTAAGCAAGTAGGACTTATATTCTCCTTTCTGTTTCTATCTTGTTGAAAGGTTATAAGTCACTTTTCTGTCTCTGATGTTTGCTGAGCCAACCTAAAGTAGGATGAAATATCATTTTATTCTAAGAATAAAAACCAAAGACAATGTTTTAGATCCCTATTTTCAGAATATGTTGGATCTTATTAAACATCTAGTTTCTGGCCCTGGCCAGTTGGCTCAGTGGTAGAGCGTCGACCTGGCATGCAGGAGTCCCGGGTTTGATTCCCGGCCAGGGCACAAAGGAGAAGCGCCTATCTGCTTCTCTACCCCTCCCCCTCTCCTTCCTCTCTGTCTCTCTCTTCCCCTCCCGCAGCCAAGGCTCCATTGGAGCAAAGTTTGCCCGGGCGCTGAGGTTGGCTCTGTGGCCTCTGCCTCAGGCGCTAGAATGGCCCTTGTTGCAACAGAGCAATGCCCCAGATGGGCAGAGCATCGCCCCCTGGTGGGCATGCTGGGTGGATCCCGGTTGGGCGCATGCAGGAGTGTGTCTGACTGCCTCCCCGTTTCAAACTTAAGAAAAATACAAAATAAATAAATAAATAAACATCTATTTTCTCTTCCCTCCCTTGTTCTTTTATAATGCCTTTCTTCTTCCTTTCAAAGTCTTTCACAATACAGTGATGAGAACATGATGGACCCTTATAACCTGGCCATTTGCTTTGGCCCCACATTGATGCCTGTCCCAGAAATACAGGATCAAGTGTCTTGCCAAGCTCATGTGAATGAAATTGTCAAAACCATCATTATCCACCATGAAACTATCTTCCCAGATGCTAAAGAGCTAGACGGCCCTGTTTATGAGAAATGTATGGCTGGAGATGACTACTGGTAAGTTCAAAAATTGTACTCCTTCCCCCCTAGAAATATTATAACACTATAGATATCAACTTTTTAAGAAAAAGAATTGCCCATAAGCTGTCAATGCTTCTAACTAACAAAAAAGAAGCAACAGCAGGAACACTTGAGATAAATTAGAATTCTAAGACACATGGCAACACTGACTTCTTATTACAGAAACTCATAGTCATCCCTTTTCCCCACAGACGACATCATTTTAAATATACCATATTTTTCTCTCCATAAGATGTACTTTTTCCCCCCCAAAAGTGGAGGGGAAAATGCCCATGTATCTTATGGAGTGAAAAATATGGTATTTTATTAAATATTTTAACACATCATTTGGTTCAGAATATTTTTTTTCTTATTTTCCTCCTTAAAACCTTAGATGTGTTTTATGGTCAAGTGCGTCTTATGGAGTGAAAAATACAGTATTCACCCTATCGTGGCTTTTGTAGAGAATGAAGGTTTTGATATTATACAGAACTATATTAATTTTTACTATTATATCAAGAAAAGATAATTATTTGAATTGACAGATTTTTTTAATTCTGAGATAGTTTTAATTCTATATAAAGTGGTTTCAAAATTCTCATTTTTTAAGGAGTACTATCAACCAAAAGTGTTTTCATTCTTACTTTATTTTTATCCTTACTAATATTATACTAACCAATTTTAGTAGTTGTTATTTTAAGCAAATCCATTACATTAATGTATTGTTGGGACAGCAGTTTTTATACAGCAACATAGATACCTTTTCAGTGAAGTGGTAAAATGGAGGAGGTATAGTCACTTGAATAATACCAATGGTAGGAACTGTAATAGGTTTATGTTCACTATTTGATGTAGAAGTTCAAGCTTCTAGCAAATCATCTACAATGAAAGTAGCTTTGATTCCTTGAGCCCCTACTGCGTGCCAGCTACTTAGTGCATATGATCTCTTTGACTTCCCACAACCACTCTACCCAAATAAGTTGAGAGAGACCAAGGAGCCTGTTCAAAAATGGTAGTAGCTGGAGACAGCCCAGGTATGTCCAGTTCCAAAATCCACACGAGTCCTCCCACTCAACGGCTGCCTCCCAGCCTGTCCCAGAAACTGCCCTGCACAGCTCCGATTCAGGAGCAGCTGGAAATAGACATAGACATGTATAAGCCTCCCTTCTCCACCCTCCTCAGGACTGTTGGTTTCCCATTGCCTTTCCAGGGATTAAGTAGCAATAGAGTAAGTAACTGAAAGATCTTAAGTAACTGAAGATCCACTTATTTTTTTTCTTGAACCACAGCATGGTCATATGCTTTAAAAAATCTGAGAGTTGACTCTTTCCAGAAATAGTGCATTCTATTTCCAGAAATAGTGCATTCTAAATTAACAGCAGTGTATGACAGATGCTGGTTCTATGGTATATCCAGCAATTTTACACGTGGAAGTCAATTCCAAAATATTTACTTGAGCACTTAACGGTGTGCAATGTACTGACTGAGCTTGGCTCTAAGAAGAGAAATGAATAAGTATGTGGATGTCCAATCTGTATTATATGATGCATTGTACTCTAAGACTTCCTGTGGATGCTCCTTTTTTTTGCAGAGTAAAAGCCCGGTAAGAGTCTTGCAGCAGTAACATGTGCTTGATTGTGTCCTTCTCCCATACACAGTATTTTCTGTGGGCATTCCTCATTCTAAACGGAAAGCCAGTGATACAGTAGGTACTCTTGTCACCCAACACCAGCAATATGAATGGGCTTTTATGTAAAGTGAGGTTTGCATTTGTGCCCAAAGCATGTTTCATTTAATCAGCATGCATTTGAGGAGAGGTAATAGTAGTAGTGTTAAAGAGTAAGTTTTTTAAAAGGATAAAATCATAACTCTCACACAAAAATATACAGTGAACATCTGTCAAGAAAGTTGGAAAAATACTACAATCCATTTGAGGCAGAAATCAAAGAGCCATCAATTTATATGCAGTAAAAATGATGAAATGAATTTGCAAAAACTGGTACGTCCATACATAGGGCAGTAATCACATCCCACTAGAATCAACAAACTTTCATTTCTATAGATAAGAATTATTTGTAACACTACAAGTTTTCCACAAGTTAACTTTGTCTTTACAGAGTTGTAAAATACCCTTTGTGTCAAAGACGAAGAGACACATACTCCCGTAGGACCAGATAATCCTTGGAAGCTCCAGCATTCCACTACAAGGCTATCTAGTAACTCTTTTGCCATTCCAAGTCTTAAATTTTCCCTTGCAGCAGCAATTGTTCATTTTTTAAATTCTTTCCACTTCAGCTTCACATGAATTTCTCTTTCCACTGCACAGCGACAGCCCATACAGTGAGCACGGTACATTGGAGGAAGTGGATCAGGACGCCGGGACAGAGCTCCACACCAGTGAAGACGGTATGCCCTGTGTTCCTGCTATTATAAAACTAGTCTTTCCTATTTTCAAGAATTGCTTATAGTAAGCATTTAGTAGAAATAAAAGAATATTTATAAAATATGTGTAAAGTATGAAGAATAATATTACAATGAACACTCGTGGACCCACCACCAAGTTTAAGAAAAAAGACATCACCTTTATGCTCCCCTTATCCCATTGTCCTCTTTACCCCTCAAGGGTAACCACCAAATGTCTATGTGTTTTAATGGCGGTTGTTTCATTTTCTACTTTATTGAACTTTCTTTAATGGAATTATACTGTATATATTTCCATTATTTTTTTCTACTCAGTATTGTGTTTCAGAGATTCATCTATATTGTTGTGTACAGTTATAATCATTTAATTTACTATTGTATAATATTTTATAGTACTTCTCTATTTCATTATTGATGATAATGGGGGGTATTATCTATTTTTCACCTTAAAAACAGTGCTGCTATGAATATTTTGAACATGTATCCCACTGCAAATGTACAAGAATTTCTCTCTAAGATCTAGACAACTAGAAATAAGCAAGCATGTCTTCAACTTTACTAGATATTGCCAAACTGATTTTGAAAATGGCTGTGATGATGTACACTTCCATCAGCCATATTATTAACCTTTGGGTTGTATGTATTCATCAACACCTGATTTTATCAAATAGTGTCATCTTTGCCAGTATGTCATGGTTTGATGGTATCTCATGATTTAATCTGCATTTCTCTGGTTACTGACGAAGATGTTTTAAAATACAGTGTATTAATAGAAAATGTGGGGTAGAGTGAGACCAACCAACCAGGAGCTGATTGCCATTGAAGAGACTTTGTTTCTCACAGTTCCCAAGAGGGAGAAGCACATCTTGCCCTAAGGGGCCCCAGAATGAAGCACCAGGGTCTGTGAGGAGAGAGAGAGAGGGACCTGAGCGACTGAGCAAGAGCCTTTGTTGTGGTTTCCACAGGAACAGCAGAGGCAAGATAAGCAGGTTTGAATAATTTCAGCAGGCTCTGGGGCTTAGGCGCTATCTCTGGTTGCCTTGTACCTGGCCCTTAGGTGGTAGGGCAGGTGGATAGTGGCCCAGAGTGTTGAGAACCCCAGAGAGGAGGTAGTTGAGTACGGGTGTAGGATTGGTTGGATTGTATTTGAAAAGCACACGCTAGGTGAGTTGTTTACTATCTGTAGGAATTGGCAGATCCTGAGAAGGACAGTCCCTCCAGGGCACTGTCAGAATACCACAAGGCCCCCGATGTTAGAATACAGAAATAAAAAAAAAAACAGTTCCATGATTAATACAGATATGTTTATTTTTATAAGTTTGGATTTCTTTTTTGTGTGAAATTCCTGTCAATTCTTTGGCCCATTAGGGCCCATTTGCCCATTATTAGCTTCTCTGGGCTGTTTTTTCTTTTTTCTTTTTAGTTAGTTTGGTTTGGCTTTGGTTTATTTCTTATTTGTAAGAGTTCATCATGTCTGGACCAGGTTTTTATTGGGTATGTGTTTTACAAATATCTTCTGCTCTGCAGTTTGTCTTTCATGTACTTACTATGTTGTTTGCTAAAGAAAATATCTTCATTTTAAAGGAGTTAAATTTACCAGTCTTTTCCTTCCTGGTTCTTTCACTTTGTGTCTCCTTTAAAGAAATCCTTCTGTACCCTGAGGTGAGGAGAGTTCTCCCATAGTCTTTTTAAAAACTTTACAGTTTTGTGTTCCACACAGTCTTTAGTGCCTTCTGTGTGTCAGTCTGTTTCTGGGATCTGTTCTTTGCCGCTGACCTATTCCTACAGCACTGTCTTAATTTTGATAACTTTTAATAAACTTTAATATTTGGCAAATCAGGACCCCTGACTCTGTCATTCTGAACAGTTCTTGGCTTTTGTAATTTTACATAATTTTTAGACTCAGTTTTTCAAGTTCTTAAAAAACAAATCTAAAAATCTTTGGGTTTTGACTACAGTTGCACTGATACTACATATATTAATATGGAGGGAGTTGATATTTTTATAATATTCAGTCTTCCAATCCACAAACATATTTCTACTTACTTCATGTCTTCCCAATAAAATTTTGTACTTTTCTCTCTAGAGATCCTTTCTTTTCTGATGTCTTAAGTTTAATGCTTGATATTACTTTTCAACCCTTTTTTAATGTGAACATATAAAGCTGTCAGTTTTCTCACAGTACCTCCTTAGCTGCATGCATGGCCCTTTTAGTCTCTCTTCAGCTGTGACTAATCCCCTATAAACTCATTTGTTGAATTTTTTCCTGCAAGTTCTGTTGGGCTCACTTTTGTATCTGCTGCTTGGTCATATTTTATAGTTTTTTGCTCTGTACTCAGAATATTAATCCTTTCCATTGTTTCAGATTATGTGTGATCATTCGAATATCTGCAGTCTTCCTGGATTTGTTTTTATTGGCTCTTGCCTATTGGTCTTGTTTTCCAGTGTGTTTTATCATTTCTTTTACATGTTTTTGGCACTTTGTAGAATTCTTTAGGCTCAGTTGAAGGTCAGTTCCTCCAAAGAGGGTTTAAATTTACTTCTGCCTGGGGTAAAACCAACTTGGGGCCACATTGAATTTTTAACTTGAGGTTTTCTAGGCCACCCAGGTAGTATGAACGGACTCTCCAAACCTGCTAAGGACTGGAATGTATTATAGTTGGGATTGGCAGACGTGATTTGGTTCAAGGTTTGAGATTGATGATGGTTATAATCTATGGAGAAGTATGGAGGGCTAGAAGGGAGGAAGGTTTCTAGAAGTTCACTGTGACACTGAGAGTATAAGGGGGGTTGGGGGCAGGATAGGCTTAGATTCTCCACATTGAGCCAGCCCCCAAACTTCATCTTTTGTATAAAATGAAAGCTTAAATTAACCAGTCAGGAAAATGCCCTCAGGGTAAACTATGACTCACATTTTCTAGTGTTCTGTTTACTTCCCTGCATTCCCACTTGGTGTTTAGTGTGCCTTACTGTTATGATAGCTCACAATGCCATTACAAAGATTTTTTTTTTAATCCAACACTTTTAGTTGATTTCAGCAGGGCAGTAATCAGGGTATGTAGTGTGTCTACCTTTTGCTACAAAAGGAAAGTTTCTTTGTGTTTTTAAAAGTTAAATGAGTTGACACTTTTAGAACTTAATTTAGAAGATCTTAAGCTAGAAGACATTTGTTAAAGTGAGAGCTGTGATGTTTTTGAAAGCGTCTAAGCCCTACTTCTGCCATTATTTGTTTTTTGTCTTGAGTGTCATTGTTTTCAGTATGATTCATTCTCATTCCTTTTTCACTGAGGACTTCTCTAAGTGTTTCCTTGCTTCCCCCAGTGGCCAGAGAAACCAAGACAAAGTCTCTCTACTCTTACCTCTTGGCTATAAAAGGAAAGCTTTGCTGAGGACCCTGTATTTTAGATAACATTTTGATCATGTTCACCTGATTTTGCTAAAGAAAAGCATTGCCTACAAACAACAGATACCCATGCCCACAGAGAGCCCCTAAAGTTTTGTAACTACTACATATTAACTAGAGTATTGATTATCTTTTTGATTGGTCGGGTATTTATTTTCTTTTCTCTGTCATGGTATCACTAGAGAAAATACCTTTTGTTTCCAAAAGAAAGACTTTCACAGAACAAAAGTATCATCTGCAAGGACAGTGGGTAACAGATCTAGGAGGAAAAGTGTCAGAGACAGCAGAGTCCCAAAGAGAAAGGGCCAGTACGAGCATTTTGTATAAAATTAGGAGAAAGGTAAATATAAGACTCAATAGCACCAGGCAGTCAGAAAATCAGCTCTACTGAATTTTCTTTCCTTTTGCACAAAATTGCAGTAACCATGCAGAAAAATGAAGCTATTGCATTACATTCTTGTTCTTATTGTTTTTGATAGCAGCAGCATTCTACAGTCTCTGCCCAACCTGGAAGGGCATGGTACTCTCTCTATGAAAGGCATGTGGTGTGTTGCCATGCCCTAAGATTGATTTGCTCTGCAGTGACTAGACTAAGATGTGTATAAATAGCTTATGATTGACACTTGACTGTGAAATGACTCTCATGGGAGCAGAAAGAGTTGAAATAATAAAATTGCTCAGAATTGCTAGTTGATATAGCAGGGTTACCAATAAAATGTACTTCTGATTCATCTGGTCATTCTTTCATAACCTCTCTACATTTGAACTAAATTAGCAGAGGCAGATGATCCTGCTGCTAGTTGTTTCAAAAAATGAAAAGATAATAAGCATGGGTTATGATTATGAAATTATGATAAAATATGTATATATCTATTAAATAGTCTTAAGTAGCCCTAGGCTAGCATTGACGGTGAATGACTGAATGCGCTAAAGAGCATTAATGGTACTCTGCAGTTCCCATTTACAAGTACGTGGATTGTACACTATGTTATAGGCTGGTATCCTTTTTTTTTTTTTTTCAGCAAAACAAAATTTTAACACATGGGGGCATTCACATAGAAATTTACAAATTACATGTCATGAAGCTCTTTTTATAAATTGGCATGGCTTCATTCTTCCATGGATATATTTATTTGTGTCCCCTGCACCATGGACATGCTTATTTCTGTTCATCAGGGAAACTGAGGTAAAAAAATTTGTTATCTGTCATCTCAGATCAACCAGGATTTATTATTTTGTGTCTCTAAGTTTGGAACGAACTAAAAAGTCAATCTCTTTGAATATGAAGTTATATTCCTTCTCTATGAGATAGGCTGGTAGATATTTAATAAAGCTGCTATTTATATTGTTTTAATAAAGAAAATATATATTTTAGGAGGGAATACCAGAGTGTTAACATTATCTAAAGATATAGTCAATTGTTAAAGAACTGTTGTTTTAAAAATATTTTTACAGCTTCTTTACTGAGAAATATACTACATGCAGATTATAATGCATTATGAAATATTGTTCACCCTAAACATTATCTACTAGCAAAAAGTCAGGGCATTTTTTTGTCTTTATTTTAAATGTATAGCTGAAATTTACCCAGCCCCTTCACATAATACAAATCATGAGCTTTTTCAATATGTTTATTGATCTTTATGCTTTTGCCTTACATGTCCTAGAGAATGTTTGAATTCATCAAGTGAGAAAGAAGCTTAGCTGGCTACCCAAGGACTTCTTAGGCAGTTATTTCATATAAGTACAACGGATATTGAAGATACTGCAGTGAACTCTGGGGGGAAATTAACTATTTTAAATGGGAAGGTTTGTTACCAAGGGAAGCAGAAGGCAATTTCCTGAGAAAATATTTGATAGATGGGTAGGTTTTAATCTATTATGTGTACATATATATTCTACAGTATTTGGAAACTAATACATGCTCAGTTTTAGCAAATGAGGAAGTACTCATAGAATAGGTTTATTTCTCTAAATATACACCTGCATTGGCCCTTTATAGTTTTTTTTTATTATTGATTAGAAGTTTTCTCACCAGGTCCTGGATGCTCAGGGGATAGAGCATCGGCTGGGTGTATGAACCTCCTGGGTTCGATTCCAGTCAGAGCACACAGGAGATGCGACCATAAACTTCTCTAGCTCTCCCTCTCCTCTCCCTCTTCTCCTCCCTCAGCCAGTGGCTCAATTGGTTTATGGCTCTGGGCACTGATGATAGCTCCTTCTGAGCTGCATAACAGCCTCAGGTGCTAAAAATAGCTCTAGAGCATTGGCTCTAGATAGGGTTACGGGGTGGATCCCGATGAAGGCACACGCAGGAGTCTGCCTCACTATCTCCCCTCCTCTCACCTAAAAACAGAACAAAACTGTGGTTGGTAGCAGGGAAGAGAATGGGATGATAATGGGAGAGGGGAAGAAAAATCACATGGCCCCAAATTGAAGAGCTTTTTGTTGGAGCACAAAAATCACTTCTTGTAGTTGTTTAATTTGTCTGCTTATTTGCCTTCAATATTTGTGGTCAAAATTAGATCAGAGCTGGCCCTGGCTGGTTCACTCAGTAGATAAAGCATCAGCCTGGCATGCAGTCATCCTGGGTTCAATCCCCTGTGAAGGCACACTTGAGAAGGACCATCTGCTTCTCTTCTCTCTCTCCCCCTTCACTCTCTCTCTTTCCCTCTTGCAGCCAGTGGCTCGACTGGTTTGAGCATCAAACCCAGGTACTGAAGACAGTTTAGCTGATTTGAGCATCAGCCTCAGACAGGGGTTGCCAGGTAGATACCGGTCAGGGGGCATAAAGGAGTCCGTCTCTCTCTCTCTCTCCTCTCACTTTAATAAAATTAAAAAAAAAAAAAAAAGAATTAGATCAGAGCTGAAATTCCAATTCTAGACCCAGAATTTAATATCTTTTTAAACTTTTTATTTTGAGATTATTGTAGATTCACATGCCGTTGTAAGAAATAGTACAGAGAGATCTCATCTACCCTTCACCCAGCTTATATCTTGCATAACTATAGTGTAACATCACAACCAAGAAATTGACATTGATATAATCCATTCCCCATATTCACATTTTACCAGTTTTATGTGTACTTGTTTGTGTAAGGTGTTTCCTTGGTCCTGTAGTTTTATCACATGTATAGATTGGCGTGATCTCAATGATGGTCAAGAATAAGGTCAGCTCCAACCCAAGGATGCCTTGTGCTGCTCTTTTATAGCCATAGCCATTTCCTCCTGTCACCTCCCCCACCTCAGTTTCTGTCAACCATTAATATATTATTCTCCACCTCGATATTATATCAAGAATGCTAAATAAATGAAATCATATAGAATCTAATCTTTTCAGATTAACTTTTTTCACTTACTGTAATTCCCTTGAACATCTTTTGATCTCTAGAAAATACAGTATTTGAATGTGGTCTCTTAATTACAGTACAAGACAGTCTTAAATTATGTTTGTGTCATAGGTAATATCCAGAATATGTTACTGATACTAGAGAAAATAAAGTCATCTCTACCATTGGAGGTGCTTTGAACATTTGATAGTGCTTAAAAAGTAGATGAGGAAATGGACTGTATTCAAATAGGATTTAGTGTGGCAATTTTTGTAAATTTGATTTTTTTAAATAAGTAATTAAAATATAAATTTCCTAGTGTTCTGAGAGAGTGGTTTTTGCATGTTATAAATGGGATTAACATGTTGCAAGGGAACTCCATCAATGTCTTATATATCATATTGTAAAGTTTAAAATATTTTTATTAGACTGTCATTACATCTCTAGTAAGAGACTGTGGAAATTAAGATCCAATGTTCAGTTTTTCTTTGCCTTTTGAAAAACTGTTGACTGCCAAAGAATGTTTTTCTCTATCTCTTTTAACACCCTCATTTTCTCCTTCTTGATGATTTGTTTATTCCCTTGCTCTGTCTGGAAATTTAAATGGCCTGTTTATTTCTAAGGCCTCAGCTAGACCTTCCAGTTAGTGCACCATGCCTTCCCAACAACCCTGCCCCTCACCACTATCTGGCATGTGTTTTGTAGAATGTGAGCCAATAGAAGCCATAGCCAAGTTTGACTACGTTGGGCGGTCTGCCAGAGAACTGTCCTTCAAGAAGGGAGCCTCCCTGCTGCTGTATCACCGCGCATCCGAGGACTGGTGGGAAGGAAGGCACAATGGGATCGACGGGCTTGTACCTCACCAGTACATAGTGGTGCAGGATATGTGAGTAGTCCGAGCGTCAATCGCCAGAGTGCTCCCAGGAGGAGGCTCCAGCTGTTGTTCTTACACTGACCTTGGTCTTGTGGGGAAAGAGCAGGAGAGATTACAGAGCTCACACTTCTGAGCAGGGCACAGTTCTTCACCTCGCTCCAGTCTCTGGTAACAGAACTTCAGGCCCAGTGGGTTTTCAGTTCCCAAACTCTACCTGGAGGTTGGGGTCAAGGATTAGTGAGAGACGTCTTTTGAAGCTTTCAGATTCTTAGAACCTGTGCAGAGCATAACTTTAAGAGCTGACTGGTAGTGATGCAGTGGATAGGATGTCGACCTAGAATACTGAAATCCTAGGTTCAAAACCTCGAGGTCCCTGGCTTGAGCAGGGCTCATCAGCTTGCACGCAGGGTTGCTGGCTTGAGTGTGGGATCATCAACATGACCCCAAGGTCGCTGGCTTGAGCCCAAGGTCACTGGTTTGAGCCCAAGGTCACTGGTTTGAGCCCAATGTCACTGGCTTGAGCAAGGGGTCACTGGCTCAGCCGGAGCCCCCTAATCAAGGCATATATGAAAAGCAATCAGTGAACAACCAAAGTGACACAATGAGTTGATGCTTCTCATCTCTTCTCTTCCTGTCTGTCTCTCTCTCTCTTAAAAAAAAAAAAATTTTTTTTTTAAAGAGCTGAGATAGCACACTGCTGAGTCCAGAAACAGCGGTGTTCTTCTTGTGGTGTCTATCATTTCAATTACGGATTCCCAAAAGAGAAGAGACACTGATCTAAACTATAAAATTATCCAATCCAGGCTTCTTTTTTATTTTTTTTATTTTGCTGATGAGAAAGCTATAATTTCAAAGTTGTTTAAAAAGATGGGAAAATGGTCATGGTATATTAAGTGAAAGAAACAGGTTACAGAGTGCTATGTACAATATCATCCCTGTTTTGTGAATGCAGTATTTCACCATGCAGTGCCAATGTAAGAGCAACTTTTCAAGGAAAAGAGAAATACACCACATAAAACATATAAAGTGAATAAATGATTCAGCCTAATTTTAGAAATGTTAAAATATGTACCTCAGAAGCCAAGAAACATTGTTTGTTTATACAAATATCAATCATATATACATATTTAAAGTAGATAAATATAAGCATCTATCAATATAATGTAAATCCTATACATTTACAGAGCAGGGCAAAAGTAGGTTTACAGTTGTTTGTATGGAAAATAATACAATAGTTAATAATAATACAAGAATAAACTTTCACATACTCACAACTGCAAACCTACTTTTGCCACACCATGTAAATGTACATACTTGTAGGTATATATTTCAGGCATTAAAAAAAGTATAAAAGGAACCCTGGTGAGGTAGCTCAGATGGTTAGAGCATCATCCTGATATACCAAGGTTGTGGGTTCAATCCCCCATCAGGGCACATGCAAAAATTAACCACTGAATGCATAAGTAAATGGAACAACAAATTGATGTTTCTCTCTCTTTCTCTCTCCCTTTCCCCTCTTTCTCCCCCTCTCCTCTTCCACTCCTCCTTCCTTCCCTCTCTTTCTCTAAAATCAATAAATAAAAATTTTTAAAAATTAAATTATGAAAAAAAGTATGGAAGGATATTTTTTAAAATTCTAGCAGTAGTTGTCTCTGGATGTTCTGTTATATTATGGGTGATTGTTATTTCACTCCTTTTGTGTATCTGAATTTTTCACTTCTTTTGCAATTAAATTCTATTATTTTCATAATGAGCAGAAAAGCATGTAGTAAGAGACGTACATAAAAGCTGTCACTTTTTTTTTCTCCCTATTCATCAAGCAAAGGACCATCACTCTTATTTCTCATTATTTCAGGGATGATACATTTTCAGACACTCTGAGCCAAAAAGCTGACAGCGAAGCCAGCAGTGGGCCAGTCACCGAGGACAAGTCTTCATCCAAGGACATGAGTTCCCCTACAGACCGTCATCCTGAGGGTTGCTTAGCCAGGTCAGTGGAGTTTGGTGATCAGCCTCCTGAACCTCCGCTTCCCCTGGGGGCTGCGAGGAGCCGCAGGACCTGCATCTTTGCAGTATTAGCTGCTCTGATAAGCTCTCCTTTTCTATCTCTTTCTCTCTGTGTGTCTAGACAAAGAAAAAGAGGAGAGCCACCCCCTCCAGTAAGGCGTCCTGGTAGAACCAGTGATGGCCATTGTCCCCTCCACCCCCCACATGCTCTTTATAACTCCTCAGTTGACCTGGGGTCCCCAAACCTGGCCAGTCACCCTCGGGGCCTGCTGCAGAACCGTGGCTTTAACAATGACAGTCTAGAGAGGAGGCGCCGGCCAGGCCACGGCAGCCTGACCAACATCAGCCGGCATGACTCCCTCAAGAAGATCGACAGCCCTCCTATTAGAAGGTCCACATCGTCGGGGCAATACACAGGCTTCAATGACCACAAGCCACTGGACCCAGAGACAATTGCTCAGGTAGGATACCTTTAATGGAGTAGTGCATGCTAAGTACCTGCAGTCTGAGGGACATAGGCAGGATTTACTTTTCTGTAGTCGAGTATTTTGCATAGAACCAACTAATGGAAACATAAAGGAAATTAGCCTTTTTTTTAATTTAAGGCTTTATTATGGGTCTTTTATAGAACCATTTGTTACAGGAAGGGCCCAAGTGTGTTAGGTTTATATTGATTTAAACAGTCATGTTATGGCCCTGGCTGATTGGCTCAGGGGTAGACTATCGGCCCAGGGTATGGAAGTCCCAGCTTTGATTCCAGTCAGGGAATGAAGGAGAAGCAACCATCTCCTTCTCTAAATAGATCAGGAAAGGAAGTGAATGGGACATGAATGGAACAAGCAAGGGAAAGTAGTAAAGATGCATTGTTTTTAGTAAAAAGCGCTCAAGGAAACCTGCATTGATGTGACAGATATCCAAGATATTTTCAGTGTCCTAACTAAAAAGAATTTTTGCCTGACCTGTGTTGGTGCAGTGGATAAAGCGTCGACCTAGAACACTGAGGTTGCCAGTTCAAAACCCTGGGCTTGCCTGGTCAAAGCACATACGGGAATTGATGCTTCCTGCTCCTCCCCCCCCCCTCTCTCTTTCTCTCTCTCTCTTCTCTCTAAAATGAATAAAGTCTTTAAAATTTCTTTTTAAAAAAATTTTGGATAGCAAATTAGATTGTGTAATAAGGCTAATATGTTTTTTTAAAAAATAAACCAATATTAAGTGCACAACAATTTTTCAGCAAAAGTCCAAAAGACTTTTGACCTTAAGATTTTTGATCTATGCAGGGCCCCTTGAGGCCTGTTTAGAACTGATGGTATGTGACTATAGCTGACTAATGATTTGAGAAAACCATAACATCACTGCTTATATAATAAGCGGGTGAAACAGGATTTGGGTTAGAAGGTCAGGGAACGAGGAGCTAGGGGGTAGGAAGACATACTAGGTCTGTTTAACCCTTTTGCTTCAAGAACCTGGAAATCTTTTCCTAGTAAGTCATAAAAACAAAAACTCAACAGACAAGGCTCTCTGCATTCTCTCTGGGGCCAATACTTGTTTTAAAAAACAAATCCATATGCTTATCGTCAAATGAAAGTCACATATGAGAATAATCACTTGGAAAGTGATGTCATACTCACAGAATGGCTTTCAGCTGTGTCCTTTATTTATCTTTCCATCTCTCCTCTCCAGATTTTCCCACCAGGACAACTAAGCCTGCAGTCATAGTGTTCATACATAAAATATGCATATTCTTTTCTTAAACAAATCAATGGAATCCCTAATGTACTTCTTTTTTTTTTTTTTAAACTTTAATATCCATATGTGATCATCATGTTTTGGTTTATTCATTCAGCAAATTTTTTTTTAATTTTATTTTTTTTACAGAGACAGAGAGAGTCAGAGTGAGGGATAGACAGGGACAGACAGACAGGAACGGAGAGATGAGAAGCATCAATCATTAGTTTTTTTTTCGTTGCGCATTGCGACACCTTAGTTGTTCATTGATTGCTTTCTCATATGTGCCTTGACCATGGGCCTTCAGCAGACCGAGTAACCCCTTGCTTGAGCCAGTGACCTTGGGTCCAAGCTGGTGAGCTTTGTTCAAACCAGATGAGCCCACGCTCAAGCTGGTGACCTTGGGGTCTCGAACCTGGGTCTTCCGCATCCCAGTCTGATGCTCTATCCACTGCACCACCGCCTGGTCAGGCTCATTCAGCAAATCTTTACTGAGCACTTCCTGTATGCCAGGTTCTATGCTAGGCTTTCCAGAGGCAGAGTTAAGTCAATAGCCAGCCAGTGCCTGAAGTTGCTTACAACCCAGTGAGGAAGTGAGACATGGAAATCATTTACCACAGTGCATTGCCATGAGGAGTAGGCTCCAGGTGAGTGAAAGAGGTCTTTCAGTTAGACCAGAGTAATGGTCCTCCATGCACCGAACTTTATACAATATGCCACCTTTTGTGCATGTGGATGCCAAAAATACATAATATAAAGTTATCATCTTAACCATTTTTAACTGCACAGTTCAGTAAAGTATATTCACATTGTTGTGAAACAGATCTCTAGAACGTTTTCATCTTGTGATACTGAAACTGTATACCCACTGAAGAACAACTCCCCTTTGGCCTGACTTCCCCAGTCCCTGGCCACCACCATTCTGCTTCCTGCTCGGTCTGTGAGTGTGACTGCCTTATATAAATGCAGTCATACAGTGTTTGTCTTTTGGTGACTGGCTGTTTCACTTAGCATAATACCCTCTAGGTCCATCTGTGTTGTAGCATGCTGCAAGATTTTCTTCCTTTTTAAGGCCAAATAATATTCCATTATCTGTGTATACTACATTTTATTTATCCATTTATCTATTGAGGGAGCATACTCCACGTTTTTTAAACAAATATTTTGTAATTCCCCATTTACTGTTTGAATTAAAATGATAGATAATATACCTAATTTTTAAAAGATATATAAGTCTCTGAATTTAATATAAAGGAAAAATAAAAAAGAATAAATATTAAAACCAATATGTTTCAATTAAGCCCTAACAACATTTGAAGACAAATGAACTAGTTAGATGCTTTTACCAACATGTAGAATTATCATAAATACAATTAAAAATGCACATTAATGTCAAAATATTAACTTAGCCTTAACCCAAATTCCATGAAAGGTGTTTTCATTAGTGATGTGATTTTTCTTAAATGGTGGACAGCCCTAGGCCAGTCCCTATCAAAATAGAGTAGAATTTGCATGATCACTGTATTCCTAGAAAACTTAACACCATCAAACAAAAAGTTCGTGTATATGTTTAAGAATTAGGTTGTAGGCTCAGGTTATGATAACAGGTCTTTACTCACATAACTCTCTGGAGGACATTCAGACATTGAATAAGACATGGGACAATTTATTGCATAGAAACTACCCAGGACACTTGTCAGACAGCTGGTGTGTCTGATTCCTGCCCACAAAATGCTAATAATGCCACCCTATTGTTATGACATTTAAACACACACACACGCTGTATTACAAAAATGCCCCCTATGGGACAGAACCACTTCTATTGAGATCCAGCGGTCATGATCAGCAGGGGAACACATATACTTTTTTTTTTTTTAACAAAGACACAGAGAGAGGGATAGATAGGGACAGACAGGAACAGAGAGATGAGAAGCATCAATCATTAGTTTTTCCTTGCGCGTTGCAACACCTTAGTTGTTCATTGATTGCTTTCTCATATGTGCCTTGACCGCGGGCCTTCAGCAGACCGAGTAACCCCTTGCTTGAGCCAGCGACCTTGGGCTCAAGCTGGTGAGCCTTGCTCAAACCAGATGAGCCCGCGCTCAAGCTGGCGACCTCGGGGTCTCGAACCTGTGTCCTCCGCATCCCAGTCCGACACTCTATCCTCTGCGCCACTGCCTGGTCAGGCATACATACACTTATTTTTGAAAAACTGCTAGCAGTTAGCCAAGTACATAGTAAGTGCTCAAAAATTTTTTATTGAATGAATGGAAGAAACCTGATCTTTTTTACTGCAATTTACTTTTCTTGCGGAAGTATTGCGGTATCTAAATTTAAGCCACCTTTTTACCATAAAGTGAAGTAAAATTCTATATAAAAAGTCAACCTGTAAGGTAGAAGCCACCAGAAAGATACCTGGTGCCTTAGAGTGGGAAATATTTGATAAATGGCTCCATGAGCCATTGTGTCTTGGTCTTCTGAACATTCAGAGTCAAAATAATTACATGAGACAGAATTATCCTCATATACTTTCTACCTACTATAAAGTTAAAACATTCATGCTTTTGCTGGCTTGTTTGCTTTTTTTATTTTTTATTTTTATTTTTTTTATTTTTTGGTATTTTTCTGAAGCTGGAAACGGGGAGAGACAGTCAGACAGACTTCTGCATGCGCCCGACCGGGATCCACTCAGCACTCTGCCCCTCCGGGGCGTCGCTCTGTTGCGGCCAGAGCCACTCTAGCACCTGGGGCAGAGGCCAAGGAGCCATCCCCAGTGCCCAGGCCATCTTTGCTCCAATAGAGCCTCGCTGCGGGAGGGGAAGAGAGAGACAGAGAGGAAGGAGAGGGGGAGGGGTGGAAAAGCAGATGGGCGCTTCTCCTGTGTGCCCTGGCTGGGAATCGAACCCGGGACTTCTGCACGCCAGGCTGATGCTCTACCACTGAGCCAACTGGCCAGGGCCTGGCTTGTTTGCTTTGACATGAAATAGTGTGTCCGTAAAGTCATGGTGCACTTTTGACCGGTCACAGGAAAGCAACAAAAGACGATAGAAATGTGAAATCTGCACCAAGAAAAAGGAAAGCCCTCCCAGTTTCTGAAGGATGATGAGGCAGCATGTGCGCATGCGTAGATGATGATGTAACACCATGTATACAGTGGAGCAGCCCACGGCCATGCCATCGAGATGTGGACAGTACAGAGGAAAGTTCAGTGTGTTCTATGGCTCGCTAAATTCGAATCCATGACCAAAGTGCAATGTGAATATCAGCGCGTTTATAACGAAGCGCCACGACATAGGAATAACATGACTCGGTGGGATAAGCAGTTGAAGGAAACTGGCAGTTTGGTGGAGAAACCCCGTTCTGGTAGGCCATCAGTCAGTGACGAGTCTGTAGAGGCTATATGGGATAGCTACCTAAGGAGCCCTAAAAAATCTGTGCGTGAGCCCACATCGAACTGCACTGAATAAATATGAAATTGGGAGAGTTTTCCTTTTATTTGGTGCAGATTTCACATTTCTATCATCTTTTGTTGCTTTCCTTTGACCGGTCAAAAGTGCACCATGACTTTAGGGACACACTGTATATGGGTTTCTGCACATTAATATTAATGATCAGTTTGCTTTCTCTTTTTCTAATGGTTTTACAACAGGATATTGAAGAGACGATGAACACTGCTCTGAATGAACTCCGAGAACTGGAGAGACAGAGCACAGCAAAGCATGCCCCCGACGTGGTTCTGGATACCTTAGAACAAGTGAAGAACTCTCCCACCCCTGCCACTTCCACAGAGTCTCTCAGCCCTTTGCACAGCGTGGCCCTCAGGAGCTCAGAGCCTCAGATCCGACGAAGCACTAGCTCCTCCAGTGACACAATGAGTACTTTCAAACCTATGGTGGCGCCCAGAATGGGTGTGCAGCTAAAGCCTCCAGCCCTAAGGCCGAAACCTGCTGTTCTTCCAAAAACAAACCCTACCATAGGACCTGCACCTCCTTCCCAGGGCCCAACAGACAAGTCTTGCACAATGTAAAAACCACTGAGCAAGGTTATACGGGGAAGTGATATTAAAAGGGGGGGGGATTAGTGACAAAAGTCAATAATCCATAACTTTCCTTAGTTTTGTGCTTAAAACTGGAGATCTGGCTTTTCTATGTTCTCAAATATGTCTGAGACTAGCTAAGTTAACACGGGCATTTGTATTTTCTAATTTCTTTTTTTTTTTTTTTTTTTTTTTTTGTAACTGGACATATGTCATTTTAAAGACAATAGAAACACTTAGACTTACTTGAAAATTCAGTGCTGCACCATTTGTAATGAAGGCCACACCACTCTGCTCTCCACATTGTACAGTGCTTCAGGTTTAGTGTAGCCTGGGTAAGTCAGAAATGTCTGGGTCCAAAGGCATGAGGATCTGAGTGCCAGGCCTTGGAATATAACCAGTATTGGTCGATGGCACTTGCGGTAGCAGCGAACGGTGACAATGGCATTGTTCAGTAGCTGACAGTGAGCACCTCTGATTCCATGCAGGGTGCAGGGTTCAGGTCATGCTAAAGCCTTGCACTTGTCACAGGGGGACCCTCAATCCACAGCATGAAAGATTGGATGACTGCTCTTTCATAATAAGTCATTTCTTTGGGCCCAGGGTAAAGGCTCAGCAAGAGAGGGTAGACCTCTATAGTTCCTGCTTGAACTGAACCTGGGAAAGGAGAGAGACTCAGTTCCCAGAGCTGTAGATGTGATTCCTGTCACGAGTTTGACCCAACTCCAGAAGATTTCCAGCTCCATCATGTGCATTCACAAAGGACTAGAACAGTCCAGTTTTAAAGACTTTCTGATTCCACGACTCCACACACTCCTTCCAAGATCTGTTATTACATAACTGCGTAGAAAATATTTCCAGCCCCCCTAATCCCTGTGTTCTCCTCTGTGGACATGGAGAAAGCAAGCAGCACACAAGTCCTTGGTCCACTTGGCCTTCTCTTCTCCTGGCTAACTGCCCTGGGTTCCTTTGACCATGCTGCAGAGACCCGATGGAATCCCTGCCTTTGCTCTCCTTTTGTGTCTTGGAGCCAGCCTAGAACTGGCCGCCATAGTACTGGAGTAGAGTCATGCTGGCCACGCTGGGAGGGCGACCTTCCGGTGCCGGATCATTGCCTCCCGATCTTGTACCCTGGAACCATGACTTCAATTTTTCTTTTCTCATCTCGTGTCATCTCCAGATAACTCAGTCACCTAGCTCCATTAGGGGCCCTCTGTTTCTGACATCCTAGCACATGGACAGCTATTTTTTAGCCCATATTTATGCTATATTTCCCTTGGTCTTAAAAAGTTTGTTTTGAATTCAGTTGTTTTTACTAAGGTACAAATCACCAGTCTCCTACCAGTAGTAGCTTATATCAGCTATAAACCTATGAGCATTTTATCTATTCTATCATTGAACTTCCTGATGAAGAGATCTGTTTTTGTTTTTGTTTTTTAAGATAAATGGATGGCCAGAACTAACCCCTCTGGACCACCGCTGATTTCCTTCTAAGTTTGGTTTCAAACTGGTAGCTAATAGCATGCCCACCGAAGAATTAGATAGTGTGGACTTTATCAGCCCACTGGTGATTGCATCGTGCAGGAAAGAATAAGGATCTGAACTAAAATCAAGATCTTGACTATGATCTCTACCTCAGTTTGCCACGCCAGTCTAATCATTCTAACACAAACAAGGATTAAATTGATGAGATAGTTACCTTTCCAAGTCACACCACTGGTTGCTTGCCTACGGCCCAATTTCATAAATGTATTGAACAGTGAATTTTTTGCCAAGTATTTCCAGGAATGGTAAGCTTATAAGCCTCTTAATTTTCAGAACCATACTTTCTGCCCATTTTGAAAAAGAGGCCCAGTTCAGCATCTCGTCCAGCCCCTCACCATTTCTCTTGAGTTTTAGTAGTCCTTCAACACCCTGGACACATGGAGCCCAAACTTTGCATAGCACTCACCCTTTTCAACAGTCTTCACAAATTCCCTAGGAAATTTAAACTTTCCTAAATAATCCTCCCGGTTCTTTCTGGATTCCACTTTGGTTTCTAATTCTCTGTCGCTACATGGGAAACCAGAAGCAAACAGTAAAGGTGGAAGTAATAGAGGAAGGAAAGGAAACCTTCAATCTTTTAGAAATTAAAATAAAACAAGATTCTCAAAAACCATTTTGCATCCTTGATGGAAGTGTAAGAGGTTAACAACGGGCATCAGAAGGTGTTTGAATGTCCCCCCATCAGAAGGGGGACGGGGGAGCATGGAGGTGCTCTTTATAAGCTTTAACTGTAGGTGTTTGGAATTCACTCCACGGTCAGGTCTTCAGACTTTGCCCTGGTAATCCTCCCTGGGGCTCCTCTCTTTGTTGACACCTGTGATGAAATGAAGATTGTCTTTCTGCTGCCAAATCAGGTCTCAGCTGCCTGGGACAGCAGAGGACATGCTGCTCTAGAGCCTCAGAGCCTCAGAGGCTGTGCCTTCCTGGAAACAGCTCCTAATACTGTCCCATCGCTCCCTTACTTTACCTGTCTCCATCTTTTCTTCCTGAATCCCTGTTGGCACGCTGAGACTTTTCCTCCCCAGTTCCCAGGAAAGGATATGACTCAGAATGGAGTAGGGACTCACCTCTCCTTACTTTGTTTAGTAGGTCTTCAGATTCTACGGATAAGACAAAGTTGTCTGTTCACAAAGTGTCCTAGCTAACTAACACCTGGTAAGCTCATTAAAAGCTTCAGCAGCTTTGAAGCTTTACCTGGTACACACAGCCAGCCTGCGAGCCACAAATATAGCACACAGAGAGAAGGTGGAAAGGCCCAGGAATGAGGAAAGAAGAAAGAAAATGAGTCCTGACATGTTATGCCTGCAGTTTCAAGGGCCTTATCAGTCCTCATGTGTAGTATGGGAAAGGGGTTGTTTTGAAGATGGGGAAATGATGGTTCTACAAAGGTTACCTGACTCCACTTACACAGAATATGTATTCACAACTGTTATCACTGTACGATCATGTCCCCTCCATAGAACTCACTAAAGTAGTTTTATCAAGTTGGCCTTCTGGTTTGGCTGGGGTATGGATTAGCATAGAGAGATAGATACTTAGTATGCATTTTCTGATGAGTGCTCTAGATTATTCAACATGTTGGATGGCCCTTTGTAGAGCTCCATGTTCATGTTCGGTCTCATCACTATTGTTCAACAATTTTGCACATTTTCACACAACATAATCTGACTTCGGTGCCCCTTGAGCCATCCACAGAATCATTTACAGCAGCCTCCCACTTAATCTACTGCACAGCATGAACAGTTATCTGGATATAGAGCACTCAGGGTCAGATTGTATCTGTTCAGTTGTCTGTCTTTGTACTTTTGCTATTTCCAAAATGGGCTTATAATTTAATTAAGTAGAAAAAGAAAGTGGGGAGAATAGTGGTCTCCTAAGCATTTGGGAATTACACAGCCTCTAATGGTCTACAATCTGAAGAAACCTTAGTCTGATCATTACAACCTCTAAAATCCAAAACTAAGAACATATGGGTCTTTTGAAGGGTTTAGAAAAATTCATATCTGGGATGGCACTCTCTCATTCCTGACCCAGAAGTAAGAGGCCATAAATACAAGAAATGCACTTAGGACTGAGTCTTGCTCTGAGTGACCCACCACAGAGGCCCTGAGCCACAGAGCAGCTGTGAAGTGAAGGCTCTATCCCCGTGTAAATAGAGCTTCCTATTCAAATCCTCCCCTGAACTGAAAGCCAACCCCCAGCCGGTCTGGGGTGGCAGGCTTGGTGCAGGGAGACTGGCACAGCTGCCTTCAGATCAGTAATCCAAACTGGAACTTGAGCTTTCCCTTACCCCAGTCTACTTTAAAAAAAAGTCTACATGGGATAATTGAGATGGGTACCTGTATCTTTAAATTACATAGAGAATTTTGTATGTTTAAATAATTGTACTGGATTCCATACATGCTTACCATAGAAACTGTTTAGAAAAAGAAAATATATAAACCCTGCATTTATGAATGCCTCCATTAGAGCATTCATCCAAGTTCAGTGTGTTGTGTGATGCTTATTATAGATGTTTAAAGTATAGTAAGTGGCTGTGTAACAGGAGAAAGTGCTGTTTACCTATGGGCTCAAGGGTAGCTCTTGCCCACCTAATTAAATCAGTGTTGTCCTTTCCTGTCTGTTTGATCAATTACAGAACTGGTAGCTTCCTGCTTGTGACTGTTACCTAATCGTGTCGATGTACATCTGTAGTATGTACATGTGAAAGTGCCTTTCTATTTTAGGAGTTTTAGCCTGGCTCTTTACTGTTGCCCCACCCACCTCCATCCTCTTCCTCCACCGCTCTGCACCCCACTACCCCCCACATTTGAGTTGAAATTTCCTCCACTCTCCCCTGGCTTCTCCATCGCCACCTGTCTGTGCCTCGGGTGCTCAGTGTTGTCCTGTCTTGCATCCTTTTCTACCATCAGACTCTTATTTTCCTTGTAGCTGTGACTGTGCCTTCCCCGGAGTAACTCCCTGCGTGCTCCCTTCCCACCCTTCCCTTTCCACTCGCGTGCTGCTGATGCCCTGTGTTGGCCCTTGCTCTCTGTTCTGCCTCTTACCATTATATCCCCTGTCTCCAAAGTGAAATACAGGGAGATGCTCTTACAGCCTGGGAGAAAAAAAATGTTTTGCTATTCGGTTATGACAGTGCACTTTTATGTATAGTACTGTACATTATGGCATGTACCATTCCAGGCTTCAGTATATAGTCAGGTCTGTTCTTCACACTGTCTCTTTATAATAAATACAATAGTTCTAGCTGCCTTTGTCTGCTTCCCTTTTGGTATGATTCTCGTGGTATTTTCATTCCTCTCCTTTCTTTTTCTAATCCCTGTTTAGCCCCCAGAGAGCTGAGTTGCATTAAATAATGTGAAACTGCCTTTTTTAAAAAAAATATTCTTACTTTCAGTTGGTTTGTGAATTTGAAAATGAGGCTTCATGCACAGGCTCTTCACCATGAAGCCAGGATTTTTTCAGTTATAGTTGGGACACTCATGTGTGGTAAGGGGGGAAGGATTTGGAAAGTCTCAACCGAGAGACTGAGAGAGGGCAATCCTTCTAACCACCAGCTTGAAATCTTTTCTTTGAGGACCCTTTGGCATAGTAAATCTTGTGAAGCTGATCTTTGGTTTCATTTGAATAAATTGAAATGCAATCTTTAAATAGAGACTATGTTTAGAATTCCCCTATGTATTGGTGGGTTTTTTTCAAAATTAAAGAAAAGCTAACTTTTGGAGGACAATACATCATAAATAGTTTTCTAAAACTATCAGCAATGTGCTGGGTTGAATATTGATAGAATATGTAGAGTAAAAAATAGCATGTAAATCAAGGGAAATAACTTCATTGACATTAAAATGCATACAGAAAAGGGCACAAATCATTAGTACAAGAGTTTTCACAAACTAATAGTAATGTATCCACTACCTAGATCGAGAAAGAGCACATTATCAGCATTCCAGGAGCTAGGCTTGTGTTTCTTCAGAGTTCGTCAACATCCTGACGACTAACAGGCTTGGTTTCCTGTCATTATAACTTTCTATAAATGGACTTACAGTATATAGATTTGAGTCTGGCTTCTTATGTTGAAATTTATGTCTGAGAAGTGTCCATGTTTTTACATGTTACAGGGTATTTTCCATTTTCACTGCTATAGAGAATTCTATTACATTAGTATGCTTGGTGTTAGATTTATTTTAGTATTTCCTGATTAAACTTTGAGTATAGTCTGCAGAAACCTTTAAACACAGACAAATAAATGAACAACAGCAAAAATAAACCCACCTGTTAAAGGACATGTTTTCCCCAAACAGGATGGAATGACTTTGAACTAACCCGTTGGCTGGAAGGCCTACCTGGAAGCAGTTAGGAGTAGAAAGTTGAATTTAGAGGCTGCCCCACAGGAACAAATACGCAACTCAGATTATAGGATTGTTCTAGAAAAGACCCCACTGGCCTTCATCTGCCTCACAGCTATCCTCAAATCGGAGAGCCTCAGCCCTTTGTATGCACCCATATTCCTCCTGAACCAGAGGCCCTGTGGTTGTGTCTGATGGTCAGCTCCCGATGTTCTTAGGCCAGCCCCTGTAAGAATATGAGGAAGGCTGGGAAAAGGAGTTTTCTTGGGCACTTGGGACTCCTACCGCGGAAAATTCCCCAAGCTTGATCTAAAGTGCCAAAAAGTTCCTGGAAGCCAAAAACTATGGCAAATTCCATTCCATGCTACATACCCCCATTTGGATTTTGGAAAATATGGTCAGTTTATCTTCAGAAAATTATCATGGTGAAGTTTATGATTCTCCAGTAGCCTTTTATCTGTTTATACATAGAAAACCAAAAATTTGCCTTCCACAATAACAAAAATAAATAAATGAAACAGCCATTTTATCAAGGTTAGTCCTCAGCAAGAGTTGCTAGAGAGTTAGGACTTGGCTGAATATCAAAACTGTGTGGAGGTGGGCGGGGAAAGGGAGAGAGAGATCCTCCTGTTGTTACCTCTTTCACTATTTTTTTTAAATGTTTTACTTTATTGATATTTGAGAGGAAGGGAGAGTGCAGGAGAGAGACAGGAACATCTGTTCCTGTACGTGCCCTGACCAGGGAGCGAACCAGCAACCTCCACACTCAGGGTCAACCGTTTTTGTTTTCTATAAAGTGAATTTATGTCTGAGTCTGAGGTATGTCCTTTATTGTCATTTAGAGAGGAATTGGGAGGCATAGAAGTAAATATCTGTCTTCAAATCACCACTTTTAAACAGAAGCTCCTCCTTTAGCCTCTTAACAAAATCCTTCCTGGTCAAGTCAGCCAGAGTTGGTTTCTGTTGCTTGCAACTGAGAGACCTAATTGATGCATGTATTCAGAAAGAACTTTCTTCCTAATACAGGTATGCCTCACTTTTCAAAAGTTTATGATACACCACTTCAGTTTTATGAAAGATCTTAGTGCCTGTTTTTGTTAACCAGAAGAAATCTGTAGAGCATTTTCACTTTCACAAAAAAAAAAAAAAGAAAAGAGAGAGAAGCAAAAATAGCAAGTAGCATTTGTTTTACAGTGAGCTGTTATAGAGGCAGCATGTACCCCAGGGGCAGTGAGAGTGGCCCCACCCAGCTCCGTCCCAAGAACTGCACTCAGCATCTCAGCATAAGCCACCATAGCTTTGAACTTTGTGGGGATCTGTGCTTTATCTCGTTTTATTCTGTGTATCTGAAAGCAGGATGTGTCCCAAGAGAACAGAAGAGCCTAAGATAACTCATAAGGGTATTGTTACCTTAGTATAAACTGGATGTAATCAAGCTTTTTGACTGTGGTGAACAAAATAAAAATGCGTGCATTGAATTTTGTGTCTGAGAAGTCTCAAAAACTTTTTCATATAAATTAATGGCAATTGCTTTTTCACTTTATGCCATTTCAGCTTACAAAAGGCTTTATAGGAACTCTCTACTTTCAGATAGCAGGGAAACCTAGGAGGCTAAAATAGTTATGTTTGAAGGTAGAGTAGTTAGAACCCTAAATGTTAAAGAAGTACACGCTAGTCCAGACCCCCGCTATTTAACCAGGGAGACTTCCAAATTCTGCAGACCACAACAGTTGAAAATAGTTACTTTCTACATCAAGAGGCTATGAGCATTCCTTTTGCTAACTCAAGACAAGATGGCTTGGAAAAGACACGCCAAAACTTACCCTTGTTTTATTTTATTTAATCATATTTAGGAGCAAAACAGTGGGAGAAAATTATTTCATTTTGTCCTGAAGGTATTTTAGGTTTTTATTTTATTTTTTTTTGGCACAAATTTTTTTTAAGAAAATAAGATGATCAAAAATGAGGAAAACTTTGTTTAGTGTGGTGTGAAACAAAAGACACAACAAATGCTTATTGAATAAATAGAACACCTGACCAAAATAAATAAGTAAAATGACTATGATAGCTCATAAGTTTGTACTTGAAAAAGGAAAAGCTGTAATATAGCTTGTTTGGAATGAGAACATGCTAATTAAAAAAAAATTGTAAATCTCCTATGACCTATGTGGAGAAAAAGAGGTTCAAATGTATCTAATTATGTGCTGGGGGAAATAAAATCACCTATGGGTTCTAGGAATAATTTACATTAAATAAATGAAATTTCAAAATAGGACTTATATAATGTCAAATGCAGATCATGACTTAAAAGTTACTGAAATTAAATATATTTAGAATGAAAATATTATAAGTGAGTTTTGACTACAGTACGATGGGGAAAGTTGGTGGGGTTTTTTTTAAAGATTTTATTTATTGATTTTACAGAGAGAGGAGGAGGGAGGAAGTGAGAGGGATAGTTGCTTCACTTTAGTTGTTCCTTGCTTGCTTGTTGTATGCACCTTGACCAGGCAAACCCAAGATTTCAAACCGATGGCCTCAGTATTCCAGGTCAATGCTCTGTCCACTGCACCACCACAGGTCAGGTGGGAAGTTTCTATAAAATAACTACCAGGGTGTTCTAAAAGTGAAAATACTGATCTCAATGAAGAGAGAAGGTAACTATTAAGCCACCTAATTTGATGGTGCAGTTCATCCGTATTACATTCTTAAATTGCCTGAGCCCTAACCCCTAACTCACAATAGATTCCAAAAAGTTCATCTATCCCCTCCCAAGTTCTTTCCTTCTCATTTCCAAGTACCTTGGGGTTTACAGAGGTTATCTGGCTCCATCCAGTATCAACACATAGTGTGGCAGAGAGGCCACTACAACTGAGTAGTTGCTGGCCTTTTAGAGTTCTGCCCAAAGCGCAGCGCTGGACCAACTTCCTGCACTCAGAGCAGACCCAGGGACTGAGACCTCCAAAGCAGCAGATTTAAGATGGGCGATGCTGACACAAATGGGCACATGTTGGCACATGCCTGAGATGGCCAAACGATTGAGTAAATTAGCATTTCAGTAAAAATAGATTCTAAAGAAAACGTGTGTTAATACATATCCCATAGCTGGGTCTAGTGCCTTTCCCTTCATCACTTATGTGGTGGTGATGACTATTTTGTCCAACTGCCAGAAGAAATTATTTCCAGCTCTTCCCAGGGAAAGTCCTAGAGAGTTAAAGTTGGCTTAAAATGTAATGTTATTTTAAACTAACAAGATATATTAAGTTAACTTGTTAAAATTTAAGTCTTCTATTTGTCCCTTTGTCTTATGGCTTATGAAAACCAAAACAAAGAATTAGGTATACTCAAGTCAAAATAAACTTCCCACAAACTGAAAAATCTTTGTCATATTCCTGAGCTAGGGAATCTAGGGCCCAGGGAATGAATGATAACTTCTGCATGCCGCTGGAGGCAAGACTGAGTTCAGAATTGTTCTAGGCCTTCACTATTTCTATGGGTATCCTTTACCTTTATATTTAATGTACATAATATGGACCTATGGTGTGACTTAGCTCTTAGCACCTCACCCAAATCTGCTTGTCTTTAATTCCCTGGGCATCTACAGCTCTGGTAGATCTTTGCTGAGGAAAGGCTTTTAGGAAGAATGTTTATGTTGCACTTAGGTTAGGGGTTAGTCTGCTCTGATGAGCAAGAGACAATTAAAGATGTTTTCTAAGAAGACATCAATAATCTTCTAAGATGGATAATACATCACCTTATTCCCCACTTAAACCCACTGAGATGGTTTCCTATGCCACTTAGAGTAAAATCCAAACACCCAGCCTGGGTCTGCATGATCTGGCTTCTGCTAAACCCTTCTACCCTATCTTGTTCACTGTCCCCCTCACTGTGACATGCCTACCACATCGGCAGTTTGCAGTCCTCCACTATGCTGGCTCGTTCCTGCCTCAGACCTTTACCCCAGCTCCCTCTACCTAGAATGATCTGCCCCTAGATTTTTCACCTGGATTGCTCCTTTTTGATATTCAGCTTGCTGCTCAAAAGTCAACTCTGCAGAGAAGCCACCCCTACAACCTGCCTAAATGAACACCTTGGATACAGGCTGAGTGGACGTAAATCTGTTCTTCCCTTTTGCAGGGCAATTTGGCAACAGCGATCAAAATCAGACACATATTCCCTTTGACCCAGTAATTCCACCTCTAGAAAGTTATCCTACAGATGCATTCACACACGAGGAAATAATATATATATAAAGTTAGTCATTACAACATCTAGAATAACAAAACTCAATGTTTATCAATAGGAGACAAGTTAAATAAATTATAAAGCATATACTCCTAAAGTAATGGCCTATTAATTACAGGTATAAAGAAGAATGAGGAAAATCGCCAAGTCCTGACATGGGAAGCTCTCCAAAATATACATTTATGTAAAAAGGCAAAGTGCAAAACAGTGTATGTGGTATACTACCATCTGTGTAAGGAGGGGTTAAAATAAGAATATATGATTGTACTTGCTTGTTTATATCAAGAAGCTAGAGGCCCTGGCCGGTTGGCTCAGCGGTAGAGCGTCGGCCTAGCGTGCGGAGGACCCGGGTTCGATTCCCGGCCAGGGCACACAGGAGAAGCGCCCATTTGCTTCTCCACCCCTCCGCCGCGCTTTCCTCTCTGTCTCTCTCGTCCCCTCCCGCAGCCAAAGCTCCATTGGAGCAAAGATGGCCCGGGCGCTGGGGATGGCTCTGTGGCCTCTGCCCCAGGCGCTAGAGTGGCTCTGGTCGCAACTAGGCGACGCCCAGGATGGGCAGAGCATCGCCCCCTGGTGGGCAGAGCGTCGCCCATGGTGGGCGTGCCGGGTGGATCCCGGTCGGGCGCATGCGGGAGTCTGTCTGACTGTCTCTCCCTGTTTCCAGCTTCAGAAAAATGAAAAAAAAAAAAAAGAAGCTAGGTAGGATACACAAAAAATATTTGCAGAGGTTAACTATACAGGATGGGCAGATGCTGGTGAATGGGAGACTGAGATGAAAAGGAGATGTTTGTGGAGTACCTTTTAATACATTTTTGCATCTGATTCATGTGACTGTATTACCTTTTCAAAACTAAATAAATTGCCCTGGCCGGTTGGCTCAGTGGTAGAGCATCAGCCTGGCATGCAGGAGTCCCGGGTTCAATTCCCAGCCAGGGCACACAGGAGAAGCACCCATTTGCTTCTCCACCCCTCCCCCTCTCCTTCCTCTCTGTCTCTCTCTTCTCCTCCCACAGCCAAGGCTCCATTGGAGCAAAGTTGGCCCTGGCGCTGGGGATGGCTTTATGTCCTCTGCCTCAGTCACTAGAATGGCTCCAGTTGCAACAGAGCAACACCCTAGATGGGCAGAGCATCGCCCCCTGGTGGGCATGCCGGGTGGATCCCAGTCGGGCGCATATGGGAGTCTGTCTGACTGCTTCCCCATTTCCAACTTCAGAAAAATACAAAAAATAAAAATAAAAAAAACTAAATAAATTATAAATGGTTTTTTATTCTGCAGGGAAATAAAACAGCACTTTCCCAAAGCCCCTTTATTCTATTACCCTGCTTTCTTTTCTTCATATAGCATTTACCATATGTAACAGAATGTACAAATGGAGGCTCACTGGGGACCACAACATCATATTCTAATATATGAGACCAAATCAACATGCAATTTTCAAAGGATTTTATGAAAAGCTGGCAAATGCTTCTAGTGATGTATAGATTGTAGATAATAGAATGATTTATAAAGAGCATTTCTGGAGAGAAGTGTGCTCCTCTCCATGGAAAAGGTTGGAGGTGCTTGGTCCTCACCTCAACTTTAGTGAGTAAGGCATCATGGAACAAAAAAAAAGTTTTGATATCTATCCTCTGCAGTTGAGGGACAGAGTGGAGTGGGTTAACTTCCCCTGTGAGATCTTTAGGGTGAGGCAGAGTAAGGCTGGGTAGGGGCTGATGGAGGAGGTGCAGCGTGGGCCAGCTGCATTCTCAGAATGTGGCAGGGCCAAGGATGCTTGATATGGGCCAAGCTCTATGCAAGAGAAGAGAAGGCTGAGCTAGTATCATCTTATGTCTTGGTCTGAGGATTGCCTGGAGGCAAGAACAGAGCCTTCAAAAATGGAGCTGGCATCTTCATTAGCTATTAGAGAAATGCAAATCAAAACTACCTCCTCATACCTGTTAGATTAGCTATTATCAACAAGACAGGTAATAACAAGTGTTGGAGAGGCTGTGGAGAAAAAGGAACCCTTATCCACTGTTGGTGGGAATGTAAAGTAGTACAACCACTATGGAAGAAAGTATGGTGGTACCTCAAAAAATTAAAACTAGAACTATCATATGACCCAGCAATCCCTTTACTTGGTATATACCCCCGTAACTCAAAAACATTGTATGTAAAGACACATGCAGCCCTTGTTCATTGCAGCATTGTTCACAGTGGCCAAGACATGGAAACAACCAAAAAGCCCTTCAATAGATGACTGGATAGAGAAGATGTGGTACATATACACTATGGAATACTACTCAGCCATAAGAAATGATGACATCAGATAATTTACAACAACATGGATGGACCTTGATAACATTATACTGAGTGAAATAAGTAAATCAGAAAAAACTAAGAACTATATGATTCCATTCATAGGTGGGATATAAAATTGAGACTCATGGACATGGACAAAAGTGTATTGGTTACCACGGGTGGGGGGAGGCAAGGGGGAGGGGAGGGGCACAAAAAAAACCAGATAGAAGGTGACGGAAGACAATTTGACTTTGGGTGATGGGTATGCAACATAATTAAATGTCAAAATAACCTGGAGATGTTTTCTCTGAACATATGTACCCTGATTTATCAATGTCACTGCATTAAAACTAATAATAAAAAAAATGGAGCTGGATTCCTAAGTGCTGAGGCAGTAGTAAGCAAACAGCCAGAAGAGAGATCCCAGCTGGAGTTGAAAAGGAGAATGTTAATTCAAATGAAATATTAAGTTTACATTATTTATATTATAGGATTTAAAATTATAAATGGCTGAATCAGAGCTGTGTTTATAACTTTTAAGTGGTCATAGAATTTTGATTGCCTAATAGCCAGAGTAAATGCCATGCAGAGTCAAGTGGGGCAGAGTGTGGCAAGGGGCACTGCTCCAAGTCCAGGAGTGTGGAAAGCCTCTTTGAACAATAAATTAGTGAGGTGAGAAGACAAACCACATTGATATTTAAGCAATTTCTAAGAATTTCCTAAGCAGAGAGAACAAGTACAGAGGCCCTGAGCAAGGAGTCTGAAGTGTTGGAGCAATGGCAAGCATTGCCTAGAGCAGAGTGAGACAGGAAAGAACGGAAGACGTGAAGCGGGAAAGTGAGCCTACGCCAGACCATGCGGGGGCATGGATTCCATAGTGAGGAGTTCGGACTTTTTTCTAAGGGGGAGGGGAGATTTGTTAATGGGGTTGGGAGCTGATATACATGAGTTGAATGGGTAAATGGTAAGAGGACCTAATCCTGCCCAATCACCATATTCCATCCCTCTCACAAGATCAAATTATTTAAGAGTGGGCACATGGCCCAAACTGGGCCACATTAGGATCAATCCTGGTGCCTGTGTTTCATTTTTTGTTTTTTGTTTGTTTGTTTTTTACAGACAGAGAGAGTCAGAGAAAAGGATAGACAGACAGAAAGGGAGAGAGATGAGAAGCATCAATTCTTTGTTGTGGCATCTTAGTTGCTCACTGATTGCTTTCTCACATGTGCCTTGACTGGGGTGGGGGTGGGGGGCTACAGCAGAGCGAGTGACCCCGTCCTCAAGCAAGCTAGTTTGAGCTCAAGCCAACGATCTTGGCCTTTAAGCCAGTGACCATGGGGTCATGTCTATGATCTCACGCTCAAGCCAGCGACCGCTCACTCAAGCTGGTGAGCCTGTGTTCAAAATCAGATGAGCTCAAGCCAGCAACCTCGGGGTTTTGAACCTGGGTCCTCCATGCTCCAGTACGACACTCTATCCACTGTGCCATCACCTGGTCAGGCTGGAGCTTGTATTTTACTTATGGAAATTAGTTTCTCTCCTTTCCTCGAGATTGCTAAGCCAATAAGATGTAAATCTGAAACTGTGGGGGCCATTATCAAAGAGCCTGCCTGAGAACAGTGCCAACAGAAAGAAAAACAGACATCAGGAGAGAGAAAAAAAAGTAAAAGGCACCAAATTTTGATGACCTTGTGTGAGCCCTTGAATGCAGATGAGCCTAAAACTAAATACTGAATAACCCTGAACTTACCAGGTTTGTAAGTCAATACCTTTTTTTTTTTTTAGCATTTCTTTTTATTTTTTTTATTTTTTTATTTTTTTTATTTTAATGGGGTGACATCAATAAATCAGGGTACATATATTCAAAGAAAACATTTCAAGGTTATCTTGTCATTTAGTTCTGTTGCATACCCATCACCCAAAGAGAGATCGTCCTCCATCCCCCTCCATCCAGTTTTCTTTGTACCCCTCCCCCCCCGTCCCTCCTCCCCTCCCCTCACCCCCGTAACCACCCCACGCCTGTCCATGTCTCTTAGTCTTGTTTTTATGTCCCACCAACGTATGGAATCCTGCAGTTCTTGTTTTTTTCTGATTCACTTATTTCACTCCGCATAATATTATCAAGATTCCACCATTCTGCTGTAAGTGATCCGATGTCATCATTTCTTCTAGCAGAATAGTCCATGGTATATATGTGCCTCATCTTCTTTATCCAGTCTTCTATTTTTTTTTTTTTTACAATGATTAAAAGCCTTTAAGCAAACTCTTGGCCAATACAGCAAGAATCCATAAAAGAGTAGTGTCCTTAACATGTTCACCAAGTCCAAGTTGGCCCCATCACCATGCCAAATTCCTGAAAAATGCAACCCAACCACAGTTCAGTCTGTTAGGAGCTGTCACAGGGAGCAGGAGTCCAGGAAAAGTCCACATCCAGGAAAAGTCCTCATGGCACTGGAATTGTTGTCACCATTCTATGCTTTGCAGCTCATGTCCAAGTCCCAATGACCGCTGCTTCTAGCTGGCAATGATTCAGGTAGACTGGAGCCTTTTTTTTTTTTAACTTATGGTAGTTTCATTAGGGTTTCTGCCCCTAGCAAAAGTTTGAAATGCTACAGACACCAAATTATTAACAGTAATTATCTTTGGGTGGTGAGATTACAGGTGATTGCTTATTTTCCCTTTCTGCTTATGTGTTTTGTTTTTAGTACTGATGACAAATTTACTTATTTTGCAATAAGAGAAAAATTAAAGTATTATTTTAATGTGTGGAGGGAAGAGGTAAAATATCATTTGAGAGATACATGAATTCACCAGAACTTCCAGCTGCCCTTTTGCATTTCTGCTTGTCTATCTGACCCCACCCTTACTTACTTACTATTGCCCCTGAAGCAGAACAGTTCTAGGAAGCTGGTCGACTGCCCCAAGGAGAAGCGTTCCAGGAAGCCAAAATCTTAGGGCTGCAGAAGGGAGCATACCAGAACTGCTGATTCAATACACACTTGCTCAAGACTTTCCCCCCACTTCCTTATAAAATTTTGGCTCAGAGTCTGTTTCTGTGTCCTTCTCCCAGGGAGAAGTGCCCAGCAGGGTTCCTTTCTTCCTTTCAATAAAGCCTGTTACTATGGTCTTTTCGGACTCCCATGGATTTCAACATCATTGAGGTTGGAGAACCAATAGAGATGCCCAATCTGTCTAAGAAAGAGCTTTGGTCCTCCTTGGCCATCTCTAATCCCTACTCTACAGTCCCTACCCCACTTTGAGCGTTTGTGCTTTCCCATGTTACCTGCAAATTTCTTTTTAAAATCCAGGGGTAGAGAAATGGCATTAATGGTTTCTGAAAGTCTCTACCAAGTCTGTGATTTTCAGAATGAATATATTCCTGCATGGGTTGTGATTGTACTCTAATTCAAGTTAATATTGGTGCAGAACTTTTCTTTGGAACATGAGGAAAGCATGGAACATGAGAAATTCTTTTGTTTCATTTCCATAAACACTTTCCTCCCACTTCAGTTATGTAATGTCATTTGGACCACAGACTGCCTCTAGATCACCTGGGATATCTGTGTATAAATACAAATTCTTAGGCTCCACCCAAAAAATATGAATCAGTAGAGCTGGAATGGGGTCCAGTAACCTGCAGTTTATAAAATCTTTAGGGAATTATCCTGCACAATAGAGCTTGAAATCATTTCCTTAAATAACATGTAAAAATTCTACACTAGCAAATTTTCAATATAAAAAATATACTAAAACAGCTTTTTCCTCAGAGTTCCTATTCATATACCAAAAGTAATCTCAAAAATCATGAGGTCCATGAAGTCATATTTGTTCCAATATATTTTCTCTATCTTCTTCTATCAACCCCCAATTGAACCAAATGGTTAATATTACCACACTCTCTTTTCCCAGAATCTCAGAAAATGAGCTGGAAAATCAGTTATTGGGAACAGTCAAGGAAGAGCTCCATCATATCTGTGTAATGTGAACAGCATACATTTCCCTTCGATGACCCACACAGTAGACTCTCAGCAAAAGGAATGAAACCTCCATCAGTGCCATGATGACAGAAGAGTCTGGCTAACTCTTTCTCACGGTCCTCAGAGGTGGTCAGTTGCTACAGGATAAAACTACACATCTCTTTCCCAGCCGCTAGCTTCCAAAAACTCATTGAAGTGGACAATGAACGCAAACTTCATACCTGTTACGAGAAGCGTAACTTCTGTTACAGAAGTTGCTACTGATGCTCTGGGTGAAGAACAGAAGAGTTATTACAGCCATGGCTCAAATGGTTTGAGCAAGTTGGACCTGGGCACTGAGGATGGCTCCATGGCTTCACTTCAGATGCTAAAATTGCTCGGTTGTCAAGGGTTGTCAAGCAATGAAGCAGCAGCCCAGAGGGCAGAGCATCCCCTGGTAGAGGGCTTGCCAGGTGTATCCCAGTTGGGTGCATGTGGGAGTCTGTCTCTGCCTCCCTGCCTTTCACTTAATTTAAAAAAAAATGGAAGGGTTATGTGGTTCAAATGAGTGCTGGGAAAGACAAACAAGGTTTCCCCATGAAGCAGGGTATCTTGACTCGTGGCTGTGTCCACCTGCTTGCAGCTGAGAACCAAGCATTCCTATTATAGACCAAGGAGGACAGGAGAGAGAAAGTGAAAATCTGTTCAGGGTTGCATTGTGGATGCCAAGCTCAGTGTTCTCAACTTGGTCACTGTAAAAAAAAGGGGAGAAATATATTCCTGATCTCACTGATACTACTGTGCTTCATCGCCTGGGGCTAGCAGCATCCACAAACTTTTCAATCTCTCTAAAGAAGATGATGTCTGCCAATATGTTGTGAGAAAGTCAGGACCAAAGCACCCAAGATTCAGCATCTTGTTACTATATATGTCCTGCAACACAAATATTGGCGTATTGCTCTGAAGAAACAATGTCACTAAGGCCCTGGCCATTTGGCTCAGTGGTAGAGCATTGGCTTGGCGTACAGGAGTCCCGGGTTTGATTTCCAACCAGAGCACACAGGAGAAGCGCCCATCTGCTTCTCTACCCCCCCCCCTTCTTTCTCTCTGTCTCTCTCTTCCCCTCCCACAGCCAAGGCTCCATTGGAGCAAAGTTGGCCCGGGCGCTGAGGATGGCTCTATGGCTTCTGCCTCAGGTGCTAGAATGGCCCTGGTTGCAACAGAGCAATGACCCAGATGGGCAGAGCATCACCCCCTGGTGGGCATGTGGGTGGATCCTGGTCTGGCGCATGCGGGAATCTGTCTGACTGCTTCCCGGTTTCCAACTTCAGAAAAATATTAAAAAAAAAAAGAAACAATGTCACTAAGAAAAATAAGGAAGAGGCCACAGAATATGCTAAATTTTTGGCTAAGAGAATGAAGGAGGCCAAAGAAAAATGCCAGGAACGGATTCCCAAGAGACATAGGCTGTCCAATCTGAGAGCTTCTACCTCTAAGTCTGAGTCTAGTCAAATATGAGATTTTCTGCCCTGGCCAGATGGCTTGGTTTCTTAGACAGAGCATTGTCTCGAAGCACAGAAATTGCTGGTTCAATCCCTGGTCAGGGCCCATACAAGAACAGATCTATGTTCCATCTCTCTCTTTCTCTCTTTCTACTCCCCTTCCTCTCTCATGAAAATTAATAAATAAAATAAAATTTAATGAGATTTTCTAAGAGTACCAAATAAATAAAGACAGACATAAACAAACAAAAGAGCCACGCTTTACTGCTGCTCCTCAAAAGTATTTGCTTCAAAGAAGGATTCTAATAAAGACAACAGTGAGGCAAATATTAAGTGTTATCACCACAAAAAAGAGGGAGGACTATGTGTGGTGATAAGTGTGTTAATTAGCTTGGCTTTGTAATCATTTCACAATAGATCCATATATCAAATCATCACATTGTACATATGTGAGGTTTTCATCTTAAATACATATACACTTTATCACATATACTTCTATAAGGCTATAGGGAAAAAATCTCCTTTATCATTTTCAGCCCATTATATTTCCTTTTTATCTCATTCTACTTCATGCAAGTATAACTTGGGAGGAATCCATTCGCGTTTGGCAAAATCCTTTCAGGGTGATAAAAAGAAACCTAGCGTCTTCAGTGTCATTCTTTGATACGAAGCATAAAAGACTCTCTGTGGGGCTGTCTGTTCTCATCACAGAGTTGAAAGTCTTGAGCTACGTGATGCAAAGATATGAGAAGATAATATAAGTCCTGAACTGTGTCACAGAGTTTGAAAATGAACCCCTTTTAAAAGTACTATACACTATGCTCAAGTTCAAAGGAAAGCGGGGCTTAATGATTCCACCTCCTTTAAAAAAACTGGTCCCCAAAATTTCCATTTCATCACCATAACAACTAGTACTCCATCATTGCCATAGTAACCAGATGAATCGCATTCATCTAAAAAGAAGCTCCCTGATTGGGGGACCTGTGAAAGCCATTAGGAGCCACACAACAATACCAAAAAGACTATTCTGCAATCACATTAACCTATTTCTAGCTTTCCAATGTGTTTCAGTTCTCTGATGTGATTCCCTAAAATCAAATGTGATTATTTTTGGAATGAGACAATTTCAAGAGGTGTATAATAATTGTACTCCCACATGTCACTGCTAAATTTGAAACCATTTCTTTTATGTTCCAGAAGTGTGGTAATATGTGACCTATTGAGGTGTATGTACTTATTGTCATTTTGTTAATTTTTTTTATAGTTCCTTTGTTCCTTATTGATCTCCTTCTTTGTTGTTTACTGGTTTTCTTTGGTATTCTGTTTGAGTTCCTTTCTTTTTATTCTTTTTCTATATTTGTAAATTTTTGGTTTGTGGTCAGTAGGAGGTATGTTATTCTATATCTATAGCAGTCAGTTTTAAGATGATAGCCATTTAATTTCCCCCTGCTTCTTAAACATGTCATGTTTTAGCTCTTCAGTATTGTGTATCTCCTAACTACTTAATGTAGTTTTTATTGAGTTCAAGATGTTTTTCTTTTGACCTTCATAGTGGCTTTTTAAATGTCTGATCTCTGTTTATTAAATATTTGGTTTTAGTTGTGATATTTTTTCCTTTGTCATATTTTCTTATTTCTGGCCTTTCTTTTTCTATCTTAAGACAACCCTTTAACATTTTTTGTAAAGCTTGTTTAATAGTGAACTCTTAGTTTTTGCTTGTTTGGAAAACTTTCTTTCCTTCAAATCTAAATGGTAACCCTCCTGGATAAATTATTCTAGGTTGCAGGTTCCTTTCTCTTGGCATTTTAAAGAAGTGCTGCTATTCCCTTCTGGCCTGCAGTGTTGCTGAGAAATCAGCTGATAGATAGGCTTATGGGGTTTCCTTTGTATGTAACATGCTTTCTTTAAGATTGTCTTTTTTTTTGGCCTGACCTGTGGTGGTGCAGTGGATAAAGCGTCGACCTGGAACACTGAGGTTGCCGGTTCGAAACCCTGGGCTTGCCCAGTCAAGGCACATATGGGAGTTGAAGCTTCCTGCTCCTCCCCTCCCTCTCTCCCCCTTCTCTAAAATAAATAAATAAAATCTTAAAAAAAAAAAAAGTTAAAAAAAAAAAAAAGATTGTCTTTTTAATTTTTGCCATTTTAATTACAGTGTATCTTGGTGTGGGGTTTCTTTGGGTTTAACTTGTTTGGAACTCTCTGTGCTTCCTGCACCTGAATGTCTGTTTCTTTTCCCAGGTTAAAAAAGTTTCCAACCATTATTTCTTTGCTTCTGTTCCTTTCCTCTCCTTCTGGGAATCCCTATAATGTGAATGTTACAGCATTTGACATTTCCTGGTTATCCCAGAGGTCCCTCATTCATGTTTTTTATATTTTGTTTTGTTTTGCTGTTCTGATTGGTTAATTTCCATTAGCCTGTCTTCCGAGTCACTTTTGTATCAGCTAATCTGTAGTTAATTCCTTCTAATGTATATTTCATTTCAGTTTTGTATTCAAGTCTGCTTGGTTCTTCATTATACTTTTTTAAAATTTTATTGATTTGAGAGAGAGAAACTTTGATTTGTTGTTCCACATATTTGTGCACTTGTTGGTTGAGTCTTGTATGTGCCTTGATCAGGAATCAAACCCACTACCTGGCCTGGTTTATTATACTGTAGTTTCTAACTCTTCGTTGAAGTTATCCCTAAATTCCTCTATTCCACTCTCAAGTTTGGTGAGCAACTTTATGACCATTTCTTTGAATTCTTTATCAGGAAAATTATACTTATCTCTATTTCTTTAGGGCTTTGTTGTGGGGATTTTTTTGTTCCTTCATTTAAGGAAGATAATCTTCTGTCTTTTCACTTGACTTACTGTGTTTGTTTATATGGACTAGATAAAATAGCCATTTCTTCCAGTCTTTAAGGAATGGCCTTATGTAAAAGCATCCCCTGTGTGTGCCAGTAGGTTTTGGCAGGCCAGTAGGAGCTGAGCAGGCACCTAAGTCACCCAGGGCACCGGCTTACCAAACCATAGTGGCTCCAGGTGGGGAGGTCAAGGGCATGTAATAATGACTTATTGATCCTGCTGGCTTCCTTAGTTGGAGGGTGAGATGGGCTCAAGCAAAGTGTCCAGGAATGTGCAGCAAACTTACAGGTAGGACAGAGCATCTGAATAGAGCCCCCACCCACCTTCTGGAGGTCAAGGGGGATGTAAACAGTGGTGCTTCCAGGCCCCTCTGACCCCAGAGAATTTTAGCAGTCCCTGGGAAGCTCCCACAGCTGCCCAGTGACCTGCCAGTCACCAAGACTAGGCAGGTCCACACTGGATTTGGGAAGACGGTAGAGAAACTGTGGAGCCAGAGAACATTGGGCTATTATTATTTAATAAAGTCTGGCAACAGCGGAAGAGCCAACGGTAGGGGAAAATTGCTTCTCAGGCAAACAAAGAGCAAAATGGCCCCTCACAGTGATGGGCAGGCATTCTGCAGGCCACCATCTGCAATCTCCCCTGAGCACAAGCACCCATAGCCCTACAGAGCTATGCACACACGCCTCTGCCATCTGTTCATGCACTAATCAAGCAAAGTGCTTGCAGCTGGTACACCAGCGAGGTAGCCTAACACAGCTGTTTTCCCAACACCAGTCTTCTCTATGCAGTCTGCCTTTGGTTTGCTGTAGAGAAAGTGGTCTGGAGTAGGCTTTGTGGGTTGGGCACCTTTGAAAAGCCTGTTGGAGCAGGGAAGGCACTTATAGACTCCTGGGTCAAAGGAGCTGGAGTGGCTCCTGGCAGGGAGGGCAAATGGGTGTGGTGACTGGCTTGTTTTCCTTTTTGCTCCCTTTATTAGAAGGCAAAAGGCTCCAGGCAATGCAGCTGGGGATGCATGGTAATTTAGCAGGTAGGCAAACACCTGAATAGAGCTCTACCATCCCTATGGAGAGTGGAGGGAGACTTAAGCAATGATGCGCACTGGCTTCTCCAGTCAGGAGAGTTCTCTAAGCTTCCAAAGGGTTCCTGCAGCTTCCTAGCCTTCTGTGTTTGGTCTCTTTCACTCCTTTGTTGTTCAGAAGCTGTTTATTCAGCCCGGTTGTCTTTTAGGAGTAACTGCCCTCTACATATGGGTATATTTGCATTTGCTCAGAGGAGGGGATGAGTTCAGTGTCCTCTTAGGCCAGGGGTCGGAAACCTTTTTGGCTGAGAGAGCCATGAATGCCACATATTTTATTTTTTATTTATTTATTTTTAAATTTTATTTATTTTTTACAGAGACAGAGAGTGAGTCAGAGAGAGGGATAGTCAGGGACAGACAGACAGGAATGGAGAGAGATGAGAAGCATCAATCATTAGTTTTTCATTGTGTGTTGCAACACCTTAGTTGTTCATTGATTGCTTTCTCATTATGTGCCTTGACCGCGGGCCTTCAGCAGACCAAGTAACCCCTTGCTGGAGCCAGAGACTTTGGGTTCAAGCTGGTGGGCTTTTGCTCAAACCAGATGAGCCCGCACTCAAGCTGGTGACCTTGGGGTCTTGAACCTCGGTCTTCCGCATCCCTGTCCAATGCTCTATCCACTGCGCCACCGCCTGGTCAGGCGAATGCCACATATTTAAAATGTAATTCTGTGAGAGCCATACAACGACCCGTGTGCATTACATTTATTTATCCAATAAAAATTTGGTGTTGTCCCGGAGGACAGCTGTGATTGGCTCTAGGCACCTGCAACTATGAACATGAGTGGTAGGAAATGAATGGATTGTAATATATGAGAATGTTTTATTTTATTTTTATTTTTTTTGTAAGTAACACAACCAGACATGCCCTTTTTAAAATTTATTTATTCATTATAGAGAGGAGAGAGAGAGAGAGAGAGAAGGGGGGAGGAGCAGGAAGCATCAACTCCCATATGTGCCTTGACCATGCAAGCCCAGGGTTTTGAACCGGCAACCTCAGCATTTCCAGGTTGACGCTTTATCCACTGCGCCACCACAGGTCAGGCATGTTTTATATTTTTAATGTTATTTTTTTATTAAAGATTTGTCTGTGAGCCAGATGCGGCCATCAAAAGAGCCACATCTGGCTTGCGAGCCATAGGTTTCTGACCACTGTCCTAGGCACTGCCATCTTGGACCTCCTGCTTTCTTTATTTAACAAGACCACTGACAAGCTCAACTGCAAGGAACCTTTAAGGGTGGCAAGTGACACTCCTATAAAATAACAGAGAGGGGAGGATTCAGGCATGTAGCAGCATTCTTTTTCTTTTTCTTTTCCTTTTTTTTTTTTTTGAGAGAGAGAGAGAGGGACTGATAGACAGGAAGGGAGAAAGAGGAGGAGTATCAATTCTTTGTTGGGGCACCTTAGTTATTCATTGATTGCTTTCTACTATGTGCCTTGACTGGGGGGAGGGGAGCTCCAACCAAGCCAGTGACCCCTTGCTCAAGCCAGTGACCATGGGTGCAAGCCAGTGACCTTTAAGCTCAAGCCAGTGACCTTTGGCTCAAGCCAGCAACCATGGGGTCATGTTTATGATCCCACGCTCAAGCCAGCTATTCCACGCTCAAGCTGGTGGTGCCTGCTCAGCTCCTACTGGCCTGCCAAAACCTACTGGCACACACAGGGGATGCTTTTACATAAGGCCATTCCTTAAAGACTGGAAGAAATGGCTATTTTATCTAGTCCATATAAACAAACACAGTAAGTCAAGTGAAAAGACAGAAGATTATCTTCCTTAAATGAAGGAACAAAAAAATCCCCACAACAAAGCCCTAAAGAAATAGAGATAAGTATAATTTTCCTGATAAAGAATTCAAAGAAATGGTCATAAAGTTGCTCACCAAACTTGAGAGTGGAATAGAGGAATTTAGGGATAACTTCAACGAAGAGTTAGAAACTACAGTATAATAAACCAGGCCAGGTAGTGGGTTTGATTCCTGATCAAGGCACATACAAGACTCAACCAACAAGTGCACAAATATGTGGAACAACAAATCAAAGTTTCTCTCTCTCAAATCAATAAAATTTTAAAAAAGTATAATGAAGAACCAAGCAGACTTGAATACAAAACTGAAATGAAATATACATTAGAAGGAATTAACTACAGATTAGCTGATACAAAAGTGACTCGGAAGACAGGCTAATGGAAATTAACCAATCAGAACAGCAAAACAAAACAAAATATAAAAAACATGAATGAGGGACCTCTGGGATAACCAGGAAATGTCAAATGCTGTAACATTCACATTATAGGGATTCCCAGAAGGAGAGGAAAGGAACAGAAGCAAAGAAATAATGGTTGGAAACTTTTTTAACCTGGGAAAAGAAACAGACATTCAGGTGCAGGAAGCACAGAGAGTTCCAAACAAGTTAAACCCAAAGAAACCCCACACCAAGATACACTGTAATTAAAATGGCAAAAATTAAAAAGACAATCTTTTTTTTTTTCTGAAGCTGGAAACGGGGAGAGACAGTCAGACAGACTCCCGCATGCGCCCAACCAGGATCCACCCGGCACACCCACCAGGGGCCAAGCTCTGCCCACCAGGGGGCGTCGCTCTGCCATGACCAGAGCCACTCTAGTGCCTGGGGCAGAGGCCAAGGAGCCATCCCCAGCACCCGGGCCATCTTTGCTCCAATGGAGCCTTGGCTGCGGGAGGGAAGAGAGAGACAGAGAGGAAGGGGGGGGGGGTGGAGAAGCAAATGGGCGCTTCTCCTGTGTGCCCTGGCCGGGAATCGAACCCGGATCCCCCGCACACCAGGCTGATGCTCTACCACTGAGCCAACCGGCCAGGGCCAATTTTTTTTTTTTAATTTATTCATTTTAGAGAGGAGAGGGAGAAACAGAGAGGAGAGACAGAGAGAGAAGTAGGGGAGGAGCTGGAAGCATCAACTCCCATATGTGCCTTGACCAGGCAAGCCCTGGGTTTCGAACCGGCGACCTCAGCATTTCCAGGTCGACGCTTTATCCACTGCGCCACCACAGATCAGGCTCCTCCCCTCTTCTTTCTCCCTTCTCTCTGTCTCTATCTCTCTCCTCTCTAAAATGAATAATAATAAAAAAGAAATTAAATCTACACATAGGAAACAATTCTTTTGTTTTTGGTTGGTATAAAGCCAGTATACAAGGCCAGGGCCACCGTCACAGCCGCCTGGCCCATGCAGGTTCGCACTGGATTCGGACAGTCGGTAAAGAAACAATGGAGCCAAAAACTAGTGGGCCATCATCTTTAATCCTAGCTTGCACCCGGCAGGCAAGTAAAAACACACACGGGGCTCCAAAACCCACTTACATTCAGTGCTCACAAAGCTACTGACTTATCCGAGTTTCCTAGAATCAAAGGTTTCTAGCTCACCAGACTTATTCACCTCTGTTCCTCATCTCCTTCCTTCTCCCTGCACAAACTCTGCACAAACTGGCTTCTCACTCAACACTCCGTCATCTTGGCTGCTTCTTCTGGCCTCCTCCGCATGGCCTTTCTCTGCTCTCCTCTCTGCTCTCTCTTCTAATATTAATCTCAGGAACCAAGAGAGCAAGCTCCTGTTCTGTCCCCATTTTATAGTGTAGAAATCAAAACCTTTAATCCAATATGCAAAATAGGGAAGTCTCTAATATAAAGTCACTTATCTGAGGCATGATGGGATTGCACCACCCCACATCAAAAAGGGTGGGAAAGGCTTAGTCCTAAAACCAAGCCCCAGGCTACAAGGATCCTGCCTGCCCACAGCCCGCCCCCAACACACTTTAGTATCACCTGGGCGATGGCTTCCACATGGGCAGCGCCATCTTTAACAAAGTGAGCATAATATATTTTATCTGCCCAACAGTTGGGAATTTTAAAAAAAGAAAATTTGGCTTTAGGATTAGAATACAGAGGATTTTTGACTCAACAAACAGGCCTCCACCACTGTCTATACAGGCAAAAAGAGATATTAACACCCAGCCACTTGATCCTTAGTCTAGTCATATACACGGAAGTATACAAGTTTCATCTAGAATTTTCAGAAAGTGACCAAAGAGAGAGGTGCCTGTGTGGGACACCCTTTACCTGGACATTTGCAACTAGCTGAGCTGTGGTCTTCAAACTATGAATGTCCCCAAGGCAGGGACTGCCTTACTCATCCCTGAGTACTGAACAGTATAAATTAGTTTTAGGACTTTAGGTTCTGGAGTCAGATAATGGCAGATTCCAGTTCCTGCTTTACCTCTTGTATAATTTTAGGCAAGTTACTTAACTACTTTGTGTCTCAGTTTCCCAACCTGAAAAACAAGATTTATTAGTTTCCTACCATATATGGTGGTTGGAAGATTAAGATAAAGCATATAAAGTGCCTAACACATAGCACTTCTGGGGCAGCTGTGTCAGGCTTGCTCGCTGGTGTACCAGCTGCAAGCACTTTGCTTGATTTGTGTGTAAATGCCTGGCAGAGGCATGTGTGCATGGCCTATATAAGGTTATGGGTGCTTGGCTCCAGAGAGATGGGGGATTGTGGATGGCGGATTGTCTGCTCGCCACTGTGAGGGGCCATTCTTGCTGTTTGAGTGCCTGAGAAGTGGTTTTCCCCTGCCTGTGTGCTTATCCGCCATTGTGAGGTTCTATTAAACAAACAGCCTAAGCTTTTTGGCTCCGCAGTTTCTTTACCATCTGCCCGAATCCAATGTGAACCTGCCTGGTCTTGACCATGGGCAGTATAGCACTCAATCAATGTTAGTTTCCACTGTTAGCTGTGGGGCAGCTGTGTTAGGCTTGCTTGTGGGGTTACCAGCTGTAAGCACTCTGCCTGGTTGGTATGTGAGTGCATGGCTGCGCCATGTGTGCGTAGCCTATGTAAGGCTGTGGGTGCTTCCTCTGGGCGCGATTCTCCCAGATCGCTCTCCCTCCACCGTGAGGTGCGGTTTTCCTTGCTCTCTTGCCCTAACTGCAGGTAGCAGATTTTCCTTTATTAGCTTTTTCCTTTTTGTTATTTGCTTGCTGGTCTTTGTGAGCCTCCAATAAACGGGTATGGCCCGACACTTTCTGGCTCTGCAGTTTCTCTACTCTCTGCCCACATCCAGTGTGGACCTGCCTGGCCTCATCAGCATTACATTAGCCCATCATCTTAGGGAAAGAGGGGTTCAAAGCATCTGTCAAATTACCTGGCAGGATGCCACTATGAAGACCACGGTTTTATGCTCATATCTATTCTGAGCCTTCAGCAAGTTTCTGTTTTTCTCTCCTAGGAAAGAATTGAATAATGGTAGTTTCCTATGTAGCCACAACAGGAGGATAAATTCATTTGAAATGCACATATGAGAATAGAAACTGATGTACAGCCAGTACCAAAAAAGAGCAGATGTAATTCACAAAGAATAAGTAAAAAGTTTAGGACTATGCTTCATAGGGGAAAAAGTTGATAACTACTAAATTGAGCCCTTTCCCAGCTAGGGGGGCTTTGAAACAGAGTTTCTGGTCCAAGAATAACCCTCTGACCCAATATGAGGAATAACACAGAATGACTAATATTAAAAGACTGCATTCAGTCTCCTGAAAGCCATTTAGAATTGGAAAGCACTACATAGAAATGTTTATTATTGGCTGCAAGCCCTTTGCCTGATTAGTGTGTGAGTGCATGGCAGCTCTACCTGTGTACAGCCTGTAGAAGGCTGAGGGTGCTTGCGCTCAGGGGGACTGTGGATGGCAGATTGCCTGCCCGCCACTGTGAGGGGCCATTTTGCTGTTTGTCTGAGAGGCCGTTTCCCCTGCCTGTGTGCTTGTCCGTCACTGTAAGACTTCATTAAACAGAATGGCCCAATGCTTTTCTGGCTCTGCAGTTTCTCTACTGTCTGCCCGAATCCAATGTGGACCTGCCTGGCCTCAGCCCCCAGCATTACAGGGGTGAAATCAGAATCCTATAACTCAACACCTAACTAATTCTGTGTCTTCTCCCAGTCTGACTTCAAACTATTGCTAATTATTGGGTAGGAGGTTTGATCAGGTAAAAAGAAGCTATACTGAACTAAAGGCCCCAATGGTTCATTCTGTTTTCAGCAATAACTACAGAGTACTACATGGAAGTCTTTGTAGAAAATGCAGACCCACCCTGTGGGGAAAACAGCTGTGTTAGGCTAGCTTGTTGGTTTACTGGGTGCAAGCACTTTGGCTGATTGGTGCATGAGCAGGAGGCAGCACCACGTGTGTGGTCTATGTAAGGCTGTGGTGCTAACCCTCCATAGCGATTCTCCTAGATCACTTTCTTGCCAACCATCAGGTGCAGATTTCCTGCTCCCTTGCCTTCACTGTGAAAAGCAGGCTTTCCTTTGTCTATTAGCTCTTTCCCTTTTTCGTTTATTCTCTCACATAAAGTAGCGAGCCTCCAATAAACCGGTATGGCCTGGCGCTTTCTGCCTCCGCAGTTCCTCTACTGCAGTGGTCCCCAAACCCCAGGCCATGGATTGGTACCTCAGAGAAAGAATAACTTACATTTTTTCATTTTATTTATATTTAAGTCTGAACGATATATATATATATATATATATTTTGTTTTTCCAAAGCCAGAAACGGGGAGGCAGTCAGACACACTCCCGCATGCGCCCGACCTGGATCCACCCGGCACGCCCACCAGGGGGTGATGCTCTGCCCATCCGGGGCATCACTCTGTTGCGACCAGAGCCACTCTAACACCTGAGGCAGAGGCCAGAGAGCCATCCTCAATGCCCGGGCCAACTTTGCTCCAATGGAGCCTCGGCTGCGGGAGGGGAAGAGAGAGACAGAGAGGAAGGAGAGGGGGAGGATAGGAGAAGCAGATGGGCGCTCTTCCTGTGTGCCCTGGCCAGGAATCAAACCCGGGACTCCTGCACGCCAGGCCGACCCTCTACCACTGAGCCAACCATCCAGGGCCTGATGTTTTATTTTTTAAAAATGACCAAATTCCCTCTGTTACATCCGTCTAAGACTCACTCTTGACACTTGTCTCAGTCACATGATACATTTATCTGTCCCACCCTAAAGGCCGGTCCGTGAAAATATTTTCTGACATTAAACCGGTCCGTGGCCCAAAAAAGGTTGGGGACCACTGCTCTACTGTGTGCCTGAATTCCGTGAAAACCTGCCTGACCTCAACCACCAGCAGTACACACCCTCAGGGCTCTGACCTATACAACATTCTTCCAGTGACCTGAACAAGGACATATATAATGCAAATACCATGGGCCAGTGGACATCTTTGTGAAATTCTGGTGGAAGGCCCAGTATGTAACCTACTTTGTTAAAACTTTTATAATCAAGATAAAGACTTTAAATCAGTGGCACCTAAGAAGCATGTTAAGTGAATAAACTAGGTGTTCCCTTCATACTTAATTTCAAGGCTGCTGTATAAATTTTCCTACTGAGGAGTTCTCCATTGGAGTTTCCCTCCTTCCTTCTTTTTCGCACTTCCTCCTTTCCACAAATGCAGTTGACCTTTGAACAGTGAGGATTCAGGGGTACTGATCTCAGGCACATAACGACAGTTGGCCCTCCTGCATACATGGATTCCCAACTGAGGGACTGACCCTTGAACAACACAAATTAGAAATGTGTGAGTCAATTGAAAAAGTCGAGATGATGTCAGAGTAATGGCGGGGTAGGAAGCGATACCGATAAATCTCCCCCAAAACTCAACAAGATCTTCAACCAGAAACAGAAAGACCTATACTTGGAGCCTCCAGATGCTTCGCAATACACCCGAAGGTATGGTCGAGTGAAAAATTGGCTAAATATATAACCAAACCCCGAAGGAAATAGGGAGTAAGAAATGCTCTGCCTTCCTCACTAACCTAAACAGGGCGGCTTTCTCTGGTAACTGTGAATATAGAAACTGAGGCGGGCAAAGGGGGTGAATAGATCCAGGCCACGGCACAAACGGCCGAACCAGGCTGTGGCATGGAGATCCAAGCCGAGGAAAAACTGATCCTGTGGCAACCTGGGCAATACAAGCTAACACTTGCGCCAAACCCAGACAAAGAAAGACAAGCGGGGCAGCCATTTTACCTGATCTCCTGGTCGGCACGCGCAGTTAGTGGGCGAGAGATTTCTTCCTAAGCCCCAGGAGTAGGTGCCCGTGTTACCCCACAGAGAGGCAGTCAGAGGCCTTTCTGTGGGCCGAAAGCAGAATCTCTGGACAGCCCCAGCGCCCTGGGAAAGCCTCGCATGGGAGGGAGCGAGAACTAATTCCAATGGTGGAAATTTTCCGTGCTGGTGGGGGTTTCACTCAGAGGGAAACGCGGCCGGCCTCATATCCTGGTCTGCGTGCACAGATAGTGAGCGAGAGATTCCTCCGAGTGCCTCGGCAGTGCGCGCCCATGTTATCGCACAGAGGGGCAGAGTCAGGGGCCTTTGTGTGGGCCAAAGCGGAATCTTGGGCCGCCCCAGCGCTTTGCAAAAGCCGCGCACGGGGACGGAGCGAGAGCCAATTCCAACGCTGCAACTTTTCCATGCGGTTGGGGGTTTCACTCAGAGCGTGAGACTGCTGGCCGGATATCCTGGTCTGCGTGCGCAGATAGTGAGCCAGAGTTTCCTCCAAGCGCCCCGGAAGTGGGTGCCTGCCTGTGTTACCGGACAGAGTGGCAGAGCCAGAGGTCTTTGAGTGGGCGGAAACCCCGCCTGATTATGCTAGCAGCTCTGACTGACTAAGCCTTACCCAGAGCCCTGTGCTGAGTGGAAATAGAGTGGGGAGTTGCCAGCTCTTTGAGCCTCTTACTATCCAGGCAGAGGCAGCAGCAACCCCATAGCTGAATTATCAGGCTACTAATTGAGGAAGGAAAGACTAGGAGAAAGGCTCCAGGAACACGGACTCTCTCACTGTCGGAGCCTATAAATGCTAATGAGCCTCGACTGCCAACAAGACTAAAGCACAATACATGACATTGCCATAGAGACTTATCAACGGCAAACCTCTACTTGAGCGTGCCAAAGGGGCAGAACCCGGGGTACAGAGTCACCGACCAGGAAGAGGGAGAGAAAAGAAAAAGCAAGAAGATAACCTCTCAAAATCAAGAATAATCTGCAGACTTTATAACCTATCACATTTTATTATATTTGTTCGTTTGTTTCTCTTATCTTCATTCTTGATATTTTTTTTCCTCCTCCAATTTGGTCATTTAACTCCCTACCGGTCTTACTCTCTCCTCTCCTTGAACTACACTACCCATAAGTGCTACATCTCCCATTATCTTTTCTCTCCTCTTCCTTTCTCTCTATGAGGGTTGCACTCCAAAACCCTTAACTCTCTCTCTCTCTCTCTCTCCTCTTTTTTCTTTTATCTTCTTTTAGTGGTTCCCTCTTTTTTTCTCTCTCTCTTTCTTTTCTCCCTCTATATTAGTTTCTTCCTTTCTCCTTTACATCTCCTCTCATTCAAACCTCAATAACAAACAAATTATCTTATCTAGGACTCAAACTTATGTTTGTGGAATTTTGGGGTTTTTTTACTTCACCTTTTTAACTCACTAGCAGTGCTCCCATCCCTGGCTCTCCATTTTATCTAGTTCTTGTTCCACTAAATACAATAGTAATTTTTTAATTTGTCCCCCCATTTTTCTATTATCCTCTTATTCCTCTCATCATAACTCTTAGACAACCAACACCTAAAAGCAAATCATTTTATTCTTGACCCAAATTTTTTTCTTATTTGCTTTTTGTGGGTCCATACCCCCTTCTTTTTTCTTTCTTTTTTTATTGCCCCTTTATTACTTTTCCCCAATTCAGGCCCTCCATTACAAGCATTGTTTGTTATAATTCACAGTTCACCACAAGATTTTCTCAAGAAAGAGGGGAGAGGAGAGGAGAGGAAAAAAGGAGAGGGGGAATAATTTCATTTTTTTAAAATTTTTATTTTATTTTATTTTTCTTTATTTCATTATTATTATTTTTTTAAAAACAACTCTTCGATTTTTTATTTTTTTAACTTTTTATTCTTTATTAAATCTCGTTAATACTATCAACAAAACCACCCTCAGGTGCCATGAAGGAAGAGAAAATCGAATATCATGGATACAAAAGAAAGAGAGGTAACACAGCTAGATGAGGAAAAATCTATGGAGAAAAAATTTAATATATTGGAAACCTTGGAGCTAAATGACAGAGAATTCAAGATAGAAATCCTAAAAATCCTCCGAGATATACAAGAAAACACAGAAAGGCAATATAGGGAGATCAGAAAACAACTCAATGAACACAAAGAATATATTACCAAGGAAACTGAAACTATAAAAACAAATCAAACAGAAATGAAAAACTCAATTCACGAGCTGAAAAACAAGGTAACAAGCTTAGCTAACAGAAAAGCCCAGATTGAAGATAGGATTAGTGAAATAGAAGACAAACAACTTGAGGAACAACAGAGAGAAGAAGAAAGAGACTCAAAAATTTAAAAAAATGAGATAGCCCTCCAAGAATTATCTGACTCCCTCAAAAAGAATAACATAAGAATAATAGGTATATCAGAGGGAGAAGAGAGAGAAAATGGAATGGAGAACATACTCAAGCAAATAATAGATGAGAACTTCCCAAGCCTGTGGAAAGAACTAAAGCCTCAAGTTCAAGAAGCAAACAGAACTCCGAGTTTTCTTAACCCCAACAAACCTACTCCAAGGCTTATCATAATGAAATTGACACAAACCAACAGCAAAGAAAAAATTCTCAAGGCAGCCAGGGAAAAGAAGAATACAACATATAAAGGAAGGCCCATTAGATTTTCTATCATTTGTTTTTGTTTGTTTGTGTTCCATACTTCTTTCCTCTGTTGCTACCTTTTTTAAGTCAAGTGTTTTTGTGGTGGTTTTTTTAAGGGTGGTTACCATTAAGTAATGAAAAGGGTACCTACCATATTCATTGTAGTACCCTATCTTATAAGTATTTCTGCACTTCATCATCCTTTGCTACTGTTAATCTCCATCCTCTCCCCCCTTTTTTTCCTTTGTTGTCACAGTTTAAGTTTGGTTTTATTGTGTTCTTGGTGGAGCTGTTACTTGTGGTGTTGTTTTCTTTTGTTCTTTGAATCTGGTTGGAAAACCCCCTTTAGTATTTCTGGGAGTGGGGGCTTTCTGTTGATAAATTCTCTCATCTTTTCTGTATTTGTGAATGTTTTTATATCTCCTTCATACTTGAAGGATAGCTTTGATGGGTATAGTATTCTTGGCTGAAAGTTCCTCTCTTTCAGGGCTTTAAATATTGGGGTCCACTCTCTTCTAGCTTGTAGAGTTTCTGCTGAGAAATCTGATGATAATCTAATAGGCCTTCCTTTATATGTTGTACTCTTCTTTTCCCTGGCTGCCTTGAGAATTTTTTCTTTGTCATTGGTTTGTGTCATCTTTATTATGATGTGCCTTGGAGTGGGTTTGTTGGGGTTAAGAAAACTTGGTGTTCTGTTTGCTTCTTGAATTTGAGGCTTTAGTTCCTTCCACAGGCTTGGGAAGTTCTCGTCTATTATTTGTTTGAGTATATTCTCCATTCCATTTTCTTTCTCTTCTCCCTCTGATATACCTATTATTCTTATGTTATTCTTTCTGATGGAGTCAGACAATTCCTGTAGGGCTTTCTTGTTTTTTATTATTTTTGAGTCTCTTTCTTCTTCTCTCTGTTGTTCCTCAAGTTGTTTGTCTTCTATTTCACTAATCCTATCTTCAATCTGGGCTTTTCTGTTAGCTAAGCTTGTTACCTCGTTTTTCAGCTCGTGAATTGAGTTTTTCATTTCTGTTTGATTTGTTTTTATAGTTTCAATTTCCTTGGTAATATATTCTTTGTGTTCATTGAGTTGTTTTCTGATCTCCCTATATTGCCTTTCTGTGTTTTCTTGTATATCTCTGAGTATTTTTAAGATTTCTATTTTAAATTCTCTGTCATTTAGCTCCAAGGCTTCCAATATGTTAAGTCTTTTCTCCATAGATTTTTCCACATCTATTTGTGTTACCTCTCTTTCTTTTGTATCCATAATATTCGATTTCCTCTTTCTTATCGGCATCTGAGGGTGGTCTTATTGATAGCACTAATTAGAATTAATAAAGAGTAAAAAGAAAAAAAAAAAAAGGTAAACACCCTACAAAAAAAAAAAACAGTAATAATTTATTATTTCCCCCTTTTTTTTTCTCTTCTCTTTCCCTCCTCTCCCCTCCTCAGGGAAATATCGTGCCTATAATGGAGGGCCTGATTTGTGGTGAAGAGTTCAAGGGGCAAAAAAAAAGGGAGTAGGGACCTACTAAATGCAAAAAAAAAAAAAAAAAAAGGAAGAAAATCTTAGACAAGCATAAGATGATTTGCTTATAAGTGATGGTCAACTAAGAGATATAATGAGAGGGATAAGAGGGAACCAGAAAAAAGGACCAAAAAAGAATAATAAAGAAGAAAAAATAAAAATAATAAGTAAAAATCTGTTGTATTAAGTGGAGCGAAGACTAAATACAATGGAGACCTTGGGTTGGGAGGACCCAAAATGCCACAAAAATAAACAAACAAGAAAAAAAAAAAAAAACAAAAGCAAAAAAGAGAAATAAAGCCAAAAAAAAGCCTTGAGTCCCAAATTAACTAATTTGTTCGTGATTGAGGATTATATGGGAGGAAAGTAAAATGAGACAAGAAAAAATGAATAGAAAGGAAAAAATAAGAAAAAGAGAAAAACGAAGGAAGAAATAAAATAGGAAGAGAAAAAAACAAAATAAAGCAAGACAAAAAAAAAAAAAACAAAAGAGGAGAGAGTGAGAGTTAAGTGTTTTGGAGTATAACCTTAAAGGAGGGTGAGGATGAAGAAGAAAAATAAAATGCAACACTCATGGGTAGTGTAGTTCAAGAAAGGGGAAGCATAAGATGGGCAGAGAATAGAAGGACCAAGGTGGAGGAAATAAAGGCAAAAAGATAGAAGAAACAAACAACAACAACAACAAAAAAAAAATTAGTGGATCAAGTTGTAAAGTCTGTGGGTTTTTCTTGATTTTGAGAGGTTAACTTCTTCCTTTTTCTTTTCTCTCCCTCTTCCTGGTCGGTGACTCTGTACCCCAGGCTCTGCCCCTGTGTCACTCTTAGGTAGGGATTTGCAGTTGATGGGATTCTATGGCAATGTCATATAATTGGCTTTAGTCTTGCTGGAAGTAAAGGCTTGTTGGTGTTTGCAGGGTCCAACGATGAGAGAGTTTGCTTTCCTGGATTCTCTCTCCTAGTCCCCCCTTTCTGAATTAGCAGCCTGGTGATCCAGCTATAAGGCTGCAACTGCTTCTGCCTGGGGAGTAAGAGGCTCAAAGAGCTGGGAAATCCCCACTCTATCCCCACTCAGTGCAAGGCTTTGGGAAAGGCTCTGAGAGTCAGGGCCTCCAGTGTAATCAGGCGGGGGTGGGAGTCAATTGTTGTCAAGGTGACTGTTCAGCGCCTATTATTTAGTTGGACCTCTCAACCCAGGCTTTCCACACTTTGTAGCCTGTTTTTGCAGGGAAGAAGAGGCACTAGTCTCTGCTTACGACTAGTGTAGTATAGACCTTATTATCTGCCAAGTCCTTCTTGTTAGCGTTTATCCCTGAATATGGAGGCTCTATCAATCAGAAGTTGCCCCCGCCCCTTTAGCGAGAGGCACTAGAAAATATCACGCCTCTTGTCTTGGATCGCTGAACTGAGAGAGATCTTATCAATTAGAACCGAGGGTGCGCAGATTTCATGGGTTAAGCTAATTTCAGTGATCGGGTCGCAGCTGTGCTTCCGAAGGTATTTTAGGCTGCCTGCGCGCGCCCCTCCCCCAACGCTTGATTGTTAGCTTGAATGGCTGGGTGAGGTGCCCCGCCCACGGAGAGAATCTCCCAAGCCTCTCCCGCTCGCCCCGCCGCTGGCGGCTGCAGGCACAGGATAATGGAGCCCCCTGGGTGTGCGGGCCAGCAGGGCGCCCTGGGCGCGTGGAATGTCCAAGGCACGCGCGCGAATGGGGCGCTCTGGGCACCGGTGGCCGGGGACCCCCACTCGCAGTGTGCGGGCCGCTGGGAACGTCAGCGGTGCTCAACCGGACGGGTCGCGTGCGCGGCTGCTCGCGGCAGCGGCTCGCGGGGGCTCACGGTTCCCAAGTATATGGGCTGACTCACCACAGGCGCACTTCCTTGCGGTTTGAAAGAACGTCCCTGTGGTAGATTCCTCCACACCCTCGTCTCTCAGATTCAAGTGATAACAGTCCTTTCGCTATCAGTTTGTGTGGAACTCCGGAATGCTCCGAGGATAAATTTTTCTGTTTCTAGTTGATAAATTTGTTGTGATTTAGGGGAGAGCTGTCAGACGCGCTGCTCACGGCGCCATTTCCGTGACGTCACCAAGGCCCATTAGATTATCATCAGATTTCTCAGCAGAAACTCTACAAACTAGAAGAGAGTGGACCCCAATATTTAAAGTCCTGAAAGAGAGGAACTTTCAGCCACGAATACTATACCCATCAAAGCTATCCTTCAAATATGAAGGAGAAATAAAAACATTCACAGATACAGAAAAGATGAGGGAATTTATCATCAGAAAACCCCCACTCCAGGAATTCCTAAAGGGGGTTCTCCAATCAGATACAAAGAACAAAAAAAAAAACAGAGCCACAAGTAAAAGCTCCAAGAAGAACACAATAAAACCAAATTTAAACTGTGACAACAACAGAAAGAAAGAGGGGGAGAAGATGGAGATTAACAGTAGCAAAGGACGATGGAGTGCAAAAGTACTCACAAAATAGTTCGCTACAATGAACAGGGTAGGGACCCTTTTCATTACTCAAAGGTAACCACCATTGAAAAAACCACCACAGAAGCTCATGAGATAAAAAAGATAGCAACAGAGGAAAGATGTATGGAATACAACCAAATAAAAACAAAAGATAAAAAAACGAAAGAGAAGGATCAAACAAGACACAAAACTAACAGAAAGCAAGATATAAAATGGCAATAGGGAACTCACAAGTGTCAATAATTACACTAAATGTAAACGGATTAAACTCACCAATAAAAAGGCACAGAGTAGCAGAATGTATTAAAAAAGAAAATCCAACTGTTTGCTGCCTACAGGAAATTCATCTAAGTAACAAGGATAAAAACAAATTCAAAGTGAAAGGCTGGAAAACAATACTCCAAGCAAATAACATCCAAAAAAAAGCAGGTGTAGCAATACTCATATAGGATAATGCTGACTACAAGACAGGAAAAGTACTCAGAGACAAAAATGGTCATTTCATAATGGCTAAGGGGACACTGAATCAAGAAGACATAACAATTATTAATATATATGCACCAAACCAAGGAGCACCAAAATATATAAGACAGCTACTTATTGATCTTAAAACAAAAACTGACAAAAATACAATCATACTTGGAGACCTCAATACACCGCTGACGGCTCTAGATCGGTCATCCAAACAGAGAATCAACAAAGACATAGTGGCCTTAAACAAAACACTAGAGCACCTGGATATGATAGACATCTACAGGACATTTCATCCCAAAGTGACAGAGTATACATTTTTCTTCAGTGTACATGGATCATTCTCAAGAATTGACCATATGTTGGGCCACAAAAACAACATCAGCAAGTTCAAAAAAATTGAAGTTGTACCAAGCATATTTTCTGATCATAAAGCCTTGAAACTAGAATTCAACTGCAAAAAAGAGGAAAAAAATCCCACAAAAAAGTGGAAACTAAACAACATACTTTTAAAAAATGAATGGGTCAAAGAAGAAATAAGTGCAGAGATCAAAAGATATATACAGACTAATGAAAATGACAATACGACATATCAGAATCTATGGGATGCAGCAAAAGCAGTGATAAGAGGGAAGTTCATATCACTTCAGGCATATATGAACAAACAAGAGAGAGCCCAAGTGAACCACTTAACTTTACACCTTAAGGAACTAGAAAAAGAAGAACAAAGAAAACCCAAAACCAGCCGAAGAAAGGAGATAATAAAAATCAGAGCAGAAATAAATGAAATAGAGAACAGAAAAACTATAGAAAAAATTAATAGAACAAGGAGCTGGTTCTTTGAAAAGATCAACAAAATTGACAAACCCTTGGCAAGACTTACCAAGGAAAAAAGAGAAAGAACTCATATAAACAAAATCCAAAATGAAAGAGGAGAAATCTCCACGGACACCGTAGATATACAAAGAATTATTGTAGAATACTATGAAAAACTTTATGCCACTAAATTCAACAACCAAGAAGAAATGGATAAATTCCTAGAAAAATACAACCTTCCTAGACTGAGTCAAGAAGAAGCAGAAAGCCTAAACAGACCTATTAGTAGAGAAGAAATAGAAAAAACCATTAAAAACCTCCCCAAAAATAAAAGTCCAGACCCTGACGGCTATACCAGCGAATTTTCTCAAACATTCAAAGAAGACTTGGTTCCTATTCTACTCAAAGTCTTCCAAAAAATTGAAGAAGAAGCAATACTTCCAAACACATTTTATGAGGTCAACATAACCCTCATACCAAAACCAGGCAAGGATGGCACAAAAAAAGAAAACTACAGACCAATATCTCTAATGAATACAGATGCTAAAATACTAAACAAAATACTAGCAAATCGAATACAACAACATATTAAAAAGATAATACATCATGATCAAGTGGGATTCATCCCAGAATCTCAAGGATGGTTCAACATACGTAAAACGGTTAACGTAATACACCATATCAACAAAACAAAGAACAACAACCACATGATCTTATCAATAGACGCAGAAAAGGCTTTCGATAAAATACAACACAATTTTATGTTTAAGACTCTCAACAAAATGGGTATAGAAGGAAAATATCTCAACATGATAAAGGTCATATATAATAAACCATCAACTAACATCATATTAAATGGCACTAAACTGAAGGCTTTCCCCCTTAAATCAGGAACAAGACAGGGTTGTCCACTCTCTCCACTCTTATTTAATGTGGTACTAGAGGCTCTAGCCAGAGCAATCAGACAAGACAAAGAAATAAAAGGCATCCATATTGGAAAAGAAGAAGTAAAGGTATCACTTTTTGCAGATGATATGATCCTATACATCGAAAACCCCAAAGAATCCACAAAAAGACTACTAGAAACAATAAGCCAATACAGTAAGGTCGCAGGATTCAAAATTAACATACAAAAGTCAATAGCCTTTCTATATGCCAACAATGAAACAATTCAGAACGAACTCAAAAGAATAATCCCCTTCACGATTGCAACAAAAAAAATAAAATACTTAGGAATAAACATAACAAAGAATGTAAAGGACTTATATAATGAAAACTATAAACCCTTGTTAAGGGAAATCGAAAAAGATATAATGAGATGGAAGAATATACCTTGTTCTTGGCTAGGAAGAATAAATATAATCAAGATGGCTATATTACCCAAAGCAATATACAAATTTAATGCAATTCCCATCAAACTTCCAAATACGTTTTTTAAAGAAATAGAGCAAAAAATCATCAGATTTATATGGAACTATAAAAAACCCCGAATAGCCAAAGCAATCCTAAAGAAAAAGAATGAAGCTGGGGGCATTACAATACCTGACTTCAAACTCTATTATAGGGCCACGACAATCAAAACAGCATGGTATTGGCAGAAAAATAGACACTCAGACCAATGGAACAGAATAGAAAGTCCAGAAATAAAACCACATATATATTGTCAAATAATTTTTGATAAAGGGGCCAACAACACACAATGGAGAAAAGAAAGCCTCTTCAATAAATGGTGCTGGGAAAACTGGAAAGCCACATGCAAAAGAATGAAACTGGACTACAGTCTCTCCCCCTATACAAAAATTAACTCAAAATGGATCAAAGATCTAAACATAAGACCTGAAACAATAAAGTACATAGAAGAAGACATAGGTACTCAACTCATGGACCTGGGTTTTAAAGAGCATTTTATGAATTTGACTCCACAGGCAAGAGAAGTGAAGGCAAAAATTAATGAATGGGACTACATCAGACTAAGAAGTTTTTGCTCAGCAAGAGAAACTGATAACAAAATAAACAGACAGCCAACTAAATGGGAAATTATATTTTCAAACAACAGCTCAGATAAGGGCCTAATATCCAAAATATACAAAGAACTCATAAAACTCAACAACAAACAAACAAACAATCCAATAAAAAAATGGGAAGAGGATATGAACAGACACTTCTCCTAGGAAGAAATACAAATGGCCAACAGATATATGAAAAAGTGCTCATCTTCTTTAGCTATTAGAGAAATGCAAATCAAAACTGCAATGAGATACCACCTCATACCTGTTCGATTAGCTATTATTAGCAAGACAGGTAATAGCAAATGTTGGAGAGGCTGTGGAGGAAAAGGAACCCTCATACACTGTTGGTGAGAATGTAAAGTAGTACAACCATTATGGAAGAAAGTATGGTGGTTCCTCAAAAAACTGAAAATAGAACTACCTTATGACCCAGCAATCCCTCTACTGGATATATACCCCCAAAACTCAGAAACATTGATACGTAAAGACACATGCAGCCCCATGTTTATTGCAGCATTGTTCACAGTGGCCAGGACATGGAAACAACCAAAAAGCCCATCAATAGATGACTGGATAAAGAAGATGTGGCACATATACACTATGGAATACTACTCAGCCATAAGAAATGATGACATCGGAACATTTACAGCAAAATGGTGGGATCTTGATAACATGATATGAAGCTAAATAAGTAAATCAGAAAAAACCAAGAACTGCATTATTCCATACGTAGGTGGGACATAAAAGTGAAACTAAGAGACATTGATAAGAGTGTGGTGGATATGGGGGGGAGGGCGGAATGGGAGAGGGAAAGGGGGAGGGGGAGGGGCACAGGGAGGACAAGATAGAAGGTGACAGAGGACAATCTGACTTTCGGTGATGGGTATGCAACATAGTTGAACGACAAGATAACCTGGACTTGTTATCTTTGAATATATGTATCCTGATTTATTGATGTCACCTCATTAAAAAAATAAAATTATTAAAAAAAAAAGAAAAAGAAAAAGTCTTGTATTAAGTAGATTCATGCAACACAAATCTGTGTTGTTCAAGGGTGAACTATACATATAAGACATGTCTAATATCCTAGAAGGGCTCACAATCTAATGAATGAAAGGAGATACTTATTCCTTCATGGAGATTTAAAATACTGTAGCATTTCCAGAAGCACAAATACTTTAGGAGACTGGAAGTCCAGAGGGACCAGCCACATTGTACCCAAGTCACCGTAAAATAAAACAGAAAGCTCAATGCCATGAGAGTGGTATGAACAATTAGGACAAGGATCCTTGAAGGGGAAGAAACTTCTTCTGATAGAGGTGACAAGGAAAATGCAGAGGGTGGATTTTCCTGGGTTTAGGGAAGCAGAGGATTTTGGTAGATAAAGATGGCATGAATTAATGATCTATTCTAGATTAGAGGCTTTCAATGAGTAGATCCTGGGCCTGCAACACTGGTAACACCTAGAAACTTGTTAGAAATGCAAATTCCAGGGTCTGCCCTTGGACCTGCTGAACCAGAAATGAGTCTTAACCGCCTGTGTTTAGCATCCATGTGATTCTGACACATACTCTGGTTTAAGAATCAGTGATCTAGATTTAAGCCTCTCAACATGGGGTCAAAAATTGGGATTAAAAAAATACATCTTTATTTTTACTAACCTATAACTAAAATTCAGCATTTTCTTCCATTGCAGATGTAGGCAATAAACTACTATGATAATATAAGGATCGATGCTAGATCTTGCTATTTATAAATGCATTAAAGAGCACATATAATATCACAGATTTTTATAACAGTATTTCAGTATAATTGATTTCCTTGGTAATTCTGTATATATAATTGTACGCATTAGTAAACATTCTGAGAAAATGTCCATCAACTTCACAGGTTGCCAAAGAGATCCCTTTGTCAGAAGCTGTTAAAAACCCCTAAACTAGAAGGATTCTAGACAACGAAAATTGAGCAAAGGCTAAGAGGTGAGAAAATACAGGGAAGGGCAAGCATTCCATTTTGACTGATGTGAGGAAACAATAGAAGAGAAAAAAGAACAAAAGTCTGAATTTGATTATCAGAACTACACTTTTCTCAGCAGATTCTGGGGAGCTACTTAATCGGGATTTTTTAATAGGTGGCAAAGGGTCAGAGCAGGAGAAACCTAACCAAATCAGGACTTATATAAAAGTATAAAGGATGGACTGGAATACAAACAAACAGAAGGAGAGACTAAATTTCTAACCCAGGCTTGACTAATAAACAAAGGGACAATGACAACAAAAGGAAGAATTGAAAAAGAGAGTGTTCCAAGGATTGAACCCTGAGTATGACAGAGGGGAATCAAAGATGACTGCAACATTTTAAGTCAGGGTCTCTGGAACAGGAGTTACACCAAGAAAACATCAGGGCAGACAAGCAGGGCGAGGAAAGTGCTAAGCTGCCTATGGGACATCCATGTGAGAACACTCAGTACTTATTTATGGCATTGTACTAACCGTCAGGAATTAGTGACTCTCAGTTACTCCAAACAAAGTAAGCCCTCTTTGATAATTTTGAAAGGGGACATGAGTCTCAGAACAAACCAAAAAATTCTCAGTAAAGAAGCAGCAGTGAGATTCCAGTCATTTGTGAATGGTTCTGAGTCAGTAGAAGCTCACCATATACTCACCAGATGAGGAAAGAGTTTGGAATTTCTTGGTCAAAATTCAATGCAGATGACAGTAGTTTCTGACTCATCTCCTGAACCAAATCTTGCCCAAATACCTGTCTCTACAAGAGCGGTCATTAAAGCCCCAAATTTTAACACTAAAAATGGTCAGTTTTAGAACGCCAGCACCGCTCAGCTTTCCTCTGCATAAGTCATCTAGGACAGAAAGGAAGCCACAGCTCAGGAGCTGTTTTAGTGCTGCCCTCTACCGGCCACTTCCAATTTACTCTCATTCCCCATCTTTTTACTGCCACATGGAAGATTTTGTGATTGTGCTGCTTTTGATAAAGCCCCTCTAGAAAGTTCAGACCCCAAGAAGGTCCAAAAAACTTTATCAGAAATCGACCAACTCCAAAAACAAAATAAAACAATACCAAAATGGTAACAATGTCAGTAGGAAACTACAGCATTGTCTAACATAGTGAATTTTTGACACTCCTTAAATATTTAACTATAGATAATTAAGACAAAGGATTCTTTCTTTCAATGTGATGTATATGAAGTGATAACAAATAAACAGAATAGGCAAAGATATTAGGAAAATCAAAAATTGTGCCCATAGAATGGAATAAAGAAATAAAAGCCTTGAAAATATGTATATTTAAATTTTAAGGCCTGACCTGTGGTGGCACAGTGGATAAAGCGCCGACCTGGAAATGCTGAGGTCGCCGGTTCGAAACCCTGGGCTTGCCTGGTCAAGGCACATATGGGAGTTGATGCTTCCAGCTCCTCCCCCCCCCCTTCTCTCTCTCTGTCTCTCCCTCTCCTCTCTAAAATGAATAAAAATAAATAAATTTTAAACTGATTACCTTTATTAGGTAGCATACAGAAAGTGATTTTCATAGTAAGCTAATAAACACTTATTTTTCAAATACATCTCAAAACTAGAAAATAGAAGACTGGTTACATTTTGCCGTTCTTTCCATTATTGCCTTCCTATGTAATCAATGTATATGGATGATAAATATAAGTCACCATCACCATCTGATCAGATATACAATTAAAGAGGTCTTTGTAGATAATGAAAGGACATAGTTATGTTCCTTTATTATTTTTTTAATTCAGTGAGAGAAGGGGAGGCAGAGACAGACTTCCATATGCATCCAAACCAGGATCCACCTGGCAAGCCCTCTTGGGGATGATGCTCTGCCCATCTGGGGTGTTGCCATTGCTCAGTAACTGGGCTCATCTTAGTGCCTGAGGCAGAGGCCATGGAGCCATCCTCAGCACCCAGGGCCAACTCGCTCCAATTGAGCCTTGGCTGCGGGAGAAGAGAAGAGAGAGAGAAAGAGAGAAGTGATGGGGGGAGGGGTAGAGAAGCAGATGGGTGCTTCTCCTGTGTGCCCTGACCAGGAATTGAACCCAGGACATCCACATGCCGGGCTGATGCTCTACCACTGAGCCAACCGGCCAGGCTCACTTCTTTTTTCCTATCACATAAGGAACAGAAAAAAGAAGAAAATATAACTTTATACTGACCTGTAACTGAGATGTCAGTTGTCCTTCTCCCCTCTGGTGAAGTCCTTTGCCTTCCTAACACCTCAAAAAAAATCTAATCAAGAAAGGTTTACATTGCAACCTCTCAACTAATATCCTGAAAGATCTCCCCTTGGGCATTTTTCTCCTGCTTGAGCACTAAGGGTCTATTCTATCAGGCAGTGTACAGTGGCTCCTCTCTCTCTATTACATCCAGTAAATCCTTTCTCTCCCCTCCCCTCTCTACCACAGTTCTTCCTCCAGGGCAGCAAAAGAAAAACCCTGCAGATTACCACACCAACTCTACTCTCAGTATCTTCTCCAAGTATTTCTCCCAAATATTTAATACTTTCCCGAAGAAGAATTTTATTGGCAGCTTAGTAGTTGACAATTTTTCAATATTGTTATAATTCTCTCTCATAGGTAGTTGAAGTTTGACAATTCTATACAATTTTTTTTGGAGGCTAGGAACCTCTTTAGCTGCTGTAGGCCCTCCTTTGCTGGAAGTTACTTCCCTGAGCACAGACAGGAAGCTTCTCTTCCTTCTGAGTATCACCCACTCCTTTTAAAAACTAAGCAAGACTGTAGAGGATCAGCTTTGGAGGATCAGTTTTGGTTTTAAAGCTAAAATATTTAAAAAAATACATAAAGAGGCCCTGGCCAGTTGGCTCAGTGGTAGAGCATTGGCCTTGTGTGCAGGAGTCCCGGGTTCAATTCCCAGCCAGGGCACACAGGAGAAGCGCCTATCTGCTTCTCCACCCCTCCCGCTCTCCTTCCTCTCTGTCTCTCTCTTCCCCTCCCGCAGCCAAGGCTCCATTGGAGCAAAGATGGCCCAGGCACTGAGGATGGCTCTGTGGCCTCTGCCTCAGCTGCTAGAATGGCTCTGGTTGCAACAGAGCAACGCCCCAGATGGGCGGAGCATTGCCCCCTGGTGGGCATGCCGGTGGATCCCAGTCGGGCACATGCGGGAGTGTGTCTGACTGCCTCCCCGTTTCCAACTTCAGAAAAATACAAAAAATATATATATAAAGAACCACCTTCTCAAGCTTTCCAAGGACAACTGCACTTGCTAAGCCAGAAGGTTACAAATACATGTCTCATAAACTAACTGGCCTTGTTACTGAAAAGCACAGTTGAGAACGTTAAGCAAATAAGTCATTGTGTCTGCATTAATGATTTACTGTGGAACTGTATGACTCCAAATCAGGTTAGCCATAAACAATTTGGTCAAAAAGATGCCTAGCATGTCCAGACAATGTCAAAGGGAGTGTAAAATGAGATCACACGTGTTTATTAATATCCATTAAAAAAAAAACTTCAAGTCTCTCACCCTGCTTAACGCAGAATATCTAGAATCTTGACAATTCCTCTTCTCATTATTTCTGGCCATCAGGACATGAACCCAGTTGTGCTGCATCAGCCACAGGTCTGTCTCCTCACCAGTCCTTGCTCTCTACGCACAGGCTGCCCACCAGTCTGCTGCAAACCACCCCCTGGCATTCCAGGATTTCATCTCGCCCAGCTGCCACTGCCTACTCTGTTCTTCTTTTGCCCCAGCAACAGAGACACTTTTTAAAGTTATCTGGTGTCAGTGCTCAGCCTAACTGGGATCTTTGGCAGAGACTTCTCTTGAAAGAAGTTCAGGAAAATGGAAGAAGGCATTGCAACACCAAAAATACCTCCACGTTGTGAGGGATGCAGCTACTTGCAACCCAGATGCCCCTCCATGTCTCTCATAAGAAGTGACCCTCCAACTGCGCTTCTTGTGTTTGGAGTACAGGAGTATTTCCCAGAGGTACAAAAACAGAGACCATTTTAATGAAATCAATTTCAAATCCTCACCCTCCATGTGCATTGTTTCCCAAAATGAGTCTCTGTGAAGGTGACTTAAGAAAGTTAAGCTATTTCTTTCTATTTCCTCCTTTAATAACTGCCCTCTGCCACATAAAAACAATCTCACTTTTCACCCATAAGTTTACATGGTATATAAGGCAACAATTTGCATAAGTTTCTAGTGTTTCTGCAGGTCTTGAGAGGGAGGCACTAACTGCCTTTAATTCTAGACTGTCTTTCAAGGATGTTTATATCCTTGTAAACATGCTTGGAATACAGTGTCTCCCTCTATCTGGAGCAAAGAGCAGATATGTTTAGTTATGGGTTGACGTCCTAATTCCCAGTACCTCAGGATGTGACCTTATTTGGAAAGAGGGTTGTTGCAGTGGTCCTTAGTTAGTATGAGTTCATATTGGAGTAGAATGGGCCTGGTGTCTTTATAAGGAGACAGCCATGTGAAGACAGAGATACACAAGGAGAACACCATGTGATGGCAAAGGTAGAGGCTGGGGCTGTGCAACTGCGTGTCAAGGAACACCAAAAATTGCCAGCAAACCATCAGAAGCTAGGAAGGGAAGGAAAGATTCCCCTTCAGGTTTCGGAAACAAGATGGCCCTGCCAACATTTTGACTCATACTTCTAGCCTACCGAACCTTGAGAGACAATAAATTTCTGTTGTTTAAGCCACTCAATTTGTGATACTTTGTTATGGCAGCCCTAGGGAACTTAGGGTCCAGAATAATAATGACTCCCACAAACAAACGGAAGACATGCTTGCTCACCATTATAAAACATTTGGGTTTCCTGAGCTTTCCTGAAATGCAACCGATTGCATGAGCATGCATCCATCTGGGTCCATTCACACTGGAACGAATGTAAAAATAGTGATATTATGCTGTTCTTGCTGGAATTACTATCTTGTGTCCTCTGACTACATACATGAAACTGTGGCAGGCTAAGTTGTAAAATCTTAGACAGTTCACAGTTTTTAACATGAGGTATTACTACAGGATATAAAAATCTCTGCCCACCCGCCTGACCGGGCAGTGGTGCGAGTGGACAGAGTGTTGACCTGGGACACTGAGGACCCAGGTTCAAAACCCGAGGTTGCTAGTTTGAGTGTGGGCTCATCCAGCTTGAGCGCAGGGTTGCCAACTTGAGTGTGGGATCATAGACATGACCCCATGGTCGCTGGCTTGAGCCCAAAGGTCGCTAGCTTGAGCCCAATGTTGCTGGCTTGTGCCCCCGGTTAAGTCACATATGAGAAAGCAGTCAATGCACAATTAAAGTGCTACAACTACAAGTTGATGCTTCTCATCTCTCTCCCTTCCTGTCTCTGTCCCTGTTTGTCCCTCTCTCTCCCTCTCAATCTCTAAAAAAAAAATCTCTGCCCACCAAACAAACATTTAAACAATTTCTTTAGTCCAGTCACTATAAACACTGTACCTATTCATTTCATTGAAAGATATATTTCAAACAAAATTTCTAATATATGCCACTTGGTCATTAAACTCTTAGAGCTCCATGAAACAGAAAGAATATATAGTATATATAGTATAAACTTAATATTGTATATATTATATGTATATTATGTATATAATGCTGAGAAGTATTTAATAGGATGATCAATAAGACTTTTAAGCAAAAAATTCATATTACAATAAAATTCTATGGGAGAAGTAGAATATAATTCAAGGAACAAGAAGAGTGATAAAATTTTTCCAATTGTTACAAAGCTCAAGGTAATTTTAAATATGGAAAATGGTGGCTATCAAGTTTCTATTGTACCAATTTTTTTTGGATACATTGAAAAGAACAACTAATATTTAAATTTTACACGTCAATATAATATATGATAAGGTATATAAAACATATCTTCTGAAACTTTAAATATAATGATGATAATTTTAGATTTTTAAAAAGAAAGTCCACCCAAAATTGGTGGGGAGGTATGCAAGTAAAAGAAGTTTGAAGAATATTCATTGCCTTTCTACTTAAAGTTTTCTTAGCCTCTGGACTGCCCAGAGCTTACCTCACTACCAGGACCAACCAAGAAGGCCCCATATTTGTCTTGGTTGACTGTTGTAATACCACCCTTAGCATAAATTATGTTAAATCATTGTTAAATGGATGCTGAATACAAGAAAAAGTCGTTCATATACTCTATCTGCTTCTGCTTTGGGAACCTCTCTAACACTGGCCTACTCTGGGGTGACTGAGACTAAGATCAAAGAGTTGAAGGGTGCCCTGCACTGCCATATCTTGTGAGATGAAAAATAAATCTACACTTAATCCAGAAGTTTGATCAGCTAAGTCATTATACATCTCAGATCAAATGAGGCATCAGATTTTCAAATGTAACTGGCTCCTGGAATTTCTCTACAATTTTTAAGACCAACAAAAGCAGAATGCACCCCCTAGGGACAAAGTTAGTCAAAGTCCTGGTGAACATCTTTCTTTGCTAGATCAATATCAAGTGCCATCCTACATTTTCCTGCTATTGCCACTTCATGTCTAAGCAATTCTTGTTCAGAGGCACCTTGTTCAGAATGTTGCCTCTCATGACTCTCTCTGAGGTAAGCCGTCACTCAGAATCCTATCCCCAGGTTCTGACATTAGGTAGGGGACTACTGACATGGGAACCCATTTGCGTCTCTCCATTTTGTAGCATTGGTATTTTACACGTGGTTTTAAATTTGAAGTATCCCTGAAACAGACTTTATCAAAACCAGATAGAAAGAATACGCAAACAAGTCAAAATACGTGGATTAATGAAGACTTATGGATTTCCATGATATCTTTTTTGTTTGTTTGTTTTTTTGTTTTTTCTGAGAGAGAAACAGGAACATTGAGCTGCTCCTGTATGTGCCCTGACCAGGGAATTGAACTGGCAACCTTCACACTCCAGAACAACACTCCAACCGACCGAGCTATCCAGCCAGGGTGGATTTCCATGATATCAAGAGAAATCTCAAAAAGGCAGAAGTGCACATCAAGCCTAGTTTTTCTGATGTATTTCCTCTGGAGAAGCAGCTTAGAATTATTCAGGCAAAAGGCCATGAAATAATTGTATTGGTAACAGAAACCTGGTAGAAAAAGTAGAGGGAATTGTTAAACTCTACCTACAGGACTTTCTCAGAGAGTCACGAGGCATATTTTTTTCTTTCTCACTTACATGGGAACAAAATCTATTTTGTTAAACATTTACATAAAGGATAACAAAATCAGAAGTTAGTACATTGTTTTTTGTTTGTTTTAGGTGAGAGGAGGGGAGACAGGGAGGCAGACTCCTACATGTACCCTGACCAAGATCCACCCAGCAACCCCATTTAGGTCTGATGCTTGAGTACTGAGCTAATTTTAGTGCCTGATGCTGATGCACTCCAAGGGAGTCATCCTCAAGTGCCCAGGGCCACACTCAAACCAATCAAGCCACTTGCTATGGGAGGGGAAGAGAAAGAGAAGGGGAGAGGAAGGTGGGGAGAAGCAGATGGTTGCTTTTCCTGTGTGCCCAGAGCAGGAATCGAACCCAGGATGTTCATATGCCAGGCCAATGTTCTATCCACTAAGCCACTGGGCAGGGCAATGCATTGTTTTTATACAGATGAATTACCACAAATAGACTAAAAATGTTTTACTTAATATTAAAAATTGTAGTAAAAATATAATTGGAAAGATTTTAATTCTGAGTAACTTTTCTTGCCAAATAATAAACTAAACACATATTGGACTGTAATTGGCAAAATGTCTTGGGTGCTCCTGAAATAGATGAGTTTAATTGTGGTCACCCCATTAGTGACTGAACTTTCCTACTCTGTGTATTCCTCTGTTGCTTCCTGAAAAAGACTAACTAGTTGTAAAACCATCAAAATAAATACTTTCAGCCTGACCAGGTAGTGGCACAGTGAATAGAGAATCAGCCTAGGAAAACTGAGGACCCAGGTTCAAAACCCTGAAGTTGCTGACTTGAGCAAGGGCTCATCTGGCTTGACCATGGAATCATAGACATGATCCCAAGGTCGCTGGTTTGAGCAAGGGGTCACTGGCCCGGCTGGGGCCTCCCAGTCAAGGCACATATGAGAAAGCAATTAACCACCAAGGTGCTGCAAATGAAGATTTGATGCTTCTTATCTCTCTCCCTTCCTGTCTGTCCCTGTATGTCCTGGCTCTTTGGGGCATGGGAAAGAAATAATTAAAGTGAACTTGGTAAGGAAAATATTAGAAACTAAGGAAGAGAGGGAGGAAGCTGTGGGAAGAAAGGCATAAAGAAAAGAAAAAGTGGGGGGAAATAGTCAATAGTAAGTAAGAGCAGAGGTGGATTTAACAGTGGGTGCACCGGGCGCACACCCTGGGCCCCGACTTCTGAAGGGCCCTGCAAAACCCTAACTTTACACTTTTTTTTAATGACACCAAGTTTGGTTTCATATGTGCAATTTTAACATTAATAGTACATAATACTTTTTCTTTATTTAAAAATATGGGTAACATGTATTTTTATTTTCTCTTTTTTTAAAGGGGTCCAATATTTTCTTCTGTGCCTGGGGCCTCAATCGATCTTAATCTGCCTCTAAGAGAGAAGATTCATCATGAAGAATAAGGGAAGGTCATAATATTGATCTAAAAGTGTCTTGTGGCAAGGGGAAAAAATGGTGGCTTTATTAGGGCAAAATTTAAGAGGCAAAAATCCTCATAAATTAATACACTAAAAAAATATTTCTGGAGTCTCTGGAAGATGCTAAGGGAACGAACTCTTTATTTTTGTAAGTGTAATAAGAATCAAGCATTTAGCCAAGCACCCCTGTATGAACTGTTCTTCCACGTAACCAAACAGGTGAAGTTTCTCCATTTCGCCATTTTAAGCTAGGTAATGACAGATATTAGCTGCCTCCTAATAAAATGCACAACACTTCTACTAGAAAACTAAACTAAATGAAACTAAATCTAATACTCTAACTCCAAATATGAAAGTGGCAAAAAAAAAGAGGTAGAAATACATGTTAAATAATGGTTTAAGGATACCATCAGCAAAATCCTGACTATAAAAAAACATACAGGAAAAATAAACACTTCAGTCAAAAGGCAGAGATTGCCAGATGGGAGAGCAAAGACTTGGTTATTGCTCTTTTTACTCAGTCTTCTCTCTTTCTTAACTTTTTTTGTTTTCCGAGACAGAGAGAGAGTCAGAGAGAGGGATAGACAGGCAGGAACGGAGAGATGAGAAGCATCAATCATTAGTTTTACCTTGCGCGTTGCCACATCTTAGTTGCTCATTGATTGCTTTCTCATATGTGCCTTGACCATGGACCTTCAGCAGACCGAGTAATCCCTTGCTTGAGCCAGCGACCTTGGGTCCAAGCTGGTGAGCCTTGCTCAAACCAGATGAGCCCACGCTCAAGCTGGTGACCTCAGGGTCTCAAACCTGGGTCCTCCGCATCCCAGTCAGATGCTCTATCCACTGTGCCACCACCTGATCAGGCTCAGTCTTTTCCCTTTAGTTCTTACTATAGACACTTTAAAAATATACAACTAGATGAGAACTAAGAGGAAGAAAAAGACATAACGATGCAAACAGTAAGTATAAGCAAGTTGGAATGATCATAAAAAACAAACTTCAAAGCTAGTAGAAGTCATGGAGATAAAGCAGGAAACTTCATAATAATAAGTGGTTAATACATGATCATGAAGGAAAAATTGTAAATGTGTATCAGCTGAATAAAAGGGCTTCAAAATATAAAATGCAAACTGACAGAAAAAAAACCCACAATCACAGTTGAAAACTTTAACACATCTCTCTTAGTAACTGAAAAAAAAAAATCAGTTTGAATCTAGAACTGAAATGATACTATTAACCAACCATAAAAATATGGGAACAAAGAACTTCAAAGATTCTAAAATAAGAAGAGTAGGTGGGTTGGTTAGGCAGTGAGGTAGTTCTTTACATCCTGTTCAAACTTAATGACTAAGCACAGGTTTGGCACAGACCTGAAGAGGAAGATGAGAACAGGAGAGGCATTGAGTTTAGGGAAAGAATGGTCCATCTTTTATTAATATACAGCTTACAAACCCAAGTCAGTTTTCTGAGCCATTTTACACACACGATTTCACTCCATCCCTACATATTCTCTGAAAGAGAGCCCACATTTCCTTAGCCCCATTTTACAGATAAAGAAATCAAGTTCATAGGAAGTCAAATTTGCCAAAGAAACAAAACTGCAATTTTGCTGCTAGATCAAAAGGTGGACATAGTATTTTAAAGATCACCTGAGAGACTCGATTGGGAATGCAGTGAAATAATAACTATTCTCTGTCTTGAAAGTGCCCAAATATACACTTCTTCACTGTGCCCAAATATACAAAGGATTGGCTCCTCAGTTCAGAATTAGGTTCCATTTTCACACACTCCCTAAAACAAGACAGATCAGATACCAGATTGGACCCCCAAGAGGAAAGTGGCAAACATTCACCCTGTGTCCAAACAGCATCCTAACACAGAACACTCCTTGATGGACTGGTTGGCAAACTCAGTGCCGACCACATTCTCAGTTACCCATACAAATGAATCAAGTTGTGGTTTAGAAACAAATTTCAAAATAAGTAGTTTGTGGAAAATATGAAGATTTCCTCTTCTAATTAGCAAAACGTAGACTTTACAGATCGCTTCATTACTGAATTTAGAGGACAAATCTCAGAGTAAAATGACTTTGTGTCTTGGCTTGAACTAAAATGTTTAAAAATAAAAATATAATTCAAATATGTTCTAGGCAAGGATTAGTTATTTAAGTATTGTGTATATGCTTTATTTACACTCTTCTTCATGTTACACTGAGGCATATTCTTTTCAGGTACATGGCAGACCATATCATTAAGGCTATGGTGGTTTTATCTAGGAAAATAACATATGCACACTAAGGAATACTTTTCAGCTCCTTCGCAAAACACAAAAGGGAGGGAAAATTATTTGACTTTTTAGTTCCAACTGTTTTCAATGTTTTATGTAAGGTTAAGCTTGTATAATTCAGATTTTTATAAAACCTGAGTGAATAAAATGCAGAGGTAAATCACTACTTTCTATTTAAAGCAGACAGGTTTTTTACAAATCATATGACTTTTTTTAAAAAAGGAAAGAAAATGTGTGTTCCCCACAGAAAATAGGCCAGTGGGTTCTTCCACCAAGTAGTCCAGACTAAGGTGGGAGGCCTCCTACTGGAGACAGAGCAGCTGGTCTCTGCCAATGTGACCGGCTTGTCTGTCGCGGTTGCCAGGTAAATCACTGGCTCTGTGCAATCAGGAGAAACAGGACTGACAGGACTATTACACTGTACATAAGCTTGCACTTCAAATCAAATAATAACAACTCAATTACTCTTTGTGGCTTATTTTTATTCTGAATCAATAAGCTAAAAGTGAAGGTCTCAGCAGCCTTTCTCATGAACACCTACTGAAGAAAAGGGTTAAGGCAGCATGTGTTAAGATGTATTACTACTTCTAAAAATATCTGGAAGAGACAGGCATGAATCCCAAGTTCAAATGTGTTTAAGTATTGAGGTGATTACTCAACGTCGAAGAGGTGTTCTGAATGTACAATTGATTTTTAGCAAGTGTAATGATTCCATTTGATTTTATGAAAGTAGGCTAAATTGCATGAATATGTCTAAAAGTGGCTGAAAAACCAAGACTGCGTGCTTTTTCAGCCTAAAAATAACCAGAGGTGGAGCCAAACATGAAGATACATCCCAGAAAGATGATAAACAGAAAACCAAGCAGATAAAATCCCACACAATGGCTTATACTGACATTAAAAGAGTGAGAAATTCATATTTCATAAGGCTAAAAACTAACGCAGTTATGTGTATAGGTCACCCCAAAAGAACCCATAGCTATTAAAAGTTGCCACAGGGTCTTCTGAACTGTTCAAACGTGATGTTATCCTACCACTTTGATTTACCTTCACCTTTAATAACTGGTAGAAATTTCTGACCAAGACTCTAATTTTGGCATCAAAAATATCCATTTGTAGATCAGAATCATAAAACTAGTAATTCGTGTTAACTGGATCACTTGTGGGATAGGAAGCATACAGTCCTTAATTCTAAAAAGGCCGTTTAATATCTTACCCCAATTACTCATCCAGGTAGGAGGGGGAAAGAAAGGGCATTTGGAATGGCATTAGAACACAATGTTTAGAATATAAAACATCTGGAAAAAATTAAAAGCCAATAAATATTCAGTCTTCATGAAATACAAGAAAAGAGGAGAAAACACTGAGAGTATCTTGCTGTGCCATGGAGACCCACAGTAGCTATGATCACGTCCTAGATTACTCTTTGGATACTTCATTCAATTGGCCTTAATTGCATATAGTGTGCGACACAATTAGGGAGGACTTGCCTTTAACTTAGCTCTCAAAGAAGCATAAATGGATCAAAATTCTAATCACAGACCATTGTAGATCATAACAGCATTTGAGAACACAATTTCTTATTATGAAAACCTTTTGCACAAATAACCTGCTAACCTTTGGATCCAGGTTTCAGACTTGCAAAAACTTTGGGGTTTTTAAGGGCAAGTGAAAGTTCATTGAGGAAGAAAATAAAGTGAGAGTCTCTTTCAGATTTCTTTGATTCAAAAATGACGACAATAGTAAAGTGAGGTTCTGGGCGGGTTAGGAAGTAGGTGCTCTGAACTTTGTCATCATAGAAGTGAACCACTTTCTCCAAGCTGTTCAGGTCGGACGTGCGGTCTGTCATGATCATGATGACATTGGGCCAGTGCATGACCGGCCTGTCACTGGGCAGAGACACTACTGCTGGGTACTGGTCCACACCCTTAGGGGCCTCTCTGTAGGAATGGGGGTGGTGATAGCCGTGACCCTGAAAGCTCTCAGACCCTTGGTTGTCAAAGATTAAAGACACGTTGGCAGCATCATATTTCCTGATGAAGCTGGAAATCTTTCCAAACAGATCTGGGTTGGCTTTTGCAGTCAACGCTTTCATTTCTGAAGCAGTCGTTTGTCGGCTCAGTGCCTCGTGAAAGTAAAAGCTAAATTTGGCAAGAAGCATGTTTTTGAGTTTCATTAGCCAAAGGAAAAGGTGTGGGGGCTGAACGGCTTTCTGAGACTGCCCTCCAAAGAGATGTTTCTTGGTCTCCCTTTGCTTTTCAAAGATCTGGCCCCAGGTCTGCAGCTTGGTGTGAGCACTGTGCAAGTTAACTAAAGATGGCAGAAACTTCCACTCTGAGACCTGAGCCTGGGCCTTCAGGAGATGGCTCAGGACATCGACTTCCAGCTGGAAACTGCTTTCCAAAGGACTGAGGATGGGATGGTGAAATCTGAAGGGAGAAGAGAAATTAATAGAAATAAGTGGAAACATTACTCCATATTGACATGTTCTATCCTCATAAAAAAAAAGTGTTCAAATAATATCACATTTGGGGGCAGGGGAAGGAAAAATGGAAGGATTCCATGTTGACTTATTTAAAAATTCATTGACATAACTTCGCCATTTCAGAACTATGTCAGCATCATATTCTTCTATGGAAATTGACATTTTTTATTTAATGAGAGTAGTGGCTACCTTCTTTTCAAATACGGGAAATTAAATTAGCTCTGATTCTTTCTTAACTTATTTTACTTATTCTGATAATTGTGCAACTAACATCATCACAAAAACAAGGCATCTTCTTTCCAGGGTGTGGTCCTAAAGAGGCACAAGTAATGAAAGTCACTAAAACATCTCAAATGTGTACATAACACACTAAACTTATATACCGTATTTCCACATGTATAAGACTCTCCCATGTATAAGATGCACCTTAATTTTGGGGCTCAAAATTTGAAAACAAAATGTATTACATAAAGTTATTGAACTCAAGTTTTAGTCATCATAAATTCATACAACTCCTCATGCATGTGAAAAGGCGGGAAATGCAAATAAAAAAACTATAACCACTGTAAAAGCTACACCCAGTTTTTAGACACCAAATTTTTTGAAAAGGTTGCGTCTTATACATGGGGAACTACGGTAATGTTCACAGTAACTTCATAAGGTATTATTAAACCTATTTTTCAGATAAAAGTGCATACTATAAACCTATACCTGAAACACAGTATAGAATCAAAAAGTTTATTAAAGGAATAGAACATTTTCCAGAAAGCCCTTATTCAATCTTAGTTCCCAAATTCCCTTTATATTTAATCACAGTTAAAAACAAGCGGTAAACAAAAAATATCTAACAGTTCAAACATTTTCCATTTATCTTAGGACAGAATCTGAAATCCTTAAAAAGGCTTGAATAACCTGGTCCCTTCTTAGCTTGAGCCACATTTCCATTCTTTGCACTTTCTCTAGATATTAATTAATTGGAAAAGCAATGATATCACAAAGAAGATCAAGGTAGTAGTGTGATTTCATTTCCACTTGGTCTGAACAAAATGTTAAAAAAATTTTGAGCATGATCTACAGTTAGAAGTACACTTTATATTGTGACTAATTTCACACACATGCACACACACACAAATAAAAGGTTTTTTTATTTACCCTTACTTGATATTTAGTAATATGTATACTTTTAAATTGGGATTACTACTCACTAAATTAATTTTTTTTTTGGTATTTTTCTGAAGCTAGAAACGGGGAGAGACAGTCAGACAGACTCCCGCATGCGCCCGACCGGGATTCACCCGGCACGCCCACCAGGGGGCGATGCTCTGCCCCTCCGGGGCGTCGCCCTGTTGTGACCAGAGCCACTCTAGCGCCTGGGGTAGAGGCCAAGGAGCCATCCCCAGCGCCTGGGCCATCTTTGCTCCAATGGAGCCTCGGCTGCGGGAGGGGAAGAGACAGACAGAGAGGAAGGAGAGGGGGAAGGGTGGAGAAGCAGATGGGTGCTTCTCCTGTGTGCCCTGGCCGGGAATCGAACCCGGGACCTCCGCACGCCAGGCCGACGCTCTACCACTGAGCCAACCGGCCAGGGCCACTAAATTAATTTTATGACTCAGAAATTGCTACCTGCTGTTAGTAAAAATATTCTACTTTACTTGTAATAACAATATTGAGGGGGAAGGGGACAGAATGTGAGAATATCCTCCCTTTCAGGAAGTGGGGGAAAGGGGCGAGTATAAAGACCCTGAGGTCAGTGAGAACACAATTTTTTTTTTAAAGATTTTATTGGCCCTGGCCATTTGGCTCAGTGCTAGAGTATCGGCCTGGCAAGTGGATGTCCCAGGTTTGATTCCTGGTCAGGGCACAATGAAGTGGCCATCTATTTCTCCATCCCTCCCCCGCCCCCCTCTCTCTTTCTCTCTCTCTTCCCCTCCTGCAGCCATGGCTCCATTCAAGCAAGTTAGCCTCCAGCACTGGGGATGGCTCCATGACCTCACCTCAGGCACTAAAAATAGCTCAGTTGCTGAGCAACAAAGCAATGACCCCCAAATAGGGAGAACATCGCCCTATAGGAGGCTTGCTTGGTGGATTTGGTCTGGGTGCATGCAGAAGTCTGACTCTCCGCCTCTCACTTAATAAAAATAAATAATAAAAAGATTTTATTGATTGTACAGAAGGTGGCAGGGACTGAGAAATACATCAACTCACAATTGCTTTACTTTCGTTGTTCATTGGTTGCTTATCATGTGTGCCTTGATTGGGCAAGCCCAGGGTTTCAAATCTGCGAGCTCCGCATTCCAGGTTGACACTTTATCCACTGTGCCACCATAGGCCAGGCAAACATGACCCGTTTTCATCAATACTTCTTTCGGATGCTTCGGGTCTCCTCTTCAGAGTGACTTCCTTAGGAATGTCTTAGATCTGTGCTGGTCCCCCAATTATATCCTCTAGTTTCTTAATATCTGTCGTCCTCTTTAGGAACTTAATCTCATAATTTATCAGACATATAGTTATCTTTGTTTTGAACTTCTCATTGAGGGGAAGTGAAACCTGCCTACTTCTTTCACTCCTTTATACCTACAACACATGGCATACACTAGAAATTCAGTATATGTGCTATGTTAAGATCTGAACCCTAGTTTCTGCCTTGTTGATTCTGCCTGTTGCTTATAATCTAAATTACATTCTGTAACAATGGAATAGAACAGCTAAGGAGATTCCTCTCTGTATTAACCATATATAGCTTTCTTGCTCTGTCTTTTCTTCGGAGAAATGCCCAAGGAGGTTCAGTGTCTGCCTAGCCCGGTACACCCTCCTTCTCAAGAAGCCTACAACAAGCCCTTATACTCTTCCTAAAGATCCAAAACATCTGCAAAATTTGCAGGAATCATCTTAGCAAGTGAGCAAGATCTAGAATTTACTGAGCATATCTTACGCCCCAGGCAACACAGGAGATGATATACAGGCCTGAGTTCATAAAATTGTTTCACTGTCAATGAGACAGAATCTTCTCACATAGCTCAGTTTTGGCACCAGTTGAAAGGGAAAAGGCTGGTTATCAATTACACAATTAGGGGAAAAATTATCACACATATACCTAGAGTTTTAAAAAATATATTTAAACACTAATTAAAGGGATTACTAGTAAGAGAGTCCATACTAGGTTGGGCATTATAAGACAGGGACTGATTATCATGTGCTCAACAGGGTGTAGTTATTCACATGACAACATATTGTTTTTTCCTATTCCTTGCATTTTTACCCTCAAGATAGCAAACTAAAACATGGGTGGAGGGGCTATCTAGTAATGTACTCAAAGAATCAGAAGGATAACATAGGTATCAAATCCTCTAACTCATGTTCTTAATTTGAACTATTTAACCCTTGAGTAGTACAAATGTTCATGTACATCTTCGTGCCTCCTGACCATCCACAGTACGATTGATTTATTTTAAAAATGTGTAAGGCAACATTAAAAAAAAAGGCAAATGTATGTTATTCTTGTTTCCATAAATTGGTTATCAAACAAACATGATTTTAAGTTAATAAAACTGGAACTGGAACTAATTTAATCTTTTGAAAACAACTCACTCCAGGGGTCCGCAGGCATAAAAAAAGTCACTACTCAAAGGGTTAAACATACATGCTTCTGAATGAACATTAAGAAAGTCTAACACACACACACATACACACACACACAAAATAGCATATCTCAAAACCTTTGAATTGTAAGAAATGCTCCTACTCCCTTGTCCTAAAGGCTAAGGTCCCTTAACACTTAATGAGCATTAAGTATCATAAGAGTCTATAATCATGGATATCAGCAAAATTTCCCAAAGAACTATAAACACATTAAGACTGTTAATAACAAAGAATGGTATGAGACTGGAGAAAATTCTACCACAAATAACAATACTCAGTTATTTTCCTACTTGCAGTTGGAAATCATCATTTATATCCAACGTTCTCCTTGGAAGAACATGAATTCCCTGTACAAATCTTCAGAAAGAATTCTGAACAGGCTTTTACATAAACATATACCAAAAGTGCTTAAATGCTCAACATTTATTAGGATGAATGTGAATATCAAAGCTATTTTTTACTCTTAAGAAGAGCTAAAAATACATGTTAAAATTATTCTGCCAAGACTCTGAGATTAGCATTATGACGTATCATTTCCTCACTTCCACTCTGCAGTGTGCCTAATACCTATTCACGACTCACACTATAGGGGAATCTGTTGAATTGTTGGAACTCAAAAATGTACACAAGCTTGAATGAGTCTGAATACAAATAAATTGACAACCAGATGCAGAAAACACCGGCTTTTTAAAAAGCCAGAAAAAGAAAAGCCCTGGCCGGTTGGCTCAGCGGTAGAGCGTCGGCCTAGCGTGCGGAGGACCCGGGTTCGATTCCTGGCCAGGGCACACAGGAGAAGCGCCCATTTGCTTCTCCACCCCTCCGCCGCGACTTCCTCTCTGTCTCTCTCTTCCCCTCCCGCAGCCAAGGCTCCATTGGAGCAAAGATGGCCCGGGCGCTGGGGATGGCTCCTTGGCCTCTGCCTCAGGCGCTAGAGTGGCTCTGGTCGCAACATGGCGACGCCCAGGATGGGCAGAGCATCGCCCCCTGGTGGGCAAAGCGTTGCCCCATGGTGGGCGTGCCGGGTGGATTCCGGTCGGGCGCATGCGGGAGTCTGTCTGTCCCTGTTTCCAGCTTCAGAAAAATGCAAAAAAAAAAAAAAAAAAAAAAAAAAAAAAGAGAGCACACATGCACAAATTCACTGCTTCCTTTATAAACCCCTATATCAAGGAGTTCTTTCCAAAGGAAGTACGCAGGTCCCATGCATGTGAGAAGTCAGAAGCCCAATTAAAAAACAGATCTGTAGCACAACAATGTGAATATACTAAATACCACAAAACTGTCCACTTAAAAATGTTTAAAATGGTAATTTTGTGATGTATATTTTACCACAATAAAAAAAAAATCTGTATTATCTTCCCATTTAAAAGAATTAGTTTACTAGTTTTTAGATACAAATATATTGTAAAGATGAATTAACCAGAAGTTTGCCCTGCAGGACCTCCCATACAAGAAGGATATATTTATAATAGATATAAATAAAAACTAATGCATCTCTAATGAGGGATACAAATAAAATAACAGTTTAGAAGTAGGAGCAATTCCTTTGGCTGAAAGATTGTGCAGGCCATAGAGGAGAAGGGGTTTGAAATGAGCCACAAAGCTTAAAGAGCAGGTAGGATCAATTAAAAAAAAAAAAGGAGCAGGTAGGATTTAGCTATGTGAAGATGAGGGCTTACATTTCTGGTCTCAATTTGTAACCACCCAACTCCACACCCTTTGCTATATGGCTCTGGAGCTTCTCCTACCTGAGGAGTGTATTTTCCAACCTTAACTATGGACTAGTCTGTGTAACTTGTTTTGGCCAAAGGGATATTAACAAATCTGATGCCAGCAAAAGGCTTAAAATGAGCTTGGCTGGCCTTGTTCTTTCTCACTTTGGCCATGGCACTGAATAGAGCTGCTTCCTCTAGAACCTCGGGCTTAGAATGAATACTTGCAGAGCAGACTAAACCCAAATCTCATAGCAATAAGTCAAGCTCAGTGAGATCAACAGTGCTAAACTACCAGCTAAGATTAGCCCAGGTAAGCAACTCTCAAAATAGACATGCAAGCCTGTTAAGTGTGAATTCTGGGGTGGTGGTTATACAGAATGACTGTGACAATAGCTAAATGATACATGAATGAACAATGTGACAGGATTCAGAACATGCTGCTCCAAAATATGGTACATGCCACTGAGTCGGCTCTGATTCCTGGCAACTCTGTGATGAATAATGTCCACAATGTCTTGCCCTCAACAGCCCTGTTGAGCTCTTGCAGACTCATGCCTGTGGCTTCTTTTATGGAGTCAATCCATCTCATAATTTGGTCTTCCTCTTCCTGCTGCCTTCTATTTGCTCCAGCATTATTGTCTTTTTCAAAGACCCCTGCCTTCTCATGATGTGCCTGAAGCAGGACAGCTTCAGTTTGCCTCCGGTGATGTTCTAGGCTTAATTTGCTCTAGGACTCACTTGTTAGTCTTTTTGGTGGTCCAGGGTATCTGTCGAGCTCTCTTCCAACACCAATATTTCAAATGAATCTGTTTTTTTTCCTTTCAGCCTTCTTCACTGTCCAGCTTTTATATCCGTACATAGTAACTGGGAATACAAGAGTGTGGATGATTTTAGCCTTGATCTCTAATGACACATATTTGCTCTTGATGCTCTTCCCTAATCCTTCCAATGCTGCCCTTCCTAGTCTCAGCCTTCTTTAATTTCTTAGCTGCAGTCTCCATTTAAATTGATGACTGAACATAGGTAAGCAAAAATCCTTAATAATTTTGATATTGAATATTTTTAAATTTTTATTTATTCATTTTAGAGGAGAAAGAGAGAGAGAGAGAGAGAGAGAGAGAGAAGGGGGGAGGAGCAGGAAGCATCAACTCCGTATGTGCCTTGACCAGGCAAGCCCAGGGTTTCAAACGGTGACCTCAGCAGTCCAGGTCGACGCTTTATCCACTGCGCCACCACAGGTCAGGCGATATTGAATATTTTTAAATGAAGGAATTTGAGAAACCACATGTGCAGAAAGAATTTTCTGACCCTCCTTGAATTAGGTCATAAAACCCTCAAGTGAAAGGTGCCATCCCCATGTCCTGAGGAAGGAGCATCCTTCTCTCCAAAGCCAAGGGACAGAGTGAGGAATCTGAAGAAGCCTTGCTGTTTCCCTGTTTACTACACTTAGCTCATGCCTTTTTCATCCTAGTACCTTTTCCCATGACTCTCTGCTCTTTATGAAATCTTGCATAAAAACACAGGTTTAATGGCTTCTTTGGGTCTTCATTGCTCATGAAAGCTTCCCTGTTATGTAAAACTTATATTAAATAGCTTTGCAAAATTTTCTCTTGATAATTTGTGTTTTGTTAAAGGGGTCCCAGCTGAGAACTCAGAAAAGTAGAGAAAAAGATTTTTCCTCCTCTATAAATTTGAAGACATTCTAAGCAAAATAAATAATATGAACCGAGGTAAGAAATGGGGAACACATAAGATTATGCACTGTTTTTTGGCTTTTGCTTAAAATCTTCAGGTTTCTCTGAGGCTTCTTCCTTTTTACTGAGAGTTTGGCTGCAATTTGAGGCATTTGAGGGGCCTTAGATGAATTTTTATTTTTATTATTTATTATTATTTTTTGCATTTTTCCAAAGCTGGGGAGAGACAGTCAGACTCCCGCATGCGCCCGACCGGGATCCACCTGGCACGCCCACCAGGGGTGACGCTCCGCCTACCAGGGGGTGATGCTCTGCCGCTCCCGGCGTCGCTCTGCCGGGACCAGAGCCACCCCAGCGCCTGGGGCAGAGGCCAAGGCGCCATCCCCAGCACCCGGGCCATCTTTGCTCCAATGGAGCCTCGGCTGCGGGAGGGGAAGAGAGAGACAGAAAGGAAGGGGGGGTGGAGAAGCAAATGGGCGCCTCTCCTATGTGCCCTGGCCAGGAATCGAACCCGGGTCCCCCGCAAGCCAGGCCTACGCTCCACCACTGAGCCAACCGGCCAGGGCCTTAGATGAATTTTTAAAAGTTAGCTGGGGCACGATCGCAAATGGCCTTCAGTCTGCTCTCTTAAGACTTAGGCATGTCATGCACCTAGAGTAGAAAGCATCTCATAGAAATTGCACTGTTGGTTTTGCTTATGAAATTTTCAATGGGCCACAATTAACCCTGTTGAACTATACACACAACTGTCTCATGAACAGTCTTAAAATCACAAATCTTTTTCTAAAGAAAAAAAGGGCATAAAGCCTAAACAAATAATAGTTCTGCCTTTGGTGAAAATTCTGTCATTTGAAGAATTCAGATAAAAATATCTGAACCAAGCAGAAATTTTATGTAACTAAAAAAAGTCCTTTAAATTCTAGCTCTATAAAATTACTACTAAAGAATAAAAATCACTAAACGGTGTATTATTCCCACACCAGAGGGATTTTAAAAAGCTGTCTAGAAGTAATTGCTGACTTCTTTAATAGCATTATTTCTTAAAATTATATTCTTGATTTAAGAGAGTAAATATTAATTTGCATTACATCTATCTTCCAGTTTTGTTTTAGCCACAAAACAATAAAAATAGCCAGAATTTTCTTTTATGCTCACTGTATAAAACAGGTTAATAAAATCAAAACAAATTCTACAGACTCAAGACATTTCATTGATGCTTTCTTGCTGGAAAAAAACCCAGTTTTACCTCTCCTCAAGGAATAGACACTCTTGTCCTAAATGAGGTAAATTCATGTTTTTTCTTCTAGAGGGCACCTAAAAACACTACTATGAGTAATGTTAATTATTCAGTTTGAAATGCAGCATCATAAATGACTGATTCTTAAACAAAAATTTGTAATTGTATAATAATGTATTAAGTTTACCAAAAGAGGAAACCTTTAACACCATTCTAATCTGAATACAACTAGCTTGCAGAGAAGAAACCGAACATGCTTTCCATGCATCTTTGAAAGCAGATTGGACATGGCAATAACTCACACAAGACCGGCATTTCAAATCAGAGCCAGAAGATTAGACTCCATGCTATATATCATGCTTGCTAATTTTTTTAATATAAAAGCATTCCATGGTGTGTATAAGATGAAAGATTCACACAATTTTGTATAAGTGCTCTGACATGGAGCAGATATATCGGGGAAAATAAGCATCCTTGAAAGATAAATTGGGTCCTTTGGGAAAACGAGTAACTCATTCAATACAACAAAATACCAAAATATGAATGCTTCCTCTTGAACACCAGGATCACGAAAGAAACATGCTTGGTTGTAGCACAGATGCCAAATCAAAAAGTCTATAGGAAAAAGGATGTAACAAAATACCAAAATATGAATGCTTCCTCTCGAACACCAGGATCACAAAAGAAACATGCTTGGTTTTAGCACAGATGCCAAATCAAAAAGTCTATAGAAAAAAGGATGTTATACTGGCAAAGGGAAAATTGTGTTCATTTATAACTAAAATAATCCCACTTCCCAGAGTAAATCAATATATTAGACAGAATTTCAACTTCTCTGAATTTCTTAACTAAGGGATTTATGTTGTTCAAATTTAACCCACAGCCTCTAATTTAGATAATTTTCAGGCTAGGGTGTATCTGTGATCAGTAATTCCCTAATGATCAGAGAAAGGTAGCATGGGTGGAAGATGGAGACTGTATGAATATACCTATTGAGTGGTACTGCTACCCAGCTCTATCTGATTCCATCAGCATCCAATCAAAAGGCAGACAGGCACAGCCAAATACTGCCCTAAGAGTTTCAAGAATGCAATCCAGGCTTTTGTGGAAAATGGCAGAAATTCTCAAGCCTCTGGGAAGTGAAATGTTTCGAAGAAGGTACAAAGATGCTAGCCAGATCACAAATATAATAAAATAAAAATGAAAGCAGTTAAATCATAGTAATCATTCCTAGGAGACACACGTGCACACACAAAAACACATATGCACACACATCTTGTAAGGTTCAGTACTCAGTGTGTCCTAGTGTTGGCACCATTCTCCTATTTTTCCAAACAACTTTTTCATGCATATGTTATCAGTATCGCAGGGAACTTTTATTTTTTTTAAAGAGGAGATGTTTATTTATTTATTTATTCTTTTAGATTTAGTTATTTCAGAGAGAGGAGAGAGAGAGAGAGAGAGAGAGAGAGAGAGAGAGAGAGAGAGAAATGTAGTGGGGGTGGAGAAGCAGGAAGGATCAACTTCCGTACATGCCTTGACCAGGCAAGCCCAGGGTTTCAAACCAGCGACCTCAGCCGTCCAGGTCGACAGTTTATCTTCTGTGCCACCACAGGTCAGGCTATTACAGGAAACTTTTCAAACATACAAATTTCTGGGCACCCAATCCAGAATCACTAAATTTTACTCTCTTAAGGACATAAAAGAGGGGCCCAGGTATTAGTTTTTTTAAGCTTCAGAGATGGTTTAGTAAACCACTTACACATCAGTACTTAGCAGTCACCACATGAGATGTCTTCCCCTTGAGAATCATATCTCCAATTCTACTTTAGTTTTTGGTTTTCAAATAATTAATTTATTAAAAAAAATATATATATATATACTAACTAGAGTTGAGAAAGAAATATGGTATTTGTAAACAGAAAATGTGTACACATGTAAAATTTGTTTAAAAAAAGAAAATGTGTAAATTTATTATGCATATACTATTTTGGGGGCATGACAGGAAGGACTTGCTAACACTCATTGCTAGAAGGACAGGCAGCAGGTAGAATTTTTACTATGTATTCTTTTATACCTTATAAAATTTGAGCCATGTTAATGTACTACCAATTAAAAGTAAATAAAAAGAAAATTTAGAATATATAATAAAATAAAAACTATAGAACGGTAGAAATCAGTATTAAATTTTATGTCTGGAAACTTTGTTACAGTTTTGTATGGTTCTTAGAAGATGCAACCTGAGTATTTAGGAGTGAAATGTCATGATGTTTGCATTTGACTTTCAAACAACTCAGGAAAATAAAATTATACGCAGAGAGATAAAGCAAGCATGGCAAAACTTAAATAACAGTGAATCTAGGTAAAGGCTATGTGTTCATTGTACACTTTTTTTTTTAGTAACAGTTTTACTGGTATTTAATTCACATATATAACATACACTCTTTTAAAGTATAAAAATCAATGGTTTTAATATGTTCAGAATTGTATAACCATCACCACTAATTTGAGAACAGTCTCATGACCCCTGAAAAGAAACTACACACACGTTAGCAGTCACTCCCCATTCTCCCTCCCTCCCCTCCAATCCTTGGTAACCATTTTCTGTGCCTATGAGTATGTCATTTACTTCCTGTGTCTATGATTTTGCCTATCCTGGGCATTACATATAAATGGAATGATTCAATATGTGATCTTTTGAGACTGACTTCCTTCATGTAGCATAATTTTACAAGGATCACCATCTTTGTAGCATGTATCAGTACTTCATTCCTTTTATTTGCTGAGTAATATCTCTTAGTATAAATATACCACATTTATTTATCCATTCATCCTTCAGTATTACCAATAATGCTTGATAGACATTTGGGTTGTTTCCACCTTCTGGTTATTACCAATAATGCTTCTATGAACATTCATGTACAAGTTTTTATGTGTAGTCATATATTTGCATTTTTTATTTTTCACTGGGCATATACCTTAGAGTGGAATTACTGGCCCTATTCAACTCTACGTACATTATCCTATTCTTGCAACTTTTCTGTAGGATTAAAAATGTCAAAATAAAAAAAATTAGGGAAAAACTTTATATTGGAATAAGAACATACTATGTTAACCAAACTATCTTGTGCTCAGAGAGAATATGCACATTACATGATTTTATGCAGTACACAACTCTTATTCCTTGCAGGGGAATGCAGTATGTGCTTCCAATGTTTTCCATCTTACTGTGATAGAAGACTACTACCTCTTAGTCTTCTTTTGTCTTATTATTTATTCAGTGAATAAAAATCAATCTTATTTATTGACTTGCAAAATGATCAACAGAGATAAATTATTTATCTGCCTGGAGAGAAAGCATCTCACCATTTGAGAGAAGCAATAATGCATCCAGAATCTGGGCTCTGGGGTCACGAAGAAGTTGGTTCAAAGATAAGATACATGACCCTGGGCATGCTTAACTTTTCTTTGACTCCACTGAAGAACTGTTGACACCTAGACCTCAAAGCAGGTTATTATATAAGAGGGTACTCACACAATGCCTGGCAACAGTGGTTGCTCAATATGTGCTAGTTTCCCTCAAACAGCTAAATATAAATACTTCCCCCCCTTTTCCTGCAAGATTAAAAATCAACTACTACTATCACAGAAACATTGATATGTTGGTTTTGAAACCAAAAAGCAAGATAATTCTCTGTTTCTGGCTCTTCATCTGAGTTCTAGATCCCCATTTCCAATGGCCTGCTGAAATCTCCACTTGAAAATCTGCTAGCAACTGAAGCTCAACTTGTTCCAAATTTTGCTTGCTACTTTCCTTCTAAGCCAGTCCCTTATGACATCCTAGTCTGTAAACCAGTGGTTTCAACCACTGGTCTGCCAGAAAAGAGTAAACCACTTGATGCTGGATAAAAATTATAGTGTCTAATCTTCATACAACATTATAGGACCTTTATACATTTGGGGACTGATGAAAATAGAATTACGGCCCTGGCTGGTTGGTTCACTGGATATACAGCGTTGGCCTGGTATGCAGATGTCCCCGGTTCAATTCCTGGTCAGGGGTTGAAAGAGAAGTGACCATCTGTTCCTCTCCCCCCCTCTCCCCTTTATATTACTCTTCCCCTCTCACAGCCAGTGGATTTGTTCAAGCATGGGCCCTGGCTGCTGAGGATATCCTGGCTGGTCCGAGTGTCAGCCTGACGGGAGTTGCCAGGTGGATCTGGGTCAGGGAGCATGCAGGAATCTCTCACTAACTCCTCTCACTTAAAAAAAAGAACTATTATTTTGGGGACTGCTGAGGCAGAAATCACCCTGAACATAAGCAAATTCAACTAAGATCACTGGGTCTATAATCCTTCTTCAACATCAGGGTGGTTAACTCTTTCATGGACTGGCACAGATTTCTGGCTGGCACCAGTCCATGGACCAGTGATTGAAAAACACTGCCATAAATGATATTACCATTGGAAGTGCAAAACCTCTGAATCACCTTTGACAGCAACTGTCATTCCTCCCACCATTCTGTTGCCAAAATTTTTAAGACTTCTCTTGTCCTCATCTCTTTTTCCACTGTCTTTCAACCATGCGGACCTACTATCACTGATCAGATTACCATATTAGCCTGCTAAACTAACCTTTCTTCCTGTGACCACTCCCTTCATCATCTAATCCCATCCTACCTCACTTCAGTGCCATAGTAATCAGTCTAAGATAAAGATGAGAAAACGACACTCCTGTCATCAAACACCTTTCATGGTTCCCCATATTTAGCAACTAGTATCACTGATTCATTCAGCAAACGCCTACTGAGCACCTACTATGTGTTAGGCTCTGTTCAAGGTGCTGAAGACACAGAAGCTGCCATGGAGCTCACATTTTAGCTGTGAGAAAAGAAAAACACACCTTGAGTAAGTAACAGTAATTTCAGATGGCAATAAGGAATGTGAAAAAATAAAACAGGGAACAGAATAGTGACTAAGGGTAAAATAGGGAGAGAAGGCTTCTCTGCCATTTGAACTGAGACTTAAATGATGAGGAGACAGTCAGGACAAACAAGAGTGTTCCAGGAAGAGAGACCAGTAGGTACCAAAACTCCGAGGCCTTTCAGTATTCTGAAATCACCTTCTTGTGTCAAAGCATCTGCTCTCTTTTCTACCTTGGATTTCAAAACCCTACCTGCCCTTAAAAGTCATCTCTGATTTTACCTCCTCTATGAAGTCTCCTTTAATCCCCGTACTTTGCTTTCTTTCCCCAGTCCATAATCAGATGAGTATTATCCTTCACTGGAAATATAAATTAACATATCTTTCTCTTTTAAGCAAATGCATATGAACTCATATATACAAAAGAGTGGTATCCTTCAAAGTAATCTCTTTCCATTTGGTCCATTGTAAGATTACTGAGCATTTACTATGTGCAAGGCACCGGGCCAGGCTCCATGGACTCAAAAATAAAACTGGGTTATCCACATTGATGATGTTCACAACGCTTCTCAAATTCTTTTGATATTGTTTTTGGGTCAGGCAGTGAGCAATATATTATACCTAGCCTCATTTCTTTATAAGTAGCAATTTCTTTCAAATAAAAGTTTTCCAGTTGATTAACATCTTTTAAAAAAAAATTAAATTGCCTGGCCGGTTGGCTCTGGTAGAGCATCGGCCTGGCGTGCAGGAGTCCCAGGTTCGATTCCAAGCCAGGGCACACAGGAGAGGCGCCCATCTGCTTCTCCACCCTTCCCCCTCTCCTTCCTCTCTGTCTCTCTCTTCCCCTCCTGCAGCCAAGGTTCTATTGGAGCAAAGTTGGCCCGGGCACTGAGGATGGCTCCATGGCCTCTGCCTCAGGATCTAGAATGGCTCTGGTCGCAACAGAGCAATGCCTCAGATGGGCAGAGCATCCCCCCTGGTGGACGTGCCAGGTGGATCCCGGTCGGGCGCACGCGGGAGTCTGTCTGACTGCCTCCCCATTTGCAACTTCAGAAAAATACCAAAAAAAAAAGAAAAAAAAAATTAAATTGGCTACAAATAACTTCTTGACTATCAAAAAAACTTCTGAAGTATGCCGTCTTCAGAAGCACAGATGCCTGCCTCCACAAAACCAAAACCAGGCCACAGGCACTGAAAGCAATTATACAGGAGTTTCCAACACATGTAAGTAACAGGTACATGGCAGGAATAAGTGGGTAACTCACCAAAGTGATTACTTTGAAGGGCCATTTATTCAAATAGTGATTTGTTAAAAAGTCACATTATTATTATTTTTTTAATTTAAAAAAAAATTTTTTTTAAATTTTTTTTATTTTTACAAAGACAGAGAGAGAGTCAGAGGGATAGACAGGGACAGACAGACAGGAATGGAGACAGATGAGAAGCATCAATCATTAGTTTTTCATTGCGCGTTGCGATTTCTTAGTTGTTCATTGATTGCTTTCTCATATGTGCCTTGACTGCGGGCCTTCAGCAGACCAAGTAACCCCTTGCTGGAGCCAGCGACCCTGGGTCCAAGCTGGTGAGTTTTTGCTCAAGCCAGATGAGCCCATGCTCAAGCTGGCGACCTCGGAGTCTCGAACCTGGGTCCTTCAACATCCCAGTCCAATGCTCTATCCACTGTGCCACCGCCTGGTCAGGCAAAGTCACATTATTTTATATACAATTCTCTTGTTGTTGTATGAACTCTTTTATAAGCTCATCAGTTATAATAAATTATTTAAGGCTTATTTCATTTTGGTCTTTTGCTATTGCTTAGAGAAGTATACATCCAGGAAGGTGATAACTTAGCCCAAAGAAAGCACCTAATATATACCTGTTGATTAATCAATATGTACAAAATGTAACAGTTATTCTCCTTTGTTCTTTTCACAGAGATTTTCATAAGAGTGTAGGGAAAAACTGAGGGTTTGTGTGGGATCAAGAGGCTGCCACCTTCTATGCCCCCTTCCCTGCTTCCTTCCTCGCCTACACTGACCTGGAGCTGTATTTCTTGAGGATGGTGTCCAAAAGGCCAACAAGCTCTTCAGCATTGATGAACTTCTGTGTGCTGAGGGTGTACATCTTCTCATAGAAGTCTGCAATCTCCACCCGAGCCTGAACAAAAAAGCAAAGCTGCTCTGACAGGTGGGAAAGGAGTTCTTCCACGTGAGGAATGGTCCCACCCAGGGCACCACGGCCAGTCACCACCTTCTTCAGCTCATTATGCAGGGAGGTATAGATGGTGCGGATGGAGTCCTTCCTGCTGAAGAAAGACTGGCTCCCTGTTAGGCAAATGACATAAGCACATGACAGGTAAGGAAGAGAAACTTGAAGCACAAAACACCTCCCAGCATCCAAAATTAAAGGATCTGGACCTGCTGAGCTCAGTGAATTTTCATCTACTCTGTATTCTCTGACTTCTATGATTGGGATTTAAATATTTCATGGTTGAGGCCCTGATCAGTTAACTCAGTGGATAAAGCATTGGCCCAGCATGTGGACATCCTGGGTTCAATCCTTGGTCAGGGCACACATGAGAAGTGACTGTCTGCTTCTCTCTCTCTCCCTCTCCCCCTATTCTCCCTCTTCTCCTCTCACAGGCAGTCGCTCAATTGATTCGAGTGTCAGCTGAGGACACTGAGGACAGCTCAGCTGGTCTGAGCATCAGCCTCAGGCACTGAGGATAGCTCAGTTAATTTGAGCATTGGCCCCAAACAGGGGTTGCCGTGTGAATCTCAGTTGGGGTGCATGAAGGAGTGTTTCACTATCTCCCCTTCTCTCACTTAAAAAAAATTTTTGTGGTTGACTATTTTACTGAGGAACAAGTTAAACAAATGCCTGGTACAACTCATTAGGGTAGCAATGAACCTGAGTTCGATTTACTTAAACATGCATCAATTTTCTTCTACCCCAGTATAACGAGGATTCAGATTCATTTCAGAAAATAATTGAGCTGGATTTAAAAAGGCCTCCTTCCATATAAATATACTGAGAACAAATGAGAACCCCAATTATGAAACACTATTGTTATTCCTGATAAATGAGATTTAATTTCTGTTTTAGAGTTGCATTTTTGTTTGAATCTAGTATCTTTTCAGGCCATCTTTTATTTTTATCTTTCAAACTAGAAAATAAAATATACACATATCTCTCCCTTATATAAGAACACAGACTCCCGGGATCTCAGGGGGTAAAGGAAATCTTAGTTCTTTTGATAAAGTTGACATTATAGGTTTTAACATAATAAGCAGCACATTGTGAATCATTAAGAACAAGCAGTTATAAATAACTGCTGCTGTAAATGAGGGTTGCAAAGGAAATCAGCAAAAATAAGCCCAAACACATCCTTTTCAACAGTCAGAATGGATTCAAATGGCATAGATATCATTTCCTTACTTTTGTATTAATGATCAACTATATTTCTAATAATTATAGAACCAGCTTCATAGATGTTGCCTTAAGCAATTCTGCAAACCACTAAAAAAGTCAGAGATAAGACATTAAAACAAGGAAAAAAAAACAGGGCAGGTTTAAAACTGTAATTCTTAGGAAATATATACAAATCTCAGAGATGGGTGGCAGTTTAAGTTTTCTACTGATAATATGTATACAGAATGCTTTAATGACTGAATTTGTTACTATTCTAAAATATCAATTAGGAGTGAAATTTATCAAGGCATTTATAAAATACCCTCTTAATGAATGAAACATTTCACAAAATTGTGGGGGGGTTTTGTTTTGTGTGTGTGTGGGGGGGGGAGGGAGAGAGATGAGAAACATCAATTCTTTGTTGCGGCACTTTAGTTGTTCATTGATTGCTTTCTCATATGTGCCTTGACCAGGGGGCTCCACCTAGGCCAGTGACCCTTTGCCAGTGACTTTGGGCTCAAGGCAGCAACCTTTGGCTTCAAGCCCGCAACCACAGGATCACATTTATGATCCTACTCTCAAACTGGCGACCCTGCACTCAAGCTGGTTGAACCTTTGCTCAAGATGGCGAGCTCGGGGCTTTCAACCTGGGTCCTTAGCATCCCAGGCTGACACTACATCAGCCACCAGGTGCCACCACCTGGTCAGGCATTCACAAAATTGTTTTCAATCCATCACCCAACCTATGTTTCAAGAAAAGAGTCTGGGCTTCCCGTCAAGATGACTCTATTTATGAATGCTCCTTATTTCTCAGGATTTCAACAGTCCATCTCACAACCTGAAATTTCACGTAATAAGTACGTATATTAAAGGGTCATGTAAAACATCTAATTGAGTACTTTATTCTACAATTTCTTGATAATTTTTAAACGTCAGTTCTAAATTAAGTCATGTTCTACCATGCTAAATTCCACCAACCATACATATGGTGAGGAAACTCTCCAGTAATGAAACAAAGGGGAGAAAAGTATGACTTTCTAAAATCCTCCACTGGCACTGAGTCACTGATCATTCCCCAAACAGGAATATTCTCCCCTCAAAGGAAATAGAAAGCTCCAAGATAAGGACTCCACTCAAAGCTTTTCACAAGTTAGCCTAGATCAGAACAGAAAGCTCCCTTTCAGGTTTGTCCTTTGTCTAAAAGACATCTTTAATCAGGATTCACTGCTAAGGTCTCCAGTAATTACCAGTCACAAGAGTGAGGTCAAAATGACTTACTTTTTTGAACCATGTTTTAAATGTTTATAAAATACATATAAACTTTTTGTCTTGCTTTTTTTTTAAAAAAGAAACCATATAAATGTTCTAATTAGCAAAGTAGTTAAAGAACATGGAAATATTTCAAATGGCAACACAAAACATTTTTTAAGAAAATGGGAGTCAGTGCAATAACCATTGTCATACTGTAAGCACATTGATATCACAAATATTCCAGTACCAAAAAAACTGTAAGATATTTATAAAGTTAAATTTTAACATCTGGAACCTACACATCTACTAAAAATATGAATAAGTTAAGAGGCATTAAAGTTAAACACGCCATTTTCAAAACACGTACTCAGAAGCAACAGGTCACCTAGGACCCTGAACAGTGCCTTGGGCATATTTACAGTGTAAAATGTTCTGTGGGTCAATTTCAAGGCTCAGCGCCCAGGCTCATCCATGCAAGATAGGGTTCACACAGAACCAATCATTTGGCATAATAGGCCCACTTCACAGAACCCAAGTCAGAGAAAAGGATGATCTCACACATGTTCTTACACACAAGGCACCCAGTTTCTTTTACCTAAAAACTGCCACAATTTTTTTTTAACAGGGGCCCATAAATAGGCTTTAGGAAATCCAACTGAATCCTCTCAGATTATATATAAAATTGTATTACATGTATATTTTCCTGGGGAGTAAGTCCACAGGTTTAATTAAATTCTCATAGATAAGTTAAAAAAAATTAAGAATCATGATACTGAAACAATTACCACACTACATGAGGTGGGGGAATCTAAAAACAATGAAAATGCTGAAAAATTACCCCCCCAAAATTCAATTTTATAGTCAGAATCTTTCCTATTTACATATATATGTAAGTTATAATGCATATACAATTTTTTTTTTTTTTTACAAATCATGGATACAAGCAATCTGACAGTTCAAACACAGGTATCCTGGTTTGGACTGTCCCCTACTCGCACAACTGCACATACAGAATTTGCCAATCTGTAGAAAGGGGAGTAATAACACTGCACCAGCAATTGCAAACTTGTGAGAAGTGCCACTGTAAAAAAAGGGAAGAAAAAAATGCACATGGTGAAACTATCTGACCGGTTTTGCCAATGAGCCAACATAATAAGTTATTTGAATAGCCAAGGCAGAGGTTAAAATCTCAAAAAGCCTTGTTCCTTGACTGTTTACTGAAAGGAAGATGTACATACATGGTCACCTTCAGGCAATATAAGGAAGCCAGGGGTAGAGAAAATCAAAATGGAATCTGCACTCAGTTTCACATTTCTGTTCTATATTGTATATATGTGTCCTTCATTCATACCAGAACCAGTGCCTCTGACAATTAAAGCATCTAATAGGCCAAAGTACTAAAACAATTTTAAAAGCTCTGGGATTTATATTTACTATTGGTAATTATAAGTAGTAATACCTTGCATGCTCAGTCCTTGGCTATCACATATATTATTTCCTTCTGATACACTTACACTAATTATTCTACTAGTGAAAATTAATTGAATCTACTCTTCCATCTTTTTTTCAGGGACAAGATTTGTCATGAGATAAGAGTGTTTACCATTTTCCCTATAAGTTCCCTCTTGTTAGGCATTTTTATTGCCTTTCCTGTCCAGTATTCATTTACTTCTTCATTCACTAAATATTTATTGAGGGGTAAGACTTCATCTGTAAATCTCTGGGACCTTAACCTTCCTTAAGAATTCAAACAATTGTGTTATTAACTCTAGGTAGTATTGCCAAGTTCTGCTCCTCTGGCCACAGTGTCACTGGTTAGAAAACGAGGGCATAAAGTTTGCTTAACTTCTCATTTATGTCACCAATCCATGCATTGGGCAAAATGGGTACATCCATCGATTTGGAGCACAGCCCTTCAAGGAGAATCCACCCCATCCGCCAATCTATCCGCAGCAGAGGCCGGTGGGCGGGGCTTGTGGAAGCCGAGGGTGGGAAGGAAACGGTGGGAGAAGACCTGGGAGTGCCTCGTTGAGCCAGCAGCTAGAAGTGACGGGAATGGGGGACCCAAGCCACTGCCGACCCGGGAATAAACTCCCTTTCCTTCCTCCTTAAGGGTCACCAGGGGCGGGGCGGAGGTACCTAGTTTCTGCCCCAGGTAGGTGAGGCTGTGATAGACCTTCTCGGCCGCGGCCAGGTGGGCCAAGGCCGCCAGCAGCGACAGCCAGCTGCCCCCCGCGCTCTTGTTGGCCTCTCGTTCCTTCTCCACATTGTCCTTGGCCTTGTCGTAAGAGAAGATACCCAAGTGAGAGAAGAATGTTTCCAGCACAGCCTGTTCCACCGGGACCGGGGCGGCTAGCGGGATAGACTCCCCCATGCGAGCTGCACTCCAGCTCCACCCACGTGGCTCTGCTCTCCCTCGCACTTCCGGGTGCTCTGGAAACGTACGCACAAGCGTGCGTGCGTGCGCGTGACCGGCGCAAGCGGCGGGCCCGTGAACGAGCTGCCGCTGGCACCGCTCCTGGACCTTAAAGAGGACGGTGGTCAGGGCCAAGGAAGGAGGTGGCCGTTTCTCAGCTCCTGAGCAGTGTCGGCGCTTCAGTTCCCGCGGCTCTGAGTATTAAGACTTTCAGGGCAGAACACGAGGTGACCCACTCGCTGCTCTGTGGAGCTGACCTCGTTCTTAGGTGAGCTGAGAGGCCCCTCCTGTGAGACTGCGTTAGTACCAGTGACGTCACGTTGACATGACGTCAGTAGTTTCTGCTCTAACATCTGGCCTGAGCTCTCTGTGGGCCTCAGGGGTGGGGCGAGGTTGTGAGACTCCAGACTGGGACTGTGCTGGTTCTTGCACGATTAGGAGTCCATCCTCATAGCTTTTAAGCGAACTCGTGTAAGTGGTGTATAGAGGCCTGACATAGGTAAAGGTGTATTTCTTGTTTTCTTGTTCCATGTATAATTTCCACCCAGTCACAACATATGGGTTAAGTTTCACCTGTATTCCATTCTAGTCACCTTAGGTTCCTGCTTATGAATCAGTTTCCAAGCAGAACGTCTCTTCAGCTTGTCCATATTACCCAAACTATATATGCTTCCTTAAAAAGGCCTCGGAATGGGCCCTGGCCGGTTGGCTCAGTGGTAGAGCGTCAGTCTGGCGTGCAGGAGTCTCTGGTTCAATTCCTGGCCAGGGCACACAGGAGAAGCGCCCATCTGCTTCTCCACCCCTCCTTCCTCTCGGTCTCTTTCTTCCCCTCCCACAGCCAAGGCTCCATTGGAGCAAAGTTGGCCCGGGTGCTGAGGATGGTTCTGTGGCCTCTGCCTCAGGCGCTAGAATGGCTCTTGGTTGCAACAGAGTGATGCCCCAGATGGGCAGAGAATTGCCCCCTGGTGGGTGTGCTGGGTGAATCCCCATCCGCGCATGCGGGAGTCTGTCTGACTGCCTCCCTGTTTCCAACTTCAGAAAAATACAAAAAAAAAAAAAAAAAAAAGGCCTCGGAATGAAGTATAGATTATATTTTATTTTTATTTATTTTATTTTTTAATTTTTATTTATTTATTTTACAGAGACAGAGTGAGTCAGAGAGAGGGATAGTCAGGGACAGACAGACAGGAACAGAGAGAGACGAGAAGCATCAATCATTAGTTTTTCATTGCATGTTGCAACACCTTAGTTGTCCATTGATTGCTTTCTCACATGTGCCTTGACCGCGGGCCTTCAGCAGACCGAATAACCCCTTGCTGGAGCCAGCGACCTTGGGTTCAAGCTGGTGGGCTTTTGCTCAAACCAGATGAGCCCGTGCTTAAGCTGGTGACCTTGGGGTCTCAAACCTGGGTCTTCTGCATCCCAGTCTGACGCTCTATCCACTGCGCCACCGCCTGGTCAGGCTAGATTATATTTTAGAGAAGAGAGTGAGAGAGGGAAAGGGCAAAGGGGCAGGAAGCATCAACTCCCATAGGTGCCTTGACCTGGCAAGCCCAGGGTTTCAAACCAGGGACCTCAGCGGTGCAGGTTGATGCTTTATCCACTGCACCACCACAGGTCAGGCAATGTAACTTCTGTTTAAAGATCTGAATTAATGGGCTTTGTCATTCAGATTAATTACAAAATTCTTTTGACATTTAACATCCTCCATACACCCAGCTCATAGCTATGTTCACTACTCACCAAGTTGGTTTTTTCCTTTCTCCTTCCTTGTACATACTTTTTTAATGCTATCTAATCACTATATTTAATTACATATATTTTCACATTTCTCTTTTTCTCTACTAAGTGGTGAACTCCCTAAGGCAAAATACAGGGTTCCCTCACCTTTATTATCTCTTCCTAATGGATATCACAGTGATGCTTATTGAAAAAATGAGGGAATTTTTTATTTTCATGTTTTTGCCCATCTAGAACTATTTTGCCATTACTACCTTTTAATATAAATCCTATAGTTTAATTTTATTTATTTATTAATTTTTTTTAATGATTTAAAAAAGTTTTTTATTTATTCATTTTAGAGAGGAGAGGGAGAGACAGAGAGAGAGAGAGAGAGAGAGAGACAGAGAGAGAGAGAGAAGAGAGACAGAGAGAGAAGGGGGGGAGGAGCTGGAAGCATCAACTTCCATATGTGCCTTGACCAGGCAAGCCCAGGGTTTCGAACCGGCGACCTCAGCATTTCCAGGTCAATGCTTTATCCACTGTGCCACCACAGGTCAGGCCCTATAGTTTAATTTTAATGAATATATAGTACACCTGTTCCCTGCTCTCAAGAATATAATTGGGTACTATCAACCCTGTTAACTGTGACACAAGGCAGAATTTTATGTTATAAAGGTGAAAAAGGAGAAGCAATCATTTTAGGGGGAAATGGAGGCTTCCTGGAAAGAATGTTATGGTTCTTGATGAGTAGAAACAAGTATCAAATAAAAGCGTACTACTAGCGCCAAAACCAACAGGCAATGAAAGAGGGTTATAAAGCTCATAAGCTTACCCAAGCAATGTAAGAATTCCTTAGATAGTAAGTAAAGGTGGCATCATGAATCAGTGGGGAAAGGACAAAGTATTCAATTAATAGTAAAGGAGACATGATTATGAAAAATAAATACCCTGTATTCTGAAAAAAATAATTACACATGTAAAAAAACAAACCATAAACATTATTAAAAGTACAAGTGAAGGTTTAATTGATCTAGGGATAGAGAAGAACCTTTTATTTATAAAAATTGGAAGAAATTACCAAGGAAGAAATTAACTTGACTCTATAAAAATATCAAGAAAACACTATACCAACCTAGGAAAAAATATTTGTAATATGTCAGACAAAGGTTTAATGTACTTAATCTATCAAGATCTAGTGATCATACCAATGCAGATTAAACTGTTATATTTTTCACCTATAAAATTTTTTAAAACTTTTTTAAAGTTCTGGTAAACATGTGAGACTGTTCTTATCTATTAGAGATGGGTGTGTAACTTGGTATGACCTTTCTGGAAAACATTTGACAATACAGTATATATTAAGATTAAGTGATAGTATCTGTTTAGTGTCTAGAATAGTGTCTAAGACAAAGCAGATGCTTAATATACGTAATACCTATGATTAGTATTACTACTATATTATTGTTATCATTATCATGAGCATCACACCTTTCCTTTTTTCGTTTTTAATTTTTTTAAATGGAATATACTGGGGTGACAATAGTTAACAAAATGATACAGGTTTTAGGTGCACAATTTTACAACACATATTGTTCACTGTATTGTATGTTCACCACCACCCCCAAATCAAGTATTCGTCCATCACCCTTTACATTACATCTTTTAATCAGCAGAGGACCTACAATAATACTTTGAACTTAATGGTATTTGCTAAATATTTGATTGGTTAATTCTTGTCTCATAAGAATTTTATAGGAAAGCATATACAGTTAATGACTTGTCAAGCTGTTAAAACATTAAAGCTATAAAGCAAGAAGTTAACTTGAATGATCATATGGTTTAGCCCATAAGCAGGATACTGTACAGTAGCAATAAATGTTTGTTACTGATGATGTGTTAACTATTTATTGCTGTATATAAAATAATTTCAAAACTTAGTAGCTTAATAATTAAAATCATGTATCCTCTCTCACAATTTCTGTGAGTCAAAAATTCATGAGTAGCTCAGTTAGGCATTTCTGTTTTAGTCTCAAAGTTTCAGTCACTTGTTGGCTAGGTCTGTGGTCATCTGAAGACTTGTTTGTAGCTGGAGAATCCACTTACAAAGTGGCTCTCTCACATGTCTGGCAAGTTGGCATATCAGACATTTGCTATAGAACTATCTTTTCTTTTCTTTTCTTTTCAGATTATTTACTTAAAAAAACCCCATACAATTAGCAATATATTATATAGCCCTTTAGCACCTGACTTTCTTTTTTTTTAATGTTTACTTTATTAATTTTAGAAAGAGAAAAAGAGAGAGCGGAACATCTGTTCCAGTATGTGCCCTCTTAGGAGACCAAATCGGCAACCTCTGTGCTTTGGGATGATGCTCTAACCAACCAAGCTGTCTGGCCAGGGCACACCTCACTTTCAATTAAATACTTTCCCTGTTGTATATAGAAAAGACTGACAAAAACAAAAAAACCTCACTTTTTTCACATTTAATTAATTCTTTCCATTTTGTTTTTCTACACATCTAAATAAAATGTGATTTTGAAATCACTCTTAGGAGATTATACCAGGTGAGTTGAGGAATTAATCCAAACTTTAGAGAAGAAGATTATATTAGATCTATTCTCTAACTGTATTGGTATAGAGCTGCAGTGACTGGGGTGGTAGGCACTAGCAATACGTGGCTGTTTTCATTTAAATGCATTGAAACCAAACAAAATTTAAAATTTAGTTCTTGGCTTGCACTAGCTACATTTCAATATCAGTAGCCGCCTATGGCTACTGTATTGGACAGCACAGATACCAAAATTTTCATCATTATAGAAAATTCTATTGGGAAATGCTGGGAAAAAAAACAATGTCATAAAGAATTTCATGACTTGGAGTGCTAAACACACAATACAATATACAAATAATGTATTGTAGAATTGTGCACCTGAAACCTGTAAAATTTTATTAACTAATGTCACCCCAATAAATTCAATTAAAAAAATTTAATAGGATTTCACAGGCAAAACAAAATAAGCCAAAACAAACAGCTTGTTCTGTTATTATTTTATTTCATACTTGAAAATCTCTACATTTATGCTTTTCTCTTTAAAATGTTTTATATGTATATGCATATTTCTACATAAAAGTAATTATAGCTAAACTTATTGAATATTTAATAATTGCCAGGAATTGTGCATAGTGCTTTATATGAATTAACTCATTGAATCCTTAGGACAACGCTATGTTCATTGTGGAAATATTGGAAAATGTTTAAGAGAGAAAGAGAACACCAGCCTTAGTCCCCAAACCAGAGATAATCACTGTTGACATTTCTGGTGGATGCTGTGGTGTGCTGCCCAGATCCCAAGATGCAGCTGCCAGGAATGTTGCCTGCTGATGGCTCACAGTTGAATTTCTCTCCAAAATTGCCTCAAGTGAAAGAAACTGCCTCACCCTAGTTTATATCCCTTCTCTGGGGGCAGCCCAAACCCAATGACTGGTCAATTGTGGAGGTACAAAGGCACAGTCCCTCAATTGGGACAATCTGAGACATCCATATTTAGAACTTCCCATGGGAATGGTTAAAGCTCTGGGGGCAACTACCCTGTAGTTACCTTCTCCCTCTGCCCAGTCCTGGCTCTGTACAGGTATTGTGCCTGGGAGCACTCTCCAGTAAACCACCTGCCTGCAAATCTCTGCCTCAGGGTCTGTTTCCTGGAAAACCCAACCTAAGTCAACATTTTTAGATGGTAAGTTCCAGGTTTTATTTATTTATTTATTTATTTTTATATATCTGTTTAAATTTTAAAAATCTATCTAAACTTATACCACCCCAACAAATTTGATGTTTTCTTACCTATCATTTTATATATTATTTTTTTAGTTGACATTTTATGAATTTTTCATGCAACGAAGTATTTTTCTATACCACAATTTAACAGCCACCTGGGCGTCATACCCAGTCAGTCTTGTACTCTTAGATATTTTTCTATTTCCTGGGTTTCATTGTGGCAGACCCTAAAACTCAGTAGACCAATACCAGTTCCCAACTTCCCTCTCACTTGCCTCCTCAATGATGGGGAGAAATCCAATTAATTTTATTTTCCTAGCCTCAATTACAACTAGGGGTGGTGGAAATTCCAGCCATTGGGAAGTAAGATAAAGATTTCTGAGGTTGAGGGGGGAACTTTCAGGAAATTTCACCTTCCATATTGAACGGGACAACCAATAGTTGTATTATCTCTTATCTATTTTTTCTGCTTTGTAAGGAATGGGATGTCTAGAGCTATATTAGCCATCTTTCATCCATGAGGGAAAAGTTTAGAAAATTAAACACTTTGTCCTTGACATTGTTGAACATTTAAATCTATGCCAGCAACTACCATTCTTTGGATTTCTTGTTATGATGAGAAAAATAACTGTTTTAATCTACTTTTGTTTGAGATTTCTGTTTTTTATAGCTAAAGTAATTTATAAAAGTCACTGTTTCTGACATTCATGATTAGAAGTAATACAGTGATGAACATTGTTGCATATAAATGCTTGAATAGCAACAGGTAAACATTAAAGTCAGGGAGGAAGAGAATTAGGATCCTGAATTTCTAGCATTTCTTCATTTTAACCATATCCAGCTCTGTGCTTACCTTAATCTTCCCATAATCTTCTACTGTGGGACCAGAAAAATATTGTACACAGGCTTCCTAAATTCTTCTAAAAGACAGTTGTTAGAACAGGAAATAGAGCTTTTATAAATCAGAATCTTGTGTCTTCAAATAGGATATTTTGGCAAATGCACCATCCCATGCTATTCATATCCACTAATACAGAATCAGCAAGGGGTTGCTTTTTAGTATTTTTTTTTTTAGAGCCAGTATGTGTGAACTGGGTTGCATTTTAGACTATGGCATGAATTAACTCTCCATATGTTTGACTGAAAATCATTAAGTTCTGTAGGGTTGGGATGTTTTATTACCTCAGAACAAATATGGAGAATCAAAGATGCTGCACTGGACTACCAGAAGTAAAGAGGAGCGGAGTTAATTGAAAAATAGATACTGAAATTGTATTTGATTTCAGCTTTCTAGTGGCAGGCACTGGGCAATGCCAACCCTCACTATACTGAGTCTGCCTCCATGACTCCCACTTACTCACCCAGTAAGTTGCAGATTGCTCTAAGAGAGCTGTTACACTCATCCCACTGTTAGTAGGCCTGGGCATTACCAGGGCTGTAGCTACTGGTACTGCTGGACTAGGGGTGGCCGTTCATTCCTATATTAAGCTTTCTAATAAGCTAATAGATGATATTCAAGCTATATCTAGTACTATCCAAGATATTCAAGATCAGTTAGATTCTCTAGCAGAAATGGTCCTGCAAAATAGAAGGGGCTTAGACTTACTTAAGCAGAGCAGGGAGGCATCTGTTTGGCTTTACAGGAACATTGCTGCTTCTATGTCAACAAATCTGGTATAGTCTGAGACAAAATCAAAAGGCTACAAGAAGATCTAGTGAAGAGGAGAGCTCTTTGAAAGCCCTCTGTGGAGTAGCCTCAATGGTGTTTTGCCTTACCTTCTCCCTTTGCTAGGTCTGTGTATTGGTTTCTTATGCCTATTGTCCTTAGGGCCCATTTTGTTCAACAAGCTACTCAGTTATTTTAAAGAAAGAATAGATGTAGTAAAGTTAATGGTTCTGTCCCAACCTTATACAATTCTTCCCACTGATGAAGAATCAAGGGTTTGATTTATACCCAAAAGAGATGGGGGAATGTTAGATTCGGGGAGGTGTGCTGTGGCTGCCAGAGTGTAACTATTGAAGGAGCAGGAACAGGGAAGTGCTAATAGGGCCCCTGTGAGGCTGAGAACAAAGAGATCAGCACAAAGGAGGACAAACATCTGCATTCTATTGGTCAGAGACCCTTATCAGAAGTTTATGTTTGGAATTCGCCAATAAGCTAAACCCTGCCCTTGTTGCTATGCTGCCCGCCACCTCCCTAGCGAATAGCTAACTGCCACATCTGCTTCTGTATAATGCCTGCTCACTTAGGATATGTAAGGACCTAGTTGTAAGCACCAGGCGCGACTCTCATTTGCAGCCCCCTGTGGGTTCGGTGTCTCTGGACACCTTGAGAGTTCATCCCTGCGCAGGTTAAACTTGGCCAATAAAGTAAGATCTAAACTCCTGAAAGTCTCCGACGTTTGTTCTTGCACCTGGTGGATGCAACAGACAGCTCCTTATTCTTTTATTTGAGAAATCTTCTCTGCCATTTCCTTCCTATCTCTATCCAGCCTTACTAGATGGATTGCCCTTTTGTGAGCATCCATAGCTCTTAGCACTGGTTCTGCAATGTGTCTATCCCTCCATGTTGTTATAGCTGGATTCTTCCTCCACCAGACTGCAAGCTCCTTGAAAGCAGAAACTCAGTCTTACTTATCAGTGTAAGTAATCAGTGTATATTGTTGAGAATAAAGTTCCTATTTATCACATCCTAAATAGAATTTCTTCTCCTATTTTCTTAATTCCATACTTTTTTGTGCTGGTATCTGTATACAGTGAAAGTTCAGTAAATATTAACTTTTCTTTTTTGACGTGACAAAGGACAGTTTTACCAATACTTTGTGTGTTTTTACTGATTTTCTGCATACCTATGTAGGCTAATTAATACTATGGAACATCTAATATGTAAACAGTTTATATATATATGTATACACACATACACATGCAAATGAGTTATATAAAATCGTCATAACTATGCTGTTAGGTTGACACTGTTTCTATTCCCATGAAGAAATTGGAGTTCAGAGAAGGCAAGTAGCTTACATACTGTTACATAGTAAGTAAGAGGCAGAACTGGGACTCACACTGAGGTCTAGCTAATACTAAAATTTATACTTTTAACCATTATAATGCTGATTATGATAATAGTGACAGCTGATGGTCCCAGATACTTACTGTGCTAGGTGTTCTACATGTGTATCTCTGGCTGTATACTTCTTTGCATAGAATTGATGCTTAGTAGTTATTACATATGGTAAGGTAGACAAAGCTCTTGATACCTCTGGTCTCTTTCTGCCTCTGCTACTTATTCACTGTGTAACCTCAGATAGCTATTTACCCTTCTGAGCTCTATTTTTCCCTGCAAATCAGTGAATGATCTCAAAAATAATTCTAATTCTAAAATTTTAGAACTCCAAATGAATTCTACTTTGTTTTTTTATCCTATAATTAATGCTTCCATATACCAAGAGTTCCTATAGGATCTTCATTTTGTTTTCTATTACTTTTCTCACATTTTCCATAGTACCTAGACCGGTGCTCTGTATAGCATATAACAGGCTCATGAGAGGAGTATATACATAGGAGTATATACATAGATATACATAGATTGAACTATGTCCAAGGGGAAATATCCATCTTCACAAGAAGCTGTACTTAATGTTGTTACCTTCCTTTGGGGGTAACATGCAACTGTCATTTAGGGCTGACTCAGAGAAGTCAGCACTCAGCACCTTTGGAAACTTTTCCATAGTCAGAAATACAATTCTTATCCTTAAAGCAGAGCTGTGGTCACCGTGCAAGCACCTACTTCTGTGGCTGAATGCAGAAACATTTCTTTTATGAAAATTATGCTGTGTGCATGTAAAAGGGTCTTGGTCTGTGGATAATACCAGGTTAGTAGGGAGTTTTCTACAGGAAAACTTTGCTTTTTTTTTATAAATAAATTTTTATTAATTTTAATGGGGTGACTTCAATAAATCAGGGTACATATATTCAAAGAAAACATGTCCAGGTTATCTTGTAATTCAATTATGTTGCATACCCATCACCCAAAGTCAGATTGTCCTCCGTCACCTTCTATCTAGTTTTCTTTGTGCCCCTCTCCCTCCCCCTCCCCCTCTCCCTCCTTCCCTCCCCCTGCCCCCCATAACCACAACACTTTTGTCCATGTCTCTTAGTCTCGTTTTTATGTCCCACCAATGAATGAAATCCTGCAGTTCTTGTTTTTTTTCTGATTTACTTATTTCACTTTGTATAATGTTATCAAGATCCCACCATTTTGTTGTAAATGATCCAGTGTCATCTTTTTCTATGGCTGAATAGTATACCATGGTGTATATGTGCCCCATCTTCTTTATACAGTCTTCTATTTTTTTTTTACAGTGATTAAAGCCTTTAAGCAAACTCTTGGCCAATACAGCAAGAATCCATAAAAGAGTAGTGTCCTTAACATGTTCACCAAGTCCAAGTTGGCACCATCACCATGCCAAATCCCTGAAAAATGCAACCCAACCACAATTCAGTCTGTTAGGAGCTGTCCCAAGGAGCAGGAGTCCAGGAAAAGTCCACATCCAGGAAAAGTCCGCATGGCACTGGAATTGTCACAATTCTATACTTTGCAGTTCACAACCAAGTCCCAATGACCGCTGCTTCTAGCTGGTAATGATTCAGGTAGACTGGAAAAGCCATCTGCAGCATGTGTGGAGATGGAGCTTCTGTTCTCTTCTGCCTGGAGAGATGAGACCAGGTTGCTTTTCCCTGGAGCTCTGCGACTGTGGCATGGTAAAGAGAACCTTGGGATACACTAAGCTGGGTGGCAAAGATAGATTCATAATAGAAGTTGGCAAAAGGGGGAAAGAGAGCTCTAAATTAGGAGTAGGTCCCAGCCTGAAATATGAGTGGGGCATTGAGGTAGGAGGAATAGAGGAAACACTATAAAACAAAGCAGCAGAAAATGGGACTATCAACACCCACAACAGAGATCTTCGAGGGAAGAATAAAAAATCTGACTATTCAGGGAAGACATAGTTAAGTGACCCTTGTGCAAATGAGATCAGTTTACCTGCTTCTTGGAAGAAATACCCTAGGCTCATCCACAGTGTCATAGATGGGGCTGATGACCCTGGGCACCTTCGGCCTTCAGTGGCAAACCCCAGCATTCTGGGCAAGGTTAGGTCATGGGTGGCTGGAGCAGGACTGGAAGAGACTGAACCCTCCCATAGAGGAGTGAGGGGGAAGCCTACCTTCCAGTGTCCCTGTTTCCTCACAGCAGAGGCATGTAAGCCTGGCAGGCTTTAGCTCAATGACCTTCCTTTCCACTATTGAAGCAGGACCCAAATGGCATCCTATGAGACCCCTTTGGGGCGTTGGAGCCTTTAAGGGCATATCCTAAAAGCCAGCAGTTCCCCTGATCTCTATTGGGCTTTTTCTGCCTCTAGGTATCTTAAAAGCCATGCTCAGAAGATCTTGCTGAGGGGTTTGAGGATCCCCATCCACCTATATAAATCTTTTCCATATATCTGAGGCTATTTGGAAAAAGACAAAACAGTGTTATTAGCTGGATCAAATAAAGAAGGTAGTAGTTTGCAGGAGAAAAAGATTTGGCGTCTCCTGTTCATCAGCATTCAAAAGAAATTTAAAAAAAATTTTAAGTAGAAAGCATGGTATGGTAGACCCATAGGAGTTCCAGGATATGAATCCCCCCTTTTACATTTTTTTCAATTGACCTAAAATATTTGCTGGGTACACTTTAATAATACCTTGACTTTAAAGATTGTAAGAAATACACATAATTTGAAAGGTTTGACAAAATACAGTAAATGCTTTTGCTCCATATGCAGGAGCATTGTCAGTTTAACCAGTTTAGGAAATCCAATAATAGAACAATGCATACAGACAATGAGCTATAACATACTTAGCAGCCTCTCCTGTTCTGACAGAGGTTACTATAAATCCAGAATATGTATCCACTGTAACGTGGACATAGGACTGTTTGCCAAATGAAGGTGTATGAGTAACATCCATTTGCCAAAGTTGTCCTGGTAGGGATCCTTGAGGGTTAACTCCAAATGAAGGGACAGATTGTAGTATAGGACCCCTTGGACAGGATTTCCCAATCTGCTGTGCTGCTTCCCGAGAAAGTTGAAACTGTTTACACAGGGCTGCAGCATTCTGGTGATGAATAGTATGAGATTGAATTGCTCGATCTGTCATGGTTGCTCCAAATAATTTTCTTTTGAGTAGCTTGATCAACAAGGGCATTCCCTGTGCTAGAGCTCAGGGAGCATGGAGTGAGCTCGAGTATGTCCTATAAAACATGGCGCTCTATGTGGACATACAAGTCTTTGAAGAAGGAGGAACTACTGAAATAGTTCATCAGCATTCATAGTGGAAACACCATAAGTAAATATTTGCTGTCTGTATATAGATTAAAGGGGAAATATGGCAAATGCTGAAAAGCCATGATAATGGCATATAATTCTAGTCTTTGAGCTGATTTTAAGTTCATAGTTTCAGTATAAAGTTGTCTATTGATTTGCAAGAGCGATTTGCCATTTAGTGGAAGTTTCCCAGAGCCATTGTTGTTGATCCTTTGAAAAAAGGAACAACAATAATTTTGAGGCTCAAAACCTATAAGCTGTAAGTGTCGCCTATGCCCCTTGATAATCCAGGAGGCAACAAGATCACAATATGGGAGTGTATTCCATGGGCTATTAGATGGTTCAATGTGCCCAAGCTATAGCTGCTCTTGTACCAATTGAGCAGTTGCCCTAAGTTTCTCCTGAGAAAGGGCCCGTTGGTCTACCCATACAGGATTATCTGATTTCCAAGTAATTGGGTCTGCATAATGCATTATTGAGGTAGCAGGAGCTACCAAGGCCCCTATGCTAAATTTTGATATCCTAATCCACACCTTCTGGTATTGGGTGCCACTTCTATGGGGATGAGAATTCCTCACTATTCTTTCCCTAGTCCCTTGGTGGGCAAAAATCCCTGATCAAGCTTCTGAGTATTGACTAAACCTTTAGGACTGACAAGCAGTGCTCCCATATTTTTCAAAACATCTCTACCCCACAAATTAACTGGCCATCCAGGGAGCACATAAGGCTTAAAAAATCCAGAATGACCTTCTTAATCTTCCCATTTTAGAAAACTAGAACTTTGTTGAGGGGATTTACTCTGCCCTATACCTTGTAATTCTGAGGCTACTACATGAGTGGGCCAGGAAGCTTAGCAATAACATACCAATGTATCTGTTAGGCCAATGTAGCTTAGCAATAACAGATACATTAGCCCCAGTATCTAAAAATCCTTTAAATTTATGCTCATGTATTATTAGTTCCATTTCAGGGCATTCCTGACCTATTTTTTTAAATCCAATTGGCAAAATCAGAAGAGCCAAGTCACCAATTTGCTTGGGGTCCCTTTTGCAGGATGTGGCCAGAGAAGCAGAATTAGCATCCTTATACTATTCTTCTAACTGCCTGAATTAGCCGTGAGACAAATTCTTTTTTTTAAATTAATTTTAATGGGGTGACATTGATAAAAATTGTCTTCCGTCACCTTCTAACTGGTTTTCTTTGTGCCCCTCACCTCCCCAACCACCTCCCTCTCCTCCCCCCCACCCTGTAACCCCAACACTGTTGTCCATGTCTCTGAGTCTCATTTTTTGTTTGTTTGGTTTTTTAAAAGATTTTTATTGATTGATTTTTTTTTTATTTATTCATTTTAGAGAGGAGAGGGAGAGACAGAGGAGAGACAGAGAGAGAGAGAAGGGGGGGAGGAGCTGGAAGCATCAACTCCCATATGTGCCTTGACCAGGCAAGCCCAGGGTTTTGAACCGGCGACCTCAGCATATCCAGGTCGATGCTTTATCCACCGCGCCACCACAGGTCAGGCTCTGAGTCTCATTTTTATGTCCCACCTTTGTATGGAATCATATAGTTCTTAGTTTTTTCTGATTTACTTATTGAGCTCAGTATAATGTTATCAAGGTCCATCCATGTTCTTGTAAAAGATCCAATGTCTTCATTTCTTATGGCTGAGTAGTATTCCATAGTATATATGTACCAAAGCTTTTTAATCCACTCGTCCGCTGATGGACACTTGGGCTGTTTTCAGATCTTTGCTATTGTGAACAATGCTGCCATAAACATGGGGGTGCATTTCTTCCTTTTAAACAGTGCTATAGTGTTCTTGGGGTATATTCCTAACAGTGGTATACTGGGTCAAAAGGCAGTTCAATTTTTAATTTCTTGAGGAATCTTCATACTGTTTTCCACAGTGGCTGCACCAGTCTGTATTCCCACCAGCAGTGCAGGAGGGTTCCCTTTTCTCCACATCCTCGCCAGCACTTATTCTGTGTTGTTTTATTGATGAGCGCCATTCTGACTGGTGTGAGGTGATATCTCATTGTGGTTTTAATTTGCATTTCTCTAGTGATTAGTGATGTTGAGCATTTTTTTCATATGCCTATTGGCCATCTGTATGTCCTCTTTGGAGAAGTGTCTGTTCATTTCTTTTGCCCATTTTTGGATTGGATTGTTTGTCTTCCTGGTATTAAGTTTTACAAGTTCTTTATAAATTTTGGTTATTAACCCCTTATCAGACGCATTGTCAAATATGTTTTCCCATTGTATAGTTTGTCTTTTTATTCTGTTCTTACTGTCTTTAGCTGTGCAGAAGCTTTTTAGTTTGATAAAGTCCCATTTGTTTATCCTTTTATTTCACTTGCCTGTGGAGACAAATCAGCAAATATATTGCTGTGAGAGATGTCAGAGAGCTTACTGCCTATGTTTTCTTCTAAGATGCTTATGGTTTTACAGCTTACATTAAAGTCTTTTATCCATTTTGAGTTTATTTTTGTGAATGGTGTAAGTTAGTGGTCTAGTTTCATTTTTTTGCAGATAGCTGTCCAATTTTCCCAACACCATTTGTTGAAGAGGCTGTCTTTACTCCAATGTATGCTCTTACCTCCTTTGTCAAATATCAGTTGTCCATAGAGCTGTGGGTTTATTTCTGGGTTCTCTGTTCTGTACCATTGATCTATATGCCTGTTCTTATGCCAGTACCATGCTGTTTTGAGTACAATGGCCTTATAATATAACTTGATATCCGCAAGTGTGATATCTCCCACTTTATTCTTCCTTTTCAAGATTGCTGAGGCTATTCGTGTTCTCTTTTGGTTCCATATAAATTTTTGGAATATGTGTTCTATATCTTTGAAGTAAATCATTGGTATTTTAATCGGTATTGCATTGAATTTATAAATTGCTTTGGGTAATATAGACATTTTACTGATGTTTATTCTTCCTAACCATGAGCATGGTATATGCTTCCACTTGTTTGTATCTTCCCTGATTTCTTTTATCAATGTTTTATAATTTTCCGAGTACAAATCTTTAATCTCCCTGGTTAAATTTATTCCTAGGTACTTTATTTTTTGGTTGCAATGGTAAAGGGGATTGATTCCTTAATTTCTCTTTCTGACAGTTCATTGTTAGTGTATAAAAATGCCTCTGATTTCTGAGTATTGATTTTATATACTGCCACCTTGCTGAATTCATTTATCAGGCCCAGTAGTTTTTTGACTGAGACTTTAGGGTTTTCTGTATACAATATCATATCATCTGCAAATAATGATAGTTTTACTTCTTCTTTTCCAATTTGGATGCCTTTTATTTCTTTTTCTTGTCTGATTGCTGTGGCTAGGACTTCCAGAACTATATTGAATAAGAGTGGTGAAAGGGGTCACCCTGCCTTGTTCCTGATCTTAAGGGAATTGCTTTTAATTTTTGCCCATTGAGTATGATATTGGCTGTGGGTTTGTCATAGATGGCCTTTATCATGTTGAGGTATGTTCCCTGTATTCCCACTTTGCTGAGAATTTTGATTATGAATGGGTGCTGGATTTTATCAAATGCTTTTTCTGCATCTATTGAAATTATCATGTGGTTTTTCTCCTTCCTTTTGTTTATGTGATGAATCACATTGATTGATTTGCAAATATTATACCAGCCTTGCCTCCCCAGAATAAATCCCACTTGATCATGGTGTATGATTTTTTTCATATATTGCTGGATCTGGTTTGCTAATATTTTGTTGAGGATTTTTGCATCTAAAGTCATCAGGGATATTGGCCTATATTTTCTTTCTTTGTGTTGTCTTTGCCTGGTTTTGGAATCAGAATTATGCTCGCCTCATAAAAGTAGTTTGGAAGTCTTCCTTCCTCTTGAATTTTTTGAAATAGCTTGAGAAGGATAGGAGTTAGTTCTTCTTTGAATATTTGGTAGAATTCACTTGAGAAGCATTCAGGCCCAGGTCTTTTCTTTTTTGGGAGTTTTTTGATAAGTGTTTCAATCTCATTTGTTGTAATTGGTCTGTTTAGGTTTTCTGATTCTTCCAGATTAATTTTTGGAAGATTATATGTTTCAAATAATTTGTCCATTTCATCTAGTTTGTCTAGTTTTTTGCTGTACAGTTCTTCATAATATTTTCTTACAATATTTTGTATTTCTGTTTTGTCAGTTTTTATTTCTCCACTCTTGTCTCCAATTTTATTTATTTGAGTTCTCTCTTTTTTTCTTGGCGAGTCTGGTTAAAGGTTCATCGATCTTGTTTACCTTTTCAAAGAACCTGCTCCTGGTTTCATTGATCCTCTGTATTGTTTCTTTATCTTCTATGTCATTTATTTCTGCTATGATTTTTATTATTTCCTTCCTTCTACTAGTCTCGGTTTTACTTGTTGTTCTTTTTCTAGTTCTTTTAGATGTAGGGTCAAGTTGTTTATTTGAGCTTTTTCTAGCTTCTTGAGGTATGCCTGTAATGCTATGAACTTCCCTCTCAGGACTGCTTTTGCTGTGTCCCATAAAATTTGAGTTGATGTATGCTCATTATTGTTTGTTTGTAGGAATTTTTTTAATTTTTTTATCTCATTGTTTACTTATTTGTTATTTAGTAATATGTTATTTAGTTTCCAAGTGTTTGAGTATTTTTGAGTTTTTCTGTTGTGGTTGATTTCTGGTTTCATGCCATTGTGATCAGAGAAAATGCTCGATATGAATTCAATCTTCTTAAATTTGTTGAGACCGCTTTTGTGCCCTAACATGTGGTCTGTTCTAGAGAATGTACCATGAGTGCTTGAAAAGAATGTATATTCTGCTGTTTTAGGGTGAAAGGTTCTGAAGATATCTATTAAATCGAGTTCATCTAATATGTCCTTTAAATCTGTTGTTTTTTTGTTAATTTTCTTTCTTGAGGATCTATCTAATGATGTTAATGGGGTATTGAAATCCCCTACTATTATAGTATTGCTGTTGATCTCACCCTTTAAATCCATCAAAGTCTGCTTTATATATTTAGATGCTCCTATATTAGGTGTGTAGATATTTATAATGGTTATATCTTCCTGTTGGATGGCTCCTTCTATCATTATGTAGTGACCTTCTTTATCTCTAACTATAGTTTTTGTTTTAAAGTCCATTTTGTTTGATATAAGTATTGCTACCCCAGCTTTTTTTTCATTTCCATTTGCATGAAATATTTTTTTCTATCCTTTTATCTTCAGTCTGTGTGCATCTTTTGATTTAAGGTGTGTCTCTTGTAGACAGCATATGTATGGGTCCTGTTTTCTTATCCATGCAGCAACCCTATGTCTCTTGATCGGATCATTTAATCCATTTACATTTAAGGTTATTATTGATATGTAATTGTTTATTGCCATTTTATTCTTTAAAACAGTATTCCTCTTTTGCTATATTCTTTTTTTCCTTTGATCTGTTTACAACAGGTCCCTTAGCATTTCTTGTAGCCTTGGTTTGGTTGTAGTGAATTCCTTGAGGTTTTTGTTTTTTGTCTGTAACGCTTTTTATTTCTCCTTCAATTTTAAATGATAGCTTTGCTGGATAAAGTAGTCTTGGTTGTAGGCTCTTATTCTGCATTACTTGGAATATTTCTTGCCATTCCCTCCTGGCCTCAAGTGTTTCTGTTGAGAAGTTGGAAGTCATCCTTATGGGGGCTCCTTTGTAGGTGATAGTCTTTTTTTTTCTAGCAGCTTTTAATATTTTCTCTTTATCACTTAGCTTTGGTATTTTAATTATGATGTGTCTTGGTGTTGATTTCTTTGCGTTTCTCCTTAATGGAGTTCTCTGTGCTTTCTGAACATGTGAGATGTTTTCCTGCCTTAATTGAGGGAAATTTGCAGCTATGATATGCTTGAACAAAGTCTCTATCCCTTGTTCTTTCTCTTCTTCTTCAGGAACCCCTATGATGCAGATGTTATTTCTCTTCATGTTGTCACAGAGCTCTCTTAGAGTTTCCTCCGACTTTTTGAGTCTCTTTTCTTTTTTCTGCTCTGCTTCTGTGCCTTTATTTATCGTGTCCTAACTTGCTGATTTGATTCTCCGCTTTATCCATCCTGCTTTTAATTCCTTCCATTGTGTTCTTTATTTCAGATATTGTATTTGTCATTTCTGACTGATTCTTTTTTATTATTTCAATATCCTTTTTTATATTTGTTATCTCTTTATTTAGGTGTTTGTAATGACCATCTATTGTTGTTCTCATATCTTTAAGCATCCTAACAATTGTTATTTTAAACTCTGCATCTGGTAATTTGGTTATATCTGATTAATTTAGGTCCTTTTCTGGGGATTTCTCTTGGTTCATTTCTCTGCCTTCACATTTTCTTTGTGTAAAGGAAGGTTTTGGCCACTGGAGTCCACTGGGTATGGCCTCTATTCCCTAGTATGGTCTGTCTGCAGGCCCACCACCTCCTCTTCTGTTGCTGCCTAGGGCTTTTGGGTTTGGGCATTGCCGGAGCCTGCCTACTGGGGCTGTTGCTGAGGTTTTCATCTCTCCTTCACAGGAGTGGCTGTGATCACGTGCTCAGGTGCACAAACCTTGGTGGCCTTGGCCTTTGCCCCACCCCCGTGGGTGGCGTTATGCTCAGCCCTGAGGGCAGTGGCGAGCACCTTTGCTCAGCTGTGGGTCTCTGCCTGTTTCTGGGCTTTTGCCCCACCCTTGCAGGAGGAGCTCGCTTGTGGATTGGCTGCTAGCCTTGGCTCTACTGGCTGGGCAGGACTGCATGCCCACGCTCAGCTCAGTATTGGAACTCCACCTCTTCTGGGCTTTTGGCTCCACCCCCACAGGAGGAGCTGGCTCTCAAGTCAGGCCATGAGCCTCAGTTCCATGGGCAGGGCAAGGCTGTGCTCCTGCACCCTTGCTCAAGGGCTGGTCTCCACCCCTTCTGGGGTTTCAGTTCTTCTCCCGCAGGCTGGATTACAGGCTGCTGGCAGCTGGGCAGCTCACACATGAGCCCAGTGGCAGCCAGCAGGCTCATGCCCCTGCCGACAGAACCGCACCTCTGCGTCCCGCCGCCACCTGCCCTCCGGCGAGCCTTCAGCCATGTGGGGTGGGGTCGCTGCAGCTCAGACCGTAAGACTCACTACTGTAGTCCCGAAAGCTCCCTCCTTCTAAGCAACTCTGCTCTGAGTGCTGCGGGAGAGCTTGTTTGGCTGGTGTCCTGCTTCCCTTTGCTGGTTTTGCTGTTTCCGGGGGAAATATTCCCTTTAGTTTTGGGGAGTGACTCGTCCCAGGGGTTAGGGTGGCTGTCTCTCAAAATGTTTCTCCCTGTGCCTCTCAGATTACACTCTCTTCCTGTTACTCCGGTACTCTCCTCTCTCCCTGACCCCCAGAGCCCCGGGTGAGTTAGTGAGAGAGGTGTTCTGCGCAGTCCCTTTAAGGATAATCCTGGGTCTGAGAAATCAGACTCTTTCTCACAAACAGTATCCTGACTTGTTTCCAGCTAAATACTGTCCATAGGCCTCTTAGGCTCTGTCACTGCAGGCTGGTGCTTTGTTCCTGGGACTCAGGACCCTCTCCTCTCTGCTAAACTCACTTCCCGCCTCGCGAGTTTCTCCTGGCTGCCGTTCGTTCCAGGGAGCTGGGCAGCCCTGTCCGCGTTCCTGCTTTTCCTACCAGTGTCGGTGTGGCTTCTTCAGTGTTCCTTGGTTGAAGAGTCCTCTTAGTTTAGTCCAAAGTTGGTTTTCCAGATGATAGTTCTTAAAATTAGTTTGTAATCCACTTTGGTTCTGCAAGGTGGATGTTGGTACGTCCGCCTACTCCAGCACCATCTTGTCTTCCAAAACTTTGCTTTTTATCCTATAATAAAAAGTTTTTATTCTGTTCCCCATCTCTTATAAGGCTATCTGAAAATCACAAATCATTTCATAACTTTTCTGAATCTTTGAGGAATCACCTTTTAGATAATGAAGTTTTTAAAAAGGAACTAGAATTCTCCCCAAACATAGGAATGACTTATGCATAATGCAAAATATTATTAAACTTTGACTTTGTATCTGTAATTCAGACAGTCTCAAGAAAAAAAAAGCCACCTTAAATACAGATCAAATAAGAGAAGTCAAAACATGTGAATGGGGAGAGAAAATAACTTAAAAAATAGCTATTTTTAGCTGCTAGTTTATAGTCTGGAGGAATGACCAAATTTACCTCTAGAGTAAATGAAACTCTTGTATGAGGGGAAAGAAAAGGATGGGCCTTTGTGATTGTGAGTTAGTCCGTACAGGGTAGGTTTGACAACAAGAATTTTGTTGCTTGGAATAATAAAATCACAGAGATTTGGACCCAAAGAACTCAGAAAAGAGATGGAGGAGAGGAAGTTTGAGCAAAATGGCAGCAGGCAGGGCCTGAGGTTAAAATACAGTAAGACATTTCCCATGTTGAAAATGGTAAGGCCTTGGCCCACTAGCTCAGATAACAGCATCATCTCGAAACAAGGTTGCAGGTTGGATTCCTGGTCAGTGCACATATGGGAAGCGATCACTGAATGTACCAATGAGTGGAACAACAAATGAATGCTTCCCTTTCCCCTCCTCTCTCTGTCTCTCTAAAAATAAACGTGCTTGCTTTTTAGAAAATGTTTATTGATTTTAGAGAGAGAGAGAGGAAGGGAGAGAGAGACAAGAACATTGATCTGTTCCTATAAGGTGCCCTGACTGGGGATTGAACTAGCAACCTCTGCACTTTAGAATGATGATCTAACCAACTGAGCTCTCTGGCCAGGGAAAAAATCAATACATTAAACAATAATAATAATAATAATAATAATAAGCCCTGGCCAGATAGCTCGGTTGGTTGGAGCACCATCCCAGAAGTGGAGGTTGCTGGTTTGATTCCCCAGTCAGGGCACATGCAGGAACAGCTCCATGTTCTTGTCTCTCTCTCCCTGCCTCCTCAAAGAAAATGGCCAGAGAACTTTGGATACTTATATTTCCTGTCCTGCACTATATTATTCCCAGTCTTTCCATAACAGCCTGTTATAAACAACCACTTGTATATAATAGTGCTTGGTGAATAAATGAGAAGAGGACAATGGTTACAAGTAGGATGAGGTGGCACAAAGAGAACCACAAGAGAGACAAAAGTAAGAATTTAGACTAGGAGATGGTCAAGTATTCCTTCTTGACTTTGGGGGTAACCTTGGGGAATCATGCCTTTGTATTAAGGGATTGGAGATATTTTGAAGTCTGGGACACTTGAGGTCCTTTCAGACTATACCTGAAGGGTTAAAGCTGATCCCCAAGCAATGGGAAAACCCCCAAACTGTGTGCAGTCAGCACGGATGGGTCCACATGCTCCTGGTTCAGTTTTCTTTAAGGACTAGAATGCAGAGTATCCACATAGAAAATTGGAGACCAGTATTAGAATTATTCATCTGACTAGAAAAACTGTATATTTAAAAACAGCAATTACAAAATAACGCTGTAACCGGTTCATATGTGGATCTGTGCATTTCTTAGTAACTGTCACCATGGTAACAAGGCCGTTTGACAAGGATGCCTTCTTAGCACAGTACATAAAAAGGAGAGAGATAACAGCTAATCGCATACTATCTTATATACCTTTATTTAGTTGTGTTAATCTTTTATCACTGACTGTTAGCCTTAGACTCTTTTCTTCCTAATAGCATCAAATACAGTGTTAGGAATATATCAGGCACTCAAATATATATACTGACTGATTGACTTAAATAAATGATGTTTCTGATATGTCTTCCTTCCCAAGCTATAGAGAGAGTCACCTGGCAGAAATTTGATTTTTAAAAAATGGCTCCTACATTTATCTAGGGGATCAGAAGTAGGCCAGTTCCTGACTGGGCTGGCCTGATCATGGATTTCAGGTTGTGGTGGTGAAAGGACAGTGATTAGGTACTCTGAGACACTATATTATTAGAAGACTAACATGTGAGTGGTAGTAGAAAAATAAGTAAATTCATTTTCATCAGTGAAGCCATTCCAAGGTCCAGAAGCATTGTGTAGGGACTTACATTGCTGTTTCCTGGGTGCTTAGACAAGTTTAGCAGCAGTTTATGAAATGTCTAATGTCAGGCCTGAGGACAGGGAGTTCACAGATTCAGGCTTCAAAATGAGAAAGCTTACTTCAAAACAAGAAAGCTTTCTAGGCCCCTACCTCCACCTTATACACAATTGACACTAAGCCTGAGAAGCTTCCTTGAGTTAATGATAACCTTTTATTATAGCCTTTTCCCTAATATAGTCTTACATTTTATTTTAATTGTCCTCTATATAATTGCTCTGCATTTCAGTTCCATTTTTATAATGTTTTATAATTCACATTTCTTTTTAAAAGTCTTAAAATGTGGACACACCTTATTGCGATAGCCGTGGTGCCCATATTTGCCACTTAAAATCTTGGTTCCTGTACTTTCAACAGATCAAGTGTGCCACCTCCAGCTAATAGATTGATATTCATGTTCCAGGCTGAAGACAGCTGCAAGAGTTTGTCTTTGGAATTCTTTAGCAGTAGCTTCCAATTGATAAAGCCCAAATTTTCCAGGCTGGTAGGTCAGCCACTAAGACACGATTATTGTGATAGTACTCTCACTGGGACAAACTGAGCAGGACTGACTTCTTGTGAAACAAGCTACAGAAGTCACTATTCCCAGAGAGGAACAGGTTAAATCCTTCCAAACCTGCTAAGGAATTTGACCTAATTTCTAGAAACTAGAGTGTAGCTTGAAAGTAATTCGTCTGACATGTGTTCCTTTCTTCCTCAAAATTACTTTTGAACCCCTGTGAGACAGAAGGCCTCGCTCCTCACATGGATTAAGACCACCACTGTTGATAAACTTGACAAATTTAATATGAAATTTGGGGAGCGGACAAATCATGTGACTTCATTTTATCAAAAGAATATTTAGGTCTCTAGATGTGAAAGTCTATGAACACACAGATAATGTAGTTATTATTGTTATTATATATACACTATTTTTAATTTTTATTAATTTTACTTTATTGTGTTAACATAGATTCAAGTGTCCCACTGAATATAACTCCCTCATCCCCTACCCCCGTGTCCCCCATTACACCCCTTTTCTCCCCCTCCCACTAACTTCCTCCCCCATTCCTTCTGGAATTTGCTGTCTTGTTATCTGTATTTATATGTTATGTATATATAATTTTATTAATCCCTTCACCTTTTCTGATCCTATCCCCTCATCCCCCTTCCCTCTGACAGCTGTCCCTCTGGTCCCTGTGATCCTGCCTCTGCTTCTATTCCATTCCTCAGTTCACCTTGTTCATTAGATTCCACATATAAGTGAGATCATATGATATTTGTCTTTCTCTGCCTGGCTTATCTCACTTAGCATAATAATCTTCAGGTCTATCCATGCCATCGCAAAAGCTAAGATTTCCTTCTTTTTCATGACCAGGTAGTATTCCATTGTGTATATGTACCACTGCTTTTTAATCCACTCGTCCCCTGACGGACAGTTGTGCTGTTACCAAATCTTGGCTATTGTGAACAATGCTGCAATAAACACGGGATGCATATCTTCTTTTGAATTAGTGATTTGGTATTCTTAGGATGTAGTTTTAACACTAAAGTCTCCCATCTATTTCTGTCAGTGAGTGTTTAGCACAATGCCCAGCACAGGTGCTCAGTGAATGTTTGTTGAGTATATAAATGAATGAAAAGCTCTTCACAGTTTGATCCCTACCTACTTATCCAGTTTTATTTCCTCTGACTCCTCCTTCTTAAAAAAAACCCCAAAAACCATATAGTTTAAAATTTTCTAGCAGACTGGCAACAGTATGTGGACCAGCAGTTAAAAACACCAGTTTAGTTTATAATAACTACTCAGTTTTCAATACACCCTTCCTGCTTTCCCACTTTTGTACCTTTAATTTGCCATACCCACAGCCTGGAATGCTCTTCTCTCATATCCAGACTATGAAAATGTTACTATTTTTCCATCTTAAATGCTACTTCTTGGCCCTGGCCAGTTGGCTCAGTGGTAGAGCGTCAGCCTGGCGTGCAGAAGTCCCGGGTTCGATTCCTGGCCAGGGCACACAGGAGAAGCGCCCATCTGCTTCTCCACCCCTCCCCCTCTCCCTCCTCTCTGTCTCTCTCTTCCCCTCCTGCAGCGAGGCTCCATTGGAGCAAAGATGGCCCGGGCACTGGGGATGGCTCCTTGGCCTCTGCCCCAGGCGCTAGAGTGGCTCTGGTCGCGGCAGAGTGACGCCCCGGAGGGGCAGAGCATCGCCTCCTGGTGGGCAGAGCGTTGCCCTCTAGTGGGCGTGCCGGGTGGATCCCGGTCAGGTGCATGCGTAAGTCTGTCTGACTGTCTCTCCCCGTTTCCAGCTTCAGAAAAATACAAAAAAAAAAAAAAATGCTACTTCTTTCATGATAATTTTACTGATTACCTCAAGAAGTTATAAGCCTCTAAATCTCATAAAAATTTCAACTTCTTGATTATTATCAACCACTTTATATTGTAATTATTTTGTGGTTAACTTATTCCCCTTGCTGTGTGTGTGTGTGTGTGTGTGTGTATAGTCACTGGGTCTTATTAATCTTTATAGTGACTAACATACAGTTGACACTAAATAATTATAGTAATCATTTTTGCTAATGCTATACTAATGAATGCCAGCAAATTTTTATCATTTTTTAAAATAAAATCCTAATACTTTTCTCATATATGGGCATTATTCAAACTCCAGAAGTAGATTGAAGTTGTACCTTTATCAACATTTTTTTTCTAGTTAATTCTGTAGGAGATTGAAGAACTCAGTAAAACTCTTCCTTTGTGTTTTAAATGATCAGGAATTTGTTTGGTTTTTTTTAGTGACGTCATTAACATGATTATAGTTCTTATCTTGTGCTCCTCAGAGATCTTTTGAGTATTCTTTCCTTAAGTATATATGTATTCTTCAATTCTTTTGTGTATGTGTGTCTGGCAGAGACAAAGACAGAGAGAGGGACAGATAGGGACAGACAGACAAGAAGGAAAGAAATGAGAAGCACCAATTCTTTGTTGCAGCACCCTAAGTGTTCATTGATTGCTTTCTCATATGTGCCTTGACCAGGGGGGCTACAGCAGAGCCAATAACCCCTTGCCCAAGCCAGTGACCTTGGGCTCAAGCCAGCAACCATGAGATCGTGTCTATAATCCCACACTCAAGCCAGCAACTCCGTGCTCAAGCTGGTGAGCCCATGCTCAAGCCAGATGAGCCCGCACTAAAGCTGGCGACCTTGGGGTTTTGAACCTGGGTCCTCTGCATCCCAGTCCAACACTCTACCCACTGTGCCACTGCCTGGTCAGGCTGTATCCTGCAATTCTTAATTCCTCTGATTGTTCATTGCTGTCTTCTTATCAGCATTACTAAAAGATGGCATTTTCATCCATTCGTCCATTTACATTTGAGGCATGGAGACCCTTGGGGATGTGCTTTCTTCATATTATTAAACATTTATTTCTACAAATGAATTCTTCCTGAAACTTAATGATAAGACCAAATATTGTCTGCCTGACCAGGCAGTGGAGCAGCAGATAGAGTGTCGGCCTGGGACGTGGAGGACCCAGTTTCGAAATCCTGAGGTCGCCAGCTTGAGCGTGGGTTCATCTGATTTGAGTAAAGCTCACCAGCTTGAGCCCAAGGTCGCTGGCTTGAGCAGCAGGTGCTCAGTCTGCTGTAGCCCCTCGGTCAAGGCAATCAATGAACAACTGAAGTGCCACAATGAAGAATTGATGCTTCTCATCTCTCTCCCTTCCTGTCTGTCTGTCACTAACTATCCCTCTCTCTGACTCTCTGTCTCTGTATAAAAACACACACACAAAACAAATATTGTCTTTCATTTTTTTTTAGCTATCACTACCTGCAAGTCATAGAGTGAGAGGCTATGGAACACAAATGATCCCAGAATTGAGCCTGGGAATGAATTGAGAAACTTCCTTCTTGAAAATAGAATCACTGTTCTGTGCTTTAATTCTTAAAACTTATAGCCTTCCTGAGGAAGGTTTGTAACATTTTATTTGGGAGAGTCTAAGGATTTAAGACAAAAGATATAGAGATGGTCAAAATTGTCCTTTACAAAATTTGGGATGGTCTTTATTCTGACCAGTGTATGGGTAGCAGTCCTGGATTATAACTTTTGAAGTCTCTTAAAAGCATTATAACTGAAATAAATGCTCCTCCAGTCAAGTCCTCACCAGTTCTTATTTTAAATAATTTTCTTTTCACCACACTCCTCTTGCAATACAGCTGTGATTCTGCCTATTTTCTTTCTGTATCTCTCTCTCTCTTGCCTTTCTTCCTTTTCTAATCATGTCATGATCCTATTTTTCATTTTTTAAATTCTAATTTATATTTTAATATTCAATCAAAATAATTTTTCATTTTTGAGGTAATTTCATAGTCTTCTTGGCTTAATTGACCTTTTTCAAAACACTAATTTTTTTTTAAGCGAGGGAGAGACAGGAAGGGAGAGAGATGAGAAGCATCAATTCTTCATTGCAGCTCCTTAGTTGTTCAGTGATTGCTTTCTCATATGTGCCTTGACCAGGGAGCTCCAGCCAAGCCAGTGACCCCTTATGCAAGCCAGTGACTTTGGGCTTCAAGCCAGTGACCTTTGGGCTCAAGCCAGCGATCATGGGGTCATGACTATGATCCCACGTTCAAACTGGCAACCCCTGCTCAAGGTGGTGATTTTGAACGTGGGTCCTCAGCATCCCAAGTCAGTGCTCTATCCCCTGTGCCAACACTTGGTGAGGCCATCAATTTCTTATTGATACATGAAAATAATATGAAGTTTAAATTTCAGTGTTTAAAATTATTTAATTGAAAAGTATTTAATTAAATAAATGTTATTGAAATATAGCCATATCCACTCATTATGTATTGTCTATGGCTGCTTTTCTCATTACAACAGAGTTGAATAGTTGCAACAGAGACCATATGGCTGGCAAAGCCTAAAGTATTTATCTGGCCATTTATGGGAAAAGTTTACCAACCCTGGTCTACAACATACTTGGACGAGATTACAAAAGTCTGGGACAGGAAGGAGGAAATGTCATTGCCCAGTGGAAATAGATTAAAAATAAATAAAAACAGAGGACAAGCAGGCAGAACAAGGGAGAAAATCAGGATGATAGGGAGCTTAAATAGACCACCATATTTTCACCTGAATCATTATTGTAAGATCCTTCCAAATCTGGACTCTTCCCCATCTTGCAATTTCTCCCAGAGTTCTATTCCTATTCTACTGCTCTGATCATCCAGTGTTCATCAGAAACCTCCAGGGCTTTCCCATACCTGCAGACCACTTAACCAGGGTTAGGCATGATCTAACTTGCATCTTAATTTTCCAGGACTCACCTTCAGTAGAACCCAGCATGAATTTCAGGATTTTGTGTTTCTGCTGATACTTTCTATACTATTTGGAATGCATTTTTCTCTTTTCCAAGTCCAATAATAATAACTTTATTATTGTTATCGTGAAATATTTCAAGCATACAGAAAAGTAAAGAGAATAATATAGGAATGTCTGTGCACTCACCACCAAATTTGGTCACATCTTATCATTTTGCCATGTTCTTCAGTTTTAACAAAGTATTACAGACTTAGATATTTAAACAGTTTCTAAGTAGGCCTCCTTGATGTGCCCAATCAGAATTAAACTCTTCTTCCTCTGATTTCCTATAACAGTTTCTTTGTACTTCATCTGACTTATTTTTCCCTTGTAAAATAATTTCTTTTAGTATTCCTTACTATTATTCCTAGAGTGGACTATTATAAATAGTCCAAGGAAAAGACATTAAAAATCTTTTAATTGTGTTTATTTAAAAGTGTACATTAGAAATATGTACACTGAGTATTTTAAAATATATAGTTAGAACATCCAACTCCATGATTTCTCAGATATTCTTTATGATATGGCTAACATAGGTAGAGATACTAGAAAATTATTGAGTAAATAGGGCCCTGGATGGTTGGCTCAGTGGTAGAGCATCAGCCAGGCGTGTGGCTGTCCCAGGTTCGACTTCTGGCCAGGACACACAGGAGAAACGATCTCCTCCTCTTCCCCTCCCACAGCCATGAGTCCATTGGTTTGAGTGAATTGGCCTCAGGAGCTGAGGATGGCTCCATGGCCTCTGCCTCAGGTGCTAAATAAAAAAGTGGCTCCATTGCTGAGCTGTGGAGCAATGGCCCCAGATGGGCAGAGCATCACCCCCTCATGGGCTTGCCCTGTGGATCCCGCATGTAGGGTGCATATGGGAGTCTGTCTTTCTGCCTCCCCTCCTCTCACTAAAAATAAAAAAATTTTAAAAAAGATTATTGAGTAAGTAAAAGTATGGATGATATGGCAAAAAGTTTGAAGGTTGTACTTAAAATAATTTAACTTAGAAAATTTAGCTTATTAGAACAGGGATCCAACTTTAATTATTTTTGTATACCCTAAGTATCCAGCTAACTCAGAAGAAATGCTTATTAAATAAAATCAATTTTTAAATGGGACAGCAAGATCCTTCAAAATTACATGGAACCTGCTAAACCTTTTCACAGACCACTTTTAAGACATTTTCCCCCCCATTGAATGTCCCTGACACATATGCCAGGAACAGATGACGTGCTTTTTTCCCTCTCCTTTCCTCATCTATTATGACAAGTTGTCCCAGTTGGGGCTTGATAAATATGAATAATGCTAATAATAGTCATCTTCTGAAGGAATGAAGACTTGAGGTTGTTATAATCCTCTTATTAGTATCACTTCAACAGATCAATATCAGCAAATTTCAGTTTGTGGATTTGGTCCAGTACACACACACACACATACACTTATGTATTTCATAGAGAAATCTTTCTCAGTCTCCTTTAAAATCACTATTTTATGGCATATTTTTACTACTGTTAACCCCGAACCATCTGAAGTCATGTTGGCAACTGAATTTGGTCTTGAGACTTGGTGGCGAGGAATCGTTTTCTTGTGTATCAACCAGTGTGCAGTATTAGCCAAATTATGTCATATAATACAAAACGGCTGTCTTGTCTTCCTGTTTTTCATAGTAAATGTGACCGTTTCAGAATTTTCACTCCTCTTACCTTAAAATTACCTTACATATTGTCATATGTCAGAAGATCCTAATTGTGGTAAAATCTTTTTCTTTTTTTTTTTTTTTTTTTTCTGAAGCTGGAAATGGGGAGAGATAGTCAGACAGACTCCCGCATGCGCCCGACCAGGATCCACCCGGCACGCCCACCAGGGGCGACGCTCTGCCCACCAGGGGGCGATGCTCTGCCCCTCCGGATCGTCGCTCTGCCGCAACCAGAGCCACTCTAGCGCCTGGGGCAGAGGCCAAGGAGCCATCCCCAGCGCCCGGGCCATCTTTGCTCCAATGGAGCCTTGGCTGCGGGAGGGGAAGAGAGAGACAGAGAGGAAGGAGGGGGGGTGGAGAAGCAAATGGGTGCTTCTCCTATGTGAATCGAACCCGGGTCCCCCGCACGCCAGGCCGACGCTCTACCGCTGAGCCAACCGGCCAGGGCCTGCTTTATTTCTTTAGCCTGTGTTTTGATGTAGTGTTTTGAGAGTGTGGGGACTGAGGGGAACCCTTGAGGCCTCTGAGTCACAAAGGAAGATTAGAACATGTCTGAAGTTTGGTTTAAACCCCAAAGCTTCACTCATATTGGACTAGATAAGTTTCTGAGAGAAGCCTATGAAACTTTTGGAAATGACTTTATCTTCGTTGCTTCCTAACTCCTATTGCTACAGCACAGGTCTTTCCTGGTCTTAGAACTCCATGCTCTGCCTGGCTTAGAACCAGAGTGTACAACTTTACACTTTGCCATCCAGATGAGGACACTTGAAAACGAAATGGGATACTGGGGACAAGGCATAAACTGCTCAGGGAAGCTCTGATGTTAAGTCACCGTACTTAAAACATCTAGAGCCCCTTATCCTTTAGCAGAGACTGTTATATTCGGTTCTAGATTTCAACTTGAAAGTCTGTAGGGTTTTTAGCAAACTTAAAGTTTTCTTTTCATTTCAGTGAAATGCCTGTATTTGCATTATGTAAATTGATCCATTGTTTGTCCCTGGCCAAAAAGAGAACAGAAGCTGGTTCACATATTGTGAAATGTTCAAACCAAGTAGAAGTCAAAGGTCAGCATGGCCGGTTAAATAAAGACATGCAGTAGCTTTGAAAGAGAAAAGTGAAACGTGATAGTGAGGATACTGAACACAGGAGCCTATGCTGTACATTCTACCATAATGATTTTGCAAGAGGAGGTCGGGTTTCAGCAAAACATCATGTATGACCCTAATGATATTAATTTGCACTTAGTTTTATTAACTCTTAAATTATAAATTTGTGTTGATTTTATAAGAGCACAAGGAGCTTTCTTACACCTAGATTTATGTTGGTATATATTAAATTAGCATGATAATAAAACAATTTTTGCAGGAATTTTTAAAGTTTAAGATTTATCATTGCTCTTGGTTAGAACAGTTTTTGCTTTCATTCCATTGTCTTCCTAATACAACTCTGCCCTCTGGTGGTTATAGTGCTAACAGAAGTAAAATATTCCCTTTATAAATGTGTCTTCTCAAAATTCATTTGTAGGTCAGCATGTGGAAGAAAGAATAATTTCCCTGTAGAAACAATGTTACAGATAACAGCAGATGTTGCAAGGTCACCGACAAAACCCCATATTGGTCCTGTGTCCCTTAATCTAAACCCTCCTTCTCTGTCCTTCACTGTCCTCTTTACTGCCAAACAAACCACTCACCACATCCACAGTCAATGCCACCGCCACACTGCTCTGTCACCGTCACCACCAGATGTAGAAAGAAGAGGGAAGGGGTTGGTGCTTTGGTCAAATCCCACATCATTGTTCATAGGCACAACTTCTGCCCTGAAACCCCACACTCTTTCTGGGCCTTCAAACAAATGGAACACCTAGAAGGAAACTTAGAGATCCTCTGCCTTTCTTAGAATTGGAGCAAATACAGTGTGTCCGTAAAGTCATGGTGCACTTTTGACTGGTCACAGGAAAGCAACAAAAGATGATAGAAATGTAAAATCTGCACCAAATAAAAGGAAAACTCTCCCAGTTTCATACCTATTCAGTGCAGTTTGATGTGGGCTCATGCACAGATTTTTTAGGGCTCCTTAGGTAGCTGTCCCATATAGCCTCTACAGACTCATCACTGACTGATGGCCTACCAGAACGGGGTTTCTCCACCAAACTGCCAGTTTCCTTCAACTGCTTATCCCAAGTAATGGTATTCCTATGTGGTGGCGCTTTGTTATAAATATGCCAATATTCACGTTGCACTTTGGTCACGGATTCTAATTTAGCGAGCCACAGAACACACTGAACTTTCCTCTGTACCGTCCACATCTTGACTGGCATGGCTGTGGGCTGCTCCACTGTATTCACGGTGTTACATCATCATCTTCACATGCGCACATGCTGTCACATCATCCTACAGAAACTGGGAGGGTTTTCCTCTTATATGGTGCAGATTTCACATTTCTATTGTCTTTTGTTGCTTTCCTGTGACCGGAAAGTGCACCCTGACTTTACGGACACAATGTATTAGGCAAATCTTGCTTCCTTTTCTCTTATCCCACTCATATCCTCTTTTAGTTCTCCTTCCTAGAAGAAGTCAGTAAGGAAGAAAAAAGAGACTAGGACAAAATAGAAAGAAAAGAAAACCCGTTGATGCAGAATTTCCCCAAACCTGGAAGCCAGTAATCTCTCAGATATATAATCTTCAAAGACTTGTCTTCTCCAAGCTTTCTAACTTGACGCACTGGTCCCTTCTAGGGGCTGGCTGGAAGATGAAGGGTTCAGGGAAGAAGCAATCACAGTGTATGTAGTTGGTATATATCATGTACCATCAACAGTTATGTGGCCAACTGTTATTTGCACTGTGTGATTCCTAGGGCCCCTAGGGACAGTGACAGTGTTGACCCTGCTGTGTCTAAATAAATTTAGATATAAATCCCATTTTAAAGGAACTAGAAGACTCTGAAATATTGAATTCATTTAAAGTGACAAAAATGAAAATTTATATTATGAAGGTAAAGATATAGAAAAAAATAGCTGGAAAAAACATGTAGACAATTAAAACACTTAGGCTTGTTAGAACAGCCTGATTGTGATGAATTATTTCATTTGGAATTTCCCTGACATTGACTTAATATTGCATACTTTTAGTTAAAATAAATGAAAATGTTCTTGATTGTTATTGTTCATCTATTGCTACGTATTGAACCACTCTAAAACGTAGAGGCTTAAAACAACCCTTTACTTAAAAAATAAAAAAAGTTGAGAGTGACATCAGAGAAATGGTGCTGTAAGGAGTGATACCGATAAATCTCCCCCCAAATTCAACAAGATCTTCAACCAGAGACAGAAAAATCTATCCTTGGAGCCTCCAGAAGTTCCACACTAAACACGAAGGTATGATTGAGTGAAAAATTGACTAAATATATAATCAACCTCGAAGGAAATAAGGAGGAAGAAACACTCCACCTTCCTCACTAACCTAAATAAGGGCTGCTTTCACTGGGAACTGAGAGTATAGGAACTAAGGTGGGCATAGGGTGTGAATAGAACCAGACTGTGGCACACACGTCTGAACCAGGCTGTGGCACAGACATCCAAGCCGAGGAAAAACTGTGCTTGTGGCAACCCAGTCAACACAAGCTAACGCGCCAAATCTAGACAAAGAAAGGCACTTGGGATAGCCATCAGCTCCAATCTCCTGGTTGGCGCTCGCAAATAGTGGGCGAGAGATTCCTCCTAGAGCACTGGGAGTGGGCACCTGTTTTACCAGACAGAGGGGCAGAGTCAGAGGCCTTTCTGTGGGCTGAAACCGGAGTCTTGAGGTCGCCCCTGTGCCCCGAAAAGCAGTGCATGGGGAGTGAGTGGGAGCGAAATTCCCTACACTCGAACTTTTCTGTGTGGGTGGGGCACCTTACCGGGAGTGAGAGGCAGCTGGCCGGATATCCTGATCAGCGAGTGCGAATAGTGGGCGAGAGATTCCCCCGGGTGCCTGTGTTCCCAGACAGAGGGACAGAGTCAGAGGTCTTTGTATGGGCTGAAGCCCGAACTGATTATGCTAGGGACTCTGACTGATTGAGCCTTACCCAGAGCCCGGTGCTGAGTGGGAAGAGAGTGGGGATTTGCCAGCTCCTTGAGCTTCTTACTCTCCAGGCAGAGGCAGCAACAACCCCATAGCTGGATCATCAGGCTACTAATTCAGAAAGGAAAGACTAAAGGAGAGGTTCCGGGAACACGGACTCTCTCATTGGCAGAACCTGCAAATGTTAATGAGCCTCAACTGCCAACGAGACTGAGCCCAATATATGACATTACCATAGAGACTTATCAACTGCAAACCTCTACCTAAGCGTGCCACAGGGGCAGAACTGGGATACAGAGTCACCAACCAGGAAGAGGGAGAGAAAAGAAATAGCAAGAAGATAACCTCGCAAAATCAAGAATAATCCACAGACTTTATAACCTATCCCATTTTATTATATTTGTTCGTTTGTTTCTCTTATCTTCTTGTCTTGATTATTTTCTTCCTCTTCCAATTTGGTCATTTAATTCTCTGCCAGTCTTACTCTCTCCTCTCCTTGAACTACACTACCCATAAGTGTTACATCTCCCATTATCTTTTCTTTCTGCTTCCTTTCTCTCTATGAGGGTTGCACTCCAAAACCCTTAACTCTCTCTCTCCTTTTATGCTTTTTCCTCTTTTTGTGTTTTCCTCTTTTTTTTCTCTCCCTCTATATTAGTTTCTTCTTTTCTCCTTTACTTTTCCTTTCATTCAATCCTCAATCACGAACAAATTATTTTATCTGGGACTCAAATTTTTCTTTGTGGTGCTTTGGGGGTTTTTTTACTTCACTTTTTTTTTGTATTTTTTGTATTTTTCTGAAGCTGGAAACGGGGAGGCAGTCAGACAGACTCCCACATGCGCCCGACCAGGATCCACCCGGCACACCCACCAGGGGGCGATGCTCTGCCCATTTGGGGCATTGCTCTGTTGCGACCAGAGCCACTCTAGCACCTGGGGCAGAGGCCAAGGAGCCATCCCCAGCATCTGGGCCATCTTTTGATCCAATGAAGCCTTGGCTGCGGGAGGGGAAGAGAGAGACAGAGAGGAAGGAGAGGGGGAGGAGTAGAGAAGAGATGGGCGCCTCTCCTGTGTGCCCTGGCCAGGAATGGAACCCGGGACTTCTGCACGCCAGGCCGACACTCTACCACTGAGCCAACCAGCCAGGGCCTTTACTTCACTTTTTAAACTCACTAGCAGTGCTCCCAACCCTGGCTCTCCATTTTATCTAGTTCTTGCTCCACTAAATACAATAGTAATTTTTTATTTTTCCCCCCTTTTCCCGTTTTCCTCTTATTCCTCTCATTATATCTCTTAGTCAACCATCACCTAAAAGCAAATCATTTTATTCTTGACCCAAATTTTTTTCTTTTTTGCATTTTGTGGGTCCATACCCCCTTTTTTGCCCCTTTATCACTTCTCCCCAACTCAGGCCCTCCATTATAGGTAGTTTTTGTTCTATTTAGTACAATATAATTCAAAGTTCACTACAAGATTTTCTCAAGAAGGAGGGGAGAGGAGAGGAGAGGAAAAAAAAGGGGGGGGGAATAATAATTTTTTTAAATTCTTTTTTATTTTTATTTTTTTAACTTTTTATTTTTTATTAATTCTCATTAATACTATCAAAAAAACCACCCCCAGATGCCATTAAGGAAAAGGAAATCGAATATCATGGATACAAAAGACAGAGAGGTAGCACAGATAGATGAGGAAAAATCTATGGAGAAAAAATTTAATATATTGGAAACCTTGGAGCTAAATGACAGATAATTTAAAATAGAAATCCTAAAAATACTCAGAGATATACAAGAAAACACAGAAAGTCAATTTAGGGAGCTCAAAAACAACTCAATGAACACAAAGAATATATTACCAAGAAAATTGAAACTATAAAAACAAATCAAACAGATGAAAAACTCAATTCACAAGCTGAAAAACGAGGTAACATGCTTAGCTAATAGAACAGGCCAGATAGAAGGTAGGATTAGTGAAATAGAAGACAAGCAACTTGAGGCACAACAGAGAGAAGAAGAAAGAGACTCAAAAATTTAAAAAAATGAGAAAGCCCTACAGGAATTGTCTGACTCCATCAAAAAGAATAACATAAAATAATAGGTATATCAGAGGGAGAAGAGAAAGAAAATGGAATGGAGAACATATTCAAATAAATAATAGAGGAGAACTTCCCAAGCCTGTGGAAAGAACTAAAGCCTCAAATTCAAGAAGCAAACAGAACACTAAGTTTTTTTTAACCCAACAAGCCTACTCCAAGGCCCATCATAATGAAATTGGCACAACCAACGACAAAGAAAAGGTTCTCAAGGCAGCCAGGGAAATGAAGAATACAACATATAAAGGAACGCCCATCAGATTATCATCAGATTTCTCAACAGAAACTCTACAAGGTAGAAGAGAGTTGACCCCAATATTTAAAGTCCTGAAAGAGAGGAACTTTCAGCCATGAATACTATACCCATCAAAGCTATCCTTCAAATATGAAGGAGAAATAAAAACATTCACAAATACAGAAAAGATGAGGGAATTTACCATCAGAAAACCCCCACTCCAGGAAACACTAAAGGGGTTTTTCCAACCAGATAAAAAGAACAAAACAAAACAAAAACCACAAGTAAAAGCTCCACCAAGAACACAATAAAACCAAATTTAAACTGTGACAACAACAAGAAAAAAAAGGGGAGAGGACGGAGATTAACAGTAGCAAAGGATGATGGAGTACAAAAGTACTCACAAAATCGTGCACTAAAATGAACAGGGTAAGAACCCTTTGCATTACTTAATGGTAACCACCATTGAAAAACCCACCACAGAAGCACACAATTTAAAAAACATAGCAACAGAGGAAAGATGTATGGAATACAACCAAACAAAAACAAATGATAGAAAAACGAAAGAGAAGAATCAAACAAGACACAAAACTAACAGAGAGCAATTTATAAAATGGCAATAGGGAACTCACAACTGTCAATAATTACACTAAATGTAAATGGATTAAACTCACCAATAAAAAGGCAGAGTAGCAGAATGTATTAAAAAAGAAAATCCAACTGTATGCTGCCTACAGGAAAGTCATCTAAGCAACAAGGATAAAAACAAATTCAAAGTGAAAGGCTGGAAAACAATACTCCAAGCAAAAAACATCCAAGAAAAAGCAGGCGTAGCAATACTCATATCTGATAATGCTGACTACAAGACAACAAAAGTACTCAAAGACAAAAATGGTCATTTCATAATGATTAAAAGGACGCTGAAACAAAAAGACACAACAATTCTTTTTTTTTTTTTGTACTTTTTTTTCTGAAGCTGGAAACGGGGAGAGACAGACAGACAGACTCCCACATGCGCCCGACCAGGATCCACCCGGCACGCCCACCAGGGGCGACGCTCTGCCCACCAGGGAGCGATGCTCTGCCCCTCCGGGGCATCGCTCTGCTGCGACCAGAGCCACTCTAGCGCCTGGGGCAGAGGCCAAGGAGCCATCCCCAGCGCCCGGGCCATTTTTGCTCCAATGGAGCCTTGGCTGCGGGAGGGGAAGAGAGAGACAGAGAGGAAGGAGGGGGTGGGGGTGGAGAAGCAAATGGGCGCTTCTCCTATGTGCCCTGGCCGGGAATTGAACCCGGGTCCCCCACACGCCAGGCCGACGCTGTACCGCTGAGCCAACCGGCCAGGGCAACAATTCTTAATATATATGCACCAAACCAAGGAGCACCAAAATATATAAGACAGCTACTTATTGATCTTAAAACAAAAACTGACAAAAATACAATCATATTTGGAGACCTCAATACACCGCTGATGGCTCTAGATCCGTCATCCAAATAGAGAATCAATAAAGATATATTGGACTTAAACAAAACACTAGAGCACCTGGATATGATAGACATCTACAGGACATTTCATCCCAAAGTGACAGAGTATACATTTTTCTCCAGTGTACATAGATCATTCTCAAGAATTGACCATATGTTGGGCCACAAAAACAACGTCAGCAAATTCAGAAAAATCAAAGTTGTACCAAGCATATTTTCTGATCATAAAACCTTGAAACTAGAATTCTCAACTGCAAAAAAGAGGAAAAAACCCCCACAAAAATGTGGAAACTAAACAACATACTTTTAAAAAATGAATGGGTCAAAGAAGAAATAAGCACAGAGATAAAAAGATATATACAGACAAATGAAAATGACAATACGACATATCAGAATCTATGGGATACGGCAAAAGGAGTGATAAGAGGGAAGTTCATACCATTTCAGGCCTATATGAACAAACCAGAGAGAGCCGAAGCGAACCACTTAACTTTACACCTTAAGGAACTGGAAAAAGAAGAACAAAGACACCCCAAAACCAGCTGAAGAAAGGAGATAATAAAAATCAGTGCAGAAATAAATGAAATAGAGAACAGAAAAACTATAGAAAAAATTAATAAAACAAGGAGCTGGTTCTTTGAAAAGATCAACAAAATTGACAAACCCTTGGCAAGACTTACCAAGGAAAAAAGAGAAAGAACTCATATAAACAAAATCTAATATGAAAGAGTAGAAATCACCATGGACATCCTAGATATACAAAGAATTATTGTAGAATACTATGAAACACTTTATGCCACTAAATTCAACAATCTAGAAGAAATGGATAAATTCCTAGAACAATACAACCTTCCTAGACTGAGTCAAGAAGAAGCAGAAAGCCTAAACAGACCAATTAGTAGAGAAGAAATATAAAAAACTATTAAAAACCTCTTTCAAAATAAAAGTCCAGGCCCAGATGGTTATTCTAGTGAATTCTATCAAACATTCAAAGAAGACTTGGTTTCTATTCTACTGAAAGTCTTCCAAAAAATTGAAGAAGAAGCAATACTTCCAAACACATTTTATGAGGCCAACATAACCCTTATACCGAAACTGGGCAAGGACAGCACACACACACAAAAACAACTACAGACCAATATCTCTAATGAATACAGATGCTAAAATACTAAACAATATACTAGCAAATCAAATACAACAACATATTAAAAAAATAATACATCACAATCAAGTGGAATTCATCCCAGAATCTCAAGTATGGTTCAACATACGTAAAACGATTAATGTAATACACGATATTGACAAAACAAAGAACAACAACCACATGATCTTATCAATAGATGCAGAAAAGGCATTCGATAAAATACAACACAATTTTATGTTTAAGACTCTCAACAAAATGGGTATAGAAGGAAAATATCTCAACATGATACAGGCCAAATATGATAAACCATCAGCTAACATCATATTAAATGGCACAAAACTGAAGGCTTTCTTCCTTAAATCAGGAACAAGACAGGGTTGTCCACACTCTCCACTATTATTTACTGTGGTGCTAGAGGTTCTAGCCAGAGCAATCAGACAAGACTAAGAAATAAAAGGCATCCATATAGGAAAAGAAAAAGTAAAGGTATCGTTTTTTGCAGATGATATGATCCTATACATTGAAAACCCAAAGAATCTACAAAAAGACTACTAGAAACAATAAGCCAATACAGTAAAGTCGCAGGATACAAAATTAACATAAAGAAATACATAGTCTTTCTATATGCCAACAATGAAACATTTGAGAACGAACTCAAAAAAATAATCCCCTTCACAATTGCAACAACAACAACAAAATACCTAGGAATAAACATAACAAAGAATGTAAAGGACTTATATAATGAAAACTACAAACCATTGTTAAGGGAAATAGAAAAAGATACAATGAGATGGAAGAATATTCCTTGCTCTTGGATAGGAAAAATAAATATAATCAAGATGGCCTTATTACCCAAAGCAATATACAAATTTAATGCAATTCCCATCAAAATTCCAATGAGATTTTTTAAAGAAATGGAACAAAAAATCATCAGATTTATATGGAACTATAAAAAAAAACCCAAATAGCCAAAGCAATCCTAAAGAAAAAAAACGAAACTGGGGGCATTACAATACCTGACTTCAAACTATATTATAGGGCCACGACAATCAAAACAGCATGGTATTGGCAGAAAAATAGACATTAAGACCAATTGAACAGAATAGAAAGTCCAGAAGTAAAACCACATATATATGATCAAATAATTTTTGATAAAGGGGCCAATAACACACAATAGAGAAAAGAAAGCCTCTTCAACAAATGGTGCTGGGAAAACTGGAAAGCCACATGCAAAAGAATGAAACTGGACTACAGTTTGTCCCCTTGTACTAAAATTAATTCAAAATGGATCAAAGACCTAAATATAAGACCTGAAACAATAAAGTAAATAGAAGAAGACATAGGTTCTAAACTCATGACTTTGGTTTTATAGAGCATTTTATGAATTTGACTCCAAAGACAAGGGAAGTGAAGGCAAAGATAAATGAATGGGACTACATCAGACTAAGAAGTTTTTGCTCAGCAAGAGAAACTGACAACAAAATAAACAGACAGCCAACTAAATGGGAAATGATATTTTCAAACAACAGCTCAGTTAAGGGCCTAATATCCAAAATATACAAAGAACTCATAAAACTCAACAACAAACAAACAATCCAATAAAAAAAATGGGAAGAGGACATTAACAGACGCTTCTCCCAGGAAGAAATACAAATGGCCAACAGATATATGAAAAAATGCTCATCTTCATTAGTTATTAGAGAAATGCAAATCAAAACTGCAATGAGATACCACCTCACACCTGTTAGATTAGCTATTATTAACAAGACAGGTAATAGCAAATGTTGGAGAGGCTGTGGAGAAAAAGGAACCCTCATTCACTCTTGGTGGGAATGTAAAGTAGTACAACCATTATGGAAGAAAGTATGGTGGTTCCTCAAAAAACTGAAAATAGAACTACCTTATGACCCAGCAATCCCTCTACTGGGAATATACCCCCAAAACTCAGAAATATTGATATGTAAAGACATATGCAGCCCCATGTTCATTGCAGCATTGTTCACAGTGGCTAAGACATGGAAACTACCAAAAAGCCCTTCAGTAGAAGACTGGATAAAGAAGATGTGGCACATATATACTATGGAATACTACTCAGCCATAAGAAATGATGACATGGGATCATTTACAACAAAATGGTGGGATCTTGATAACATTATACGAAGTGAAATAAGTAAATCAGAAAAAACCAAGAACTGCATTATTCCATACGTAGGTGGGACATAAAAACGAGACTAAGAGACATTGGTAAGAGTGTGGCAGTTGTGGGTGGAGGGAGAGGAAAAGGGGGAGGGGGAGGGGCACAAAGAGAACTAGATAGGGTGACAGAGGACAATCTGACTTTGGGTGATGGGTATGCAAAATAATTGACAAGATAACCTGGACATGTTTTCTTTGAACATATGTACCCTGATTTATTGATGTCACCCTAGTAAAATTAATAATAAAAAAAAAGTTGAGCTCATAGAAACAGAGTAGAAGGTGGTTGCCCTAGGCTACAAGATGGGAAAACAGGGAGAAGTTGGTACATTTTCAAACTTTCTAGGGTACAATCTTTTGGTTATAAAATGAATAAGGTCTGAGGATCTAATGTATAACATGGTGACCATAGTTAATAACACTCAATTGTATAATTGAAATTTTCTAAGAGAATAGAATTTAAATGTTTTCACTAAAATAAAAGGTAAATATGTGAGATGATGGATAGATTAACTCAGCAGAAGGAAGTCCTTTCACAGTGTACATGCATTAAACATTTTAAGTGTCTTACAGTGTTGTCCGTTATACCTCAAAGCTGAAAAAACCAATCCTTTTTTACAATTCACAATTTTGTGGATTGTCTGGGCAGCTCTTCTACAGGACTGACTTTGGGTCTCTCATGATTTTGCTGTAAGGTGGCAGTTGGGGCTGGTGCTGTTCTCTGTGGTCTTTGTCTACGTGTTTCCTTAGTCCATTCCTTCACTCAATGTAGAAGAGGCATTTTGTGCCAGGCACTATTCCAGTATGGGGATACACCACTAAGTAAGACAAATGATCCAGACCCTCATGGAACTTACATTCTTAAACCCTTACATTGCAAAGAATAAGCAAGCAAACTTATACATTATAAGTAGAGGTAGGTGGGTGGGAGATACGTTGGAGTGATCAAAGCAGCTTTCTTTGAAGTGACATTTGAAGATCTGAAGGGAAAGCATTTACTAGTAGAAATTTACCAGGTCTAAAAGAAGCTGGGATATTCTTTTGAAAGGAAACCACAAAGGCCACAGTGTCTGGAAAGTAGTGAGGACAAGAATGACTGGGTTAGATCACAGAGGTAGTCAAAGGCCATGTCATGAAAGGCCTTGAAGGCCATGGCAAAGACTTTGGATTTCACCCTGGGTAATGGGAAACAATGGAAAAGTTTTAATTCAGAAATTGGGTTGATTTTCTTGTTCAAAAGATCACTCCAGTCACCTTAGATGTCAGGGGTAAAAGCATGGTCACTAAATAGGCTACTGCAGTAGGTAATGGAGGTTTGGATGAGGATAGTAGCAGTAATCACAGGAAATCAGTAGTTTACAAATACATTTTGGAGGAATTTCTAATAAGTACTTCTGATGTATCACATTTGGGGAATGAAGAGAAAGGAGATGACACAGATGTCTTTCAAGTTTCCGTCTTGAGTAGTGGAGTGAATGAAGTGCCATTTACTGATGTGAAGACTGGTATAAGAACAGATTTTTACTTTTGGGGAAGGCAATCAAATTTTAAATGCTATTTTGAATGTGATTAAGTATGCTATGCCCATTCAAAAATCTGCAGTTGAACTATATGATTTGATTTAATATTTATCCAGATTTGTGCAGGAATAAGCCATGTTATTACAAAGTGCCATACATACTATCTGGAAAATTAGACTAACTGATAGTATTTAAAGTATAAGTTCACTAAGCAAGTTAGTGTTTCTGTTAAGATAATAGTTACCAATTATGGAGGGGTTTTTATTGTTTGAACCATATGAACTTATAGATATTGACAATTTTGGACTTGAAAATGGCAATTCCATATGGTTTATTCCAGTATGGGGATATACTACTAAATAAGACAAATGAGACCCAGACCCTCATGGAACTTACATGTACTAGCCACAGAACTATTTGATTATGTAAAAATGAATTAATATTCACAAATACTCTCAAGATATGCTTTTTATTATCTTATAATTGATAAAACTAAAGTTACAAAAGAGGTTAAATACCTGCCAAAAGTCTAATGACAAGTAGGTAGGCAAGAGTCAAAACAAAGTATTTTTGACATAGCACCTGTATTAGCCACAAAGTTACACTACCCAGATTTGTAGCCATGGAGTCATGCTGCCTTCCCCCCAAATGAGAAAAACTTCAGATCTTAAAGACACAGCTATACAAACTCAAAAGTGCTTGGTCTCACTGAGTGGAGAATTGCTGACTATCTTTCTCCTATGGAGAGTCAGAGCCAAATCCAAATGGACCTTACAGGCCAGTATTGCATTTTAGCATTAAATGCAATGCAAAAAGAGAAGTGACATTTGAAGATGTCACTTCTAAAGCTTGCTCGAAAATTCTATCATATTAATTTCTTCAAGAAATTTTCAGCTTTTCTTCCATATTTACCACGTTAAATATACTACTCCCAAGAATTAGGGGATATTTCAAAATGAATATGAAGTGATAAAAAAAAGAAGCATTTGATTTTTTTATTAAACAAGAACATCAGAAAAGCAAAGGACAAGTCAAAGAAAGTTTAGTTATGCAAATGAGATGCAAAACCAACTTTTATTTCATTGGTGAAAATGCTCTATACAAAAGGCTGAAAGTACTGGAGTATCCACACATTCCCTTATCCCCTAATTTTTGTGAGCAGTGTATGAAACAAGTGATTCTAACCTCAGGAAAGTGATTCTAACCACAGGTTGGAGCATATCACTGTTAACAAGCTTTGACCACTTTTATCAGATGCCTTATAGCACATTTATTACTGCACTCACAAGCATTCCTGCACTTAGAAATTGAAAGTGGTACTACCAGTGAGAGTCAAATGGAAATATGTAAAATATGATTATCAATTATAGGAACATCAAGGTTTTCCCTCTTTACATAGTATCTAAGGTACAATGTGTCCGTACAGTCATGGTGCACTTTTGACCAGTCACAGGAAAGCAACAAAAGACAATAGAAATGTGAAATCTGCACCAAATAAAAGGTAAACCCTCCCAGTTTCTGTAGGATGATGTGACAGCATGTGCGCATGTGAAGATGATGATGTAACACCGTGAACATACAGCAGAGCAGCCTATGGCCATACCAGTCGAAATGTGGACGGTACAGAAGAAAGTTCAGTTGTGTTCTGTGGCTCGCTAAATTAGAATCTGTGACCAAAGTGCAACATGAATATCAGCGTGTTTATAATGAAGCGCCACCACATAGGAATACCATTACTTGGGATAAGCAGTTGAAGGAAACCGGCAGTTTGGTGGAGAAACCCCGTTCTGGTAGGCCATCAGTCAGTGACGAGTCTGTAGAGGCTATACGGGATAGCTACCTAAGGAGCCCTAAAAAATCTGTGCATGAGCCCACATCAAACTGCACTGAATAGGTATGAAACTGGGAGAGTTTTCCTTTTATTTGGTGCAGATTTTACATTTCTATCATCTTTTGTTGCTTTCCTGTGACCAGTCAAAAGTGCACCATGGCTTTACAGACACACTGTATATAGATTTCAGTAAAATGAAACCCTTCATTTATTTCCTCTCACACTACCTGTGAATCAGTTAGGAACTTTGTAAGTATAGAATGGCTACATCGGTTTTATCAGTTAGCAATTAGCTATTGAAGTCAAAGGCTGAAAAAGTTTTTCTGTCTACCCCCAGGAAGAATATTTCCCACATAGCTCTTGCATTGATAGTGTCAATTACAGCTAATGGTCCTTCATGATGGTGAGCAATAGAAATAGTCACCTGTCAATTAAAGCACATGTCTGCTAATAGAATATGGGATTTTCAATTTAATAACTAAGTGAATCTGTTCATCTATGTTATATAGATCAAAGGTTCTCTGAGTCCCCAGAGTGGTCCAAAAAATAAGGGCAGTACTTATTAACCTCTAATTTCTCAGCCAGCTTTGGTATTATCTCAGTAATCATAATAATGAATACCATTTATGCCCTTACTTCATGCTAGATACATATTATGTGTTTTTTATTTAAATCTACTAACAACCATTTTTCGATGGATTTTAGAGGGAGAGACAGAGACAGAGAGAGACAGGAAGGAGAAAGTGAGGGAGGAGAGAGTGAGAAGCATCAAATCATAGTTGCTTTTCTTCATTGGTTGTTTCTCTATGTGCTTTGGTTGGGGAGCTGAATCTGAGCCAGTGACCCCTTGCTCAAGCCAGCAACCTTGGGCCTTTGGGCTGAAGCCAGAGACCTTGGGATCATGTCGATGACCCCATCCTTGATCCTAGAAACCTGTACTCAAGTCAGTGAGTCTGTGCTCAAGTTGGTGACCTCAGGTTTCAAATTGGGATCTCAGCATTTCAGGTCAATGCCCTATCCACTGGGCCACCACTGCATAAGTAGGTTATGTTATCTTTGTTTTATCTGAAACTCAGAGATGTTAAATAATTTCCCAAGGTCCGAAAACTAGTGCAAAGCTGAGATTTTTTTTATTATTTAAAAATAGATTTTATTTACTGATTTTAGAGAGAGAGAAAGGGAAAGAAACACCAATCTGTTGTTCCACTTATTTATGCATTCATTGGTTGATTCTTTTCTGTGCTGTGACCAGGGATTAAACCCATAACCTTGGTGTATAGGGACAATGCTCTAACCAACTGAGCGGCCTGGCCAGGGCTAGAGCTAAGATTTAAACTCAACCATTTTGACCTTAAAACATCAGTGCTCTTACCACATAATATATACAGAGTGGGGCAAAAGTAGGTTTACAGTTATATCCATTTTTTAAATACAATAAATAATAATACAACAAAAATTAACTTTGTGTTTTGCAAGGAGATTTATAGTTGGGAGTATATGAAACAGAGTTTCTTCTTTTTTTTTTTAAGTGAGAGAAGGGGAGACAGAGAGACAGACGCCCATATGCACCCCAACCAGGATCCATTCAGCAAGCCCCCTACTGGTGATGCTCTGCTGATCCAGGGCCATTACTCAGAAATGAAATGATTTTTAGCATCTGAGGCCAGGGCTTCACAGAACCATCCTCAGCATTTGGGGTCAACTCACTCAAACTAATTGAGCTATGTCTGCAAGAGGGGAAGAAAGAGGGGTGGGGGTGGAGGGAAGGCTGGAGAAGCAGAAGGTTGCTCTCCTGTGTGCCCTGACCATAAATCAAACCCAGGATATCCACACCTAGGCTGAGCCAACTGGCCAGGGCCACGTTTATCCTTGTATTATTATTATGTTTTTTATAAATAAATTTTTATTTTAATGGGGTAACATCAATAAATCAGGGTTTATATATTCAAAGAAAACATTTCCAAGTTATCTTGTCATTTAGTTCTGTTGCATACCCATCACCCAAAGAGAGATCGTCCTCCGTCACCCTCTATCCAGTTTTTTTTGTACCCCTCCCCCTCCCCCTCTCCCTCCTTCCCTCCTCCCACCCCCCATAACCACCACACTCCTGTCAATGTCTCTTAGTCTCGCTTTTATGTCCCACCAATGTATGGAATCCTGCAGTTCTTGTTTTTTTTCTGATTCACTTATTTCACTCCGCATAATGTTATCAAGATTCCACAATTCTGCTGTAAGTGATCCGATGTCATCATTTCTTTTAGCTGAATAGTATACCATGGTGTATATGTGCCCCATCTTCTTTATACAGTCTTCTATTTTTTTTTACAGTGATTAAAAGTCATTAAGCAAACTCTTGGCCAATACAGCAAGAATCCATAAAAGAGTAGTGTCCTTAACATGTTCACCAAGTCCAAGGTGGCACCATCACCATGCCAAATCTCTGAAAAATGCAACCCAACCCCAGTTTAGTCTGTTAGGAGCTGTCCCAAGGAGCAGGAGTCCAGGAAAAGTCCACATCCAGGAAAAGTCCGCATGGCACTGGAATTGTCACAATTCTATACTTTGCAGTTCACAACCAAGTCCCAATGACCGCTGCTTCTAGCTGGTAATGATTCAGGTAGACTGGAAAAGCCATCTGCAGCATGTGTGGAGATGGAGCTTCTTTTCTCTTCTGCCTGGAGAGATGAGACCAGGTTGCTTTTCCCTGGAGCTCTGCGACTGTGGCATGGTAAAGAGAACCTTGGGATACACTAAGCTGGGTGGCAAAGATAGATTCATAATAGAAGTTGGCAAAAGGGGGAAAGAGAGCTCTAAATTAGGAGTAGGTCCCAGCCTGAAATATGAGTGGGGCATTGAGGTAGGAGGAATAGAGGAAACACTATAAAACAAAGCAGCAGAAAATGGGACTATTAACACCCACAACAGAGATCTTTGAGGGAAGAATAAAAAAACCTGACTATTCAGCAAAACATAGTTAAGTGGCCCTTGTGCAAATGAGATCAGTTTACCTGCTTCTTGGAAGAAATACCCTAGGCTCGTCCACAGTGTCGTAGATGGGGCCGATGGCCCTGGGCACCTTCAGCCTTCAGTGGCAAACCCCAGCATTCTGAGCAAGGTTAGGTCATAGGTGGCTGGAGCAGGGCTGGAAGAGACTGAACCCTCCCTTAGAGGAGCGAGGGGGAAATCTACCTTCCAGTGTCCCTGTTTCCTCACAGCAGAGGCATGTAAGTCTGGCAGGCTTTAGCTCAATGACCTTCCTGTCCACTATTGAAGCAGGACCAGATGGCATCCTATGAGACCCCTTTGGGGCGTTGGAGCCTTTAAGGGTGTATTCTAAAAGCTGGTAGTTCCCCTGATCTCTGTTGGGCTTTTTCTGCCTCTAGGTATCTTAAAAGCCATGCTCAGAAGATCTCGCTGAGCGGTTTGAGGATCCCCATACGCCTATATAAATCTTTTTCATATATCTGGAGCTATTTGGAAAAAGACAAAGCAGTGTTATTAGCTGGATCTAATAAAGAAGGTAGTAGTTTGCAGGTGAAAAAGATTTGGTGTCTCCTGTTCATCAGCATTCAAAAGAAATGGTAAAAATTTTTTTAAAGTAAAAAGCATGATATGTAGACCCGTAGGAGTTGCAGGATATGACTACCCCCTTTTAAATTTTTTTAAAATTGACCTTAAAATGTTTGCTGAGTACACTTTAATAATACCTTAACTTTAAAGATTGTAAGCATGACAAAATACAGTAAATGCTTTTGCTCCATATGCAGGAGCATTTTTAGTTTAGCCAGTTTAGGAAATCCAATAATAGAACAATGCATACAGACAATGAGCTATAACATACTTAGCAGCCTCTCCTGTTCTGACAGAGGTTACTATAGATCCAGAATATGTATCCACTGTAATGTGGACATACGACTGTTTGCCAAATGAAGGTATATGAGTAACATCCATCTGCCAAAGTTGTCCTGGTAGGGGTCCTTGAGGGTTAACTCCAAATGAAGGGGCAGTATAGGACCCCTTGGACAGGATTTCCCAATCTGCCGTGCTGCTTCCCAAGAAAGTTGAAACTGTTTACACCGGGCTGCAGCGTTCTGGTGATGAATGGTATGAGACTGACTTGCTCGGTCTGCCATGGTTGTTCCATATAATTTTCTTTTGGGTAGCTTGATCAACAAGGGCATTCCTAGGCCCTGGCCGGTTGGCTCAGTGGTAGAGCATTGGCCTGGTGTGCAGGATTCCCAGGTTTGATTCCCAGTCAGAGCACATAGAAGAAGCGCCCATCTACTCCACTCCTTCCCCTCTCCTTCCTCTCTGTCTCTCTCTTCCCCTCCCGCAGCCAAGGCTCCACCGGAGCAAAGCCATCCCGGGCACTAAGGATGGCCCCATGACCTCTGCCTCAGTCGCTAGAATGGCTCTGGTTACAACAGAGCAACACCACAGATGGGCAGAGCATTCCCCTCTGGTAGGCATGCCAGGTGGATCCTGATCAAGCGCATGTGGGAGTCTGTCTGACTGCCTCCCCATTTCCATCTTCAGAAAAATACAAAAAATAAACAAAGAAAGAAAAAATACAACAAAAAAAAAAAAGAAAAGAGAAAAAAAGGAAAAGAAAAAAAGGGCATTCCCTTGTGCTAAAGCTCCAGGGAGCATGGAGTGAGCTTGAGTATGTCCTATGAAACATGAGCTCTATGTTGACATATAAGTCTTTGAAGAAGGAGGAACTGCTGAAATAGTTCATCAGCATTTGTCCCTAAGACCGCAGTCTTTATAGTGGAAACACCATAAGTAAATATTTGCTGTCTGTCTATACATTAAAGGAGGAATATGGCAAATGCTGAAAAGCCATGATCTTTGTGCCCCTCCCCTCCCCCAAACCCCTCCCTCTCCTCCCCCCACCCTGTAACCCCATCACTGTTGTCCATGTCTCTGAGTCTGATCTTTATGTCCCACCTATGTATGGAATCATATAGTTCTTAGTTTTTTCTGATTTACTTATTTCACTCAGTATAATGTTATCAAGGCCCATCCATGTTGTTGTAAAAGATCCTATGTCATCATTTCTTATGGTTGAGTAGTATTCCATAGTATATATATACCAAAGCTTTTTAATCCACTCGTCCTCTGATGGACACTTGGGCTGTTTCCAGATCTTTGCTATTGTGAACAATGCTGCCATAAACATGGGGTGCATTTCTTCTTTTCAAACAGTGCTATGGTGTTCTTGGGGTATATTCCTAACAGTGGTATACCTGGGTCAAAAGGCAGTTCGATTTTTAATTTCTTGAGGAATCTCCATACTCTTTTCCACAGAGGCTTCACCAGTCTGCATTCCCACTAGCAGTGCAGGAGGGTTCCCTTTTCTCCACATCCTCGCCAGCACTTATTCTGTGTTGTTTTATTGATGAGCGCCATTCTGACTGGTGTGAGGTGATATTTCATTGTGGTTTTAATTTGCATTTCTCTAATGATTAGGGATGTTGAGCATTTTTTCATATGCCTATTGGCCATCTGTGTGTCCTCTTTGGAGAAGTGTCTATTCATTTCTTTTGCCCATTTTTGGATTGGATTGTTTGTCTTCCTGGTATTGAGTTTTACAAGTCCTTTATAAATTTGGTTATTAACCCCTTATCAGACGCATTGTCAAATATATTCTCCCATTGTGTAGTTAGTCTTTTTATTCTGGTCTTATTGTCTTTAGCTCTGCAGAAGCTTTTTAGTTTGATAAAATGCCATTTGTTTATCCTGTCTTTTATTTCACTAGCCCATGGAGATAAATCAGCAAATATATTGCTGCGAGAGATGTCAGAGAGCTTACTGCCTATGTTTTCTTCTAAGATGCTTATGGTTTCACGGCTTACATTTAAGTCTTTTATCCATTTTGAGTTTATTTTTGTGAGTGGTGTAAGTTGGTGGTCTAGTTTCATTTTTTTTGCAGGTAGCTGTTCAATTTTCCCAACACCATTTGTTGAACAGGCTGTCTTTACTCCATTTTATTTCCTTACCTCCTTTGTCAAATATCAGTTGTCCATAGAGCTTTATTTCTGGGTTCTCTGTTCTGTTCCATTGATCTATATGCCTGTTTTTATGCCAGTACCATGCTGTTTTGAGTACAATGGCCCTATAATATAACTTGATATCCGAAGTGTGATACCTCCCACTTTATTCTTCCTTTTCAAGATTGCTGAGGCTATTCGTGTTCTCTTTTGGTTCCATATAAATTTTTGGAATATGTGTTCTATATCTTTGAAGTAAGTCATTGGTATTTTAATCGGTATTGCATTGAATTTATAAATTGCTTTGGGTAATATAGATATTTTAATGATGTTTATTCTTCTTAACCATGAGCATGGTATATGCTTCCACTTATTCATATCTTCCCTGATTTCTTTTATCAATGTTTTATAATTTTCCGAGTACAAGTCTTTAATCTTCTTGGTTAGATTTATTCCTAGGTGTTTTATTTTTTTGGTTGCAATGGTAAAGGGGATTGATTTCTTGATTTCACTTTCTGACAGTTCATTATTAGTGTGTAAAAATGCCTCGGATTTCTGACTATTGATTTTATATCCTGCCACCTTGCCGAATTCTTTTATCAGGTCTAGTAGTTTTTTGACTGAGACTTAAGGGTTTTCTATATACAATATCATATCATTTGCAAATAATGATAGTTTTACTTCTTCTTTTCCAATTTGGATGCATGCCTTTTATTTCTTTTTCTTGTCTGATTGCTGTGGCTAGGTCTTCCTGGACTATGTTGAATAATAGTGGTGAAAGGGGTCACCCCTGCCTTGTTCCTGACCTTAAGGGAATTGCTTTTAATTTTTGCCCATTGAGTATAATGTTGGCTGTGGGTTTGTCATAGATGGCCTTTATCATGTTGAGGTATGTTCCCTGTATTCCCACTTTGCTGAGAGTTTTGATCATGAATGGGTGCTGGATTTTATCAAATGCTTTTTCTGCATCTATTGAAATTATCATGTGGTTTTTCTCCTTTCTTTCGTTTATATGATGAATTACATTGATTGACTTGCAAATACTGTACCAGCCTTGCCTTCCCGGAATAAATCTAACTTGATCATGGTGTATGAATTTTTTCATATATTGCTGGATCTGGTTTGCTAATATTTTGTTGAGGATTTTTGCATCTAAGTTCATCAGGGATTTTGGCTTATAATTTTCTTTTTTTGCGTTGTCTTTGCCTGGTTTTGGAATCAGAATTATGCTCGCCTCATAAAAGGAGTTTGGAAGTCTTCCTTCCTCTTGAATTTTTTGAAATAGCTTGAGAAGGATAGGAGTTAGTTCTTCTTTGAATATTTGGTAGAATTCACTTGTGAAGCCATCAGACCCAGGACTTTTCTTTTTTGGGAGTTTTTTTGATAGCTGTTTCAATCTCATTTGTTGTAATTGGTTTGTTTAGGTTTTCTGATTCTTCCAGATTGATTTTTGGAAGATTATATGATTCAAGGAATTTTTCCATTTCATCTAGGTTGTCTAGTTTTTTGGCGTACAGTTCTTCATAGTATTTTCTTACAATATTTTGTATTTCTGTTGTGTCAGTTGTTATTTCTCCACTCTCGTTTCTAATTTTATTTATTTGAGTCCTCTCTCTTTTTTTCTTGGTGAGACTCGTTAAAGGTTCATCGATCTTGTTTACCTTTTCAAAGAACCAGCTCTTGGTTTCATTGATTCTCTGTATTGTTTCTTTAGCCTCTATGTCATTTATTTCTGCTCTGATCTTTATTATTTTCTTCCTTCTACTAGCTCTGGGCTTTACTTGCTGTTCTTTTTCTAGTTCTTTTAGATGCAGGGTTAAGTTGTTTATTTGAGCTTTTTCTAGCTTCTTGAGGTATGCCGGTAATGCTATAAACTTCCCTCTCAGGTCTGCGTTTGCTGTGTCCCATAAATTTTGAGTTGATGTATGCTCATTATTGTTTGTTTCTAGGAATTTTTTAATTTCTTCTTTGATCTCAATGTTAACCCATTCGTTATTTAATAACATGGTATTTAGTTTCCAAGTGTTTGAATGTTTTTCAATTTTTCTATTGTGGTTGATTTCTTGTTTAATGCCATTGTGATCAGAGAAAGTGCTCGATATGATTTCAATCTTCTTAAATTTGTTGAGACCGCTTTTGTGCCCTAACATGTGGTCTATTCTAGAGAATGTACCATGGGCACTTGTAAAGAATGTATATTCTGCTGTTTTAGGGTGAAAGGTTCTGAAGATATCTATTAAATCGAGTTAATCTAATATGTCCTTTAAGTCTGCTGTTTCTTTGTTAATTTTATTTCTTGAGGATCTAGCTAATGATGTTAATGGGGTATTGAAATCCCCTACTATTATAGTATTGCTGTTGATCTGGCCCTTTAAGTCCATCAAAGTCTGCTTTATATATTTAGGTGCTCCTATATTAGGTGCGTAGATATTTATAATGCTTATATCTTTCTTTTGGATTGCTCCCTTTATCATTATGTAGTGACCTTCTTTATCTCTAACTATGGTCTTTGTTTTAAAGTCCATTTTGTCTGATATAAGTATTGCTACCCCAGCTTATTTTTCATTTCCATTTGCATGAAATATTTTTTCCATCCTTTTATCTTCAGTTTGTGTGCATCTTTTGATTTAAGGTGTGTCTCTTGTAGACAGCATATGTATGGGTCCTGTTTTCTTATCCACGCAGCTACCCTATGTCTCTTGATCAGATCATTTAATCCATTAACATTTAAGGTTATTACTGATATGTAATTGTTTATTGCCATTTTTTTCTTTAAAACTGTATTCCTCTTTTGCTATATTCTTTTTTTCCTTTGATCTGTTTACAACAGGTCCCTTAGCATTTCTTGCAGGCTTGGTTTGGTTGCAGTGAATTCCTTGAGATTTTTTTTTGTCTGTAAAGCTTTTTATTTCTCCTTCAATTTTAAATGATAGCCTTGCTGGATAAAGTAGTCTTGGTTGTAGGTTCTTGTTCTGCATTACTTTGAATATTTCTTGCCATTCCCTTCTGGCCTCAAGTGTTTCTGTTGAGAAGTCAGAAGTCATCCTTATGGGGGCTCCTTTGTGGATGATAGTCTTTTTTTCTCTAGCAGCTTTTAATATTTTCCCTTTATCATTTAGCTTTGGTATTTTAATTATGATGTGTCTTGGTGTTGATTTCTTTGCGTTTCTCCTTAATGGAGTTCTCTGTGCTTCCTGAACATGTGAAATGTTTCCCTGCCTTAATTGGGGGAAGTCTTCCACTATGATATGTTTGAACAAAGTCTCTATCCCTTGTTCTTTCTCTTCTTCTTCAGGAACTCCTATGATGCGGATGTTATTTCTCTTCATGTTGTCACAGAGCTCTCTTAGAGTTTCCTCTGACTTTTTGAGTCTCTTTTCTTTTTTCTGCTCTGCTTCTGTGCCTTTATTTATCGTGTCCTCTAACTTGCTGTTTCGATTCTCTGCTTCATCCATCCTGCTTTTAATTCCTTCCATTGTATTCTTTATTTCGGATATTGTATTTGTCATTTCTAATTATTTTTTATTATTTCAATGTCCTTTTTTATATTTGTTATCTTTTTATTTAGGTTTTCGTAATGGCGATCTATGGTTGTTCTAATATCTTTGAGCATCCTAACAATCGTTATTTTAAACTCTGCATCTGGTAATTTGGTTATATCTGATTCACTGAGGTCCTTTTCTGGGGATTTCTCTTGGTTTATTTGTGTTGTATTTCTCTGTTTCCGCATTTTCTCTTCATGGGAGTGGCTGTGATCACGCGCTCAGGTGCACAAGCATTGGTGGCCTTGGCCTTTGCCCTGCCCCCGTGTGTGATGTTATGCTTAGTCCTGAGGCACTGGCAAGCACTTTTGCTCAGCTGTGGGTCTCCACCTGTTTCCGGGCTTTCGCCCTGCCCTTGCAGGAGGAGCTCGCTCGAGGAACGGCTGCTAGCCTTGGCTCTACCACCGGGCAGGACTGCGTGCCCAAGCTCAGCTCAGTAGCAGAACTCAGCCTCTTCTGGGCTTTTGGCTCCACCCTCGCGGGAGGAGCCGGCTACCAAGTCAGACCGCAAGCCTCAGTTGCATGGGCGGGGCAAGGCTGTGCTCCTGTGCCCTTGCTCAGGGGCTGGTCTCCACCCTTTCTGGGGTTCCCACCCTTCTCCCGCAGGCTGGATTACAGGCTGCGGGCAGCTGAGCTTGACCGCTTTTGCACGCCCCCTTCTCCCCAGCCGGGCAAGATTGAGCTCACACCTGAGCCCAGTGGTGGCCAGCTAGCTTCCACCCCTGCCAGCAGAACCGTGCTTTTGTCTCCCGCTGCTGCCCGCCCTCCAGCGAGCCCTCAGCCAAGTGAGTGGGGGTGTTGCAGCTCGGACCCTAAAACTCACTACTGTAGACCCAAAAACTCCCTCCTTCTATGCGACTCTGCTCTGAATGCTGTGGGGGAGCTTGTTTGGCTGCTCTCCTGCTTCCCTTTGCTGGTATTGCTGTTTCCAGGGGAAATATTCACTTCAGCTTTGGGGAGTGACTCGTCCCAGGGGTTATGGTGGCTATCTCCCAAAATGTTTCTCCCTGTGCCTCCTAGATTACACTGTCTTCCTGTTACTCTGGTCCTCTCCTCTCCCCCCTCCCCAGGAGCCCCAGGTGAGTGGTTGTGAGAGAGATGTTCTGCGTGGTCCCTTTAAGAAAGGTCCTGGGTCTGAGAAATCAGACTCTTTCTCACAAACAGTATCCTGACTTGTTTCCAGCTAAATGCTGTCCTTACGCCTCTTCTGGGCTCTGGGACTGCAGGCTGGGGCTTTGTTCCTGGGGCTCAGGACCCTTCCCCCTCTACTAAACTCACTTCGCGAGTCTCCCTGCTGCTGTTCGCTCTGGGGAGCTGGGCAGACCTCCCCGCGTTTCTGCTTTTCCTACCAGTCTCGGTGTGGCTTCTTCAGTGTTCCTTGGTTGAAGAGTCCCTCTTGTATTATTATTTATTAATTATTGTATTCAAAATGCAGATACAAGTGAAACTTTCTTTTTCTCCACCTTGTATATATTTGTTTTTATAACTTGTTTGTTTGTTTTTTGTGACATAGACAGAGAGAGAGACAGAGAGAGGGACAGATAGGGACAGATAGATGAGAAGGGAGAGAAATGAGAAACATCAATTCTTTGTTGTGGGACCTTAGCTGTTTATTGTTTGCTTTCTTATGTGTCTTGATGGGGGGTGGAGGGGCCACAGCAGAGTGAGTGACCTCTTGCTCAAGCCAGCAACCTTGAGCTTTAAGCCAGTGACCTTTGGGTTCAAGCCAGCGACCATGGGGTCATGTCTATGATCCCACACTCAAGCCAGCAACCCTGCACTCAAGCCAGATGAGCCCGTGCTCAAGCTGGCGACCTTAGGGTTTTGAACCTGGATTCTCTCCAATCCAATGCTCCTAGTCCAATGCTCTATTGACTCCGCTACCACCTGGTCAGGCTATATTTGTTTGCTTTTACTAGTAAAGGTGATTAGTGTGACTTTATTCTTAGTGGGGTTGTGGTAAATGGCAATGCTTATTTTATAAAGGTGGTCAGAGTCCAGAATCTTGAATTCATCCTGAAAATTGGCTATATGTGCTTATCTTTTTGGCCATTTTTTGTTATTTATGTGATTTTTATATTCAACAATTTTCTACTATTAGGTTTCCTGAAAATTAACTATTCTGTGGTTGAAGTCAATGTGTAGCCAATGAAATGTATCTGATCACTAATAGGGATGGATTATTTAGTAATTTTCTTGGTTTTGGCAAGCAAAAGACACACAGCAAAGACTTGTGATGGTATTACCCTTCCAAGTATTAATTTCTGGGTTTCTCCTTCTCTCCCAGGCTATACAAATGTATAAACATGTGTCATAAGAAAATCAAGTTGACAAATACTCAACCAAAAGAGCTACTGACATAGAAAGATTCAGTTACATTCTGACAGAGATTTTGCTCCCAGAGATTAGATAAGGTAAATTCTTAGAGCAAACAGAGCAGTGGGAGGGTAGAGGCACCACAGACGAAAAGTCGCATGGGTGAGAAACCCCAAGCCCTCTGGAGCCTGCACTGTTGCTAGTCCAGAGCCAGGGCACTGCTTAGAAGTCCAGGCAGAGTTGAGTTCATTCTCTCACTGTCATTCTTTGGGTTGCTTGCCTGTGTCTCTAGAATACCTTTTTTTTTTAATAGTTGGGAGAGCATAACTGCTTATAGACAGTGTCTGTTCCACAGAGACTCTACTAGACAGTTCACATTAGCACATAGGTGTTTTGCTTAAAACAGAGTGACAACTGCATTTAGTTTTGTTGAAGAAAGTCTAAGCTTTCTCCATGGAAGAACTGACATTCCTTACACCTGTGTTCTTCTGTTCATTCTTCCATGAATACTTATGTCACTAGAATTTTTACAGGTGGAGAACAAGGGTGTCATCCTATTGCTCAGCATTTCTCTGATGATCATTTTGTAATTTACATTTCCCACAACAACTTATCTTTGGATAGCTTACCATTATTACACCACTCACCATTATTACACCAACAAAACTCATCAGGTTGCACTCCTCCATTTGCTCTCCTTGGGCTTCTGTCCCCTTTATAGATTTCTATGTCTTTAGAAACTTTAAGAGCAACCCTAATTTTTTGTACCACTTTATGTATGTCAATGTATTAAAGTTTGGTTTTTGTGACAGATAAAAAACTTTTTAAGACTCCTCTTAGCGAGGGATTTATGGAAAATTCAAATAAAGTCTTTATTTATAGTACATGAGGATAGCCAGGTACTAAATAAATACAAAAAATGTTTCTCATAAATAGTAAATTGGCTTCTGATTAACCCTTTATACTCAATGTTTAACATTTCACCCATTGTTTTTGTTCAACCAATTTCAGAACTTCATGAAAAAGTTGAGTGGTAGGCTGGGTAATAGGGTATCATAATGAGAGACATTTTTCCAAGGCTGGCCTGTGAATAAAATACCTGTGATCATAAAAAAAGAAACAAACTAGCTTTAAAAACAAGAATTTTACACGGGTCACATCAGTAGGTACACACTCACTGGTGTAGGGTTGTTAAGTATGGGAATCTCAACCATGACAGTCAGCCAGCATCCTCAGCCTCTAACCTCCCCCATTTGTGACCTGGAAGATCTACCATGAGTATCCCTTTCAGCTCACTGAAGCACTTTACTTCAGCCAAGGAAGTGAATTTCATTAATAACTCATCAGTCATCAAAACATGAATAAGGAAGCCAGGCCTGTCCTTACTACAGTGTGAGGTGAGGCCCCTGCTTCTTGATTTCTCAGGCAATATACAGTGAGGAATTGAAATAAAGGAGTAAAAGTCATGGTGACCACTAGTGCCAAGTCAAGAGAGAAGAGTAAGGTTTATCCCCATGACCTCAGTAAAAGTATGAGATGGGCCAGGAGATAAACAAAAATGACAAAACCTTTAGCCATCTGACAAGTTAAAGAACTGATCAGTTAAAGAACTGATGTTGGCCCAGCGTATGGAAGTCCCGGGTTTGGTTTCCCATCAGGGCACACAAGAGAAGTAACCATCTGCTTCTCCCCCCTTCTCTTCCTCTTCCGCTTCCACAGCCAGTGGCTCAGTTAGTTCAAGTGTGGCCCTGGGTGCTGAGGGTATGTCAGTTGGTCTGAGCGTCGGCCCCAGAAGGGAGTTGCCAGGTGGATCCTGGTGGGGGTGCATGTGGGAGTCTGTCTCACTATCTCCCCTCCTCTCACTTAAAAAAAGTGGTTCTCAACCGTGGGTACACATTAGAATTTCCTGGAGATTTTTATTTTTGTGTCTATGCTGAGATCCCACCTCAGAAAAACTGAACAGAATTTCTACACGAGACCTGAGTATCAGTAATTTTTAATAGTTGCTCTGGTGATTCTAATGCACAGCAAGCTGAAAATCACTAGTAAAACAGGGGTCACAAACCTAAATGCCCACAGATAACATATTGGGAGTAAGGGTAAGAGTAAGAATAATGAGAGGAGACAGTGGCAAATTAAACTATGTTATCACCTAAGACAGTAGCTGCTATTGAGCTCTGGCCAATTGTTGTCATGTGGAATTTTGATGCCATTTGTGCCAGTACTTGTGATTTTTAAATGTGTATAAGTAATTATTTTAAAAAACTGAGTTATGGCCCTGGCCGGTTGGCTCAGCGGTAGAGCGTCGGCCTGGCATGCAAATATTAAACCAGTTGTACTGGTAATGCAGTGTTTTACTTAAACCTGATGAGATGATACAAATAGCATAAAATGAACAAAGAAAGTTATGATATATAACAATAATGAAAGAAAATTATGATAAAATATGACTTAAAGATTTTTATAACATCATTTCACAGTACTGTACATATAGCCTACTCAACTTACGACCAAATTGTGTTACGACCAGTCTGTCGGAACCAATTGTGGTCGTAAGTCGAGCACTAGCTGTGTGTATCTAGAACAACAGATAAAGCTCCTACCCTCATGGCATTTGGAGTCTGCAGGGGGAGAAAGAAATATCAGTCATGATAGACTTGGCTATACTGTTTCACAAAATATCAATGCTTTGCACCCTGGCCAGATAGCTTGGTTGGTTGGAACATTGTCCCAATATACAAATATCAATGCTTTGCTTAAAATAATAAAGGCTTATTACTTGCTTATACTTTATGTTCCTAATGGGTTGGTAGAACTGGAATGTTGCCAGTCATCATGCCAGAAGGAAAAAAGAATGCAGAGAAACATGTACTGATTGCTAATAATGACACAGAACAGAATGTAATACTTCTGTTCACATTTCATTGGTGAAAGCAAAAACAGAGACCCACCTAATTTCAAGTGGGGAAGGAAGTTCAGTCCTGGAATCTTGTGTCTGGAAGAAGAGAGACCCAGAATTTGTGTAGGCACAAATGGCTATCATAGGAAAGAAACAAATAATAACACAAATGTGAAGTTCAGCGGTGACAAGTTCTATGTTTATATATGCGTATAATGGGGTAATCTAACTTAGAAGTCAGAGAATCATCCACCCAGTCCATCCCAGGAAGAGATACCAGGCCTGAAGTAGGAGTTAACTAAGTGGGAAATGGAAGGAAAAGCATTTCAGACAGACAGACAGATGGGTAGTAGAAGTCCTGTGATGGAGTTGTGGGGAGGGCAGTGAGTAAGGACCCATATAGCTGAAGAGAGAGGGATTAGATGAGGTTGTAGGGCCATAACATGCATGATCTTGTAGGACACATTAAGGAATATAGTTTTTATTCATTACATCTTTATTTATTATGAGAGATTTAAAGCAAGGAATGATATAATCAGATTTTTATTGTGAATAGATCCCTCTGACTATAGTCTGGTGGGACAATAAGGACAATCCATTTAGATGTAATTGTAGTGATAGAGAGAGAGAGAGAGAGAAAGAGAGAGAGAGAGAGAGAGAGAGATATGATGGACAAAGATGGTGGCTGCCAGGACAGAATGATCAGATGATCCCAAGTGTTATAGTCATATATCTCAGCTCAGACTTACTATTTAAAGTAAATGTTTATTTTTTTCACTTAATTACTCAGCCAATATTTTTATATTCTATTCTCTAAATATATTTTAGGATTTTCCATTATATAGGGATCATATTTAACATGTTGTTTTAGTACCTTAAAACATTCAGGCCCAAGTATAAAAACATTTTAATTAAATAATAAAATCAGATATATTTTGCATCTATTTTATAAGCTTGACTACTTATAGATAAAATATGTGTTTTATTAATTAAGCACAAAAGCATCTGTTTAATTAGCCTTGGGTGGTTTTAACTTCTAGGGACTTACTATGGGGGGATGACTTTGTAGAAAGGACATCATCCAGCTGATAGGAAACTTTGTTGGTCCCAGTCCAAAGTTTCCCTAAAATACTCAAGGAAATAAACAAGTTATATTTAGCGAGTTTGAATTATGCCTAAAAGGACATTCATTCTCAAATACATTTTATCTTTAATTAATCAAATCTTTAAAATCAATTTTTAGGAAAATAAGCTAGAGTGCTTAACAGCAAAATTGGTATCATTTATGTTAACCAATTTTGGAGACCATCTGTAATACAAGCATTTTAAAAGTATAGTATTAATCATATAATATACACATATAATAGTTGTATAATATATAATATAATATTGTTGGGCAGATAAGTTTGTAAACTATAATTTTTATGCTCACTTTATTAAAGATGGCACTGCCCACATGAATGGCCGTTTCTTAGGTGATAATATTAATTACCTTCCTGCTTGGGAAGGGGCTTGGTTATGCTAATGTGAACTGGAGGAGGGATTGTTCCTCTGAAAGGTTTTAAAAGGAGGAGCTAGGAGGCCATTTTGAAGAGGAGGAGCCGCATTGAGGGGAGAGAGGCCATGTGGTTGGAGAGGAGGCAGCCAAAATGGAGGCATGCAGAGGGGACTGAGTGAGGCTAGTGAGGCTATTGATTCTAGGAAAAAAACTAGAGAAAGTCAGTGGCTTTGGGAGCCCTGAATGGAAAGGGAAGTGTTTTCCCACTGTGTGTATTTCTTGCCCGCCGGGTGCAAGCTAGGATTAAAGCTAATGGCCCACCAGTTCTTGGCTCCATTGTTTCATTACCATCTGTCCGAATTAAATGGGAACCTGCATGGGCCAGGTGGCTGTGATGGTGGCTGCAGCTACTGGCCCTCCCTACAAATATGTATAATAAAAATATATATAGTACCTGCTGAAAGACAAGAAGTATCTCATATGAAAGTACTGTAGCTGTATCTGTATATTCTAGGACAGGGGTCCCCAAACTTTTTTCACAGGGGGCCAGTTCACTGTCCCTCAGACCGTTGGAGGGCCGGACTATGCACACTGCACAAATCTTATTTTAAAGTAAAAAAACAAAATGGGAGCAAATACAATATTTAAAATAAAGAACAAGTAAATTTAAATCAACAAACTGACCAGTATTTCAATGGGAACTATGCTCCTCTCACTGACCACCAATGAAAGAGGTGCCCCTTCCGGAAGTGCGGCGGGGGCCGGATAAATGGCCTCAGGGGGCTGCATGTGGCCGTAGTCTGGGGACCCCTGTTCTAGGATAAGCTTCTGTAAGTAGGATTTTAAGTAATAATCAAGGCAATGTCATTGGCAGAGCCAGAAATTGGTAATCTCTCCTTGTTCCTTTTAGGTACTTGTAAAAGACCTTTTGATTAACTGAAAGTATAATTAGTGTGATCAATTTTCCTGTTTCATTTGGTTTGGTCATTCTCAAAAAAAATGGCTCTCATAAAAAGACTATGCATTTAATAATGGCTAAGAAAGTGGGTAGGGGAAGAAGATACAATGGCCCCAAGAATACTGACACCCCAAAATGGACACTTGATTTTCAAAATTATGCAGATCAACACAAACCTACTTCCTTTCCAAATAGTAAAACTATGCTCCCCAGAATTAAGGTAGGATATTCTCAGACATTTAGGCTTATGTGCAACTTGAAATATATAAAACTCCTATGGTAGGGGTAAACACAGGGCTTAGAGACATTTTGTTCTCTCCGGAATTCCAAATAGTTGTTGAAGCTATCTTCTAGCACATAGGCCACTTGGCATATGAAAACTGTCTGTGGGCATATAGGCCAACACATTTTCCCTGACAGGAGTCTTTGCCAGGAAGAGATATCATTTGCAATCTCCCACTCTATTAGACTGTGGAACATAAATGTATATGATCTTGTTAAGCCAAATTCGGAGGGACCCAAAACATGGAAGACAGGAACAAGGTCCATCTTTATTGTCTAGCTTGGCCAAGCGGCGGCTACTCTGACAGAAGGAAAGCACGCTGGCCCTTTGTTCTACTCAGTTTTTTTTGTTTTTTTTTTAAGTTTTTATTTATTCATTAGAGAGGGGAGATAGAGAGAAGGGGGGAGGAGCAGGAAGCATCAACTCCCATATGTGCCTTGACCAGGCAAGCCCAGGGTTTTGAACCGGCAACCTCAGTGTTTCCAGGTGGTTGACGCTTTATCCACTGCGCCACCACAGGTCAGGCTGTTCTACTTAGTTTTTATAGTTTTGTAAGTGGGAAGTACAGAAGCAAAAATTGCAATTAGGAGCCCCTTACCACTATTGGTTATAGTCATATGTTCTTTAACATGATAGGACCACGTTCAATTTGCAAGCCATACATCCCTTTGGGGAAAACAAAGTTTACAAGCCAACACAATGGTAGAAAGATGTCTCTTTACATATTAAAAGGCATTCCTATATTATCTAGTGTTCATCTGCTATCTCTCTGTCCTGAGTCCCACGTGTTAACCACACGCATTTACATAGGAGAGGTAGTTTTGGTGGGGACAAATGCCTGCAAATGGCTCATTGCTATGAGAAAAGGTTTATTTTGGTTTTTCTCTCCTTGTACCTGGCTAGCCATTCACCCTTTTCCCCACAGGAGTGGTGGAATGTCTGGGGATCCATGTTTCCCTCCCCTTTGCATTTACAATACAATGCCAAGGGCCATCCTCACTATGCCAATCACACAGTACAGAGACTATTCTCACAATTTCTCTCTACACCTTAACCCAAATCAACAAAATGTTTCTCAAACCTCCCAAAATATTAATATTAATTCTGTAGCTTTTGGTACTTTCCAACACCTGCGGGTGAAGTGGCTCAGTGGCTCCTCAATCTGCTCAATAGCCCAAGTGTAAAAGATCAGCAGGTCCAAAAATAGGAAATGCCAACCTATCTATTCTGCCCACTAGATAGTTTCATATGGAAATACTATAGCCAAATGAAATCAACTAAACCCAAACCAGACTTATACTGTTAGGGTTAAATTAGCCCCTGTAAAACTCCTATTTCCCTCACCCAAACATTTTGTAAAAATAGAGTTAATTTGCTTGCTCTCTCTCCTAAAACTGCCTGGCCTTCACTTGAAATGTAGTAAAAGCTTACCTTCACAAAATGTCTGAAAAAGTTTGCATTGGGGAGGAGGCTGGCCATTAGGGGAGCTTTAAATCATAATAGCTGTTTGTGAAAGCAGGCTCACAGTCTCAGGCCCCCAGCTGTTACTGGGAGACTGACCTCTTGGCTGTCTTCAGGATTTACCAAGGACACCAAGTTTGTATGACATCAAAGAACATGTGTCTCTGCATCAGAAATCCCCTTGTTAAGTCAAAAACCCAATATGCTAGTCTAAGCTTGCCCAGGTTCACAAAGCCCAGGTCGGCGAATTCCCTATATCTATGCCCCCTCCGGCAGTTTGGGGGGACAATTTTTCTGGTTTCAGGCCACTTGTATGCTCACATCCAGGTGTTTATAAAATAAAATTTCCTTTTGGAACACACCAGCCTTGTGTTTTCAGTTTGGCTCTCCCCAGTGCCTGCGCATAGACCCGGGAAAGGGCTGAGCCTGCCAGCTATCTATCTCATACGGGTTAAGGCAGTCCACTGGCGTTCTCTCCAGGTCAGACCTAGTCAGGGGTTTATACCTGCCAGTTGGCAACCTGCCAGTTGCCAAGAGAAGCTGAAAGCAAGCTTTTCTCTTCCCCAGTGAGCTGGCCACCCACAGCTTCAACCTAACAATTACTTCTGCTTTGAACCTACACATCCTGTAATTCTTGTCTGACACCCAGGTAGATTGTTGGGCAGATAAAATATATTATGCTCACTTTGTTAAAGATGGCGCTGCCCACGTGGAAGCCCGTTGCCCAGGTGACTGCTTGGGATGGGCGTGATTATGTTAATATGTGTTGGGGGAGGGCTTTTGGCCCAAAAGGTTTTAAAAGGAAAAGAGATTACGTTCTAGGGGGAGCTCATGCTAGAGAAAAGCAGAGTAAGGCCACATGGAGGAGAGGAGAAGCAGCTAAGATGGCAGAATGCTAAAGGAAAAGCCAGTTTGTGCAGAGAGAAGGAGATGGGGAACAGAGGTGAATAAGGCTGGTAAGGTAGAAACCTTTGATTCCAGGAAACTCGGATAAGTCAGTAGCTTTGTGAGCACTGAATGAATGGGTTTTGGAAACCAGTGTGTGTTTTTACTTACCTGCCAGGTGCAAGATAGGATTAAAGGTAATGGCCTACCAGTTTTGGGCTTTGTTGTTTCATTACCGATTGTCCGAATCAAATGTGAACCTGCATGGGTCAGGCAGCTGTGGTGGTGGCCATGGCTACTGGGTTTACAGTGGTGAAAAAGTCAAAAGTTAGTGAAGAATGCCACGAACTAGTGCAGCTAGTAATTCCAGGTTCTGAGGGAGAACGATGTGGAATTAAGATAAAATTAAAGAGAAAAAGGATGGGATGAGGAGGCCTCTGCAAGCTGATGGCAAGTCAGAGAGAGCTCTCCACCCCCAACCCTGCTTTATTATAGGGCAGACAGTCATTAGCAAATCAATGATATCTCTGATCACATTTCCAAGGAAACCCAAGAATTCTCCCAAGTGCAGAAAACCCCCACCATACATAACATCTTAACTTTACAAAACAAAGAATAAAAAGGAAACTGCCTCCAGTCTCTCTGAGAAACAAGGGGGATAGGACCTGTGCAAATAATCCAGCATCACAACTAACATGGAGGTGTGGAGAAAAACTTAGCCTTTAGCAACTTAACCAAGTGAGGTACGGGGTTGGGCAGATTGTCAGCTTACTGCCAGTCCCCCACACTTCTGACCCCCAAAAATCTAAACTGCAAGGACCCCGAAGGCTTGCAGTCCCCAACAGAAGAAAATGATGATTTTGGGACAAATGAGTTTGTAAAATTTGTACTTTCTGAGCTTGCTCACTTCTGTTGTTAAAAATAGCACTGGACAGCTGTCTGAAATTGCTAATTACCTTCCTGCTTGGGAAGGGCCAGTGTTATGCTAGTGTCCCCTGCCCCTCCGCCAGGGGAGGGGACATATATATATGTTATTTATAAAGTATATTTTCTTTTTTAAAAGCATATAAAACAAAAAATTCATGTGATTTTTGGGGGCTGAAACAGATTAGTTGCATTCCCATTAATTTAAATGGGGAAATTCAATTTGACACATGAACAAATTGAGTCACGAGTTCAGCCATGAAACAAATTAAACTCAGGTATCAAGGTACCACTGTAATCTGTAACAATATATTCATGTTATATTTGATTAAACTTTTTCTCCCACCAGACTATAAACTAATGAAGTCAGAGATTATGTGAATTTTGCTTCTTATTTGGACCCTATTGCCTACTGTTTAGCTCATTATAGATTCTCAATAAATATTTATTGAGTGGATGAGTGAGCTGAAAAGTTTTCTAGGCCCTGGCTAGTTGGCTCAGTGGATAGAGCGTCGGCCTGGTGTGCAGCCATTCAAGTTTGATCCTCAGTCATAGCACACATGAGAAACAACTATCTGCTTTTCTTCCTCTTTTTCTCCCTCTCCCCCTTTTCTCCCTCTACATCTCTTGCAGCCAGTGGCTCAGTTGGTCCGAGCATCATCCTCAGGTGCTGTGGATAGCTCAGTTGATTCGAGCATTAGCCCCAGATGGAAGTTGCCCAGTGGATCCCAGGCAAGGTTCATGTGGGAGTCTGTCTCTCTATCTCCCCTCCTTTCACTTAAAAAAAAAATTTCTGGCCAGTTGGCTCAGTGGCAGAGCATCAGACCAGTGTGTGGAAGTCCTGGGTTCAATTCCTGGTCAGGGCACACAAGACATAGCATCATCTGCTTCTTCACCCTTTCCTCTCCCTCTTCTTTTTCTCTATCTCTTCCTTCTGCAGCCATGGCTAGAATGGTTTGAGCAAGTTTGGCCCCAGGTGCTAAAGATGGGCTTTATGGCCTTGCCTCAGGCCCTGAAACAACTGCCCCAGTTGGACAAAGCATTGCCCTTAGAGGATTTGCTAGGTGGATTCTTGTTGGGGTGTATGAGGGAGTCTGTCACTCTGCCTCCCTGCCTCTCACTTAATTAAAAAAAAAAGTCCCAGGTTCGATTCCCAGTCAGGGCACACAGGAGAAATGCCCATATGTTTCTCCACCCTTTCCCCTCTGTTTCCTCTCTATCTTTTTCTTCCCCTCCCACAGCCAAGGCTCCATTGGAGCAAAGTTGGCCCAGGCACTGAGGCCGGCTCAATGGCCTCTGCCTCAGGCACTAAAATGGCTCCAGCCATAACGGAGTAGTGCCCCAGATGGGCAGAGCATCGCCCCCTGGTGGGCATGCTGGGTGGATCCTAGTTGAGTGCATGCAGGAGTCTGACTGCCTCCTTGCTTCTACAATAACTCTGGAAAAATACAAAAAAAAAAAAAAAAAGGTTTTCTAAAACATAACTGATTACACGTATAAGAACTATGAAGTCATGTTCCATCTTTAAAAAAATTTATGTTGGCCTGCTCAAAATAAATTAATAATAAGCTAATTTATTCTCTCAGGATAAGTACTTTTGGCAATTTGGTTTAATTAAAACTTTAAAAGAATAAGTAACTTGCTGAGTTTGCATTACTTAAATAAGTAAGGAAATGATAGAGTAACGCAAGAGAGCCTAAAATCTCTAAGACAGTGCATTTTTACTCCTTAGACCCCTTTCTGTAGAATTACATATACATACGTATTTTGTAGAGAGACACACAGATTTATCTAACATAGAGAATGCTAATTATTTTCCTTACTCCATGTATCTAACATAGGTATATAAGTAAATAATTGATATAAAATGGATATATTGATGTTGACAAAATGGCTACATTTTGAGGTTAATTACAAAATAGTTATTCTTTGATTTAATTATAGTTATAGTCTACAATATCATAGTCCAAATTAGAAGACAAGAAGCCAGGGATTGTATACATTATATTTAATCTATCCCCAAATTCTCTTCTCCCCTCAGCATCCAGAGACATCTCAACTAAAGTTGACTCAGCCACCAACTAGATGTCAAACATATAACAAGATTTTGGAAGCTGAGGTTTGCTAATTAAAATTACCAAGAGATTAAATAGTGTTTCCCTGGAAAATAAATAAACAATTGAGTGAAGCCTGAAAAGAGAAACAGTGAAGACAAGTTTGCAGACACTGAATAGAATTATACTTAAATGTACAAAGCATCGCAGGCCATTCTTGACTGAACTTTTGGACCTTGGACATACAGACAAATGTCTAGAGATAATACCTTTAAATGAAACTATAATTTCTTGCTCTTTTGGCTCAGAGTAAGTACAGTTCTAGGAGTTTATATAACTTGGAAAGCTTAGAAAATCTTGATTTAAGGGAAGTTAGGGTGATTTCTATTATAGCAGTATTTTCCAAAGGGCTTTCTATAATTCCAGGCAACATTATAGTAAAAAAAGATTGTGTTCAAGAGGAAGGAGAAGTACTTGATTTAACCAAGTTCACTGGCTATCTTTACTGCTGGATTTCTCAGAGGCTTTCATATGCTCATGTGCATGAACTCTCTATCTTCAGGACAAAGAAACAGTATGAAGCATTTCTTAAAGTGCTTATTTGATCATAAGTGTTTTGACTCTAGAACACATTTTTAGACAAAGCATTTCAGAGGTTTACTATTCCATAGAAGGCCACTTGCTTAATAAAACTAATATTAAATTAAACTTCAGGTCTTGTCTGACCAGGTGGTGACACAGTGGATAGAACATCAACCTGGGACGCTGAGGACCCAGGTTTGAAACCCTGAGGTTGCCCGCATGAGCACGGACTCATCTAGCTTGAGTGTGGGGTTGCCGGCTTGAGCGTGGGATCATAGACATCACCCCATGGTCACTGGCTTGAGTCCAAAGGTCATTGGCTTAAAGCCCAAGGTCGCTGGCTTGAGCCCAAGGTCACTGGCTCAGCTGTAGTCCCCCCCCTCCCCCTGTCAAGGCACATATGAGAAAACAATCAATGAACAACTAAGGTGCCGCAACAATGAATTGATGCTTTTCATCTCTCTCCCTTCCTGTCTCTCCCTCTCTCTCTCTAAAAAAACAAAAACATAAAAATATCGGGTCTTTTGCTTTCAAAGGCAGTGTACTGCCTACTTTAATATATTCCTAAATGTTACTGTATTTGAATAATATACCATATGATTTGAAAATAAAAATAAAAAGACTATAATTCAAACTGAGCATCCTGAGGAGCTGGGTTAGTAACACCATCTTCACATGTGTAGTGCAACCCATGCATGGTTGAAAAGGAGCTGAGTGCAGACCACTAGAAATAAGGTTGCCTAACTGAAGACGAGATCCAAATTTTGACACATAGGAGTAGTGAAAAATTTACAGATGGGATTATATAAAAATTCTCTATAACCATAAGCATTGCTTTCCCAGTGAAATAAGACTATAAACAATCTTTCTTTAGTAATATTTGAAGCTTCCTAATCTTTTTACAATCATTTACATCATTACCATGATTAGAAGTTTAAGATTAATAAAAATTCTAATAAAAATGCAACTCCCTAATTTTCTCCAACTCAAAAAACAAATCTAGTTCTCATATCTGCAGAAAAAGTATTAGGTCAGCACATTTTTCAAAAAATAGCAGGATATGTCCTACAGGATATTTGCTAATGTTTTATTCAGCTATTTAAAAATGACCAATCTTACCTTTAGAAGACCCTTCCAAAATTAACAAAACGCTCCATTTAGAAGCTTTTCCTGATATTAAGTTTGAATTGACATTCCATTCACTGTTAGGTTTAATTATAATACTTTATTTTCAGTAACAGCTTCCTTTCAAAGTATAATATATCTAAGGCTAAGGGAAGGAACACTCAAATTCTGCTTCACTTGCTGTGATAATATATGAATTCAATCATAAAAATACTGAAACATGAAAGGATTATGGTACATTTCAAGAAGAATACAAGGAAGTGGGTTGAACTAATAAAATCTCCACTTTTGAAAAAAATTGAGGCAAATACTGAAATGATTAAATCCTTTTTTATTTGCTCAAATGGAGTTTAATTTGTAATCTACCCCTTCTGCCAACTCAATTTAAAATCTACTGGGCCAGTAATTGCCTGACCTGTAATAGCACAGTGGATAAAGCATGGGCCTGAAATTCTGGGGTCACGGTTCCAAACCCTGGGCTAGCTGAGTCAGGGCACATACAAAAAGCAACTATGAGTTGATGCTTCCCACTCCTCCCTCCCACACCCTGCCTTTCTCTCAATAAATAAAATCAATAAATAAAATCTTTAAATAAAATCTTTAAAAAAATAAATAAAATTTACCAGGCCAGTAATAGATAGAAGAAATTTTCATCTAAAGGTTGGTTTCATCCTGAAAATAAAGACAGACTTGACATCACAGCCTTAAAAAATGGTGCCAACAGTTTGACACTTTCATTGTTCATATTTCTAGTGCAAGAATTTAGAATGTATTATATCTTAAAATGCAGACTTTGAAAGGCAAGCTCATAGCTCAGAAGTCAGTGTCATTGTGATAGGCAGAATTCTAATATGGTTTCCAAGATTTCTGCCCATACATATACCCTATATCACTCCTATCCCTTAAATTTGGGCAAGATTTGTAAATACATTATAATTATGTTATGTTAGATGAGAAAGGTTAAGGGACTTTGTATTAAGAGACTTCCCTATTATGTATATTGGATTAAGGGTTTGGATTTCTACACTATAAAATGGAGGCAGAATGGGACTTGGCTCTTGGTTCCTAAGATCATCATTAGAAGAGAGAGCAGAGGAGAGCAGAGAAAGGCCACGTGGAGGAGGCCAGGAGAAGCAGCCAAGATGGTGGAGTGCTGAGTGAGATGCCAGTTTGTATAGAGTTTGTATTTGGGATAAGGAAGGAGATGGAGAACTGAGGAGAATAAGGCTGAGGGAAGCCAGCAGAGCAACAAAAAGGGAAGAGCCTAGGTTCCTCCTATGGAGATAAGGTTGACTATCTACTCTGGACTGTTATCTGAAAAAGATGTAAATGTCTATCTTCTTTGGCCACATATTTTACAGTATCTTTATTATAGCAGCTTATGCTATATGTTAATAAACCCTCCAACATCATTCACTCCAGGGTAACATAACTAATTATATATTAAATGAAGCTACTACAACCTCTGCCTTTGCAATGTAATTTTTCTATTGTGTGGATATAACAGTACTATGAAAAAAAATTCTAGCAGAGAACCATCCCCCACCCCCAGTTTTTAATGTATAATGGGTCATTGGTCTTTTTCAAGTTCATCAGACAATGATAAAAGATTAAAGTATGCTAAGAACGTCTTTGTGCCCTTAATAATCCAGAGAGACAGAGAGAACTCAGTATATGCCAATTAATTTGTCCCAGGAGGAAGTGGAGAGACAAAAGAGGTTAATATATTTATAAGGGGATTGAACAAAGAAGTAGAGAGCTATAAGTTTTGGAAGACACTCAACAGGGTAGATGATGAGTTGCAACTACAAAATCCCAATATTTTCTAAGAGAAATTAGCTGCCAATGTGTTCAGACCTGATGACTCTGTTTCTATTTGTCTGAACATCAGTCCCAGAGTCTGTATAATTTCAGTGTATGCCCTAGAAAACAAAGAGAAAAAAGCATGGAAATGGCATGATTTCAATGCAAGTTCAGAATTCCACAAAGTCAGTATTCTTTAATAGAACTGCACTCACACCTATGTAAAAAAGTATAGGAAGGAAATTCTATACATCAAATTGCCAACATTGTTTGAGTAGTTAATTGCTACATAATAAGACCTCAAAAGTATCTGTTGAAAAAATGAATAGCTAGATGTCAGGATTAAAAGTCTTTTTTAGGCCTGACCTGTGGTGGCACTGTAGATAAAGCGTCAACCTGGAACACTGAGGTTGTCGGTTTGAAACCCTGGGCTTGCCTGGTCAAGGCACATATGGTAGTTGAATCTTCCTGCTCCTCATCTACTTCTCTCTTCTCTCTCATAATAAAAAATTGTAAAGCCAGGAGGCACGGCCAGGGCCACTGTCACAGCAGCCCGGCCAGTGCAGGTGGATTCGGACAGTCGGTAAAGAAACAGCGGAGCCACAAACTGGTGGGCCATAGTCTTTAATCCTAGCTTGCACCCGGCGGGCAAGTAAAAATACACACTGGGCTCCAAAACCCAATCACATTCAGTGCTCACAAAGCCACTGACTTATCCGAGTTTCCTAGAATCAAAGGTTTCTAGCTCACCAGACTTATTCACCTCTGTTCCCCGTCTCCTTCCTTATCCCAAATACAAACTCTACACAAACTGGCATCTCACTCAGCACTCCACCATCTTGGCTGCTTTTCCTGGCCTCCTCCACGTGGCCTCCTTCCGCTGCTGGCTCTACTTTCTCTGCTCTCTCATGCTAACCTCAGGAGCCAAGAGCCAAGCTCTCGTTCAGTCCCCATTTTATAGTGTAGAAATCCAAACCCTTAATCCAATATATAAAACAGGGAAGTCTCTAATACAAAGTCACTTCTCTGAGGCATGATTGGATTGTACCGCCCTACATCAAAAAGGGTAGGAAAGGCTTAATCCCAAAACCAAGCCCCAGGTTACAAGGATTCTAACTGCCCACAACACACATTAATATCACCTGGGCGATGGCATCTTTAACAAAGTGAGCATAATACATTCTATCTGCCCAACAAAAATATTTTATTAAAAAGTCATTTTTACATATTTTTTGTACTTATATTTTTTATGAAGTTTTTACAACAGTCACACACTACTTTCTTAAATTAAGTTTATTGGAGTGGCATTGGTTAATTGAATCATACAGTAGTTTTCATGTGTATATTTCTATCATACTTAATCTGTGCATTGTATTGTATGCCTGCCACCCAAAGTCAAACCATCTTTCATTTAGGCCCCTTTAACCATCCCCTGCTCTCTGAACCACCATACTGTTGCCTGTGTCTATGAGTTTCAGTTTTATATACCATATGTGAGTGAAATCATATGGTCTTTAGCTTTTTCTGACTTATTTCGCTTAGTATAATGTTCTCAAGGTCCATCCATGTTGTCGTAAATGGAAATATGTCATCATTTCTTATGGCTGAGCAGTATTCCAATGTATAGATATACTACATCTTCTTTATCCAATCCTCTATTGAGGGACACTTTGGTTGTTTCCGTGTCTTGGCCACTGTGAATAATGCTGCGATGAACATGGGGGTGCATATATCTTTGTAAATAAATGTTTTCAAGTTTTCCAGGTAGATATCCAGTAGAAGGATGCTGGGTCATATGGTAACTCTATTCTTAATTTTTTGAGGAACCACCAGACTGTTTTTCATAGTGACTGTACCAGTCTACATTCCCGCTAACAGTCTATGAGGGTTCCCTTTTCTCCACATCGTCTCCAGCACTTATTTGTCTTTGTTGATGACAGTCATTCTAACAGGTGTGAGGTGGTATCTCATTGTAGTTTTGGTTTGCATTTCCCTAATAGCTAGTGAAGATGAGCATCTTTTCATGTATCTGTTGGCCATTTTTATGTCTTCTTAGGAGAGGTGTCTGTTCAGGTCTTTTGCCCATTTTGTATCTGGATTGTTTGTTAGTTGTTGAGTTTTATGGGTTCTTTATATATTTTGGATGTTAATCCCTTGTTGGAGCTGTCATTTGCAAATATCTCCCACTGGGTCAATTGCCTTTTTGTTTTGTTGTTATTTTTGCTGCATGGGAGCTTTTTAGTTTGATATAGTCCCATTCATTTATTTTTACCTTTACTTCCCTTGCCCTTGGGGTCAAATTCATGAAATGGTCTGTATGAGCAAGGTCCGTAAGTTTAGTGCCTATGTTTTCTTCCATGTAATTTACTGTTTCAGATATTATATTTAGGTGATTGGTCCATTTTGAATTTATTTTTGTACACAGGGACAAACTGTAGTCTTAACTTTTTCAAGTAGGTAATATTTGACTCAAAGTTTCAAAGGTAAAAAATGAAAATACAATAAAAAGTGTCTTTCTTCTAGACATCCAATTTGCCCCTTTAGAACAGACAATATTACTAGTTTCTTTTGTAATCTTTCTTTAATAATTAGAACAAAATAAATGCTATTTAAAAAATTCTATGTGAAGCAAAACTTGCAGCACCATTAATCATTAAAACAGTACATACACTATTTTGTCTAGTGCCTTCCATTTGTCTTTAATGTGCTGGGGGAAAATATCTATGACTGTCTGGTTAGTACTTATATGAACTCATCAGCTCTTTGGCTTTTATTTTGAAGTGCATTCTTATCCCAGGTTCTGGCAAGTACTCATTAAGTTTGTTCATTAGGAAATAGAAAAGGTCACTAATCTGTGAAAGGAAGCAGGAAAGATGTTGGTAAAACTCTCTATGCTTACATAATAAAAAACAAGAAGAAATGATTTCTTCTTCAACCATGAAGTGATTTACAATATCTCTTATTAATACTAGCATAACCCAAATTGAAAACATACTTTCACTTTCAATCAGGAGACCACTGTCCTGGTGAACAGAATAAGAGCTAAAGCCTAGAGAGTGATGCTGGGAGATGCCTTCTAGACATGGCTCGACCGTTAATATTGAAGATTAACCATAAGTAGGTGTATAATCTCAGGTAAATCAGTTAGTTACCTTGGAATATATATTAAATGGGGGCCTGCCTTTCCAAAGTAAATTTTTTTTTTAGCACAAGAGAGACAGACAGACAGACAGAGACAGACAGGAAGGGAGAGAAATGAGAAGCATCAACCCATAGTTGCAGCGCCTTAGTTGTTCATTGATTGCTTTCTCATATGTGCCTTGACTGGGGGGATTCCAGCCAAGCCAGTGACTCTTTGCCCAAACCAGTGATCTTGGGCTCAAGCCAGCAACCTGGGATTTCAAGCCAGCAACCTTTGGGCTTAAGCCAGTGACCCTGTGGTCATATCTATGATCCCACACTCGAACTGGCAACCCCATGCTCAAGTTGGTGAGCCTGTGCTCAAATCGGTGATCTCGGGGTTTCAAACCTGGGTCCTCAGCATCCCAGGCCAACACTCTATCCACTGTGCCACCACCTGATCAGGCCAAAGTAATTTTGTCTTTGTGAATACATAAAGAAATCAAGGCTAGATAAGCTCTCATTTTAAAATGTTTTCTGTTACAGAAACAAATGTAGAGACTAGTGTAGCTTATAAAGATGGTGCAGAATAATATTAATACTTCTGTTAATACAGTGAAAATGCAGATTGCCATTTCTGCCAAAATAAACACTGACATAAGAGTGGGGTAACCAGCCCTGGCTGGTTGGCTCAGTGGTAGAGCGTCGGCCTGGCGTGCAGAAGTCCCGGGTTCGATTCCCGGCCAGGGCACACAGGAGAAGCGCCCATCTGCTTCTCCACCCCTCCCCCTCTCCTTCCTCTCTGTCTCTCTCTTCTCCTCCTGCATCCGAGGCTCCATTGGAGCAAAGATGGCCCGGGCGCTGGGGATGGCTCCTTGGCCTCTGCCCCAGGCGCTAGAGTGGCTCTGGTCGCGACAGAGCGACCCTCCGGAGGGGCAGAGCATCGCCCCCTGGTGGGCAGAGCGTCGCCCCTGGTGGGCATGCCGGGTGGATCCCGGTTGGGCGCATACGGGAGTCTGTCTGACTGTCTCTCCCTGTTTCCAGCTTCAGAAAAATACAAACAAAAAAAAGAGTGGGGGAACCAATTTTTTCGTGTGACTATCCAGTCTCATGAGATAAATCGAGCATGAAGATATGCACTGGTCCATGAAATGAGGCAAGTTGGTTCTAATGAGAAATATAATGTAATTGCTTCTCTTTTCTATTACTCTGTTGTTCATTTTTCCCCCCAGAATTTTTTCTTTTATTAGTGTTAATTTAGATTACTTAGACAGAAATATGAGTGCCCTTGGTTAGGTGATATGGCATGAGAAGAGGCTGAGAATGGCAGGTAAAGAGAGGGAGAAGGGGAGGAGCAAGATGTACCAGGCCCATCAGAAGCACTTGGTGGTTTTACACACTGACTCTGATCCAGGTTCTTGAGTTGAAATCCCAGCTCTGCCATTGAAGTAGCTGGATGACATTTGGCAAATTACTTATATACTCTGTGATTCATTTTCTTCATCTCTACCATGGACTTAATAATATCCCCTCATAGAGTTGATATTAAGATTAAATTAGATAGTATTTATAAAGCCTGATTAGTACTTAGCACATCATAAGTGCTTAATATACTGCTCACAAAAATTAAGGGATGTTTCAAAATGAATGTAAAGCGATAAAATATCCCCTAATTTTTGTGAGCAGTATAAATATGTTATCTCTTGCTTGCTAACTCATAAAATACCTCCCACCTACCTGCATCAGTATGAAAAAATTTCAAAAATACTATGTCAAAAGAAGCCAGACTGAAAACAGTATATAGTGGACAATTCTATGTAAGTGGAATCCTAGGACAGGCAAAACTAATCTATAATGACAGAAAGCACAAAGTTGCCTGAGGCCAGGCTGGGAGGAAGCTGACTGTGAAAGGGCACAAGGTAGCTTTTGGGGTGATAGAAATATTCTAAATCCTGAGTGGGATGGTCAACTGGGACATTTGGTCACCCTAGTCTGGGAAAACAGGATAATTGGTCATCCTACATACAAAAGAATTTGAGTCTGAGAAACAGGACTGTCCTGTATAGTTGGGGAGGCTGTGCACTTCACAACTGCTCAATAAAACAGTGGCAGCTCTGAGTGAGACCATGGGCCCGTGTATTAGCGTGGTGTGTTAGCACCAGCGCCAACACAAATGTGGGCTTCTCCGTATCTCCTCATACCTCTCACCTGAAACTGAAAATGGAGCTATGTTAAGACTCACAGGAAGTCTGTAGCTTATTGAGCGAGAGCTCCGTGGTTTTGACTCCTCTGGAGTCACCTTTTAGAAAATAACAGTCCTACACTCAAACCTAGTTTTTAAAGCGTATTTTTATTGTAGAGAAACCTGCACATAAAACTTTTTCAAATCTATTTTCTCATCTCACTGTCTGTATTCCTATATCTCACATGCCAGGAGCTTCCGCCCTTAATTACCTCTCTTTTTGTAAGCTCCTATCTTTTTGCTACCACTCTCCTCTCTTCTCGTCTACTCCGCCCCCACCCCAACACACACATACCCATACGATGGTTACCTCACAGTATTTCAAGTGTAAAGGCAGGAATGCATTAAATTTAATCAACATTGTAAAATACAGCATCAAAATACAAGATGACATTTATTTATACAGTATTTTACTTTATCCTTGAATATACTGCATTTGATAAACAGGTGAAACAAGTTTTAAAAGTTCAAAATAAAATACCTACTTTCCAGAAAAGCCTTTTCAGAATGAAGTTTTTCTGGGCTGCTACTTTAAGTTCCATAATTAAACAAAGTATCTTCTTCAAAGTATTGTCTTTAAGACAAAGTTCATATTTAAGTTGAATGAAGCATTTAATTTTCTCCTCAATCTATAGAAACACAATAAAACTTTTCATGTAAAAAAGAGCACTTGAGGAATATAAACAGTCATTGACAGGTATGTAAAAATTTGTGACTAATGAAATTTTAACACAGTTCTTTTTCCTGTTTGGATATTTCATATTTCAATTATAGTTGACATAAATTATTATTTTACATTAGTTTCCGGTGGACAGCACAGTGATTAGACATTTATACAATTTATGAAGTAATCCCTCTGATAAGTCTAGTATCCACCTGGCACCATACATAGTTATTACAATATTATTGGCTATTTCCCTATTTTATTTTATATCTCTATGATTATTTTGTAACTACCAATTTGTACTTCTTAATCTCTTCATCTTTTTGACCCAGCCCTTTTCAACCCCCTCCCATCTGACAACCATCAGTTTGTTCTCTGTATTTATGAATCTATTTCTGCTGTTTATTTTGTTCTTTTGATTTTATATATAAATGATACTATATAGTATTTGTCTTTCTCTGCCTGACTTATTTCATTTAGCATAATACTCCCTAGTCAACAGAGCCAAATATCAATAGTACAACAATTGAAATTTCTTTTGAGAGCCAATTTTTTTTTTGTATTTTTCTGAAGCTGGAAACGGGGAGGCAGTCAGATAGACTCCTGCATGCACCCGACCTGGATCCACCCGGCACACCCACCAGGGGGCAATGTTCTGCCCATCCGGGGCGTCGCTCTGTCGTGACCAGAGCCACTCTAGTGCCTGGGGCAGAGGCCAAGGAGCCATCCCCAGCGCCCGGGGCCATCTTTTGCTCCAATGGAGCCTATGCTGGGGGAGGGGAAGAGAGAGACAGAGAGGAAGGAGAGGGGGAGGGGCAGATGGGTGCTTCTCCTGTGTGCCCTGGCTGGGAATCGAACCCGGGACTTCCGCACGCCAGGCTGATGCTCTACCACTGAGCCAACCGGCCAGAGCCGAGAGCCAAATTTTTTAAATGTAAACTATATAGGTAGGTACATTCCTTATCGAGGTAGTGCCCACACATGGTATTTTGTGGAAGAGCCACACTCAGGGGCCAGAGAGCCGCATGTGGCTCGCGAGTCGCAGTTTGCCAACCAGGGCCCTAGGTTCACCATGTTTGCCCAAATGGGGTACTTTTTATGCACTAGCTCATTCAGTCCCAGTAAGGGTCTGAGCTGGGAATTACTGTTATATTTATAGGATATCAGGAAGACTAAGTAACCTGTCCAAGCTCACACAACTAGTGATTTAGGAAAGCAGGGTGCAAAGTAATGGTAGGAGAGATGTTTTATGTTCTGTATAGGTTGATGGAAAGTTCTTAGAATTTCTGACTTGAATTAAAAATATTTTTACCCCTTTCTCCACAAACCTTGATACCAACTATTTATATGGAATCTTGGTTCTTGCCCACTGCCTCTTGACTTAAAACAACAAAAATAAAAGAAAATAAACTAAAGTGTTCTCCCCTATCCAATCAATAAGCCTCTCCTATTAAGACAAAAATTCAGACTTCCTGAAAAAGTCTCTTTTCTAGTGGAGACATGGAAGGAGAAATAATAATTCAAAATGTAGTGACAGCAATTAGAGGCAAACAACATGATTATAAGCATGGGGCTGAGGGATCAGATGGGCTAATCAGAACCCTAGATCTGTCCCTAGTCAGCTTGGTAAAAACCATTGGCAAATTACTTAGTCTTGCCTAGTGTGCGGAGGACCCGGGTTCGATTCCCAGCCAGGGCACACAGGAGAAGCGCCCATTTGCTTCTCCACCCCTCCGCTACGCTTTCCTCTCTGTCTCTCTCTTCCCCTCCCGCAGCCAAGGCTCCATTGGAGCAAAGATGGCCCGGGCGCTGGGGATGGCTCTGTGGCCTCTGCCTCAGGCGCTAGAGTGGCTCTGGTTGCAACATGGCGACGCCCAGGATGGGCAGAGCATCGCCCCCTGGTGGGCAGAGCGTCGCCCCTGGTGGGCGTGCCGGGTGGATCCCGGTCGGGCGCATGCGGGAGTCTGTCTGACTGTCTCTCCCTGTTTCCAGCTTCAGAAAAATGAAAAAAAAAATAATAATAATAAAGAAAGAAATTACTTAGTCTTTCTGTGCCTCAATTTCCTCTTCTAGAAAATGGGGATGATGACAGTACTTACATTGTGCTGTTTTGATACTTAGTTATCACATGCACTTAGCCTACAGTGTTTAATAAGTGGAATCTAAATAAAGTAGGAATGAGCTTTGAGATCCTGTATATCTACTTCTAATTACTACCACATTACATTTTAAAAATAACTACAGGCCCTGGCTGGGTAGCTCAGCTAGTTAAAGAACGTTGTCCTGATCCTCCAGGATTGCAGGTTCAATCCCGAGTCAGGGCACGTACAAGAATCAACCAGTGAATGCATAAATAAGTGGAACAACAAATCGATGTCTATGTCTCTCTCTCTCCTTCTCCCCCCTTTTCTTCTTCTCTGTCTTTAAAATCAATTTAAAAGAGAAAATTTTACAAATAAGTATAAATCCTTCTATATTTTGAGAACTCCAAAAACAGCAGAAATGTAGTTTTCACAAACAAATGAGCTTAGGAAAGCAAAAACTCAGAAAAATACAATATCAGCATAATTATTTTGAAAATCACTTTCTAGTCTTTCCCAGTAAGAGTCAGCAATTTGCTAAGATCCTTAGTAGCAAACTGTTTTTATCCTTTGGCACCCATGATAATAGATTGTAATACTAAACTTTTTTTTCTTTTTTAAAAAGGCCAAAATGAATTTCATAAGAAAGCATAGTAACCTCTTCATACTAAAAATTAATTCATATATAAATTGAGTTCTCATAAACCTTATAAATTCAAGTTAGATTCAGAAGTCTATATTTCTACAGAGAAGTTATATATAATCACAGTTTCTTTGAACATTCAGAGGATTTTTGCTTTTACGCAGCTGAAAAACTTCTTTTGACTAATTTAAATTTAAAAAGTCAGTGCCAGAAAACTCCATTATTCAATTGAGGAATAAGGGGAAAGTATATTCATGTTAACAGATATTCTATATTTTCATCAGCTAGAAAACAAATTCATCCAAATAATGTGGCAAAGAGGATTCCTGATCTAATGATAAGCTCCACTTTGCCTATATTTTTTCATTTTTCACTCAGACATCTAATAAAATAATACCTTATATTTGTATAATGCTTTACAATTGGGAAAGACTTTCATGCTTTATCTCAGAAACACTGTGTATGTGTTCACAATGGTCAAGTTACAGAACTCACATTTGTGACAAAATTCTAATTTGAAAATGAAAAGAGTTTTTCTTTCTTCTAAATTGAAGGTGCCTTGCAGGCAAAGACCATTTCTTGTGTATCTTGTGCATATACTGTATCTTTGAGAGTGCATTTTAAATCACCGCATTTTATGTTGCCTTCAGGAATTAACTTTGCAAGAAATATGCTCTTCCTGAGTCAAGATAGTAGCAGAACTCTCCCTCTTGCCTTCAAAGATAAATTTCAAGTTACATTTATACAAAGTTGGTCTATTTTATTAAACAATTAGCTTAAAAGCTTAAAAATAACTTTAAACACCCAAATTAAAACTAATGCTTTTTTAGTGTAACACATGGAAACATGTAGAAATTCTACGCCATCTCTATTACTGTCTTTTTATTTTTTTATTTTTATTGACTTTATTGGGGTGACACTAGTAAACAAAATTATACAGGTTTCAGGTGCACAATTCTACAACACATCATCTGTACACTGTATTGTATGTTCAACATCCCAAGTCAAGTCTCGGTCCATCACCAATTTTCCCCCTATAATACTCTTCTACCTTCCCCCATCTTCTCTCTCCTCCTTTCATCTTTTTGAAAAAGAAATCACAAACATTGTTATTTAACCCCTACATATCAAAATGAAACAAACATTTCTTATAAAATCATGATTATCACATGCAACAAAATTATCAATAATTCTTTGGAACTAGTGCCCATTCCATATTCAAATATCCTCTATTGGCTTAAAAATAACTTTTTATATTCAGTTTTTTAAAATTAAGATCTAAATAAGGTACTTGTTGTATTTGCTTGTTATTCTTCTTTTACTATGGAAGTTTCTAAACACACAAAAATGAAGAAAATTATACAAGAAACCCCACGTACCCATCACCTAACTTCAGTAAATTTCACATTTTGATAATCATGTTTTATCTATTTCCTTTCACACACACTCATCCCTACCTTTTTTTAAATTGACATAACATAAAATTTACCATCGCAATCATTTTTAGTTGTACAATTCAGTGGTGTTAAGTGCATTCACAATGTTGTATAACCATCGCTATCAATTTTCAGAACTTTTTCATCTTCCTAAACAAACTCTTTCCCCATTAAACAATAACTCCCATTCCCCTCTCCCCAATGGCAACTTCTATTTTACTTTCTGTTTCTATGATTTGACTATTCTAGGTGCCTCCTATAAGTGGAATCATATAATATTTGCCTTTTTTATTTCTGGCTTATTTCACTTAGCATCATTTCTTCAAGATTCATCTATGTTGTCACATGTGTCAGAATTTCATTCCTTTTTAAGGTTGACATTTTAAAGTCAGATTCAGATTTAATTATTTTAACAAGATATTTCATAAGTGGTGCTGTGTGTTTCATATTACATCAAATAACAAGGCGTAAACATCTGGCTGTCCCACTTGGGTGATGCAAAGACTGATCAATGGGTTTAGTCTTTTACAAAATAATCCCTCCTTTTGAAGTTATGCTTCATCTTTCTGTCTAATGGTTTTATCCACTGAGGATTGCTGCATGAATCTATTATTTCATTAGGAGTTGTAAAAATGGTAATTTTAAAAAAGATTTTATTTATTGATTTTAGAGAGAGGAGAAAGAGAAAAGGATGAAGGGAACAGGAAGCATCAACCCATAATAGTTGCTTCTCCTATGGCATATGTACCTTGACTGGGCAAGCCCAGGGTTTTGAACTAGGGACTTCAGCACTTGATCAGTACTTGATCCTTTGCGCCACCACACGTCAGGCAAAAAAAAAAAAAAAAAAAAAAAAGGTAATTTTCTAATTCTGTTAAACCTTCCACATTCATTAGTTGGAAGTCTGTAAAATGGAATTTCCCTTATTAACTCAGGCTGTTTGGTTACCTGAACGGATAACAGTTCATGAGGAAAGGCAGGCAGGGTAAATGCTAATTCTTTCCATTTGTTTGCTGATTAGCACTAGTAAGGGATTTATGGCCTATTTACTTCTAATGGAGTACAATGTATTTTTATCATTCTGTGTAGAGGTGCAGAGAGGACTTTCTCTCTATGATGTATCATTACATACTTTTGAATTTTTATATACTCATTGTGTTTCAACCATCTCATTGATTATTTTTTCTGATATTCAAGTGTCCTATCTTCGGCTGTTAGGAGCCTTTTCATGTGGGCTCCTGAGTTGTTTGGGGTCTTGTTACTCTTTGCATTCTGCACAAGCTGTTTCATTTTCTGTATTTCTTGCCCCAGACTTAAAATCAGTCATTCCTGTAAGAACCTTTGGTTCCTTTAGTGGGAAATGAATATACATCTTTTAAAATTAATTTACTTTTAACTCAATATACATCATTATCGTAAACCTTTTAAAAATTGCCAATAACTTAAACTGAATATCAAAATTGTTGATGCCATCAATTCCCTGAGTGCTTTATGAGTGCAGAGCACTGTTTTAAGTGAGAAAAATACAAAAATTAAAAGGGTGTACTGCTTGCTTTCCAGGGTCTCACAATTACTGGAAGAGATAGTCTCGTCACAAATAACTACTTCAGTATAAGGCTGACTGCAACAACAAGCTAACAGAACCATGAAACCTGGATAAAACCCAAACTTCTTGTCCTTGAATATAAAGCCTTTATGATATGATCCCCACCTCTAACTTACTTTATTCATTCATTCACTTATTCTTTTTTTTTTTTTTATTCAGCGGGAGAAGGGTAGGCAGAGAGATTCCAACATGCACTCCAACCGGATCCAGCAAGCCCACTAGGGGGTGATGTTCTGCCCATCTGGGGCATTACTCCATTGCTCAGCAACCAACCTCTTCTTAGCACCTGAGGTGAAGGCCATGGAGCCATCTGCAGCTCCTGGAGCCAACTCACTCCAATCGAGCCATGGCTGCAGGAGGGGGAGAGAGAGAGAGAGACAGAAAGAAAGAGAGAGAGAGAGAGAGAGAGGGAGGGAGAGAAAGAGAAAGTAGTGAGAGGGGAAGGGGTGGAAAACCAGATGGGTGCTTCTCCTGTGTGCCCTGGCTGGGAATTGAACCTGGGACATCCATATGCCGGGCCAATGCTCTACCACTGAGCCAACCAGCCAGGGCCTCATTCATTCATTCATTCTACAGAACCTTATTCATTGACAGCCTCTATGTGCCAGTGACCAAGTCCCTGCCCTTAAGGGCCACACTGTACAATAGGGCAGCACATAATCAAACAAGCAATTATAATAGAGACTGGTGAAGTGCTACATGATGTGTAAGCACAGGATGTTATGGAGGGGCACCTTTTAACTTAATTTTGAGAAATTATTTTTAGAGAAAAGGATAGTAAGCTAAGGCTTGATGAGTTGAAGTTATTCATGAGGGGGAAGAGGAGTACAGAATAGGGTTCTGGAATAAGGGTCAACATGTTAGGGCTTAGAGGAAAAATACAGGGAGCTTTCTGAGAACTGTGAGATTATGGGGGTCAGGAGCTGTAGGGTTGATGCTGGACATGGCCCTTCCCCCTCCCCAGCCACATGGTGCCATGGTCATAGATCTTGGCCTTAGGTCATGAGATAAAGGGTAGTCAAATTAAAGCTAAGGTTTACTAAGAATGATGGAACTGAGTCACCAGATATGTATTAAAGAGGGGCAATACCCTTCCCCCGTAACCCCCTGCTTATGTGCTTGCTTGCTTGCACATAGACAAAAAGTTTTGCTTGAGTAACCAACCAGGGTTTAGCTATTTAAACTGTGACCCCACCCTGAGGGCACAGAGCTTTTATCAATGGCCGCCATCCATGCTGCCCCTGTGTGTAGGTAATAAAGGCTCTGTCCTCTCCATGTAGTCCTTCGTGTGGTTTTTTTTGGAGTCCCACAACAATACCAGATCCATTTCCTGGGTCTGGACCTCCTGTGTTACAGAAGCTTAAGGCAGGACATAATAGTTGAGGATGGAAAAAATGAAAAGAGACATGTGGAGGATCTGTGTAAGCTCTTAAAGAGTTTAGAACCTTCTCCTAAGGGCGATGGGGAGTCATTTCAAGGCTTTAAGGGAAGAGTTACATGATTAGATGTGTGCTTCTGAAAGAGACCTCTGTTGAAATAGATAATGGTCTAGAGAGGGCCAAGAATGAGACAGAGGCCAGCTGGGAAGATTCTGTAGGAGCCCAGACTGCGCCTGAGTGTGTGACAGTGGAAAGAAGCAGGTGTTACCCAGATATATTAAAGCACAATAAGTTATATGGTGATTGGCTGGATTTAGGGGATAATGAAGGAGAGAGAGAAGGTAATGGTGACATCCATGGCTCTGGATTTGGGGGTAATAACGTTGTGCCCTGTGTTAGAAAACAGAAGGAAGATGCTGAATTCTGTTTTGAATATGCTGACTTTAAGGAACCTACAGGAGGTAATGTGCAGTGGGTAATAGTGTTTGCAGACCTAAAATTCAGGATAGAGAGTTGAGGTAGAGGTTAAATGAGATCATCAGCAACACACAGAGTTAGGAGAAACAGAGGGAAACAGTCCTCCATGGAACTCTATCATATCATCACTCCTTACCTGTATGGCTTTTGACCTCCAACAGCAAGACTGAGCTTACTGACATATAGAGGATCTTGTAAAAGAGTAGCTTTCGAAAAGAGGAGAAAAGTAGAAATAGTTAGAATTTTTGTTCCCCCACCTTTTAGTAAATATCATAGATCTATTCTTTAATGCCTTCTATAGTATATGATTTGTTTATGTAACTCATTCCAGTGTTTGATAATAAGGCAGGGAGTTTTTTCTTATATATATAATTTTAAGTTTTAAACATAATATTTGTTTATTATAAATTATCTATCAAAATCAAACAATACAGAAATATATAAAGTAAAAGATAAAAGTTCAAGTCTATCCCTACTCTTTCTGTCCTGCTATTCAAAGTACCTCACTATTATCAGTTTGGTTTATATCCTTTCAGGTATATAAAATATTAGTTATAAGTTTATAACATTTAAATATTAGATGATATATTTCTATAATATATATTTACTACTAGCTAAATTATATCACACAGATTAATCCGGGACTTATTTTTCCCACTTAATACATAGTAGACAGTTTTTCATGTCTGTGTGTATAGACTGTTCTTTTTAAATTAAGTGAGAGTGGCTCTGGTCGCGACAGAGCGAAGCCCCGGAGGGGCAGAGCATCGCCCCCTGGTGGGAAGAGCATCGCCCCTGGTGGGCGTGCCGGGTGGATCCCGGTCGGTTGCATGCGGGAGTCTGTCTGACTGTCTCTCCCCATTTCCAGCTTCAGAAAAATACAAAAAAAAAAAAAAAATGTTAAATTAAGTGAGAGTTTGGGAGGCAGAGAGACAGACTCCCACATATGCCCTGACTGATCTACCAGGCAAACCTCCTATAGGGGGTTGCTCAGCCCATCTGGGACTGCTGCTCTGTTACTCAGCAACTGAGCTATTTCAGCACATGAATTGAGGCCATGGAGCCATTCTCAGGGCCTGGGGCCAACCCACTCAAGCTAATTGAGCCATGGCTGTGGGAGGGGAGGAGAGAGAGAAAGAGAAAGAAGCAGCAGGAGGAGAGGTGGAGAAGCAGATGGTCACTTCTCCTGTGTGCCCTGACCAGGAATTGAAGCTGGGACTTCCACATGCCAGGCTGACACTCTACAACTGAGCCAACTGACCAGGGCCCTTTGTGTATAGATTTATTTCAATCTTTTAAATTATTTTCTAGCATTCCATAGCATAATTATACAGTAAGTTAACTAGGCCCCCATTAAAGAGGTTATTTTTCCCACAAATCTTTAGTGTTGCCTGACCAAGCAGTGGCGCAGTGGATAGAACATCAGACTGGGACACAGAGGACCCAGTTTCGAAATCTGGCCAGTTTGAGCATGGGCTCATCTAGCTTGAGCATGAGCTCACCAGCTTGAGTGCAGGGTCGCTGGCTTGAGTGTGGGATCATAGACATAATACCATGGTCTCTGGCTTGAGCCCAAAGGTTGCTGGCTTAAGCCCAAGGTTGCTGGCTTGAGCAAGGGGTCACTTGCTCTACTGCAGCCCCTTGGTCAAGGCACATATGAGAAAGCAATCAATGAACAACTAAGGAGCCGCAATGAAGAAGAATTGATGCTTCTCATCTCCCTTCCTGTCTGTCTGTCCCTATCTGTCCCTCTCTCTGTCACTAAATAAATAAATAAATAAATCTTTAGTGTTGCCATTTCCCATTCATTCTGGGTCTTCAAAACAAAAGGTCATGTAGTGTTCAGCAGTTTTCAAAATAACCTTTTAGTTATCTTGAGGCTTAACAGACAAGTTATTTCAGAAGAAATTTCTGAACTGTTGCTGATTTAGTACTCCAAACAAGCTTATCTCTGCCTTATCCTTAACAGAGTAAGGTGGTGTGTGAGTGGGTGGTGATGGGGAAAGTATGTGCTCTCTTACTACTTTTTCATTGCTCTACATTAAGAAAACAAAACAAAAACAAACAAACAAACAAAAAACCTGCCTTTTTTTCCTACCCAAATGTTTATGCTTGGCTTAAATGTAGAATTTTAATTTGGGAATATTTCTTATTATTTAGCTTTCTAGTAGCTATCTTCACAACACATAAGTAACAAAAAATTGCCACATTTCATCTGTGTAGAATTTGAGATGTTAACCTAGATGTAATTGTTTTTGGTGAAAATTACAAGTAAAATGGGCTACTGAAGGAGCCTCAATTCTTTGGAAAGCCTTAAAATCCAAATGAATGTTAATTTCTAATTGGATATTTAGGTTAATTTAAACTGAAAATATATAGAGAGTTAAAATGTCCAATTCCTTTTCCTAGGAGCACTTCCATGCCTCAACATGAAAGATCATTCTAGATTTCAAGGCACAAGAGGTTAGTTAACTAAGATAAGTCAGACTTATTTTTTTTTTCAATTTCTTAAAACTTACAGTGACATTGCTCAGACTAACCAAATAAGACCAACCTGATGAGAAAATCCAACCATGTCACAAAAGTCAAAGCTTTTAAATGTTGTTTATATTAAAATAATACCTTATTCTTACAAAAAAAGAATGCTAACAAGACTTGTCATTTATATTTGAAATGTTTGCTTACTCACTTTCTATCTTTCAAAGGATAGACCATTATTTGATATTGTATTGTAGTATCCCATAAGTAATAAACCTCCACCCACATTTATTCCAGTAGCTACAGAAAGAAAGAAAAAATCAGACTGCCTGGATACAAATTCCAGCTCTAGACTGGTTATGCAAACTTTCATATATCATTTAATTTCATAGTGCCTTAATTTCCTTATCTATAAAATGAGAATAACAGTCTTACCTCATAGGGTTGTTGTGCAGATTCAATGAGTTAATATACAGAAAAAAAAAACAACCCAAAACCTACCTCACCCAGCCTATGGAGGGTTATTCTCAGCAGAGCAATCAGCACAACGGACATGAGAATTATGGTGGCTATGGTCAGTCAGGGCACACTTCAGGCTATGGCCAGAGTACCTAGGGCTCTTATGGATAGCCCCAGAACAGCTATGGCACTCAGTCAGCTCCCCAGGGATATCGCTCAACTGCTGGCTATGGCAGTAGTCAAAGAGTTCTCAGTTGTCTTATGGGCAGCAGCCCTACCCTGGCTATGATCAGCTGCCAGCTCGTAGCAGAATTTTGGGAAGTTTTGGTAGCAGTTCTCAGAGCAGCGAAGTGGGGCAGCCCCAGAGTGGGGTTACAGTCAGCAGTCTGGCTATGGTGGATAACAACCTACCTATGGATATAGCTAAACTCCTATATTCCTTCTCGGGGCTATGGACAGCAGAACCAGTACAACAGTCGCAGTGGAGATGATGGAGGGGGTGGTAGAAGTAGCTATGGCCAAGATCAGTGCTCAACTGAGTGGTGATGGCAGTGACAACAGTTAAGACAATCAGGACCACAGTGGTGGTAGTGGTGGCGGTGGCTATGGGGGAAGCCAGCAAGAACTTGGAGGACAAGGCTAGGCAGTCGTGGTGGTTACAACCACAACAAAATAATGTCTATGAACCCAGAGGTTGTGGACTCCCATCAACCTACTTTCAGTAGCACAGCTAAGAAATACAGAAATATGCTGCTCACAAAAATGAGGGGATATTTTATCACTTCATATTCATTTTGAAATATCCCCTCATTTTTGTGAGCAGTATATGTTAATATTGAATTTTGTAAGAGTTCTGTATTCTCTGAAAGCAGAAATGGTTGAGAAATCACCCCAGCTAACTGCAAAAGACCACCCTGCTCACAAATATCCCAAGACCTGTCTCCTTATGATTCTCATGAGACTCACTGGTGACACCCTTATTTACCTGCCTCTGTAAAACCCAGGGCTATTTCCTTTTCTTTAGGACAGATACTTCTCATTAATGAACATTTTCCCTATTGCAGTAGCTGAACAAAACTATTTCCTTAATTGTTCAGGGCATTTTGCCTTTCACAATATTAGTAAATTTTAAGGATAAATTTCCAAAATGGGAAGGTAGAGCAAGAACAAAAAAGGGGGTGCATGCTGACCCTGACAAGCTCAGGGGAGGTTGCTGGTGGCCTTGCAGACTCAGAGAGTAGCTAACTACTATAGGATGGTCTGAAAGGAAAACTTTCTAACTAAAAGTAGTTCATTGTGGGCGGTCATCCTAGGGCAGTATTTTTCTCTAACAAAGGTCCCTGCTTATCTTACTTGAGCCTGTCTGTCATCTTTTTGCATCTACAATTGTGGTGAGGTACCAAAGAATGGAAAAATTGATATTAATATTTTAAGAAAAAGAGTTACGTTTCTTGCCTCCTCCTTCCTATAGAGAGTGAGGGGAGAGAAATGTGAAAATTTCCTGGCTTGCAGAGACATACTGTGTAGGAAACTCCCTTTTACTAGGAAGCTTAAAGGGCATTTTATAATTTGGGCTAAGCATACAGACAGATTTTGTAAATATGATTTCTATACTTGTGTTTGATTTAAACCAGCTCAGGATGGATGACAGCATTGTGTTACAACTAGAGAGATTTTGTGCTGGGTTTTGAGTGGAAGTGGAGAGAAAACTTGGATTCCCTCCCTTCCCCTGCCCTGTGAGGAAAAGGATAAACACCTAGCCAGGTGTGGGAGAAGGGAAGAAAGATAGCAAGCCTTTTTCTCTCCATTCTTTCTTTCTTTAATGGTCCACTCACAAACGCTACCCCCTGGCGCCATGCAGGCTCCCCTTCCATCCTGAAGGAGTATAGTTAATGTATACACCTCTAGATGAAAGGATGGCAGATGAACACTAAAGGATTTGGGAATGTCTTTTATATAATATATAAAACAATGTTCTTTGGTATTATGTTATCTTATAAGTTTTGATATGTAGGAATATTTTTATAAATCCTATAGAGGAATGTTATAAGCTTGCTAATGATTATGTCATCTTCCCCTCCTCTTCCTTTTCCCACCAACCTGTGTGTGATCAAAGGTATATAACCTGCCTCAGGGCTGTATTGGGCATGGCACGATTTGGATCAGCTATGCCCCGTGTTTTTCATATGCGGCTGGCATATTAATAAATCTCCTCCTTTAATAAAACTCCTTAAAAATTCATTTGGACTTGGTGTCTCTACAGAAACCTGGCAGAACGTTACTTTACAACACAATAACATACCTGATAAGACACCTTCAGAATCTAAGAGTAGTCTTCTTTTCCAGGCCTCTCAGAACACAGCCAGCCCTCCAGAGCAGAAACCACCAATCCCCTCATTGTTATTATCATGTTAATGTTAACTGTTAACTATCCTATGTCCATCTATGTAAGTATGTATCTATTCCTTTTACTTTTTATACAATCTCAGAATTATCCCCAGCTTTGCTTTCTCCTGCCTCCGTAATCTATCACCAATGGATTTCATGTAACACTCCTTTGATTCTGATATATAAAATAAGTAGTGAACTGTTACTTCCTTCAGCATTTTCTTAATCCATCATGATTTTGCTTCCCGGCAATTATTCAATTATTGACAGTTTGGCTCAAATAAACTCATAAAATTTCTAACTGGTTTGGATGTTTCTTACATGGACACTACTCTAAAAAGCAATGCTCAAGTAAAAGTTAACTTCTACAGACACTTACTATAATTGTTCCATTAACTTTTTAAGTGCAGAAATATTGATGATATGGAAATAACTTACAAATGAAGTTCTGATTCCTTTTTCTCTAGGTTTGGGTTGCTTTGTAAAGGGGAGGCCCGGGAGGAATTTCCTAAGTAAAACTCATTTCTGTTCCTATTGCACTTGAAAGGGGTTTCACTTAGAGTCTTTGTGATCTAGAAATCCCTAGGGTTCTTTTGTGTTTGTTGTGCAAAATGGCATGCTGACAGCATTGCCAGTGGCTGATATGGGCTGACAGCTCCTCCTGGAGGGGGTAGGTAAGGGTGGAAAGGCCCTTTGGCCATGAAGGGACAGCTTCTTGAGGTCTGAATGTGGGCAGAGAGTTGAATCCTTAGACAGTATGCTGCTCTCATGGGGGTGCCTATCAGGTAGAATTCAGCATTAAACTTTATATTCAGAATTTAATAGTAGGAACAAAGGGGAACCAATGGCCCAATTATAGCAGTTTAAGACTCTGAAAGTAAATGTTTTCACATAAAAGGAATGCTTGTTAAGAGAAGGCAATGAAGCCTGACCAGGTGGTGTCGCAGGAGATAGAGGATCGAACTGGGAGGCAGAGGACCCAGGTTCAAAACTTGGAGGTTGCAGGCTTGAGTGCGGGATCGCTGGCTTGAGTGTGGAATCATAGACATGACCTCATGGTCCCTGGCTTGAGTTCAAAGGTTGCTGGCTTAAGACCAAGATTGCTAGCTTGAACAAGAGGTCACTCGCTCTCCTGTAGCCCCTCTCAGTCAAGGCACATACGAGAAAGCAATCAATGAACAACTAAGGTGCTACAACAAAGAACTGACGCTTCTCATCTCTCTCCTGTCTGTCCCTATCTGTCTCTCTCTCTTTCTGAAAGAGAGAGAGAGAGAGAGAGAGAGAGAGAGGAAGCAGTGATTTAATCTCACTTACTGACCTAGGGGAGATCAGTACAATTCTGCAATACATTTTTCTGCTTTTCAGAAATAAAATTCTACCCAATGTCATCTAAAGAAACATGTATATCTAAAGTATTATGCTTGTCCTTCAGAAAGCCTAATATTTCCATTGAAAGAACTTCTCATTCTACTTTTAAAACCTAATTTTTATTTTATTACACATTTCTAATGGATCCTATAAAGATTAAAACCGTTCATATGGAATATGAAGAGACTTTTTAATGATGTTTTGATTTATCTCTTGCTGATTCTCTTCTGATCTTTCCAAATGCATCTCAAAAGCCTCAGTACTATTTTCAGAATCCATCCTTTAACTTCCCACTTCTCTCTAGCTCACCACAACCCATTTCTACTCTGCTGCACAAGGAAGCAAGTTGTAGAGGCTTAGAAGTTGTAGATCATGATGGGATATAAATTTCAATCCCAGCTGTGCCACTCAGTGGTGATTTTGTGACTTTGGTTGACTTAAGCCTCAATTTCCAAATTTTATTTATTTATTTATTTATTGACACACACACACAGAGACAGACAGACAGGAAGGGAGAGAGATGAGAAGCATCAACTCTTTGTTGTGGCACCTTAGTTGTTCATTGATTGCTTTCTCACACGTGCCTTGACCGAGGGGCTCCAGCTGAGCCAGTGACCTCTTGCTCAAGCCAGCAACCTTGGGCTTTAAGCAAGCAACCATGGGGTCATATCTATGATCCCACACTCAACTCAGCAATCCCGTGCTCAAGCTGGTGAGCCCACGCTCAAGCCGGTGACTTCAGGAAATTTTAGGAGGGAAAAATACATTAGTATAATTGAAAATTTTAAAATCACTAAATGGTCAATAAACAGAATGGAAATGATAAAGGAAAGAGTAATTAAATTTGAAGATAGATGAATAGAAATTACCTAGTCTGAACAACACAGAAAATAAAGACTGAAGAAAAAAAATGAATAGACAGTCAGAAGTCTATGTGACAATATGAAAAGGTCTAATATTCATGTCTTTAAAATCCTAGAATGAGAGGACAAAGAATAGTACATAAAAAATATTTGAAGGAATAATAGCTAATAACTCTCCAAATTTAGCAAAAGACATAAATTTACATATTCTGGAAATCCCAAACAAGAATTCCAAACAAGACAGTGATATAAGAGTTCCATATCAGACACATCATAATCAAACATCTGAAAATAATAAAAACAGTTAAGAAATACTTAGAACTGAATGACAATACATTTCAAAACATGACTTAACTAAAGCATTTTAGAGGAAAGTTTATAGCTGTTGTTGACTCTAGGCCTTGTTTACTCTGGGCCATTCTTCTATGGAGAATGTTGATTTTTAAAAAATTTTTATACTTTTTTTTAGAATTCATAAAAAAGAGGGGTTAAAAATTTTTTAAAATGACACAAAAGTTATCTTTTTATATATCTATATAGATATATTCTTAGTAAGATTTAGTAAATTCGGCAGGTCCCTGCACAAATGTGTGGTTTTTTCATTCTTGTTTTTATGAGAAACATGAACCTGGTGTGTCCTAGTGATTTCTTCAATGTCTGGGCATATGTTTGAAAGGCAAACTCTCATTTTCTCATCAATACATTGAAGAATTTCTCTCTTTTTACACTTAAATGTGTTGGGTGCAGAAAACCCCCACCATACATATCATCTTAATTTTACACCAAACAAAGGATAGAAGAAACTTGCCTCTAGGGCACTGCTCTGCTTCAACAGAGCCATTCTAGTGCCTGAGGCAGAGGCCATGGAGCCATCTTCAGTGCCTGGGCCAACCCTGCTCCAATAGAGCCTTGGCTGCGGGAGGGGAAGAGACAGAGAGAAAGGAGAGGGAGAAGGGTGGAGAAGCAAGAGGGCACTTCTCCTCTGTGCCCTCGTTGGGATTCAAACCCAGGACTTCCATACACCAGGCCAATGCTCTACTGCTGAGCTAACCAGCCAGGGCTAATGACATTATTAGTTACAAAATTGATATGAATGGTTATTGAGATTTTGTGGAAAACATTTATTTTATTTTATTTTTATTTATTTATTCATTTTAGAGGAGAGAGAGAGAGAGAGAGAAGGGGGGAAGGAGCAGGAAGCATCAACTTCATATGTGCCTTGACCAGGCAAGCCCAAGGTTTTGAACCGCCGACCTCAGCGTTCCAGGTCGGTGCTTGATCCATTGCACCACCACAGGTCAGGCATGAAAAACATTTTTAAAAATTCCCAGGGCCTTGGCCAGTTTGCTCAGTAATAGAGTGTTGGCCCAGCATGTGGATGTCCCAGGTTCGATTCCCAGCTGGGATACACAGGAGAAGCGCCCATCTGCTTCTCTACCCTTCCCCTTCTCTTTTCTCTCTATCTCTCTCTTCCTCTCCCACAGCCAAAGCTCCATTGGAGCAAAGTTGGCCTGGGTCCTGAGGATGGCTCCATGGCCTCAACCTCAGGTGCTAGAATGATTTCAGTTGCAACAGAGCTAGACCCCAGATGGGCAGAGCATCGCCCCCTAGTGGGCTTGCTGAGTGGATCCCGGTTGGGACTCATGCGAGAGTCTGTCTCTGCCTCCCTGCTTCTCACTTCAGAAAAATACAAAAAACAAACAAACAAAAACTTACCAGAACTGTGCAATTCCTGAAAGTGTTCAAAGAACTAAAAATATTGTCAGAACAATTGCTGTAAATTCAGCAGAAGTGGAAAGGGGTTTTTATTTTATTTCTTTCCTTTTTTTATTGATTTTAATTTATTATGTTTATATATAAATAGATTCTAGTGTTGCCCCGAATACATCAGAAAGGGGTATTTCAAAGATGAACATAGTATTTTGAGAGAAGAGAAGTTGCCTGACTGTTTCTAATACATCAAACACCATAACTATTAATCTAATCGGCCTACCTCTAAAGGAATGGGATCCTACTCCTACAGTGAAAAGATGGCTAAAGATAAATCACACAGGCAGTGATGCTCAGATTAAAGTGAAGAAAATTGCAAGTGAGGACACCAATGAAAAAGCAATAAGGAGCCTGACCAGGCAGTGGCGCAGTGGATAGAGCATAGGACTGGGGTGCGGAGAACCCAGGTTCAAACTTCGAGGTTACCAGCTTGAGCACGGGCTCATCTGGTTTGAGCAAAGCTTACCAGCTTGGACCCAAGATCGCTGGCTTGAGCAAGGGGTTACTTGGCCTGCCGAAGGCTCACGGTCAAGGCATATATGAGAAAGCAATCAATGAACAACTAAAGTGTCACAACAAAAAGAACTGACAATTGATGCTTCTCATTTCTCTCCGTTCCTGTCTGTCTATCCTTCTCTCTGACTCTCTCTCTCTGTCTCTGTAAAAAAAAAAAAGCAATAAGGAAATACCTTAAATAATAGTTTTATTGTTTTTGGCAGGTATTATTTAATATTTTTATTAATATTTTAAAACTCATAACATAATCTAGTTTCGTGTGCCTCTTATTGTTCTTATTTCAGTATTAAATGCATAAAATAATAAACTACCTTTTGTTATACAATTTTTTTTTTTTTCATTTTACAAACCCTTGTGTCGAGGGCTGACTTTCAATAGATCGCAGCGAGGGAGCTGCTCTGCTACGTATGAAACCCCGCCCGACTCAGAAGCAGGTCGTCCACAAATGGTTTAGCACGAGGTTCCCCACGAACGTGCATTGCATGATGGGTGAGGGGCGGCCCCCTTTCTGGCCACGCCCCATTTCCCAGGACGAGGGGCTCTCCGAGGAGTGAGGCAGGGCATGCCACACCACGCGGGGGAGCGCATGGCGGCCGCTGGCGGAGATGGCGGGGGACCAGCTATCCGAGACCAACCGAGGCTCCGCGGTGCTGCCCTATCATTTTGCCTGGGCGAGATTCTGATTTAGAGGTGTTCAGTCATAATCCCACAGATGGTAGCTTCACCCCATTGGCTCCTCAGCCAAGCACAAACACCAAATGTCTGAACCTGCGGTTCCTCTTGTACTGAGCAGGATTACTATGGCAACAACACACATCAGTAGGGTAAAACTAACCTGTCTCAGACAGTCTAAACCCAGCTCACGTTCACTATTAGTGGGTGAACAATCCAACTCTTGGTGAATTCTGCTTCACAATGATAAGAAGAGCCGACACTGAAGGATCAAAAAGCGACGTTGCTATGAATGCTTGGCCGCCCCAAGCCAGTTATCCCTGTGGTAACTTTTCTTACACCTCCTGCTTAAAACCCAAAAGGTTAGAAGGATCATGAGGCCCCGCTTTCAGTTATCCCTGTGGTAACTTTTCTGACACCTCCTGCTTAAAACCCAAAAGGTTAGAAGGATCGTGAGGCCCTGCTTTCATGGTCTGTATTTGTACTGAAAATCAAGATCAAGCGAGCTTTTGCCCTCTGCTCCACGGGAGGTTTCTGTCCTCCCTGAGCTCACCTTAGGACACCTGCGTTATAGTTTGACAGGTGTACCGCCCCAGTCAAACTCACTACCTGGCACTGTACCCGGTGCAGGTCGCTCCTGGCTGCCGCAGCCGGGAGCTTGGCACCAGAAGCAAGAACCCCTTGGGGCTCGCCCCCCCTCACCGGGTCAGTGAAAAAACGATAAGTAATGGTATTTCACCAGCGGCCTGCAAGGCCGCCAGATCCCACCTTGCCCCACCCCCTAGCAGGAACAGAGGGGTGCCGGGGGCCTCCCACTTATTCTACACCTCTCATGTCTCTTCACTGTGCCAGACTAGAGTCAAGCTCAACAGGGTCTTCTTTCCCCACTGATTCCACCAAGCCCGTTCCCTTGGCTGTGGTTTCGCTGGATAGTAGATAGGGACAGTGGGACTCTCTTTCATCCATTCATGCGCATCATTAATTAGATGACGAGGCATTTTGCTACCTTAAGAGAGTCATAGTTACTCCTGCCGTTTACCTGCATTTCGTTGAATATCTTCACTTTGACATTCAGAGCACTGGGTTGTTATACGATTTTTCAATACTTAAAACAGTCATCAGGGCAGAGAACTGGTTGTTAAATAATTTGAATCCCACCACTGCTTCCCACCAATCTTTGGTCTGTTTCTGCTTTAATCCATTTTAAGCATAACTGTCAGATTATTTTCTCTAATAGTGATTTTTATCATATTACCCCACTCGAAGCTTTCAATAGTTTTCTCATATTCTATGAAATGACACGTAAAATCTTTATCTGGATTTAAAAAAAATTTATTTAGACAATTAATTTTAACGGGGAGACATTGATCAATTAGAGGACATAGATTCAGAGAAAACATCTCCAGATCATTTTGACATTTAATTATGTTGTATACCCATCACCCAAAGTCAAATTATCTTCCATCACCTTCTATTTGGTTTTCTTTGTGCCCCTCCCCTCTCCCCACCTCATCCCTCTCCTCCCTTCCCCTCCCCCTGGTAACCACCACACTCTTGTCCTTGTCCATAAATCTCAATTTTGTGTCCACCTATGTATGGAATCATATAGATCTTAGTATTTTCTGATTTACTTATTTTAGTCAGTATAATGTTATCAAGGTCCATCCATGTTGTTGTAAATGATCCGATGTCATAATTTCTTATGGCTGAGTAGTATTCCATAGTATATATGTACCACATCTTCTTTATCCAATCTTCTATTGAAGGGCTTTTTGGTTGTTTCCATGTCTTGGCCACTGTGAACAATGTTGCAGTGAACATGGGGCTGCATGTGTCTTTATGTACCAGTGTTTTTGAGTTTTGGAGGTATATACACAGTAGAGGGATTGTTGGATCATATGGTAGTTCTATTTTTAATTTTTTGAGGAACCACCATACTTTCTTCCATAATGGTTGTACTACTTTATATTCCCACCAACAGTGAAAGAGAGTTCCTTTTTCTCCACAGCCTCTCCAACACTTGTTATTACCTGTCTTATTGATAATAGCTAATCTAACAGGTGTGAGGTGGTAGCTCATTATAGTTTTGATTTGCATTTCTCTAATAGCTAATGAAGATGGGAATCTTTTCATATATCTGTTGGCCATTTGTATTTCTTCTTGGGAGAAGTGTCTGTTCATGTCCTCTTTCCATCTTTTCTTTTATTGGATTGTTTGCTTATTTGTTGTTGAGTTTTGTGAGTTCTTTGTATATTTTGGATTTTAGACCCTTATCTGTGCTGTTATTTAAAAATATTATCTCCCATTTAGTTGGCTGTCTGTCTGTTCTGTTGTCAGTTTCTTTTGCTGTGCAAAAGCTTCTTAATCTGATGATGTAGTCCCATTCATTTATCTTTTTTTTTATAAATTTTTATTAATGTTAATGGGATGACATTAATAATTCAGGGTACATATATTCAAAGAAAACTTGTCTAGGTTATCTTGTCATTAAATTATGTTGCATACCCCTCACCCAGAGTCAGATTGTCCTCCGTCACCCTCTATCTAATTTTCTCTGTGCCCCTCCCCCTCCCCCTAACTCTCTCCCTCCCTCCCTCCTGCGTCCTCCCTCCCCCCACCCCTGGTAACCACCGCTCTCTTGTCCATGTCTCTTAGTCTCGTTTTTATGTTCCACCAATATATGGAATCATGTAGTTCTTGTTTTTTTCTGATTTACTTATTTGCCTTCACTTTCCTTGTCTTTGGAGTCAAATTCGTAAAATAAAATGCTTTTTTATGGCCAAGGTCCATGAGTTTAGTACCTATGTTTTCTTCTATGTAATTTATTGTTTCAGGTCTTATATTTAGGTTTTTGATCCATTTTGAATTAATTTTAGTACAAGGGGACAAACTGTAGTCGAGTTTTATTCTTTTGTATGTGGCTCTCCAGTTTTCCCAGCTCCATTTATTGAAGAGGTTTTCTTTTCTTCATTGTATGTTTTTGGCTCTTTTATCAAAGATTATTTGACCATATTTATATGGTTTTATTTCTGGGCTCTCTATTCTGGTCCATTGGACTGATTGTCTATTTTTATGCCAATACCATGCTGTTTTTAATATCATGGCTCTATAATATAATTTGAAGTTAGGTATTGTAATGCCCCTAGCTTCATTCTTTTTCCTTAGGATTACTTTGGCTATTCGGGGATTTTTATAGTTTCATATAAATCTGATGATTTTCTGTTTTATTTCTTTTTTTATCTCTCTGTTTTTGTTTTTTTTTTGCATTTTTCTGAAGCTGGAAACAGGGAGAGACAGTCAGAAGACTCCCGCATGCGCCCAACTGGGATCCACCTGGCACGCCCACCATGGGGCGACGCTCTGCCCATCCTGGGCGTCGCCATGTTGCAACCAGAGCCACTCTAGCGCCTGAGGCAGAGGCCACAGAGCCATCCCCAGCGCCCGGGCCATTTTTGCTCCAATGGAGCCTTGGCTGCGGGAGGGGAAGAGAGAGACAGAGAGGAAGGCGCGGCGGAGGGGTGGAGAAACAAATGGGCGCTTCTCCTATGTGCCCTGGCTGGGAATCGAACTCGGGTCTTCTGCACGCTGGGCCGACACTCTACCGCTGAGCCAACCGGCCAGGGCTGTTCTATTTCTTTAAAAAATGAGATTGGGGTTTTGATGGAAATTGCATTAAATTTGTATATTGCTTTGGGTAATGTCATTTTTTACTATATTTATTCTTCCTATTTAAGAACAAGGAATATTTTTTCATTTCATTGTATCTTTTTTGATATCCCTTAACAATGTTTTGTAGTTTTCAATAGGTCCTTTACAACCTTTGTTATGTTTATTCCTAGGTATTTTTTTGTTGTTGCAACTGTAAAAGAAATTATTTTTTTGAGTTTGTTTTCTGATGTTTCATTGTTGGCATGCAGGAAGGCTATATATATAAGGCTATATATATAATATAAGACTTCTATATATTAATTTTGTATTCTGCGACCTTACTGCATTGGTTTATTGATTATAATAGTCTTTTTGTGGAGTCTTTGGTGTTTTCAATGTACAAGATATGTCATCTGCAAAAAGTGAAACCTTTACTTCTTCTTTCCCAATATGAATACCTTTTATTTCTTTCTCTTGTCTGATTGCTCTGGCTAGAACTTCCAGCACTATGTTGAATAAGAGTGGAGAGAGTGGGCAGCCTTCTCTTGTTCCTGATTTTAGAAGAAAAGTCCTCAGTTTTATGCCATTTAATATGATGTTAGTTGATGGTTTGTCATAAATGGCCTTTATTATGTTGAGATATTTTCCTTTTATACCCATTTTGTTGAGTGTTTTAAACATAAAATGATGTATTTTATCAAATGCCTTTTCTGCATCTATTGATAGGATCATGTTTTTTGTTCTTTGTTTTGTTGATATGGTGTACTATGTTAACTGTTTTACGTATGTTGAACCATCCTTGTGATTCTGAGATGAATCCCACTTGATCATGATGAATTATTTTTTTAATGTGTTGTAGTTGATTTGCTAGGAATTAGTTTAGGATTTTAGCATCTGTATTTATTAGAGATATTAGTCTGTGGTTTTCTTTTTTTGTGTTGTCCTTACCAGGTTTTGGTATAAGGATTACATTGGCCTCATAAAATGTGTTTGGAAGTGTTGCTTTTTCTTCAATGTTTTGGAAGACTTTCAGTAGAATAGGAACCAAGTCTTTGAATGTTTGATAGAATTCACTAGTATAGCTGTCTGGCCCTGGACTTTTATTTTTTGGGAGGTTTTTGATAGTTGTTTCTATTTCCTCCCTGCTTATAGGTCTGTTTAGGCTATCTACTTCTTCATGATTCAGTCTAGGAAGATTGTATTGTTCTAGGAATTTATCCATTTCTTCTAGATTGTTAAATTTGGTGGCTTATAGTTTTTCATAATATTCTATGATAATTCTTTGTATATCTATGATATCTGTGGTGATTTCTCCTCTTTCATTTTGGATTTTGTTTATATGAGTCCTTTCTCTTTTTTCCTCAGTGAGTCTTGCCAAGGGTTTGTCAATTTTGTTGATCTTTTAAAGAACTATCTCCTTATTTTATTTTTTTTCTTTAGTTTTTCTGTTCTCTATTTCATTTATTTCTGCTGTGATTTTTATTATTTCTTTTCTTCTGCTGGTTTTGGGTTGCCTTTGTTCTTCTTTTTCTAGTTTCTTAAGATTTGATGTTAAGTTGTTTACTTGGGCTCTCTCTTATTTGTTCATATAGGACTGTAGTGATATGAACTTCCCTCTTATTACTGTTTTTGCTCCATCCCAGAGTTTCTGATATGTCGTATTGTCATTTTCATTTGTCTGTATGTATCTTTTTATCTCTGCTTTTATTTCTTCTTTGACTCACTCATTTTTTAGAAGTATGTTGTTTAATTTCCATATTTTTGTGGGTTTTACTTCTTTTTTGCAGTTGAATTCTAGTTTCAAAGCTTTATGGTCAGATAATATGCTTCATATAATTTCAATCTTTCTGAACTTGTTGATGTTATTTTTGTGGCCCAACATATGGTCAATTTTTGAGAATGTTCCATGTACACTGGAGAAAAATGTATACTCTGGTGTTTTGAGATGAAGTATCCTTTAGATGTCTATCATATCCAATTGTTCTAGTGTTTTGTTTAAGGTCCATTTTTTTTTATTGATTTTCTGTTTGGATGAACAATCTAGAGCCATCAGTGATGTATTGAGATCTTCAAGTAGCACTGTATTTTTGTCAGTTTTTATTTTTAGATCAGTTAGTAGATGTCTTATATACTTTGGTGCTCCTTGGTTTCGTGCATATATATTAAGAAGTGTTATGTCTTCTTGATTCATTGTTCCCTTTATAATTATGAAGTGACCATCTTTGTCTCTCATTACCTTTGCTGTCTTGTAGTCAGTATTGTTAGATATGAGTATGGCTATACCTGCTTTTCTTTGGATGTTATTTGCTTGGAGAATCATTTTTCAACCTTTCACTTTAATTTTGTTTTTATCCTTGTTGCTTAGATGTGGGTTTTTTTGGGGGGGGTTTTGTGTGTGTGTTGTTGTTTTTTTGTATTTTTCTGAAGCTAGAAATGGGGAGAGACAGTCAGACAGATTTCCGCATGCGCTCAACCAGGATCCACCCGGCACGCCCACCAGGGGCCGATGCTCTGCCCACCAGGGGGCAATGATCTGCCCCTCCAGGGCGTCACTCTGCCGTGACCAGAGCCACTTTAGCACCTAGGGCAGAGGCCAAGGAGCCATCCCCAGCGCCCGGGCCATCTTTGCTCCAATGGAGCCTTGGCTGCAGGAGGGGAAGAGAGAGACAGAGAGGAAGGAGAGGGGGAGGGGTGGAGAAGCAGATGGGCGCTTCTCCTGTGTGCCCTGGCTGGGAATCAAACCCGGGACTTCTGCACGCCAGGCCGACACTCTACCATCTACCACTGAGCCAACCGGCCAGGGTAGATGTGTTTTTTGAAGGAAGCATGCAGTTGGATTTTCTTTTTTGATCTATTCTGCTACTCTGTGTCTTTTTATTGGTGAGTTTAATTCATTTACATTTAGTGTAATTATTGACACTTGAGTGTTTCCTATTGCCATTTTTTACATTGCTTTTTGATATTTCTGTATCTTGTTTGGTTCTTCTCTTTTGTTTTTCGATCATTTGTTTTTGTTTGGTTATATTCCATATGTAACCTTCTTTCTTCTTTTTGTTCTTTTTTTAAGTCATGTGTTTCTATACTGTTTTTTTCAGGGGTGGTTACCATTAGGTAATAAAAAAGATATATATCATATTCATTGTAGTACATTAATTATCTCATGAGTGCTTCTGCACTCCATCCTCCTTTGCTACTGTTAATCTTTGTCATCTCCCCTTTTTTGTTTTTGTTGTCACAGATTAGTCTTGTTTTTATTGTGATCTTGATGGAGCTTTTTCTTGTAATTTTGTTTTGTTTTGTTCTTTATATCTGTTAGATAACCCCCTATAGTATTTCCTGAAGTAGGGATTTTCTGGTGATAAATTTCCTCATCTTTTCTATATCTGTGAATGTTTTTATTTCCCCTTTGTATTTGAAGGATAGCTTTGATAAATATAGTATTCTTGGCTGGAAGTTCTTCTCTTTCAGTATTTTAAATATTGGGGTCTACTCTCTTCTGGCTTGTAGTGTTTCTGCAGAGAAATCTGATGATAACCTAATGGACCTTCCTTTTTATGTTGTATTCTTTTTTTCCTTGGCTGCCTTGAAAATTTTTTCTTTGTCATTGGTTTGTGATCATTTTATTATGATGTGTCTTGGAGTAGGTCTGTTTGGGTTAAGGTAACTCAGTGCTCTATTTGCTTCTTGGATTCAAGGCTCTAATTTTTTTCACAGGTTTGGGAAGTTCTCATCTATTACTTGTTTGAATATGTTCTCCATTCCATTTTTTCTCTCTTCTCCTTTTGACATACCCATTATTCTTATGTTGATCTTTCTGATGGAGTCAGACAATTTCTGTAGGGCTATCTCATTTTTTTAATTTGTGAGTCTCTCTCCTCTTTAGTGTCTTTAGTTGCCTTTCTTCTATGTCACTAATTCTCTCTTATATCTAGCCTGTTCTATTAGCCAAGTTTGTTACCTCATTTTTCAGTTCATGTATTGAGTTTTTCATCTCTGTTTGATTCCTTTTCATAGTGGCAATTTCCTTGGTGATGTATTCTTTTTGTTCATTGAATTGTTTTTGTGAGCTCTCTAAATTGCCTTTTCATGCTTTCTTGTATTTCCCTGAGTGTTTTTAAGACTTCAATTTTTAAATCTCTGTTATTAACTCCAAGGTTTCCAAGCAATTGAAAAAAATTTTTAGAGGTTTTTTATCATCTATTTGAGCTATATCTCTGTCTTTTGTATCCCTGATATTTTATTTATTTCTCCTTAGTGGCATTTGAGAGTGATATTGTTAATATCACTAACAAGAGATGACTAAAAAAAGTAAAATAAAAAATTAAAAAATACAGTGAAAAAATGAGAATTCTATTTTGTTAAGTGGAACAAAAACTACATAGAATGGGGAGCCAGAGCTGGGGGAAAATGACAAAGAGATAAAAAATGAAGTAATAAACACACAAAATGCCACAAAGAAACATATGAATCCAGAATAAAATAATTTGCTGATTAATGATGATCAAATGAGAGAAAAAGAAAAAGAGAAAAAAAAGAGAAAAGAAGAAAAAAAAGGGTTAAGGTTTTTGAAATGTAACCCTCATAAAAAAAACAAGAATGAAATAATGTACCTCCTATGGATAATGAAATTCAAAAGGAAAAAGAAAGAATAAGACAGAAAGAAGATAAAATGACCAAAGTGAAAAAAAAGATTAAAAAAAACAAGAAAAAGATGAAAAAAGTTATAAAAAATGTAAGTTTTTCTGGTTTTGAGAGGTAGCTTTTTTTTTTCTTTTTCTTTTTGGCAGGTGGTGCTGTACTACAGGTTTTGCCCCTGTATCACTCTTGAGTAGAAATTTGCTGATGTGTCATATGGTGATGACATAGGCTGGGCCTCAGTTTTGTTGGTAGGCGGGGCTTGTTAGGGTTTGCAGGTGCTAACAATAGGAGAGTCAGTCAGTTTTCCAGGAGCCTCTCCCCATGTCTCTTCCTCCTAAGCCAGCAGCGTGGGGACTTAGCTGTAAAGTTGCCCCAGCCACTGCTTGCAGAGCAAGAGGCTCTAATTGCTGCCAAGTCCTTCCTCCAGCAATGCTCAAAGCACAGTTGTGGGTAAGGCTGTGCCAACCAGAGCTGCCAGCAAAAGCAAGTAGGGCAGGGAGCTGATTGCTGCTCAGGCACCTTTCTAAGGGCCCTTAGGCATGTCTAGTACACCTCAGCACTCGGCAGGTGTAATCTCCACAGGCTTTTCTCGCTTGTGCCCTGTTTTGAAGTCCGCAGCCCAGCCCCCATGGCTTCTGCAGTGCACTTGGAGGTCTGCTCCACAGGAATGCACTTTGTGACCTGTATCGGCTCGTGGAGGCACCCCACCTGGACAGGTCCAGGCCGAGGGATCCCAGCCCTTGTTCACTTCCTGTGCTGTTGGTCGGGGAGCGGGACCACACAGAAATGCAGGCCATAGCCCACACAGAAGTCCATTGCTGACTGTCTGGCCTGCTCCTCCACCTGCACACGTGTGTGCCCACACCAGAGGCACCAGGTGGAGCCACTTGCACACCACCTGTGATCACAGACTGGGAGCACACAAAGCCCAAAGCTGCTCTGGCACCAGCCCCTGCAGGCAATTTGCTTCGGCCACCTCTGTTGGAGTCTGCTGCCCTCACTAGCCCCACGTCCGCGATGTCAGGCTGAGCCAATGTGCTGTGTCTTCTGCTTGATCATCCACCCTATCCCAGCTTCTTTCCTCTGCCCCTAATCCTCCATTTCTCTCGGTTCTAGGCAAAAGTGGCCCTTCCTCAGATCAGTGAGGAAAGTGGAATACGCCGTTCTCCGTCTTGTTTCCTTCAGAGTGGATTATATATTCAGCCCTTTTCACCCAGTTGTACCTTTTTCTGATGTGTGTATATTGCAGATGCTCCTGAGATTGTTTTTCTGTCTCTGGTTGTTGAATTTGTTGAAATTTCATGGGGAGATATCAGGAGCACCCCTCACGGTGCCATTTCTCTAACATCACCTTCATCTGGATTTTCAGAGCAACCACAACATGGGCCCAATTTAACTTTATATCCAGTAATCATGCTGTATTTTTAAATCATACCAGACTGCTTACATTTTCTAAAATATATTCCATTTTTTCCTGCTTCAATCTTAGCTTCTACTGATTTCTTCAGCTACAATAATTCCACCTTCATTTGCAATATTCTTTACCAACTGTCATCTGGTATCTTGACTTCTCCCCAGAACTGAGTATAATTTTTCACCTCTTTATATCTTTTTGACAGTTTGCCCAAACTCATTATGACTTTGCATTATCTTTATTTATGTAAATGTCATGTATCCTGTAGAATCAGTTTCTTAAAGATAGGAACCATGCTGTACTTATCTCTGTATTCATCACACAGAACCAGAGCTCAATAAGTTTTTCAACTTAATTTTAATCACTTATTTTGTGACATTTATCTGTTCAGTTAAAATGAGAAAAATTATACTTTACTATTTAACTAACAGGATTTGAATTTAAAGCAAGTTTTCTCAAAATGCCTTCTTCATTATTACACATATGAGATAAACAGAACTGGGTCCAAAGCCATGAGTAGAGAAAAAAAAAAGTTAAAAAAAAACAACAAACAGCCCTGGCCGGTTGGATCAGTGGTAGAGCGTCGGCCTGGCGTGCAAAGGGTCCCGGGTTCGATTCCCGGCCAGGGCACACAGGAGAAGTGCCCATCTGCTTCTCCACCCCTCCCCCTCTCCTTCCTCTCTGTCTCTCTCTTCCCCTCCCGCAGCGAGGCTCCATTGGAGCAAAGATGGCCAGGGTGCTGGGGATGGCTCTTTGGCCTCTGCCCCAGGCGCTAGAGTGGCTCTGGTCGCAACAGAGCGACTCCCCGGAGGGGCAGAGCATCGCCCCCTGGTGGGCAGAGCGTCGCCCCCTGGTGGGCGTGCCGGGTGGATCCCGGTCAGGCGCATGCGGGAGTCTGTCTGACTGTCTCTCCCCATTTCCAGCTTCGGAAAAATACAAAAAAAACAAACCCAAAACAACAACAACAAACAAATTAAAATGGAAAATAAGATTTGTTTAGCAAGTTAAAAGCATACTCCAAACAACAATTTCACCGGAGAGGATTCACTCATACTTTTAGGCTCTTTTCTTCTCCAAGAGACAGGGCCATTACTCTGTTCCTTGACTAAAAGAAAAAAAAAAATCTTATTTGGTCATGAATTATATAATTTGATTGAGTTTATGAAGAAGATGTAATCACATGTGCTGATTTGATGAGTGTTCATGAATTCTCAAAAAAACTTACAAGTACAAAATTATAAGCTGGGTAGCATGATAAAACAAAAAGAACTTTGGCTTTGACATTAAAGCATATGTGCTCAAATTCAGTACACTTTATAAGTTACTTTATTGCTCTGGCCTCAGTGTCTTCAGTAAGAATGAGGATGGTAATTTTATGAATGAAAACAAGACAATAATGTGTGTAAATATGACTTGCATGATACCTGGAAGAGTAAATGTGCAATAACCATTAGCTGGATTTAAAGTAAAACTCAAAGAACTAACCATAACATACATCAAGAAAACTGTCATATCCTCCCTATTATGTGAGTGTATTTTGTTTATATGGAGGGAAAATTAATAATAGGTAATAAGTATCTAATAAGTAATCTAATAATAGTACCTAAAAAGAATCAATTTACATTTCCATAAGCTTCTGCAAATGATCAGCATAAACTATACATTCTGACCTCCAAGAGAAACTCAGTATTCTCAGTCTAATCACCTCCTCATCACTGAAGAATAGTCATGGATCAGGGATGCACAAGCCATCCACAGAGCAAGGGAGAGAAAGAGGTCAAGTGTTTGTTCCCACACTGAATGCCCTTTGGCGATTTCCCTGGCTCTCTTAAATGTTTCCTTTCTGGCATGCTTGCTTCCCTTTCTTTGCCCCACCCCTTTTTTTTCACTTTTTTTTTTTTTTTGAGGTAAATTTACACCAAATGAAATGCAAGTGTACTTTCACTGAGTTTTACCCATTTTCTTCTAAACTGCACTGTACAACTCTTGTCTCTCTAGTGGATCTGAGAGAATCTCCAGACACCTCCATGCTAGAGAGAGGAACGCTCTCACATTGGAGCCCCAAAGACAATGCCAGATGGGCTCTATAGGAAGAGGGAGGGTACAAGCCTTAAGGTTTCTCTGGTCTAGGCTTAGAGATCAACACAGTTCCCTTGAAGTCCAGCAGAGATCATCAGAATTGAACACCACCTGGGGATTTGAAGCAAAAGGTTTGATAATAAAAAGTGTACTTCAGGAAATTGCAGCTGCAGGAGGTGACTGCTGAAGGGGTCAAGGTGTAGTGGTCATCTGTCATTTTGTTTTCCCAGAACCTTCCTTGGTTGAAGAACTGTTTTCTTCCTACAGTTACTACAGATGCCCTCATCTTTTCCAAAAGAGACTGCTGCCTGACCTGTGGTGGCTCAGTGGAGAAAGCATCAACCTTATAATGCTGAGGTTGCCAGTTCAAAACCCTGGGCTTGTCCAGTCAAGGCACATACGAAATGCAACTACTATGAATTGATGCTTCCCACTCTCTCTCTGTCTCTCTCCTCTCTCTAAAATCAATCAATCAATCAATCAATAATAAAAATGAAAAAGAAAAGACTGCTCCTGCCATGAAACTAATGATTAAACTTCAGTGTCCTTCATTGCATGAGTTCCTTCCAAAGTCCTAGGAGAGGCCCCAATCGTGTGTTCACATGGTGAAATGTTTTTATAAAATATGCAAAGGAAAGACATTTCAATCACAATCGTTTAAGACCACAGGCTCTTCCCACTTCAGTTTTCCTTCAGTCTCACCTCCCCTCTTGGGGTGTGATCACAGGCACTGTATGTTTGTGATTTCTTCTGCCCAGATTTCTTCAGAGTACTGCAGTCATTATACCCAGGTTTAAGTTATTTCAAAGCTGATCTCACCCAAGTTCACTAAACAAACTTGAACCTTCTTTTGTGTGAGTATCTGAGATCATTAAAAGATTACAACAGAACAACTGTAGTATCAATGTTCCTGCTTCTCTTTATGATAGCTTTACAATTTTAATTTGTGACAATGGCATGGAGAATCTTAGGTTTATCTGTGTACTCCATTAAGAAATGATGTGTGGCTCTAGGTCTGTATCTATACTTGTTGGAATGTCTGGTTTCCTGCATGCCAATGATCAGAAGCTGGCTGGTGTAAAGCAATAGTGACGAGAGCCTGAATACTGATGATAGATAATAGAGTTATCTGCCAATGTATTCTCTAGTGTGCACACAGCAGTTTCAACTCTTCTTCAATAGCTTCTAGATAAAGTCCTTCAGCCATTTAGCACAATGTATATCTTGATGGCATGCTCAGTAGTGCTGGTCAGCTGAGAAACACTTTTAGAAGCAACACTACAAAAAGAATGCATGTGCTCTCTTAACTATTGGAAGTTCAATTATATGTGTCAAATCCTACCTCTGTGGAGAAGACTGCCAAACTTTTGTAAAAATCATCCACTAAACCTTAGAGACTTATCAATGCCTTGTTTTGTTTTACCCCACATCACAGTGTTTTCAGAAAATGCCTATGTTTTAGGTTTGAAATAAAAATTACACACACATCACACAAACCTTGGTTTAGTTTACATTTCATTAACTTATTATATTTCACTCTGGTTTGGGGACTAGTCTCTACACCAGGGGTCCCCAAACTTTTTACACAGGGGGCCAGTTCACCGTCCCTCAGACCGTTGGAGGGCCGGACTATAAAAAAAAACTATGAACAAATCCCTATGCACACTGTACATATCTTATTTTAAAGTAAAAAAACAAAACGGGAACAAATACAATATTTAAAATAACAAACTAGTAAATTTAAATCAACAAACTGACCAGTATTTCAATGGGAACTATGCTCCTCTCACTGACCACCTATGAAAGAGGTGCCCCTTCCAGAAGTGCAGCGGGGGCCAGATAAATGGCCTCAGGGGGCCACATGTGGCCCGCGGGCCGTAGTTTGGGGACCCCTGCTCTACACTTTATGGCAATTTTTAAAAATGTGCCAGTAAAGCCTTGAAGGTCTTTTTTTTTTTTTTTTTGTATATATATTTTTTTCTGAAGCTGGAAACGGGGAGAGACAGTCAGACAGACTTCCGCATGCGCCCAACCGGGATCCACCTGGCACGCCCACCAGGGGCGACGCTCTGCCCACCAGGGGGCAATGCTCTGCCCCTCCGGGGCATCACTCTGCCGTGACCAGAGCCACTCTAGCGCCTGGGACAGAGGCCAAGGAGCCATCCCCAGCGCCCGGGCCATCTTTGCTCCAATGGAGCCTTGGCTGCGGGAGGGGAAGAGAGAGACAGAGAGGAAGGAGGAGGGGGTGGAGAAGCAAATGGGCGCTTCTCCTATGTGCCCTGGCCGGGAATCGAACCCGGGTCCCCCGCACGCCAGGCCAACGCTCTACCGCTGAGCCAAGCAGCCAGGGCCTTGAAGGTCTTTTTTATGGTTCTGGAGCTACAGTAATCCATTTGGTTGGCACTAGCCACTTGTGGCCATTCAAATTTAATTTAACTAAAATTCAGTTAGTAACACTAGTACTACCTCGTGTTCAATGGCCAGAGTTATCTGATTACTACTGTATTAGACATAACACTGGGGAACAAAATTTTTGTTGCATCAACAAATACACTTTTTCTTACCTAACTCGAGTGTGCTGATCTCAAATCTGACATTAGTTTTTCTCTATAAGCTACAGTTTTTTTGTAATTCAAGATTTAAGTTTTCATCTTATTGTAAAATTTTCAACATTTAGTTTAACATAATGAAGTAGAATGTTTTCTTGGGCATCATCTTTGTGAAAATAGAATAATTTATATAATGCAGTAAATACACTATTACACTAAAAGATATGATTGCATCAGAATTTGTTTACAATTTCAAAATAGAACATATTAAAACACTTATTTTAATCATAAAATTTGCACAAAACTTATTTAAATTCTATTCAGGCAAACATTTGCATTTGTAGCTCTTGTGATTGTGTACTTGTTGAGGACAATCTTGTTTGATGCTCAGCAGTATTCTGCTCATCACTAACAGCTCCAAGATTTTCGGGAAACTTATCAAGGTGACTGTTCAGAAAGTGAATGTTAATGCTCACATTACAGCTAATGTCGTGGAAAGCCAACAGCATCCTTTGAACCAGAAGTTTATAGTTTTTCGTGGCCAAGGAAGTTCTTTGTAACTGCCACAAAGGACTGCCATTCATCCTCACTCATCTTCCTGGCAAATTCTTTGTCACATATGAGGGTTCGAATTTGAGGTCCATTGAATACACCTACTTTTCTCTTCTCAAAAGACAAGGCAGGAAAAGCAGAAATAATATGTTGAAAGCATTCACTTTCTCTATTCAAAGCCTGAACAAACTGCTTCATTAAGCCAAGTTTGATGTGAAGTAGGGGGAAAATGATCCTGTCTTGATTAACTACAGGTTCATTCACAATATTTTGCATCCCTACTTTCAGAGCTTCACATTTCGGCCACTCCTTCTGTGTTCAGTGTTTCTCCTGAGCTTGGCTGTCCCACAAACACAGAAAGCAAAGATGCTTCATGAAACCTCTCTGTTGTCTTAGCAGGAAATTTACCATTTTAAGATCCACACAAATGATCCAGTTATCCTCCTCATAGTTCAGAAAGTTGAGGACAATTTTTATGTCATTTTTACTAAGTCATTCAATTCGGTTGGCTAAACTACTGAGGGATTAATGACTGCTTGGCATCAGAAGAGGACCCTTCAAATTCTACAACCATTTCCTCATGCATCTTATCAAAATACACTTGATCACCATGTTCACTTTCTTCATCCTTGGAAGAAATAAAACCATTGAGAACTAGAACCAGGAGTGTCTCAGAGTGTGGGATAGGTTCTGTTGCTGAAGGAATATTAGGATATGCGATCATATGCCATTTTTTTTCTTGCCAATGTTCTTTGTATGGATCAGACAGAAATAACAGTCACTGCTGTGGTCCTTAGGTTCATGCCAAACCATGGTAATACCAAAAGGCATTTCTTTGCATTTTCCTTTTGTCCAGTCACGAAGCATTTTCTCACAATTATGACACACAATATGAGGAGCCCAATTCTTGTCTTGAAAGCCAAGGGGAACTTGAAAATAGGCAATATATGCACGTGTCACAAATGAACTATTATGCCTTTGACGTTGAAGTGTGTAACAGCCACATATATAACAGAAGGGGTCAGGACTATTCTTACATTTATGCCTACTTGAAGAAGCCATGATTTAATCTTAAAATAAGAGGATGTTTTTATCAGATAATAATTTTTTTACATTTAAAAACAATTGCCTTGTGGTTATGTTCAATCCAAGACTCGTTGCCCTTGAACTCCAATTTAAAAACCAATGCATGCCATTAACTGTAACAAAAGAAATTAAAATTGCATAAAAACTAGAGCATGCACCAAAACATGGATTTCAGATTTGGAATCAGCAATGCAGAAATATATAGAAACAGTTCTAAAACCTCATGCAACAGAAAATGAAAAAAAAAATTGTTCCTCAGTGACTTGACTAGATATAGAACAATTCCAGCACTGCAGACTATAGTGCTGGTCTAGAATGTACCTGAAACTAAGGGGTTATTATTATTACAGTCCATTTCGTTCTAGATTCTTAGCTACTAAAACAGTTCACTACTGTCACTTTGCTCCCGTTAGACTATTTATTTAGTGTTTACTAGTCATCTTCTTTCATCTAAACATTTTTAAAAAGCCTGACCTACAGTGGCACAGTGGGTAAAGCATTGACCTGGAACACTGAGGTCACCGGTTCGGAACCACGGACTTGCCTGGTCAAGGCACATACAAGAGGCAACTACTATAAATTGATGCTTCCCACCCTCCCTCCCCATTTCTCTCTCTAAAATCAATAAACAAAATCTTTTAAAAATAAACATAAAAAAATTTAAAAGTGTTAACTGTGGCCCACATATGCACATGTGTATACTTGAGAAAGGCCTCTTTTTCTCTGTATCTCTGGAAAAGTTGACTTAATTAGGAACCCAGTTAAAATTAGGACACTAAAAATTTTTATTAGAAATTATTGGTAGGCCCTGGCTGGTTCACTCAGTGAATAGATCGTCAGCCTGGTGTATAAATGTTCTGAGTTCAATGCCCAGTCAGGGCACACAAGACAAGCAACCATCTGCTTTTCTCCCCCTTCTCTCCCTATACCCCTCCTGCAGCCAGTGGCTCAATTGGTTTGAGCATGGCCCTGGGCATTGAGGATTATTCAGTTGATTTGAGCATTGGCCCCAGATGGGCGTTGGTGGGTGGATCCTGGTTGGGATGCATTCAGGAGTCTGTCTCGTTATCTCCCCTCCTCTCACTTAAAAAACAACAACAAAAAAAAAACTTTGAAATTTTGAGCTTCCTTTGTTAAAATGATCCAGTTATTTGGAGGGTAAGCATCTTTGCCACATGACACAAATACTCCCTAGGCTTTCATCCAAGAGATTTGGTGTGTGTCCTAATAATTATCTTTCTTTAAATGCTCAGTAGTTAATGTGAGCTGCTCCTCTAGACATGACATCATTATTAACATTAAAGACTTTAGTAATGACGGTTGTTAAATAGATGGTCAGACAGGTTTGAGTCTGTCTCTTGCTCCAGGACCACATATTACAGAATGTCTACGAGAGCACAGGGGCTCGTTGTACACAGCAATTCCTAACCCACGGAAGAAGCTCTTGGAGGAAAACAGGAGGCACAGAGCATGTCACTGTTGGCCTGCTAGAAAGAAAGATTGTTTTTTATCTTCTAATGTATGCTATGTATGACTCCTTTTGGTGGTGGTAGTTTTGTGTTTTCAAAAGTTTCTGTGCAAAAATGCCAGATGGTACTCTCAGAGATGAAAGTAAAAAAACAGGTGGGTAGAGGTGTAATTCTATGAATAACCATGTGCATAAACAGCAGATAATATTTTTTTAAATTCTTCACTGCTTTTGATATAATTGCAAAGTCTCTAGGAATTTAAATTTCATAGTTTCTACCTGTAATTGTCTTCTTTAATGTGTGTTTTTGTCTTCTGATACATGTTGGGAGGAAAAAAAGCCAAGAATAATTATGTTTGTGGACAAGGATAAATATGCATTTAAGGCAACAGACATGTTAGATATCCTAATTTGTGTGACTGGAGACCTGGTGAGCACCTAAGGATTTAATTAGTCTGCTAATTACAACTTCTACATACAGTTGCCATGCCATAATATCAGTGTAGGAAAGTGCTTGTCCATGTGAGCATACAAACACTGCACAGTTTTCTCACACTTTGTACCTATTCAGTCCTCGAAGAGGCTCTGAGTCTGACTTGGAGTGAAGTCTGGTGAAGAGGGAATGGGCTGGCATTAGCTGACACTGGGAAGATAACAGCCATGGAAGCACCTATTCAGGAGCCACTGTGGACCGCATTCTTCCTTTCTTCTCTGGTGCACATGAGACCTTTGCTTTCCTGATGTGTGCCTAGTCCTGCCCATTCTATTTCATGTAATACAACAGCCCTGTGAAGATGAAAAAAACTGAGGCTCATAAAGGTTAAGTGATTTGCAGAAGATCACACAGCTAGGAAAGGTGAGAGCCAGGATTCAAGTCTGGGCTTAGCTGAATTCAAAGTCCATGCTCTTTTCTCTGCTTTTCACCAATGACCAATTATGAGGACCTTGCTATATACATACATTCTGTACACATATACTATGGGAATATGCTATGAAAATATGCAGAGTTAGGATGACAATTAGAGACAGTGAGGTGCCCTAGGACAAAATCCCTGAGCAGACAAGAGTCCAGGGGCCTCTCTGACCCTGTACTAGAAACAGTGTGTGCTGGAAACAGCAAAACAGAAGGATAAGATTCAATTAAAGAACATGTTTAGGCTCTCAGAACAGAGATTAGAAGTCAGAATGATCTTTGTGTTTACTTTACCCCCTGAGAACTTCTGCTGTCTGCTTCCTTGAGTTATTTTACTGGCTGTTAAATATCTGAGTAAGGCTGGGGGTGAAGCTTCAGTCCTTCGGTCTGCGGACTGAGACTGTTGCCTCCCCTCAACTCCTTAGAGCATGTCATCTAGTCTCTGAGTAGTTTATTGTCACCATGACAAGTGGTGCCCCATGTGAGAATTGGGAACCAAATGTAAGGTTTGCTACTTCAAGTAGTTCATTGTAGCCATGACAATATACATCTTTATAAAAGAACACCAAGAAAGTAAACAGGGTAATGCTGACCTATAGGTTCTATTTTATTTTTATCCATTCATCTTTCAATTTTTACAACTAATTCACAAGAAATGTTTAAGTAAAGCCCAAAATGTGAAACTTAAGAGCAGGACAGCTTTGGTTGAGCCAATGAGTGCCAGGAGCCCTGACTCCTCATCTCCTTCTCTCCTCACTCCACTATGGATTTTCTAGATCCTGGGGTAGAGCATGGAAATTACCTGTATCAGTCATGGGGCTCCCTCAAAAAAATCTAAAGGTGATGTTTCATCTTTTTATGTAGGTATGTATCACTGGTTCTTGGATGAACAGATTCCCAACAAATATTTCTGAATGAAGAATGAATGCCGTTAACAACCATAACAAGCCAAAAGATGTTGTGGTTTCCCTTGCTGGGGAGAGGGTTCACAGAGATGACACCAGGAGTTTTCTTAAGGCAGGGTCACAATTTTTCTGGTTACCCCCTGTACTTCTTCACTAGGTTTTTTTATTATAATCAGTGGTGATAATAAGATTATTAAAATCAAGTAAGAATTGATGAAATGGAATTCAGATTCTAATTTATTCTTTAATACACACACACACACAGTGAAAACCTTCTTTCTCTTTTTTCCTTTTCTTTCCCATCTTTCCCACCCTCCCTCCCTCATTTCTTTCTGTTCTTTTCTTTCTTTCCTTCCTGTCTTATCCATGGCAGACTGTGCCCTGACACTCTGTTGCTGATAATGTATTGGTGAGCTCATCTTCAATGAAAAGAACATTATTTTTCAGTATCTTTAATCATCAGGGAACTATATATCAAAATCACAATGAGGCTGGAGAGACAAGATGGTGATGGAGTAGGCAGACGTACCAATTTCCACCTCCCAGAACCAAAGTGGATTATAAACTAATTTTAAGAACCATCATCTGGAAAAACCAACTTTGGACTAAACTAAGAGGACTCTTCAACCAAGGAACACTAAAGAAGGCACACTGAGACTGGTAGGAAAAGCACAAATGTGGAGAAGGCTACCCAACTCCCTGGAGTGAACGGCAGCCAGGAGAGACTCGCGTGTAGGGAAGTGAGTTAAGCAGAGAGGGGAGGGTCCTGAGCCCCAGGAACAAAGTCCCAGCCTGCAGCTCCAGAGCCTAGAAGAGGCGTATGGACAGTATTTAGCTGGAAACAAGACAGGATACTATTTGTGAGAAAGAGACAGATTTCTCAGACCCAGAATGCTTCTTAAAGGGACCGCGCAGAAAACCTCTCTCAAACCACTCACCAGGGGATCTGGGGGACAGGGAGAGAGGAGAGGACTGGAGTAGCAGGAAGAGAGTGTACTCTAGGAGTCACAGGGAGAAACACTTTGAGAGTCAGCCACCGTAACCCCTGGGATGAGTCACTCCCCAAATCTGAAGTGAATATTTCTCCTGGAAACAGCAATATCAACAAAGGGAAGTAGGACACCAGCTAAACAAGCTCTCCCGCGGTACTTAGAGCAGAGTTGCTTAGAGGGAGGGAGCTTCTGGGACCACAGTAGTGAGTGTTAGGGTCTGAGCTGCAGCACCCCACCCACACAGCTGAGGGCTCGCTGGAGGGCGGGCGGCAGCGGGACGTGGAAGCGTGGTCTGTCGGCAAGGGCAGAAGCCGGCTAGCCACCACTGAGGCCCAGGTGTGAGCTCAGTCTTGCCAGGCTGGGGAGGAGGGGATGTGCAAAAGTGGTCAAGCCCAGCTGTGGGCACCTGCAATCCAGCCTGCAGAGGAAGGGCAGGAGCCCCAGAAGGGGTGGAGACCTGCCCTTGAGTAAGGGCACAGGAGCACAGCATTTCCCTGCCCACGGAACTGAGGCTTTTAGCTTGACTTGGGAGCCGGCTCCTCCCATGGGGGTGGAGCCAAAAGCCCAGAACAGGCGGAGTCCCGCTACTAAGTGTGGGCACACAGTCCCTCCCAGCCTGTGGAGCCAAGGCTTGCAGCTGTTCCACAAGTGGGTTTCTCCTGCAAGGGTGGGGTGAAAGCCCAGAATCAGGCAGAGACACGCAGCTGAGCAAAGGTGCTCACCCCTGTCCTCACAGTCAAGCATAACAACACCTGCAGGGGCGGGGCAAAGTCCAAGGCCACCGAGGCTTATATACCCGAGCATGTGATCACAGCCACTCCCGTGAAGGAGAGGGGGAAACCATAGCAACAGCCCCACTGGGCAGGCACCGGCAACACCCATACCTGAACACCCTAGGCAGCAACAGCAGAGGGGGTGGTGGGCCTGCAGACAGACCACACCTACGGAACACACAGGCCACACCCACTGGACTCCAGTGGCCAAAACCTTCTTTTACACAGACAAAATGAGAAAGCAGAGAAATGCAACACAAATGAATCAAGAAATCCCCAGAAAAGGACCTGAATGAGTCAGATATAACCAAATTACCAGATGCAGAGTTTAAAATAAAGATTGTTAGGATGCTCAAAGATATTAGAACAACAACAGATGGTCATTACAAACACCTAAATAAAGAGATAGCAAGTATAAAAAAGAACATTGAAATAAAAAATAATCAGTCAGAAATGACAAATACAATATCAAAAATGGAGAACACAATGGAAGGAATTAAAAGCAGGATGGATGAAGCTGAGAATCAAATCAGCAAGTTAGAGGACAAGATAAATAAAGGCATGGAAGCAGAGCAGAAAAAAGAAAAAGGACTCAAAAAGTCTGAGGAAACTCTAAGAGAGCTCTGTGACAACATGAAGAAAAATAATATCCACATCATAGGGGTTCCTGAAGAAGAAGAGTAAGAACAAGGGATAGAGACATTGTTTAAACATATCATAGCTGAAAACTTCCCTCAATTAAGGAAGGAAAACATCTCACAACTTCAAGAAGCACAGAGAACTCCATTAAAGAGAAACCCAAAGAAATTTACACCAAGACACATCATAATTAAAATACCAAAACTAAGTGATAAAGAGAAAATATTAAAAACTGCTAGAGAAAAAAAGACTATCACCTACAAAGGAGCCCCCATAAGGATGATTTCTGACTTCTCAACAGAAACACTTGAGGCCAGAAGGGAATGGCAAGAAATATTCAAAGTAATGCAAAACAAGAGCCTACAACCAAGACTACTTTATCCAGCAAGGCTATCATTTAAAATTGAAGGAGAAATAAAAAGTTTTCCAGACCAAAACAAAAAACAAAAAAAAACCTCAAGGAATTCACTACAACCAAACCAAGGCTGCAAGAAATGCTAAAGGGCCTGTTGTAAACAGAACAAAAAGGGAAAAGAATATAGTAAAAGAGGAAGATAGCTTTAAAGAATAAAATGGCAATAAACAATTACATATCAATAATAACCTTAAATGTAAATGGATTAAATGATCTGATTAAAAGACATAGGGTAGCTGCATGGATAAGAAAACAGGACCCATACATATACTGTCTATAAGAGACACACCTTAAAAAAAAAGATGCACATAGACAAGATAAAAGAATGGAAAAAATATTTCACGCAAATGAAAATGAAAAAAAATCTGGGGTAGCAATACTTATATCAGACAAAATGGACTTTAAAACAAAGACTATAGTAAGAGATAAAGGTCACTTGACCAGGCGGTGGCGCAGTGGATAGAGTGTAGGACTGGATGCAGAGGACCCAGGTTCAAGACCCCAAGGTCACCAGCTGGAGCGTGGGCTCATCTGGTTTGAGCAAGATCCCACCAGCTTGAACCCAAGGTCCCTGGCCCTAGCAAGGGGTTACTCGGTCTGCTGAAGACCCATGGTCAACGCACATATGAGAAAGCAATCAATGAACAGCTAAGGTGTTACAACGTGCAATGAAAAACTAATAATTGATGCTTCTTATCTCTCTCTGTTCCTGTCTGTCTGTGCCTGTCTATCCCTCTCTCTGACTCTCTCTGTCTCTGTAAAAAATAAATAATTAAAAAAAAAGAGAGATAAAGAAGGTCACTACATAATGATAAAGGGAGCAATCCAACAGGAAGATATAACCGTTACAAATATCTACGCACCTAATAGAGGGGCACCTAAATATATAAAGCAGACATTGATGGATTTAAAGGGCGAGATCAACAGCAATACTATAATAGTAGGGAATTTCAATACCCGACTGATATCATTAGATAGATCCTCAAGAATGAAAATTAACAAAGAAACAGCTGACTTAAAGGACATACTAGATCAACTCGATTTAATAGATATCTTCAGAACCTTTCACCCGAAAGCAGCAGAATATACATCCTTTTCAAGTGCTCATGGTACATTCTTTAGGATAGACCACATGTTAGGGCACAAAAGTGGCCTCAACAAATTTAAGAAGATTGAAATCATATCAAGCATTTCCTCTGATCACAATGGCATGAAACTAGAAATCTACTACAACAGAAAAACTGAAAAATACTCAAACACTTGGAAACTAAATGGCATATTATTAAATAACAAATGGGTTAACAATGAGATCAAAGAAGAAATTTAAAAATTCCTAAAAACAAATGATAATGATTATACATCAACTCAAAATTTATGGGACACAGCAAAAGCAGTCCTGAGAGGGAAGTTCATAGCATTACAGGCATACCTCAAGAAGCGAGAAAAAGCTCAAATAAACAATTTGACCCTGCATCTAAAAGAACTAGAAAAAGAACAGCAAGTAAAGCCCAGAGCTAGTAGAAGGAAGGAAATAATAAAGATCAGAGCAGAAATAAATGACATAGAGGATAAAGAAACAATACAGAGGATCAGTGAAACCAGGAGCTGGTTCTTTGAAAAGATAAACAAGATTGATGAACCTTTAACCAGACTCACCAAGAAAAAAAGAGAAAGGACTCAAATAAATAAAATTAGAAACAAGAGTGGAGAAATAACAAGTGACACAACAGAAATACAAAATATTGTAAGAAAATACTATGAAGAACTGTACACCAAAAAACTAGACAACCTAGGTGAAATGGACAAATTCCTTGAAACATATAATCTTCCAAAAATTAATCTGGAAGAATCAGAAAACCTAAACAGACCGACTACAACAAATGAGATAGAAACAGTTATCAAAAAACTCCCAAAAAGCCTGACCTGTGGTGGTGCAGTAGATAAAACTTCGACCTGGAAATGCTGAGGTTGCCGGTTCGAAACCCTGGGGTTGCCTGATCAAGGCACATATAGGAGTTGATGCTTCCAGCTCCTCCCCCCATCCTCTCTCTCTGTCTCTCTAAAATGAATAAATAAATAAAATTTTTTAAAAAAGAAAAAAAATAGAATGGTGCTGCATTTATAAAAAACAAAACAAAACAAAACTCCCCCCCAAAAAAAGTCCTGGGCCTGATGGCTTCACAAGTGAATTCTACCAAATTCAAAGAATAACTAACTCTTATTCTTCTCAAACTATTTCAAAAAATTCAAGAGGAATGAAGACTTCCAAGCTCCTTTTATGAGGCAAGCATAATTCTGATTCCAAAACCAGGCAAAGACAACACAAAGAAAGAAAATTATAGGCCAGTAAGTAGCCCTGATGAATTTAGATGCTAAAATCCTCAACAAAATGTTAGCAAACCAGATCCAGCAATATATGAAAAAAATCATACACCATGATCAAGTGGGATTTATTCTTGGGAGGCAAGGCTGGTACAATATTCACAAATCAATCAATGTGATTCATCACATTAACAAAAGGAAGGAGAAAAACCATATGATAGGCCCTGGCGGGTTGGCTCAGTGGTAGATCATCGGCCTGGCGTGCAGGAGTCCCTGGTTTGATTCCCAGCAGGGCACACAGGAGAAGCACCCATCTGCTTCTCCACCCCTTCCCCTCTCCTTCCTCTCTGTCTCTCTTTTCCCCTCCCACAGCCAAGGCTCCATTGGAGCAGAGTTGGCCTGGGTGCTGAGGATGGCTCTGTGACCTCTGCCTAAGGTGCTAGAATGGTTCTGGTTGCAGCGCAGCAATGCCGCAGATGGGCAGAGCATTGCCCCCTAGTGGGCATGCCGGGTGGAACCTGGTTGGGCGTATGCGGGAGTCTGTCTGACTGCCTTCCCGTTTCCAACTTCAGAAAAATACAAAAAAACAAGAACAAAAAAACCCCCATGTGATAATTTCAATAGATGCAAAAAAAGCATTTGATAAAATCCAGCACCCATTCATGATCAAAACTCTGAGCTAAGTGGGAAAACAGGGAACATACTACAACATGATAAAGGCCATCTATGACAGGCCCACAGCCAACATCATACTCAATGGACAACAATTAAAAGCAATCAGAAGTTCTGGCCAGAGCAATCAGACAAGACAAAGAAATAAAAGGCATCCATATCAGAAAAGAAGAAGTAAAGGTATCACTTTTTGCTGATGATATGATCCTATACATCGAAAACCCAAAGGACTCCACAAAAAGATTACTAGAAACAATAAACCAATACAGTAAGGTCGCAGGATACAAAATTAACATACAAAAGTCCATAGCCTTTCTATATGCCAACAATGAAATATTAGAAAACGAACTCAAAAAAATAATCCCGTTCATGATTGCAACAAAAAAAATAAAATACCTAGGAATAACCATAACAAAGAATGTAAAGGACCTATATAAAGAAAACTACAAGGCATTGCTAAGAGAAATAGAAAAAGACACAATGAGATGGAAAAATATTCCTTGTTCTTGGATAGGAAGAATAAATATAATTAAAATGGCCATATTACCCAAAGTAATATATAAATTTAATGCAATTCCCATCAAAATTCCTATGACATTTTTTAAAGAAATGGAATAAAAAATCATAAGATTTATATGGAACTATAAAAAACCCCGAATAGCCAAAGCAATCCTAAGGAAAAAGAATGAAGCTGGGGGCATTACAATACCTGACCTTAAACTATATTATAGGGCCACAATAATCAAAACTGCATGGTATTGGCAGAAAAATAGACACTCAGACCAATGGAACAGAATAGAAAGCCCAGAAATAAAACCACATATATATGGTCAAATAATCTTTGATAAAGGGGCCAACAACACAAAATGGAGAAAAGAAAGCCTCTTCAACAAATGGTGTTGGGAAAACTGGAAAGCCACATGCAAAAGAATGAAACTCGACTACAGCCTGTCCCCGTGTACTAAAATTAATTCAAAATGGATCAAAGACCTAAATATAAGATCTGAAACAATAAAGTACATAGAAGAAGACATAGGTACTAAACTCATGGATCTGGGTTTTAAAGAACATTTTATGAACTTGACTCCAATGGCAAGAGAAGTGAAGGCAAAGATAAATGAATGGGACTACATCAGAATAAAAAGTTTTTGCTCAGCAAGAGAAACTGATACCAAAATAAACAGACAGCCAACTAAATGGGAAATGATATTTTCAAACAACAGCTCAGATAAGGGCCTAATATCCAAAATTTACAAAGAACTAATAAGACTCAACAACAAACAAACAAACAATCCAATAAAAAAATGGGAAGAGGACATGAACAGACACTTCTCCCAGGAAGAAATACAAATGGCCAACAGACATATGAAAAGATGCTCAGCTTCATTAGTTATTAGAGAAACGCAAATCAAAACTACAATGAGATACCACCTCACCCCTGTTAGATTAGCTATTATCAACAAGACGGGTAATAACAAATGTTGGAGAGGCTGTGGAGAAAAAGGAACCCTCATACACTGTTGGTGGGAATGTAAAGTAGTACAACCATTATGGAGGAAAGTATGGTGGTTCCTCAAAAAACTGAAAATAGAACTACCTTATGACCCAGCAATCCCTCTACTGGGTATATACCCCAAAACCTCAGAATCATTGATATGTAAAGACACATGTAGCCCCATGTTCATAGCAGCACTGTTCACAGTGGCCAAGACATGGAAACAACCAAAAAGCCCTTCAATAGAAGATTGGATAAAGAAGATGTGGCACATATACACTATGGAATACTACTCAGCCATAAGAAATGATGACATTAGATCATTTACAGCAAAATGGTGGGATCTTGATAACATTATACGGAGTGAAATAAGTAAATCAGAAAAAAACAAGAACTACATGATTCCATACATTGGTGGAACATAAAAACGAGACTAAGAGACATGGACAAGAGTGTGGTGGTTACCAGGGGTGGGGGGAGGGAGGACATGGGAGGGAGGGAGGGAGAGAGTTAGGGGGAGGGGGAGGGGCACAGAGAAAACTAGATAGAGGGTGACGGAGGACAATCTGACTCTGGGCGAGGAGTATGCAACATAATTTAATGACAAGATAACCTAGACATGTTTTCTTTGAATATATGTACCCTGAATTATTAATGTCATCCCATTAACATTAATAAAAATTTATAAAAAAAAAATTAAAAGCAATCCCTTAAGATTAGGAACAAGGCAGGGGTGCCCCCATTCACCACTATTATTCAACATAGTTCTGGAAGTCCTAGGCACAGCAATCAGACAAGAAAAAGAAATAAAAGGCATCCAAATTGGAAAAGAAGTAAAACTATCTTTATTTGCAGATGATATGATATTGTATATAGAAAACCCTAAAGTCTCAGTCAAAAAAACTACTGGACCTGATAAATGAATTCAGCAAGGTGGCAGTATATAAAATTAATACTCAGAAATCAGAGGCATTTTTATACACTAACAATGAACTCTCAGAAAGAGAAATTAAGGAATCAATCCCCTTTACCATTGCAACCAAAAAAATAAAGTACCTAGGAATAAATTTAACCAGGGAGATTAAAGTCTTGTATTTGGAAAATTATAAGACATTGATAAAAGAAATCAGGGAAGATACAAACAAGTGGAAGCATATACTGTGCTCATGGTTAGGAAGAATAAACATCATTAAAATGTCTATATACTCAAAGCAATTTATAAATTCAATGCAATACCGATTAAAATACCAATGACTTACTTCAAAGATATAGAACACATTTTCCAAAACTTTATATGAAACCAAAAGTGAACACAAATAGCCTCAGCAATCTTGAAAAGGAAGAATAAAGCCTGACCTGTGGTGGCGCAGTGGATAAAACATTGACCTGGAAATGCTGAGGTTGCCGGTTCAAAACCCTGGGCTTGCCTATCGGAGTTGATGCTTCCTGCTCCTCCCCCCTTCTCTCTCTCTGTCTCTCTCTCTTTTCTCTCTCTCTCTCCCTCTCTCTCTCCTTTCTAAAATGAATAAATAAAATTTAAAAAAAAAGAAGAATAAAGTTGGAGGTATCACACTTCCGGATATCAAGTTATACTACAAGGCCATTGTACTCAAAACAGCTTGGTACTGGCATAAGAACAGGCATATAGATCAATGGAACAGAACAGAGAACCCAGAAATAAACCCACAGCTCTATGGACAACTGATATTTGAGAAAGGAGGTAAGAGCATACAATGAAGTAAAGACAGCCTCTTTAATAAATTGTGTGGGGAAAATTGAACAGCTACCTCCAAAAAAATGAAACTAGACCACCAACTTACACCATTCACAAAAATAAACTCAAAATGGATAAAAGACTTAAATATAAGCAATAAAACCATAAGTATCTTAGAAGAAAACATAGGCACTAAGCTTTCCGACATCTCTCACAGCAATATATTTGCCGATTTATCTTCATGGGTAGGTGAAATAAAATACAGGATAAAAAAATGGGACTATATCAAACTAAAAAAGCTTCTGCACAGCTAAAGACAATAAGAACAGAATAAAAAGACAAATTACACAATGGGAGAATATATTTCAGAATACATTTGATAAGGGGTTAATAACCAAAAATTTTTTTTTTTTGTATTTTTCTGAAGCTGGAAATGGGGAGAGACAGTCAGACAGACTCCCGCATGCGCCCAACCGGGATCCACCCGGCACGCCCACCAGGGGCGACACTCTGCCCACCAGGGGGCGATGCTCTGCCCCTCCGGGACGTCGCTCTGCTGAGACCGGAGCCACTCTAGCGCCTGGGGCAGAGGCCAAAGAGCCATCCCCAGCGCCCGGGCCATCTTTGCTCCAATGGAGCCTTGGCTGCGGGAGGGGAAGAGAGAGACAGAGAGGAAGGGGGGAGGTGAAGAAGCAAATGGGCGCTTCTCCTATGTGCCCTGGCTGGGAATCGAACCCGGTTCCCCCACACACCAGGCCGACGCTCTACCGCTGAGCCTACCGGCCAGGGCCAATAACCAAAATTTATAAAGAACTTGTAAAACTCAATACCAGGAAGACAAATAATCGAATCAAAAAATGGGCAAAAGAAATGAATAGATACTTCTCCAAAGAGGACATACAGATGGACAATAGGCATATGCAAAAATGCTCGACATCACTATTCATTAGAGAAATGCAAATTAAAACCACAATGAGATATCACCTCACGCCAGTTAGAATGGCGCTCACCAAGAAAACAACACAGAATAAGTGCTGGCGAGGATGTGGAGAAAAGGGAACCCTCCTGTGCTGCTGGTGGTAATGCAGACTGGTGCAGCCACTGTGGAAAACAATATGGAGATTCCTCAAGAAATTAAAAATCGAACTGCCTTTTGACCCAGCTATACCACTTTTAGGAATATACCCCAAGAATACCATAGCACTGTTTGAAAAGAAGAAATGCACCCCCAAGTTTATGGCAGCATTGTTCACAGTAGCAAAGATCTGGATACAGCCCAAATGTCCGTCAGTGGACGAGTGGATTAAAATGCTTTGGTACATATATACTATGGAATACTACTCAGCCATAAGAAATGATGACATTGGATCATTTACAACAACATGGATGGATCCTGATAACATTATACTGAGCGAAATAAGTAAATCAGAAAAAACTAAGAACTGTATGATTCCATACATAGGTGGGACATAAAAATGAGACTCAGTTTATGGGATAGATTAATGCTGCCATGATCTGAAGAGGGAGGATTTTTCTGTGTCCTTCTCCTATATGAAATGGCTAAAGAGAAAACTGGGGAAGAAAATGAGACTCAGAGATATGGACAAGAGTGTGGTGGTTATGGGGTGGGGGGGAGGAGATTGAGAGGGTTGGGGGAGGGAGGGGCACAAAGAAAACCAGTTAGAAGGTGACAGAAGACAATTGGATTTTGGGTGATGGGAATGCAGCATAATCAAATGTCAAAATAACCTACAGATGTTTTCTGTGAACATATGTACCCTGATTTATCAATATTACCCCATTAAAATTAATTTTAAAAACCCACAATGATATACCATTTCACACCTGTTAGAATGACTTCGTGTTAGAAGAAATTCAAAAAATAAGTGTGGCAAGGATGTGCTCTGGTGATGAAAAGGTACAGAAATTCTGAAAACTAGTATGGAGGTTCCTCAAAAAATTAGAATAAAACTACCATAGTGGCCTGGCCTTTGGTGCACAGTGGATAGAGCGTCGACCTGGAATGCTGAGGTCACTGGTTCACAACCTTGGGCTTGCTAGGTCAAAGCACATATGGCAGTCAATCCTTTCTGCTCCTCCCTCCTTCTCTCTCCCCCCCCTCTCTCTCTCCTTTCTAAAATGAATTTTTAAAAAAGTTTAAAAAAAATACCATAGGATTCATCTACCTTACTTCTGGGAATATGCAAAGAAAATAAAATCACTATCTCAAAGAAATATCTGCACTCTTGTGTTCATAGTAGCAGTATTTACAGTAACCAAGACATGGAAACAACCTAAATGTCAAGCAGATGAATGGATAGAGAAAATGTACAAACACACACACACACTCACACACACACACACACACACACACACACGATGCAATATTATTCAGCCTTAAAAAAAGAAATCTGGCCCTGGCCAGTTGCCTCAGTGGTAGAGCGTCGGCCTGGCGTGCAGAAGTTCTGGGTTCGATTCCTGGCCAGGGCACACAGGAGAGGTGCCCATCTGCTTCTCCACCCCTCCCCCTCTCCTTCCTCTCTGTCTCTCTCTTCCCTTCCCGCAGCCAAGGCTCCATTGGAGCAAAGATGGCCCAGGTGCTGGGGATGGCTCCATGGCCTCTGCCTCAGGTGCTAGAGTGGCTCTGGTCGCAACAGAGCGATGCCCCGATGGGCAGAGCATTGCCCCCTGATGGGCAGAGCATCGCCCCTGGTGGGCATGCCAGGTGGATCCTGGTTGGGCGCATGCGGGAGTCTGTCTGACTGTCTCCCTGTTTCCAGCTTTGGAAAAATACAAAAAAAAAAAAAGGAATCTTGCTATTTGTGACAACAGAGATGAATCTGGGAGACATATGCTAGTGAAATAAACCAAGCACAGAAAGATACAAACTGCATACTCTCAATTAAGTGAACTCTAATAAAGGCAAATTCATAGTAACAGAGAATAGAATAGTGGTGTCTAGGGCTTGGGGCAGAAGGGGAAATAGTAGATGCTGTTCAAAGAGAACAAACTTTCAATTATAAGATAAATCAAAATGTCCAGCATGGTGACTGTAGTTAATATAATGTATTATACAGTTGAAATTTGCAAAAAACACTCACACATACACTAAAGTGATGAATATCTTAATTAGTCTGATTGTGATAATTATTTCACAGTGTGTTTGTGTGTATATATGTGTGTGTGTATGTATCAAAACATTACAGTGTATCTCATATATATATACAATTTTTTAATTAAAAAATTTAAATTTATTGTGTTAACATGGATTCAAGTGTTTCTTTCAATATAATATCCTCACCCCTCAACCATGTGCCCCCCATTATACCCCTATGTCTCCCTAACTCCCTCCTCCCCTACCCTCTGGGATTTGCTGTCCTCTTATCTGTATCTATGTGTTATGTATATATAATTTCACTAATCCCTTCACCTTCTGTGATCCCGTCCCCTCATTTCCCTTTCCTCTGACAGCTGTCTCTCTGGTCCCTGTGACCCTGCCTCTGCCTCTATTTTATTTCTCAGTTCACCTTGTTCATTAGATTCCACATATCAGTGAGATTATATGATGTTTTTCTTTCTCTGCTTGACTTATTTCACTTAGCATAATAATCTACAGGTCCATCCATGCCATCGCAAAAGGTAAGCTTTTCTTCTTTTTCACATCTATGTCATATTCCATTGTGTATACGTACCACAGCTTTTTAATTCACTTATCCACTGACGGACACTTGGGCTGTTTCCAGATCTTGGCTATTGTAAACAATGCTGCCATAAATATGGGAGTGCTTATCTTCTTTTGAATCACTGTTTTGGGATTCTTAGGATATATTGCTAAAAGTGGGATAGCTGGGTTAAAAGGCGGTTCTATTTTTAATTTTCTGAGAAAATGCCATACTGTTGTCCACAGTGGTTGAACAAGTCTGCATTCCCACCAACAGTGCAGGAGGGTTCCCTTTTCTCCACACCCTCACAAGCACTTGTTGTGTGTTGATTTGTTAATGAGCACCATTCTGACAGGTGTGAGATAGTATCTCATTGTGATTTTAATTTGCATTTCTCTGATGATTAGTGACATTGAACATCTTTTCATATGCCTATTGGCAATCTGTATGTCCTCTTTAAAGAAGTGTCTGTTCAGTTCTTTTGCCCGTTTTGTAATAGGATTTTTTACTTTTCTAGTGTTGAGTTTTAGTTCTTTATAAATTATAGTTATTAACTCCTTATCAGACATATCAGCAAATATGTTCTATTGTGTGGGTTGTCTTTTTATTTTGTTCATGGTGCCTTTTGCTGTGGCAAAGCATTTTAGATTGATATAGTCCCATTTGTTTATTTTGTCCTCTTTTTAACTTGCCTGTGGAGATATACCACCAAAAATATTACCATGAGAAATATAAGAGTTTATTGCCTATGTTTTCTTCCAAGATGTTTATGGTTTCATGACTTTCATTTAAGTCTTTTATCCATTTTGAGTTTATTTTTGTGAATGGTGTAAGTTGGTAGTCTAGTTTAATTCATTTTGCATGTACCTGTCCTATTTTCCCAACACCATTTGTTAAAGCAACCGTCTGTCCTCCATTGCATACTCTTACCTCGTTTGTCAAATATCAATTAATGGTTGGGTTTACTTCTGGGTTTTCTGTTCTGTCCTATTGATCTGTATGCCTGTTCTTATGCCAGAACCAGGCTGTTTTGATTACAATGGCACTGTAGTATAACTTGATATCAGAAAGTGTGATACCTCCTACTTTATTCTTCCTTTTCAAGATTGCTGAGGCTATTCGTGTTCTTTTTTGGTTCCATATGAAATTTTGGAACATTTATTCTAGATCTGTGAAGTATGCCATTGGTATTGTAATAGGAATTGCACTGAATCTATAGATTGCTTTGGGTAGTATAGACATTTTAATGATGTTTATTCTTCCTATCCATGAACACGGTATATGCTTCCACTTGTTTGTAACTTTCTTGATTTCTTTTTTTGGTGTCTTATAATTTTCCAGGTTCAAATCTTTTACCTCCTTGATTAAATCGTGAAGGAGGTTGTTTCCTTAATTTCTCTTTCTGACAGTTTATTGTTATGTATAAAATTGCCACTAATTTTTGAATATTAAATTTATATCCTGCCACCTTACCAAATTTGTTTATCAGGTCTAGTAGTTTTTTGCCCGAAACTAGGGTTTTCTATGTACAATGTCATGTCATCAGCAAATAATGACAGTTTTACTTCTTCTTTTCCAATTTGGACATCTTTTATTTCTTCTCTTTGTCTGACTGCTATGGCTAGGATTTCGAGAACTATGTTGAATAAGAGTGGTAAAAGATAGCATCCTTGCCTTGTTCCTGATCTTAAAGGGATTACTTTTAATTTTTGCCCATTGAGTATGATGTTGGCTGGGGGTTTGTCACAGATGGCCTTTATTATGTTGACGTATGTTTCTTGTGTTCTGACTTTGCTCAGAGTTTTTTATCATAAATGTGTGATGCATTTTATCAAATGCTTTAACTGCATCTACTGATATAATCATGTGATTTCTTATTCTTTCTTTTGCTTATGTGATGAATCACATTTATTGATTTGCAAATATTGTACCAGCCTTGCCTCCCTGGAGTAAATCCCACCTGATCATGATGTGTTATCTTTTTCACAAATTGCTGGATCTGGTTTGCTAATATTTTGTTGAGAATTTTAGCATCTATGTTCATCAAGAATATTGGCCTATTGTTTTCTTTCTTTGTAGTGTCTTTATCTGGTTTTGAAATGAGGATAATGCTTGCCTCGTAAAATAAGCATAGAAGTCTTCCCTCCTCTTGAATTTTTTGGAATAGCTTAAAAAGGATAGGTATTAGTTCTTTAAATGTTTGGTAAAATTTGCCTGTGAAGCCATCTGGTCCAGGACTTTTGTTTGCTGGAAGTTTTTAGATAATTGTTTCAATTTTATTTGTTGTAATTGATATGTTTAAGACAGGGGTAGTCAACCTGGTCTCTACCACCCACTAGTGGGTGTTCCAGCTTTCATGGCGGGTGGTAGTGGAGCAACCTAAATATAAATAAAAAGATAGATTAAACTATAGTAAGTTGTTTTATAAAGATTTATTCTGCCAAACTTAGCGAAAATCTGACATAAAGTACTTGGCAAGTAATTATTATTATATGCTTTAACTTGCTGTAACTCTGTTTTATAAATTTTATAAAGTAAAGTTACTTCCCTACTTTATAAATCACTATTACTGTGGAACCAGTGGGTGGTTAGAAAATTTTACTACTAACAGAGATACAAAACTGTGCGGTAGGTATAAAACGGTTGACTACCCCTGGTTTAGGTTTTCTGATTCTTTGAGATTGAGTTTTGGAAGATTATATATTTCTAGGAATTTATCCATTTCACCTAGGTTGTCCAATTTTTTGGCATACAGATCTTCATAGTATTTTCTTGCAATCCTTTGTATTTCTGCAGTGTCAGTTGTTACTTCTCCACATTCAATTCTAATTTTATTTATTTGGGTCTTCTCTTTTCCTTGATGAGTCTGGCTAAAGGTTTGTTAATCTTGTTTACATTTTCAAAGAACCAGCTCTTGGTTTCACTGATCTTTTGTATTGTTTTTCTAGCCTCTATGTCATTGATTTCCACTCTGTTCTTTATTATTTCCTTCCTTCTACTTCTTCTGGACTTTATTTGTTGTTCTTTTTTCTAATTCTTTTAGATGCAGGGTTAAGTAGTTTATTTGAGCTTTTTCTTGCTTATTAAGGTATGCCTGTAATGCCATGAACCTCCCTTTCAGTACTGCTTTTGCTGTATCACATAGATTTTTGGTTGTTGTCTGATCATTTTCATTTTTTCAATGAAAATTCTGACTTCTTCCTTGATCACATTATTAACCCACTCATTATTTAATAAAATGCTATTTAGCCTCCAAGTGTTTGAATGTTTTTCAATTTTTCTATTGTCATTGATTTCTAGTTTCATGCCATTGTGATCAGAAAAGATGCTTGATATTATTTTAGCCTTAAATTTATTGAGACTTGTTTTGTGTCCTAATGTGAGGTCTATCTGAGAAAATGTACCATTAACACTTGAAAAGAATGTATATTCTGCTGCTTTGGGATGATAGGTTCTAAAGATATTAATTGAATACAGTTGATCTAGTGTGTCATTTAAGGACACTGTTTCTTTGTTAATTTTCTGTCTGGAGGATCTATCATTGATGTTAGTGGGGTATTATCCCCTACTATTAGAGTATTGCTGTCAATCTTGACCTTTATGTCCATAAGGTGACCAATTATCTTCCTTTAGGGAGGACAGTCTTTTTGTAAGTTTCGTCCTCCCTCAAAAAGTGTTCTCCTATATGTCCTCCTTTTTGACATTGAAAGACTAATTTGTAAATATCTGTATTCGATCTATGCAGAGTCGACCCATTGTGTTTGATGTGACGTATTTGTATTTGACATGATGATTCGTCCAGGGTCAGTACAGTGTTGCAAGACGTGATTATGAGACGCATGCCTTCTGCACGGGGGACCTTGAGAGGACGTGCAATATACTGAGCACGCAAATGGCTTTGTGTACTTCTTACTGAAACACAACATGGCACATTCGACATTGTAGACCACGATTATTTCTTTCTCAGTGAATATTTAATCATAGATAGGTAAGCACAATTCACGTAAAATTCAGTATGAAGGATATTTCTTGTTCAGATATTTCCAATATATTGTTACAAGATGATACATTGACAAAAAATATTTATTCAATGGATAAATGAAAAGCATAGAACTTTTTTCTTACAATTATTAAAAATTAATAGGCATGTAAACATAAAACAGATGTTTTTAATTAGAAATATAAATACAGTGTGTCCATAAAGTCATGGTGCACTTTTGGTCGGTCACAGGAAAGCAACAAAAGATGATAGAAATGTGGAATCTGCACCAAATAAAAGGAAAACCCTCCCAGTTTCTGTAGGATGATGTGGCAGCATGTGCACATATGCAGATGATGACGTAACACCGTGTATACAGTGGAGCAGCCCACGACCATGCCATTTGAGATGTGGATGGTACAGAGGAAAGTTCAATGTGTTCTGTGGCTTGCTAAATTCAAATCCGTGACCAAAGTGCAACGTGAATATGAGAGCCTTTATAATGAAGCGCCACCACATAGGAATAACATTACTTGGTGGGATAAGCGGTTGAAGGAAACCGGCAGTTTGGTGGAGAAACCCTGTTCTGGTAGGCCATCAGTCAATGAGGAGTCTGTAGAGGCTATACAGGATAGCTACCTAAGGAGCCCTAAAAAATCTGTGTGAGCCCACATCAAACTGCACTGAATAGGTATAAAATTGGGAGAGTTTTCCTTTTATTTGGTGCAGATTTCACATTTCTATCATCTTTTGTTGCTTTCCTGTGACCGGTCAAAAGTGCACCATGACTTTACGGACACATTGTATACCTGAATATCACTCAAAATTAGTGGTTTTATTTGATATTTGGTTTTACTAAGTGAGTACTTTTTTCTTACAATTATTATTAAAAATTAATAGCCATGTAAACATAATTACAATATAAAATATTACAAATGTTTTTATTATGTATTTATCATATTATAGTGTATTATTTGTTGTGATGAATAAAATGTTTCTTTTATTTATGATATTGTTTTCTTTTATTTTTGTCCTCATTTTTGTTGTAAAAAAGTTGATCACCTTAATGTCCATCCATATTTGATTTATATATTTTGGTGCTGCTATATTAGGTGCATATATATTTACAATGGTTATATCCTCCTGTTGGATTGTTCCCTTTATCATTAGGTAGTGACCTTCTTTATCCCTTACTATAGCCTTTGTTTTAAAGGCTTTTTTTGTCAGATATAAGTATAGCTATCCTAGCTTTTTTTTTCATTTCTATTTGCATGAAATACTTTTTTCCATCCCTTCACTTTCAGTCTTTGTGTATCTTTTGTTCTGAGGTGGGTCTCTTGTAGATAGCATATGTATGGTCCTGTTTTCTTATCCATATAGCTACCCTATGTCTTTTGATTGAAACTTTAATCCATTTACATTTAGGGTTATTATTAATATGTACTTTTTTATTGCCATTTTATGTTTTAAGTCTGCAATCCTCTCTCTCTTGATTTTTTTTTTAATCTCTGCTCTTTTTATAGCAGGCCCCTTAACATTTCTTGCAGTACTGGTTTGGTTGTAGTGAATTCCTTGAGTCTTTTTTTGTTTGGAAGCTTTTTATTTCTTTTTCAATTTTAAAGACTTTATTTATTTATTTTAGAGAGGGGAGAGAGAGAGAGAGAGAGAGAGAGAGAGAGAGAAGGGAGGAGCAGGAAACATCAACTCCCATATGTGCCTTGACCAGGCACATATCTTAAACAATGCTCAGACCACTCCAGTAGACTGAGTCAGGATTTTCAGGGCTCCAGAAAAAATTTCAGGACCTCAGAATTCACTCAAATATATGGATACTGCAGGAAAATCTGGTGGTGATAGTTTCTTGGATTTGATTTTCTAGACTTGGGAAAGCAAATAATAGAAGCTTTTGAAAGTCTAATCTGACATTTATTATAAAAACTTCCAACAGAAGTTATATTTATGGCTATAATAGTTATTCAATACTCTATATATTTTGCAAATATATGGAAAACTAACACTTTTGTGGCACCTGCATAATAATCAGGCCAACCTATGCACTTAAAACCTGTATAATCTTTTTAATCAATGTCACTGCCAATAAATTTAATTAAAAATATAAAGAGAATCTTAATTTGTGATTAAGAATAATCTTTTATTTGAGATTATTATAATGATTGTTGTGAGACAGACTATCAGGAAAAACTGTGAAAGACTATGAAATAAGGGGGAAAAGATTAGAAGTAGTCTGTTTGGCTCACCCATTCAGGTTATCTATGTCTTTCATTGTCTTATTTTATTTTATTTTATTAGCAAGGGGAAAGTGAGAGAAAGAGAGAGTCAGAGACAGAGAGACAGACAGACATACAGGAAGGGAGAGAGGAAAAGCATCAATTCGCAATTGAGGCACTTCAGTTGTTCACTGACTGCTTTTCATATGTGCCTTGATCAAGGGGTTTCGGCTGAGCCAGTGATCCCTTACTCAAGCCAGAGACTTTGGGCTTCAAACCAGTGACTTTTGGGCTACAGTCCTGCACTCAAGCTAGTAAGCTTGGAGTTTCAAACCTGGGTCCTCAGAATCCCAGGCTGACGTTCTACCCACTGTGCTACTACCGGTTAAGCTGCCTTTCAATGTCTTTTGAGTTCTTTTATAATGCTGTAATTTGTAGAAAGCTTTGTGTTTTTTAATTAAATTTTTTAATTTTAATTTTAAATTTTTATTTATTTATCTATTTATTTTTCTAGAGAGAGGGACAGATAGACAGGAAGGGAGAGAGATGAAAAGTATCAGCTCATAGTTATAGCACCTTAGTTGTCATTAATTGCTTTATCATATGTGCCTTGACGGGGGGGGGGGGTTTCCAGCAGAGCAAGTGACCCCTTGGCTCAAGCCAGTGACCTTGGACTTTAAACCAGTAACCTTTGGGCTCAAGCCAGTGACCATGGGGTCATGTTTATGATCCCATGCTCAAGCCAGCAACCCCATGCTCAAGCTGTTCAAACTGTACTCAAGCTCAATGAGCCCACGCTCAAGCTGGCGACCTCAGGGTTTTGAACCTGAGATCTCGGCATTCCATGTTGATACTGTATCCATTGCGCCACCATCATTCAGACAAACTTTGTGTTGTTGGTTTTTTTTAAATATAGAAACTTAAAATTTCTAAGTGGTAAATCTATCAACTTCTATCCTTTTCATTTCTTTCTCTGATTTATGCCTAGAAATGTCTTTTACACCCTGAAAACAGATAAATATTCACATATGTTTTCTATTTCCTCTTCATTTTCCTCTTTTACACTTAGTTCTCTAATCCTTCTGGAGTGTATGGGGAGGTGGGGTGTTTGTTAAGACTTTAGTTTAACTGGCTATGATTCCAAGTCTATTTAGTATTGATTTAAAGAAAAGTATGCTTCAAGTAGAGACTGAGTGCAAATAAATATGTAAATATTTCTGAGTCAAATTTTTTATTAGCAGTTTTGAGAAGAGACAAAGTATAATCTGAATAATAATTACAAGTTATAGAACACAGCACATACCATCTTATATAATAATATTCTCAGCAAATCTATGAGATAGTTAGTCATTATTAACTTCATTTTGCAATAATAAAAAGGTTCAGAGAGTTAACTTCACAAAAATAATAAATGGTGGAACTAGAATTAGAAGACAAGGCAGTCTGTCCAAAGCCAATTTTATAAAAACAACTAAGGTTTAAGAATACAGTCCTACTAAGAGACAGAGGTGGGGATTTTGTCAGAGAGAGAAGTCTTTCTTCAGAAAACAAGGTTGGAATCCAGCCCTGACCGGTAGCTCAGTGGATAGAGCATAATCCCAGTATTTGGATGTCCTGGGTTCGATTTCTGGTCAGGGCACACTGAAGAAGCAACCATTTGCTTCTCCCCCCTCCCCCTTCTCCCTTTTCCCCTCCTACAGTCAATGGCTTGATTGGTTTGAGCATGGCCCCTGGGTGCTGAGGATAACTCCATTGGAGCAGATCATCTTCAGGTGCTAAAAATAGCCCAAGACAGGGTTGCCAGGTGGATCTTAGTCAGGGTGCATGTGGTAGTCTGCCTCATTCTCTCTCCTCTCACCTAAAAAATAACAAAAACAAAATCAAACAAACAAAACAGAACAAGTCTGGGATTCAAACAGTAATCAAGTAGCTAGATCATTACATCAGCATTTCAGTCAAATTATGCTAATTCATTTATTTGAAAGGAAATAGAGCCAGACCTCTTTTTAACTGCTGTAATCATCAAATTTGTTTAGTTTTGTCATTCAGGACACAAAATACCTTTCTTAAATACACTATGGTAGCATTCATATAGAGCATGTACATTTCTTCTGTGTTCATTGGTATGGAAATGTCCACGCTATATTGTAAAGTAAAAACAAGAGATTATAAAATAGCACATGGAGTATGGCTCCACATGTGTTAATGTACAGAACACAACTTGGAACGTTGTACACCTGATTTTCTTGTGTGTCTGTGCTTTACTGTAGTTATTTTTGAATGGTAGGATTTTTTAAAAGATAAACTGAATCATGTTGAAATTTTTAACTTATTTGATCAAAAATTTATTCAAATCAAGCAGCATCCAATCTAGCAGACAGAAAGGACCTCTGAGGATTTTATACAAAATGAAAGACAATGAGCATGGGAACTAGGATATTATACTAGGCAAAACAAACAAACAACAAAACAATGAGGTTGGTTATTGCAAGCTTTCCTTAGGGTATGGCCAGGGTCTATCAGGCACCTTATCTAAGTGCTGATCAGGTTGTAATAGAGTGAAATGCTTGATCTCTCTCTGATGCCATCTTTTTCAGGCTTTCTTAGTTCCCATGGCCTTCAGACTATTTGCTTCTAATCATTATTTAAATTCTGCTTGTGGCTTAAGTTTTACAAGGACATCCCCTCCTATTCCCCTCCCCTTTGACATAAAAGAAGCCTGAACTTTGTACTTTGGTAAGATGGATTTGAGATACCACTAAGGCTCCCATTTTCTCAGTTGGTGCCTTCTCAATCAATAAATCTTTCCTTTCTCCAACCCTGACGTTTTGAGTATGGCCTTTTGAAGAGTCAGGCACACAGACTTTGGAGCAGTAACAAGGTGATTCTTGGCTGACTGGTTTAAGATTTCATTTCTGGGACAGCTGAAACTGTAATTAAATCTCAGTTGAGTGATGCAGTACTTAGCATAAGTGATTTCATTTGGGGCCTGTTGTCTTGTTTGTAACAAATTATAAATATATGATTTTCATTTTTATTTTTTTTAATTCTAAGAATCATCTACATACTATGATAAGGACTGCTGTTTAGCTGATTTAAAAAAAAATTTAGGCACTGGCTGGTTAGAGCATGTGGAAGTCCTGGGTTTGATTCCTGGTCAGGGCACACAGCAGAAGTGACTATCTGCTTCTCCACCTCTCCCCCTTCTCTCTCTCTTCCCTTCCCACAGCCATGGCTCAAATGGTTCAAGCAAGTTGGCTCTGGGCACTGAGTGTGGTTCCATGGCCTTGCCTCAGATGCTAAAATAGCTTGGTTGCTGAGCAATGGAGCAGCAGCCCCAGATGGGCAGAGCATCACCCAGTAGGGGGCTTGCTGGGTGGATCCCAGTTAGGGTGTATGCAGGAGTCTGTCTCTCTGCCTCCCCACCTCTCACTTAATAAAAAAAAATATATATTTCAACTGGTGGTCTTGGACTCTCATAGTCATAAACACAAATATATACATTCTTCTCTAAAAATGTATCACCAAAGCATTAAATGGAGAGAGGAGGACATTAAGGACAACATCTAATATGATTACGGAGACAAGTTTGTTTACAGCAACCTATCTTTTAAAAAGATACATCTATGCCTCCATCACTGTAAGGGAAATGATAATTGATTACACTGATGACAGTCACAAGCCAAGGGGACATATCTGCATCTGTAAAAGGTATGTGTGGGCGGGTTATGATAATGGACAAACAGAGTAACTATGGATGGTGGTAGTACCAGAATGATCTATCAGTTTTCACCTCCCGTGCTTCCTCCTATTGATTCTTTTAACAGTCATAACCTCAGTTGCAAAGCTTATGGCTACAAAGTTAGAGACAGAAGAGAACTAACAAAAACATTTAATTCAACTTGGACTTTAATAAGGACAAGGTGTTAAAATAAGGAAGGTGATATCTCTTTATCTCTCTCAATCAATCAATCAATCAAAATCCTTTTGTAAAGACCACAGCATTATCTCACTGAATCTTCAAACTACCCCGTGTCAGAAGAACTATTCCCACTTTACAATGGAATATGAGGAACCCAAAGCTCAGAGAGTTAAGTGGCCTGCCCAAGCTTTCAGGGCTAGTAAGTGGCAGACCAGAGATTCAAAATAAAGACTTTGCTCTTAACTTATGACACACAAAGTAGGAACCATACATATACCGAGAAACAAACATACTATGGGTCTAAAAATAAAGTTGACTCTATTACGAGACTAGACAATGATATCATGAAATAGATTTTTGTATCTTCACTGTGAAAGTGTTTAAGGAGAAAGACTTACTACACAAACTTGAGTTAACAGAAAACAAATATCAAACAACCTTCAAAAGTTTTAAATTTTCTGATTACTAAATTGACCCACTTTGCTCAGGTGGCTCTCATTTCTTATGCATTTTCATGAATTGTCCGCCCTCAGAGTCTCTATCAAAGGCCTGACATCAAAGAGGGACTGAAACATGAAAGAGAACCTCAGGCCTGACCTGCCATGGATAAAGCATTAACCTGGAACGCTGAGGTCGCTGGTTCGAAACCCTGGGCTTGTCTGGTCAAGGCACATATGAAAGTTGATGCTTATTGCTCCACCCCCCCCCTCTAAAAATGAATAAGTAAAATCTTAAAAAACAAACAATCAAACAAAAACCCTCAGACTAAGAAAGCCTAGAAAGTGAACTTAACATAAATTAATGTACAAAGATCAGGATTAAAATCACATGGAAATCAGGCTTGAATTGCAAGGTGCTCAAGTGTCCTGGAGGAAAGCCACCAGGCAGACAGCAATCTAATTCACTAGTATAAGTTATTCTAATGAAATTCTTTTGGACCAATTCATTGTTTCATGCCCTAATTACTAAGTACATTATGACCAAACTAGGTAACCACAGTCAAAATTTTGACAGAAATTTGGAATGTTGGGGAAAACTATGAAGTAGCAGTTAGGTAATATGACATCTAGTCTGGCCTCCACTGTTAACTGGCAGTGTGACTTTGGTGAAAGTATGATTACTTAATCTCTTTTGGCTTTGGTTTCCTCATATGTAAAATAAATCAGTTATAGTCTCTTTCAGCTTTAAAAAACTATATATATATATAGTTAAATATATATACATATATATATATTTAAATACAAAACTACATTATAATCTTAAAATATTAAAACTTGACTCTGTGAATGACTGTATTTCAGGAAACGTATTTACATGATCAGGAAAAACCAAAAACCAGATGGGCTTTTTTTGCAAAGATGCAGGCAAAGAGCATCTGCAGAGTCCTGTTTTGGAAGAAAAATAGTATATTAATTTTAATATGTAATTTACCTATGTATTTTGTTAACAATATTTCTTGTAAAGAATTCACTATCTATATCTCAAAGAACCTGTACTTTCTAAAAGGGTTTGGTACTGGCAGACCTACAAGAAATACTAAATTCAGTTCTTCAGGCTGAGGTGAAAGGGCACTTGTGGCAATTTGCATCCACATGAAGACAGGGTTTCTCTGGAAGGTTCCTCTTCTGTACACTCTGAGGCTTCCCCACTGCTCCTCTCGGCTCCTTCCTCCAGACGATCTTCAGCTACCTTTACTTCACTGCTGTTTTCAAGGCTTTCCTCCATATCCTCCACATGGTCTAAGCACCACACTAATAAGAGATCTCCTAGAAGCCAGGGATCTTCTAGAGCTTACAGATTTATTTATACTATCAGGTATTTTAAGTGCAAAGGACCTTACAGGTGGACTGGTATCATTTTTAGGAGTTGTTTTACAGATAACTGAAAGGGAGATGTGTTGAATGGATTTGTGATTGGAGTATCATTAAAAGTATCCTGTTCATCTTTACCATCTGAAACGATCCTTCTAGTTTTACTTCTGAATCTCACATTAATTACTTCTTCTGACTTGTTATCTTTCTTAGAAAGATCCATACTGGACCTGTTTTGCTATATACCAACTGTGCTCTAGAATTAGCTGCAGAGCCACACATGCTATTTTCTTTCTCAATATGCTTCAAAGACTGACTGGAAAGATTTTGTCCATTGTCTGCAGAGTCTTCCAAGAAAAGATTGAAATCACACACATCCTGTGGTGAAGATGCTAATGGTTCCTCTTCCAAGGTGGCCTCTTTTGCTTGAGCATCTTGCAGTGCACTGCGGGATGTTGATGAGTCATCATCAGCTATTTTAATAACAGATGCATTTAATTCTGTATTTTGACTTTCATTTGTTATGGGATTAGTGGGCCAGGGATTACACTGATGTAAAATCTCATCATTCATTAGTTCATCTAGATTTGGTCCAGAATCAGCTCTGACTAATTTGCTAAGTAAGTAATTAAAATTTCCCAGATGGTTTTTCTTGCAGCGCCTCTGGAGTAGGCCCCTCTTGTGATGCTTCTTCTTGTAGAGCCATTCCCAATAAAGAGTTGGTCCCAATTTCTTGTGCACTTCCACACCCCTTGGGTAAAGTAGCTAGAAATTCAGCATCAAATATGCTTTCACGTGGGTGCCTACCATCTTGTACAATGGTAACATTCATCTTTATACTGGAAAGACAGTGTTTCTCACTCTCTTCAGGAAGATCATCATGATTACACTTGCCATTTGAGAACTGGTTTCTTCTTCCTTGGTGCGACGAGTAGTCAAAATACATGAAGGCTGAGGCTGTGGTTTATTCACTTCAGGGCATTTCTCCTTTCTTTGAGAAGGACATATAGGTTCTCTCAGCCAGATACTCTCATTTCTTTGTCTTTCCATGAAGAGCTCTATATTTTGAGACTCAAATTCAACAAGGAATTGAGCTTTCTGAACCCATTCTTGAATATAGTGAGATTCGTCTATCACATCAAGTTCTTCTTTAACAGACAAATCATGTGTGTACATCAAGTCATAGTCTGAGATTCCAGCTATCCCCAAAGAGTGCAGATAGGTGATATGTTCATTTAGTTTCTTATCAGATCTTCTCTGAGCAGCATGCAAAGACTGAAGTTGCAGCTGGGTTGCAGAGTTCTGAAAATCCTCAATTGTGAAGAGCTCTCTTAATTCTTGTTTACTAAAATATTGGAAAGGGTTCTTCTTATCACCAATAGTTTGTCTTACTAGTGAGTCCTTGAAAACCTGTCTTCTGTATATTTTCTCCTCTACAGTTCCACAAGTGATTAGCCTATAAACCACAACATTTTCTTTTTGTCCAATTTGGTGAGCTCTATCTACAGCTTGAGCATCAGTTGCAGGATTCCAGCTAGGGTCAAAAAGGACCACTCTAGTTGCTGCAGTTAATGTTAAGCCAATACCACCTACTTGAGTAGTAAGCAGAAAAACAGAGTAATCTTTATTTTGCTGGGATAAGTTAATTCTTCTTTCTCTTTCTACAAGATGAATAATTGTTCCATCAATTCGCAATACCTTAAAATGCCTATTCTTTAGGAGGCATTCAATGATGTTTAGAATTTGTCTTGATTGGGGAAAGACCAGAGTCTGATGACCTTCATCTCAGTCTCTTAAGTAGATCCATTAGAAATATCATTTTTCCAGATTCTTTCATCAGTGTATCATCAGTTACTTGATGAATATGGTCCGTGTCTGAGGAATCTTCCCCTTCATTTTCATCTTGAACAACTCGCAGATTCAGCAAATGATAAGCTCGTGCAGAGAGCAGCCTAAGATGATCACACAGCTTCTTTAAGACAGCTAGCTCAAAGGTGAGCGTGTCTCCATTAACAACTCCTTGATATGATCTAGGGACATGAATTTCCTGTATATTTCTTCTTGCAAAGGTACAAGATGTGTCCAAATAATTAAATCATTTTTCCTGGAAAGGGAAGGCATTTCATAAATGGCATCAACATCTGGATTCTTTTCACAAAGTCTGACCTCTGAGTTGCTTGACTTTTTCTTCTGTATTTCTTCTTTAGTCCTCCGGAGAAAATAGGGTTTTATGATTGCCATTCAGTTTTCAGATATCTTAAATCCCAAGGCTTTTCCCCCTGGGGTAGCATCCTTATCTCTTACTCTGGTAATACTCCATTTTAAAAGTTTTTAATGTTCCTAGCAAGGACCCTTGACAAGCAAAATCAAACAGGGACCATAGTTCTTATAAATTATTCTGGACTGGGGTTCCTGTGAGGAGGATTAGATTATTGGCAGCGATAGCACGAGCACATATTGCTGACTTAGTAGATGAAGATTTTATTTTATGTGCTTTATCAAGGATGATATAGTCCCACACAAACGCCTGGTCATTCAAGGTTGAAAGTTGCTGCCAATTATTGATTAACATTTGGTATGTAGTGATAATGACACCATTCCTTTGCTGAATCTTAGTGAGGTTTCTGGTACATTGATCTTTCCTAGGACCATGAAAGGTCTAGAACCTATTATTCAAGGCCAAAATCACTACTTTCTTAGTGAACCTTCACCCATTCTTTCTTCAAGGCCAAGGTAAAAAATTACTTCCTTAGTGAACCTTTACACATTCACTCCTCCCAACAGAATATGTTAGTTCTTATTCTGGTTCTCTCCATATTCTGCTTATTATATCTATTTTCACATTTTATTATAATTATCTGCTTATAATTGTCTTTCTTTTCCTATTTGCTTGCCTTCCTCTTTAAATTATGAGATACTCAAAATCAGGTATTATTTTTTAAATTTTATGTATTGATTTTAGAAAGAGAGGAAGGAAGAGAGAGAGAGAAACAAACATCAATTTTTGTTCCACTTGATTCTTGTATGTACCCACAACCTTGGTGTATCAGAACAACACTCAAACCAACTGAGCTCCCCAGCCAGGACTTTATTCATTTATATATTTATAATCCCTGGCAATTCAAAACATTGGTAGAATGCTTCATATGAAATCTAACATTTGTTTAACAGAACTGTACAGTACACAACGGAGAAAAACCTAAACCAGAGGAAAAGTGAAAAGGGAAAAACTGAAGGCACACCTCGTGTACTGAGCTGCAATTTAGAGATCATTTGACTTAGTGGGACATTAAATAGTAGAAGTTAGGCCCAAAAAGACTAAACTGTGAGATGTCTTTCAACTTCCATGGTCCTTTCATGACCTAACTTCCTCTTTGCGCAGCAAGGCCTAATTCTACAGTCTCCAGCAAAGAGAGGAAAGCAAGTAATAAATTAACTCATTCAAATTGCAATGTAATGAATTGCCTGTTCCAAGACTGTTCCAGAGAGGATCTGAGTGAGGACCAATGGTAAACCCAGAGGATTCAATCTACAGATGAAGTGGTCAAAGAATATATGGAGATATCTTAAATAGATTCCCCTCAAATTAAACCACATTAGCAATTACTTGTGTCACACTATACATAGGTTTACATCTAAATAAAAGATATTTTTACATTTAGTATTTGGCAAATCCTTCCACTGTCATAATAAAAAAAATCATTGCAGTCTTGACCAGGGTTTTTTTTCCCCATTCTGTTTTGCCTCAGCTATAGCATGCCAATCCCTAAGTCTGAGTAGATGAGGTATTTTTGAAATCTATGAATATTGCTGGCATGAATGATGCACCCACATATTCCAAAAGGAACTATTAGTTTAAAAAATTGGGCACCGTCTCATCATAATATTGGAGACTCCCTAGTCTATTTCAGTGTTAGGCTTGAAAAATCATTGCCTCAGGGCCAAAGGCCACTGCTAAAAAAGGCTAAAAGACACAAAGCTTTCAAAGCTTGGCCGTGTGAAAAAGATGCTAGTACCACCTGGGTCTGTTCAGCCAAATCTGTCCTTGAACCTCATCAGCAACAGCAATGACACCAGTCTCAGCTTTGAAGGACAATAACCTTGAATAGAGAGAGATGGTGTTTGAGAATGAAAAAAGTGGTTATAACTTCATCCCCTCCTTCCTGACAGCCAATGCTCAGGAACCGTGTACTTTGCATATTGAGGTAACTATGGTGTCCCTATTGTAAAACTTAAAAGCTTGTAAAGAAATACCACAAGTTTGCAAGCCAGTTGTTACTATGTGCATAGAAGTTTTAGAATGCTGGCTCTGAGGTCAAAAGACCTAAGTTTACATTCCAGCTAGGGTGTTTTCTGAATATAGTACTTTGTGCAGATATTTACCATATTTCCCTACGTATAAGACACCACACCTTTTTTGAAAAATTTGGGGTCTAAAAACTGGGTGTGTCTTATATAGTGATAGTAGATTTTTTTTACTTGCATTTCCAGCTTTTTTGTACTTATCCTTGCGCTCATTGTTTCGCACTTATTATAGGTATATTATGGTAGGTTACGTTCTGCGACATTCTACCCAGAAATGGCTCAGAAAAGAATTCTGTACAGCACTGAATTCAAGTTAAAAGTGATCCAGTTTTCAAAAGTGAATGGAAGTCATGCTGCTGAATGTAAGTTTGGTCCTCCTTCAACTGAGAAATCAATCTGAGACTGACTACAGGAAGAAGAAACCCTACTGAAAACACCATAGCAGAAGAAAGCCATGAGAGGCAAGTCAGTAAAATGGCCTGAGTTAGAGAGGGAATTGAAAAGCAAGGGGCAATTGGAATTCCTGTGTCCACAAAGATGGTTCAGCATGAGGTAAGAAGAATTGCTGATGAAAAAGAAGTTACTGATTTCAAATGAGGACACAATTGGTGCTTCACGTTCATGAAATGAAACAGACTAAGCATGCGTACATGCACCAGACTTGTCTAAAAGATGCCTGAAAGCTATGAGCAGAAGGTCCTTGAATTTCATTGTTTTGTCATTCAATGTCGGAAGACATATCAGTTTGAGTTGGGGCAGATTGCAAATATGGATAAAGTTCCTCCTCAATTTGATGTCCCAAGTAACAGAACTGTTGATAAGAAGGGGGTGAAAACTGTAACTGTGAAGACAAGTGGACATGAAAAGAGCCATTATACAGTTGTTCTAGCTTGTTGTGCCAACAGAACCAAGGTGCCTCCTATGTTGATTTTCAAACACAAAACAATGTCAAAAGAAGACATTCTTCAAGGATTGATTGTCCACGTTCATGACAAGGGTTGGATGGATCAGGACGGGATGAAGATCTAATTTGAGATAGCTTGGAGAAGGAGACCAGGTGAGCTTTTACACAAACCTTCCCTATTGGCGCTTGATCAATTCAGGGCATACATAACAAAAAACACAAAGAAGATTGTTACAGAGCAAAAAACAAAGCTTGACATCATACCTGGAGGCTTGACATCTCAGCTTCAACCACTTGATGTCAGCATTAACAAATCCTTCAAAGCTGCCATGAGAGATGAATGGAACTAATAGATGAAGTCTTCTGGAAACAATTTGACACCAGCAGCAAGAGTGAAGAAACCAACTACAGGAGAAGTTTGTACCTGGGTGAAAAGATCCTGGGATAATATCAAGATTGAGATCATTGTTAAGTCATTTAAGTGTGGCATTTCAAATGCCATAGTTGGAACTGAGGACGAGGCAATATATGAAGACAGTTATTTGTCATCAGACATAGATGAGGACAAGCTAATGGATGGAAGTTTTGACAGTGATGAGGAGTTGTATGAATTTTATGTTGAATAAAACCTGAGTTCAATAACTTTATGTAATACATTATTTTTCAAATTTCAGGCCCCAAAATTAAAGTATGTCTTATACATGAAAATGTCTTATACATGGGGAAATATGGTACCCTTTCATTTCCATAGTTTTCTCATCTCTAAAAAAAGAGACAATATCACCTTCCTAATAGAATTAATAAGATTAAATGAGATAATCCATTTAAAGTATTTGGCACAAGGCTGGAACATGGTATATACCCAAGAAAAAGCTATTGACCCTGACTATTTGGCCCAGTGGATAGAGTGTCAGCCCTGCATGTAGACATTCTGGGTTTAATCCCTGGTTATGGTACACATGAGAAGCAACCATCTGCTTCTCTGCTCTTCTCCTCCTTCTCCCCTTTCTCTTTCTCTCCTCCTCTCAGAGCCAGTGCCTTGATTGGTTCGACCATCAGCCCTGGACACTGAGGGATAGCTCAGTATGTCTGAGCATCAGCCTTAGGTGCTAAAAATAGCTCAGTTGATTTGAGCATCAGCCCAAGACAGGATGCCAGGTGGATCCCAGTCTGAGCACATGTAGGAGTCTGTCTCTCTAGCTCCTCTTTTTTCACTTTAAAAAAAGAAAGAAAGAAAGAAAGAAAGAAAGAAAGAAAGAAAGAAAGAAAGAAAGAAATATCTATTATAATTAATGACCTCTGATTGTTCATAAGAACCTCAATAATGCAATATTGAGCTAGATTATGGGCCATTCAGTCCAGTATTTGTCTCTGATGGTGACAGCAAGGAATATTTTGGGAAAGAAGAGAAGTTCTTCTTTGTTGTTACCTCAAATCTGAAAATATTTCCTAACTTCTTTGACTAAATCTAAAGAATAATATGTCATCATGCATGAATAGATATCATTTTTTCATGTTTATATTTGTAACTGGAACTTGTTTCCTTTTACTTATTTTATTTATTTACTTATTTATTTTTTCATTTTTTTTTTCTGAAGCTGGAAACAGGAAGAGACAGTCAGACAGACTCCTGCATGCGCCCGACCGGGATCCACCCAGCACGCCCACCAGGGGCGACGCTCTGCCCACCAGGGGGCGATGCTCTGCCCATCCTGGGCGTCGCCATGTTGCGACCAGAGCCACTCTAGCGCCGGAGGCAGAGGCCACAGAGCCATCCCCAGCGCCCGGGCCATCTTTGCTCCAATGGAGCCTTGGCTGCAGGAGGGGAAGAGAGAGACAGAGAGGAAAGCACGGCGGAGGGGTGGAGAAGCAAATGGGCGCTTCTCCTGTGTGCCCTGGCCGGGAATCGAACCCGGGTCCTCCGCACGCTAGGCCTACGCTCTACCGCTGAGCCAACCTGCCAGGGCCCTTTTACTTATTTTAAAACACTACTTTCAAAAGGCAAGGGGATACCCCTATTTCTTGTTAACAATTTTATATTTACCTTATCACTAATCTTGGTTTCAGAGTTTTGATTCAGATTTCCCCTCACAGCTTTAATTTCAGAGAAGAGCCCTAGCTTTCAGTAATAGATTATCTAGATTCTTATTTATTCAGTTAATTTCATCATAGATATATTTTAGTTCCTACTGTAAAGCACAAAATTGAAATATAAAAAATATAAGATGGAGTTTCTGTTTTCAAAGAGCTTAGAATATGCTGGATAATCAGTCAATGAAAACTATGTACTGAGGCAGCTGTAGCCTAAAGATTAAAAATACTGATTGGAGCCAGACTACTTGGTTTCACATTCTGATTCTGCTATTTTTTGGACCTTCGGCAAATTGCTTAAATTCTCTACACTTCAGGTTCCTTATCTGTAAAACACCCAAAAAGTATTTATCTGGGGTTGTTGTAAGAATAAAGAAGTTCCAAATTAAGCACTTAGAATAGAGGCCAGGTGGCATATAGTAAGCACTCAATAAAATGTCAGCAATTTGAAGAAGACAGTAGAGCTGTCCACAATATTCATATTCTTTCTTTCAGACACATGAAATGCACACATAATGGGATCACATTTGCCTGCCCCCTTATAAGGTAGTTATGTGCCTGACTCTGGCTAATAAAATGTAAGAAGTGGCACATGTTACCTCTGGGTTGAAGCTTAAAGACTGGTGTATAATTTGCAGAGTTAATTTTCCCATGACATGGTGATTAAGAAAGCATGTGTTGAGATACAGCCTTTGACACTAAGATGTGTGACCAAGTATCACATATCTTGTGACTAAGATGAAGACAGCCCCATACTAATCCATGATGTACAAATAGCTTGAATAAGACAATCTATGTGTTGTGTTAAAGCACTGAGACTTTAGGGTTGTGTGTTGTGCCTAATTGTGCCTAGACTATCCTGACCAATACACCATCATTTCAGTCACTGAGGATATAGAGGTGAATCAAACTGACAAAATATGTGCCCTCATGGGGTTTTTCAAGACTTGAATACAATATCCAAACTATTCTATACAAACAAACCATTAAGAAGCCAAAATGACTGGTAAGTTTACCATCTCTTTTTGCCTCCAATAATGAGAGGGGTTTTTTTTTTTTTGTATTTTTCTGAAGTTGGAAACGGGGAGGCAGTCAGGCAGACTCCCACATGCACCTGACCAGGATCCACCTGGCATGCCCACCAGGGGGAGATGCTCTGCCCATCTGAGGCATTGCTCTGCTGTAATCAGAGCCATTCTAGCACCTGAGGTAGAGGTCATAGAGCCATCCCCAGCGCCCAGGCCAACTTTGCTCCATGGAGCCTTGGCTGCGGGAGGAGAAGAGAGAGACAGAGAGGAAGGAGAGGGGGGGGTACAGAAGCAGATGGGTGCTTCTCCTGTGTGCCCTGGCCAGGAATCAAACCCAGGACTCCTGCATGCCAGGTCAATGCTCTACCACTGAGCCAACTGGCCAGGGCTAATGAGAGTTTTGAAATGTTACAAATGAGTCAAAATAGAGAAAGAAAGCTAAAGAAGCATCTATAATATGGTCTCATCTTATGTAACTCATTGCCTCTCAAAATCCATGGCACAGATGAACGACACAAGGATTACATGCAAACACAAAAGGATCATGATACAGCTGAACCTGAGCATCAGGAGGACCATGAGAATTTACTCTGGCTCTGCCACTAACGGGTTGTTTAACTCTGGCTGGTGTAATGAGCTATCGGTCTCTGGGGTCCCTCAATAATTGGAAATAATGAGATATGATCTCCGTTTCTAAGAGGTAACCTGTATGCTGGACCTGAGCATCCTTGCATTCATTTTTTTAATTCTTCCTATTGACAAATAATTATTGACCATCTACTATGTGTCAGGGAATTATAGTGCACAGTAACACAGGGACGAACAAGATAGACACGATCCTGCTGTCATGGAACCTACATTTACTATGGAGATAAATGATAAATCATTACAAAGGTTAATCTTATAATGCCAATAGTGAAAAGTACTTTGAGACAAAAAGATATGACAAATGTGATGAGAGTATGGTACATTAGATTGGGTGATCATGGAAGGTATCCTTGTGAAGATGATGCTGAATTTGGAAACACAACTGACAAGAAGGAATCAACCCTCTGAGGATCTGGGAACAGTATTCCAGGAAGAATGGCAAGTATAAAGGCACTGAGGCATGGTAGAAGTAAATAAAGAACTTATAGAGAGAAATGGTGGCATGAGAGGTACTCCCAATCTCTCCCCTTGAAGTTTCAACAAATTCTACAACTATACACAGAGAAAAAAAACGGAGATGAACCTAAAATATATGCACACCAGATAGACAAAGTCATCTCTCTCTTGTTAGGGTTATTAACAATACCACTCACAAATGCCATCAAGAAAAAAGAAATCAAATATGAATATACAAGACAGAGATATAGCTCATATAGATGTTGAAAAATCTCCAGGAAAAAAATCTCAATTACATGGAAGTCTTGGAGCTTAATGACAGAAAATTCAAAATTGAAGTTCTAAAAATACTCTATAAGACACAAGAAAACAGTGAAAGGCAATTTATTGAGCTCAAAAAACAACTTAATGAGCAAAAAGAGTACTTCACCAAGGAAATTAAAACTAAAGGTCTACCGGAAAGTTCTGTCCATTTCTATCACAAGTTTCGACATGTAAGCACATGTTTATTTGGTGCATGTGTGCCTCTCTATTTTTATCATTTAATGTATACATACTGATGTAGCAAATTAACTAAAACAAAGTTGATTCATGTTAGTCTTATGTGTGAAGCGATAGTGTACCCATGGCTACTGATAAAGTTTACGCCACTGTAATTTTTACGAATTTCGACAAGGAAGAAATGCTACAGAAGCATGTCTGTTGCATCCACCATATTCCCTGGACTTAGCACCCTTCGACTATCACTTGTTTTTGTCCTTACAAAATTTTTTGAAGGGCAAAAAAATTCAAAAATGAGAAGATATCAGAGAAGCACTGGTTCAATTTTTTGCATCAATAGATAAAACATTTTTCAAAAATGGGATATACAAGTTGCCCTCACGCTGGCAAGAAATCACTAATAATAATGGCAATTATATTATTAATAAAGTTTATTGACAGTAAGAAAAATTTGTATTTTGTTTTATTTCAAAACAGACAGAACTTTCTGGTAGACCTTATATAAAAAAAACCAAATAGAAATGAAAAACTCAATACATGAACTGAAAAATGAGGTAATAAGCTTAGCTAATAGAACAGGCCAGTTAGAGGAGAGAATCAGTGACATTGAATACAGGCATCTAGAGTTACTACCAAGAGAAGAAGAGAGAAACTCACAAATTAAAAAAAAAGAGAAAGAACTGTCTGACTCCATCAGAAAGAGCAATATAAGAGTAATGGGTATATTAGAAGAAGAAGGGAGTGAAAAGGGAATGGAGAACATATTGAAACCAATAATCGATGAGAACTTCCCAAGCCTGTGGAAAGAGTTAGAGCCTCGAATCCAAGAAGCAAACAGAACACTGCATTACCTCAACCCAAACATACCTACTCCAAGGCACATCGTAATAAAATTATCACAAATCAATGACAAATAAAGAATCCTCAAGGCAACTAGGGAGAAGAAGAGTATAACATATAAAGGAAGGCCCATTAGGCTATCATCAGATTTCTCAGCAGAAACTCTACAAGCCAGAAGATAGTGGACCCCAACATTTAAAGTACTGAAAGAGGCTGACCTGTGGTGGTACAGTAGATAAAGTGTTGACCTGGAACACTGAGGTTACTGGTTCAAACCCTGCACTTGTCTGGTCCAGGTATGTATGGGAGTTAATACTTCCTGCTCCTCCCCCCTTCTCTCTGTCTCTCTCTCTCTCTCTCTCCTCATCTAAGCTATAAGGATAAAAATAGATTCATAGTGAAAGGTTGGAAAATGATTCTCCAAGCAAATAATATCCAAAGAATATCTGACAATGCTCACTGCAAGAAAACAAAGGTAACCAGAGACAAAGATGGATATTTCATAATGATAAAGGGGACATTGTATCAATAAGACATAACACTTATTAATATATATGCACCAAACCTGGGATCACCAAAATATATAAAACATCTACTAACTGATCTAAAAGTACAAACAGAAAAAAATATATAATTATACTTGGAGACCTCAGTACACCACTGATGGCTTTAAATCATTCATCCAAACAGAAAATCAATAAAAAAAGTCTGCCTTGGCCTTGGCCGGTTGGCTCAGCGGTAGTGCGTTGGCCCAGCATGTGGAAGTCTTGGGTTTGATTCCTAGTCAGGGCACATAGGAGAAGCACCCATCTGCTTCTCCACCCTTCTCTGTCTCCTTCCTTTCTATCTATCTCTTCCCTCCTGCAGCCATGACTCCATTGGAGCAAAGTTGGCCCAGGCACTGAGAACAACGCCATGGACTCCACCTCAGGCACTAGAATGGATCTGGCCACAATGGAGCAACACCCCAGATGGGAAGAGTATCACCCCCTTTTGGGCATGTTGGGTGGATCCTGGTTGGACACATGTGGGAGTCTGTCTGCCTCCCAATTACTAACTTAGGAAAAATAGAAAAAAAAAAGACATATTGGACTTAAATTAAACACTAGAACAAATGGACATAATAGATATCTACAGGACATTTCATCCCAAAACGTCAGAGTATACATTTTTCTCTAGTGTACATGGCACATTCTCAAAAATAGACCATATGCTGGGCCACAAAACTAACATCAATAAATTCAGAAAGATTGAAATTATACCAAGCATATTCTCTGACCATAAGGCTTTGAAACTAGAATTCAACTGCAAAAATGAAGTAAACAAACCCTCAAAAATGTGGACATTAAACAACATACTTCTAAAAAATGACTGCGTCAAAGAAGAAATAAAAGAAGAGATAAAAATATATATATAGACAAACAAAAATGACAGCAGGACATGTGAGAATTTCTGAGATGCAGCAAAAGCAGTAATAAGAGGAAAGTTTATATCATTACAGGCTTATATGAAAAAACAAGAGAGAGCCCAAGTAACTTAACATCACATCTTAAAAAAACTACAAAAAGAACAAAGGCAACCCAAAACCAGCAGAAGAAAGGAAAAATTAGAGCAGAAATAAATGAAATAGAGAACAGAAAAAAAAAATTAATACAATAAAGAGCTGGTTCTTTGAAGAGATCAACAAAATTGACAAACCCCTGGCAAGACTCACAAGGAAAAAAGAGAAAGGACTCATATAAACAAAATCCAAAATGAAAGAGGAGAAATTACCACAGATATTATAGATATACAAAGGATTATTGTAGAATACTATGAAAAACTATATGCTACCAAATTCATCAATCTAGAAGAAATGGATAAACTCCTAGAACAATACAATCTTCCTAGATTGAATTACAAAGAAGTAGAAAGCCTAAATAAACTGATAAGAATGAAGGAAATAGAAACAACTATCAAAAACCTCCCCCAAAATAAAAGTCTGGGGCCAGATGGCTATACTAGTGAATTCTACCAAACATTCAGAGAATATTTAGTTTCTATCCTTCTCAAAGTCTTCCAAAAAAATAAAGAAGAAGCAATACTTCCAAACACATTTTATGAGGCCAACATAACCCTCATACCAAAATCTGGCAAGGACAACACAGAAAAAAAAATTATAGACCGATATCTCTAATGAATACAGATGCTAAAATCCTAAACAGAATACTAGCAAATCAAATACAACAACACATTAAAAAAGTAATTCATCATGATCAAGTGGGATTCATCCCAGAAACACAAGGATGGTCCAACATATGTAAAACAATTAACGTAATACACCATATCAACAAAACAAAGAACAAAAACCATATGCTCCTATCAATAGATGCAGAGAAGGCATTTGATAAAATACAACATCCTTTTATGTTTAGAACACTCAACAAAATGGGTATAGAAGGAAAATATGTCAACATAATGAAGGCCATTTACAACAAACCATCAGCAAACATACTAAATGGTACAAAACTGAAAACTTTTCCTCTAAAATCAGGGACAAGACAAGGCTGTCCACTCTCTCCATTCTTATTCAACATAGTGCTGGAAGCTCTAGCCAGAGCAATCAGACAAGAGAAAGAAATAAAAGGCATTCATATTGGGAAAGAAAAAGTAAAGGTTTCACTTTTTGCAGATGATATGATTCTATATATAGAAAACCCCAAAGACTCCACAGTAAGAATATTAGAAACAATAAACCAATACAGTAAGGTCACAGGATACAAAATTAATATACAGAAGTCTATTGCTTTCTTATATGCCAACAATGAAACTTTGGAAAAAGAACTAAAACAAAAAATTTCTTTTACAATTGCAACAACAACAAAAAATATCTAGGAGTAAACATATCAAAGAATGTAAAGGATCTATATACTGAAAACTAAAAAGAATTATTGAAAGAAATTGAAAAGGACACAATGAAATAAAAAAATATTTCTTGTTCGTGGATAGGAAGAATAAATATAGTTAAAATGGCCATATTATCCAAGGCAATACACAAATTTAATGCAATTCCCATTAAAATTCCAATGTCATTTTTTAAAGAAATTGAACAAAAAGCATCAGGTTATATAGAACTGTAAAAAAAAAACCCGAATAACCAAAGTAATCTTAAGGGGGGGGGAGAAGCTGGAGGCATTACAATACCTGACTTCATATTATACTACAGAGCCACAATAATCAAAACAGCATAGTACAGGCAGAAAACTAGACACTCAGACCAATGGAACAGAATAGAGAACCCAGAAATAAAATCACATATATAGGGTCAAATCATCTTTGATAAAGGAGCCAAAAACTCAGTGGAGAAAAGAAAGCCTCTTCAATAAATGTTGCTGGGAAAACTGGAAAGCCACATAGAAACGAATGAAATGACTACAGTTTGTCTCCTTGCACAAAAATTAATTCAAAATGAAATGACCTAAATATAAGATCTGAAACAATAAATTACATAGAAGAAAACATAGGTACTAAACTCATGGACCTTGGCAGTAGAGAATATTTTATGAATTTGACCCCAAAGGCAAGGGAAGTGAAGGCAAAGATGAATGAGACTACATCAAACTAAGAAGCTTCTGCATAGCAAAAGAAACTGACAACAAAACAAACAGACAGCCAACTAAATGGGACATAATATTTTCAAACAACAGCTCAGATAAGGGGCTAATATCCAAAATAGTATATAAAGAACTCACAAAACTCAGCAACAAACAAGCAAACAACCCAATAAAAAATGGGAAGACATAAACAGACACTTCTCCCAAGAAGACATACAAATGGCCAACAGATATATGAAAAAATGCTCATCTTCACTAGCTATTAGAGAAATACATGTCAAAAGTATGGTGGTTTCTCAAAAATTTAAGAATAGAACTACCATATGACCCAGCAATCCCTCACTGGGTATATACCCCCAAAACTTAAAAACATGGGTATGTAAAGACACATGCTCCCCCATGTTCATTGCAGCATTGTTTATGGTGGCCAAGACATGGAAACAGCCAAAATGCCCTTAAATAGAGGATTGGATAAAGAAGATGTGGTACATATGATATATACAATGGAATACTACTTAGCCATTAGAAATGATGACATAGTACCATTCACAACAACATGTGGACCTTGATAACATTATACTGAATGAAATAAGTAAATCAGAAAAAGCTAAGAACTGTAGGATTCCATACATAGGTGAGACACAAAATTGAGAGTCATGGACATAGATAAAAGTGTAGTGGTTACCAGAGGGAGGGGAAGGGAGGAGAGGGAGGGGGTAGGAGAGAGTGAGGGGCTTAAAGAGAAACAAAATATAGGGTGACAGAGGATGATTTGACTTTGGGTGATGGGTATAAGGCATGATCAACTGTCCAAACGATGTGGAGATGTTTTCTCTAAATCTATGTACTCTGGTTGACCAATGGCACCTATTAAATTTAATTGTCTAAAACAAAAAGAATTTATAGAAGAAGGGTAGGAGGTGAGTCAGAGATGGAGGGGCTTCATGGAGGCTCGTGTAGGTAATAAGGAGTCTGCAATCTCATGGACGCTTTGTAACAAAAGAGTAGCATAATTTAATATAGAATTTGTGTTTCAAAAGATTATCCCAACTGCTATTTGGAGAGGAATAATTTGAAGGCAATTTCAATAGTCTAAACAAGGGATTGGAAAAGTGGCACCAGGAAAAGGCTTAAGAAAGGTCATAGTTGGATATATTTTGGAAGGTAAGTGACAGGGTTCAAGGTTCAGAACATGTGACCCCAACATATGGTACGTTGGCATATTGAATATTTTAAGCTGAAAGAATTAAAGAAAAAGGCAAATACAGAAATGTCTCTCTGAGCTACCTGCACTCTCTTCCTCTGAAGAGTGGGAGAGGTGCCCTCTTCTACCCAGAGGAAAGAAACATCCTCTCTATGACATAGGAAGCCTAAGGGAGTCCAAACAACAGGACTTGCTAAGCTTACTCCATTTTATTACCCTTAGCTCATACTCCTTTTTGTCCTATATCATTTTTCTATGACTCTGCTTTCTTCATTAAACCGAGTATTAAAAAAATACGCAGATTTAACTGTGTTTTCAGGTCATTTCCTTCTGAAAGCTCCCATGTCATATTAAATTTATTTTAAATAAATTCATAGGCTTTTCTCCTATTAATCTCTCTTTGTCAGTTTAGGGACATAGCTACCCTAAAAACTTTTTCCTCCTTTACGCAAGACAAGAGGACATACTAGTATGGAGTTTCCTTTAAAAGTTAAGAATAGAACTACTACATGATTCAGCAATTCCTGTCCTGGGAATTTACCCAAAAATATGAAAACACTAATTTGTAAAGATACATGTACCCCCCTATTCATTTCAGCTTTATTTACAATAGTGAAGACATTGGAGCAACCTAAGTGTCCATCAATGGATGAATAGATAAAGAAATGTGGTATATATACAATGGAATACTAGTCAACTATTAAAAAAAGGTGAAATACTGCCATTTGTGACAACTTGGATGGATATTGAGGGTATTATGCTAAACAAAATGTTATAAAAAGACAAAAACCAAATGATTTCTCTCATATGTGGAATATGAAACAAAAAAACTGACACATCAACTAACAAAACAAAATCATAGATACAGACAACAGAATGGTGGTTACCAGAAGGAAAGTGGGAAGGATGAGGGTGAATTGGGTAAAGGAAATCAAATGTATGGTAATAGAAGGAAACCAGACCTAGGATTCTGAGCATGCAATACAGTACACAAATATCAAATTACAATGTTGTACACCTGAAATTTATATAATGTAATCAACCAATGTTACCTCAATACATTTTTCTTAAAAAAGAGGATATGGGAGTGATATGTCGGATATGGGAGTGAGAGAAAGACAGAATTAAAGGTGATAGAAGATGTTATTTCCTAAAGCAGGAAAGCTAAGGGATGAGCAGGCTTGTGCTGACTATCAGAAATTCTGTTTCTGGACATATTAAACTTGTCAATCCTACTGGGCAAATTTTTAAGAAGGTGTGATAATGTATTTTAAAACACCTAATATATAATAAATGCTCAAAAACAGTTATTTTCTTTCCAAATTTCTTAAATCTCCTAAAGCTACATGTCCTAATTTGGAAAGGGGACAATACTACCAATCTTACAGATTCACAGTGAGCCTTAATTGACTTAATCTATGTGAATAAAGATTATTAAGTAACATGTATGCAGCCCTTATCATGTGCCAAGTACTATTTTAAGTGTTACATTTATTAACTTATTCCTTCCAACAACTCTCTAAGTATGGAGCTGTTATCTCCACTTCACAGACAAGGAAGGGGGGCATGGGGTAGGGGTTAAAAAACTTGACCAAGTCTACACAGGTAGAAAGCAAAAGCTGAATAAAATGTATTATAAAACACCCAAATGTATACTGCAGATAATAAATTCAGAAAGAGAAGAGACAGACTATGTTGATAATTTAACAAACATTTATTGAGCATCTCATCTGTGCCAGGCAGTGTTCTAGGAACCAGAGATACAACAATGAACAGACAGACCACAAAACCTATTATTATGGGCTCAGTCAAGGAAAAGTGATTTGAAGAAAGAACAAATTGGGCTTAGCTCAGAAAATGTGTGGGAGCTGAACATGGAAAGGGGCAAAGGAAGGATCAGTTGGCAAACTACCAATGGACCCTTCAGCACAGCCTGTGACCTGTCCAAGCTAAGAATGTTTTTTACATATTTAAAAGGAGGAGGAAAAGGAGAAAGATGATTGTAAATATGATGATCTGAACAACCTTGAAGGAGGAGGACATGAACACTGCAAGCAAACAAGCCAGGCTCTAAGAAGTACATTTGTTGCCTGTATAAGAAGCCACTTGGAGCCTGGCTGGAGAACGAGATAATCAATGAGAAGACAGAGGTAAAAAGACAAGAAGAAAGAGAGGCAGGAAGTGGAAGCAAGTGTTCCTGGAGTTGAAAGATTTTTTTCTGGGTAGCTGTTAGGATGGCGTGAGCCCATAGGAAATTCACAGGATGTTCTAGATATTTGTTTCTCACACTTTAACAATATGTGCCTAATTTTAGAAGCACTTAAAGAATAGTGTTTTGATGCATACAACAATAGCAGAACTCTAGAGAATAATTTCAAATGTAACTTTTAAGGAAAATGTCAGCCTTTTATAAAAGCTCTCTAAGCAACCTTAGAAACTTTCTTTTAAGAGATGAACCATATCAAATGCTCCAAGTGCACTTTTAAGCTTGTCTTTGATGCAAAGGAAATCTTACTTGTACCCAATCTAAGTTCTGACCTTGTGTTAGTATGGAAAGGAGAATAACTACATGAGATATAACACAGAAATCAGGAAAATTCTATACATTGTGGTATTAAGTAAGGACAAAGTGTTCATAGAGGGATGACAGTCAATTGCATCTGTGGTTATTAACTGATAAAGCAAGTTTGTGACACCCATTTTTCACACACTCTATGGAACTTAGTACAAGCCACTGAACCATAATAATAACTCTAGAACTATTTTATTAAAACTCAGAGAAGAGATTGTTAAGGAATTTGTGCTTGGTATGATTATATTGATTTCTCACTGAAACAATATTTTTTAAAAACCTATTTTAAAACACCATAATAGGGAAAACTACTGCATTAATTTTCTGTTGCTATTGTAATACATTACCACAAACTTGGTGGCATTAAACAACATAGATTTAGTCTCTCACAGTTCTGGAGGCCAGAAGTCTGAAATGAGTCTCACTGGGCTGAAATCAAGGTGTCAGCAGGATTCCTTTGGGACTCGCAAACTGCTTCCTTGCCTTTTCCAGCTTCTAGAGGCTGCCTACATTCCTTGGCCGGTGACCCCCTTCCACTTTCAAAACCAGTTATGTCTTTCTCATGCTGTATCACTCTGCCACTGACTTTTTCTGCCTCATTTTTCCACTTCTAAGGGCTTTGTGATTACCTTGGGCCCACCCAGATAATCCAAAATAATCTCCCTATTTTAAAGTCAGCTAATTAATTAGCAAACAACCCGAACCCCAACTGCACCCACAGTTCCCCTTTGCCATGTAATGTGACATATTCACAGGCCCCAGGGACATTTTATGAGGTCCATTAATCTGCCAGCCACAACTTTAACCAAAGTTAAACTATATTGTGCAAGATTGACATTCAAACTATCAACAGTGAGGAAATCTTAGATCTGTTCCATAACTTTATAGATATTACACATTCTTCTATATGCTTGAAAGGTAAATTTTGTACATAAAGCATAACTAAATAAATTAGTAAGCTTTTTTGTAGGATATTTGGCTCCAGGGATGCCTAGGGAGCTCTACTGTATTTTTCAGATTCTGATAACTCAAAAAGAAAGCTATGTAACAGCTACTGAAATGCATATACCGTCTCTTGTTAGGAAGAATAACAATGTCCTAAAATCATTACTTTATGTCAAGATAATAAATGTTGACCAGACACTAGAAAAAGCTGAGCATTTAATGTTTATAAAAACATTTGGGCCTGACCAGGCTGTGGTGCAGTAGCTAGAGCATGAGGCTGGGACCCAGAGGATCCAGGTTCAAAACCCTGAGGTTGTCAGCATGATCATGGGCTCATCCGGCTTGAGGACAGGCTCACCAGTTTAAGCGCAGGGTCATTGGCTTGAGTGTGGGATCATAGACATGACCTCATGGTCACTAGCTTGAGCCCAAAGGTTACTAGCTTGAAGCCCAAGGTCACTGGCTTGAGCAAGGGGTCACTCACTCTGCTGTAGCCCCCAGTCAAGGCACATATGAGATCAATGAATAACTAAGATGGTGCAATGAAGAATTGATGCTTCTCATCTCTTTGCCTTCCTGTCCCTATCTGTCTCCCTCTCTCTCTCTCTGGTAAAGGAAATTTAATGTTTTTTATTTTACTTCAGGAGAATGGAAAAAAAAGGAATAATAATAAATTTTCACTGTGATATTATCCCACAGAGGTATTTTATGTAGAAAAACAGAATATTTTTTCATTAAATTTATTCTCTTTTTAAAGACTATTCCAAACAAGCTATGATTCTCTTAGCAAAACAGCCCTATCAAGAGTTTCACCAGCCTGACCTGTGGTGGCGCAGTGGATAAAGCGTCGACCTGGAAATGCTGAGGTCGCCGGTTCGAAACCCTGGGCTTGCCTGGTCAAGGCACATATGGGAGTTGATGCTTCCAGCTCCTCCCCCCCTTCTCTCTCTCTGTCTCTCCTCTCTCTCTCTCTCTCTCTGTCTCTCCCTCTCCTCTCTAAAATGAATAAATAAATAATAATAATAATAAAAAAACTATTTAAAAAAAAAAGAGTTTCACCAACCTCTTTTTGGAGAACCCAGAGATTGCGACAAGGGAAAAAAAAAGGCTAGACATCTGTCCCCAATGGAAAAAGGAAGAACACACCTGGAGAGCAGCTCAGACAAAGAGGCAGAAAAGAGGGGGCAGAAACAGTAATTGTAGAAGAGAGGCTTCGTCCCATCTGCTGCTGGTTAATAAGGTAAGTCTATCTGGAGGAAAGGAATACAGTCGCAACACACTAAAAACTGGGACAAGGTGTGGCTGTGCCAGATTGTATCTCCTTCAAGGCTCCAGTCTGATGACAGTCCTGCCAAGTACATTGGATCTAGTGGTCTGCCTGAGATTGCCAGGAATCCTGCGCCCACCTCATTAATGTATTCATTCATTTACTGATTCATATTGAGCACCTAACATGCTCTAATCACTAGGGATTTTTTAAAAAGCACACAAGGCATAATGGCACTTATCACATGGCATTTATTTGCATTGGTGTTGGTTGTCTTTCTCTAGGAAGGAGCCCTATTTATTTTTGCATCCTCAGTGCCTAGCACAGGCTAGTTGCATAATGAACGAAGGAATGGCTTTAAAGCATACTTTTGATAGGGAGTTATGTTCTCAAATCTGTAGCCCTGTTAAGGGAAGGGGGCGTTTAAGGGGGGTGATCGGTACACACCAAGAGAATCAGCAAAGCTTCTTTATACAGTGCATATAGCAATCCACAGTTTCCTATAGGGCTGCTAATACAGTACTGAAGTAAGTTAAACAGAGAGTTCAGGAGTCCAGGGAGGGAGAGGGTAGGTTTTCCTCCTCCTTTTCCTTTCCATGTGCAGGAGGGTTGGAATTGGGGGGCATAGTCAAGGCTACCTAATGGATATACTTGTGGTTTTAATGCCCAGGACTAGGCCTTGGAGACAGTCACAGCTCAATCTGTGTAGGATGAATGAATGGGTGAGACCTGCATCTTGAAAAATTGAAGCTTATAGCTTTGGTCAGTTGGCTCAGTGGTAGAGCATCAGCCTGGCGTGCGGGAGGCCCAGGTTTGATCCCCGGCCAGGGCACACAGGAGAAGCACCCATCTGCTTTTTCACCCCTCCCCCTCTCCTTCCTCTCTGTCTCTCTCTTCCCCTCCCGCAGCCAAGGCTCCATTGGAGCAAAGTTGGCCCAGGTGCTGAGGATGGCTCTGTGGCCTCTGCCTCAGGCACTAGAATGGCTCTGGTTGCAACAGAGCGACGCCCCAGATAGGCGGAGCATCGCCCCCTGGTGGGCGTGCCGGGTGGATCCCGGTCGGGTGCATGTGGGATTCTGTCTGACTGCCTCCCGGTTTCCAACTTCAGAAAAATTTAAAAAAAAAAAAATTGAAGCTTATAGATTTAGGAATGTTGATTGCATAGCCTTGTGACTGCAAGGTAGTAAAAGTACTGCTTAGATTTGACAGAGCAGAAATAACATTATAAATTAGGCTAGAGAGATACGAAGAGCACAACAGAAATTTGCTTACAATAATCCTCAGTGAGAATTTTCATTTTAATTAAAAATCCTAATAAAGTCATCCACCCTCCCCATTTACCCAAAAACCTTGTAATGAAAAAAAATATATATATATATGTATTTTTTCTAGCTATCCACAATCAGAATCAAATATATTCTTTATTGCAAGTTATATTTTCTTTTTCCTCATATACTGTATGTTGTAAGCAATTTCAAATCCTTTGTAGAAAGAAGGTATAAATAAATTAAAACACATAAACATACTATAGACTAAATTGCTACAAAAGGGAACTGAGGAGAAATGTTTGGGTCTGGCTAAACAAGTTTGAGTAACTCAATAGCAGCAAAGAAATAAGAACAGTATTTCTTTTCCTGGAGAGACTGTATTTGGTGAGTATAGAGAGTAGTGCCACCTGCTGACAAAGTTTTAAATGACCTAGCAAGTTTTCTTACAGTCTGATCATACATCTGACTCTTCAGAGCTTCATAGCTGGATAAAAAGTGAGCTCCAAGGACATGGCTTTTTTTCACTAAGATAAAGACTATTCCCTATCTACACTTCTCTAGACAGAGTTTGTTATCTCAAACCAACAGAAGTCAAAGGCCTGTCACCCTTTCCAAATAGCCACCCCTCACAGAGCTGTTGACAGGGAAGTGGCGGACTGTGAGGCACAAGTATTGGGAAAAGGCCTCACTCCAGGCAGCTATTAGGTATCTCTCAGACTTACTGCTCCATACCCAAAACTAAGAGAAATGGAATGTCTGGACATTCCAGAAAAGACAGTATACCTAATCTATCTCCCAAGAAGCCCATCAAAAAGAGCTTTTGGTGACAAGGTCACTAACAAATGTTAAGCTGAAGCACATGAAGAAGAGAATTTAACAAAGAGATTGATAGCTAATGACCTCCATTAAACTCAACTTTGTGGCACACAATGAAGGCAGTATCATGGTTTCCAGACTATCACTGTTCTACACAGTTGGCAAAGTAACAGCAAAGTTCAGATTGTGGGGAAAGGGTTAACCATAGTAGAGATATCACAGGATTTGCAGGCAGGAGAACTGGATTCGAGTGTTAAACCTGTAACTCACTATCTTTTTTGGAAAGTCACTTAACAATTTTGAGCCTCAGGTTTATCCTTAAAATGTAACTACTAATATTTTCCTTGCCAACCAAAGACTTGGGCTGAGGAGCAAAGGTAATGAATATGGATTCTGAAAATTTTGTAGACATTAAGTATCCATAGTCTCTTATCTTTTGATAAACTTTATGTGGATAGTTAACATAAATACACCTGAGATAGACACTTATTCCTTATTTTCATTTTTTTAATTTTTATTTGAAAAATTAAATTTAACAGGGTGACATTGATTCATAAGAGCACATATTTCAGGTAAACATTTCTATAGTATTCAAACTGTTGACTATGTTGTATACTCATCACCCAAAGTCAAATCATTTTTCATCACCTTATATTTGTCCCTCTTTACACCCTTCCCCCTTCCCCCACACCCCTTTCCCCTTAGTAATCACTTCACTTTTATCTATGTCTATGAGTCTCAGTTTTATATCCCACTTATGTGTGAAAATCATATAGTTCTTAGCTTTTTCTGATTTACTTATTTCACTCAGTATAATGTTCTCAAGGTTCATCCATGCTGTTGTAAATAGTAATATGTCATCATTTCTTATGGCTGAGTAGTATTCCATTGTATATGTACCACATCTTCTTTATCCAATCCTCTATCAAGGGACACTTTGGTTGTTTCCATGTCTTGGCCATTGTGAATAATGCTGCGACAAACAGGAGGATGTGTGTGTCTTTACGTATCAATGTTTTTGAGTTTGGGGGGTAGATACCCAGTAGAAGGATTGCTGGGTCATATGGTAGTCCTGTTCTTAATTTTTTGAGGAACCACCATACTTCCTTCCACAATGGTTCGACTAATTCGCATTCCCACCAGCAGTGAATGAGGGTTCCTTTTTCTCCACAGCCTCTCCAACACTTGTTATTACCTGTCTTGTTTATAATAGCCAATCTAACAGGTGTGAGGTGATATCTCATTGTAGTTTTGATTTGCATTTCTTGACTAGCTAGTGAAGTTGAGCATCTTTTCTTTTCTTTTTTTTTAAATAAATTTTTATTAATGGTAATGGGATGACATTAATAAATCAGGGTACATATATTCAAAGAAAACATGTCTAGGTTATTTTGTCATTAAATTATGTTGCGTACCCCTCGCCCAAAGTCAGACTGTCCTCCGCCACCCTCTATCTAGTTTTCTGTGCCCCTCCCCCTCCCCCTAACTCTCTCCCTCCCTCCCTCCCATGTCCTCCCTCCCCCCACCCCTGGTAACCACCACACTCTTGTCCATGTCTCTTAGTCTCATTTTTATGTTCCACCAATGTATGGAATCATGTAGTTCTTGTTTTTTTCTGATTTACTTATTTCACTCCTTATAATGTTATCAAGATCCCACCATTTTGCTGTAAATGATCTGATGTCATCATTTCTTATGGCTGAGTAGTATTCCATAGTGTATATGTGCCACATCTTCTTTATCTAGTCTTTATTGAAGGGCTTTTTGGTTGTTTCCATGTCTTGGCCACTGTGAACAGTGCTGCAATGAACATGGGGCTACATGTGTCTTCACGTATCAATGTTTCTGAGGTTTTGGGGTATATACCCAGTAGAGGGATTGCTGGGTCATAAGGTAGTTCTATTTTCAGTTTTTTGAGGAACCACCATACTTTCCTCCATAATGGTTGTACTACTTTACAGTCCCACCAACAGTGAATGAGGGTTCCTTTTTCTCCACAGCCTCTCCAACATTTGTTATTACCCGTCTTGTTGATAATAGCTAATCTAACAGGGGTGAGGTGGTATCTCATTGTAGTTTTGATTTGCATTTCTCTAATAACTAATGAAGCTGAGCATCTTTTCATATATCTGTTGGCCATTTGTATCTCTTCCTGGGAGAAGTGTCTGTTCATGTCCTCTTCCCATTTTTTTATTGGATTGTTTGTTTGTTTGTTGTTGAGTTTTATGAGTTCTTTGTAAATTTTGGATATTAGGCCCTTATCTGAGCTGTTGTTTGAAAATATCATTTCCCATTTAGTTGGCTGTCTGTTTATTTTGATATCAGTTTCTCTTGCTGAGCAAAAACTTTTTATTCTGATGTAGTCCCATTCATTTATCTTTGCCTTCACTTCTCTTGCCATTGGAGTCAAGTTCATAAAATGTTCTTTAAAACCCAGGTCCATGATTTTAGTACCTATGTCTTCTTCTATGTACTTTATTGTTTCAGGTCTTATATTTAGGTCTTTGATCCATTTTGAATTAATTTTAGTACACGGGGACAGGCTGTAGTCGAGTTTCATTCTTTTGCATGTGGCTTTCCAGTTTTCCCAACACCATTTGTTGAAGAGGCTTTCTTTTCTCCATTTTGTGTTGTTGGCCCCTTTATCAAAGATTATTTGACCATATATATGTGGTTTTATTTCTGGGCTTTCTATTCTGTTCCATTGGTCTGAGTGTCTATTTTTCTGCCAATACCATGCTGTTTTGATTATCGTGGCCCTATAATATAGTTTAAAGTCAGGTATTGTAATGCCCCCAGCTTCATTCTTTTTCCTTAGGATTGTTTTGGCTATTCGGGGTTTTTTATAGTTCCATATAAATCTGATGATTTTTTGTTCCATTTCTTTAAAAAATCTCATAGGGATTTTGATGGGAATTGCATTAAATTTGTATATTGCTTTGGGTAATATGGCCATTTTGATTATATTTATTCTTCCTATCCAAGAACAAGGAATATTTTTCCATCTCATTGTATCTTTTTCGATTTCCCTTAACAATGCTTTGTAATTTTCATTATATAGGTCCTTTACATTCTTTGTTATGTTTATTCCTAGGTATTTTATTTTTTTTGTTACAATCGTGAAGGGGATTATTTTTTTGAGTTCGTTTTCTAATATTTCATTGTTGGCATATAGAAAGGCTATGGACTTTTGTATGTTAATTTTGTATCCTGTGACCTTACTGTATTGGTTTATTGTTTCTAATAATCTTTTTGTGGAGTCCTTCGGGTTTTCGATGTAAAGGATCATATCATCAGCAAAAAGTGATACCTTTACTTCTTCTTTTCCGATATGGATGCCTTTTATTTCTTTGTCTTGTCTGATTGCTCTGGCCAGAACTTCTAGCACCATGTTAAATAAGAGTGGAGAAAGTGGACAACCCTGTCTTGTTCCTGATTTAAGGTAGAAAGTCCTCAGTTTTATGCCGTTTAATATGATGTTGGCTGATGGTTTATCATATATGGCCTTTATCATGTTGAGATATTTTCCTTCTATGCCCATTTTGTTGAGAGTCTTAAACATAAAATTGTGTTATATTTTATCAAAAGCCTTTTCTGCATCTATTGATAAGATCATGTGGTTTTTGTTCTTTGTTTTGTTGATATGGTGTATTATGTTAACTGTTTTGCGTATGTTGAACCATCCTTGAGATTCTGGGATGAATCCCACTTGATCATGATGTATTATTCTTTTAATATGTTGTTGTATTCGGTTTGCCAGTATTTGTTTTGTATTTTAGCATCTGTGTTCATTAGAGATATTGGTCTGTAGTTTTCTTTCTTTGTACCATCCTTGCCAGGTTTTGGTATGAGGGTTATGTTGGCCTCATAAAATGTGTTTGGAAGTATTGCTTCTTCTTCAATTTTTTGGAAGACTTTGAGTAGAATAGGAACCAAGTCTTCTTTGAATGTTTGATAGAATTCACTAGTATAACCGTCTGGGCCTGGACTTTTATTTTTGGGGAGGTTTTTAATAGTTTTTTCTATTTCCTCGCTGCTGATTGGTCTGTTTAGGCTTTCTGCTTCTTCATGACTCAGTCTAGGAAGGTTGTATTGTTCTAGGAATTTATCCATTTCTTCTAGATTGTTGTATTTGGTGGCATATAATTTTTCATAGTATTCAACAATAATTCTTTGTATATCTATGATGTCTTTGGTGATCTCTCCTCTTTCATTTTGGATTTTATTTATTTGAGTCCTGTGCCTTTTTTCCTTGGTGAGTCTTGCCAAGGGTTTGTCAATTTTGTTGATCTTTTCAAAGAACCAGCTCCTTGTTTTATTGATTTTTTCTATAGTTTTTCTGTTCTCTATTTCATTTATTTCTGCTCTGATTTTTATTATCTCCTTTCTTCAGCTGGTTTTGGGTTGTCTTTGTTCTTCTTTTTCTAGTTCCTTAAGGTGTGAAGTTAAGTGGTTTGCTTGGGCTCTCTCTTGTTTGTTCATATAGGCCTGAAGTGATATGAACTTTCCTCTTATTACTGCTTTTGCTGCATCCCAGAGATTCTGATATGTCGTATTTTCATTTTCATTTGTCTGTATATATCTTTTGATCTCTGCGCTTATTTCTTCTTTGACCCATTCATTTTTTAGAAGTATGTTGTTTAGTTTCCACATTTTTGTGGGTTTTTCCCCCTCTTTTTTGCAGTTGAATTCTAGTTTCAAGGCTTTATGATCAGAAAATATGCTTGGTACAACTTCAATTTTTCTAAATTTGCTGATATTGTCTTTGTGGCCCAACATATGGTCAATTCTTAAGAATGTTCCATGTACACTAGGGAAAAATGTATACTCTAACGCTTTGGGATGAAGTGTCCTGTAGATGTCTATCATATCCAGGTGTTCTAGTATTTCGTTTAAGGCCACTATGTCTTTGTTGATCCTCTGTTTGGATGACCGATCTAGAGCCGTCAGTGGTGTATTGAGGTCTCCAAGTATGATTGTATTTTTGTTAGTTTTTGTTTTAAGGTCAATAAGTAGCTGTCTTATATATTTTGGTGCTCCTTGGTTTGGTGCATATATATTAAGGATTGTTATGTCTTCTTGATTCAACTTCCCCTTAATCATTATGAAATGACCATTTTTGTCTCTGAGTACTTTTTCTGTCTTGTAGTCAGCATTATTAGATATGAGTATTGCTACACCTGCTTTTTTTGGGGTGTTGTTTGCTTGGAGTATTGTTTTCCAGCCTTTCACTTTGAATTTGTTTTTATCCTTGTTGCTTAGATGTGTTTCTTGTAGGCAGCATATAGTTGGATTTTCTTTTTTAATCGATTCTGCTACTCTGTGTCTTTTTATTGGTAAGTTTAATCCATTTACATTTAGTGTAATTATTGACACTTGTGGGTTCCCTACTGCCATTTTATAAATTGCTTTCTGTTAGTTTTGTATCTAGTTTGATTCTTCTCTTTTGTTTTTCTATCATTTGTTTTTGTTTGTTTGTGTTCCATACTTCTTTCCTCTGTTGCTACCTTTTTTAAGTCAAGTGTTTTTGTGGTGGTTTTTTCAAGGGTGGTTACCATTAAGTAATGAAAAGGGTACCTACCATATTCATTGTAGTACACTATCTTATAAGTATTTCTGCACTTCATCGTCCTTTGCTACTGTTAATCTCCATCCTCTCCCCCCTTTTTTTCCTTTGTTGTCACAGTTTAAGTTTGGTTTTATTGTGTTCTTGGTGGAGCTGTTACTTGTGGTGTTGTTTTCTTTTGTTCTTTGAATCTGGTTGGAAAACCCCCTTTAGTATTTCCTGGAGTGGGGGCTTTCTGTTGATAAATTCTCTCATCTTTTCTGTATTTGTGAATGTTTTTATATCTCCTTCATACTTGAAGGATAGCTTTGATGGGTATAGTATTCTTGGCTGAAAGTTCCTCTCTTTCAGGGCTTTAAATATTGGGGTCCACTCTCTTCTAGCTTGTAGAGTTTCTGCTGAGAAATCTGATGATAATCTAATAGGCCTTCCTTTATATTTTGTACTCTTCTTTTCCCTGGCTGCCTTGAGAATTTTTTCTTTGTCATTGGTTTGTGTCATCTTTATTATGATGTGCCTTGGAGTGGGTTTGTTGGGGTTAAGAAAACTCGGTGTTCTGTTTGCTTCTTGAATTTGAGGCTTTAGTTCTTTCCACAGGCTTGGGAAGTTCTCGTCTATTATTTGTTTGAGTATATTCTCCATTCCCTTTTCTTTCTCTTCTCCCTCTGATATACCTATTATTCTTATGTTATTCTTTCTGATGGAGTCAGACAATTCCTGTAGGGCTTTCTCGTTTTTTATTATTTTTGAGTCTCTTTCTTCTTCTCTCTGTTGTGCCTCAAGTTGTTTGTCTTCTATTTCACTAATCCTATCTTCAATCTGGGCTGTTCTGTTAGCTAAGCTTGTTACCTCGTTTTTCAGCTCGTGAATTGAGTTTTTCATTTCTGTTTGATTTGTTTTTATAGTTTCAATTTCCTTGGTAATATATTCTTTGTGTTCATTGAGTTGTTTTCTGATCTCCCTATATTGCCTTTCTGTGTTTTCTTGTATATCTCTGAGTATTTTTAAGATTTCTATTTTAAATTCTCTGTCATTTAGCTCCAAGGCTTCCAATATGTTAAGTCTTTTCTCCATAGATTTTTCCACATCTATTTGTGTTACCTCTCTTTCTTTTGTATCCATAATATTCGATTTCCTCTTTCTTATTGGCATCTGAGGGTGGTCTTGTTGATAGCACTAATTAGAATTAATAAAGAGTAAAAAGTAAAAAAAAAAGAAAGAAAAAAAAAAGAAGGTAAAACACCCCACAAAAAAAAACCAGTAATAATTTATTATTTCCCCCTTTTTTCTTTCTTCTCTTTCCCTCCTCTCCCCTCCTCAGGGAAATATCGTGCCTATAATGGAGGGCCTGATTTGGGGTGAAGAGTTCAAGGGGCAAAAAAAGGGAGTAGGGACCTACTACATGCAAAAAAAAAAAAAAGGAAGAAAATCTTAGACAAGCATAAGATGATTTGCTTGTAAGTGATGGTCAACTAAGAGATATAATGAGAGGGATAAGAGGGAACCAGAAAAAAGGACCAAAAAAAGAATAATAAAGAAGAAAAAAATAAAAATAATAAGTAAAAATCTGTTGTATTAAGTGGAGCAAAGACTAAATACAATGGAGACCTTGGATTGGGAGGACCCAAAATGCCACAAAAATAAACAAACAAGAAAAAACAAAAACAAAAGCAAAAAAGAAAAATAAAGCCAAAAAAAGCCTTGAGTCCCCAATTAACTAATTTGTTTGTGATTGAGGATTAAATGGGAGGAAATTAAAATGAGAAAAGAAAAAACGAATAGAAAGGAAAAAATAAGAAAAAGAGAAAAACGAAGGAAGAAATAAAAAAGGAAGAGAAAAAAACAAAATACAGCAAAACAAAACAAAAAACAAAAGAGGAGAGAGTGAGAGTTAAGTGTTTTGGAGTATAACCTTAAAGGAGGGTGAGGATGAAGAAGAGAAATAAAATGTAACACTCATGGGTAGTGTAGTTCAAGAAAAGGGAAGCATAAGATGGGCAGAGAATAGAAGGACCGAGGTGGAGGAAATAAAGGCAAAAAGATAGAAGAAACAAACAACAACAACAAAAAAATAGTGGAACAAGTTGTAAAGTCTGTGGATTTTTCTTGATTTTGAGAGGTTAACTTCTTCCTTTTTCTTTTCTCTCCCTCTTCCTGGTCGGTGACTCTGTACCCCAGGCTCTGCCCCTGTGTCACACTTAGGTAGGGATTTGCAGTTGATGGGATTCTATGGCAATGTCATATAATTGGCTTTAGTCTTGCTGGTAGTCAAGGCTTGTTGGCGTTTGCAGGGTCCAACGATGAGAGAGTTTGCTTTCCTGGATTCTCTCTCCTAGTCCCCCCTTCCTGAATTAGCAGCCTGGTGATCCAGCTATAAGGCTGCAACTGCTTCTGCCTGGGGAGTAAGAGGCTCAAAGAGCTGGGAAATCCCCACTCTATCCCCACTCAGTGCAAGGCTTTGGGAAAGGCTCTGAGAGTCAGGGCCTCCAGTGTAATCAGGCGGGGGTGGGAGTCAATTGTTGTCAAGGTGACTGTTCAGCGCCTAGCATTCAGTTGGACCTCTCAACCCAGGCTTTCCACACTTTGTAGCTTGTTTTGGCTGGGAAGAAGAGGCACTAGTCTCTGCTTGCGACTAGTGTAGTATAAACCTTATTATCTGCCAAGTCCTTCTTGTTAACGTTTGTCCCTGAATATGGAGGCTCTATCAATCAGAAGTTGCCCCCGCCCCTTTAGCGAGAGGCACTAAAAAATATCACGCCTCTTGTCTTGGGTCGCTGAACTGAGAGAGATCTTATCAATTAGAACCGAGGGTGCGCAGATTTCATGGGTTAAGCTAATTTCAGTGATTGGGTCGCAGCTGTGCTCCCAAAGGTATTTTAGGCTGCCTGCGCGCACCCCTCCCCCAACGCTTGATTGTTAGCTTGAATGGCTGGGTGAGGTGCCCCGCCCACGGAAAGAATCTCCCAAGTAGAAGACCACCCTGGTGCCTCTCCCGCTTGCCCTGCCGCTGGCGGCTGGATCGCACCAGGCGCAGGATAATGGGGCACCCTGGGTGTGCGGGCCAGTAGGGCACTCTGGGCGCGTGGAATGCCCAGCGCACGCGCGTGAATGGGGTGCTCCGGGCACCGGTGGCTGGCGACTCTCACTCGCAGTGCGCGGGCCGCTGGGAACGTTAGCGGTGCTCGCTCTGCAACCGGACCGGGCACGCACCAGCGGCTGCTCGCCGCTCCGGAGTGTGGGCGGTGCTCGCTCTGCAACCGGACCGGGCGCGCGCCCGCGGCTGCTCGCAGCTCCCGAGTGTGGGCTGACTCACCACAGGCGCACTCCCTGGTGGCTTGAATGAACGTCCTTGCGGTAGCTTCCTCCACACCCTCGTCTCTCAGATTCAAGTGATAACAGTCCTTTCGCTTTCAGTTTGTGTGGAACTCCGGAATGCTCCGAGGATAAATTTTTCTGTTTCTAGTTGATAAATTTGTTGTGATTTAGGGGAGATCTGTCAGACGCACTGCTCACGGCGCCATTTCCGTGACGTCACCTTGAGCATCTTTTCATATATCTGATGGCCATTTGTTTATTCTATTGGGAGAAATGTCTGTTCAGGCTCTCTCCCTATTTTTTAATTGGATTGTTTGCCTGTTTGTTGCTAAGTTTTGTGAGTTCTTTATATTTTGGATAATAACCCCTTATTGGAGTAGTCGTTTGCAGATATCATTTCCCATTTAGTTGGCTGCCTATTTGTTTTGTTGTCAGTTTCCTTTGCTGTGCAGAAGCTTTTTAGTTTGATATAGTCCCACTCACTTATTTTTGCCTTTACTTCCCTTGCCTTTGGGGTCAAATTTATTAATTGTTCTCTATGGCCAAGGTCCATGAGTTTAGTATGTTTTCTTCTATGTAATTTATTGTTTCAGATTTTATATTGAGGTTTTGATCCATTTTGAAATAATTTTGGGCAGGGAGACAAACTATAGTCAAGTTTAATTTTTTGCATGTGGCTTTCCAATTTTCTCAGCACCATTTATTGAAGAGGCTTTCATTTCTCCATTGTGTGTTTTTGGCTCATTTGTGAAAGATGATTTGTCCATATATATATGTGGTTTTACTTTTGGGCTCTCTACTCTGTTCCATTGGTCTGAGTGTCTGTTTTTCTGCCAATACCATGCTCTTTTGATTATCGTGGCTCTATAGTATAATTTGAAGTCAGGTATTGTAATACCTCTGGCTTCATTCTTTTTCCTCAGGATTGCTTTTGCTATTTGGGTTTTTTCCATACAACTACTCCTTATTTTCTAAATCTGTCTAAATTCAAGAAGCATTTAGTACATATCCTGTTAATTAAGTACCTAATAGATATTTCTTGATAAAACTATCAAAAGAAATAGAACATTACTTACCTGGAACTAATCCCCAAAAGCACTCTCCCTAGCTAGTAGAATTTTCACCAGAAGAACAGAGTAGCCTTAAGTCAATTCAATTAGTTTGAAAGGACAGTTATGAGATGACGTCAGAGTAATGGTGGAGTAGGAAGCGATACCGATAAATCTCCCCCAAAACTCAACAAGATCTTCAACCAGAAACAGAAAAACCTATACTTGGAGCCTCCAGATGCTTCGCAATACACCCGAAGATGCCATTAAGGAAAAGAAAATCGAATATCATGGATACAAAAGAAAGAGAGGTAACACAGCTAGATGAGGAAAAATCTATGGAGAAAAAATTTAATATATTGGAAACCTTGGAGCTAAATGACAGAGAATTCAAGATAGAAATCCTAAAAATCCTCCGAGATATACAAGAAAACACAGAAAGGCAATTTAGGGAGCTCAGAAAACAACTCAATGAACACAAAGAATATATGTCCAAAGAAATTGAAACTATAAAAACAAATCAAACAGAGATGAAAAACTCAACTCACGAGCTGAAAAACGAAGTAACAAGCTTAGCTAATAGAACAGGTCAGATAGAAGAGAGGATTAGTGAAATAGAAGACAAGCAACTTGAGGCACAACAGAGAGAAGAAGAAAGAGACTCAAAAATTAAAAAAAATGAGATAGCCCTACAAGAATTATCTGACTCCATCAAAAAGAATAACATAAGAATAATAGGTATATCAGAGGGAGAAGAGAGAGAAAATGGAATGGAGAACATACTCAAACAAATAATAGATGAGAACTTCCCAAGCCTGTGGAAAGAACTAAAGCCTCAAATTCAAGAAGCAAACAGAACACCGAGTTTTCTTAACCCCAACAAACCTACTCCAAGGCATATCATAATGAAATTGACACAAACCAACAGCAAAGAAAAAATTCTCAAGGCAGCCAGGGAAAAGAAGAATACAACATATAAAGGAAGGCCCATTACATTATCATCAGATTTCTCAATAGAAACTCTACAAGCTAGAAGAGAGGGGACCCCAATATTTAAAGCCCTGAAAGAGAGGAACTTTCAGCCACGAATACTATACCCATCAAAGCTATCCTTCAAAAGGAAGGAGAAATAAAAACATTCACAGATACAGAAAAGATGAGGGAATTTATCATCAGAAAACCCCCACTCCAGGAATTACTAAAGGGGGTTCTCCAATCAGATACAAAGAACAAAAAAAAAAAACAGAGCCACAAGTAAAAGCTCCAAGAAGAACACAATAAAACCAAACTTAAACTGTGACAACAAAGGAAAAAAAGGGGGGAGAGGATGGAGATTAACAGTAGCAAAGGACGATGGAGTGTAAAAGTACTCACAAAATAGTTCGCTACAATGAACAGGGTAGGGACCCTTTTCATTACTCAAAGGTAACCACTATTGAAAAAACCACCACAGAAGCACATGAGATAAAAAAGATAGCAACAGAGGAAAGATGTATGGAATACAACCAAATAAAAACAAAAGATAGAAAAATGAAAGAGAAGGATCAAACAAGACACAAAACTAACAGAAAGCAAGATATAAAATGGCAATAGGGAACTCACAAGTATCAATAATTACACTAAATGTAAACGGATTAAACTCACCAATAAAAAGGCACAGAGTAGCAGAATGGATTAAAAAAGAAAATCCAACTGTATGCTGCCTACAGGAAACTCATCTAAGTAACAAGGATAAAAACAAATTCAAAGTGAAAGGCTGGAAAACAATACACCAAGCAAATATCCAAAAAAAAGCAGGTGTAGCAATACTCATATCGGATAATGCTGACTACAAGACAGGAAAAGTACTCAGAGATAAAAATGGCCATTTCATAATGGCTAAGGGGACACTGAATCAAGAAGACATAACAATTCTTAATATATATGCACCAAACCAAGGAGCACCAAAATATATAAGACAGCTACTTTTTGATCTTAAAACAAAAACTGACAAAAATACAATCATACTTGGAGACCTCAATACACCGCTGACGGCTCTAGATCGGTCATCCAAACAAAGAATCAACAAAGACATAGCGGCCTTAAACAAAACACTAGAGCACCTGGATATGATAGACATCTACAGGACATTTCATCCCAAAGTGACTGAGTATACATTTTTCTCCAGTGTACATGGATCATTCTCAAGAATTGACCATATGTTGGGCCACAAAAACAACATCAGCAAATTCAGAAAAATTGAAGTTGTACCAAGCATATTTTCTGATCATAAAGCCTTGAAACTAGAATTCAACTGCAAAAAAGAGGAAAAAAATCCCACAAAAATGTGGAAACTAAACAACATACTTTTAAAAAATGAATGGGTCAAAGAAGAAATAAGTGCAGAGATCAAAAGATATATACAGACTAATGAAAATGACAATACAACATATCAGAATCTATGGGATGCAGCAAAAGCAGTGATAAGAGGGAAGTTCATATCACTTCAGGCCTATATGAACAAACAAGAGAGAGCCCAAGTGAACCACTTAACTTCACACCTTAAGGAACTAGAAAAAGAAGAACAAAGACAACCCAAAACTAGCTGAAGAAAGGAGATAATAAAAATCAGAGCAGAAATAAATGAATTAGAGAACAGAAAAACTATAGAAAAAATTAATAGAACAAGGAGCTGGTTCTTTGAAAAGATCAACAAAATTGACAAACCCTTGGCAAGACTTAGCAAGGAAAAAAGAGAAAGAACTCATATAAACAAAATCCAAAATGAAAGAGGGGAAATCACCACGGACACCGTAGGTATACAAAGAATTATTGTAGAATACTATGAAAAACTTTATGCCACTAAATTCAACAACCTAGAAGAAATGGATAAATTCCTAGAAAAATACAACCTTCCTAGACTGAGTCAAGAAGAAGCAGAAAGCCTAAACAGACCTATCAGTAGAGAAAAATAGAAAAAACCATTAAAAACCTCCCCAAAAATAAAAGTCCAGGCCCTGACGGCTATACCAGCGAATTTTATCAAACATTCAAAGAAGACTTGGTTCCTATTCTACTCAAAGTCTTCCAAAAAATTGAAGAAGAAGCAATACTTCCAAACACATTTTATGAGGCCAACATATCCCTCATACCAAAACCAGGCAAGGATGGCACAAAAAAAGAAAACTACAGACCAATATCTCTAATGAATACAGATGCTAAAATACTAAACAAAATACTAGCAAATCGAATACAACAACATATTAAAAAAATAATACATCATGATCAAGTGGGATTCATCCCAGAATCTCAAGGATGGTTCAACATACGTAAAACGGTTAACGTAATACACCATATCAACAAAACAAAGAACAAAAACCACATGATCTTATCAATAGACGCAGAAAAGGCTTTTGATAAAATACAACACAATTTTATGTTTAAGACTCTCAACAAAATGGGTATAGAAGGAAAATATCTCAACATGATAAAGGCCATATATGATAAACCATCAGCTATCATCATATTAAATGGCACTAAACTGAAGGCTTTCCCCCTTAAATCAGGAACAAGACAGGGTTGTCCACTCTCTCCACTCTTATTTAATGTGGTACTAGAGGTTCTAGCCAGAGCAGTCAGACAAGACAAAGAAATAAAAGGCATCCATATCGGAAAAGAAGAAGTAAAGGTATCACTTTTTGCAGATGATATGATCCTATACATCGAAAACCCCAAAGAATCCACAAAAAGACTACTAGAAACAATAAGCCAATACAGTAAGGTCGCAGGATACAAAATTAACATACAGAAGTCAATAGCCTTTCTATATGCCAACAATGAAACAATTCAGAACGAACTCAAAAGAATAATCCCCTTCACGATTGCAACAAAAAAAATAAAATACTTAGGAATAAACATAACAAAGAATGTAAAGGACTTATATAATGAAAACTATAAACCATTTTTAAGGGAAATTGAAAAAGATATAATGAGATGGAAGAATATACCTTGTTCTTGGCTAGGAAGAATAAATATAATCAAGATGGCTATATTACCCAAAGCAATATACAAATTTAATGCAATTCCCATCAAACTTCCAATGACGTTTTTTAAAGAAATAGAGCAAAAAATCATCAGATGTATATGGAACTATAAAAAACCCCGAATAGCCAAAGCAATCCTAAAGAAAAAGAATGAAGCTGGGGGCATTACAATACCTGACTTCAAACTCTATTATAGGGCCACGACAATCAAAACAGCATGGTATTGGCAGAAAAATAGACACTCAGACCAATGGAACAGAATAGAAAGTCCAGAAATAAAACCACATATATATAGTCAAATAATTTTTGATAAAGGGGCCAACAACACACAATGGAGAAAAGAAAGCCTCTTCAATAAATGGTGCTGGGAAAACTGGAAAGCCACATGCAAAAGAATAAAACTGGACTACAGTCTCTCCCCCTGTACAAAAATTAACTCAAAATGGATCAAAGATCTAAACATAAGACCTGAAACAATTAAGTACATAGAAGAAGACATAGGTACTCAACTCATGGACCTGGGTTTTAAAGAGCATTTTATGAATTTGACTCCAATGGCAAGAGAAGTGAAGGCAAAAATTAATGAATGGGACTACATCAGACTAAGAAGTTTTTGCTCAGCAAGAGAAACTGATAACAAAATAAACAGAAAGCCAACTAAATGGAAAATGATATTTTCAAACAATAGCTCAGATAAGGGCCTGATATCCAAAATATACAAAGAACTCATAAAACTCAACAACAAACAAACAAACAATCCCATAAAAAAATGGGAAGAAGATATGAACAGACACTTCTCCCAGGAAGAAATACAAATGGCCAACAGATATATGAAAAGATGCTCATCTTCTTTAGCTATTAGAGAAATGCAAATCAAAACGGCAATGAGATACCACCTCACACCTGTTCGATTAGCTATTATTAGCAAGACAGGTAATAGCAAATGTTGGAGAGGCTGTGGAGAAAAAGGAACCCTCATCCACTGTTGGTGGGAATGTAAAGTAGTACAACCATTATGGAAGAAAGTATGGTGGTTCCTCAAAAAACTGAAAATAGAACTACCTTATGACCCAGCAATCCCTCTACTGGATATATACCCCCAAAACTCAGAAACATTGATACGTAAAGACACATGCAGCCCCATGTTTATTGCAGCATTGTTCACAGTGGCCAGGACATGGAAACAACCAAAAAGCCCATCAATAGATGACTGGATAAAGAAGATGTGGCACATATACACTATGGAATACTACTTAGCCATAAGAAATGATGACATCGGAACATTTACAGCAAAATGGTGGGATCTTGATAACATGATACGAAGCGAAATAAGTAAATCAGAAAAAAACAGGAACTGCATTATTCCATACGTAGGTGGGACATAAAAGTGAAACTGAGAGACATTGATAAGGGTGTGGTGGTTACGGGGGGGAGGGGGGAATGGGAGAGGGAAAGGGGGAGGGGGAGGGGCACAGAGAGAACAAGATAGAGGGTGACGGAGGACAATCTGACTTTGGGTGATGGGTATGCAACATGATTGAACGACAAGATACCCTGGACTTGTTATCTTTGAATATATGTATCCTGATTTATTGATGTCACCTCATTAAAAAAATAAAATTATTAAAAAAAAAAAAAAAAGAAATAAAATACATGCAGTTGCTCAGAAAAAAAAAAAAAGAAAAAAAAAAAAAAAAAAAAGAAAGGACAGTTATGAGTAGAGTCAGAAGACCTGGATTCTAATTCCAGTTTTCACATACAGTAGCTAAATGACCTTAAACAAATTTCTTTAATCTTTCAATGCCTCAGTTTTCTCATCTGTAAAATGAAATAATAGTACCAACCCCATAGGGTCATTATGAGCATTAACAATTTTTCTAAAGTACTTAGAGAAGAGACCTGAGTATAGCATATACTTGAGTATAGAGTAAACACTATATAAGAGCCCACTCAAAAGAACACATGCTGCTCTTTGGCAAGGGCTGCCACTTCTGTTCTTCCATTAATTGCTGCCAAAGACTGAGGAAGACCCAACTGGGCTTCCCGTCATTCTTGGCAGTGTCTATTCCTGCTTTCACAAGGTCTGTCTATAGCTGCTTGTGCGAAACCCTGGTGGGACCATTCTTACCAGTGGCATCATCTCCCTTCTCCTTGTCCTTATGCTGGTGTCCTCCCTCTATCTGTCTTGCCACCCTTTTCTCCCTTATAATCCCTACTTTCCCCAAACTGGTGTCCTGTATAGCCTTCCCCATATGAGTGGAAAGAATGGGAATGAGAGTGCTGAAATTCAAGGGAGGGGCCGTCTGCACCACATGGTCCTTTGTGCCAGCCATAAAGGTCTCCACATCTGGTTCCTGTGTGTTAGAGTAGTAAATGGTGTGCCACAAGCCTAACTCATGGATAAACTGCTACAAATCCATGAAGGCCACATCCACTGCCCTGAGGAGGCCATGTGTGCATCACTCCACCATCAACCAAATCCACCAGGTTGTAGTCTGAGCAGCCTGGAAACCAGCACCATGTGTCTGCTGGCATACGGAGGGGTGAGCAGTGAGAGAAGACATTTGAGATAGTTCCTCTTCATTAGAGAAATACCATTAGCAGCCATGTCCCCAGACATAAAATCCAGGCAGCTATGTTCTCAGCTCCTTTCTGGTAGAACATAGCTGTCAGTTCAACCAGCTCAGCCTGAGTATACAGCTGTGGTGTGGATGACTTCCTGGGCTATGCCCCTCCTTGTACCCTTGGTTGATGAGATTTAATCTTCTGTACTACCACTGGGTGGGCTTCCTGAGGTGCCTCTGCCTCCTCATAGTTAACAATCATTATTTTCCTGGAGTCAGAGTCACTCTCAGTGGTCAGGTACTACTTCCGCTGACCCAAGCCGGAACCAAGGGGCAGCCCCAATGGTGAGCAAAGTGGCAGGCTAATTCTTTTAGCTGTCCACTAGTCCATTCCAGCTGTTTTCCCAAATTCTCCTTATTATCAGCTTGCATAAGCTGCATGTTCTTTTCTAATGTAAGTTCTTCTTCGAAACTCTGTACTTTCTTTTTTTTTTTTTTTTTTTTTTTTTTTGTATTTTTCTGAAGCTAGAAACCGGGAGAGACAGTCAGACAGACTCCCGCATGCACCCAACCGGGATCCACCTGGCACGCCCACCAGGGGTCGACACTCTGCCCACCAGGAGGCAATGCTCTGCCCCTCTGGGGCCTCGCTCTGTCGCGACCAGAGCCACTCTAGCGCCTGGGGCAGAGGCCAAGGAGCCATCCCCAGCGCCCGGGCCATCTTTGCTCCAATGGAGCCTCGGCTGCGGGAGGGGAAGAGAGAGACAGAGAGGAAGGAGAGGGGGAGGGGTGGAGAAGCAAATGGGCGCTTCTCCTGTGTGCCCTGGCCAGAAACTCTGTACTTTCAATTTGGCATTTGTGTGATGGCACACAGGCTCCCAGGAGGGGCCATGGCTCTCCTTAAGTCTTTCTTCTTACTTACGCCCACCACCTCAGGGCAGTTAGAATGTTAATGGGAGTTTCGGGGGCATCCCCCAGTCCCTTAGCACAGTGGTCCCCAACCTTTTTTGGGCCACGGACCGGTTTAATGTCAGAAAATATTTTCAAGGACCGGCCTTTAGGGTGGGATGGATAAATGTATCACGTGACCGAGACAAGCATCAAGAGTGAGTCTTAGACGGATGTAACAGAGGGAATCTGGTCATTTTTAAAAAATAAAACATCATTCAGACTTAAATATAAATAAAACGGAAATAATGTAAGTTATTTATTCTTTCTCTGCGGACCAGTACCAAATGGCCCACGGACCGGTACCGGTCCGCAGCCCAGGGTTTGGGGACCACTGCCTTAACAGACTCCAAGAGTCCACCAATGTGGCAACATCATGTCACATGCAGCTAGTTGGCCAGCCTGGGATTCCCACCCAGATCCCACCATTCCCCTACTTGGTATGTGGCTTAGGGGGTCAACTCAACTTGGGGGTCCCTTGGGATTGTGCAATCCTGCCAACTATGCCAATTGTAACACAGGAAGTTCAGACCAGAAAATGGTTTGGGCGTTGTTGTGAGATCCCAAAGAAATCACAAGAAGGACCGGATGGAGCAGATATAGTCTTTATTACTTACATACAGGGGCAGCACAGATAGTGGCCATTGGTAAAGCTCCATGCCCCACAGAAAGGGGTTGCAGTTTAAATAACTAATCCATGGTGTAAGGCCAGGAGCCGCCATCATGGCCATTTACATGCAGGTTCACATTTGATTTGAACAGACAGTAATGAAACAACAGAGCCAAGAATTGGTAGGCCATTACCTTTAATCCTAGCTTACACCCAGTGGGCAAGTAAAAACACACACTGGGCTCCAAAACCTACTCATTCAGTGCTCACAAAGCTACTGACTTAGCCGAGTTTCCTAGAATCAAAGGTTTGTAGCTCACCAGACTTATTCACCTCTGTTCCCATCTCCTTCTCTCTGCACAAACTGGCTTCTCCTTTAGCACTCTGCCATCTTGCTTGGCTGCCTCTCCTCTCATCCATGTGGCCTTTCTCTGCTCTCCTCTCTAATGCTAATCTCAGGAACCGAGACAGAGCAAGCTCCTGGTGTGCCCCATTCCATAGTGTAGATTCAAAACTTTTAATCCAATATACAAAATAGGGAAGTCTCTGATACCAAGTCCACCCCACATCAAAAAGGGTGGGAAAGGCTTAGTTCTAAAACCAAGCCCCGGGCTACAGGATCCTGCCTGCCCACAGCCTGCCCCCAACACACATTAATATCACCTGGGCGACAGGCTTCCACATGGACAGCACCATCTTTAACAAAGTGAGCATAATATATTTTATCTGCCCAACACATGGGCAGTTACATGAAACTCTTTGTCTTCATGCAAGCAAGTAGGTGAGCAGAGGGTAGGGGATAGGGGATAGGCCATTCTGTGTCATCCCCCCTTGATACATATCTGGTGACTCAGTTCCATTGTTGTTAGTAACACCTTAGTTACAGTTTTAATACCTTTTATCTCATGGCCTGATGTCAGTTCTGTGACCACAGCACCATGTGGCTAGGGACAGAGAAGGATCGTATCCAGCATTGCCCCTACATAGGCAGGGCCATCTGCTCATTTTTTAATTAGATTGTTTATTTTTGAAGTTAACTTGTACGAGTTTCTTATATATTTTGGATATTAACCCCTTATCAGATGTATCATTTGTGAATATCTTCTCCCGTTCTGTAGGTTGTCTAGTTAGCTTTTTTACCTTTTTTCTGATTATGGAAGTATTATGTTGAGTAATGAATAAACTTCTTTCAAAAAAACTGCTTCAGTAAATCCAAGAGAGAAGCTTTTGAAGGTTTGGTCTAAGATAGAGGAAGTAAGAAAAGGAAAGGAAAAGATAGATATGATAATGAGACAGTATAGGGACTTGGGCCTGGGAATGGTGGCTACAAAGCAAAGTTAAAACAAGTTGATCAGAAGGAATTTGTGATCAACTTACCAAAAAAATGTCACCACTCTCTACTCAAAAAGGCAGAGTAGCTGATTTTATCTCCTTTCAGGCTGCCTGCTTAAAATGCTGAACAACTTGCACAGTTCTTCAAGGTTTGGCCACTATATGACCTTTCTGGAATGGTGGGTAATTAGCAACACCATCATCTTGACCCCAGAGAGAAGATGCAGAGATAGTTGCCACACAACCAGACAGAAGGTGGCAGTAACCCCACCTTGACATGGGAAATTCCACTTCCCTAAACCCTTTACAAGCCCACCTTTTTAAAAAGCCCACACTTTCAAGCATGCCTGCTTTGTCCCCAGCTTATAAAAGCAGCCAAGCAGAGCCAGCCCCTGGGCCAGTGCAGAGGACCTTTCTTTCTTCTGTGCTGCTGTAGGGAATTGCCTATCTAACCTTGAACCCTCTACTATTTGGATTGGGGAACTTTAGTTGAAAAGCCCTGAATGTGAACGTGCTTGGATGCAAACTCCAAGAAATTGTGTGAGTGGCCTTTGTGCAAACACAAAGGAATGCATGTGAACAGGCTTTAGAAATTAGCCTAGAAAGTTCTAGATTCCTCTTTTCTTTGTGCTTGTTAATTGGCAAAAGAAAAAGAATGTACAGTCATCCCTCACCATATCGTAGTTCGCTTTTCGCGGTTTCACTGTATTGTGGATTTTAAAATTGTATATATCTAATTTTTGCGGATTTTTTGCTATATGTTGGTCAAATAAGTTTGTAAATATGATATATATGTTTGCTCACTTATAGTTTGCATTGGGTGTGGGGGACAGGCTGTAAGCAGGCTGAGTCATTATAGCCTAAGGCTTAGTTTTAAGACTAAGCTTTTCCCCACACCCTTGACTGATTGCATGATAGGGGGTGGTGCACTCTCATGAGGAATCCCATTATGCCTCAGATAAGTGACTTTGTATCAGAGACTTCCTTGTTTGTATATTGAATTAAAGGTTTTGATTTCTACACTATAAAGTGGGGCAGACCGGGAGCTTGCTCTCTCAGTTCCTGCTATCACCATTGAAGGGGCCTCCCTGATCCCTGCCCTTCATGAGAAAAGCAGGGTTTTTGCTATTCCCTTGTCTTCTCTTGTGGCTTGCCTGTCTTGGTAAGACACCAATAAACAGAATAGCCCACCATCCTCCGACTCTGCCATTTCTTTACCGTCTGCCTGAATCTAATGGGAACCTGCATGTGAATGGCCACAATGATGCCTCCTGGCCTTAAACTATATCACAGGATTTTGTGGTACACAGGTATTTCTCTCTATATATATATATTTTTAAAAAATTTTTTTTTCTTTTTTTCTTTTTCTAAAGTTAGAAGTGGGGAGGCAGAGATAGACTTCCACATGCACCCAACCGGAATCCACCCAGCATTCCCACCAGGGGGTGATGCTCTGTCCATCTGGGACATTGCTCCATTGTGGCTGGAGCCATTCTAGCTCCTGAGACATAGGCCATGGAGCCATCCTCAGCACCTGGACCAACTTTTTTCTCCAAAGGAGCCTAGGCTGTGGGAGGGGAAAAGAGAGATAGAGAGAAAGGAGATGAGGAAGGGTGAAGAAGCAGATGGGCACTTCTCCTGTGTTCCCTGACTGGGAATCAAATCTGGGACTTCCATACACTGGGCTGATGCTCTACTGCTGAGTCAACTGGCCAGGGCCTACCCAGGTATTTTTATATATTTATTATTCTAATTATTTTTGCAGTAAAATAAAAAAAATAAGTGTGGGAAAGGTTAATAACTATGGGAAAAGTTTATGAGTATGGGGAGGGTTTATAAAGCCTTAAAATATATATAAATAATAAAATAAATATAAGGTCACTACTTCATGGGTTTTTGCCTATTGCAGGGGGTTCTGGAACGATAGATGAGGGACCACTGCTAACCAAAATTAACCCTTTTTTATGTAAGCAAAAGAGTCCATTAGTCATTCTTTCCCCTTATTGCTTTGTCGTCCTCCCTTGTAATCCTGTTTCCTTTGTTCTGCTTTTGATCAATAAAAGCTTAGGGAGAAGGAGATTCAGGAGGTCTTTGTTTCTCTTGACAGTTTCTCCTTCTTCCTCTTGACATCAGTTTGTGTCGTCAGCAGTTTTTTCCATATGATACTGGTAATTTCCAGTGGGCTGAAGGAATGACTACATGCTGTTTCCCTTGTGCTCAAGCATAAGCTTAATAAAATCTGTCTGGAAATTTCTCTGGGATTTCCTTGCAATTTTTATCTTGGAGAACCTGAGAACCCTAATACCAGTAACAAAAGTCTGGTAATACAAGTTGGAAGTACAGAATAATAGAACCAGTGGTATAAAATGGGAGATCATCTTTATAGAATTGAATATTGAAACTGTGAATATAGATTAATTACTAAGTACAGAAAACAAAAAACCAGAGTGCAGCTGTAGGAGAGGGGGAAAATTTCCCTTTCTCCTCTCAGTTTTTCAAGGTGGTCTAAGAATTAGACATGAGATGATGAACTGAAGAAAATCAAAGAAAAGTTTAAAAATATGTATACCTACTATGCATGAGAGAAACCCAGGAAAACTCAGTAACTTGCCAAAATGATGTAAGTTATCACCTTAAATGTCCTCAGGTAAAGACAAAAGTTGTTGGGTGTTGGGAGAATCAGTTAGTTATGGGAGGTTACTAGGAAAAGCACAATAAACAAGGGTAAGGTTATACAGATTTAAATGTTGCTTCTTGATTAGTAACAGTTTATAGAGATTAAATCACCTCTTCTCCTTACACTCTAAAAAATGGAGATTTTCCCTAGATAGTATATGTCCTTTACAAAGTAACTCTGCTTGGATTTTAGAGCATCTCCAGGGTCTGCTTGTTCTTTTTTTTTTTTTTAAGATTTTATTATTTTACAGAGAGAAGAGATAGTGAACGAGAAGTATTAACTCAGAGTTGATTCACTTTAGTTGTTCATTGTAGATGCCTTGACTGGGCAAGCTCAGGTTTTGAACCAGCAACCTCAGCATTCCAACTCTGTGCTCTATCCACTGCATCATCACATGCCAGGCATCTGCTGGTTCTTAAAAGTAACCAGCTTAATATTATCTTTTGGGCAAATAAGTTTGTAACAAGTGTTTTTAGGTTTGCTCACTGGTATTGGGGCAGCACCATGTGTGTATAGTCTGTGGAAGGCTGCAGGTGCTTGCCTTCAGGGCGGCAGATTGCGAATAGTGGACTGCCTGCTACTGTGAGGAGGGGTGAATGTTTGCTATTGTTTGCTGGAGAAGGGTTTTTTCCCCCCAGCCTGTTTTTTTGGAGAGTCCAGAGAAAGAGAGAGAGAGAGTGCTGAGGGGCTTGTGAGTCCTGAGATTTCCACCCATCCTGTTTTGGTGAGGAGTGCTGTTATGCTTGTGGGGGCCTGTGAGTCTGGGTGAGTCTGGAGAGAGAGAGGGAAGAGGTCTTCCCTGCCTCTTTGCTCGTCCACCATTACAAGACTTTAATGAACAGAATGGCCCACCATTTTCTGGCTCCACAGTACCTTTACCATCTGCCTGAATCCATTGTGAACTTGCATGGCCACAGCGATGGCCACTGGCCTTATGACAAAGAGATATATTTTGGGGTACCAAATTCTGCTCCCCTAGATGCTATAGGGAAGACATGTTAAGAGAGAAAAAGTAGGAGTGCAGTGAAAAAAATAAAGAGGAATACAGTCATTCCTTGCCATATCACGGTTCACTTTTTGTGGTCTCACTGTATTACAGATTTTTAAATTGTATATATCTGTCAGACAGAAAAGTTATATTTTGCTCACTCTCTTAAAGATGGCTGCTGCTTTCACGCGGTGATGCTCTCACATAATACAGCTAAATACCCTTCTTGCTTGGGAACAGGCTTGGTTATGCTAATGTGAGCTGGAGGAAGGGGTTGTCCCACCAAAATGCTTTAAAAGGAGGAGCTAGGAGGCCATTTTAGGGAGAGTGATCACATTCTTGTAGAGAGGAAGAGCCCATGGAATAGCAGGGCAGGGAGGCCACGTAGAGGAGGAAGCCAAAATGGCGCAATGGTGAGGTGGAAGCCTTTGATTCTAGAAAAACTCAGATGAGTCAGTGGCTTTGGGAGCCCTAAATGGAAAAGGAAGTGTTTCCTGCTGTGTATTTTTACTCACTTACCAATTGCAAGTCTAGAATAAAAGAAAATGGACCACCAGTTTTTGGCTTTGCAGTTTCTTTACTATCTGTCCAAATTAAATGTGAACCTACACAGGCCAGGTGGCTTTGATGGTGGCCACAGCTACTGGCTTTATGATATCTAATTTTGTATCATGGATTTTTTGCTATATTATGGGATTTTGCGGTACATAGGTATTTGTATATATTTATTGTTTTAATTATTTTGGGGGTAAAATAAGCATTTTTCTAGCTTAAAATAATTGAAAACAATATAAAATATTAATTAAAACATATTAAAAGAATATTACATTGAAATAAAATACATAGCGTACAGCTGATGAACAGGAAAAGACTTGCACATATGGAAAACGTAGCTACGGCCAGTTCTGCTTGAGCTAGATTGCCCACGTGAGATTCTACACAGCACACTATTGGCTGATGGATGGGAGGTGACCAGCCAGAGCACTGTGTTCTGTATATATAAATAATAAAATAAATATAAGGTCATCACTTGCAAATTTTTGCCTATTACATGGGGGGGGGGCGGGGGGTTCTGGAACCTAACCCCACAATAGATGAGAGACCACTGTAGTTAAAAAAGCAAAAGGAGTTTGAGAATAATATCAGATCAGAAGTCAAATTAGGACAGAATTTCAAAAAGGACCCACCAGAAGAAACATTCATTTGATGTGAACCCTGAGAAGGAATTTATCTGTTGAGATGAACTCCCCATGGTCAACTGAGGGTCCACAATTTATAAATGGTAAGAGCCTGTGGCCATTTGCTCACAGAGGCTTCTCACATACTCAGTATACTGGGAAGAAGGTAAGTTTGAACTCTAGATTTCTTGTTTATTTACATGGATTGAATCAACAATTTTGAGGGAGTTCCTGGCTTTGTCTTTTAACCAATGGACTAAAACTTGTCCCTCAATTAGAACTGCTCTAAATGACCAAGTAAAAAACATATTGCTGACCAATCAGGACTGCCTATTTGAACCAATCAAAAGTGTACTCCTTTGGGCACCTCATTTATATAACATAGACATAATTGGGAATGTGGGTGGGAACTTCCTCTATAAAAGGTAGCCTCCTCTTTGTCTATAAAAGATAGCCTCCCCTTTGTCTCAGCAGAACACAATTTAGGTTCCTCATTGAATCTGTGTCTCCAGGGCTACAGCACATTTTGTTCAAATAACTGCTTTTTATTCTTTATTACAGTCTAAATTGATTTTGATTTACATCTAGAATCAAGAGTCTAGGGTTCTTGGGAACATACCTAAACATGATAAAGGCCATCTATGACAAACCCACAGCCAACATTATAATTAATGGACAAAAATTAAAAACAATTCTCCTAAAATCAGGAACAAGGCAGGGGTGCCCCCTTTCACCACTATTATTCAACATAGTACTGGAAGTCCTAGCTACAGCAATCAGACAAGAAGAAGAAATAAAAGGCATCCAAATTGGAAAAGAAAAAGTAAAACTATCATTATTTGCAGATGATATGATACTGTATATAAAACCCTAAAGTCTCAGTCAAAAAACTACTGGACCTAATAAATGAATTCAGCAAGGTGGCAGGATATAAAATTAATACACAGAAATCAGAGGCATTTTTATAAACAAACAATGAACTGTCTGAAAGAGAAATTAAGGAAATAATCCCCTTCACTATTGCAAAAAAATAAATAAAGTACCTAGGAGTAAATTTAACCAAGGAGGTTAAAGACTTGTACTCAGAAAATTATAAAACATTGATAAAAGAAAGCAAGGAAGACAAAACAAGTGAAAGCATATACCGTGCTCATGGTTAGGAAGAATAAACATCATTAAAATGTCCATATTACTCAAAGCAATTTATAAATTCAATGCAATATCAATTAAAATACCAATGACATACTTCAAAGATATAGTTCACATTTTCCAAAAATGTATATGGAACCAAAAAAGAACACGAATAGCCTCAGCAATCTTGGAAAAGAAGAATAAAGTGGGAGGTATCACACTTCCTGATATCAAGTTATACTCCAAGGCCATTGTACTCAAAACAGCTTGGTACTGGCATAAGAACAGACATACAGATCAATGGAACAGAACAGAGAACTCAGAAATAAACCCACATCTTTATGGACAACTGATATTTGACAAAAGAGGTAAGAGCATACAGTGAAGTAAAGACAGTCTCTTTAACAAATGGTGTTGGGAAAACTGGATAGTTACCTGCAAAAAAATGAAACTAGACCACCAACTTACACCATTAACAAAAATAAACTCAAAATGGATAAAAGATTTAAATGTAAATCGTGAAACCATAAGTATCCTAGAAGAAAACTTAGGCAGTAAGCTCACCGACATCAATCACAAGCAATATCTTTGCTGAATTATCTCCACAGGCAAATGAAATAAAAGACAGGATAAACAAATGGGACTATATTGAACTAAAAAGCTTTTGCACAGCTAAAGACAATATGAACAGAATAAAATGACAAACTATACAATGGGAGAACATATTTGACAATACATCTGATAAGGGGTTAATAACCAAACTTTATAAAGAACTTGTAAAACTCAACGCCAGGAAGACAAACAATCCAATCAAAAAATGGGCACAAGAAATGAATAGACACTTCTCCAAAGAGGACATACAGATGGCCAATAGACAAATGAAAAAATGTTCAACATCACTAATCATTAGAAAAATGCAAATTAAAACCACAATGAGATACCACCTCACACCAGTCAGAATGGCGCTCATTGACAAAACAACACACAAGAGGTGCTGGCAAGGATGTGGAGAAATGCGAACCTTCCTGCACTGCTAGAGGGAATGCAGACTGGTGCAGCCACTGTGAAAAACAGTATGGAGATTCCTCAAAAAATTAGAAATGGAACTGCCCTTTGACCCAGCCATCCTACTTATAGTAATATATCCCAAGGACACCATATATACTGACTGAAAAAAAGAAATGCACCCCCATGTTTATGGCAGCATTGTTCACAATAGCAAAGATCAGGAAACAGCCCAAGTGTTTGTCAGTGGATGAATGGATTAAAAAGCTGTGGTGCATATATACAATGGAATACTATGGGGCTACGAAAAAGAAGGAAATATTACCTTTTGCAACAATATGGAGGGACCTGGAAACTATTATGTTGAGTGAAATAAGCCAGGCAGAGAAAGAAAAAAAATATCATATGACCTCACTCATTTGAGGAATCCAAGGAATAATGAGAACTGCGGAATGGAATTGAGACAGAGGAGGGATCAAAGGAACCAGAGGGAAAGAGGACAGAGGGAAGGGTGATGATAGGATGGGATAAACCTGAAGGGAAGGGGGGAGGACGCTGTAGGGAGGAGGGCAAGGGAGATGTTGAGGGGAATAGGGGGGAGGAGGGATGCATTCGGGGTGACCCTAGAATCTAAGTAAACACAATTAATTAAATTAAAAATGTGAATAGTGTTTAAAAAAATAAAAAAATTAGTCTAGGGTTCTTGCCCACCATTTACTACTATGTGACTTAAATTACTTAAAATAGATTTACCTGGCCTGAGCAGGTGGTGACGCAGTGGATAGAGTGTCAGACTGGGATGCAGAGGACCCAGGTTCAAGACCCCAAGGTCACCAGCTTGAGCGTGGGCTCATCTGGTTTGAGCAAAGCTCACCAGCTTGGACCCAAGATCTCTGGCTTGAGCAAGGGATCACTGGCTCAGCTGCAGCCCCACGGTCAAGGCACATATGAGAAAGCAATCAATGAACAACTAAGATGTTGCAACGAAAAACTGATGATTGATGCTTCTCATCTCTCTTCGTTCCTGACTATCTGTCCCTATCTATCCCTCTCTCTGACTCTCTCTCTGTCTCTGTAAAAAGAAAAAAAGAAAAAATAGATTTACCTGGTTTATCTTGATGATGATGATGATACTTACTTCATCCTACAAAGTTAAGAGAAACAAATCAGAAAAATATATGAAGGCATATTGTGAACCATAATTAAATACGTAAACGTTATCTATCATAATAATTTCAAGTACATACTCTGGCAACTGAAAGAAAGGGAAGACACAGGACAAGAACAAAGTTTTATAGTTATAAGAAAGGGCTCTATATTTATATAGGAAGAACTGACTTAGTACTATAGTTCTAAATGTCATTATCCTTAAAGGGCCTTCACATGAGAGATAGGTTAGGAGCACAGACTCCAGAGTCAGACTGGGTTTGAATCTGTTGACTGAAAAATAATTCTGACTAGGCGTTTCATCACCAAAAAGAATTTATTGGGAGAAAGAAACAAATGCTTGCAACCCAGTGCATGCAGACATGGTAAGTCACATGTGTACTCTAACCTGTGTGCCAAGATGGAGAGGTATTTATAGAAGAAAAAGGAAGAAAAGAAAAAGGAAAGTTAGAACCATAGGACTTTATTATAGAACATAGAGTTCTTTCTATAGGGTATGAGAACTTCCATAAGCCCTAGCTCCTCCCATAGACACTTTCTACTGATTATGTTTGCTTAAAGTTGCAGTTAGGCTATATCAAATGCCAGTTCTGAGACCTAACTTTTATGCACTTCAATTTCCTCATCTATAAAATGGGTACCTACCTCATAGAGTTGTGAGGATTAAATCTAAACACCTAGAATGGTTTCTCATACATAATAAATTGTTGTTGGTATTCAGGGTCTCATGAAGAGGAGCCACAAAGGAATTAAGCAGCAACAATACTGCAATTGGAGGATCCCAATCTCTCCAGGATTGAGGTGCCTTGGAGAGATCAGCTATCCAATTTATTAAGCAGAAACATGATATCATGTGTGAAAAACTAACAAGCAGAATACAGCATACAATTTTATTATTTAGTTTTGCAAAACTGATTAGATTGCACTTGCCCTTTCTGAGACATAACACTACACTATCCGCTGTCTGATTCCTGACCTGCAGAAAGCTCCAGCAAGGCCAAGCATCAAGTCCTTGAGGCCTTCTCTGGATGCGCGACTGCCTTCAGTCATGTATGTTTGGTCTCGACCTTTACTTCCTCAGGATGGGAACAGAAAGTCACTCGGTGCTTTCCTCCAACATCTCCCCCTTTTTTCTTTAATTCATTCTGCAACATTATGGTGTACAAGGAGGCTTGTCCTCTGGAATGACAAAAGTTGCTTCTGCTCTTTCTCTAGACTAAGCAAATAGAAAAACATAAAACAGCAATGATAATTAATGCACATATTGTAGAAGCTCCTAATAACTTTAAATGTTTAACAGGGTTTAGTTCAGATAATCTTTCAGTAATACTACTAAATAAAGGTATACTAGAAAGTAATTTTAGTTTTTCTCTGAAAGTGTCATATATATCTTTTTTAGAGCATCATCTATTAAATACATTTCAGATGAGTTTTGCTATTGTCTATGCATCTGAACAGGGATCCAGACTCCTGTTCTAGCTTTAAGTATATACACAGAAACAACAGATTGATTATAATTAATAGAGAAATTGAGACATGTATAAAAGGAACAATTCACACAGGTAATGACATTGATTCATTCTAGAACACAGGACAAATCATGAACATATAAGGTAGGTGTACATAGTTTGAAAGGTCCACCCCTGTAATATATATAGAATAAGGTGATGTGACCCATTTTGTATAGTAGAGAACCAACCATGTGATTTTATCTTTCAGCAATGATCTCCTGCACCTATACAAATGGGTAATCTATCTGAGCCCACAGAATAATTTGATATAACCTGTCTTTCTTCAGGCCTTAAGGGTCCACAGCTGTCAAATGGTCCTGGAAGCCAAACAGAATTATTCACATAAACAGAAAAAAGGGGTGTCTTTCTAATGAACAGGTCTATTTAAAGGAGGATTAGAAATATAAGTCTAGTAAGAATAGTTAGTTCTGCTTACTGTTACAGATACAACAACCAACATTGCCAGAAACAGAGTCAAGGATGTTTTTGGAGTCTTAGTCCAAATTAAAACATTTTCTGCCTCCTGGGTAAGATTCTTCAGTTTCCCTTATGTAGGTGGTTCAACTTTTTGTGTTGCAGTTGTCTTCACCTTCACTTCTCTGATAGCCTTTGGCTCTAGACTTAGTCTCTCTATTTCTCCTTCTGATGGCTCAAAGATGTCAAATCTCCCTTTCTTTCATTTTCAACTCATGCTAAGGCTTCAGTTCTCTGGAAGGTATCTACTGGTCTCGCATATCAATGGAGATAAGAACAAATCCTCACCCCCCCCCCATTTTGCCCATATTGCTGTTGTAAATCAGCAAACTGTTTCTGTCCAAAAAGCTCATCTTGTGTAATATTAACAGGAGGGTTAGCATCAGTATTTTGATTAGCTTGAATATGAACCTGATTCTCCCACCAAGTCATAAATTGTAAATATTCTTCTTTTGAAAGAATATTTCGAGCTAACATCTCCCAACAACAGAAGGAGGAGGTGGAGGCTAATTATCTTGGTCAGTTTTGAAAGGGTTAATACTATGTTGAACCTCCTCATCAGAAAGTTTAGACTGTAATTCAAAAAGTTGCTCCTTTTGCAGGATGTGGCCTGACAAGCAGCCAACTGCCTGAAGCAGCTTGAGACAAATTCTTGAAATGACTTATCAGGGCCCTGCTTAATTTTACTTAATTCTTTTGTTTCATGTATCTGAGCACATCTTTACACACAAACAAGACAATTTACAGCACAGAAACACAAGTATAACATATAATTTTGATTAATCCCAATACTTGAATTACTACTTGACTTCTAACTCTGAACATATCTTATAATGCAAATTATAAGCAAGTCTTAAGGATCCATATTCTATTCAACCAAATTAGCAAGTCTTAGGATCCATATTCTGTTCAATTTAAATGAGCACTCCTTACAAGTTTCAATTTTAAGCAAAAAATGTAGGGATGAACTATTAATATTTTTTCAATATAAGAGCTGGCATTTCCAATTTTTGCTTGCAAGAACTTAATTCAGGCCTTAAAAAATCATATTCTAGACAACATCAAACAAAAACTAAACAGAAAAATCAGAGAGAAACCCAGGATTTTAGAGCACAATCAGACTAGAAATATGCCTGCCTGATCTCAGTCAGGGCATTTTCTGACAGAGACTAAGGACAGATGAGACTAATCAAGATCTCTCCAAGAAAAAATACGACCACTGAGAGATTTTGTAATCGGACCCATCAAGAGTCCCCCATGTAAACTGCCAGGCAAAGAATAAGAAAGAAACAAAATGATAGTTCAGAGGATTGTAGCTAAAACTTTAAAGAAAATCAGACTGTTGTTATGAGTCGGGGGCACAGAGAGAGAGATCAGCAGACGAAATGATCATGATCTAGCAAAGGACCACCGCTTGCTCAGGCAAATGGCACTGAGTTCATGCTGTGTCCTATTTTTATTCATAAGATTTCAAAAAAACTTGTTTACTTAGAAATTGGCATAGCATCAAGCATAACCTTTATTTAAAGATACATGGAATACATTTGCATGATAGCTTAATAACAGTATAATATCAAAAGGCATTAACTATTATTGCTTCTATGATTCTGACAACATTCCTTTCTTTTATCTCAAGGGATAGTCTTGAAAGGAACCAAAATCTTATGAGAATGTTTTACTGAAAAAAAAGCCCAGCAACCACCTTCAGTAACATAGACCTGTTTCAGTGACCTGCCTTCGAGTCACAAAACAATTCTCTTGGCAAAACATTCTTTTTTTTTTCTCTCATTATTTCCTTTTTTTTTATAATTTTATTTTATTTTTATTTATTTATTTTTTATAAATAAATTTTTATTTTAATGGGGTGACATCAGTAAATCAGGGTACATACATTCAAAGAAAACATTTCCAGGTTATCTTGTCATTCAGTTCTGTTGCATACCCATCACCCGAAAAGAAATCGTCCTCCGCCACCCTCCATCCAGTTCTCTCTGTACCCCTCCCCCTCCCCCTCTCCCTCCTTCCCTCCCCCCACCCCCTGTAACCACCACACTCTTATCAATGTCTCTTAATTTTATTTTTTTAATGGGGCGACATCAATAAATCAGGATACATATATTCAAAGATAACAAGTCCAGGTTATCTTGTCGTTCAATTATGTTGCATACCCATCACCCAAAGTCGGATTGTCCTCTGTCCCTTCTATCTAGTTTTCTTTGTGCCCCCCCTCCCCCTTTCCCTCTCCCTCTCCCCCCCCCCCCCCCCGTAACCACCACACTCTTATCAATATCTCTTAGTTTCACTTTTATGTCCCACCTACGTATGGAATAATGCAGTTCCTGGTTTTTTCTGATTTACTTATTTCACTTCATATAATGTTATCAAGATCCCACCATTTTGCTGTAAATGATCTGATGTCATCATTCCTTATGGCTGAGTAGTATTCCATAGTGTATATGTGCCACATCTTCTTTATCCAGTCATCTATTGACGGGCTTTTTGGTTGTTTCCATGTCCTGGCCACTGTGAACAATGCTGCAATGAACATGGGGCTGCATGTGCCTTTACGTATCAATGTTTCTGAGTTTTGGGGGTATATATCCAGTAGAGGGATTGCTGGGTCATAAGGTAGTTCTATTTTCAGTTTTTTGAGGAACCACCATACTTTCTTCCATAATGGTTGTACTACTTTACATTCCCACCAACAGTGTATGAGGGTTCCTTTTTCTCCACAGCCTCTCCAACATTTGCTATTACCTGTCTTGTTGATAATAGCTAATCGAACAGGTGTGAGGTGGTATCTCATTGCAGTTTTGGTTTGCATTTCTCTAATAACTAAAGAAGATGAACATCTTTTCATATATCTGTTGGCCATTTGTATTTCTTCCTGGGAGAAGTGTCTGTTCATGTCCTCTTCCCATTTTTTTATTGGATTGTTTGTTTGTTGTTGAGTTTTATGAGTTCTTTGTATATTTTGGATATTAGGCCCTTATCTGAGCTGTTGTTTGAAAATATCATTTCCCATTTAGTTGGCTGTAAAACATTCTTTTCTTGTTGTCTGTGTTCCTATTTAAGGCCATGCAATGGGTTATCCTACTACATTTCTCCTTTTTTGTTTATGCTGAATGTTATGAAGCACTACAGAAAATACAGCCTTCTGTTACTCATCCCTTATTTCTCTTGCTTTGATTTGTTGACAGACTATATATAAAAGAAAATATAGAATTAATATTATTATGAAAAGTTCCACAGTGGATTCTAAAAATCCTTTAATATGTTCAATAAGATTTAGTTGCAATAAATTATTTATTAATCCCTTCAATGTAGGTTGACCTGTTAGAATTTCTAATTTTCTTTGAAAAGTTTCATGAATATGTCTTTGTAATTTAATGATTTCTTTAGCTATATTATCATGGCTTAATGATTGCTTTTTAATATAAATAGATTTTAAGGAACAGGGTAACACAAAAAGTAGTTATATTCTAATCACATTTTAGCTTAATTTGTCTTTGCAGGCTAACAATTTGATCTTTTAACATAATTATAGTCTGTTCTAAATTATTAACTTTAGTATTAATGTTACTATCTATATGTTACTGAGAAGTCTACAGTTGTTCAGACTTCTAGTAGTATGTTTAATATTCTAAAATGCTAAGAATTGTTGAAATTTAGTATATGTAGAGGCAGGACTATTGTCAGTTTTAATTGCTTTAGGAATGCCTATAACATTAAAAGCTTTAATAAGATGTTGAATTACACAGTCAGCCTTTTTTCTAGGCAAAGGTGTGGCCTATCAAAAGGAAGAATAAATATCAATAAAACTGTATGTAAGATAGTTTTCTAAAATAAGAAATAGGAGCAATATTTATTTGCTACAGATTATTACTGTGTTGTTTTCTAGGGTTCATTTTTCTCAGTAATGGAGGAGCATTTATAATATTATACTGAGGAAAGTTTCTAATAATATTCTGGGCTTCTTGCCTGGTTATTCTAAATTTTTGCATTAAACCTTTTTTATTTGTATGAGTTTCTGTATGAAATTTAGTAGCTATTTCTATTGATTTAATGAGTAATTGATCAACTTCATTATTTGTAGTAGACATAGGTTCTGGTAAAGCTGTATGAGAATGAATGTGAGTTATATAGACAGGTGAATTTTGTTTTTACAATAAAAGTTGTAACTATTGAAACAATTTGTGCAATTTAGAATTATCATTTGAAATATAAACAGTTTCTATAAGTTTAACTATATGTTCTACATATTGTGAATCAGTAACAATGTTAATAGGTCAGGATATTTGAATTTTGTCTTCAGCTATAATTAAATTATATTGATTTAAGGTTTCAGAAGCACTTTTAAGGATGACTGAAAGTTCAGCATTATTTTCACAAGCTATTAATATGTCATCTATATAATGGGTTATTAAAAATTGATATTTCTGACAAATTTTTTCTAAACATTGATTTACATAATGTTGATACAGTGTCGAGCTATTCAACATTGCTTATGGAAGTAATATAAACTTAGTAAGAATAGTTAGTTCTGCTTATTTTTATAGACACAACAGCTAGCATTGTTAGAAACAGAGTCAAAGATGTTTTTGAAGTTTTAGTCTTAATTAAAACATTTTTTGTCTTTTGGATAAGTTTAATTGTCAAATCTTCCTTTTATTCTATTTCTGACTTATGCCGAGGCTTCAATCTTCTGGAAGGTATCTACTGGTCTTCTGTATCTGTGGAGATAAGAGTAAATCCTTACCCCTCCATTTTGCCTACATTGCTGTTGTAAATTAGCAAACTGTCCATTTAAAAAGTTCACTTTGGCCCTGGCCGGTTGGCTCAGAGGTAGAGCGTTGGCCTGGTGTGCGGGGGACCCGGGTTCGATTCCCGGCCAGGGCACATAGGAGAAGCGCCCATTTGCTTCTCCACCCCCCCTCCTTCCTCTCTGTCTCTCTCTTCCCCTCCCGAAGCCAAGGCTCCATTGGAGCAAAGATGGCCCGGGCACTGGGGATGGCTCCTTGGCCTCTGCCCCAGGTGCTAGAGTGGCTCTGGTCGTGGCAGAGTGACGCCCCAGAGGAGCAGAGCATCGCCCCCTGGTGGGCAGAGCGTCGCCCCTGGTGGGCGTGCCGGGTGGATCCCGGTTGGGCGCATGCGGGAGTCTGTCTGACTGTCTCTCCCTGTTTCCAGCTTCAGAAAAATACAAAAAAAAAAAAAAAAAAAGTTCACTTTGTGTAATATTAATAAGAGGGTTAACTTTAGCATTCTGATTAGTTTGACTACAAGCCTGATTCTTCTACTAAGTCATAAATTGTAACTCTTTCACTTTTGAAAGAACAATCCGAGCTAACATTTCTAAACTTTTTGAGATAAAACATTCAGGGTTCATGAAGGAGGATAGTAGTTCCTGTGTATAAAGATAGTTATTTGTATACTAGGAGCAAGCCGTTTTTAACTCTTTAAGAGCTTTGACAGAAATTTGGTCATAGTGAGTATAAAAAACTTCTTGTCCGAAAGTTTAGACTGTAATTTAAAAAGTTGCTCTTTTAATTATTTATAAGATAAATGCTTTTCCCTACCAGAGGCTAAATAACCCTTGTTATTTTCCTATTATAAAAAAAATCTTATATATACAGACTAATGAAAATGACAATACGACATATCAGAATCTATGGGATGCAGCAAAAGCAGTGATAAGAGGGAAGTTCATATCGCTTCAGGCCTATATGAACAAACAAGAGAGAGCCCAAGTGAACCACTTAACTTCCCACCTTAAGGAACTAGAAAAAGAAGAACAAAGACAACCCAAAACGAGCCGAAGAAAGGAGATAATAAAAATCAGAGCAGAAATAAATGAATTAGAGAACAGAAAAACTATAGAAAAAATTAATAGAACAAGGAGCTGGTTCTTTGAAAAGATCAACAAAATTGACAAACCCTTGGCAAGACTTACCAAGGAAAAAAGAGAAAGAACTCATATAAACAAAATCCAAAATGAAAGAGGAGAAATCACCACGGACACCGTAGATATACAAAGAATTATTGTAGAATACTATGAAAAACTTTATGCCACTAAATTCAACAACCTAGAAGAAATGGATAAATTCCTAGAACAATACAACCTTCCTAGACTGAGTCAAGAAGAAGCAGAAAGCCTAAACAGACCTATCAGTAGAGAAGAAATAGAAAAAACCATTAAAAACCTCCCCAAAAATAAAAGTCCAGGCCCTGACGGCTATACCAGCGAATTTTATCAAACATTCAAAGAAGACTTGGTTCCTATTCTACTCAAAGTCTTCCAAAAAATTGAAGAAGAAGCAATACTTCCAAACACATTTTATGAGGCCAACATATCCCTCATACCAAAACCAGGCAAGGATGGCACAAAAAAAGAAAACTACAGACCAATATTTCTAATGAATACAGATGCTAAAATACTAAACAAAATACTAGCAAATCGAATACAACAACATATTAAAAAAATAATACATCATGATCAAGTGGGATTCATCCCAGAATCTCAAGGATGGTTCAACATACATAAAACGGTTAACGTAATACACCATATCAACAAAACAAAGAACAAAAACCACATGATCTTATCAATAGACGCAGAAAAGGCTTTCGATAAAATACAACACAATTTTATGTTTAAGACTCTCAACAAAATGGGTATAGAAGGAAAATATCTCAACATGATAAAGGCCATATATGATAAACCATCAGCTAACATCATATTAAATGGCACTAAACTGAAGGCTTTCCCCCTTAAATCAGGAACAAGACAGGGTTGTCCACTTTCTCCACTCTTATTTAATGTGGTACTAGAGGTTCTAGCCAGAGCAATCAGACAAGACAAAGAAATAAAAGGCATCCATATTGGAAAAGAAGAAGTAAAGGTATCACTTTTTGCAGATGATATGATCCTATACATCGAAAACCCCAAAGAATCCACAAAAAGACTACTAGAAACAATAAGCCAATACAGTAAGGTCGCAGGATACAAAATTAACATACAGAAGTCAATAGCCTTTCTATATGCCAACAATGAAACAACTGAGAAGGAACTCAAAAGAATAATCCCCTTCACGATTGCAACAAAAAAAATAAAATACTTAGGAATAAACATAACAAAGAATGTAAAGGACTTATATAATGAAAACTATAAACCATTGTTAAGGGAAATCGAAAAAGATATAATGAGATGGAAGAATATACCTTGTTCTTGGCTAGGAAGAATAAATATAATCAAGATGGCTATATTACCCAAAGCAATATACAAATTTAATGCAATTCCCATCAAAATTCCAATGACATTTTTTAAAGAAATAGAGCAAAAAATCATCAGATGTATATGGAACTATAAAAAACCCCGAATAGCCAAAGCAATCCTAAAGAAAAAGAATGAAGCTGGGGGCATAACAATACCTGACTTCAAACTCTATTATAGGGCCACGACAATCAAAACAGCATGGTATTGGCAGAAAAATAGACACTCAGACCAATGGAACAGAATAGAAAGTCCAGAAATAAAACCACATATATATAGTCAAATAATTTTTGATAAAGGGGCCAACAACACACAATGGAGAAAAGAAAGCCTCTTCAATAAATGGTGCTGGGAAAACTGGAAAGCCACATGCAAAAGAATAAAACTGGACTACAGTCTCTCCCCCTGTACAAAAATTAACTCAAAATGGATCAAAGATCTAAACATAAGACCTGAAACAATTAAGTACATAGAAGAAGACATAGGTACTCAACTCATGGACCTGGGTTTTAAAGAGCATTTTATGAATTTGACTCCAATGGCAAGAGAAGTGAAGGCAAAAATTAATGAATGGGACTACATCAGACTAAGAAGTTTTTGCTCAGCAAGGGAAACTGATAACAAAATAAACAGAAAGCCAACTAAATGGGAAATGATATTTTCAAACAACAGCTCAGATAAGGGCCTAATATCCAAAATATACAAAGAACTCATAAAACTCAACAACAAACAAACAAACAATCCAATAAAAAAATGGGAAGAGGATATGAATAGACACTTCTCCCAGGAAGAAATACAAATGGCCAACAGATATATGAAAAGATGCTCATCTTCTTTAGCTATTAGAGAAATGCAAATCAAAACGGCAATGAGATACCACCTCACACCTGTTCGATTAGCTGTTATTAGCAAGTCAGGTAATAGCAAATGTTGGAGAGGCTGTGGAGAAAAAGGAACCCTCATCCACTGTTGGTGGGAATATAAAGTAGTACAACCATTATGGAAGAAAGTATGGTGGTTCCTCAAAAAACTGAAAATAGAACTACCTTATGACCCAGCAATCCCTCTACTGGGTATATATCCCCAAAACTCAGAAACATTGATACGTAAAGACACATGCAGCCCCATGTTTATTGCAGCATTGTTCACAGTGGCCAGGACATGGAAACAACCAAAAAGCCCATCAATAGATGACTGGATAAAGAAGATGTGGCACATATACACTATGGAATACTACTCAGCCATAAGAAATGATGACATCGGAACATTTACAGCAAAATGGTGGGATCTTGATAACATGATACGAAGCGAAATAAGTAAATCAGAAAAAAACAGGAACTGTATTATTCCATACGTAGGTGGGACATAATAGTGAAACTAAGAGACATTGATAAGAGTGTGGTGGTTACAGGGGGGAGGGGGGAATGGGAGAGGGATAGGGGGTGGGAGGGGCACAAAGAAAACAAGATAGAAGGTGACAGAGGACAATCTGACTTTGGGTGGTGGGTATGCAACATAATTGAACGACAAGATAACCTGGATTTGTTATCTTTGAATATATGTATCCTGATTTATTGATGTCACCCCATTAAAAAAATAAAATTATAAAAAAAAAAAAAAAAAAAAAATCTTAGAGCTTTGTTAGGGACTTTCCCTAAGCATTGCAGCTTAGTGACTACTACTGCCTAAGTGGGCTAAAAAGAAAACTAATGTTGCTTAGTAATAACAGATGCAGCAGCTTCTATATCTAAAAAGTCTTTTGTATTGTTAAGTCTATTATAGGGCATCAGAGGAACTAAATTCCTGCTTTCCTCGGTGCCTCCTTTTTCAGGATGTGACCTTACAAGCAGCCAACTGCCTGAAGCAGCTTGAGATAAATTCTTAAAATGACTTAATTTTACTTAATTCCTTTGTTTTACATATCTGAGCATATTTTTACACACAAACAAGACAATTTTCAGCACAGAAACACAAGTATAACATATAACTTTAATTAATCCTAATACTTGAATTCTTATTTGATTTCAAACTTTTTGAGTACACCTTACAATGTATTAACCAAATTAGCAAGTCTTAAGGATCCATATTCTATTCAATTTAAATTTAAATGAGCGCTCTTTATAATTTCTAATTTTAAAGCAAAAAATATATGGATGAAACTATTTTTCAATATAAAAGCCGGCATTTTTAATTTTTGCATGTAAAGACTTAATACAGGCCTTAAAAATCACATTTTAGACAACCTTAAACAAAAACTAAACAGAAATTAAAATCAGACAAACCAGACTAGACAAACCAAAGAGAAACCCGGGATTTCAGAGCACAGTCAGACTAGAAAGATGCCTGCCTGATTTTAATCAGGGCATTTTCTGACAGAGGGACTGACCATGGATGGGATTAAACAAAATTTCCCCAAGAAAATTCTCTTGGCAGCTGCTGGGATATTTTCTATAGTCAGATACAACACACGTCCCTTGCCTCAGTTTCCAGGCAAAGAATAAGAAAGAAACAAAATGATAGCTCAGAGAACTGTAGCTAAAACACCAAAGAAAATCAGTATTTATTTATTTTTTTATTATTACAAAGACTAGAGAATTCTAAGGACTTTATGATTCTTCTATATGTCCTAATTTTAATTGAGTTTGTACCAACTGATGTAAAACGGCAAGCTTTTCTCCCTTGTCTTCAACTCCAGTGATTTGCATCTAGGCTTTAAGACAAGCAGATTTAATCTGGGCTATAACAGCATCAGGATAACCAGTTTGTTGTCCCATAGTTGCATAAGCGCCAACTCTGATGAGCATTTTTTTTTTTTGTATTTTTCTGAAGTTGGAAATGGGGAGAGACAGTCAGACAGACTCCCGCATGCGCCCAACCGGGATCCACCGGCACGCCCACCAGGAGCGACGCTCTGCCCACCAGGGGGCGATGCTCTGCCCCTCCGGGGTGTCACTCTGTTGTGACCAGAGCCACTCTAACGCCTGGGGCAGAGGCCAAGGAGCCATCCCCAGTGCCCGGGCCATCTTTGCTCCAATGGAGCCTTGGCTGCAGGAGAGGAAGAGAGAGACAGAGAGGAGGGGGGGGGGGGTGGAGAAGCAAATGGGCACTTCTCCTATGTGCCCTGGCCAGGAATCGAACCCGGGTCCCCCGCACGCCAGGCCGACGCTCTACCACTGAGCCAACCGGCCACGGCCCTGATGAGCATTTTAAAAGTAGCTCCCAGGGGATTATTTCTGGCATTTATGCAAGATATTCGAAGAGCTTCTTTTCTCCACCAAGATTTGAATTGTAAATAGTCTCCCGGTTCCAAAACCTTACTAGCAAGTAAATCCCAATCCAAAGGAATCATTAAATGGTCATTATAATAGGAAGAGATAAGGCCTTGAACATATGGGGACTGAGGTCCATACATAGCAACAGACTGTTTGACTAGCTTTAAGAAAGTAAATTCAATTTGGTCGAATTGAACATTATACCCTTCCCCAGGATGTTGAGCATTAGGAGGGAAAAGCTGTTGAATAATTGGAAAAATAGATGCAGAAAAATTACTAGAATTAGATTCTAAATCATCATGATGCATAAGCACCTGTTGCATTTCAGAAATTTCAGGGAATTGAAAAATTCTTCCCTTGCCAGTACCAATTAATTCTTGACCTTGAATTGGAGGAGCCGTAGGCTCACATGTATTTTGCTTTTGAACAGGATAAGCAGTATACTGATTTCCTATCTCCTGTTGTTCCAGTGTAGATTGTAATTTATTTAATAAATGTTTTAGACAGGCAACATCATCTATAGGGGCTCCCTCATTTTTTAGGAAAGAGGGTTGAAATCCTGTGGATAGCTAAATTTCATTAAGATTATCAGTAATCTCAGAAGCAGAGACAGTATTGTTCAAATCATCATTCTGTTCATTCTGTGCTGAATCAGGCTCATTATAAATAACTTCACTCAAGTCTTTAACAGAATCTCTATCTAATTGCAAAGGGCCAAGGGCTATAGCAATAAGATTATAAACAGCCCACATTTCAGCATCAAGTGGATCTCCGTGCTGATAAGTGTGGCGTAAAGATTTTCCTACTTGTTGCCAAACATTCAAATTTAATTGATTACGATGTTTAGGAGTATACCAGTAACAATGTTTCTGAATAGCATTTAAAAGACGTAACAAAACCTTTCTTTTATCTGAATTCCAGATCCCTTTAAAGGGGATTTTGAAACTTGTACATAATTGTCTAATAATAAGTGGGAATTACCCATGACTTTGCTAGTTATTCCCGAAAGTTTGGCGTACACAGCGCGTCCAACTTACCCTTTCAGTTTTGCCCATTCCTAAATCTCTTCTTAAGGCCCCATGTTGGGCACCAAATGTTGTTATGAGTTGGGGGCACAGAGAGAGAGATCAGCAGAAGAAATGATCGTGAACTAGGAAAGGACCACTGCTCACTTAGGCAAATGGCACCAAGTTCATGCTGTGTCCTATTTTTATTCATAAGATTTCAAAAAGCTTGTTTACTTAGAAATTGGCATAGCATCAAGCATAACCTTTATTTAAAGATACATGGAATACATTTGCATGAAAGCTTAATAACAGTATAATATCAAAAGGCATTAACTATTATTGCTTTTATGGTTCCAACAACATTCCTTTCTTTTATCTCAAGGGATAGTCTTGAAAGGAACAGAAATCTTATGAGAACGTTTTACTGAAAAAAAAGCCCAGCAACCACCTTCAGTCACATAGACCTGTTTCAGTGACCTGCCTTCGAGTCACAAAACAATTCTCTTGGCAAAACATTCTTTTCTTGTTGACTGTGTTCCCATCTAAGGCCATGCAATGGATTATTCTACTACATCAGACCATAACAGGAAAAGCTGTAACTTTCCTAATACCCAAGTCTCCTACCCATTCTCAAATCCTATAGCTGCTGCAACTGGCAGTTCAGATTGACCATGCTGAGACCTCTCCTCCACCCCTATTCCAGCTGAGCGACAAACCAAGTTAATAAGTTCTGATAACCCACTACCATCGGACCAGCCTTTTATTTTTATTTTATTTATTTTTTTTTAATTTTTTTTTTTTTTTTCATTTTTCTGAAGCTGGAAACAGGGAGAGACAGTCAGACAGACTCCCGCATGCGCCCGACCGGGATCCACCTGGCACGCCCACCAGGGGCGACCGCTCTGCCCACCAGGGGGCGATGCTCTTCCCATCCTGGGCGTCGCCATGTTGCAACCAGAGCCACTCTAGCGCCGGAGGCAGAGGCCACAGAGCCATCCCCAGCGCCCGGGCCATCTTTGCTCCAATGGAGCCTTGGCTGCGGGAGGGGAAGAGAGAGACAGAGAGGAAAGCGCGGTGGAGGGGTGGAGAAGCAAATGGGCGCTTCTCCTGTGTGCCCTGGCCGGGAATCAAACCCAGGTCCTCCGCACACTAGGCCGATGCTCTACCGCTGAGCCAACCGGCCAGGGCGGACCAGCCTTTTAAAGGAATAATTTCTCCACTCTGATGAGCTCTCCAGAGAGACTTCATTAATAATCTCCACTGTCATAAATTAAGTAAATTTTTTCCTGTGGGGATAAACAAATAACAATGCCTTCTAACTAAATACCATAGTTCATCTAAAGTTTCTTTCTTAACTTTGACTTTGGAACTATGTAACAATCTCTTAAGCAACTGCGAATAGGCATAGGCTTTGTAGTCACTTGATGGGGAATTCCCCATTGTTTCACTATCACAGAGTAGGGACTTACCCGTCCCCATGAATCCCTCTGGTTCCCCTGGGCTAAAACCAAAATCAGTCTCGAAGGCTTATTTCCTTCTCATGTCTCTATTCGGGTGCCATTTGTTGTTGGTATTCAGGGTCTCATTAAGAGGAGCCACAAAGGAATGAGGCAGCAACAATACTGCAATTGGAGGACCCCAATCTTTCCAGAATTGAGGTGTTTTGGAGAGATCAGCTATCCAATTTATTAAGCAGAAATATGATATCATGTGTGAAAAACTAACAAGCAGAATACAGCATACAATTTCATTTTTTAGTTTTGCAAAACTGATTAGATTGCTCTTGCCTTTCTGAGACATAACACTACAGTATCCACTGTCTGATTCCTGACCTGCAGAAAGCTCCAGCAGGGCCAACATCGTGTCCTTGAGGCCTTCCCTGGATGGGCGACTGCCTTCAGTCATGTATGCTTGGTCTCGACCTTCAATTCACTTCCTCAAGATGGGAACAGAAAGTCACTTGGTGCTCAAAAATGCTCAAAAATGTTGACAATTAATAAAGACAGTGTTGTCAACTTTTTAATACATGACATTTTATATTAGTCTAAGATTAGAAACTGTCTTCATGGACCAGGTAACCAGAATATGGAATGGCCAAATATAATATCCCTTTCAGGTCCTCTTCAGTTGTGCTTCAAGTACTTCCTTATTTGTTCTGTAATAATATGAGTTTTAGAAGTTGGAAGATGCCTGACCTTTGGTGGCCCAGTTGATAAATTATAGACCTGGAATGCCAAGATTGCTGGTATGAAACACTGGGCTTGCAATGAGTGAACAACTAGAGTGAAGCAACTGTGGGTTGATGCTTCTTGCTCTCTCCTTCCTCTCTCTGTAAAATCAATAAATAAAATCTTTACGGTCCTGGCCAGTTGGCTCAGTTGTAGAGTGTCAGCCCAGTGTGTGGATGTCCCAGGTTTGATTCCTGGCCAGGGCACACGAGAAGCGCCCATCTGCTTCTCCACCCCTTCCTCTCTTGCTTTTCTCTCTCTCGCTCTCTCTCTCTCCTCTCCTCCTGCAACCATGGATCTATTAGAGCGAGCTGGCCCCAGCCACTGAGGATGTTTCCATGGCCTCTGCCTGAGGCGCTAAAAAATGGCTCTAGTTGCAACAGAGCAAGGGCCCCAGATTGCAGAACATTGCCCCCTAGTGGGCTTGCTGGGTGGATCCTGGTCGGAGTGCCTGTGTGAGTCTGTCTCTGCCTCTTCTCTCACTGAAAATTTTTAAAAAAGAAAAATCTTTTTAAAAAGATGTTAGAAGACATTTTTATAATCCTAGGTATCTGAACTACTATACAGGTTCAGTGTTACTATATAAACTGTAGATAAGCTGTTGATGTTAGATAGGTTGTAACTAAGCATCGTATGATATTTAACATATGAAGTATCCACAAGATGAATTTATAAATGAAAAGGGCAAATAAAGACAGTAACAATACAATGCACTGCATTTTGACTTTTTTTTTAGGATGAGGCAGTGCAATATTTTAACTATATTAAAGACTTTGGAGCCACTCAGACCGGGATCGCCTATACAGCTGATGTGAGAATCCATGCAGTTACTCAGGGAGTTGTGATTACTGGCTGGCACTGTACTTGACTCTGGGAATATGCTGAAATAGATAGGGATAGGAACCCTAGCCTGACATTCTGAGAAAAAAGTTACAAACTAATGCAAAAGCGATTCAAGATACTTTATATATGAAATGCCTGCTGCAGTATCTTGAATATAGTGGGTCATTGAAATGTAGCTGTTAAATTGTTACATTAATTTTATTCTACTTCTCTTTCCATACCCTTTCCAAGTTTTGTTTGTTCTTCACTGTAGTCCTAGATTGCTACCTAGTCTGTGAATAATCAAGAGTGAAACCTAAGTATCAAACACTTATCCTGTGCCTAACACCTATATTAACTCCATCCTCACAAAACTGAGGTCAGTACTTGAATTGTTCTCATTTTACAGATAAGGAAACTGAAGTACAGCTTAAGTAACGTGCCTTTAACTGAAGTCATCAACTAGTGAAAAAGGCGCTGGGATTCAGGAACCTATGCAGCTTGAGCCTATACTGCTTCAATGCATTATTAACAAATTAATAAACCTGTAATTAGTAAGGGAAGTAACAGTACCATAGGAAGAACCTACAGGTAGGACTTTCTAAGACTGCTCTCCATTTAAAGAATGACAAAATTACATTTATAATGAAATATAAATGTTTCATTGCTCATCGGAGTAGCATGTGAAACCATAGAAGGGCAATTAGACAACTGATTCATACGTAGTTTGGACCACGTCATCCAGTTCTCCCTACTCCGATGTATTGTACCAACTACCTGACGAAGCCGCCTTTAAAGAAAGCGGTGAGCGACCTAGACGTGCAGTCTGAACTGGGGTACAAAGAACGGGAGCTGCGGGCCGCCGGAGGGACTCAGGCCAGACGCCCTATCCCGGTATGCACCACAGGACCTGGCGACCACGCCTCCCTGCTGGAGCCCAGGAGCGTGTGTGCGCCCCGTCCTACGGAAGCGACGCCTGCACATTGCATGCTGGGAGTTGTAGGCTCCCGGCCCCCGCCCGCGGTCCGCTTTCCATGAGGCTGCTGGCCCTGGCCCACGCCGCATAGACGCTGGGAACGCGCTTCGCGCTGACTCAGCGGCGTCCGCGGCGTTAACTTGGCCCTCGCACCCTTTCCTTTCCTGGGGTGTCGACCCCGCCTGCCTGCTTTTGCTCTTTGCCCGCGGGTCGCCACGCAAGAGAAGAAGCCAGGGTACGCGGAGCGCCGAGAGGCGCTTGGCCCCGGCCAGCTCCGTCTACGGCGTTAGTGCTGCGACCGTGGTGGAGAACGACGGCGACAAGGTCGAGGGCCGCTCTCCCAGCTCCCCGCGTGCGGCACCGCAGCGTTCCGCCTACCGGCCCTCGGGGGTACGGGCGGGGATGCGGGATGGAGTGATAGGAAAGGTGACTCGGGGCTCGGGGGCAGAGAGACTGGGACCGCCTCGGTCCGCGCGAGCCTGCGTGGAAGTTGGCTGGGGGACTGGCCTCGGGAGCCCCCACGCTGGGGAGGCATGTGGGCCGGGGGCCCTCCATGGCGGTGCTCCCAGAGCCTGGGCGGCCTGGGTGTGGGTGGGTACTAGCTGCTGCCGCCGCGGAGCGCATCCGAGTGCGGGGCCACCCGTTGCCGGGTGTTTCATCACCGGAATTGCCACGAGGCTTCCTTTAGGGCAGGATCAGGGTGGAAAGGGGACAAGGCCGGCCCAAGAGGATCGGCAGTGCTAGTGGCCCTCAATTTAATAAAAGTGATCAAGCCCATTTGTATTGGTTATAGCGCATCTCACCTGTACAGGACTTAACTTGATCGTCCCCCACCCTCATTCCAGGACAAAAAAAAAAAAAAAAGTTATTTCTGTGTGATAATTTGCTAGCAGGGACATGTCATTTCTTCTCATCCCTTCCTCACGATTCTGCAGAAGTAATGTTTCCTGTAACCCGGAGGTAAAAGAGTACTTTTTGAAAATGCTAATTAGTTTTTGCTGGGGGAAGTTACGTCTCATTAAAGCGACTTGTCAGCGTGGTGTTGAAAAGCTGGAAAGATTCAGTGTTGGCCTTCGAACAGTCATCATCAGTAGGTGTGGAGGAATTTTTCCATAGTTGATTCTTGGTTTAATGGCTATTGAGGAAAAGTTAGGGCTTAGTATTTTAACTGTTGCTCGCCCTTTTCTAGAACATTTGCTAGGTACGTGGTTGAAGTGTTACCACATTATAAAGAATGTCTAAACATGCAGGGCTGTGCCATGTTAGAATACGTGACCATGCAACCTTTTACAGGGAAAGTTGTCACGTTTTGCACAGGCTGTAACTTCAAGCGTTTGTACACACATAGGTAATTTATTATATTCTGTTGCATACTGATTATTATCCAAGTGCCATCTCTGAAGGATTCTTTGCGTACTGCTTCCTTGGGTAGTTTTATTTGCCATGTTTTGTTTTAGGACCACTAGCTGTTTCCCTTAGTAAAATCAAAGTGTCTTGACCAAGCTTGAACAGTATTCCCTAAAGCCATGCCAAATTCAAGAAATCTTCTATAGGAGTTCTCAAGTTGGGATTTGTAGAAGAAGCTCAATTTGTCTTTGATATCTGTGTGTGCATTTTTCAGGGGAATTGTCATCAAATTTTCTTGTCATTTTTGGCGGGGTCAGGTGGGGTGTAGAGGAACCACTGTCTTTGTGTTTTCCCTTCTGTTCAAAATACCAGTTTACTAGTGTAATAAATCTAGAGTATTCCAAGTAGTTCCCATCCCCCATGTACCTAGTTCTGAATTGTAAATAATCTCTTGAGGGCCCACTGTGTGCTAGGCATGCTTTACATACCTTACCTCATTGAGGTCTTTACAACTTTATGAAGCAGATGCACTTTTTCCTATTATGTAGAAAGGGCTCTCTCTCTCACATTCCATAGCTGTTCACATGGCCCCAGATTGGAAAGGACAAGATTAGGGTACAAATCCAGATTTTTTGGAATATTAAACCTCTGTTCTCTTGTATCCTAGGGAAATAGGGATGAAGATTCAAGACAGCCCTTGCCCAACTAGCAAGCAGGCAGTGACTATCAGCATTTAGGAGAATATCTAATCCAGTTTTGGATAGTTAGACAATAGGGATCAAAGAAACCTTGAAAGCGGTGACTTCTAAGCTGCATTCTGAAGGACAGGCAGGGGTTAACCAAGTAACAAGAAAAGAGCAGTGTGTGCAAAGATGAAAGGCAGAAGACCACTGGCCTTGCAGGGTTGGGGTGCAGATTGGTGAGGAGTCATTCACAAGTGTTTGGGTCTTAATCTTGAGGGCAGTGGAGAACATATACTACCTTGCTGTAGCCTGCAAGTATGATAGTAACGCTAAGAGAAGGGGCAAGGCTTCTTCCAGGCTCTCAGTACACGTCCTGATTTATTATTTAATTCAGGCAGGCCCAGAGGAAGACAGTAATTACATTGTAGTAGGGAGTTTTATAAACTAGACTGGCCCTGGCCTCACGATTCCAAAAAAGATGTGCCCCACTGCCCACCCCTTGCTCTTTTGGCCTCTTAGACTCTGATCTCTCTTCTGTTATGATAATCCAACCAAACCAAAAAGAAAAAAAAAAAACCACACCACAGCCTTTTATTGGGAATAGTAAGGCTTGGTCTCCCTACTTCATCTGTCTTAAGAGAATAAATGTGATTTTCACATTATATAGAATACCTTGTTTTCTCAAATAAATATGCATTCTATCAAAAATCAAGTTGTCTTTTGGGTTTTTATCATGTTCTTTGATAAGGTTAAGACACTATGTTGTGAGAAAGTGCCTTACTTTACAGGGACTTTAAATTAAAATATCCTTAAAATAAAAATAGTATTATTTGTCAATTTTTATAGCTATTAAAAATGCTTTGAAATACAGTTCTAGAATTGGTTGGCAAGAGCAGCAGTCTGTAAAAAGGCATCGATGTAGCTCATTTTTCAAAAGCTAACTTACTGGTTTTTCACTCTCTTCCTTTTTTCATTTGACTTCTCTTGAAGTACTTGTAAGCACCCCAGTGAGGATATTGACTCTGAGGTCACTACTTAATCAAGCCTAATTGTTTTTTAACTTTGTGATATTGATAAATAGAAGTAGGCAAGTTATAATTAGCATAATAAAATCTGGATTTGTCACTTTTTAAATATAGTTGCACAATTGCATTTTTAAGTATGTGCTGGAGATAGAACATAACATTTCATAAATGAGATACTTCTATTTAAAATAGAAAATAATTACTTTCTGTACTTTATTGATCTTGAAAAATAAAATTTGAGAATCATAATGGCATTCTTTAGATTTTTAGAAATTACACATTTGTGGGATATTTAGCAGGCTCATTCTTCTGAGACTTTATTTAGGCTTCATTTGGATAGTTTCAAAAGAAGTTTTTTTTAACACTGAAACTTCTTTGCATGTTATCCCCTTATTATGATATTCTTAATGAGAATCTATTTTGTTTATCAAGTATGTTTTCTTTCCACTTTTTGTGTGTGTGTGTGTGTGTGTCCAGATGTTTGTAGATTCTTCTGTGGGATCAGAGGGCATATCTGTTGTAATCAGAAAACTCCAAGTATAGCAGCAGGGATGGATGAACAAGCTCTTTTAGGGCTAAATCCAAATGCTGATTCGGACTTCAGACAAAGGGTAAGTTAAATTGGCTTAATTTTTAAATCATAGTACCATGGGTTTGCATTCTTAAACACAGAATACATCTGATGATAAAGGTTTAATTTGGGTAGAAATGAATAGAGATGATCAAATTTGAGGTATTTGAATATATTCTGAAGACAGAAACAGGGTTGTGATTTTCTGTTTAGTTGGCTCAACCAAAGTATTAAAATCTCATGTGATTCAAGGTAGGTCTTTATGTCACATCCATCATTATTGATAATTATTTAAAAGTTGTAATGCCAAAGATTATTCACGGGACTTTTCATAGTAGCAGACATGCATATTTTATTTTCCCATTGCATAGCTTGGTCTTCACAAGTTGTTTAAACCTTGCTTTAGTGATGTTAACATCCTTGTTGTTTAGCCCAGGCAGACATGTAAGTAAGCAGTTATGATATGCTATCTTAGGTTATTTAGTGATCACATGACAAGGAATCCAATATGAAGCACTGGGATATTTGGATAAGCATAAATGATTAAACATAATGTAGTCTATACCTGTAATCATGACTATAGCTGGGTGATAAAAGAATCTAAAGAACAAGCTTATAATTAAATATTTAAAGACGTGGGCAGTTTGAAATATAGGATAAGTGGAAGGAGAGGCATTTTCTTTCTCTTTCTACCTTTTTTTTTTTTTTTTTTTACTATTTATTGTATTAATTTTAGAGAGAGAGGAAGGGAGAGAGGGAGAGATAGGAACATCAATCTGCTCCTGTATGTGCCCTGACTAGGGATTAAACTGGCATCCTCTGCTTTGGGATGATGCTCTATCCAACCAGGGCTCTTCTTTCTACTTCTCATAGCAAAGAATATTTTTAATAAATGAAATAAGGTCAACTGTTTCTCTAAATGTTATAGCGCTTTTTCTTATGCAGAAAAATTTTCAAGTATTTTTTTTTACATTGTACTATGTGCATGCCTATGTTGTTAAATAAGTGACTGGCTTTACAGAGGGAAGTAACAGGAATTGAAAATTAAATAGCTAGTTACCAGGTACCTATCCAACTGGTTTAGGACATCAAAAGACATTAAAAGTCCATGTCTTCTGTCTGTAGACAAATACTTCTTTACGTAGGAGTTTAAGCTATCCACCTTCAAACCCTTAGTCATATAGTTGAAGCATTCTAGATCTCTATCTTTATTCTGACTTGGTATTGCATGGTTTTTATAACTAAAAAGCCTCTGAGTATTTATCCTTCTCTATTATCTTTTATGTTCTTTTGGAAATCCTTTGTGTTTTTTTTTTATTAAATTCTACCTTCTGACAGGTTTCTAAAAAAATGTGCCATGATTTTCTTTCTAGAATAGTAAAACCAATAAATTGTTAGTGTTTTTAATATAGAAGTTAGTCTTTTCATCAATAAGAATAGGTTCTGGCCTGACCTGTGGTGGTACAGTGGATCAAGCGTCTACTTGGAATGCTGAGGTTGCTGGGTTGAAACCCTGGGCTTGCCTGGTCAAGGCACAAATGGGAATTGATGCTTCCTGCCCCTCCTTTCTCTCTCTCTCTCTCTTTCTCTCTCTCTCTCTCTCTCTCTCTCTCTCTTCTCTAAAAAGAATAAATAAATAAATAAATAAATAAAAGAATAGGTTCTGTCAGTCACAGGCATGTGATACAGGCTTGATTTGATATCCCATTAAGCCAAACTGAGTAAAATTAGGATGAAAAAGAAGGAGTATTAAGGAAAAGTGAATTCTGATAGTCCTGATGTTGGAGTTCAGTAATGGGAATTTAATTCAGCTTGGTGGTAAGATAAATAGTTGCCAACCCACAGTCTTAGTTATAGTTCTGTTTTCTACATTGGCAGTAAAAGCTGAACTGACTGTTGCCATTTAAAGACAGTAAGACCAGCCTGATCAGGCGGTGGCACAGTGGATAAAGCGTCGGACTGGGATGCGGAAGGACCCAGGTTCGAGACCCCAAGGTAGCCAGCTTGAGTGCGGGCTCAATTGGTTTGAGCAAAAGCTCACCAGCTTGAACCCAAGGTCACTGGCTTGAGCAAGGGGTTACTCCGTCTGCTGAAGGCTTGTGGTCAAGGCACATATGAGAAAGCAATCAATGAACAACTAAGGGGTCGCAATGAAAAGCTGATGGTTGATGCTTCTCATCTCTCTCCATTCCTGTCTCTGTATCCCCCTCTCTGACACTCTCTCTGTCTCTGTAAAAAAAAAAAGACAGTAAGACCATTGGAGAACGTATAAGATAGAAGAACAATGTGATAAAAGCTTTGATTTGTTCATCAGTACCAGAAAAAAATAATTTTTAATGCTTATAACATGGATTTAGAGTGCAAAAACTAGTTAAAAACTGAAAACTTTCTAGCTATTTTATCACTTTTTTTATGTGTATGAGTAGAATATCTGTCTTTAGCTTAAAACTGATTTAAAGAAAATGGTCAGTGACAATCCCCCACCATTCTTTTCTTGGTAAGTGAAACGGGTCGTAATACAACATACATGATTAACTTCCACCTTATTGCCTGTCCTGTCCCTTGAGAGATTCCTAAAGGAAGCCCTAGGTTTCATGAAATATTGTTAGACAGTAACAGAACAAGATTCTTTTGCAGCTGCTTGGATTCCTACACACACACACAAACGCACGCGCACACACATACACACACGTGTATTTTTTTGTGCATGTGAGGGACAGAGAGGGACAGACAAACAGGAAGGGAGAGAGGTAAGAAGCATCAACTTGTAGTTGCAGCACCTTAGTTGTTCATTGATTGCTTTCTCATATGTGCCTTGACTGGGGGGTTCCAGCTGAGCCAAAGACCTCTTTCTCAAGCCAGTAACCTTGGGCTTCAAGCCAGCATTACCTTTGGGCTCAAGCCAGCGACCACGGGGTCATGTCTATGATCCCATTTTCAAGCCAGTGACCCTGTGCTCAAACTGGATGAGCCTGTTCTCAAGCCAGCAACCTTGAGGTTTCAAACCTGGGTCCTCAGCCTCCCAAGCTGATGCGGTATTCACTGCACCACCGCCTGGTTAGACCCTATAGTCTTATTTTCTAAAGATAGTTTATTATTTATACTGTAGATAGTATTTGGTGATCTCCATCTACTTACCTTCATTTACTTAGGTTGTCTGTCAGTGGAAGCAACTACTGAGGCCATGAATGAAAAACCATTCCTTCATTCATACAATTACATAATACAGAAAACTATCACCTAAGAAAGCAGGGCATTTTTTTTAAAACTTCTAAAGCAAAGGAAAAAACTACGTCTTAACCTAGTGTATATGTGTATACATAAGTGTATATAAATAAACACATATAGGCACATTTATAATTAAACCAAGTTACACAAAATAATTGTTCTTGTTAAGTGTAGTGTACTCAGATGTTTTATTTTTTAAATTGCTATTCTAGGATGATAAAATTGATTTTATCACTAATGGGGCACAAACCACATTTTAAAAAGTACTATTTGGGATGATTATGTACCCTTGAAACCTATGTAATTTTATTAACCAGTGTCATTTCAATATATTCAATTAACAAAAATAAATAATGCTGACTAATCAAAATTCCTTCTATTTCATTTAAAGTTTTGTATCAGTATGTAATTGCTTTAAAATCATGTAGCAATGTTTCTAGTTATGTGTACATTTCTTGACTGAGATACTTCTCACAAGTTGTTGAGATTACTTTTTGTCTGTTGGCATATGTGAGACTGCATCTATCATTGATAGAGTGGCAGAAGTCACTCTCCATTTTCTCAGCAGCCTGGTAGAGAGCATACAGACTTGGTGCAACATTCATTCTAAATATACTCACTCTTAGAACAAGCCGTGAATTCATGAATAGAAGGATGAGAAACACATTTCCTATATCTTTGACCTTTGCAATTATTTGGTTATCTACTCAAAATTTATATCATGCAGTTGTACTCTTGATTTTAAGCTCACATTTTAGGGAACTTACATGATCTAGTTGAATTAAATAGTCTCCTTTTTTGTTTAAATGTAGACCAAATGACATACAGAGTATGTTTTGTCTTTTATAATCATATTTTTATTAGCGTATTTGCTATTAAATAGGAAAAATACCTTTTATTTTCTCATTTTAAATTGCTTTGGACAAGCACTTATATGTTTTCTCTCTTTAGCCTCCCAATAATCCTGTGGGTTCTGAAGAGCATTATTGTGTTGTCTCCTTTTCTGTAAGGAAGTATGTTTGAATTGCTAACTGATGGATTTGTTTTCTATTTAATTTTTTTTCTAGAATGATTACTAAGTGGCACATATTCAGAAGCCCGAATTCAATGTCTTAGCTTTTTTTTTTAGATTCACTTTGTTAGTGGTTTGTGACTCCCAGAATGTTTGTTTAGTGTTGGTAAGGCATTGAGATCGACCGTCCAAATGCATTTTTGCCTTGCACTCTTATAGGCCCTGGCCTATTTTGAGCAGTTAAAGATCTCCCCAGATGCCTGGCAGGTGTGTGCAGAAGCTCTGGCCCAGAGGACATACAGGTAATTCAAACAAAATTTGCATGACTCTGAGAATTTAAATTTCTGTGAATTTGACAGGACTGTTAAGTTTACCGGTATTTGCCCTGACCTGTTAAAGCACCATCTTGATACACCAAGGTTGTGGGCTGGATCCCTGGTCAGGGCACATACAAGCATCAACCAATGAATGCATAAATAAGTGGAACAACAAAGCGATGTTTCTCTCTCTTTCTTTCCCCCTTCTTCTCTCTCTCTAAAAATCAATACAATTTATCTGTATTTGGAGAATGTTGTCATAAGAACATGTTATGACTTGTGTTTTTGGAAACCATTCGGTGTAGAAATGAGAAAAATAGTAAATTAATAATTTAGCCATTCCAGGGTTGACTTCTCAGTAAAACTGTCCTTTGCTTTATGCTGTGTACCTGACAGCAGATTTCAGCTAGAATATGATGTAATAGTTGGTTTTCTAAAAAGTTGATAAGGGAGGTAATCATAAATTATATGTATCTTAATTTTTTATCTTAATTTAAATTATGTAAGTGTTCAGTTACTAATCTTGATGTTGGACCAGGGTCTTTTCTTTGTGTATATGCTGTTAGCATTCACTTTATCATTCTTATGTTTACCAGACCCATAAGCCGTCCTCTATAGTTTCTACTTTGGGTCACTGTAGTGGACTGAGGAATGATGAATGCAGGTTCCTAAACTGTTTAGTTATTTGCCCCACTTCTCCAAATCTTGTGGTTATCTAGCCCAGTGTTTTCTTTTCTTTCTTTTTTTTTAGGTTAGAGGAGGGGAGATAGAGAGGCAGACTCTCACATGTGCCCCAACTGGGACCTATCTGGCAACTTCCGTCTGAGGCTGATGCTCAAATACCAAGCTATTTTTAGTGCCTGAGGCTGATGTACTCCAACAGAGCCACCCTCAGCGCCCAGGGCTACACTCAAACTGGCTGCAGGAGGGAAAGACAAAGAGAAGGGGGAGAGGGAGGGAGAGAGAAGCAGATGTTAGCTTCTCACTGGGAGTCAAACCCGGGATGTCCATACTCTGGGCTGATGCTGTATCTAGAGCCACTAGCCAGGGCCGCCCAGTGTTTTTCAACTGCTGGTCTGGCCCAGTTCATCAGAAATTTTATGCTAGTCACTGAAAGATTTAACCACCCTGATGTTGTAGGAAGATTATAGACCCAATGATCTTAGTCGAATTTGCTTATGCTCATGGTGATTCTTGCCTTAGTGGCCCCTGGAAATAATTCTGTTTTCACCAGTTCTTAAGGGTACAAAGGTTGAAAACCACTGATATAGCCCATATGACATATGTTCAAAGATTTCCCCCCTGCTGTGTGACTTCTTATGAAGTCTTTCTAAAGCTTTCAACTTAATTTTTACAAAAATTAGAAATCTTGTCATTTTTGTCTCATTACTTTATATAATTGCTAATTAGGTTACTTAATTACAAAAGAAGTGCAACTGGCATAGTAAGACTTAGCACAAATGACCAGCTATAGGCAAACAACTTGCTTCTGTGAGTGGAAGTTCCTGGTGGTTAATGATGGCTTCTAGTAGAATTCCCGTATCAGTCACTACATTTTTCCAGCTGAAACCCAGTGCTCCAGTTTAGTGAAAAGCTTGGTTTTGAGAACATCTACATATCTAAGAGAAAATAAGAACTGGCTCTTAATTAAAGCCTTCTTATAGTTTATTATTTGACTGGAAAACCTAAGCTAAGACTTGTGTAATTAGTTAAGACTTTAGTGTCATCCATGATAAGGATAGAAACCCTAAGATCTTAACTGAGATTCTAAATAAACCTAACTGTAAAAAAACTTTTAAAAGATTAAGTTTCATCTTCTTATCGGTGAGAATATTTTGTTTAATTCATGTTTTACTTTTTTTTTCCTTTAGGACAGACAGAAAGGAAGAGAAATGAGAAGCATCAACTCATAGTTATAGCACCTTAGTTGTTCATTGATTGCTTTCTCATATGTGCCTTGACTGGGGGCCCTAGCCAAGCCAGTGACCCCTTGCTCAAGCTATTGACCTTGGGCTCAGGCCAGTGGCCTTGTGGCTTTAAACCTGGGTCCTCAGCATCCTAAGCTAACACTCTATCCACTGTGCCGCCTGGTCAGGTAGTTGATTTGTGTTTTCTAAAATGAAGATAACATCTCCAGTCTTGTATTGACCACTTAGCTTTATATATGAAAAATTTGTTCCATGACTAATCCTGGCTTAAACCAACAATCTTGGATAAGTAGATTGTTGTTCACTAAAGGGACTTTGTCAGAGTTTGTAGCTGGCTCACTACAGCCCCTAGAGCAGTAATTGGTGAGAGTCAGTAATTGGTGGATACTGATTTTGGCTTCTCTTGTATAAGGGCAATATATTGTTAGCTTGGTTTTCTGAATGAGTTTTGAGGCTAGACTGTCAATCCAGGTGACTCTGCTCGTCTTAGTTTTGGCTACAATAGAACTGCCTGGGGTTGAATTTTAAGTAAGACTTTGATGACCCCCTCTGATTTAACTCAGTCTTTATTTGTTATATAGAGGTCTACTGTTTGTCTTTTGAACACCTAGTATTAAGAGTAGACCCAGCCTGGCCTGTGGTGGTGCGGTGGATAGAGTGTCGACCTGGATCCCTGAGGTCGCTGGTTCAAACCCCCGGGCTTGCCTGGTCAAGGCCCATATAGGAGTTGATGTTTCCTGCTCCTCCCCCTTCTCTCTCTCTCTCTCTCTCTGTTTCTCTCTCTGTCTCGCTCTCTCCCTCCCTTCTCTAAAAATTAAAAACAAAACAAAAAGAGTAGACCCAGGAATTCTAACATCTTGAATTTAGGGGAGGTGTCCTCTCTTTGCTGTGTACTAAAATTAAGGTGCATCTTAATTTGTTTGGTTGTTCTGCTTGTCAGATTTAGTGGAAATATTGATTATTGTATAATATTTAAAGTTCTCTGCTTTTTAAAGGAATAGATATGAATGTAATAAATAAGGTCAATAAATAGCAAGTCAAAGGTCTGATTTGAGGAACTTTCAACTATTCATTAATATTTTATCTTTGATTTGTTTTCCCCAATTTATATTTTGCTCATCTAGTTTTCTTTTTTCTTTTTCAGTGATGATCACATAAAGTTTTTCTGCTTTCAAGTATTAGAACATCAAGTTAAATATAAGTAAGTCTTTTTTCTCACTTTTTGATTCTGAGATTTGTTGGGAGAGGCTATTTTTTATAATTAGTTTCTTTCCTTGTTAGGGAAACCATAACTCAGGTTGTAATTTAACAGTGTATGTCACGTCCAGTTTATAGTGTATATTGATTTGACCCAAAGTGTTGTAAAAGTATTAAATTTGTTGGTTACATATAAAAATCCAACCATTTCACAGGGAAAAAAATAGATTTCCAGCTTCTCTGAAAATAGTAAAAGATCTAGCAACATCCAGCCTCTGTTTCTACATGACAGCTCCCTGTTGGGGTTGAGTGGCAGAATGGGCACTCGTATTCAGAACCTCTGCCTTAATTAAGTGAAAACAGTCCATCGCTGCTTAGAGGGCCCTTAGTTTGTCTGTTGATTTATTCTGTAAAACACAGACCTCAGAACATGGACATATGTCCATTTGAAAAACTGTGTAGCTGCCATTTTTTCAATATGAACTGGACTACAAATTAATATCAACATTGATACCTCACCTGCCCCCTATCTCTGCTTCAAAGCAGTGATGAGAGAGAGAGGCATTTTTAATTTATTTTTGAAATTTTAGGGAATTTTAGATATTTGAATTCTATACGAATATTTCTTTTCAAATATATAGGAGGTTATTTTTACAACTGCAGACACCAAATAGAGCCATTATTATTTTTATTCTCTATTTTGAACAGATACTCAGAACTAACTACTGTTCAACAACAACTAATTAGGGAGACGCTCGTATCTTGGCTTCAAGCACAGGTAAAATTGTAATTTCATTCAGTACTTCAGATTATCATATACTTAAATTTTAATTTTTTCAAGAGTTTGCAGATTTACCTAAAGAATGTGTATCATTTATCCTCCATTTGGTCCTGTAGCTTTTTTAGGAAGTGCTGGTTTTGAAGATCATGGGTAGATGAAAACTCAGCAATAATTTTAAATTGTATGAATAACTAAAGTTATCGTGCTTTCCATGACACATTGTGGAAACTTTGGTTTTAAAATGTAACTTTCTTTTTAACCACTTGACAAATGTGGCTTTTCTGTTCACTCTTAAAGGTGAGCCCCTCCTATGAGGTTGTGAAGTACAGCATAGGGAATATAGTCAATAATATTGTAATAACTGTGCGTGGTGCCAGGTGGGTACTAAACTGATCGGTGGTCGGAGGATCACTTTGTAAATTACATAAATGTCTAGCAACTATGACATACACCTGAAGTTAATATAAAATAAAATTGAATGTCAACTGTAATTGAAAATGTTTTTAAATGTTTAAAAAAAAGAAATAAGGTGAGCTCTCTTGGATAGCCTCTTCACAAAGACCCCCTTTCAAAGGGGCCGATAGAGATTTTTATTCACAGTCTGTTCTTTCTCGTTAATTTTAGTTATTCATAACATACATATAAAACTGATGTATAGCCTGACCGGGCCGTGGCGCAGTGGATAGAACATCAGACTGGGAGGACTGGGATGTGGAGGACCCAGGTTCAAGACCCCAAGGTCACCAGCTTGAGCGTGGGCTCATCTGGTTTGAGCAAAGCTCACCAGCTTGGACCCAAGATCTCTGGCTTGAGCAAGGGGTCACTGGCTCAGCTGCAGCCCCACGGTCAAGGCACATATGAGAAAGCAATCAGTGAATAACTATAGTGTCGCAACGAAAAACTAATGATTGATGCTTCTCATCTCTCCCCGTTCCTGTCTGTCTGTCTCTATATATCCCTCTCTGTGGTTCTCTCTCTCTCTGTAAAAACAAACAAAAACTGTTGTATAGTTAGAATTCTTATTTTCCAAAAAAAGCAAGCAGCTAGAAGAAAAACAGTTAAATTTTTTCTTAGAAAAATGGTAGGAACTGGTAAAAACTGCACATGAAACTTTTCTCTAAAAGTGTGAGAATGAAAATAAAGTGTGAGAATGAGAAGTAGCCATTAGCACCTTTGTTCATTTGATTGTTCTCCATCTCCTCAGTTGCTTAAATACTTGGGTAATTTTCAAGCATTTCTGTTGTACAGCTAACCTAGACCATTGTTGAAGTTTGATGTGTTTTTTCTATTAATAATATACTGGAAAACAACATGTTCGAATCTTTTCAGTTTACATTTAATTTCACAGACTTTCTCTGATTTTCAGATGCTGAATCCCCAACCAGAGAAGACCTTTATAAGAAATAAAGCAGCCCAAGTCTTCGCCTTACTGTTTGTTACAGAATATCTCACTAAATGGCCCAAGTTTTTTTTCGATATTCTCTCTGTAGTGGACCTAAATCCAAGGGGAGTAGATCTGTACCTCCGAATCCTCATGGCTATTGATTCAGAGTTGGTGGATCGTGATGTAGTGCATACATCAGAGGCAAGTAACTAACCATTAATTTTTACTTTTTAATGTACATTTTATAGGACATAATGGGCACATAATAAGAGGATCATAAGTCTTATTTTTCAGACAGACTTAAGAATAATTCTAGATTAATTCAACATTTTGAATTTTGTTTTGCAAAGGAAACTTGTTTTTTTTCCCCAGGTATAAATTAAAATTAAAGTATTACTTTAGAAATTTTTTTTAGCGAGGTGAGCACTTTCTCTGGTGAAATATACAAATTTATTTTCTCTTATGAATTTGTAGGGAAATACCTGTATTTGTTACTGCTATATAGTCACTGACTGTGGAAGAGGCATTGTTTATGAATCAATGCTGGGTTCTTCTGTAGTCTCAGTCACATGGCTCATCAGCTTAGTCCATCCTCCCTTCCTCTCTCCCTCCCTCCCTCTCTCTTTTCTTTTCCAAGTGAGAACAGGGGAGATAGAAAGACAGACTCCCACATACACTCCAACAGGGATTCATCCAGCAACCTTTGTCTGGGGCTGATGCTCTGCCTGCCCATCTGGGGCCATGCTTGCAACTGAGTTATTTTTAGTGCCTAAAGTAGAGGCTCCACAGAGCTGTCCTCAGTGCCTGGGGCTGATGCACTCAAACCAATTGAGCCATGGCTGTGGGAGAAGAAGAGAGTGAGGATGGGGGAGAGAGAGAGAAGAGGGGGGTGGAGAAGCAGATGGTTGCTTCTTCTGTGTGCCCTGACTGAGAATTGAACCTTGGACATCCACATGCCAGGCTGATGCTCTATCACTGAGCCAACAAGTCAGGGCCACCTTAGTCTTTCTATATTTCATTACCTGATATAATTTTCTCCTTATTCTTACAGAACAGAGTAGAAATAGCTTAATTTCAAGTGTGTATAATAATTTTAAGTTCATTGTATGTCAAACATTTATAACATTTATAAAGGTCATTGTCGTATATTTAAGTTATTGCTATTCTAAGTATCATGTTTGTATTGTATTGAGCAGTAACTTATCACATGCTTAAGATTTCTAAGCAATGCTTATTTATAGTTTGTGTTTAATAAGAAATTGGCCTGGCACTGAGGAATAGAACGGAAAGAGGAAATAGAAAGAATCACCGGATATGATTTAGAGCTGACAAATAGGATATGTGTTGACAGGTCTGGAAGTTTAGTGGTGAGATAATTACTGTGTGCAACTCTTCAAATGGCAAACATTATTTTGTGAGATAATCTGCTTTGACTGCATTTAAGGCATTTTATTTTTTGTTTTGTTTTTAGGAGGCTCGTAGAAATACTCTAATAAAAGATACCATGAGGGAACAGTGCATTCCAAACTTGGTGGAATCATGGTACCAAATCCTACAAAATTATCAGTATACTAATTCAGAAGTGACATGTCAGTGCCTTGAAGTAGTTGGAGCTTATGTATCTTGGATAGACTTATCCCTTATAGCCAATGATAGGTAAGTATAGGTATATTTTTAAAAATATAAACCTGCAAAACACAGTATATAAAACTCATGAATTTGAAAACATTTTAATAGTTTTATTCCATTGCCAGGTTTATAAATATTCTGCTAGGTCATATGTCGATAGAAGTTCTACGGGAAGAAGCATGTGACTGTTTATTTGAGATTGTAAATAAAGGAATGGATCCTGTTGATAAAATGAAACTTATAGAATCTTTGTGTCAAGTATTACAGTCTGCTGGGTTTTTCATCATTGACCAGGTCAGTACATTTATGTATAAAGTTTTAAAAACTTTTAGAACAAACTAGGATAGGTAGGAATTTAAATACACTTACTTTTTCTTTCTTTTTTTAATGTTGGAAACTATCCTTGAGAGTATGATAATGAAACACTGTATCCAGAAAGCCATAATATTTTTGTATCATTTGTTTAGGACAATGGATTTTACCAGTTCTTAAACTTGAGAATTGGGGGGGTGGTACCTTCAATTGTGCCTTTCTAACAAAATCTCAGGTGATGCTGATACTCCTGGCCCATGAACCATACTTTAATTATCAAGGGACTATACTAATTACATGACAATGCATTCTGACCAAAATTAGACTCAGTTAAAAGTATTATATTTTTATCATACTTTGAATCGTTACTCATGTGAAATGTTAGAGTTTAATCCCAATAGCTCTGAGTATGGTAAATTAGTAATTTAGATAACAATTTGAAGGTATTTATTTATTTATTTATAATATATTTTTTATTTTTTATATGAGAGGAGGGGAGATAAAGAGAGAGACTCTTGGCACGCACTCTGACTGGGATCTACCTGGTAACCCCCATCTGGGGACGAATCTCTGTCTTGAGCTGATGCTTGCAGTCAAGCTATTTTTAGCACCTGAGGTGGAGGCTCCATAGAGCCATCCTCAGTGCCCAGGGTTGACATGCTCAAATCAAGCCATGGCTGCTGGAGAGGGGGAGAGAGAAAGAGAAAGAGAGAATGAGTAAAGGAGGGAGGGGAAGGTGGGGAGAAGCAGATGGTTGCTTCTCCTGTGTGCCCTGACCAGGAATCAAACCTGAAATTTTTTATTTTAATTTTATTTGTGTCAGTGATAAAGAATTACTAAGAAATTTTTGTATTGCTGATAGGTCAGTAAAACAGCTCTAGTGTTTTCCTTGCTGACAAATAGTATTATTTTGTTACATTACTAATAATTATCTTGTTTAGGCCCTGGTGAAGACCTAAACTGATGAAGGTAAAAATCTTTTTCTATAGGAGAACATCATAAGGATAGTTAATGAAAAATAATCTGATTTTGAGTTCTGGCTTTAATACAGATATGACCTTAGCGGGTAATTGTAGTAACAGTTTCTCTTTGCAGTATAGTAAAGGCTCAAATTAAATAGTATCGGAAAGAACTGATTTAAATTGTTACACATACTATAATATGACAGTATTAACTTTACTAGAGCATATTTTCAAAATTCAGTAGTTTAGAGAGAAGGTTCTAAAACCTCACATCCCTATTGCTTTTATAAAGTTAGCAGTGTCTACAGGACTGTAATCATTAAAAACAGTTGTTTTAAAGAGTACTAGTGTATAATAATCACAGAAGAATTCAAATTCAAAAAAATTTCCCAGTCAAATGTTAGAATTGTTAAATGTCTAATATTATTTTAAAATTGAATTCTATGCTTGGGACTTGATTCATGCTAATGAATAGGGTTTTCCCTCTTACTCTTAGGTGGGTGGTTTTAAATTGAAGACTGTCTTGATTCCTTTTAGGAAGAAGATGTCGACTTCCTTGCCAGATTTTCTAAACTAGTAAATGGAATGGGACAGTCATTGATAGTTAGCTGGACTAAATTAATTAAGAATGGGGATATGAAGAATGCTCAAGAGGCACTACAAGCTATTGAAACAAAAGTGGCGCTGATGTTGCAGCTACTAATTCATGAGGATGATGATATCTCTTCTAACATTATTGGATTTTGTTATGATTATCTTCATATTTTGAAACAAGTGAGTCCTTATTTTAACTTTTTGTCCAGTGGGTAATATAGAGGAGTCATAAAGAATTGGAAAATAGGAAAAATGAAAATAGCCTTAATTCTACTACCTAATGATATTTACTGTTAAATATTTATGTATTTCGTTTTTCTTTCCTTTTTTTGAACATTTTAGCCAGAAAAACAATTGCCCAGGTTCTAAAATTTATAAAACTAACAAGCTTTAAAATTATAGGTTTAGATTATTTTCTCAACTTTTTTTTTTTTGTATTTTTCTGAAGCTGGAAACAGGGAGAGACAGACAGACTCCTGCATGCGCCCGACCGGGATCCACCCAGCACACGCCCACCAGGGGGCGATGCTCTGCCCCTCCGGGGCGTCGCTCTGCCGCGACCAGAGCCACTATAGCGCCTGGGGCACAGGCCAAGGAGCCATCCCCAGTGCCCGGGCCATCTTTGCTCCAATGGAGCCTTGGCTGCGGGAGGGGAAGAGAGAGACAGAGAGGAAGGAGGAGGGGTTGGAGAAGCAAATGGGCGCTTCTCCTATGTGGCCTGGCCGGGAATCGAACCCGGGTCCCCCGCACGCCAGGCTGATGCTCTACCGCTGAGCCAACCGGCCAGGGCTTCTCAACTTTTTTTTATTGAATTCAGACAGAGGAAGAGGGAGAGAGGGAGAGAGAAACATCCTCTGTTTCTGCATGTGCCCAACCAGGGTCGAATGAACCACCTCTGCATTGCAGGGTGATGCTTCAACCGAGTCATCCAGCCAGGGTGTAGCTTTTCAGGTTTTTTTTAATGTATTTTATTTTATTTTATTTTTTTGTATTTTTCTGAAGTTGGAAACAGGGAGGCAGTCAGACAGACTCCCTCATGTGCCCTACCGGGATCCACCCAGCATGACCACCAGGGGGAGATACTCTGCCCATCTGGGGCGTCGCGCTGTTGCAACCAGAGCCATTCTAGCGCCTGAGGCAGAGGCCATAGAGCCACCCCCAGCGCCCGGACCAACTTTGCTCCAATGGAGCCTTGGCTGTGGGAGGGGAAGAGAGAGACAGAGAGGAAGGAGAGGAGGAGGGGTGGAGAAGCAGATGGGCGCTTCTCCTGTGTGCCCTGGCCGGGAATCGAACCCAGGACTCCTGCATGCCAGGCCGACGCTCTACCACTGAGCCAACCAGCCAGGTCCTGCTTTTCAGTTTTGAATCATGTTTATGTCTTAATGCAGTAGAAATTTTGTTAAACAGTTTATTGTTTTGATTACATATACTTCACTTTTGATAGACAATTTTTTACAGTTAAAAATTTCAGCCCTGGCTGGTTAGCTTTGTCATTAAGAACGTCGTCCTGAAATGACAAGGTTGCTTATAAGATCCTTGGTCAGGACACACACAGGAAGCCACCAGTGAATATACGACGGAGTGGGACAAATGAATGCTCCCTTCCCCCTCTCCTGTCACTGTCTCATCAATAAATAAAAACTGTTAAGCCCTGGTCAGGAGCTCGGTTGGTTGGAGTGTTGTCCTAGAGCACAGAGATTGCCAGTTCAGTTCCCAGTCAGGGCACATATAAGAGCAGCTTGATGTTCCTGTCTCTCTCTTCCTGCCTATCAAATAAATAAGTAAAATTTAAGAAATTAAAAATTTCCCCTAGAGAACTTAAAATGTAGAAGGTGTTAGTTTCCATATTATATAGCATGTAACCTTTTTATGAATTAGTAACTTCTCTGATGGACAGAGACTTGAGTTGATAGTATAAACACACAATACAGAGTAAAAAGATGTGTTGTAGAATTGGGCACCTGAAACCTGTATAATTGTTAACCAGTGTTACCCAATAAATTCAATTAAAAAAAAGAATTAGTAACTTTATAACATTAGATAAAAGAACTGTTCCTATTTTACTTATATTGGATTAGTTGAATTAAGTCAAGGTTAAAATAATTTTTTTCAAAAGCTGAGTTTAGCTTCTATTTTGTTATAAATGTATCACGTCTGCACGTATACTTTTAGAAATTTTCAGCAATGTGGAATGGTATGAAGAAAGTTCATATCACCATTGGCAATCTCACTGTGTATCTCATAATGGATTCCTAGGGGTTTTTTTGCATTGTTTAAAAACAAGATGAGATCATACTTTACTGTCCTAAAAACTGCTTCTTTGCATGAATCATTATAAGTATCTTTAAAAGTCAGATTCATCTACATATCTTTCCCTGAATGTCTGGTTATTTACTAGAATTGTTAGATCTTAGGTTAGGTACATTTTAAATACAAGGGATCCTCAGGTTATGATACAGTTCCATTCCTATGACAGGGACGTAACCTGAATTTTAGTGTAAGTCGAAACACACCCTCGTCTGAGTCACTTACCTATCCTAACACAGTTTTAAAATCATAATCTAGAACATGAAAACATAGCTAAGCCACAGAAAAAGGAAAAGGACATAAATATACTATACACCACGAGTCCCCAAACTACGGCCCGCGGGCCACATGTGGCCCCCTGAGGCCATTTATCCGGTCCCCCGCCGCACTCCCGGAAGGGGCACCTCTTTCATTGGTGGTCAGTGAGAGGAGCACTGTATGTGGCGGCCCTCCAACGGTCTGAGGGACAGTGAACTGGCCCCCTGTGTAAAAAGTTTGGGGACCTCTGCTATACACTGTACTGAAGTAACAGAAAAAAAAGACAAAAAATGAGTGAAAAAAACTAATTTGCCCACATAGTCCGTATGTACTATGCTAATGATGTAAACTGAAACACTCATGTCTCAATTTTTTTTTAAAGTTTTTATGGCAGTGAGTGTTGTAAACTTGAGACGTTATATGTCGAGACTATTGTAACCCGAGGACCCCCGGTATAGGGTGGGGCAAAAGTAGGTTTACAGTTGTGAATAGGTGGAACTCAAGAGTTTATTCTTATATTCTTATTTATTAATTATTGTATTTTCTGTATGAACAACTGTAAACCTACTTTTGCCTTACTCTATATAGGAAGGAGCTGCCATACTGCCCTCCAGAAAAGTTGTGTGCAGGTTTTTAAAGATGTTAATTGATTAGGAATATATTCTGATAAACAAGTATAACTTTAGGAAATCTAATAAAGTATTGCTTTCTTTTTAACAGCTTACAGTGCTTTCGGATCAGCAAAAAGCTAATGTAGAGGTAATTGACTTCTTTCAGACTATTAATAGTATCTGTGTCTATAGTCTGCCTAGAAATACAGCTTAATTTTGAATTTTTTTTTTTTTTGTATTTTTCTGAAGCTGGAAACAGGGAGAGACAGTCAGACAGACTCCCGCATGCGCCCGACCGGGATCCACCCGGCACGCCCACCAGGGGGCGATGCTCTGCCCCTCTGGGGCGTCGCTCTGTTGTGACCAGAGCCACTCTAGCGCCTGGGGCAGAGGCCAAGGAGCCATCCCCAGCGCCCGGGTCATCTTTGCTCCAATGGAGCCTTGGCTGTGTGTGTGTGTGGGGGGGAGACAGAGAGGAAGGAGGTGGGGTGGAGAAGTAAATGGGCGCTTCTCCTATGTGCCCTGGCCGGGAATCGAACCCGGGTCCCCCGCACGCCAGGCCGACGCTCTACCGCTGAGCCAACCGGCCAGGGCCTTAATTTTGAATTTTTATGAAATTAAAGGAAACTGATGAAAGGTATTTTATTCTTAATTATAGGCAATCATGTTGGCCGTTATGAAAAAATTGACTTATGATGAAGAATACAACTTTGAAAATGAGGTAAGAATTTTGAATTGAGGAAAAATTAGTTTTAATTTCATTGTGTACTTATATTAAATTAATATTTCAAGTTTGGATTATTTTAGAGTTCTTTAAAACAAGGAATATTTTAAAAATTAGTTTGATTTATATAAAAATAATGGAAGCCTCATAATCCTTCGTAGTTGGTATTTGGTAACTTTTTCAAACAATCCTTTTAGAAAACATTTTATAGTATTGATCTTTGTAAAATATTGACAGTATCTCTGATGATCTGATTTTACTTTGTCTTTAACAAGAGTGCTAAGTTGAGGCCCTAATGGTGGGCCTCAAATCATAAATGTAACTGCCTAGACTTGTTCTGGTTAGATGTCTTGTCTGAAGTTGCCAGAGAGTCAGTTTCCCATCAAACACGAAGGTCATCAGGTGCTTTCTAGTAACTCAATGATGATGACATGTGACATACTGTTTAGCTGTTTGTTAGTGCTGTTCCTTACTTTAGGTATTCAAAAATCTTTGGACTATAAAAGGATAATGGTGATGATAATTATCACACTATGAACTTACGAAGTGCTATATTTTATTTCATTACATAAAATAGTTCCAATTATACAGTAGTATTATAGTTTTACAGTGGACAGAGAGATTAACAAGGAGTGTTAATAAGGTGAAGTTTTCACAGAGTACAACATAAACCCATTCTGGCTTTAGACTCTAACCCTTAACCTCCTTGTACTGTTTCTGGTTTTAGGCTTTCAAGGTGTAGGGCTATGTTCAGAAATACTTTTTTATGAGCAGGAGGGGAAAGGCCTACTAAGTTTTTCTATAATACATAAATGAATATGATGAAAAATACAAAAGTATTTATAAAAGCAGAAAACTAATGACAACTCACCATTTACATGAGTTTTAAGGTCTTTAATGTTTTTAAAATGAAAAATTTAAAATATACCATAGGGTGAAGATGAAGCCATGTTTGTAGAATATAGGAAACAACTGAAGTTATTGTTGGACAGGCTTGCTCAAGTTTCACCAGAGTTACTGCTGGCTTCTGTTCGCAGAGTTTTTAGTTCTACACTGCAGTAAGTTTGTTACTGTTTTTGTAACATGTCACCTTTTTCCTTTTCCTGCTGATGGTCACATTAAGTGATTCACATGCTTTATTAATCTGTGTGAGTTATTAAGATCTTATGTGTATCTCTGAAACACTGCACTTGTCACCTTGATTTCTCTTGATCCTTGAGGGGAAAATACTGCTTTTTAGAACATAATAAAATGGATAACATCAGTTCTAGCTACTTTTGTGATATAAATTATATTGCCTTGCAAAATTAAAAATTGCTATTTCTTAATAATTAAAGAAGCTTTTGTTGGTGTCTTTTTATCCTGTGCATCACTAATTTTATAGAAAGTGTCTTTTTAGATTTCAGTGACGTATTATTATACCTTGGTAGGAATTGGCAGACTACAAGGTTTATGGAAGTTGAAGTAGCAATAAGATTGCTGTATATGTTGGCAGAAGCTCTTCCAGTATCTCATGGTGCTCACTTCTCAGGTGATGTTTCAAAAGCTAGTGCTTTGCAAGATATGATGAGAACTGTAAGTATACTGAAAATAATTTATTTGAACATAATTTTCTGTGTTTACTGTAAGCTAATGGGGGTTGCTTGTTAGAGCTTAGTATCTGTTAATACTGGGGGATTTTGATGTTACAATAAATGACAATAGGTTTCTTAACTTTTTCTTGCTCCAGTTGGTAACGTCAGGAGTTAGTTCTTATCAGCATACATCTGTAACATTGGAGTTCTTTGAAACTATTGTTAGATATGAAAAGTTTTTCACAGTTGAACCTCAACACATTCCATGTGTATTAGTAAGTATACATTTTACTTTCATTTTTCTGTTATTTTCTATGTATTTCAGCTGAGCAGATAGTATTCTATTTTTCTGTCTTTTAAAACTTTCCAGAGCGAGAGGTTTTCAGAAATCTTAAACGCACTGAAACTAATTTCTTCTCCATTTCTTTAAGATTTCTGCATAATCAGTCACCTAAAACAATTTCTCAGGGCCTATTTGTGATGTGTAGGATTACTTATTATATGTATCCAGTTTTTGCTTTCCAGAAGCTAAGAAGTAAAATTTGATGTGAATAAAGATGTTTCACACAGTAGCAACAAAAAGTCTTGAGTACAGAAATAGTAAAAGTGTCTGTCTTTCTTCAGATGGCATTCTTAGATCACCGGGGTCTGCGACATTCCAGTGCAAAAGTTCGGAGCAGAACTGCTTACCTGTTTTCTAGATTTGTCAAATCGCTCAAGTAAGTAGAAGATTGCAGCTGTTAGGTTTTATTATTTTCTAAAGCCTGTGCTAGATTTGATTCTTCCTGTTCTAAAACATATTTTTAAATACAGGGATTCCTTGGGTTATGACACAGTTCTGTTCCTACAACAGTGATGTAACCCGAATTTTGGTATAAGTCAAAACACACCCAAGCCTGAGTCACTTACCTATCCTAACGCATTTGTAAAATCATAATCTAGAACCGTGATGGCGAACGTTTTTATAAAAACCACCCACTTTTGCAGTGCTAGGAGGGACCAAGTTGACCAGCACTGCAAAAGTGGGCGGTTTTTATAAAAAGGTTCGCCATCATGGATCTAGAACATAAAAGCACAACTAAGCCACAGAAAAAGGAAAAGGACATAAATATACTGAACTGTACACTGTGCTGTAGTAACAGAAAAAAATGAGTGTAAAAAAAACTAGTTTGCTTACATAATCCATACATACAATGCTAACAGTGTAAGCCAAAACACTGACATCTCAATTTTTTTTTAGTTTTTATGAGAGTGAGCGTTGTACACTTGAAACGTATGTCGAGATGTCGTAACTCTAGTACCCCCTGTATTCCCCTTTATTATTATCATGATGTTATGATTTCTTTTCCTTCTCATTCATTTACTCGGTTCAATAAAAAGTGATTTGTTTGCGGCCCTGGCCGGTTGGCTCAGCGGTAGAGCGTCAGCCTGGCGTGCGGGGGACCTGGGTTCGATTCCCGGCCAGGGCACATAGGAGAAGCGCCCATTTGCTTCTCCACCCCCCACCCCCTCCTTCCTCGCTGTCTCTCTCTTCCCCTCCCACAGCCAAGGCTCCATTGGAGCAAAGATGGCCCGGGTGCTGGGGATGGCTCCTTGGCCTCTGCCCCAGGTGCTATAGTGGCTCTGGTCGCGGCAGAGCGACGCCCCGGAGGGGCAGAGCATCGCCCCCTGGCGGGCGTGCCGGGTGGATCCCGGTCGGGCGCATGCGGGAGTCTGTCTGACTGTCTCTCCCTGTTTCCAGCTTCAGAAAAATACAAAAACAAAAAAAAAAAGTGATTTGTTTGCATACTTTTATATGTAACACTAATCACTAATAGCATGTAATTAATTAATCAACAGATTTATTGCTATGGAACAGTAGTATATGGCTCCTTTGACATTCTAAAAATTGTATTTCTTGAAAATACATTTTTAACCTAAACTCTTTTGTATACTTTACTAGTACCAGTTTTTGGTATGAAAACTACTCATTCTTAGGTTTATAAGTTGTGATTTAAAAATTATTGTTGGCCTTAATAATCACATTTTATTAGCTTTGAACTGAATTTTTTTTAGTTCTGCCTTAAAGAGGCGTTTGGTATTTTTAGCAACTTCTCAAAAACTAGTATTGATGCTACTGTAATTTTCCTTTTTTGCCTTTATTCAGTAAACAAATGAACCCTTTCATCGAGGACATTCTGAATAGAATACAAGATTTATTAGAGCTTTCTCCACCTGTAAGTATTTATTCTTCCAACTTACAGATTTTCCCCAAATTTTGAGACTACATATGCCTTTATCACTAATGCTTTCATAGACATTTATTTTTTTTTAATGGGAGGGTTTGTACAAGGGTTAGTTCTGTTTACCAAAACTGTTGAGATATTGTAAACAAAACATAGTAATAAAAACAGAAAGGAAACAAAAGTTTACTGATAAATTTGGCAATGTGAGATATGGTCTGATTTTTCTGTACTGTTAAATGTTGATGAAGGGTTGACCAGGTGGTGGTGCAGTGGATAGAGCATCGGACTTAGATGCAGAGGACCCAGGTTCGAGACCCCAAGGTTGCCAGCTTGAGCGTGGGCTCATCTGGTTTGTGCAAAAGCCCACCAGCTTGAACCCAAGGTCGCTGGCTCCAGCAAGGGGTTACTCAGTCTGCTGAAGGCCTGCGGTCAAGGCACATATGAGAAAGCAATCAATGAACAACTAAGGTGTTGCAATGCACAATGAAAAACTAATGATTGATGCTTCTCATTTCTCTCCGTTCCTGTCTGTCCCTGTCTATCCCTCTCTCTGACTCACTCTCTGTCTCTGTAAAAAAAAAAAAAAAGTTGATGAAGTATTTTATGGAGAAGGAAAAATTCAGTTTCCAAATTATTTAGTACTATGGTCATATTAGCTGTTCTCAGTGACTGTTACTATCAATATTAGACTGAAGCTTTTCTTTTTTAACTTTTCAGGCTTGGGACAAAAAAATTTAAATGCTGGTTTATCTGAATATTTTGGTGTTCATTTCACTAGAAAGGTTTAAGTTGAGGTACTTTGTAAGCCCATCTTGATTGATATTTTTTTTAAAAGCACAAGTATTTTATTTATTTATTTATTTATTTTTTACAGAGACAGAGAGAGAGTCAGAGAGAGGGATAGACAGGGACAGACAGACAGGAACAGAGAGAGATGAGAAGCATCAATCATTAGTTTTTCATTGCGCATTGCAACACCTTAGTTGTTCATTGATTGCTTTCTCATATGTGCCTTGACCGTGGGCCTTCAGCAGACCGAGTAACCCCTTGCTAGAGCCAGCGACCTTGGGTTCAAGCTGGTGGGCCTTTGCTCAAACCAGATGAGCCCGCACTCAAGCTGGTGACCTCGGGGTCTCGAACCTGGGTCCTCCACATCCCAGTCTGACACTCTATCCACTGCGCCACCGCCTGGTCAGGCTGATACATTTTTGTGTAAAGTAAAATACTGACATTGACTCAACTTTTTTTCATTTGATAAAAATTATTACTAGAGCTACCACTTAGAAAGTGTGAACAAAAAATAATACTTTTGTTCTTTTAAGTAAATAGCAGTATTTAGGGTACACAGGTTATGTCATTTATTTCACTGCATGAAAAGTTACTAGTGAATTAATGGAAGTTATCTTTGCCTACATACTACAAAAGCTGATAAATAGAAGTTCTTCACCTGGTTAATGTCGCTTTTCCTTGGCAGATCACAGTGTTATATTTTTTGAGTACCTTATACTTCTATAGCTACTTTATCTTTGTGTTCTCAACTCCTGGAGCAGTGATTAGTCCCCGTGGTATTTAATTAATGCTTTAGTTACTTCTAAATCAGGGCATTTTTTTTTAAGAGATGAGGAACTCTTTTATAATAAAACCTTGACATAATTTATCTGTTTAAAGACTAGGTTTTAATATATTTCTTTTTTTTAACTACTAAACTTTTACAGAAGTGTATTTTATTAGAAATTTATTATATATCATATATACATATATAGCATTTTACTACATAATGTACAAGTTTAAGCATTTAAAAAATAAATCTAGGCTATTTTAAAAAATAGTTAAGCAACAAGGACATTTTATAATTTGGAAGACAAATCAAATGTGATGGATTTGATTTTCTACATTTAAAATGAAAAACTAAAATTCTCTTGATTGGCAGCTAAAGGCATGAGATTAGTTTCCAACTCTGTTTGCTTCTGCAGAAAGCCCTGTCTCACTCAGTTCTGATAGTCCCTTTAGGATTGCTTACTGTTGATCCTTGTTTTTCTCCAAGTTAGGATTAAGAAGTGGGTCCCTGCCCTGGCCGGTTGGCTCAGTGGTAGAGCGTTGGCCTGGCGTGCAGGAGTCCCAGGTTCGATTCCTGGCCAGGGCACACAGGAGAAGCGCCCATCTGCTTCTTCACCCCTCCCCCTCTCCTTCTCTGTCTCTCTCTTCCCCTCCCGCAGCCAAAGCTCCATCAGAGCAAAAAGTTGGCCCGGGTGCTGAGGATGGCTCCGTGGTCTCTGCCTCAGGCACTAGAATGGCTCTGGTTGCAGCAATGCCCCAGAGGGGCAGAGCATCGGCCCCTGGTGAGCATGCCTGGTGGATCCTGGTCGGGCACATGCGGGAGTCTGTCTGACTGCCTCCCTGTTAGAAAAAAAAAAAAAGAAGTGGGTCCCTGACATTGTCAGAGTCAAACAGTTGTTGTTCTTGCTCAGAATTATGTGGATTTTCGTATTGAGGATCCTGCATTAGACAATGGTGCATCTGGATCATGGTAACAGATCTCATTGGTTTGAACATAGGGAATAAAATGAGATGGTTCAGAAATCCAAGGTGATAATTTTGTTTGATTGCCTCTTGAGATCAGGTTCTCTCATAATTACTCCTTTTCCATGTCTGAGTTTGTCACATTCTGTTTTTCACCACCGAAACTGGTGGTGATTGAGACCTTTCTTTGCTGAAAGAATTAATTTTCAGAGGTTCTTCGTTTTTGACTAGATGCCACTTGAACTTTGGCTCAGTGGTTTTTTTGTTTGTTTGATTTTAATGTGAGAGGCAAGGAGGCAAAAACAGACTCTTGCATGCATCCTGACCAGACTCACCCAGCAAGCCTCCTATGGGTGATGCTTTGCCCATCTGGGGCTGCTGCTCTGTTGCTCACAATCTAGCCATTTTAGCACCTGAGGTGGAGGCCATGGAGCCATCCTCAGTGTCTGGGGCCAACTTGCTCAAACTGCTTGAGCCATGGCTGCAGGAGAAGAGAGTGAGAGAGAGAGACAGATAGGGACAGACAGGAATGAAGAGAGATGAGAAGCATCAATCATCAGTTTTTCATTGTGACACCTTAGTTGTTCATTGATTGCTTTCTCATATGTGCTTTGACCATGGGCCTTCAGCAGACCGAGTAACCCCTTGCTCAAGCCAGCGACCTTGGGTCTAAGCTGGTGAACTTTGCTCAAACCAGATGAGCCCGCACTCAAGCTGGCGACCTTGGGATCTTGAACCTGGGTCCTTCGCATCCCAGTCTGACGCTGTATCCACTGCACCACTGCCTGGTCAGGTGAAATGTCTCTGTTTTGAGAGGTGTGCAGGATTATTCCTTTCTACCAAATGAAGCAGTTTCATTTGCCTTATTTTTTTTTTCTTCGCTGCTTTTGAAGCTGTTTAGGGTACTTTTCTGACGCTGGAATATATATACCCGTTGAGTGGCTTAATTATATTCCAATCGGGACTTTTAGGACATTTCTCCATGTTTTGGGGGGGTTTTTTTGTGTTTTTTTTGTGAACTGATTATACTGGTCATTATACCAACTATTTTCTTTTTCTAAGTTGGCTCTTTTATCCTGACTTCTTAGTTCTTATTTGTTTTTCTTAGTTTAAAACTGCAGGAATCTCAGGTGATGAACAATTTACAATTTCCCTCTCTTTCTGATCCACATGTGATTCTTCACTAGTAAATATTGCAATACTTGAGTCCTATTTGCACACCAGTACCCTTCCTAGGAGAGTTCATGGAATTGATACATATATTCATTTTACCACTAACTTTATCCAAACCATGTCTTAAATTGAAGTGTTGTTACTAGATTCATTAAATTCCACTTGTACTGTATCAACACCAAGATTTTTTAATCAGTCTAGAAGTGTCATGTCCCCTTTGAGCCAATTCTCAGATTCTTTCTTCGTGTTTTAGACCCTATGACAGCTCTTGCGCTTTCTGCTTCATTTGGAAGAGTTCATTTGTCTTGAGAGCTATAATTTCTTCTTTTTGTTTTTGCTTAAGTATGTCTTCTTCATATTGTTTCTGCATATTTTCTCATCCCCATGCTGAGTGAAGCTCCTCCTCTTGTTCTGGATTCTTTGTTCTTGCAGTTTTCTCTTCCTACGCTTCTCTTCCACCTGAGCAGTGATGGTTTCCTGATGTTCTGTTTTTGTTGCCACCTGTCCTCAATCTGGGTCCAAGAGAGCAGTCATAGAATAGGGAAGGTTTGTTTTTTGACTATTTGCCATTGCCTTCCTCTAGTAGGTTTTGCTGTATGCTCTTCCTCTGAAGGTTCGACCTGGCTTCCAGTTGTCGGCGTATAAACTGTATAGCTGGCTGATCTCAGCCAGCTCCTGAGTGTGCAGAGAGACACAGAAGTACCCTGGTTGTGTGTGTGTGTTGACTGAGAGGACAGTTGGGACTAAGAACTAGGATAGCTCTTTTTTTTTTTTTTTTTCTTTTCCATTTTTCTGAAGCTGGAAACAGGGAGACAGTCAGACAGATTCCCGCATGCGCCCGACCGGGATCCACCCGGCACGCCCACCAGGGGCCACGCTCTGCCCACCAGGGGGCGATGCTCTGCCCATCCTGGGTGTCGCCATGTTGTGACCAGAGCCACTCCAGCGCCTGAGGCAGAGGCCACAGAGCCATCCCCAGCGCCCGGGCCATCTTTGCTCCAATGGAGCCTTGGCTGCGGGAGGGGAAGAGAGAGACAGGGAGGAAAGCGCGGCGGAGGGATGGAGAAGCAAATGGGCGCTTCTCCTGTGTGCCCTGGCCAGGAATCGAACCCGGGTCCTCCGCACGCTAGGCCGACGCTCTACCGCTGAGCCAACCGGCCAGGGCCGATAGCTCTTTAATGTATCAAAATGCATTGCCATCTGTCATGTTCCTCACCATCTGGAATCTGACTAGCTCTAGATGGTGAGTTCCTATCAGCCTCGACCACCATTCCCTGACTGAGAGACTATGACAGAATGTTGGAACACTAGCAGAAGTCTTGGAGTTGGACTGGTCAAGAATTTGAAGTTTTTCCCATACTATTTTATTACTTTCAGATTTTTTTCTAAGTATTATTCCATTTTTTCAGGAGCTTCTTTTTCTTCTTTCGAGCAACCTATTCATCAAGCTCTTTTCTCTACTGAGCTTTTTCTGCTTCCGACAAACTTCTGTCATGTTCTCTTTGACCTAGAGTATGGTGTGTCAGCAGGTTTCCATACCTTCTCTATGGCCATTTTCTGCTTGGACTGCCTAGATGTCTCCTGAGTTTTATTTAAAACCGATTTATTTTTATCCTGGACATATGAAACAGCGTCTATATTTCAGAGTAGTCCCATTAAGTTCTCATCCTTTGGTTGATTGGAAATACTAGTTGCCTGACCTGTGGTGGTGCAGTGGATAAAACATCGACCTGGCACACTGAGGTCACCGGTTCAAATACCTGGGCTTGCCTGGTCAAGGCACATATGGGATGCTTCCTGTTCCTCCTTCCTTCTCTCTCTCTCTCTCTCTCCTCTCTCTAAAAATGAATAAATAAAATCTCAAAAAAAAAAAAAAAGAAATACTGGTTAAATGTAGACTGTCTTGACTTGTTTCCCCCTCCTTTCTGTTCTCAATCAGGAAAACATATCTATTTTCTTGGTTTACAGTCATCAAAATCTGTGTAGTTGGTCTTGTGTCTGACACACCAAACCACTCTCATATTTTCACCTGTGGTGTGCTTTTTGCAAGACTTCTGCTCAGCTACTACAGATGTATTTATGGTGTTTTTAATTTTCTGTACATGAGAGGTTGTAGGTGAAATCTCTTCCTGAATATGAAGATAGTCTTTATCTGCATGCATACTGCTTGCATAAATCTTTAGTGAGTGAAAAAGCCATACTTTTTTTTTTCCTGTTTGCAGTGAAGTGTCTGAACCACTTCTCTTCTTTTGTAAAAGTTTTTCTTTGCTGATACAAGTATTTTGTGTTGATTTTAGAATGTATCCTGTTTGTTTTGTTTGTAAAGGACATTTTCCAATCTTGGTCTTACTACCCATCATATGGGGACAATATTAGCTTGGTTTTTCCATCCAGTTACTCAGTTTCAAGCTTTAAACCATCTCCTGAGTTCATGACCTGACCTCTCACTTTATATATATATTTTTTTTTTGTATTTTTTTGAAGCTGGAAACGGGGAGAGACAGTCAGACAGACTCCCGCATGCGCCCGACTGGGATCCACCCGGCACGCCCACCAGGGGGCGACGCTCTGCCCACCAGGGGGCGATGCTCTGCCCCTCTGGGGCGTCCCTCTGTCGTGACCAGAGCCACTCTAGCGCCTGGGGCAGAGGCCAAGGAGCCATCCCCAGCGCCCGGGCCATCCTCGCTCCAATGGAGCCTCGCTGCGAGAAGGGAAGAGAGAGACAGAGGAAGGAGAGGGGGAGGGGTGGAGAAGCAGATGGGCGCTTCTCCTGTGTGCCCTGGCCGGGAATTGAACCCGGGACTTCTGCACGCCAGGCCAACACTCTACCACTGAGCCAACCGGCCAGGGCCTCATTTTATATATTTCTTAATAGGGAGCTTGAGTGTTGGACCTAGAGGGTCCTCTGATATTTCTCATACTCCTCTTGGCTGCAAAAATTAAAAAATAAAAAACTCATTCATAGAATTGACCAATATGTGGGATGATTGTTTCTGCCTGAATAAGACCTGTTTTATTTTTATCTGCAGTCTTATTTACAAGTGTTTTAAAGTAACAACTGTTCTATATGTGTGTATGTATTTATTGTGTGATCTTTGTTATTCAACTCTTAAACACTCTTTAAGATATTAATTTGTGTGGCCTTTGTACTAACATTCAAAGTACCTTTGTATACCTCACTTTTAGCCTCCTAACAATCTTACAAAAAAGTTTTAGAAGAGAAAACAAGTTAGAAGGCTAATAGTTATCTTATGACCATTTGTAAAGTCTTGACAAGGGTAGAATGAGATCAACATTCTTTTCACTTCTAATTCAGTTTTCTTACCAGTCCTGAGAGAAAATTTCTTTTTATAAGTACTGTACTCAAATCTACTTTTTAATAATGAGTTGATGTGATAGATTATATCTTCTCTTGCATTTGCACTTACTTTGCTTAAATGAGAGGCCCTGAACAAGGGAAAACTTCAGCAAGGCTAAGTTTAAATTTTATTTCAGGAGAATGGTTACCAGTCTTTGCTGAGCAGCGATGATCAACTGTTTATTTATGAGACAGCTGGAGTGCTGATTGTTAATAGTGAGTACCCAGCAGAACGGAAGCAAGCATTAATGAGGAATCTGTTGAATCCACTAATGGAAAAGTTTAAAATTCTGTTAGAAAAATTGATGCTGGCACGAGATGAAGACAGGCAGGCCTCTCTAGCAGACTGTCTCAACCACGCTGTTGGATTTGCCAGGTGAGTGACTACAATAAAAATAGTGAGTGTCTACATAGACAGAACCGTTTATTTGGCTGGATGTTTTAGAATTGGGCACATATCCGTGTTTCTAAAACTGGATTGTCTAGAGCAGGGGTAGTCAACCTTTTTATACCTACCGCCCACTTTTGTATCGCTGTTAGTAGTAAAATTTTCTAACTGTCCAGTGGTTCCACAGTAATGGTGATTTATAAAGTAGGGAAATAACTTTACTTTATCAAATTTATAAAGCAGAGTTACAGCAAGTTAAAACATATAATAATAATTACTTACCAAGTACTTTATGTCATATTTTTGCTAAGTTTGGCAGAATAAATCTTTATAAAACAACTTACTATAGTTAAATCTATCTCTTTTTTTTTTCCTGTATTTTTCTGAAGTTGGAAACGGGGAGGCAGTCAGACAGACTCCCGCATGCGCTCAACTGGGATCCACCCAGCATGCCCACCAGGGGGCAATGCCTGCCCATCTGGGGTATTGCTACGTTGCAACCAGAGCCGTTCTAGCACCTGAGGCAGAGGCCACAAAGCCATCCTCAGTACCCGGGCCAACTTTGCTCCAGTGGAGCCTTGGCTGTGGGAGGGGAAGAGAGAGACAGAGAGGAAGGAGAGGGGGAGGGGTGGAGAAGCAGATGGGCGCTTCTCCTGTGTGCCCTGGCTGGGAATCGAACCCGGGACTCCTGCATGCCAGGCCGATGCTCTACCACTGAGCCAACCGGCCAGGGCTGTTAAATCTATCTTTTTATTTATACTTTGGTTGCTCCACTACTGCCCACCATGAAAGCTGGAACACCCACTAGTAGGCGGTAGGGACCAGGTTGACTACCACTGGTCTAGAGCATTGTCTAAACCAGGGGTTGGGAACCTATGGCTCACAATCCAGATGTGGCTCTTTTGATGGCTGCATCTGGCTCACAGACAAATTTTTAATAAAAAAAATGTTAAAAATATAAAACATTCTCATGTATTACAATCCATTCATTTCCTACCTCTCATGTTCATGGTTGTGAGTGGCTGGAGCCAATCACAGCTGTCCTCCGAGACAACACCAAATTTTTATTGGATAATGCATAATGTACACGGGTCGCTGTATGGCTCTCACTGAATTACATTTTAAAATATGTGGCGTTCATGGCTCTCTCAGCCAAAAATGTTCCCAACCCCTGGGCTAAACCTTTCTTTTCTAAATCTAGAAAAGAATCTTCTTTCTAATTTAAGAAGACTTAGCTGAAGAAGTAAATAGATCACATAACATTCTGCATTTCTGCCTTGTCAATTGAGTCCTTAACTCTGACTCCTTTGTTATAAATTGATTGTGTATTTAAAGGGATAAGCTGTAGTGTATATACCAGTGCAATACTGGGGCATCTTGTTTCAGCCTTGGTGCCTTAAACAGAAGTCCTGAGGCTTCTCTTTTTAGCTGTTACATTGGGTCAAAGCTGCCCAAGCAGCTGTTTCTATCTACCTACCCATACTTTTTTTTTTCCTGAAGTGAGAAGTAGGGAGGAGGGAGGCAGAGAGACTCTCACATGCGCCCAACCAGGATCTACCTGGCATGCCCACTAGGGGGCGATGCTCTGCCCATCTGAGGCATTGCTGGTTGCAACCAGAGTCATCCTAGCGCCCGAGGTGGAGGCCATGGAGAATCCTCAGCATCCAAACCAACTTGGCTCCAGTGGAGCCTTGTCTGTGGGAAGGAAAGAGAGAGACAGAGAAGAAGGAGAGGGGAAGTGTGGAGAGGCAGATGGGCGCCTCTCCTGTGTGCCCTGGATGGGTATTGAACCCAGTACTTCCACACGCCGGGCCAATTGCTCTACCACTGAGCCAACCGGCCAGGGCCTACCCATACTTTTTATTGGCTAACAATAGCAGTATGAAAGTTGTAGTGATTGCTAATTAGAAGCTATATAGAGAAATTGCTCTATAGATGATTTCAGTGTAAAAGCTAATATTAGAGACTTGTATAGATATCTTGATTCTAAAGACTGTTTTCTGAATTTAAATGGGTAGTTTACAGATTGTCTAGTAGGACAGCTGAGTCATAGTAAGTGAATTTTTCACTCTTTTTTTCATACTTTATCAGCAAAATTTTAGTAAAACATCTCATTCAGAATTGCAGTAACTACATCTCATTTGTTTAATTTAATTTGAGCCCTTTCTAGAATGGTCACTGGAAGCAATAGTTCTCAAATAACCATATTAAGTTAAACATGGAAGTATTATGATATAGAAAAGAATTGTCTTTGGTCAGTTTTGTGATTTGTTGTGCATTGTTTTTGATTACTCCATAAAACTTTAAAGAATAAAGCATAAAATAGTTGCCTGATTTTGCTTATGTAGTCGAACCAGCAAAGCTTTCAGCAACAAGCAGACTGTGAAACAGTGTGGCTGTTCCGAAGTTTATCTGGACTGTTTACAGACGTTCTTGCCAGCCCTCAGTTGTCCCTTACAAAAGGATATTCTCAGAAGTGGAGTACGAACTTTCCTTCATCGCATGATAATTTGCCTAGAGGAGGAAGTTCTTCCATTCATCCCATCAGCCTCAGAACACATGCTCAAAGATTGTGAAGCTAAAGACCTTCAGGAGTTCATTCCTCTTATCAACCAGATTACAGCCAAATTTAAGGTACCACAAACCTCAGAGCATTTCCTGACTTAAGATTAGATGCATTTATCTTTAGATATATTTTGGTGTTTGGTTTATTTTTTCTTTTAATATGAGTTAGGGCATGAATTGTATGTTGTTGTTGTTTAGCACGCAAGAGAGAGAGGCAGACAGGGACAGACAGACAGGAAGGGAGAGAGATGAGAAGCATCAAGTCATAGTTCCAGCAGCTTAGTTATTCATTGGTTGCTTTCTCATATGTGCCTTGACTGGGGGGCTCCAGCCGAGCCAGTGACCTTGAGCTCAAGGCAGCAAGCATGGGGTCATGTGTATAAGCCCGGACTCAAGCTGGCGACATTGGGGTTTCAAACCTGGGTCCTCAGTGTCCCAAGCTATCTGTGCACCACCGCCTGGTCAAGTGATTGTATGTATTTTTATCAGCCCTAAAGTCTGGAATCTTTTTTGGCACAAAGGACATGCTTAATAAAGTCCAAACATTATCTTCTCTGTGCAGCAGAAGAAAACTATGTCTGCTGTTTCAGAAAAGCAAATAACACCTGGCTGGTTAGCTCAGTCAGTTAAGCGCATGCTCCTGAAACAACAAGGTTGCAGATTCAGTCCCCTGTCAGGGCACACACAGGAACCAACCAGTGACTGCACGACTGAGTGGAACAGCAAATGAATGCTTCCCTTCCTCCTCCCCTCTCTCTCCCTTCCTCTTTCTGTCTCTTAAAAAAAAAATTAAGCTCTATCTGGATACCTTGGTTGGTTGGATTATCATCCAAGAGCATGGAGGTTGCCAGTTTGATCCCTTGTCAGGGCACATACAGGATGTTCCTCTCTCTCTCTTTGCCTCTCTCTCAAAAACAAAAAAACAAAACAAAACAAAACAGCATTGAGTACTAAATGTCTAAAAGGTAAAGGAAAAGCATTGTAATTTGGTTGTCCACTCTGGAGTCTAAAAGTAATTCAATGTACTAGTCCTGGCTGGGTTGCTCAGTAGATAAAGCATCATCCTGGAGTGCCAAGGTTGCGGGTATGATCCTTGGTCGATGCACTTACAAGAAGCAACCAGTGTGTACACACAACTAAAGGGAACAGTGAGTTGATGCTTCTTTCCCTCTTCCTTCTCCCTCTCTCCTCCTCTCCCCCGTTTTCCTCTCTCCCCCTCTCTCTCCTTCTCTCCCTTTCTCTCTCCCTCTCTCTCTTCTCCCTCCCCCATCATCCCCTTCTTCTTCTCCCTCTCTCCTGCTCCCTTGTTCCTCTTTACCCCTCCTCCTCTCACACTCTTCCTCTCTCCCTCTCCCCTTCTCTATGAAGTCAATGGGGAAATTTTTTTTTTAAGTAATTCAGTGCACTAAGGTTAGTTTTATGTACAAAAAAATTTGAATCAAGTATAAGCTATCTACTAAGAATGGCTAACACATGGTTCTTTCTGTGTTCAAAATATGGTCCAAGAATTTTCCTGTACATTAATTCATTCGATTCCTGTAACAACCCTAAGAGCCAGATATTGTATTTTATGGATGAGGAGACTGAGAAACAGAAGTTAGGGAATATTCACCCAATGGCATAGAAAGCCTGAGAGCCCAATCATATAAATTCATTTATAATTTAGCAATAGAATTAATTTCTTGATATTTAAATTGAAAATTATCTCATGGCAGTATTTGGTTGTGAAATATTTCTGACTCCCTGTTGTTTTAATGTGGATCCCTGTTGTTTTAACGTGTAGGAAATTGGTTGAACTTAATGATCTTGATGCTCTCAATGAATATGCCTACATAGCATGTTTTAACCTTGATATTTACTAAGTGAATTGTGTAAATTATATTCTAAATAGAAACTCTAAAGAAAGGCTTTAAAACATGTTTTTTCTAAGTTGTATACATATTATTTTTTTTTACAGAGACAGAGAGTCAGAGAGAGGGATAGATAGGGACAGACAGATAGGAACGGAGAGAGATGAGAAGGATCAATCATTAGTTTTTCGTTACGACACCTTAGTTGTTCATTGATTGCTTTCTCATATGTGCCTTGACCGTGGGGCTATAGCAGACCAAGTAACCTCTTGATCAAGCCAGCGACCTTGGTTGGGTCCAGGCTGGTGAGTTTTGCTCAAACCAGATGAGCCTGCGCTCAAGCTGGCGACCTCAGGGTCTCAAACCTGGGTCCTCCACATCCCAGTCCGATGCTCTATCCACTGCGCCACTGCCTGGTCAGGCACATACATGTTATTTTAACTGAGGTATTTGTTAACATTATATTAGTGTTTGGTATGCAACCTAATTGAATTAGTATTTTTATGTGTTGCAAAATGGTCACCACAATAAGGCTAGTTAATTAACATCGTTATACATTGTTACAGAATTTTTTTTCTTGTGATAACTTCTAAGATTTACTCTTCTTAGCAACTTTCAAATATGCAATATAGAATTATTACCATCAATAATAATTTTTTAATAAAATTTTAAGAATAATAATTACTCATTTCTAAAGTAGAATAATCTTTCTTATTTTCAGATACAGGTATCTCCATTTTTACAACAAATGTTCATGCCTCTGCTTCATGCAATTTTTGAAGTGTTGCTCCGACCAGCAGAAGAAAATGACCAGTCCGCGGCTTTAGAGAAGCAAATGTTGCGGAGGAGTTACTTTGCTTTCCTGCAAACAGTCACAGGCAGTGGAATGAGCGAAGTCATAGCAAATCAAGGTGGGCATGCATGTGATGCCTAAATTGTCTGCTTCAATCCTTGTCACAGTTATACATCTGTGTGAGCAAGAGCTAGTAAGCACTAAACTTTTGCAGTGTTATGTGTTGGCCCCTAGGATGACAGCTCATTCATTATTTTAATTACTTTCAAGCAAGGGACCTAAAATTAATTGGTATTCTGTTCCCTTCTTCCTAAGACAGTATTCTTTAATTGGTTCTTTAGTAGTATAAATAATGTGGTGACTACTGGCAGAATTGACCTGACAATTTAGTCTTACTGATCAATTTGCCATTTTGAAGTTAAAAACAAATGAGACTATATAGATCAACGTAGAGAATTTTGCAATATAGGACATCCAGAATGTAAGATAACAGGGGAATAATGCTTTTTCAACATATTATGCTTAAAATTAAGGAGCTTAGTTAATAAAATTGAGGGAGCTTATTAACTCTTTAAATGCTTTTATCGTTACTATATATGGAATCTGAGCTTCAGGTTGTCTTTAGTTCTTTTAGAAGTTAAACTCCAGTTTTTTTTCTCTTCAGGGGCAGAGAATGTAGAACGAGTTCTAGTTACTGTGATTCAAGGAGCAGTTGAATATCCAGATCCAATTGCACAGAAAACATGCTTTATTATCCTCTCCAAGTTGGTAGAACTCTGGGGTATGATTTTTTTCTTTTAATTTTATTCCCTAATATGTTTCCTAAGAAAGACTCTTAAAGATGAAATAGAACTGTAGCCCTAATAATAGACAGGAGCTGGGAGTTGATTTCACACAGTGATAAATTATAATTGATTTTCTTTTTCAACAAGATGAAAATTTGAATCTCTTGGCAGGTGGTAAAGATGGACCAGTGGGATTTGCTGATTTTGTTTATAAGCACATTGTCCCTGCGTGTTTCCTAGCACCTTTAAAACAAACCTTTGACTTGGCAGATGCACAAACAGTATTGGTAAGCACCTAGGAATCTTTGTTTACCTTGTATGGATTTCACATCTTCTAACTCATAATTTCTTCTTTAATGCCAGGTTGATTCTGTTAGGTTTCATTGCTTTATTTTTTTAATTTAATAAATTCAAATTAGTATTTAAGTTTAAAAGGTTGATGATTCCTTCTGAACCTTTTATGCATTCTTACTTAATCTTGATACTATAGTTGACTGTATAAGAAATTTAAAAAAAAAGAATAAGTTGACTATAAAAAAATCTAGCTTCTACTGCTTTACCAACCAAAACTCTTTCTATGGACCAGGAAAGAGTACATGATACCAATATTATTTAAAGTTTGCTTATTAGTTTCCTATTACTACATTGATTCTAAAACTTGTGCTAAAATAAATAAATAAAACATGTGCTTAATGGTTTAAAAAAAAGGTAACTTGAATCTCTTTCTTGTATGATGGTTTTCCCAAATCTCATCTTTAGAATGCTTCATGTTAAGCAGTTTCATTTTATTTACTTCGCCACAACCAAGTAAAAGCTAGGTTTCATATTATAATTGTAATTCATGATATTAAGACAGCATTTTTGTGTTTTTACATTTTCTATCCAACCTAATTATTCCATTTTTCCTGCCTCCATCCTTTCTTTGAAGGATAATGAGCAGTGGTCAGGGAAATAAAAGAGAAGCTGGCACAGTAACCAAGTATTGAGTATACTAAAATTCTTAAACTTGTTTCCCACAGGCTTTGTCTGAGTGTGCAGTGACACTGAAAACAATTCATCTCAAACGGGTAAACTTTGGACTCCATGCTCATTCATTTTCACCTCATATGTTATATTTGTCATGGTTTAAATTGTGTTTGACTTATGCTTGAAAGTCGTATCTTTTATAAAAGTTTACTAACTTCATTTCTGCCAGTTTGGGATTTGAGGGAATATAGTGTCCATTACTGTCCTTCATTATTTAGATAACAAGGTTAAAAATTGATGTTTTCAGCCTGACCACGGAGTGGCGTAGTGGATAGAGTGACAGACTGGGATGCGAGGACTCAGGTTCGAGACCCGAAAGTCTCCAGCTTGAGCCCAAAGTCGCTGGCTTGAGCAAGGGGTCACTCGCTCTGCTGTAGTCCCCCAGGGACAGGGCACATATGAGAAAGCAATCAATGAACAACTAAGGTGCTGCAATGAAGAACTGATGCTTCTTATCTTTCTCCCCTCCTGTCTGTCTGTCCCTACCTGTTCCTCTTTCTGTCACAAAAATAAAAAATAAAAATGATGTTTTCATTTGACAAATAATGTGAAGAATCTTAACCAAAACATCAAGTTACAGATTTTATGATATCATAGCTTTTTCATAGCTAGATTTCCCCAGCTTCTTAGTATTGTAAATGGTTAGAGCATTCAGAATGTCCTGTTCTTTCTTGTCAGTCTAATCATTTATATAAATTGTAAGTAATATGGGACTGAACTTAGCTGGCTTGTTGTTTGTCTTACATAGTATTTTTCAATAAGTTGAATTGATTGCCAACGTTTAAAGCTCAGTTAGTTTTGGGGAAGGGGGGTAACAAAAATTTCTGTCTCCAACTTCTCTTAAAGCCAGTATGTTAATATAGCACTGGTGTTCCCAGGTAGCTACAACCAGCTAATGACAGCAACTTCCCTCACCTCTAAAACACAGTGAGCTCTCATTAATTAGTCTCCATTCAGCCCATTCCTCATTTGAACTTGAGTTTTTTATTCTGATAGGGATTTGAAGGGTTTTCAACTCAGTAGCATTTCTCTATGCCTCCTGTGTGCTAGGGTGAAGGCTACGAGGTTTAGGGCTGCTGGGGCAACAGGGGATTTATATAAAGAAAAACTAAAAGTTCTCCCTTGTTTGTAGAGCTTATCAGAGGAGACCTGTGCATAAGAGTTTAATGGGATAGGGTTAAGTAAGTGCTTTAATAGAGATATATTAATAGATCTATGTTAAATGTAATATTGTGGGACTAAAGATGAAGAAACAGTTTTGCCTATGAGAGCATTCTAAGGAAGCCATTAGAAAAAGGTGAAAAAAAATTTTTTTTAGATAGACCTTAAAACAAATATAGATTTATTGGACTGACCAGAGGAGAAGTTGGCATTCTGGGCAGAGTTAAGCAGTATATGGAGACAGATCAGACATTGCATGGTAGATTTGATACAAAATAGTGTTAACATGTTTAGCTAAGGTATGGAGACAGAAGTAATAGCTAAAAACTAAAATGGGACTAGGTGTGTTCTATGTGAAAAGTTAGGAAGTCATTTGGCACTAGGGTTTTAATTGCAGGATAGCTAGGTAGGGCAAAATATTCAAAGAATAGTTTGGAATACAGATTTGAACCAGATAGGACTAAATACTGATTTTGGAATCCCAAGTCGGTAATTAGTCAAGGTGAAGTGAGATGTTCTAAGGCCACGATAGAAAGAACCTTGGCTAAAGCACAAGTCAAGGAAAAACTAGAAACGGAACCAAAGGTATGAAAGCCAAAGGAAGAAAGGCACAAGAAAGCAGATGGGTTGACATTATTGGATGTAAGAGTCAAGGAAGATGAGAATGATAAAAAACAGTGTGAGTGGTATTTATAGTTCAGATGCATTCTTTTCCTTAGAAGCTTTCATTTAGATTCCCAGAATTGAATGAAATGGAATATTATATTTGGAAATATTTTGGTTCTGCCAGTTGGCTCAGTGGTAGAGTGTTAGCCTGGTGTGTGGATGTCCTGGGTTTGATTCCTGGTCAGGGCACACAGGAGAAGCGACCATCTGCTATCTGCTTCCCCACCCTGCCAACTCTCCCTCTCTCTCTTCCTCTCCCAGAGCCATGACTCCATTGGAGCAGGTTGGCTCCGGGCGCTGAGGATGGTTCCATGGCCTCTCAGGTGCTAAAACAGCTCGTTTGCTGAGCAACAGAGGAAAGCCCTAGATAGGCAGAGATTGCCTAGTAGTAGGCTTGCCAGGTTAATCCTAATTAGGGTGCATATGGGGGTCCATCTATCTGCCTCCCTGCTTCTCACTTAAGAAAGAGAAAAAAAAGAAAATATTTTGCTTTATTCTGTTTTTCATTTATTCATTTGACTGACTTCATCTTCAGGTACAAGTTTACTTTTCCCAATTTATTTTATAAGTATACTCTTATTTTTAAGTGATAACAGTGGGGTTATATGAGATGATGAGCAGTGTGTGGGCTGTAGTTAAGTTTAGGGAGAGTAAATTGAAGAAAAAGGTCAGAAAAAAATCGAAGAGATCTGAGAAACTTTCACAGTGAAACATTACCTCCTCTCAATTAGGAATAGCCTTCCTTTGACAGGTAAATTGTGACTTTTTAGTACAGATTTAATCCATTGGGTTAGAGGGCCCAGGAGTCAAGGTAGAGAAAGAATTTTGATATCCGTTATTTTCTTTTGGACCAGGTTGGGGTCATCAGTACATTAAAGTCTATAAGCCAGCCTGACTGGTGGTGGTGCAATGGATAGAGTGTTGACCTGGGACACTGAGGTCCCAGGTAAAAAATGTTGAGGTCACTGGCTTGAGCACAGGCTCATCTAGTTTGAGCGTGGGATCACTGACATGAGCCTAAGGTCGCTGGCATGAGCAAGGGGTCACTGGCTTGGCTTGAGCCCCTCGGTCAAGGCATGTATGAGAAGCAATCAGTGAACAACTAAAATGCTGTAACTACAGGTTGATGCTTCTCATCCTTCTCCCTTCCTGTCTCACTCCCTTCCTCCCTCTCTCTTTCTCTCACAAAATAAAGCCTTTAAGTCAGATTTAAGTTTAAAAGTGAAATTGGCCTTTTTAAGTATTAGATTTATTATGTTTGCTTCAGGCTACTCTCTCAGAAACACATTGCTATAGGAAAACTCTTTCAAATTGTATCCTAAATTCCTTTGTAGTTGCTAAGAAAGGGCATAGAGGAGTTAGGAGTTAGTTTGTGGAATTTTTCTCTTCCATTCACCAAACTTACCCCCAAAATGCCTTATAAAACTATTGTTACAGTTTTTAGCATCTAGAACAGCGGTTCTCAACCTGTGGGTCGCGACCCCAGCGGGGGTCGAATGACCAAAACACAGGGGTCGCCTAAAGCCATCGGAAAATACATATTTACCCCTGCCGGGGTCGCGACCCACAGGTTGAGAACCGCTGATGTAGAAGTTATAGAAGATGGCAATGAAGAGTAGTGGTTTTAGAAGTCGGGTGGTCTGCTTTTTAGTACAGATTTTATCAACAGCATACTAGGCAAAAAATACTCTTCCTGACTCTTGGTTTTGTCATCTGGCTTCTGAATTCCTTTTTCCTAGTTCATGAGTAGAAAAATGGAGATGTGCTTTTGTTTGATTTTGCTATTACCTCCTAACATATTTTATTCTTTCTTGCTTGTATTTCAGTATCTAAAGATGGTCATTACTCTGGCACTGCCCAAAGGCCTCATGCAGCCAGAGACGCCCTACAGTCTACCCAGTGGTGGATTGCACAGGAGTACATCCTTTGCTGTCTCTTTTCAGTGTATAGAAGGCTGTGACATTATGACCTCCTACATTTAGAAGAGTGTGTTTACTCTCTAGCACCACATAAGTAATATTAACATGTAGTAAATACTAAGGACTATTCTAAAAGCTTTATATTTCTTAACCAGTGATGGGATTCAGCAGGTTTGCACCAGTTCGGCAGAACTGATACCTAATGTTTTGTTGAGTTTGGCAAACCAGTTGTTAAAATGGCACTTGTAATCAGGTTCTCTCCAAGATGGGCACCAGGGCAGCTGCTCAATGTGGAAATCACAGATTTATACTCCTTACTCCTTTTTAACATTCATCTGCGCAACAGCGTATTCTAAGTGCCCATAGTAATGTTCATTCCGTCCATAGATGAGAAAAATTTGATGGAACTATGCTTATAACATTTATTTCATAAACTCATTATACCTTTGATGAAATACTACATTTTAGTTCCCTTGCATTTGTTACTTCAGTAAACAAATATATAACGTAAAGAGAAAAAGTGTCAAACAACCAGGGATGATAGCTGTCATTGGAAATATCTTAAATAAGTTTTATTTTTTGTTAGGTATTATTTAATATTTCTTCATTAATATTTTAAAATTCTTTCTAATAATTAGTTTTGTGTACCTCTTTTATTTTTTAAGTATAAAATGCATGAAATAACTACTTTTGGTATTGTATATCATTTTTATATACTTAAAACAGTCGATAGGGCAGAACAGTTGTTAAATTATATGACTCCCACCACTGACTGCTCTTAACTCATCCAATACTTACAACTCCATTTTTATTTATTTATTTATTTGTATTTTTCTTTTTTCTTTAACTTTTTTTGGTGGCACAGACAGAGCGAGTCAGAGAGAGGGACAGATAGGGACAGACAGACAGGAAGGGAGAGAGATGAGAAACATCAATTCCTTGTTGTGGTTTCTTAGTTGTCCATTGATTGATTTCTCATATATGCCTTGATCGGGGGGCTACAGCAGACAAGAGTAACCCCTTGTTCGAGCCAGAGACCTTGGGCTCAAGCTGGTAAGCCTTGCTCAAACCCGATGAACCCACGCTCAAGCTGGCGACCTCAGGGTCTCGAACCCGGGTCCTCTGCATCCCAGTCCAATGCTGTATCCACTGCGCCACCATCTGGTCAGGCTATTTGTATTTTTCTGAGTGGGAAGTGAGGAGGCAGAGAGACAGACTTCCACATATGCCCGACTGGGATCTACCTGCATGCCCACCAGGAGGCGATGCTCTGCCCATCTGGGGCATTGCTCTGTTGCAACCGGAGCCATTATAGTGCCTGAGGCAGAGGCCACAGAGCCATCCTTGGCAGCTGGGCCAACTTTGCTCCAATGTAGCCTTGGCTGCAGGAGGAGAAGAGAGAGAGAGAGAGAGAGAGAGAGAGAAGGGTGAGGGGAAAGGGTAGAGAAGCAGATGGGCACTTCTCCTGTGTGCCCTGGCCGGGAATCAAACCCAGAACTTCCACATGCTGGGCCAATGCTCTACCATTGAGCTAGCTGGCCAGGGCACAACTCCATTTTTTAGATGGGGAAATAGGCTCAGAGAAGTGAAATACTTGCCCAAGTTACTAGAAATGTGCCAGAGATTACAAAACAAAGCAGTCTGGTTTTGGAGTTGTGTTTACAGTACATTGTTGTATTTAAAGTATACATGTGTTGTCTGTCCCAGTTTCTTTTGAAGCATTATTAATGTCAGGGAAGAAAGTAATTTAGCAATAATCATCTTTTCATATTTCAGGGCCCAGAATGTGTTCAATATCTTCAGCAAGAATACCTGCCTTCCTTGCAAGTAGCTCCAGAGATAATTCAGGTAAGAGCTATCCTAGCAGATTTTCCTCTTAATTTAATTAAAGAACTCTGACTGTAGTTCGATCTAAATTTTGATTCAAGAGACCTAAACTTGCTTAGCCCATGGTGACTCAGTGGATAGAGTGCCAGCCTGGAACACTGAAGTCACTGCTTTGAAACCCTGGGCTTGCCCAGTCAAGGCATTTAGGAGAAGCAGCTAGTGAATAGCTAGAGTGATGCAACTACTTCTTATCACCCCCACCCCACCCCAGAAAATCAATAAATAAAATCTTTACAGAGAGAGGAATGGAGCCAAACTGCATTTAATTTGATGTTTTATTGTGTAAAGGATAGCAAGAGGCCAAAGTTCAGGGGGTCTGTGAAAGTGAATGGGAAAATTTATATTTTTATTTTCACTAACCTTTAACAAATTTAATTTTCTATCATTGTGTAGGTGACAAATCACAGTAGTATTCATATTGCTGTGACTTTATCACCGAAAGGAATCACAGATATTTTTATGTCACATTAGTTTTCCAGAGATGTCAAAATATTGATGTTTTAGTGTTTTGGGTTTTTTTAAGTGAGAGAGAGGGAAGGAGGGACAGACAGGAAGGGAGAAAGATGAGAAGCATCAACTCATAGTTGTGGCACCTTAGTTGATGATTGCTTTCTATTATGTGCCTTGACTGGGGGACTCCAGCCGAGCCTGTGACCCCTTGCTTGCAACCGAACTATTTTTAGTGCCTGAAGGAGAGGCTCAACCTAGCCATCCTTAGCACTGGGGCTGAAATGCTTGGACCAAATGAGCCATGGCTGTGGGAGGCAAAGAGAGAGAGAGACAAGAGCGGTGGAGAAGCAGATGGTGGCTTCTCCTATGTGCCCTGACTCGGAATCGAACCCAGACATCCAAACGCTGGGCTGACGCTCTACCACTGAGCCAAACAGTTAAGACCTTTATTATTAATTTTTAGAGAGAGGAAGGGAGGGAGAGAAGGGAGAGAGAAACATTGATTTGTTGCTCCACTTATTTATGCATTCATTGGTTAATTCTTATATGTGCCCTGAGCTGGGATCGAACCTGCAATCTTGGTATACTGGGACAACTCTCTAACCAGCTGAGCTACCAGGCCAGGGTGACACATCATCTTTAACTTTAGAGATGTTAATGAATTTTCTCAATTATCACTTGTAAGCTAATATTTTATGGAAATAATAAATTACTAGTTACTCATGTGATCTTAATGCTCATCAAAATAAAAATATATCATTTGATTTTGAATAGTTAAAATTTTACCAGGTTGCTGAATGAAGCAGCCTGTTCAACAAGTATTAGATTTGAGAATATTGTATAACCTTTTTAGGTGAGGACTTGTTCAGGTTAATTCTGATAAATTACAAATACTAGAGTTTTGAAGCAATGTCTATTGACAGATGAATGGGTTATAGAATGTGGTGTATGCATACAATGGAATGTTATTGGCCCCATAAAAAGGGAGTCCAGTCATATGGTACAACCTGGATGAACCTTGAGGTCATTAGACTAAATGAAATGAGCCAGTCACAAAAAGACAAATACTACTAAATTCCACTTATATGAAGTATCTGAAGTAGTCAGAGTCTTAAAAACAGAAGGTAGAATGGTGGTGGCTAGGGGTGGGGGCTGGGGAGAGGGATAACTGGGGATGTTCAATGAGCATAATTTCAGTTTTGCAAAATGAAAAAATTCTAGAGATATGTTGCACAACAGTGTGCCGCCATATAGTTAACACTGCTGTACTGTCCACAAAAATGGTTAAGATGACCAGTTTTATGCTTTTTGTCATAATTGTAAAGCAATGCTGTGGATTTGAATTATGATGAATTAAATAGATTCATTCCCTTCTTTCCTCCCCTCCTGGACTTCCAGGAGTTTTGTCAAGCGCTTCAGCAGCCTGATGCTAAAGTTTTTAAAAACTACTTAAAGGTAGGTATTTGGAAAACTTATATATTCATGTAATTGGATAATGTTTCAGAACTAAGAGAGAACATATACAATTCTGTGTCACACTGTGGTTTGACCAACTATTTTTTATTTTGTTATCTCTTTGCTCTAAAACCTGCTTCAAAGAATGTAGTTACAGGTGTTATACTTCAGAGTCTTCTGAAACCCCTTTCAACTGAACATAGATCATAAAAAGTTAGGTTAAGAACACTATTTATGTGCCTGAGCATTTGGTATGAAAAAGCCAGTTTTCTTTTACAGTTTCATGATGTAATTAAATAGGAACTGAGCATGTTGGTATGAAAATGCGAGGTTTTTTTAGTTTCATGATATAATGAAATAGAAACTAGAGGTTTGGGAGAGCAAGTAATGTTTAATGCCCATGTTGAGTTGAAGGGAAGGAGCTAAAAATATAAAAACAGAAGTATGAGTTACTTGGTTGTATCCTATCTTGAAACTTTTTAATTATACAATAGAGAGAGAGAGGCCTCAGTTTGTTGTTTAACTTACTTTTGCATTTGTTGGTTGATTCTTGTACGTGCCCAAAGCCAGGATTGAATCTGCAACCTTGGTATATTGGGATGATAATCTATCCAACTGAGCTACCTGGCCAGGGCCCAAGCACTGAATTTTAAAAAACCCTCCAAGTTAGAAAGAAGTTACAATGTTTATTTGTTCTTATATTTATAACATAATTAAATTTTTGAGACAGCACTGTCTTGCTTTCACCTGAGTAATTTAGTCATTCGGTACTCCCTGACTCTTTTTGAGTAACGGGTACTATGCCAAATTCTGCAAGTATCAGTGTGAGTGATTTTCCTTGCCCACAAGGAGCTCATCATGAACTGGAAATAAAATTGCAGTGTAACAGGATGAAGAACTGTTGTTTGTTTTGTTTTGAGAGAGAGGGACAGGAACATTAAGCTGCTTCTCTTCCATATGTGCCTTGACTAGGGAATCCAACTGGCAACCTCCATACTCGAAAAGTGCTATAATTAACTGAACCATCCTGCTAGGGCTTAATTTTTCTTGATTTTTAGAAAGATAGAGATTGCAACGGAGAGAAGAGAGGAGGAAGGGAAGCATTTGTTGTTCCACTCAGTCGTGCATTTTTTGGTTGCTTTCTGTGTGAGCCCTGTCCAAGGAGTGTACCCACAACCTTGTTTTAGGACAATGCTCTTAACCGACTGAGCTGACCAGCCAGGGCTGAGGAACTGTTCTTTATTTTTATTACCTTCCAACAAGTCTGAGGGCAAAGTGTTATGCTAAATGTCTTGGTAGTGGGTAATTTAATGAATGGCTACCTGGTTCTTTTGCCCAAGGCATTTAGTAGAATTTATAAGTCAAGGGACTTTGCTGAGTAAATAAGTCAAATCCTTTGACTTTGGTTCTGATATCTTCCCTTGTCAGTTTTCCCCCCAGTAGTATTAGTTTGTCATCTTAAACTGACAGAAGAGTTAGTGAGAAGAGTGTTAACAGTTGCTATTTATCATTGCAAGCCCTCCTGCTCCCATTTCTCCATTAAAGCAAAGTGCTTATGAAGGTAAACTGTTAAATAACTGATCAAACTGCATTAAAGGATTCAAAAAATTGTAACTCTATTAGGGGTATCTGTAATAGCAGATTTATATACATGTAGCAGGCTTATGCTCCAAACTTATAATTTATCCAGACAGCATTTATAAAAAGTCTTTCTTTCAAGCCCAACTTCTCTTTAGTGATTGCATTCAGTCAGTGATAGTATTATTCTTCTAGCCGAAAAAAATGAAGTTTATTTTTTTATGCCTACTCATCGTACCTGATTGATCCTTAGATCTTGATGATTCTTCCTCCTCACTCCCTTGCTGTCCCCTTTTCTCTTTCTGATATAATCTTATCACCTCATTGATCTCCCTTCACTTGTTCTAGCCAGGCAGCTCTGTTCCAAGACATTGAATAGTCCCCTGAAATTCATTCCCCTACCTCATCATTTCCATAAGCCTGTTGTTGACTAAAAACAAGTTCATGTTTCTTAGTTTGGTGGTCAGGGTTTTTCATATTCTGATTTTGGACTACCTTTCTGGTTTCTCTTGCAGAAATGATCTTTTACCATTCTTGGTATTCTTCAAAAAGTCTGCCCCATTTGCACGCCTATTCCTTCATGAGTTCTATCCATTATTCTAGGCTTACGTGAAGCATGACCTCCATATAAGGCTTTCTTTTGCTCATATAGTGACTGTTCTTTTCTCTCCACTTAGTCAATAGATTATTTGTTGTTAAATAAATGTTTGATATATTGGTAGCTGGAGATACAACAATGATCAATACAGTTCTTATCCTTAATGAGTTTACTGCCTATCATTTACTCTTTGTAGTGCTCACTTAACATGTACCTCAATATTGATGGTAATATACGATATTGGGCCAGTCCCTAGCGCAGTCACTTGCCTACTCATTCATAGTCTCAAATGTTGAAAATATGTTTTTTGTAATCAGATTAATAGTAAATTTCTTATGGAACAACTGCTGTCTGTAGCTTTGACTTGTTTCTCCTCAAAATTTAATTTCTCAGCATTAACTTTAACAGTAGTACTGATCAGCAAAATGTGTTAAAACGTGTTTTCCTCTTGAATCTCATAGCATTTGCAGTAATACCATATTTTCACTAGTTTCCCAACTGATTATTGTCACAAGTTATCTCTAGACTTAATCAAACTGTCCAGAAGAGAAAGTTCTTGTGTTATGTGTGGATTTATGATGTGATTTATGATATGAAATGCTTTAAATATAAAGTCTACCAGAAAGTTCTGTCTGTTTTTGGAATAAAACAAAATACAAATTTTTCTTACCGTCAATAAACTTTATTAAATAATATAATTGCCATTATTATTAATGATTTCTTGCCACCATGAGGGCAATTTGTATATCCCATTTTTGAAAAATGTTTTTATCTTTTGATGTGAAAAATTGAACCAGTGCTTGTTTGATATCTTCTTCATTTTTGAATTTTTTGCCCTTTAAAAAATTTTGTAAGGACAAAAACAAGCGATAGTCAGAGGGTGCTAAGTCCGGGGAATATGGTGGATGCGACAGATATGCTTCTGTAGCATTTCTTCCTTGTTGAAATTCGTAAAAATTACAGTGGCATAAATGAACTTTATTAGTAGCCATGGGTACACTATTGCTTCACACATAAGACTAACGTGAATCAACTTTGTTTTAGTTAATTTGCTACTTCAGTATGTATACATTAAGTGATAAAAATAGAGAGGCACACATGTGCCAAATAAACGTGCTTATGTGTCGAAACTTGTTGTGATAGAAATGGACAGAACTTTCCGGTAGACCTTATATTTACTGAATTTTACAAAAGAGTAGCTAGCACTCAGTAACTTAGAGCCATTCTTCAAGTGAAAGGTGGTATCTTCAGACATCAGTACTAACTACCAATACTTTATTTGCAGGTGTTCTTCCAGAGAGCAAAGCCCTAAGAACTGGATCTCCCTGTGCCTACTTCATGATCAGGATTTATGATCAGAAATTCTGGTTAATAATTTATAAAGATGCAGTTTTTGTGTGCCATTCACACTGGTATTTTTAACTTTGCTTTGAGCTCATTGTAGTATATGTATTGGGATTTTTCTGTAAAATGTGTGTAATTTTCCCTAAATACAGGTATGTAACAACAAGAAAAGTTGTTTGCATGCCAATTCAAATTGTTCTGTATAAAAATGCTGTTAAAAGATACAGCAGAGTTCTCTTAGTACCTTTTTATTTTTACTTGAAACTTAAAATTCCTTTTAAAGACCATAGCAGGAAAACAATGTACTTTTTTTTTAATTGCTGAGTATAAAATGTCTGAAAATTTTAATTTTCTTTTCTGTGTGCAGACTCAAAGTATGGGGGGAATACAAAAGTTCAAAACTGATTTTTTGTAGATAGCCATTACATTTCTTTAAACTGTTTCGATGCCAATATGTATTCTACAAAACAGAATGGTTTCATAAACTAACTGATTTAAGAGTAGGTGCCGGTGTTATACATTTTTTTATAAAAAAATAAAATGAATTTTACATAGTGAATCTACCAAGTCTTTTTTTGGAATTATTATAAATAGTTTAGTTTTATTTCCTCATCTTATCCCTGATTTCCCATTTAAAGAATTGCACATAAAAGCTTACAGATGATTTATTTTATGTTCCTAAAAGGTTATATGCAACTTAGTTCTGTTAAATAGAATCTTTTTTAAATGCCCTAAGAAAAGGCCTGTGTGGATCTGTTGATAGATTTTAAAATCCAATTTTTTCTACCTCTTATTGATCTACTTACTTAGAGTAAAATATACTTATGTGTTTATGATGCTGGTAAGTAATCACTCTTCATTTAGTTAGTAGAAGTACCTTCCCCTGTCTTTTCTCATTTTTATTCATGACTACAGAAAACAAGAAAAACAATGAGTAGCAAAATTACTATATAGGGGCCCTTGGGTTACAACACAATTTCGTTCTGACAACAGTGATGTAACCTGAATTTTGGCTTAAGTTGAAACGTACCCTAGCCTAAGTCACTTATCTATCCTAACACAGTTGTAAAATGATCATCTAGAACAGGGGTCTCAAACTCAACTCAGCATGTGGGCCGCAGAGCGAGATCACAGGCGTTAGGCGGGCTGCACTAGGTCTACAAAAGGCAATTGTTACGCAACACTTTTCTCACTGCAGTTGAAAACAAAAAACAATCAGTACAACAAGCACAATCGTACATGCAGTTTACTCAGTGTCACAAAACGACCAGAAACTGTAGTTCGCATCACAACTGCTGTTAACTAAGCTAATATCTAGCTAGGATGCTAGAGAAATGAAAAATATAAGTAGGCCCCTAGGCTTACTTAATTTTATCCAAAATATTTTGAACTTTGTGGATTAGTCTGTGGGCTGCACAAAATTGTTCGGCGGGCCGCATGCGGCCCTTTGAGACCCCTGATCTAGAACATAAAAACACAGCTAAGCCACAGAAAAAGGAAAAGGACATAAATATACTATATTGTAGTAAGAGTCCAGAATGGCGTAGGTAAGCGTACTGGGGGATGCCAGCTCCCTCACTCATATGCAGCATCACTGCGCATTCTTCCACCACTAGTTCATAAGTACAGTACTAACAGCATAAGCAGAAACATGTCTCAATTTTTTAGTTTTTATGGGAGTGAGCATCGTAAATTTGAAATGTCATATGTCAAGACTTTTAACCCAAGGAAGTTTAAATTCTAAAAGTCTTCAGGTTTTTAGGAGACGGTTGTGTGTGTGTTTTTAACCTTCGAGCAGTATGGTCCCTTGGGATTTCATGGCTGGGCTTTAGTGGTGTATAAACTCCCTAAAATTGTATTCTAAATTGTCCACATAAATCTTTGGGGTTAATTCCAGAAATAATTTTATAGCTTTGTCCTACATCATAGTACTAAAGTAAGTTGACATTTAATTGTAAAATTAATTAATGGAATGTATATTTAACTTCGATAACCATGCTTTTAAAAATAGATAAGTGAAAGTTGAGTGTTTTGTTGATAATTTCCTCTGTACTATGGGAAGAGAATTGCACCTACTGCAATAGTACTAACTGTTCAAAGTATACGAATGAATAGCACAGCCTAGTAGGCAAGAGCACAGGTTCGGGATCCAAATGCAGTACTGCCAGTAACTGGTTTTGGAATCTTTTTTTTTTTTTTAATTTTTTTTTTTTTTTTTTTTTTGCATTTTTCTGAAGCTGGAAACAGGGAGGCAGTCAGACAGACTCCTGCATGCGCCCAACTGAGATCCACCCGCCATGCCCACCAGGGGGCGATGCTCTGCCCATCTGGGGTGTCGCTTTGTTGCATCCAGAGCCATCCTAGCGCCTGAGGCAGAGGCCACAGAACCATCCTCAGCGCCCAGGCCATCTTTGCTCCAATGGAGTCTCGGCTGCAGGAGGGGAAGAGACAGACAGAGAGGAAGGAGAGGGGGAGGGGTGGAGAAGCAGATGGGCACTTCTCCTGTGTGCCCTGGCCGGGAATCGAACCCGGGACTCCTGCATGCCAGGCTGACGCTCTACCACTGAGCCAACCGGCCAGGGCCTGGTTTTGGAATCTTAAGCAAGTTACCTTTTACCTCCACAGTTTTCCCATCTGCAAAGAGGAAAAAAAAATGGTAGCTTCCTCATAACTATGAATTAATAAGCATGAAAAAAGCTTATTACAGTACCTGCATGTGTAGGGTTGATATTAGCTATGGGTACTGAACAATTAACTCCACATATGTAAAGGTGACACCTGCTTCTTTCCCCCTGGCTCTTTAGTCTCAAAAGATTCATGTGTTCACTGCTAAGAGAAATCAAGACATGTAAATTAGGAGTGTACTAGAAATTAAACTTCATGTTATGTAATCATGTATAATTCTTATCTTTATACCCTGAAGTTGCCCAGGGCTCTTTACTTAGGGAGTGCCACAGTAATTAGGAAACTGTTCCATCGTGGAATACCTTATTTGTATTGTACTTAATTTCCAAAAGCAAGTGTCCAAATAATTGCCACAAGGGTGAACCTCACCTATTAACAGATAAGATTAACATTGAGGCAAAAAACGGATTTGTGTGACTTGACTATGGAACCACAAAGGTTTTAGTATACTTGGTTTAGTTCTGTACATAACAGTTTATTTAAATCTTAAAATAAATGCTAATACTAATTGGTTCACAAGCAGTTTGACCTTTTAGAAAACACTGGTATTTCAATGTGTATCAATTATTATGTGGTAAATATGTAAATAAAGGTCTTGAGTTTAGCTAATCTCTTCTCCCATAAACTGAGCAGTGGGCTTTACAGTTGCAAGGAACTTTGACAGGTCCTTAGCATTAGATATGGGAGAACTGAAACTGGTTGGAATTGTAAGCATTGAGTACATTTGTTAGAATGATTCCATCACTTAAACGTTGTTTAAAAGTCTAAAAGTAATTTCCTTTGTAACTGCATTACAGTGGGCTTTTGTTACCGCCATTGTCATATAATGGACTCAGGTAAACAACACAAGACTGGTTTAAAATTCAGTATTTGACAGGGAGAGTTGGAACAGCAACCCCAGGTCTGTTCCATTCAAGAGCCGCTGCTCTTAACCACTTTGCGGTGGTTTCCCACTTCATTGCCGGTGCTGTATTTCTCCCTTTGGGAAGCTCTAGGTCAGCAGTGGTCTCTGGCCTCTCCTGATGTTGAGACGGCTGCAGTGCTGTCAGTGTGCAGAAGGGATCACTCTAATAGCTGGCTGCCTGAGATCTTGGCGGCACGAATATTGCTGGACTTGTATTTTAGTCCATAAATTCTCAAATAACTGTCGTTTTCCAAAATACCGCTTAAAAGAGGGAATTAAATGAGCTTATTTACATTAAGACTAACGGGTGAATTATTTATTCAGAAGCGATCATCTAGCTCCACTGTAGCCAACGTGGTCCTCAAAACATACAAATCTATCCCTTTCGAATCTAAAGTTTAGACATATTCCCCGGTGATAGCCCCTCACGTGTCCAGCATTCTGCACACCTGTGACGTGACTTGGAATGACGAGTTCCATCCCGACTTCCCACTACCGCCACCCTGCGCACTCCGCCTCTGGCTCCCCGGGAGGAGGCGGGATGGGAATCGGATCATTGCGCTCACTGCGCAGGGCTCCCTGGCTTCAAGCTCAGTGTAGGGGAGCGGGGAGAGTCAGGCAGAGGGTGCGAAGCGGAACTGACTCCAGACAAGCCCAGCATTCACGCCCTTCGCCACCGAAGCAGCATCGGAGGTAGAGGTTGAGGCCAGCCCCTCGGGCGTGCGCACGCGCACTGGCGCGCGCCGGCCGCCGGTCACGTGGGCCCTGGAAAGAGCTCGCGAAGCCGGAAGTGTCCTGAGGCCGCGGGAACCCGCTGGCGGTGGCGCGGAGGCTACTAGGCGCGGTGAGTGGAGCAGCTACGGGCTGAGGGACCCAAGCCTCGTGGAGCACGAGCAGCCGAGCTCTGCGTGGGCCCGCGCGGAGTGCTTCCGCCCTCTGTGGCAAACTGCGGTGCTGAGTCAGAGCGCGGGCGGGGCTGGCGACCCCAGCGACCCTGCGCGACCCGAAGGCGATCCCTCCTCCAACCTTGGCTAGGCGGACACCGCCCCCCGGGGTCCTCGGGCGCCCGAAGCCGGGGGAGGGTCGTGCGGACCCTGTCCTCTCCGTCTCGGCGCCCTGGTCTGGCGACGTCGGGCGTGAAGCAAGTGCATGTGCTGGTGACCGAGCTGGGCCCGGGCCGGCCGAGAGATGCGACGCTCCTTTCCTTGCGGGTAGACTGGCCGATTCATGGCCCCGTTTCTGAGTATTGACAGTTTTTAAATGGATTGATTCCACCCCCACCCCCAGATGATTAGAGAGACGCTGCATTAAGGTTTTAGCGATGATAACAAGAGGAGGTTGAATCGCAGTAAGCTGGAAGCTGCCGACGTTTGTAACACACAGGTCGTGGGTAATGCAAGTTCCCAAGCGTTTCCTGTGGGGAAACGTCTGGTGGGTTTGTTTTCCAAACCGCTTCCGGGGCTTTTCAGTAAGTGATCTCCAGCCCAGTGCTATCCAGTCATTGTCGAACGCATAACCAAAGACTGACCTTTTTCCACTCCAGAACGCTGAGTGTAATAAGCTCTTTAAATTTAACAAGTGATTCACGTAGGACTCAGAGCTTGGAAATCCTGAAACTTGGCCCTTTTTGCCATGTCACCAAACTTGTCTTCGTTTATGGACAAATGTAAACTTTCGTTTTGGATAGGATGAGGAAGTAGACCGAAGGCAGTGCTAAGGAGAGCATACTTGTTGAGTGCTTGCCTATACCGTTTCAAAATTTGAGGAAGATTTCTTTTGCAAGCACCTGGTGGATGTGCTGAGTCATGTTTTAGCGTGCTATTACTGTGGGGTTTGGGAAGGTAGTTTCAAAAGACATTTTCTCAGATCGTTTTAAAACCGTACGTTTATGTCTTGCGGACAGAGAGCAGCTATCTTAGCTGATAAATGTGTTTTATATTATACACTAGGTACAAATAGGTACCTCAGGATGCTATTTGCCACTTACAGTTATTTCAGACAGCAGATTAATTAGGGAAGCTTTTTCAATATTGTTACCTCAGTAGCTGACATAGGCGTATTTCTTATTTGTGAAAAGGAAACCTTATTTTTATTGCTTATTTCCAGTAAATTGCTGTATGTAACATTTCTGATCCGAATTAGATTGCTGGTAAAATTACATAAATATTTATTAGTATATTAAAGGTTGCTGAAATTTAGACCCCTGCCTGTTCTTTAAGTTCCTACTTTGAGTATTGGCTGTCATTAAGTCATCACTGACTACCTCATCTGTTCTAACTTACTAGAAGGAATATTAAGATTTGCTGTGATCTGACATTGCGGCAGGTTTAAGGCGGCTTGTTGAGACCAGTGTTTATGCTCTTTAGTATACCTCATTTTAAATCCAACATGGAACTCAAGTATTTTTAGGATTCTTATATAGCTTTTCAGTATTAAAAGAGGTGGTGCTTTTATTTTTAGTATGAAAAAAGGATAATGTTTTTTAAAAAACAGACTTTAGTTTTTAGAGCAGTTTTAGTTTTACAGGAAAATAGAGCAGAAGGAACAGAGACTTTCCATATACATACTTCGTGCCCTGACACGTGCATAGATTCCCTATGTCTGTTTTTATTTTATTTATTTATTTATTTTAAAGAGAGAGAATGAGGCAGGGAGAAAGACAGGAACATTGAGCTGCCTCCGTATGTGGCCTGACAGTTGATTGAACTCACAACCTTGTCCTTTTGGGATGACGCTCTTAACCAACTGAGCTAACTGGTGAAGGCCTCCCTTTGCTTATTTTTTAAGACTTAGTATTATGAACTTGCCATGTCTATATTTCTATACTTGGAAGTTAGGCAAACTATCCCTTAATTTTAGAACAGTTAGCAGACTTTCAGGAGTAGTAATTTTTGTACCTTTCCGTTGTGATTGTCAGGCTCTGTGTTGGTGAAATTTAAGTTACAGTAGTAGTATGCAGGGGCAGCAGTTGTTTTCATTAGTGTTCCTCTGCCCTTAAAGGAAAAACAAAGTCATTTTTTCTATATTTTGTCATTTTATATTATTACTTTATTTATTATGAAACACCTTAAATATAATTCATTAATTTTTCAAAACATTTGAAAAAACCGTCCAATATTACTCTCATTGATGAAGACAAAATGAGAAACAGATTTTTTTTTCAGTCTTTTGATAGTAAATTAAATTGATTATATGAGATGTCATGGGTTAATGTTATTCAGAACCCACACAGCGTTTTAGCCTTTAATATTGATGGAAACTTAGATTTTTACTTTGGACTATTTATACACCTCTAAATTTAGCTATAAAAAATGGGTAATCGTTGGGAGACTAAAAGTAGCTTATATTTCTTTCTTAAATGTATTAGTCCCTTAAAACAAACATGCAGATTTTTTCTTTTTTCTTAGTATAACAAAGAGGATCGCCTGACCAAGCCAAGATGCAGAGCACTTCTAATCATCTGTGGCTTTTATCTGATATTTTAGGCCAAGGAGCTACTGCAAATGTTTTTCGTGGAAGACATAAGGTTGGTACAAAGAAAACTATGACTGCTTTTTATCATTTTATATGTATTCTTCTGAAAAGCACACTGGCACTAAAATGTGGGACTTGGTGTTTTGATTGTGCTATCTAAAAGAGTAACTACCTGTTTTGTGTTTTTTTAAAGTATAGCTTATGTCAGAGGCAGTTATATCTATCTACTCAATGGTGACAGAAGTTATGTGTTGGAGAGCAGAGAAAAACAGGAAGTTGGTTGAAAAAAGGGACTAGAGGAGATACGTTTTGCCTTATGATTATTTCCTCAACCTAGCCTTCCTGTGGTTGAGTGATCTCACTAGCAGAAGTCCAGTGCAACAGTGATATGATGTGGGCGTTAGAGGAAGAGGCAGATCTGTAGTTTGGAGAGGAACTCATGGACAGTTCCAATATACTGTACTAAGGCTTTCTGCCCCCAGTAAAATAGCATTCTACAAGATAGATTAAAGTAGAATGAGATTATCAGCAAGGAGCCTCCCATATCGTTCTATGAGGTAATTAGAACTTGTTAATGGAAGTCAGAATAGAAATATGTACTAAACCCAGAGGCATTTCAAGAACCAAAAAAAAATTTGTGTCAGATTTTATATTGGAGGATAAAATTAAAGATAATTTAAATAATTTAAAATAAAAACATTTAAGATCATCATTACAATTTCCATTCTGGGAAAAGAGCTGGAAAAATAATAGTTAAAAATCCTTTTATGCCTGACCAGGTGGTGAAGCAGTGGATAGGGTGTCAACCTGGGATGCTGAGGACCCAGGTTCAAAACCCCTGGGTCGCTGACTTGAGTGTGGGCTCATCCATGCTAGCTGGCTTAAGCTCAAAGGTCACTGGCTTGAGCAAGGGGTCACTGGTTCATCTGGAGCCCCCTGGTCAAGACACGTATGAGAAGGCAATCAATGAACAACTAAGGCGACACAACTATGAGTTGATGCTTCTCATCTCTCTCCCTTCCTGTCTGTTTCTCTCTCACATATACACATACACACAAAATTTTTTTATAATACAAATAATCAACTAATTTTTCAGCGTTATGAAGTTGAGTAAAGGATGTTTAGAGCCTCCTAAATTCTTATTTATAGAAACAGGAACTTTAAAAATTTTAGTAAGGAGGAATTTCTTTATATGTTCCTATAGCCTGGAGATTATCAGTCAGTTAGTTCTGTCAGTGACAATGAGATAAGCATTCATATTTGAGGGGCTTTTTCCTTCCTGGGAAGAGAATGTGACTAAAAATAACCTTTATGGCTCGTGGAGAATGAATCAGAAGTTTCACATGGACACTTCCAGCTTTTTTCCCTCTGATTCCAGAATTGTCCACAGGTTCTGGGTTCTCAGTCAAGTTCATTGTGGTCTCTGGTTCCTTGATCAAATTCATTGTGATCAACTGGATATTTCTGTCCTAAAATAGTTTTTGTTTTGTGCCCTGTGCCAAAAAGAGAAAACAAGTGGCAACACAGGATTTAATCTTGAGAACACATCTGACCATTTCTCCCTGTGACCCACAATTTAACAAACTGCAATAATCACTTGGTATGTGTCGGGCACTGTGGTGGACCAAGTGAATATAACTACAAATGATGTGCATTTCCAGGCCACAAAAGAGGTTTGGGGTTAGTAGCAAAGTGGCATTGGAAGGAACATAAATTGGAAACTGATAAAGTGACAGAAAATGATAGAGTTTGAGTGAGGCAGATTAAAGTGCTTGGCACTAGTAAATATTTATTATATTCCAATCCTCCCTCCTTACTTAGATTAGATACACAGTGTTCTTCATGTAAATGCCTGCACGTAATAGGCACTCTGTAAATGTTGAATGAAAGGATGAATGAATGAGGACAGATTAGACTAACCTAAGACAACCTGAAGTTCTTTTTCAAAGAAACAAAAATGTGCTTTGTCCCATATAGTTTGAAAGCCTAAAATAAGGATTTGAGAGGCATAAGAATCGACTTAAAAGATTGCTAAGACCCAGTTTATTATTCAGTCTCTAATAGTCTTCTCAAGGATGTGTTTTAAGAAATGGTGTTTGTTCTCAGTCACATCAATTTCACGGGTTTAGTACTATATCCAAAAAATCCTGCCTGCCCTTAATAACTGTTTAAGGAGTATAACCATATTAGCTGAACTGTTTTATGTTATTGTGACAACCATGGTGAAGTTAAAGGAAGAGAGCTGTGGGAGGGATGTGTTGTTCTGCACATGTATATACAGCAAGTCCTTGAATAATACGGTTGTTGTCTAAGGTCATTTCTTTATAATATTGATGAGATGTTTTAGGAATTTAACTGTTGTTTACCAGTGTTTTTCAACCCCTAGTCTATAAACCAGCACCATAATCTTCATACAACATTAGGGTGGTTAATTCTTCCACAACCTACACTGGTCCATGGACCAGTGGACCAGTGTTGAAAACCTAAATTAGCTTATGGTAAAATTGATTTGCTTATACATTATTTCTCTTAAAGTCACAGAATCTATTGATGATGTTAAATAATGATGTTAAATGAGAACTTATTGTATATGTATACATGTAGATCTCTAAATATTCATATATGCTTTGACTTAGGAACAGTGAACAATAAATGTGCAGTTGAATAAAGGGAATATTGTACATTCCCACACATAACTCAGTAATCTCACAGTAGACTACAAAAGTTTGGAAAACTCTGACCTTGATCACAATTGGGTACATTGCAACTTGTATTATTTTTCCTGCTGATGCCTCTGTTAGGATTCATCTAATCTTAGACTAAGTTTGAGACAAGTATCTTCAAGAAAAGTCTCTCTGTTGCAGTGATATTCAACTGGTGTGCTGCAAGAATTTTTAAAACATGGAATACCTGACTATTTAGTCAAGGTCTCAGACCTCTTTTCCCTTAGATTGTTAAATTTAAAAAATGACAACTGCCAACACAACAATATCTATCCAATGTGAATGAATCAAAATTATACTATTTTTTTGTCAGATTGGCAAAAAAAATATTTTGGTGTGCTGCAGAATTTAGTAATTAATTTACTTGTGTCAGGAGACAAAAAAGATTGAAAATTGCAGCTTTATTGGATGGTATAGGTTTGACAATGTCCTTACCCTGACTGAAAAAATAGAAAACCAGTGTAATTGACCTACTTGTAGTTCAGTTGTTCAGTTTTCATTTTGTCTGAAAATAGTCTGGCCCTTTTTTCTGGAAAGAATATATGCATATTTGGTGGGGATTTGGGAGTGAAGGAGGTGTCATCATATCACGTTACATCGATTGTGTGGTCTCTATATAGTGATCTTGAAGAGTGTGATTGTGAAGGAATTAAGTGGTTTTAAGAAAAATCATGAGATTCAGAGGGGAGGGGAGGGGAGGGGAGGGGAGGGGAGGAGGGGAGGGGAGGGGAGGGGAGGGGAGGGGAGGGGAGGGGAGGGGAGGGGGGGTAATGGCTGTAAGTGAAGAATCTGTGGATAGGGCTTCCAAGCAGGAACAGCACCGAAGCCCTGATAGACAGCTGTGAAATACCTTTAGGCAGGGGGTACTTGAACCTCAGGATCAAAGAGGAAATGGTTTTTCAACTTCCTACAGGGAAGTTCAATTTGAGATTATGGGGAAAGTAATATTAAACTCAAAAGAATCTGGACTGACTACCAAGGAGAGGTTTGCAGATTAGAGTGAGTGGATCAGGAGATGGGAGTTTCTGGAAGAGAACCTTAAAAGTACGGTTAATATGAAGAACTTGAGAAGGTAACATTTACCTGAAATTCAGTATGTATTTTGTATCTCTAAGATTCCCTCCCAGCTACAGCTGTGCATTATAATTCTGTGTGTGATTTACACAATGTGCCATGAGAGGGAGAATAGGTTACAGGGTTACTACGTAGGCATGTAAAGGAAATGTCTTTGATTCTCTAGAGATGGTCTGTGAAGCAACAGTCTTCCCTACGCATAGGTGAAGTTGCAGAAAGTTACCCAAGGCAGTATTGGTACAATCCAATAAGTATAGTCTGCTTTAACCTACCCTCCTGCTCTTACTTCTGAATGTGTGCATGTCCACACACACACGTTATGGCAGCTAGAGAATATTTCTTAAAAGTTAATTGCATTACTTTGAGATTCTTACTAAAAATTTCATATGTGGACTCTGGCTTTTAATCTCTCATTTCCTGGTTTGATTAGTTTCAATTATTAGGACCTAGAGAAACTTGTAAGTTTCACTTTCTATTTTTTATCTAAAATATACTTTCACATTCGGTATTGTTAGAGTTCTTATTTATTTCCTGATGTAAATGCCTATCTCTGCCATGTGTATCATAATGGAAGCTTTAAAATATGAAAGAAAATAGTAGTCTTTTCTACATTCCAAAGCATACAATTTGAAAGAAATATTAAACAGTTGATTGACTTATTTTAACTTTAAAAAAAGTCAGGAGCCCTCTTATAAATTAGTTATGCTTAGAAATACTTAGGTTTGCTGTAGCTTGTTCTAATGGTACACTTTTATCTTCTTTACAGTATTATAAATAAATAAAACCTTTCTCTTCTTTTTTAGAAAACTGGTGACTTATTTGCTATCAAAGTATTTAATAATATAAGCTTCCTTCGTCCAGTAGATGTTCAAATGAGAGAATTTGAAGTGTTAAAAAAACTGAATCACAAAAATATTGTCAAATTATTTGCTATTGAAGAGGAGGTAAGTAGTCAAGTTTTAGGTTAATCTTGTGTTTATTGTAGTTCATTGTAGTTATTATAATTTAGGAGAAATAAGCTAACAATGTTTTATAAACATGGGATTTAAAAATGATGAAAATTAGAGCTTATACAATTAAATATTCTCAAAGATTCTTGATTAGCTATAATAATGGAAATAAAGTATATCAAAAGTAAAAGTATAGACTATGGTTACTGGTATTGTTCCAAAAAAAAAAAAGAAAAAGAAACTAAGTTAAATTGACATAATTCTGAAAGAAGCAAGGAGAAAGTCAAACAATAGAAAGGCTCTTTGTAAAAGGATAAAAATCTTAGGAATACAGGGATTAATATATAAAGTCCATTTATAAAAGGCAGAATTGATTTTATGGGGAAACTTTGCAAATAAGGCTGTTATTAGGATAATTATCTAAAAATAATGGAAATAAAACTAATCCCTTTAGACATGGGTAATCAATAAAATCACACCTTTTGAAAAACAATTTGGGGGTATATGCTTTTTATAAGTCATTTAATTTTAATTACCTCTTAAAAATAATTAGTAATATAAAATATAGTTTTATACACAAAGATATTGATTGCTGTTCATAATAAAAAAAAAATGGTTAGGCCCTGGCCGGTTGGCTCAGTGGTAGAGCGTCGGCCTGGCGTGCAGGAGTCCCGGGTTCGATTCCGGGCCAGGGCACACAGGAGAAGCACCCATCTGCTTCTCCACCCCTCCCCCTCTCCTTCCTCTCTGTCTCTCTCTTCCCCTCCCGCAGCCGAGGCACCATTGGAGCAAAAGATGGCCTAGGCGCTGGGGATGGCTCCTTGGCCTCTGCCCCAGGTGCTAGAGTGGCTCTGGTCGGGACAGAGCGAGGCCCCGATGGGCGGAGCATCGCCTCCTGGTAGGCATGCCGGGTGGATCCCGGTCGGGCGCATGCAGGAGTCTGTCTGACTGCCTCCCCGTTTCCAGCTTCAGAAAAATACAAAAAAAAAAAAAAAAAAATGGTTAAATAGGTTAGAATGTGTGGTGGATTGTTACCAGGAGTTAGCTACATTCAATGTTAAGAACATAGCCCTCCAGACTGGGAAGTCTGTTCAAGACTTCTGAAACCAGCTGCAGAGGGGTTTGGTAAACTGCAGTCAGTGAGAACAGTGCCCACACAGACAGGAGCTGGAAGTTCGGAGTTCCCAGGACTACTTTCACTTCAGACCAGCTGGCTACAAATTCAGGGCTTCCCATGGCTGTCCTCAGATTTGATTATTGCTACTGTTGAATGACTCACAGAACCCAATAAAGCACTATACTTACAATTAAAGTTTTAGAGTAGCAAAAAAACCCAACAACCCCCAAAAAACAAAATACAAATTAGAACTAGCCAAAGTGAGACCCATAGGGTAGAATATGGGAGGGCTTCAAACATGAATCTTCCTTGTCCTCAGGAACACATTACCCCTCTTGGAATTGTCAGAATACACAGACTATGCCAACCTTGGAAGCTCACCTAAGCCTTTATGTCCAGAATTTCTCCTGAGTCTCTACCACATTGTGCCTGCATAGTTGACCTTTACTCTCTAGCCCTTCTCAGTGGCTCATTTTTAGTCTTGATTCCTCTGGAAGTTAGAACAGATATGCGTGACCTAAAACCCCCACTGTAAATCGCATTGTTAGACTATCATGTGGCCGAAACCCCCACACACAAACAAACACAACTTGTAGCAAACAGGACATTCCAGAGGCCTAGTGAACTAATTCTTCACTGCAAAATAGTTAAGCAGTAATGAAATAAAAGATATTTAACAAAATTTTAATCATCTGGGAACATGCTTATATAGATATTGTTATGTTAGAAAATCAGGACTAGAATACATATACAGTATTATCTTGATATATACAGTATGATATACAAATAGTGTTAGGTATCTGCATTGTGACATACATAGATAAAAGACAGAAAGAAAATGCACAAAATATTACATAATTATCTCTGGGTGATGGAATTACGGGTATTTCCCAAATTTTCAACAATCAGCAATCAGCAAACATTATTTTATTATTTAAAAACAATTTTTAAAAAAATATTATTTCTGTCTTAAGACAGAACATTTTGATGGTTGCCATATGAGAGGAGGGTTGGGGGGGATGGGTAAAGAAGGTGAAGGGATTAAGAAGTACAAGTTGGTAGTTACAGAATAGTCATGAGGATGTAAAGTACAGCATAGAGAATATAGTCAATAGTATTGTAACAGCTATGTATGGTGTCAGATACTAGGTTTAGCGGGATGGTTACTTTGTAAATTATATAAATGTCTAATCACAGTTGTACAACTGAAACTAATACAACATGTCAACTATAATTGAAAAATAAGATATTTTAAAAATAAATACATAAATAAAGTTATATCTCATAACTTCAGTAGTAGAGAAATTTAAAATATTTTATAAAACTGTTGGAGATATGTAGAAAAAATTATAAAAGGAAGAAAGGATTAAAATTTGAAGATGAAAACTAGATTTTAAGACTCATTTTCACATTTTTAAGTTTCTGAAATACAGTATATCTTATAATCCATGTATCTGTGACTAGGTAATTTTTTTCCCTGTAAAGCTGCTACTAAATTGATTTATAATCAGTGATACATTAAAATCAAGGTTTAAAGCAAATCAGCAGCTCAGATGTGAATGAGCAGGCTAGAACTTTGCTGCAAGAGGGACCACTGTGCTCTTCTGCCACCTGTGTGTTCTTAAGGCTAGAATCTCACTCCTTGAAGTAAAAGTAGTCTTCATGAGAAAAATTTCAAGTGTTTTTAAGAGATTTGTTAGAAGAGCTAATGTCCTTACTGTACAACTATATATTAGAAATTAAAGATAATTATTAAAGAACTATCCTAACATTGTAGCAATGATTTTCTAATTCAGATTTAGCCAGCTTTCACTGTGGCTTGATTGTCTTCAAAAGCAATCTAATTTTAGTAGGAATTTAGAAGATGTTAATTCTAATATGTGTACAGTCAATAAATACTTAACAAATACCAGGTAGAGCAATTCATAGTGCCTTTATCATTATAGCAAATCCCACATTTGAATGAAACCACATAAGTACTGTCATATAATAAAAACATATTTTTATATTGAGTCCCAATCAGTGATTTATTTTTTCCAGACAACAACAAGGCATAAAGTACTTATTATGGAATTTTGTCCATGCGGGAGTTTATACACTGTTTTAGAAGAGCCATCTAATGCCTATGGACTGCCAGAGTCTGAATTTTTAATTGTTTTGCGAGATGTGGGTATGTTTGTTTATTTATATGATTTTATGCATATTTGTATATATAATTTAATCACATTTAAAAAAATAAATTTTCACATTCAAAAACAAAAATCTGTATGCCATGCTTTCTTAGATATGACACCAAAAGCACAATACAAAAAGAAAAAAGATAAATTAGACTTCATCAATATTAAAAACTTTCATGTTTCAAGTAAATGAAAAGACAGTCCATAGAATGAGAGAAAATATTTGTAAATCATATATCTGATAAGGATTTTTATCCTGACAACTCAATAAAAACTTCAATAATCCAATTTAAAAATGAGCAAAGGATTTGATAGACATTTTTCCAAAGGTGATATACAAAGGCAAACAAGCACATAAAATGATGCTCACGATCATTAGTCATTAGGAAAATGAAAAAGCCACGAAGTTGCCACTTTGTATCCACTAAGATGGGTAAAATAAAAAAGACAACGTAGTACAAGCACTAGTAAGGATGTGGAAAATTGGGACCCTCCCATACAGCAGGTGGGATTGTAAAATGGTATAGCCACTTGGGGAAACAATCCAGTAGTTCCTCAAAATGTTGAACATAGAATTACCATATTACTTAAAAATCCCATTGCTAGGTATTTACCTAAAAGAACTAAAAACATATCCACACAAAAACTTTTATACCAGTATTCATAATAGCCAAAAAATTGGAAACTGCCCAAGTGTCCTCCAACTGATGAATAAACAAAATATGGTTTATATGCAGAAGTGATACATGCTGTAATATGATACACCTTGAAAAATTATGCTAAGTGAAAGAAGCCAGACACAGAAGTCCACAATATTTATGATTTGATTGATGTGAAGTGTTCAAAATAGGCAAATCCATAGAGACAGAAAGTGCATTAGTGGTTGCGAGGGATTTGAGAGGAGGGCAGAGTTGAGTGATGGCTAATGGTTTTGGGATTTTTTTTTGGCATAATGAAAATGTTCTGAAATTAGTGGTGATGGTTGTATACTCTGTGACTGACTATTAAAAACCATTCTTTGAAAGGATAAATTTTTATATGTGAATTTTATCTCAATAAAGCTGTTAATAAAAATATATAACAACCAAAAAGAATAAGGTCTTGGAAAGAATTGAATCAATATTTGAGGAGTGGAAAAAGCCCAGTTTTAAAGAAAGTATAAGATTACTGGGAATTTTTTACCTTGACACTGAAAGTAGTGTGGAGACCATTTAGGTGAGGATAAAATAAGAGAGAAACAATTAATATATGCTACAGCCAGTTTAATCAAATAGAAATTATAGATCATTGATGACCTTCTTAAGTATACTGGTAGCCTTCAGTTTTCATAATTAAGTGTTGATACCCCTAAACTTATTTTCATGTGTTATATTTGGATATTCATCTATTAACTGTCAAATATTTCAAACTCAGTGACACTGCTTGTCAGGCAAAACAGCTTAATTTCAGCAATGTGGCCACCTTTACCCTTAAAAAAAAAAAGGAAAATGGTCTTTTTAGCAAAGCATGTTAGAAATATATTTTTATGGATACAAGTGTGACACTTGATAACTCTTTCTATTACTTTTTTACTATTTTATGTAGTAAATCCAGTTTACTTTTTATGGAACTTTTTCCCCAGGGTAAAGAATTGGGAAACTGTAGTCAAAGTTTGTTGTCTTTCTTGGGAATCTTTATTCTTTCTGTCTTGTTCTGTTTTTACTTTTTAAAACATTAAATAAGTTTCAGGTGTACAATTCTGTATTACATCATCTGCATATTGCTTGTATGCTCACCACCCAGTTTAGTCTTTCATCACTATATATTTGACCCTCTTTACCCTTTCATCCTCCCCTTGCCTCCCTTCCTTTTTGGCAACCACCCACCCTTCTGTTGTCTGTGACTATGAGTTTGTTTTGCTTGTTCATTGCTTTCTGTTTTATATCGCACATGAGTGAAATCATATGGTTCTTATCCTTTTCAGACTTATTTCACTTATCATGGTACTCTCAAGATCCATCCATGTTGTCTCAAATGGCAATATTTCATCATTTTTTATGACTGAGTAATATATGTATCACTGCTTTATTCAGTCAGCCATCAAAGGACACTTAGGTTATTTCCATGACTTGACTATGTGGAATAACATCTCAGTGAACATCAGGGTACATATATCTTTGAATAAGTGTTTTCAAATTTGGGGGATAGATACCTAGAAAAGGGATTGCTGGGTCATATGATAACTCTTCTTAAATTTTTGAGGAACCTTATATTATTTTCCGTAGTGGCTATATTAATTTACATCCCCACTAGCAGTGTGTGAGGGTTCCCTTTTTTCCACATTCTTTCTAACACTGGTTATTTCTTGTGTTATTTACTGATAATAGCCATTCTCACAGGTGTGAGGTGGCATCTCATTGTCGTTTTGATTTGTATTTCCCTTACAGCTAGTAAAGTTGTATATTTTTTCATACATCTGTTGGCCATCTGTATGTTTTCTTGGGAAAAATGTCTGTTCAGGTCCTCTGCCCATTTTTAATAGATTTCTTTTTGTCAAGTTGTATGAGTTCTTTGTATATTTTTAATTTTAGCCCCTCTATTGGAAGGTCATTGTCAAATAACTTCTCCCATTCTGATGGTTGGCTTTTTGTTTTGTTGGTGGTTTCTTTTGCTGTGCGGGGAATCTTTATTCTTAAGTTTAGGCAGATTGCCCACATGTATATAACCAAAAGTAATTCAGGAAGTCATATGCTTAAGACCATTTTTCCCCCCATTTTCCTGATGGTTACTTAAGGGAAATTGGATTATTCCTTAAATCAAATTGATCCTCATTATTCTAAAGCTTTTTATGACTCGAACACAAGATACAAAATATTAATACCATGTATTCTTTCATTAAAATGACTTGGGGTTAACTTATGGAAAAATTTTATATTTAGTGAATGAGTTATATCGATGAATTTGACATGCGCAGATAAACACATAGACACCTACATTATTATTTCCTTTATTTATATTTATTGTTGTAGTGGGTGGAATGAATCATCTCCGAGAGAATGGCATAGTGCACCGTGATATCAAGCCAGGAAATATCATGCGCGTTATAGGGGAAGATGGACAGTCTGTGTACAAACTCACAGATTTTGGTGCAGCTAGAGAATTAGAAGATGATGAGCAGTTTGTTTCTTTGTATGGCACAGAAGAATATCTGGTAAGTCATGCATTACTAATGTGATTTAAAGAAACTGGATAGGATGTGAGGGTGATCTGGCTGTGACATCTGTCACCCCATTGATTGCCAAGGCTGATTTGGCAGATCTGGCTGGCTAGGTGGGTGTCCCCTGCCTCCCTCACTGCTCCATGTGCATCCCTTCCAAAGCTGTGTGCTCAATCATAGAGGACAACCTTGCCCGATAGAGGAAAGGACCGTTCTTTGGTCAAGGGTATCCGAGTAGCTGTGCTCCCCTGCTAGAACCTCCAAACAAGCTCTCAAGAATCTGGATATATTGTAACTATGGGTAATTGGTCAACCAATTAACTATACAAATGAAGTTTTATAACAAAGATTAAATTTTCTATTCTAATGAATATGGTGTGAAATGAGGGAATTAAATATTTGTTTCTAAGGGTACTGTCATTTTCTGTCAAAAATTTTTGTAAGTTTTATAATTCTTAAATTCTTTAATTTTACCAGTACTATGGATCTGTAGTAAAAGCAACATCACTCTGCTCACTCCAGAAGCATGTAGGTGGTAAAGTCTCCCTTTTTCATATTCCTTGTAGAGCAAAATTCATTATACTTCTGAAGCAAGAGAATCTATTCAGGAACACTAGTTATTGAAAGAGAAGAACATTGTTAGAAACACACACAAAAAATGAAATGGCTTTGGACCAATCTGACTTGAAATTCTAGAAAGCTAAAAAAGCTCTGATTGAAATGGTTCATGTAGGTGTCTTTGTGTGGAGTTAGTAAACATTCAGACATGTAAAAAAATATTCTGGCCTGACCTGCGGTGACACAGTGAATAGAGCATTGACCGTGAATGCTGAGGTTCAAAACCCCAGGCTTCGCTAATCAAGGCATATATGAGAAGCAACTATAGTACGTAATTGCTTCTCACTCCTCTCAACTCCTCTCTCCCTTTCTCCATCTCTCCCTTTCTCTTTCTCCTTTTCTTTCTCTCTCCCGCTCCCTCCTCTCACCCTCTTGTTCCCTCTCTCCCTCTCCTCTCCTCCTTTCTCTAAAATCAGTAAATTAAAAAAAAAAATTTTTTTCTTAAGTGAGAAGCAGGGAGACAGAGAGACTCCCTCATGTGTTCCAACCAGGATCCACATTGTCAAGCCCCATGTGGGGCGATGCTCTACCTATCTGATCCTGTTCTGGCCTGACCTGTGGTGACACAGTGAATAGAGCCTGTTGCTCAGCACCCAAGCTATTCTAGCACCTGAGGCAAGGCCGTGGAGCCATCCTCAGCACCCAGGGTCAACTTGCTCCAATGGAGCCATGGCTGGGGGGAGGAGAAGAGAGAAATAGAGAGAAAAGAGAGGGTTGAGAGGTGGAGAAGCAGATGATCACTTCTCCTGTGTGCCCTAACTGGGAATCAAACCCGAGACATCCACACACCAGGCCAACACTCTACCACTGAGAGAACCAGCCAGGGCTAAAATTTTTTTTTAAAAAGAAAATATTCTGTTTTTGTTTTTTTGGGGTTTTATATTCTTTTTTTTTTTAATTCATTTTTTAGAGAGGAGAGGGAGAGACAGAGAGAGAGAGAGAGGAGAGTCAGAGAGAGAAGAGAGAAGGGGGGGAGGAGCTGGAAGCATCAACTCCCATATGTGCCTTGACCAGGCAAGCCCAGGGTTTTGAACCGGCGACCTCAGCATTTCCAGGTTTTTATATTCTTGTCCCTGGCTGCTGGTTCAGTGGATAGAGTATTGGCCCTGCATATGGACATCTCAGGTTCAATTCCTAGTCAGGGCACACAGGAGAAGTGACCAACTGCTTTTCTCCCCCTCCTTCTCCCCATTCTCTTCCTCTGCCCCTCCTGCAGCCAGTGGTTCAGTTGGTTCAAATGTGGCCCCGAGCACTGAGGAAAGTTCAGTTGGTCTGAGTGCATCAGGCTTAGGCACTAAAAATAGCTCGATACTTGAGCATCGATCCCAGATGGGTTTGCCAGGTAAATCTCAGTCAGGGTGCATGTGGGAGTCTGCCTCACTATCTCCCCTCCTCTAAAATAAAAAATAAAAAAAATAAAAAAAGATTTTTTTAAAGTACATTTAACACATACTTAGGAAGTTTATTATATATAGTTACCACTAATTGTCATGGCTCTGAGTTTTGTCTTAAAAGTGACTTTTTTCCAGTTGGATTCTGCTGTTGTAATTTTATAACAAGAATAAAGTCTAGCTGATCCTGTAGCTTTATTCAGATGAGTCTAAATCTGATATGAATTTGGTGTCATAAATCATTCTATCAGTATATAACACCAAATTAATCTGTAGGTATACTTTAATCATCTTTTAATAAGAGCACTTAAAATGGATTTACAATTATCCAGCAAATATTTATGGAGTGCCTACTGTATATCAGACCCTGTGCTAGGCACTGGAACTTCAGTGGTAAACCAGATGCACGTGATTTCTGCTCCATGGAACCCACATTCTAGTGGGGAAAATAGAAAGTTATTAAGTACATAACCAAGTAAATAAGAAATTCACATCATTGAAGTGTTGAGAACTCAAAGGATAATGAGATAAACAGTAATTAGCAGGATAAAGATAACTAGGGAAAACCTCCTTTCAATCCTAAATGAAGTGACACTTAAATGGTAAAAAAATAAGCCAAACATTTGAAGGAAGAGCATTATAACCAGAGGAAACAGCACTTGCAAAGGTTTTGAAACAAGAATGACCCTGGATGTTTGAGAAACAGAAAGGATATCAACTTGACTGGAATATATGAGTTAAGGGACAGGTGCTAGGAGTTGGAATTGGAGAAATAAGCAGAGGCCAGCACGATCATACAAGCTAGTAATTTCAACACTATCTAGTTACCCTCTTTTTACAATAAATAATTAATTTTAAATTAAGTGAGAGCAGGGGAGGCAGGGAGACAGACTCCCACATGCACCCTGACCGGGATCCACTTGGCAAGCCCCTTATGGGGCTTTGCTCTGCCCATCTGGGACATTGTTCTGTTGACTGGCAACTGAGCTGTTTTTAGTACCTGAGGCAGAGGCCACAAAGCCATCCTTGGTGCCTGGGGTCAACTTACCCTAGCCAACTGAGCCATGGCTGTGAGAAGTGGGAGGAGTGAAAGGGAGAAAGAAGGGGGAGGGATAGAGAAGCAGATGGTCACTTTTCCTGTGTGCCCTGATCAGCAGTTGAACCCAGGACATCTACATGCTAGGCCGACACTCCACCACTGAGCCGACAGGCCAGAGCCAATAAATAATTTTCAATGTTCTCTTTAGTATCTTGAAATGAAATTGTTAGATATAATCAGTGTGAATACATAGTTAAAATAATAGCATAATACCTTAAAATATAAAGGAAATTATTTATAGTAAAATCATACATATTTAATATGCAAAAATTTAGGAACCACTTTAGTGGCAAATAAATTATCAGAAGTTTGCACCTATGTATAATATCACTTCCAATGCAACTTTGAGTCACACATCGCAAGTGGTGGTAGTATCATTGATATTTTACAAAGTAGTGAATGATGATTGGTAGCTTCTAACTAAATAAAGTAGATTTACATATAGCCGCATTCTTGTAGGTGCAAAGCACTTTATGTACATATAAAATGCAGATGCAGTTAGATCGTTATAAACAGACTTCTCATCTATACAAGTATCTGGCACGATATTCAAAAGTCATGCAGCAGGTGAGAAGCTTATTTTTCAGAATTGTTCCACATTTGGCAAGCTCTCTGATCTCTGGTCTCTGCCCACTAAATACCAGTACCCCTTTCTAGTTACTGTGATGACCAAAACTGGTCCCATACCAGCCTTCATGTGGTTGATCCCCCAGTACCAACTATTAATCTTTCTGTGTCTCCTAGGACCACAATTTAGCTTTTGCCTCTACTAGACTTAAAATGGAAAGAACAAAACATTAAATATATTAACTGCAAATCCATGCTATACTCTAGACTGAAATTTTACTTTAATTTTTTTCCTATTTGAGATTATGCACAGTTTTGTTTCACATGCAGTACACCAGAAGTTACTTAAAAAAACACAAAAAACAGCCTGAAGCTATGCAATTTAGAAATAGTTCCATATTTAAATAAAAACATTTCTCCTTTTGGAATTCCTGTACCAGACATCAAATCTTCTCTCCAATGTGTATTAACACCCAAAGGAAATGCCAAAAATTTATCTTCCATTGTTTTTAATATGACGGAGATCTTAATTATATAATCCAGGAACTTTGCAGTAGTTTATCCTTATGCTCCTTTTCTGAACACAGAAGCCCAGACCCAGGATTATCAAGCCCTGGACAATCACATTCAGAAAGAGAGCCAGTTGGAACACATATGTCAACCCAGCATGTGTCAGCCACTGTCATTCACTCCCTGAGGATATTTTCCAACTATACCAATTTTTTGCACCTATTGAAGAGGTGCCCCCTTCTTTATCTTCTAGAATCTCTGTATCTCCTATTCTCAGGTGTGACTCCATGTCCCGAGAGATATCAGGTATGCTTAGGTATTCTTGGCCTAGTCACAGCATTATTTATACATCAAGTACCCACTGCCAGGTCAGAGATCTGGCTAACACTTCTTTGGGAAATAGTTAACGTGATATATGCCACAGAACCAGAAAAACCACTCAGATCCCATATATCTGGTAGGCATATGTTTGGACATTCACTTCAAACTCCTCATGCCTAGCATCTCTTCTGATTTCTTATTAAAATGTATTTCCCGCCTGACCAGGAAGTGGTGCAGTCAATGGAGCACTGGCCTGGGATGCTGAGGACCCAGGTTCAAAACCCTGAGATCTCCGGCTTGAGTGAAGGCTCATCCAGCTTGAGCACAGGGTCGCCAGCTTGAGTGTGGGATCATAGACATGACCCCATAGTTGCTGGCTTAAGCCCAAAGGTCACTGGCTGAGCAAAGGGTCACTGGTTTGGCTAGAGCCCCCCAGTCAAAGCACATATAGGAGGGCAGTCGATGAACAGCTGAGGTATCAACTATAAGCTGATACTTCTCATCTCTCTCCCTTCCAGTCTGTCTGTCCCTCTCTGTACCCCCCCCCCACACTTTAAAAAAAATGTATTTCCCAAAAATATCCACCCCCCAAAAAAACCAATTCAGGGACTGTGACACTTTGGAAGTCAGATTTATAGACTGCATCATCTTTTAGAAGCACCCTTCCAGCAGTGTTACCTGCATAGATTCCCAGTCTCTTGGAACACAGCAAAATATTACAAAGTCATAAGGCATTGGTTTGGTTTGGGATCATCAGGTGATGACTTTATTTTGGTCTAGAGTACACTTTTGTAGGCAAATCGCAGGAGGCTAAGCATGTATGATCCCTGGTTCTTTGCAGAGCTAAATATTCATCAGAATCTCTGTCTAGATCTGTGAGCTCCTAAGCATCTTCTGTCAGACCCATTTGTTCTCCTTGCTCATATAGTGTCTCCGGTGCTGAAGGACATGAACATGTGTTTAAAAGTTAGACCAGCTACTTATTTGGGTCACTGGATCCCCAGAGAATCCAGTCAGACCAAGTCCTCTGAATTAATTCTAGAAAATTTAATTTTCATCTTAGATCACATATGACTTATTCTGGTGGATTGCATGTGAGGGATGAAGGAAAGGAATCAAGGCTGCTTAATAGGTTAGGTATGATGTATGAGCAACTGAGTAGATGATGGTACTACTAACATAGAGGATAAAGATTAGAAGGAAACAGCCTGACCAGGCGGTGGCGCAGTGAATGGAGCGTCGGACTGGGATGCGGAGGACCCAGGTTCGAGACCTCGAGGTCGCCAGCTTGAGTGCGGGCTCATCTGGCTTGAGCAAAATAAAAGCTCACCAGCTTGGACCCAAGGTGGCTGGCTCCAGCAAGGGGTTTCTCAGTCTGCTGAAGGCCCGTGGTCAAGGCACATATGGGAAAGCAATCAATGAACAACTGGGGTGTCACAACGAAAAACTGATGATTGATGCTTCTCATCTCTCTCCGTTCCTGTCTGTCTGTCCCTATCTATCCCACTCTCTGTCTCTGTAAAAAATAAAAAAAATAAACTTTAAAAGATTAGAAGGAAACAGATTTGAACGAAAAGACCAAATCTATATGTTAGGCTTGAGCTACCTTTTAGATATTCAAGGAAACAGTGGGATATATGAATCCAGAGTTCAGGACAGGAAATAATTTGGGGAGTTATAAAATATAGACCAGGGGTCCCCAAACTTTTTACACAGGGGGCCAGTTCACTGTCCCTCAGACCGTTGGAGGGCCGGACTATAAAAAAAAACTATAAAAAAATCCCTATGCACACTGCACATATCTTATTTTAAAGTAAAAAAACAAAATGGTAACAAATACAATATTTAAAATAAAGAACAAGTAAATTTAAATCAACAAACTGACCAGTATTTCAATGGGAACTATGGGCCTGCTTTTGGCTAATGAGATGGTCAATATGCTCCTCTCACTGACCACCAATGAAAGAGGTGCCCCTTCCGGAAGGGCAGCGGGGGCCGGATGAATGGCCTCGGGGCCACATGCGGCCTGCGGGCTGTAGTTTGAGGACCCCTGATATAGACAGTGGTTGGATTCAGCTGGTTCGCACTGGTTTGACAACTGATACCAATACCTAATTATTTGTTGAGTTTGGTGAACTGGTTGTTAAAATGGCACTTGTAGTCAGGGTTCTCTTTAAGGTTGGTGCCTAAGCAGCCACCCAATGTGGAAATCACAAATTTACATTCCATACTCTTTTTTAACATTCATTTATACAATAAACAGCATATTCTAAGCACCTTTAGTCATGTTTATTCCATCCATAGGTGAGAAAAATTGCAAGTAAGAACACCAATCAAGTAGCAATATGGAAATATCTTAAATAACAATTTTTTTGGTCACGTATTATTTAATATTTTTTTATTCGTATTTTAAAACTTTCGGCCCTGGCGATTTGGCTCAGCAGTACAGCGTCAGCCCAGCATGTGGAAGTCCCAGGTTTGATTCCCAGTCAGGGCACACAGGAGAAGCGCCCATCTGCTTCTTCCCCCTTCCCCCTCTCCTTCCTCTCTATCTCTCTCTTCCCCTCCTGCAGCCAAGGCTCCATTGGAGCAGAGTTGGCCTGGGCACTGAGGACGGCTCCATGGCCTCTGCCTCAGGAACTAGAGTGGCTCCTGCTGCAGTGGACCAATGCCCCAGATGGACAAAGCATTGCCCCCTGGTGGGTATGCGGGTAGATCCTGGTTGGGCGCATGCAGGAGTCTGTCTGACTGCCTCCTCGCTTCTACCTTTGGAAAAATACAAACAGAAATAAATTTTAAACTTTCTAATTTTGTGTAGCTCTTCTATTGTTCTTATTTAAGTATTAAACGTGAGTCCTGCCTGTGGAGGAGAGGTAGAAACAGCAGTGACTGCTGCAGCAGGCCAGTGCCGCCAACACCAATACCCAAACGCCTGAGGCAGCTGCAGAAGGGGTGGTGGGCCTGCAGACAGACCACACCTAGGGAACACAGAGGCCACACCCATTGGACTCCTGTGGCCACACCCTTCTTCTACACAGACAGAATGGGAAGGCAGAGAAGTGCAACACAAATGAATCAAGAGAAATTCCCAGAAAAGGACTTGAATGAGTCAGATATAAACAAATTACCAGATGCAGAGTTTAAAATGATTGTTAGGATGCTCAAAGATCTTAGAACAGCAATAGATGAACATAGCGGGCACCTAAATAAAGACATAGCAAATATAAAAAAGGACATTGAAATAAAAAAACAGAACAAGTCAAAAATGACAAATACAGTATCAGAAATGAAGACCACAATGGAAGGAATTAAAAGAAGGGTGGATGAAGCTGAGGATTGAATCAGCGAGTTAGAGGACAAGATAAATGAAGGTACAGAAGCAGCAGAAAAAAGAAGAGACTCAAAAAGTCTGAAGGAAATTCTAAGAGAACTCTGTGACAACATGAAGAGAAATAACATCCACATCATAGGAGTTCCAGAAGAAGAAAAAGAACAAGGGATAGAAACCTTGTTCAATCAAATTATAGCTGAAAACTTCCCTAAATTGATGCAGGAAAAAGTCACACAAGTACAAGAAGCACAAAGAATTTCATTAAAGAGAAACCCAAAGAAATCCACACCAAGACACATCATAATTAAAATACCAAAGTTAAGAGATAAAGAGAAAATATTAAAAGCTGCTAGAGAAAAAAAGACTACAAGGAGCCTCCATAAAGATGACATCTGACTTCTCAACAGAAACACTTGAGGCCAGAAGGGAATGACAAGAAATATCAAAGTAATGCAGAACAAGAGCCTACAACCAAGACTACTTTATTCAGCAAGGCTATCATTTAAAATTGAAGGAGAAATAAAACGCTTCCCAGACAAAAAACAAACAAACAAGGAATTCATTACAACCAAAACAATGCTGCAAGAAATGTTAAGGGGCCTGTTGTACACAGAACAAAGGGGGAAAAGAATATAGGAAAAGAAGAAGATAGCTTTCAAGAATAAAATGACACTAAATAACAACTACATATCAGTAACAACCTTAAATGTAAATGGATTAAATGATCCGATCAAAAGACATAGGGTAGCTGCATGGATAAGAAAACAGGACCCATACATATGCTGTCAACAAGGGACACATCTCAAAACAAAAGATACACATAGCCTAAAAGTAAAAGTATGGAAAAAAATATTTTATGCAAATGGAAATGAAAAAAAAAAAAGCTGGAGTAACAATACTTATATCGGACAAAATGGACTTTAAAACAAAGGCTATGGTAAGAGATAAAGAAGATCACTACATAATGATAAAGGGAGCAATCTAACAGGAAGATATAACCATTATAAATATCTATGCACCTAATATAGGAGCACCTAAACATATAAAGCGGACTTTGATGGATATAAAGGGCAAGATCAAGAGCAATACTATAATTATAGGGGATTTCAATACCACCCTAACATCACTAGTAGATCCTCAAGAAAGAAAATTAACATAGAAACAGCAGGCTTAAAGGACACACTAGACCAACTCGATTTAATAGATATCTTCAGAACCTTTCACCCTAAAACAGCAGAATATAGATTCTTTTCAAGTGCTCGTAGCAGGGGTCCAAACATTTTACACGAGGGGCCAGTTCACTGTCCCTCAGAATGTTGGAGGGCTGGACTATAAAAAAAACTATGATCAAATCCCTATGCACACTGCACATATCTTATTTAAAGTAAAAAAACAAAACGGGAACAAATACAGTATTTAAAATAAATAAGTAAATTTAAATCAACAAACTGACCAGTATTTCAATGGGAACTATGCTCCTCTCATTGACCACCAATGAAAGAGTGCGTTGGGGGCCAGATAAATGGCCTCAAGAGGCTGCAGTTTGGGGACCCCTGGCTCATAGCATAGACCACATGTTAGGACACAAAAGTGGTCTCAACAAATTTAAGACGATTGAAATCATATCAAGCATTTTCACTAATCACAATGGCATGAAACTAGAAATCAACCACAACAGAAACACTGAAAAATACTCAAACACATGGAATCTAAATAGCATGGGTCAAAGAGGAAATGAGATCAAAGAGGAAATTTTAAAATTCCTAGAAAAGAATGATAACAAACATGCGACAACTCAAGAGTTTATCAGACACAGCAAAGGCAGTACTGAGAGGGAAGTTCCTAGCATTACAAGCATACCTTATAAAGCTAGAAAAAGCTCAAATAAACAACCTAACCCTGCATCTAAAAGAACTAAAAAAATAACAGTAAGTAAAGCCCAGAGGTAGTAGAAGGAAGGAAATAATAAAGATCAGAGCAGAAATAAATGACATTAGAGCAGGGGTCGGGAACCTTTTTGGCTGAGAGAGCCATGAACGCCATATATTTTAAAATGTAATTTCATGAGAGCCATACAACGGCCTGTGTACGTTATGCATTATCCAATAAAAATTTGGTGTTGTCCAAGAGGACAGCGGTGCTTGGCTCCAGCCACCCGCAACCATGAACATGAGCAGTGAGAAATGAATGGATTGTAATACATAAGAATGTTTTATATTTTTAACATTATTTTTTTTTATTAAAGATTTGTATGCGAGCCAGATGCAGCCATTGAAAGAGCCATATCTGGCTTGCGAGCTGTAGGTCCTGACCCCTGCATTAGAGGCTAAAGAAACAATACAGAGGATCAACAAAACCAAAAGCTGGTTCTTTGAAAGGGTAAACAATATCGATGAACCTTTAACCAGACTCACCAAGAAAAAAAGAGGACTCAAATAAAGTTAGAAATGAGAGTGGAGAAACAACAACTGACACAATAAAAATACAAAATATTGTAAGAAAATACTATGAAGAACTGTATGCCAAAAAGTTAACCTAGGTGAAATGGACAAATTCCTTGAAACATATAATCTTTCAAAAATCAATCTGGAAGAATCAAAATCTAAACAGACCGATTACAACAAATGAGATTGAAACAGTTATCAAAAAACTCCCAACAAACAAAAGTCCTGGGTCAGATGGCTTCACAGGTGAATTCTACCAAAGATTCAAAGAAAAACTAACTCCTTCTCAAGCTATTTCAGAATATTCAAGAGGAAGACTTTCAAGCTCCTTTTATGAGACGAGCATAATTCTGATTCCAAAACCAGGCCAAGACAACACGAAGAAAGAAAATTATAGGCCAATTTCCCTATTGAAATTAGATTCTAAAATTCTCAACAAAATATTAGCAAACCAGATTCAGCAGTACATGAAAAAAATCATACATCATGATCAAGTGGGATTTATTCTGGGCAGGCAAGGCTGGTACAATATTCGCAAATCAATCAATGTGATTCATCACATAAACAAAAGGAAGGAAAACCACATGATAATTTCAATAGATGCAGAAAAAGCACTGATAAAATTCAGCACTATTCATTATCATAACTCTCAGCGAAGTGGGAATACAGGGAACATACCTCAACAAGATAAAGGCCATCTATGAAAAACCCACAGCCAACATCATAATTAATGGCAAAAACTAAAAGCAACCCCCTTAAGATCAGGAACAAGGCAGGGGTGCCCTCTTTCGCCATTCTTATTCAACATAGTTCTGGAAGTTCTAGCTACAGCAATCAGACAAGAAGAAGAAATAAAAGGCATCCAAATTGGAAAAGAAGTAAAACTATCATTTGCAGATGATACGATACTGTATATAGAAAACCCTAAAGTCTCGGCCCTGGCCAGTTGGCTCAGCGGTGGAGTGTTGGCCTGGCGTGCGGGGGACCTGGGTTCGATTCCTGGCCAGGGCACATAGGCGAAGCGCCCATTTGTTTCTCCACTTCCCCTCCTTCCTCTCTGTCTCTCTCTTCCCCTCCCGCAGCCAAGGCTCCATTGGAGCGAGGATGGCCCCGGGCGCTGGGGATGGCTCCTTGGCCCCTGCCCCAGGCGCTAGAGTGGCTCTGGTCGCGGCAGAGCAACGCCCTGGAGGGGCAGAGCGTCGCCCCTGGTGGGCGTGCCAGGTGGATCTCGGCAGGCGCATGCGGGAGTCTGGCTGTCTCTCCCCGTTTCCAGCTTTGGAAAAATACAAAGAAAAAAAAAAAAGAAAACTCTAAAGTCTCAAAACTCTACTTGAACTGATAAATTCAGCAAGGTTACAGGGTATAAAATTAATACACAGAAATCAGAGGCATTTTTATACACCAACAATGAACTGTCGGATGAGAAATTAAGGAAACAATCCCCTTCACTATTGTAACCAAAAAAATAAAGTATTTGGGAGTAAACTTAACCAAGGAGGTTAAAGACTTGTACTCAGAAAATTACAAAACATTGATAAAAGAAATCAAAGAAGATACAAACAAGTGGAAGCATATACCGTGCTCATGGTTAGGAAGACTAAACATCATCAAAATTTCTATACTACCCAAAGCAATTTATAAATTCAATGCAATACCAATTACAATACCAATGATATACTTCAAAAATATAGAACACATATTCCAAAAATTTATATGGAACAAAAAAAAGAACACGAATAGCCTCAAGAATCTTGAAAAAGAAGAATAAAGAGGGAGGTATCATACTTCCTGATATCAAGTTATACTACAAGGCCATTGTACTCAAAACAGCTTGGTACTGGCATAAGAACAGGCATATAGATCAATGGAACAGAACAGAGAACCCAGAAATAAACCCACATCTTTATGGACTACTGATACTTGACAAAGGAGGTAAGAGCATACAATGGAGTAAAGACAGCCTCTTCAACAAATGGTGTTGGGAAAATTGGACAGCTACCTGCAAAAAAAATGAAACTAGACCACCAACTTACACCACTCACAAAAATAAACTCAAAATGGATGAGAGACTTAAGTGTAAGTCATGAAACTTTAAGCATCTTAGAAGAAAACATAGGCAGTAAGCTCTCTGACATCTCTTGCAGCAATATATTTGCCGATTTATCTCCATGGGCAAGTGAAATAAAAGACAGGATAAACAAATGGGACTATATCAAACTAAAAAGCTTTTGCACAGCTAAAGACAATAAGAACAGTATAAAAAGACAAACTACACAATGGTAGAATATATTTGACAATACGTCTGATAAGGGGTTAATAACCAAACTTTATAAAGAACTTGTAAAACTCAACACCAGGAAGACAAACAATGTAATCAAGAAATGGGCAAAAGAAATGAATAGACACTTCTACAAAGATGACATACAGATGGCCAATAAACATAAAAAAATTTTCAACATCACTAATCATTAGAAAAATGCAAATTAGAACCACAATGAGATACCACCTCACAGCAGTCAGAATGGCGCTCATTAACCAAACAGCACATGATAGGTGCTGGCGAGGATGTAGAGAAATGGGAACCTTTCTTCACTGATGGTGGGAATGCAGACTGGTGCAGCCACTGTGGAAAATAGTATGGAGATTCCTCAAAAAATTAAAAGTGGCACTTTTTTTTTAACCCAGCTATCTCACTTTTGGGAATATATCCCAAGAACACCATATCACTGATTCTAAAAAAGAAATGCACCCCCATGTTTATGGCAGCATTGTTCACAACAGCGAAGATCTAGAAACAGCCCAAGTGTCCGTCCGTGGATGAGTGGATTAAAAAGCAATGGTACATATATACTATAGAATACTATGGGGCCATGAAAAAGAAGGAAATCTTAATTTTTGCAGCAACGTGGATGGACCTAGAAAGTATTATGTTAAATGAAATAAGCCAGGCAGAGAAAGAAAAATAACATGACCTCACTCATTTGAGGAATCCAAGGAACAATGTGAACTGAGCAAAGGAATTAAACCTGAAGGGAAGGGTGGAGGGAGCTGTTGAGGGGAATACCGGGGAGGGGGTATGCAACCAAGGCAACACTAGAATCAATGTAAACAATAAAAAAGTATTAAATGCAGTAAATAATAAACTACCTTTTGATATATCACTTTTTTTATACATAAAACGATCATTAGAGCAAAGAACTGGTTGTTAAATTATTTGAATCGTACCACTGAATATAGATACATTTAATGCCATAGACCTGAATGGGAGATGAGTAAATAAGGCAGTTAGTTACAAGTGTGGACAGCTATTTTGAGAAGTTTTGATTTAGTGGAAACCTGAGAATTGGTTAATATAGCTAGAAGAGGTTGTGGGTTAATTTAAGGTTTTTAAAAATGGGAATAATTGTGCTCACTTTGGCAGCACATATACTAAAAATGGGAGATAATTAAAGCACATGTGTAGGCTGAATTAAATTTAAATGATCTAGTAGAGATGGGGAAATTGAAGCATAAAATAAAAGGGATAATTGAAAAATTGATGAGACAATATGATGGGCTCCACATACAGATGGAAATTTAGCCTTTGATAAGAGCAGTTCCATTGTAATGGGAAAGTGGGCCTGTAGTATGAACACAGATTCAGGTAGGTTGGTATTTGGTAAGAGATATAAGGGAGAGTTGATCCTCTGATTGCTTCCATTTCCTTGTTGAAGTATAAAGTGAAGTCATCAAAATTGAAGGTCAAATGGAGTGTTAGAAGTTTGAGGAGAGGAAGACATGAAATAGTCTTTTCAGATTGGGAAATAGAAATTATTAGGAAATATGGTAGAATCCCTAGGAATTATTGAATACCTCTTTTTGTGTACTGTGTTACCATAGAACAAAAGTTAGTTTTTGTTTTTTTTTTGTTTGTTTGTTTTTTAAGCATCCTGATATGTATGAGAGAGCGGTACTAAGAAAAGATCATCAGAAGAAATATGGAGCAACAGTTGATCTTTGGAGCATTGGGGTAACTTTTTACCATGCAGCTACTGGATCACTGCCATTTAGACCATTTGAAGGGCCACGTAGGAATAAGGAAGTGATGTAAGTGACTTCTCCATCTAAAATTAGAAATAGTTTTTTAAATGTATCTTTATCTTATTTTGTGCCATCAAGTGTTAGAGGTATACACTATTGAAAATTGATTTAGCCATCATTTTTATATTTTAAGCTGTTTGATTTTTAAGAAGAATGAAGCCTTATGACAGTGTATAGGCATAATTTTTTATATCATGTTTACATATCTTATATACAAAGTGTAAATAACATCTGATCTTTGGTCCATCATTAAAAATATACTTGCTTTCTGAATTTTATTTCAGCATACTGTTTATTTCTCTTTGTGTACTTATTAGGTTTTTTCCTTTATACACCTGAAAAAAATAGTAATCTGTGGAGTATTCAAATCATTTCTGGATCTAAAAGAAATACAGTTTCTACCCTGAACTGATACGACTTCTTTTACCATTTCAAAAATATTAATGTAACATTAAGTTATTTTCTAGTGTTGCAGTTTTAAGTCCAAAGACTGAATACATTTTATTAGTACATTATACATTTATGTATTGCCGTAATTATTAGGGAATAATTACTGTGTATAAAGTCACTATTGTAAACCAAATAATACAGGAAAGGGAGATTAATTTCTAGATATGAAATCTGTGATACAGTTCATTCATACTTTGCCTGCACTTCCTTTTATTTTAAAAGAAAGTAGTAAATGCCTTGCTTCATGAGAAACAGCCAAATTATGCCCACATAAAACTGAGGTTATAAATGCTGTTTAGAGAATTATTTGGGACAGTAACTCACTACTGACAGCCTAATGTGCCAAACCATTCTTTAGATTTTAACATTTTCTCGGGCCATTATGTATTTGATACTGCCTTTTTTTTAAAATAATTTTATTTTTTTAATGGGGCGACATCAATAAATCAGGATACATATATTCAAAGATAACAAGTCCAGGTTATCTTGTCATTCAATTATGTTGCATACCCATCACCCAAAGTCAGATTGTCCTCTGTCACCTTCTATCTAGTTTTCTTTGTGCCCCTCCCCCTCCCCCTTTCCCTCTCCCCCTCCCCCCCCCCCGTAACCACTCTTATCAGTGTCTCTTAGTTTCACTTTTATGTTCCACCTACGTATGGAATAATGCAGATATTGCCTTTTATAAGCAAACATGACTTCATAATCACAACTGTAAAAAGAAATATATCATCTTTTATTTAATTTCAGCTGAAAGAAATTGAGGGAGAAATATATTTTTCCTTTTGTTGATTTGAGGAAGTAAAACCAATTCACCTCTTACAAATGACTTTTGCTAAAACCTGGGTAGCTAAATGCTTTCCAGCAAAGACAGCATATATTATATATATTTACAGAAAGATGACATCCATTACTAAATGGTGATTTTGGCATAGCATTATCTTGAGCCTGCTTTACAGCATAGAAGGGCTTTACAGCCCTTTTTTTAAATAAAATCTCTCCATTAATGAAGGTTGAAAGTCAGTTTGGTTTTATCATTAAACATAAATTGTGCCTAACAGTTAATCATGCTTATTGTCATAGATATTATTTTAAAGAAATACCAGCCCTGATAGCTCAGATAGCTCAGTTGGTTAGAGCATCGTCTCAAAGCACAGAGGTTGCCGGTTCAGTCCCTGGTCAGGGCACGTACAGGGGATAGATTGATGTTCCTGTCTCTCTTTTGCTCTCTCCTTTTCTCTCTCTAAAAGCAATAAAATAAACATTTAAAGAAATATCAGCATCTTGCTGCCCTAAAAATGGATTAAATAGAAGTGTAATACTCCCTAATAAAATAAATATATAACTCATAAGCTAGTAGGAATACCTGATAATTTTATCTGACTGCCATGTAGGCAGATATAGTTAGAAGAATTTAGTTTTTTATTTGCATAGTAGCTCAACTTTTTATGAATACCGATGCTAATAAATGTTCAGAGTACTTGAAGTAGTAATAATGACTTTATTAATGACTGATGCATTTTCCTCACATTATAACAGTATTGATTTCTTTGCATTACACATTATAAATGTATTTATTGGCTCTGGCTGGTGGCTTAGTCAGTGGATAGAGCATCAGCCCAGCATATGGACATCCCAGGTTTAATTCCCAGTTAGAGTACACAGGAGAAGTGACCATCTGCTTCTTTCCCTCAACTTTTGCCCCTTCTTTCCCTCTTCACCTCTGATTGGCTCGAGTTTGGCCCCGGGTGCTGAGGATAGGTCGGTTGGTCCAAGCTTGTCATCCTCAGTTGCTAAAAATAACTGGTACTTGACCATCAGCCTCAGGCAGGGGTTGCCAGGTGGATCCCGGTTGGGGCTCATGCAGGAGTATGCCTCACTGTCTCCCCTCCTCTCACCTAAAAAAAAAAAAAAAGTTTATATATTGCTCTTACCAAAATTAGCTAAAATTTTTGAAGAATTTGTAAGCATTTCTTTAAGAATTCTGCTATTCATGCCTGACCTGTGGTGGCACTGTGGATAGAGCATCAACCTGGATCGCTGAGGTTACCAGTTCAAAACCCTGGGTTTGCCTGGTCAAGGCACAAATGGGAGTTGATGCTTCCTGCTCCTCCCTCTTCTCTCTCTCTCTCTCTCTCTCTCTAAAATGAATAAATAAAATCTTTAAAAAAAAAAAAGAATTCTGCCATTCATTCTATTACCTTCTCTCTTCTTTAATATCACTTATCTTTACTTATTTCTTCACAATCATATTCTTCTCATGTTAATGGAGCTTATTCTTTTCATTAATTTCCTCCTTTCCTGAAAAATGTTTTAAGGCAGAAATCCTGACTGCCTCTGCTGAGCAAGCAGCAAGCAGTCCAAATCAGTTTTACTGGGTCTACTTTTTTAAAGAATATATTGATTTGCTTAGAGCACATTTATGTAGACGTTAAATAAAAAAATTATGCCAGAAATAAGATCTATAAACTTGTATAAGATTCTGCTGTATTGTGTTTTACACTTTCATCTGTATAAAGTATTCTTTTTTTTTTTTTTGTATTTTTCTGAAGCTGGAAACGGGGAGAGACAGTCAGACAGACTCCCGCATGCGCCCGACCGGGATCCACCCGGCACGCCCACCAGGGGCGATGCTCTGCCCCTCCAGGGCGTGGCTCTGCCGCCACCAGAGCCACTCTAGCGCCTGGGGCAGAGGCCAAGGAGCCATCCCCAGCGCCCGGGCCATCTTTGCTCCAATGGAGCCTTGGCTGCGGGAGGGGAAGAGAGACAGATACGAAGGGGGGGGGGGGGGTGGAGAAGCAAATGGGCGCTTCTCCTATGTGCCCTGGCCGGGAATTGAACCCGGGTCTCCCCGCACACCAGGCCGACGCTCTACCACTGAGCCAACCGGCCAGGGCCACTTTATAAAATATTCTTGAAGGCTTGCAGCTCTCCTGCTTTCTGGTTTTGTTTAGGAAAGTTTTGAAACTTAATAGGTTGCTTTAATTGGCCTGCAACATTATTATAGTATTCTTTTGCTTCCTCATCCAGTTCTTTCTTCAGTTCCTCTTTATCACCTTCATCAAGAATCAAATATGAGTTTTAATTTTGGTACATAAACATATTCCTATTTGTGTACGTATTTTTCAGTATGCAAAGAATCTTTCACATACTGTGCTATGTATAGTGTTTTGTTTTGTTTTAAGAATGCTGTTGTTCGTTCTGTAGTCATTTAATACTCCAGTTGACTATGCCTTTGGATGATATGAGTAAATGGGATTTAGACAGTCTGTAACATAACATGGTCTAGAGACAGTCTGTAACATAACATTTTTTGTTTGCTCGATTTTTTTCAGATGGGAAAATTAATATTTTTGTTGTGAACATCAAGATGCTGTTGTTATATAGCACTCTGAGATCCCAAATGAAAATTAATTATGGTACATATAAAATAATAGTACAGCCACTATTCTACTTCAGTCAGATTCAGAGTATTTTGATTGTTTTATGGATCCTGTGAACATCAATCACAAAGTTTTGTCTAGTAGATAATTGTAGGTGCACCTGAGGAAATATTTTTGCAGTGCCCTTTGATAGGCTATGCAATAATGAATTGTTTATTTTATTCTGCTTATATCCCTCTGAAGGTATAAAATAATTACTGGAAAGCCTTCTGGTGCAATATCTGGAGTGCAGAAAGCAGAAAATGGACCAATTGACTGGAGTGGAGACATGCCTGTTTCTTGTAGTCTTTCTCGGTGAGTATAGTAGACCCAGTTCTCCTCTTTGACAGTTTGGTGTTTGGAATTTTAATTGACTAAAATCACAAATACTTATGTGTAGTTTATTTTTGTTGTTTGTTTTGTTAGCTGTTGTTAAAGCTTTGATTTATGTTTTTGTTCTTATGGTGATGTTAAAATTGATTATAATGTATAAGTAACTTTTTCAGATCTCTATGGGGTCATAGGGCATACATTTTTGAGATTGTTAATCACTAGGCTTGGAATCCTGTTCAGTGGGGGGATCCAGCTTAGGATGATGATGTCTTTTGTACTGACTCCATATTGACAGACTACAAATAATGGTATATAGATGGGAGTAACTAGAATTCTAAAAAAAAGCACTCAAGAAGTTTAACATATCCTCCTTTTTAAAAAGTTTTTGTATTACTCAAAAGATAAAAAATAATAGTTTTCTCCTACTTCTTTCCAGCATTTCTAATGTACATATGGTCTTATTTAATTTAGCAGCCAGAACTAAAAAAAATTTATTCTCAGATATGAATTGTTATCACAAAGAAAGATGGTTTTAGGCGACCCTTGTGTTTTGGTCGTTCGACCCCCGCCGGGGTTGCGACCCACAGGTTGAGAACCACTGATGTAAAAGAAATTAAAAGTAGATAGTAAATTATTTTAAATTTTATTCTAGAAATAAAGACAAGATACACATTGATCTGTACAATTTGTATTAATGAATTAACTTTCATTTTTCCTGAGTGTGATAACTGTATAATCTACAAGTAAACACGCACAGTTTATGACTTACTGGCTTAACACTTATTATAATGTGTGGGTGCTGTTTTGGCCTGACCTGTGGTGGTGCAGAAGATAGAGCATCAACCTGGAAGTCTGAAGTCACTGGTTCAAAACCCCACGCTTGCCCAGTTAGGGCACATATGAGAAGCGATTCCTGTGAGTTGATGCTTCCTTTTTCCCATTTCTCCTTCTCTCTCAAATCAATCAATAAAATCTAAAAGAAAATCACTATTTTGACAGTTTTTTGTGTTGTTTTTAAAAGTCTACAAAACTGTATCATGCAGCTAGAATTACCAAGAGAAATTAATTTTATTGGAGAGCAGAAATTTAATATTATTATAATGGTTTGTGTTAAAAAATTTTTATTTAGGTAGAGAGAGAGAGGAACAGACAGGAAGGGCGATAAGCATCAACTCATAGTTGTAGCACTTTAATTGCTCATTGATTGCTTTCTCATATGTGCCTTGACCGGGGGTCTCCAGCCAAGCTAGTGACCCTTTGCTCAGGCCAACAATCTGGGGCCTCAATCCAGCGACCATGGGGTCATGTCTATGATCCTACGCTCAAGCTGGATGAGCCCACACTCAAGCTGACAACCTTGGGATTTCGATCCTGGGTCCTCAGCATCCAGGCTGATACTACTGTGCCACCACCTGGCCAGATGGTTTGTGTTAAATTTTGATTGAGAAAATACTCATTTTGAGGATCTCAGGCAAAACATAAAATTTAAAGTGGTCAAGCATTGAATACTACTTGTATAATTATATATATATTTTGTAATAAATTATATTGCTGAAACTGAGAATCGATAATTTGACAATCTGAACTACAGATTTCATATTTCAGACAGGTAACAGGCCTTATATATCTAATCAGTATTTAGCACACCAAGTTATACATTCTTTGATAAAAATTGAGTAGATACCAGAAAACATATGATCTTTTATTTAATAGTAAGAACGTTAATACTACTAATTAGCGATGAGAACAACTACCAGAAATGTAATGACTACAAAAATTATCATCTTTCTGGCGAGTATTAGTTAAGATTGGATAGCAAATGATGAAAATCTAACTCAGCTGGTTTAAGTGAAAATGAAAATAGATTGACTTTGTAATTAAAAGTTTACACATATATGTGACTTAAAGTCCACCTAAATCCTCGGACTCAGACTGTGTTAAGACTTGTCTCTTCAGATCGTTCAGATCTGCTTTTCTCTGCTTTCTGTTTCAGTAAGTCTCTTTCCTGAAAGCCACAGGAAGGATGCTCACACTCCTAGACTCTCATTCTCACAGCTTTGAACACTCAGTGGCAAAAAATACTTTCTTTCCTGGTAGATTTAGCAAAGATTTCTGGGTCGATTCTCATTTAACCAACTTATATGCTACCACCTGACCATTCTGACTAATTATGCCCATCTATGCACAGGGAGTAGCGTTAGATGGTGGAGAGATATGAACTGTTTTGTGAAAGGGAGATGATACCTGTTAGGCAGAAATTTTAAATGTCCACTACGTATTTTAAAAACTGTCAAAGGCAAGGAATTCTTTCAGTGCCTGTTATGTAGTCAAGAATATATTTTTAAGACTATTTGAAATTCCATAATTGAGAATCTGCTTGAGCATATTTTATAAATCAGTGAAACCATGAGAAAGAATAAAGTTCTCCCATTCATTTTTTGAAAAGTATTTAAACTTACTAGTTGAAAACTGTTCCTCATTGAATTGGCACTAATTGATTGCTAGATGGTTGTAGTAATTTCACTCCTAAATAAGTGTCAGTGTAGGAATCTTATTTGAGCCAACTGATGACATATGCTGGGTAGCAGGATCTCAAATGCTTTGGAGAATGGCAGCATTCCAACTTATTTTATACACTAGAATCAGAGAAGAAGACCTAAGGAAGGTACATTACATGAATTAGTGATAGACTAAGGGGGTGGGAGAAAGCATAGCAGGGAAATAATATTAAACTAAGATTACCTGGTTTTCAGAAAAGGTAACATGTTTTTTAAACTTTGATCTAATATAATAATAATAGCTGCTCCTTTGATTTGTTAGTAACTGTTATGATTTTGTACCTAGATAAAATATAGCACATTTACTCTTTTATCTTTTTTTTAATACTATTTTAGGGGTCTTCAAGTTCTGCTTACCCCTGTTCTTGCAAACATCCTTGAGGCAGATCAGGAAAAGTGTTGGGGTTTTGACCAGTTTTTTGCAGAAACTAGTGATATACTTCACCGAATGATAATTCATATTTTTTCACTACAACAAATGACAGCTCATAAGATTTATATTCATAGCTATAATACGTAAGTACCTCTTTATATTTTCTTCCTGTGTGATAATGTTGTTTATAATAATCATCTTCATAAATTAGGAGAGGAAATAAAAGCTATATCAGTTTTACCAGAAGCACCCACTTCCCACTTAGAAAATAATGTTGGAGTGCTTAGTAAATTCGTTTGTACTTATTTTTTGGAATAAAGGGATTAATTTCTAAAATTTACAAGTAAATTAGCTTGGCCTTAAACTGCAAATTTTACAAGATTATTTTTGTTTCTGTGCCTTCTCTCAAATTATGTAATCCCATAATTAAATAGCATCTACTAGTAAATGGGCCAGATTTCTTATTTAACAGTACTGTCCTGTCATATAAAAAATATTAAAACAGGCTCTGGCCAGTTTGTTCAGTGGTAGAGCATTAGCCCAGTGTGTAGATGTCCCAGGTTCAGTTCCCAGTCAGGACACACAAAAGAAGCAACCATCTGCTTCTACCCCTTTCCTTTCCCCCTTCTCTCTCTCTTACCCTCCTGAAGCCAGTGGCTTGATTGTTTCGAGCATTGGCTCAGGTGTTGAAAATAGCTTGGTTGGTCTGAGTATCAGCCTCAGGTGCTAAAAATAGTTCAGTTTATTTGAGCATCATCCCACATAGGGGTTGCTGGTGGATCCTGGTTGGGGTGCATGTGGGAGTCTGTCTCATCTGTTTCACCATCTCCCTTCCTCTTACTTCGAAAGAAAAAAATATGTATATATAAACATAAGTCTAAAATATAGTTAGTGTCGTTTTTGTTTGTATATGTGACATAAAACCCTTATTGGGTGCTGGAGAAATAATCATTTATTTTACCTAAACAATAACACATAATATCCATGTCATAAAAAAATCTACGCATGTGGCCTGACCTGCGTAGTGGTGCAGTGAATAAAGCATCAACCTGGAATGCTGAAGTTGCCAGTTTGAAACCCTGGGCTTGCCTGGTCAAGGCACATATGAGAAGCAACTGCTATGAGTTGATGCTTCCCATTCCTCCTTCTTTTCTCCCTCTCCCTCCGTCCTTCCCTCTCCCTTCCTCTCTCTCTCTCTCCCTTCCTCTTCTTCTCTCTCCCCTCCTCTCCCTCTCTCTGCTCTCCTTTTCTCTCCCTTTCTCTCCCCCTCTCTCCCTCCCTCTTTCCTTCTCTCCCTCCCATCCTGTCTGTAAAAAAAAAAATCAATAAATAAAATCTTTTTTTAAAAATCACATGTGATAAAACTGCACATAAGTAAATACACACATTTACATGTAACACTGGGGAAATCTGTAAGACAGGTGAATCAGTATCAACATCCTAATTGTAATATTGTACTACATATATTTTATGCAAGATGTTCCCATTGGGGGAAACTGAGTGAAGGGTATATAGCATCTCTCTCCATTATTTCTTAAAACTGCATATAAATCATCAATGACCTTAAAATAAAAATTTTTTTAAATGGAGGGAAAAAAACATTATACCATTCTTTATGCCTTAGTTTTGGTTTTGACAGGATTCAAGTAGCAGTTTTGATGCCTTATAAAACTCACAAAGAGACTTACTGGTAATTTATTAAGAAATAACATTAATTAGATATAATATTTTAGATATTAATATCTAATATATGTCTAATATAATGGAAACAAACTGTGAATATAATGAATGAAATAATATTAATATAACATTAGATTAAAATCTAATATGCCTCTTTATTTTGGTACTTAATAGCCTGAATAAATATTATGTACTGGCTACTGTTTCATTTTTAAAATCAGTTCGAACATAAAAAGCTCACCCAAGCCTGAGCCACATCTTAACAGAGGCTTATGGGAGAGACAAGTCACAACATTGCTGCTGAAACACTTCTTTGATTTCATAGATCTATTTAAGGAGAATATACCTTTCCCCAAAAAACATTATTTTGAAAATACTTGGTTTTATTAATTAAATTATTTAACAAACATTATATAGTCATATTGTATGTACTATTCTCAGTTCTTTATATATTTAAGTCACCTAGTCCTCACAACAAATCTGTGAGGTAGGTCATATTATTCCCAGTTTACACATGAGGCAATTTAGCACAGAGGAGTTAAGTAACCCAAGGAAATTCAGCAGATAAATGGAATAACTGGAATTTGAACTCAACCTGATTTCAGAGTCAGTGCTCTTAAGCTCTCTGCTATGTTGGCCCTCCATTATTAAATATTAATCCTGTATATTGTATATATCCACTGTAGGTATGCAAACAAATATTTAAAAATTGATTATATTAGACAATGTTTTTGGAATTTTTAGTTTAATGGATTTTGTAATATTCACATCAACAAAAAAAGCACTGTCTCTGTGGACTGGTCATGATCTGAAGTACCACTTAGAAATGGATGTTGTACTCAATCATTAAAACAAAGACTACCTGCCCTGGCCAGTTGGCTCAGCGGTAGAGCGTCGGCCTAGCATGCGGAGGACCCGGGTTCGATTCCCGGCCAGGGCACACAGGAGAAGCGCCCATTTGCTTCTCCACCCCTCCGCCGCGCCTTCCTCTTTGTCTCTCTCTTCCCCTCCCGCAGCCAAGGCTCCATTGGAGCAAAGATGGCCCGGGCGCTGGGGATGGCTCTGTGGCCTCTGCCTCAGGCGCTAGAGTGGCTCTGGTCGCAACATGGCGACGCCCAGGATGGGCAGAGCATCGCCCCATGGTGGGCATGCCGGGTGGATCCCGGTCGGGCGCATGCGGGAGTCTGTCTGACTGTCTCTCCCTGTTTCCAGCTTCAGAAAAATGCAAAAAAAAACCAAAAACAAAGACTACCTATTTTTTTATCCTAATTGTTATATTTCTGGATTTTTCTCACACAGTGCTACTGTATTTCATGAGCTGGTATATAAACAAACCAAAATTGCTTCTACAAATCAAGAACTTATATATGAAGGACGACGCTTAGTTTTAGAACCTGGAAGATTAGTACAGCATTTCCCTAAAACTACAGAGGAAAATCCTATTTTTATAGTAAGCCGGGAACCTCTGAGTACCATAGGACTGATATATGAGAAAAGTAAGTTGGGATTTTCCTTGTTCTTACTAGCCATTAAAAAACAAACCTTTAAAAATGATTGTCATTTTCATAAAGCTGGTCGATGATAACATTAATGTATACCCTCTCATAAACATTAAAATTTTGTGAATTAGTTGAACAAAACTAGTAAAATTTAAAAGCCTTGTAGGCAAAATAATTTGATATTATTTTGTTTCATAAAGTGGTAAAATAGTTTTCCATGTATGTTTCACTGTAACTGTATTTTACTCTCATTCAAAATAACTTTTTATATCAAATTTTAATAAATATTTATTGTGCCTAGTTTGAATAGGACACTTAGCCAGGCTTTGGAGTCAAAGGAAAATTAGATCTGCATTTTAGAGTCTTTTAAATTATTAATCTTACTGTTGAAAAAAAATAAACTATCCAGATTTTTAAATTTCTGTTTGGATTTTGGAATTCGGTTTCCATTTAAATAGAACTGCTGAAAGCTTATTGTCTTGGAATATATTTAAGAAAAAAATTAAATTCTTTAGAAATATTGCAGGTAATTTGTTACAGTATGAGCATTATTATTTCAAGTGGGTTTTTTTAAACCAGGAAAAGAACATTACAGAGTTTGGCCACTAATATTTAATTTAGAGGTAATTTACAGGTTAATGTTGAAGTTAGAGGTTACTATATAAAGGATACAATAATTTATTAAGAATTCTTTATTTCTGCTTTTAATTATTTTACTTCATGTTTCAGTTTCCCTCCCCAAAGTACATCCACGTTATGATTTAGATGGAGATGCTAGCATGGCTAAGGTTGGTATTTAATTAAGTTACCATGTAAACATATATATTAAATTATCTCATCAATAGTAGAAGCAATAAAATGTATTGTGTCTTTATATATGCCTATATTATTTAGGAAATTATTCACGTAAATTATTATCCATTGCAGATTCTTTTCTGTATTTTCTTTTTGACTTTATATCATTTTTAAAATTCATAAGAAAACTTTCTCCATTGAGGCAGTGCATGTTTAATATCATGTTAAGGATGAAGTGTCTATTGCAGTTTTATCTATCCTTATCTTTTAGAAATTGGTAAATTGTTTTTAATTAACATCATAAAAATAATATAAGCTTGAAAGTTTTTATGTAAACGTTTTCCTTAACCTGTACTATATAGTTAGCACCAAAAGTGACATTTTGCATTTTTTCATTAGGCAATAACAGGAGTTGTGTGCTATGCCTGTAGAATTGCCAGTACCCTGCTGCTTTATCAGGAATTAATGCGAAAGGGGATACGGTGGTTGATGTAAGTAATAGATTGAAATTTGAAAATTTATCTTCACATAGACCTCACTAAATAACTGGTAATCACCCCATCATCTCTTCAGATTAGGTAGGGTCAGGTGCTTGATTTTTATTATTATACTACTTTGTTTCACATTTAGTTTATAAAACGTTTAGCAGCTTTTTCTTTTTTTGTTAACTACCATAACCTTGTGAGACAGGAAAATATTATCTGAATTTTAAAACTTACACCACACTGGGCTCTGGCCAGGTAGGTCAGTGGCTAGAGCATCATACTGGCAGTACGAGTTCATGGGTTCCATCCCCAGTCAGAGCACAAACGAGAAGCTACCAATTACTACACAACTAAATGGAGCAACTAAGTAGAACAATGAGTTGACACTTCTCTCTGTCCTTCTCTCTTTCTCTCCCCCTCCCTTTCCTCCCCCCCAAATGAATGGAATAAAATTTTTTAATTAAAAAAAAAACCTCACACTACACTGTACAATGTGATGTCAAATAAATTCCTTTTCCAAGGAAGTATACACTCAGCTTTAAAAAAACCCAAAAAAACAACAGCATTACTGCTATGAAATTCACACACTATAAAGTTCACCTGTTTTTAAAAATATGCAGATCAAAGATTTTTAGTATATTCACAAAATTATGCAGTCATCACCACTAATTTTAGAATTTTTATCACCCCAAAAAGAAACCCTGTTCCCATTAGCAGTCACTTTCCATTTTTGCTAAAAATCTTAGCCCTAGGCAATCACTAATATACTTTCTGTTGCTTTAGATCTGCCTATTCTAGACATTTGATGTAAATGAAAGCATCTAGTAGGAGCACACACTCACTTTGACAGGCAATTGAAAAGCTAAATTATTTTTTTTTACTAAATCACTTAATATAGTTATTCTAGGTCAGAGTATTTTTTATATAAATTTTTTATTAATTTTAATAGGGTGACATCAATAAATCAGGTACATATATTCAAAGAAAGCATGTCCAGGTATCTTGTCATTCAGTTCTGTTGCATACCCATCACCCAGAGTCAGATTGTCCTCCGTCACCTTCTATCTAGTTTTCTTTGTGCCCCTCCCCCTCTCTCTCCTTCCCTCCCCCGCCCCTGTAACCACCACTCTCTTGTCCATGTCTCTTAGTCTCATCTTTATGTCCCACCAATGTATGGAATACTGCAGTTCTTTTTTTTTTTTCTGATTTACTTATTTCCCTCCGTATACTGTTATCAAGATCTGTTCTCCTCTGCCTGGAGAGATGAGACCAGGTTGCTTTTCCCTGGAGCTCTGCGACTGTGGCGTGGTAAAGAGAACCTTGGGATACACTAAGCTGGGTGGCAAAGGTAGATTCATAATAGAAGTTGGCAAAAGGGGGAAAGAGAGCTCTAAATTAGGAGTAGGTCCCAGCCTGAAATATAAGTGGGGCATTGAGGTAAGAGGAATAAAGGAAACACTATATATTAAACAAAGCGGCAGAACATAGGACTATCAACACCCACAAAGGAGATCTTCAAGGGAAGAATAAAAAACCTGACTATTCAGGCAAGACATAGTTAAGTGGCCCTTGTGCAAATGAGATCAGTTTACCTGCTTCTTGGAATAAATACCCTAGGCCCATCCACAGTGTTGTAGATGGGGCCGACGGCCCTGGGCCCCTTCACAGGTCAGAGTATTAATCATCTAGTTCAATATACTATTCCTGATCTAGTTCAGTGATCATAGGAAATGTTTTAAAAATGACTACAGTTTGACTCTTTTTAACCTTTGGTGATTTATAGATAACATCCTTTCATTTGATAGAAATGGAGAATTGAACGGTTTCTTTTAAGAATCATGCCTCTAGTTCTGTACAACATCATGTGGAGCTTTTGAGTTTTATACAGCCACAGAATGGCTTCATGTTCTCTGGGTTCATAGTGCTCTTTAACTTTACTGCCGGTGACAATTTCTGTGTACCTGCCTCATACTATCCTTTTCTTCTTGTAAAATCATGTATAAAACATGTCATCATTCTTGTTCTGCTGCTGCTTCTAAAGAGAAAAAAGAATAAGTCCCTTTTACCCCCCTCTCAGCTTTATATTAAACCCATAAATTTATGCTTATAATATTTTTATGTGTTCATATACCTAGTGTTCAAACTTGTGCTTTCTTGTCTCATTAAGAAACCCCTTTGTAAAAAAAAAAAAAAAAAAAAAAAAAAAAAAGAAACCCCTTTGTTTTTACAAAACAGTTTGCAGAAAAATTGAAGTGTTAACTCTATTTATTTTCACAGTATTGCTACTAACAGCTGTCACTTGCTCTTGCTGTTATTACTTACCCTAGTCACTACTCCATGAAGCTTTTATTCCTTTTACTTATTAGTTTTTAGTTTATTAAGTCAGGAGAAAATAGTTTCTAATGTAGACTATGGTTGAAAAACTTCTCTTTCAGTTCGTAAATGTTTTAGACTTTGTGGGACACATAAGGTATCTGTTTTTATTTTGTTTTTACAGTCTTTAAAAATGTAAATACTGGCCCTGGCCAGTGGCTCAGTGGTAGAGTGTCGGCCTGGTGTATGGATATTCTGGGTTCAATTCCTGATCAGGGCACACAGGGGAAGTGACCATCCGCTTCTCCATCCCTTCCCCTCCCCCTTCTCTCTCTCTTCCTTTCTCAAGCTAGTGGCTCCAGTGGTTCGAGGGTCAGCCCCAGACAGGTTGACAAGTGAGTGGATATCAGTTGGGGTGCATGCAGGAGTCTCTCTCACTTTTAAAAAACTGTAAATAACTATTCTTAGCAAAAACAAGCCTCGGGTCTTAGTTTGTTGACACTTGATGTAACCTTAAAGCCCTTCAATTTTATTTACAGTATCATCTTGCTTCTTCAGAGATCGTGTTGATTTAAACTAGAAAATAGTAGTATAGCACAGGTAGTAAAAATTCTGGTGGTGTACAATGTAGTGCTATTCAGCTTATTTGTATGATTGTAGATTAGTTTTTATTTTTAATATAACGTTAATGCTTCGAATTTCTAAATTGTTAACCTAATATGTAGTAATGGTTTATGTCCTAGATATGTATAAGGCTCACAAAGATGCTTTTAATAATGAAAAGTGAACTGGCTTTTATAATATGTCAAGACTGTTAAGAGATTTGAGTCTGACCAGGTAGTGGTACAGTGGATAGAGCATTGTCCTGGGACTCTGAGGATCCGGATTCAAAACCCCCAGGTTGCCAGTTCGAACGCAGGCTCATCCACCTTGAAGATGGGGTCACTGACTTGAGCATGGAATCACAGACATGACCTCATGGTTGCTGACTTGAAGCCCAAGGTCACTGGCTCAGATGAAGCCCCCCAGTCAAAGCACATATGAGAAAGCAATCAATGAACAGCTAAGGTGTCACAACTATGAGTTGATGCTTCTCATCTCTCTCTCTCTTCTTGTCTGTCTGTCCCTCTCATTCTCTGTCTCACTAAAAAAAAAGAAAAAAGAAATTTGAACATGACAGCAGCATAATTAGTGTTAGACAAAACAATTCTTTAGATAAAACTAATGAGAATATTATTATTTTTTAGAGAATTAGTTAAAGATGATTATAATGAAACTGTTCACAAAAAGACAGAAATTGTGATCACATTGGATTTTTGCCTCAGAAACATTGAAAAAACTGTGAAAGTGTGAGTAGATTACTTCCTTAATTTACAGTTGTTAAAATGTTAAGCATTGTTACATTTCTGTTTAATTTGTTTAGTAATCCTTGACACCTATAGATGCTATGCAAGTGTTTGTATTAAGGCACAACCTTATTTTAAATTACTTTCTCACAAAGGCAGAAAATACCCAGTTGTCTCAATAAGAAATGAATGCCATCTCTTTGGTAGCATTTCTTCTTTGCTTTGCAAAGGAAAAGGTAACCTGAAATAGAAACATCTCATCTTTACCTTGGAAAGCAACACTCTGAATAGGATAGTAAAACTGTAACGAACAAAGGAAATAGGAAGAGTTATTCTAGATCTGTATTTTGGTGGTGTTTTTAGAATTTTGGGATTACTTCTAGTTTACTTTGCTTATTAAGCTTATCCCTGAGAATGTCTTTTGAAACAGAATAAAGTGCCCTCTTCCGAGGCTGTATTATTTGTACTGCATAGGAAATATAATTAATGAAATCAGAATTTACTATTGACTGTTATTAATTCTGAAATCTAGTACTTTGACTGTTATCCTGGCATAAGAGTGTTTGAAATTAAGTTGTTTTTTTTATTTTATTTCTTAATCTGAAAATTTATAAATAGAAGTTTATAAAAGTTCTTCTTTACAAAGACAGTTCCAAGTTTTCTTGGAATCTGTTGCTTTGTAGATTTTGCATTCAGTATTTTATTCTAAATGGTTATGATAATAAAAATTCAAATATAATTTATAGAACATTTTTAAGTCTATGTAATCATTATACTCATTTAATTTTTCCATACCTGTTTTTCATACAGATATGAAAAGTTGATGAAAACCAACCTAGAAGCAGCAGATGAAATTTCAGACATACACACCAAATTGTTGAGAGTAAGTATGTACAAAATTATGACAATCATAGGCTCATAATCTGTTTCTTTGTTGGCAAGATTTTTAACTAACCTTTTCTGAAGAAATGATGTACCTAAAGATCTTCAGAGAAAAAGTAGCTTTTCCAGTTTTTAGGAGCTCTTTATAATATTTAACTACCTTACTGCCATGCAATTCACTTTTTTAAAAAAATGTTTATTGATTTGAGAGAGAAGGAAAGACAGGAACATCAGTCTTCTGTATGTGCCCTGACCTGGGATTGAACCGGCAACCTCTGCACTTCAGAATGATGGGTTACTAACTGAACTATCAGGCCAGGGCTGCCGTGCAATTCTTTATGACATTTCCAAATGCCTGCTTTGCTTTAACCCCATTTCTCTCTTCCTTTCTCTCTGTCTCTCTTTAAAATTCATAATGCTCTTGTGTTGCTGCTGCTATGGCAATTAAAGCAAGTTCATAAGTGTAATTTAGCATGCAGAATATTTCAACTTGTTCAGAATTAGATGCAAGTTAGGAACATATCAGATCTTTCCTAAAACAAAAAATAAGGAAAGAAAAATTGGGGTTTGCCAAGGCAATAATACATCATTCCTATAACTAAAAAAAGAAATTAGGACAAAAGTTTCTTCTCTGCTGAAAAATGCAATAGCATTACAGGCAGTTTCTGGATCTCTTAGTAAAATGTATTGTATAAGAGTAGAGAATTATGTGTCAGGAGAGCTCATTACTAATCCTCACCTGCCCATTTACCTAGCTGTTCCTGCTAGGTGACTTAAGCGTTTAACTCTTCAACCTTGTTTTTCTTTAAAATGGATGGTTTTTTACCCTGCTTATCTCACAGATTGTTGTATCAAATAAAATGAGATGAATAAAAATGCTATATTCCTATAAGCTTTTAGCATTTGAAGTATTCTTTCATGAAATGAGTACTGTATTAGGTTAAAAGAAAAAGAACTTGATATAGTATCATTTTTCTCTTTTCCAGCTTAGGCTGATTTTTAGTTGTTTTTTTTTCCTTCAGTTTTAGATCCAGAGCAGTGGTTTTCAAAATACGAGTCATAAACAACTAGTAGGTTGTAAAGTTTAGTGCATTGCAGTCAGCATTGTTTTTAATGAAATGGAATAGAGAATGTCAGAACGCATCACATATAATAAGAAAAATACTGTTCCATGAAACTTTTGGCTCAGTTATATATACACATTTACATGAGACTGGGTTAAAACAAAGTAAATTTCTTACTCTATATAAGTCCTGACCAAAAAAGTTTAAAATTGTTGATATAGAATAAAGCAAATAAAAATCAAGAAAATAAAGTCTTTTCCAGTACTTGTATATATTTTAAATACAGTCAATTATAGCATTGTATTTTCTTGTCTGTTTCTGCTTTTGTCTTAGAAATTTATTTACTAGCTCATAGTTCTAATGGATACTTGTTTCCACTGCTAGCATTGTCGTTAGACCACTTTGAATTGAAATTTTATGTTTTTCTTTTGGGGAACCCATAGTGTTTCTCATTTTTATGTCATTTTTGTGAAGATTTAGATTTCCCGAGAGAATTGAAGCACGATGATTAATGAGTTTAAGATCATATTTTATTATCATTCCATACTCATGGTGGAAATCAACCTAAGACAATGTCCTTGCACTTAAAGATAAAAATAATTATTCTGACTTAGATTTGAAGTCATCTATAAAAGAAATATCAAGACTTTAGAATCCATTGGCACTGTGATTATCAGTTTTGATTTTTGGTAATCTGGATCTGAACCCATTGGTTTTATTTAGCTTTCCAGTTCTCAGGGCACAATAGAAACCAGTCTTCAGGATGTCAAAAGCAAATTATCTCCAGGTGGATTGCTGTCGGATACATGGGCCCAGCAGGATGGCACTCATCCAAAAGATAGACAGTAGGTTATCATTTTATTGGTAGTTTCTGCTCTTATTATTAAATGTCCTTTTTCACATTGACTCAGTTAATTTATTTGGGTTTTTCTTCCATAAATAGTGTAGAAAAGTTACAAGTCCTGTTAAATTGCATCACAGAGATTTACTATCAGTTCAAGAAAGACAAAGCAGAACGTAGTAAGTAAAATTTGTCATTTGTTAATATAATGAATGAGCCCTACTAGTTGTGATTCAGTTGAATTAATTTAGTAAATTTGTGAGGATGGCTGCTTAAGTTATTTTTTCAGAGATTTGATTCTGTCAGAAAATAGATTAAATATCCTAAAAAGTCTTTTTAAGATCAACCTTTTCAATACTTTATATCAGGGGTCATGAACTCGACAGGCCAGGCACAAAACAGGAGTTGAAACTGGACAGTGGAGATGGAGGAGAACTGAAGAGGAGTGACCCTCCTCTTGAGGGGAGCCACTGCTCAGATTCACCTGATCTGTTGCCCATTCTCTCTACCTCAAGAAAAGCTAGAAAGACAGGTTTTATTGGAAATATCCTGTATTTAATGTTGGCAGTTAATTTTTCTTTCTAATGTTAACACTGTACAGTACAAATGAAGCATTTGTGGGCTATATCTAACCTATGAGTCATAAGTTGGTGACCTCTGCTTTAAACTGTTTAGACTTTCTGAAGTAATTTTAGAAGAAAAAAATACTGTATGTGATTTTATGATTGTACATTTACAAAAGTAATATATTTTTACTTTTAGGACTAGCTTATAATGAAGAACAAATCCACAAATTTGATAAGTAAGTGTCCAGATTATGTTTAATAATTATTTTTGGCTGTGTTATTAATGTGATTGTTCTTAAAGTTCAAATTAATTACAATTAAAAATACATTTTAATCTTGGCTTAAACACAGTTATTACTCTTTGCACACATTTTTTAGGCCCATTTACCTAGCTCCCAGGTGAGAGGTTGCTGAGACAGGAGAATGAGATGAGGGGGGAGGCTTTTCCTGCCTCATGTGCTTCTATTGCAAAATGACAGATAACAAAGTATATAGGCAAGGATAAACTTACCCACCTTAACCTAAATATTATTCAGTAAATATTTTTTAACTATTCTCCCTTCTCATTCTCCTCTTGCTGCTATAATGTATCCTAGAAACCTTTGGCATTTCATAAATATTCTAAAGTCATACATCATTACAGGAAACAGATTTTATATACTTGAAAAAAAATTTTTTTTTCCAGGTGAGAGGAGGAGAGATAGAGAGACAAACTCCCACATGCTCCCCAGGGTCCACCCAGCAACCCCTGTTTGGGGCTGAATGCTCTGCCCATCTGGGGCCATGCTCACAACTGAGCTATTTTTAGCACCTGAGGCAAAGGCTTCATGGAGCCATCCTCAGCTGCCTGGGCCGATAGGCTCAAACCAGTCGAGTCATGGCTTGGGAAGAGAAGAGAAAGAGGGGGAGGTGAAGGGGTAGAGAAGCAGATGATTGCTTCTTCTGTGTGCCCTGACCAGGAATCGAACCCGGGGTATCCACACACCGGGCCAATGCTCTACCACTGAGCCAACCAGCCAGGGCCTATACTTGAAATTTTTTAAATATTGGAAATAGAAACAATGACATTGGTTTAAGCCTCTGATTATTTCTAAATTATAGGCAAAAACTGTATTACCATGCAACAAAAGCTATGACCCACTTTACAGATGAATGTGTTAAAAAGTATGAAACATTTTTGGATAAGTCAGAAGAATGGATGAGGTAGGTAAACCATTTGGCAGGTAATTAGTGTGGCTGATAGCACAATACACATTTTAATATATATATTGTATATTTTAAGAATATTTTATTAGCTTGCTTACTAATAGATTCTTTTTGGTTTTCAGAAAGATGCTTCATCTTAGGAAACAGTTATTATCCCTAACTAATCAGTGTTTTGATATTGAAGAAGAAGTATCAAAGTATCAAGACTATACTAATGAGGTACAGCTATCAAAGTAGGAAAAAAACTTTTTTCCTATTAGGAAAAATTGAAATAAAATTATTTTCAATTTATATTTGATTATGATTGAGAAGGGAAAATAGGACACAATATGCATGTACAGCTCTGCTTGCCCATGTGGTGTGCGCGTGCGCGCATATATATAGGTGTATATATATATATATATATGTATATATTTTGAGCCAAGTTTTAAGAACATAGATGTTTTACAATATAAAACATGATAGACTTTTTCTATCACCCATAAGATAAGACTTTTAAAAAGATTTAAATATTATATCATTGATGGCTTTGAAATTAAAACAAAGTTATAAAGGGCTTATTAAACCTATAACATTTGGTCTAAGATCTGTAGTATAAGTATTTTGTTTTATGATTGATGTGGGATCTTTTGATGTTTTAGTTACAAGAAACTTTGCCTCAGAAAATGTTTGCAGCCTCCAGTGGAATCAAACATACCATGGCTCCAATTTATTCATGTTCTAACACATTAGTAGAAATGACTCTTGGGTAAGAAATGTATTATTTAGTAACTATATGTTTCTGTTTTGTTTCAGTTGATTTTTTTGTATTGATTTTTGTTGTGAATATGTTTGCAAATGTTCTTTAGTGACTTAGTTCAAACTATAGAACTAAAACAAAAATGTAATTCTAAAAAATTTGCATACTTTTTTGAGCAAAGATGCTTTTTTATCTTTATTTTGTATGTGTAGTATGAAGAAATTAAAAGAAGAAATGGAAGGGGTGGTTAAAGAACTTGCTGAAAATAATCATATTTTAGAAAGGTGAGTTAATGCAGATATCATTCTGCCCTGTGATTTTATAGGCAATCAAGTACATACATGTCTATACTTGTACCTCTCTGTCTTCATATATCAATAGATTAGGCATTGGGAAAAGGATATAAAATCAGAACCCTTATGTTTTATGGTTCCATGATACCTTTTAATTTATTTGGGATTTTTTGGGTAAAGACAAGTCATCTATGATTAATGCCATTTTATAGAAGCACTGGTTAATAGAATTATTTATTTGCTTATTTGAGTCAGTTTGTGAAAATGAAAATCTACACATTATTTTTCATGCCATTTTCTCATTAGAATTATAATTTTCAATTTTGGAAATCAGAGTTGTGTATAAGATGCTAGCACCCTGATTGTTGCTAGGTAACTTACAGAGCTCTCTGCAAACCTCTTTGCAGGTGAGTGCCATCTGTAAGTGCAGTTTTCTTTGAGGAGTTGGTATCTGCTTATCTACAGAATTTTAATAGACCCGGAAGTAAGTTGGAAAGTCTCCAGAGCCAATAAAGCCACTCTGGGATGGCTGTTTCCTTGTCTTGGTTCCTCAGAGAAGTTCATTCCAGAACTCTTCTCTTTCAGGCTGTTTCTCTGTGGGTTCTCAAACCCCTAAAATGCTAATAAAAATATTTCACATTTATATGATGTTTTCTACACCTGCAGGGCACTTTCATACTACATTATGTCGCTTAACCTGCATTCCCACCTTATACAGTAGCAGAGCAGATAGTCTTTATGTTCTACAAATACTGACATTCATACCCTAAGGAGAAGAGCCAGAGCTAGAGCCCCAGGGCTCCCTATTTCCTCCTAAAACCTTTTTCCCCTATACCTATCTCTAAAGCTTGGATAGATTCACTGTCAAGAAATTACATGATTTTTGAGCTGTGCACAAAAGTGATGAAACCCTTCTGTAGTATTATTGATTTTGTAATTTATTATAATTAAAGTTATTTTAAAATTTAAAGGATTTCACCTGTCCTTTCGCATGCCACCCCTTCCTCACAGAAGTAATTTCTGTTAATAGTTTGTGGTACATGTATGTTTTATAAGAATGGAATCATTCTGTTCATAATTACAGCCACGCTTTAGTGAACATACTAGCATGTATGTCTTCATGTACTTGTGTAAGAATTTTTGAGGTACCAATTTCTAGATGTGGAACTGTTGGGTCAAAAGGTATGCACATTTAAATTTTGATAGGTATTGTTAATTTGTTCTTTAAAAAGTATGTTTATTAGCCTGACCAGGTGGTAGCATAGTGGATAGAGCGTCGATTTGGGACTCTGAGGATCCAGGTTCAAAACCTAGGGGTTGGTAGCTTGAGTGAGGACTCATCTGGCTTGAGCACAGGCTCACCAGCTTGAGCGCAGTGTCACTGGCTTGAGCTCAAACTTTGCTGGCTTGAGGCCAAGTTCACTAGCTTGAGCCCAAGGTCTTTGGCTTGAGCAAGGGGTCACTGGCTCAGCTGTAGCCCCCGGTCAAGGCACATGTGAAAAAGAAATCAATGACCTACTAAAGTGCCACAGCTATAAGTTGATGCTTCTCATCTCCTCTCTTCCTATCAGTCTGTCCCTGTCTGTCATCTCCACCACCCCCTGTCTCTCTCTCTTTAAAAAAAAAGTACGTATATTATCATTCCAAACAAAGACTATGCTTTTGTTAATACTGTTATGTTTTTTAAATGTTTGCCAATTTGTTTAATAAAAACTGACATCTTTGTTTCTTTTTTCATTTTATTTAAAAAATTAAATTTAATGGGGTGACATTGATCAATAAGAGTACATAGGTTTCTTTTTTAATTTGCATTTTTTTTGGTTAATAATCATGTCAGGCATTTTTTTATACATTCATTTTCTGTATCTTGCCTATTAGATTTTAAAATCTTTTTTCTTTCTGATTTATAGCAGCTACATAGTAATTATCTTTTTTTTAATAGTATCTAATTTATAGTTTCTTCACAACGTTAGCTAAATCCTAAATTTATCTTGTAAGGCTAAAACTCAGCAAGTAGTACCTGGCCAGTGGTGGTACAGTGTTTTAAGCATCGACCCAAAATGCTGAGGTCACCACTCGGAAACCCTGGGCTTGCCTGGTCAAGGCACACATACGGGAAACAGCTGCTAAAGGTTGATGCTTCCCACTTCTCTTGTCTCTCTCTCTCCCTCTGCCTCTCTCTCTCTCTCTCCCCACCCCTTTCTAAAATTCAGTAAATAAAATTTTTTTAAATGTTTGAATAAACTTTTATATTGAATCACTTAATGCCTTATGGATTAAAATCCCCACTTGCAAAACATGTTCAATAAGTAAGTTCCTCCTATGTTTTATTTGTAGGTCTGTTTGACAGTCTGTGGGTGATGTAACATGGCATAATTATAATGTAAATGTTAAGTGGCTACTTAAGATTTGTGCCATGTGACAGCAGAAGCCCGTGCACTGTCTCCATGTGACTGTCACTTCTGATTCTTTTCTCTCAATAATCACGTAGTATCATCCTTCCCAACTTAGTTTCCCCTCTGATTTTCTTAACCTCTTCAGTGGGACAGCCTTTCTCCTATTCCATTGCACATACATTATTTTAGATACTTAACTCTTCTTTATTCCCTTTCATCAAGTTGGTAATTTCCCTTCAAAATGTTTTTATATTTCACCTCATCAGCCTCATTGAGCTCCTCTTCCCCTCATGTGTGAGCTGTGTTATAACACGGCCTATTTCCTTAACCCCAGGCTCTTCTGTCTGTCATGGGTGTTACAGATAGAATAGTCCCAAGTATGGTCTTCTCATGCCACTCTTGACTCAGAAGTGTCTAAACTCCTGTTATCTAAAAAGTCAAGTCTAAATTTATGCTTGCATTCAAAAAATATAATAGTCTTCCCCCAGCCTGTTCATCCACCTTATTTCCACTACTTCCCAAAATAACAATCTGTGCTTGCTTTAGCAGCACATATTCCAAAATACAATCTGTTCTAGCAAAGTTCCATTGCTTACTGTCCCTTTAGTATGTCACACCTAGTCTTAGCTCCACATCTTTACTTATAAATCCCTACCCCACCAACAAGGAATTATCCAATTCTTCCTAACACTTTCTGGATTTATCACTCTCCATTTTCTCTCAAGAAGTCTTCCCAAGCCACTGAGTTGTATTTTTCCCATATTTATAATAATAGCACTGTGTTTCAGTAAGAAATAGAGCAACCTGTAGCTTCTTGAACTCTTTTTTGTTTTTGTTTTTTAAGCAAGAGGGACAAAGAGAGAGACAGATAGGGACAGACAGACAGGAAGGGAGAAAGATGAGAAGCATCCACTCATAGTTGTGGCAGCTTAGTTGTTCATTGATTGCTTTCTCATATGTGCCTTGTCCTGGGGGGCTCCACCTAAGCCAGTAACCTTGGGCTTTAAACCAGCAACCTTGGGGCTCAAACCAGCAACCATCGAGTTATGTCTATGATCCCACACTCAAGCCAGTGACCCTGCGCGCAATCTGGCGACCTTGGGGTTTCCAACCTGAGTCCTCTACATCCCAGCCCAACACTCTCCAGGCATTTCCAAACTACAGCCCGCGGGCCGCATGCGGCCCCCTGAGGCCATTTATCCGGCCCCCCGCCGCACTTCTGGAAGGGGCACCTCTTTCATTGGTGGTCAGTTAGAGGAGCACTGTGTGTGGCGGCTCTCCAGCAGTCTGAGGGACAGTGAACTGGCACCCTGTGTAAAAAGTTTGGGGACCCCTGCATCCACTGTGCCACTACCTGGTCAGGCTCTTCTTTTTTTTTCTTTTTTTTTTTTTTACGTGAGAGAAGGGGAGGTAGACCCCTGCATGCACCCCGACTGGGATCTACCCAGCAACTCCTATCTGGGGCCGATGCTTGAATCAGCTGAGCCATCCTCAGCGCCCAGGGCCAAAACTCAAACCAATCAAGCCACTGGCTGCAGGAGGGGAAGGCAGAAAGAAGCAAATGATGACTTCTCATGTATATCCTGACCAGGAATCGAACCCAGGGCATCCACACGCCAGGCCAATGCTTCATCCACTGACCCAACTGGCCAGGGCCACTTAAGCTCTTAAAAAGAAGTTTATTCCTCTGAAAAGTATTCTGTAGTCTTATTTAAAATGTTAGGGGCCAAATAAATGAATATTTTGAGATTGCCTCTTTTTTCTGTTTTTAGGTTTGGCTCTTTAACCATGGATGGTGGCCTTCGCAATGTTGACTGTCTTTAGCTTTATAAGAAGTTTGAGAAACTTTTCAGTTTGCACAAGAAAGTAATACTGAGGCATTAAACAAATGCTTTTATAGGTGATCTCTTGTTTCTACAAATCAGTATTTGATGTGGTGTAAATATGTACAATATTGTAAATATATAAAAAAATATATAAATTTTTGGCTGCTAAGATGTAATTTTACCTTTTAACATTTATAATTCTCTAAGGACATTGGAACTCAGTGAGCACTAGAAGAAAGCCATGACTGCTCTGTTGAGATATTGATCTCTTCTGTGTAAGGCTAAGCCATGTATCTCTAACTGCCTATTGGGAACATTTTTAAATGGAACCAAAATTTGCATACTTAGGAATCAGAAGACTTGATAATTGACACTTTCTAAGTGGTAGAATTGTAGAGGGGGCTTCTGTAGGTGGGGAGCAGAACCAAATCACTGTTTTCACTAGGACCATAATTTTTTTTGAGAAGGATAAGTGGCATTATTTCATTTTACAAGATGCCCAGATCCCAGTTATCCTCATATCCTTTACTTTCAAATAAATTATTGAGTAGAATTTTTAAGTGATTTCATTATTAAAAACTATTCATTTTTATTTTTATTTGAATTTTAAATTGTCATAAAAGTTTTAGGATTATTTCAACTGTTTTAAGCTGTATACTTTTTAAATTTTGCTTACTACTTCATGAAGAAAAATCAATAAATTTCTCAATTTTAATATAAAGAATTTGTATTTTCTGTGTACAGTAGTTAAATAAACAAAGGGTTATCTTTTGAAAGAAAAAATATGGGTGATGATGGTAAGTTAGTCTCAGACTATTGGATGTAGGGACAATTTTGTGTCTTTTCTAAACCTACTGATTCCAAGTGTAATAGAAGTTCTTTCATAAGTTATTCTGCATTAGTGTTGGTTAAGACTTACTGTTTTATTCCCCAGGTTAAAAATCAAAATTTAAGATCTAATTAATTGGCTTTTTAAATTCATGAATTGGGCAGCATCTTATCTAGCAAGCAGAGGGATGCTCTGAGGAGTTACACAAAACAGAAGATTTTTATAGAAAGGTGGGTGAGGCAAGGGAATCATTAGCAAAAGAAAAATGAAAGTTTATGGGAGGATAGTAAAGTGATCAGGGTGATGACGCCTTCTCATTCACTGAGCTGGGGCATTTTCCTGTTGGCTAGCCTTGTGGTTGGACAAGAAGAAAATCTTCCTGCTGGGTTACTCAAGTAGATACACTTTCTGTTGGAGATGTGAGATTCAAGTTAAGTCTCTTCCTGTCTGAGGTAATTGGTGAGTAGTAGGGCATGACAGCATCCTGTCAGGCCTTCCCCATCCAATTTTAGTTGAAGTTTTATTTTAATTTTCACATCCAGACAATTACATGGAAATCAAACAATTTTTATTTCAATATTTTACCCTCAAAAATGCATCTTCATTTAAAACATATTAAGTCAATAAAAACATGTTGATACCATGTGCTAACTTCATGTTCTGAATGACTAAGTGAAGTTAGTTTTCAAATAAGTTGCATCTTTAGTTTTTGTAGCTTTTCCCCCCAAATATTGTGATATACTTCCAAAAGATAGGGTTTAATGGTATACACATAGAAGAGTTAGTGGATTTAACTCAATATAAAAGATTATAATTCTAAGAACAAAAAATAAGTAAAGTATGTGAAAAAAGGGATGAGGGGACTGTTTTCAAGGAAATAAAGGAATTAGAGGGTAGGGAAGACATGTAAAAAATAATCTGATAACATCTTACAGAGTTCTGGCTTCAGGTTTTTTGGGGGGTGGGGAAATTACCAAATACTGTACATGGTTCATAGACCTCATTACACTATGTTAAGCAGAGTGTCTCATCCCTCCCCCCAAAGTGAAAAGTGGGGGGAGGCAGACAGACTCCTGTGTGCACCCGACTAGGATCCACCGGGCATGCCTACCAGGGGGCAATGCTTGGCCCATCTGGGTCCTTGCTCCACTGCAGCCTGAGCCATTCTAGCACCTGAGGTGGAGGCCGTGGAGCCATCCTCAGTGCCCGGGCCAACTTTTTGCTCCAGTGGAACCTTGGCTGCTGGACGGGAAGAGGGAGACAGAGAGAAAGGAGAGGGGGGGAGTGGAGAAGAAGATGGGCACTTCTCCTGTGTGCCCTGGCCAGAATTGAACCCAGGACTTCCACACGTCGGGCTGTTGCTCTACTGCTGAGCCAACCGGCCAGGGCCAGAGTGTCTCTCCTTGGATATGATAATCTTTTCCTTAAAATAGTTTCTTAAAAATTAGTAAATTATCGCAATAACCCCAAATTCTTTGTTTTTCTGGGTTTTTTTTAAAGCAATGAACACCATTACTTTAAGGTTAAGTATGTTGTGTCGCATTAAGAGACTATCAGTAGGAATAACCAATCTCAACTGAAATGTCAAAATTTTATTCTTCCTTTAAAAGTTCAGCCATGACCAGAGCCAGTCTCCTTATTTCACCCCACTCAGAAGTGCATTGTGCCTTGTCTTTGAGGAAGTGCTACAGAAAGTTTACAGTTATTCAGATTGTTCAAACTGAGAAGTTCTGGGGCAAACATTAAAAAGAAAACATCAAGAAGTCTTAACTCTATTTTAGCTAGGTCAACTACCCCACATCCCACTTTTAAGAAGACTAGTGTCTGAAAAAGTCTTACACTGTTGTTTTAGATGGCCTTCTCCCCCCCTTGACACTGATAAGACTCCAAGTCCAAATTTCTGAGAAATACTGAAAATGGAATAAAATAGAAAATAAAAATATCTGTCCTGGAAATTAAAACATAATAAAATAATGTCCTTTGGGGTTTTTTAGAGTGTAAATCAAATCCAAAAATTTACATCAGGCAGCTTTAAGGACTAAGCAAGTTGTAAATAAGTTTCTTTTACATAAACAAGAATGCTCAGGGACCAATTATTAGACATAGTTCCAGGGGCGATGATGAGAAGAACCTCAGTCCCATTTGCATAGTAGGCAACTAAAACACATTAGTGTTTGTTGAAATAATAACATAAATATTCAACAAAGGGTTAAAAAGACCAAAACGTCCTGGGAAAAAAGCTTGTTCTTTTACACACCTCGTGACTTGTAAGAATCAGTTGAATTTTTTTCTTTGATAAATCCATGCCAAGTGTAAATAAATACATATCCTTTTTTCAGTGAAAAATGTACCAAACAAATGAGATCAAGGCTAGTAGCTTGTTAATCACCACTACCTCCTTTGAATTGGCATTGACAGTTCTGCTGGATGTTGGTGAATGAGTACTGATGACTTTGCTCCTCTATGAAAGTAATTGTGTTTTTATAAAAAAAAATAAGGGTGGGGGTTTCTATGCTTAAAAATTATAAAGAACTGCATTAGATTAGAGGTTCTGAGGCTTAAAACTCTTTCTTTAGAAAGAACACCTGTTCAAGAGAAGTGAAGGCAAAAATTAATGAATGGGACTACATCAGACTAAGAAGTTTTTGCTCAGCAAGAGAAACTGATAACAAAATAAACAGACAGCCAACTAAATGGGAAATGATATTTTCAAACAACAGCTCAGATAAGGGCCTAATATCCAAAATATACAAAGAACTCATAAAACTCAACAACAAACAATCCAATTAAAAAAATGGGAAGAGGACATGAACAGACGCTTCTCCCAGGAAGAAATACAAATGGCCAACAGATATATGAAAAGATGCTCATCTTCTTTAGTTATTAGAGAAATGCAAATCAAAACTGCAATGAGATACCACCTCACACCTGTTCGATTAGCTATTATTGGCAAGACAGGTAATTGCAAATGTTGGAGAGGCTATGGAGAAAAAGGAACCCTCATACACTGATGATGGGAATGTAAAGTAGTACAACCATTATGGAAGAAAGTATGGTGGTTCCTCAAAAAACTGAAAATAGAATTACCTTATAACCCAGCAATCCTTCTACTGGGTATATACCCCCAAAACTCAGAAACATTGATACATAAAGACACATGCAGCCCCATGTTCATTGCAGCATTGTTCACAGTGGCCAGGACATGGAAACAACCAAAAAGCCCGTCAATGGATGACTGGATAAAGAAGATGAGCACATATACACTATGGAATACTACTCAGCCATAAATGATGACATCGGATCATTTACAGAAAAATGGTGGGATCTTGATAATATTATACGAAGTGAAATAAGTAAATCAGAAAAAACCAGGAACTGCATTATTCCATACGTAGGTGGGACATAAAAGTGAAACTAAGAGACATTGATAAGAGTGTGGTGGTTACAGGGGGGAGGGGAGAGAGGGAGAGGGAAAGGGGGAGGGGGAGGGGCACAAAGAAAACTAGATAGAAGGTGACAGGACAATCTGACTTTGGGTGATGGGTATGCAACATAATTGAACGACAAGATAACCTGGACTTGTTATCTTTGAATATATGTATCCTGATTTATTGATGTCGCCCCATTAAAAATAAAATTATTCAAAAAAAAATAAAATAGAATGCCTGTTAACACAGTTTCTAGTTATTAGGGCTGAGGTCTAATGGACAAACCAAAGGAGTAACGGGATTTAGGGCTAACAGGTGGTCCCCGAACATACTGGCTAAAAGAGAGTTCACAGCTAAAGTGTTGTGCGAGTTACTGTGTTTTTTCTCATGCACACTCTTTGTAGAGAGTCATTCTGGAACACTTGTAGTTCTAGCTCTGGCCATAAGAAGTGACTTTGACAAGACCTTCAGAAGAATAGTTGACTCTTCTACTGGTTCCCCAAATCACTGACCTGTACTCCAGGAATCAGAAATCCAAGCTGTTCTGGAGGCAAGTGGGAGGTACGTTATCTCAGGCTAATACTTCATTTCAAATACATTTTTTTCTGTTACTATAATAGAGTCTCCCTCAAGTAGGAAGAAACAAGTTCTTAAAGCCTTTAAGAAATATTACTTAATGTATGTGTCTCAGGGAAAATTGAGAGAAAATAAAACAATTTGAAGGTGAGGTTATATTAAAAACCCATGAATATTTTTGTAATCCAATTTTATGCATTCTAGGCATTTAGGTTCAGAGAAGTTTTCTAGAAAGACATGGAAATGTTTAGCTTTAAAAAACAAGTTTAAAAAAGGCTCTTATTTTTAATGAACCTTAATTTGCTTGTGGAGTTAAATTACCTCTGAATAAACAAAAAAGAATAAGTTCATCACAGTGAGTTCCCCTTTTCCAAGAAAATTGCAAAGGTCAGTGGACTACATATATATGTAATTTTTTATTTATAGAGGGAGAGAGATGAGAAGCATCAAGTCGTTGTTTATGACACTTGAGTTCAGTGATTGCTTCATAATGTGAGATACTAAAAAATTAAATCTATTAAGCTGGCCTATAGCTTGAGACATGACATGACATTTACTGGTCCACAATAAGGGGAAGAAGGAATTACACAATACATCTGTCCTCATTACTCAATCTCTACTCAACCTAAACCTTGCTTCATTAGAGATTAGTCACAGCCCCAGAGAGCAATACACATACTGAATTGCAAACCCAAATTGAAAGACATTTCCCTGTCTTTCTAGAAAACTTCTCTGAACCTAAATGCCTAGAATGCATAAAATTGGATTTAAGAATTATCTTAGAATTAAAATAATTTGGAATATTAGAACCCCAATAGAAATTAGAAAAATGATTTTCAATCTCTTCATTTTAAAGATGACTGAACTAAAACTGTCTCTTAAAGGTTTAATATCTTAACCTTCCAAAATTATTATATGGGAAGAACCAGAAATTTAACTTAGGTCATCTAATTATTGATCCAGTGCTTTTTTTTTTTCTTTTAACCACACCATAGTTCTCTGGTGTGTAGATATCTGAGATTGTGAACATATAAACCCTATAAACCAGGGGTCCCCAAACTTTTTACACAGTTCACTGTCCCTCAGACCGTTGGAGGGCCGGACTATAAAAAACACTATGAACAAATTCCTATGCACACTGCACATATCTTATTTTAAAGTAAAAAAAACAAAACGAGAATAAATACAATATTTAAAATAAAGAACAAGTAAATTTAAATCAACAAACTGACCAGTATTTCAATGGGAACTATGCTCTCACCACCAATGAAAGAGGTGCCCCTTCCAGAAGTGCGGCAGGGGCCGGATAAATAGCCTCAGGGGGCCTCATGCGGCCCGTGGGCCGTAGTTTGGGGACCCCTGCTATAAACTCTCTATATTTTACAGATAGCTCTCAGCAGTGGATAAGCTATACCTAGAAAGTTTGGTCATTTTTCCAAAGCAAAGTATTCTCATTACTTTGGAGATTCATAGCCTGTTTCCAACAATCTTTTTACAGTCTGATGAAATACAGTCTTTTGTTGAGATATTACTCATTCTAATGAGATTGAAACATATACCTGATAGAATTATATCATTAAGAGCAATAACTTTTATTCTATCTTCAGTGTTTAGTAGTGTTTTGTATATACTAGGCAGTTAACTGTGTCTTATGAATTGATTTATGAAGACTGTCATATGAGATTTAAGTTGGATTAGATAGAAAAATGAATTGACTCATGAACTCTGCTAATTTTGGGGGATTGTTGGTCCAGTCTTCTGTGTTAATTGGTAGACTCTAACCACCTACAAAAGTCAGCTCAACATCAGAATTAAACTGTCACTCATCAATAACCTATAGTTGTCTAAAGGTTGCTACAGAATTATACCGAAGTTTCCCGAAGTGCCTCTATCCCAATCAACCCCACTTGAAAACTTAAATGATCTCAAGGCAAGACCAATGATTGATATTTTAATAAGTTAAGACTCCCAAATTGCTTATTATCATGTAACTTAACACAACTTAGCTCACTCTCCTTCATCTCTATTTCTTCTTTGATTTCTGATTGAGTTGAGGGTTTAAACCTTGGTTATCCATGGAAAATCCAGAGCTTGAGAGCATTGTAATCCAGTGGAAAGAACAGGACATCCACATGAAACCTCGCTTCTGCTGCTGAGTCACATGACTGAGCAAGTCACCTAACTTTCTGACTTTGAGCTTTCTCATCTGAAAGACTTAGAGATTGGACTTCATCTTAAAGATTCCTTCCATCTTTAACAATGCCATGACACGAAGGTATAATAACATAGAGGAGCTGTATAGTTGCTGAAGAGAGTGAAAAGGACAAAGTTTTCTTGAAGTCAAATAGCATGCCACCATGTTATTCATCTACAGAAATAGGACTGGCATTGTTCATTGTCATTATATCTGGTAATTTACATCAAATCCTGTTTAAGGAGCTTACATACCAAATGCATACATGCTCTTAAAGACAAAAGAAAAAACAGCCCTGGCCAGTTAGTTCAGTTGATTAGAGCATTATCTTAAAACACCAAGGTCGTATTCAATCCCCAGTCAGGGCACTTATAGGAAATGACCAGTGAATGCATAACTAAGTGGAACAACTAATGAACATTTCCCTCTCTCTTGCCCCTTTCTCTGTATCTCTAAAATAAAAAAAATTATTTTTTATTTAAAAAACAAGTAAGATATCTGGACTCTCTATTTATAGGTACAAGCCTGAATTTTAGGCTTCTACATGTCAATTAGGATTGTTTTGTGAATGACTGGCTCCAGTGCACTTTCGAGTTCCCATTAATTATCCTGGTCATTTAATTTTGATAGCAAGACCATCACTTTCACAGCCCAGCTTTTCATTACATTTTCCAAATTATTACTAATCCCCAACTGAACAGTGCTTTCAGGAAACCTCCTTGGGAACAAGGCCTATCACTTTTTAAAAATTATTTTCTCTCTAACTCCTTTTCATCATGGCTTATAAGACAACCAAACTCTCAGAATGGTCAGAAAATAAGAGCTAGAATATCAGTGGTCATCCGGCAAGAAATGAGGAAGACTGATGATGAAGGTCCTCAAGGGTTAATGACAATGTGCTCAATTTTCACGAGGGTGGTAGTAACATAGGTGTGCACATCAAAACTTATCCAACTGAAAATATGTGCATTTTATTGTATGTAAACTATACTGCAAGGAAGTTAATCTAAGTATGTATAGGTATATACTCTGAAGGGGTTTTAAGATCAGAGCAGCATTGTGGTGAAAAGCACAGGCACTAGAACCAACTGCCTAGTTCCTATTCCCACCCTCACTGCCTTCTATGTGGGATTTTGGTCAGGTTCCTCAGTCTCTCTCTGAAATGGGGATAATAATATGTAGTATCTCCCTGTAGGATTATTTATGAGGATTGAGTTTACAGAAATAATGTGTGTAGATCAGAACCTGACACATAATAAATAATAGATTTTAGCTTCTATTTCTAGTCATAGTGGTGCATTCAAGAAAGCTGCTTTTTAAAAGAGGGGGGGGGAGCCATGGTCTGGTAGTTCAGTTGCTTTGAGCATCAGTCTTCGTTCAGGGCACATATAAGAATCAACCAATGAATGCATAAGTATGTGGAACAGCACATAGTTGTTTCACTTTCTCTCTTTATCCTTCACTACTTCTCTTCCTTTCTCTCTCGCTAAAAATCAATAAATTAAAATTTTTTTAATTGCTAAAAAAGTTTTAATTAAAAAAAGGTAAGAATAAGATAATTTTTTATTCTATTAAGCAAAAAAAGTTATAGGTTCCCAGCCTGGGAGCCTAGATGTGTGTTAAACATGATTGTGTTGTTTCAGTTCTCTGGGTTTCTGTCACTATTCCTGTTTCTGTGAGATAAAAGTGTTGAGGTCATTACTGAAAAGAGGACATGGAAAAAAAAGAAAAAGCAAAGCAACTAATTGAAATTGGAGGTGTTGGTATATAGCTTCAGGAGAGTCCACATTAAAGTCTCAGAAAGATGGACTTTAAAAGTCAGTGAGCCCAGGAACAAAAACAAAAATAGACAAGTGGGACAACATCAAACTAAAAAGCTTCTGCACAGCAAAAACAAACAAACAAACAAACAAAAAAAACCCATCAGTAGAGTGGCAACCCTCTGAGTGAGATAAAAAAATTGCAAACCATATACTCTAGTTCCAAAAAATATTAGGAACTCATATAACTCAATAGCAAATAAACCTATCTAACAGCTTGTTTTTAAAGTGAGCAAAGGACTTGAACAGACATTTCTCCAGAGAAGATGTACAAATGGAAAACAGGTACATGAAAAGATACTCAACATCACTAATTAGCAGATCAAAACCAAATGAGATATCACCTCACACCTGTCAGGATGGCTATTATCAATAAGACAAAGGACAAGAAGTACTGGTGAGGAAATGGAGAAACTGGAGCCCATGTACTCTCGGTGAGAATTCTAAATGGCGCAGCCACTATGAAAAACATGGACGTTACTCAAAAAATTAAATGATCCAGCAATCCCACTTCTGAGTGTTGTCCAAAAGTATTGAAATCAGGATCTCAAGGACATATTAGCACTTCCATATTTATTGTGGCATTATTCACAATAATTAAGATGTGGAAGCAACCTGTCAACAGATGAGTGGATTTTTTTAATGTAATATATACATACAATGGAATATTATTTGGCCTTTAAAAAGAAGAAAACTTGCCATAAGTGACAATATGGATGAACCTTAAGGATATTATGCTAAGTGAAGTAAATCAGTCACAGGGGGACAAATACTGGATGATTCCACCTAACAAGAGGGGTATCTGAAATAGCCAAACTCATAGAAACAGAGAACAGAGTGGTGGTTGCCAAGGGCTGCAGGAGAGGGAAAGGTGGAGTTGCTGATCAACAAGGATGAAACTTCAGTTATGCAAGATGAATAAAGTCTAGAGATCTGCTATACAACAGTGTCCCTACATGTAACAATACTGTATTGAACACTTAACGTTAAGGCCCTGGCCGGGTGGTTCAGTTGGTTAGAGCATCCTCCTAATATGTCAAGGTTGTGGGTTCAATTTCTGGTCAGGGCACATATAAAAATCAACCAATGAAGGCATAAATAAGTGGAACAACAAATCAATGTTTGTTTCTCTCTCTCTAAAAATCAATGGGTAAATTTTTTTTTTTTAGTTTGTTAAGAAGATCTCAATGTTAAGTGTTCTTACCACAATAAAATAAATAATAGTTTTTAATGTTTATGAGATCAAAGGAGCTAGAGATGGTCATGGCCATTCTTTAGAATAAGTGAAGGTGGAATCAACAGGGAAAGTAACCTCAAAGGCTCTAGGATTAGCCTGCTGCTCAAAGAGGTCTGCACATGGAGGAGGGGAGGAGTTAGTCTCATTCACTCCACTCAGTTGGAAATGGCTGGCAGGATCATCTGTAGGAGGGTGTGGAGACTGCGGTGACCTCCATCAGTTCAGGGGCTCCCTGGTTATGGCTGGAAAAGGGAGTACAGACAGGTCCCCACCTCACCTAGAAGCAGGGCCCACAGTGTCATCCCCTACTGCCTCCTCCATCCTTCTCTGCAGTCATGCTCAGCTGAGCTCCTTCCCAGCTGTGCTACTAAGACAGGGAGTAGATGGGGAGTGAAACAATAGGGAGCTGAGGAATGTTCTTCCGAGGGGAAATCTGTCCCTGACTCCTGACTCCCAGACAGTGGCAGGAGGAAGAGGCCCAACATTCCTCCTGGAAGGCTGCACCTGGGATCCCAATCAGATGACGGCATTGCTGCTCTTTCCTCGCCTCCCATCTGGCCCTCATCCGTCCTTGGGAATGCCCTCTGTGCAGGAGAGGTACTCTGATAAGACAGAAACTCTGAAATAGGTAAATAAATCTGATTAGGCCAAAGTTAAAGTCAAGAACATCTTAATTCTGGAAGCCCTAACCTGATAATCTGATGCAGAAAAGTTACATGTGGATCATAGAACATGTACAAAGGAGGAAGGAAAGTGTAGTGTCCACAGATGTCAGCATTGTAGGTAATGGTTTTCTCCCTTCCATGTGTTTATGCTTTTATTTTCCAAAGTTTCATCATGGTCATGACCATTTATTGAGTGACACCTATGTCTAAAATGCTACAGACACTACTGCAACACTGCAAGTGTTATTATTCCCCATCCCACTTTATTTTCATCGAAGAAGGAATCAGAGGGGCAAAGGCTCAGAGGCTCAAAGAGGCTTAATAACAGCTAGGCCATGCAACTGAAGGTGGCTTCATCAGAGCAAGTGAACGTTCCAGCTCTGCCTGAATTTGAGTGCCCTGCCCACCTTCAGAGCCCTCTTGGGTCTCTTCCCCAAAATAATGGGAACACAGCCCTTCTACGGGCTGGTTGCTTCATCCCCAAAAGAGAGGGGGAGCCTGTGAATTTCCACAAAACTCGACTTGTGGAGATTCAAATGTTTAATTCCACACTTATAAATTCTTTTTCAATTTTATTTTTTATTTTTCAAAATGTACAGCTGGCACGACCTGTTCACACATCTTCACCAGCAACTGGGACATCACCACCCTGGGTGTTTCTGTTGTCTTTTACTTGAGCCCTGTGCTTTGAAATGAGTTGAATAAGTCCTTTACTCAGGAGCTCCTGAAGAGCTGTGCTGGCCAAGGAGCCATGGATCTTCAGTCTTTCAGAGGCTACAGCTGGGGTTTAGGTTTATAGTCGGGAGCTTCCTCACAGGGTGTGTGGTGTTGCTTTGTCAGACAAGACCTGGTTATTGAGCTTGTCCCAAACTTTGCCTAGACCACTTCTTTTTGGCCTTACCTTGGATTTGTTTACTGGGTCTGTCTTGGCCGACTTTCCAGCATCTCCCTTCTCGTTGTCTTTGGGCAAAACTGCAAGAGTAGCTGCTACCCCTGCTGCCTCAATGAGATGTTAGACAAAGCCCTGGCCAGTTAGCTCAGCTGGTTAGAGTGTTGTCCTGATACACCAAGGTTGCGGGTTTGATCCCCAGTCAGGACATTCAGTAATCAACCAATGAATGCATTAATAAGTGAAACAACAAATTGATGTTTCTCTCCCCCTCACTCCCATCTTTCTCTCTTTAAAATCAATAATTTTAACAACAAAAAAGATATCTAAAAACCCCTTCTAAATTCTTTAGAAAGAGCAGACCTTTTTGGACCAGGAGTCATGAAAACAAATGCCTTTGGAAATGCATTTTGTGACCTAGGACATGGTTTTCCAGTCAGATCTAGAAAGTTCAGTCAAAGTAGCACACCTTTGAAAGTACCAAAATGCTGACCTGTGGTGGCGCAGTGGATAAAGTGTCAACCTGGAAACGCTGAGGTTGCCGGTTCAAAACCCTGGGCTTGCCTGGTCAAGGCACATATGGGAGTTGATGCTTCCTGCTCCTCCCCCCCCCCCTCCCCTCTCTATAATGAATAAATAAAATCTTAAAAAAATATATTAAAAAAAAAAAAAGAAAGAAAGTACCAAAATGCGTGTGTTACAGGATGGATCTTCTCCAGGCTCAAAATTATTCTTTGATTTTTTTTCAGAGCATATAAAATAACAAAAGACATTGCAACAGAACTTCTGTTCTCCAGATGTCAGTTCTGTTATTTTCATGTCAGCTCCTCCTGCTGGGGGACATAGGAAGAAATTGGCAGGGACTTGTCTTCAGCTTCTTTTAGTCACCAAGGTACCGGTACTGGCACAGTGGTGGGCTTGTTATCACAGGAGGTGCCTGGTGCTGTTGTTGAAATATGCAGTTAGAACTCTCTAATCCCCACCCTACCCTTCCTTCTCCTCCCACCGGCCCAGCATGCACAAAAAGAAAGAAAACATTTATGCGCACAGACGGAAAGCACCTAATCAGGTTTCTTGTCACTGGTCACCATGAGATGTTTGCACGATCTACTTTCTTAGGTATTTTTTGCCAAGAGAAAGTGACTGAAAGTTGCATACCAAAAGTGCCAACCCAAGAAATTAAGAGACTAAATCTCCTCCACTCCTTCCACAATTATTCTCTTGGCTGTGACTTCCACGGCCATCTACCTATTTGGTTTTAGCTAAAGGGGTTGGGGATACAGAAGATTCTCTGTTCTGAGAGGGTATAAGATAATCCTGGTACTCTGGTTCCCTAGGGAAGGGAGGTGAGAAAGGATAGCCTCACTTCCATTCCCTTCCCACTACTTTGGGCTGCAGAGCCCCTCTGGGCTTCTAGACCAACTTCATACTCCAAACCCAGGCTAGCAGGTGCAAGGGTGAGCGTGGAGGGTGCAGTGGGGGAGCAGTACTGATGCATTCGGGGCAAAGGAAGATGCCCACAGTTTTCAAACTTCTGAAATTTGAAATTTCTTTCTCTGAAATTCCTTCTCTGTTCATTTGCTTGAAAGAATGGTTTTCCTTGCACAGGCATTGCCTTGTGGATAAGGCTGTCCCCTGACTTTCCGGAAAGCTCCCTCCTTGCCTCACAAGTCCACCAGCCTTCAGCAGGAGCTCTCTGTGAAGGCCAGCCCCCAAATTTGCATATGACCCAGAGCCACCTACAGGCTAAGACCAAACACTGAACTCCGGTGGCTGAAGAGGGGAAAACAAGCTGTAACAAGGACAAATGTTTTTCACAAAGTAGTCTTCACCACCTTGGGCAGAGCTGTCCCATGCCGTGGTCTCTGAGCTGACCAGGTGACCAGTTCAGGGAGAACTGGGAAAACTGGTGGTGGAAGGTGGGTTCCAAGTCCCATCCTACTGTTGTCACTTGCTAGCTGTTTTTACATTCAATCGCCCTTCCTTCCTTTGTGCTCCCAGCACCCCCCAGAGTGACGTTTCTAAAATACAAATATGCCCATGTCCTCCCCAAGGCACCACTGTGCCTTGGGTCACAGGTTGGGTCTCAGCTGTTTTACCTCCATCTACAACATACTCCCAGGAGAACAGGCCCCATCACCTCAGTGATGCCCCGGGGCAGATGCCCCAGTGCAGGCTGTCAAGAGGGCACTGACACTCCAGTGAGAACCACTGATTTTTAAGGTGCAAACACCTTTATATGGCATTTAAGGCCCACACCAACCCAGCCCGCATGGCCAGTCTCATCTCCTCTCACATCTCATCCCCTGTAATGACTACATCAGCACCCACGTGGTGCTGATAGGCACCATCAGACGTTGGCAAGAATCCACGCCTGACTTAAATGAACAGAGGGGTCAAGTGCCAGGAAATGGTGATAACTGGTGAGCAGAAGAGGTTTCATTCCAGCTTCATCCCAGTTGTCGGGCATCAGGGCTTACAGATGTGACATATTTTCATTCGTTTGCTTGTCAAATTTGCTTCATACCTATTTGGAAAGATTTGTACTTTTCCTATGGTGCTTGTTATCATCTGGTACTTGAAACTGAGGTTTCAATTTCTTATCTACTTTCTAGAGAGTGGGTCTGAGGAAAACATAACCAGGAGGTCACGTCCTTCTTTTCAGAAGCTCTGAAAGCATCCACACTTCTTTTTTTCTTTTTTCCTCCTCCTGACTTTTTAGCAGGCCTGACTGGCATAACCGTGCGCGGGGCACAAGCCTCTCTTGTCCTCTTTACCTCTTTGGAAGAGTCAAACGCATTCTTCCATTTTTTTTTTTTTTTTTTTTTTTTTTGTCTTTTGAAGCCCCGCATACTCTGCCTGCTTGTGATTAGTGAGCCTGGGCTGCGAGAGGCAGAAGGAGCTGGCAGGTGGTGGAGCCGAGCATGGCTGCGACTGTGCAGGCCCAGAGTTTCTTTGGCTCTGCCCTGAATGTTTTCTACTCTCCCATCGTTCTCCTCTTTGGAGTTTCTATTACTGCTGGTAGGGAGACCAGGAACATAGAGACCTGCTGTCAGAACAGACTTGAGAATAAAGACCATTCGATTCCTCACTGCCACTGTGACACCTATACAAGGAACAGCTAAAAGACACGTGACGTCAGCTCGTTACTTCTGGCTCACGGGCTGCTGAAAGTGACAAGGGAGAAAAGTCTGCCAGGAGTTCATCTCCAAATAGCTACTCGTTATTCTAATCACTCCTGGGATGACAGCTAAGTCTCACAGGAGACCATAGGTCTACCTGCTTCAGGACTCCCTGGGGTGATGGTGACCGCTCTGCATTCCTGTACCCTCCACTCTAAGAACCAGAATTTCTGAAGGAGGGGCTATAAAGGCTTCCCAGGGAGTGCTCATGCTGTGCTCTCAGATTCCTGAATTAGAGTCCTGCCTTTGGGTCTTAGTGATGAGTTTTTTGCACTCCACCAAGGTTCTCAGCAGAGTCCAAGGCCTTAGAATATGGCGTGAAGTCAGATTCTGGCATGGCCACATGTTGGCAGGTGACCATAAGAAAGGAATGTGCCTGCCTGACCAGGCGGTGGTGCAGTGGATAAAGCATCAGACTGGGATGTGGAGGACCCAGGTTCGAGACCCCAAGGTTGCCAGCTTGAGAACAGGCTCATCTGATTTTAGCAAAGCTCACCAGCTTGAACCCAAGGTCGCTGGCTCGAGCAAAGGGTCGCTCGGTCTGCTGTAGCCCCACGGTCAAGGCAGATATGAGAAAGCAATCAATGAACAACTAAGGTGTCGCAATGAAAAACTGATGATTGATGCTTCTCAATTCTCTCCATTCCTGTCTGTCTGTCCCTATCTAGCCCTCTCTCTGATTCTCTCTGTCTCTGTAAAAAAGAAAAGAAAGGAATGTGCCTGACCTGTGGTGGCACAGTGGATAAAACGTCCACCTGGAATGCTGAAGTCACCGGTTCAAAACCCTGCACTTGTCTGGTCAAGGAACAAATGGGAATTGATGCTTCCTGCTCCTCACCCTTCTCTCTCTCTCTCTCTCTGTCTCTCTCTCTCTCTCTCTCTCCTCTCTGAAATGAATAAATAAATAAATATTTTTAAAATGTTTTGTTATAAAAATAGAAAGAAAGGAACATAATCTCTTTGTGCCCCAGTGTCCCCTTCTAAAAGGTAAAGATGATGCCTCCTGCTGTCTGCCTAATGCTGCACACAAAAGTCCACCTGCAGTGACAGCCACTAAGAGCACAAGCTTTAGCGTCAGATGGGCCAAGTTCTGATCCCCTTCACTACTCACAGGCTTGGCCTTGGGTCAAGTTACTTAACTTTTCTGAACTTCAGCCCCCTCATCAGTAAGATTCCTACAGGGTTGCTGAAAAAATGAAATACTATCTACAGAAAAGCTTAGTACAGCAGAAATAGCTTTTATTTTTACTTCATTGTGGATATTTCTAGACTGAATGATTAAGATCATATGCAGTGAAATACAATTAGCCACAGCTTGAAATAGGGGGATATAAACTCTGCTACACTGAGTGATTAGTACTTAAATGTCCCTAATCATGCGAATCCATAATCTTATGTATTTTTAATACAAAATGCAATTACTTTCCAAAGTCAAATTTTCAGGAAATAATGTTAAGCAACACAGTAAGTTAACTGTTACTTCTTTGCAGGGGTTAAAGTCAAAGATGTAGTGGCTATCTGATCTGCTTTGAGGAATCATTCATTTCCTACTTATATTTGATCCATGGATGGGCATGTGACCTAAGCCTGACTCATCAGTATTTTCTTTTTTTAACGAGAGACAGAAAGACAGACAGACAGACAAGAAGGAAGGAAGGGAGAGAGATGAGAATGAGAAGCATCAACTCATACTTGCGGCACCTTAGTTGTTCATTGATTGCTATCTCATATGTGTCTTGACTGGGGGAAGGGAGCTTCAGCCGAGCCAGTGACCCCTTGCTCAAGACAGCAACCATGGGGTCATGTCTATGATCCCATGTTCAAGCTGGCGACCTTGGGGTTTCGAACCTAGGTCCTCAACATCCCAGGTCAATGCTGTATCCACTACGCCACCACCTGTCAGGCCAATTAGCATTTTCTAACACCTAGATAGACATATAAGCCCATCCAATCAGAGTCAATCCTGGATCTTTCAATGGAATTCTTAGGGAAAAGAAGCACTCTGTCTTCTAGATGTAGGCCTGTAGCTGCTGGCAGTCATTTTGCCACCATGAGAGAAGGCCTTCCTGAAGGTGGAGCCATCACAGTGAGAAGAGCAGAGAAATAGAGATAGATTAAGAACCAATGGCCTTGTTTGGGTTCCTGGCATAAATCAGTTTGAGATAGGTTTCTTATTACTTGTAATAAACAATATTTTCATCAGTAAAATACACAATATGGTTCATCTGGAAAAAGAGAAGCATAAATAACAGACTGTTCATCCAAATCATCACTCTGGCAAAAAAAGAAAAGAGATAAATCTCAAGAGACTCAGTCTTCATATCTTGTCGCAATCCACTTTGGTAAACGGTTTCCAGTCTAGCACTATGCATTTACCTTGCTACTTGAACCACTGCAAATTTTCTATCAGCCTACTTCCTTCTTAGAATAGCTTGGCCCCATATGCTTGGGATTCACCACTATTGAGATAATGAGCATATCCATCACCCACGCAAACTTCCTCATGCACTTTTGTAACCCTTCTCTTTCACCCTCTTTGTCCCCAACACCCACCCACCCTTATCTGCTTTCCATGGTTATAGATTCATTTACATTTTCTGGTATATTATGTAAATGGAATCATAAAATATGGACTCTTTTGGGGGGGTCTGGCTTCTTTTACTCAATAATTATACTGCTCCCAAATATTAGGGTATATTTCAAAGTGAATATGAAGCTATAAAATATCCCGTAATGTTTGTGAGCAGTATATTTTGAAATTCATCCATAATATATATATGTATGTATATATATATATAATTAGTTCATTTTTTATAAATTGCTGAATAGTACATATTTTATTGTCACAAAATTTTTTTATTCATTCACTTGTTCATGGACATTTGAATTGTTTCCAGTTTGGGGCTATTAAAAATAAAAATGCTATGTTTTAAAAAAGAATAGAGAAAAAGTAACTACAAAATCATGAGGGGGAGAGGGAGAAAAAGATGGCAGCAGAGTAGGCAGATGCACAGATGCCCAGCTCTCACCACCAAACTGGAATACAAATCAATTTAGGAAAAATCAGCATAAAAAACCAACTCTGAACTACAAGAACAGCTCTCAAAAACCAAGGAGCAAAGAAGAAGCCACAACAAACCTGGTAGGGAGCACCTGAATCTCCTCTGCTTACAGGAAAGGAGCAGGGAGGTGAGGCTGAGAGCCCAAAGGGGATCTCACACAAGGGAAAAGGGCAGAAACTACTGCTCACAGACACTTGCCTGGTGACCAGAGAGTGAGGTGTGTTGAAAAGACCAGCTTATCTCCCAAGTGGAAAGGACAGGGAGAGGGACAGATTGTGAGGGGCTAAGGAATGCAGAAAATGAACTAAAAGAGCTGACTCATCCATGCTGGAGGTGGCCATAGCTGGGGGAGGGACCAAACCTTTCACAAAACAGAGCTAAAGTGCTTCCGGATCAGAGATCTCCGGACATCTATCCAGCTCCAATCAGCGCAACAAGACACAACTGAAAACAAGAAGTGGGGAGGAGGGGCAGTAACTCAGGTCTCCATGGAGATCAGAGATACACCTCCTCCTACTGAAGCTGAGAAAACACCCTGCCCCCAGTGAGATTAGCTGACTAAAGAGGCCTTCAGAGTCTCAGGTTACACCTATCGCATTCCTGGATACAGTTTCAAGGAAGCCCCCTGCTGAGATCAGTAAACAAGACTATCACCTGTTAAGAAAACAAACAAATCAAGACTTCAAAGCTGCCCAAATCTGAAAGTGGATTACAGATAACAGCTGATACCAACACAAGAAGACCTAGAAATAACACAACTGAAAACTGGAGGCAGACAACACCAAGCCTAGACTCAACCAACTCTACAAATAAAACACCCAAAAACAGAAAATGAGAAGACAAAAAAGTGCAATCCAAATGAAACCACAAGAGACACCTTCAGGAGATGAACTGAGTGATATGGAAATAATCAAACTTCCAGATGCGGAGTTCAAAATAATGATTGTAAGGATGCTTAGGGATCTTAGAACAACAATGGATGGTCATTATGAACACCTAAATAAAGAAATAGCAAGTATAAAAAAGAATCAGTCGGAGATGACAAATACAATATCAGAAATAAAGACCACAATGGAAGGAATTAAAAACAGGATAGATAGAGCAGAGGATCGTATCAGTGAGTTAGAGGACAACTGGAATGAAGGCATGAAAGCAGAGAAGAAAAGAGACTCAAAAAGTCAGAGGAAACTCTTAGAGAGCTCTGTGACAACATGAAGAGAAATAACATCCGCATCATAGGGGTTCCTGAAGAAGAAGAAAAAGAACAAGGGATAGAGACTTTGTTCAATCATATCATAACTGAAAACTTCCCTAAATTAATGCAAGAGAAACTCTCACAAGTCCAAGAAGCACAGAGGACTCCATTAAAGAGAAACCCAAAGAAACCTACACCAAGATACATCATAATTAAAATACCAAAGCTAAGCGATAAAGAGAAAATATTAAAAGCTGCAAGAGAAAAAAAAGTTATCACCTACAAAGGAGCCCCCATAAGGATGACATCCGACTTCTCAACAGAAACACTTGAGGCCAGAAGGGAATGGCAAGAAATATTCAAAGTAATGCAGAACAAGAACCTACAACCAAGACTACTTTATCCAGCAAGACTATTGTTTAAAATTGAAGGAGAAATAAAAAGCTTCCCAGACAAAAAACAACTCAAGGAATTCATTACAACCAAACCAATGCTGCAGGAAATGTTAAGGGGCCTGTTGTAAACAGATCAAGGTGAGAAAAAAATATAGCAAAAAAGGAATACACCTTTAAAGAAGAAAATGACAATAAACAACTACATATCAATAATAACCTTAAATGTAAATGGATTAAATGATCCAATCAAAAGACATAGGGTAGCTGCGTGGATAAGAAAATAGGACCCATACATATGTTGTCTACAAGAGACACACCTTACAACAGGGGTCCCCAAACTACGGCCCACGGGCCACATGCAACCCCCTGAGGCCATTTATCTGGCCCCTGCCACACTTCTGGAAGGGGCACCTCTTTCATTGGTGGTCAGTGAGAGGAGCACATTGACCATCTCATTAGCCAAAAGCAGGCCCATAGTTCCCATTGAAATACTGGTCAGTTTGTTACTTTAAATTTACTTGTTTTTTATTTTATTTATTTATTTATTTTTTGTTCTTTATTTTAAATATTGTATTTGTTCCCGTTTTGTTTTGTTTTTTTACTTTAAAATAAGATATGTGCAGTGTGCATAGGGATTTGTTTCTAGTTTTTTTTATAGTCTGGCCCTCCAATGGTCTGAGGGACAGTGAACTGGCCCCCTGTGTAAAAAGTTTGGGAACCCCGGCCTTAGAACAAAAGACATACATAGATTGAAGGTAAAAGGATGGAAAAAAACATTTCATGCAAACGGAAATGAAGAAAAAGCTGGGGTAGCAATACTTATATCAGACAAATTGGACTTTAAAACAAAGGATATAGTAAGAGATAAAGAAGGCCACTACATAATGATAAAAGGAGTAATCCAACAGGAAGATATAACTATTATAAATATCTATGCACCTAATATAGGAGCACCCAAATATATAAAGCAGACTTTGATGGATTTAAAGGGCGAGATCAACAGCAATACTATAATAGTAGGGGATTTCAATACCCCACTAACATCACTAGATAGATCCTCAAGAAAGAAAATTAACAAAGAAACAGCAGACTTATTGGAAACACCAGATCAACTCAATTTAATAGATATCTTCAGAACCTTTCACCCTAAAGCAGCAGAATATACATTCTTTTCAAGTGCTCATGGTACATTCTCTAGGATAGACCACATGTTAGGGCACAAAAGTGCTCTCAACAAATTTAAGAAGACTGAAATCATATCAAGCACTTTCTCCGATCACAACAGCATGAAACTAGAAATGAATCACAAAAGAAAAACTCAAAAATTCTCAAACACATGGAAACGAAATAGCAGGTTGTTAAATAATGAATGGATTAAGAATGAGATCAAAGAAGAAATAAAAAAATTTCTAGAAACAAATGACAATGAGCATACAACAACTCAAAATTTATGGGACACAGCGAAAGCAGTGCTGAGAGGGAAGTTCATAGCACTACAGGCACACTTTCAGAAGCTAGAAAAAGCTCAAATAAACAACTTAACCCTGCATCTAATAGAATTAGAAAAAAAACAGCAAGTAAAGCCCAAATGTAGTAGAAGGAAGGAAATAATAAAGATCAGAGCAGAAATAAATAACATAGAGGCTAAAGAAACAATACAGAGGATCAATGAAACTAGGAGCTGGTTCTTTGAAAAGGTAAACAAGATTGATGAACCTTTAAGTAGACTCACAAGAAAAAGAGAGAGAGGACTCAAATAAAATTAGAAATGAGAGAGGAGAAATAACAACTGACACAATAGAAATACAAAATATTGTAAGAAAATACTATGAAGAATTGTATGCCAAAAAACTAGACAATCTAGATGAAATGGACAAATTCCTTGAAACATACAATCTTCCAAAAATCAATCTGGAAGAATCAGAAAACCTAAACAGACCGATTACACCAAATGAGATCGAAACAGTTATCAGAAAACTCCCAACAAAGAAAAGTCCGGGGCCTGATGGCTTCACAACGGAATTCTACCAAATATTCAAAGAAGAACTAACTCCTATCCTTCTCAAACTATTTCAAAAAATTCAAGAGGAAGGAAGACTTCCAAGCTCCTTTTATAAGGTGAGCATAATTCTGATTCCAAAACCAGGCAAAGACAACACAAAGAAAGAAAATTATAGGCCAATATCTCTGATGAATATAGATGCTAAAATCCTCAACAAAATATTAGCAAACCGGATCCAACAATATATGGAAAAAATCATACACCATGATCAAGTGGGATTTATTCTGGGGAGGCAAGGCTGGTACAATATTCGCAAATCAATGTGATTCATCACATAAACAAAAAGAAGGTGAAAAACTGCATGATAATTTCAATAGATGCAGAAAAAGCATTTGATAAAATCCAGCAACCATTCATGATCAAAACTCTCAGCAAAGTGGAAATACAGGGGACATACCTCAACATGATAAAAGCCATCTATGAGAAACCCACAGCCAACATCATACTCAATGGGCAAAAATTAAAAGCAATCCCCTTAAGATCAGGAACAAGGCAGGGGTGCCCCCTTTCACCACTCTTATTTAACATAGTCCTGGAAGTCCTAGCCACAGCAATCAGACAAGAAGAACAAAAAAAAGGCATTCAATAGAAAACCCGGAAATAAAACCACATATATATAGTCAAATAATTTTTGATAAAGGGGCCAACAACACACAATGGAGAAAAGAAAGCCTCTTCAATAAATGGTGCTGGAAAAACTGGAAAGCTGCATGCAAAAGAATGAAACTGGACTACAGCTCAGATAAGGGCCTAATATCCAAAATATACAAAGAACTTATAAAACTCAACAACAAACAAACAAACAATCCAATAAAAAAATGGGAAGAGGACATGAACAGACACTTCTCCCAGGAAGAAATACAAATGGCCAACAGATATATGAAAAGATGCTCATCTTCTTTAGTTATTAGAGAAATGCAAATCAAAACTGCAATGAGATACCACCTCACACCTGTTAGATTAGCTATTATCCACAAGACAGGTAATAGTAAATGTTGGAGAGGCTGTGGAGAAAAAGGAACCCTCATCCACTGTTGGTGGGAATGTAAAGTAGTACAACCATTATGGAAGAAAGTATGGTGGTTCCTCAAAAAACTGAAAATAGAACTACCTTATGACCCAGCAATCCCTCTACTGGGTATATACCCCAAAAACTCAGAAACATTGATACGCAAAGACACATGCAGCCCCATGTTCATTGCAGCATTGTTCACAGTGGCCAGGACATGGAAACAACCAAAAAGCCCATCAATAGATGACTGGATAAAGAAGATGTGGCACATATACACTATGGAATACTACTCAGCCATAAGAAATGATGACATTGGATCATTTACAGCAAAATGGTGGGATCTTGATAACATTATACGAAGTGAAATAAGTAAATCAGAAAAAAACAGGAACTGCATTATTCCATACGTAGGTGGGACATAAAAGTGAGACTAAGAGACATTGATAAGAGTGTGGTGGTTACGGGGGGAGGGGGGAGGGGAGAGAGGGCAAGGGAAAGAGGGAGGGGGAGGGGCATAAAAAAAACTAGATAGAAGGTGACAGAGGACAATCTGACTTTGGGTGATGGGTATGCAACATAATTGAATGACAAGATAACCTGGACATGTTATCTTTGAATATATGTATCCTGATTTATTGATGTCACCCCATTAAAAAAATAAAAATATAATAAAAAAAGGCATTCAAGTTGGAAAAGAAGAAGTAAAACTATCATTATTTGCAGATAATATGATATTGTATATAGAAAACCCTAAAGTCTCAGTCAAAAAGCTACTGGACCTGATAAATGAATTCAGCAAAGTGGCAGGATATAAAATCAATACTCAGAAATCAGAGGCATTTTTATACACCACCAATGAACAGTCAGAAAGAGGAATTAAGGAAACAATCCCCTTCACAATTACAACCAAAAAAATAAAGTACCTAGGAGTAAACTTAACCAAGGAGACTAAAGACTTGTACTCGGAAAATTACAAAGCATTGATAAAAGAAATCAAGGAAGATACAAACAAGTGGAAGCATATACCATGCTCATGGTTAGGCAGAATAAACATCATTAAAATGTCTATATTACCCAAAGCAATCTATAAATTCAATGCAATACCAATTAAAATACCAATGACATACTTCAAAGATATAAAACACATATTCCAAAAATTTATATGGAACCAAAAGAGAACACAAATAGCCTCAGCAATCTTAAAAAAGAAGAATAAAGTGGGAGGTATCACACTTCCTGGTATCATGTTATACTACAAGGCCATTGTACTCAAAACAGCCTGGTACTGGCATAAGAACAGGCATATAGATCAATGGAACAGAACAGAGAACCCAGAAATAAACCCACAGTTCTATGGACAACTGATATTTGACAAAGGAGGTAAGGAAATACAATGGAGTAAAGACAGCCTCTTCAACAAATGGTGTAGGGAAAATTGAACAGCTACCTGCAAAAAAATGAAACTAGATCACCAGCTTACACCACTCACAAAAATAAACTCAAAATGGATGAAAGACTTAAGTGTAGGCCGTGAAACCATAAGCATCTTAGAAGAAAACATAGGCAGTAAGCTCTCGGACATCTCTTGGAGCAATATATTTGCTGATTTATCTCCACGGGGAAGTGAAATAAAAGACAGGATAAACAAATGGGACTATATCAAACTAAAAAGCTTTTGCACAGCTAAAGACAACAAGAACAGAATAAAAAGACAAACTACACAATGGGAGATCATATTTGACAATACGTCTGATAAGGGGTTAATAACCAAAATTTATAAAGAACTTGTAAATCTCAACACCAGGAAGACAAACAACCCAATCCAAAAATGGGCAAAAGAGATGAATAGACACTTCTCCAAAGAGGACATACAGATGGCCAATAGGCATATGAAAAAATGCTCAACATCACTAATCATTAGAGAAATGCAAATTAAAACCACAATGAGATATCACCTCACACCAGTCAGAATTGCGCTCAACAACAAAACAACACAGAATAAGTGCTGGCGAGGATGTGGAGAAAAGGGAACCCTCCTGCACTGCTGGTGGGAATGCAGACTGGTGCAGCCACTGTGGAAAACAGTATGGAGATTCCTCAAAAATCTGAAAATCGAACTGCCTTTTGACCCAGCTATTTCACTTTTAGGAATATACCCCAAGGACACCATAGAATGGCTCCAAAAGGAGAAATGCACCCCCATGTTTGTGGCAGCATTGTTCACAACAGCGAAGATCTGGAAACAGCCCAAGTGTCAGTCAGAGGACGAGTGGATTAAAAAGCTTTGGTACATATATACTATGGAATACTACTCAGCCATAAGAAATGATGACATCGGATCATTTACAATAACATGGATGGACCTTGATAACATTATACGGAGTGAAATAAGTAAATCAGAAAAAAAACTAAGAACTATATAAATCCATACATAGGAGGGACATAAAAATGAGACTCAGAGACATGAACAAGAATGTGATGGCAACAGGGGTGGGGGGTGGGGGGAGGGGGAATGGGGCGAAGAAAGAGAGAGGGGTGGGGGTAGGGGAGGGGCACAAAGAAAACCATATAGAAGGTGACAGAAGACAATTTAACTTTTGGGGAGGGGTATACAGCACAATCAAATGTCAAAATAATCTAGAGATGTTTTCTCTCAACATATGTACCCTGATTTATCAATGTCACTGCATTAAATTTAATAAATAAATTAAAAAAAGAAAACCAGCATGGTACTGGCCAAAAAATAGACACTCAGATCAATGGAACAGAATAGAAAGTCCAGAAATAAAACCACATATATATGGTCAAATAATTTTTGATAAAGGGGCCAACAACACACAATGGAGAAAAGAAAGCCTCTTCAACAAATGGTGCTGGGAAAACTGGAAAGCTACATGCAAAAGAATGAAACTTGACTACACTTTGTCCCCTTGTACTAAAATTAATTCAAAATGGATCAAAGACCTAAATATAATACCTGAAACAATAAAGTACATAGAAGAAGACATAGGTTTTAAACTCATGGACCTTGGTTTTAAAGAGCATTTTATGAATTTGACTCCAAAGGAAAGGGAAGTGAAGGCAAAGATAAATGAATGGGACTACATCAGACTAAGAAGTTTTTTCTCAGCAAGAGAAACTGACAACAAAATAAACAGACAGCCAACTAAATGGGAAATGATATTTGCAAACAACAGCTTAGATAAGGGCCTAATATCCAAAATATACAAAGAACTTATAAAACTCAACAACAAACAATCCAATTAAAAAAAATAGGAAGAGGACATGAACAGACGCTTCTCCCAGAAAAAAATACAAATGGCTAACAGATATATGAAAAGATGCTCAACTTCATTAGTTATTAGAGAAATGCAAATCAAAACTGCAATGAGATACCACCTCACACCTGTTAGATTAGCTATTATTAACAAGACAGGTAAAAGCAAATGTTGGAGAGGCTGTGGAGAAAAAGGAACCCTCATTCACTGTTGGTGAGTAGTACAACCATTATGGAAGAAAGTATGGTGGTTCCTCAAAAAAATGAAAATAGAACTATTTTATGATCCAGCAATCCCTCTACTGAATATATACCCCAAAAACTCAAAAACATTGATACGTAAAGACACATGCAGCCCCATGTTCATTGCAGCATTGTTTACAGTAGCGAAGACATGGAAAAAACCAAAAAGCACTTAATAGAAGACTGGATAAAGAAGATGTGGCACATATACACTATGGAATACTACTCAGCCATAAGAAATGATGACATTGGATCATTTATAACAAAATGGTGGGATCTTGGTAACATTATACGGAGTGAAATAAGTGAATCAGAAAAAACCAAGAACTGCATTATTCCATACGTAGGTGGGACATAAAAACGAGACTAAGAGACATTGACAAGAGTGTGGTGGTTGGGGGGGGAGGAGAGGGGAAGGAGAAGGGGGAGGGGCAAAAAGAAAACTAGATAGAAGGTAACAGAAGACAATCTGACTTTGGGTGATGGGTATGCAACATAATTGATTGACAAGATAACCGGAACATGTTTTCTTTGAACATATGTACCCTGAGTTATTGATGTCACCCTAGTAAAACAAATTTTAAAAAAAGATTAAGCTTAGGTGATCATGTTTACACAGTTTCTATATCCTGCTCAGAAAGATCTTCGAAGCTTAGGGTACAGAGTCTTCTTTTACCCTAAGAGTGCTTCATTTATGAACTGGAATTTTACAGCACACTGGTTCTATATAAAATCTGATTTCTCAACATAAACAGTGACCTCATTGTGTAAATAGAGTTACAAAATTTTGAAGTTAACATTGGTTATCCCTGAATTTAAAGGTAACTTCAATCATCTAGCTCACATTAGTAGCAAATCCAACTTAACAGCACAAGTACAAGAAACTTTACAAGGCCACAAAACTTCATATTTGGAATATTTCTACATTTCTCAAAATACTTTTCTCAAGATACATGCAGAATTAAAGAACCATTAAAAGACCAGTATGTGCTCTGTCATAAGAGTCTCAGTGTATACGGAATTCCAGAGAACATATAAATGCACCAAGATGTATCCTAGCACTGAAATGAAACATTCCTCTATTCTTTCTGTTAAACTGCTCTTAATTTCAAAGTGTATATCATTTTAAGCTCTAGGATTATATCATTCTAACATTAATGTGAACTCACTAGTCTATCTCTGTGTTTCCATCACAGAAATCTCAGTATACCATTTTGGAACATACAAAGCATCACGTTATCACTGCGTGCTGAATTAAACATACTTTGCCAGAAGTACAGCAATTTCTCGAAAAATATTACAATGGAAACAAGTATAATTTCAGTGACACGTATAGTGAATTGCTGAAATGCATTGTCAGTATGTATCCCATTGTTTCCTTCATATTTAAGAGACAGAATTCAAAACGTTCAGCTCATTTCCTATCAGAAACAGTTCTGTGATCCAATTCGGATGCCATTTTATACATACAAACCATACTAGATTTTGCTCCTCAGTAAAAGAAGAGCAATTGGAAAAGAATATGGCAGGTAAGACATGTGCCTGTATTAGTACTATAAAAAACAGATCATCAGTGTATCTCCATCCATTAAAGCAGAAAGCAAACCTATAATATGTTCACCATCTTTTGCAGGCTTTAGCACTGTCGATAACAAAACACAGTACAAAACCGTTCAAGAGTGACCATAGATATCAACACTTTCTTTCTACTCTTTAGAAACACAACCAAAATGTCCACTTAAACTTACTGTATTGATTACAGAAGACACAGTTGTCATTTCTTCAGGTGATGCATTGTTTGGCAATGTTTTGAATTTCATTCGGAATTGAGATAGTTCTCAGTTTAGTTAAACATGTATTGTGCATACACTGACTATGGTCAGGCATTACAACTGAGTAAAATGGTGTGCTCTGTTTGTGTAGTATTCGTATAAACTTGTACAAAGGTCAGTTCATTCTATTAAAGATATTATATTCTTCCAGGACAATGGTTAATGCTTTATTATTACACGTCTGCGTTATTTATTCGTTGTATCCGGGTTTTTGCTAAATCCAATTTCAGTGTTCTGAGTTAGCTGTGCCTATGTGCATGTTTGTTTCTACATGAAAGTTAACATCAGGTTTTCATGTTTACAGTGTCCCCATTACCTGCTCAGAATATCTTCAAAGCTAAGGTTATAGAAAACCTTTTTTTAACCTCAGAGTGCCTCATTTATGAACTGGTTTTAAACAGGCACACAGAGTTCTATACAAAATCAGATTCCCCAAGGTAAACAGTATCCTCATTGTGTAAACAGAGTTAAAAATCCTGAAGAAAACAGCAGTTTACCCCAAATTTAAAGCTAAATTTAATCATCTAGCTCACATGAGCAGCAAATCCAACTAAACAGCACATGTAAAGGAAATGTTAAAAAGGCACAAAGTTAATACTGGATTTAATTCTACAGTTCACAGAATACTTGGCTCAAGATATATGAACAGTCAAATAACCATTGTCAAACAACCAGCACATATCCTGTTATCTCTTCTTCAGCGTGTACAAAATTCCTGATAGCTTAACCCTATAGAAGCACCCAAATGTATCCTAGCCATGATATGAATCGTTTCTCTATACTTTCTTTTACACTGCTTTTAATATCAAAGAGTATTAACATACTAAGCTCCAGAAGAGATTCTGACTTTTCTGTAAACTCATTAGTCATTCTCTGTCTTTCCCTCTCAGTGGGGATAGAATAACTTTTCAGTCACAAAGAAATTAGTACTTTTTCACTCTCTGCATAACAAAATTTATCTTGACAAACAACAAGTGATTTCTTAAAAAATATTACACTCTAAAATGATAAGGTCTTAGGGAATGAACTGTATAATGAGTAGTTGAAATGCATTGTCAATATTGATCACATTGTTTCTTTTACGTTTTACAGATGGAAATCAAAATGTTAAACTCCTGTCAAAAACAGTGCGTGTTTGCATTTGAAATCCACTTAAAACGTACAAACCATAAAAGATTTTGTTCCTTAGTAAATAAACACCGTTTGGAAGGGAACATTGCAGGTAATACATGAGTTTGTATTAATAATATTATAAGGTACAGACTATCAGTGTACCTTCTTCAATTAAAGCAAAAAGCAAACTTAAAATATCTTTAAACCTTCTATAGGCTTTAGAAATTTCTGTAAGCACAACAGTACAGAGATGTTTAAAACGACCATAGATATCAACCTTTTCACTCCATTTCTGATAAACACAACCAGATTCACCACTCCATCTTACTTTAGTTTTTACTACAGTTACACAGTTTTCTACTCCTCAGAAGAAGCAGTGCTTGCAATACTTTGATATTCATTAGGAATTCAGATGGTACTCAGTTTTTTTAAACTGTAATGTGCATAAACCAACGGTGCTTAGACTCTCAAACTGAATGAAATAGTGTGGTTTCTAATAACTGTTATAGAGTTTTTGTAAGAACTTGTACAAAGATCAGTTCATACTTCTAAACATATTGTATTTTTCCAGGACATTGGTTAATGCTTTATGATAAATCAGATTGAGGTTTTCGTTGTATCCGGGTTACTGCTTAATCAAGGTTTCAGTGTTCTATGTTGCTTTGAACATGTGCACTTTTTTTTTCTCCTTAAAGATTAACCTTAGGCAGTCATGTTTACACAGTTTCTGTATCCTGATCAGGAAGATCTTCATAGCTTAGAGTATAGAGTCTTCTTTTACCCTAAGAGTGCTTCATTTATGAACTGGAATTTTACAGCACACGGGTTCTATATAAAATCTGATTCCTCAAGTTAAACAATGACCTCATTGTGTAAAGAGAGTTACAAAGTCCTGAAGTTAACACTGGTTATTCCTGAATTTAAAGGTAACTTTAATCATCTAGCTCACATGAGCAGCAAATCCAATTTAACTGCACAAGTACAAGAAACGTTACAAGGGCACAAAACTTCATATTTGGGATATTTCTACATTTCGCAAATTACTTGTTTCAAGATACAGGCAGAGTCAAAGAACCATTGTCAAAAGACCAGTATGTGCTCTGTCATGGGAGTCTCAGTCTATACAGAATTCCAGATAACTAGAACGTATAGATGCACCCAGATGTATCCTAGTACTGAAATGAAACGTTCCTCTATTCTTTCTGTTACACTGCTCTTAATTTCAAAGTGTATATCATTCTAAACTCTAGCATTATATCATTATAGCATTAATGTGAACTCACTAGTCTTTCTCTGTGTTTTCATCACAGAAGTCTCAGGATACCATTTCAGCACATGCAAAGCATCACGTTATCACTGCGTGCTTAATTAAACATACTTTGTGAGATGTACAGCAATTTCTTGAAAAATATTACAGTGGAAACAAGTATGCCTTCAGTGACATGTATATGATTTGCTGAAAGGCATTGTCAGTATGCATCCCATTGTTTCCTTCATATATAAGAGACAGAGTTCAAAATGTTCAGTTCATTTCCTATCAGAAACAGTTCTGTGATCCAATTCAGATGCCATTTTATACATAGAACCCATACTAGATTTTGCTCCTCAGTAAAAGAAGAGCAATTGGAAAAGAACATGCAGGTAAGTCATGCATCTGTATTAGTACTATAAGAAACAGATCATCAGTGTACCTTCATCCATTAAAGCAGACAGCAAAGCTAAAATATCTTGACCACCTTCTGCAGGCTTTAACACTGTCAATAACTAACACAGTACACAAACGCTCTAGAGTGACCATAGATATCAACCTTTTCTTCCTACTCTTTAGAAACAACCAGAATCACCACTTAAACTTACTGTACTGATTACAAGAGACACAGTTGTCATCTCTTCAGGTGGTGCATTGTTTAGCAATGTTTTGAATTTCATTCAGAATTAAGACAGTTCTCAGTTTTGTTACACAGTATTGTGCTTACACCAGCTGTGCTCAGGCTTTCCAACTGAGTGGAATGGTGTGCTCTGTTTGTATAGTTTTGGTATGAACTTGTACAAAGGTCAATTCATACTACTAAAAACATTATATTTTTCCAGGAAATGGTTAATGCTATAATATTACAAGTCTGAGTTAGTTATTCATTGTATCTGTGTTTTTACTAAATCCATTTTCAGGGTTCTGAGTTAGCTGTGCTCATGTGCATGTTTATTTCTACTTGAAAATTAACATCAGGTTTTCATGTTTACAGTGTCCCATTACCTGCTCAGAAGATCTTGAAAGCTAAGGTTATAGAAAGTCTTCTTTTAACTTCACAGTGCTTCATTGATGAACTAAAATTTAACCAGCTCACAAAGTTCTATATGAAATCAGATTCCACAAGGTAAACAGTATCCTCATTGCATAAACAGAGTTTAAAAATCCTAAAGAAAACAGCAGTTTACCCCAAATTTAAAGCTAAATTTAATCATCTAGTTCACATGAGCAGCAAATTTAACTAAACAGCACATGTAAAGGAAACATTACAAAGGCACAAAGTTAATACTGGATTTAATTTTACAGTTCACACAATACCTGGCTCAAGATACATGCACAGTCAAAAAATACTGTCAAACCACCAGAACATATCCTATCATCTCTTCTTCAGCGTGTACAAAATTCTTGATAGCTTAACAATATAGAAGCACCCAGATAAATCCTAGCGTTCAGATGAATTGTTTCTCTATACTTTCTTTTACACTGCTCTTAATATCAAAATGTATTAACATACTAAGCTCCAGAAGAGATTCTAACATAACTGTGAACTCATTAGTCTTTCTCTGTCTTTCCCTATCAGTGGGGATAGAATAACTTTTCGGTTACAAAGAAATTACTACTTTTTCACTCTGTGCATAAGCAAACTTCTCTTGACAAACAACGAGTGATTTCTTAAAAAATATTACACTCTAAAATGGTATGTTCTTAGTGAATGAACTGTATAATGAGTAGTTGAAATACATTGTCAATATTGATCACATTGTTTCTTTTACGTTTTACAGACGGAAATCAAAACGTTCAACTCCTGTCAGAAACAGTGCGTGTTTGCATTTGGAATCCACTTAAAACCTACAACCCATAAAAGATTTTCTTTTTATTAATGAACATCGTTTGGAAGGGAACAAGGCAGGAAATACATGCGTTTGTATTAATAATATTATAAGGTACAGACTATCAGTGTACCTTCTTCAATTAAAGCAGATTGCAAACTTAAAATATATTTTAAGCCTTCTGTAAGCTTTAGAACTTCCTATAAGCACAACAGTACAGAGACGTTCAAAATGACCACAGATATCAATCTTTTCACTCCATTCCTGACAAAAACAACCAGATTCACCACTCCATCTTACTTTAGTTTTTACTACAGTCACACAGTTTTCTACTCCTCAGAAGAAGCAGTGCTTGCAATACTTTGATATTCATTAGGAATTCAGATGGTACTCAGTTTCTGTTACACAGTAATGTGCATAAACCAATTGTGCTTAGACTCTCAAACTGAATAAACTGGTGTGGTTTCTAATAACTGTTATAGAGTTTTTGTAAGAACTTGTACAAAGATCAGTTCATACTTCTAAACATATTGTATTTTACCAGGACATTGGTTAATGCTTTATTATAAGTCAGATTGAGGTTTTCGTTGTGTCCGGGTTATTGTGTAATCTAGGTTTCAGTGCTCTAAATTAGCTTTGAACATGTGCACGTTTGTTTCTACTTAAAGATTAACCTTAGGCTGTCATGCTTACACAGTTTCTATATCCTGCTCAGGAAGATCTTCATAGCTTAGGGTATATCTTCTTTTAACCTAAAAGTGCTTCATTTATGAACTGGAATTTTACAGCACACTGGTTCTATATACAATCTGATTCTTCAAGTTGAACAGTGACCTCATTGTGTAAAGAGAGTTACAAAATCCTGAAGTTAACACTGGTTATTCCTGAATTTATAATTTTTTTTATTTATTTATTCATTTTTAGAGAGGAGAGAGAGAGAGAGAGAGAGAGAGATGGGGGAGGAGCTGGAAGCATCAACTCCCATATGTGCCTTGACCAGGCAAGCCCAGGGTTTCGAACCGGCGACCTCAGCATTTCCAGGTCGATGCTTTATCCACTGCGCCACCACAGGTCAGGCCTGGTTATTCCTGAATTTAAAGGTAACTTTAATCATCTAGCTCACATGAGCAGCAAATCCAATTTAACTGCACAAGTATAAGAAACATTACAAGGGCACAAAACTTCATATTTGGGATATTTCTACATTTCACAAATTACTTGTCTCAAGAATTAAAGAACCATTCTCAAAAGACCAGTATGTGCTCTGTCATGGAAGTCTCAGTCTATACAGAATTCCAGATAACTAGAACGTATAGATGCACCCAGATGTATCCTAGTACTGAAATAAAACATTCCTCTATTCTTTCTTTTACACTGCTCTTAATTTCAAATTGTATATTATTATTATTTTTTTTTTTAATAAATTTTTATTAATGGTAATGGGATGACATTAATAAATCAGGGTACATATATTCAAAGAAAACATGTCTAGGTTATTTTGTCATCAAATTATGTTGCAAACCCCTCGCCCAAAGTCAGATTGTCCTCCGTCACCCTTTATCTAGTTCTCTGTGCCCCTCCCCCTCCCCCTCCCCCTCACTCTCTCCCTCCCTCTCTCCCATGTCCTCCCTCCCCCCCCACCCTTGGTAACCACCACACTCTTGTCCATGTCTCTTAGTCTCATTTTTATGTTCCACCAATGTATGGAATCATGTAGTTCTTGTTTTTTTCTGATTTGCTTATTTCACTCCTTATAATGTTATCAAGATCCCACCATTTTGCTGTAAATGATCTGATGTCATCATTTCTTATGGCTGAGTAGTATTCCATAGTGTATATGTGCCACATCTTCTTTATCCAGTCTTCTATTGAAGGGCTTTTTGGTTGTTTCCATGTCTTGGCCACTGTGAACAGTGCTGCAATGAACATGGGGCTACATGTGTCTTCACGTATCAATGTTTCTGAGGTTTTGGGGTATATACCCAGTAGAGGGATTGCTGGGTCATAAGGTAGTTCTATTTGCAGTTTTTTGAGGAACCACCATACTTTCCTCCATAATGGTTGTACTACTTTACAGTTCCACCAACAGTGAATGAGGGTTCCTTTTTCTCCACAGCCTCTCCAACATTTGCTATTACCCGTCTTGTTGATAATAGCTAATCTAACAGGGGTGAGGTGGTATCTCATTGTAGTTTTGATTTGCATTTCTCTAATAACTAATGAAGCTGAGCATCTTTTCATATATCTGTTGGCCATTTGTATCTCTTCCTGGGAGAAGTGTCTGTTCATGTCCTCTTCCCATTTTTTTATTGGATTGCTTGTTTGTTTGTTGTTGAGTTTTATGAGTTCTTTGTAAATTTTGGATATTAGGCCCTTATCTGAGCTGTCGTTTGAAAATATCAGTTCCCATATAGTTGGCTGTCTGTTTATTTTGATATCAGTTTCTCTTGCTGAGCAAAAACTTTTAATTCTGATGTAGTCCCATTCATTTATCTTTGCCTTCACTTCTCTTGCCATTGGAGTCAAGTTCATAAAATGTTCTTTGAAACCCAGGTCCATGATTTTAGTACCTATGTCTTCTTCTATGTACTTTATTGTTTCAGGTCTTATATTTAGGTCTTTGATCCATTTTGAATTAATTTTAGTACACGGGGACAGGCTGTAGTCGAGTTTCATTCTTTTGCATGTGGCTTTCCAGTTTTCCCAACACCATTTGTTGAAGAGGCTTTCTTTTCTCCATTGTGTGTTGTTGGCCCCTTTATCAAAGATTATTTGACCATATATATGTGGTTTTATTTCTGGGCTTTCTATTCTGTTCCATTGGTCTGAGTGTCTATTTTTCTGCCAATACCATGCTGTTTTAATTATCGTGGCCCTATAATATAGTTTAAAGTCAGGTATTGTAATGCCCCCAGCTTCATTCTTTTTCCTTAGGATTGTTTTGGCTATTCGGGGTTTTTTATAGTTCCATATAAATCTGATGATTTTTTGTTCCATTTCTTTAAAAAATCTCATAGGGATTTTGATGGGAATTGCATTAAATTTGTATATTGCTTTGGGTAATATGGCCATTTTGATTATATTTATTCTTCCTATCCAAGAACAAGGAATATTTTTCCATCTCATTGTATCTTTTTCGATTTCCCTTAACAATGCTTTGTAATTTTCATTATATAGGTCCTTTACGTTCTTTGTTATGTTTATTCCTAGGTATTTTATTTTTTTTGTTGCAATCGTGAAGGGGATTATTTTTTTGAGTTCGTTTTCTAATATTTCATTGTTGGCATATAGAAAGGCTATGGACTTTTGTATGTTAATTTTGTATCCTGCGACCTTACTGTATTGGTTTATTGTTTCTAATAATCTTTTTGTGGAGTCCTTCGGGTTTTCGATGTATAGGATCATATCATCAGCAAAAAGTGATAGCTTTACTTCTTCTTTTCCGATATGGATGCCTTTTATTTCTTTGTCTTGTCTGATTGCTCTGGCCAGAACTTCTAGCACCACGTTGAATAAGAGTGGAGAGAGTGGACAACCCTGTCTTGTTCCTGATTTAAGGTAGAAAGTCCTCAGTTTTATGCCGTTTAATAGGATGTTGGCTGATGGTTTATCATATATGGCCTTTATCATGTTGAGATATTTTCCTTCTATACCCATTTTGTTGAGAGTCTTAAACATAAAATTGTGTTGTATTTTATCAAAAGCCTTTTCTGCATCTATTGATAAGATCATGTGGTTTTTGTTCTTTGTTTTGTTGATATGGTGTATTACGTTAACCGTTTTGCGTATGTTGAACCATCCTTGAGATTCTGGGATGAATCCCACTTGATCATGATGTATTATTTTTTTAATATGTTGTTGTATTCGGTTTGCCAGTATTTTGTTTAGTATTTTAGCATCTGTATTCATTAGAGATATTGGTCTGTAGTTTTCTTTCTTTGTGCCATCCTTGCCAGGTTTTGGTATGAGGGTTATGTTGGCCTCATAAAATGTGTTTGGAAGTATTGCTTCTTCTTCAATTTTTTGGAAGACTTTGAGTAGAATAGGAACCAAGTCTTCTTTGAATGTTTGATAGAATTCACTAGTATAACCGTCTGGGCCTGGACTTTTATTTTTGGGGAGATTTTTAATAGTTTTTTCTATTTCCTCCCTTGCTGATTGGTCTGTTTAGGCTTTCTGCTTCTTCATGACTCAGTCTAGGAAGGTTGTATTGTTCTAGGAATTTATCCATTTCTTCTAGGTTGTTGTATTTGGTGGCATATAATTTTTCATAGTATTCTACAATAATTCTTTGTATTTCTATGATGTCTGTGGTGATCTCTCCTCTTTCATTTTGGATTTTATTTATTTGAGTCCTGTGTCTTTTTTCCTTGGTGAGTCTTGCCAAGGGTTTGTCAATTTTGTTGATCTTTTCAAAGAACCAGCTCCTTGTTTTATTGATTTTTTCTATAGTTTTTCTGTTCTCTATTTCATTTATTTCTGCTCTGATTTTTATTATCTCCTTTCTTCGGCTGGTTTTGGGTTGTCTTTGTTCTTCTTTTTCTAGTTCCTTAAGGTGTGAAGTTAAGTGGTTTACTTCGGCTCTCTCTTGTTTGTTCATATAGGCCTGAAGTGATATGAACTTTCCTCTTATTACTGCTTTTGCTGCATCCCAGAGATTCTGATATGTCGTATTTTCATTTTCATTTGTCTGTATATATCTTTTGATCTCTGCACTTATTTCTTCTTTGACCCATTCATTTTTTAGAAGTATGTTGTTTAGTTTCCACATTTTTGTGGGTTTTTCCCCCTCTTTTTTGCAGTTGAATTCTAGTTTCAGGGCTTTATGATCAGAAAATATGCTTGGTACAATTTCAATTTTTCTAAATTTGCTGATATTGTCTTTGTGGCCCAACATATGGTCAATTCTTGAGAATGTTCCATGTACACTAGAGAAAAATGTATACTCTGTCGCTTTGGGATGAAGTGTCCTGTAGATGTCTATCATATCCAGGTGTTCTAGTATTTCGTTTAAGGCCACTATATCTTTATTGATTCTCTGTTTGGATGACCGATCTAGAGCCGTCAGCGGTGTATTGAGGTCTCCAAGTATGATTGTATTTTTGTTAGTTTTTGTTTTAAGGTCAATAAGTAGCTGTCTTATATATTTTGGTGCTCCTTGGTTTGGTGCATATATATTAAGGATTGTTATGTCTTCTTGATTCAACTTCCCCTTAATCATTATGAAATGACCATTTTTGTCTCTGAGTACTTTTTCTGTCTTGTAGTCAGCATTATTAGATATGAGTATTGCTACGCCTGCTTTTTTTTGGGTGTTGTTTGCTTGGAGTATTGTTTTCCAGCCTTTCACTTTGAATTTGTTTTTATCCTTGTTGCTTAGATGTGTTTCTTGTAGGCAGCATATAGTTGGATTTTCTTTTTTAATCCATTCTGCTACTCTGTTTCTTTTTATTGGTAAGTTTAATCCATTTACATTTAGTGTAATTATTGACACTTGTGGGTTCCCTACTGCCATTTTATAAATTGCTTTCTGTTAGTTTTGTATCTAGTTTGATTCTTCTCTTTTGTTTTTCTATCATTTGTTTTTGTTTGTTTGTGTTCCATACTTCTTTCCTCTGTTGCTACCTTTTTTAAGTCAAGTGTTTTTGTGGTGGTTTTTTCAAGGGTGGTTACCATTAAGTAATGAAAAGGGTACCTACCATATTCATTGTAGTACCCTATCTTATAAGTATTTCTGCACTTCATCATCCTTTGCTACTGTTAATCTCCATCCTCTCCCCCCTTTTTTTCCTTTGTTGTCACAGTTTAAGTTTGGTTTTATTGTGTTCTTGGTGGAGCTGTTACTTGTGGTGTTGTTTTCTTTTGTTCTTTGAATCTGGTTGGAAAACCCCCCTTAGTATTTCCTGGAGTGGCGGCTTTCTGTTGATAAATTCTCTCATCTTTTCTGTATTTGTGAATGTTTTTATATCTCCTTCATACTTGAAGGATAGCTTTGATGGGTATAGTATTCTTGGCTGAAAGTTCCTCTCTTTCAGGGCTTTAAATATTGGGGTCCACTCTCTTCTAGCTTGTAGAGTTTCTGCTGAGAAATCTGATGATAATCTAATAGGCCTTCCTTTATATGTTGTACTCTTCTTTTCCCTGGCTGCCTTGAGAATTTTTTCTTTGTCATTGGTTTGTGTCATCTTTATTATGATGTGCCTTGGAGTGGGTTTGTTGGGGTTAAGAAAACTTGGTGTTCTGTTTGCTTCTTGAATTTGAGGCTTTAGTTCCTTCCACAGGCTTGGGAAGTTCTCGTCTATTATTTGTTTGAGTATATTCTCCATTCCATTTTCTTTCTCTTCTCCCTCTGATATACCTATTATTCTTATGTTATTCTTTCTGATGGAGTCAGACAATTCCTGTAGGGCTTTCTCGTTTTTTATTATTTTTGAGTCTCTTTCTTCTTCTCTCTGTTGTGCCTCAAGTTGTTTGTCTTCTATTTCACTAATCCTATCTTCAATCTGGGCTGTTCTGTTAGCTAAGCTTGTTACCTCGTTTTTCAGCTCGTGAATTGAGTTTTTCATTTCTGTTTGATTTGTTTTTATAGTTTCAATTTCCTTGGTAATATATTCTTTGTGTTCATTGAGTTGTTTTCTGATCTCCCTATATTGCCTTTCTGTGTTTTCTTGTATATCTCTGAGTATTTTTAAGATTTCTATTTTAAATTCTCTGTCATTTAGCTCCAAGGCTTCCAATATGTTAAGTCTTTTCTCCATAGATTTTTCCACATCTATTTGTGTTACCTCTCTTTCTTTTGTATCCATAATATTCGATTTCCTCTTTCTTATCGGCATCTGAGGGTGGTCTTATTGATAGCACTAATTAGAATTAATAAAGAGTAAAAAAAAAAAAAGGGTAAAACACCCCACAAAGAAAACAGTAATAATTTATTATTTCCCCCTTTTTTCTCTCTTCTCTTTCCCTCCTCTCCCCTCCTCAGGGAAATATCGTGCCTATAATGGAGGGCCTGATTTGGGGTGAAGAGTTCAAGGGGCAAAAAAAGGGAGTAGGGACCTACTAAATGCAAAAAAAAAAAAAAAAAAAAAAAAAAAAAAAAAAAAAAAAAGAAGAAAATCTTAGACAAGCATAAGATGATTTGCTTGTAAGTGATGGTCAACTAAGAGATATAATGAGAGGGATAAGAGGGAATCAGAAAAAAGGACCAAAAGAGAATAATAAAGAAGAAAAAATAAAAATAATAAGTAAAAATCTGTTGTATTAAGTGGAGCGAAGACTAAATACAATGGAGACCTTGGGTTGGGAGGACCCAAAATGCCACAAAAATAAACAAACAAGAGAGAAAAAAAATAAAAACAAAAGCAAAAAAGAGAAATAAAACCAAAAAAAAGCCTTGAGTCCCAAATTAACTAATTTGTTCGTGATTGAGGATTATATGGGAGGAAAGTAAAATGAGATAAGAAAAAACGAATAGAAAGGAAAAAATAAGAAAAAGAGAAAAACGAAGGAAGAAATAAAATAGGAGAAAAAAACAAAATAAAGCAAGACAAAAAAAAAAAAAACAAAAGAGGAGAGAGTGAGAGTTAAGTGTTTTGGAGTATTACCTTAAAGGAGGGTGAGGATGAAGAAGAAAAATAAAATGCAACACTCATGGGTAGTGTAGTTCAAGAAAGGGGAAGCATAAGATGGGCAGAGAATAGAAGGACCGAGGTGGAGGAAATAAAGGCAAAAAGATAGAACAAACAAGCAACAACAACAACAACAACAACAAAAAAATTAGTGAATCAAGTTGTAAAGTCTGTGGGTTTTTCTTGATTTTGAGAGGTTAACTTCTTCCTTTTTCTTTTCTCTCCCTCTTCCTGGTCGGTGACTCTGTACCCCAGGCTCTGCCCCTGTGTCACTCTTAGTTAGGGATTTGCAGTTGATGGGATTCTATGGCAATGTCATATAATTGGCTTTAGTCTTGCTGGAAGTAAAGGCTTGTTGGCGTTTGCAGGGTCCAACGATGAGAGAGTTTGCTTTCCTGGATTCTCTCTCCTAGTCCCCCCTTTCTGAATTAGCAGCCTGGTGATCCAGCTATAAGGCTGCAACTGCTTGTGCCTGGGGAGTAAGAGGCTCAAAGAGCTGGGAAATCCCCACTCTATCCCCCCTCAGTGCAAGGCTTTGGGAAAGGCTCTGAGAGTCAGGGCCTCCAGTGTAATCAGGCGGGGGTGGGAGTCAATTGTTGTCAAGGTGACTGTTCAGCGCCTATTATTTAGTTGGACCTCTCAACCCAGGCTTTCCACACTTTGTAGCCTGTTTTTGCAGGGAAGAAGAGGCACTAGTCTCTGCTTACGACTAGTGTAGTATAGACCTTATTATCTGCCAAGTCCTTCTTGTTAGCGTTTATCCCTGAATATGGAAGCTCTATCAATCAGCAGTTGCCCCCGCCCCTTTAGCGAGAGGCACTAAAAAATATCACGCCTCTTGTCTTGGATCGCTGAACTGAGAGAGATCTTATCAATTAGAACCGAGGGTGCGCAGATTTTATGGGTTAAGCTAATTTCAGTGATTGGGTCGCAGCTGTGTTTCAGAAGGTATTTTAGGCTGCCTGCGCGCACCCCTCCCCCAACGCTTGATTGTTAGCTTGAATGGCTGGGTGAGGTGCCCCGCCCACGGAGAGAATCTCCCATGCCTCTCCCGCTCGCCCCGCCGCTGGCGGCTGGACCGCACCAGGCGCAGGATAATGGAGCCCCCTGGGTGTGCGGGCCAGTAAGGCGCCCTGCGCGCGTGGAATGCCCAAGGCACGCGCGCGAATGGGGCGCTCAGGGCACCGGTGGCCGGCGACCCCCACTCGCAGTGTGCGGGCCGCTGGGAACGCCAGCAGTGCTCAACCGGACCGGGCGCGCGCAAGGCGGCTCGTGGCGGCCGCTCGCGGTGGCGGTTCCACGGGGGCTCGCAGCAGCTCGCGGTGGCGGTTCCGCGGGGGCTCGCAGCAGCTCGCGGTGGCGGTTCGCGGGGGTTCACGGCACCTCGTGGGCTCGCGGCCGCGAGCAGCGGCTTGCGGTTCCCAAGTATATGGGCTGACTCACCGCGGGCGCACTCCCTGGCGGCTTGAATGAGCGTCGCTGAGGTACCTTCCTCCACACCCTCGTCTCTCAGATTCAAGTGATAACAGTCCTTTTGCTTTCAGTTTGTGTGGAACTCCGGAATGCTCCGAGGATAAATTTTTCTGTTTCTAGTTGATAAATTTGTTGTGATTTAGGGGAGAGCTGTCGGACGCGCTTCTCACGGCGCCATTTCCGTCTCAAATTGTATATTATTTTAAACTCTAGCATTATATCATTATTGCATCAATGTGAACTCACTAGTCTTTCTCTGTGTATCCATCTCAGGATACCATATCGGCATATACACAGCATTACATAATAACTGCGTGCTTAATTAAACATATGATACTTTGCCAGAAGTACAGCAATTTCTTGAAAAATATTACAATGGAAACAAGTATGCTTTCAGTGACATGTATAGTGATTTGCTGAAATGCATTGTCAGTATGCATCCCATTGTTTCCTTCATATTTAAGAGACAGAATTCAAAATGTTCAGCTCATTTCTTATCAGAAAGAGTTTTGTGCCTGACCAGGCGGTGGCACAGTGGATAAAGGTCGGACTGGGATGCAGAGGACCCAGGTTCGAGACCCCGAGGTCACCAGTTTGAGCGTGGCTCATCTGGCTTGAGCAAAAAGCTCACCAGCTTGGACCCAAGGTAGCTGGCTCCAGCAAGGGATCATTTGGTCTGCTGAAGGCCCGTGGTCAAGGAACATATGAGAAAGCAATCAATGAACAACTAAAAGTGTCACAATGAAAAACTGATGATTGATGCTTCTCATCTCTCTCCCTTCCTGTCTGTCTGTCCCTATCTATCCCTCTCTCTGACTCTCTCTCTGTCCCTGTAAAAAAGAAAAAAGAAAAAAAGAGTTTTGTGATCCAATTCAAATGCCATTTTATAAATACAACCCATAATAGATTTTGCTCCTCAGTAAAAGAAGAGCAATTGGAAAAGAACATGCAGGTAAGTCATGCATCTGTATTAGTACTATAAGAAACAGATCATCCGTGTACCTTCATCCATTAAAGCAGACAGCAAAGCTATAATATCTTGACCACCTTCTGCAGGCTTTAACACTGTCAATAACAAACACAGTACACAAATGCTCTAGAGCAGCGGTTCTCAACCTGTGGGTCGCGACCCCCACTGGGGTCGAACGACCAAAACACAGGGGTCGCCTAAAGCCATAGGAAAATACATATTTATTATACAGTACATTTTTAAATAAAATATGTATTTCCGATGGCTTTAGGCGACCCCTGTGTTTTGGTCGTTCGACACCCCCCCTCCCGGGGTCGCGACCCACAGGTTGAGAACCGCTGCTCTAGAGTGACCATAGATACCAATCCTTTCTTTCTACTCTTTAGAAACACAACCAGAATCACCATTTAAACTTACTGTACTGATTATAAGAGACACAGCTGTCATCTCTTCAGGTGATGCATTGTTTGGCAATGCTTTGAATTTCATTCAGAATTGAGATAGTTCTCAGTTTGTTACACAGTATTGTGAATATACCAATTGTGCTCATGCATTACAACTGAGTAAAATGGTGTGCTCTGTTTGAGTAGTATTCGTGTAAACTTGTACAAAGATTCGTTCATACTTTTAAAGATATACTCTTCCAGAACAATGGTTCATGCTTTATTATTACACGTCTGAGTTAGTTACTCGTTGTATCTGGGTTTTTGTTAAATCCAGTTTCAGTGTTCTAAGTTAGCTGTGCACATGTGCATGCTTGTTTCTACTTGAAAATTAACATCAGGTTTTCATGTTAACAGTGTCCCCATTACCTCCTCAGAAGATCTTCAAAGCTGAGATTATAGAAAGTGTTCTTTAACCTCACAGTGCTTCATTTATGAACTGGACTTTAACCAGCTCACGGAATTCTATATGAAATGAGTTTCCACAAGGTAAACAGTATCCTAAGTGTGTAAACAGAGTTAAAAAAAATCCTGAAGAAAACAGCAGTTTACCCTGAATGTAAAGGTAACTTTAATCATCTAGCCTACATGAGCAGCAAATCCAACTTAACAGCACATGTACGGGAAACATTACAAGGGTACAAAGTTAATACTGGATTTAATTCTATGGTTCACAAAATACTTGGCTCAAGATACATACACAGTCAAAGAACCATTGTCAAACAACCAGTACATATCCGGTCATCTCTTCAGCATGTACAAAATACCTGATAGCTTAATCGTATAGTAGAACCAAGATGTATCTTAGCTCTGAGTTGAATTGTTTCTCTAATACTTTCTTTTACACTGCTCTTAATATCAAAGTGTACTAACATACTAAGCTCCAGAAGAGATTCTAACATTACTGTGAACTCATTAGTCTTTCTCTGTCTTTTTCTATCAGTGGGGATAGAATAACTTTTTGGTCAGGTAGAAATTAGTACTTTTTCACTGTGTGCATAACAAAACTTACCTTGACAAACATCGAGCTATTTCTTAAAATCACTTTTATATTTCTTAAGGTTTCTGAAGTTGTTTATTCATCTTTTTTTATATGTACCCTCTTTTTTTTCAAGCATTTGAAATGCTTTAGTTCTTATTATGAGTATTTTAGCCTTTATTATGTCTATATTTCTTGCTTGCAGTGCAGTTGAAACAAGAGAAATTTTGTTTTAGGTATCAATCATCAATGCCAAATCAGTTACAAAATATATTTTGAAGTCCGGTAGCTTTAACTTAGTACTTTTTATTTGAATAAAAATAGTGACGTTGTGCTAGATAAGCTTGCCACACAGCTAGTGCTGACCTTAAACTACATGCAGCCCATCTTGGTCCCAAAACTCTACCATCATTATAATTTCAATTCCAAATTGTTCAGACATTTTGGTAAGTTCAATTTGGATTCTTAGTGGATTGATGAAAAATAATATATATATCTTAATAATAAATAAATGATTTACTTGCTTTATTTTCTTTATTGAATCATGTAAAGCAAGATAGAGGTAATGGTTTAAGCCAGGGGTAGTCAACCTTTTTATACGTACCACCCACTTTTGAATTTCTGTTAGTAGTAAAATTTTTTAACTGCCCACCAGTTCCAGAGTAATGGTGATTTATAAAGTAGGGAAGTAACTTTACTTTATATAATTTATAAAGCAAAATTACAGCAAGTTAAGGCATATAATAATAATTACTTACCAAGTACTTTATGTCGGATTTTTGCTAAATTTGGCAAAATAAATCTTTATGAAACAACTTACTATAGTTAAATCTATCTTTTTATTTATACTTTGGTTGCTCCGCTACTGCCCACCATGAAAGCTGGAATGCCCACTAGTGGGCAGTAGGGACCAGGTTGACTACCACTGGTTTAAGCAGTGCCATATAATGATGCTTGGAAACTCTTTTGCTATCCTAGTGCTAACTCCACATTTTCTCCCTAGCAAAACTCTGGCATCATCAGAGCAAAATTCTATTAAATTTTTTTCTAGGTAGTTCTTAGTAAGCCCAACATTATTTGAACTTTCCATAATTGAAGAACACATGGTCTCTGCATCTTGTTTTTCCAATTCAACTAGCTAAATGAAAATTGTTGGTGATGCGGCAAGATGTCAATGGAGTAGGCGGTCGTACCAACTTCCACCTCCCAGAAACAAAATGGATTACAACTTAATTTTAAGAACCATCATCTGGAAAAACCAACTTTGGACTAAACTAAGAGGACTCTAATCAAGGAACACTGAAGAAGCCACACTGAGACTGGTAGGAAAAACGGAAATGCGGAGAGGGCTGCCCAGCTCCTGGGAGCAAACAGCAGCCCAGAGAGACTCACATGGTGGAAAGTGAGTCTAGCAGAGAGGGGAGGGTCCTGAGCCCCAGGAACAAAGCCCCAGCCTGCAGCCCCAGAGCCTAGAAGAGGCATACGGACAGTATTTAGCTGTGAAACAAGTCAGGATACTGTTAGTGAAAAAGAGACAGATTTCTCACATTCAGGAATCTTCTTAAAGGGAATATGTAAGGCCAGGAACTGCTATTGTGGCCATTTAAATGGAGGATCCCATTGGATTCTGGCAGACGTTAAAGAAATGGTGGAGTCAGAGGATGGTGGGACATTCTGTTTATTGGTGTCTCACCAAAACAGGCAAGCCACAAGAGAAAACATGATAAAAGCAGGTTTTCTAGGGGAAGGAATCAGGGAGGCCCCTGCAATGGTGATAGCAGGAACTGAGAGAGCACAAGCTCCCAGTATGCTCCACTTTATAGTATAGAAATCAAAACCTTTAATCCAATATACACACAAGGAAGTCTCTGATACAAAGTCACTTATCTGAGGCATAATGGGATTCCTCATGAGAGTGCACCACCCCACATCATGCAATCAGTCAAGGGTGTGGGGAAAAGTTTAGTCTTAAAACTAAGCCTTAAGTTATAAAGGGGTCGGGAACCTATGGCTCATGAGCCTGATGTGGCTCTTTTGATAGCTGCATCTGGCTCACAGACAAATCTTTAATAAAAAAAATAATGACATTAAAAATATAAAACATTTTCATGTATTACAATACATTCATTTCCTACCGCCCATGTTCATGTTTGCAGGTGGTTGGAGCCAATCATAGCTCTCCTCTGGGACAACACCAAATTTTTATTGGATAATGCATAATGTAAATGTGTTGTTGTGAGGTCAGAAAGTTAACTTCTCTCCTTTTAATCAAGTAGTCAGCTAGCTAATTGCAGAAACCCTTTTAACAAAGAAGATGGCTAAAAGAAAAAAAGATGAGCAGTATTGTACTTTTCAGCAGGAATAAATAGAGGAATTCGCCTTTGTGGAGAGAGCAGGTTCTGCAGTTTGTCTCATATGCAATGATAAAATTGCATCAATGAAATGGTCAAATATAAAGTGGCACTTCGACACACATCATACTACATTTGCATCAAAATATCCAGTGGAAGATAGCAGGAAAAAAGTATGTCAAGAGCTACTGTGCAGAGTGCAAGATAGTCAGCAGCAACTCTATGTTTGGACCCAACAAGGTGACTGGAATTCGGCTAGTTTTGCTGGTGCTTTAGCAATTGTGAGAAATGGAAAGTCATTCACAGATGGGGAGTATGCCAAAATATTCATGCTTGATGTTGCCAATGAATTTTTGATGACTTTTCAAATAAAGACAAGATAATCAAATGAATAAAAGACATGCTTCTGTCATCAAGAACTGTTCACGATTGTATTATCATGATGGAAAATCAAATTGAGGCAACAGAAGTGAAGGACATAAATGCAGCACCATTCTTTTCTCTCGCTTTGAATGAGTCAACAGATGTAAGCCATTTATCTCAGTTCAGCGTGATTGCAAGGTATGCTGTTGGTGACACTATATGAGGAAAGTCTTGCTGTTTTGTCTATGAAAGAGACAACAAGAGGGGAGGATTTATTCAAGTCTTTCACTGAGTTTGCTAAGAAGAAAAATCTACTGATGGATAAACTTATTTCAGAGTGTGCGGATGGTGCTCCGTGCATGGTGGGGAAAAAAAGAGGATTCGTAGCGTTCCTTTGTGAATATGAAAAGAGACCCATCCTAAGTTTTCACTGCATCCTACATCAGGAGGCACTTTGTGCTCAGATGTGTGGTGAGCACCTTAGTGAGGTGATGTCGCTGGTCATTTGGGTGGTAACCTTTATTGTTGCCCAAGCTTTAAATGATCACCAGTTTAAAACACTGCTGGATGAAGTTGAAAATAATTATCCTTTTCTGCTTCTGCACAGCAATGTGCATTCATTGTCAAGAGGGAAGGTGCTCAGCCATTTCGCAGCTTGTCTGAGCAAAATTCAGACTCTTCTTGAAATGAAAAAACGTTGAAGATCCTGAGTTAGCTAACACTGATTGGCTCCTGAAGTTCTACTATCTCGTGGACATGACTGAACATCTGAACCAGCTCAATGGGAAAATGCAAGGCGTTGGAAATACAGTCTTATCCCTTCAACAAGCAGTGTTTGCATTTGAAAACAAGCTGGAACTCATCACTGACATTGAAACAGGTCGTTTACTACACTTTGAAAAACTGGGAGAGTTTAAAGATTCATGCACAGCAAGTGACACTGCTCAACATCTTGATCTTCAGCAGCTAGCAGGCTTCACATCTAATCTTCTGCAGTCATTCAAAGTGTGCTTTGGAGAATTTCATGAGTGGACTTGTCTTTAAGTTCATTACCCATCCACACAAATGTGCGGTGAACAGCGCCAACCTGAGTTATATCCCTGGTATCTCCGTCAGAGATTTTGAGCTACAAGCTGCTGACCTGAAGGCCTCAGACATGTGGGTGAGTAAGTTCAAGTCACTGAATGAAGATTTGGAAAGACTTGCATGACAGCAAGCAGAGTTTGCAAGCAAACACAAGTGGAGAGAAATGAAAACACTTCAACCTGCGGACCAGCTGATTGTCAAAACTTGGAACGCGCTTCCCATCACATACCACACACTGCAGCGTGTGAGTATTGCTGTACTGACAATGTTTGGCTCTATGTATGCATGTGAGCAGTCTTTCTCACATCTAAAGAATGTTAATATCAACCTACAATCACATTTAACGGATGGAAGTCTCAATGCCTGCATGAAGCTTAACCTCACCACGTATCAACCAGACTACAAAGCCATCAGCAAAACCATGCAGCACCAGAAGTTGCATTAATGGTGAGAAGTACTTTATTAATAATTGGTTAGCAACAGCATAACAACATTATTAAAAAGAATTGTTGGTCTTACATAAAATGCACATATTTACTTGTATGTAGTGTTAAACATATTGTATGGCTCTCACGGAATTACATTTTAAAATATGTGGTTTTCATGGCTCTCTCAGCCAAAAAGAATCCAGACCCCTGGGTTATAATGACTTGACCTGCTTACAGCCTGTCCCCCACACCCAATACAAACTATAAGCGAGCAAACATGTATATCATATTTACAAATTTTATTTGACCAACATTCCACCCCTTTTGCTCGCTTTACAATCTAAACCACAGGTATCTTCCATGATGGTCACTGTGCAAGGTGTGGGGTACATTGCATAAACAGAAACAGTACCAACTACAGCAATAGGATTAACAAATCAAAAGCTATGGGTGAAATGAGAGCTTTCAGTGGCACCAAGAGAGGCAAATCTTTTCTCTCTGGCAGAATACAAGCCAGAGTTTTGTCTGCAGACAGCACCATAGCTGGTACCAGAGGCCGCCCTGAGCGGGCATACCAAACCTTATTGGCCAATACACCAGCATCTGCTGGTTCTATGTGTAGTAAAATAGGAGAGCTCATTATTGGCCATAAGGAAATTACAAAGGTGCCTTTCATAATGCTGTCCCCCTGAGCACTCAAAGGATAACACACTTCTACATTAGGTGGCCAGGTGCTGGTTGCCCAAGGAGTTAACTGGAGGTCCACCTCCAGCCCATTTCCCCATGGTGCCAACAAAGACACCCATCTCAGATGGGGGGCCTGTACAGTCCAGGGCCAAGTTCATTGAAGCTGTTGGCCTTGAAGAAGGGCTGTTGAGGCAGGCAAGAGCGTGTTGCCCTGCTGTCCAAAACCTGGCTTGAGTAAAATGTCCTTGGTGCACATCTGCAACTGAATGGGGGCAGCTGCCCAGTGCAGGAGGGTCTCTACTGGAGCTGGGCTCCCCCGTCGAGGTCTCTCACTCAAAATCTGGAGTACTGTCCATAAGTAGAGTGTCCATCCAGTAAGGGAGCTGGTGCCCCCCTCCTGTCGCAGTCCCTGCTTTAAGAGTCCATTTCACCACTCAGTGATACCAGCAGCCTGGGGGTGGTAGGGAACATGGTACTTCCAGTCTACCCCCAGCTCTTGAGCCCACTGCCTCACCATTGAACCAGTGAAGTGGGTACCATTGCCACTTTCAAGGACCAGCGGTCGCCCGTATGCAGCACTCAGGCGGTCCAGAGCCTGTATGACTGCCCTCTGGTCAGGGTTACGAGCGGGGTAAGCAGCAAGCAGCCCGGTGGCAGTATCTACACAAGTGATTGCATACTGGTACCCTTCTGACTTTGGTAAGGGTCCAATGATGTCTATCTACCATCGTGTCAGTGGAACATGACCCCTCTGGATCAGTCCAGGTGACACCAGTGGTTTCTGAGGGTGCTCCTTGGAACATACTGCACATTGCTCACAGGCTACAAGTACCTCTGCATAGGACACAGGCAAGTTCCACACCTTCACCGTAGCCCACATAGTTTTCTGTCCTGTGTGGAACAGATGCTGATGGAGCCACTGAGCCACATCACCTGAGGGCACAGTCTCCAACCATCACACCCTTGCCAAGGTGTCTGCCTCATCATTCCCAGGATGGGCTAGAGGGGCATGCCCTGTGACACGATATACTGTCACCTGCTTCTTCTAGTGTCCTACTTCCCATAAGTCCTGCCACATGGCCTGACCCCATAGTGGATGGAGCATTACCATCCACTGGTTAATGTGCCAAGTAGCAATCTAAAGGGTCAGTCCACGATAGACAGCCCAGCTGTCAGTACAGATCACCAGAGGTAAAGATTCATTATGGGCAACTAGCCAAACAACTCTTAATTCTGCCCATTGGCTGCTTTGGCTTATACCCAAATAGTCTCAGTGGCCGGAGGGAAGGCTATAGCCATCCATTTGGCAAATTGGCCCCTGCTGGAACCATCAGTATACCAGGCATCCTCAGAGATGAGCACTCGCCCTTCCTGGTAGGGACTGAATTCAGGTGCTGCCTCCTGAGCCCCAGCTGCACCTGACTCTAAGGTTGCATAGATGCCTGAACCCAAGACTTCCGGGAGTTCTGCCTTCAATGGGCTGGTGCTAAGAACATAGTGTTGTTGCAGGTTGGCACCCCACTTGGCCAGGTTGGATGTTTGGTCCATACCACTACACAGTTTGGTTACCCAATCTCTCACCCATCCTGCAATAGGGTATGTTGTCTTGACTGTAACTGGTGTTGTGGTTGTAATACTCTCAGTTGCCAGGAGGGCAGCATACATAGCTGCCAGCTGCTTCTCCACTAATTAGTAATGAACTTCAGCACCTTTCCACAATTGAGACCAAAACCCAATAGGTTGCTGTAAGCGCTCTGTTTGTTTCCACAAGCCCCATCCAAACCCCTCTGAGGTTGCATGAACATCCAGCTCACAGGGCCTGGTAGGATCAAACACCTTCAGTCCAATCCGAGCAAACTCCCTTCTGAATACAGTTGTACAAGGGGCATAGTAACTGAACCAAATGGGGTATAACTGCTTGCTAATATCCCAACAAACCTAAGAATTTCTGTAACTGTTTTACTGTAGTGGGCACAAGGTATGCTTGGATCTTATCTATAACTTTTGTCTTACCAGACCAGAAAACTCCCAAAAATTTAACAGATAATGCAGGTCCTTGTAATTTGTTTTCATTGACTGCCCAGCCACATGCTTTCAAATGGGATAGCAGGGTAGGGACTGCTTGCTCCAATTCTGGAAGAGAATCACTAGTTAGCATAATATCATCAATATAATGGTACATGCGAACTGCTTCTGGCTGTTTCCATTTAGCCAGGTCAGCAACCACCAGCCCATGTTATAAGGTGGGGCTATGCAAATAGCCCTGGGGTAACACTGTAAAGGTCCATTGTCTCCCTTCCCAACTGAAGGCAAATTGGTCTTCACTCTCTGCAGCTATATCAATAGAGAAAAAAGCATTGGCCAAGTCTGCCACAAAGTGGTATGTTCCCAACTCATGGCTTATCAGTGGTAGTCAACCTGGTTCCTACTGCCCACTAGTGGCTGTTCTCGCTTTCATGGTGGGCAATAACAGAGCAACCAAAGTATAAATAAAAAGATAGACTTAACTATAGTAAGTTGTTTTATAAAGATTTATTCTGCTAAACTTAGCAAAAATCTGACATAAAGTACTTGGTAAGTAATTATTATTATATGCTTTAACTTGCTGTAACTCTGCTTTATAAATTTTAAAAAATAAAATTACTTCCCTACTTTATAAATCACCATTACTGTGGAACCAGTGGGCGGTTAGAAAATTTTACTACTAACAGAAATTCAAAAGTGGGCGGTAGGTATAAAAAGGTTGACTACCCCTGCCTGACCAGGCGGTGGCGCAGTGGATAGAGCATCGGACTGGGATGCTGAGGACCCAGTTTCGAGACCCCGAGGTCACCAGCTTGAGTGCGGGCTCATCTGGTTTGAGCAAAAAGCTCACCAGCTTGGACCCAAGGTCTCTGGCTCAAGCAAGGGGTTACTTGGTCTGCTGAAGGCCTGCGGTCAAGGCACATATGAGAGAGCAATCAATGAACAACTAAGATGTCGCAATGCAAAATGAAAAACTAATGATTGATGCTTCTCATCTCTCCGTTCCTGTCTATCTGTCCCTGTCTATCCCTCACTCTGATTCTCTGTCTCTGCAAAAAAAACAAAACAAAACAAAAAAACAGGTCCTGGCCGGTTGGCTCAGCGGTAAAGCGTCGGCCTGGCGTGCGGGGGACCCGGGTTCGATTCTTGGCCAGGGCACATAGGAGAAGTGCCCATTTGCTTCTCCAACCACCCCCCCTCCTTCCTCTCTGTCTCTCTCTTCCCCTCCCGCAGCCAAGGCTCCATTGGAGCAAAGATGGCCCGGGCGCTGGGGATGGCTCCTTGGCCTCTGCCCCAGGCGCTAGAGTGGCTCTAGTCGCGGCAGAGCGACGCCCCGGAGGGGCAAAGTATTGCCCCCTGCTGGGCAGAGCATCGCCCCTGGTGGGCGTGCCGGGTGAATCCCGGTCGGGCGCATGCGGGAGTCTGTCTGACAGTCTCTCCCCGTTTCCAACTTCAGAAAAGTAAAAAAAAAAAAAAAGGTTGACTACCCCAATCCATTGTGTTACCTATAGAGGGAACAGCAGTGTGCAAAGGGGGAACAACTTTATTAAGTTTTCTGTAATCTACTGTCATTCTCCAGGTTCCATCTGGTTTTCACACAGGCCATACTGGGGAGTTATAAGGACTGTGTGCTGGCCGGATGATCCCCACATTTTCTAGTTCATAGATTGTCCCTGTGACTTCTTCATAACCACCTGCAGGCGGTACTGCTTGGTGTTAGTCACATGCTGAGGGATGGGTAATTGCAAAGAGGAATGTGATGCATGTCCCTCAACACTGCCTTCACATCCCTGATCCACAGCCAGAACTCCCTGGCTGTAGTTTCTAACCACAGTCCTTGCAAGGCATCTACCCCCAAAATATATTCAGAAATAGGAGATATATACACCTTATATGGCTTAGGAGGCAGTCTTCCTATCCCCAATGGAATAGTTATTGGCTTCACTTGAACAGTTTGGACCCCATAACCGTCAGTGGCCACTGGGGTCCCAGCAAACCACTCTGGGTTCCCATGGAGGAGGGAACATTCTTCACCTGTATCCACCAAGGCCAACACCCGTTGTACATTGGAAGGGGACCAGTGGATAGCCAGTTCCATGTGTGGCATCTGGTCCCTGCCCATCCCCGTAAGATGGGTCCCTTTGCCCTATTCCTATTCAAACTGGTACAATGGGTCTTGGGAGTTCTCTTCTCCCTCTGCCGTCTCTATCATATAATCTTGTAACTGAACTTCCCACACACCAAACATTTTATTGGTAGCTGCTGGGGCCTTTCGTCTCAGTGGCTGGAACTTCTGTTCTAGTTTAAGCTTCCACAAAAGCTCCAAAAAAATTTTATTAGACTGGCCATCCAATTTCCCCTTATCTTCTCCAGCCACAATCAAATCTACCCACATCTGTGTTCGGGTAACCTTTATAGGCCCATTTCCCTTGTTGGGGGGGGGGGCAAACTAGGCAGCAGCCCTCAATGCTTCAAGTGATTTTCAACCTTTTTTGAGCCGTGGCACATTTTTTACACTTACAAAATCCTGGGGCACACCACCTACCAAAATGACACTCTAACACAGTACATATTATACATATAGTTAATATTATAGTTTCTAAATGTATTTATACTCACACCTGACCATGCCGCGGCACACTGGTTGAAAAACACTGCGCCTCCAGCTCTCCCAACTCTGCTACCATCTGTGTAACTGTATTGATGGGCTGCCCCACATAGGGGCCCAAGATAGCCACAAGTGACCCAAAAAGGGATGATGGGGTTCTAGCAAGGATAAATTCCCTGATTTTTGCCATAAACACTCCTTGTCTGGCCCACAGGACCCAGGGTTGAAAACCTTATTCTTCATACCTAGTTCCTGAAGGACCTTTACTAACTCACTGTAGCACTGCTACTGACTCATTGCCCCTGGCAATTCTCCAGCATTCTGCCAGACCATACGAATGGTGGCCATCACCCATTCTAATAGGGTATGGTCTCCTGAGTTGCCACGGCAGCTCTAAAGATGCTGCCTCAAGGAGGAGTGTGTGGTAATGGCAGCCAATTTCTCCATCTCTGTTCCAGAGAGCACGATGCCATCCACCCCTATGTCCCATAATCATAGTAACCAGGTTACCAGGGATTCAGTAGGTTTCTGCCTAAATTGTGCCCCCAGCTCCATCAGCTCTGCCTGGGTTTAGGGCCGGACCACAGAGTGTTCCATTACCTGGGCAGCAGGCTGTAGCTTCCCTGAGGGACTCTTTGTTGCTGGATTTTTACCTTCTTGGCAACCACTGGTCAGGCTCTCAGTGTGTGTATGGTAGCTTCAGCCTGAGCCTTCTCATCCTCAGAAGAGAAGTTACAAGCACCTGCTCCCGCTGACTCAAAGCCAGTCCACCAGCATGGATGCTGCTGCTCCTTTGGTGACCGTTTATGCTCCTGTGGCTGCTGGCATTTGGCCAGAAGCTGAGGCTCAAGCTCTTGAATTTGCAGTTGTTCCTCCAACAACTGCCAGTGCAAATATTCAGCTTCCAGGGCAAACTGCAACTCGTGAACCTGTAATTCCTTCAGCAGTGCTCACTCCAATTCCAGCCTTTTCTGCTGTTCAATTTGCAATTCATAGTGAAGTGTTTTTTTTTTACCTCAGGGAGCTTCTCACACAGAACTCCTGGTTTTCTCTTGAGTAAAAAACACGTAGCCCATGGCCCCTAAAAGAACAGCCACGGGGAGCCAGAGGAGCAACCAGTCCTCTACCTTACCCCTAAAGGATGGCAGCCCCATACTAATCTCCAAATCCTGCCGCAAAATACACCAGTTGTAAGGCCAAGAGCCACCATCATGCCCATTCATAGGCAGGTTACCATTGGATTCGGGCAGATGGAAAAGAAATGGTGGAGTCAGAGGATGGTGGGCCATTCTGTTTATTGGTGTCTCACCAAGACAGGCAAGCCACAAGAGAAGACAAGGGAAGAGCAGAAAACCTGCTTTTCTCATGTAGGAGAAGGGATCATGGAGGCCTCTGCAATGGTGATAGCAGGAACCAAGAGAGTGCAAGCTCCCTGTCTGCCCCACTTTATAGTGTAGAAATCAAAACCTTTAATCCAATATACAAACAATAAAGTCTCTGATACAAAGTCACTTTTCTGAGGCATAATGGGATTTCTCATGAGAGTGCACCACCCCACATCATGCAATCAGTCAAGGGTGTGGGGAAAAGCTTAGTCTTAAAACTAAGCCATAGGCTATAAAGACCCGGCCAGCTTACAGCATGTCCCCCACACCCAATACAAACTATAAGCAAGCAAACATATATATCATCTTTACAAACTTATTTGACAAAAACCCATGCAGAAAACCTCTCTCAAAACTACCCACCCAGGGCTCTGGAGGACAGGAGAGAGGAGAGGACTGGAGCAGCAGGAAGAGAGTGTAACCTAGGAGGCACAGGGAGAAACACTATGAGGGACAGCCATCCTAACCCCTGGGTAAATCTGAAGAGAATAGTTCCCCTGGAAACAGCAATATCAGCAAAGGAAAGCAGGACACCAGCCAAACAAGCTCTCCTGCAGCACTCAGGGCAGAGCCGCTTAGAAAAAGGGAGCTTTCGAGACTACAGTATGGAGTGTTAGGGTCTGAGCTGCAGAGCCCCCACCCACATGGCTGAGGGCTCGGTGGAGGGTGGGCGCTGGTGGGACACAGAAGTGCGGTTCCATTGGCAAGAGCAGAAGCTGGCTGGCCAGGACTGAGGCCCGGGTGTGAGCTCAGTCTTGCCCAGCAGGGGCAGAAGAGATGTACATGCAATCCTGCCTGCAGGGGAAGGGTGGGAGCCCTGGAAGGAGGGGAGACCTGCCACTGAGCAAGGTTGCACAGGCATACAGCCTGGCCTAGTCCTGCAGAACCGAGGCTTGTGGTCCTACACGTGAGCTGGCTCTGTCCACAGGGATGGGGCGAAGGCCCAGAACAGGTGGAGTCCTGTGACTGAGCTGGGTATGCAGCACCTCCTGGCCAGCAGAACCAAGGCTTGCAGCCTACCAGTTAGCGAGCTCCTCCTGCGGGGGTGGGGCGGAAGCCTGGAAACAAGCAGAGACCTGCAGCTGAGCAAAGGTGCTCACCCCTGCATTCGGTGCCTAGGCTTGCAGACCAGGCACAGAGCATAACCCCACCAGCAGGGCTGGGGTGAAGTCTGAGGCCGCTGAGGCTTGTAGACCCAGGCACGTGATCAAAATCCCTCCCATGGAGGATAGGCAGAAACCACAGCGACAACCACAGCAGGCTGGCATCATCAATGCCCATACCCAAATGTCCTAGGCAGCAGTGGTAGAGAAAGTGGTGGGCCTGCAGATAGAACACACCTAGAGATCACAGAGGCCACACCCATTGGACTCCAGTGGCCAAAACCATTTTACACAAAGACAAAATGAGAAGACAGAGAAATGCAACACAAATGAATCAATAGAAATCCCCAGAAAAGTATCTAAATGAGTCAGAAATAATCAAATTACTGGATGCAAAGTTTAAAATAATGATTGTTAGAATGCTCAAAGATATCATAACAACAATAGATGGTCATTACGAACACCTAAATAAAGACATAGCAAATATAACAAAGAACATTGAAATAATAAAAAAGAATCAATTAGAAATAACAAATACAATATCAGAAATGAAGACCACAAAGAAAGAAATTAAAAGCAGGATGATGATGCTAAGGATTGAATCAGTGAGTTAGAGGACAAAATAAATGAAGGCATGGAAGCAGAGCAGAAAAAAAGAAAAGAGACTCAAAAAGTCTGAGGAAACTCTAAGAGTGCTCTGTGACAACATGAAGAGAAATAACATCAGCATCATAGGGGTTCCTGAAGAAGAAGAGAACGAACAAGAAATAGGGACTTTGTTCAAAAATATCATAGCTGAAAACTTCCATAAATTAATGCAGGAAAAAGTCTCACAAGTTCAAGAAGCACAGCGAACTCCATTAAAGAGAAACCCAAATGAATCTATACCAAGACACATCATATTTAAAACACCAAAGCTAAGGGAAAAAGAAAAAATATTAAAAGCTGTTAGAGAAAAAAAGGCTATCACCTACAAAAGAGCCGCCATAAAGATGACATCTAACTTCTCAACAGAATCACTTGAGGCCAGAAGAGAATGGCAAGAAATAGTCAAAGTAATGCTGAACAAGAGTCTACAACCAAGACTACTTTATCCAGCAAGGCTATCATTTAAAATTGAAGGAGAAATAAAAAGCTTCCCAGACCAAAAAAAAAAAAAAAAAAAAAAAAAAAAAAAAAAAAAAACCTCAAGGAATTTACTACAACCAAACCAATGCTGCAAAAATGCTAAGGGGTCTGTTGTAAACAGATCAAATGGGGAAAAGAATATAGCAAAAGAGGAATACAGCTTTAAAGAATAAAATGACATAAACAACTACATATCAATAATAACCTGAAATGTAAATGGATTAAATGATCCAATCAAAAGACATAGGGTAGCTGCATGGATAAGAATACAGGTCCCATACATATGCTGTCTACAAGAGACACACCTTAAAACAAAGGATGCACATAGACTGAAGGTAAAACAATGGAAAAAAATATTTTATGCAAATGGAAATGAAAAACAGGCTGCAGTAGTAAAACTTATATCAGACAAAATGGACTTTAAAACAAATGCTATAGTAAGAGTTAAATAAGGTCATTACATAATGATAAAGAGAGCAATTCAACAGGAAGATATAAGCATTATAAATATCTACACACCTAATATAAGAGCACCTAAATATATAAATCAGACCAGATTTTGATGGATATAAAGGGCGAGATCAACAGCAATACTATAATAGTAGGGGATTTCAATACCCCACTAACATCACTAGATAGATCCTCAAGAAAGAAAATTAATAAAGAAACAGAAGACTTAAAGAACACACTAGATCAACTGGATTTAATAGATATCTTCAGAACCTTTCACCCTAAAGCAGCAGAATATACATTCTTTTCAAGTGTTCATGGTATATTCTCTAGGATAGACCACATGTTAGGGCACAAAAGTGGTCTCAACAAATTTAAGAAGATTGAAATCATATCGAGCATTTTCTCTGATCACAATGGCATGAAACTACAAATCAACTACAACAGAAAACCTGAAAAGGACTCAAACACTTGGAAACTAAATAGCATGTTACTAAATAATGAATGGGTTAACAATGAGATCAAAGAAGAAATTTTAAAATTCCAAGAAACGAATGATAATGAGCGTACATCAACTAAAAAATTATGGGACACAGCAAAAGCAGTACTGAGAGGGAAGTTTAAATCATTACAAGCATACCTCAAGAAGCTAGAATAAGCTCAAATAAACAACTTGACCCTATATCTAAAAGAACTAGAAAAAGAACAGCAAGTAAAGCCCAAATGTAGTAGAAGGAAGGAAATAATAAAGATCAGAACAGAAATAAATGACATAGAGGCTAAAAAAACAATACAGAGGATCAATGAAACTAAGAGCTGGTTCTCTGAAAAGGTAAACAAGATCGATGAACCGTTAACCAGACTCACCAAGAAAAAAAGAGAGAACACACAAATAAATAAAATTGGGAATGAGAGTGGAGAAATAACAACTGACACAACAGAAATACAAAATATTGTAAGAAAATACTATGAAGAACTGTATGCCAAAAAATTAGACAACCTAGATAAAATGGACAAATTTCTTAAAACATATATTCCTCCAAAAATTAATCTGGAAGAATCAGAAAACCTAAACAGACCAATTACAACAAATGAGATTGAAACAGTTATCAAACTCCCAACAAAGAAAAGTCCTGGGCCTGATGGCTTCACAAGTGAATTCTATCAAATATTAAAAAAAAAACAAAAACCCTAACTCCTATCCTTCTAAAGCTATTTCAAAAATTTCAAAAGGAAGGAAGACTTCCAAACTCCTTTTATGAGGTGAGCATAATTCTGATTCCAAAACCAGTCAAAGACGACACAAAGAAAGAAAATTATAGGCCAATATCTCTGATAAATTTAGATGCTAAAATCCTCAACAAAATATTAGCAAACTGAATCCAGCAATATATGAAAAAAATTATATAACATGATCAAGTGGATTTTATTCTGGGGAGGCAAGGCTGGTACAATATTCACAAATCAATGTGTTTCATCAAATAAACAAAAGGAAGGTGAAAAACTGCATGATAATTTCAACAGATGCAGAAAAAGCATTTGATAAAATCCAGCACCCATTCATGATCAAAACTCTCAGCAAAGTGGGAATACAGGGAACATACCTCAACATGATAAGGGCCATCTATGACAAATCCATAGCCAACATTATACTCAATGGGCAAAAATTAAAAGCAATCCCCTTAAGATCAGGAACAAGGCAGGAGTACCCCCTTTCACCACTCTTATTCAACTTATTTCTGGAAGTCCTAGCTACAGCAATCAGACAAGAAGAAGAAATAAAAGGCATCCAAATTGGAAAAGAAGAAGTAAAACTATCATTATTTGCAGATGATATGATATTGTATATAGAAAACCCTAAAGTCGCAGTCAAAAAAGTACTCGACCTGATAAATGAATTTAGCAAGGTGGCAGAATATAAAATTAATACTCAGTAATCAGAGGCATTTTTATACACCAACAATGAACTGTCAGAAAGAGAAATTAAGGAAACAATCCCCTTCACTATTGCAACCAAAAAATTAAAGTACATAGGATTAAATTTAACCAAGGAGATTAAAGACTTGTATTCAGAAAATTATAAAACATTGATAAAAGAAATCAAGGAAGATACAAACAAGTGGAAGTATATAGCATGCTCATGCTTAGGGAGAATAAATATCATTAAAATGTGTATATTACCCAAAGCAATTTATAAATTTAATGCAATACTGATTAAAATACCAATGACATACTTCAAAGATATAGAACAAATATTCCAAAAATTTATATGGAACCAAAAGAGAACACGAATAGCCTCAGCAATCTTGAAAAGGAAGAATAAAGTGGAAGGTATCACACTTTCTGATATCAAGTTATACTACAAGGCCATTGCACTCAAAACAGCCTGGTACTGGCATAAGAACAGGCATATAGATCAATGGAACAGAACAGAGAACCCAGAAATATACCCACACCTTGATGGATAACTGATATTTGACAAAGGAGATAAGATCATACAATGGAGTAAAGACAGCCTCTTTAACGAATGGTGTTGGGAAAATTGGATAGTTACCTGCAAAAAAATTAAACTAGACCACCAACTTACACCATTCACAAGAATAAACTCAAAATGGATAAAAGACTTAAATGTAAGCCATGAAACCATAAACATCTTAGCAGAAACCATAGGCAGTAAGCTCTCTGACATCTCTCAGGGCAACATATTTGGCAATTTATCTCCATGGCAAAGTGAAATAAAAGACAAGATAAACAAATGGGACTATATCAATCTAAAAAGCTTTTGCACAGCTAAAGACAATAAGAACAGAATAAAAAGACAAACTACACAATGGGAGAACATATTAAAAAATACGTCTGTTAAGAGGTTAATAACCAAAATTTATAAAGAACTTGTAAAACTCAACACCAGAAAGGCAAAAAAAAACAAAAAATGGGTAAAAGCAGACAGTTATACTAGTGAAATCTATCAAACATTCAAAGAAGACTTGGTTCTTATTCTACTCAAAGTCTTCCAAAATTTTGAAGAAGAAGCAATACTTCCAAACACATTTTATGAGGCCAACATAACCCTCATACCAAAACCGGGCAAGGACAGCACAAAAAAAGAAAACTACAAAACAATATCTCTAATGAATACAGATGCTAAAATACTAAACAAAATACTAGCAAATCGAATACAACATATTAAAAAATAATACATCATGATCAAGTGGGATTCATCCCAGAATCTCAAGGATGGTTCAATATATGTAAAACGGTTAACGTAATACACCATATCAACAAAACAAAGAACAAAAACCACATGATCTTATCAATAAATGCAGAAAAGGCATTTGATAAAATACAACACAATTTTATGTTTAAGACTCTCAACAAAATGGGTATAGAAGGAAAATATCTCAACATGATAAAGGCCATATATGATAAACCATCAGCTAACATCATATTAAATGGCACTAAACTGAAGGCTTTCCCCCTTAAATCAGGAACAAGACAGGGTTGTCCACTCTCTCCACTCTTATTTAATGTGGTACTAGAGGTTCTAGCCAGAGCAATCAGACAAGACAAAGAAATAAAAGGCATCCATATCGGAAAAGAAGAAATAAAGTATCACTTTTTGTAGATGATATGATCCTATACATCGAAAACCCCAAAGAATCTACAAAAAGACTACTAGAAACAATAAGCCAATACAGTAAGGTCATAGGATACAAAATTAATATACAAAAGTCCATAGCCTTTCTATATGCCAACAATGAAACATTTGAGAATGAACTAAAAAAAATAATCCCCTTCTCGATTGCAACAAAAAAATGAAATACCTAGGAATAAACATAACAAAGAATATAAAGGACCTATATAATGAAAACTACATAGCATTGTTAAGGGAAATCGAAAAAGATATAATGAGATGGAAGAATATTCCTTGTTCTTGGATAGGAAGAATAAATATAATCAAGATGGCCATATTACCCAAAGCAATATACAAATTTAATGCAATTCCCATCAAAATTCCAGTGACATTTTTTAAGGAAATGGAACAAAAAAATCATCAGATTTATATGGAACTATAAAAAACCCCAAATAGCAAAGCAATCCTAAAGAAAAAGAATGAAGCTGGGGGCATTACAATACCTGACTTCAAACTATATTATAGAGCCATGACAATAAAAACAGCATGGTATTGGCCGAAAAATAGACACTCAGATCAATGGAACAGAATAGAAAGTCCAGAAATAAAACCAAGGGGTTGGGGGGAGAGGAGGGCCACAAAGAAAACCAGATAGAAGGTGATGGAAGACAATTTGACTTTCGGTGATGGGTATGCAACATAATTAAATGTCAAAATAACCTGGAGATGTTTTCTCTGAACTTATGTACCCTGATTTATCAATGTCACCCCATTAAAATGAATGATAATAAAAAATTGTTGGTGATATAACTGACTCTTCAACTTTAAGAAAAGTATAATAACTATTTGCAAGATATCGTTGAAGCTTCATCAATAATCAAACATATTTTTAATAATTTTAATAAATATTTCTTTTTTAATTTCCTTTGTCATGAAATCAATCACTTTCACAGCAATTTTACATGAATGTAATCCTGTTCCTATATCTAAGCCATTTTTTTGTGACAGAGACAGAGAGAAAGACAGAGAGAGGGACAGATAGAGTCAGACAGGCAGAAAGGGAGATGAGAAGCCTCAATTCTTTGTTGCGGCTCCTTAGTCTCTTTAGTTGTTCAGTGATTGCTTTCTCATATGTCCTTGACCAGGGGGGGCTACAGCAGAGCGAGTGACCCCTTGCACAAGCCAGTGACCTTGGGCTCAAGCCAGTGACCATAGGGTCATGTCCATGATCCCACAGTCTAGCCAGCGACCCTGTGCTCAAGCTGGTGAGCCTGCGCTCAAGTGGATGAGCCCATGCTCAAGCTAGCAAGCTCAGGTTTCAAACCTAGGTCCTCCACATCCCAGTCCCGATGCTCTATCCACTGCGCCACCACCTGGTCAGGCTCTAATTCATTTTTAATTTGCACTTCTATCTCATCTTCTATGTCTAAAAATGATTACATCTTTTTGCCAGGCTCTAAGCTGTATTAAATACTCAACAAGTAGTACTTAAATAACTTTCATTCATCGTATCTATTACTTTTGTATTGAATCCTGCTCACATTTTTTTAAAGTTTTTTTTACAAATGTTATGAATCTTTGATAAAAAATGTTCTTCCATTTTATTTCCTTAGAGAAGCTTATTGTACCTCTTTATTTTTCCCTGATGCCTCAATCTGAAAACATTTCCATTTTTTTAACACATGAACACTTTTCTCTTATGAAGTCATATTTTGCACTGTCCAGTATTCAGGAAGACTATATTCAATTTTGGAGTTGTTATTGGTTTTTATTTTAATAATTTGAGTGCTGCTCTCTTCAAGTGGGAGTGGTTGTGCTTGTTACAGTTTTGTACCACCCAAGGCCAATTCTGATATAACAGATTCTGATTTTGGTTTCTTGTTAAAGAAATATGTGAATCTCTGTTGCCTTTTCATCCTTTTTTAGGGCTACAGTAAAAATTTTTTAAATATTTTATTTTAATATAATAATATTTGTTTATAGACATTAATACCCTTTATCAAATATTACAAGATACTATACAAAAACCTATTGAAAAGTATATGTATCAATCACCAAAACGCACATGTAATAAAGAATGCAAAGTTTTATAATATATTACTACAATCACCAGAGGAAATTATAGAATAAAAAGTAGGCAATAATTAGAATAAAAAGAAACAGGAAAAATGGTGAAAGATAAGCCAATAGCTGGGACAAGACAAAAATATCACAAAAGTAAGCTGGTATTGCTGAAGTAGAAAAAATATCATGATTCAAACAATATGTATAAACTACATCAGTATCAGTATTTAGAAATAAGGTAGTTCAAGAATAAAAGATAATATATAAGGGAACAAAAGAATATGTAATCACAGAGCATGGAAAGAAAAGAAAAATATAAAGTACCAACAATGGATGGTACATGGCAACACATACATAGAATCACAATAGGAATTAAATTTAAATTTAGGCGATAAAAGAGTACAAATTATTAAGACATTACACAGACAATAGCAAAGTAATAACAAATATAAAAGCTGCATAATGATACATTACCTATATCAAGATCAAGAGGCAGTTTGTTATATTCCCTCATCATTCTCTTTATGGCACTGAAATAAGCAGTTTCTTCTACAGAAACTCGCATTATAAAACCTGCTTTCTCTTGTTATGACTTTAGGAACATTGAAACACAGGGTCTCAAGGGGAGCAGGACACTCGACAAGATGATTACAAAGTGTGTATATGAAATTTAAGTCAGTGACCCTCCTCCTGTGCAGTCATGTTGTTAGGGTAAGTACTTCCGTAACATCATCGTAAGGTGCGTCATAAGTAACGTGGCCACATTTATAGGATACCAATTTTAAGAACTTGTGTTGTACTCTTTTGATGCTATTTTGACAATTTTTGTAATATGGGTTCCAAACTGTTGTGTTAAATTCCATAATAGATCAAGCCAAAGTATGGTACAGGATTCTTAGCACATTAATGTTACAGAAACTTTTCATAAAGCAATAAACAAAACCTAACATTTTGATGCTTTTGTTAAAAATACCTTAAATGTATTGTGCATCTTTAGGGCATTTCATCTCAAACTTTATGGGACGTGTTTTGTTTGCACCTGGTTTACCCAGTCTGTGACCTATAATCTTGGATACATTGATGGAATTGATCTTAGAGAGCAAAGATTTTACTTGTTCAATTTTCTGTTTGGTGTGATGATTCCCCAAAATTAAAAATTATTACATTGTTTGCTCTAAGATGTCTGTCTTCAAATTCTTGGGAGAATGTTTTGTCCATATGTGGTCATATCATAAACTTTTATAGACAAAGCACTCTGCTTATACTATTGATAAACATCAGTCAGAACATACATTTTCTTCATTTTACCAATACTAAATAAAAATTTCTAGGCTGACTTAATAAATGGCATAGACCAGGGGTCCCCAAACTACGGCCCGCAGGCCGCATGCGGCCCCCTGAGGCCATTTATCTGGCCCCCACCGCACTTCCGGAAGAAGTGTTAGTTCCCATTGAACTAACACAGAGGAGCATAGTTCCCATTGAAATACTGGTCAGTTTGTTGATTTAAGTTTACTTGTTCTTTATTTTAATTATTGTATTTGTTCTCATTTTGTTTTTTACTTTAAAATAAGATATGTGCAGTGTGCATAGGGATTTGTTCATAGTTTTTTTTATAGTCTGGCCCTCCAACGGTCTGAGGGACAGTGAACTGGCCCCCTGTGTAAAAAGTTTGGGGACCCCTGGCATAGACTATGCGTATTAAATACAATCAAATAATGTGTATGACAAACCTGTTTGTCACAGGAATGTTGCGAGCTTTCTTCCAAGGCTTCCAAAATAGGCAATAAGATAACCTTTGAAATCTATATTTCTATTGGTTTATTGTGTCCTAGCTTCCTATTGGTTTCACTGTTCAGAGAACACCAGCGCACTCCTAATATCTCAGAGGAATTTTGGGCATAACACAAAGCTGAAAGAAATGACAGCTTGTCACCCTCTGGTTATTTGGTACTTTTTACTTTTTGTTATATGTTTGTTTACTGAAGTAACAAACATGAAGGAATTAAAATGTAGTATTTCATCAAAAGTATAATCAGTTTTATATAATAAATAAATAAATATTACAAGCATAGTTCCATCAAATATTTTTCACCTATGAACGGAATGAACATTACTACAGGTGCTTGGAATACACTGTTGTGCAGATGAACATTAAAAAAGAGTAAGGAATGTAAATCTGTGATTTCCACATTGGGCTCAGGAGCCCACCTTAGAGAGAACCCTGATTACAAGTGCCATTCGAACAACCAGTTTGCTGAACTCAACAAAAAATTAGGTATCAGTTCTGCTGAACTGATGCAAACCGGCTAAATCCCACCACTGCTCAGGATATTTTTGCGAACAAATGTGCTTTTCAAAAACACACTTTTATTACTCCAGGTCAGATGCTGGCTTTTGGTTTGGGGGCTTTGGTTTCCCTTTGCCTGTCAACTGGAGAGAGAACCCACATAACATCTAACCAGGAACCTGTGTCCTTTCTCTTTCAGTAAATATATATGTCATTCTTACTGCCAACACCTGGCACATCTGTTATCCACAAAATGGAGAATTACACAACTGCATGCCCACTTGTGAAGTAAGATTTTCAAGTAGAAAGTACATTCATGTAGGCACTTCCTGGTGCTTGCAAAGCTCCAGGTTTCAGCCATCACTCACATGCTGGGACAATGGTCTTTTTATTCATAGTTTACTCGTGTATCTTCACAGGCTCACATGCTTTCCTTGCCATTACTTCTTTCCTCGGGGCCAGTATTTCAATGGGAACTATGGGCCTGCTTCTGGCTAATGAGATGGTCAATGTGTTCCTCTCACTGACCACCAATGAAAGAGGTGCCCCTTCCGGAAGTGCGGCGGGGCGGATAAATGGCCTCAGGGGACCACATGCAGCCCGTGGGCCATAGTTTGGGGACCCTTGCTCTAGAATCAATAAATAAAATCCAAAAAAGGAAAGAAAGAACGTGATAGAATGTGTCAATAGTTAATGCAACAAATTTGGGATAAAATGCATGGCTTTAATTTGCATGTCAGGATGTGAGGATTTTGTTTGTTTTTGCCTCCTGTTTAATTTTTATTCTGAAATGTAAAGCTCTTGTGTGTGTGTGTGTGTGATAGAGACACACTCCCTTCTTTCCTTTCTTTCTTTCTTTCTTTCTTTCTTTCTTTCTTTCTTTCTTTCTCTCTCTCTTTCTTTCATTCAAGATTTTATTTTTTGATTTTACAGAAAGAGGAGACAGAGGGACAGGAGAGTGAGAAGTATCAACTCATAGCTGCTTCACTTTAGTTGCTCATTGAATGCTTGTCATATGTGCCTTGGCCAGGCAAGGCCAGGGCTTCAAACTGGTGACCTCAGCATTCCAGGTTGATGCTTTATTCACTGCACCACCACAGGCTAGCCTTCAATACTTTCTTTTCATGAGGCATAACCAAAATATGGTGCTATAATACAGTGTTTTTAATATCTACCTAATTGATCTATTCTTGTGAATTGGAATTAGATACGTGCTTTTCTGTTACTGGCTTTAAAGGTAATAAATGACAAATGCAATGGTTCTAACATCATTAATAGGATTCTGAGTCTTGGCAATATCTCAGGACGCAGGATATTAATCTTTTAGAAGTGTGTATCAGCTGATTATGATACAAGAGCTCTCTATAATTCCCAATGTTACTGGCTTCAACCACTGATGGAAAGATAAACTTCAGAATAGTTTCAATTCAGTGGAGAACCTTGAAAAGAATAGTTCAAACAGAATTTCCTAGAAGCTGTGGGATTTGGCCAAGAGCCAAGAAAACAATTCTTTCATATTTATTTTGCTGCTCTGTTTTGATATGGTGAGGACTTTGAAGGATTGCTGGGAAGCAGCACTTTTCAACTGTAAGATGTATTTTAAAATGTATATAGTTATTTATCAACCTTAGATTTTGATGAAATCTGGTATTCAGTCTCTAAATTCAATACCATGAAGATTACAAAACTTGCCTGACCTGTGTGGTGGCAGAGTGGATAAAGCATCGACCTGGAATGCTGAAGTCATGAGTTTGAAATCCCAGGCTTCCCCTGTCAAGGCACATACAAGAAGCAACTGCTATGAGGTGATGCTTCCTGCTCTTCCCCCCCTCCCCCATTTCTCTCTCTTCTCCTCTAAAATCAATAAATAAAATCTTTAAAAAATTATAAAACTCAAATTTTACTGGCTTTTCAAACAAATTGTTTTTGTATTGCCTTTTGTTTTTGTGATTATGAAAGTAAAGCATTATTATAGAAATATTGGAGAATATAATAAAAGTTTAAGGAAATCATTAAAATCACCTATAATCTACTACTCACAGATTACTTTTAATATTTTAGTGTCTTTCATTCCTTTTTATTTCAGTATCTATTACCTAAATGTACTTCTTTGTGATATTGGATCATTAGGAAAATGGATACAAATATACTTAGATACACAGATAAGATAGAGATCTGTCTTTATTTTTCATTACAATGTAACCATTTCCCCATCACTCTATATTTTTTTGAAAACATAACCTCTAAGCTATAATAATTCCTCCTATAGATAATTGATACTTAATATAACAATTCTGTTTCTTTTGGTGCTCCTTCTTACTGTTACAAATAAAGCTGCAATAACTTCTTTGTATGAAAATCTTTTCCCACATTCATCCTATTTTCTTAATAAAGATTCCTGAAGGGGAATAACTTAGTCAAGAGCTTTAATGGTCCTTAATACATATTGTAAAATTCTTTGATAGAAAGTTTGTACCCTCTCCAGCAGTCTCTGAACAGGCTTATAGTAAGCAGTATAAATTCTCCTGTAGTCTCCTGCATAATGTATTCCATTAAAAAATATTTTTTTAATGCTTAGTGCCTTAAGATTTGGCAGGTACGGTGGAGAAATGGTTGAGTCATTTGAGCTATTCCAATTTTTGAAATTTTTAATTAGTGAAGTTAGAACTCAGAAACTTTGGTAATTTTTTGTGACCCTCTCCCCTTCAAAATCTGGTCTTTCTCAGAAGGGCTATGCAGAAGGTGTGGGCTTCACAAATTCACTGTCCTCTTGATTCTGAGAGGGGATCTTTTTACCAAAGTAGAAAAAGAAATGGCAGGGAGTACAAAAGTCCACCACCACTCGTTTCTTTCTTTCTTTCTTTCTTTCTTTCTTTCTTTCTTTCTTTCTTTCTTTCTTTCTTTCTTTCTTTCTTTCTTTCTCTCTCTCTCTCTCTCTCTCTTCCTTCCTTCCTTCCTTCCTTCCTCCCTCCCTCCCCCCTCCCTCTTCCTTCCTTCCTTCCTTCCTTCCTTCCTTCCTTCCTTCCTTCCTTCCTTCCTTCCTTCCTTCCTTCCTTCCTTTTATTAAGTGAGAGGCAGTGAGGCAGAGACAGATTCCTGCATGTGCCCCAACCAGGATCCACCCAGCAAGCCCCTACCAGGGGATGCTCTGCCCAGCTGGCCTAACTCCATTGCTCGGCAACTGAGCTGTTTCAGCACCTGAGACCAAGGCCATGGAACCATCCTCAGTGCCCAGGGCTAGCTTTGCTGGAACCATTCGAGCCATGTCTGTGTGAGGGGAAGAGAGAGAGAGAGACAGAGAGACAGAGAGATGATGGGGAGGAGGGGAGAAGCAGATGGTCACTTCTCCTGTGTGCCCTGACCAGGAATCAAAACCGGAACTTACACACTCTGGGCCAATGCTCTACTGCTGAGCCAACCGGCCAGGGAACCACCTGTTTCTGATAGAGGTAAAAGAGTAAGGAATGTAAATAAGGGTGAAAGCTGCAAAAGAGATATAAGAAATTAGGAACACAGCCCCAATTATTAAAATCTCTGAGAGATTTAACTAAATGTGAGAATCTCCAGATCCCACCAGCCACAAAGTCATGCTTAAAGTCATTGGATGTTTTGTTTCCTTTATGTTTGCACTTTTCAACTACACAGCCAGGTTTTTAATTGCTCCCCATACAGCAGCAATGAATTCTACATTTTTGTAGATCAGAAATGGTTAAACACCAGCTAATTTTATAAGGATAAAACTCAAACACATTTAAGGAATTATTCTTAATCATTATAATTTAATGTTAACATAGACTGATGAGAGCACCTGTAGCATGGCCTCTTCTTCCTTCCATGGGCTGGCTGGAGGTCAACCAGCCGGGATAATTGGTTTTGTTTGTGACAGGAAAGCCACCAGAGGGCACTCTAGCGTTGACTACTGTACCTTTGCATGTTGGCCACAGATTCCAGTAAAAAACAATAAATACATATATAAAGATTGCTAGAACTTATTGAGCACTTACTGGACATAACCAAGGTTTGGACACATAACCATATTATTATCATTTTATTGTTAATAATAATTAAGCTTCTGTGTGCTCACCACATACTTCATTTTATACTTACCACAATTCTATCAGCAAGATATTTCTTATTTTTATAGAGAAGATTTGAGGCTTACAGAGCTTAAGTGATTTTACAAATGATAAAAATAAAACAGATTTTATCTACAGGCACAGCCGTCCATTAAAGTTCTCTTTGCCTATCCTTGTTTAAAAAGAAAAAGAGCTGGTCCTGGCTCAGTGGATAGAGCATCAGACGTCCCCAGTCAGGGCACACATGTGAAGTGACCATCTGCTTCTCTTTCCCCTCCCTCTCCCCCATCTCTCCCTCTTCCCCTCACACAGACAGTGGGCTTGGTTTATTGGAGGAATCTAGCATTGCCTCAGGTGAGGGTTGCTGGGTGGTTGGTCTGGGTTCATATGGGAGTCTATCTCCCTTCCTCTCAGGACAGGACAGAAAGGAGGGAGGGAGGGAGGGAGGGAGGGAGGAGAAGGAAGGAAGGGAGGAAGGGAGGAAGGGAGGAAGGGAGGAAGGGAGGAAGGAAGGAAGGAAGGAAGGAAGGAAGGAAGGAAGGAAGGAAGGAAGGAAGGAAGGAAGCTGAATGAAGCTCACATCCACACAGTCAGGAAACTTTCTAGTCCTGCCTGCCCGGTCCTTAGGCAACACCATGTCCTGCCACCCCCAGCCCTGCTGCCACACATTTCTCCACCTATTGTGACTCCTCCCCCCCCCCCTCAAGTTTGCCCTAGATGACTATCTGATCTTGGTTTCACCTCTTTTCAAATTCAAAGGGGTGGCAGCAGACAAGAGGAGGATGTTAGGAATCTCCACCACCCCTCAAAGATGACAGCTACACTTCTGTAGCTCTTTACAGTGTCTGCACAGACATGACTCACACACGGTGAGTAAGAGCAGAGCAAGGAGGTGCTGGCTCAGAGCCTCTACCTGCTGGCAGACCTTCCTTAAGTCATTTAAACCTCATGCATAAAGTGTATGTAAACAATGTAATGGCTTTTTCTTTGGGTTACTGTGAATTAAATTAGACAATACACAGAATCTACTTAGCCCGGTATTTGGCAGGAAACTATTCACTTACTGTTAGTTATATTACTACATATATTATATATATTCTTTAGGTCTCCCAACAACCATAGAGGGTAGGCATTTAGCATAGACTCTGGCTTGGACCATAATTTCTTGAGTGCTCCTAAAGAGGAAACTTGACTTCCTGAGAGGCCAAGAGACTTGCCAAAGGCCCACATCTAGTATTACAACTACAAAATATTTTCAGAAATGTTTTCAGTTTTTCATCCGGAGAACTGAGAGATGTTATTTTCAAATAGATTACAAGATACATGCAGCATTGTAAGCCCACCTCACACAAGTGCTAAAGGCCTTCCAATGGGCATCACAAACCACCTGGTGTCGGTGTCACTCAAAGAACCAACAATGCTGCCATACCCCACTTAAATTTAGGGGATCCTTAAAGGTGATTTCCTTTAGATATTGTAATGGGACTCTGAAATCAATAAACATTTTCTTTATGCTTTGATTGTGTTGAAAAGTATATGCGGCCTGACTTGTAGAGGTAAAGTGGATAAAGCATTGACCTGAAATGCTGAGGTGGCTGGTTCAAAACCCCAGGCTTGCCCAGTCAAGGCACATATGAGAAGCCACTACTATGAGTTGATGCTTCCCACTCCTCCCCATCTTTCACTCTCTCTCTCTCTCTCTTCTCTCTAAAATCAATAAATACAATCTTTCTCTTTTTTTCCTTTTTTTAAGTGAGAAGAGGGAAGATAAAGAGACCGACTCCAATGTGTGCCCTGACCGGGATCCACCCAGCAACCCCTGTCTGGGGGCTGATGCTCAAATCATCCGAGCTACCCTCAGCACCTGAGGCTGACACACTCAGACCAATAGCGTTATTCTCAGGAACCAGGGCCATGCTCAAACCAATCGAGCCACTGGCTGTGTGAGAGGGGAGAAGGGAGAGAAGGGGGAGAGTGAAGGGGAGAAAAACAGATTGTCGGTTCTCTTAAGTGCCCTGACCAGGCATGGGATGTTCGCATGCTGGGCTGATGCTCTACCCACTGAGCAACCAGCCAGAGCCTAAATAAAATCTTAAGAAAGAAACTGATTTAGAAGTAAATAGAAAGTAAACAGCTCTTAGTCTATGTGCTTGTTTTTCTGGGCACAAAACTAATGGGCAACACAGATGGACCTGGGTGGTTAAATAGTCCTGACATTGGGCTGCAGAGAGCTGAAGGGCATGTTTCTGAAAATTGTGCTAGAAATCACTGCTAAGAAATTGAGAGTTTTTATTTTTAAAAAATTGCAGGAAAATGGATGCTTCAGGGTAATATGTCCTTCATAAAAGAAACGCCATCTGGAGTCAAACAATATGTGATGTGCTATCAAGGCCACAGAATCATCAAGTCTCAGAGGGAGACGGGACCTTGGGTATCAGTCAGGCTGAACCTCTTTCCCAATCAGGCTTCCAACCTGAGACTGGTGACCATCAGTCAGTCTTTGACTAAACATCTCTTCTGAAGGGAAACTTCTTAATTTAAAAAGTACAGTAGTCTTGGAAATGGGTAAGGTAAGGTTATTAACTACTTTCTTTTCTTAAGATTTTATTTATTGATTTTAGAGAGAGGATAGAGAGAGAGAGGTAGAGGTGGGAGCTGGAAGCCTCAACTCATAGTAGTTGCTTTTCTTTCTTGTATTTGCCTTGACCAGGCAAGCCCAGGGTTCTGAACCAGTGACCTCAGCGTTCCAGGTCGACACTTCATCCACTGCACCACCACAGGTCAGGTGGGCTACTGACTTCTTGATACTGAATATAGGTGTCTCCCTGCAGTTTTAGTCCTTGGAGCAATCTCTGATCCGAATAATGAAACAGAACATATCCCCCTTCTCTGTTCAGACTCCTGACCGTCTCGCCTTCTCTGGTTTCCTCTGAAAGTAATAAAAAGAGATTCAAGACCCAATGCAAAGCCTTTCTTCCTTCTTTAAAAGATTTTATCTATTGATTTTAGAGAGAGGAGAAAGAGAGAGAAAGGCAGGGGGAGGAGTGGAAAAGCATTAACTATAGTCGTTTTCATGTGTGCCTTGACCGGGCAAGCCCAGGGTTTTGAACCAGTGACCTCAGTGTTCCAGGTCAAATGCTCTCTCCACTGTGCCACCACAGGTCAGGCTAGAGCCTTTCTTCTTAAGTACAAAGTTCACACAAATATAAAAACAGAATTGAGCAGGTTTCAAGAGGTGTAGTGACCAAGGGTGTGTTAAAAATAGCAGATAGGCCCTGGCCAGTTGGCTCAGTGGTAGAGCGTCGGCCTGGCGTGCAGGAGTCCCAGGTTTGAATCCTGGCCAGGGCACACAGGAGAAGTGCCCATCTGCTTCTCCACCCCCTCCCCCTCTCCTTCTTCTCTGTCTCTCTCTTCCCCTCCCGCAGCCAAGGGTCCATTGGAGCAAAGTTGGCCCGGGTGCTGAGGATGGCTCTGTGGCCTCTGCCTCAGGTGCTAGAATGGCTCTGGTTGCAACAGAGCGATGCCCCAGATGGGCGGAGATCGCCCCCTGGTGGGCATGCCGGGTGGATCCCGGTTGGGCACATGCAGAAGTCTGTCTGACTGCCTCCCTGTTTCCAACTTCAGAAAAATACAAACAAACAAAAAATAGCAGATAAACTGGCAATGCCTTTAAAGCCATCCTAAAGAGATACCCGGAGGCCATGGCCAGCTGGCTCAGTGGATAGAGCACTGGCCTAGTGTGCAGATGTCCTGGGTTCAATTCCCAGTCAGGGCACAACAGAGAAGCAATCATCTGCTTCTCTCCCTCCCATTCCCCCTTCTCTCCTTCTTCCCCTCCCACAGCCAGTGGCTTGACTGGTTTGAACATCACCTGAGCACTGAGGATAGCACGGTTGGTCCAAGTGTGTTAGCTTCACACACTAAAAATAGCTTGATTCGAGCATCAGCTCAAAATGGGGTTGTTAGCTGGATCCCCATTAGGGTGCATGTAAGAGTCATCCTCCTCACACTTAAAAAAAAAAAAAAGGAGGAGAGATGCCTGGTTCTGCCTCTGCTCTCCACCAATAAAATTCAAGAAATGTTTATTGCATCTTCACTCTGTGTAGGGCTCTGAGGATCCTACCCATCTTGGCCTTCAAGGATCTCATGGTTCAGGAAGCAATCATATCTAAAGTAACCACCTCATCCCCATGTCAATCTCTATCACATTGCTCTGCTTTAATATCTCCAAGGTACTTCTTCAGGAAATATTAATTGAATGCCAATCATGTGAACAATATAAACAAAAATCCTTGCTTTTGTGGAGTTTACATTTTGCTTTGGGGAAAAAAAGTATTACAACAATAAGGAAATCTGGCCCTGGCTGGATAGCTCAGTTGGTTAGAATATCATCCTGAAGCACAGAGGTTGCCAGTTCGACTCCCTGCCCAGGCACATAAGGGAACAGATCAATGTTCCTGTCTTTCTTTCTCCCTTCCATGCTTAAATAAAAAAAATTAAAATAAAATGAGTAAGGGAATCTGGATTGTCAAGAGGTAGTGGTTTTAAATTTTTTTAGTGTGGTCAGGGTAGGTCTCATTGAGAGGGTGACGTCTGAGAAAAACTTGAAGACAGTGAAGAGTAAGCCATACAGGTAACTGAGGAAAGAGCATTCAAGACAGATAAATAGCTGATGCAAAGGCGCTGGCAGGACTGTGCCTGGCATGTGGGAAGACAGTGTGGCTGAAGCAGAGTGAGTGAGGAGAGAAGGGAAGACATACTGGGTGATAACGGTGTCATTACATAGCACACTCTACAGACTTTGACTTTTACTCTGAGTGAAATGGAGAGATGTCACTTCGTTTTGAATAGAGAGTGACATGTCCTAACTTCTCTTTTAAAAGGCCTGTGGAGGTTACTGGGTTGAAAATAAACTATTGGGAGGCAAGGGTAGAATCAAGGAGACTCACTAATAGGTTGTTTTAGACACCCAAGCAGGAGATGATGGTAGCTCAGACTTAGAGTGGTAGCAGTAGAGGACGGTGAGATGTAGTCGGATTCTGCATATGTTTTGAAGATATGCTAACATCGGTGAGCAACTGGGAAGATAGAATTTTCATCTGCTGAGATGGGGAAGGCTCGGGGTGAAGCAGATGTGGTGGGAGGAGATGAGGAGTACAGCTCGCACATGTTGACTTTGAGATGTTTATGAGACCCACGAATGAGACGTGCATAGTTGAACATAAGAGTCTGTCTCCCACACTAGACCATATGGTCTGACAGAAGAACTGTGTCTCCTGCATCACTGTGTTCTCGGTTTGTGGCACTTGGGAGAGACTCTGTTGATATTTGTTGGATGAATGAATCATAACTTTAATGTAATACTGTATATTTAAAAACTAGAAGAATCTGGCTCTTCAAGTTTTAAACAAGACATTTAAACCTCTTAAGAAACTCTGATGAAACTGTATCTTTATACCAACAAAGGTCTCCTTCTTAGAGTAGATTAATGACACTTTAGGGTTAATTTCTGTGTTAGTTTGGGGTCTTCAAAGAAGCAGAATCCAAGATAGAATTAGGCAGGCATGAGATTACTGTGGGACCATCTGTGAATAGTGAAGGAGAGGGAGCCAGAAAAAGTGGGGAGAGACTCCGGTAGCGACGCAGACCTGACACCTACAGAGGAAGGGAGGCGGGAGGGAAGGGAAGAGATTGGGCAGGAAGAGCGTGGCGCTGCAGCACAATTTTGTAGGGAGTCCTCGAGTGCATTAAAAGTGGACTAAAAAGATCCTGCTGTTTGAGACAATGTGGGTGAACCTGGATGACATGTTAAGTGAAATTAGCCAAACACAGAAGGGCAAATAGTATATGAGACCACTTATGTGAGAAATGTAAAATAGTCAAACTCATGGAAGCAGAGAGTGGAATGGTGACTTCCCTGGTCTGGGAGGTTGGGAAATTGGGGAGAGATTAGCTAAAAAGTGTCATGTTCCAAATATATAAGATGACTATGTCCTAGGATGTACTCTACAGCACAGTTCCTGTTGATAATAACACTGTGTATATACTTTAAAATTTGCTAAAAGGATATATTTTATGTTATGGGTTGTTATCACAAAAGAATAATGATGATGACAACAATAAAAGAATGGGAGGAAACTTTTAGAAGTGATGGATATGTTTATGGTGATGGTTTCATGGGTATATGCTTATCTCCAATTTCATCAAGTTATGTACATTAAATATGTACAGCTTTGTTTTACTTTAGATTTGTTTAATTTTACTTATTGATTTGAGAGAGAGAGAGAGACATCAATTTGTTGTTCCACTTATTTAGGCATTCATTGGTTGATTCTCATATGCGCCCTGACTGGAGCTCAAACTCACAACCTTGATATATCAGGATGACATTCTAATCAAGTGAGCTATCTGGCCAGAGAATATATACAGATTTTTTATGGGTCAATAATACCTCAATAAAGATTTTTAAAAGAATTAAAAGTATGGAAACTTGAAAAAAATGTTCCTCACAGGAACCTACACCTTGTAGGAATGGCCCCCTGTTCCGTCTTTGGCTGGAAGCAGCCTGTATGTAGGAACGGCGGCTCTGACGAATGGGGTGGTGGAGCCAGGAGGTCTCAGCCGGGCCCCAGTCAGTTCTGCTCCCACAGCAGGAGATCCTGATGGTGCATTTTCATGGCTGCCACAGTCTACCCCTGCATCACACAGATTTACTTCTCCGTGCAGGCTTTGGGAACATCAGTTTCATGGTTCCCGCAAACCCTTCTTCCTGAGGGGAAACTGAGAAGGGGAAGGTTAATGAGACACGCTACGCCCCCACAGTGGCACTTGGTCTCGGGGACACCAGTGGGGTTCATTCTCTCCTCCCTTCCTGTGATGCCCTGCGCCCTCAGTGGCTCACTTTGCGGTGTGACTCCAACCATCCTTCCCGAAGGCCTGAGTTCTTCCGTGGTTCCTTGGGACTGCTGGTAAGTGAGGCCACTCCTACTTTCACCTCTTGGTACCCAGACCCATATATTCTTTCTTTGGGGACACAGCATGATAGGACATTTCTGCTTTAATGCACACTCCTCATCCTGAAAAGTGGCACTCCATGCCTGCATAGTGTTGCTATGGGCTGGCGCTTAGAAGGCCATTCTGTTGCATCTGGCTGCTTCTCGGTGGTGTGACACAGGACATGGACTGTGGATGACCATGGGCCCACTCTCACACCCCCTTTGTTGTTAACTGGGTCCCCTGGTCGGATGCTGCGTTGTGTGGGATTCCATGCCTGTGGATCAGACAACCTATAAGACCCCAGCTAGTGATGCTGACTGGGGCTCAACAGGGGAAGGCAAACTCTAGTCGGAACAGATACCGATCCTTTTCAGGGTGAACCACTGGCCACCAAAATGGAAGGTGCCCAATGTAGTAGACTTACCTAAAGGTGGCCAGTTGTCCTTCTCAAAGAATAGTGCCGGATTAGGGGCTTAGCCTTGGTCTTTTTTGCTGATAGTTGGACATTCAAAAGCATTGGTAGTTAGGCCAGCCCTGGAAAGCTGGATTTCGTGCTGTTGGCACATACGTGGGCTCCATATCTGCCACCATGGCCACATCGTGCATGTGCCCACTGTATCATTTAGGGTTGGCTGATCGTGACGGCTGACTAATGTCACCTGGCTAAGTCATTTTGTTTAACTGGTTGTAATGAACATTACAGTAATTATGGCCTCCTGGTTCTTGTCACATAAGTGCAACCACCGAGCAAGACTCTATCACTTTGGAGCCTCACAATTCCATGGATATTAACAAGCTCAACTCTGCTGTTATTATCTGACTGCCACTTCTACCATGGGCCCTGACCCGTGGGGGAGAGCCAGCACCCGTTGTTTTAGCGATGCTGGTGCCCCCTAAGGCCTTGGTGAACTGCATGTCCTCTAGGTCCTTGGGTCCATTTTCCTCAGCTTTTTTTAACCTTTCCTCTGCCATTTGTCAGGGTAACTCAAGCATTTCCACTTTGCCTCAATTCACTATCATGCTCTAGGTTTCCAAGAGCCACTCTAGCAGTTTGCCTCATCCTCTGGGGTCGTTATGAGTGTTAAGTCTCGTGTCCCAAGACAATGCCCCAAGACAATGCCCCAAGCCAATGAATTCTTGCTTTTCCAGTCTCATATGCTGGCTTTCTTGATCAAATACTCTCAAATTATAATCCCGGTTTTCACCTGACCTGTGGTGGCGCAGTGAATCAAGCGTTGACCTGGAATGCTGAGGTTGCTGGTTCAAAACCCCGGGCTTGCCTGGTTAAGGCACATATGGGAGTTGACGCTTCCTGCTCCTCTCCCCCTTCTCTCTCTCTCTCTTTCTCTCTCTCTCTCTTTTCTTCTCTTCTCTAAAATGAATTAAAAAATTTAAAAAGTAACTTTTATAATCCCAGTTTCCTGCAGATACATCCTGCCTACTTCCTACAGCTCCTTTGATGTACAATCACTTTCCTTTCCACTGAGCCCAGATCATGTCCCTCTAGGTCACGGTGGGTTTCATCCTAGTTATTAGCTTGGTAGCCAGTGAGGGGGGGGGGCAGCTCCTGAGAGTGCACCTGCTCCCTGGCGGAAGAGGTCTTCACTGTGCTTCCCAGCCTGCTGGAAGAGCTGGCGCTGCTGTGAAATGACGCGCCAGCTCTGCAGCCGGGAGGGCTCGGAGCTCTGCTGCTCCAGCAGCCTGAGGGGCTCCATCCAGATGTCCCCAGCCCAGGTGTCCCAGTCCCAGCTTTCTCCAGACAGGGCCCTGGTCATAGCACAACAGACTTGCATTAGCTGAATACCAACATCTCTGGAGCTACACGACTTTATGAGATCCTCAGTCAGCTGCTCAACTCTGCCAGTTCTTCACTGCAGGAGAGAAGGGCCTTTTTGTGAGTTAATAAAGAGCTTCTCTGGCTCTCACGCCTATGTCTATTATTACCCTTTGCAGGGCATCTGGACAAGTTAGCAGTAGCCAGCTAAATCTTGTTTTTGAAGGTATTATTTCCATCATATCTTTCCAATTCCTGGGTCACTACACCTGCCACAGCATTCCTCTCCACAGGGACATTCTCCCAGGTCACCACAGGAGAAATCTTTAGTAATTGTGCCACCACCTTTTACTAGAGACCATCCCATGCTCCACATACCACTCAGGATAGCATCCTCTTTGTCCACTGGGCAATGAGTAAGCCGGTCTCCAAACCACATCTGGCACCACAGGAGCAAGTTTGGGTTCTCTGAGAAGCAGAAGCCAAGATGGGATTAGATGTGTAAGAAATTTATTAAGGGAACACCTGTTAAGGATAAAGGGGAGGGGACCAGGATAGGCAGGGACAGCCATGAGGGAGAGGGGGCAGGAAGGGGACCAGGTAGGAGAGTCCTGGGCTGCAGTTGCAAGAATAGTTCAGCCAAACTGATGGGGAGTCACTCGTTAAAGGTGTCCTGCCTCTTGCTGGACTGGGCCTGCATTAGTGCCCCCCCTCCTCAGCCATTGGGTGGGAGCAGCTTGGGGACTTGTGTGGGCTCCAAGGAAGTGTGGGGGTGGGTCCCGAGTATCAGCAGCTGGGCCCATCAGTCATTCACAGTCCCCACAGTGGGAGATCCAAGTGGTGTGTTCTCATGGGCCCCACACCCTCCCACCAGGTTCCCTACAGCCTACTTCTGTCACTATTGTTTGTGTATCTTGTGAGTCACAGAGTAAGGTGGTTGAATCGAACCTCAGAGATTATTTCATCTGACATCTTCATTTTAAAGATGAAGAAAGAGAGACTCCTCAGTTTTAAATAAACTTTCCCAAGGCACAGGGATTTGGGACTGGAATACTATTCTTGTGTAAAGCCTATTCCACACATTGCAGCACATTCTGCATTCCTGGACCCAGGGGAAAGATGTCAGTGGCCCCTCACACCTACCTGGTGATAAGAAAATCTGCCCCCTTCCTTTCTAAAAACTCTCTGGAGGCAGTAGTGTCACAAGTACCACTGAATAGAGTCAAAGTTCTTGCATAGTGTGACCCCTGTACAATGCACTCGCATAACATCGAGTGCATATGTAACAGAAACGCCCAGGGAGCCCCACCCATTCCTGCTTCAGGGAGTGGTCTGCACCTCAATACCAAGCAGTCACTTCTGCACCCTTTCCCCACACCTGTCCTCTCCACCTCTCCCCCATCCTTGCTTTCTAAATAAACGACACCTCTCTGCAGCTAACTTTTCACGCTAAAAACCCAGGAACCTTCCTCGATTCTTCTTTCTCTTTCTCCCTACATATGAGGAGCAAACTCACGTGTCTCTGTCCCCAAAATATAAACAAAATCTGTCTGCTTTCTTCCATGTGCACGGCCGCCACCCTTGTCCAAGCCACTATCTTTTCTCCCTGGGCACCATGAGGACATCCTCCCATCACGTTTCCTGCTTCTTTTACACACAACAAGTAGAGAATATTTTTAAATGTAAATCAGATTACATCACACACCTAGGTAAACCCCTACTGACTTTTAAATAAAATCTGCACTCTTTCCCATGCCTCACAAGGGCTTTCTTGACCTGGCCCTTGCCTGCCTGGCTGAGCTTGGCTCATACCACTGCCCTGTTCAGTCACTGTACACCAGCTCGGCTGACTTGCTCTGTCCGTATACATGCCAAGCTCAGTCCTGAGCTCCTTTCCTGTTCACTCAGCCTGGAATATTCATTTCCCCCAGATCCTCTCTCAACTGGCTCCTTTTCAGGTCTCAGTTAGAATGCCACCTTCTCAATGAGATGCTCCCTGACTTCCCAAACAAAAGTAGCCCCCACCCCACCTTTATTCTCTAACATATTACCCTGTTCTGTCTTCCTCACATCATTTACAACCTCTGGTTTGATTTTGCTTATTTCCTGTCTTCTCCATTCAGAGAATGATTTTCATCAGAGAAAGGGCTGTGTCTGTTTTGTTCATGGCTGTATCCTAGCCTGTAACAGATTGGGTTCTCAAATATATGCATTAAATGAATAATAGTCCCTTTGATGTACATGGTCTCTATATCTAATGTCATTGCATGTTTTGATCATTGACTTGGATCTGTTGCTCTCAATACACACCATCCCAAATGCTGAGGTTTGTTGTCTCAGTGTCGATTGTTGGTATTGACTTCAGCATTCTACTGATAGACAATATTTGTTATTTGACAATGGAATATATGTAATTCTGAAACAGGCTTTTTAAAAAAATAAATGAACAAGTGAGAAGCCCCCTACCTTCTGATAACTACTATTCCAATTTTATTGGATTGGGGGGGCTGATAGTTCTTTGTTAGTCCCTCAATTCAGTAAATGCCTTCTCTGCCCCATCATATTCTGCAAGCTGCCACTTCCAACAGAGAAACAATCATGTTCTTTGAGAAAATTATTTATGTCCCAAAAATTGTGCATATATTTTTAGCAACCTCAGAACTAAATTCTGAATGCATAAGTAGTAGAAGGTAAACTATACTATCCTGTGAGGAAGAAATGAGAGGCTGGCATTTTGAACAGCGCACCCAGGCCAGGCCTGCAGGCAAGATGGAGTTAGTACCTGAAGGACTTGGAGTGTGGGCTGCAGCAGGTCAGAGGCTATGGCCACCTCCAAGGCTATCCATGAATTCTCTTCAGGGCTAATGATGTGAGTGTTGGTTCATTAGCGGGGGAAGACAAATATGGGAAAAAATACTATGAAGACAACGTCACTTTTTTGGCCATTACTGATGGGCTCTATATACTACATGAATGGCAGAAACCATCATGGGATGTGGATGGAAGCATGGTGCCCCTGACTGGCATCGTTGGCTTCACTGTATGACTGATGATTCTCCAACAACACAACCACCTACTGCCTGTAAATTCATTTGGACAAACCATAAATTCAACAATATGCATCTTACTCCACCACTAGAAAGAAGATTCAGGAGTGGGTCCCACCTCAACACCTTATCAGTAAAGACAATAAAAAATAATTTAAACATGTAAAATATGGATCTTTTCATGTAATTGCACTTTTACTGCTTACTGTTAAGTTGGTTAAAATTATTTGATTTTTTTAAAAAGAGAAGAAGAATGCCTGACCTGTGGTGGCGCAGGGGATAAAGTGTTGACCTGGAACTCAGAGGTCACCAGTTTGAAACCCTGGCCTTGCTTGGTCAAGGCACATATGGGAGTTGATGCTTCCTGCTCCTCCCCCCCTTCTCTCTCTCTCTCCTCTTTAAAATGAATAAATAATAATAATAATAAAGGGAAGAATAAATAGAAGGATGGTCCAAGAGCAGAGAAAAATTTCTTGCTTCAGTTTGGGGTGTGTGTTAGGAGGGCACTGGGAAGAGGCCTCTTTTTGCACCAATCACTGATTCCCAGAGGACCGAAGAGTCCTGCTGATGGAACTTTATTGCAAATAAGAGAAGAGTGTCGCAGTCCAGCCATGAAGAGTCTATCACGGGGGTCTCGAACGGGAAAAGGTATGGAATTAAATAAATGATAGACAGAGAATTAAAGATATATACATAAAAATGGGTTCGGGAGGACTGCACAGTGAACAGTCACTACTTTTCCTAAGCTGCAATGGCAACCCCCAGAAGCGCATCCATCTTTATTCAGGGAAAACACGTGGGCCATTAGCAATTCAATTGTTTCCAAGACAACTCAAAGACAACCCCCACCATACCATTTAGATCTAACTTTACACCAATAAGAAACTAACTTCCAGCCTCTTCCGGAGAACATGGGTGGGACAAGCAATAATCAGATATAGCTCTTTGTTAACTGGGCAGGTGAGATGGGGTGGTTAGGCCCAGCACCTCTGTCCACTGGATATCCAGATTGTAAAAACACCCTGTTTATATAATATTTCAGTCCCCAATGGAAGAGGGAAACTTTTCTAAGAATGCTCACCATCCTATCTGTCCCTCTCTTGGTCTCTGTGTCTCTGTCACACACACACACAAAAAAGAATGCTCACCATCCTAGACATTTCTGCTTTTATCCTCTCCGAGGAATGTGAACCATCTTGCTCTACATTTTTAAATTTTATCATTTAATCCATTTGCATGGCACTATTGCAAAGCTTTTGAAAAGCATTCCAACACAGAACTCTTTGGAAGTAAGGCCATTGGCCTCAAAATTCAGTGTCCCGCCGGGCCTAATATACTGTGCAGTATATTAACCAGACTCAGAGGTCCTGGAAGTGTCCTGAAAGTAGACAGAACCCTGATTCCCAAAGGCTCCATCATGAGGCTTATTGGCAAAACTACCAAGAGCACAGGTGACACATGGAAAGCTGAGGTGGTAGAAAATAAATCCTAAAGTGGCAATGCTGAGGACTCTAAAACAAATATGACTGGAAAACTCCCCATGCAGCCACTCAAGAATTTTCTAAGGCAGGACCAGCAGACCACGGGCTATTACTATCAGAAGTCTTACTAGAGAGACTTTTTAAAAGATGTAGTGCAGGTTTACAGCAGATAAACAACACATTTTACTTTTCTAATCATTCTGTAGGCAGTGCATCTCTGCAATGGAGATTACTGTGCATGCATGCCTCTCCCTATCTCCCCTGGGAGCCAGGGTTTCTAGACTCTTGAAAGTCTGAGGTGGTGTTTTGTTGTCCCCAGGTGGGGACCAAGGGCAAAAAGCAGTTGCTGAAGTGATTAGGTACAGATTAAGTAGAGCCTTATGGACTGGGCTGAGACCTTGAATGCTATCCTCTGGCATAGCAGCAGATGTTGCAATTCACCAAGGGGGATAATCGATTCTCTTTCTGCTGGCCAAGGAGTGAAGAAGCAGCTGGGGTTTGCAACTGCTGTGGCTGATTGATTTCAAAAGAGGCCCGGTGAGAGGAAGCCTGTTGCAGGAGCTGAGACAAGAGACCAAGGCGTGGGTGCACAGCAACTCCCCCTGGGAGGAACCTGGGTGACACTCTACCCAACCCACAGAGGTGACCGTCACACCCTGGTGCTCGGTCCTGCCTTAGCTACAGCAGCAGCTCTCTTGCCTGAGCAAGTACAGGTACAAAGAAAGGAAGGAACCACAATAGTACTCCCTCTCTGTGGAGAGACAGCGGCTGGCAGCGCTCACGGGGCTCCATGCTCTTCTCTCCCCGGGCACAGAGCCACATTACATTTCCCAGCTCCCTTGTGTTAAGTGTGGCCATGTGACTGAGTTTCCTTGATGAAACATGAGAGCACATGCTGTAGGCCAGTCTCAGGCCTGGCCCCCAAAACCTCCTATGAACAACCATCGCTCTCCCTCCTCATCCATGAGCTGACATCCTTGGGAAGCTGTTTTTCTTCCTTCTATTACAACACAGGGCCATTGACAGAGGTAGATTAAGGTCAGTTGAGGCCCCAGGTGCAGAAGAAAATATTGGGCCCCTTATATTAGAAAATAGTGTAAAGTTGAGGTTTTGCAGGGCCCTTCAGAAGTTGGGGCCCAGGGCGTGCTCCCGGTGAGGCCGCTGTTAAATCTGCCTCTGGCCACAGGCCTTGGTAAGAGTCACTAACCCACACTCATGTTGGGAAGGGGCCATTTTCCATAGCTACTTTTTCTCACACACACCCCAGCACGAGGTGGTCATACCTTCTTCCTTCTCTGTTTGCAGATCAGCTTCTGGCCTCCACCAGAGCAGGCTGGGCACTTCCTCGTCTGTTTGGGAGTCCCACTCTACTGAAAACTCTAAAAGGTATCTCATCATCATTCACCAACTCAGACCAGTTCTCAGGTGTAAGAAACCTTTCTCGAGTTGACCTCCATCCCCTCATGTCGGGAGCCAATCCACTAGTGCTGGCTAACAAGGTCACAGCAGAAGAAGATCCACAACTGCTGGTTGACAAAGTCACAGCAGAAGAAGACCAATGGTTGCTGGTTAATAAAGTCACCGCAGTGAAGACTAACAGCTGCGGGTTGACAAAGTCACCGCAAAGGAAAGGCACAACGATACTTCCCCCTTTTGACCTTTTTGAATTAATCTGGCCTTATATCCCCCCTTTTCTGGGTGTGTGCTATCATTTATGGCACAGGGATAATAGTACCGTACTTTCCCTGTAGATTTGTAGTAATATCTTTGGAAATGAGACAGAGGGTGTGAGTTCCACAGAAAAGCCTGTAAGCCCCTTGAACTGGGCTCATAGACATAAGAGGCTGGCTATGATATCCCTCATAAAGGGTTAAGTTGGTAGGAGAACTTCTTCTTATTAATCATGTTAGAAACAATAGATTGTGACTTATGAATAGGTAGGAAACAGTAACTATACACAGAGCACCTTTCAGCCTTCACTTAATTCATCACTTTACCTCCCTGAGCCTTTTCATGTAGTAGAGTAATGAAACTTTCCTTTCTTCTTGCATACCTGACCTGCAGGTGGTGGAACACTGAGAAAAATAGAGTTAGAACTTAACTAGAGTATGAATATAGTAATAAATAAAATTTGACTAGACAATAGCATCATAGGTAAGGTAGAGTTGTTATTCAGTACTGACCTTTTAGAAGTTTGTACCAACATTGTTATTGCTGTTCAAGTTATTGTATAACTATACTTTGAATGACTTACCACCTGATTTATAGTTACCTAAAAAATGTAAGCATAGTGATACAAAAACAATAATTAATCAATGTATTCTGAATATCATGTGATTGTAACTTAGTGTGTGTGCATAAATAGAAAGCTAGACCAGCATTTGGCAGAGATGCCTGGCAGTAAATGCTAACTAGAGAATAAAGAGAAAGAAAAGAATTCGGCTCTCGCCCTGGCCGGTTGGCTCAGCGGTAGAGCGTCGGCCTAGTGTGCGGAGGACCTGGGTTCGATTCCCGGCCAGGGCACACAGGAGAAGCGCACATTTGCTTCTCCACCCCTCCACCACACTTTCCTCTCTGTCTCTCTCTTCCCCTCCTGCAGCCAAGGCTCCATTGGAGCAAAGATGGCCCGGGCTCTGGGGATGGCTCTGTGGCCTCTGCCCCAGGTGCTAGAGTGGCTCTGGTCACAACATGGCGATGCCCAGGATGGGCAGAGCATCGCCCCCTGGTGGGCAGAGCATCGCCCCTGGTGGGCGTGCCGGGTGAATCCTGGTCGGGCGCATGCGGGAGTCTGTCTGACTGTCTCTCCCTGTTTCCAGCTTCAGAAAAATGCAGAAAAAAAAAAAAAAAAAAAAAGAATTCGGCTCTCTCACTCGATTCGTGCCAACACTGTCTCTTCCTGTGGGACCCCTGGATTCCCCCCGGGGCTGGGCCCCGGCACCCTCACTGAAGCTGCCTGGCCAATTAAGAGTCTCAACGTGGAACAGCTGGTGAGGAGAACAAAGTTTTGCTTCCAGAAGGAGCTTTGGTCGGACATCTTTGTTTATAACTACTTGAGTGTGCAGTGACCCAGAAATAGAAATATGCATGTGGATGACTGCTTCCCTCTCATCTCTCCCCAATAGCATCCTTTTTTGCCAAAATAATTTCCTGCCTGTAAAGCCAGTAGCCACAGCCACCCACACAGCCGCCTGGCCCATGCAGGTTTGCATTTGATTTGGACAGACGGTAATAAAACAATGGAGTCAAGAACTGGTGGGCCATTAACTTTAATCTTAGTTGCACCTGGTGGGCAAGAAATACGCACAGTAGGAAAACACTTCCCTTTCCATTCAGGGCTCCCAAAGCCAATGACTTATCTGAGTTTCCTAGAATCAAAGGTTTGTACCTCACCAGCCTTATTTACCTCTGTTCCCCATCTCCTTCTCTCTGCACAAACTCTGCACTAACTGGCTTCTCCTTCAGCACTCCACCATCTTGGCTGCCTCTCTTTTCCTCCACGTGGTCTTTCTCTGCTCTCCTCTCTAATGCTAATCTCAGGAACCAAGAGAGAGCAAGCTCTCTGTCTGCCCCTTTAATCCAATATACAAACAAGGAAGTCTCTGATACAAAGTCACTTATCTGAGGCATAACGGGATTCCTCATGAGAGTGCACCACCCCACATCATGCAACAGTCAAGGGTGTGGGGAATAGCTTAGTCTTAAAACTAAGCCTTAGGCTATAACGACCCTGCCTGCTCACAGCCTGTCCCCCACACACAATGCAAACTATAAGTGAGCAAACATATATATATAATATTTACAAACTTATTTAATCAACACTGCTCTTTTACAGGAGTCCCTTTCTAGAAGAGCCATACCCCCTTCTAGAAAAGCCATCATTCACTGTGGCTGTTGTAGCCTTCGGAGTTCCTTTGGAGACATAGCCTTTTAAATAAATTATAAAATGGCTCCTCCTCTGGTGGCCACAGCAGCACCCTGGAGCCCCGGGCATGGCTGGTGGGGGGTAGGCTGGGTGTTAGCCTCTACCTGGCCTCCAGCGCGGGGCTTGTGCAGTGCACACATTGCACATGTGCAGTGCTAGTACCCTCACCTGGCTGCTGACATCTTCTCCTCGATATTCCCATCAGTTATAACCAGTTCTTTCCTCCTTCAGCTCATCACTGTCACTCTAGGGCAGAAGTCCTCAAACTTTTTACACAGGGGGCCAGTTCACTGTCCCTCGGACCATTAGAGGGTCGCCACATACAGTGCTCACTGACCACCAATGAAAGAGGTGCCCCTTCCGGAAGTGCAGCAGAAGGCTGGATAAATGGCCTCAAGGGGCCGCATGCGGCATGCGGGCGGTAGTTTGGGGATGCCTGCTCTAGGGGCTCAAAGGCAAGTCTTGAGGATATTAAGGGGACTGGTGGTGATGTTAGTTACACTATGCCAAACAGAATTCTGTGGCCTGATCTGATAACACAACCATCTTAATATCATTGTTCCTATGGGAAAATGCATTCCAAGGTCTTTTCAAAATAAGTCTTTAAGGAACAATTTTCCCCTTTAAAACACAGGCCTGGGCCTGACCTGTGGTGGCGCAGTGGATAAACCATCGACCTGGAATGCTGAGGTCACCATTTTGAAACCCTGGGCTTGCCCGGTCAAGGCACATATGGGAGTTGATACTTCCTGCTCCTCACCCCATCTCTTTCTTTCTCCCCCCCTCTAAAATGAATAAATAAAATCTTTAAAAAAAACCCAAAACCACAGGGCCTGGGATTCCAAGATGGTGATGAAGTAGATGGACATTTCAACTGCTATCTCTCAGGACCAAATTGGATTACAATTTAATTTAAGAACAATCATCTTGAAAAACCAATTTTGGATGAAATGAAGAGGAGACTATAACCTAGGATCACAGCATAAGCCACAGTGAGACTGGTAGAAAGGGTGGAGACGTGGAAAGGGCTGCCCGCTCCCAGGAGTAAGGGGTGGCTAAGGGTCTGGAGGGACTCTCATTGCCGGGAAGGTCACTCTGAGAGGTGAGGGTGCTCAGTCCCAGATCCAGAGCCCCAGCCTAGAGCTCCAGAGCCTAGAAGAGGTGCCCAGACAGCATTTGGCAGTGAAAAGAGCAGGGTTTCTCTCTGCACGAAAGAGACTGAGCTTTCTGAGATGCAGGCTCTGTCTTAAAAGGCCCGCACAAAAAATCTATTTACAGCCACTTACCCAGGGCTTTGGTGGAAGAAGAGCTGAGAGGACTAGAGTTGTGGGAGGAGACTGTAAAATTTGAGGCCCAGGGGGAGACACTGTGGAGGACAGTCACCAGAACCCCTGTGCTGAGTCATTCTCCAATACTGCAGTCGCCATCTTTCTTAGTCGGAGCATCCCCTTTGTGCAGCATCAGCCTGGGGAAAAGGAACTACTTCATTCTCAGGGGTCTCTCCTGCTCCAGTCATGACAACAGGTCATTCTGAGAGGCTAGTAGGGGGCATGTCAGTGGTTCTGTTTCCTGGTGTTGAGGCTGGAGCTACCCGTCCCCCACACTCCTGAATCTAAGACAGGTGCTTCCACCTCACGGGAGACTCAGTAGAAACTGCCTAGGGAGAGCAGGCAGACCACACCTCTGGGTCTCAGAGGCCACACCTACTGGACTCCTGGGGCCACACCCTACTGAGGTCTGTGAAAACAGCCTGGACAGACTGACACTTGGGGCCAAGGGGCAGAGCCACTCCCACCAGCCTTTCTATTCCCTGAATTGCCACAGGCTCTGGATCAGGTATGGCCAACATATGGCCTGCATCCAGCCTGCGTAATGAGTTTATGTGGCCCGTGATTAAATTTTTTATATTCTTTGTTACTTTAAAATCTCAGCTACTTTGGCCCTGGCTGGTTGGCTCAGTGGTAGAGCTTCGGACTGGCGTGCAGGAGTCCTGGGTCCGATTCCCAGCCAGGGCACACAGGAGAAACACCCATTTGCTTCTCCACCCCTCCCCCTCTCCTTCCTCTCTGTCTCTCTCTTCCCCTCCCGCAGCCAAGGCTCCATTGGAGCAAAGTTGGCCCGGGTGCTGAGGATGGCTCTGTGGCCTCTGCCTCAGGTGCTAGAATGGCTCTGGTTGCAACCGAGCGATGCCCCAGATGGGCAGAGCATTGCCCCCTGGTGGGCGTGCTGGGTGGATCTTGATTGGGCACATGTGGGAGTCTGTCTGACTGCCTTCCTGTTTCCAACTTCAGAAAAATACAAAAAAAAATTTAAAAATAAAAAATAATAAAATCTCAGCTACTCAGAAGCGGAAGCGTCTTTGATTATTGGAAATCGAGATATTTAAGAAGATAGTGATATGCAGAAAAGAATTCCACATGTGACTAATCTAGGGTTAACTTCCAATAATTGGTCAAATGGATTCGTGATACTTCTTTATTTTTTAAAAAAAATTCCATTATACAGATTTACAACTTTTGTACTAGTCTGTACTCAATATGAACTGTTTGACATTTAGTAGCAGCAATGTAAAACCCATATTCTTTTAGGTGGAGTTTGCCAGTGTGCACCCAAGGTCAAACAATTCATTATTTTTGTGGTCAAGTGTGCTGAATCAAGTGGCATTGTAGCATAGACAATAGCTGTAGTTGATAACTAAAAATGTGTCCAGGGTGTTTGTAAAACAAAATAATTGTTTTATTTGCAATATAACCCCTTCAAGCTAATTCTATTAATTAAATATTATGTAATTATATTTTTATTAAAAATATTTTTATTAAAATAATACTGTATATTAAAACTTTTTTCACTCACATTTATTCATAAACAAATTACATAATAAAATTTTGTTTACTTAAACAAATTGTTTTTGTATTTAACTCTTTTAATTTTAATATTTTGTCTGGCCCGTGAAAAAAGTTTTCTTTCTAATCTGGCCTGGGGGAAAAAACTGTTGGCCATGCCTGCTCTAGATTCTAGCAGAGGTTTTTTCAGAGCCTGAGCCCAACAAGCAGCCAGCAGACAAAGGCTGCAGGAAGCAGGACTTAGGGAATCTAGGTCTTTAAAAGCAGACCTTCCACCAGGCTTAGTGTGGGTAAAAGCCAGCTGAGCTGTACAGCTTGGTATTTCCATGCACACCTGGGCCCAACAGAGGCAGCCACAAACTCTGGATTGCTTCTAGCTCTAAAAAGGTTGCTGAGGGCCATTCACAGGTAGTGTCTCCCACTGGTCTGCACCAGGTTCCTGCCAGGGAGGCCCAGGGCTGGCACATCCAGTGGCCAGATGCAGAGAGCATCAGTTCAGGACCTAACAACCCTGCTAGAGTGGAATCCTAAAGAAGGGCTCCTCACACCTGGCCCAGCTGAGGCAAGTGCTGTATTCTGTTATCAGCACGGGCACAGTGGCTCATGTGCATTGCATAGGGCGGAGCTTCACAATCAGCTGGCCTGGGCACTGGATATCCTGCCCTGCTGGACTATATTCCAAAGGGGGAAGGGAGAGAGGCTTGGAGCATAGACATTTAAAGTGTGAGTACCTGTGAGTTTATTATTGGATCTGGTTGAGAGCTTAGCTAATTTTGGGGGTCACAGTCAGCTCCAGGAGAGGATTTTCTCAATCTTCCTCCCTGAGACCAGGGTCTCACCAGCTATAAGAACTTCTGCAGTGGGGACTGTCAGCCTCACTCAATCTGAACCTGCTGCTCACCTTGTTTGGGAGAAATAAAATTTGAGTATCCAGCAGTGGCTGAGGGATTAAGCTCTGGAGTAGGGGCCACATTCCCCATGAGCTTCTGACCAAGAGACACCTGAAGTAGGGGGTCTCACTAATGTATTGCTAACCTCAGCTGCCCTAACCTACCAAGATTGCAACCTTTAGGGGTTGGTTGGATGAGGCCATTCTGAGCCCACACTACAGTCTTTCTACAGAAGACTCTGTGGGAACTCTAAGCAAGGGCAAGAGGAGGTAGAGCAGCTGAAAAGTGGAGGCAAATCTTAGGGAGCTTGGGGCTTTTACAGAGCTGCTGTCATCTCTAAGCAGGAGGAAGCTGAGCCTTATACACAGGTTGCCCCTTCCCACACTACACAAAAACAGGAAATACAGACACAAACAGTGAAAAGTGCAGTAGCTGCAGACAGGTAGCCCACAGTGGGTTACAAACAACAGCTGATGCCAACACAAGATGATCTATAACCAACACAATTGGTAGTGGGTGGCAGCACCAACACTAGACTCAGCTAGCTACACAAGCAGCATGCCCAAGGAGTAGTCTAGCAGACACCAGACATTATGGAAATAAATACACCCAACAGGACAGACACTGCACAGTGTGTAATACACACGATCAAGTTTGACCCTTAGATCCAGCCAACCTGAAGAAATAACCGCACCCATGAAAGAGCCAACTGCATTCAAAGCTCACATACAACAAAAGGGAAAATACTACCCTCAAGAAGCACTTCTAGAACAAGGGAAACTGGTGGCCTGAAGGTCAGTACCACTGAGCCTGTCTTCCTCATAAAGACCCCAAAAAATTTCAGATTCAGACAGCACTATCTAATACACAGACAAAATAGGCAGACAGAGAAATGTGACCCAAATGAATCAACAAGAGAAATCCCAGAAAACGAACTAAATGAGATGTAATTAACCAAACTACCAGATGCAGAGTTTTAAATAATGATTTTTAGAATGCTCAAGGAAGATCTTAGAGCAATAATTGATAGACATAATGAGAACCTAAATAAAGAGATAGCAAGCATCAAAAACAACATTGAAATCATAGAAAAGAACCAGTTATAAATGACAAATACAGTATCAGCAATGAAGACTGCTTTAGAAAGAATCAACAGCAGGCTGGATGAAGCAGAGGACTGAATCAGTAATTTAGAGGACAAGATAAATGAAAGCACAGAAGCAGAGCAGCAAAATAAAAAGAGGTTCCAAAAGTCTGAGGAAACTCTAAGAGATCTCTGTGACAGCATGGAGAGAAACAATACCCACATCATAGGGGTTCCTGAAGGAGAAGAGAACAAAGAAAGAATAGAGAACCTGCTTGAAGAAATCATAGCTGAAAAATTTCCTAAACTGATGAAGGAAATGGTCACACATGTTCAAGAAGCATAGAAAATTCCATTAAAGAGAAACCCATGGAGGCCTACACCAAGACACATTATAATTAAAATGCCAGCATTAAAAGACAAAGAAAAATACTAAAAACTGCAAGAGAAAAGCAGTTAATTATCTACAGAGAAACCTCCATAAGGATGACATCTGACTTCTCAACAGAAGCACTTGAGGCCAGAACGAATTGACAAGAATTATTCAAAGAGCTGCAAAACACAAACCTATATCCAAAACTACCTCATCTAGCAATATTATCATTTAAAATTGAAAAAAAAAGCCTGACCTGTGGTGATGCAGTGGATAAAGCATCAACTTGGAATGCTGAGGTTGCTGGTTCAAAACCTTGGGTTTGCCTGGTCAAGACACATATGGGAGTTAATGTTTCCTGCAAAACAGAACTTACAACCAAGACTACTTTATCCAGCAAGGCTATCACTTAAAATTGAAAAAAAATAAATAAAAAGCTTCTCAGACAAAAAAGACTCAAGGAATTCATTACAACCAAACCAGTACTGCAAGAAATGTTAAGGGGTCTGCTACTAAAAGAGAAAAGAGGAAAAGAATAGAAAGGAAGAGAATTGTAGATTTAAAGAATAAAATGGCAATAAGTAAGTATATATCAATAATAACCCTAAATGTAAATAGATTAAATGCCCCAATCAAAAGACATAGGGTAGTGACATGGATAAGAAAACAGGACACATGCATAAGCTGTCTAAAAGAAACCCATCTCAGAACAAAAGATACACATAGACTGAAAGTGAAAAGATAAAAAACAAATTTTCATGCAAATGAAAATTTAAAAAGCTGGAGGAGCAGTACTTATATCTGACAAAATAGTCTTTAAAACAAAGGCTATATTAAGGGATAAAGAAAGTCACTACAGGGCCTGGGCAGTTGGCTCAGTGGTAGAGCATAGGCCTGGTGTGTGTAAGTCCCAGGTTCAATTCCTGGTCAGGGCACACAGGAAAAGCACCCATCAGCTTCTCTAACCTTCCCCCTCTCCTTTCTCTCTATCTCTCTCTTCCCCTCCCACAGCCAAGACTCCATTGGAGCAAAGTTGGCCTGGGCACTAAGGATGGCTTCATGGCCTCTGCCTCAGGCACTAGAATGGCTCTGGTTGCAATGGAGCAATGCCCCAGATGGGCAAAGCATTGCCCCTAGTGGGCATGCTGGATGGATCCCAGTTGGGCACATGCAGGAGTCTGTCTCTCTGCCTCCCAGCTTCTCACTTCAGAAAAATACCAAAAAAAAAAAAAAAAAAAAAAAAGGGTCACTACATAATGATAAAGGGAGCAATCCAACAGGAGGATATAACCATTGTAAATATTTATGCACCTAATATAGGAGCACTTAAATATATAAAGCAGATTTTAATGGACATAAATGGTAAGATCAACAGCAATACTATAATAGTAGGAGTAGATCCTCCAGACAGAAAATTAACAAAGAAACAGTGTCCTTAAATGACACACTTGATCAACTGGATTTGATTGATATCTGCAGAATATTTCACCCCAAAGCAGCAGAATATACATTTTTTTCAAGTGCTTCTGGTAAATTCTCCAGGATAGACCACATGTTAGGACACAAAACAAGACTCATTAAATTTAAGAAGATTAAAATTATATCAAACATTTTCTCTGATCACAATGGCATTAAACTAGAAATCAACTATAATAGAAAAAATGAAAAACATTCAAACACTTGGAGGCTAAATAGTATGTTATTAAATAACAAATGAGTTAACAATGAAATTAAGAAAGAAATTAAAATTTTCCTGGAAAATGAACATACAACACTTCAAAATTCATGGAACACAGCAAAAGCAGTCATAAGAGGGAAGTTTATAGCATTACAGGCATACTTTACAAAGCAAGAAAAAGCTCAAATAAACAACTTAACCCTTAACCTTGCATCTAAGAGAACTAGAAAAAGAACAACAAATAAATCCCAGAGGAAGTAGAAGGAAGGAAATAAGAAAGATCAGAGCGGAAATAAATGACATAAAGGCTAAAAAAAAAAAAAAATACAAAAGGTCAGTGAAACCAAGAGCTGGTTCTTTAAAACGGTAAACAAGATCGACAAACCTTTAACCAGACTCATCAAGAAAAAAAGAAAGAGGACTCAAATAAATAAAATTAGAAATGAAAGCGGAGAGATAACAAATGACACTGCAGAAATACAAAGGATTGTAAGAAAATACTATGAAGATCTATATGCCAAAAAGTTGGACAACCTAGGTGAAATGAATAAATTCCTAGAAACATACAATCTTTCAAAACCCAATCTGGAAGAATCAGAAAACCTAAATTGACCTAGTACAACAAATGAAATTGAAACAGTTATCAAAAAAACTTTCAGAAAACAGAAGTCCTGGACCAGATGGCTGCACAGGCAAATTCTACCAAACATTCAAAAAAGAACTAACAGCTATCCTTCTCAAGCCATTTCAAAAAATTCATGAGGAGGGAAGACTTCCAAACTCCTTTTATGAGGCAAGCATAATTCTGATTCCAAAACCAGGTAAAGACACTACAAATAAAAAAAACTATAGGTCAATATTCCTGATAAACATAGATGCTAAAATTCTCAACAATATATTAGCAAATCAAATTCAGCAACACATTAAAAAAAATCATACATCGCCTGACCTGTGGTGGCACAGTGGATAAAGCGTTGACCTGGAAATGCTGAGGTCACTGTTCGAAACCCTGGGCTTGCCTGGTCAAGGCACATATGGGAGTTGATGCTTCCAGCTCCTCCCCCCTGTCTCTCTCTCCTCTCACTCTCTCTCTCTCCTTTCTAAAATGAATTTAAAAAATTAAAAAAAAATAAAAAAATAAAAAATCATACATCATGATCAAGTAGGATTCATTCCAGGGAGGAAAGGCTGGTACAACATTTGCAAATCAATAAATTTAATTCACCACATAAACAAAAGGAAAGATAAAAATCACATGATTATATCAATAGATACAGAAAAAGCATTTGATAAATCACCCATTTATGATCAAAACTCTCAGCAAAGTGGGAATACAGGGAACATACCCTAACATAATAAAAGCCATCTATGACAAACAGACAGCCAACATCATACTCAGTGGGCAAAAATTAAGAGCAATCCCCTTAAGATCAGGAACAAGGCAGGGGTACCCCCTTTCATCACTCTTATTCAACATAGTTCTGGAAGTCCTAGCTACAGCAATCAGACAAGAAGAATAAAAGGCATCCAAATTGGAAAAGAAGAAGTAAAACTATCATTTGCTGATGACATGATACTATACACAGAAAACCCTAAAGTCTCAGTCAAAAAACTATTATACCTGGCCCTGGCCGGTTGGCTCAGCGGTAGAGCGATGGCCTGGCGTGCGGAGGACCCGGGTTAGATTCCCGGCCAGGGCACATAGGAGAAGCGCCCATTTGCTTCTCCACCCCCCCACCTCCTTCCTCTCTGTCTCTCTCTTCCCCTCCCGCAGCCAAGGCTCCATTGGAGCAAAGATGGCCCGGGCGCTGGGGATGGCTACTTGGCCTCTGCCCCAGGCACTAGAGTGGCTCTGGTCGCGGCAGAGCGACGCCCCGAAAGGGGCAGAGCATCCCCCCCTGGTGGGCAGAGCGTCGCCCCTGGTGGGCATGCCGGGTGGATCCCGGTCGGGCGCATGCAGGAGTCTGTCTGACTGTCTCTCCCCATTTCCAGCTTCAGAAAAATACAAAAAAAAAAACAACAAAAAAAAAACTATTATACCTGATAAATGAATTCAGCAAGGTGTCAGGATATAAAATTAATATTCAGAAATCTATGGCATTTTATACAGCAACAATAAACTGTCTGAAAGAGAAATTATGATAACAATACCTTTCATTATTGCAACAACAAAAAAATAAAGTAGCTAAGAGTATATTTAACCAAAGAAGTAAACCATTTATATTCAGAAAATTATAATACTGTACATTGAAAAAAGAAATCAAGGAAGGTACAAACAAGTGGAAGCATATCATTCGTTCATGAATAGGAAGAATAAACATCATTAAAATGTCTGTTACATACCTTAAGAAGCTAGAAAAAGCTCAAATAAACAACTTAATCCTGCAACTAAAGGAACTAGAAAAATAACAGCAAGTAAAGCCTAGAGGAAGTAGAAGGAAGGAAATAATAAAGATCAGAGTGGAAATAAATGACATACAGACTAAAACAACAATACAGAGGATCAATAAAACCAAAAGCTGGTTCTTTGAAAAAGTAAACAAGATTGATGAACCCTTAGCCAGACTCACCAAGAAAAAAGAGAAAGGATTCAAATAAATAAAATTAGAAATGAGGGTGGAGAAGTAACAACAGACACAGCAGAAATACAAAGGATTGTAAGAAAATACTATGAAGAACTGTATGCCAAAAAATTAGACAACCTAGGTGAAATGGACAAATTTCTTGAAACAAACGATCTTCCAAAATTCAATCTGGAAGAATCAGAAAACCTAGACCAATTACAACAAATGAGATCAAAACAGTTATCAGAAAATTCCAACAAACAAAAGTCCTGGGCCAGATGGCTTTACAGGCCAATTCTACCAAACATTCAAAGAAAAATGAACTCTTATCCTTTTCAGGCTATTTCAAAAAATTCAAGAGGAGGAATAACTTCCAAGCTCCTTATATGAAGCAAGCATACTTCTGATTCCCAAGCCAGGCAAAGACAATACAAAGAAAGAAAACTAACTATAGGCCAATATCCCTGATTAATTTAGATGCTAAAATCCTCAACAAAATATTAGCAAACTGGATCCAGCAATACATGAAAAAAATCATACATCATGATCAAGTGGGATTTATTCTTGGGAGGCAAGGCTGGTACAATATTCACAAATCAATCAATATGATTCATCAAATAAACAAAAGAAAGGAGAAAATCACATGATAATTTCAATAGATGCAGAAAAAGCATTTGATAAAATCCAGCACACATTTATGATCAAAACTCTCAGCAAAGTGGGAATACAGGGAACATACCTCAACATGATAAAGGCCATCTATGACAGGCCCACAGCCAACATCATAATCAATGGGCAAAAGTTAAAAGCAATCCCCTTAAGATCAGGAACAAGGCAGGGGTGCCCCCTTTCACCAATCTTATTCAACATAGTTCTGGAAGTCCTAGCTACAGCAATCAGACAAGAAGAAGAAATAAAAGGCATCCTAATTGGAAAAGAGGAAGTAAAACTATCATTATTTGCAGATGATATGATATTGTATATAGAAAACCCTAAAGTCTCACTCAAAAAACTACTCGACCTGATAAATGAATTCAGCAAGGTGTCAGGATATAAAATTAATACTCAGAAATCAGAGGCATTTTTATAGACAATGATCTGTCTGAAAGAGAAATTAAGAGAACAATCCCCTTCACTATTGCAACAAAAAAAATAAAGTACCTAGGAATAAGTTTAACCAAGGAGATTAAAAACTTGTACTCAGGAAATTATAAAACATTGATAAAAAAAATTAAAGAAGATACAAACAAGTGGAAGCATATACCATGTTCATGACTCGGAAAAAAAACATCATTAAAATGTCCATAATACTCAAAGCAATTTATAAATTCAATGCAGTTCTATTAAAATACCAAAAACATACTTCAAAGATTAGAACAAATATTCCAAAAATTTATATGGAACCAAAAAAGAACATAAATAGCTTCAGCAATAAAGTGAGTAGTATCATACTTCCAGATGTCAAGTTATACTACAAAATCATTGCACTCAAAACAGCTTGGTACTGGCATAAGAACAGGCATATAGATCAATGAAACAGAACAGAGAACCCAGAAATAAACCTGCACCTTTATGAACAATTGATATTTGACAAGGGTGGTAATAGCATACAATGGAGTAAAGACAGTCTCTTTAACTAATGGTGTTAGGAAAATTGGACAGGTGCATGAAAAATAAATGGCCCTAGACCACCAACTTACAACATTCACAAAAATAAACTCAAAATGGATAAAAGACTTAAATGTAAGTCATGAAACCATAAGCATCCTAGAGGAAAACATAGGCAATAAGCTCTCCGACATCACTCGCAGCAATATATTTGCTGATGTATCTCCATGTGCAAGGGAAATAAAGGACAGGATAAACAAATAGGACTACATCAAACAAAAAAGCTTTTGCACAGCTAAAGACAATATGAACAAAATAAAAAAGGCAAACCACACAATGGGAGAACATATTTGACAATACGTCTGATAAGGGGTTATAGTCAAAATTTATAAAGAACTTGTAAAACTCAACACCAGAAATATAAACAGTCCAATCAGAAAATGGGTGAAAGAAATGAATAGACACTTCTTCAAAGAGGACATACAGATGGCCAATAGGCATATGAAAAAATGCTCAACATCACTAATCATTAGAGAAATGCAAATTAAAACCACAATGAGATATCACCTCACACCAGTCAGAATGGCGCTCATCAACAAAACAACACAGAATAAGTGCTGGCGAGGATGTGGAGAAAAGGGAACCCTCCTGCACTGCTGGTGGGAATGCAGACTGGTGTAGCCACTGTGGAGAACTGTATGGCGTTTCCTCAAACAAAAATGGAACTGCGTTTTGACCCAGGTATTCCACTTTAAGGAATATGTCCTAAGAATCCCAAAACACTGATTCAAAATTTTATATGCACCCCCATGTTTATGGCAGCATTGTTTACAATAGCCAAGATCTGGAAACAGCCCAAGTGTCTATCAGTGGACGAGTGGATTAAAAAGCAGTGGTACCTATACACAATGGAATACTATGCAACTGTGAAAAAGAAGGAAATCTTACCTTTTGTGATGGCCTGGATAGACCTGTAGATTATCATGGTAAGTGAAATAAGCCATGAAGAGAAAGACAAATATATGATTTCACTTATATGTGGAATCTAATGAACAAAGTGAAATGAAGAAAGAAATAGAGGCAGAGACTGGGTCACAGTGAGCAGAGGGACAGCTGTCAGAGGGAAGGAGGATAAAGGGATGGGATTAGAGAAGATGAAGGGATTAGTGAAATTATATATACATAACACATAGATACAGTTAACAGGACAGCAAATCCCAGAGGGAAGGGGGAGGGAGTTAGGGGGAGGTGGGCAAAGAAGGGGACATGAGGGTGGGGGGTGAGGGTGTTATATTGAGTGGGACACTTGAATCCATGTTAACACAATAAATTAAAATTAATAAAAATTGAAAAAAAAAAAGAAAAAAATGCAGGGCCTGTCTATAGTGTATTTGACTTTCGTCTTCTTCTCTGCAGGCTTGTGAATGTCTGTCACTTACTCTGACTTTGGTCTTAGCTGGCTCAGATTCGACCTTGGCTCTCAGACTTTGCCCTACAAGTAGCACGGCTTTGAAGAATAGATTTCAACATGTAGTATATTCTTTGAAACTTGAGCCACCAGCCCAAGATGTATCTTTGTAAGTGACTGATTTAATTAAAAAGTGAACAGAGGCTAATTATATGCATTTCTCCCCATCTACTGTTTATTTTGGTGCTGTCCTAAAAGTGATGTTTAGTGGCTGCATGATTAGGAGCACAGACATTTTAGCTCAGACTTTTCTCCCTAATAGTTCTCATTTGGGCATCATCATAATAAGGGACAAAGGTGAACTCAACACCATTATTTGACCTCATTTCTGATTTATAATTCTCCCTCTGACCATGCAATTTGAGCAAGAGGCCATCTCTGAAGTATGTTTTTATTTTATTTTACTTATTTTTTTTAGCAAGAGAGAGACAGAGAGAGGGAGGGATAGGGGCAGACAGGCAGGAAGGGAAAGAGATGAGAAGCATCAATTCTTCCTTGTGGCACCTTAGTTGTTGGTTGATTGTTTTTTCACATGTGCCTTGATGGGGGACTCCAGCAAAACGAGTGACCCCTTGCTCAAGCCAGTGACCTTTGGGTTCAAGTCAGTGACCATGGGGTCATGTCTATAATCCCATGCTCAAGCCAGCCACCCGTGCTAAATCTGGTGAGCTTGCACTCAAGCTGGTGACCTCAGGGTTTCAAACCTGGGTCCTCTGCATCCCAGTCCGATGTTCTATCCACTGTGCCACCACGTGGTCAGGCTGAAGTATGCTTTTAATTTTAATAATATCTTTTTGTACTGGCCTCTTTCTTTGTCATCTACCACGTATGCATCTGGCCTAACTTGCTGACTACAAAGTTGAAATATACTTTGAGCCGGCAGCCAGAAATGAAGGGAAAAATTGTCTGTCTAAAGAGTCATTTAGTGGCTTGTGTTCCCCCAGTCCCCAATACTGTCTTGCTTGTATGAACAACCCCCACAATGATCTAAGCTGCTTTTGTGTTAATGTAGCCATGACATTTCTCCCAGGGCTGTGTTCAGCACTGCAAAAGTGAGGGCTCTGGTATTTCAGTGTGGTCCATTACAGCCTGGTGAAGCAGCATCCTGCTCTAGAAGGGGTTTGCGGGACCTCAAGGCATCTGGTGAGGACGATTCTGGGGTAAGAGGTGTCTAAAATCCTCACTCAAGGTTGTGTCCTTTCAGTGCTGCCTGCTTCCCAGCTTCTTAGAAGCCAGTCAGGATGGTTGCAGGGAGCTGGCAGTGACTTCGTCTGAAACACTTTCCTGAAACATGTAAATATTTGAACCTCAGGGGACTCGCTGACTCCAGGAAGGTTTACACTAGAGTGCACTCTGTGGAGGTAAACAGCACATGGGACACTGAGGGGAGATTGAGGTTCTTCTACCCATTCGAGAGTTTTTCATTCCAGGAAAAGGAGTAACCTGTCCCAGGAAAGCTCTCTAGGAAGAGAGAGGCAGGGTGGGTATGAAACAGCCAGCACCTGAAAGGCTGGCTTCCAGGTGTGAACTCACTTGAGGAAGTGGCACTAAGAATGCCCTTCAGAATGATAATTTGTCTCTGAGCTTGTCCTGCTCTGTGCTTTGTAAAGACGCACTGCAAGGGCAGGGCCCCAAAATGGCAGCACAAGGACGAAAAGCTGTCTGATTTTTAAGACAAGAGCTTCAGAGGACTGTGAGGTTACTTGGCAACAGGAAATAAGAAACCCCACCCTGCCCCACCTGACCAGCAGTGATGGAGTGGATAGAGCATGGACCTGAGGTGCTGAGGTCTCAGGTTGAAACCCCGAGGTGGTGAGCTTGAGCAAGAGGTTGCCAACTTAAGCATGGGATCATCAACATGACCCCATCATCGCTGTCTTGAGCCCAAATGTTGCTGGCTTGAACAAGAGGTCAATGGCTCAGCTGAAGGCCCCCAATCAAGATACATATGAGAAGTAATCAATGAACAACTAAAGGGATGCAACCTGGAATAGATGCTTCTCATCTCTCTCCCTTCCTATCTCTCTCTCTCTCTCTCTCTGTCTCTCTCTCACTTGCTAAAAATAAACAAAGAAAGAACTCCCTCCTCAAACCTGAATGCAGCTAGGAAGCCTCGCTATCACCTGGCAACAGAAGAGGAAGTTGGCAGCCTGGCGGCTCTGTCTGTAGATCTGCTGGGCTGGCTGAGGCTTTGGCATGAACAAGTTTCCTGATCATTCAGTACTCTCCTCTGCACTTTCTTCTCTTTAAGACACCTGTTTTTTGGCTGCTGTGAGGGGGGAAAAAAGCCAGGGTTTGGCAGCCTCCTCTGATCTGGCATTAACAACATTAGACTATTCGTTTCCAGCAATTATCTATCATAGATGTTCTGTGCAGAGATTTGGGACATTTTTTGTGTGTGGTTCCAATGCATACATTGCAATCAAGAGATGAGTTTTTTTCAAATGGGCTGTCCTCTCTTCTCTCAGATTCCCTAGTGCAGGGGTCCCCAAACATTTTACACAGGGGGCTAGTTCACTGTCCCTCAGACCATTGGAGAGCCGGACTATAAAAAAAAAACTATGAACAAATCCCTATGCACACTACAAATCTTATTTTAAAGTAAAAAAACAAAATGGGAATAAATACAATATTTAAAATAAAGAACAAGTAAATTTAAATCAACAAACTGACCAGTATTTCAATGGGAACTATGGGCCTGCTTTTGGCTAATGAAATGGTCAATGTCTGATTCCATATTTGTCACTGCTAGCCGTAACAAGTGATATGGCGCACTTCTGGAGCTGTGAGGCGTGCATCCTGCATCACCGGAAGTAGTACTGTAAGTGAGGGACGCCATGCTTTGCGGCACCACCACATACAGTGCTCCAGGAGCACAGGATATGAGTGCATCCTGTGCTCCTCTCACTGACCACCAATGAAAGAGGTGCCCCTTCTGAAAGTGCGGCGGGGGCTGGATAAATGGCCTCAGGGGGCCACATGTAGTTTGGGGACCCCTGCCCTAATGTCTGGCCCTGCCTACTCATACATGGATGAATGCACAAACCAAGGCAGGCTGGCGGGGACAATGAGGGCAAGCAGAGTGATTTTTGAGATTCTGTTGGTGCAGGAATCACACACTTTATTTATTTATTTTTTAAATATTTTTAAGGAATGTTTTGGGTAGAGGGCAAAGGTCCTTCCACTAAGCTCAGAATTCATAGATTATGACATTTATAAGCTTCCTCTTACCTTAGGTTTAGGCCAGGTTCTCCCATAGTTTTTTGAGTCTTTCTTTCATGACTCATATTAGAGTTTATAATTGTAGATTTGTCTGTGTTATTATTTATTTTATGTCTTCCTCCTACTGACCACATCAGTTCTGCCCATGATTGAATCCCAGAGACTGGCATATGGTTGGGGTCTAATAAATATTTACTAAATGAGTGAACAAGTGAAGGAATGAGTGAAGCCTGGTTCCTTCACTTAATAGGTAAAGATGCAGAAGTTAAATGACTTGTCAAGTCTATGAAGTTTGGTTTTTGCTTTACATGTATGAAAACAGATTGAATTTGTCAATTAATTCCAAATTATTAATTGAACATCTATTCTGTTGTAAGTATTAGGAAATCCAAATATAAATAAAACTAAATCCCTACTTTAAAAAAAAGCAGTGAAACTATTAAGATAATAATAGTGACTCATTAAGTGCTTAGTAACGCATTGTTTCATTTGTAATTAACTAATGCACAACAGTCCTATGAAACAGGTCTTACTATCCCCATTTAACAGATGTGGAAAAGTAAGCTCAGAGGTAATATTGCCTAACTGTTTTTGAGCTTTCACTAGGTGCTAAAACTGTTCTATATGTTTTACCTATTTTTATAAATTATTCAAATTTCAAGGATTGACTAGGGAGAGATTTATTTCTAAGATCATTAACGTAACTGTTGACAGGATTCAGCTCCTCACTCACTGTTGGCCAGAGACAGTTCCTTGTTCAGTGGGCCTTTCCATAGCAGTAGTTTCAACATGGCAGCTTGCTCTCCCCAGAGCAAGGGCTAAGAGAGATAGACAAACAGATTGAAGTTAAAGTCTTTATAACTTAAATCTCAAAAGTGACTCTCATCACATCATTATTGCCATTTTCTATTCATTAGAAGTGAGGAGCATGGCCAGCCCATATTCATGGGAGGATATTATAAAAGGTTATGAATATCTGAGGTCAGGATCACAGGTCCTCCTTGAGGCTGCCTACCACAGCAAGGTTAGTTAAATTCCAAATTATTCAGTGTAATTCAGCATATTAATAATAGCCTGAATATTGTGGTGGCACAGTGGACAAAGCATCAATCTGGAATGCTGAGCTCAGTGGTTTGAAACCCTGGGCTTGCCTGGTCAAGGCATATTAAGAGAGTTGATGCTTCCTCAGTGTTCCAGATTGATGCTTTTACCCACTGCGCCACCGCAAGTCAGGCAAGTTGATGCTTCTTAATCCTCCCTCCCTTCTCTCTCTCTCTTCTCTAAAATAAATAAATTTTTAAAAATCGACAATTTAATTATACACAGAAGAAAAATACTATCACCTCAACAGAGGCAAAAAAAAAAGTATTTGACACTGCCTGACCCTGGTGCAGTGGATAGAGTGTTGACCTGGGACACTGAGGTCCCAGATTCAAAACCCCGAGATTGCTGGCTTGAGTGCAGGCTCACCAGCTTGAGCATGGGGTCGCTGGCTTGACTGTGGGATCATTTACATGATTCCATGGTCGCTGGCTTAAGCCCAAAAATCACTGGCTTGAGCAAGGGGTCCTTTTTTCAGAAAAAGGCTGCCAACCTTTGGACTAAATTAAAATTAGATATTTCAGGTCATCAAACGGCACCACAGAGAGAGTAAAAAGGCAAGTGTAATGCCTGTGGCCAAGGCCAGGCAGGTCCACATTGGATTCAGGCAGACTGTAGTGTAGAAGAACTGTGGAGCCGGAAAGGGTTGGGTCATTCTGCTTAATAAAATCTCACAATGGCAGACAAGCACACAGGCATGGGAAACCACCTCTCGGGCAAACAAACAGCAAAATGGCCCCTCACAGCAGCGGGCAGGAAATCAGCACTTTCCCATCTCTCTTGAGTGCAAGCACTCACTGCCTTAATATAGGCCATACACACGTGGCATTGCTACACACCCACGCACCAATCAAGCAAAGTGCTTGTACCTGGTAACCCCACGAGGAAGCCTAACACAGCTGCCCCACATCCCCTTTAAGCTGAAGATCAGAATCTGCCATAGGGTACAAATCCCTTTAAGGCTTGGCTCCCTGCCTTACCCTCGTCAGTACACACTTGACTTTTCTTCACTCTATATCAGCCATATGGCCCTGAGAGTGTACAGATGATTCTGTATCTCATTTCAATTGGAGAAATAGTATGTAGCAGACATTTGAGGTAGGACTAGTAAAAAATAGTAGCTTTTTAGAAAACTTCCTGGAAAATCAAGAATTAAAAGAAACAGTGGAGAGCCCTAGAAGGAGAGCTTGGTTGGTCAGTGCGTTGTCCCAAAGCAGAGCTTGCTGGTTTGATCCCTGTTCAGGGCATGTATAGAAAAAAAAATCTATGTCTCCGTCTGTCTCTCTCTCTCTCTCAAGTCAAAAAATAATGGAAAACCACAATGAGCTATCACTTCACACCTGTCAGAATGGCTGTTATCAAAAAGTCAATAGTCAATAAATAATAAGTGTCGGCAAAGATGTTAAGAGAAGGGAACCCTCGTGCACTGCGGGTAGGAATGTAAACTGTCAATTCATCTGTTTGTCCATCCAATTGTTGATTCATTCATCACCCATTTCTCAACTTATTCATGAAAGAACATTCAGACAGAAAGATACATACTGTTGATAGCATACAATTTAAAAAAAAAAAAACTGGTTTGTTTAAAAAAAAAGTCTGACCAGTGGCACAGTGATAGAGCATCGACCTGGGATGCTTCAGTCCCTGGTTCGAAACCCTGGGGTCACTGGCTTGACCACAGACTCATCCAGCTTAAGCGCAGCCTCACAACTTGAGTGCAGGGTCACTGGCTCTGCTGGGGCGCCCCGGTCAAAGCGCATATGAGAAGCAATCAGTGAACACCTAAAGTGACACTACTATGAGTTGATGCTTCTCATCTCTATTCACCCCTTTCTCTCTCCCTTCCTGTCTCTCTCTAAAAAATTTTTTTTTAATTAAAAATATTTTAAAACTCTGGGAAATAGCCTATGAGGAAGACACCATAGTTTCCACTTACAGAGGAGGAAAGTGAGGCACAGAGAGGTTCAATACCTTGCTTAAGGCCACATAGCTGGTAGGTGGCAGAGCTGGGATTCCAACCCCGGTGGCCTGGTTGCCAGGTCTGAGTTTTAGCCACCTTGTCATCTGCCTCTTAAACTGAAAATGTTTCCCCCTTTGCCACTGCCTTTTCCCTCTCCTACCTCTCCTGCAGCTCCTCATGGGACGTACGGAGGAGGGAGGACACCATTGTCCTGGCCAGGTTCTCATGACTTGCGGTCCACAGGATGAAGCCAGAGACTTTGTAGAGAAATGCCTAGGAGAGGCCCTGGCTGATTGGCTCAGCAGTAAAGTGTTGGCCTGGCATGTGGAAGTCTTGGGTTCAATTCCCAGTCAGGGCACACAGGAGAAGCAACCATCTACTTCTTGACCCCTCCTCCTCTCCCATAGCCATGGCTTGAATGGTTTAAGCAACTTGGACCCAGGTGTTGAGGATGGCTCCATGACCTCACCTCAGGCACTGAAATAGCTCAGTTGCCAATCAATGGTGCAGTGGCCCCAAATGAGCAGAGCATTGCCCCCAGAGGGGGCTTGTGGATGGGTCCCAGTTGGGGTGCATGCAGGAGACTGTCTCTCTGCCTCCCTGCCTCCCTGTCTTTCACTTAATAAAAAAGAAAAGAAAAGAAAGAGAAAAGCCTAGGAGGGATAGAAGGGCAGGGTCATGCATAGCTTGGAATAAGCTTAGGACAGGCATTTCCAAGACTTGCCACCACCTTCTCCCACAGCTCCTTCCTCCATCCCAGCCTCCTTGCTCTCTGGGGGCATCTAGATAGGGCAGGAACCTACAGAGCAGGGGTTCAAGTGAGAGGGAAGAGAAAGCTGCATTTCTAATTTCTCAGCCCCTTAAGGTTCATCCTTTAGGAACTTTCCCTGACCCCAATACTTCCCACTTCCAGCTGGGAAATAAAAAGAGTTCCTTCAATGGCATAATTTTAAAACCAAAATTGCATAATTGAAAATGTGCTTGTATATGATTCTTCTCTCTCTCTCCTCTGAATTTTAGTGGCCTTCAACTTTGCTTACTGCACATGGCCCTGCTACCTTGTAATACTAGCCTGTGTAGACTCACCCAGTCCCTATGTCAGGGTCTCCGCATTTCCTGTTTTCTCTGTCTAGAACCCTTTTCCCTGGGCTCATCTTCAGCTCTCTCCTCACTGAGCCCTCCCTGACCTCCTAAGGTCCCACGCAAGCTCATGACCCTGTTTCTCTCCTTCAGAGCTTCATCGCAATTACTCACTATCTTGTGTCTAAATTTGTTCAGTTAGTTCGACGGGCCCCAACCCCACATCTCAGGAGAGAATCAAGCTTGAGAATGGTGTGTATTGGTCCATTGCTCTACCCCGTGCTGACAGCGCCTGGCGCAGTAGGCAAACAGGACATGCCAGCTGTCCGTGAGCCTAAACTCACTCCCTGACAACCCCTCTCTGCGGGCACCTTTCCCCCTCCAGCAGGCACTCACGGTGCCTTGTCCCGACCTGAGGGTTCTTCAACTGGATTCAGGCAGTTTTTAAAAAAACAATTTATTGATTGATTTTAGAGAGGGGCGGGGGAGGGAGACACAGTTGCTTCTCACATGTGCCTTGACCAGGCAAGTCCAGGGTTTTGAACCGGCAACCTCAGTGTTCCAGGTCAGCACTTTATTCACTGCGCCAGCACAGGTCAACTGCAGGCACTTTTGTGAAGAGCTGTCCTGAGCTGACTGGGGCCTCCTTGCCCAGGTGCCAGGTGCTGCATTATTGCTTCTCCCCTTCTTGTCCCAGACCAACCTTGAAATCCCAGAATCAATGACAGACAAGCAGAGGAGGAGGGGGTTGGGATGAGGTACAAAAGCCTCCTTACTTTTCTTCAGGCTGGATAGACTCTGCCCTGAAGTTTCCACCCAAGGCTCTGATGGGATCAGGACACATCCTTGCTCAGCCTCTCTTCTCCCGTAATCTGGGTCCCTTGCTCTAGCACAACTTCTTCCGAGAGCACTTCCTTGCTAAGTCACTTGATGAGAGCCCTCACCTTAGGCTCTGCATCAGTTAAACCTGACCGAAGGCACCCACATTTCTGCTTAGCTGGCCAAGGACTACTGGTCTTCCAGCCTGACTCACTCCTCGGCAGGAGCCCATCTTCCCGGTGTGCCCAGGACTGAGGCAGTTTCCCAAACACTGAACTTTCAGTGCCAGGATCGGAACAGTCTTGAGCAAACCTAAGCAGTGCATTGCCTCTAAGCTCCTCTGTCCAGTCCCACAGCCTTTCCCTTTGCTCTCAAGACACAGTGCAGACTTCCATCCTGACATTTACAGCACTTAGAATAACTGCCCACTTTGTTGTCTGTTAACTCAGTCAGAGCAGGATTTCCTGAAGGCAGAGCCGGTGCCTTTTCCATGAGCACCGGCGTAGGCCCAGGGTCAGTTCTGCTATAGGCATGTAGCACACATTTTTAATAACTGAATTGATAATCAGAACTTCTGCTTGCTTCATTTTGTATCTTTATTCTACCAACTACAAAGATGTGCATACAATAGGTGCTTCCTAAATGTTTGTTAATAATTAAAGAGCAAACAGTCTTGGAAATAAGGTCTCTTTTCTGGAAACTGCCCCCCAACACACCCTAAACCCAGAGCCCAAATGAAGTGTTGCTTGGTAACAGGAAAACAAGATTTAAAATCAAGAAACCACAATTCAAGTGCCAGTTTTACCAGTAATTTCCCTAAAACTAGAAATTCTTCTTGTAATGCCGGTGGCCAAGGCCAGGCAGGTTCATAAAGGATTCAGGCAGACGGTAGAAAAACTGTGGAGCCGGAAAGGGTTGGACCATTCCATTTAATAAAGTCTCACAATGGGGACAAGCACACAGGCAGGGGAAACTACCTCTCAGGCAAATGAACAGCAAAATGGCCCCTCACAGTGGCGGGCAGGCAATCTGCCATCCACAATCTCCCTGAGCACAGCACCCATAGCCTGATACAGGCCACACACACATGGTGCTGCCACCTGCTCACAAACTAATCAGGCAAAGTGCTTGCAGCTGGTAAACCAGTGAGCAAGCCTAACACAGCTGCCCCACATTCCACCCCTTTAGGATTGCTCATTTCACAATCTACATGACAGAAAATAGAGACTACAGCAACAGCAAAAGTTACATAATAATTACAGTTACAAAGGTGCTCTTTACAATGTCTCGGTAAGAACTTTGCCCAGGGTGTCACCTGGAGGCTCACCTCCAACTCCCTGCCCCATGGTAGGTAGGAGAGCCTGTATAGTCCAGGGCTGAGTCCATTGAAACCATAAAGTGTGCTTGGTGCATCTCTGCAACTGGATGAGATCCAGTGCAGGAGCGCCTCCACAGGTGCCATGCCCCCCCCATCAGGGTCTCTCGTAGTACTGTCCACGAGCAATGTGTCCATCCATCATGAAAGCTGGTGCCCCCTCTGGTCACAGTCCAAGAGTCAGTCCAAGATAGCCCAGCTGTCTGTGCAAATCACCAAGGTAAAGGTCTATGACAGGCAACTAGCCCTACAGCTCTTTATTGAAGGACCTCAGCACCTTTCCATAGTGTGCTGTCCATTGCCACAGCCCCGTCCAAATCTTTCAACAAGCTCACAGGGCCTGGCAGGGTCAGACCAATTCAAGGCTTGTGTCATCTTAACAGTTCTCTTGGCTGCTGCTGTAAAAAAAAAAAAAAATCACCTATTACCTTCTAATGCCAACACCTGCTGCACATTAGAAGGGGACAAGTGGATTGCCAATTTCACATGGGGCCTCTGGCCTTTACCCATCCCTGTCAAATGGGTTCCTCACCCTACCCCCTAGTAAAACTGGAACAACTGGTCTTGAGGATCCTGTAACCAGAACACCAGCCATTTTCCTGGCAGATGCTGGGGCCAACCACTTCCCCTGATTTTTCAGTGGCTGTAACCTCTATTCTAACTCAAGCTGCCACCAAAGTTCCAACAAGGCTTTATTAGGCTTGCAATCTAATTTCTCTCTATTTGCCTCTGCCACAATCAAATCTACCCACATCTGTGTTTGGGTAATTTTCACAGACTCTTTTCTCTTGTTAGTCAGAGGTGGGGTGCAGCATGGGCAGCAGCCCTCATAGCCTTATTGTCCATCTCTGTTCTGGAAAGCATGATGCCATCCACCTCCTATGTCCTGCAGCTGCACCAAGCAGGCTGCCAGGGTCTCAGTGGGTTTCTGCCTGAATTTTACCCCTAACTCCATCAGCTCTGCCTGGTGTGAGGACAGACCACAGAGTGCTCCACTACCTGAGTAGGAGGCTGTGGCTGCTTCTAAGAGACTCTTGGCTGTTGGGATTTTACTTTCTTGGCAACCACCAGCTGGGCTCTGAGTCTGCAGATGGCAGATGCAGCCCGAGCTTCCCCTTCAAAAGAGGAGGAGTCAAAAATGCCTATTCCAGCTCACTCAGAGCCACTCTGCTGGCAGGAGTGCAGCTCCGTCTTCCAAGCCCACTGCGGCTCCAGTAGCTGCCGGCTCTTGGCCTAAAACAGACTCTCAAGCTCCTGATCCTGCAGTTGTTTCTCCAACAGCTGTCACTGCCAACATTCAGCTTCCAGGTCAAACTGCAACTCGCAAACCCATAACTCTTTGTCTAGAGACCACTCCAGTTCCAGGCACTGTTGGTGGTGTTCTGCCTGCACCTCACACTGCAACTTTCAGACCCGGTAAGCCTCCTTCTCCAGCACTCACTCCAGTTCATGCTGTCGTTAGCGCTCAGTATGCAGCTCATCCTGGAGCCTTTGACCTTGCTCATCTTCTCACACAGAGCTCTCAGTTTCCTCTCATAGGGCTGTAAAAAAAACCTAGCCCATGGTCTCCACCAGGAGAGCCACCAGGAACAGCCACTCCTCTATTCCACCCCTCAAGGGTGTTGATGGCTCCATACCCATCTGCTCCAAACCCTGCCCACGTTGCCAAATGTAATGCCGCTGACCGAGGCCAAGCAGGTTCAAATTGGATTTGAGCAGATGGTAGAAAAACAGCGGAGCCAGAAAATGTTAGGGCCATTTTGTTTAACAAAGTCTCACAACGACGGACAAGCACACAGGCAGGGGAAACTGCTTCTCGGGCAAACAAACAGCAAAAATGGCCCCTGGCAGTGGCAGGCAGGCAATCTGTGCATCTGCAATCCCTCTGAGTGCAAGCACCCATTGCCTTATATAGGCTGTACACACGTGGCACTGCCACATGCTCTAGACAAAGGGCTTGCAGCTGGTAAACCAGTGAGCAAAACTAACACAGCTTCTGAATTGTGTTTTTCATTTGCAAGCAAGGAATAATAACAGCTATTTGGGTTTTTGAGTTACCAAATCACCTTCTCAGGCATCACTGTTCAATCCTCAGTCACTCTCCTATGATACAGAAGTTACTTTTGCAGCTCTGGCCCAGTAGCTCAGCTGGTGGGAGCATTGTCCTAATGAGCCACGGTTGCAAGTTTGATTCCCTGGTCAGGGCACATACAGGAATCAATGAATGCATAAATAAATAGAACAACAATTTACACTTCTTCCTCACACCATCACACTTTTCTTTCTCTCCAAAATCAATAAACTTTATAAAAAGTTCCTTTTGCTGCTTCTAAAGTGAGACAACTGAAATCTTAAAAATACTATGACACTTGATCTAGACCAGTGGTAGTCAACATGGTCTCTACCGCCCACTAGTGGGCATTCTAGCTTTCATGGTGGGAGGTAGTGGAGCAACCAAAGCATAAATAAAAGGATAGATTTAACTATAGTAAGTTGTTTTATAAAGATTTATTCTGCCAAACTTAGCAAAAATCTGACATAAAGTAGTTGGTAAGTAATTATTATTGTATGCTTTAACTTGCTGTAACTCTCTGCTTTATAAATTTTATAAAGTAAAGTTACTACCCTACTTTATAAATCACCATTACTATGGAACCGGTGGGCGGTTAAAAATTTTTACTACTAACAGAGATACAAAAGTGGGTGGTAGGTATAAAAAGGTTGACTACCCCTGATCTAGACTAATACCGGAGCCCATGGAAAAGCCAGGGTGGGACACAGGCCTCTGCCACAACAGACCCTGTGCTCTGTGAGGAAAGGAGACCATATTTCTTTCTTAGCTCTGTTTCTCCATAGGGCAGCTATGTTAGGCTTGCTCACTGGTTTACCTAATGCAAGCCCTTTGCCTAATTAGTGCATGAGTACGTGGCAGCACCATGTGTGTATGACCTATTTAAGGCTACGGGTGCTTACAGGGGGATTGTGGATGCCCAGATTGCCTCCTGCTACTGTGAGGGGCCATTTTGCTGTGTGTTTGCCTGATATCATTTCCATGAAACAAGAACAGGATATTATTTTTTTTTTATTCATTTTTTTAGAGAGGAGAGGGAGAGACAGACAGAGAGAGAGGAGAGACAGAGAGAGAAGGGGGAAGGAGCTGGAAACATCAACTCCCATATGTGCATTGATCCGGCAAGCCCAGGGTTTCGAACCGGAGACCTCAGCATTTCCAGGTCGACGCTTTATCCACTGCGCCACCACAGGTCAGGCCCAGGATGTTATTTTTTAAAAATTATAAATTAAGAACAAGTTCTTGAGATGACATCAGAGTAATGGCGGGGTAGGAAGCGATACCGATAAATCTCCCACAAAACTCAACAAGATCTTCAACCAGAAACAGAAAAACCTATCCTTGGAGCCTCCAGATGTTTCGCAATACACCCGAAGGTATTTTCAAGCGAAAAATGGGCTAAATATATAACCAAACCCCGAAGGAAATAGGGAGTAAGAAATGCTCCGCCTTCCTCACTAACCTAAACAGGGCGGTTTTCTCTGGGAACTGTGAATATAGAAACTGAGGCGGGCAAAGGGGGTGAATAGATCCAGGCCACAGCAAAAACGGCCAAACCAGGCTGTGGCACGGAGATCCAAGCCAAGGAAAAACTGTTCCTGTGGCAACCCAGGCAATACAAGCTAACACTTGCACCAAACCCAGACAAAGAAAGACAAGCAGGGCAGCCATTTTACCCGATCTCCTGGTCGGTGCGCGCAGATAGTGGGCGAGAGATTTCTTCCAAAGCCCCGGGAGTGGGTGCCAGTGTTACCCCACAGAGAGGCAGAGTCAGAGGCCTTTGTGTGGGCTGAAAGTGGAATCTCTGGGCAGCCCCAGTGCCTTGGGAAAGCCATGAACGAGAGGGAGTGAGAACTAATTCCAACAGTGGAACTTTTCCGTGCTGGTGGGGGTTTCACTCAGAGGGAAACGCGGCCGGTCTGATAACCTGGTCTGCACGCGCAGATAGTGAGCGAGAGATTCCTCCGAGTGCCTCGGCAGTGCGCGCCCATGTTATCGCACAGAGGGGCAGAGTCAGGGGCCTTTGTGTGGGCCAAAGCGGAATCTCGGGCTGCCCCAGCACCTTTCAAAAGCCGCGCACGGGGACGGAGCGAGAGCCAATTCCAACGCTGGAACTTTTCCATGCTGCTGGGGGTTTCACTCAGAGTGTGAGACTGCTGGCTGGATATCCTGGTCTGCATGCACAGATAGTGAGCGAGAGTTTCCTCCAAGTGCCCCGGGAGTGGGCGCTCGCCTGTGTTACCGGACAGAGTGGCAGAGCCAGAGGTCTTTGAGTGGGTGGAAAGCCCGCCTGATTATGCTAGCAGCTCTGACTGACTGAGCCTTACCCAGAGCCCTGTGCTGAGTGGAAATAGAGTGGGGAGTTGCCAGCTCTTTGAGCCTCTTACTATCCAGGCAGACGCAGCAGCAACCCCATAGCTGGATTATCAGGCTACTAATTGAGGAAGGAAAGACTAGGAGAAAGGCTCCCGGAACAGGGACTCTCTCACTGTCGGAGCCTATAAATGCTAATGAGCCTTGACTGCCAACGAGACTAAAGCACAATACATGACATCGCCATAGAGACTTATCAACTGCAAAACTCTACCTGAGTGTGCCAAAGGGGCAGAACCTGGGGTACAGAGTCACCAACCAGGAAGAGGGAGAGAAAAGAAAAAGCAAGAAGATAACCTCTCAAAATCAAGAATAATCTGCAGACTTTATAACCTATCCTATTTTATTATATTTGTTCGTTTGTTTCTCTTATCTTCATTCTTGATTTTTTTTTTCCTCTTCCAATTTGGCCGATTAACTCTCTGCCGGTCTTACTCTCTCCTCTCCTTGAACTACACTACCTATAAGTGTTACATCTCCCATAATCTTTTCTTTCCTCTTCCTTTCTCTCTATGAGGGTTGCACTCCAAAACCCTTAACTCTCTCTCTCTCCTCTTTTTTCTTTTTTCTTCTTTTAGTGGTTCCCTCTTTTTTCTCTCTCTCTCTTTCTTTTCTCCCTCTATATTAGTTTCTTCCTTTCTCCTTTACATCTCCTCTCATTCAAACCTCAATAACAAACAAATTATCTTATCTGGAACTCAAATTTATGTTTGTGGCATTTTGTGGGGTTTTTACTTCACCTTTTTAACTCACTAGCAGTGCTCCCATCCCTGGCTCTCCATTTTATCTAGTTCTTGTTCCACTAAATACAATAGTAATTTTTTAATTTGTCCCCCCATTTTTCTGTTTCCCTCTTATTCCGCTCATCATAACTCTTAGTCAACCAACACCTAAAAGCAAATCATTTTAATCTTGACCCAAAATTTTTCCTTATTTGCTTTTTGTGGGGTCATACCCCCTTCTTTTTTCTTTTCTTTTCTTTTTTTTTTTTTTGCCCCTTTATTACTTTTCTCCAATTCAGGCCCTCCATTACAGGCATTGTTTGTTATAATTCACAGTTCACCACAAGATTTTCTCAAGAAAGAGGGGAGAGGAGAGGAGAGGAAAAAAGGAGGGGGGGAATAATATCCTTTTTAAAAAATTTTTATTTTACTTTATTTTTCTTTATTTCATTATTAATTTTTTTAAGAAAAACCAACTCTTTTCGATTTTTTATTTTTTTAACTTTTTATTCTTTATTAAATCTCATTAATACTATCAACAAAACCATCCTCAGATGCCATTAAGGAAGAGAAAAACGAATATCATGGATACAAAAGAAAGAGAGGTAACACAGCTAGATGAGGAAAAATCTATAAAGAAAAAATTTAATATATTGGAAACCTTGGAGCTAAATGACAGAGAATTCAAGATAGAAATCCTAAAAATCCTCCGAGATATTCAAGAAAACACAGAAAGGCAACTTAGGGAGCTCAGAAAACAACTCAATGAAAACAAAGAATATATGTCCAAGGAAATTGAAACTATAAAAACAAATCAAACAGAGATAAAAAACTCAATTCATGAGCTGAAAAACGAAGTAACAAGCTTAGCTAATAGAACAGGTCAGATAGAAGAGAGGATTAGGGAAATAGAAGACAAGCACCTTGAGGCACAACAGAGAGAAGAAGAAAGAGACTCAAAAATTTAAAAAAAATGAGATAGCCCTACAAGAATTATCTGACTCCATCAAAAAGAATAACATAAGAATAATAGGTATATCAGAGGGAGAAGAGAAAGAAAATGGAATGGAAAACATACTCAAACAAATAATAGACGAGAACTTCCCAAGCCTGTGGAAAGAACTAAAGCCTCAAGTTCAAGAAGCAAACAGAACTCTGAGTTTTCTTAACCTCAACAAACCTACCCCAAGGCATATCATAATGAAATTGGCACAAACCAACAGCAAAGAAAAAATTCTCAAGGCAGCCAGGGAAAAAAAGAATACAACATATAAAGGAAGGCCCATTAGATTATCATCAGATTTCTCAGCAGAAACTTTACAAGCTAGAAGAGAGTGGACCCCAATATTTAAAGTCCTGAAAGAGAGGAACTTTCAGCCATGAATACTATACCCATCAAAGCTATCCTTCAAATGTGAAGGAGAAATAAAAACATTCACAGATACAGAAAAGATGAGGGAATTTATCATCAGAAAACCCCCACTCCAGGAATTACTAAAAGGGGTTCTCCGATCAGATACAAAGAACAAAAAAAAACAGAACCACAAGTAAAAGCTCCAAGAAGAACACAATAAAACCAAATTTAAACTATGACAACAACAAAAAGAAAGGGGGAAAGAAGATGGAGATTAACAGTAGCAAAGGACTATGGAGTGCAAAAGTACTCACAAAATAGTTCGCTACAATGAACAGGGAAGGAACCCTTTTCATTACTTAAAGGTAACCACTATTGAAAAAACGACCACAGAAGCACATGAAATAAAAAAGATAGCAACAGAGAAAAGATGTATGGAATACAACCAAATAAAAACAAAAGATAGAAAAACGAAAGAGAAGGATCAAAAAAGACACAAAACTAACAGAAAGCAAGATAAAAAATGGCAATAGGGAATTCACAAGTGTCAATACTTACACTAAATGTAAACGGATTAAACTCACCAATAAAAAGGCACAGAGTAGCAGAATGGATTAAAAAAGAAAATCCAACTGTATGCTGCCTACAGGAAACTCATCTAAGTAACAAGGATAAAAACAAGTTCAAAGTGAAAGGCTGGAAAACAATACTCCAAGCAAATAACATCCAAAAAAAAGCAGGTGTAGCAATACTCATATCTGATAATGCTGACTACAAGACAGCAAAAGTACTCAGAGATAAAAATGGCCATTTCATAATGGCTAAGGGGACACTGAATCAAGAAGACATAACAATTCTTAATATATATGCACCAAACCAAGGAGCACCAAAATATATAACACAGCTACTTATTGACCTTAAAACAAAAACTGACAAAAATACAATCATACTTGGAGACCTCAATACGCCGCTGACAGCTCTAGATCGGTTATCCAAACAGAGAATCAACAAAGACATAATAGCCTTAAACAAAACACTAGAGCACCTGGATATGATAGACATCTACAGGACATTTCATCCCAAACTGACTGAGTATACATTTTTCTCCAGTGTACATGAATCATTCTCAAGAATTGATCATATGTTGGCCACAAAAACAACATCAGCAAATTCAGAAATATCAAAGTTGTACCAAGCATATTCTCTGATCATAAAGTGTTGAAACTAGAATTCAACTGCAAAAAAGAGGGAAAAAATCCCACAAAAATGTGGAAACTAAACAACATACTTTTAAAAAATGAATGGGTCAAAGAAGAAATAAGTGCAGAGATCAAAAGATATATACAGACTAATGAAAATCACAATACGACATATCAGAATCTATGGGATGCAGCAAAAGCAGTGATAAGAGGGAAGTTCATATCACTTCAGGCCTATATGAACAAACAAGAGAGAGCCCAAGTGAACCACTTAACTTCACACCTTAAGGAACTAGAAAAAGAAGAACAAAGAAAACCCAAAACCAGCTGAAGAAAGGAGATAATAAAAATCAGAGCAGAAATAAATGAATTAGAGAACAGAAAAACTATAGAAAAAATTAATAGAACAAGGAGCTGGTTCTTTGAAAAGATCAACAAAATTGACAAACCCTTGGCAAGACTTACCAAGGAAAAAAGAGAAAAAACTCATATAAACAAAATCCAAAACGAAAGAGGAGAAATCACCACGGACACCGTAGATATACAAAGAATTATTGTAGAATACGATGAAAAACTTTATGCCACTAAATTCAACAACCTAGAAGAAATGGATAAATTCCTAGAACAATACAACCTTGCTAGACTGAGTCAAGAAGAAGCAGAAAGCCTAAACAGACCTATTAGTAGAGAAGAAATAGAAAAAAACATTAAAAACCTCCCCAAAAATAAAAGTCCAGGCCCTGACGGCTATAACAGCGAATTTTATCAAACATTCAAAGAAGACTTGGTTCCTATTCTACTGAAAGTCTTCCAAAAAATTGAAGAAGAAGCTAGACTTCCAAACACATTTTATGAGGCCAACATAACCCTCATACCAAAACCAGGCAAGGATGGCACAAAGAAAGAAAACTACAGACCAATATCTCTAATGAATACAGATGCTAAAATACTAAACAAAATACTAGCAAATCGAATACAACAACATATTAAAAAAATAATACATCATGATCAAGTGGGATTCATCCCAGAATCTCAAGGATGGTTCAACATACATAAAACGGTTAACGTAATACACCATATCAACAAAACAAAGAACAAAAACCACATGATCTTATCAATAGACGCAGAAAAGGCTTTCGATAAAATACAACATAATTTTATGTTTAAGACTCTCAACAAAATGGGTATAGAAGGAAAATATCTCAATATGATAAAGGCCATATATGATAAACCATCAGCTAACATCATATTAAATGGCACTAAACTGAAGGCTTTCCCCCTTAAATCAGGAACAAGACAGGGTTGTCCACTCTCTCCACTCTTATTTAATATGGTACTAGAGGTTCTAGCCAGAGCAATCAGACAAGACAAAGAAATAAAAGGCATCCATATTGGAAAAGAAGAAGTAAAGGTATCACTTTTTGCAGATGATATGATCCTATACATCGAAAACCCCAAAGAATCCACAAAAAGACTACTAGAAACAATAAGCCAATACAGTAAGGTCACAGGATACAAAATTAACATACAGAAGTCCATAGCCTTTCTATATGCCAACAGTGAAACAATTGAGAACGAACTCAAAAGAATAATCCCCTTCACGATTGCAACAAAAAAAATAAAATACTTAGGAATAAACATAACAAAGAATGTAAAGGACTTATATAATGAAAACTATAAACCATTGTTAAGGGAAATCGAAAAAGATATAATGAGATGGAAGAATATACCTTGTTCTTGGATAGGAAGAATAAATATAATCAAGATGGCTATATTGCCCAAAGCAATATACAAATTTAATGCAATTCCCATCAAACTTCCAATGACTTTTTTTAAAGAAATAGAGCAAAAAATCATCAGATTTATATAGAACTATAAAAAAACCCGAATAGCCAAAGCAATCCTAAAGAAAAAGAATGAAGCTGGGGGCATTACAATACCTGACTTCAAACTCTATTATAGGGCCACAACAATCAAAACAGCATGGTATTGGCAGAAAAATAGACACTCAGACCAATGGAACAGAATAGAAAGTCCAGAAATAAAACCACATATATATAGTCAAATAATTTTTGATAAAGGGGCCAACAACACACAATGGAGAAAAGAAAGCCTCTTCAATAAATGGTGCTGGGAAAACTGGAAAGCCACATGCAAAAGAATTAAACTGGACTACAGTTTGTCCCCCTGTACTAAAATTAACTCAAAATGGATCAAAGATCTAAACATAAGACCTGAAACAATCAAGTACATAGAAGAAGACATAGGTACTCAACTCATGGACCTGGGTTTTAAAGAGCATTTTATGAATTTGACTCCACAGGCAAGAGAAGTGAAGGCAAAAATTAATGAATGGGACTACATCAGACTAAGAAGTTTTTGCTCAGCAAGAGAAACTGATAACAAAATAAACAGAAAGCCAACTAAATGTGAACTGATATTTTCAAACAACAGCTCAGATAAGGGCCTAATATCCAAAATATACAAGGAACTCATAAAACTCAACAACAAACAAACAAACAATCCAATAAAAAAATGGGAAGAGGATATGAACAGACACTTCTCCCAGGAAGAAATACAAATGACCAACAAATACATGAAAAGATGCTCATCTTCTTTAGCTATTAGAGAAATGCAAATCAAAACTGCAATGAGATACCACCTCACACCTGTTCGATTAGCTTTTATTGGCAAGACAGGTAATAGCAAATGTTGGAGAGGCTGTGGAGAAAAAGGAACCCTCATCCACTGTTGGTGGGAATGTAAAGTAGTACAACCATTATGGAAGAAAGTATGGTGGTTCCTCAAAAAACTGAAAATAGAACTACCTTATGACCCAGCAATTCCTCTACTGGGTATATACCCCAAAAACTCAGAAACATTGATACGTAAAGACACATGCAGCCCCATGTTTATTGCAGCATTGTTCACAGTGGCCAGAACATGGAAACAACCAAAAAGCCCGTCAATAGATGACTGGATAAAGAAGATGTGGCACATATACACTATGGAATACTACTCAGCCATAAGAAATGATGACATCGGATCATTTATAGCAAAATGGTGGGATCTTGATAACATGATACGAAGCGAAATAAGTAAATCAGAAAAAACCAGGAACTGCATTATTCCATACGTAGGTGGGACATAAAAGTGAAAATAAGAGACATTGATAAGAGTGTGGTGGTTATGGGGGGGGGAAGGGAGAGGGAAGGGGGGAGGGGGAGGGGCACAAAGAAAACTAGATAGAAGGTGGCAGAGGACAATCTGACTTTGGGTGATGGGTATGCAACATAATTGAACGACAAAATAACCTGGACTTGTTATCTTTGAATATATGTATCTTGATTTATTGATGTCACCCCATTAAAAAAATAAAATTATTAAAATAAAAAAAAAGAAGAGGGGTATATGGGGCCCTGAGCTGAGGAATGTGGGTTGTATCTAGAAGCTAAAAAAGACAAGAAACATATTCTTCGCTAGAGCCTCTGGAAAGGAGCACAGCCCTGATTTTTAAACTTATAACCTACAGAACTATAGGATAATAAATATGTGTTGTTAGCCCTGGCTGGATAGCTCAGTTTGTTAGGCTCTAACTTTCATCTCAATACACAAAGGTTGAGGGTTCAATCCCTGGTCAGGGCACATACAGGAATAGATTGATGTTCCTGTCTGTCTGTCTGTCTCTCTCTCTCTCCCCTTTTCTCTCTGTCTAAAATAAATAAATAAATAAATAAATAAATAAATAAATAAATAAATAAATAAATGTTGTTTTAAGCCACTACAGTTGTGATAATTTGTTTCAGCAGCTACAGAAAACTCATAGAGCATGTCAGTGTTGAGAGGCAGCAGAGGCTCTAGAGCTGGTTGCCTGGGTTCAAATCCCAGCTCTGTCCACTCACTAGCTGTGCGACCTTGTTCATTTAACCTGTCAGGTTCCTCATCCATAAAGTGGGGCTATAAATAGCATCTAGTTCAAAATGTTGCCCTGAGGATCAAATGGGGTAAGTCTTCTAACACACCTGCAGTCTCAGGGTATACAGGCATACCTCAGAAGTATTTTAGTTTCAGTTCCAGACCCTGCAATAAAGCAAGTCTTTTTGTTGATGCAGGGTCTTGCCTTCAATTTGTAAGAAATGCAACTTCTGTGAAGGGCAATAAAGTGAAGCACGTTAAAGTGAAGTACACCCATGTTATGCAGTCAGTGTTAACTTCTCTTTGATTTCTAAAGTACATGCAGCTGCAAGGTACTTCTCTTCTTTTATGTTTATGATGATTGCTATTATTCCATAAAAAAGGTAACTCCCAATATTATACAAATAAACTGTGTTGGTGTAATTCACTTTGTAAGAGAAGTTTTTTTGTTTTGTAAGAACATTTTTCTATTTTGTATGAGAAGGGTTTTTGTTGTTGTTGTTGTTTTTGTTTGTTTGTTTATTGGGGGCAGGGTTACACAAAGCTATATTAACCAAAACCTCCTTCTTAAGCTTTTAGAATCCTTTTCCTTCTAGACCCAGAATATATTCTGTACTTTCCAGTATTTATTATAACACATATTCTTTAAAAAAAAAAAGATTTTATTTATTGATTTTAGAGATAGGAGAGAGAGATTGGAGCCAAGCAGAGAAGCAGGAGTCATCAACTCATAGTAGTTGCTTCTTGTACGTGCCTTGACCAGGCAAGCTGGGGGCTTCAAACCGGTGACCTCAGCATTCTAGGTTGACGCTCTATCCACTGCACCACTGCAGATTAGGCTATTCCACATATTCTTACTAAAGGGTTTTTGCATCTGTTCTGGCAGAAAGTTCACCAGCATCTGTGAGAAGACATATGTACAATACTTCCACATTTAAAAATAGATCCTCAAGTGATAGAAATATGGTAAAATAATCTTTGTGACCACCTTCCAAATTCCTTTACCCTTTCACTTAACATCCACATGCCCATCCTCACCCCCATGGAGCCTTTGAGGGAAGAAGCAGAGTACTTAGTATAAAAAGTAGTAGGACGTGCTCTCTGAACCTCCAGTTCACCATGGTCCCTGCTTGGCTTCCCTCTGGTGGAAGAAGGGAAAAATCAACTGGCTGGAGCAGAAACATGGTCTTTCAGTCATCTTTATGTTATGCTTGCTGACCCAATTTCCCTAAAAGCTAGTGGGTTTCACAAATTTTTACCTAATTAATAAGACAGGTTAAAATGTATTCCCGGAAGATTTTTTTACTACACACCTTTTACAACTATATTTTTGTGTCCCCATCTGTAATCAGGCTTGAGCCAGTGACTTGACCTTGTTAGTGAGCAATTCATAATGCAGTCTTCTTAAAAAACAAATGCTCTTATAATTAGCATTAAAAACAAAGATAAACTTTTACACAAAGAAATTGGAATTGTTGAGGTTAAACAAATAGCCAGATACTTCTCCAGCAAAATTAGTTTATTCCGGAACAACAAAGAATTGTAATTCAGGACTTGCAGTTTAATGAGGAACCACGTGCAAACCCAGAGAACAAAAGAGAAAAACATCCTTTTATGGAGGAAAGGAAGGAGTCAGAGGGGTTTTGTAAACAAAGCCAATTGGAGGAAACTGGGAGTTCAAGTCTAGTGAGCTTTCAGTGGCCAAGTTTAATAGTCTTTCACTGGCTAAGTAGTTGCTGGGTGAGATCTGTCCCTTCTTCCTGCTGGAGCAGGATAGTAGAAAAACATCTTCCTGTTGGAGATGGGAAGTGTCTGTTCCTGTTTGAGGTAACTGACAATGAGTAGTAGGGTCTGAGAGGTCCCTCTGCAGATCCCCTCCACTCCCAATGTAAATGAAATATCTGTTGATTAGTCTTCACTGACACTTACTACACAAAACAATTTGGTTTTAGTTTTTTAACTTCTTACATTGGAATTTTCACACAATAATGTAATGATCCTTGATATATCATCACTTGGTTTCAACAATTATCAGTGTTCTGTCATTCTTCTTTCATCTCTACTGCCACTCATTCCCAATTCTCACTTGATTATTTTCATGGTTCTATTTGTTTTTCTTTTTTTAGTGAGGGACTAAAGGAGAGAGAGAGAGACAGTAACATCAAACCGTTCCTGTATGTGCCCTGACCTGGAATCGAACCGGCAACCTCTGGGCTTCTGGATGATGCTCTAACCAACTAAGCTGTCCAGCCAGGTCACATGGTTCTATTTTTTGAGGCAAATGTTTTTTGTTGAAAGACAAATATTTTTTAAATTTTATTTTTTAATTAGTTTACATTCAATATTATTTTGTATTAGTTTTAGGTGTACAGCATAGTGTACAATCATTCTTTACAAAGTATTCTCCCTGATATTTCCAGTACCCACTTGACACCATACATAGTTATTATAATATATTCTATGCTGTACTTTTTATCCCTGTGACTATTTTGTTTCACTCATTCATGCATTCATTGGTTGATTCCTGTACAGTGGTACCTTGACACATGAGCAGTTAAAATCACGAGCAATTTGAGAGACAAGCAGTCTCTCAAAATCACTCGCAAGATTTTTTGCTTTAAGTCACAAGCGGGTATTTGAATCACGAGCTTCCGCCACCCTCCACTAGATAGCCTGCCAAACATTCGGAAAGGAAGGAAGAAACAAACTTCAATGGAAAGGTTTTTGTTGAAACAGCCTCTAAGTGAAAGTGAGAAAAGTGTGGCAAAAAAGCCAAAAGTCAGTGAAGAAAATGATGATTGTTGGGCAAATAATTTTGTAAAATTTGTATTTTTTGAGTTGACTCACTTTTATTGTTAAAAATGGCACTGGCAGCTCTCTATGAAATTGCTAATTACCTTCTTGCTTGGGAAGGGCCATTTTTATGCTAATGTTGCTGGAGGAGGAGTTTTTGTGTCAAAAAATTTTGAAAGGAGCAGAGAAGGAGAAGGGAAAGGAGAAGGAAGCCATACAATGATGATTAAGCAAAGTAAAAAAATAGCAATTAAATTTAGCGATAAAGTTACATAACATATGTAGTGTATAAGTTAAATTTTGCAATTAAATGTAGCATTAAGTGTGTAGAGAGTAAGTTATGGTAAGCAATAGCGCACGAAATGAAAACCTCCTCCACCAGTCTCCTCCCTCTCCGCCAGCATCTTTGCCTGACCTTGAAGGTAAATACACTTTATAAACCAGTTTATTTCTTTACATTCTCTCTTATTATGTATATATATATACACACATATATATATGTATGTATTTGTTATTTATAAAGTACATTTTCTTTTTCTTTCTTTTTTTTATTTTTCCAAAGTGAGGAGCAGGGGGGAGGCAAACAGACAGACTCCCACATGCGCCCGACCAGGATCCATCTGGCATACCCACCAGGAGGTGATGCTCAGCCCCTCTGGGGTATTGCTCTGCTGCAATTGAAGCCATTCTAGCACCTAAGGTGGAGGCCATGGAGCCATCCTCAGCACCTGAGCCAACTTTGCTCCAATAGAGCCTTGGCTGTGGCAGGGGAAAAGAGAGATAGAGAGAAAGGAGAGGGGGAAGGAGTTCCCTGGCCTGTGTTCCCTGGCCGGGAATCGATCCCAGGACTTCCACACACCGGGCCAACACTCTACCACTGAGCCAACTGGCCAAGGCTAAAGTACATTTTCTTATTTAAAAGCATATAAAACAAAAAATTCGGGTGGGTTTTGGACGCTGAAATGGATTAATTGCATTTCCATTAATTTATTATTTTCTTTTTTCTTTTTTAATTTTTTTTATTTATTATTTATTTTTATTTATTCATTTTAGAGAGGAGAGGGAGAGACAGAGAGAGAGTAGAGACAGAGAGAGAGAAGGAAGGGAGGAGCTGGAAGCATCAACTCCCATATGTGCCTTGACCAGGCAAGCCCAGGGTTTTGAACCGGCGACCTCAGCATTTCCAGATCGACGCTTTATCCACTGCGCCACCACAGGTCAGGCCGCATTTCCATTAATTTAAATGGGGAAATTCTATTTGACACACAAGCAAATTGAGTCACGAGCTTGGCTATGAAACGAATTAAACTTGTGTGTCAAGGTACCACTGTATGTGCCTTGACTGGGAATTGATCTCACCAGGGGTAGTCAACCTTTTTATACCTACTGCCCACTTTTGTATCTCTGTTAGTAGTAAAATTTTCTAACCACGCACCGGTTCCACAGTAATGGTGATTTATAAAATAGGGAAGTAACTTTACTTTATAAAATTTATAAAGCAGAGTTACAGCAAGTTAAAGCATATAATAATAATTACTTACCAAGTACTTTATGTCAGATTTTTGCTAAGTTTGGCAGAATAAATCTTTATAAAACAACTTACTATACTTAAATCTATCTTTCTATTTATACTTTGGTTGCTCCGCTACTGCCCACCATGAAAGCTGGAATGCCCACTAGTGGGCTGTAGGGACCAGGTTGTCTACCTCTGGTGTACACCCTTGGCATATGAGGACAACACTCTAACCAACTGAGCTGCCAGGCCAGGGATGCCTGTGACTATTTTTTAACTACCAGTTTGAACTTCTTAATCCCTTCATCTTGTACACCCAGTTCCCCAACCACCCCCACCCCTCTGGCAACCATCAGTCTGTTCTCTGTATCTATCAGTATGTTCCAATTTTATTCATTTATTTTATTCACTAGATTCCACATAGAGGTAAAATCATATGGTATTTGTCTTTCTCTGACTGACTTATTTCATTTAGCATAATTCCCTCTAGGTTTATCCCTGCTGTTGCAAATAGTAAGATTTCTTTTAAAGATTTTATTTATTGACTTTAGAGAGACAAAAGAGAAGAAGGGGAAGGGGGAGGAGCAAGAGGTATCAACTCATAGTAGTTGCTTCTTGTTTGTGCCTTGACAGGGCAAGCCTGGGGTTTCAAACTGACAACCTCAGCATTTCAGGTCGATGCTTTATCCACTGTGCCACCACAGGTCAGGCACAAATAATAAGATTTCATTCCTTTTTATGACTGAGTCATATTTTATTGTATATATGTACATAAACTTGTTATCTACTCATCTATTGATGGACATTTGGGTTGCTTCCATATCTTGGCTATTGTAAAATAACATTACAATTAATGTAGGAGTGAATATATTATTTCAAATTAGTGTTTTATATTGCTTTGGCTATATTCCAGAAGGGGAATTAGTGGGTCATATGGCAGATATTTAATTTTTTGAGGAAACTACATAGTATTTTCCATAGTGGATGCACCAATCTGCATTCCCACCAAGAGTATACAAGGGTTCTCTTTCCACCATGTCCTCCCTTACACTTGTTATTTGTGAATTTATTGATGAGCGCCATTCTGACAGGTGTGAGGTGATACCTCATTATAGTTTTAATTTGCATTTCTCTGACAATTACTTACATTAAATATCTTTTTATATGTCTACTGGTCTTCTGTATGTCTTCTGTCAAGCAGTGTCTATTCAGGTCCTTTGCCCATTTTTTAATTGGATTTTTGTATTTTTGGTGTTGTCTTGTACAAGTTTCTTAAAAAGTTTGGATATAAACCCCTTATTAGGCATATCCTTGGCAAATATCTATTCTCATTCAGCAGGTTGTGAAAGATACAAATATTTTTAATTTGACAACTTTAACAAATGATGCACCCATATGATGCACATTCCTAACAAGATATAGAACATTTCCACATGCCCAGAAATTCCCTTGTGTCATTTCCTGTCAATCCTTCCCCTTCCTAGAAGTGAGAATTATAAATTCCTTTCACCTTTTCTAGACCATAGTATAAATGGAATACAATATGTACTCTTCTGTGTCTGGCCTTTTTTATTATCATTATAATATATGAGCATCATTAATTTGGTTTCATGAATAAGTACTTTCCCCTCATTGCTAAAAGTATCCCATTGTAAAATATAAACAACTGCCAGGATGGATCCTGCATTAGTACCTGTCCATATTGAATAGAGCTTGCCTGTGCTACCAGTAGGATATTGAGAAAATGTCAGCATGTGATTTCTGAGGCTATATCGTAAAAGACGTTACAACTTCTACCTTCCATTCTTTTGGGCCACTCATTCTAGGGAAAGCCAGCCTCCATGCCATGAAAACATTTAAGCAATCAGTGCAAAGGCCCACATGTAGAAAAACTCAGTCCTCCTAAAAATAACCAGTACCATATGAAGTAAATCCTCCAGCTTTTGTCTAGTCTTCAGCCTGATAAAAAAAATCTTGACTGCATCTTCATGAGGAACTCCAAGCCAGAATTGTCCAGCTAGGATGCTCCTGAATTCCTGACCCACAGAAACTATGTTCATGAGAGCTGTCAGTCTATAGTTTTCCTTTCTTGTAATGTTTTTGTCTAGTTTGGTATTAGGGTAATTTTAGACTCATAGAGGGAGTTAGAATGTGTTCCCTCACTTTCTATTTTTTGTAACAAATTGTAGAGAACTGGTATCTTTTGTTCTTCAAATGCTTGGTACAAGTCACTGTTGATATCACCTGAGCCTGGTGCTTTCCATTTTGAAGATTATTAATTGTTGATTTTGTTTCTTTAATGGCTAGTCCTATTCATCGTATTTCTCCTTGTGTGAGTTTTAGTGGATTGTGTCTTTCAAGGAATTGGTCCGTTTCACCTAAGTTATAAAATCTATGGCAATAGAGTTGTTATAATATTTCTTTATTAACCTTTTAGTGTTCCTGAGATTGGTAGTAATGTCACCTCTTTCCTTTCTGATAATAGAAATTTGTGTTTTTTCTCTCTTTTTTCTTTTGCTTTTTTTCTTGGTTAGCCTGGCTAGGGTTCGTTGTTGTTGTTGTTGTTTTAATGTTATTGATCTTTCAAAGAACCATCTTTGGTTTTGTTGATTTTTTCTATTGTTTTCCCGATTTCAATTTCATTAATTTTTGTTCAGATTTTTATGATTTCTTTTCTGCTTTAATTTCCTTTGGATTAAATCTGTTCTCCTTTACTTAGTTTTCCTGTATTGGAAGCTTAGATTATTAATATTATTAATATTTTTTCCATTGAGTAGAGTGGCACTGGTTAACAAAATTATATATTAATCTTTTTTTTTTTGAGAGAGAGAGAGAGATAGAGGAAGAGGAAAGAGAGAGAGAGAGAGAGAGAGAGAGAAGCATCAACTCATTATTCCACTTAGCTGGGCCACTGATTGCTTTTCATATGTGCCCTGACCGGGGATCTAGCCAACAGCCCCAGGATGATGCTCTGTCTATTCTGCCATGGACCAGGATGACTCTTTTTTTCCTAATGTATGTATTCAGCTGTAAATTTTTCGTTAACACTTTCACTACGATCTATAAACTGTATAGGCTGTATTTAAATTTTTGTTCAGTTTAAAATATTTTAAAATTCCTTTTGAGATTAATTTAACCCATGTGTTATTAGAGGTGTGTTGTTTAATCTCCAAATAATGTTAGGATTTTCCAGTTATCTTTATGTTATTGATTTCTAGTTCAATTCCATTGTGGCTGAAGAGCAAACTTTATATAATGTTTATTCTTTTAAATTTGTTAGTGTGTGTTTCATATCCCAGAATATGATCCAGAGAAGAATGTGTATTTTGCTGCTGTTGAAGTAGTCAATAATGTCAATTAACTCCAGCTGGGTGATGGTGCTCTTCAGTTCAAGTCTATCCTTGCTATTTTTGCCTCTTGGATCTGTCAGTTACTGATAGAAGGCTACTGCAGTCTTTAACTAGAACAGTGAATTTATTTATTTCTCCTTGAATTCTCTCCATTTTTGCCTCAATATCTTCAAGCTCATTTATTCTTTCCTCAGCCATGTACAGTCTGCTAAGGAGGTCATCAAAGGCAATTTTCATTTCGGTTACTGTGTTTTTGATTTCCAGCACTTCTTTTAGATTCTTTCTTAGGGTTTTCATCTCTGCTTACACTGCCCACCTGTTTTCCCATGTTGTCTGCTTTTTTTTTTTTTTTTTTTTTTTTTTTTTTTTATTAGAGCCCTTGGTATATTATTCAGTTAATTTAAATTCCTGGTCTCATACTTACAATATCTCTACCATATGTGAGACTGGTTCTGATGCTTGTTTTTTCTCTAAGACTGTGGTTTTTGCCTTTAAGCATGCCTTGTAATTTTTGTTGAAAGCTGAACATGATGTATCAGGTAAAATGAATTGAAATTGGCCTTTAGTGTGAGATTTTTATATTTACCTGGCTAGAAGTTAGGTTGAGTCTAATTTTTTGTTTTGTTTTTATGTCAGAGACTAGACTTTTCTTTAATGTCTTTATTTTTGTCTACCTTTTTGTCTTTGGGTTTTCCTAGAGTAGGAATTTAAGAATAAATTTGTACTCTTAAAACTGAGGCTTGCAGTTCTTTTAGCTATTAATACCCTCTTATTATGCAGGAGCCCTGTTGATGGTGGTAGTAAACTGTGAGAGAAGTGGTCTATAATCCTATAATTAGGCCTCAGGCTTCAGTGAACCTGAGTAGGGTATTTCCTTTCTTCCACATCAAAGGCTTCTGGAAGCTGGAACTCATATTTCCCTTCCCTCATGTAGATTAGGCTTCAGTGAAACCCCAGTTAGGCTCTGGTAAAATTGTTTTTCTCGAGGAACACCTTATTAAGGAAAACTGAGAGCTCTGGGAATATTTTTAAATAATTACTTTCCTCCACCCCCAAAGGGGTTTGCTACTGCACATATAAAACAAGTCTTTCTCTAGTGTTTACAGTGAGAAATTGGTATGGCTCTTGAAGATAAAATTCAGAAAAGTGTGAGGCCTCCTTGATCCTGAGCCCCCCTAGGAATTTTTAACTCTCAAGCTAGCCTGCACGCAGCTTCCAGCAAGTGGGTGATTATAAAGTGTTCCAACTGATATTGGCTTCAAATGCTGGCTTTCACTCCTAGGCTTCCGCTCCCTGCAAGCTGTGACTCACTCCTGTTTCCAGGGCAGCAGTTTTCCCTGTGACCTCAGGTCTCTGGTAGATCTACAAAGTGTTGTTGATTTTTAGTTTGTTCCGTTTTTCTTCTTACTGTGGAAATGGAAGTGGAATGGCTCTCTGGAGCACGCCTGTGCCTTTTCCCTAAGGCCTGCCTCCAGGTGGGGTATCCTTGCCTCTCTTTTTCTCCTAAACTCCAAGAGCTCTCCTTTTGTCTTTGCAACTTATTTCCTGAGCCCATTTCTTCTATAGCTTACTTCTTCTACCTCTGTGACTTTCTAAATTTTCTCTTATAGTTTGAGTCTTGCCTAAGTTCTTTCCTTTTTAAATTTTTTATAAAAGATTTTATTTATTGATTTTAAAGAGAGGAGAGAGAGCAGTGGGGAGGAGCAGGAAGCATCAACTTGTAGTAGTTGCTTCTCAAATGTGTCCTGACCGGGCAAGCCCAGGGATTTTGAACCAGCAACCTCAACATTCCAGGTCAACACTCTATGCACTGCGCCACCTTATCTACTGCATCACCACAGGTCAGGCTCTAAATTCTTTCTTAGCCAGAATTCAAGTACCAAGGTTGCTGATCTAAGTTCCGGTCTAACTTATAGAGCTGTTTTTCACCTCAGACATGTTGAGCCCAGACACAGAGTTTTGGTCAAACTAGAGATGACATCTGGCCTCAGTTGTGTTTCAGCTCAAAGCCCAGAAAAGCAGCAGAACCTGAGAAAGCAACACCATGGCCGACATCGGGACCAGCTGCAATGACTAGTGACCCCTTACCTTAGCACTGACCAATCAGTAGAGAGCATAGCCCTGAAAGGACACCTGGAAAGATGATGAATATTCTATTAAGATCCTCCACTAAGATTTCTCCTAAACCCTCTGCATTTAAAAACCCTTAAGAAAAAAGGCCCTGTGCATACTCTCTCTCTCTCTCTTTCCTTTTTCTCTTTTTCTAGCATGCAGGTACCTTTCCTCTTCCTTCCCTCTGATGTGTACCTTTGCCTTTTTCTTTCTTTCTTTCTTTTTGGAGAGAGAGAGAGAGAGAGAGAGAGAGAGAAACATCAATCTGTCCCTGTATATGCTCTGTCCAGGGATCAAACCCACAACCTCTGTATATGGGGATGATACTCTAACCAGTCGAGCTATTCGGCCAGGGCACCTTTGCCTTTTTCTCTCCTAAGTTCCAAGTGCTCTTCTTTTGCCTCTGTAACTTGCTTCCTGGGTCCATGCAACCCAGCTGGCTCACTTCTTCTACCTCTGTGACTTTCTAAATAAACTTTCTCTTGTGTTGAAAGATAAGAAAAGAAAATGAAAGTGACAACTTCTAAGCTCTTTGCATGTCAGATGAGAAACTAAAAGTAACCAATGTGGTGTTTAATTCTATTGATTAAAACCACTTACAAATTGTGTGATAATGAACTTCATTTTCTCATCTGTGGTAGAAAATACATAGTTCTAAAAGTTGCAAGAAGATTTGGGGTCCATGTATGCAAACCACTTGGAATGGTATAGGAATTTTATTTTGAGAGAGAGACAGACAGACAGAAAGGGAGAGAGATGAGAAGCCTCAACTCATAGTTGCATCATTTTGTTTATTGATTGCTTCTCATATGTGCCTTGCTCAAGCCAGCAACCTTGGGTTCAAGCCAGAGACCTTGGGCTTTAAACTAACAACCTTTGGGCTCTAGCCAGCAACCCTGAGTTCATGCTGAGCCCACATTCAAGCTGGCAACTTCGGGGTTTTGATTTTAGGACCTTAGAGTCACAGGTCCACTTTCCACTGTACCACCACCAGTCAGGATATAGAAATATTATTGGTTGTTTGTCCACTTTTCCGAGGAGCTGGGAAAATTCCAAATAGTAATCTAAGATAGACTAATGATTAGCAACCTTTCATAACAGTTAAACTAAGTCTTTATTTATTCACTTCCATTTTTACTTGAAAACTAAATCTCAGCTTAGTAGTCAATGTATTCGAACACTTTATATTTAATATTTTCTTTAAAAAAAATTATTTATTCATGTTAGCGAGGAGACAAAGAAAGAGAGAGAGAAAAGGGGGGAGGAGCAGGAAGCATCAACTCCCATATGTGCCTTGACCAGGCAAGCCCAGGGTTTCAAACTGACAACCTCAGCGTTCCAGGTCGATGCTTTATCCTCTGCACCACTGCAGGTTGGCTAATATAGTTTTTCTGAATGATGATTACATTAAACCTTTATTCCTGTATATTAAGGTGACCAGTCATCCTCCTATAAGGAGGACAGTCCTTCTCTTATAAGTTCTGTCCTCCCTCAAAAAGTGTTCTCCTACCTGTCCTCCTTTTTGATATTGGAAGACTAATCTTTAAATGTCTGTATTCAATCCATGCAGAGTCGATCCATTGCATGTGATGTGATGTATTTGTATCTAAATGAGTACTTTTTTCTTTAAAATTATTATTAAAAATTAATAGGCATGTAAGCATAATTAAAATATAAAATATTACAAATGTTTTTATTATGTATTTATCATATTATAATGTATATTGTTGCAATAAATAAAATGTTACTTTTATTTATGATATTGTTTGCTTCAATTTTTTTTGTCCTTTTCATTGTAAAAAAGTTGGTCACCTTATTTGGATCTAAATTAGTTTCTTGATTTTCTTGCTTTATATCTGCAGTGGCAAATCATTTAGTACTAGGAAACTCACTGGACTGAGAAGTAGAAGAAATGAGACTGAGTCCTGATTCCATTACTGATTAGTTGAATGATTTTTTTTTTTTTTTTTTTTTACAGGGACGGAGAGAGAGTCAGAGAGAGGGATAGACAGGGACAGACAGACAGAAACGGAGAGAGATGACAAGCATCAATCATCAGTTTTTCGTTGTGACACCTTAGTTGTTCATTGATTGCTTTCTCATATGTGCCTTGACCACAGGCCTTCAACAGACGGAGTAACCCCTTGCTCAAGCCAGCGACCTTGGGTCCAAGCTGGTGAGCTGTTTTGCTCAAACCATATAAGCCCACGCTCAAGCTGGTGACCTCGGGGTCTCAAACCTGGGTCCTCTGCATCCCAGTTTGACGCTCTATCCCAGGGGTCCCCAAACTATGGCCCGTGGGCTGCATGCGGCCCCCTTAGGCCATTTATCTGGCCCCCGCCGCACTTCCGGAAGGGGCACCTCTTTCATTGGTGGTCCTGGAGTACTGTATATGGCAGTACCGCAAAACACAGGATGCACGCGTCATGGTTCCCCAAGTGCGTCATATCACTTGATACGGCTAGCAGTGACAAATACGGAACCGGACATTGACCATCTCATTAGCCAAAAGCAGGCCCATAGTTCCCATTGAAATACTGGTCAGTTTGTTGATTTAAATTTACTTGTTCTTTATTTTAAATATTGTATTTGTTCCCATTTTGTTTTTTTACTTTAAAATAAAATATGTGCAGTGTGCATAGGGATTTGTTCATAGTTTTTTTTATAATCCGGCCCTCCAACGGTCTGAGGGACAGTGAACTGGCCCCCTGTGTAAAAAGTTTGGGGACCCCTGCTATACAGTGTAGGTAAGACTGTGATAAGGTGCCAAGGAACTTAAAACTTAGCATTAGGGATGCCATTTTAAAGAGGAAAAGTCAGGCCTCTGAAAGAATGGAATGAAAGAAAAGAATGCAGGAGTTTCCTGGCTTACAAGGGCAACTGGGTCATCTAGTTATAGTTTAGCTAATTCCTAGAATTCTCTGAAAGGGTGCCTGGGGCCACTTACCACACAGAGTAAAGAAGATAAAACTTATCTGAAAACCTTAGAAAACAATGTTTATGTACCTTAATCAAGAATTCCTATACTCGGACTCACCCTAAAGTCATGAGAGTAATGTATACTTCTAGACAAAAGGGTCATGAGCCCCTCCTTACCCACCCCAACCAGTATGTGATTTTGTCTATAAAATCAGCCTCAGAATTGTATGGAGGGCTACATGATTTGGGATCACGCCCCATGTACCTAGCCGGCTAATTAATAAATTTCTCAAATATTCATCTAGACTTGGTGTCTTTGGGGAACTCACTGGTTATATTACAACAAGACTAGGAGGGAAGAATCATAAACAGAAAATAATCTTCCACCCCAAAGAGAACAAATTACATTTTTTTAATTCAATTGTAGTAAAGAAAAATTATAAGAAATATAAAAAACAGAAATTCCCAACTAAATTTGTTAGTAGAAGCCTAATCTGTGGTGGCACAGTGTGTCAAGTGTCAACCTGGAACACTGAGGTCACTGGTTCAAAGCCCTGGGCTTGCCTGGTCAAGGCACATATGGGAGTTAATGCTTCCTGCCCTCCCCCCTTCTCTCTCTCTCTCTCTCCCTTCTCTAAAATGAATTAATCTTTTTTAAAAAAATAAATAAAATAGATATGTTAATAGAAGATAAATTGAAAGAGATTGGTCATTGCAATGGCCTAAAGGTAAAAAAAGTGTAAGAACTCTCTTAAAGTTCAAGGTCAAAACAAAGAGAAATGGAAATCAAGAGAAAAAAGCATTAGCAAGTAGAGGAGAAAAGTAAGAGACCTAACATATACTACATTTTATTTCTTCCTTTATTGTAAAGCCAGAAGCCACGGCCACTATCACAGCAGCCTGACCCATGCAGGTTCGCATTGGATTCGGACAGTCGGTAAAGAAACAACAGAGCCAAAAACTGATGGGCCATCATCTTTAATCCTAGCTTGCACCCGGCGGGCAAGTAAAAACACACACTGGGCTCCAAAACCCACTCACATTCAATGCTCACAAAGCTACTGACTTATCCGAGTTTCCTAGAATCAAAGGTTTCTAGCTCACCAGACTTATTCACCTCTGTTTCCCATCTCCTTCCTTCTCCCTGCACAAACTCTGCACAAACTGGCCTCTCACTCAACACTTTGCCATCTTGGCAGCTTCTCCTGGCCTCCTCCACGTAGCCTTTCTCTGCTCTCCTCTCTGCTCTCTCCCCTCTAATGCTAATCTCAGAAACTAAGAGCAAGCTCCTGTTCTGCTCCCATTTTATAGTGTAGAAATCAAAACCTTTAATCCAATATACAAAATAGGGAAGTCTCTAATACAAAGTCACTTATTAGAGACATGATGGGATTGCACCACCCCACATCAAAAAGGGTGGGAAAGGCTTAATCCCAAAACCAAGCCCCAGGCTACAAGGATCCTGCCTATTCACAGCCCGCCCCCCAACACACATTAATATAATCTCGCCCATCCCAAGCAAGAAGGGCAAGCAATACCATTGCCTGGGCAATGGGCTTCCATGTGGGCAGCGCCATCTTTAACAAAGTGAGCATAATATATTTTATCTGCCCAACATTCATACTTGGTATGTAATATTTATATTTTATTTTTCTACATATCTTTATCCCATATGTTAGCTGGCTTGGTTTTATTATTATTTATTCTATTTTCCTTTCCTTCTTTTCAATAGTTCTATTAAATTTAGAATCTACTTTTATATCTCACAAATATAGGTGCATAATTCTTTTTCAAAATTTTGCAAATAGAATCATATATGTATGGCCAGGAGCCACCATTGTGGCCATTCACATGCAGGTTCGCATTAGATTCAGACAGATGGTGTAAAACCAGTAGGCGTGGCCACCATCATAAGTCAGGCCCATGCAGGTTCGCATTAGATTCGGACAGATGGTAATGAAACAACAGAGCCACGAACTGGTGGGCCATTACCTTTAATCCTAGCTTGCACCCAGTGGGCAAGTAAAAATACACATTGGGCTCCAAAACCCACTGATTCAGTGCTCACAAAGCTACTGACTTATCCGAGTTTCGTAGAATCAAAGGTATCTACCTAACCAGCTTTATTCACCTCTGTTTCCCATCTCCTCCTCTCCGCACAAACTCTGCACAAACTGGCTTCTCCTTTAGCACTCTACCATCTTGGCTAACTCTCCTCTCCTCCACATGGCCTCTCTCTGCTCTCCTCTCTAATGCTAATCTCAGGAACCAAGAGCAAGCTCCCGGTCTGCCCTGTTTTATAGTGTAGAAATCAAAACCTTTAATCCAATATACAAACAAGGAAGTCTGATACAAAGTCACTTATCTGAGGCATAATGGGATTCCTCATAAGAGTGCACCACCTTATATCAAATAGGGTGAGAAAGGCTTAGTCTTAAAACTAAGCCTTAGGCTATAAGAATCCTGCCTGCTTACAGCCTGTCCCCCCATATCCAATGCAAACTATAAGCAAGCAAACACATATATTATATTTACAAACTTATTTGACCAACAATATATATATTAAGTTCAAGCAAGGTTTGTTTCAAGAATGCGACAGTGTGGCCCTGGCCGGTTGGCTCAGTGGTAGAGCGTCGGCCTGGCGTGCAGGGGACCCGGGTTCAATTCCCGGCCAGGGCACATAGGAGAAGCACCCATTTGCTTCTCCACCACCCCCCCTCCTTCCTCTCTGTCTCTCTCTTCCCCTCCTGCAGCCAAGGCTCCATTGGAGCAAAGATGGCCCGGGTGCTGGGGATGGCTCCTTGGCCTCTGCCCCAGGCACTAGAGTGACTCTGGTCGCGGCAGAGCAACGCCCCGGAGGGGCAGAGCATCACCCCCTGGTGGGCAGAGCATCGCCCCTGGTGGGCATGCCAGGTGGATCCCGGTCGAGCGCATGTGGGAGTCTGTCTGACTGCCTCTCCCCGTTTCCAGCTTCAGAAAAATACAAAAAAAAAAAAAAAAAAAAGAATGCGACAGTGTTTGAACATCAGAATATCTATCAACATAATGCATTATTAGAACAATTAAAGAGTAAAAAACATGTGACATCAATAAATATCAAAAGGCTATTTGATAAATTAACAGCCATACCTATATGGAAGGTCTAAATGTTACCTGCCTTGGCATTCTTGGGTTCCCAAGATGGAAATCAAGAGAAACCCTGGGAGACAGACAGCACAGGAGGACAGGGTTCCTGACTGGTTCTCTGAATGGTTTTGTTGGGTTGTTTTTAATAGGCTAAGGATAAGGCCCACTTGCATAAAGATAGGGCAGTTCATGAATTTTTGTCTGTGTTAGGGCTAGACCACTTCCTCCTACCTTTGAGTTGCTTTGCAACAATCTCTGAGCCTGCCCTGTGAGGACAAGGTGGTGATGTTGCTCACTACTGCCACCCCAGGATAGTGTGGAGTGGTCAAACTTTATTCCACTGCATGTGCAGAACAGTGGTCTCAACATCTGCAATGGGGTAAGTGGTTAGAAAGGAGATAAGAATAACTACTTTTGCATTTTCATAGGAAGTAGAGGAGTAGTTGCATTCTTGTGGTCAGCTTATCTGGTGTTCCTTCTGGCCATATGGCATTTCTTCTGCTTGTGCTAAGTTCCTATGCTGTCCTTTTTTTTCTTTCTTTTAGGTGAGGGGGGGGGAGGGGAGATAGTGAGGCAGACTCTCTCATGCAACCTGACCTGAATCCAGCCAGCAACCCCATAGAAGGCTGATGCTCAAGTACCATGCTATTTTTAGTACCTGAGGCCAATCCTCAGCAACCACCACCGCTTGAACCAGTTGAGTCACTGGCTGCAAGAGGGGAAGAGAGAGAGAAAGAAGAGAGGAGGACAAGAGAAGCAGATGATCACTTCTGTGTGCCCTGACCAAGAATTGAACCCAGGATGTCCATATGCCAGGCTGATGCTCTGTACACTGAGCCACTGGCCAGGGCCCTATGCTGTCTTATAAGTATTATAGATTAGAAGGAAGCTATCAAAATATAACAAAAATCGTTTATTCAAAAATATTCTAGTACTATTTTAAATAGTAAACTAAGTAAACAATTTAAATTAAAATCAGAAACTAAGCATAGTATCACTGTCTTTATTTCACCTTGTGTTGGAAGTTTTAATAAATGCATTAAGATGATAAAAAAATTTAAAACAGTTTAATTTCTTTCTGCTGATGACATTATATACTAAGAAAACCCAAGAGACTCAATAAAATGCCAGTAGAATTACTAAAAAAAAAAAAAAAAAAAAAAAAAAAAAAAAAAAAATCACTGTTAGCGCTATATCAAAGCAATATCTAAATTCAGTAGAATTTTTTTTAAGATTTTATTTGGCCCTGAACTTTTTTTTTTAGATTTTATTTCTTGATTTTCAGAGAGAGAGGAGAGAGAGAGATAGGGATAGAGAAAAAGGAGAAAGGGGAAGCATTAATTCACAGTGGTTGCACTACTATAGGTCAACCCCAAATTCAGTAAATTTTTCAGTTTTCTGATACCTAGAAATGGAAAATGAGAAAATATTCTATGTTAGATTCATAATGGTGAAAAAACTACAAAATGCTTAGGAATAAGTTCATTAAAATATAAAATAAATCTATGATAGATATTATTGGTAGGCATTATATAAAAATATTAGACTAGAAGAAATGGGAAGATGGGAAGTGTTGGGCAGATAAAATGTATTATGCTCACTTTGTTAAAGATAACAGGAGGAGGCCTTCGCTCAGGTGATATTAATGTGTGTTGGGGTGGGCTAAAGGCAGGCAGAATCTTTTAGCCTGGGGCTTGGTTTTGGGATTAAGCCTTTCCTACCCTTTTTGATGTAGGGCTGTACAATCCTATCATGTCTCAGAGGGTGACTTTGTATTAGAGACTTCCCTGTTTTGTATATTGGATTAAGGGTTTGGATAGCTACAATATAAAATGGGGGTGGAACGAGAGTTTGCGCTCTTGGTTCCTGAGATTTTCAGCAGAGGAGAGAGTAGAGCCAGCAGCAGAGAAAGGCCACGTGGAGGAGGCCAGGAGAAGCAGCCAAGATGGCGGAGTGCTGAGTGAGATGCCAGTTTGTGTAGAGTTTGTATCTGGGATAAGGAAGGAGATGGGGAACAGAGGTGAATAAGTCTGGTGAGCTAGAAACCTTTGATTCTAGGAAACTCGGATAAGTCAGTAGCTTTGTGAGCACTGAATGTGACTGGGTTTTGGAGCCCAGTGTGTATTTTTACTTGCCCGCCGGGTGCAAAGCTAGAATTAAAGACTATGGCCCACCAGTTTTTGGCTCCGCTGTTTCTCTGCCGACTGTCCGAATCCAATGCGAACCTGCATGAGCCAGGCAGCTCTGATGCTGGCCATGGCCCTGCCTCCTGGCTTTACAGGAAGACACACTATATTCTTGGATAGGAAAAGTTAGCATAAAAATAGCAGTTCTCCCAAAAATAATAAATTAATTAGTTGTCACCCTAATTATGTTTATTATGGAATTGGATAAAATTCTCCTAACATTGATATGAAAAGTTAAATGCTACAGAAGAGCCAAGAAAAAATAAGAACAATGATGCCTGGCCTGTGGTGGTGCAGTGGATAAAGCATCGACCTGGAATGCTGAGGTCGCTGGCTCAAAATCCAGGGCTGTAGTGTCAAGGCATGTATGGGAAACAACTATTACTATGAATTGATGCTTCCTGCTCCTCTCCCCACTTCTCTCTCCTTTCTCTCAAATCAGTAAACAAAATCTTAAAAAAAAAAAAAGAACAATGAAGTGAAATTTGTCCCATTAAATTTTGAACATTTAATATAAATACTCTACAAGATCAATATAATATTACAATAGGAAAAAACAAACAGGTTAATAGACCTGAAAGAAAAAAAAACCTTTTATATACATATGAATTTAAGGTGATAGATTAATTAGAGATTGGATGGATTTTGTTTTTATTATGGTAAAAAGCATACAACATTAAATTTACCATCTTCACCATTTTTACATTCAGTAGTGTTGCCTGACCTGTGGTGGCGCAGTGGATGAAGCGTCAATATGGAACACTGAGGTTGCTGGTTCGAAACCCTAGGCTTGCCTGGTCAAGGCACATACAGGAAGCAACTACTACAAGTTGATGCTTTTAGCTTCTCTCCCCTCTTTCTCTCTCTCCCTATCTCTCTCTAAAAATCAATAAATAAATCTAAAAAAATGTTCAGTAGTGTTAATTATTGGGCAACAAATATCTAGAACTTCTTTATCTTGGAAAACTGAAACTCTATACACACCAATTCCCCCCAACTCACAACTCCCCCCAGCCTTTGACAACCAGCTTTCTTTTTTAGCCTTCCCCCCTTTAGAGCCTTCATCTGAGTGGAATCATGCAGTATTTGTCCTTTTGAGACTATGCTATTTAGTTTAGTGTAATGTCTTTGAGGTTCATATCTGTGTTAGCAAGTGACAGGATTTCCTTTTTTTTTTTTCTTTTGGTGAGAGGAAAGGAGATAGTGAGGCAGACTCCCACATGCACTCAACTGGGATCCACCTAGCAACCCCATCTGAGGCCAGTATTTGAGTACTGAGCTGTTTTTAGAACTGAGACTGCTGCACTTGGATCAACTGAGCTATCCTCAGCATCTGGGGTGTTGCTTGAACCAATCAAGTCACTGACTGTGGGAGGGAAAGAGGGAGAGAGGGGGTGATAGGAGGGGGAGAGAAGTAGATGGGTGTTTCTTCTGTGTGCCCTGACCAAGGATCAAACCTGAGAGGTCCATATGCAGGGCCGATACTCTGATCATTGAGCCACCAGCCAGGGCCGATTTCCTTTTTTTAAGGCTGCATAAAATTTCATTGTATGTACATACTACATTTTCTTTATCTATTACTCTGTCAATGGACACTCAGGTTACTTCTATCTCTTCACTATAGCAAATAATGCTACAATGAACATGGACATGCAAATATCTCTCCATGATCCTTCTTTGAATTTTTTTATCCATGTACCCAGAAATGGGATTGCTAGAATCATATGGCAATTTAAAACTTTTTTGAGGAAACTGCATACTGTTTTCCATAATGGCTGCACTATTTTACATTCCCACAAACAGTGCACAAGGGTCATCCTTTTAAAGAGTAGTGATTTTATCAACCCTACCTGAGGATCAGTTTGATCCACTTAAGGCTTAGCATTAAGCATTCGTTTGGCAGGCTCAGAGAAGACTTCACTCTGGGCTTTGTATCCTTGCTGCTAAGTCCTGACTTTTCTGAAGAGTGTACCCAATGCCCTGGGTATGATGGTCTCTTTGTACTGTGACAGGTGGGAACATAAACAATTCCCTGCCTTGTGTGAACTCCATTAGATAGTTCTTTTTCTTTTCCAGTGGCTATTTCCAAGGTTCCTCTTACTCATGGGCTAATTAGAACTCAGTTACATATTTGAGAGAGCCCTCTACCGTCCTCCTGAAGTCTCTCTCTGTGCAGTGCTCTACTCTCCAGGTCTCTGTCTCAAACTTGTAGCAGCTTCAACCTCCCTGAACTCTGATTTTGGCCTCCCCATCTTTTTTTTTTTTAATTAATTAATTTATTTATTCATTTTTAGAGAGGAGAGAGAGGGAGAGAGAGGAGAGAGAGACAGAGAGAGAGAAGGGGGGAGGAGCTGGAAGCATCAACTCCCATATGTGCCTTGACCAGGCAAGCCCAGGGTTTTGAACCGGCGACCTCAGCATTTCCAGGTTGATGCTTTATCCACTGCGCCACCACAGGTCAGGCCTCCCCATCTTTTTTTGTAACATGCCTTTAAAATATTTTGTAATATTTCTTTAAAGAGTGTTGAACTTTGTTCTGGAAGTTACTTTTGGATCAACTTCAACTTTCTGAGCTTTGATTTTAAGTGTTCTAGGTGTATTTAGGTAGCTTTGCCCTAGAGCCAGTGTCGGTCCACTACTACAGTGAGACCCCTGAGATCTTCACTGAATAACCCATTTTTTCCATGAGGTCTCTTGACTATACCTGATGGGTACTAGATTGATCCAAAGACTTGTGTGAGCTCTCAGAATATTCTACGCAACAATCGCTCTGTAAATGTTCCATCCTCAGCAGCTGTATTTTTGCTCCGTGTCATAGAGCTTCACCCTTCATACTCTAGGTTGGAATTTAGTCTAAAAGACTCAAGGGAGGGACCTTTATGCAAATAGGCTTGGTAGGGTCAGCAGCAGATGGAGGTTCAAGGAATTGGAAGTTTGTACAAAGGCAAAAAGAGAGAGAAATATATTTACTGGAAATGAAGGCATAAGAGAGCTGGTACTTGGGAGGTTCAGTTATTTATTTTGCATCTACCCTGTTCCAGGCATTATTCTGGATACAGTATATAATGGTGAACAAAGCAGGTCTTTACTACCACGGAGCTTACAGCTCTATGACTGATAAATAGATAAATAATTGTCATATTCAGTAATAAATGCTAGGAAGTATTTAGAAAATGGCATGAGAAATTGTAAGCTTTAAATGACACTTACCAAACAGGAAAGAGTAGCCAATAGAGAAAACACTCAAGCAAGTGGTACTGAATGCTGAAATCCTCAGTGTATATATGTATTTCCAAACATCTTTAGACCATCCACAGCTATCAAAAAGCTCTCCAATCTCAACATCACAAATCTCTCAAAAAATCCTCAACCAAATTATTTCACCACAGTAAAAAAAAAATGTTGAAGCGGCTTTTCCATTTCTACACTGATTTCTTTCTCAAGAAGATGAAAAAGTATAGTCATTCAAGCCTAGTTTAAGAGGACACATCTCTTTAGAATTTCCAGTTCCATATAACTCCTGACATCTAGTTTTTTTGTTTGTTTGTTTGTTTGTTTTTGTATTTTTCTGAAGCTGGAAACGGGGAGAGACAGTCAGACAGACTCCCGCATGCGCCCGACTGGGATCCACCCGGCACGCCCACCAGGGGCGAGGCTCTGCCCACCAGGGAGCGATGCTCTGCCCTTCCCGGGCGGGCGTTGCTCTGCTGCGACCAGAGCCACTCTAGCGCCTGGGGCAGAGGCCAAGGAGCCATCCCCAGGGCCCGGGCCATCTTTGCTCCAATGGAGCCTTGGCTGCGGGAGGGGAAGAGAAAGACAGAGAGGAGGGGTGGGGGGGGCGTGGAGAAGCAAATGGGCGCTTCTCCTATGTGCCCTGGCCAGGAATCGAACCTGGGTCCCCCGCACGCCAGGCCGACGTTCTACCACTGAGCCACCAACCGGCCAGGGCGCTGACATCTAGTTTTTAAAAGTGAGCATGCTTGACTGATTCAGTAACAGTGCTACTATTCTGAACTGAATCTTTTTAGTAATTTAGAAATTGTGGCTACCCAATTCTATTGCCAATCATGTCAAAATATAATACTTCCAACTGATACAACCTGTGCTCTGGTTATTTCAAAATACAATTAATAAATGGAACTAGAAAATACACACTACAATTAAAGTGTTTGGCTTCTTTATTCTCCCTTTTAACCTTTGAAATTAAACATATTGTAGTAGAAATTGATAAATCCTGAGAATCTAAAAGTTTGGCTTAAATTTATTTTTTGACCAGAATATGTAAAGGTTCTTGAGATGCTTTAAATTAACATTGTCACCTTGGGAATAATGGTTTGGGAACTGTCCCTTTCTCTCTCCCCTAGCCCATACATATTTTGGAATGTTCTCATTTTCCACAACTGTGAAGATAATCTCCCATTCGTTTCTTTTGCATGTTGAGGGGCTTTTGAGTTCTAGTCTTGAATCTACACTGGCCAACCTGGTAAATTTCATTGAGCTGCTTGTGCCCCTTTGTGGCCAATGTTTATAATTACAGCTCAGTTTTGTTTGCCAGCAAGAAGCACTTGAACTGTTGGTTCACATGCAGGGATAGTGGCCTAGAAAAGCTGGTAAGAACCGCAGGGAGTTAAGATCAGAACCAACTGGAAACTAGGGGCATAGCCCTTGATACAGGACAGAGTGGATACCTGAGCAAGGACCAGATTCTAATTGAAAGGAGAGGGAGGTATAGGTGCCAGTTTGGCATAAAACATGGCTATTACAGAGTTTCCAGTCCGGATGATGGAGTAGGTGAATGCAGTGCTCAGATCCTCCATCCACATCAGAATTGCAGCTGAACTGCAGAAAAATCATCATTCAGAGCTGCCTGAGATTTAGCTGAACAGAGTGCTATAACTGGGGATGTGAAGAGGAGGCTATGTCAAGACTGGCAAGAGAGGCATGACCAGGTGGTGGCGCACTGGATAGAGTGTCGGATTGGGACGTGGAGGACCCAGGTTCGAGACCCCAAGGTCGCCAGCTTGAGTGCGGGTCATCTGGTTTGAGCAAGGCTCACCAGCTTGAGCCCAAGGTCGCTGGCTCGAGCAAGGGGTCACTTGGTCTGCTGTAGCCCCCCTCCCCCAGTCAAGGCACATATGAGAAAAACAATCAATGAACAACGAAGGTGCCGCAAAGAAGAATTGATGCTTCTCATCCCTTCCTGTCTGTCCTTCTCTCTGACTTTGTCTCTCTCTCACAAAAAAAAAAAAAAAAAAAAAAAAAAAAAGACTGGTGAGAGGGGTGGAGGGGTGGGAGCTACCTGGTCCTACACCCAGGTGTGGCGGTTGACAATTGGGAAGGCTTGTCTCACACACACATGTGGTGGTTGAGAATTGAGAGGGATGTCTTCACTTTGGAGGTTGCCCCTGGGGAGCAAGGGGTCTCAACCCCACACCAGGACCCCTCAGCTAGGGTTCCAATGCTGAGAGAAGTCCCCATAGCTTCTGGCTGTGAAAGCCAGCAGGGATTATGACTAAGATGGAGGGCTACCAGAGTACTGGGAACTCTTCTTAAAGAACTGCACATCAACTTACTTGGACTCACTTGCTCTAAATTCCAGCATTGGGGCAGAAGCTGGAAAGGTGCCAGGAACATATAGGGAGGTTCTGAATTGTCTGGCTTCAGAACAAGGTCTGAAGAGGCAGCTTTCTCCCAGACAGAAGTGCTGGCAGAGGCCATTGTTCTGAGTTTGCTGAGTGAAATAAATCAGCCAGAGAAGAACAAATGCCAGATGATTTCACCTATACAGTGGTACCCTGAGATGCGAATTTAATTTGTTCTGTAAACGAGCTTGTAAGTCAGTCAACTCGTATATCAAACTGCCAGTACTGGACCCGTGTGCCAACTAGCGGCAGCTTCCCGAATCACGACCCGTATCTCAGAATTTCGCTCAGATCTCAAACAAAAATACGAACTGAGTCGCAGCTCATATCTTAAAAAAAATTGTATGTTGGTCTGTTCATATCTCAAGGTACCACTGTATGTGGAATCTAAAAAACAAACAAGCTCAGTGGATAGAGTGTAAGCCTGGTGTGTGGATGCCCCGTGCTCTATCCTCGGTCAGGGCACACATAAGAAGCAACCATCTGCTTCTCTTCCCTTCCCTCTCCCCTTTTCTCTCTCCTCCCCTCTTGCAGTCAGTTTCCAGAGGACTAGTTCCTAGTTTCACATAGCTTTCTACATATATATTAAGATGTTTCACACGGAATAGAGATTAGATACATGCCCTGTAAGTTGAACAGGAACAATTAATTATAGGCAGAGAGAGGCAGATTTCGGTCCAATATGAAAAAGAATTCAGAGCAAACAGCAGAAGGTCCCCCATCAGAATGAAATTGCTTTCTACTTCTGAAAGTATTCATGAATATACAAAGGCTCTGAATGGAGCACTGCAGATAGACATAGAGAATATATCCTCAGATATAATCATGAGAATATTTAATAGACATAAAGTCTTTTTAATGACTGATTCTAAATAAATTGAAGTGATATTATCCTTCTTAATCCATTTTCCAAATTACAGTACAGCCAGAGTGATCTTTTGAAAGTCAAATCTGATTATATCAGCCTCCTTGATTAAAACACTTCATTTGCTGAAAGGCCCCTGGCTTCCTTGCTTGTCTCATCAGATGCTCAGTTAGTTTCTTTCCTCTCTGCATACTTATATTGCTTAACTTTAGATGCTTGTTCCTTCTTACTTCAAGGTTGTGCTGTTGTCTCTGATTGCAGAGCTCTCCTCCCTTCTTGCCTAAGTTATTCCAGTTTGCAAATTACTCTAAACTGCTGTATCAAGATAGAAGCATTTATTGTATAATTGATTGTGTCTGTCTTCCTTGCTAAAATGTGAGCTCTTGATGACATTGAACAAGACATTGTATCTTGTTCAGCAAAGGGCCTGGTATATGGTTGACACCTAAAAATACTTAAGTGAATGGATAGTCTCTCTCTGGTTTAAAGTTGAAAAGGAATTTAGAAGAGAAAAAATGTTTGCCCAACACCAGATTTCTAGTTGCAAATTTTCAGAAACACTAGTATGGTTTCTTGAGAATATCTCTTGAAAGGGGAGAGAGATGAGGAACAAGCAGTCATCAAACAAGCCAGGTCTATCAAGGCAGAGGCAATTTGGAATGTCAGAAGTTTCATGGAAAAGAGAAAAACTGGGGAGCCAAGGCATAATGGTTTAAGACAGGGTTCCCCAAACTACAGCCCGCAGGCCCGCATGCTACCCCCTGAGGCCATTTATCTGGCCCGCTACACTTCCGGAAGGTGCACCTCTTTCATTGGTGGTCAGTGAGAGGAGCACATTGACCATCTCAGCCAAAAGCAGGCCCATAGTTCCCATTGAAATACTGGTCAGTTTGTTGATTTAAATTTACTTGTTCTTTATTTTAAATATTGTATTTGTTCCCGTTTTGTTTTTTCACTTCAAAATAAGATATGTGCAATGTGCATAGGGATTTGTTCATAGTATTTTTATAGTTCGGCCCTCCAATGGTCTGAGGGACAGTGAACTGGCCCCCTGTGTAACAAACTATAGAAATGATCCCTGAAAGTATAGTCTTGGCCCCCTGTGTAAAAAGTTTGTGGACCTCTGGTTTAAGATGATGTGTCATCCACTCATTCATTCCCAAATATTTATAAAATGCCAATTACGTGCTTGGCACATGAGAGAAATTAAAAGGTGGGCAAGTCTTAACACAGCCCTTAACAAATCTACAGCCTAACAAAACGCAAATACTCAGCAATGTCGATGAAGTGTGTGGTAAACACTGCTCAAGGCACATCCGTGTTATGAAATACCTATCTTGGGGAGTGGGGGAGGCGAGGCACGGAAGGACCCAGGGAGAAATATGAGTGGTCAACGGCCTTTCCGCTTTAAGCTGAGACCTGAAAGATGAGGAGGAGACTTGGAGGCCTGGGGAAATAAAAGCAGTTCAATAGATATGATTCGGTATCCCAAAGAAAAAATACTATCAAGATACTGAAGGGCACTTGGGCAGTTGGTTTGCAGCGACTCCGGTGTGAGAAGAGGTCATTAGCCTTGCGAACATTCCCTAAGCAAGAACGACAACGACCTGCACTTCGACATTCCACCTGAGCTGCGCTTGCCTCAAACTACTCGCTCCTGGTTCCCCAGGTTCCTACAGAAGGCAGAGCGCCGGCGACCCTCAGACAGCCTGGCTTTGCGGGCGCTGCACGCCTGACCTCCGCTCACGGCGAACCACACCCAGGAAGAGGCCGCGGGAGCCCCGCCCACAGCCGGGCACGCTCTCCTGGGCGCGTTCCAGGGCCCGCGGCCGTCACGTGACCCGAAGTGTGACGTAGGAGGAAGGAGACGCCATTAGAGGGAGGCGGAGAGGTTGCACTCCTGGCCTCTCGGGTGCCTGACGTGGGTACTGGGGCCTTTCGTTCTCGGACTTTCCCTCGGCTCAGCCAGGCCTCGCCCCGGGAGGCGGTGGAGGCGGCGCCGGGGGTGGCCGGCCAGTGCGGAGGGGCCGGTGCGGGCCGCGGCGGTGCGGGCGCTGCGGCGGGGAGCGCGGCGCTGCTGTAGGCTTCGGGCGGCCGGGGAGCGCCGGCATGGCTGCGGCCGGCGGCGGGGCGGCGGCGGGCCGAGCCTACTCGTTCAAGGTGGTGCTGCTGGGGGAAGGCTGCGTGGGGAAGACGTCGCTGGTGCTCCGCTACTGTGAGAACAAGTTCAACGACAAGCACATCACCACTTTGCAGGTGCGGGCCCCAGGGAGCGGGAGGTGGCGCCCAGGCCGCGGGGACTCTGCTGCTGTGGCTCCGTGGATCTGGGCTCACACATCTCAGTCCTGTCACCTCTGCCTTCGAACTGTCTTTCTGCTTTCTGAATTTCTCCTGGGGACACGTGGGGTCGGGCCGCCTGTGGACGGAGGACAGGCTGTGGGGAGCGAGTGGAAGGGCCCTGAAAAGTCCCCTGTGCCCCGGCTGCGCACGTCCCTGAGTCCCCATCCGAGGGCTAGTTTTTCCCCTTCGTTTCGCTTCCGCTTGGGCCCTAGGTGCCTTCACTCAACAGTAACCGAGTGTCATCCCTCTTTTTTTGTTTAGTTCGGAATTGGGAACTTAGCTGCGGATCTGATTTTGCGAACTAGGTGATTTGTAACTTCAGCGTTTACTGATGACTAAGTAAAGTGTTTATGCAAGTTCAGTTTTGTCCCGTCTTGGAGTAACGTGCTGAGTGGCAGAAACATTAATCTCTGGAGGGAGTCTGAAACGGACGCTTGCCGGTGGTGGTGGTTGCACAGCTTTATTGCTGCTTGCATGGTTCTAACTTGTAGGTCAGTCATATTCTGCGAGGTCGGTCCACCCACATTCACATGGAAACGTCATGTGAATACTAGCTATCAGTTGGTTCCCAATCTAGCAGCATAACTATGGCTGCTATTTATTTTCTTTGCTTGTGATATAGAGGCCGGCTTTCTTCTGTATCTGACATTGTGGTTACTTAGAAAAATATAATCATTGATTGGGAGGGAGATCAGTCCTTTGAGGCAGTTGTAGTCCCCTTTCTCTCCCAAAGAAATCAGGTTGCGCGTGTCAAAAGAAAAATATTCAACTAATCTGACTTGTTTAATGTAGTCGAAGACAGTAAACTCTAGTGAACTTTTGAACCTGATTGTTAGAGACTCATAACACACCTCCATCCACTGGGCAAGTTAATCTGTCTCTAAGTTTCTGTATCTGTTAAAGTGGCCACAATAATATTATCTATCTAGTTCATAGAGTTGTGAGGACAAATATACATAAAAAGCACTTAGGGTCTTGTCCAGTGTAAGGTCTCTGTCTTTATTATTCTGCTTCAAATTGCACAATAGTTTTTTTGGGAGGAGGGGGTGTTTTAAAGCCAGAGAGGGAGAGACAGGGACAAACAGGAAGGGAAGAAGCATCAACTCATAGTTGTGACACCTTAGTTGTTCATTGATTGCTTTCTCATATGTGCCTTGGGGGGGGGGGGGGCTTCCAGCAGAGCGAGTGACCCCTTGCTGAAGCCAGGGACCTTTGGGCTCAAGACGGCAACCTCGGGGTTTTGAGCCTGAGTCCTCAACATCCCGGGCAGACATTCTATCCACTGCACCACCGCCTGGTCAGGCTGCACAATAGATCTTAATTAATAGTCCTGGAGTATGTAAGAACACGGACACTATTAATAGAATTCACAGTGTTCTAATTGTTGTGACATTTGATGCTTGATACTATTATTAAACTACTGAGTCTAGAATTTACAAAGAAGCTCTGGTTCTGATTCTGTGTTCTATTTATACTCCTGTGTAAAGCATAATATCGACAAAGTTAATGTCAAGAGACTCCTTTTTTTTTCTTACATCCTTGTATAAGACCACTTATTTGTACAACTTTAATAGTGAGTTGATGTTTTTGAGTGCTACTAGTGAGATTTGTAGGGTAAATACATTTCTTTGATCATTTGGAAATTTAGAAATTTATTTAGGTAAAGTAACAATAGCTAACATCAAGTTCTTAATATGCTGAATCTTTCCATCATTTCATTCTTTTTTTCTTTTTCTTTTTTTTTTTTTTCATTTTATTAAATGGGAGGCAGAGAGGCAGAGACAGACTCCCCCAGGTGCCTGGACTGGATCTACCCAGCAAGCCCACTAGGGGGCAGTGTTCTGCCCATCTGGGGCCACTGCTCCGTTGCTTAGAACCCAGCCAGTTCAGCTCCTGAGGTTAGGACATGAAGCCATTCTCAGTGTTCAGGGCCAAATTGCTTGAACCATTCAAGCCATGGCTGTGGGAAGGGAAGAGAGAGAGAGAGATGGTGGGGAGGTAGTGAGAAGCAGACAGTCACTTCTCATGTGTGCCCTGACCGGGAATCAAACCCGGGACTTCCATACACAGGGCAAATGCTCTTCCTCTGAACCAACCCATCATTTCATTTTTGTAACAACAGTCTATGAGGTGAATAGTTTTGTTAGCCCTGTTTTACAGCTGAGGAAACAGGCTTGGTTGAGTAATTTGCTCATCATTGTATTGCCACAAGCCATGCTGCCCAAGCTTAAATTTGAACTCAGGTCTGACTTTACATTTTGAGCATTTAAGCCATACCACATTGGATATTGGTAAACTAGCTCTCTGCTGGTTTCTTTTCTGCTACAGATCCGAGATAAAAGACAGAATTGTTGTAATTGAGCTCTCAAAAAATTTTTTAAAGGTAATTTAGCCCTTCAACCTAAAAATTATACTTTCATTATACATTCCATAACACCCTCAAAGCTACAATCAGGCTAAGAATTTTTAAATATCTGAGAAAAACTGCTGGAGACTGTCCATGGGCGGTCCATGCACATCCAACTCAGCTCCAGGAGAGGTCCCAGAAGCCCTGCCCATGTTCAGGCACATTCTTCTTACCAGACCCCAGTAATCTACACAGGAGAGGATGAAATTATGGTAGATGTCTAGTATCAAAGCATAGCAGTCCTGATTTTGATATTTTAAATTACATTACAGAATTGAGAATGTTGTTGTATACCAATACATGGAAACAGTATTAAATCTAATCTCTTTTTCTTAGCTAACAGCTCATCTTAATATATTTTAAGATAAATTTGACTTTAGTGTGATCCATAAAACACATCCTTTTATATGCTTTTAATTTACAAATGGAAAGATCACACATAAGAAAATATGAGAAGTCCCCTTTTTTCATATCAACAAAACTACACCTACCTATCTTTGTAAAATACTTTGTGTTTTGCAAAGTACATGCTCATGCATCCATATTTCAAAAAATTATTGGACTAAAAGGAACCTAAGATAGTTTATGATTCTCTGTTTCAGTTTAGTTTAATATTTCAGTGAAGTGATGTCTCCTTTGTCTTGGAAGTGTGATGAACTGACATAGAAAGTAGAAAACTATGTCCTGATGGGGCCTGTTTCATTTTTGGACAGGTCTAATTTCCAGTAAGTTTATCTGTGTGTAAAACCAAAATCTGTTTCCCTGTAGTTTCCAGTTCTAGTTCTGCCACTGAATCTTGGTTGCACATGACATCCCTTCTGGTAGTTAAAGACAGCTATCACATCTCCTTGAGTCTTATCTTTTGGATAAACAGCTCTGGTTCCTTTCACTGGATCTCCTATGATACTGCTTTAAATCATTTCACTGTTTTGACATATTTTCTAGACATCCTTTACTCATTGTCCTCTTTTCTTGAAATGCAGTGCTTTGAGTTGTGGAAATGATTCCATGTGCTGTTTGAACTATTGAGGATCCTTTTCTAACACTGAAGTAGGAAAGATTTTATGATCTTTTGGGCAGTTGTCACACTAATTAATATTGGGCTTGCTATCTTAGTCTTACTTGCTTTTTTAAAAAAGTGTTATATCCCTTAAATTATTTTTTCTTGGATTTTGTAGTTAAATGTTTGTGGGGGTTTTATTATCCCTAATGTATTTGATCCACTACATTAGACTTTGATAGATTTGCATCAGTCCTTTTAAATTTTGATTCTGAAGTTCAAGAAACATTGATTGAGCTTCTGTGGGTAAGGCACTTGGTTGGGTGCTAGGCATACAAAGAAGACTAAGGCGTGGTCCCTACTATCTGGATTACCTACTCATTTTAACTTTTGTCACCTGAAGATTTGGTAAGGATGTCTTTAACCCTTTGAGTAGTGAGTTTATTTTCATGCTTGCTGATCCCCGGAAGTAAGTTTGTTTGTTTTTCCCCAAAAAATGAGTTTAAAGACATACATGTACGATCATACACTGGATGGTCAGGAGGCACAAGGACATACTTGAACGTTCGTACTACTCAAGGGATTAATGTCTCATCAGGTCATTAATAAAGACTTTGAAAGAATGGGGAAAGAGAGGACTAAGGTCTGCAGCAGGTCTCACTGTGGCCTAGTGATGTGTGACTAGAGGTGTATTTTTCTTTAGACATTTAGAACCTTAGGGTGGAGCTTTTTCAGGCTATACATGGGCCACAATCTTCTTTTCCCTTGAGTGAGAAACAGTTATTAAGGAAGTATACATATTAATGATAGTGGGAGCAAAAAACAGCCTGACTTACTGCTTGTGGGCTGCTACCAACTGGATATATAAACTTTGATAAAAATGTTTATTCGAGCATTGCAAGTCTTCTAGCTTTTTTTTTTTTTTTTTGCCTTAGCTACATTAGTCTTGTTCACAGGAGATAGCACCAGATGCTTTGTAAAATTCTTGCAGAAGACCAGAGCACTGTGCTTCTGCATTAGTAAGTCATACGATGTGGTAAAAAGGGAAAGGACTTTTAGGTTAGACTTTGGTGTGAATATTGGCTTCTACTTATAGCCATCACGATCTTGGTTATTCTAATAGTTGTAAGCTGGCTCTTTTTTTTATAAAATGGGGGACTCTCACATGTAGATTTTTATGTGGATTAAATAGAGAGCCATCTATAGAAAGCTCCTAGCACAGTGCCTGGCACATGTTTGTTTAATAAATGTTTGCTGTTGAATAAATAGGTGATGCTTAATTTGTCTTGATTTTTTTCATGGTAACCCAGTCATAAAGATAATGGAATTAATTTGACATGAATTATTTTGAGAATTCATTCTGCCTCTGAGGGATAACTACATTTTAAAATTGTTTAGCTTCACCATGCAGTGGCACAGTGGATAGAGTGTCGGCCTGGGATGCAGAGGACCCAGGTTCAAACAACTTTCTATGACTTGTTTGCTTTTCTGTTCTGGTGTTGTTTAATTAAAAAAAAACAGCCTGACCAGGCGGTGGCGCAGTGGATAGTGTTGGACTGGGATGCAGAGGACCCAGGTTTGAGACCCCGAGGTCTCCAGCTTGAGCGCGGGCTCATCTGGCTTGAGCAAAAAAAAAAGCTCACCAGCTTGGACCCAAGGTCGCTGGCTCGAGCAAGGGGTTACTCTGTCTGCTGAAGGCCCATGGTCAAGGCACATATGAGAAAGCAATCAATGAACAACTAAGGTGTCGCAACGAAAAATGATCGATGCTTCTCATCTCTTTCTGTTCCTGTCTGTCTGTCCCTATCTATCCCTCTCTCTGACTCTCTCTGTCCCTGTAAAAGAAAAAAAAAATCAAATACTTTTTTACTGCTTCATATTCATTTTGAAATGTCACCATATTTTTGTGAGCAGTATATATATATGTGTGTGTGTGTGTGTGTATTTTAAATATGTGTGTATTTTATATATAAATACATCTATGTTTATTAATCCATTCTAGAGTTTGGGCTAGAATTGGGATTGATATACCTGGAAATTCATTTCCTTTTTGAAAATTGTGACATTTGCCATGCCTTGGTGCTTTAGCTCTGCTCCCCTTTGCAGAGCTTCTCTTAGGTTACTGATAATTCTGAAGTAGTCTTGTAGATGAGTTCTCTGAGAACTTGAGATCCTTCACCTAGCCCAGGAAGCTTGCTCTTCTCTTGTATTCCCAAGCTCTCAAATGTGATTTCCCTGCTGATTTAGGGCTAAGATACTTTAACTGTTAGCTTTCTTGACTTCATATATTCTTAAATGTTTGTGCCATTTTGATTATAACCACCTGTCTTTGATATGTCTCTGTGCTCTTGGGTGATCAGTTCCTTTTATTTAGATTTGTTCTCCCCTATCTCTTAAGATTATCAACTCTAATTTAAATGTCTATTATTTTTAACTACTTTTCCATGTAAAAAGTAGCATTGTTTATAATTAGAACCATCAGTCATCTTTCTAGAATTCTAACTGGAATTTCATCTATCTGCTTCCTGAAATATAGGGTGGGTGCCTGTTACTTAATTAGCAAAGCCATGTTGTAAGGTTTGCTGGGCAGATGGTATCCTGACAGTTTGGCAAGTGAGGAAACTAAGATTTGGATTAAATTTTCAAGGTCCCCACAAATAGTAATAGTATGACATTTTTCTTAAGCTAAATCTACTACTTCTCCACCCCACCCCCCATATATCTTTACCTCCTGAATAGCACTTGGCATTCAGGTTCTAGCAGGTGGTTCTGCACTTGGCATCGTAGTCTCAGGTATAGGAATCTGGGATTCTTTGTAAAATTAATGTTTGAATGTCTGATATATCTTCCTAGTAGTTCTTGAAGCCACATAACTTGATTCAGTAAATTTATCTATAATATTTTTATAAAATATGATAGTTGACATTTTTTTCCTCTTCTGTATTTTACTGGAAACGTGGGCTATAGAAGGGTAGGTGATTTTTAAATTTTTTTGAAAAGAATTTTTTTGCATTGTGGCTTTGAATTTCTAATATATAGGTAAGTATTTCATATCTGACTACCATTTTCTGCATTGTGTTTTGAGCTAATTCTTAAAAGTGACTTTTTGACTCTCCTTTGCAAGGTATTTACTAGACTCTAAACTGATTGTAATCACTCCTTTTAGAAATTGAGGACAAAAAATGTTGAGGTATTCAAACACCCAGCTTAGTTTTCCTTTTTTATTTTTATTTTTTGAGAGTAGGGAAAATAGCAAGACAGATTCCTGCATGCACCCCGAATGGATCCACCTGGCAACCCCTGTCTGGGACCAACACTCAAACCAGTGGAGCCACCATCTGCGGGAAGGGAAAAGGGAAGGAAGAGAGAGGGAAAGGGGGAGAGGGAAGAGAAGAGAAGCAGATGGTTGCTACTCTTGTGTGCCCTAACCAGGAATTGAACCTGGGATGTCCATACATCAGGCTGACACTATCCACTGAACCAACCAGCCAGGGCAATTTTCTTCCTTTCTTATTTATTTTAAGATTTTACTTATTGATTTTAGATAGAGGAGAGAGAGAAAGGGGGGGGGGGAAGAGCAGGAAGCATCAACTCATAGTAGTTGTAGTTGCTTCTTATATGTGCCTTGACCTGGCAAGCCTGGGGTCTTGAACGGGCCACCTCAGCATTCCAGGTTGAGGCTTTATCCAGTGCACACTCTTCCTTTTTTTAAAAAAAAAATTGAAATATATTTGACATAAAACATTGTATAAATTTAAGGTGTACAACATACTGTTATATTTATGTATTATAATATTACTGCCATTTTAACAATCTAGCTTAGTTTTCTGATAGGTAATTATTATTTGTAGCCTTGCTACAAAGGACTAATTTTATAAATTATCTGCCTGAATCCTTTCATGTTTTAAGTCTGGAAGTGATAATAGATACTTTAAATACTTAAGCCTGAAACAGTGTTAGTGAATGTAGCAAAAATAAAGTAACTGTTCAGTTAACACACACACACACACTCTTTCTCTCTCCCTCTTCCCTTTCTCTCTCTCTCTCTCCCTCTCTCTCTCTCTCTCTCTCTCTCACTCTCAATGAAAATCTGTTGAACTCAGAAGATATTAAAGTCATGAAAGTATTTGTCCACATTTCAATTACAATGCTACTTTCGGTATTTTGCTTTGTCATTAGCAAGCACAGCAAGTGATCTGGCTAACAGCAACAATAAACAAAAAATTGATTATAGAAGTTGTGAAAAGACTTTCATTTGGCAGATATAATTTGTTCCTAATATTTCTCTCCTATAATCCTATTTTTTTCTGTTTTTTAAAAATGTTTATTTTACTGATTTTAGAGGAAGAGAGAGAGAAGGAGAGACAGGAGCATCAGCCTATTCCTATGTATGCCCTGACCAGGGATCGAACTTGTAACCTCTTTGCTTCAGGACGATGCTCCAACCAACTGAGCTATCTAGTCAGAGCTCTATTTTGTTTTTTTAACTAGAGATTGAAAAAACATTGTCCACTCTAATTTTGGATAAGATGTTGGGCAAAAATAAGCATCAGGTGCAAATAAATGACAGATGGCAGCCTGAGCTAATAAGATTATCCCTAAAGTTTAGAAGATGAAGTCATTGGAGTTAGAAACAATATTGCTGTAATTCAGGGTGTGGAGGAGTAAAGAGTAATGTCTCATTACTTTGATCGTTGTTACTTTTGTCTAGCCTGAGAATATTTTGGGAGATAAATTAGTATCCAGATACACATAGTGTCCAAGTAAAGGAGTGCCAGGTTAAGAATGTGTGTGTGGCCTGACCAGGCGGTGGCGCAGTGGATAGAGGTTGGATTGGGATGTGGAGGACCCAGGTTCGAGACCCCGAGGTCGCCATCTTGAGCGCAGGCTCATCTGGTTTGAGCAAAAGCTCACCATCTTGGACCCAAGGTTGCTGGCTCCAGCAAGGGGTTACTCGGTCTGCTGAAGGCCCGCGGTCAAGGCACATATGAGAAAGCAATCAATGAATAACTAAGGTGTTGCAGTGCGCAACGAAAAACTAATGATTGATGCTTCTCATCTCTCCATTCCTGTCTGTCTGTCCCTGTCTATCCCTCTCTCTGACACTCTCTCTGTTTCTGTAAAAATAAATAAATAAAAATAAAAAAAGAATGTGTGTGTGTTGGCCCTGGCAGATTGACTCAGTGGATAGAGCATCAGCCCAGTGTGCGGACATCTTGTGTTTGATCCCCAGTCAGGGCATAAATGAGAAGAACCCATCTGCTTCTCTCTGTCTCCATCTTCCCCTTCTCTCTCTCTCTATCCCACTCGTGGCCAGTAGTTCAATTGATTCGAGCATTGGCCCTGGGCACAGAGGATAGCTCAGTTGGTCCAAGCGTTGGCCCTGGATGCAATTTGAGCAATTGGCCCCAGTTAGGGCACATGTGGGAAGTTTGTCTCACTATCTCCCCTCCTCTTAAAAAAAAAAAAAAAAAAAGAAAGAGTGTATGTTCTAGAACAGTGATTTTCAACCTTTTTTAAGCCGCGGCACATTTTTTACATTTACAAAATCCTGGAGCACACCACCTACCAAAATGACACAAAATGACACTCTTAACACAGTACATATTATACATATAGTTAATAATATAGTTTCTAAATGTATTTATACTCACTTAATGTAAAACCTGGGCCTGTTTCAATGAACACAAAAGGGATATCCTGGCAGGAATGGTAGAAAGACACACACGAAGCTCTTCCTCAACAGTTCTCAGTCTCTCTCTGTTTTTAGTTTTTATCACAGTCAAGCTTGAGAAGCTCAGCTCACATAGATATGTGGTTGAAAACGGGAGCAATGTCGAAATAGCTTTGTTGGCCAGAATGGGGAACTCCTTGGCAACAGATAACCAAAAACTCTCCAAAGGAAGATCAGCAAACTTTAGCTTTAAAGTTAGATAACATTGTGATGCATTGTATATCACCCTCTGTGGGGGGCCTCTTTTAATAAGAAAAAGGTCAAATATCTATATACACCATCAGGATAGATATAACCAGCTGAGGCTGAGGCTTCATTTAGTGGTGGCAACATTTATCTCCAGTCCTGACCAGGATTAGAAATCGGGACCATGGGGAAGAGTAGCAGCTTCAACTACTCGCTGCGGCCACACAATGACAAGTGCGTGGCAGCCGGAGTGGGGACCTTCCTGGGTGTGAATGAGAGGCGGCCTACTATTGGTTCATCGCTAGTGGTCAGGATGAATCCTAGAAGGTGATTGGTCAGTGAGCATCCCCTGTGCCTCCACTCTTCCTATCGCTGATAGCTGGAGGGATTGTGAGGGGAATGTTTATGTTCGGATGGAGGTGGCTGGCGGGCGAGCCGGATAAATAGCCTCCGCGGGCCCCGTAGTTTGGGGACCCATGTTTAATTTCCCCACGGCACACCTGACCATGTCTCATGGCACACTGGTTGAAAAACACTGTTCCAGAATAACACCCGCTGAATTGTCTGACTTTGGGAGTCACCGTATTTTTTTTTTCACTATGTTCTTTAAATCTCAAGTTCATAACTGTAAAAGGGATAGTGACTTACTTCACAGGGTTGTTTTAAAGATTAAATGAGAAAGCTCAAACACAGTACTTGGCACAAAGTATGTATAATTTTTTTTCTTTGTATATTCCCTAGACCCTTTTGAATTGTATTGTTTTATGCCAAATGGTTTTGTTTCCATCCCATTTTAGACTGGGGTTCTTCACTGAGATGTGGCCAAGGGTTTATAAATCCCTTTGGAAAGTGTGTGAAAATTGTTTTTGGTAGTGTGCATATGAGCAGTTTTCTTGGGAGTGGATAGGTTAATAGCTTTCATCAGATTCTCAAAGAAGTCCATGATCATTTCCCCCCTTCATCTCTTACTGTCATGTAACAGAATGAAGACTGCTGCCCCAGAGTAAATATTCTAACCACAAGTGATATCTGTAGTCTGGACAAATTAAGTACACCTCATAGAGAAGGTTAGAATGGATAAGACAGATTTTAGCCTTTTGGTTGGTTGGTGCTATCTTGCTGTTACATAAAATCTTTTCAGGCCTGACCAGGCGGTGGTGCAGTGGATAGAGCGTCGGACTGGGATGCAGAGGACCCAGGTTCGAGAACCCGAGGTTGCCAGCTTGAGCACGGGCTCATCTGGTTTGAGCAAAAGCCCACCAGCTTGAACCCAAGGTCGCTGGCTCCAACAAGGGGCTACTCGGTCTGCTGAAGGCCCGCGGTCAAGGCACATATGAGAAAGCAATCAGTGAACAACTAAAATGTTGCAACGCGCAATGAAAAACTAATAATTGATGCTTCTCATCTCTCTCTGTTCTTGTCAATCCCTCTCTCTGACTCACTGTCTCTGTAAAAAATAAAAATAAAAAAATTAAAAATAGGGGTGACGTCACGGAAATGGTGCCGTGAGCAGCGCATCCGATAGCTCTCCCCTAAATCACAACAAATTTATCAACTAGAAACAGAAAAATTTATCCTCGGAGCATTCCGGAGTTCCACACAAACTGATAGCGAAAGGACTGTTATCACTTGAATCTGAGAGACGAGGGTGTGGAGGAATCTACAACAGGGATGTTCTTTCAAGCCGCGAGGAAGTGCGCCTGTGGTGAGTCAGCCCATATACTTGGGAACCGCGAGCCGCCGCGAGCCGCTGCGAGCAGCCACGCACGCGCCCGGTCCGGTTGAGCACCGCTGACGTTCCCAGCGGCCCGCACACTGCGAGTGGGGGTCGCCGGCCACCGGTGCCCGGAGCGCCCCATTCGCGCGCGTGCCTTGGGCATGCCACGCGCCCAGGGCGCCCTGCTGGCCCGCACACCCAGGGGGCTCCATTATCCTGCGCCTGGTGCTGTCCAGTCGCCAGCGGTGGGGCGAGCGGGGAGGCTTGGGAGATTCTCTCCGTGGGCGGGGCACCTCACCCAGCCATTCAAGCTAACAATCAAGCGTTGGGGGAGGGGCGCGCGCAGGCAGCCTAAAATACCTTCTGAAACACAGCTGCGACCCAATCACTGAAATTAGCTTAACCCATAAAATCTGCGCACCCTCGGTTCTAATTGATAAGATCTCTCTCAGTTCAGCGATCCAAGACAAGAGGCGTGATATTTTTTAGTGCCTCTCGCTAAAGGGGCGGGGGCAACTTCTGATTGATAGAGCCTCCATATTCAGGGATAAACGCTAACAAGAAGGACTTGGCAGATAATAAGGTCTATACTACACTAGTCGTAAGCAGAGACTAGTGCCTCTTCTTCCCTGCAAAAACAGGCTACAAAGTGTGGAAAGCCTGGGTTGAGAGGTCCAACTAAATGATAGGCGCTGAACAGTCACCTTGACAACAATTGACTCCCACCCCCGCCTGATTACACTGGAGGCCCTGACTGTCAGAGCCTTTCCCAAAGCCTTGCACTGAGTGGGGATAGAGTGGGGATTTCCCAGCTCTTTGAGCCTCTTACTCCCCAGGCACAAGCAGTTGCAGCCTTATAGCTGGATCACCAGGCTGCTAATTCAGAAAGGGGGGACTAGGAGAGAGAATCCAGGAAAGCAAACTCTCTCAGCATTGGACCCTGCAAACGCCAACAAGCCTTTACTTCCAGCAAGACTAAAGCCAATTATATGACATTGCCATAGAATCCCATCAACTGCAAATCCCTACCTAAGAGTGACACAGGGGCAGAGCCTGGGGTACAGAGTCACCGACCAGGAAGAGGGAGAGAAAAGAAAAAGGAAGAAGTTAACCTCTCAAAATCAAGAAAAACCCACAGACTTTACAACTTGATCCACTAATTTTTTTTTGTTGTTGTTGTTGTTTGTTTCTTCTATCTTTTTGCCTTTATTTCCTCCACCTCGGTCCTTCTATTCTCTGCCCATCTTATGCTTCCCCTTTCTTGAACTACACTACCCATGAGTGTTGCATTTTATTTTTCTTCTTCATCCTCACCCTCCTTTAAGGTTATACTCCAAAACACTTAACTCTCACTCTCTCCTCTTTTGTTTTTGTTTTTTTTTTGTCTTGCTTTATTTTGTTTTTTTCTCTTCCTATTTTATTTCTTCCTTCGTTTTTCTCTTTTTCTTATTTTTTCCTTTCTATTCGTTTTTTCTTTTCTCATTTTACTTTCCTCCCATATAATCCTCAGTCACGAACAAATTAGTTAATTTGGGACTCAAGGCTTTTTTTTGGCTTTATTTCTCTTTTTTGCTTTCGTTTTTATTTTTTTTTCTTGTTTGTTTATTTTTGTGGCATTTTGGGTCCTCCCAACCCAAGGTCTCCATTGTATTTAGTCTTCGCTCCACTTAATACAACAGATTTTTACTTATTATTTTTATTTTTTCTTCTTTATTATTCTTTTTTGGTCCTTTTTTCAGGTTCCCTCTTATCCCTCTCATTATATCTCTTAGTTGACCATCACTTACAAGCAAATCATCTTATGCTTGTCTAAGATTTTCTTCCTTTTTTTTTTTTTTTTTTTTTTTGCATTTAGTAGGTCCCTACTCCCTTTTTTTTGCCCCTTGAACTCTTCACCCCAAATCAGGCCCTCCATTATAGGCACGATATTTCCCTGAGGAGGGAAAGAGAAGAGAGAAAAAAAGGGGGAAATAATAAATTATTACTGTTTTTTTTGTGGGGTGTTTTACCTTTTTTTTTTTTTTTTTTTTTTACTTTTTACTCTTTATTAATTCTAATTAGTGCTATCAATAAGACCACCCTCAGATGCCGATAAGAAAGAGGAAATAGAATATTATGGATACAAAAGAAAGAGAGGTAACACAAATAGATGTGGAAAAATCTATGGAGAAAAGACTTAACATATTGGAAGCCTTGGAGCTAAATGACAGAGAATTTAAAATAGAAATCTTAAAAATACTCAGAGATATACAAGAAAACACAGAAAGGCAATATAGGGAGATCAGAAAACAACTCAATGAACACAAAGAATATATTACCAAGGAAATTGAAACTATAAAAACAAATCAAACAGAAATGAAAAACTCAATTCAAGAGCTGAAAAACGAGGTAACAAGCTTAGCTAACAGAACAGCCCAGATTGAAGATAGGATTAGTGAAATAGAAGACAAACAACTTGAGGCACAACAGAGAGAAGAAGAAAGAGACTCAAAAATAATAAAAAACGAGAAAGCCCTACAGGAATTGTCTGACTCCATCAGAAAGAATAACATAAGAATAATAGGTATATCTGAGGGAGAAGAGAAAGAAAATGGAATGGAGAATATACTCAAACAAATAATAGACGAGAACTTCCCAAGCCTGTGGAAGGAACTAAAGCCTCAAATTCAAGAAGCAAACAGAACACCAAGTTTTCTTAACCCCAACAAACCCACTCCAAGGCACATCATAATAAAGATGACACAAACCAATGACAAAGAAAAAATTCTCAAGGCAGCCAGGGAAAAGAAGAGTACAACATATAAAGGAAGGCCTATTAGATTATCATCAGATTTCTCAGCAGAAACTCTACAAGCTAGAAGAGAGTGGACCCCAATATTTAAAGCCCTGAAAGAGAGGAACTTTCAGCCAAGAATACTATACCCATCAAAGCTATCCTTCAAGTATGAAGGAGATATAAAAACATTCACAAATACAGAAAAGATGAGAGAATTTATCAACAGAAAGCCCCCACTCCAGGAAATACTAAAGGGGGTTTTCCAACCAGATTCAAAGAACAAAAGAAAACAACACCACAAGTAACAGCTCCACCAAGAACACAATAAAACCAAACTTAAACTGTGACAACAAAGGAAAAAAAGGGGGGAGAGGATGGAGATTAACAGTAGCAAAGGATGATGAAGTGCAGAAATACTTATAAGATAGGGTACTACAATGAATATGGTAGGTACCCTTTTCATTACTTAATGGTAACCACCCTTGAAAAAACCACCACAAAAACACTTGACTTAAAAAAGGTAGCAACAGAGGAAAGAAGTATGGAACACAAACAAACAAAAACAAATGATAGAAAAACAAAAGAGAAGAATCAAACTAGATACAAAACTAACAGAAAGCAATTTATAAAATGGCAGTAGGGAACCCACAAGTGTCAATAATTACACTAAATGTAAATGGATTAAACTTACCAATAAAAAGACACAGAGTAGCAGAATGGATTAAAAAAGAAAATCCAACTATATGCTGCCTACAAGAAACACATCTAAGCAACAAGGATAAAAACAAATTCAAAGTGAAAGGCTGGAAAACAATACTCCAAGCAAACAACACCCAAAAAAAAGCAGGCGTAGCAATACTCATATCTAATAATGCTGACTACAAGACAGAAAAAGTACTCAGAGACAAAAATGGTCATTTCATAATGATTAAGGGGAAGTTGAATCAAGAAGACATAACAATCCTTAATATATATGCACCAAACCAAGGAGCACCAAAATATATAAGACAGCTACTTATTGACCTTAAAACAAAAACTAACAAAAATACAATCATACTTGGAGACCTCAATACACCGCTGACGGCTCTAGATCGGTCATCCAAACAGAGAATCAATAAAGATATAGTGGCCTTAAACGAAATACTAGAACACCTGGATATGATAGACATCTACAGGACACTTCATCCCAAAGCGACAGAGTATACATTTTTCTCTAGTGTACATGGAACATTCTCAAGAATTGACCATATGTTGGGCCACAAAGACAATATCAGCAAATTTAGAAAAATTGAAATTGTACCAAGCATATTTTCTGATCATAAAGCCTTGAAACTAGAATTCAACTGCAAAAAAGAGGGGGAAAAACCCACAAAAATGTGGAAACTAAACAACATACTTTTAAAAAATGAATGGGTCAAAGAAGAAATAAGCGCAGAAATCAAAAGATATATACAGACAAATGAAAATGAAAATACGACAGAATCTCTGGGATGCAGCAAAAGCAGTAATAAGAGGAAAGTTCATATCACTTCAGGCCTATATGAACAAACAAGAGAGAGCCGAAGTAAACCACTTAACTTCACACCTTAAGGAACTAGAAAAAGAAGAACAAAGACAACCCAAAACCAGCCGAAGAAAGGAGATAATAAAAATCAGAGCAGAAATAAATGAAATAGAGAACAGAAAAACTATAGAAAAAATCAATAAAACAAGGAGCTGGTTCTTTGAAAAAATCAACAAAATTGACAAACCCTTGGCAAGACTCACCAAGGAAAAAAGGCACAGGACTCAAATAAATAAAATCCAAAATGAAAGAGGAGAGATCACCACAGACATCATAGATATACAAAGAATTATTGTAGAATACTATGAAAAATTATATGCCACCAAATACTACAATCTAGAAGAAATGGATAAATTCCTAGAACAATAATACAACCTTCCTAGACTGAGTCATGAAGAAGCAGAAAGCCTAAACAGACCAATCAGCAGGGAGGAAATAGAAAAAACTATTAAAAATCTCCCCAAAAATAAAAGTCCAGGCCCAGACGGTTATACTAGTGAATTCTATCAAACATTCAAAGAAGACTTGGTTCCTGTTCTACTCAAAGTCTTCCAAAAAATTGAAGAAGAAGCAATACTTCCAAACACATTTTATGAGGCCAACATAACCCTCATACCAAAACCTGGCAAGGATGGCACAAAGAAAGAAAACTACAGACCAATATCTCTAATGAATACAGATGCTAAAATACTAAACAAAATACTGGCAAACCGAATACAACAACATATTAAAAAAATAATACATCATGATCAAGTGGGATTCATCCCAGAATCTCAAGGATGGTTCAACATACGTAAAACGGTTAACGTAATACACCATATCAACAAAACAAAGAACAAAAACCACATGATCTTATCAATAGATGCAGAAAAGGCTTTTGATAAAATACAACACAATTTTATGCTTAAGACTCTCAACAAAATGGGTATAGAAGGAAAATATCTCAACATTATAAAGGCCATATATGATAAACCATCAGCCAACATCCTATTAAACGGCATAAAACTGAGGACTTTCTACCTTAAATCAGGAACAAGACAGGGTTGTCCACTCTCTCCACTCTTATTCAACGTGGTGCTAGAAGTTCTGGCCAGAGCAATCAGACAAGACAAAGAAATAAAAGGCATCCATATCGGAAAAGAAGAAGTAAAGCTATCACTTTTTGCTGATGATATGATCCTATACATCGAAAACCCGAAGGACTCCACAAAAAGATTATTAGAAACAATAAACCAATACAGTAAGGTCGCAGGATACAAAATTAACATACAAAAGTCCATAGCCTTTCTATATGCCAACAATGAAATATTAGAAAACGAACTCAAAAAAATAATCCCCTTCACGATTGCAACAAAAAAAATAAAATACCTAGGAATAAACATAACAAAGAACGTAAAGGACCTATATAATGAAAATTACAAAGCATTGTTAAGGGAAATCGAAAAAGATACAATGAGATGGAAAAATATTCCTTGTTCTTGGATAGGAAGAATAAATATAATCAAAATGGCCATATTACCCAAAGCAATATACAAATTTAATGCAATTCCCATCAAAATCCCTATGAGATTTTTTAAAGAAATGGAACAAAAAATCATCAGATTTATATGGAACTATAAAAAACCCCAAATAGCCAAAACAATCCTAAGGAAAAAGAATGAAGCTAGGGGCATTACAATACCTGACTTTAAACTATATTATAGGGCCACGATAATCAAAACAGCATGGTATTGGCAAAAAAATAGACACTCAGACCAATGGAACAGAATAGAAAGCCCAGAAATAAAACCACATATATATGGTCAAATAATCTTTGATAAAGGGGCCAACAACACACAATGGAGAAAAGAAAGCCTCTTCAACAAATGGTGTTGGGAAAACTGGAAAGCCACATGCAAAAGAATGAAACTCGACTACAGCCTGTCCCCGTGTACTAAAATTAATTCAAAATGGATCAAAGACCTAAATATAAGACCTGAAACAATAAAGTACATAGAAGAAGACATAGGTACTAAAATCATGGACCTGGGTTTTAAAGAACATTTTATGACCTTGACTCCAATGGCAAGAGAAGTGAAGGCAAAGATAAATGAATGGGACTACATCAGAATTAAAAGTTTTTGCTCAGCAAGAGAAACTGATATCAAAATAAACAGACAGCCAACTATAGGGGAACTGATATTTTCAAACGACAGCTCAGATAAGGGCCTAATATCCAAAATTTACAAAGAACTCATAAAACTCAACAACAAACAAACAAACAATCCAATAAAAAAATGGGAAGAGGACATGAACAGACACTTCTCCCAGGAAGAGATACAAATGGCCAACAGATATATGAAAAGATGCTCAGCTTCATTAGTTATTAGAGAAATGCAAATCAAAACTACAATGAGATACCACCTCACTCCTGTTAGATTAGCTATTATCAACAAGACGGGTAATAGCAAATGTTGGAGAGGCTGTGGAGAAAAAGGAACCCTCATTCACTGTTGGTGGGACTGTAAAGTAGTACAACCATTATGGAGGAAAGTATGGTGGTTCCTCAAAAAACTGCAAATAGAACTACCTTATGACCCAGCAATCCCTCTACTGGGTATATACCCCAAAACCCCAGAAACATTGATACGTGAAGACACATGTAGCCCCATGTTCATTGCAGCACTGTTCACAGTGGCCAAGACGTGGAAACAACCAAAAAGCCCTTCAATAGAAGACTGGATAAAGAAGATGTGGCACATATACACTATGGAATACTACTCAGCCATAAGAAATGATGACATCAGATCATTTACAGCAAAATGGTGGGATCTTGATAACATTATAAGGAGTGAAATAAGTAAATCAGAAAAAAACAAGAACTACATGATTCCATACATTGGTGGAACATAAAAATGAGACTAAGAGACATGGACAAGAGTGTGGTGGTTACCAAGGGTGGGGGGGGAGGGAGGACATGGGAGAGAGGGAGGGAGAGAGTTAGGGGGAGGGGGAGGGGGAGGGGCACAGAAAACTAGATAGAGGGTGACGGAGGACAATCTGACTTTGGGCGAGGGGTTTGCAACATAATTTGATGACAAAATAACCTAGACATGTTTTCTTTGAATATATGTACCCTGATTTATTAATGTCATCCCATTACCATTAATAAAAATTTATTTTAAAAAAAATTAAAAATAAATTAAAAAAATCTTTTCAGTTTTATTCTCAAATATAATCGTTTTATTTTTAAAACTAGGTGTTTGCTCTTTAAGAAAATAAAAATATTAAAAACTGAGGATGTATATAAAATGAGGTGATTTATATTAAGGAAGGGATTTTTCCATAGAGTAGGACTTCTATTTTTACCGTAAAGGGGGAAAAAAAGCTTTAGTGAGGGCCCTTTACAATATGCTTTACTAGTGCGTCACATATTTGAGTTAAAATAATTTGGTTTATAAACAAACTTTAGGAGCATATCTGTTTCATAGAGTTATACTTCTGTCGATTTACCCAGGCGTATTGTAGATATGTTTATCTACAATAACAATAGAGTTGACCCTTAAACAACATGGATTTGAACTGCACGTGTCTACTTATATGTGGATTTTTTTCAATAAATATCAATATGTATAGTGCTGTAAATTTATTTTCTCTTAAGATTTTTATAAATGAGAGAGAATAAAGAGATAGAGAGAGAGAGAGAGAGAAAGAAAGAAAAGACAAGACAGGAAGGGAGAGAGATGAGAAGCACCAACTCATAGTTGAGTCATCTTAGTTGTTCATTGATTGCTTCTCATACATGCTTTGACCAGAGAGCTCCAGCTGAGCCAATGGCCCCTTCCTTGCTCAAGCCAGTGCCCTTGGGCTTCAGGCCAGCAACAGAAACCTTTGGGCTCAAGTTGGTGACCCTGTTCTCAAGCCAAATGAGCTTGCACTCAAGTCAGTGCCCTTGGGATTTCAAACTTGGGACGTCAACATCCCAAGTGGACACTGTCACCACTGCACCACCATCAGTCAAGCTTAAGATTTTTCTTAATAACATTTTCTTTTCTCTAGCTTACTTTATTATAACAATACAATATATAATAAATATAACATACAAAATATGTGTTAATCAACTGTTACTGGTTAGGTTTCTTTCAGTCAACCGTAGGCTATTAGTAGTTAAGTTTTATGGACAGTGTAAAGTGATATGCAGACTTTCATTTGCATGGGTGTTGGTGCCACTCTCTCCTACCCCCCATCAGTAGATGTTAGCCCAGACCTCAGTCTGAGAGGTTCCAGAGCATAGAAGCTATGAGTTGTTCTTGGAGTCAGACTACCTGGATTTTAAATCCCACTCTGTCACTTACTGTGTGATTTGGGCAACATACTGACCTTTCCTGTATCTCAGTTTCCACATCAATATGTATATAATTCACACAGTGTTATGAGAATTAAATGAATTAATTTTCTAAAGTTCTTAGAACACTGTTCATTTTATTGTAAGCACTGTGAAAGTGTTAAAGTAATAAAAATGTGTAATCTGGTTAACACAAGACTTATACCTATGAAAAAATAATTTACAATATAAGGTAGTATATGTTGTATATTACAAGATTAGGGTCCTAAAATTCTTCAGGATAGAGAAACTCTGTGTGAGTTGTATACATGGTATGAGAAAACTTAAATCTTCAAGAAAGAAGAGTATAGTTCAGAACAGAACTTGGATATATACGATTTAGATAAAGAATAAAGGATAGGCGCAAATTAGAGGAGAATTTAGTGAACAGACAGACTTGGAGGGACTGTATGCAGACCAGATAAGTTGGAGAGTAAGTAAAGAAATATTGGAAACTGTCTTAGAAAGATAGATGTAGACAAATTATGAAGGTTATTGGATACAAAGATAATAAGACTGAGATTGTTATTGTAAATTAGAGCTTTCTAACTTTTATAAAGGGGAAGTTTATGAATGATTTTATAAAAAGTACTTAGCACAGTACTTGGAGGGTAAGCGTTCCTTAACTGTTAGCTAGTATTAGCAATAGTAGAAATAATTATGTATTATTTTACTCTACAGATGAAATATATAGTATGTATTTTTTGTTTGTTTTTTTTGTTTGTTTTTTTGTATTTTTCTGAAGCTGGAAACGGGGAGGCAGTCAGACAGACTCCCACATGCGTCCGACCGGGATCCACCCGGCACGCCCTCCAGGGGGCCAGGGGGCGTCGCTCTGTTGCGACCAGAGCCAGTCTAACGCCTGAGGCAGAGGCCCTGGAGCCATCCCCATCGCCCGGCCATCTTTGCTCCAATGGAGCCTTGGCTGCGAGAGGGGAAGAAAGAGACAGAGAAGAAGGAGAGGGGGAGGGGTGGAAAGCAGATGGGCGCTTCTCCTGTGTGCCCTGGCCGAGAATCGAACCCGGGACTTCCGCACGCCAGGCCGACACTCTACCACTGAGCCAACCAGCCAGGGCTATAGTATGTATTTTTTAAATTCCCTTTTAATGAACACTTATTTCATGTTTTATGATTTATTAGGAGACTTGATACTGTTCCTTAAACTCACTCTGAGAGCATGGTGGTCAATTTCAGACAAATTCACTCCCCTCTGCAGAGAAATCCCTACAAAACTCATGACAAGTTATATATTAGCTGATATCAGGGATGTAGTTCAAGCATACTAACTAAAAATAACTTACTAGAGACCCCTCATATGAGTTATGATAAGATTGTTTTTAAATTATGGACATTTTGGGAAGATAATTTAGCATGTAGGCCAGAATATGAGGGAGACCAAAGGTATTTATATTAGGGCATAACATGAGACTGGTGGTCATAGAACTCCAGAGGAAATAAGAAGACAAGGCTTAATAGGTTTTTTGGGAATACGGAATGACAAGGGAGGATCAGTGATGATGTTACTAAGATTCTAAACCTTAGTGATATGGAGAATGTGATCAAAATACTAAAGTTGGAATGGAAAGCCATTCCAATGGAGAGAAGATAAGTTTAATTTTAAATGTTTGAGCGGCACTTAAGTTGACCTATATATTAAATAATTAGATAGGGTTCAGATCTCGAGTTTCTTTCTATAGCATTATATTGAGTTCAAATAAATTACACAGTTAGTAAGTGGTAAGACTGAGATTCAGATAGAAAGCTCTGCTTCAAAATTCATATTCTTAGCCTCAGTGCTATAATGAGTGGATAAAGCCCTTTTATCCACATTTATTATCATAACATGTATTTGGTCTTCTCATTTTCTAAGTTATTTCTTTCATTATTTTGCCATTTATTTTATATCTTCTCTGTATAATCTTTATTTCATTTAATAAAATCTTGGGTTGTATAGTTTGTGCTTTGAAGGCAGACATTTCTAGACTTGATCTTAGCTCTGCCATTTATATTTATCTGTAGATCCCTTAATCACTAAATCCAATGTCTTTTTCTTAATTTTCCTTTGTAGTCATACAGCAGAAAGTCCTTCCTGAAATGTAGGTTCCTTCTCTCTCAGTAATTCACTATCCTACCTTTTTATCTTTTCTACTTTTCTTCCCTGCAGTTTCTTCTAAATAGATACACCTGAATGTGACTGTCTCTGCATAGCTTTGAACTTGGCTTTCTATTCCTTTTTTAAATTTATTTATTGATTTTTGAGAGAGAGGAAGGGAGAGAGAGGGCAGAAACTTCAGTCTGTTCCTATATGTTCCCTGATCAGGGATCAAACCTGCAACCTTTGTGTGTCAGGACAATGTTCTAACCAACTGAGCTGTCCAGCCAGGGCTTCTGTTCCTTTTTTAAACATGTTGTCTGACTCTGGATTCTGATTATATTTTCTCTTCAGTTACTCTTGTTTCTGTTCTCTCTCTTCTGTCTTCATAAACTAGTTTAGGACCTTTTTTTCTCTTCAGCTTTGTAATAACCTCCACTATATCAGGTCTGTTCCTGTCCAACCTCCCCTCCTATCCCAAAGTCATTCTCTTAAAGTATAGATTTTAAACTTCCCCACTGCTTAAAAACCCTTCAGTGATTACTTCTTAATACTTATTCCTTAGGATGAATTAGGGAAAAAGAGATCAAATGAGTTTGGGGAATGCTTGTATAAATGCAATTATCAGCCTTCGTTTTAGCAGAATTTTAGTGTGCTAATTTGCATTGTGAATGTACAAAGGGATACAGAGGGATATGCAGCGTTTTCTAAATATACCTGACTGGAGTGTATGGTTACAAAAAAGAAAATACAGGTCTGGTATCTTAGAGTAGGTTTTATTAAGACCCACAGGGTAAAGTCCATACTTCTGTGGACTTTTTCTTATTCATTCAGCCTTTTTCATATTTGTTGTTTCATCTTTGGCACTGGCTATACAGCTTGGAGTTCCCCATAGGACAGGGAGGTAAACATTTCAGGCTTCAGTGGTTTTACCCATCTGTCCGGAAAAACCCCTGCTAAGAGCAAAAGGGAGATCATCTTCTCTGAATTTGTCTCGGGGTCATCCAGGCAGGCTTTCATTTCCTCCCTTTTAGTATAGCTGGCAAAACCCTTCATTTTCCCCTTTGAGTAATATGAACATTCTTTCATGTACGTCCTCGTGCCTCCTGACCATCCAGAGTATGATCGTACATGTACATCTTTAAACTTTGAGCTGGAGCAGTAAAAGCGGGAGCATTAAATGTATGTTCTTGTTTCCATAATTGGTTATCAAACAAACATGATTTTAAGTTAATAAAACTGGAACTAATTTCATTTTTTGAAAAAAAAAACAACTCACTCTTGGGTGTCAGTGAGCATGAAAACTCACTACTCCGGGTTAACAATTATCACATGATATTATAATTCTCTTTACATGTAAGCTTCTGGAAGGTTCCTTGTTTCCTTTCTGTGAAATTAATACCTAGGAAATTTATTATCTATAGTTGAAATAATTGAATTATAATTGCAGGAACATTTTTAAATAATATTGGTATTCATACAGTTAGTAGAGGACCAGTAAATGTTTCTTTTATTTCATCTTAGAAATCATTTAGACTCTTTCTATATTGAGTAATTAAGGTGGTATCAAGTTTAGTGCTCTGAGAAAATTTTTCATGAGGAAAAACAAAAAATATTTCATTATTTTTTCTTTGTATTTTTTTATAATGTGTTCATAAAACAACATATCTTTCTTAGATTAGAATATAATTGATATTTTGTCTTTAGTGAAAATGTTTAGTCATTGATAAAACTCAATGACTACTTTTTCTGCCAGACAACTTGAGTTTCATATTGAGATGATTTATTCATCTATAGTTTTTAGGATAAGAATCATTTTATATGAAACATTGTTTAATGTATCTCTCTTTTCTTAGGCATCATTCTTAACAAAGAAGTTAAATATTGGTGGAAAAAGAGTAAACCTTGCTATATGGGTAAGTTAATCTTTTCAACTATATGAATTGAGGTCTCTACCATTCTTGGTATTCTAATTGGCTCAAGTAATAGTAATTTGAAATTTTGGATTTTCTTTTAAATTCACTGAAGATTAACTAAAGCTTTTTTAAATAAACTTTTTTCCCTAAGATCTGGCTAATAATTATATCTTGAATAAAATTATATACATGAATATTGCTATCATAACTTTTCAGCTGGGTCAGGGTAACTCAGAGAGATTCCATGTCAGAGAAAGAAAAGGACAGGGTGGGTGGACAGCTAATTGGCCTTTCCCCCCCATGTCTTTGTTCCAGTCTTCCAAGTGAGTGGCTAGCAGGGAGTAGGGCAAGGGATATGCAGTAGGGTACCTGTTGGCAGGCCGTCCGAGGCATGCTTTCTTTCCTTGTCTCTTTCCTCTGTGGGGAGCCTAAATTTAGGGCTCAGGCCTATTTCTGGCTTATAATGCCATCTTGGCCATTCTGACCCTCAGGCAACTGAACTATTTTTTTAGTGGGGGTGGGAAGATTGCTGGAGAAGAAGATGGTTGGGAGAAGAAACTACAACTTTATATAACAGTAAAGCATTAAATATTGCTTATAATTTTTTTTAATTGTAACCTGCTTTACTTTGTGTGTGTGTGTGTGTTTTTGTTTTGTTTTTGTGACAGAGAGAGTCAGAGAGGGACAGATAGGGACAGACAGACAGGAAGGGAGAGAGATGAGAATCATTAATTCTTCGTTGAGGCACCTTAATAGTTCACTGATTGCTTTCTATGTGCCTTGACGGGGGGAGAGGGGGGCTACAGCAGACCAAGTGACCCCTTGCTCAAGCCAGTGACCTTGGGCTCAAGCTGGTGAGCCTTGCTCAAACCAGATGAGCCCACACTCAAGCTGGCAACCTCAGGGTCTCGAACCTGGGTCCTCTGCATCCCAGTCCGACGCTCTATCCACGACGCCACTGCCTGGCCAGGCCTGCTTTGTTTCTTTTAACAGTGTTTTGGGGTTATCTATAACTCCATGCCCCATTTTTAGAGGTCATGAACTTTTAGTCAAACATTGACTGTAGTAACAATAACATGTATTTTTTTCTTTTGATCTAGTAATTATTTCTTGCTTTATTTAGGATACAGCAGGTCAAGAGAGATTCCATGCACTGGGTCCAATTTACTACAGAGATTCAAATGGAGCTATTTTAGTTTATGATATAACAGATGAAGATTCTTTTCAGAAGGTATTTTATTTACTTATGGGTAGATTACTAAAGAAGAACAACACTGGTTTCTTGTTTCCATAGCATGCATTTGTTTACTAATATGGTTAGTCTTGCTTTTAAAGGTATAGTTTGTACATAAATGGCAGCCACTCATTCTTTAATGGAGTATTTAATTTGTGTTAACAATATGAAGATCAGTTATTAATGTTTTATTACGTGACTTTAAAAGATATTAGGAAAAGGAAATAATCTGAAGTAAAGTTTCAGAAAAATATAGGGGCTTTTTTTCGTACTGTTAAAGAGAAATCACATACATTTCTTTTACATACATACTGGGCACCTGAAATCTTGGTATAAGTACATGAGCAAACTAATTGTGTTGAGAAAAATGAGAACTAAGTCAAATTTAAGCTCTTTATCCTCACTAAATATTCTGGAGGATATAATATAACTTTTAAAAGAATTTATTTGACCTAGGTAATTTTATTAACCAGTGTCATCCCAGTAAATTAAATTTTTATTTTATTTTTTTATTTTCTTTAGAGAAAGAGACAAGCATCAACTCGTAGTTGCTTCACTTTAGTTGTGTACTGATTGCTTTTTGTATGTGCCTTGGGTGGTCAAGCTGAGCCAGTGACCCCACACAAGCTGACAAGCCCTTGCTCATGCTGATGAGTCCATGCTCAAGCCAATGACCTTGGGATTTTAAACCAGGGACCTCAGTGTCCTGGGTTGATGGTCTATCCACTGTACCACCAGCAGTTAGGCCCCAGTAAATTAAAATTTTAAAAGTGTTTATTTTTTTTAAAAGTGTATATTTTAAAACACCACTTTTTTCACCTCTTACCAAATACATTGTTTTTAAAGTTGGTTGGTACTAAAAATGAGTTACCATTAAACTTATCTCTGATTTCTTATCACCATTAGGATAGTGACTGATGACTTACTTGACCTTTCCTTTGAAAGCCCCTGTTGAAATCAGTTAAGGGTGTGTAACCAAAAGGGGTTATTTCCAAGACAGAAATATATCTTGCTTTGAATTATAGTTTTATTCATGTGGAAATTGCTTGCCTTTTTAGTTTTTTTTCTTTTCATTTATTTCCTAGTGTTTAACTGATGAAGCAGCTATATGTTAGCTCTTGGATTATTGATGTCATGGAAAACTTAGTTTAAAGAATAGAAAAATGAAACAGCTTACAGATTTAATGATATTTTTAAAAGTTATTTGGGGCTACAATTTGTTATGCCTTCCTACCTTTTTGCATAAAAAAAAAGGTTTAGATATTTTATTAAGAGACGATTGGGTCTCTCAGGTTGAAAGGTGACCATTTATCTCTTGCATAGCCAAATCCCTAAAACTTGGTGATTTAAAGTGATTCATTAATTCTCATGATTTTGTGGGTCCTCTGCTCCATCTGGTATCAGCAGTCACTCATATAACTGCTTTGAACTGAGAATTTGGCTGGGCTGAGACAGTCCAAGGCAGCTTGGTTCTCCTCCATATGGCTTCTCTCTCCATCTGGTGTCTCATCTTCTGGTACTCTTTCCACATGCTCTCTCGTGATTCCATATTGTAGCCTAAGCTTCATACATGACAGCTGGATCCCAAGAATGTAGCTACCAGGCCTTAAGGCTTAGTTCTAGAACTGGCATAGCATTACTTCCTTCACATTCTTTTGGTCAAAGCAAGTTACGAGGTTAGCCCAAATTCAGAGGGAGGAGAAAAATAGATTCTACCTCTTGGTAGGATGATTGGCAAAGAATTGTGACCATCTTTAACTCACCACAGAATGTATCAGATAATTTGTAGGATGCCTACAGAGGGGGTCCTATTGGAAGTGAATAACAAAAATTTTTTTAACTGGTGAAATTTAATAAGTTGTGATACTATATGTATAGAGAGCAGAGTAATATATACATAATTGAATTCTGAAATGTTTTCTTTGAAGTCATGAGGATGGACATTTTTTACCAGTATTATCAAATTTTTCTTATGTAAAATCAACTAAGGGTGGAAGTTAAATGCTCTTCTGAAAACTTGATCCACATATGTGAATGAAATAAAAAGATGGGGCTGTACTGAGAAAACTGGTTCAGTGCTATTACAAAGATAAGGTTGTGATACTGATTTCCTTTGCTTTTATCAAGAGTTTGGGTTTACTGAAAAGTTAGTTCCTCTACGTTCTTGCAAATAGTAGTGTAGAGCTGTTGCATTTGTGCCATAAGACCAGATGCACAATAAGTACTTACCACATATCTAATGTAATTTTTGTAATTTATATATGTGAGTATATTTTTCCAAAGGTATGTAAGTTCTTATCATTTGATTGCCTACAGAATAAATTCTATTACAAAAAATAAAGGAGGTATTCAAGTTTGTTTTTCATCCTGTTTTCTTGTAGTAAACATCTTTAAAATCATGAGTTCAAAAGGTTAATTTTCTTAGTTCCAGTTTACTCTCAACTGTGCTTATACTTCATCCACAGTGAAGTATCAGTTTGTTACTGCAGTCATTGCATAGCACTGGCTCACCAGTAGTGGGTGGCAATGTCTAGAGACATCTTTGGTTGTCACCACTGGAGGATGTTACTGGTATTTAGTGGTTAGGAGTCCAGGGAGGCTGCTAAAACATATTGGATAGGACAGTCCCTCAGAGCAGAGAATTACCTGAGCCAAATGTTGATAGTGCCAGGTTGAAAAAAACCTGTCATATACTGAAGGATGAAAATTTATTTTGCCAGTCTTTTTGGTGCCCGTATACATTTTTTGTCTTTTAAGTGTGTGATACAGAAGTTCTATGCCCTCTATTTCAGAATCAGTTGGGTTAAGTTCTTGTGTTCCTTTTTGTACTTTTCTTTTTTTTTTTTAAGTGAGAGGAGCGGAGATAGAAAGATAGACTTCCGCATGTGTTTCAACTGGGATCCACCCGGCAACCACCATCTGGGGCCAGTGCTCGAATAAACCGAGCTATTCTTAGTGCCTAAGGCCCACACCTAGACCAACTGAGCAATCCTCAGTGCCTGAGGCTGATGCTCGAACCAGTCAAGCCACTGGCTGCGAGAGGGGAAGAGGGAGGGAGAGAGAAGCAGATAGTTGCTTATTGTGTGTGCCCTGACCAAGAATCAAACCCCGGGATGTCCATATACCAGACCGACACTCTTGAGTACTGAGCTAGCCAGTCAGGGCCAGGTTCTTGTGTTATTAAGTCCAAAGTTACTATACAGGACCTATTTTCAGAGGCTGGAGTTGACATGCTTTTTCTCTGGTGCATAGCTTTGCTTGAATCTATGGAAGATTTATGAAAGTTTGTAATTAGAGGTACTTCTGTCTGTACCTATATGTAGATCTGGAGAGAAATTGTTTCATTGGATGTTTATATGTGTGTTGTTTGCAGGATAATCTGGCAGTATATGATCTTACAGTGAATCATTCTTGTAATAACTAAATACATGGGCTGTTAGCCAAATTCTGTGGTATTTTGACAGTGTTGAATCTTGGGGTGTTGCAATGGTAGTTCTGTAACAGAATTTGTTCTAATGTTAACTCTTTTGTATACACAGGTAAAAAACTGGGTCAAAGAATTACGGAAAATGTTGGGAAATGAAATTTGTTTATGTATAGTTGGTAAGCATCCTTTTTAAAAATCTTTTTGGGTTTTTTTTTAATGCTTTATTAAGGAATAGTGAACCAGTAATTCTCTTTTAAAATTATATGAGAAAAGAAGAATAGCTTTTTCATGCACAATATTTTAGAATAATTTAGTATTTAGACATGCTCTTTGAGGAGATTCCGACTTTGTACCTTAAGGAATGCCTTAGGGAGCAAGTGGGAATCAGCTAGGGGACTTAAGCATGTAAGGTTTTAAGTCCGCAACCTTGCTTCAATTTGACATTTAGTTTTTCACCATAAGATTTTATTTAGAAAAAATGTTCAGGAACTAAAATTAAAACCAGTGGCTTAAGTTAGTGTTCTTTTTTGTACATTTAACTATATACATATTTGAATTAAGGACACATTTAACTCCTCCAGAGATACAAGTATAAGTAGATCATGATACTAGGGTGGGGAAACATTCTTAATGGGTAGGATAATTGAACTTGAGAATTCTTTCTTGAACTTCCGGAATTTTTCTTTGGTTCTCTTTTTTCTTTAGATTATTTTCTATGATATGACAACTAATTATCGAGCAGTAATGTGTACCAGATGTTGTGCTGTGTACTCAGTACTCAGTAGACAATATCTCATGTAATCCTCATTACCCTGTGAGGACTTTATAGAAGAAAATAAGACTTGGAGATATATACATTAACCTGACCAATAACAGGCAGCTATCAGAGATGGGATTCAAATTGAATCCCATCTGACCCCTATTGCTTATGTTATTACTACTTATTTTGAGTAGCCTCATGACACTCAGTTCCTTTCCGTATGACTGACACAGTAAAACATGGCCTTGAAAAAGCCAGTGGAGTTCTAGTGAGGGATGTAGAATGGAATGCTCAGCGTTGGTAAATTCTACCTTTAGCCTTAGAAATTTTTGTTTAACTTGAGTTTACATTTCATGCATTTTGTCATCATTAAATGATTGGTAAACTTTACAGTTCCAGATCAGAGTGCAGATCTGGGGGAAGAAGACAAAGAGATGATCTGGTCTGATTTTAGTCTAGGTGCTACATGTTAGACTAGATGGCAGGAATATAACAGAACACTGAGGTAGTAGGCTCTATAGGAGTTTGGGGCCAAAGTAGCAGCTAGTCATTCGTGAGTTTGGCCTGGGCCTGTGGTACATGAGACTTTCTAGGAGTGGAAGTGGCTAAATTTAAGTGAATAATAAATGTTTAAGTTTTGGGGATTTTTTCTCAGGAAAGAGAAAGAAATGACTAACATACTCAGAGAAGCCTCAAGAGCCTGTTACTTGACCAAGGTTACAAAATAAACACTAAAAAATAGCTGGGTTAAATAAGCTTCTGAATATTAAGCTTAACTTAAAGTACATATGCTTTGTGTTCATATTTAGGAATATTGTGTCTTGTAGCTTAGTACCCCAAGTGGGGTCAAATATTTCTCATTCAATATTATATACCATTTATTAGTGATTGGTATTTGTTCCTTTCCCCTTATGTACAACAACCTTTCAAACCTTAAAGCCTGCTTGGATAGTTTGCCAACTCTTATGTTTTTGGTCTTCAACTTTTTTTTATTTGGTCTAACTTCCAGACATTCTCAACATCCGGTTATTTTTTTCTAGGTTAATTTTAGTGTCTATCAGTGTGTCTCCCACCCTTGAAGTGAACACTAGAATCCAAACATTGTTGAGCCACTGTATACTTACATGGCTATATTTTTAAAATGTTCTCATGCCATCCTTCTGCCAACATTATCCAAGATTATATATTGTTAGCCATTTCAAGTCAATGTCTCTTTTTTTAACCTTTGTTTTTAATATAATTTAACAATAACTTTATGTAATTTAAAAATAATAACTGTTGCCCCTGGCTGGTTGGCTCAGTGGTAGAGCATTGGCCTGGTATGTGGAAGTCCTGGGTTCAATTCCTGATCAGGGCACACAGGGGAAGCAATAATTGGCTTCTCCACTTCTCCCTTTCCCCCTCTCTTTCTCTCTCTCTCTTCCCTTCCCACAGTCATGGCTCGAATGAGCAAGCTGGCCCTGGTGCTGAGGAGGGCTCCATGACCTCACCTCAGGTGCTAAAATAATTGGGTTGCTGGAGCAATGGAGCAGTGCCCCAGATGGGCAGAACATCACCCCACATGGGGGTTGCTGGGCAGATTCCAGTCAGGGAGCATGTGGGAATTTGTCTCTCCACCTTCTTGCCTCTCTCTGAATTAAAAAAAAACAAAAACAGGCCCTGGCCAGTTGGCTCAGTGGTGGCACATCAGCCTGGCATGTGGATGTCCTAGGTTTAATTCCTGGTCAAGGTACACAGGACAGGCGCCCATCTGCTTCTCCACTCTTCCCCCTCTCCTTTCTCTCTATCTCTGTCTCCCCTTCCCACAGGCAAGGCTCCACTGGAGCAAAAGTTGGCCGGGGCACTGAGGATGGCTCTATAGCCTCCCATTCAGGCGCTAGAATGGCTTCAGTTGCAATGGAACAATGCCCCAGATGGGCCGAGCATTGCCCCCTACTGGGCTTTCCGGGTGGATCCAGTCCAGGCACCTGGGGAAATCGGTCTGCCTCCCCACTTCTCACTTCAGAAAAAATACAAAATAATAATAATGATAATAGTAATAGTAACTGTTAATATCTCTTACATAGATTATAGATAACAAAAATCTGAATTTCTTTTTTATAAATACTGGTCTTTTGTCAGGTTTTCCCCATCTTATTATTATGTAATTATGTTATTTAAGCCTAAATGTAGGAATTCCAACTGAACTCATAGTTCTGAATCTTTATGTTTGTTATATAATCTAGCTTTTTCAGATGTATTAGCTAGGTCCTTCTCAAAGTCTCCAGTAATGTGTTAATCGATAATAGAGAACCCCATACTTCACTGGTAGGGACTTTTTTTCTCTAGATTTTAATTAATACATTGATTAGCACTCTTGTTTGTGCTTGCTTTATTTGATAGTATTTTGCTTTTAGTCAGCCCTTAATATATGTTTGTTAAATATTTATTTTTAATAAGTTACCATTTATTGAGTACCAAGTACTTTCTAAGAACTACACATTTATTTTCATTTAAGCCTTCTGGCAACACTACAAGGAAGCTGTTGTTGCCATTTCCATTTTACCCATGAGGAAATGGGCATAGAAAGCTTGATAGTTTCCAAAATACATATCTAGTTGAACCTAGGCCTGGGATTTTAACTCAAATCTCTCTGCTACTTCAAGCCCATATTCTTAAATCAACACTGTATATTGCTTACTATTTACCCGGCTTTGGGAATAGTGTAGTGAATTAGGGAACAAAATAGATAATGTCTTTGTCTGCTCAGAGCTTATTATGTAGGGGGAGAGAGAAAAAATAAGCTATTATATATTATGATAAAAGCTTTGAAGTGGGGAGTTTTACAGAGTCTGTAATAGCACAAAAGATAACCTAACTAAATTAGGGGGTTGGAGGGTTAAAAGAAGATTTTCTAGAGTGTTGTATCAACTAAGTTTGCAAGGTGAAGCCAGCAGGATAGTGATAAAGAAGTATCAGTCATGGTCTTTAATTTTCTTGTAACAAGATTGGTTTTCCATTTGCTCACTCACTGTAATGAATATGGCTAATATTAATAACTATTTATTGAACATGTACTATAAGCTAAGCTTTGTACATATATATTTTCACATCAGCTTGCAAAGTTTGTTAGCTATATTTGTACAAAATGAGACTAAGAGAGGTTAATTTGCCTAAAATCTTATAGTTATGAAGTGAGCCTGGCCTTAAATAAGTTTTCTTCAGATATAAAAGGCTTTTGAAAGCTTCTTACTACTAGGCCAGGCACCATCCAATGTAAGCAAAATATGGTGCTAGCTCTTTTTTTTTTTTTTTTTTTTTTTTTAATTTTTTTTTTCTTTCATTTTTCTGAAGCTGGAAACAGGGAGAGACAGTCAGACAGACTCCCGCATGCGCCCGACTGGGATCCACCCGGTGCGCCCACCAGGGGGCGAAGCTCTGCCCATCCTGGGCGTCGCCATGTTGCGACCAGAGCCACTCTAGCGCCTAGGGCAGAGGCCACAGAGCCATCCCCAGCGCCCGGGCCATCCTTGCTCCAATGGAGCCTTGGCTGCGGGAGGGGAAGTGAGAGACAGAGAGGAAAGCGCGGCGGAGGGGTGGAGAAGCAAATGGGCGCTTCTCCTGTGTGCCCTGGCCGGGAATCGAACCCAGGTCCTCCGCACGCTAGGCCGACGCTCTACCGCTGAGCCAACCGGCCAGGGCCGGTGCTAGCTCTTTATTAGGCCCTCTGCTCTTCACAGTGGGTATATCCCTTTCATGTTCTTAATTCAAATATGTATATTTAAAGAAGACAAAGTTTGTACTATTCTTAATAGAGTGGCTTTTTTTTCTCCCTTTTCAATAGCTTGAGCCATTTTTTCCTAATCTGTCTGGTGCTATACTTTCAAGAAGATGCTTACTTTAGTAATTATCCATGTTTTCAGGTGTCTAACCTATTAGGAGGTTAGCTGTTCCATAGTATTGAAACAGATATGAGCCTTAAAGCCTTAACTCTTTTTTTTTTTTTTATAAATAAATTTTTATTTTAATGGGGTGACATCAATAAATCAGGGTACATATATTCAAAGAAAACATGTCCAGGTTATCTTGTCATTCAATTTTGTTGCATACCCATCACCCAAAGAGAGATTGTCCCCTGTCACCTTCTATCTAGTTTTCTTTGTACCCCACCCCTCTCCCTCCTTCCCTTCCCCCGCCCCCTGTAACCACCACACTCTTGTCCATGTCTCTTGGTCTCGTTTTTATGTCCCACCAATGTATGGAATCCTGCAGTTCTTGTTTTTTTCTGATTTACTTATTTCACTCCGTATAATGTTATCAAGATCCCACCATTTTGTTGTAAGTGATCCGATGTCATCATTTCTTATGGCTGAATAGTATACCATGGTGTATATGTGCCACATCTTCTTTATCTAGTCTTCTATTTTTTTTTTTTTAACAATGATTAAAGCCTTTAAGCAAACTCTTGGCCAATACAGCAAGAATCCATAAAAGAGTAGTGTCCTTAACATGTTCACCAAGTCCAAGTTGGCACCATCACCATGCCAAATCCCTGAAAAATGCAACCCAGCCACAGTTCAGTCTGTTAGGAGCTGTCATAAGGAGCAGGAGTCCAGGACAAGTCCACCTCCAGGAAAAGTCCGCATGACACTGGAATTGTTGTCACAATATTCTATACTTTGCAGCTCACATCCAAGTCCCAATGACTGCTGCTTCTAGCTGGTAATGATTCAGATAGACTGGAAAAGCCACCTGCAGCATGTGTGGATATGGAGCTTCTGTTCTCCTCAGCCTGGAGAGATGAGGAGATGAGACCAGGTTGCTTTTCCCTGGAGCTCTGTGACTGTGGCTTGGTACAGAGAACCTTGGAATATACTAAGCTGGGTGGCAGAGGTAGATTCATAATAGAAGTTGGCAAAAGAGGGAAGAGAGCTCAAAATTAGGAGTAGGTCCCAGCCTGAAATATGAGTGGAGCATTGAGGTAGGAGGAATAAAGGAAACACTATATATTAAACAAAGCAGCAGAAAATAGGACTATCAACACCCACAACAGAGATCTTCGAGGGAACAATAAAAAACCTGACTATTCAGGCAAGACATAGTTAAATGGCCCTTGTGCAAATGAGATCAGTTTACCTGCTTCTTGAAAGAAATACCCTAGGCTCATCCACAGTGTCGTAGATGGGGCTGACAGCCCTGGGCACCTTCAGCCTTCAGTGGCCAACCCCAGCATTCTGGGCAAAGTTAGGTCATAGGTGGCTGGAGCAGGGCTGGAAGAGACTGAACCCTCCCTTAGCGGAGCGAGGGGGAAGCCTACCTTCTAGTGTCCCTGTTTCCTCACAGCAGAGGCATGTAAGTCTGGCAGGCTTTAGCTCAATGACCTTCCTTTCCATTATTGAAGCAGGACCCAGATGGCATCCTATGAGACCCCTTTGGGGCGTTGGAGCCTTTAAGGGCATATTCTAAAAGCTGGTAGTTCCCCTGATCTCTATTGGGCTTTTTCTGCCTCTAGGTATCTTAAAAGCCATGCTCAGAAGATCTCGCTGAGGGGTTTGAGGATCCCCGTCCACCTATATATATCTTTTCCATATATCTGGAGCTATTTGGAAAAAGACAAAACAGTGTTATTAGCTGGATCAAATAAAGAAGGTAGTAATTTGCAGGCGAAAAAGATTTGGCGTCTCCTGTTCATCAGCATTCAAAAGAAATTTAAAAAAAATTTTTTTAAGTAAAAAGCATGATATGGTAGACCCGTAGGAGTTCCAGGATATGATTACCCCCTTTTAAACTTTTTTTAAATTGACCTTAAAATATTTGCTGGGTACACTTTAATAATACTTTAACTTTAAATATTGTAAGAATGACAAAATACAGTAAATGCTTTTGCTCCATATGCAGAAGCATTGTCAGTTTAACCAGTTTAGGAAATCCAATAATAGAACAATGCATACAGACCATGAGCTATAACATGCTTAGCAGCCTCTCCTGTTCTGACAGAGGTTACTATAAATCCAGAATATGTATCCACTGTAACGTGGACATAGGACTGTTTGCCAAAGCCTTAACTCTTTAGCTGCCTTGCTTTTAAAAAAATATAGAACTACAGTGGGCTTTTTTTTTTTTTAATTGATCTTAGAAAAGCAGGAACGGGTGACGGGAAGCATGAACTTGTAGTTGCTTCTCACATGTGTCTTGACAGGGTTACCAGCAACCTCAACATTCCAGGTCAACACTCTCTCCCCTGCGCCACCACAGATCAGGCTACAGTAAAAGGTTTTGAGTTTTGGAAAGATGTCACTAACAGGCAGTTTTCTATGACTTAGTCTGTGCTTTTTATTATGAATGCTGATTATTCAAAAAAATAATAGTTATTTCATGGAGGAATTAAAATTTTTTTGTTTAAAATAAGATTAAAATAACTGAATTTATTAAAGTTAGTTAAGTTTAAATGTTATTAAATAATAAAACTGAATAATTTCCCCAGGTAATCATTTGAGTCAGTATGGTTATTGTCTACTCTTCCTAGCCTCATCTTTTTAAATTTTATTTTTTTAAATTTTTATTTATTGATTTGAGAGAGGAGAGAAAGTGAAAGAGAAACATTGATTTGTTGTTTCACTTATTTATGCATTCATTGGTTGATTCTTGTATGTGCCCTGACCAGGGATCGAACCTGCAACCTTGGCATATTGGGATGTTGTTATAACCAATTAAGCTACCCAGCCAGTGCTGTTCTCATCTTTTCTTCTCTCTTTCTTCTTTCTTCTTCTTTCTTCCTTCTTCCTTCCTCCTCCTCCTCCTCCTCTTCCTCCTCCTCCCTCTTCTTCCTTTTCCTTCTCTTCTTTCTCCTCTTCCTCCTCTTTTTCTTCCTCTTCCTCCTCCTCCTCATTTCTTCTTCTTCTTCGAGATAGAGAGACTCCTGCATACACCCTGACAGGGATCCACCCGGCAACCCCTGTGTGGGGCCAATGTTCTGCCCTTCTGGGGCCATGCTTGCAACTGAGCTATTTTCAGTGCCCGAGATGAAGGCCCCACTGGAGCCATTCTCAACACCTGGGATAATACTCTCAAACCAACCAAGCAGTGTCTGTGGGAGGGGAAAAGAGAGAAAGAGAGAGAAGAGGGAGGAAGAGGGGTGGAGAAGCAGATGGTCGCTTCTGTGTGCCCTGCCTGGGAATTGAACCCAGGACATCCACACACCAAGCTGACACTCTTACCACTGAACCAACCGGCCAGGGCTGTCCTCATCCTTTTCTGAATAGATGTTGATAATTCAGATGGAATTTGAAAAAAAGAGACAAAAATATCTAGGAAAAAGCTCATAGGATTGGCCCTGGCCGGTTGGCTCAGTGGTAGAGCATCGGCCTGGTGTGCAGAAGTCCTGGGTTCAATTCCCAGCCAGGGCACACAGGAGAAGTGCCCATCTGCTTCTCCACCCCTCCCCTTCTCCTTTCTCTCTGTCTCTCTCTTCCCCTCCCGCAGCTGAGGCTCCATTGGAGCAAAGTTGGCCCGGGCACTGAGAATGGCTCGATGGCCTCTGCCTCTGGCTCTAGAGTGGCTCTGGTCGCAGCAGAGCGATGCCCCAGATGACCAGAGCGTCACCCCCTGGTGGGCATGCCTGGTGGATCCCGGTCGGGCGCATGCAGGAGTCTGTCTGACTGCCTCCCTGTTTCCAACTTCAGAAAAATACAAGGAGAAAAAAAAAACAAAAAGAAAAAAGAAATAAAAAAGCTCATAGGATTTTAGTTAATTGAACAAAGATCTTCTTGCTACCTCTAGGAGACAATCCTGTTTTATCTTTTTTTTTTTAATTTATTAAATTTAATGCAGTGACATTGATAAATCAGGGTACATATGTTGAGAGAAAACATCTCCAGATTATTTTGACATTTGATTGTGCTGTATACCCCTCCCCCAAAGTCAAATTGTCTTCTGTCACCTTCTGTCTGGTTTTCTTTGTGCCCCTCCCCTCCCCCAACCCCTCTCTCATTCCTCACCCCATCCCCCCAGCCCCCAACCCCCCACCCCTGTTGCCATCACATTCTTGTTCATGTCTCTGTTTTATCTTTTTAAGAGTGGCAGAATATTGTTCCTTTGTTTGTTGGAGCCACTGGCCACTAGGTGGTGCCTTTTGCATTCTTCATAGCATAAATAAAACAATTTTTTCCTCTTAGGACTGTTGAATATGTTGGCTGTGATATTTAGTTAATTAAAAATTTTATTGACAAAGTTTAGTGTAGGAAATCAGAACTAATCCATGCCTTCTTTCTGAGGTAGACAAATAACTATTCAAAGGGAAGAGTTCATTACTGAATTTGTTGGTACCTACTGAGCTTTAAAGTCTGCTTCCTTCCCTCACATCCTTAAGCTATGGAGTCAAGTGGTTGATTACAGCTGCTCACAATTAGGTGCTCAGAGTATTTGAGGTCCTTCATATATAGAACTTTTGGGCTTATACTTCTTACTTCTAAGCATTGTATCTTTCATTAGGTGCTTACTTCAGTGCTCGATCAGAAATTGTTTTCTAGATTCTCTGAAGTCTCAAAAAAATGACTCTGTTTACAAGATTTCCTTCCCACTCCTCAACTCCACCCCAAGTTGCAATGGAAGAAATTAAAATATTTGTTTGACGTGTCCTTCCATAGGGTGTTTTTTCCTATTCCTGTTATTTCCATTACCTTTAGCACTTGGCATGTCCAGCCAATTCACCTTAACCTCTATCCTATATTTAATAAGGAATCTGCATTTTGCATTTTCTTCACTTTTTTTCTGGTGGCTTTTTTTAGCATAATCTCAATTTGGTTCCTGTTTAAGGAGGGCTCAGCTTATTTTCATTTATTTTAAATCTGCATGGTATACATGTATGTATATATTTTTAAATTTCTTTTCAGTTACCATTGACATAAAACATTAGTTTCAGGTGTACAGTGTAGTGAGCAGACATTTATATAACTTTTGAAGTGATCACCTTGATAAATCTAGTACCCATCTGACACCATACTTAGTTATTAGAATATTATTGACGATATTCCCTATGCTGTACTTTACATCTCCACGACTGTTTTTATAACTGGCAATTTGTACATCTTAATCTCTTCCAGTTTTTCACCCATCCCCACAACTCTCCACCCATCTGTCAGTTATCAATTTTTTTCTCTGTGTCTGTGAATTTGTTTCTGTTTTAGATTGTGTTTTAGATTCCACATATAAGTGAAATCATATGTTGTTTGTCTTTCTCTGTCTGACTTATTTCACTTCACATGATACCCTCCAGGTCATGATGTATACATATTAAGTTCTTTTATGTTTTAAAACAGAGTCCTTTCCTCCAATGTGGTGGTGAAGTACTTATAAAACCATCCAATTAAAGCTTTCTTTAACCAGTTTATATCATCCAGGAAACCAAAATACTCTAAAGGTCCAAGAGACTAACCTAATATATTTTTGTGAACAATAGGTAGCCTTGCTTAATTATTGACTGGCTCTAAGTTGGTTAGGAACCATTTACATTTTGCTAGGAAACATAGGTGTATCCCTAGGTCCCTAGTGAATCTTAATCTCTGTTAAACCAAGCAATAGTGCCCATCTCTTTGGAAAAGTTGTTTGCTCTGACAGACTGCAGCTTCAGGAATGCTATATGCATTAAGCCATTTGAGGGAGGTTGAGACATTCACCTGATAGTCATGATCAACCCTTATGTCATAGGGGTTACCTTAATAATTTTAGAATATGTAGAAGTCTGATGGGGATTTGTATTATTTTTCCACATGATTAAAATGGCAATTGTGTATTTAGAATTGGCTTAATTCTATTACAAAAATGAATTAATATTAAAGATTGGCGTTTACTTTGTCAATAGGTAATAAAATAGACTTGGAAAAGGAGAGACATGTGTCCATTCAAGAGGCAGAATCGTAAGTGTCATCCCTGCCACCCTCCCAGTACTTTCCCCGCCCCCCCCAGTCAGTCCCCAGTAGATGTCTCCACTTTAGCACAGTGTGCTTTACCATGTAAGTATTGCTCAAATGTCTTAATATAGATTGAGCTATTGGATTCAGTGAAGCATGTTAACATTGGTAATTTATAGACTTTGGCAATATTTAAAGATAGTCCACTCTCACTTCTCTTTTTGATTTCAGCAAGAAATATAAAGTGATGCAAAAGAAAACTATCATGATCACAAAAAACTTTTTAAAATATTTGGATTCCAACTTAACTTACAAAAGTTTTAAGTGTTAACTTTTGTGTTCATTTAAAATTTGGTTCAGTGTATAGAGATGTTAAATGGCTATGTAATCTTAATTTTATTAAACCTGGGTTAATTAGTAATGTCACACAGTTTGCTACTATGAAAAAAATTTAAATAGTGGTCATGACAAAAATGTGAAAAAAAAATTTTTATATCACTCATTTCTTTTTTTAAGGTATGCAGAATCTGTGGGAGCTAAACATTATCATACATCAGCCAAACAGAACAAAGGAATTGAGGAGCTCTTTCTTGACCTTTGTAAAAGTAGGTATATTTATATTGAGTGTTTAGAAGTAACTCTTTTTAATCTATTGCTCATACTTCTAAAGTGATGTTTTACAGTCTTGATTAATGACCACACTAACAATTTGTCAAATTCACAGTACTATTATTTACTTAATATTTTTTCTTTAACTTACTTCTTGCAAATACCCACTTATAAATACCACGTTAGACCTATTAAGCATTTATTAATGGCTGTGAAATCTTATGTGTGTGGTATATGCCAAAATGCATAGGTATTAATAATAGAAATGGAGGGGAATATACAGGTTAAAACAGATTTGAGAGATAATGACAACATGTTGCAGTGGATGGACTTTATTTGAATCCTGATTTTACAAAGTAGTGAAAAACCATTTGTGAAAAATTGGGGCTGTATGGATATTTGATCATATTAGGAAGTTATTGTAGGGACTGTGGGAGAGCAGAATGGATCAAGGGTATCTAATATATGGTAAGGGGTGGAAACTCGGCTTTTGGTGGTGAGCATGCAATATAGTACACAGATACCAAATTATAATGTACACCTAAAATGTATGTTATTGACTGATGTTACCTCAATTATAAAGTAAATTAAAGGTAATTGTAAAATTTTAGGTGTGATTATGATGTTATGCTTTAAGAAGTTATTTTTTTTTGTTTTTCTACAGGTCTATTAGAATAATGTTTGAATAAAATTATGTGTATGGGATTTTATTAAACAATGGTAGGGATGATTGCCATGTATGGATGAAATTGTATGATGGACATACAGATTCTCAGTATGCTATCATTTTATGTATGTTTGGCATTTTCCACATGAAAATGTTGTTTAAAGAAAGAAAGGAAAAGGTTTGTTTATATATAACCTGAGAGTCATTTCTCATATCACTAGTAAAATATACATACCATATTTAGAAAACCCAAGTCTACAGAATAATGGGTTGGAATGATTTTGTCAAATTATAGTCCTTGAATTTATGTACTTCAGACTTTTTTTGAGAATTTGATGAAACTAGTTTGTCTCTAGAAAAATGTACGTGTACACAACAAACTTTGGAGTAAATTTCAGTTCTTTGAAAACTTGAAAAGTCATTCATAATTCTTGTAGAGTAGTAATTTTCTAAGAGAGTCTCCTGATCAGTAGCATCAGCATCACTTGAGACTACGTTAGAAATGCTTCGAATTCTTGGGACCTACCCCAAACCTACTGAATCAGAATTTCAGGAAGTTGTGCCCAGAATCTGTTTTCCCCCCTCTCAGAATCTGTGTTTGAACAGTCCCTCCATGATTCTGATGCATACTGAAATTTGAGGAGCACTGCTGTACATACCAATCACGTGGGGTGGGGATGTCAAAATGGGTGTGGTGTGGGCCTGCACTTCTCATTCCTAACTCAGGTGGTGGTGATGCTGATTCTCCCTCTGACCATATTTGAGTACTAACACTCTAGATTTGACATATATATGTTTAAGCCACATGTATTTATGAAAAATTTTAATATTCCCCATATTTAATAAAAAACATGTACAGATACTAATATCTTTTGTACATTATAAAACAGAAAAATTTAAAGGTTGAGAGAAACGTAAGTAGAAGTTAGAATTTGTAATGTTTTATAATTTTTATCTCAGTGGATTTTGTCCCGCCCTCTCCCTTTCTCACTCCCTTCCTCTCTTCCTTCCTCCCTTTCTCCTCCCCCCTCCCCAGAATCAATTTAATAAATTTTAAAAAAAGAGAACCCCTTTTCTGTTTTGAGGATTCCTTCTTTTCTTTCTTTATCTTTTCATGTGTTTTGCGATTATTTAATCCAAATCTGTGTCTTGTATTTTCATTTTTCTTAATGATGTCTCTCAAAGAACAGAAGCTCGCCTGAACTGTGGTGGCACAGTGGATAAAGCTTCGACCTGGAATGCTGAGGTCGCTGGTTCAAAACCCTGGGCTTGCCTGGTCAAGGCACATATGGGAATTGATGCTTTCTGCTCCTCCTCTCTCTCCCTCTCTCTCCCTCTCTCTTTCTCTCTCTTTCTCTCTCCTCTCTAAGATGAATAAATAAAGTTTTTTTAAAAAAAAAGAACAGAAGCTCTACATTTTAATGAGGTCCAATTTAGTAGTTTTTCTTACAATTTGTGTTTTTTGTGTCTTACATGAGAAATCTTTGCCTAGCTTAAAGTCATAAACGTTTTATCTTAAAAGAGATTTCCTGTTATGTTTTCTTCTAGAGATTTTATGTTTTACATTTAGGTCTGTAATTCACTTTTTTGTTAATTTATGCATATGGTGAGACGTATAGATCAAGATTTATTTTTTACATGTAAGCACCCAATTCCAGTACTGTTTCTTGAAAAGATTATCCTTCATTGAATAATCTTGGCACATATGTCAAAAATCAAGTGATCACATATATGGGGTCTGTATCTGGATTCTGTTTCATTGATCTTTGTATAGTATTTCTTCTCTCTCCAATATCTGTCTTCATTAGACTGTGACTTTCTACTATGTCTTTAAATCAGATAGTGTGAGTTCTCCAGCTTTGTTATTTCTCCTGTTAAACTCTTTTATTTTTTCAAATATGCAGTACTAGTTGAAGAATAAGTCTTTTATCCTAAGTAGTACTTGGAATAGTTTAAACTTCTTTGACCTATTTCTAAGTATATTTGGAAAATCTTAAGGATTATACTTGTATACAGTCATTTATTCAAGGCAAAAACTTTTTTTTCTCTGTTGATGTCATTGTGACCATTATATGTCAGGACAAATAAACTTGCTATTAATTTTTTAAATTTGCAGGAAAAACTATTTAGTGAGTTGACAAAATATTTATTATATTTAGTTTCCTTGTTGGTTTAAAGTCAGAAATGGCTATCATGGTTGTATACTGAAATTATAGAAAGAAAATTAAAAGATTATATATAGTCCAAAATAATTTCTGCTTTTTTCCTCTTAGGGATGATAGAAACAGCACAAGTGGATGAGAGGGCAAAAGGCAATGGCTCCAGTCAAGCAGGAGCTTCAAGGCGAGGTGTCCAGATTATCGATGATGAGCCTCCAGCCCAGAGCGGTGGTGGAGGGTGCTGTTCTTCTGGATAACTGTCACACCTGAGAAATTAAAACAAACTGTGGATCATTGCCCTCAACACGAAGACTGCCATATTCCAAGTCACATGATTTTACCAATGGAATTGTAGAATTAACAGTATTTTAAATTACGTTTATAACACTGCAGAGACCTTAAGTGCTAAACTTAGTGGAGTTTGTGACCAGAAAATTGGCATTTTCTACAAATGTTAACAAAGCAATTACCAATGGCCTTTTTACATATTTTTTTCTTTAGTAAGGAATAATGTGCATGTAGAAGACCTGCTTCAAGGCTTCATTTATATTCTTTTAAATCAAATCTTTATTTAATAACTTATATGTGTTGTTGGAATGGTATACATTTTGCAGCCCTTTGTATTTTGTGGTAGTTTGAATTGTATCATTTCTAAACACCAGACTGTTTTGTTTTTGTTTTTATTTTTGTTTTTTAATTAGCTGATACCCGAAGTACTATTTTTGCAGGGTTTGCACAGGCCCCTAACTGTCTACTACTTTGATATAATCTATATATATATCCTGTATGCTGAGCTGGTAAATACATTGTAAATTACATATTAAATATTTTATCTGCTTTTACAAATGCAAGGTGCAAAAATATATATAGTCTCATTGATGACTGTAAAGTGATTAACATTTGATGATAATGCCTAAGCTTTTTGGCTTTGATATATAAAGATCATAGCTCCCTTCACTTTTGTCTTAACTTGAAAGTGGTGTGTTTAAATTTTCACATATACTTTACTTGAATTATTGCTGTCACATGTGTTGGCCTCTGTAAGTCTATCTGATGATTGAACAGTGGCATTTGCCTTTTGGTTTGGGGTTTTTTCATTTGTTTGTTTTATAAAAGATAAGACTTCTGCCAGTTTTGCTTTAGAATGGTTACCTTAGAAGAATTTGAGTGGAGCATACTGTTTCATTTCTTCAATGGTTTTAGTATTCTCTTAGGCTTTATATGAATGGGTTCATTGGTGTCAGAAGAGAAGAATAGATCCCAGTTAGCAGCCACTCACTGAGACTCATTCATACAGTGTGTTAGTGGTAGTTTATGCTCCTAAGGCAGCACTTGTAAATCCTTTGTGAGCAAGTTGTATTTGTTCAATGCTGGCCCGAGATGAACACAGAAAATTTTGTTTAATTTTATAAAAGCTGTTCTAAGTTTCTGTGAAGGGAAACATTTCATGTAATGAAGTTACAGCAAACACTGGAAAGATTTATTATAAAATTATATTCTTGTATACTTTGTAAATTAGTCTCATTAGATTCCTTTTTTTCCTTAAGCAAAGGATTGAACTTAAATTTGTTAATTTTAATAGAATCAGGCACTGCTCACAGAAGGAACGCAAATTATAGACATTAACATAAATTGTTCTTGTTCTAAGATATATATATATATATTTTTCCATTTCTGTCATGCTTGGAAAACTAGTAAATGTTATGTCTAAGATAAAATTGAATTGGTCCCTGGATTTACTTCTTAGAAGAAGCAGTAGTATGCAATAAAGTTATTAGCATGAGCAATTAAGAGGATATAAAGAAGTTATGGTTATTAAAGAAAGACTGCCATATTTTTAAGTTAAAAGTTTAAACTTTCCCAAATGGATTAAAAGTTGAATGAATTGACACCTTGATGTTACGATGTTAGAATTTTAACTTAGTATTAAGGGCTGTATGACCTTCACTTTACCTTTTTTTTTTTTTTTTAACTATTGTCCTTGTCATACTCAACACACTCCCTTGACCTCTGTTGTATGTGTTTGGGAAGGGTGGGGTGGGAAAATCAGGGAGATAAGGTAAAATTGTCTTTTATGGGATGACTGTACTCTGTATAGTTTCTCAGTTTCATCAGAAGTTGGTGTTTATGTAGGGGGATGGGAAAGGCAGGGGAAGTCATGAGTACAAAAAAGGAAAATTGTGGTAGAGTGTCAGCCTGGCGTGCGGAGGTCCCGGGTTCGATTCCCGGCCAGGGCACACAGGAGAGGCGCCCATCTGCTTCTCCACCCCTCCCCCTCTCCTTCCTCTCTGTCTCTCTCTTCCCCTCCCGCAGCCGAGGCTCCATTGGAGCAAAAAGATGACCCGGGCGCTGGGGATGGCTCTGTGGCCTCTGCCCCAGGCGCTAGAGTGGCTCTGGTCGCAACAGAGCGACGCCTTGGATGGGCAGAGCATCACCCCCTGGTGGGTGTGCCGGGTGGATCCGGGTCGGGCGCATGCGGGAGTCTGACTGCCTCCCCGTTTCCAGCTTCAGAGAAAAAAAAAAAAAAGGAAAATTGTTTTAGCCTTCTTTCAGAAGTAATAAAGACAACCTTGCCATTTCTACAATTATAGGTGTAGATGGGAAATTAGCTCTTTTTCATTGAAGTGAAATAGGTTTTTTAAACTAGAGATTAAATTGAGATTTATTCCAAACATAAAGTCATAAAGCCTGATAATCAGATAGCTGTATTCTCAATTTTGACCCTGTTTTAAAATCCAGATAGGAAACTCTTCTGGGCCCTGGCTGGTTTGCTCAGTGGTAGAGCATCAGCCCGGCACGAGGATGTCCCGGGTTTGATTCCGGGTCAGGGCACATAAAAGAAGCGCCCATCTGCTGTTCCATCCCCCCTCCCTCCCTCTCTTTTTCCCCACCTCCAACTGCTACAGCCATGGCTTGATTGGAGCAAGTTGGCCCCAGGCGCTGAGGATGGCTCCATGGTCTCTACCTCAGGCACTTAGAAGAGCTCGGTTGTGGAGCAACGCCCCAGATGAGCAGAGCATTGCCCCCTAGTGGGTTTGACAGGTAGATCCCAGGTCAGGGCACATGTGGCAGGAGTTTGTCTCTGCCTCTCCTCCTCTTCACTATAAATAAATAAAGGAAACTGCTCTGGAGCTGCCACATAATTATTGGTAGGCTACAACCACTCTCTGGGTTTTTTTGTTAGTTTGTCTTTTGTTTTCCTTCTATTCTCCCTTGGTTTCTTAACTTTAAGCATTTCTTTTGTTTGGTTGGTTTTTTAACCTGTAATTTAAGTTAATTCAACAATAGGTAATAGTATACCTGTCCTTGCTCTGAAGCCCAAAAGGTCTGTAGGTAGGAATAGAGAGAAACAGTAATGAAAGAAGACCAATCAATGTAGTATGTGTCCAAAGGAACGATAAAGAGATGATAGACCAAGGCTGTAGAAGTTTTTGTTACATTTTTCCACATCTAATAATTCTTTTGTGTTCCTGTCCTTGTAATTGTGCTATTAGGAAGAAGACACAAGTTACTTGGTTGTGTAGTAAAAGTAATAGGTAGGTAGAATCAATATATTTTTCAGGCCCTGGCCGGTTGGCTCAGCTGTAGAGCGTCGGCCTAGCGTGCGGAGGACCCGGGTTCGATTCCTGCCAGGGCACACAGGAGAAGCGCCCATTTGCTTCTCCACCCCTCCGCCACACCTTCCTCTCTGTCTCTCCCCCTCCCGCAGCCAAGGCTCCTTGGAGCAAAAATGGCCCGGGCGCTGGGGATGGCTCTGTGGCCTCTGCCTCAGGCGCTAGAGTGGCTCTGGTCACAACATGGCGACGCCCGAGATGGGCAGAGCATCGCCCCATGGTGGGCGTGCCGGGTGGATCCCGGTCGGGCGCATGCGGGAGGCTGTCTCTCTGTCTCTCCCTGTTTCCAGCTTCAGAAAAATGCAAAAGAAAATGCAAAAAAAAAATTAAAAAAAAATATATATTTTTTTCAAATAGTAATTGTATATACGTAGCATATTAAAAATTGGTTTTAGGTAGTCATTAAAAATATCTGAATATTATAGTATATAATCATTTCTGTAATGATATCTCTCCTGCCTGCTCCTTGATTTGCTTTGTGATTATAGAGGAAGATTTTAAGTGTATATTATAACAATTTGGTGGTAAATAGTTAAAAGAAAAAGGCATCCTGTTACTGGATAAAATATGAGTGTTTGAATTTTTGTTCTAGGAATATCTCCTGAAAATACCCTAGATCTCTGTTACAGCTAAATATTTTTTTAAATTTTATATTAACCATACATTATTTAGTAGTGATTACTTTTAATTTGGCATTAAAATAAGAAAGAAGAATGATATTTATTTTTAGATTTTCAGTGAGAAAAGACAAAATGTGGGAAATAGGGAAGGGGTTAGTGAGGAGTAGAATGGAAGTCAGGTAAGTGTGAAACCCTACAACCAGACAATTTTTAAAATCATTTTGAAAAATGTGTTACTTTTATTACGTAGTTTCTAAATAAGGCAAGCTATGCATTGTGCCAAATATCTAGAACATCAACAAAATGAATTGTGATGCTGTTTATTTAATACATAATTTGTGGTTTTCTATATTGGTAATGCTACCAAGATTCTAGGTCATTGATCTTATATTATCTTCAGATAATATAATTTTCCCTTATAATTTCCACTTATCTCTAGAAGTGGTTTGATCTGTGCCTTTAACTTTCCAAATTTATCTTTTAATGTCTGTCTGCTGTTGTGTTCACAGGTTCTTTACAAAGACAGCATGACAAAGAGAATACTTAATTGAAGAGATGTTGGAATCTTCTACAAAGTGTGTAGATAGTAGTAATGGCCAGCAAGAGCCTTACAATAATGTCTAAAGCAAGGGCCCCCAAACTACGGCCCGCGGGCCGCATGTGGCCCCCTGAGGCCATTTATCCGGCCCCCACCGCACTTCCGGAAGGGGCACCTCTTTCATTGGTTGTCAGCGAGAGGAGCATAGTTCCCATTGAAATACTGGTCAGTTTGTTGATTTAAATTTACTTGTTCTTTATTTTAAATATTGTATTTGTTCCCGTTTTGTTTTTTTACTTTAAAATAAAATATGTGCAGTGTGCATAGGGATTTGTTCATAGTTTTTTTATGGTCCATCCCTCCAGTGATCTGAGGGACAGTGAACTGGCCCCCTGTGTAAAAAGTTTGGGGACCCCTGGTCTAAAGATATAGAAATTAATAGATCCTATTTTTTAAATTACAAAATACATTGCCTAATTAAAAGCTGTTATTCATCAAGATAAATACTTGATTTTATACTAGGCATTGATTCTAGTATGTTGCTCTGTAGTTTTTAATCAACTAAAACAAATATATTTGGTGTTGTGGGCCAAAATTCATGCTACCACGTATGTCTGACTTTGATGGGTTTTCCCTTTTCAAGAAAAACACAATCTGATCAAATTTCCTAAATGTAAATATTTTAGTATTAATCATATATCATGAAAAAAATTTATAGTCTTTAAGAGTTTCCAATATCAAGTTAAATTGCTCCACTTCTAAACAAATAACACTTTAATATCTTGATAGGCCTTTAGCACTACTTGTACTATCTGGGATTTATATATTATGTCTTTTCGGAGAAGCTGAGTGTACTTTTTTTGAGTATTAAACTTTCTACTGCAACATTTTCTCTGAAGTAGATAAATGAGCATTGCAAGTTAATGTTACATGGTACACCCAGCAGAAAGCTAGCTTCTTGCCCTCTGAAGCCTGCATATATTTCCAAATGCATCACATTAAAGCCAAAAGATAGGCTCGCATACCTAAATTACCTTTATTCCCATGTATCAGTTCTTACCTTGATTTCCATACTTCTCGGTGGCTATATCATCTTTTCATTATCAAACGCTCGAGAAAAAGCTGATATGATTTCATTGAATTAGAACTTCTGTTGAGCAATAAGAGAAAGCTTAGGGATAGCAGGAATAAAGTGTGGTAATGTTGAAATATAGACAATGGTATTTGCTAAATTGTATCATTGGCAGCAGGCTATTTTAAGGAAACCATAATATGTAGTACCTACTTCCTAGAAATGTAGAATTCTTCATATTGTATTTGATTATCTAAGACTATATTCCAGGAAAAAGAATAAAAGTACAGATACAGTGGTACTTTGAGATACAAATTTAATTCGTTCTGTAACCGAGCTCATAAGTCAGTCAACTCGTATATTAATGCCAATACTGGACCCGTGTGGCAACTAGCAGCAGCTTCCCGAATTACGACTCGGGTCTCAGAATTTCACTCGGATCTTGAACAAAAATACGGACCGAGTCACAGCTCATATCTTAAAAAAAGTTGTATGTTGGTCTGTTTGTATCTCAAGGTACCACTGTATTGTGAAAGTTTCCCATGGGAACTTCCCCAAAGTTAACTCTTGCTCTCAGATATATATATATACCTTCAATTACCTTTTTGCCATGTATTTAACACATACATATCTATAAAAATACATAGTTTTGTGGTATTAAATTTTTACATAAATTGGTATTACTAGGTATATGTTTTACAACTTGATTTTTCCTTTTACCAAAATGCTTAGGGGCTCTTATGTCAGTATATTAGACTTTCATTTCCTCCCACATCTCTGGGTATGTTTTGCCTTTTTAAATAACCTCTGTCCATGAAATCTCCCAGAAGATATCTGGTCATTTTGGTTGACTTCATTCGAATCATAAAATTTTAATGCAAACCAGAGCATACTTGGACTCAGTCTCTCTTAATCAGGAAATTCGAAAGGCATCTACTTGCAATTCATTTGAAGAACATTACTTTTGGACTACTGTTGACTGATTATAAAATTCAAGAGTTAACTTTAGCAGATTATTTAGAATAGACTTTTATTTGAGGGAAGAAGGGAAAAGGGGAATAGTTTATAGGGAAAAAGTACAGGGTAGAATAAAACAAGTCTTCATACAACTCTGAGCTGTTGCTGCGCACAAGACTTCATGCTACAAAAATATAAACTTCTGTTTGATCTGTGCCTTTAATATAGAGTACAAAATGCTAGTTCTTTTCAGAGCTCCCTTTCTCCACTGTAACAATTTGGGGTGTGTTTGTACCTATTGTATATGTTTTTTAAATTTATATTTGACCTTTATGTGTTTCAGTCCCCTGAAAGCAACTTTTACCCTATGTCAAATTCCATCCTTAGTCAACTGACCAACTTATCAAGAACAAACCAGAGTCCCATCTTAAAGAAAGTTGTCGGTAGTAACAGTTCTGGAACCAGAAGTTAATGGACTCTTAAGATGTATTATTTTTATCATAGCTTAAAGAGTAGCATTCCAGGAAGGTCAAATCAGATAACCAGTTTCTATCCCCTATGGAACTAGGACTGAGAAGGAGGAGTGTATAAGTCCATTTTCTTTAATACCCATGTAATTTTGGGTTGGGCTCATTCTCTTGGCATACTTTCCCCCGTGAGCTTTGCAATGTCCCCAGCAACTATTTTAGTTACTTCTCTGTACTGTCAAGGCAATAGCTTAGCATGTTACTGCCATGACAGAAAGTTAAACGTGTGTATCCCCAGAACAACAAATTTACGGATATGTGACTTTTAAAGAAAACAGAGCAGGCCCTGGCCGGTTGGCTCAGCGGTAGAGCATCGGCCTGGCGTGCGGGGGACCTGGGTTTGATTCCTGGCCAGGGCACATAGGAGAAGCGCCCATTTGCTTCTCCACACCCCCCCCCCCTCCTTCCTCTCTGTCTCTCTCTTCCCCTCCCGCAGCCAAGGCTCCATTGGAGCAAAGATGGCCCGGGCGCCGGGGATGGCTCCTTGGCCTCTGCCCCAGGCGCTAGAGTGGCTCTGGTCGAGGCAGAGCAACCCCCCCCCCCAGGGGCAGAGCAGAGCGTCGCCCCTGGTGGGCGTGCCGGGTGGATCCCGGTCGGGCGCATGCGGGAGTCTGTCTGACCATCTCCCCGGTTCCAGCTTCAGAAAAATACAAAAAAATAAATAAATAAATAAATAAAGCAGTTGAAGCGCAACTTTCCATGATTTTGTTAATAATTTCTGGATGGTCTTGCAAAAATTTTAAAACACGTTCTGCTTATCATAACTTCTATCAATTTCACTCCTTTATTAAATGCCTGCTGTGTGCCCAGTGCCCTTTATAGTTGAAGCTTAAAATTGGGGAAGCATTAAAAAAAAAATTGGGGAAGCATTGCTCAATTAGTCCAGATATAAGTAGTTTATCTGTGGATATGACTAATCACACATGTTCACATTCTGTATTGGATCAGATATGTACCAGTGAAACTTTGGGGTAATTAGAATGACAGTAGCTGCTAGTGAAAGTTGCTGGACAGAATGATTAAGCCAGTTTAAAATAGAATAACTTATTGTCTAGCTTCAAGGGGGCAAATAAGTGATCATCAAGCCCATGTTGCTTTTCCAAATTTTGTAGTAACAGTGAAGAAACACATGCCTTGTGCTTTAGACAGCTGCTCTTTTTTTTAACCTAGAGAAAAAAAAAAATTTTAAAAAGCAATCATTGTTTTCCTTACCTTTTACAGATGGTTTTTTTGCCTTGTCACCAGACAGTAACCCAGGAAACAATTCGTTACTGAGTCACAGTAGGCCTGTTTGGAGAGTGTAATTTGTGAATTTCTAAATACACTTTACAATTTGGGAGTATGAGTACTCTTTCTTGCCTGAAATTGAAGATAGGGCAGAAAAAAAGCGTAATGAATATCTGAGTTTTCTGCTAATCTTTCCAGTAGGTTATAAGGATATATTTTTAATTATAGTATGTTATTAAAAATAACATTATCTAGATCCTTTCTTGTCCCCCATGGGGAAAAAATAGGGTTTTGTGGGGTTTTTTGTTTTGTTTTGTTTTTTTTTTGAATGAGAGGAGGGAAGGTGGAGTGACTCCTGCATTCACCCCGACCAGGATCCTCCTGGCAACCCCATCTGTGGCTGGTGCTCGAATATACTCTTAGCTCCTAAGGCCGACGCTAGGACCAACCAAGCCATCCTCGGCATCTAGGGCCAACGCTCGAACAAGTCAAGCCACTGGCTGCAAGAGGGGAAGACAGATAAAGGGAGAGTGTGGGGTGTGGGAGAGAAAAGCAAATGGTCACTTCCCCTGTGTGCCCTGACTGGGGATCGAACCCAGGACATACACACACTGGATTGATGCTTTATCTAGAGACCCAACAAGCCGGGGCCTGAAATCATTGGTTTTTAAAAAGCTATTTCATAAGCCATTTATCAAAAAGTAACTACTGTGTATCTGCGTTAATTCGTGTACACTAATTTGTAAAAGGGTAATAATTTTTGTGACAATTCTTCAAAATGTAAAAGCCCTGTAAGAAAACGTATACAGCAAGAGCACGATGCTTTGAAAATTTTTGGCTGACTCCAGGGTGACCAAATTGTTATTTTTGTCCAAAAGCTATATACAATATAAGCTCCCCATTCCCCCTGTGAATCCCATATTGATATTTTTAAACCTACAAATGTTCTTTAACAAAAAGTGGCATGAGTACCTCCGTCAAAGATTTTAAAGCCAACAGTAGTGGCATAAGAAAATCATTTGTGAAGGACATAGTTTTGGTTGAACTCTAAGGAAGATGGTCAGATACAGCATTTATTTTACTGAGTACAGTACTTCTCTTTCGTATGTTGCCTTGAGGTTAACGTTTGATAGTACTGATTTCACATTTGGTTCACTGCTTTGCCAGAACTATAAGAGTACTGCTGCTGCTTCTGATAAAAAAATCTTTAAAAGATTGTTAACATGATACTGTAGAATTATTTGTAAAGTAATCACCATACCCCATAAAAGCAAACAATATGGGCTGTTTGACAGGGATACGATCCATAAATATTGAGGTGCGGTTTCATTGAATGCAGAACTAACAAGCTGGGGAGTCTGATGTTGATTGACAGCTTTATGTAATCTGATAAGTGACTTTTCTTTTTTTTTTTTTTTGTATTGATAGTGAATCCTGGGAGTGTGGCAGGGTATAATTACAGAAATAAAAATTGATTTGTAATTCAGAATATTAAAAGCCAAGAATCCAAGTAGCCATTGAAAAATATATTGTCAAAGGATCACTACTGGTAGTGGTTGGTACTAAAGAAAGAAAACCAGCTCTAAGCCAAGCGTTGCTTAAAAGGGAAAAAAAACGAACAAACTTCTGTTTAACGATGAAGTTTCAGGTTTTCCTTAGTCTAATAATGCCTTATGGGCCCTCGCGGGTTGGCTCAGCAGTAGAGCGTCAGCCCAGCGTGTGGAAGTCCTGAGTGATTCCCAGCCAGGGCACCCAGGAGAAGCGCCCATCTGCTTCTCCACCACCCCCCCCCCCCTTCATTTCTCTCTGTCTCTCTTCCTCTCCCACAGCCAAGGCTCCATTGGAACAGAATTGGCCCGGGGTGCTGAGGGTGGCTCCATGGCCTCCGCCTCAGGTGCTAGAATGGCTCCGATTGCAGCAGAGTAATGCCCCAGAGGGGCCAAGCATCGCCCCCTGGTGGGCATGCCCAGTGGATCCCTGTTGGGCACATGTGGGAGTCAGTCAGCCTCCCCCACCCCCCCCCTCCTCACTTTGGAAAAGTCCAAAAAAATAATAATAATAGTAATGCCTTATGCTGACATTAAAGTCCATTTTGACATTGTTAGGGAAGGTTGAGATAGGTTCTATGACCTTTAGTTACCAAAATTAAGCTTTTTCAGATCTCCCTCAATTGCCTTTCTCTTTCATTAGTAAATTACAGAGATGCGTCCAGCTACCTGGCAATTGCATGATGATTTCCACATTTTATATATGCCCCAATTTTTGCTAATGCTGTCCTGAATTCCCTTACCATCTTTGCTTTCTGTGTTTCCTTTTTCTTAATTGAGAATTGGGGAGGGGGAGAAACAGACTCCCCCCGCATGTGTCCCCATTGGAATCCACTAGGCAAGCCGCCTATGGGGCCTACTCCGTTGCTCTGGGCAGCTGAGCTATATTAGCGTCTTAGGTGAGGCCATGGAACCATCTTCAGCACACCCGGGGCAAATTTGCTCCAACAGAGGAAAAGAGAGAGATAGAAAGAAGGGAGGTGGGTAAGGGTGGAGAAGCAGGTCACTTCTCCTGTGTGCCCTCACTGGGAATTGAACCCAGGACATCCCCTTCCTGAATGATGCTCTACCGCTGAGCCAACCGGCCATGGCTGCTTTCTGTTTTCAAAGCTGTTTAGGCACTACCTGTTATCTTTTGGAAACCCTTGAATTAGAGAACTTGAGCTGTTCACTATTTTTGCCCTGCTGTTGAAAACTGGGTAGAAGTTAGTGTCCCAAAATTCATAATCTTCAACAAAAATCTTTAGCAAAGAAAATGTGTTTTTGGCTTCTTTGGTTTTACAAGATATTATTGCTGTTTTGTTTTTGCTTTCCGGTTGCTTTGCAAAAATGATGGAGCATCCCAGATGAGAAACAGCAAGCAGACATAAAAAGAAGCAAAACATAAAATAACCTTGAATTATAATCTCAGCTTGTCATTTAACAATGATTAGCCTTGTAGATGGATCTATTTATCCAAATTATTTATTTTTATTTTTTATTTTAGTGAGGGGAGGCAGAGACAGACTCCCGCGTGTGCCCCACCAGGGATCCACCAGCAAGCCCACTAGGGAGCCATGCTCTGCCCATCTGAGGCATTGCTCTGTTGCTTAGCAACCAAGCTTCTAGCTCCTGTGGCAGGCCGTGGAACCATCCTCAGCACCAGGGCCAATTCCAGCTCTAATTGAGCCATGGCTGCATAAGGGGAGGAAAAGAGAGAGAGAGAGAGAGAAGTGAGAGGGGGAGGAGGAGGGGTGGAGAAGCAGATGGGCACTTCTCCTGTGTGCCCTGGCCCAGAATGGAACCCAGGACATCCACATGCCCCGCTGACCCTCTACCACTGAGCCAGCCAGCCAGAGCCTATCCAAATTATTAATAAAAAATAATTATATATACTTTTTCATTTGAGTATAATGGTCAGGATTTGCATCCTGTTGTTTATGAACTCTTTGGTTATATCTCTAAATCTCAGTTATCTGACTTTGTTGGTCTTTGGTGGTAATCTTAAAATACCACTACATTTGAAAATTTATTCCTCATTTCTTGAGAGTTGGGAGTGTGGTAAGAACACAGTCGAGATAAGATCCAGAGGTATGAGGTACAATATAGGGCACAAAGAATAATGAGTTACTTAAGCAGTGAAAAAATCTCATCATGAAGTTTGAGACAAGTGTTCAAGTTAGGCTGGGGAAGTGGCTCATGGCCCAGTAAGAAACATATACAAATATTTATCCAGTTTCCTGGGCAGTTTGAAGAACTTTTTGTTTACACTTTCCTGAATTTTCATCTTATTTCACTCTAGCATACAGTTGTTGCTAACTTCACTTTATGAAAGTTAAACTTAGAAGTTAGAATTTTTACCACACTTGTAAAATGCCTGGGAAATGTAATGCTGGTGGCCATGGCTATGTGGTTTCACACTGGATTCGGGCAGACAGTAAAGGAACTGTGGAGCCAGAAAATGATGGACCATTCCATTTATTAGAGTCATGCAATGGTGGACGAGCAAGCAGGCAGGGAAATCCACTTCTCTCTCAGGGTTGTCAAGCAAACAGCAGGGGGGGACCCTTTCTCCAGCAAACAATAGCAAAAAGGCCCCTCTCAATGGTGGCAGGTAATCTGCAATCTACAGTCTGCCACCCTGAGGACAAGCACCTGCAGCCTTACACAGACTATACACACACGGTGCTGCCTCGTACTGATGCACCAATCAGGCAAAGTACAAGCGAGCAAGCCTAACACACTTGTTTGCCCAACAGGAAGAAACATGCTTTGTCAGTGAAACTTCTGACTTGATGTAATATTTGTAAGATGGACACATGACTGTTGTATCCTTCCTATGTAGTTAATTAGTGTGGCTTAGAAATATTTTAACAACAGATCCTAAAGTAAGAAGGCTGATTTTCTTGTATAGTTTATAGAATTTAAATATGTTTGATGCATGTAAAGATGTTTGGTTTGGACTTCTCCTCACAGTATACCTAATGTGTGTATTTTTAAAATAAAATCATACATAGCTTTAGGAAAACTGCTATGGTCAGTGTATGAATATTACCAAGAATGTTGTTTAAGCAATCTGAGACTAAAAAATTTTAATTTTGTCTGCAATCTCATATGTAAATCTATTTTTTTTTTTTAGTTTTCATTTATTCATTTTAGAGAGGAGAGGGGAGAGAGAGAGAGAAGGGGGAGGAGCAGGAAGCATCAGCTCCCATATGTGCCTTGACCAGGCAAGCCCAAGGTTTCGAACCAGTGACCTCAGCATTTTAGGTCAACACTTTATCCACTGTGCCACCACAGGTCAGGCTCATATGTAAATTTAAGGGGAAAAACTTATAAACTAAAAGGTCTGCTTTGCTGCCAAATATTTATGTGACACTTTAAAAGATGTCATTGTGAGAGGGAAAGAAAATTTGAAAAGAATTAGATGCTATGAATGGACAGAATTGATTAACCTCTTGAGATGAAAATTAGACTTGACAAAAGTGAATAAATGAATTGGACAGAGTAAGAGTTTAGCAGGTACTTTGTGTTTCTATTGTCACAATAGGGGTTAATTATGAACCATTCATTACTAGTGCTCTGGAAGGCATACAAAATATACTACTATATTTCATGTCCTCAAGGATCTTAAAAACCCAGAGGCAGAATTAGTCTTTAGAGACATTAGAAATGAAAGAGGGGATAAAATTAGTATTTGAAGGAGGTAGTGCAAAGCTTACAAGAGTCAACTGAAAGTATCCTAAAACAAGTAGAATTGCTGGGTATAAAATTATTGATAGTTGCAGAAATTAAAAGTTTTCATTGATAAAACAGACAGAAGATATATATGGAAGAAGAGGCTCCCTTTAAATTAAGAAAAAAGGAGAGAAAATACCTAAGAATAAATAATATGCATAACATAGAGAAAACTATTATATTTCTCCTGAAAAGAAAGCTCTAACATATGGAAAGGCATATATTCTTGGACAGGAACATATAATATCATACATGACAGTTCTTTATAAGTCAGTTCTTTATAATTTACTTATATAGTAAATTAATCTATATAAGTAATACAATCCCCCCAAAAAATCAGGATTTTTTCATAAGATGCTGATTCCAAAGTTCTTATATGAAGCAAGACTAGCCAGGAAAGGTCTAAAAAAGAAATGAGGGTAGACTAGTCTTATGACATATTACAATAGAAAACTCAAATGATTAAAACAGTTTTGTCCTGGCATATAGCTAGATAGATCATTAGAACAGAATGAAAAGGTCAAAAATAGACCCAGGAATTTAGTACAAGATAAAGATTACATTTTGGTTCAGTGAGGGAAAATACAGTTTACTCTTACTGGTATTAGGATATTTAGATAGCTTTTTCCAGGAAAAAAAAAGTTGGATTTATACCTTATACCAAAATAAAATCCAGTTTTAAATATGAAAATTGAAACGTTTCAAGAACTTGAATAAATCATGGAAGGATCTTAAAAGATTTTAGTGAGTAAAGGTTTTTCTAAATTCAATATAAAACCCAGAAACAAGAAAGATTTTCACAATAAAATTATACTGATAAATTATATCACTATATTAAATAAATTCTTCATGGCAAAAAACAAAGTAAAGAAAAATGACAAATTTGTAAAAAAAATATTTGAAAATCATGTTATGTATTGCTTAATATATAAAGAACTCCTATAATTCAATAAAAAAATTTTTCAGTAATCCAAAAGGAAAAAGATCTAAAATTAGTTTTTACAGGAAAGGATACCAATTACTCAAACTGAAAAAAAAGTTCAACTTCACTATTAAGAGAAGTACAAAATAAAACTACTGAGACACTATATTTAATCAAGAAAGATTTTAAAACATTGTGTTATGTTCTAGATATTAATAAGCAAATGTTTTTACTGGTACAAGTATTTTTATTGGAACAACCATTAAGGACAACAGACTGGATTTTCTCAACTCTCAGTTTACCTTTCTAGTCAGAGACATTGGAAATAAACACATTTCCCAGACATTTTTGTGCAACTGGGGTTCTGGAAACTAATTAGATTTTCACAACTACATGTTTTCCTCATGATTTGAACAAAGAAGTGAGGCACAGGCCATCTTCTTGAGGTTCTTGAATATTGCAATATTGTGGGAAACTTGTTTCCATGCAGCTGTCCGTCCTCCGACTTCCCGGATATGGAGGAGTAGTGCTGGTGGCCACAGCTTCTCAATCTGACCCATTCCTGAATTGTGGTTATCAAATCTTTCTGCAGTTTCAGGTGTGGGAATTATAGTAGTGACCTCTGGCTTCCAGCATGACTCAGTGAAGACCCCAGCAGTTGGATCCCACCTAGTGAATCAGTTCTGTGCCCTGGTAGGAATCATTCTGGGATGCTCAACCTAGATTCCTACACCCTACACCTTCAGCCCTCCCAATGTCTTTTTAATCATCAAATTCCTAATAACAAGTGCCTTGCTGTTTAAAATATCTAGAATAGTTCTGTTTCCTAAATTGAAAACTGACTGATCAATTTGACAGTAGCAACTAGAATGGTAAATACTTCCTTTTAACCTAACAATTTTACTTCTAGAAATATATCCCATAAATATGCTTGTATATGAAGGAAATGAGTTTGTACAAGGTTCTTCAATGTGTTGTTTGTAAGTTGACATCAGTTGGAGAATTGTAAAATCATTTATAATGCATGTATATAATAGAATCCTAAGTAACTTTTTAAAAGAATGAGGAAGCTTTGTGTATTTTAACGATACAATCAACAAGGCATACTAAGTTTTTTAAAAAGGCAGGAGGCAGAACTGTGTATACTGCTTTAAAATTTTTTAATTAGCAGCCGTGGCCAGTTGGCTCAGCGGTAGAGCGTCGGCCTAGCGTGCGGAGGACCCGGGTTCGATTCCCAGCCAGGGCACACAGGAGAAGTGCCCATTTGCTTCTCCACCCCTCCGCCGCGCCTTCCTCTCTGTCTTTCTCTTCCCCTCCGGCAGCCAAGGCTCCACTGGAGCAAAGATGGCCCGGGCGCTGGGGATGGCTCTGTGGCCTCTGCCTCAGGCGCTAGAGTGGCTCTGGTCGCAACATGGCGACGCCCAGGATGGGCAGAGCGTAGCCCCATGGTGGGCGTGCCGGGTGGATCCCGGTCGGGCGCATGCGGGAGTCTGTCTGACTGTCTCTCCCTGTTTCCAGCTTCAGAAAAATGCAAAAAAAAAAAAAAAATTTTTTTTAAATTAGCTTTGTTGAAGAATAATGCACAAAAAATAAAGTATAGTACATATATTTATCATCACAATGAAGATAATGAACATATTCATTGAGCCCAATAGTTTCCTTATGCTTCTTTATTATCCCTTCCATCCATTCCTGCTTTCCTTTACAATAGCATGGCTTGAATTTTCTAGTATTTCATATAAATGGAATCATATGGTATGTATACTTATGAGTCTGGCTTCTTTCAATCTGCATAATTATGTTAGGACTCCTTCATGTGCCTGACCAGGCAGTGGCACAGTGGATAGAGCATCAGACTAGGATGCAAAGGACTCAGGTTTGAAACCCCGAGGTCACTGGCTAGAGCACAGGCTCACCTGGCTCGAGTGTGGGATCCCCAGCTCGAGCGTGGAGTCACCAGATAGAGCACAGGGTCACTAGCTGGCTTGAGCGCAGGGAGGCTGGCTTGAGCATAGGATCATAGACATGACCCCATGGTTGTTGGTTTAAGCCCAAAGGTCACTGGCTTGAAGCCCAAAGGTTGCTGGCTTGAAACCTAAGGTTTCTGGCTTAAGCAAGGGGTCACTTGCTCTGCTATATAGCTCCCTGGTCAAGGCACATGATGAGAAAGCAATCGGTGAACAACTAAGGTGCCTCAACAAAGAACTGATGCTTCTCATCTCTCTCCTTTCCTGCCTGTCTTTGACTCTCTTTCTGTTTCTGTCAAAAAAAAAAAAAAACCACAAAAACCAAAAAAAAGAACTCATTCATGTAATAGTGTTTATTGATAATTCATTCCTCTTTATTGCTCAGAAATATCCCTTTGTATTGATATACAACTTTTTGTTTATTCATTCATTTGTTGATGGACATTTGGGTTGGGTTGTTTTTTTATTTGTGGTTATATAAGTAAAGCTTCTGTAAACATTTGTGTACAAGTCTTGGTAAAGACAGATGTGTTTATTTCTCTTAGATAACTACCTAGCAATAAAATGGCTTGAATTATTTGGTAAGTGTATGTTTACCTTTTCAAGAAACGGCCCAATGTTTTCCAAAGTAGTTGTACCATTTTACATTCCCACCAGCAGTATGAAAGTTTCAATTCCTCCACAGCTTGCCAACACTTGATATGGCCAGGCTTTTTAAATTATAACCATTCTAATACATGTGTATATTAATGTTTCAATTTGCATTTCCCTGATGACAAATGATGTTGATCAGTTTTTCATATGCTTATTTGACTTCTGTATATCTTCTTGGTGACATGTCTGTTCAAATCTTTTGCCCATACTTTATTGTTTTTTTAATCATTTAGTTTTAAGAATTACTTACATATTTTGGATATAAGCAGTGGTGGGATTCAGCCAGTTTGCACTGGTTTGGTAAAACCAATACCTAATTTTTTGTTGAGTTTGGCAAACAGGTTGTTAAAATGGCACTTGTAATCAGGGTTCTCTCTGAGGTGGGTGCCTGGGCAGCCACTCAATGTGGAAATCACAAATTTACATTTCTTACTCTATTTTAACGTTCACCTGCGCAACAGCATATTCTAAGCTCCCATAGTCATGTTCATTCCATCCATAGCTGAGAAAAAATTGACAGAACTATGCTTGTAATATTTATTTATTCATTTCATAAAACTCATTATACCTTTGATGAAATACTACATTTTAATTCCCTCACGTTTGTTACTTCAGTAAACATGTAACATAAAGAGAAAAAGTGCCCCAAACAACCAGGGGGTGACAACCTGTATTATTTTTTGTCAGTTATTATTTAATATTTTTTCATTACTATTTTAAAACTCTTATCACATAATCTAGCTTTGTGTACCTCTTTTTATTTTTCTTATTTAAGTATTAAATGCATAAAATAATAAACTACCTTTTGGTATATATATTTTTATACTTAAAACAATCATTAGGCCTGACCAGGCGGTGGCGCAGTGGATAGAGCGTCAGACTGGGATGCAGAAGGACCCAAGTTTGAGACCCCGAGGTCGCTGGATCGAGCAAGGGTTTGTTACTCGGTCTGCTGAAGGCCTGCGGTCAAGGCACATATGAGAAAGCAATCAATGAACAACTAAGGTGTCACAAAGAAAAACTGATGATTGATGCTTCTCATCTCTCTCTATTCCTGTCTGTCTGTCCCTGTCTATCCCTATCTCTGACTCTCTCTCTGTCTCTGTTAAAAAAAAAAAAAAATCATAACTTACACAACTCAACACCAAAAAGTAAACAATCTACTTAAAAAATGGGCACAGGACTTGAAGAACACTTCTCCAAAGAGGACATACAGATGGCCAATAGACATATAAAAAGATGCTCAACATCACTAATCATCAGAGGTGCAAATTAAAACCACAATAAGGCACCACCTCACACTTGTCAGAATGACTATCATCAATAAATAAACCTACAAGTGTTGGCAAGGGTGTGGAGAAAAGGGAACCCTTGTACACTGTTGGTGGGATTGCAGACTGGTGCAGCCAGGGCTGAGAACCGTTGTTAAATTATTAATATTTGAATCCCACCTCTGGATATAAGTTCTTTATCAGACACATGATTTACAAACATTTCCTCCTTGTTTGGCTTATCTTTTCATTCTCTTAGTTTCTTTCAAAGAGCAGAAGTTTTAGATTCTGATGACATCCAGCAATCTTTTCATTTACGGAAGGTGCTTTTGTGTTATTCCTAAAAATTCTTTCCTTAGCTCATGGTCATAAAGATTTTTCTCCTATATGTTCTTCTTTGGTTAAATTTTTAAAAATTGAATTTGTTAGGATGACATTAGTTAATAAAATTATATAGGGTTCAATTGTACAATTCTATAATACATCATATGTTAAAGGTAGAAACCACGGTACAAACTGAAAACACGAGACTGATGTGTTCCAAAAGGATTGTCTATTTAAAACACCTGAGTGCAGGCATACCGGGACGACCCAAAAGCCTAGTCGGCAACGGGGAGAGTTTGGAATAGGGTTTCTACAGGTTAGACAGGGGTCTTGGGAAAAGCAGCTGACGTCACTGCCTCTATAGGTGCAAAGTAATATTTTTTTGTATGTGGATTGGAGAGGTGCCACAGTTTCTCCAAATTATTTCTCTCCCGGCTCACCTGTCTAAAGGAGGCCCGTGCTAGTTCACAAGGTCCGGGGCTGGCCAGGCAGGCCGAAGCTTCAAGCAAGCCAGTCCCCCCTCCCACAGGTTTGCACTGCCCTGAGATAGTGTCTCAGGGCCTGTAACTAGGCTTTTACAAACAACTGTTGTGATTTAAACTCCGCTAATTGTTAGGTCCCTTCCCAATGTAAGCTTTCCTGACATTTCTGCAGAGATAAACTTTTTGCTACATTTCAAAGTGAAGGCCAAGAAGCCATTAAGGGAGAGAATAGCAAGCCAGTTAACTACAACCTCACAGTGGGGGAGGAAAATATTTTGTAAAAGTTGGGTGGAGGGAATTTGAGTTTTAAAGGGGACTCTGGTTTTAAAGGCACCCTGAACCCAAACCTTACAATATTTATATTGTATTGTGTATTCATTATCCCAAATCAAGTCTCTTTCCATCACCATTGATCTATTCTTTTTTTTTTTTTTTTTTTTAATTAATTTATTTATTTTTTACAGAGACAGAGAGTGAGTCAGAGAGAGGGATAGACAGGGACAGACAGACAGGAATGGAGAGAGATGAGAAGCATCAATCATTAGTTTTTCATTGCCCGTTGCAACACCTTAGTTGTTCATTGATTGCTTTCTCATATGTGCCTTGACCGCTAGGCCTTCAGCAGACCGAGTAGCCCCTTGCTGGAGCCAGCGACCTTGGGTTCAAGCTGGTGGGCTTTTCCTCAAACCAGATGAGCCTGCACTCAAGCTGGTGACCTGGTCTCGAATCCGGGTCCTCCGCATCCCAGTCCGACGCTCTATCCACTGCGCCACCGCTGGTCAGGCTGATCTATTCTTTAATCTCTTCTACCTACTCCCAAACTTCTTCCCCTCCTGCAATCCCCACACTGTTGTCTGAGTCTATAATATTTTTTTACTTAATCCCTTCAACTTTTTCACCTAGCCTCACAAGTCCTCACCCCTCTGACAACTGTCAGTCTGTGCTCTGTATCCATGCATCTGTTTCTATTTTTGTCAGTTTATTTATTTTTGTCAGTTTATTTCCACTTTATCACATATAAGTGAAATCATATGGTACCTGCCTTCCTCTGACTGGCTTATTTCACTTACATAATACTCTCCAGGTCCACTCATGCTGTCATAAAAGGTAAGATTTCCTTCTTTTTTTTTACAGCCAAATGGTATTCCATTGTGTAAATGTACTGCAGCATTTTTTTATCCACTCAACTACCAATAGGAACTTGGGCTGCTTCCAAATCTTAGCTATTTTAAATACTGCTGCACTGAACATAGGGTACATATATTCTTTTGAATCAGTGTTTTGGATTTCTTCGGATATATTCCCAGAAGTGCAATCATAAGGCAGTTAATTCTATTTGTATTTTTTGAGGTAATTCCATACTGCTTTTCACAGTGGCTGCACCAGTCTGCAATCCCACCAACAGTGTACAAGGGTTCCCTTTTCTCCACACCCTTGCCAACACTTGTAGGTTTATTTATTGATGATAGTCATTCTGACAAGTGTGAGGTGGTGCCTTATTGTGGTTTTAATTTGCACCTCTGATGATTAGTGATGTTGAGCATCTTTTTATATGTCTATTGGCCATCTGTATGTCCTCTTTGGAGAAGTGTTCTTCAAGTCCTGTGCCCATTTTTTAAGTAGATTGTTTACTTTTTGGTGTTGAGTTGTGTAAGTTATTTATAAATTTTGGACATTAACCCCTTATCTGATGTATCATTGGCAAATACATTCTCCTGGTCAGTGGGTTTTCTTTTAATTTTTTTATGGTTTCCTTTGTTGTGTAAAACCTTTTTAGTTTGATGTAATTTTATTTGTTTATTTTTTCTTCTGTTTCCTTTGCCTGAGGTGATATACAAGAAAAAATGTTGCTATGATAAATTCTCCTCAAACTTTTATAGTTATAGTTATACGTTTTACATTCAGGTCTAAGATTCATTTGGAATTATTATTATTATTTTTTTGTATGTTGTGCAAGGTAAGCATTGAAGTTATTTATTTTTATTTTTATTTTTTTGCTGCAGCACCACTGTAAAAAAGACCATCCTTCCTCCATTGTTTTACCTTTTCACCTTTGTTGAACATCAGTTCTCCACTGGTGAGTGGTTCTATTTTTGAACACTCTTTTAGTTCACTGATTTATTAGTCTGTCTTGATGCTAATACTACATGATCCTAATTACTATAGTTTTATATTTGGTGTGGACATCAAGTAATGTTAGTCCTCCAACTTTGTTCTTTTCCAAAATTGTATTTGGCTATTTTAAATTCTTCTCCACATAAATTTTATTTATTTATTTATTTATTTTATTTATTCATTTTTAGAAAGGAGAGAGAGGAGACAGAGAGAGAAGGGGGGGAGGAGCAGGAAGCATCAACTCCCATATGTGCCTAGACCAGGCAAGCCCAGGGTTTCAAACCGGCGACCTCAGTGTTCCAGGTCAACGCTTTATCCACTGCGCCACCACAGGTCAGGCCTCCACATAAATTTTAGAATTAGCTTGTTAAGTTTCATAAATTTTTTTTGTTTAAATCCTGCTAGATCTGTTTGGGATTGCATTGAATCTATAGATTGGTTTGGGAAGAGCTGGCATCTAATAATTATTGAATTTTTTGACTCATAAAGATAGCATAGTTCTCCATTTACTTGGGTCTCCTTTAATTTGTTTTTAAAATTTTTAGTTTTTGACTATAGAGAGGGAAGTAAAGAGACAGACAGAGATACAATGATTTTTTGTTGCACTTATTTATGCATTCATTGGTTGATTCTTGTATTTGCACTGATGGGAATCAAAACTACAACTTTGGTGTATCAGGACAATACTCTAACCAACTGAGCAACCTGGCAGGGCCTTCTTTAATTTATTTCAGCAACGTTTTGTAGGTTTTAGTACACAAGCCTTGGCAGACATATTTCTAAGTATTTCATGTTTTTGATGTTACTGTAAATGATATTTTAAATTTCAATTTCTAATTATTCACTGCTAGCATATCAAAATACAAATAATTTTTGTACATTGCTCTTATATCCTACCACTTTGCTGAATACTTTGTTTATTTATTTTTTTAGTGAGAGAGAGAGAAAAAGAGAGAGACAGGAAGAGAGAGAGATGAGAAGCATCAACTCATTGTTGTGACACTTTAGTTGTTCATTCATTGCTTTCTCATATATGCCTTGACCGGGGGCCTACAGCCAAGCCAGGCACCCCTTGCTCAAGCCAGCAACATTGGGCTCAAGCCAGAGATGTTGTGCTTCAAGCCAGTGACCTTTGGGCTCAAGCCAGCAACCATGGGTCATGTTTATAATCCCATTCTCAAGCCGGTGACCCCATGCTCAGGCTGGTGAGCCCATGCTCAAGCAGGTGACCTTGGGGTTTTGAACCTGGGTCCTCAGTGTTCCAGGTCAATGCTCAATCCACTGCATCACCACTTGGTCAGGCCTCACTTGTCAGTTCTAATAAGTTCTTTGTAGATCACAGATGTTTTTACATAGATATTATGTGATCAGTAAATAAAGGCAGTAAGATACTATTCTTTCTATTTTGGATGTGTTTTAATTTTTTTCTTGCCTTTTTGCACTGGCTATAATCTCCAATACAATGTTGAATAGAATTGGTCAGAATTGACATTCTTGTCTTGTTTGTGATCTCTTTTATTGTTGAAAAAGAAAAAGATAGTAACTATAAATCTGTATGTATCTCAATAGACCCTGAATAGTTCCAAAAAACCCCCATAAGAAACTGATAATATTGGTTGCCTCTGAGGAGAGAAATTGGGTTGGATGGGGATAGGAACTTCAGTTTTTTAGTAAATGCTCTGTTTCTATGCCTCAGTTTACTTCCTTATTTATGTTCTAGGATAGGCAATATATTTGCATAGCTCCTAATTTTTCTCACCTTTTAGTATTTTCTTAAATCAGGAGCTATGCAAATATATTGCCTATCCTGGAACATAAATAAGGAAGTAAACTGAGGCATAGAAACAGAGCATTTACTAAAAAACTGAAGTTGTTTTTTGTGTTTGTTTGTTTTTTTGGTTATTTTTTTGTTTTGTTTTTTTTACAAAATAATGGCTTAACAAGAATGGCACACAGGAAATTACAAAACTAAAAATCAACAAAGGTAGATTTAATCATTTAAGAATAGTTGGGAGTAGGCAATATTTGCAGTAGACTTTGAAAGAGGAAGGACAGGAATTGAACGTGAATTAGACATTTTAAGAGGAATATATATGTAAAGGCATGAAAATGGGTAATGGCAAATTATAGCGATCAAATTGGCTCAGCTTGGGCACTGGACCTGGTAAAAGAAATAAGAAAGAAAGATAAGATGAGGGAATGCTTTGCAGAGGAATTAAGACTAACATAAATGGCAATTTCATATGGTTCAACCCAATACCAACCCCAACCCAAGGCAAATATTTACCTTCAATTATCTTAATTCAGCTAACATATTTTATTTTTTCGTGAAGTGAGAGGCAGGGAGGCAGAGAGACAGACTCCCGCATGTGTCCTGACTGGAATCCATCTGGCAAGCTGCCCTACTGGGAGATGCTTTGCCTATCTGGGGCTGCTGCTCTGTTGCTCGGCAACCGAGCCATCTCAGCATCATGGAGCCATCCTCAGCACCTAGGGCCAACTTGCTCAAACCATTGGAGCCACGGCTGCAGGAGAGGAAGAGAGAGTAAAAGAGAGAGAAGAAGAAGGGGGAAGGGTGGAGAAGCAGATGGTTGCTTCTTCTGTGTGTTCTGACCAGAAATCGAACCTGGGACTTTCACTTGTGGGCCAGTGCTCTGCTGCTGAGCCAACCGGCCTGGGGCCAGCTAACATATTTTTAATGAGTACCTGTTCTTCATCAGCTCCAGGGCTTGGTGTCACATGTGTACCTAGTGGTGAACCAAAATGAACATGACCCCTATTCTGATAAAGCTTTTAATCTAATGTGCACCATGGGCCTCAACAAACAATGCACTTTTGTTTCTTTCTTTTTTTGCCTTTTTGTTTCAAAATTCTAGTCATTAAGTCAGACACACTGAAAATTCTGAATCTTTTGCCCATCTTTAGACACTTCCAACTCTATAAAAACTCAAGTCATCACTAAATGCCTTAACCTTCACGCCCCTTCTCCTTTCACCGTTAATCAGTATAAGATAAGGATTGGGAAAGACTCTGAGGCCAGATCCTGGATTGAAATTTTACTTTATCTTTCCCTGTTGGACTTTGGCACTTAACTTTTGTGCTTAGCTTCCTCATATAGAAAATAGGGATAATAATAGTATGTACCTCATAAGGTTGCTGAGAATATTAAGTGGTTTATTACATATAAAGTTCTTAGAACACCCTGACACAAGGTAAGTGTTTAATCTACATTGGCAATTATTACTATTAGCAGACCATTTTGCTTGTGTCATTTCACCCAAGGCTAACAATTTCCATCAACTGTACCCCTCCCATCTTCTCTCACTTAGTGGTCTCTTTATAGATGATATAATTTTTCCCCATATTATAATGAATGGCATTGTCTCTACGGACCCTTTGCCTAGAATTAGAAACATGATCAAGAACCTCCCACTTTAAATATAGCCCATCCTTAATTATGAGCATCTCTTCTTTCTTGTTTTATAATAAAATTTATTCAAAGTCCACATTGGTACCTCTATCTGTGTCCTCCTATGTTTCCTTCTTTCTTTAACCAACTGCAATCTTCCACCTAACCCTATCACTCCACAAAATTGTTTTTACCAAGGTCAAGTACAGCTATTTTCAAGGCATCTCTGCTGTTATTTTCCCTTTGTACCCCATGACTTCCCATCCACATTAGAATAATAAGTTCTTCAACACTTTCTATGCCTTCTAACATAGTGTAATTTTTACTTATTTTGTTTAGGTTTGCTTTCCCTGGTTAGAAGGTAAAATTGGGGAGGACTTTTCTCTGCATCGCTAACACCTAGGATAGTGCTGGAACATCATTTCAGAATCCAATGTGTGTTAAACAAATGAACTCTGAATTGTGATGATCTATTTTCCTGTCTTCTACTTTAGACTTAAGAGTTACTTTGAAAACTGTTACTGGCCCTGGCCAGTTGGCTCAGTGATAGAGCATTCGCCCTGCATATGGACATCCTGGGGTGGGTCCCTGGTCAGGGCACACAAGAGAAGCAACAATCTACTTCTCTCCCTTTCCTTCTCCTTCTCTCCCTCTTCCCGTCCTGCAGCCAGTGGCTCAATTGGTTCTGGCATTGGCCCTAGATAGGGATTGCCAAGTGAATCCGCTCAGGGCTCATGCAAGAGACTGACTTAGTATCTCCCCTCCTTTTACCTAAGGAAAAAGAAAGAAAGAAAGAAAGAAAGAAAGAAAGAAAGAAAGAAAGAAAGAAGGAAGGAAGGAAGGAAGGAAGGAAGGAAGGAAGGAAGGAAGGAAGGAAGGAAGGAAGGAAAGAAAGAAAGAAAGAAAGAAAGAAAGAAAGAAAGAAAGAAAGAAAGAAAGAAAGAGGAAGGAAGGGAGGGAGGGAGGGAGGGAGGGAGGGAAGGAGGAGAAAGAAAGAAAGAAAAGAAAGAAAGAAAGAAAGAAAGAAAGAAAAGAAAAGAAAGAAAAAGAAAAAAGAAAAGAAAAGAAAAGAAAAGAAAGGAAGGAAACTGGAACTGTTCTTATCTATTAGCTCTGTTAGCTCCTAGACTGAGTATATGAGTATGATGAGTGCATGAGGTCACTATGGTACAAGTACATATTTTTGGTGAATGCTTCTGGATAATATTTCAAGGCATGAGAAAGTGGTTTTTATTTATTTTTTGGGACAATGCTCTAACCAACTGAACTAACTGGCCATGGTGAAAGTGGTTTTAAAATTCTACTCTGGATCCCTAGAATTTTGCAAACAAGGGACATTTAAGTTGCCTAGAGACACTCTTTTAGCAGTCTCCAGAGAAACAGAACCAATAGATTATCTATCTATCTATCTATCTATCTATCTATCTATCTATCTATCTATCTATCATCTATCTATCTATCATCTATCATCTGTCTGTCTATCTAATCTATTTATTTGGAGACTTATTGTGAGGAATTATCTTATGCAGTTATGGAGGCTGAGAAGACCCACAATCAGTTGCAAGCAAGCTGGAGACCCAGGAAAGCCAGTGGTATAATTCAATCCAAGTCTAAAGGCCAGAGAACCAGGGAAGCTGAGTATGTAATTCCCAGTCCCAGGGCAAAAGATGAGTTGAGAAGTCCCAGTTCAAGAAATGAGACAGGAAAAACAGGATAAATTCTTCCATTTTTCATTTTTGTTCTATTCAGACCATTAACAGATTGGACAATGCCCAAATACATGGGGTAGGGCAATTTACTGAGTCCATCAATTCAAATACTAATCTTGTTCAGAAACACCCTCACACACTGTACATGCACCTAGAAATGATGCTTTATTTGGGCACCTTGTGGCCACTCAAGTTGACACATAAAATTAACCATCATACAGTTTGTCCCTTTAATTTGTGTAATTATTAAGGATTTTTTTGAAAATAGTTCTGCTGCTAAAATAAATTTAAACCAAAGACAGGAAGGTAAGAAGGGCAGAGAACAAAGCTCTCAACCTTGAGTGCACATTCGAATCACTTGGGGAGTTTCTATACCAATACCTGGACCCCACTCCCAGAAATACTGGTCAGAGCAAGGACTGAGCATAATCATATTTTTATAAATTTTCAGATGATTCTGAACCACTGGAATAGGTAATCCTGGAGAAATGAGGCAGGCTTGCAAGAGAAAATGAAAGTGTGTTGAGAAAGGGAAAACGTCTCCAGTGGTTGCTTGTGGTCCTCTTCAGTAATACTGTCATAGACCGTCCCTGTTACTATGTTTTTTGTTTTGTTTTGTTTTGTTTTGTGACCATCACTAGTAATTGGATACAGACACTTGAGGGGACAAGAGAGCAGACCAAATGCTTAATTGTTACTTTATGGGACACTAATAGCAACTAAAAAAAAAAAATCCTTCTTCCTTGAAGCTTTCTAAAGGTTAATTATCAACCAGTTCTTTCAACCCTTAAATTACTTGCTGAGAGTGAATTAGACAGAGGAGTATGAATTCCATTATGAGATTGTGGTACTAGTGTAGATTAATTCTTCTTATTAAATGGTACCCTTTGTTCATTTTTCACCACAAAGAGGTTAACTTAATCCTTGTTTCAAGCTTGCATATTGAGCAATTCTGTGTAATTGCGTGTAGAATGATAACCTTTAGAACCGGCACAATCCAATAAGCAGAAAAATTTGTTCTTGGAATGCAATTTTAAATTCATAAATTGAAATCTAGTATCTTGGAAAGAGAGTATACGGGTTTCATATATTATTTCTAAGGGAAAATTCCAATATTCTGTGATTCAAGATAGACTCAGCATAAATATATGCTACTGGCACTACCTGAGCATGCTAACAACCATATTTGAGTTATAAGAAGGTAAGTATGGATAATCAAAGGTTATACAGTTTTGGTTATAGCCAGATACCCTTTCCTGGTCATTATTCTCTTTATGAACATATGTTTCAATAACAGAAAAACTCTTTAGTAAAGAAGGGCATGTTTTAATCTAATTCTTTGTAAAGAGTAAGCTATTTTCATAGATATATTGAGAGTTTTCTCCCTTTAAATTAACTGGTTCTACTGAGTAAATTTAACAAAATGGTTCATCACAAGAATTGCCTTTTAAATTCCAAAACAAAAGCATAAAAATGAAAGTTAACTTAAACAGAAACGGATATTGCACTATTTCTTCTACCAGTGCCTGTACTTTTTATTTTGTAATAAGTTGTGTTCCTCGATATGCTTTATCTAATGCTTGACTGATTATAAGTGTGAAGGGGGCTTAAATGTATTCGCTGTTGGCAATTTAACATTAATTGTAATATGCTGTAATCCAAATTACAATCTGTCGTTTCCAGTCAAATTGTGAAGTACTGTAATTGTATTTTAGAATCCCACTGCCATTGATTATAGCTACCTCATTTGTGTTTTAATATACCATGACGAATTTATGAATGAAAATACAATCTTGTAACAAGCCTGGAAACAAGTATTATTCTTCCTATTGTAGCAGCAAGAAAATTATTTCTTAACAAATGAAAAGAGAAGGAGATAGTAAGACAATAAAGAGGATTCATTTAAAGATAAAAAAGACACAAAAAGACTTTAATTTTCTAGCAGTGCATAAAAATAAATGAGCTGTGGAATTTCAAAGAACATTTTTAAACAAAACATTACAAAAATACTTCTTAAATTAATATTATTTTTGAAATCTAGCCATACTAATACAGATTGCTTTACTCTATTCATTCAAATTGCCATGTGGTATTCCAGAGCTTGTTGGGCGTTCTCTCCTGGTGATCATTCAGGTTGTTTATTAGATTTTACTATTACAAATAATGCTGTAGTGAATACTTTTGTATATGACATTTCATACATGCTGAAGATTCACTAGGAAGTATGCTTAGAGTGGGATTTCTGAGTAGCAGAATATGCAAAGCCTTCATTTTTCTTTTTTAAAATTAAATCTTAACATGATACCTACCCCCTGGACAAATTGTGGGGTATTTGTTGACTGTGTAAGTGCAGAGTTACACAGGCAAAAGAGTGTCTTCATCTTGCTTAACTGAAAGTTTGTCTATTTGTTAGTAATTCCCCATTTACCCTCCCCCCCAGCCCCTGGCAACCACGGTTTCACTCTTTATCGATTTGACTACTTTTGATACCTCAGTTAAGTAGAATCAGGCAGTATTTGTTTTTCTGTGACTGGCTTATTTCACTTAGCATAATGTTCTCAAGACTCATCCAGGTTGTCGCATATTTCAGATTTCCTTCTTTAAGGCTGAATCATATTATATACATATATATGCATGCTACTTTTTTTATCCATTTAACTATCAATGGATATCTAGGTTGTTTTTATGTTTTAGCTATTGTGTGTGAATAGTGCTGCAATGAACATAGGAATGCTAATATCCATTCAAGATCCTGATTGAAATTCTTTGGATAAATACCCAGAGTGGGATTTCTAAATCACATGACAGTTCTATTTTTAATTTTTCAGTTTTTTTTTACCATTGAGTATGATATTAGCTGTGAGCTTTTTACATATGGCCTTTATTATGTTGAGATCATTTCCTTCTATTCCAAGCTTAGGAAGGGTTTTTATTATGAAAGAGTATTAAATTTTGTTAAATGTTTTTGCTGATCTACTGAAACAATCATGTGGTTTTTATCCTTTAGTCTATTATGGTGGTATTATGTTAATTGATTTTCATATGTTAAACCATCCTTGCACCAAGAGATAAATCCCACTTAATCATGGTGTATGAATGATCCTCCTACTTTGCTGTTGGGTTCTGTTGGAAAGTATTTTGTTAAGGATTTTTGCAGCTATATTGATCAGGAATAAAGGCCTATAGTTTTTATGTTATCTTTTTCTGGTTTTGGTATCAAGTAATGATGGTCTTATAAAATAAGTTTGGAAATGCTCCTTCTTCCTCTATTCTTTGAAATTGTTTGAGATGAATTGGCATTAATTCTTCTTTAAATATTGATAGAATTCTTCAGTGAAGCCTTGAGGTTCTAGGCCTTTCTTTGTTGAGAAGTTTTGTGGGTTTTTTTTTTTATTTTTTTGAGAGACAGAGAGACACTCAGAGAGAGGGACAGATAGGAACAGACAGACAGAAAGGGAGAGAGATGAGAAGCATCAATTCTTCATTGCGGCACCTTAGTTGTTCACTGATTGCTTTCTCATATGTGCCTTGACTGGGGGGCTACAGCAGAGCAAGTGACCCCTTACTCAAGCCAGTGACCCTGGGCTCAAGCCAGCCACTTTAGGCTTCAAGCCAATGACTTTTGGGCTCAAGCTAGTGACCATGGGGTCATGTCTATTATCCCACGCTCAGGGCAGGGACCCCATGCTTAAGCTGGTGAGCTTGGGCTCAAGCCAGCAACCTCAGGGTCTCAAACCTGGGTCCTCCACATCCCAGGCCAATGCCATATCCACTGCACCACTGCCTGGTCAGACTGTTGAAAGGTTTTTGATTTAGTCTTCTCATTCAATCTTCATACTTGTTATAGATCTGTTCAGAGTTTCTATTTTGTTATTGTTTATTGTGGTAGGTGTAATGTATTTTCCCCACCAAAGAAGAAAGAAGGGCATAGCCACAAAGTGTGGAATAGCAAAAGCTTTATTTAGTAGAGCACATCCCGGACGAGGTTCTCTGGTCCACAAGATGGGACAGAGAAGTCGCACCGCCTCCCCTGTTTGGGGGTAATTTAGAGCGTTGGTAGGATGGTCGGGCTGATATGATGTGGCAAAATTTCATTGGCTGACAGACAGTTGTTCTTTTTCAAAGGGCTCCTGGGAAATTTCTTTTGGTGAGCATGGGTGTGGGCGGTACCAGCCAAAGTTCCCGGCCCTGGTTCTTCACGTGACCTTCCCCCAGTGCCAACCAACCTCACATTTGACCTTTTATGTTAGATAGGGGTGCTGCTATTTGTCTGGCTACTTCCTGCTGGTTTAGGGGTGTCATGGGGAAGGGAAGTCAGAAGGTGGTGGCTCTGTGGAGAGTCACGTATATGGGTATAGGAACGTCAGTTTGACCATGACTCGAGAAACCTCATGGATGAGGTCCTGTAAGAATTTAAAAAAGAGTAGCAGCCTGACCTGTGGTGGCGCAGTGGATAAAGCGTCGATCTGGAAATGCTGAGGTTGCTGGTTTGAAACCCTGGGCTTGCCTGGTCAAGACACATATGGGAGTTGATGCTTCCAGCTCCTCCCCCCTGTCTCTCTCTCCTCTCTGTCTCTCTGTCTCTCCTCTCTAAAATGAATAAATAAAAAATTTTTTAAAAATTAAAAAAAAAAAAGAAAACTGCTGAGTCTCCAATATCTCTAAAAAAAAAAGGGGGGGGGAGCAAATATTAGTAATATGCTGATAATTAGAAGAGGACCTAGAATAAGGGCAGCCCAGGTGAGGATGGGTGGCTGCCACCAGGAGTTAAGTGGGTTGTAGGAGGAGAGATCCTTGTGCAGTTTCTCTTGCAGATGGTTGAAGACATTGATGTTTTTAATGAGAATGGAGGCAATGGTGTCTGCCGTCTCTTGAGGGGTGGGAAAGGCTTCTATCCACCCTGAAAAGGAATCAACAAAAGTTAAGAGATAACAGAGTTTTTTGTGAGGGGGCATATGAGTGAAGTCAATTTGCCAATCCTGGCCTGGCACGTGACCCCTCAGTTGATGAGTAGGGAAGCGTGAGCGGAGTTCCTCTTGTGTAGAGGCTTTGGGACAGATAGTGCATACTGTGTGTACCTTTTTGATAGTCTGCTGGAGGTCTGGGAAGAAAAAGAGTGGTTGCAAAAATTGATAGAGAGCTTTTGGCCCTGTATATAAGGAACAGTGGATATCAGAAAAGAGAGTTTCAGCCTCTCCTTTGGTAAGGCAATTCTATCTCCGATAAATATCCATCCCTGGTTGCATACGTCCCCATCTTTTCTGAGGAGGGTCTGTTCTTCCTCAGGAGTGTAGAAAGGTTTCAAGGAGGTGGAGAGAAACATGAGAGGAGTGGGGAGGCTCTGAGGGTGAGGTCTTGAGCCACTGTGTCAGCCTGAGCATTTCCCAAGGCCATCGGGTCTTGAGAAGTTTGATGGCCCCTACCATGTACCATAGCAACCTCAGCGGGAAGCTGTAATGCCCGCAAACGCTTAGAAATGAGGGTAGCATTGATTATAAGGGAGCCCTTAGTAGCGAGGAAGCCCCTTTTCTTCCAGAGGGCAGAGTGGCTGTGGGTGATAAGAAAAGCATATTTAGAGTCAGTATATAGTTACGCTTTTTCCCTGGGCCAGAGTGAGTGCCTGTGTGAGGGCAATTAGCTCTGCTTTCTGGGAGGTGGTGCCCTCTGGCAGCTGTTGGGCTTCTAGGGTGGAAGAGGTAGTGACCACCACATAGGCTGCCTGTCATCATCGTCCATCAGGTCCCCGTAAAGAACTCCCATCTATAAAGAATATTAGATCTGGATCTTTTAAAAGAGAATCTGATAAAACTGGGGAACAAAATTTTTGTTGCATCCACAAAAACACTTGTTCTTACCTAAATCGAGTGTGTTGATCTCAAATCTAACATTAGTTTTTCTTGGTAAGCTACAGTTTTTTTGCAATTCAAGATTTTAGGTTTTTATCTTATTGAAAAATTTTCAACATTTAGTATAACATAATGAAGTAGAATGTCTTCTTGGGCATCATCTCTGTGAAAATATAATAATTTATATAATGCAGTAAATACACTAATACACTAAAAGATATGATTGCATCAGAATTTGTCTACAATTTCAAAATAGAACATATTAAAACACTTATTTTAATCATAAAATTTGCACAGAACTTATTTAAATTCTATTCAGGCAAAAATTTGCGTTTGTAGTTCTTGCGTTTGTGTACTTGTTGAGTACAATCTCGTTTAATGCTCCAGCAGTAGTCTGCTCATCACTAACAGCTCCAAGATTTTTGGGAAACTTATCAAGGTGACTGTTCAGAAAGTGAATCTTAACGCTCATGTTACATCTAATGTCGCAGAAAGCCAACAGCATCCTTTGAACCAGCAGTTCATAGTTTCTGCTTTTTTGTTGCCAAGGAAGTTCTTTGTAACTGCCGCAAAAGACTTCCATGCTGCTTTCTCCTCCTTATTCATTTTCCTGGCAAATTCTTCGTCACTTATGAGAGTTCAAATTTGAGGTCCATTGAATACACTTGCTTTTACCTTCTCAAAAGACAAGGCAGGAAAAGCAGAAATAGTATTCACTAATAGCATTCACTTTATTCAAAGCCTGAACAAACTGCTTCATTAAGTCAAGATTGATGTGAAGTGGGGGGAAAAATGATCCTGTCTCGATTAACTACAGGTTCATTCACAATATTTTGCATCCCTACTTCCAGAGCTTCACATTTCAGCCACTCCTTCTGTGTCCAGTGTTTCTCCCGAGCTCGGCTGTCCCACAAACACAGAAAGCAAGGATACTTTGTGAAACCTCTCTGTTGTCCTAAAAAGAAATTTACCATTTTAAGATCCATACAAATGATCCAGTTATGCTCCTCATACTTCAGAAAGTCGAAGACAATTTTTATGTCATTATAATCTTCTCGCAGATGAGTTGAATGACCAATTGGAACCACTGCATAAACATTACCGTTGTGTGGGAGAACACATTTCAGACTCCGATTAGAGCTGTCAAGAAATAGCTGCCATTCTGTTGGACTGTAAGTGGTAACACCTAGCTGGCTGAGGAGACTACTGATATCATGACAGTAAACAAAATATTTGTCTTCGGAAAAAAAGTCCACAAAAATTTGTTCACGCCCTGGCTGGTTGGCTCAGCGGTAGAGCGTCGGCCTAGCGTGCGGAGGACCCGGGTTCAATTCCCGGCCAGGGCACACAGGAGAAGCGCCCATTTGCTTCTCCACCCCTCCGCTGCGCCGTCCTCTCTGTCTCTCTCTTCCCCTCCCGCAGCCAAGGCTCCATTGGAGCAAAGATGGCCCGGGCGCTGGGGATGGCTCCTTGGCCTCTGCCTCAGGCGCTAGAATGGCTCTGGTCACAACATGGCAACACCCAGGATGGGCAGAGCATCGCCCCCTGGTGGGCAGAGCGTCGCCCCATGGTGGGCGTGCCGGGTGGATCCCGGTTGGGTGCATGCTGGAGTCTGTCTGACTGTCTCTCCCTGTTTCCAGCTTCAGAAAAATGAAAAAAAAAAAATTGTTCACGCTTCCTGAAATGGGATACTTTAGCTGACCAGTGAAGTACATTCTTTTCTTGAAGCCTAGAGGCTAATAACTCAGCTGTTTTCTTTGATAGGCCCAAACCTCTTACTAAGTCATTCAATTCGAGTTGGCTAAACTGTTGAGGGGTTAATGACTGCTTGGCATCAGAAGAAGACCCTCAGATTCTACAACCATTTCCTTATGCATTTTATCAAAATACACTTGATCACCATGTTCACTTTCTTCATCCTTAGAAGAAATAAAACCATTGAAAACTGGAACCAGGAGTGTCTCAGAGTGTGGGATAGGTTGTATTGCTGAAGGAATATTAGGATATGTGATCATATGGCGTTTTTTCTTGCAGATGTCCTTTGTATGGATCAGACAGAAATAACAGTCACTGCTGTGGTCCTTAGCTTCATGCCAAACTATGGGAATACCAAAAGGCATTTTTTTGCATTTTCCTTTTGTCCAGTCACGAAGCATTTCCTCATAATTATGACACACAATATGAGGAGCCCAATTCTTGTCTTGATTGCCCAGGGGAACTTGAAAATAGGCAATATATGCACGTGTCACAAATGATGAAATATTGCGCCTTTGATGTTGAAGTGTGTAACAGCCACATATATAACAGAAGGTGTCAGGACTATTCTTACATTTATGCCTACTCAAAGAAGCCATGCTTCAATCTTAAAACAAAATAAGAGGGTGTTTTTATCAGATAATAATTTTTTACATTTAAAAACAACTACAATTATGTAAAAGTAATGTTTGTAAAACATTAATTGCCTTGTGGTTATGTTCAATCCAAGAGTTGTTGCCCTTTAAGTCCAATTTTAAAACCAATGCATGCCGTTAACTGTAACAAAAAGAAATTAAAATTGCATAAAATCTAGAGCATGCACCAAGAAATAGATTTCAGATTTGGAATCAGTGATGCAGAAGTATATAGAAACAGTTCTAAAACTTCATGCAACAGAAAATGAAAAAAAAATTGTTCCCCGGTGATATAATCCACCTCGGGGTCTGTTGAGGAAATCTATTAGCTCTATACAAGAGTGGGTGGGTTCCGAAGTGTCATTGGAGCTGGCAGTAGAGTGACTGGGTTGAGTCAGGGAGAGGGTGACTGAGGGTTTTTGATGAATAGGAGGTGAAATTCTTGTAGGCGGGAAGGACTCAATAGAAAAAGTGATTTGTGTGAAAGGAGGTCGGTGAGCCTGTGGAAGGAGAAGACAGTGATGGGTTGAGAAAGGGTGAGTTTAATATTAATCCTTTATTAATTGTATCAGTGAGTATGTTCTCCCATTTAGTGAGCTGTCCTTTCATTTTGTTGGTATTTCCTTTGCTGTGCAAACCCTTTTTTAGTTTATGTAGTCACATGTGTTTGTTTTTTCCTTTGTTTCTTTTGATATATTAGAAAAAATATTGTTAAAGGAAATGTCTGGGATTTTACTGCCTATCTTTTTTTCTAGAATTTTTATGGTTTTGATCTAATGTTTAAGTTTTTTTTTTTTTTTTTTTTTTTTTTTCATTTCATTTTTCTGAAGCTGGAAACAGGGAGAGACAGTCAGACAGACTCCCGCATGCGCCCGACCGGGATCCACCCGGCACGCCCACCAGGGGCGACGCTCTGCCCACCAGGGGGCGATGCTCTGCCCATCCTGGGCGTCGCCATGTTGCGACCAGAGCCACTCTAGCGCCTGAGGCAGAGGCCACAGAGCCATCCCCAGCGCCCGGGCCATCTTTGCTCCAATGGAGCCTTGGCTGCGGGAGGGGAAGAGAGAGACAGAGAGGAAAGCGCGGCGGAGGGGTGGAGAAGCAAATGGGCGCTTCTCCTGTGTGCCCTGGCAGGAATCGAACCCGGGTCCTCCGCACGCTAGGCCGACGCTCTACCGCTGAGCCAACCGGCCAGGGCCTAAGTTTTTAATCCATTCTGAGTTTATTCTTGTTCATGGTGTAACAAGTTGGTCTAATTTTAGTTTTTTGTACATGTGTTAATTTTCCTAACTCCACTTGTTGAAGAAACTATCTTTATTCCATTGTATGTTCTTGCCTCCTTTGTCAAATATTAATTGACCATAAAGGCATTGGTTTATTTCTGGGTTCTCTATTCTGTTCCATTGATCTGTATGTCTGTTTTATGCCAGTGCCATACTATTTTGATTACTATGGCCTTGTGATATAGTTTGATATCAGGTAGTGTGATTTCTCCCACTTTGTTCTTTTTTCTCAAGATTGCTGTGGCTACTCAGGTTCTTTGGTTTCATGTACATTTTTGGAATATTTGTTCTAGATCTGTGAAATATGCCATTGGTATCTTGATAGGAATTGCATTGAATCTATAGATTGCTTTGGGTAAGGAGCTTTTTAATAATGGGGGAAAGCAATATACACTGGTTCTTAATATTTCAAACAATACAAGCTGCCTAAAGTAGAGAGTGGAATTTCTGTTATGGTCCTTGGAGAAGAATCTACACTACAGATCTTTAGGGTTTTTCTTTTTTCTATTTTATCCTTTATACCCTTAATAGATGAGGGCATCAAATAGTTCACCTCAATAGTTGGCTCCAAAGCATTCTTAAATTCCAATAACAGATTTCATGTATACTGTATATCTGTTCTTACTGTTTAGTATTGACTCAAGTTTGGGGGCATGAAGTAAGGGAAAGTATACAAATTATGCATGTACATCCTGTTATGTAGGAAATATTCATATATAATAACTATCGTAGAGAAACATACCTCCTCAAACTTTGGATGGAATGGTTAGATTACAACAACTGTTATGTTCAAGAGTTCAATTTATGCAGATTTTGGATTTTGCTAGTTTTATTTTCCATTAGATTCACTGGAGTACAAAAGAGAAATGCTGTAGATTTGCGCCAATATAATTTCAAATGATTATTACATTGATATTTCTTTTTCTCACGAAATAGCTTATACATCTCCTGTTTTCTTTCTTCATTTTTATGAAGAGTGAAAGAAAGCATTTAACATAAAGCTTCATGACATATTAAAGGAAAGAAAAATGTGAGTGGATAAGCAATGAAGCTGAGAAGGAAACATTTGATACTAGGTAATATGTGCCTTGATAGAAGAAAACAAGAATACCTCCTCAGGCTCAACAATAACTTCATTTCTCAATAGTTAGCTATGTTATGATTCAGAGATAAATGGAAACATTTCATGAATAATCAGTAGTTTGGGAGCCTATTTTTTTTTATTATTTGCCTAACAGGTCTCTCATTTCCAAAGCATCATAGCATCAGAGAAAAAAAATTGATATGTAAATGCAGTCACTGAGAAACAAACGCTTGATGTTCAAAAATTCCCTGCATTTCTAACCATGCCTCGAGTTTAAAGTTTTTATTTGTTTTTCAATAGCTCTTCATGGCTTTTCAAGCCCACTTCTACAATTCTATTAGTAGAGACTCTTGCCTATCACTTCTAGAATGAAGAATTCTGGAGAAGGTTTACAGGAGAAAGATAATGTCCTCGGTGATTGTTAGAGGATGAGGAGCCCTTTCCTCAGTGAAACAGCTAGTTTGGGAATGGAAAGCAAGGGGATGCCAGGTTGAAGGGACCAAAGAGCAAAGGAAAAAATAGCATAGAGTTCAGAGAACCATAAATTGTTTTCAGGAATGGTGGTAAATAGACTGAAGGGTTAAGTCAAGAGAGGAGCCTGAATTTCATGCTGTCAATGTTAATGAAAAATTAGTGACTGATTTTAGAAAGTTAATGTATTGTGATTGAGAACAGAAAAAAAAAATCACTGTGTGTCACTGTGTAGAAAGGGTTAGAAGGCAACAGTATTTTAGGCAGTGAGTACAAGGAAGTTGCTGCACTCGTTTATAGGAAGATGACAGTGGCCTTAAATATAATGGGCAACTATTGAGCTATTACATTTCAGTTGCATTAAGGGTTAAACAGATTTTTCAATCCTGTCTGTATATATGGTATTGCAGACATATAGGCTATCCACCCAATAGCCATTTTCCCTTTCTTTTATGCTAACTGCTCTCTGTATCGAGGTCCATAAACTTGAAGGCTCTACTATATTCTGAGCCATATTAACTTAGGAATGAGCCCTGGTCAGTTGGCTCAGCAGTAGAGCATCAGCCAAGCGTGTGGAAGTCCCAGGTTCAATTCCCGATCAGGGCACACAGGAGAAGCGACTGTCTGCTTCTCCACCCACCTCCTCCCCTTCTCTCTCTTTCTCTCTCTCTCTCTTTCTGTCTTGCAGCCATGGCTCAAATGGTTCAAGCAAGTTGGCCTGGGCACTGAGGATGGCTTTACTGCCTCACCTCAGGTGCTGAAATAGCTTGGTTGCCAAGCAACAGAGCAGCAGCCCCAGATAGAGCATTGCCTGGTAGGGGGCTTGTTGGTTGGATCCTGGTCAGGGCACATGCAGAAGTCTGTCTTTCTGCCTCCTTGCCTCCTGCCTATCACTTAATAAAAATAAATAAAAAGATAAAATATTTAGGAATGAGAATGAGATGCAATCTTGGTAAATAAGATTTGAGAGTAAGATTCTAGAAGGCTTTGCATTGATTTTTAAAAAGTAATACATGAAGAAGATAGTCACAAATTATACATCTGATAAGGGATCAATATCCAAAATTTATAAAGAACTCATACAACTTAACACCAAAAAACAGACAAAAAAGATTCAATTAAAAAATGAGCAAAGGACTGAAAAGACACTTCTCCAAAGAGGACATACAGATGGCCAACAGACACATAAAAAGATGCTCAACATCACTAATCATCAGAGAAATGCAAATTAAAACTACAATGAAATACCACCTCACACCTGTCAGAATGGTGCTCATCTATAAATCAACAAACAACAAGTGCTGGCTAGGATGTGGAGAGAAGGGAACCCTCCTGCACTGCTGGTGGGAATGCAGACTGGTGCAGCCACTGTGGAGAACTGTATGGAGGTTTCTCAAAAAATTAAAAATGGAACTGCCTTTTGACCCAGCTATCCCACTTTTGGGTATTTATCAAAAAATGTTCAAAACACTAATTTGAAAGACTATATGCCTCCCTATGTTTATTGCAGCATTATTTATAATAGACAAGCTATGTGAACAACTTAAATGTCCACGGATAGACAATTGGATAAAGAAGATGTAGTACATATACACATATACACACATGCCTATAGAATGAAATATTACTCACTCATAAAAAAGAATAAAATCTTATTGTTTGCAACATGAATGGACCTAGAGTGTATTATCCAAAGTGAAATAAGTCACAGAGAAAGACAAATACTGTATAATTTTGCTTATGTGTGGAATATAAACAAAATAAAACAGAAACAGACTCAGAGATATATTAACAGAGAACAAACTGATAATTGGCAAATGGAAGAGGGCTTGGGGGCCTGGGTAAAAAGTGGAAAAAGGAATAAGAAGTGCAAGTTGGCAGTTACAAAATAGCCATGGGGATTTAAAGTACAGCATAAGAGGCCCGGCCAGTTGGCTCAGTGGTAGAGCGTTGGCCTGGCGTGTGGAAGTCCTGGGTTCGATTTCCGGCCAGGGCACACAGGAGAAATGCCCATCTGCTTCTCCACCCCTCCCCCTCTCCTTCCTCTCTATCTCTCTCTTCCCCTCTCACAGCCAAGGCTCCATTGGAGCAAAGATGGCCCCGGGTGCTGGGGATGGCTCTGTGGCCTCTGCCTCAGGCGCTAGAGTGGCTCTGGTCACAACAGAGCGATGCCCTGGATGGGCAGAGCATCGCCCCCTGGTGGGCGTGCCAGGTGGATCCCGGTTGGGCACATGCGGGAGTCTGTCTGACTGCCTCCCCGTGTCCAGCTTCAGAAAAATACCAAAAAATAAAAATTAAAAATTTTTAAAAAATAATAAAGTACAGCATAAGAAATATAGTCACTAATTGTAATAGCTATGTATGGTGCCAGGTAGATATTGGGTTTATCAGTGGGATCACTTTGTAAACTGTCTATGTTGTACACATGAAACTAATATAAAGTAATATTGAACATCAACTGCAATTTAAAAGTAAAAGAAACCCATATAAGGAACTTTCCTCCAGCCTTTGCTCATTTTTGTAGGAGGATGGAACTAATGGGGCTGCTGCAGTTATTTTGAGAGCATGTGGACTATTTAGGACAAAAGCCAAGATTCTGGAAATGAAAAAGCAGAAATATTTCAAGAAGCTGAGTGTTCAATGACCATGTTGAGGTGGTGAACTAATCAACCCTGAAACTTCCTGATGCTTTGAATTTTTGTTAAGTGAGACAAATAAAAATTCATTTATTTAATAAATTTCTATTTGGATCGTCTGCTACTTGCAGCCAAAGGCATCCTAAATGATACTTATGTGAAAATGTGTGACTGAATTAAAAGTTATCCAATACACATATAAACTTTGGAAATTGCTCCCTAAAATGTACAGGGAGGACCTCTACATTTTTCACAGTTTTCCCCAATGGTAATATTTTATACAATGATAGTATATTATCAAAACCCAGAAGCTTAGAATATGTTACCTTGCACAGCAAAGGTAGTATGATTAAGATTGTGAACCTTGGCATGGGGAAATTATTGTGAATTATCTAGGTGGCCCCAATCTAATTCCATGAGGAAACTGACATTGGTAAAATTTACTAAGTAATTTACTAAGATTTTACTTTGTAGTAATGTGGTTTCATGCATTTATTTGTGTCAGTGTGTGTGTATAGGGTGTGTATATAGTATGCAATTTTATCTTATGTGTTGATTCGTGTAACCATCACTGTGACCAAGATACAGAACTGTTCCATCACAAAGACTTTCTTGTGTATCCCTTTATAGCCACATCCACCCCCTGTCCTTTCTCCCCAATTCTTATTCCCTGGCACTACCAATCTGTTTTCCATCTCAATAATTTTGCTATTTTGATAATGTTATGTAGTGTGTAACCACTTGGGATTTTTTTTTCACTCATCTTCATTCTCTTGAGAGACATTCAATATGCTGCATGTAGCAATACATCATTCCTTTTTATTGCTGTGGTTAGTATTCCATAGTAAGGGTGTACCTCAATTTGTTTAATTATTAATCTGTTAACTGACATTTGGGTTGATTTCAGCTTTGGCTAGTACAAATAAGGCTTCTATGAATATTAATATACAGATTTTGGTGTATACACAGTTTTCATTACCCTGGGATAAATGCCCCAGAGTACAATTTCTGGGTCATATAGTATGTGTATGTTTAGTTTTATAAGAAACTTCCAGAGCTGCTGTTCCATTTTATATTCCCACCAGGAATGTATTAGTGACTTAGTTTTTCCATATCCTCACAAGGATTTAGGTGTTCCTACTATTTTTTGTTTTAGTCATTCTAATAAGTATGTAGTGATATCTTCTGTGGCTTTACTTTGTATTTCCCTAATGACTAATGACGTTGAATGTCTTTTTTTTTTTTTTTTTTGTATTTTTCCGAAGCTGGAATCAGGGAGAGACAGTCAGACAGACTCCCGCATGCGCCCGACTGGGATCCACCAGGGGGCGACGCTCTGCCCACCAGGGGGCGATGCTCTGCCCCTCTGGGGTGTCGCTCTGTTGTGACCAGAGCCACTCCAGCGCCTGAGGCAGAGGCCAAGGAGCCATCCCCAGCGCCCGGGCCATCTTTGCTCCAATGGAGCCTCGGCTGCGGGAGGGGAAGAGAGAGACAGAGAGGAAGGACAGGGGGAGGGGTGGAGAAGCAGATGGGCGCTTCTCCTGTGTGCCCTGGCCGGGAATCGAACCCGGGACTTCCGCACGCTGGGCCAACACTCTACCATTGAGCCAACCGGCCAGGGCCTGAATGTCTTTTATGTGCTTATTTTGACACCTTTAGTCAAATGTCTGTTTCTGTCTGTGATAGGTAAAACAGTGGCCTTTCAAAGACACCAGGTGATAATCCTCAGAACATTAGACTATGTTACCTTACAGAGCAAAGGTACTTTGCTGAAGTGATTAAAGGTATGTACCTTGATGTGGGGAGATTGTTGTGAATTACCCAGGTGGGCCAAATCTAATTCCATGAGTCTTTTAGTGAAGAACCTTCCAGAAAACGATGTCACTAAGGAAGAAAGATCAAAGATGCAGAGAATGCACAGAGATGGAACTAGGGGCCATGAGCCAATGAACGCAGGTGATCTCTGGAAAAGCAAGGAAATAGACTCTCTTCTAAAAGCTCACAAAAATGAATACAGTCCTGCTGCCAGCTTGATACTTAACTAGGCCTGTGAGATCTGTTTTGGTTGTATGATGGTAAGGAAATAAAAATGTGGGTTTTTTTTCAGCAACTAAGTTTGTGGTAGTTTATTAAGGCAGGAATAGAAAATTAATACAGTGTTTTTTTGCCGTGAACCAGCGCAGCTAGTAATTGTCCAGGTCCTAAGTAAGAATGGTGTGGAAGTCTCTGCAACGCCTTTAGCTTGCAAAAGCTTGAAGAGTCAAGCAAAGCCCCCGGTCTGCTTTACTATATAGTACAGAGCCATATGCAAACAAGGAAGTCTCTGATACAAAGTCACACACATCTGAGGCATAAAGGGGACTTCTCATAAGAGTGTACCATCCCCTACTACCCAACAGTCAAGGGCATGGGGAAGAACTTCGTTTTAAAAGGGTGTGGGAAGATCTTACTCTTAAAAGGGTGTGGGGAGGGGCTTAGTCTTAAACTAAGCCAGGGGTTGGGAACCTATGGCTTGTGAGCCAGATGTGCCTCTTTTGATGCTTGCATCTGGCTCACAGACAAATCTTTAAGAAAAAAAATGTTAAAAATATAAAACATTTAGCCCTGGCTGGTCGGCTCAGTAGTAGAGCGTCGGCCTGGCTTGCGGAAGTCCTGGGTTCGATTCCTGGCCAGGGCACACAGGAGAAGCGCCCATCTGCTTCTCCACCCCTCCCCCTCTCCTTCCTCTCTGTCTCTCTCTTCCCCTCCCGCAGCCGAGGCTCCATTGGAGCAAAAGATGGCCCCGGCGCTGAGGATGGCTCCTTGGTCTCTGCCCCAGGTGCTAGAGTGGCTCTGGTCGCGACAGAGCGATGCTACGGATGGGCAGAGCATCGCCCCTGGTGGGCAGAGCGTCGCCCCTGGTGGGCGTGCCGGGTGAATCCCGGTTGGGCGCATGTGGGAGTCTGTCTGACTGCCTCCCCATTTCCAGCTTCAGAAAAATACAAAAAATAAATAAATAAATAAATAAATAAATAAAACATTCTCATGTATTATAATCCATTCATTTCCTACTGCTCATGTTCATGGTTGCGGGTGGCTGGAGCCAATCACAGCTGTCCTCCGGGACAACACCAAATTTTTATTGGATAATGTGTAACGTACATGGGTTGTTGTATGGCTCTCATGGAATTACATTTTAAAATATGTGGCATTCATGGCTCTCTCAGCCAAAAAGGTTCCCAATCCCTGCCCTAGGCTATAAGGACTTTGTCAGTTTACAGCCTGTCTCCCACACTTTTTACCCATTTTTAATTGAATTATTTGTTTCTCTAATGTTAAGCTTTAAGACCTCTTTACATATTTTAGGTATTAATCCTGCTGGATATGTAGTTTGTAAATGTTTTACCCTAGTCTGTAGTTTGTTTATTCATCCTTTTTGTGGAGATTTTTGGAGAACAAAGATTTTTAACTTTGTTAAAGTCCAATTTATCAGTTTTCTTTATGGATCATCATTTTGATGTTAAGTCTAAAAACTCTGCTTAACCCTAAATTATAAATATTTTCTATTTTTTCTAATTATTTAAAGGATTGTGGCAAAACTGTTAATAAAATTTACCATTTTAATCAGTTTTAAGTGTACACAACAGTGGCATTAGGTGTATTCACATTTTGTGCAATCATTACCATTCTCCATCCCCAGAATTTTTCATCATCCCAAACTGAAGCTCTGCACCCATTGAAGACTGATTCCTATTCTCCTGTAAAGCCAGTAGCCACGGCCACTGTAAAGCCAGTAGGCGAGGCCACTATCACAACCAACCATCCCATGTAGGTTCGCATTAGATTCGGACAGTTGGTAATGAAACAATGGAGCCAAAAACTGGTCGGCCATCATTTTTAATCCTAGCTTGCACCCGGCGGGCAAGTAAAAACACACACTGGGCTCCAAAACCCACTCATTCAGTGCTCACAAAGCTACTGATTTAGCCAAGTTTCCTAGAATCAAAGGTTTCTAGCTCACCAGTCTCATTCACCTCTGTTCCCCATCTCCTCTCTGCACAAACTCTGCACAAACTGGCTTCTCACTCAGCACTCCACCATTTTGGCTGCTTCTCCTGGCCTCCTCCACGTGGCCTTTCTCTGCTCTCCTCTCTAATGCTAATCTCAGGAACCGAGAGAGCAAGCTCCTGGTCTACCCCACTTTATAGTGCAGAAATCAAAACCTTTAATCCAATACAAAATAGGGAAGTCTCTAATACAGGGGTCCCCAAACTTTTTACACAGAGGGCCAGTTCACTGTCCCTCAGACCATTGGAGGGCCAGACTATTAAAAAAACCATGAACAAATCCCTATGCACACTGCACATACCTTATTTTAAAGTAAAAAAACAAAACGGGAACAAATACAATATTTAAAATAAAGAACAAGTAAATTTAAATCAACAAACTGACCAGTATTTCAATGGGAACTATGGGCCTGCTTTTGGCTAATGAGATGGTCAATGTGCTTCTCTCACTGACCACCAATGAAAGAGGTACCCCTTCCAGAAGTGCGGTGGGGGCCAGATAAATGGCCTCAGGGGACCATAGTTTGGGGACCCCTGCTCTAATACAAAGTCACTTTTCTGAGGCATGATGGGATTGCACCACCCCACATCAAAAAGGGTAGGAAAGGCTTAGTCCTAAAACCAAGCTCCAGGTTACAAGGATCCAGCGTGCCCACAGCCCACCCCCAACACACATTAATATCACCTGGGCTTCCACATGGACAGCACCATCTTTAACAAAGTGAGCGTAATATATTTTATCTGCCAACATCTCCTCTGTCCCTCTCCTGCCCCTGGATCACTATTTAACTCCCTGTCTCTCTGAACTGATTGTTCTAGGTACCTCATATAAGAAAAAAATCATACCATATTTGCCATTTAGTGTTTGGCTTTTTCTCTTACTATAATGTTTTCAAGGGTCATCTATGTTGTTGCATGTGTCAGAATTGTATTCCTTTTTAAGGCTGAATGTTTCATTGTATGTATATACCACTTTTTGTTTATCAATTCACCTTTTGATGGGCTTTGGATTTTCAACCTTTTTGCTATTGTAAATAATGCTCCTAGAAATATTGGTGTGCAAATACCCATCTCTGCTTTCAATTCTCTCTCTTGCTCTCTCTTTAATTTAAGTGAGAGGAGGGGAGATAGAGAGACAGACTTCTGTTTGAGCCCTGACCTGGATTCACCCAGTAACCCCCATCTGGGGCAGATGCTCTGCTGATCTGTGCCCATGCTCCCAACCAAGCTATTTTTAGCTCCGAAGGTGGAGGCTGCACAGAGCCATCTTCAGTGCCTGGGGCCAACACACTCAAATCAATTGAGCCATAGCTACAGGATGAGAAGAGAGAGAGAGCGCGCGCTGGTGAAAGAGAAGGGGGAATGAAGGGGTGGAGAAGCAGATGGTCTCTTCTCCTGTGTGCCCTGACTGGGAATTGAACCTGAGACTTCCACATGTTGATGCTCTACCACTGATCCAACTGGCCAGGACTCTGCCTTCAGTTCTTTTGGACACATATCTAGAAGTGAAATTGCTGGATGATATGATAATTCTGGGGTTTTTTGGTAGTATTATTTTCTTTTTATTTTTTATAGGGACAGAGAGAGAGAGTCAGAGAGAGGGATAGATAGAGACAGACAGGAATGGAGAGAGATGAGAAGCATCAATCATTAGTTTTTCGTTGTGACAGCTTAGTTGTTCATTGATTGCTTTCTCATATGTGCCTTGACCGTGGGGCTACAGTAGACCGAGTAATCCCTTGCTCGAGCCAGTGACCTTGGGTCCAAGCTGGTGAGCTTTTTTTTTGCTCAAGCCAGATGAGCCCACGCTCAAGCTGGCGACCTCAAGGTCTTGAACCTGGGTCCTCGGCATCCCAGTACGACGCTCTATCCACTGCGTCACTGCCTGGTCAGACTTATTTTCTACAGTGGCTGCATCATTTCACATTCCCATCAGGAATGTTATTAACATTCTCTTTTGCTTTATACCCCTGTGTCTGTTTCCTATTTTCTAGATTTCATGTGTTACTCTCTCATAATTAATTGCTTGTTTTGGTGTCACACAGCCACCAGTTGAAACCTGAGAAAGGTTGCATAAGAGTAAAAAATTTTTTTAAACTTGAGTCTTAAAATGCATTGTTTTACTTTCACATTCAATTGAGTATTTGGTTGGGTATTTCATTCTAGGTTAAAAATATTTTGAAAGGCTTTATTTCATTGAATTATAGCTTCCAGTGTTTCTACTGGCAAGTTCAAAGAAATCTTTATTGTTATTCATTTCATGTAACATGTTTTCTTTTTTCCCTTTGTGAAAGTTTTTACTATCTTCTTTTTGGGTGGGGTGAACAATGCTAGCCAAGTTGATAGTCAGATATGGCACCTGCCTGCTGGCTCTCTTGAACAGTGGCCCTCTGCCAGCACTCTGGAAGAGAGCTGCCCACCAGCCCTCATACCGAAGCCGGACAATTCTGTTCCTCATCATATGTCCCTGATGTGACTTCTGAACAGCTGCGCCTGCACTGGAGCTCAGAGTGAGTGAGTCCAAGGAAGTCTGTGCGTGGGCCCGTTGAGAGGAATGCCTGGGGTTCCAGGAGCCCTCCATCTCACTCAGCCTCAATCCCTCTGGTTGTACAGTCAGACGTTATGGGGGCATTTCTTCTTGGAACTGGAACCTGTTGGAATCCATGGAAGTCCGAAAGACCAGAGTAACAGGCTTTATTGAAAGGAAGAAATGAACCCTGCCAGGCACTTCTGGGGGTGGGGGAAGAGCGTTGAAGAGCGCAGGTTACAGACTAGGGCAGGGGTCTCAAACTCGCGGCCCGCCCACCAATTTTGTGTGGCCCGCAGACTAATCAAACTTTGTGGATTAGTCTGCGGGCCAGTCTGCGGCCGCACAAAATTGGTGGGCGGGCCGCATGCGGCCCGCAGGCCATGAGTTTGAGACCCCTGGACTAGGGGCAAGTTATATAGTATTTGGGAGAGCCTAAGGGGATACTGAAGCAAAAGTCCTGGTATGTCTGGAATGCTCCTCCTTGGGGTGGCTTGTCAGCTTTTTGGAATTCCTCTGTCTCAGGGGCAATAGTCCAGTAAGGGTGAGGTCTGACAGATAAGCGGAACATCAAGAGGGCAGTTTGGAATACACATATCTATCAGAACCCTGGGCTGGAAAGCCTGATGTGGGGTTGGGACGCCTCTCTCCTTTGGTGAGACTTCTGTGGTTGCCACTTATGCCACATGTGGATGCCACATCAGCCCTTTGCATGCCTCCACCCCTCCTACCAGGCTCCATGTAGCTTCTTTATATACTTAGTAATAGGACTTCTGTTCAGCTATATTTCAGACATCCTGAATGATGGTTGTTTGATAATTTTCTTTCTTCCACATTTTCTTCTGTCTCTCACTTGGATGTTGAATAACCTGTTCTAATCCCCTGATTTTCTTGATTTTTCTTTTTGTTCTAATTTCTGGGACACTTCCTCAGCATATGTTTTAATATATTTATGGTTTTATAAAAATTCATGTTATCATTTTTTTAACTTCTAACACTTTGTTGGGAAAACAGCTGTGTTAGGCTTGCTCACCTGCACTTTGCATGATTAGCGGCAGAACCACGTGTGCGTAGCCTATGTGTTGCTATGGGAGGTTTGACTCAGGGTAGATTGAGGATTGTGGATTGCTTGCCGCCACTGTAAGGGGCGGTTTCTTGCTGTTTGTTTGCCTGCTGCCCTGAGAAGGTTTTCCTCTGTTGGTTTGCTTATCCACCGTTGTGAGACTCTATTAAATGGGTTTCTGACCCATTAAAATGCTTTCTGACTCCGCAGTTTCTCTACTGTTGTAAGGTACCAAAAGCTGAAAATTGATATTGATATTCTGGGAGGAAAGGTCAGGTTTTCCTGTTCCGTCTCTCCTTTAGGGAGGGGAGGGAGAAGAACGTAGAAGTTTCTGGCTTGCAAGAACAATGGGTCATTCAGTTTTAAATCTAAAATAAAGGTTAACTTAGAAACTTCTTCTCTTTCAATACGATGAATCATTTACCACCTTGCATTGACTGGAGTTCCTCCCCCTTCCTGGAATCTTTAGGGTAAAATACCTCTAGGCTAGTGAGGGAAGAGGAACCCCGAAAGATTTGTAAACATCTTTGATTGTGTTACCTTGAGAGTCCTAATGTTTCTGTGTATCCCCTAAAGAAATGTTGCCAGGTCGTAACATGATGTCATGCTCTTCCCCACCCATGTGTGAGCAAGGATATATCAGCAGCCCCTGAACTATTTTTGGCTCTGCACGATTTGAGCTTGCAGATGCCCTGTGTCAACCATATGTGGCCAGCATATTAATAAATCTCCTCTAATGAAATTCTTCAGAATTCATCTGGACTGGGTGTCTCTATGTGAACTCGATGAAATGAGGTACAGTGCCTTTCAGAATCTGGGGTGTGGTACTTTATAACACTACGATACGATTGAATCCAATGTGAACCTGCCTGGCCTTGGCCACTGGCTACACACCTCATTTTGCTTTTCTGACTATTTCTTTACATGGCTTTTTATTTTTATTCCATAGATGCAAAACCTCTAATCTCTCTAAGGGTAGTTATTATAATTAAAAAGAACTTTTCTGTTCTCCATTTTGGTGTCTTGAATTGCTTTTTGTTGGTTTGTTCATTTTGGTTTCTACATTTCAGCTTAAACGTTTTTTTCAAATGTGGTGTGAGCCATGATTATCTGTTTATAGGTAAGGGTCCAGAATCAAAAGCTTCCTGGAAGTTTTAGTTACATAGATGGAGCTTGTTGCTTTTTGCTTCTCATTGTAGGATAATGTGGTTGGGTCATTTCAATGAAGATCCTCAACTGTCAGTATCTTTTGGTCTGATTTCATCAGCCGGCCAATTTATCTTGAGAGAAATTCTGTAATCTCGTGGCTGTCAGTAAAGCCTATCCTCTCTTCATAGTACTACCTTGTATAGTTAAACAATAAAATGAAGTTTTAGTCTGACTGTTGTAAGAATTCAGGAAAGATAGAGATTAATGAATAGTGGCAAAGGAGGGGAAATCAAAGATCATGGGATAAGCTCTGACAAAAAAATAGATCAGTCAGAAACTAAGGTGAGAGAGCATCAAATTGAACAGGTAATTAAATGCTGTATTTAGAGAGGGGAGTGATCACTTTCATCTGACAGTATATAGTACAGCTGACTAAGACATCTCTAATGAAGTCTGTGGTCAGTCGTAAAAGCAGCTCATGACTTTGGTAAATCATTAATCTCAATCTTTTCAACTGAAAAATCTGGAGAGACCATCTCTGAAGTCCACCTAGGTCTAAAGTTTCTTTAGGGTACATATTAAGGTTTTTTTTTAAAATCAAATGTCTTTTTTTTTTAATTCAGTGAAAGGAGGGAAGGCAGAGACAGATTTCAGCATGCAACCTGACCATGGTCCACCTGGCAAGCTCACTGGCGGTGAGGGAGGGATGCTCTGCCCATCTGGAGCTTTGCTCTGTTGCTCAGCAACTAAGCTCTTCTTAGTGCTTGAGGCAGAGGTCATGGAGCCATCCTCAGTGCCCAAGGCCAACTTGCTCCAATAGAGCCATAGCAGCAGGAGGGGAAGAAAGAGAGAGAGAAGTGAGAGGAGGAGGGGTGGAAAAGCATATGAGTGCTTCTTCTGTGTGCCCTGACGGAGAATCGAAGCCAGAAAATCCACATGTTGGGCTGATGCTCTACCACTGAGCCAACCAGCCAGGGCTATCACATGTCTTTTTGAGTGATGTTATAATTACTAAATGACTATATAGTTCATGGGAGTGAACTTAATTATAAAATTACTCCCATGAAAACAGTAATTATTTTGTTTTAAGTTATAGGAAACTCAATGACTTTACATTAAATTTATATGCATGCTGCAGTAAAAAAACCTGTCCATTTGTTATATGTAAATGTATTATAATTTTTTCCTTTTGATATAGTATAAAACTGAAACATGAAACAAACTATGTTGAAATTCTGACCTTGTTTCTTCCTTTTGCATGTAGACAGAGGACAGAATTGAAGAAGGAAAATGGTCTCTTTCTTCTCGAAGGTAAAGCATAACTGTGCCATCTCTAAATGGGGAATTGACTTAAACTGTTTGTTAAACAAACCTTATTTACATACTATCTACTACAGGTTAGGCATTTGTGTCAGGTGCGGTAGTCAGAGAAGTGAAAAGCATATTTACTGCCTTCCAGTAGTTTATAGTCTAGTAGGGAATGGAAGACAGTTCAGTAAATCACGAAGTATTTCACACTCTGAGAGCATGGGAATGTAGAAATGGAACCTCTGTAACTGATGCCTGCTTTGGCCCTGTAGCCACTCCCTTTTCTGGAATGGATCCTAAATATTTCTCTGGGAATTACCCTTCTTCTCATTCCATGTAGTATTTTGGTGCTGTGGGCATATGATTCAAATCTGGTGGATCAGAACATCATATATTTTGGGCCACAGTGATTGGCTCAGGGATGATCTCATGAGCCAAACCACGCCATTCTGCTATAGTCAGGAGCAATCTAGGGCCCTGGCTGGGTAGCTCAGTTGGTTAGAGCATCGTCCTTATACACCAAGGTTGCACGTTTGATCTCTGGTCAGGGCACATACAAAACCAATGAATGCATAAATAAATAACAAATCAATGTTTCTTTCTTTCCCCATCTCCCTTTCTCTTTCTCTGAAAATCAATGAATAAATAAAAACTTTAAAAAAGAAACAATCTAGGGACACATCATAGCAATTCAGGGAACATTCAGATATTTGGCTATGGTTGGAGAATTGGGTCTGAGTGGGGAAAGCTGGGGGAAAAAGCCAAAATAGTGGGCAAGAATAGTTTATGAAGGACCTAGTATGCAATGCTGGAGAATTTGAATTATTTCTTGAAGAGATGGGAGAGTTATTATGGGATTTGTAAGCATGGAGTTCACATGAATACATTTATGATTTAGAAGAATTAATTTGATAGAGATATGAATTATGGGTTAGGATAAAGATGAAGCAGAAAGCAAGGGAAGAAGAATTAAGATGCCACAGTGGTTGTCCAAACCAGAGGTAATGAAAAGCCTAAACTGTGGGAGTGCGAGTGGGGATAGGAAAGAGAAACTGTGGGGGTGTTTCCCAGGATCTCTCTGGAAGAAACATCAGAAAGGGGAAACATGATGGCAACCTTTTGCTGGAGAAATTGTATCCTGATTTCATCTCTAGTTAAGCAAATGGTAGCAAGTTTCAGAAAACAAAAGCAAAATTTGGGTTTCATTCAAGACATTTGTTTTTTTCAAAGTTTAATGTGCACACAAATCACCTGGGGATTTTAAGATGCATAGTTTGATTCAAGTTGGATCTGAGATCCTATATTTCTAACAAGCTCCCAATTGATGCTGGTGCTGCTTGTCTTAGGTGACCCCTGTGTTTTGGTCGTTCGACCCCTGCCGGGGTTGCAACCCACAGGTTGAGAACCGCTGGTTTAGGACTTGTTGAGGTGTGAGTAGGTCATTCAAATAAAAAGGTTCAGCATGTAGTTGGTGTAGGTTCTAGACTTTAGAAAAGAAAGAGACCTGGTTTGAGATGTTTGGGTGTCATCAGCACATAGGCAGTGGTCATACAAGACTATGAAGATAATGGTCCAAGAATAGTGTTTGGAAAAAAAGTGAAATAAATCCAAGGATAGCTCATGGTAGCACCAGCTTTTAAAGGGGGCAGTTGGAGGATGAGGGTTAGGAATATGAAGAAGCATGACCAGGCGATGGCACAGTGGATAGAGCATCAGACTGGGACGCAGAGGACTATTGTTCGAGACCTCGAGGTTGCCAGCTTGAGCATGGGCTCATCTGGTTTGAGCAGAGCTCACTAACTTGAGCCCAAGGTCGCTGTCTCCAGCAAGGGGTCACTCAATCTGTTATAGCCCCCCTCCTTCCAGTCAAGGCACATATGAGAAAGCAATCAATGAACAACTAAGGTGCCACAACGAAGAATTGATGCTTCTCATCTCTCTCCCTTCCCGTCTGTCCCTGTCTGTCCCTCTCTCTGACTCTGTCTCTGTCACACACACACACACACACACACACACACACACACACACACAAACTGAGTTGCCAAATTTTCAATGAGAAGGCTTTAATTCCCAAACTTATTATACAAATAATAGGTACCATTTTGAGTATTCTTTTCCTCGCACTCAACTTTTCTCCAAAATAAAGGTGTAAGAAATGCTATATTATTATTTTTTTTCTAACCATATCCCATTACTATGAGCTGGTGGAAAATTTAATCTGAGTCACTATTAGGGCTCTACAAACCACACCCAAGGCTGTATGAAGGTTCCGGGGGGTCTTAATTCAGTACAGTTGGGGCAGGCTCTCAAGTCATCACTCAATGTTGGTTACTATTAATATGCTCATTTCCCAAGCTCAATAATCCCTTACAAATGAGCTGCTTTGGTGATTCTGTGCCAAGCTTGGGCATAGGTTCTTGGGCATGCGTTCTTGGCCATGGATAGAACTTCTAAAGCCTAGTGTTCAGCCTCCCTAATGGTGTTACACATCTATTCTCATTTAATGTCGTGCCCCCTTCCTCACCCATTAGGTTCCTCACTGTCACAGAACCTGCAACCCTCCTTTTGTTATTCCCATTGGTTGCCACTTACTCAACCAACCTCAGAAGTCTCTAACTTCTCTCCATTGTGTAAAGAGAGAAGTACCTCAATGGGCACAGGTGTTTTGGTACAAATGGGGCTTTTATTATGCCCTGTGGCAAGGGAAGTTCCAGATCTTGTGCGATCTCTATCTAGGGTATAGCCAATCATTCTTTAGCGTTCTTTTATAGCACCAAGAACAAAACAAATTAATATTTTACTATCTTGACAAACCTCCTTATAACATACACATTGTCCTATGAGATCCCTACCACTCCATGGGTAATTCCCATTTTACATCTTGAAGCTTGGTTGAATACAGAAACTTGTTTCAAGTCATACAGTTACTAAGTAACTGTGTAGGAGCAATTAGCTATATATGTTGGACTCTAGAGCAGTGAGGGTGTGGTGTATTACTGCAGTTCTTATCAAATACCTTGCTCAGTGTCATGTGTAAGTGGCAGTGACCAGATTCAAATTCAGGAACTTCACATACGGAGGTGAAAGTCTCTGGATGTGTGCCTCAGAGGATTGGGATTTTTAACATTTTTACCACAACCCTACTATTTCAAATGACAAACTGAGGCTGAAGCTAAAGGAGGAAGTGACTTGCCTATGGCCACAAACCCAGGGCTGTGTTTGCTGGGTCCCAATACGGTGTTCTTACCAAACTTAAGTGGCAGGCGAATTGCTGAGTCTCACTCCCCGAAAACCCCAAGGTAAAACGACTTGAATCTAGGTGGTTAGGAAAATTCACTGGCGCATACGTACTGTGCACCAGAGACTCCACCCTAGCGGCCTCCGAGCCCTTATTCAGCACGCAAGCTTTAGGCCGCTCCTCCCGCCCCGCCCCTTCACTCCGCGCAGTTCCCTCTACTCTCCGCCCCTTTCCCTTCCGGATATCAGTCTAGTTTCACCGGATGTTGTTGTGTGACCGAGAGACACGTGAGTCTCTGCTACGTCATCACGGGCACCCGCAGGAAACATGGCGGCGGCGGGTTCTGTGAGCGGGAAGGTAAGTAACGGTCGCAGGGAACATTTCGCTTTTTTCTGGGATGGGGGTTACTTTTGCTGCTTGAAGGCCGGCTGGATAGAGACGCGAGGGCCTTTCTGTATCAGGAACAACCTGTGGCGCATGTAGAGATGAGGACTTGGTGGTGTCAGCTGTTTTCTCGAGAATGCCAATGCCGACTCAGTCCAGGAATAGACACCTGGCTCTTGCTCCGAGGCCCGCTAGGCCTCGGCCCTGCTGTGGTCTGCCCTGCCCGGGGCGGAGGGGCTTCTATTTGTATTACTTAACCTAAGGGACAGGTGGCTGCCCAGTTCCTTTTTTTTCCTGGCTCACATTTTTAGTTCTTCATGTTTGCTCTTTTGACTCCAGCGGCTTTCTCTCTTCGAGGCCTTAATCTAATTTTCCTGTGCCTTCTTGTGCTTCGCTTTGGTGGAGGCCGTTAGAGAAGAGCTAAAAACAGGTGCTCTGCAGCAGTGCGCATAGAAGGAAAGAGCGTATTCGATCCATTTTTACCAGACTGCTGGCTTGGTTGGTGGTTGTGAGCAGAAGGACATGTTTGCACGCCCGGAGCTGGAGATTTACACCATCCCACGCTGGTCTAGGAAGGCGTTAGCTAAGCTGTTTGTTTCCTAGACGTCTCTATGATGTTACCCTGGAAATACCCTTGGGGCTTCTTGAAGGAGGTGGTCAGTGATACCCACCTAATTAATTAGGAACTAGAATTGGGCGCGGAGGAGATTTTATTGGATAGTGCCTGTTCACGTTCCGAAGGCCACACACTTCTTAAAATTAGCTTGTTATTTAGGACTAAATAACAATGATTTGCTTCTGGTAGCGTTTCCCATTGCGGCAGTCTTTCGTAAACAGTTGGGTCTGGTGATTACACATCCCACAGTAAGGACTAGTCACTTGTCACAGATAGCTTCCTCTGTTCCTTGAGTTTCACTTTCCCTACGCTGCCCTCCTCATGCCATTTTGAGTTACTTGAAAACATTTGTGGTTTGGTGTATGGATTACTAGACTAGGTGGCCAAATAACATATATATTGTGGTCTGCTGTTATTCTGAACTGTGACCTTGGGAAATTGAGTAAGCATGATTTTTCTGGCCTTCATATTGTTTATCTCCAGAATGGATGCCAATCATTATTTCTTCTGTCAGAGTTTTAGGATATACGAAATAATAACATTTAAAAATTTTACCGAGTTCTGCATACTGGCTGTTTTAAATAATAAGTTGGTCATTGTTTATGGGTTATTGACGCTCTTTGGTTGTCTTGTCAGTTTTTATCTTCAATGTGGATTTTTTTTTTATCTGACTCACTACTTACAGGATGGGGCAAAAGTAGATTTACAGTTCTTAATATGGAAAATAATACAATAATAATACAAGAGTAAAATCTGTGTTTCGTGTACTTGCAACTGTAAATCTACGTTACCCCATGTATATAAAGATACCCTATTTGATTTTTTTTTTTTTTTTTTTAGTGAGAGAGACAGGGACAGACAGGAAGGGAGAGAAATGAAAAGCATCAACTTATAGTTGCGACACCGAAATTGTTCATTGATTGCTTTCTCATATGTGCCTTGATTGGGAGGGGGGGGGGTAGGGCTCCAGCTGAGCTAGTGACCTCTTGCTCAAGCCAGCGATCTTGGGCCTCAAGCCAGTAATCTTTGGACTCAAGCCAGAGACCATGGGGTCATGTCTGATCCCACGCTCATGCTGGGGAATCTGCGCTCAAGCCGGATGAGCCGGTTCTCAAGCTGGTGACCTCCGGGTTTTGAACTTGAGTACTCTGCATTCCTGGCTGTCGCTCTCTCCACTGTGCCACTGCCTGGTCAGACTCCTGTTTGATTTTCCATCTGAACTGATCTAGTATAAGACTTTCCAAGAGGGGATCATTCCCTCTTTCAGGTGTAGATTGATTTTTGAAAATTGACTTTTTTTTTTTTTTTTTTTTTTTACAAAGACAGAGAGAGAGATAGACAGGGACAGACAGACAGGAACAAAGAGATGAGAAGCATCAATCATTAGTTTTTCATTGAACTTTGTGACACCTTAGTTGTTCATTGATTGCTTTCTCATATGTGCCTTGACCGCGGGCCTTCAGCAGACCGAGTAACCCTTTGCTGGAGCCAGCGACCTTGGGTTCAAGCTGGTGGGCTTTTTGCTCAAACCAGATGAGCCGGCGCTCAAGCTGGTGACCTCGGGGTCTCGAACCTGGGTCCTCTGCATCCCAGTCGGACGCTCTATCCACTGCGCCACCGCCTGGTCAGGCGAAAATTGACTTTTGAAAGAACCCTTGAGATGATGAAACAGCTGTGAAATGTATGGCTTTTTTTTTCACTCTTTCCTCCCAGCCACTTACCTTTCATAATTGACTTCTTAAAACTCACCTCATTTATTCGCCTTGCAAATTTACACCCATTTCCATCACTCCACTTAAACTATATTTTCATGTTAAAAGCTGCCCCTCTCCCAAATAATACTATCACAATCCACAAACCGCACTTATTCTCTAATAAGTTCAGATCTAGTTTAATATTGATGCAGGGTTCACATGGCATCAATATTCAAGTGGGTTCATGTAAAATAAACTTGGAGATGTCCATTTCTAAAACATTTAGTCAATAACCATTTCCTAGCAATTTTACCGTAATGATTTTTCTTATGTTTTCTGCATTCCCTTCATTTTCAATTCTTAGTTCATTCAGGCTTCTAGTTTGCCTGTAGTTTTGAGTTCTTGGGCGTTTTTTTTTTCTCTTTATCTGCAGTCTCTTTGTCCACAGTCACCTCTCTACACCAGTGGTTTTCAACCTTTTTACACTTGGGGACTAGTGAAAACAATTATTTTGGGGATCACTAAGGCATAAATCACTGAGCATAAGCAAATTTGACTAAGATCATTGGGTCTGTAATATTCATATAACATTAGGGTGGTTAAGTCTTGCATGGACTGGCCCATGGCTAGGTGATTGAAAACATGCTTTAACCACGATGGTGTTATTTTTCTAATGCACAAATGTGATTGCCTCTTGCTTTAAAAAACAAAATATATTTATTTGGTTACTGTCACAATTAAACTAGTTCTCAAGGCATAAAAACTCATGTTCCTTTTCTGGCTTTATTTTATGCTTCCCTACCTCCTAGTCATTCTTTGGAAAAGGGAAGTAGAGAATGAAAAAAATATATATATATATTTATTTATATTTGTGTGTGTGTGTATCTATTTATTGACCCTCCTCCCGCCATCTCAAAAAGGTTCAGCAAAACCTATTTTAGAAACCTAGTACAGGGCATGTTGACCAGTGTTCACAAGAATTACATGTGATACCTTTAAAAAAATATAGGTTGGGGCCCTGGCTAGATAGTTCAGTTGGTTCGAGTATCATCTTGAAATGACAAGGTGGCGGGTTTAATCCCTGGTCAGGGTTCACATGGGAAGCAATCAGTGAATGCCGGACTGAGAGAAACAACAAATGAAGGCTTCCTTTCCCCTCCCCTCTCTAAAAATCAATCAATAAATAGAAGATTAAGTCCGGCCGGATAGCTTGGTAGGTTGGAGTGTTGTCCTGGAGTATGGAGGTTGCTGGTTTGAACTCAGTCAGGGCACATACAGAAATAGTTTGATGTTTCTGTCTCCTTGCCTCTCTCGCTCTCAAAAACAAAAACAAACAAAAAACACAGATTTTGGGCCACAGCTCCACTATGCAGAATTAGAAAATCTCAGTATTGAGATTTAGGATGTAATTTTTTAAATAAGTCTACTTAACTTGCTTTGAACTTTGAATGTAGCAGGTGACAGAGGTAGGAAGTTAATCTCTGTCATATGGAGAAGCAATTTAAGATAAAAGATAAGACCTTGACTCTATCAGGGGTCTCAAACTCGCGGCCTGCGGGCCGCATGCGGCCTGCCCACCAATTTTGTGCGGCCCACAGACTAATCAAACTTCTTGGATTAGTCTGCGGGCCAGTCTGCGGCTGCACCCGCGGGCCACGAGTTTGAGACCCCTGCTCTAGATCCAAGCTATGCTGCTCACAAAATTAGGGGATATTTTAAAATGAATATGAAGCTATAAAATATCCCTAATTTTTGTGAGCAGTTATAGTTACAGAAACTAATTTGGCACTACTGACTTCAGTCAAATTACTTAACCTCTGTGCTTCAGTCTCCTTGTATGTAATATGGGGATGGTAATAGTGCCTACTCTGCGGGATTGTTAGGATTAATAAAATACTAGAACAAAGCCTGGCACATTGTAAGTGCGGTGTAAGTGTTATTCATTATCTTAATTTCTCTGCAAGTCATTGCTTGGGTATGGCGGGATTTTAAAGATTAAGAATATGGTTTTAGTACGGCTGTCATTTTCACTTTTGAAGTTCTAATTCTTATTGTTATTTTAGAAATTGAAAAATACCCAATTTTAGAAGTCATGTAGTTTTGATGAATGAAAAAAATCACAGTAGAGCACTGTTTAAGGCAGGGGACTCAAACTCGCGGCCCGCGGGCCACGAGTTTGAGACCCCTGGTTTAAGGAGATTGAGCCTGATAGCCTGGGTTCAAGCCCAGACTATGCTCCTTTGTAGCTATGTTACTTTGGGCAAATTTCTTAACTTTTTTATGCCCCATTTTTCTCATTTGTAAAATGAGGATAATAATTGTATTTCCATCATGAAATTGTAGAGAAGATTAAATGAGTTGCTATTTACAAAGCATTTAGAATAGTGCCTGATGTCAAGTGCTCAATAAAAGTTGGCTGCTGTTTTTACTATTAAGAAAGATCTTTCAGACTGTCTTAAGATAGTAAGATTATTGGTTTGTAAATATTTGAATGTTTATTTTTGCTGCCATTTTGCACAAATATTATGGCTATTCACAAATACAAAAGTAATATGTGTAGTTATGTAAAATAAACTAGAGGGGAAAAAAGGAGGAAAATGGAAAGTAAGTAAAGGCGGGGAAGGTAGGTGGAACTGAAAAGAAGTACTACTGTACAACTATTAAGTCAACTATGCTTTAGTCTAATGGGCTCCAGTTGGCTGTAAGTTTTCTAGCAGCCAAAGTAAAGAGGGGAATTTGATTAGTTGTGAGAATTATAGAGTCTATGATAAAAATCAAAAGCAAAAACTCAAAAAACTAGTTTCTGAAGATTGGAGTATAAAGTCTTCTGTAAATTCTTTATAATATGCAATATAATGAATGTGATTATACGGCATATTATATCCTTTTGGTAAAGAAAAGGACCCTATATTGCCCCTTGGGGTGCTTTTGATTTTTTTTGCCAATGGGTAGTTTAGTGGCTCAATGAATACAGGGTACCAATTTGATGTATTCAGTTCTCCAATGATTTGACTGAATTCAAAGATAGTATTTTTTTGTTTGTTTTTGTCAGCATGAGTGTCTGGATTTTTTTCTTATGTTTTTCTTAGCTGAAATTTTTTTTTTTTTTAACACTATTTTTTTTTTAATGGGGTGACATCAATAAATCAGGGTACATACATTCAAAGAAAACATTTCCAGGTTATCTTGTCGTTTAGTTATGTTGCATACCCATCACCCAAAGAGAGATCGTCCTCTGCCACCCTCCTTCCAGTTCTCTCTGTACCCCTCCCCCACCCCTCCCCCTCTCCCTCCTTCCCTCCCCCCACCCCCCTTAGCCACCACACTCCTGTTCATGCCTCTCAGTCTCGCTTTTATGTCCCACTAATGTATGGAATCCTGCAGTTCCTGTTTTTTTCTGATTCACTTATTTCACTCCGCACAATGCTACCAAGACTCCACCATTCCGCTATAAGTGATCCAATGTCACCATTTCTCCTAGCTGAATAATATACCATGGTGTATATGTGCCCCGTCTTCTTCATTTAGTCCTCTATTTTTTTTACAGTGATTAAAAGCCTTTAAGCAAACTCTTGGCCAATACAGCAAGAATCCATAAATGAGTAGTGTCCTTAACATGTTCCCCAAGTCCAAGTTGGCCCCCTCACCATGCCAAATCCCTGAAAAATGCAACCCAACCACAGTTCAGTCTGTTAGGAGCTGTCACAGGGAGCAGGAGTCCAGGAAAGTTCCCCACAGGAAAAGTCCGTATGGCACTGGAATTGTTGTCACCATTCTGTACTTTGCAGCTCATGTCCAAGTCCCAATGACCGCTGCTTCTAGCTGGTAATGATTCAGGTAGACTGGAAAAAGCCATTTGCAGCATGCGTGGATATGGAGCTTCTGTTCTCCTCTGCCTGGAGAGTTGAGACCAGGTTGCTTTTCCCTGGAGCTCTGTGACTGTGGCCTGGTAAAGAGAACCTTGGGATACACTAAGCTGGGTGGCAAAGGTAAATTCATAATACAAGTTGGCAAAAGGAGGAAAGAGAGCTCTAAATTAAGAGTAGGTCCCAGCCTGAAATATGAGTGGGGCATTGAGGTAGGAGGAATAAAGGAATCACTATATATTAAGCAAAGCAGCAGAAAATAGGACTATCAACACCCACAACAGAGATCTTTGAGGGAAGAATAAAGAACCTGACTATTCAGGCAAAACATAGTTAAGTGGCCCTTGTGCAAATGAGATCAGTTTACCTGCTTCTTGGAAGAAATACCCTAGGCTCATCCACAGTGTCGTAGATGGGGTCGACGGCCCTGGGCACCTTCAGCCTTCAGTGGCAAACCCCAGCATTCTGGGCAAGGTTAGGTCATAGGTGGCTGGAGCAGGCCTGGAAGAGACTGAACCCTCCCTTAGAGGAGCGAGGGGGAAGCCTACCTTCCAGTGTCCCTGTTTCCTCACAGCAGAGGTGTGTAAGCCTGGCAGGCTTTAGCTCAATGACCTTCCTTTCCACTATTGAAGCAGGACCCAGATGGCATCCTATGAGACCCCTTTGGGGTGCTGGAGCCTTTAAGGGTGTATCCTAAAAGCTGGTAGTTCCCCCTGATCTCTATTGGGCTTTTTCTGCCTCTAGGTATCTTAAAAGCCATTCTCAGAAGATCTCGCTGAGGGGTTTGAGGATCCCCATCTGCCTATATAAATCTTTTCCATATATCTGGAGCTATTTGGAAAAAAGACAGAACAGTGTTATTAGCTAGATCTAAAAAGAAGGTAGATTTGGTGTCTCCTGTTCATCAGCTTTCAAAAGAAATGTCAATTTTTTTTTTTAAGTTAAAAGCATGATATGGTAGACCCGTCGGAGTCATTGGCCTGGTGTGCAGAATTCCCGGGTTCGATTCCCGGCCAGAGCACACAGGAGAAGCGCCCATCTACCTCTCCACCCCTCCCCCTCTCCCCCCTCCTGGTCCCTCTCCTCCCGCCCACAGCCAAGGCTCCACCGGAGCAAATCCACCCTGGGCACTAAGGATGGCCCCATGGCCTCCGCCCCAGTTGCTAGAATGACTCCGGTTGTAACAGAGCAACATCCCAGATGGGCTGAGCATTCCCCCCCGGTAGGCATGCCAGGTGGATCCCAGTCAGGCGCATGCAGGAGTCTGTCTGCTTGCCTCCCCATCCCCATCCTCAGAAATATACAAAAAATAAATAAATAAAAGAAAAAATAAAAAAAAAAAATAAAAAAAAATACAAAAAAAAAAAAAAAAGGGGGGGGGGGAGGTCATTCCCTTGTGCTAAAGCACCAGGGAGCATGGAGTGAGCTTGAGTATGTCCTATGAAACATGGAGCTCTATGTTTACATATAAGACTTTGAAGAAGGAGGAACTGCTGAAATAGTTTGTCAGCATTTGTCCCTAAGACAGCAGTCTTTATAGGGGGAACACCATACGTAAATATTTGCTGTCTGTCTATAGATTAAGGGGGGAATATGGCAAATGCTGAAAAGCCATGATCTTTGTGCCCCTCCCCTCCCCCAACCCCCTCCCTCTCCTCCCCCCACCCTGTAACCCCAACACTGTTGTTCATGTCTCTGAGTCTCATCTTTATGTCCCACCTATGTGTGGAAACATATAGTTCTTAGTTTTTTCTGATTTACTTCTTTCACTCAGTATAATGTTATCAAGGCCCATCCATGTTGTTGTAAAAGATCCTATGTCATCATTTCTTATGGCTGAGTAGTATTCCATAGTATATATATACCAAAGCTTTTTAATCCACTCATCCTCTGATGGACACTTGGGCTGTTTCCAAATCTTTGCTATTGTGAACAATGCTGCCATAAACATGGGGGTGCATTTCTTCTTTTCAAACAGTGCTATGGTGTTCTTGGGGTATATTCCTACCAGTGGTATAGCTGGGTCAAAAGGCAGTTCGATTTTTAATTTCTTGAGGTATCTCCATACTTTTTTCCACAGTGGCTGCACCAGTCTGCATTCCCACCAGCAGTGCAGGAGGGTTCCCTTTTCTCCACATCCTCGCCAGCACTTATTCTGTGTTGTTTTATTGATGAGCGCCATTTTGACTGGTGTGAGGTGATATCTCATTGTGGTTTTAATTTGCATTTCTCTAATCATTAATGATGTTGAACATTTTTTCATATGCCTATTGGCCATCTGTGTGTCCTCTTTGGAGAAATGTCTATTCATTTCTTTTGCCCATTTTTGGATTGGATTGTTTGTCTTCCTGGTATTAAGTTTTACAAGTTCTTTATAAATTTTGGTTATTAACCCCTTATCAGACGCTATGTCAAATATATTCTCCCATTGTGTAGTTTGTCTTTTTATTCTGTTCTTATTGTCTTTAGCTGTGCAGAAGCTTTTTAGTTTGATAAAGTCCCATTTGTTTATCCTGTCTTTTATTTCACTTGCCTGTGGAGACAAATCAGCAAATATATTGCTGCGAGAGATGTCAGAGAGTTTACTGCCTATGTTTTCTTCTAAAATGCTTATGGTTTCACGGCTTACATTCAAGTCTTTTATCCATTTTGAGTTTATTTTTGTGAGTGGTGTAAGTTGGTGGTCTAGTTTCATTTTTTTGCAGGTAGCTGTCCAGTTTTCCCAACACCATTTGTTGAAGAGGCTGTCTTTACTCCATTGTATTGTCTTACCTCCTTTGTCAAATATCAGTTGTCCATAGAGCTGTGGGTTTATTTCTGAGTTCTTTGTTCTGTTCCATTGATCTATGTGCCTGTTCTTATGCCAGTACCATGCTGTTTTGAGTACAATGGCCTTATAATATAACTTGATATCTGGAAGTGTGATACGTCCCGCTTTTTTCTTCCTTTTCAGGATTGCTGAGGCTATTCGTGTTCTTTTTTGGTTCCATATAAATTTTTGGAATATGTGTTCTATGTGTTTGAAGTAAGTCATTGGTATTTTCATTGGTATTGCATTGAATTTATAAATTGCTTTGGGTAATATAGACATTTTAATGATGTTTATTCTTCCTAACCATGAGCACGGTATATGCCTCCACTTATTCGTATCTTCCCTGATTTCTTTTATCAATGTTTTATAATTTTCTGAGTACAAGTCTTTAATCTCCTTGGTTAGATTTATTCCTAGGTACTTTATTTTTTTGGTTGCAATGGTAAAGGGGATTGATTCCCTGATTTCTCTTTCTGACAGTTCATTATTAGTGTATAAAAATGCCTCTGATTTCTGAGTATTGATTTTATATCCTGCCACCTTGCCAAATTCTTTTATCAGGTCTAGTAGTTTTTTGACTGAAACTTTAGGGTTTTCTATATACAATATCATGTCATCTGCAAATAATGATAGTTTTACTTCCTCTTTTCCAATTTGGATGCCTTTTATTTCTTTTTCTTGTCTGATTGCTGTGGCGAGGACTTCCAGAACTATGTTGAATAAGAGTGGTGAAAGGGGGCAACCCTGCCTTGTTCCTGATCTTAAGGGGATAGCTTTTAATTTTTGCCCATTGATTATTATGTTGGCTGTGGGTTTGTCATAGATGGCCTTTATCATGTTGAGGTATGTTCCCTGTATTCCCACTTTGCTGAGAGTTTTGATCATGAATGGGTGCTGGACTTTATCAAATGCTTTTTCTGCATCTATTGAAATTATCATGTGGTTTTTCTCCTTTCTTTTGTTTATGTGATGAATCACATTGATTGATTTGCGAATATTGTACCAGCCTTGCCTCCCAAGAATAAATCCTGCTTGATCATGGTGTATGATTTTTTCCATATATTGCTGGATCCGGTTTGCTAATATTTTATTGAGGATTTTTGCATCTAAGTTCATCAGGGATATTGGCCTATAATTTTCTTTTTTTGTGTTGTCTTTGCCTGGTTTTGGAATCAGAATTATGCTCGCCTCATAAAAGGAGTTTGGAAGTCTTCCTTCCTCTTGAATTTTTTGAACTAGCTTGAGAAGGATAGGAGTTAGTTCTTCTTTGAATATTTGGTAGAATTCACTTGTGAAGCCATCAGGCCCAGGACTTTTCTTTTTTGGGAGTTTTTTGATAGCTGTTTCAATCTCATTTGTTGTAATTGGTCTGTTTAGGTTTTCTGATTCTTCCAAATTGATTTTTGGAAGATTATATGATTCAAGGAATTTGTCCATTTCATCTAGGTTGTCTAGTTTTTTGGCGTACAGTTCTTCATAGTATTTTCTTACAATATTTTGTATTTCTGTTGTGTCAGTTGTTATTTCTCCACTCTCGTTTCTAATTTTATTTATTTGAGTCCTCTCTCTTTTTTTCTTGGTGAGTCTTGTTAAGGGTTCATCGATCTTGTTTACCTTTTCAAAGAACCAGCTCCTGGTTTCATTGATCCTCTGTATTGTTTCTTTAGCCTCTATGTCACTTATTTCTGCTCTGATCTTTATTATTTCCTTCCTTCTACTAGCTCTGGGCTTTACTTGCTGTTCTTTTTCTAGTTCTTTTAGATGCAGGGTTGTTAATTTGAGCTTTTTCTAGCTTCTTGAGGTATGCCTGTAATGCTATAAACTTCCCTCTCAGGACTGCTTTTGCTGTGTCCCATAAATTTTGAGTTGATGTATGCTCATTATCGTTTGTTTCTAGGAATTTTTTAATTTCTTCTTTGATCTCAATGTTAACCCATTCATTGTTTAATAACGTGCTATTTAGTTTCCAAGTGTTTGAATGTTTTTCAATTTTTCTATTGTGGTTGATTTCTAGTTTAATGCCATTGTGATCAGAGAAAGTGTTCGATATGATTTCAATCTTCTTAAATTTGTTGAGCCCGCTTTTGTGCCCTAACATGTGGTCTATTCTAGAGAATGTCCCATGAGCGCTTGAAAAGAATGTATATTCTGTTCTTTTAGGGTGAAAGGTTCTGAAGATATCTATTAAATCGAGTTCATCTAATATGTCCTTTAAGTCTGCTGTTTCTTTGTTAATTTTCTTTCTTGAGGACCTATCTAATGATGTTAATGGGGTATTGAAATCTCCTACTATTATAGTATTGCTGTTGATCTTGCCCTTTAAGTCTATCAAAGTCTGCTTTATATATTTAGGTGCTCCTATATTAGGTGCATAGATATTTATAATGGTTATATCTTCCTTTTGTATTGCTCCCTTTATCATTATGTAGTGACCTTCTTTATCTCTAACTATGGTCTTTGTTTTAAAGTCCATTTTGTCTGATATAAGTATTGCTACCCCAGCTTTTTTTTCATTTCCATTTGCGTGAAATATTTTTTTCCATCCTTTCATCTTCAGTCTGTGTGCATCTTTTGATTTAAGGTGTGTCTCTTGTAGACAGCATATGTATGGGTCCTGTTTTCTTATCCACGCAGCTACCCTATGTCTCTTGATCGGATCATTTAATTCATTAACATTTAAGGTTATTACTGATATGTAATGGTTTATTGCCATTTTTTTCTTTAAAACTGTTTTTCTCTTTTGCTATATTCTTTTTTTCCTTTGATCTGTTTACCACAGGTCCCTTAGCATTTCTTGCAGCCTTGGTTTGGTTGTAGTGAAATCCTTTAGTTTTTTTTTGTCTGTAAAGCTTTTTATTTCTCCTTCAATTTTAAATGATAGCCTTGCTGGATAAAGTAGTCTTGGTTGTAGGTTCTTGTTCTGCATTACTTTGAATATTTCTTGCCATTCCCTTCTGGCCTCAAGTGTTTCTGTTGAGAAGTCAGAAGTCATCCTTATGGGGGCTCCTTTGTAGGTGATTGTCTTTTTTTCTCTAGCAGCTTTTAATATTTTCTCTTTATCATTTAGCTTTGGTAATTTAATTATGATGTGTCTTGGTGTTGGTTTCTTTGGATTTCTCCTTAATGGAGTTCTCTGTGCTTCCTGAACATGTGAAATATTTTCCTGCCTTAATTGGGGGAAGTTTTCCGCTATAATATGTTTGAACAAAGTCTCTATCCCTTGTTCTTTCTCTTCTTCTTCAGGAACCCCTATGATGCGGATGTTATTTCTCTTCATGTCACAGAGCTCTCTTAGAGTTTCCTCAGACTTTTTGAGTCTCTTTTCTTTTTTCTGCTCTGCTTCCATGCCTTTATTTATTGTGTCCTCTAACTCACTGATTCGATTCTCTGCTTCATCCATCCTGCTTTTAATTCCTTCCATTGTATTCTTTATTTCAGATATTGTATTTGTCATTTCTGTCTGATTCTTTTTTATTATTTCAATGTCCTTTTTTATATTTGTTATCTCTTTATTTAGGTTTTCGTAATGGCCATCTATGGTGGTTCTAATATCTTTGAGCATCCTAACAATCGTTATTTTAAACTCTGCATCTGGTAATTTGGTTATATCTGATTCACTTAGGTCCTTTTCTGGGGATTTCTTTTGGTTTATTTGTGTTGTATTTCTCTGCCTCCGCATTTTCTCTTCACGAGAGTGGCTGTGATCACGTGCTCGGGTGCACAAGGGTTGGTGGCCTTGGCCTTTGCCCCGCCCCCGTGTGTGATGTTATGCTCGGTCCTGAGGGCACTGGCGAGCACCTTTGCTCAGCTGCGGGTCTCCGCCTGTTTCCGAGCTTTCGCCCTGCCTTTGCAGGATGATCCCACTCAAGGAACAGCTGCTAGCCTTGGCTCTACCACCAGGAAAGGCTGCGTGCCCAAGCCCAGCTTCGTAGCGGAACTCCGCCTCTTCTGGGCTTTTGGCTCCACCCCTGCAGGAGGAGCCTGCTACCAAGTCAGACCGCAAGCCTGGGTTGCACAGGCGGGGCAGGGATGTGCCCCTCTGCCCTTGCTCCGGGGCTGGTTTCTACCCTTTCTGGGTTTCCCGCCCTTCTCCCGGAGACTGGATTACAGGCTGCCGGCAGCTGAGCTTAGCCGCTTTTGCACGCCCCCTTCTCCCTAGCCGGGCAAGATTGAGCTCACACCTGAGCCCACTGGTGGCCAGCCGGCTTCCGCCCCTGCCAGCAGAACCGCGCTTTTGTCTCCCGCTGCCGCCCGCTCTCCGGTGTGCCCTCAGCCGTGTGGGTGGGGGCGTTGCAGCTCGGACCCTAAGACTCACTACCGTAGACCCGAAAGCTCCCTCCTTCTATGCGACTCTGCTCTGAGTGCCGCGGGGGAGCTTGTTTGGCTGCTCTCCTGCTTCCCTTTGCTGGTATTGCTGTTTCCGGGGGAAATATTCACTTCAGCTTTGGGGAGTGACTCGTCCCAGGGGTTAGAGTGGCTATCTCCCAAAAATGTTTCTCCCTATGCCTCCTAGGTTGCACTCTCTTCCTGTTACTGTGGTTCTCTCCCCTCTCCCTCCGTCTCCAGGAGCCCCGGGTGAGTGTTTGTGAGAGAGATGTTCTGCGTGGTCCCTTTAAGAAGGATCCTGGGTCTGAGAAATCAGACTCTCTCACAAACAGTATCCTGACTTGTTTCCAGCTAAATACTGTCCTTATGCTTCTTCTGGGCTCTGGGGCTGCAGGCTGGGGCTTTGTTCCTGGGGCTCAGGGCCCTTTCCCCTCTGCTAAACTCACTTCCCGCCACGCGAGTCTCTCCCTGCTGCCGTTCGCTCCGAGAAGCTGGGCAGCCCTCTCCGCGTTTCCGCTTTTCCTACCAGTCTCTGGGTGGCTTCTTCAGCGTTCCTGGGTTGAAGAGTCCTTTTAGTTTAGTCCAAAGTTGGTTTTTCCAGTTGATAGTTCATAAAATTAGTTTGTAATCCACATTGGTTCTGGGAGGTAGATGCTGGTACGTTCGCCTACTCCAGCGCCATCTTGTCTTTCCTTTCTTAGCTGAAATTTTGAAGATGGGTTTGAGTTTGATAATAAATCTTGATCTTTGGAGTACAGCTAATATTTTGTTCCTATGTATGTGTAGAAGAACCATATGTTTTCCCAGTCAGCTAAACAGGGAGTGACATCACTTGTGAATAATGTAAGGGGAGAATTAAGGACACATCTGTAAAGGCCATCCTGCTGTTTTTCTAACAGATGAACAGAGTTGAATTAGTGGAATAAGTTGAATTTACTTCTCACAGAGAAGGTGGAGAAAAAGGAGATAGCCTGAAATAGGTTTTGTCCTTATTCCTAGTACCCCCGATATTTACAATTTACTTTCTTTTTTTCTTTTTTTAGAGATAGATAGATAGATAGATAGATAGATAGATAGGGACAGACAGGAAGGAAGAGAGATGATGAGTAGTATTCCATAGTATGTATGTACCAAAGATTTTTAATCCACTCGTCCACTGACGGACACTTGGGCTGTTTCCAGATCTTCGCTATTGTGAACAATGCTGCCATAAACATGGGGTTGCATTTCTCCTTTTTTTTTTTTTCTTCTGAAGCTGGAAACGGGGAGGCAGTCAGACAGACTCCCGCATGCGCCCAACCGGGATCCACCCGGCACGCCCACCAGGGGGCGATGCTCTGTCCATCCGGGGCATCACTCTGTTGCGACCAGAGCCACTCCAGCACCTGGGGCAGAGGACAAGGAGCCATCCCCAGCGCCCAGGCCACCTTTTTGCTCCAATGGAGCCTCGGCTACGGGAGGGGAAGAGAGAGACAGAGAGGAAGGGGGGTTGGAGAAGCAGATGGGCGCTTCTCCTGTGTGCCCTGGCCGGGAATCAAACCCGGGACTCCTGCAGGCCAGGCTGACACTCTACCACTGAGCCAACCGGCCAGGGCCACATTTCTCCTTTTGGAACAGTGCTATGGTGTTATGTATGTCCCATAAATTTTGAGTTGATGTATGCTCATTATCATTTGTTTCTAGGAATTTATTTCTTTGATCTCATTGTTAACCCATTCATTATTTAATAACATGCTAATTAGTTTCCAAGTGTTTGAGTATTTTTCATTTTTTCTGTTGTGGTTGATTTCTATTTTCATGCCATTGCGATTGGAGGAAATGATTGATATGATTTCAATCTTCTTAAAATTGTTGAGACCGCTTTTGTGCCCTAACATGTGGTCTATTTTAGAGAATGTACCATGAGCACTTGAAAGGAATGTACAGTGTGTCCGTAAAGTCATGGTGCACTTTTGACCGGTCACAGGAAAGCAATAAAAGATGATAGAAATGTGAAATCTGCACCAAATAAAAGGAAAACCCTCCCAGTTTCTGTAGGATGATGTGGCAGCATGTGCAGATGATGACGTAACACCGTGTATAGAGCGGAGCAGCCCATGGCCATGCCAGTCAAGATGTGGACGGTACAGAGGAAAGTTCAGTATGTTCTGTGGCTTGCTAAATTCAAATCTGTGACCAAAGTGCAACGTGAATATCAGCGCGTTAATGAAGCGCCACCACATAGGAATAATATTACTCGGTGGGAAAAGCAGTTGAAGGAAACCGGCAGTTTGGTGGAGAAACCCCTGTTCTGGTAGGCCATCAGTCAGTGATGAGTCTGTAGAGCAGGGATCCCCAAACTACGGCCCGCGGGCTGCATGCGGCCCCGTGAGGCCATTTATCTGGCCCCCGCCGCACTTCCGGAAGGGGCACCTCTTTCATTGGTGGTCAGTGAGAGGAGCATAGTTCCCATTGAAATACTGGTCAGTTTGTTGATTTAAATTCACTTGTTCTTTATTTTAAATATTGTATTTGTTCCCGTTTTGTTTTTTTTACTTTAAAATAAGATATGTGCAGTGTGCATAGGGATTGGTTCATAGTTTTTTTTTAGTCTGGCCCTCCGACGGTCTGAGGGACAGTGAACTGGCCCCCTGTGAAAAAAGTTTGGGGACCCCTGCTGTAGAGGCTATATGGGATAGCTACCTAAGGAGCCCTAAAAAATGTGTGCGTGAGCCCACATCGACCTGCACTGAATAGGTATGAAACTGGGAGAGTTTTCCTTTTATTTGGTGCAGATTGCACATTTGTTGCTTTCCTTTGGTCAAAAATACACTGTGACTTTATGGACACACCATATATTCTGCTGCTTTAGGGTGAAAGGTTCTGAAGATATTTATTAAATCCAGTTGATCTAGTGTGGTGGTTACGGGGGGAGGGGGGAAAGGGAGAGGGAAAGGGGGAGGGGGAGGGGCACAAAGAAAACTAGATAGAAGATGACAGAGGACAATCTGACTTTGGGTGATGGGTATGCAACATAATTGAAAGACAAGATAACCTGGACTTGTTGATCTTTGAATATATGTAACCTGATTTATTGATGTTGCCCCATTAAAAAAATAAAATTATAATTAAAAAAAATCCAGTTGATCTAGTGTGTCCTTTAAGTCTGCTGTTTTTTTGTTAATTTTGTTTCTTGAGGATCTATCTAGTGATGTTAGTGGGGTATTGAAATCCCCCACTATTATAGTATTGCTGTTGATCTTGCCCTTTATATCCATCAAAGTCTGCTTTATATATTTAGGTGCTCCTATATTAGGTGCATAGATATTTATAATGGTTATATCTTCCTGTTGGATTGCTCCCTTTATCATTATGTAGTGACCTTCTTTATTTCTTACTATTGTCTTTGTTTTAAAGTCCATTTTGTCTGATATAAAAGTATTGCTACCCCAGCTTTTTTTTCATTTCCATTTGCCTGAAATATTTTTTTCCATCCTTTTACTTTCAGTCTATGTGCATCTTCTCTTTTAAGGTGTGTCTCTTGTAGACTGTTTTCTTATGCATGCAGCTACCCTATGTCTTTTGATTGATCATTTAATCCAGTGGTCCCCAGCCTTTTTTGGGCCACGGACCAGTTTAAGGTCAGAAAATATTTTCACAGACCGGCCTTTAGGGTGGGACGGATAAATGTGTCATGTGACTGAGACAAGCATCAAGATTGAGTCTTAGATGGATGTAACAGGGAATCTGGTCATTTTTAAAAAATAGAACATTGTTCAGAGTTAAATATAAATAAAACGAAAATAATGTAAGTTATTTATTCTTTCTTTGTGGACCGGTACCAAATGGCCCACGGACCGGTACCAGTTCATGGTCTGGGGGTTGGGGACCACTGATTTAATTCATTTACATTTAAGGTTATTATTGATACGTAGTTGTTTATTGCCATTTTATTCTTTAAAGCTGTATTCCTCTTTTGCTATATATTTTTTTCCCCTTTGATCTGTTTATAGCAGGCCCCTTAGCATTTCTTGCAACATTGGTTTGGTTGTAGTGAATTCCTTGAGTTTTGTCTGGGAAGTTTTTTATTTCTCCTTCAATTTTAAATGATAGCCTTGCTGGATATAGTAGTCTTGGTTGTAGGCTCTTGTTCTGCATTACTTTGAATATTTCTTGCCATTCCCGTCTAGCCTCCAGTGTTTCTGTTGAGAAGTTGGATGTCATCCTTATGGGGGCTCCTTTGTAGGTGATAACCTTTTTTTCTCTAGCAGCTTTTAATATTTTCTTTTTAAAATTTTTTTTAAAATATTCATTTTTTTAGAGAGGAGAGAGAGAGACAGAGGGAGCAAGGAGAGAGAGAGAAAGAGAGAGAGAGAGAGAAGGGGGAGGAGCTGGAAGCATCAACTCCCATATGTGCCTTGACCAGGCAAGCCCAGGGTTTTGAAACGGCAACCTCAGCATTTCCAGGTCGATGCTTTATTCACTGTGCCACCACAGGTCAGGCTAATATTTTCTCTTTATCACGTAGCTTTGGTATTTTAATTATGATGTGTTGGTGTAGGTTTCTTTGGGTTTCTCTTTAATGGAGTTCTCTGTACTTCTTGAACTTGTGAGATGTTTTTCTGCATTAATTTAGGGAAGTTTTCAGCTATGATATGGTTGAACAAAGTCTCTATCCCTTATTCTTTCTCTTCTTCAGGAACCTCTATGATGCGGATGTTATTTCTCTTCATGTTGTCACAGAGCTCTCTTAGAGTTTCCTCAGACTTTTTGAGTCTCTTTTCTTTTTTCTGCTCTGCTTCCATGCCTTCATTTATCTTGTCCTCTAACTCGCTGATTCGATCTTCAGCTTCATCCATCCTGCTTTTAATTCCTTCCATTGTGCTCTTCATTTTGGATATTGTATTTGTCACTTCTGACTGATTCTTTTTTATTATTTCAATGTCCTTTTTTATATTTGCTATGTCTTTATTTAGGTGTTTGTAGTGACCATCTATTGTTCTAACATCATTGAGCATCCTAAAGAATCATTATTTTAAACTCTGCGTTCGGTAATTTGGTTATATCTGACTCATTCAGGTCCTTTTCTGGGGATTTCTCTTGATTCATTTGGGTTGCATTTCTCTTCCTGCCCATTTTGTCTGTGTATAAGAAGGGTGTGGCCACTGGAGTCCAATGGGTGTGGCTTCTATGATCCCTAGGTGTGGTCTGTCTACTGGCCTGCCACCCCCTCTGCCACTGCTGCCTAGGGCCTTCGGGTATGGGCGTTGCTGGTGCCAGCCCTCTGGGGCTGTCCTTGCGGTTTCTGCCTCTCCTCCACAGGAGGAACTGTGATCACATGCTGGGTTCTACAAGTCCTGGCAGCCTGGGCCTATGCCTCACCCTTGTGGGAGGGGTTATGCGCTGCTCTGAGGTGTAAGCCTCTGCATCGCAGGCAGGGGTGAGCACCTTTGCTCAGCTGCAGGTCTCTACCTGTTTCCGGTTTTTGCTCTGCCCCGCGGGAGGAGCCAGCTCTGGGTCGGTTACAAGCCTCAGCTCCGCTGGCCAGGCGGGGCTGTGTACCTGGCTTAGTGGCAGGACTCCACCTGTTCTGGGCTTTCTTCTCAACCCAATGGGAGGAGCTGGCGGGTGTGTCCTCCGCAAGCCTCTGTTCTGCAGGCTGGGCGAGGCTTCCCGCCCTTGTGCCCTTGCTCAGCATCCGGTCTCCACCCCTTCTGGGGCTCCCGCCCTTCCCCCTGCAGGTGGATTTGCAGGTGGCCAGCTGGCTTCTTCCCTTGCCAATGGAACCACACTTCCGGGTACCACTGCCGCCCTTCTGGGAGCCCTCAGCTTATGGGTGGGGGCTCTGCAGCTCAGACCCTAACACTCAATATTGTAGTCCCAAAAGCTCCCTCCTAAGCAGCCTGCTCTGAGTGGCGGGAGAGCTTGTTTGGCTGGTGTCCTGCTTTCCTTTGCTGGTATTGCTGTTTCCCAGGGGGAATATTTTCTCTTCAGATTTGGGGAGTGACTCAGCCCAGGGGTTAGGGTGGCTGTCCCTCAAAGTGTTTCTCCCTGTGCCTCCTAGATTATACTCTCTTCCCGCTACTCTGGTCCTCTCCTCTCTCCGGGTCCCTGGGAGCCCCTGGTGGGTGGTTGTGAGAGAGGTTTTCTGCATGCTTTTACCTTTAAGAAGAATCCTGGGTCTGAGAAATCTGTCTCTTTCTCACAAACAGTATCCTGACTTGTTTCGCAGCTAAATACTGTGCATACGCCTCTTCTAGGCTCTGGGGCTGCAGGCTGGGGCTTTGTTCCTGAGACCCAGGACCCTCCCCTCTCTGCTAAATTCACTTCCTGCCACGTGAGTCTCTCGGGCTGCTATTCACTCCTGGGAGCTGGGCAACCTTCCATGTTTCCGCTTTTCCTACCAGTGTCATTGTGGCTTCTTCAGTGTTCTTGGTTAAAAAGTAGATCTGTGTTTTTACTGTGGTTATATTAGAATCTGGTTCTGTTGAAAATACCATATTTCCCCATGTATAAGATGCACCTCAATTTTGGGGCCTGAAATTTGAAAAAAAAAGTAATACATAAAGTTATTGAACTTGTTTTATTCATCATAAAATTCACACAACTCCTCATCACTGTCAAAAAGGCATCCGTTAGCTTGTCATCTGTGTCTGGTGGTGAACCATGAGCGCATAAATAAGCACAAAAAAACAGGAAATGCAAATAAAAAACTATATCCACTGTATAAGACGCACCCAGTTTTTAGACCCCAAATTTTTCAGGGAAATGTGCATCTTCTACATGGGGAAATACGGTAACTTGAAGCATGTGGGAAATTAACTGTTTTTTTAGTTTGTTTTGTTGGCATTCCTTAGGAAGAATTCCTTAAATTTAGCCCCTTTCAATTCCTTTTACAGCTAGTGCTAGACTTAACGACCACGATTGGTTCCGACAGACCAGTTGTAACACGATTTGGTCGTATGTTGAGTAGGCTATATGTACAGTACTGTGAAATGATGTTATAAAAATCTTTAAGTCATATTTTATCATAATTTTCTTTCATTATTTTATATATCATAATTTTCTTTGTTCATTTTATGCCATTTGTATCATCTCTACACCATTTTGTTTCTTATTTTTACATTTGTCAGGTTTAAGTAAAACACTGCATTACCAGTACAACTGGTTTAATATTTGTAAAACATACAAAATTAAAAAATACAGGTGCATACAAAAATACAAAATACAGGTGTAAAAAATACCATAGGAAACATTTTCCCTATTGCAAAACATATCAAAATATATAAGGTCTACCGGAAAGTTCTGTCCATTTCTATCACAATTTTCAACACGTAAGCACGTTTATTTGGTGCATGTGTGCCTCTCTATTTTTATCACTTAATCATACTGACGTAGCAAATTAACTAAAAGTTGATTCACGTTAGTCTTATGTGTGAAGTGATAGTTTACCCATGGCTACTGATAAAGTTCATTTACGCCACTGTAATTTTTACGAATTTCAACACGAAAGAAATGCTACAGAAGCATGTCTGTCACATCCACCATATTCCCAGGACTTAGCATCCTCCGACTATCACTTGTTTTTGTCCTTACAAAATTTTTTGAAGGGCAAAAAATTCAAAAATGAAGAAGATATCAAACAAGCACTGGTTCAATTTTTCGCATCAAAAGATAAAACATTTTTCAAAAATGGGATATACAAATTGCCCTCACGCTGGCAAGAAATCATTAATAATAATGGCAATTATATTATTTAATAAAGTTTATTGATGGTAAGAAAAATACGTATTTTGTTTTATTCCAAAAACGAACAGAACTTTCTGGTAGACCTTATATAAACATGTACAAAACATTTTATTGGCCGCTGGTGCTTGGCTGTGGGGATTGTTGATGTCGTCATCTGAGGCAGCAGTTGGGGTTACCGGAGTTGGAGTTGGTTTTTTCATAAACATGTGCGATCACATTCACTTTCTTTCCTCCTTCGTACTTGTTCATTGATTGCTTTCTCATATGTGCCTTGAACAGGGGGTTATAGCAGAGCGAGTGGCTCCTTGCTCAAGCTAGTGACCTTGGGCTCAAACCAGCGAACATGGGGTCGTGTCTATGATCCCATGCTCAAGCCAGCGCCCCTGCCCTCAAGCTGGTAAACTCATGCTCAAGTCGGATGAGCCCGCGCTCATTTTCGTGTGGAGATCGATAGTCTTTCTTTCCCGCTTGGTAGGCTGAGGTGTAGACAAAGACAATTTCCTCTTGGTAGACATCTTGGGAGGGGTTTGATGAAAAATATCCAAGATGCAAAACACAAATTGCTGTACTGAGTCTGGGATAACAGTTGAAATGGTGCACGCGGAGATGGTAGTGCTGCCGGAAGCTGGTCCACATTGTCGTACACCCAGCTGGGCAATGCTTACGTTGCCAGACGTGGAGCAGTCGTGGCTAGCGAGAGCAGTCGTGGCTAGCGATTGTGGTCGTAAAGTCTAATGGTCGTAAGTTGCATAGGTCGTAAGTCGATCAACATCTGTATCTATACCTATAGTCTTGTGAAACCCTTGTGCTTAAGAAAGGTAAAGGATATTCTTGGTATTTAGTAGATTTTCCTGATGACTTTCTTTTCCTAGGCTATATTTTGTAACATGATAGTACCTTGCTGGTACAGGATACAATATGAATATGCCATCTTTATTTTTTTTTTGGCATTCTTTAGTTTAACAAACACTTGATTACCTTCTGTGTGCTGAGTTCTTTGGATACTAGAGTGGTTCAACACAGGCTTCATTGTTGACATAGTACAGTGGTTTGTATTTTTTTTTTTTTTTTGTATTTTTCTGAAGCTGGAAACGGGGAGAGACAGTCAGACAGACTCCCGCATGCGCCCGACCGGGATCCACCTGGCACGCCCACCAGGGGCGATGCTCTGCCCACCAGGGGGCGATGCTCTGCCCCTCCGGGGGGCATCGTTCTGCCGCGACCAGAGCCACTCTAGCACCTGGGGCAGAGGCCAAGGAGCCATCCCCAGCGCCCGGGCCATCTTTGCTCCAATGGAGCCTTGGCTGCGGGAGGGGAAGAGAGAGACAGAGAGGAAGGAGGGGGTGGGGGGTGGAGAAGCAAATGGGCGCTTCTCCTATGTGCCCTGGCCGGGAATCGAACCCGGGTCCCCCGCACACCAGGCCGACGCTCTACCACTGAGCCAACCGGCCAGGGCTCAGTGGTTTGTAATTTTAACAGGTTACTTCAGTATATGAATAAAAGCATGGCTTTTTTTTCTTTTTTAAAATTTTATTTAGGAAATTAAATTTAATGGGATGACATTGATCAATAAGGGTGCATAGGTTTCAGGTAAACATTTCTATAGTATTTGAGTTGTTGATTATGTTGTGTAGCCATCACCCAAAGTCAAATCATTTTCTATCACCTAATATTTGTTTCAAAAAACATAGCTTTTTGAGAATGAATTCAAATCTTGTCTTTGCTTTGAAGAGATATAGCTGCTGGCATGATACGAAAAATCATAATGCAACCTTTTTCATTTTCACTTTTTTGTGGAAGGAAGTACTTATTAAATCTATTAACTGTCTCATTGTGCAGTACTGTAATTTTATATGTAGTTGTTGATATAAGAGAAATTATCCATTTAGTCCTCATTGTAGCTCCCCAGACTGTGAAATTATTCCTGTCCTCAGGTTTTGACACTGGCACACTAATGTTCTTAAGATGCAATAATAGTTCTGTATCCTGCCCTTCATTGAAAATTGTACCATCCTCAATATCTCTGTATCTTCACTCAGAATTTCTGTGGTTTGTTACCCTTAAAACCACGTCCTATGTTCTACATTTCATTAGTTCCACAGTCATCCTAAATAAAACTCGTTTACTTTTTTCTGTATTCCCTGCTTATCTCAGTTAATAACCTCATCCACTAAATTTGGCCTTTGACTGTTCTCCCCTTTACCTGCCACATCTGATCAGTCATGAAGTCCCATCATTTTGACTCTTTCAGTAATTTTGTAAAACATCTTCCTTTTCTTATGCTCACTACTGCTGCCTTAGTTCAAGCCACCTTGAGTCTCTGCCTCCCTGGCAGCTGTTTGTTCTTGGTTTGCAGCCAGAGTGTTAGAAAGAGGCAAGTCTGACTATGGCATTCCCCTGTTAGAACTTTCTAATGGCTTTTTAGTAGCAAAGATTAGCTTCTGGATAAATTACAAACTTTCAAATTCTTGAGCATGGCCTATAAAACTGTTTATCATCTGATCTCTAGTCTTTTCTCTCAGCAATAGCCTCTACTATATGATCTTGGTTGCAGCCACGCACTGAACTTCTGCTGTCTGTATAGAGCAGTGTTTATCAATCACCATTCCTTGGACTGGTCTGCCAGAAATTTTGTACTAGTTGGGGAAAGAGTTAACCACCCTTATGTTGTATGAAGATTATAGACCCATTGATCTTAGTCGAATTCACTTATATTCAGGTAATTCTTTTATTTCCACTTGCCCCCAAGTGTAAAAAGGTTGAAAACCATTGGTATAGAACATATACCCTTTTCTAGTTAAAATTGCCATTCTTCAGGTCTCAGTTTATATGTCATTCTTGTTAAGTCTTCCTCATTTCTGATCTTGCCTGAACCCTGTAAATCTAGGTTAGATATCATGTAAACGGGCCTGCTGTGGCAGCTTATTCATACTTCTATTATATGTCGTGATTACCTGTTTTCTTGTCCTAACCTCCAATTCGACTGTAAGTGCTGTGAAGGTAGTGATTGAATCTACTCATTTATAGCTAGAAGCTTGCTTTATGCTTGGCATATTGTATGTATTCACTATATAAGTATGTATCAAAGAAATAACCAAAATTGACATATTTTTCAGGATCTTCCACATTATATTCTGCTATGACCATTGATTTACTGGCTTATATGATGTTACTGGTTTTGTCAGACACTTTTTTTCCCAGTGTGTTTGTTTTTCCCTAATGCCTTTTATTTCCCAGGAACTAGTTGGGGCTCATAAATGTGAGTGTATGAATGAACTTCTAAATCAGATTAGATGGAATGGGGGTTGTTGGAAGAGTCTGGAGAGGTTATTGCTTGTGCTTTTTTGAAGAAGTTAGTAGAAGTTATTTGTAGAGGGAAGGGTGTTCTAGGTACACTGAACCCAATGCACACCGAAAAAGGCACAAGACTTTGAGAGAACAGGTGAGTTCAGAGAGGCACAGGGCAGGTTGGGTGAGAAGTGTCAGGTGTGGTATAGCTGTTGAGGTAAAGGGTGGAGTTCAAAGGATTTTAAGCTCAGGTGTAGCATGGTTATATGTACATTTTATAAAGATCAGTTTAGGCAGTGGTTACACATTACACTTTTCACAGACTATTAGAAAGTGACTAAATTAGGGAAGAGAGACCAAAATGTTATTTTAGCAACCCAGGCTAGGAATGATTGAGGGGTCCGTGTCAGAGGTGAAGGATTAAGGGATTTGGGGAGATATGACAAGGATAGTGAAAAAGGCATTTAGGGTAATGGGGTGGATGGGATATCTTTGACAGAGTTGAGAATATCGGAAGAGTAGATTTTAGATAAAACATTAAGATGCCTGTGAGTTATTCAAATGGAGATATTAAGTAGCCACTTAGATAATCAGGTGTGGAGTCTACTAGAATTTCTGGACACATACTGGCATTTTCTTCTGTAATGAAAAGTATAAATTATCTTGATGGCATTAAAAAAACTTATGCCATCAAGATACGAATGAAAAAGTTATGATTTTTGTAACTTTTTTGCTGTTAAACTTAACATAAAATTCATAGTTAAAGTTAAAGAATGTATGTTATTTATGGTAGATCTTATATTTATAAGTTTGGACAGAGGTTTAGGGATACACTCTATCCCTAAGTTATAACAGTAAACTTTAAATATTTGAGTTGAATTATTTTCACTTATATTTAGCTTTTGAAAATAAAGATAATATTAATACAAAAGAAATCCTGCTTAAGTATAGGAACAATAAAATTACTTGCTGCTGTATTATGCAGCTTTCTTATCATTTTCAGCTTTTTCTGTAATTGCAGCCTTGAGTTAGATTGTCTCAAGTATAGGAGGTCCTCCGGTTACCACACTCTGGACATAAAATGTTTCAAGTTAGGGCACTCTCGATATACAGTGTGTCCGTAAAGTCATGGTGCACTTTTGACCAGACACAGGAAAGCAACAAAAGACGATAGAAATGTGAAATCTGCACCAAATAAAAGGAAAACTCTCCCAGTTTCATACCTATTCAGTGCAGTTCGATGTGGGCTCACGCACAGATTTTTAGGGCTCCTTAGGTAGCTATCCTCTACAGACTCGTCACTGACTGATGGCCTACCAGAACGGGAGGGGGGGGGGTTTCCTCCACCAAACTGCCAGTTTCCTTCAACTGCTTTTCCCACCGAGTAATATTATTCCTATGTGGTGGCGCTTCATTATAAACGCACCGATAGTCACGTTGCACTTTGGTCACGGATTTGAATTTAGCGAGCCACAGAACACACTGAACTTTCCTCTGTACCGTCCACATCTCAACTGGCATGGCCGTGGGCTGCTCCGCTGTATACACGGTGTTACGTCATCATCTGCACATGCTGCCACATCATCCTACAGAAACTGGGAGGGTTTTCCTTTTATTTGGTGCAGATTTCACATTTCTATCGTATTTTGTTGCTTTCATGTACCCGTCAAAAGTGCACCATGACTTTACGGACACACTGTACAATGTTTCGAGTTTACACCACTCACTTCCCATAACAACTAAAAAAAAAAAATTTGAGATATGTTTTGGCCCAGGCCATTAGTGTCATACTTTTTTTACACTAATTATTTTGTCATTTTTTCTGTTACTACAGTACAGTGTAGAGTACAGCATATTTATGTCGTTTTCCTTTTTCTGTGGCTTAGTTGTGTTTTTATGTTCTAGATTATGATTTCACAACTGTGTTAGGATCAGTAGGTGACTTAGGCTAAGGGATGTTTTGACTTTCGCCAAAATTCGGGTTACGTCACTGTCATAGGAACAGAACTGTGCCATAACCCAAGGACCCCCTGTACATTTCTTTTTATCTTTATATTTAGAAAGTTGAATTTATCTTTCCCTGCTTTGTTTTTTCTTTTTAATTCTAACGTTTTCTAAATTAGAGGTCAGTAAGTTTATTCTAAAACAAACATTCTGTCATCCCCAGAACTCTTTTTTTTTTTTTTTTTTTGGTATTTTTCTGAAGTTGGAAATGGGGAGGCAGTCAGACAGACTTCCGCATACCCCCGACCGGGATCCACCCAGCATGCCCACCAGGGTGCGATGCTCTGCCCATCTGGGGCATTGCTCTGCCACAATCAGAGCCATTCTAGCGCCCGAGGCAGAGGCCACAGAGCCATCCTCAGTGCCTGGGCAAACTGCTCCAATGGAGCCTTGGCTGCAGGAGGGGAAGAGAGACACAGAGAGGAAGGAGAGCGGGAGGGGTGGAGAAGCAGATGGGCGCTTCTCCTGTGTGCCCTGGCCGGGAATCGAACCCGGGACTCCCGCACACCAGGCTGACGCTCTACCACTGAGCCAACCAGCCAGGGCCCCCAGAACTCTTAATAAATTATATAGTTTCTGTGCTGAAGGAACACAATCTGCAGTCACAGTTGCCAGCAGCAGCCTAGTATTGATAATCTACTTACCTATCTGGGCATATGAGCAAATATTTAACAACTAATGAGAGCTTGGGGGCTATGAGACAATTTTATTCCAAATTGGAGGCCTTTTATTCTTTTTTTTAGTATGTTTACACATGGTTCCTTTTTTGCCCTGAGAGGGTGGGGAGCACTTGGAATATTCTAGCCTGTGTAAAGATTTTACTTTAAAAAATATTTAAAAATAGTAATATTGCCAGGTACATACAGGCAAAGGAATTTATCCTGTTCATTTTTCTGTTCTCCATGGTATCTGGCACAAGAGTGCCTAATAAAAAGGATTTTTATTTTTATTTTTTATTTCTTTTTGTCAAGTGAGACAGATACAGAGATAGACAGGAAGGGAGAGAGATGAGAACATCAGTTCTTCGTTGCAGCACCTTAGTTGTTCTTTAATTGCTTTTTCATATGTGCCTTGACAGGAGGGGCTCCAGCTGAGCCAGTAACCCCTTGCTCAAGCCAGATGAGCCTGTGTTTAAGCCTGAGACCTTAGGGTTTTAAACCTGGGAACTCTGGATGCCAGAGCGACATTCTATCTACTGCACAACTGCCTGGTCAGGCTAAAAAGTTGTTTTATCAAGTTTATGTAATTAGTTTAGCACCACCTAGTGGCAAATCTTTGAATACTCTTGATATTTTTTGCTTCCAGTGAATAAAAAAAAGTTCCCCGGTGAAAAACAGGGTGATTTAAAATAAAATTTGAGGCTATATTGACTTCTTTTTCCTTTTTCTTTTTTTAGTGAAATATCTCTATTTATGTGTTTATTTATAGATGGGGTTTCACAGTCTAAAACAATAGACTTTCCATATAAGTTTTTTTTTTTTATACAGCTTTTTGGAGGTACAGTTGACAAACATAGAGTATGTAATTTGATCACTCTTGATGTATGTATATAAGACATACACAATTAAGATGCTGAAGTTATTACCACTGAAAATATTCTCTTATTGTAATCTATCCATACCTTCACCCTGTCTGTAGGCAACCACTGAGCTGCTTTTTTGTCACTAGATTAGTTTACATTTCCTAGATTTTTATGTAAATGGAATGATATAAAATATATATGTAAAATATATATAAATGTAAATATATGTATTAAATAAATATAAAATGTATAAAGTATGTACTTTAATTTTGGTCTTTCTTCCCTTCAGCATAATTATTTTGAGATTTACTCATATTGTTGCATGTATCATTAACTTACTCCTTTTTATTGCTAGGTCGTCTCCCTTTATATGGGTATACTATGATTTATTTATCCATTCACCTTTTGATACACATTTGCCCTTTTACCCTTTGGCTATTACAGATAAAGTTGCTGCGAAATTGGTAGACAAGTCTTTGTGTGAATATATACTTTGTTTTCTTGGGCAAATACCTAGGAGTAAAATGGCTGGATCATAATCTTAGTTGCATGTTTAGCATTTTAGGAAACTGCAAAAACTTTTCCAAGGTATATATACATTTTAAATTCCTACTGGTGGCGTATGAAAATTCCATATGTTCCACATCTTCATCAACATTTGGCATTTGATTATGATCATTCAAATAGATGTGTAGTATTTTGTATGGTCTCAATTTGCATTTCCCTAATAACCAATGATGCTTAGCATCTTTATGTGATTATTTGCCATTCCTATATCTTTGGTGAAGTGTCTGTTCAGACCTTTTGCCCATTTTACTTTATTCATTTTCTTGTTATTGAGTTTTGAAGAGTTCTGTGTTCTGGATACAAGTCCTTTATTAGACATGTAATGTAGTTTGCAAATATATTATTTTCCCTGCCTGAGCCTGGGCTTTTTATTTGCTGAAGTATCTTTTGAAGATCAAAGGTATTCAATTTTGATGTTTTATCAATTTTTTATTCTTTTGGTGTCATTTCTAAAAAACATTGCTGAACCCACGGCCAGAAATATTTTTGCCTATGTTTTCCTTGAAAGTTTTGTTGTTTTATTTTTTACATTTAAATTGGAGATGCATTTCAACTTAATTTGTATTTGTCATGCAATGTATGGCTTGAAGTTTATTTTTTGCACTTGGATATCTATTTATTCAAGTGCTATCTGCTGAAAAGACTATTTTCTTTGCTGTATTACTTTTTTTTTTTTTTTTTTTGGTGGGCCATTATATTTAATCCTAACTCGCACCTGGCGAGAAATATGCACAGTGGGAAAACACTTCCCTTTCCATTCAGGGCTCCCAAAGCCACTGACTTTTCTGAGTATTCCTAGAATCAAAGGTTTCTACCTCACCAGCCTTGTTCACCTCTGTTCCCCATCTCCTTCTGTCTGCACAAACTGGCTTCTTCTTCAGCACTCCGCCATCTTGGCTGCCTCTCCTTTCCAATGCTAATTTCAGGAACTGAGCCTGCTGTATTACTTTTGTACCTTTTTCAAAAATAAACTATACATCTGTAGAGCCCTCTTAATTCTGTATCATCAGTCTATTTGTTTCCCTTCAATACCACACTTTCTTGATTACTATATAGATATACTGAGTCTTATTGTCAGGTCTTTTAGTGCTCCACTGTTAACTCTTTCAAGGTGAACTTGGTTATTCTAGGTTATTTGAATATGCATACAAATTTTAGAAACAGCTTTTGTTGCTGTCCACTAAGGAGCTTCTTGGGATTTTGATTGGCATTGCAGTCAATCTAGAGGTAAATTTGGAGAGAATGGACATCTTTACAATATTGATTTTTCTGAGTCATGAAAATGCTGTGTATCTTTTAAATATCGGTTTTTGGCCCTGGCCAGTTGGCTCAGTGGTAGAGCGTCGGCCTGGCGTGCAGGAGTCTCGGGTTCGATTCCCGGCCAGGGCACACAGGAGAAGCACCCATCTGCTTCTCCACCCCTCCCCCTCTCCTTCTTCTCTCTTCCCCTCCTGCAGCCAAGGCTCCATTGGAGCAAAGTTGGCCCGGGCGCTGAGGATGGCTCTGTGGCCTTTGCCTCAGGCGCTAGAATGGCTCCAGTTGCAACGGAGTAACACCCCAGATGGGCAGAGCATCGCCCTCTGGTGGGCATGCCTGGTGGATCCTGGTCGGCGCATTCGGGAGTCTGTCTGACTGCCTCCCCGTTTCTAACTTCAGAAAAATACAAAAAAATAAAATAAAATAAATCGGTTTTCATTATTCCCAGATGTCTTATAATTTTCAGTTTATAAGTCTTACATAGCTATCATTTATTATTCCTGAATATTTCACGTTTGATGTTATTGTAAATGCTATACTTAAAAATCCTTTGATTGATCATATAATAGGTTTTTGCATTTTGATCCCAAGTCTTGGATCCTGTTTAAATAGTCGGTTATAGTAGTTTTTTTATGGATTTAATTGAGTTTTTCTACATAGAAAATCATGGCATCTGCCAACCAGTTGTTTTATTTCTTACTTTCCAATCTAGATGCCTTTTACTTACTTATTTTTCTTTATTGCAGTTCCTAAAACCTCAAGTACAGCATTGAGTAGAAGTGGTATGAGTGAACATACTTATCTTGTTCCTCATCTTAGGAGAAAGCATTCAATCTTTGAAGTATATTATGTCAGCTGTCGTGTTTCATATGTTTTTTACATGACTCAGGAAGTTTTTTTTCCTTATTTGCTGAGAGTTTTTGTCAGAAATAGATGTTGGATTTTGTTGAATGTTTTTCCTGTATCTTTTGAGATGATTATATTTCTGTTTTACAATTTTTTCACAGTGATGAATTGATTTTTAAATATTGAACCAATGCCAAGTAGGGTAAATCCATATGTTCATGAAGTATTTTTCTTTTTATATATTCTTGGATTCAGTTTGTTAAACTTTTGTTTAAAATTTTTGCATCTAAGTTCATGAGAGATATTGGTCTCTAGTATTATTTTCTTATAATGTTTTATCTGAGTTTGGTCCAGGATAGATAATGTTGGCCTCATAGAATAAAGTTGGGAAGTATTCGTCTTCTGTTTTCTGGAAGAGTTTAGTGTAGAATTACTTCTTTTTTAAATTGGCAAAATTCACCAGTAAAACTGTGTACTTGGAATTTGTGGGAAGGTTATAATAACAAATTTAATTTCCTTAATTGAAAATGGGCTACTAAAATTATCTTTTTCATTGTGAGTGAGCTTGGTAACTGTCTATTATCTATTTTGTCTGAATTGTCTATAATGTTTCTTAGTGTCTTTTATATATGTGTAAATCTGTAATGATGTTAATGCTCTATTCCTAATGTTGTTAATCTGTGTCTCTTGTGTTTTCCTCATTAATCTGGCTAGTCTTAGTTGATTCTCAAAGAACTAGTTTTGGTTTCATTGAAACCCCTCTCCCTCTTTTATACCTGTTTTTTCTTTTTCTGTTTTATTTATTTCTACTCTGATCTCTCTTTTTAGCTTACTTTAGGTTTAACTTGCACTTTTTTTAGCTTTTTAAGGTAGAAGCTGATGTTATTAATTTGACACCTGTTTCTTTTCTCATAAAGACATGCAGTGCTATATATTTCCCACTAAGCACTGCATAGGTGGCACTGCACTAACTTTGAGATGTGTTTGCATTTTCATTCTGTTCATATACTTTCTAATTTCCCTTTTGATTTCTTCCTTGACTCTTGGGTTATTTAGAAGTGTGTTTAACTGGAATGTTTCAAAGATATTTTTATTACTGATCTATGTTAATTCCACTGAGGCCACAACATATACATGAATTATTTTAAATTTACTAAATTTTGTTTTATGGCCTGAAGTATGATCTGTCTTGGTTGGTAAATGTTTTTGGAGTGTACTGTGTCACTTAGGTCAGATTGGTTGATAGTGTTATTCAGAGTTTTTAAATTACTGATTTTCTGTTTTGTTATGGTAGATGGGTAATGACATCTCAGACTATAGTTGTGGATTTGCCTTTTTCTTCTTGCAATTCTCTCAATTTATGCTTAATTTTTTTTGAAGGTTTGTTATTCGGTGCATAAACATTTGGAATTATTAGGTGGTCCTGATGCATTCATTGACCTTTTTATCATGAAATTATCCCTTTATCTGGTTATATTTCTTGGCTTTGAAATTCACTTTTGTCTGACATTAATATAGCTATTCTTTCTAGCTTTGTTTTTTCATTATTTTATGTTTATTTTCTTTATTGACTTGCTAGCTATGTCTGTTATTTTAGTGATTGCTTTAGGACTCAGTATAAATCTTGAACTTACACATTTGTCTTGAAGAGTTATACTACTTCACATGAACTAAAAGAATCTAGACAATCCATTTCCATTTCTCTTCTGGCTTTTGTGCTACTTTTGTCATTTTATTTTTGCATGTGTTACGAATCCCATAAACATACACACACATTTGTTCATTTATGCTTTAAACAAAGAGATTTGGTTAACAAGAAATAAAATGTATTTAAGCACATAGTTGCCATTTTGGGTGGCTTTCATTTGTGTGCAGAGCTAGATTTCCTTTTAGTTTAATTTGTTCTGCCTGAAAGACTTCCTTTAACAATTTTTGTAATGTAAATTTGATGTTGATAATTTTTTTTTAGTATTTATATTTCTAAAATTGTCTTTGCTTTCTTTATTGTAAGGCAGGGGTAGTCAACCTTTTTATACCTACCTCTCACTTTGTATCTCTGTTAGTAGTAAAATTTTCTAACCGCCCACTGGTTGCACAGTAATGGTGATTTATAAAGTAAGGAAGTAACTTTACTTTATAAAATTTATAAAGCAGAGCTACAGCAAGTTAAAGCATGTAATAATAATTTATGTCAGATTTTCGCTAAGTTTGGCAGAATAAATCTTTATAAAACAACTTACTATAGTTAAATCTATCTTTTTATTTATACTTTGGTTGCTCCGCTTCCGCCCACCATGAAAGCTGGAACGGCCACTAGTGGGCGGTAGGGACCAGGTTGACTACCACTGTTGTAAGGTATTTTCTGTGGGTATAGAACTGTAGGTTAACAGTGGTTTTCTTTTAGTACTTTACAGATGTTGCTCTAAGGAGGTGGGAGGGAACTTTTGGAGGTTTTGGATATATTCATGATTTGATGGTAATGGTTCACAGGTATATACTTATTTCCATACTTACCAAGTTATATACATTAAATATATATAGCTTCTTCTATGTCAATTATATCTCAATAAAGTGGTTTCGAAAAAAGATGTTCCTTCATTTTCTTCTAGTCCCCATTATTTCCAAAAAGAAATCTGCTATAAAATCATACTTAATGTTTTCTCCTCAGACTGATTTAAAGATTCTTTGTGTATTACTGATTTTGCACAGTTTGATTAGGATGTGCCTTCATATAGTTTTGTGTGTGTGTGTGTGTGTCTGTGTGTGTGATTCTTGCACTTTGGAATTCATTGAGCTCTTTAGATCTGTGAATTTAGAGTCTTCATCAGATTTGGAAAACTTTCTGCAATTATTTTTTTTAAAAAGATTTTCCTGTTTCTCCTCTCCATCATTTATTTCGGGTACTTCTTTATATGTATAGTAGAACATTTGAAGTTTTCCTGTAGCTCTAATCTGTCATTATCCTGCTCAGAGTATTATTTTTCATTTATGACATTGTAGTTTTCATCTCTAGAAAACTACAGTGGGTCTTAATTGGGTCTTTGTAATACTTTTGATATCTTCTGTTAATGAGCTCTAATTTTTTCTCTGGTGTCTTGAATATATGGGATTCAGTTATAATAATGTTTTAATATCCTCTACTGATTATATTATTTGTGTCATTTTAGGTCATATTTTATTGGTTGAATTTCTTCCTCATTATCTCATAATGGCTCATATTTCCATTAGTACACTTGGTAATTTTTTTCTTTTTTAGTGAGAGAGAAAGATTGAGGGAGATAGAAAGGGGGAGAGATGAGAAGCATCAACTTGTAGTTGTGGCACTTTAGTTCACTGATTGCTTTCTTATGTGCCTTGATGGGGGGTGGAGCTCCAGCTAACCCAGTGACCCCTTGCTCAAGCCAGCGACATAGGGTCCTGCCGAGCCTGTGCTCAAGCTGGTGACCTTGATGCTCTATCCACTGCCACCACCTGGTCAGGCAGTAATTTTTTTTAAACCACTTATCAGATATTGTGAAATTTATTTTGGGTGTTGGATGGCTTTGTTTTCCTATAAAATATTTTTTAGTTTTATCCTAAAAGGCACTTAAGTTATATGGAAACAATTTGATACTTTTGGGTCTTGCTTTTAAATTTGTTAGATGGTATGAGCACAGCATTTAATGTGGAACTAATTTTGCCACAGTGCTGAGGCAAGACTATTTATTCTGAGTGCTCTACCCGGTGCCCTATGAATTATGAGGTTTTCTACTCTGGTGGGAATAGATTTGTGTGAGCCTGCAGATTGTTTCTTCTAATAATTTCAGGTGGCTTTTCCCCTCTCCTTAGGTAGTTCAGTGATACATATACACTTGTTGAACACTCAGTGACCTCTACACACCTCATGAGTTCTCTCTCTGAGCACACCTCTCTTTTCTGGTATTGTTCTATGAACTCTATTGTCTTGGCCTCTCTCAGTTCCCAGCTCTGTCTCCTCAATTCAGTGAGACTTTTTTTGTAAGGTGCCCGGTACTTTAATACTTTTTAGATATTTCCCAGCTGGATTACTTAGAAAACTCAACTTTGAAAAATAGGATAGGCAGCACCTAACATATGCAGAAGAAAGTTGCATAATGTGCTTCAGTTAGGTCAAGTGTTGCATTTGATTCTTTAGGGTTCACTGCATTAAGCTTCCAGAATCTCTTTAGTGTTGGTAGTATCACAGAACCGTAGATTTTGTTGTTAATGATACCAAGCTTTTCTTGGAAAGAGAGTGCCCCGTTTTCTATGCGAACTATGAAGTTCCTGGGTATTGTAATAGATTAGTTTATTAGACTCAGCTGAAAATATGCTGAAGTGTAATTTCTGGAAATGTCTTTGATCTCTTAGTGACAACACTAAGCTTGAGATTTTAAGGGATTTCTTTTCTATAACTTTTTCTTACATCTTTTTTGTGGCTCCAGATATAATAATCCTGTTTTATGAATTGATAAAAGGACGTCTGGAATGGTTACAGTTTATGCATTTGGAATTCCCCCTTTTCACTTTACTTATTAAAGTTATTTTTAATTACTGAAGCAATAGAGAACTTTTAACTATGAAATATTAAAACAAGTTAGAGTCATTAACATAAAAAGTGACAGTTCCACTTTCGACTTTTCTCATCCTATTCTCTCTTCCAGAAGTAACTTCTGTTGATAGATTAAACTTTAATCATTAAAGTATATCCTCCCATAATTTGTTTTAGGTATTTTACAAGGATGTAAAAAACTTTTAAAAAGTATAAATGTCATCATACTCTATATAATGTGTTATTTTTTCCACATATGTATGTTTGTCCATTTAATCTCCCTCATTTTTTTTCTTAACTTCTGAATAGCATTCCCATAATATTAGAAGATATAGTTGATCATTTCCCTCCTTGTGGACTTTGAGATTCATATCTTCCCTTTTCTCCTTTCTCTGCCTTCCATATTATAAATAATAAATAAATAATAAGTTATACTGTCGTGAATATTCTTATGTATATCTGTGCATGTGTGTGAGTAAATCTGTATACTTCAAAAATTTTTATCTCTATACAAATGGAATAGAATTGTCTTCTACCGTACTCCCAGTTTTTACTTTCTACTTAATGTTGGTGTGTTGCTTAATTAGTTCATTGAATGCCATTTTGGGCTTTTGAGTTCAGAACATCTCTTGTGATCTTGATTTCTAGAAGACTCTTTTCTGACATAAGTCCATATCAGAAGTAACTAACATAACACAGGATAGGCATTAAAATAATGTTGAAGCTTTATAATGCAGCAGATGAAAACAGTTTTCTCATCTCAGACTGCCTGGGTTTCAGTCTCCATACCACTTCTTAACCACCCTTTACAGTTGGTGTCATCCACCTGAAGAAGTTATTAAACCTTCTCTGTCCGTTTTCTTGTTTACACAAATGAGTTCCTTATCCTAATGATAAAGAATATATTTTTAGAACCTATGGTCTAGGGTTGTTGTAAAGGTTAAGCTTTAATTTGTGCAGTTCTGGGTGCATAAATGTTCCATAAATGTTAGCTAAAAACAGAAGAATGCATGCCAGTTTATATTCATCAGCTAGTTGGTGATGGGCTTTGGTGGTGTTTGTTCTGCGTTGTTGATCCTGTGCTATTCTGAATAGAGATGTGATTATATTAATATAAGTAAAAGCCCTATATAAGTAGAAAGAACACTTCATTCCAAACTTATATACATCAAAAATACTTAGGTTTAGAAGTGACAATTTTATTTCCCTTTTACTTATTTTCATAATAAAAAATATTTTAGTGGTTCAAATGGGTCCTAGGAATAGAATCATAACATTATTCCTATAGAAGTTAAGGCTTAAATTTGGGATCATGTTTTAATAATATTCATATACCTGTGGTATTTTACATGCTTTTATATATAGAAGCACTCAGTGAATATTTGTGATCTTGAACTAGTTTAAACTAGTCATTCCTAGAAATCCTCATCATTCTTTTAAAATTCTCATATTATTCCCTGAATTTCCATGCCACTGTGTTAAAAACAAACCAAAATGATCTTATGGTAAAAAAATGTACTTTTATGGGATAGTTAGAAAACATTGATTTTTCATTGTATTTCATCTGTTCATATTCTTGAATATTTTCAGGTCCAATTTCAACTTAAGTTCAATATTTTGCTTAATGTTTTTAAAAAACATATTTAAGTGAAATTTGCATGTTGAGACATAGCAATTAGCCTGACATCTTTGTTTATGGAGAAAATTAAGATTGTGATAATCACTAAACCCAAAGCTTTTTCCTTAACAAAACAAATTTCCAATTCATCTTTGAAGTACTCTTAAGTCAGAGTGCTGTTTTTAAAATAATACATTTATATATAAAATAATCAGAAACTTGGGGCAGGCATTATAGGAAAACATCTCTTAATTATTTTTAACTGATGTTGAAACAGTATTGAATAAAAATGGTGTTATTAATCTTATTTTTGCTGTTCTAGATTATATATGAACAGGAAGGGGTCTATATTCACTCATCTTGTGGAAAGCCCAATGACCAAGACAGCTTGATTTCTGGAATATTATGTGTTTTAGAAAAGGTATGTTTCCAGTAAGTGATTTTATTTAATAATTGTTTGTGTTGGCTCATCTTGGGACATTATCAGCAAGTTTGAATTTCATGTGTAAGATAAAATTATGTAATTGAACAGTAGTTGTATATTTAACACGAAATGATGTTAGAAATAAAATAGTAAATCAGTGAAAACTTACTATGTAAAGCTTACAATAATAAATTTTTTATAATGTGTAAGCAGAATTTTATTTTATTTATATATTTTTTAGCAAGAGTCGGAGCAGACAGACTGGGACAGACAGACAGGAAGGGAGAGAGATGAAAAGCATCAACTCATAGTTGTGGCACCTTACAAATTTTTTTTTAGATTTTACTTACTCATTTTTAGAGAGAGAGAGACAGAGAGAGAAGGGGGGAGGAGCAGGAAGCATCAACTCTCATATGTGTCTTGACCAGGTCAGCCCAGGGCTTCAAACCAGTGACCTCAGTGTTCCAGGTTGATGCTTTATCCACAGCGCCACCACAGGTCAGGCAGTTGTAGCACCTTGGTTGCTCATTGGTTGTTCTCTCATATGTACCTTGACAGGGGCTCCAGTTGAGCCAGTGACCCCTTGCTTAAGCCAGCTACTTTTGGGCTGAAGCCAGTGACCATGGGGTCATGTCTATGACCTCACACTTAAGCCAGCAACCCCACGCTCAAGCTGGTGAGTCTGGGCTCAAGCCAGCAACCTTGGGGTTTCAAACCTGGGTCCTCAACATCCCAGGTCAATGCTCTATTCACTGAGCCAGTGCCTGGTCAGGCTATTTTACTTTATTTAAAAAAAAAAAATTTTATTGATTGATTTTAGTGAGAGAGGAAAAGAGAGAGAGAGAGAGAGAGAGAGGCAAGAACATCAATCTGTTCCCACGTGTGCCCTGACTTGGGATTGAACTGGCAGCCTCTCTGACTTGGAACGATGTTCTAACCCAACTGAGCTATCTGGGTAGAGTTTAAAATCTGTATAACATTGGTTGTTTATATATGATATTGCATATTTAAAGTACTAATATTTAAGAGGTTAAAATTTCATTTAGGGTTTAGGGATTTAAAAATTGGTGACTAAGAATGTAAGATATTGTTGAATAATAACTACAGTTTATAATTTTTTTTTCTCTAGGATGCTGAAGTGATAGTGGATTGGAGACCATTGGATGATGCATTAGATTCTTCTAGTATTCTCTATGCTGGAAAGGTATTTAAGAAAAAAATATATGACTAAAATTATGCCATTTAAAAAATAACAGCTTTATGGAGATAGAATTGATATACCATAAAACTCACTCTTTCAAAGTTTATAATTCAGTGGTTTGAGTATATTTATAGTTGTGTGGAGCCATTACCAATATTTAATTTTAGAACACTTTCATGACTCCTGAAGAAGAAACTTTTTTTTTTTTTTTTTTTTTGCAAGAAAAAGAGGCAGACAGACAGGAAGAGACAGAGATGAGAAGCATCAACTCACAGTCGTGTCACCTTAGTTGTTCATTGACTGCTTTTTATATGTGCCTTGACAGGGGGGCTTAAGCCAAGCCAGTGACCCTTTGCTCAAGCTGATGACCTTGGGCTTCAAGCCAGGAACTTTTTGGGCTCAAGCCAGTGACCATGGGATCATGTCGATGATCTGATGCTCAAACCCATGTGCTCAAACTGGTGAGCCCACGTTTAAGCCAGATGAGCTCACGCTCAAGCTGGCAATCTCAGGGCCTTGAACCTGGGTCCTCAGCGTCCCTGGCCGATGCTTTATCCACTGCCACCACTAGTCAGGTAAAAAGAAACTACTTTTTCTCAGTCACTTTCCAGTCTCCTCTTCTCCCAGTCCCTGGAAACCACTAATCTACTTTGTCTCTGAATTTGCCTATTTCATCTAGGGGGAATAATACAACATGTGGTCTTTTGTGACTGACTGCTTTCAGGTAGCATTTTTCAAAGTTCATCTCTTGGTATTTATACCATCTGTCAGTATTTTGTTACTTTGTTTTCCTGAACAAGCTGCATTTATGGATGTATACCACATTTTTTTCATCATTTGATGAACATTTTGGTTACTTTAGGCTAATATAAATAATGCTGTTATGAACATTCATGTACAGGTTTTTGAGTGGACATGTTTTCTCTTGAAAATGTAGGCGTGGAATCATTGAGTTGTACAATAACTTGTGTTTAACATTTGTATCATGTGTGGACTTCTCACTATGATAGAGATTTAGTTCTATCTTATATCTAATTCACCTTCACCTTGAAACATTGGCTCAGTTGTCCACATTTCTTCTCAAAGTATTTAGTCATATAGACAGTCTTCTAATTTCGTCTGCATAGAGTCATTTCTCCCAGAGTCTAAATGCTTCATTCTAAACTGGTTGCTCTTTTGGTTTGCTGTGCAGCAGTTATCCTGGGGATTCTTTATGCCTCTTTCCCATGTTTTAATTCTCATTTTTTGTATCCTTTGTTGTTATCTACCTATTTTGGGTTACTCCCTTGTTTTGGTGCAGTTCCAGTCCTGCCTGAATTGAATAGCTTGACTGGAATAGAATTACAGTAAGTTTTCCCACATATTTTTGAAAATTATACCAGAGTTGTCTAGTTTTTTATTGATGTAAAGTTGATGCATTTTAATTCACAGTCTTTTGTATGTATTTTTTCTCTTTATAATCTTTTAGGATTGCCTTTTTTTTCTAATGTTTTATATATTCTGGTAATGTCCCTTTGTGTTATTGTTTTTACCCTCTGTGCCGGGTATTTGATGGGCCCTTTTAATGTGGAAACTTTGTCTTTTAGTTCTTAGGAAATGTTTTTGAGTTATTTCAGTGATGATTTCTTCCTCCCCATTTTCCATTTTCTTTCTTTTTTATTTATTAAAATTTTTTTTTAAATAAATACATTTTAAATTTTAATGGGGTGACATCAATAAATCAGGGTACATATATTCAAAGAAAACATGTCCAGGTTATCTTGTCATTCAATTATGTTGCATACCCATCACCGAAAGTCAGATTGTCCTCCGTCACCTTCTGTCTAGTTTTCTTTGTGCCCCTCCCCCTCCCTCTCTCCTTCCTTCCCTCCCCCAACCCCCGTAACCACCACACTCTTGTCCATGTCTCTTGGTCTTGTTTTTATGTCCCACCAATGTATGGAATCCTGCAGTTCTTGTTTTTTTCTGATTTACTGATTTCACTCTGTATAATGTTATCAAGATCCCAACATTTTGTTGTAAATGATCCTATGTCATCATTTCTTATGGCTGAATAGTATACCATGGTGTATATGTGCCACATCTTCTTTATCCAGTCTTCTATTTTTTTTTTTTTTTACAATATTAAAGCCTTTAAGCAAACTCTTGGCCAATACAGCAAAAATCCATAAAAGAGTAGTGTCCTTAACATGTTCACCAAGTCCAAGTTGGCACCATCATTATGCCAAATCCATGAAAAATGCAACCCAACCCCAGTTTAGTCTGTTAGGAGCTGTCACAAGGAGCAGGAGTCCAGGAAAAGTCTGCATGGCACTGGAATTGTCACAGTTCTATACTTTGCAGCTCATATCCAAGTCCCAATGACCGCTGCTTCTAGGTAATGATTCAGGTAGACTGGAAAAGCCATCTGCAGCATGTGTGGATATGGAGCTTCTGTTCTCCTCTGCCTGGAGAGATGAGACCAGGTTGCTTTTCCCTGGAGCTCTGTGACTGTGGCTTGGTAAAGAGAACCTTGGGATACACTAAGCTGGGTGGCAAAGGTAGATTCATAATAGACGTTGGCAAAAGGGGGAAAGAGAGCTCAAAATTAGGAGTAGGTCCCAGCCTGAAATATGAGTGGGGCATTGAGGTAGGAGGAATAAAGGAAACACTATATATTAAACAAAGCAGCAGAAATAGGACTATCAACACCCACAACAGAGATCTTCGAGGGAAGAATAAAAAACCTGACTATTCAGGCAAGACATAGTTAAGTGGCCCTTGTGCAAATGAGATCAGTTTACCTGCTTCTTGGAAGAAATACCCTAGGCTCATCCACAGTGTCGTAGATGGGGCCGATGGCCCTGGGCACCTTCAGCCTTCAGTGGCAAACCGTAGCATTCTGGGTAAGGTTAGGTCATAGGTGGCTGGAGCAGGGCTGGAAGAGACTGAAGCCTCCCTTAGAGGAGCGAGGGGGAAGCCTACCTTCCAGTGTCCCTGTTTCCTCACAGCAGAGGCATGTAAGTCTGGCAGGCTTTAGCTCAATGACCTTCCTTTCCACTATTGAAGCAAGACCCAGATGGCATCCTATGAGACCCCTTTGGGGTGTTGGGGCCTTTAAGGGAGTATCCTAAAAGCTGGTAGTTCACCTGATCTCTATTGGGCTTTTTCTGCCTCTAGGTATCTTAAAAGCCATGCTCAGAAGATCTCGCTGAGGGGTTTGAGGATCCCCATCCGCCTATATAAATCTTTTCCATATATCTGGAGCTATTTGGAAAAAGACAAAATAGTGTTATTAGCTGGATCAAATAAAAGAAGGTAGTAGTTTGCAGGAGAAAAAGATTTGGTGTCTCCTGTTCATCAGCATTCAAAAGAAATTAAAAATTTTTTAAGTAAGAAGCATGATACGGTAGACCTGTAGGAGTTTCAGGATATGACTCCACCCTTTTAAATTTTTTTAAATTGACCTTAAAATATTTGCTGGGTACCCTTTAATAATACCTTGACTTTAAAGATTGTAAGAAATACACATAATTCGAAAGGTTTGACAAAATACAGTAAATGCTTTTGCTCCATATGCAGGAGCATTGTCTGTTTAACCAGTTTAGGAAATCCAATAATAGAACAGTCCATACAGACAATGAGCTATAACATTCTTAGCAGCCTCTCCTGTTCTGACAGAGGTTACTATAAATCCAGAATATGTATCCACTGTAACGTGGACATAGGACTGTTTGCAAATGAAGGTATATGAGTAACATCCATTTGCCAAAGTTGTCCTGGTAGGGGTCCTTGAGGGTTAACTCCAAATGAAGGAACAGATTGAAGTATAGGACCCCTTGGACAGGATTTCCCAATCTGCCGTTCTGCTTCCCGAGAAAGTTGAAAGTGTTTACACAGGGCTGCAGCGTTCTGGTGATGAATAGTATGAGACTGAATTGCTCAATCTGTCATGGTTGCTCCAAATAATTTTCTTTTGGGTAGCTTGATCAACAAGGGCATTCCCTTGTGCTAAAGCTCTAGGGAGCATGAAGTGAGCGCGAGTATGTCCTATAAAACATGGAGCTCTATGTTGACATACAAATCTTTGAAGAAGGAGGAACTGCTGAAATAGTTCATCAGCATTTGTCCCTAAGACAGCAGTCTTTTAGTGGAAACACCATAAGTAAATATTTGCTATCTGTATATAGATTAAAGGAGGTATATGGCAAATGCTGAAAAGCCATGATAATGGCATATAATGCTAGTCTTTGAGCTGATTTTAAGTTGACAGTTTCAGTATATAGTCCATTGATTTGCAAGAGCGATTTACCATTTAGTGGAAGTTTCCCAGAGCCATTGTTGTTGATCCTTTGAAAAAAGGAACAATAATTTTGAGGCTCAAAACATATAAGCTGTAAGGGTTGCCTATGCCCCTTGATAATCCAGGAGGCAACAAAATCAAAATATGGAAGTGTATTCCATGGGCTATTAGATGGTTCAATGTGCCCAAGCTGTAGCTGCTCTTGTACCAATCGAGCAGCTGCCCTAAGTTTCTCCTGAGAAAGGGGCCATTGGTCTACCCATACAGGATTATCTGATTTCCAAGTCATTGGGTCTGCACAATGCATTATTGAGGTAGCAGGAGCTACCAAGGCCCCTATGCTAAATTTTGATATCCTAATCCACACCTTCTGGTATTGGGTGCCACTTCTATGGGTGTGAGAATTCCTCGCTGTTCTTTCCCTAGTCCCTTGGTGGGCAAAAATCCCCGATAAAGCATCTGAGTACTGACTAAACCATTAGGACTGACAAGCAACGCTCCCATATTTTTCAAAACATCTCTACCCCACAAATTAACTGGCCATCCAGGGATCACATAAGGCTTAAAAAATCCAGAATGACCTTAATCTTCCCAATGCAGAAAAATAGAACTTTGTTGAGGGGATTTACTCTGCCCTATACCTTGTAATTCTGTGGCTGCTGCATGAGTGGGCCAGGAAGGAGGCCAAAGTAGCTTAGCAATAACAGATACATCAGCTCCAGTATCTAAAAGTCCATTAAATTTATGCTCATGTATTGTTAGTTCCATTTCAGGGTGTTCTTGACCTATTTTTTTAAATCCAGTTGTCAAAATCAAAGGAGCCAAATCACCAATTTTCTTGGGGCCCCTTTAGCAGGATGTGGCCTGAGAAGCAGAATTAGCATTGTTATACCTATTCTTCTAATTGCCTGAATTAGCCATGAGACAAACTTTTTTTTTTATTAATTTTAATGGGTGACATTGATAAAATTGTCTTCTGTCACCTTCTAACTGGTTTTCTTTGTGCCCGTCCCCTCCCCCAACCTTTTCCCTCTCCTACCCCCCACCCTGTAAGCCCAACACTGTTGTCCATGTCTCTGAGTCTCATTTTTATGTCCCACCTATGTATGGAATCATATAGTTCTCACTTTTTTCTGATTTACTTATTTCGCTCAGTATAATATTATCAAGGTCCATCCATGTTGTTGTAAAAGATCCGATGTCGTCATTTCTTATGGCTGAGTAGTATTCCACAGTATATATATATACCAAAGCTTTTTAATCTACTGGTCCTCTGACGGACACTTGGGCTGTTTCCACATCTTTGCTATTGTGAACAAAGCTGCCATAAACATGGGGGTGCATTTCTTCTTTTCAAACAATGCTATGGTGTTCTTGGGGTATATTCCTAACAGTGGTATAGCTGAGTCAAAAGGCAGTGTCTGTTCATTTCTTTTGCCCATTTTTGGATTGGATTGTTTGTCTTCTTGGTATTAAGTTTTACAAATTCTTTATAAATTTTGGTTATTAACCCCTTATCAAACATATTGTCAAATATATTCTCCCATTGTGTAGTTTGTCTTTTTATTCTGTTCTTATTATCTTTAGCTGTGTGGAAGCTTTTCAGTTTGATAAAGTCCCATTTGTTTATCCTGTCTTTTATTTCACTTGCCTATGGAGACAAATCGGCAAATATATTGCTGCGAGAGATGTCAGAGAGCTTACTGCCTATGTTTTCTTCTAAGATGCTTATGGTTTTATGGCTTACATTTAAGTCTTTTATCCATTTTGAGTTTATTTTTGTGAATGGTGTAAGTTGGTGGTCTAGTTTCATTTTTTTGCAGGTGGCTGTCTATAATTTTCCCAACACCATTTGTTGAAGAGGCTGTCTTTACTCCAATGTATGCTCTTACCTTCTTTGTCAAATACCAGTTGTCCATAAAAGTGTGAGTTTATTTCTGGGTTCTCAGTTCTGTTCCATTGATCTATATGCCTGTTCTTATGCCCTATAATATAACTTGATATCCAGAAGTGTGATACCTCCCACTTTATTCTTCCTTTTCAAGACTGCTGAGGCTATTCGTGTTCTCTTTTGGTTCCATATAAATTTTTGGAATATGTGTTCTATATCTTTGAAGTAAGTCATTGGTATTTTAATTGGTATTGCATTGAACTTATAAATTGCTTTGGGTAATATGGACATTTTAATGATGTTTATTCTTGCTAACCATGAGCATGGTATATGCCTCCACTTGTTTGTATCTTCCTTGATTTCTTTTATCAATGTTTTACAATTTTCTGAGTACAGGTCTTTAATGTCCCTGGTTAAATTTATTCCTAGGTACTTTATTTTTTTGGTTGCAATGGTAAAGGGATTGATTCCTTAATTTCTCTTTCTGACAGTTCATTGTTAGTATATAAAAATGCCTCTGATTTCTGAGTATTGATTTTATATCCTACCACCTTGCTGAATTCATTTATCAGGTCTAGTAGTTTTTTGACTGCAACTTTTTAGGGTTTTCTATATACACTATCATATCATCTGCAAATAATGATAGTTTTACTTCTTCTTTTCCAATTTGCATGCCTTTTATTTCTTTTTCTTGTCTGATTGCTGTGGCTAGGACTACCAGAACTATGTTGAATAAGAGTGGTGAAAGGGGTCACCCCTGCCTTGTTCCTGATCTTAAGGGTTAAGGGTATTGCTTTTAATTTTTGCCCATTGAGTATGATGTTGGCTGTGGGCCTGTCATAGATGGCCTTTATCATGTTGAGGTATGTTCCCTGTATTCCCACTTTGCTGAGAGTTTTGATCATGAATGGGTGCTGGATTTTATCAAATGCTTTTTCTGCATCTATTGAAATTATCATGTGGTTTTTTCCTTTCTTTTGTTTACGTGATGAATCACATTGATTGATTTGCGAATATTGTACCAGCCTTGCCTCCCAAGAATAAATACCACTTGATCATGGTGTATGATTTTTTCCATATATTGCTGGATCCGGTTTGCTAATATTTTGATGAGGATTTTTGCATCTAAATTCATCAGGGATATTGGCCTATAATTTTCTTTCTTTTTGTTGCCTTTGCCTGGTTTTGGAATAAGAATTATGCTCACCTCATAAAAAGAGCTTGGAAGTCTTCCTTCCTCTTGAATTTTTTGAACTAGCTTGAGAGGGATAGGAGTTAGTTCTTCTTTGAATATTTGGTAGAATTCACTTGTGAAGCCATCATGCCCAGGACTTTTCTTTGTTGGGAGTTTTTTTTTTTTTTTTTTTTTTTTCCATTTTTCTGAAGCTGGAAACAGGCAGAGACAGTCAGACAGACTCCCGCATGCGCCCGACCGGGATCCACCCGGCACGCCCACCAGGGGCGACGCTCTGCCCACCAGGGGGCGATGCTCTGCCCATCCTGGGCGTCGCCATGTTGCGACCAGAGCCACTCTAGCGCCTGGGGCAGAGGCCACAGAGCCATCCCCAGCGCCCGGGCCATCCCTGCTCCAATGGAGCCCTGGCTGCGGGAGGGGAAGAGAGAGACAGAGAGGAAAGCGCGGCGGAGGGGTGGAGAAGCAAATGGGCGCCTCTCCTGTGTGCCCTGGCCGGGAATCGAACCCGGGTCCTCCGCACGCTAGGCCGACGCTCTACCGCTGAGCCAACCGGCCAGGGCGGGAGTTTTTTAATAACTGTTTCAATCTCATTTGTTGTAATTGGTCTGTTTAGGTTTTCTGATTCTTCCAAATTGATTTTTGGAAGATTATATGTTTCAAGGAATTTGTCCATTTCACCTAGGTTGTCTAGTTTTTTGGTGTACAGTTCTTCTTAGTATTTTCTTACAATATTTTGTATTTCTCTTGTATCATTTGTTATTTCTCCATTCTCATTTCTAATTTTATTTATTTGAGTCCTCTCTCTTTTTTTCTTCGTGAGTCTGGTTAGAGGTTCATCAATCTTGTTTACGTTTTCAAAGAACCAGCTCCTAGTTTCATTGATCCTCTGTATTGTTTCTTTAGCCTCTATGACATTTATTTCTGCTCTGATCTTTATTATTTCCTTCCTTCTACTAGCTCTGGGCTTTACTTGCTGTTCTTTTTCTAGTTCTTTTAGATGTAGGGTCAAGTTGTTTATTTGAGCTTTTTCTAGCTTCTTGAGGTATGCCTGTAATGCTATGAACTTCCCTCTCAGGACTGCTTTTGCTGTGTTCCATAAATTTTGAGTTGATCTATGCTCATTATCGTTTGTTTCTAGGAATTTTGAAATTTCTTCTTTGACCTCATTGTTTACCCATTCGTTATTTAATAACATGCTGTTTAGTTTCCAGGTGTTTAGTATTTTTTTAGTTTTTCTGTGTGGTTGATTTCTAGTTTCATGCCGTTGTGATCAGAGAAAGTGCTCGATATGATTTCAATCTTCTTAAATTTGTTGAGACCACTTTTGTGCCCTAACATATGGTCTATTCTAGAGAATGTACCATGAGCACTTGAAAAGAATGTATATTCTGCTGCTTTAGGGTGAAAGGTACTGAAGATATCTATTAAATCGAGTTGATCTAATATGTCCTTTAAGTCTGCTGTTTCTTTGTTAATTTTCTTTCTTGAGGATCTATCTAATGATTTTAATGGGGTATTGAAATCCCCTACTATTATAGTATTGCTATTGATCTCGCCCTTTAAATCCATCAAAGTCTGCTTTATATTTTTAGGTGCTCCTATATTAGGTGCGTAGATATTTATAACGGTTATATCTTCCTGTTCGATTGCTCCCTTTATTATTATGTAGTGACCTTCTTTATCTCTAAGTATAGTTTTTGTTTTGAAGTCCATTTTGTCTGATATAAGTATTGCTACTCCAGCTTTTTTTTCATTTCCATTTGCATGAAATATTTTTTTTACATCCTTTTATCTTCAGTCTATGTGCATCTTTTGATTTAAGGTGTGTCTGTTGTAGACAGCATATGTATGGGTCCTGTTTTTTTTTTTTTTTTTTTATTTATTCATTTTTTAGAGATGAGAGAGAGAGAGAGAGAGAGAAGGGGGGAGGAGCTGGAAGCATCAACTCCCATATGTGCCTTGACTAAGCAAGCCCAGGGTTTTGAACTGGCGACCTCAGCATTTCCAGGTTGATGCTTTATCCACTGCGCCACCACAGGTCAGGCTGGTCCTGTTTTCTTATGCATGCAGCAACCCTATGTCTTTTGATCGGATCATTCAATCCATTTACATTTAAGGTTATTATTGATATGTAATTGTTTATTGCCATTTTCTTCTTTAAAACTGTATTCCTCTTTTGCTATATTCTTTTTCTCCTTTGATCTGTTTATAACAGGTCCCTTAGCATTTCTTGCAGCCTTGGTTTGGTTGCAGTGAATTCCTTGAGGTTTTTTTTGTCTGTAAAGCTTTTTATTTCTCCTTCAATTTTTTATCCTTGTTACTTAGATGAGTTTCCAGTAGGCAGCATACAGTTGGATTTTCTTTTTTAATCCATTCTGCTACTCTGTGCCTTTTTATTGGTGAGTTTAATCCGTTTACATTTAGTGTAATTATTGATACTTGTGAGTTCCCTATTGCCATTTTATATCTTGCTTTCTGTTAGTTTTGTGTCTTGTTTGATCCTTCTCTTTCGTTTTTCTATCTTTTGTTTTTATTTGGTTGTATTCCATACATCTTTCCTCTGTTGCTATCTTTTTTATCTCATGTGCTTCTGTGGTGGTTTTTTCAATGGTGGTTACCTTTGAGTACCCTGTTCATTGTAGCGAACTATTTTGTGAGTACTTTTGCACTCCATCGTCCTTTGCTACTGTTAATCTCCATCTTCTCCCCCTCTTTCTTTTTGTTGTTGTCACAGTTTAAATTTGGTTTTATTGTGTTCTTCTTGGAGCTTTTACTTGTGGCTCTGTTTTTTTTTGTTCTTTGTATCTGATTGGAGAACCCCCTTTAGGAATTCCTGGAGTGGGGGTTTTCTGATGATAAATTCCCTCATCTTTTCTGTATCTGTGAATGTTTTTATTTCTCCTTCGTATTTGAAGGATAGCTTTGATGGGTATAGTATTCGTGGCTGAAAGGTCCTCTCTTTCAGGACTTTAAATATTGGGGTCCACTCTCTTCTAGCTTGTAGAGTTTCTGCTGAGAAATCTGCTGATAATCTAATGGGCCTTCCTTTATATGTTGTGTTCTTCTTTTCCCTGGCTGCCTTGAGAATTTTTTCTTTGCTGTTGGTTTGTGTCAATTTCATTATGATATGCCTTGGAGTAGGTTTGTTGGGGTTAAGAAAACTTGGAGTTCTGTTTGCTTCTTGAACTTGAGGCTTTAGTTCTTTCCGCAGGCTTGGGAAGTTCTCATCTATTATTTGTTTGAGTATGTTCTCCATTCCATTTTCTCTCTCTTCTCCCTCTGATATACCTATTATTCTTATGTTATTCTTTTTGATGGAGTCAGATAATTCTTGTAGGGCTATCTCATTTTTTTTAATTTTTGAGTCTCTTTCTTCTTCTCTCTGTTGTGCCTCAAGTTGCTTGTCTTCTATTTCCCTAATCCTCTCTTCTATCTGACCTGTTCTATTAGCTAAGCTTGTTACTTCGTTTTTCAGCACGTGAATTGAGTTTTTCATCTCTGTTTGATTTGTTTTTATAGTTTCAATTTCCTTGGACATATATTCTTTGTGTTCTTTGAGTTGTTTTCTGAGCTCCCTAAATTGCCTTTCTGTGTTTTCTTGTATATCTGGGAGGATTTTTAGGATTTCTATCTTGAATTCTCTGTCATTTAGCTCCAAGGTTTCCAATATATTAAATTTTTTCTCCATAGATTTTTCCTCATCTAGCTGTGTTACCTCTCTTTCTTTTGTATCCATGATATTCGATTTTCTCTTCCTTAATGGCATCTGAGGGTGGTTTTGTTGATAGTATTAATGAGATTTAATAAAGAATAAAAAGTTTAAAAAAATAATAAAAAAAATAAAAAATCAAAAAGAGTTGTTTTTTTTTAAAAAAATTAATAATGAAATAAAGAAAAATAAAATAAAAATTAAAAAAAAAGGAAATTATTCCCCCCCTCCTTTTTTCCTCTTCTCTCCTCTCCCCTCTTTCTTGAGAAAATTTTCTGGTGGACTGTGAATTATAACAAACAATGCCTGTGATGGAGGGCCTGAATTGGGGAAAAGTAATAAAGGGGCAGAAAAAAAAAGAAAAAAAAAAAGAAAAAAGAAAAAAAAAAGAGCGTATGGACCCACAAAAAGCAAATAAGGAAAAAATTTGGGTCAAGAATAAAATGATTTGCTTTTAGGTGTTGGTTGTCTAAGAGTTATGAGAGGAATAAGAGGAAAATGGAAAAATGGGGGGACAAATTAAAAAATTACTATTGTATTTAGTGGAACAAGGACTAGATAATATGGAGAGCCAGGGATGGGAGCACTGCTAGTGAGTTAAAAAGGTGAAGTAAAAACCCAAAATGCCACAAACATAGGTTTGAGTCCCAGATAGGATAATTTGTTTGTTATTGAGGTTTGAATGAGAGGAGATGTAAAGGAGAAAGGAAGAAACTAATATAGAGGGAGAAAAGAAAGAGAGAGAAAAAAAGAGGGAACCACTAAAGGAAGAAAAAAGAAATGGGAGGAGAGAGAGAGAGTTAAGGGTTTTAGAGTGCAACCCTCATAGAGAGAAAGGAAGAGAAGAGAAAAGATAATGGGAGATGTAACACTTATGGGTAGTGTAGTTCAAGGAGAGGAGAGAGTAAGACCGGCAGAGAGTTAATCGGCCAAATTGGAGGAGGAAAAAAAGTATCAAGAATGAAGATAAGAGAAACAAACTAACAAATATAATAAAATGGGATAGGTTATAAAGTCTGCAGATTATTCTTGATTTTGAGAGGTTATCTTCTTGCTTTTTCTTTTCTCTCCCTCTTCCTGGTCGGTGACTCTGTACCCCGGGTTCTGCCCCTTTGGCACGCTCAGGTAGAGGTTTGCAGCTGATAAGTCTCTATGGCGATGTCATGTATTGTTCTTTAGTCTCGTTGGCAGTCGAAGCTCATTAGCATTTATAGTCTCCGACAGTGAGAGAGTCCGTGTTCCTGGAGCCTTTCTCCTAGTCTTTCCTTCCTCAATTAGTAGCCTGATAATCCAGCTATGGGGTTGCTGCTGCCTCTGCCTGGATAGTAAGAGGCTCAAAGAGCTGGCAACTCCCCACTCTATTTCCACTCAGCACAGGGCTCTGGGTAAGGCTCAGTCAGTCAGAGCTGCTAGCATAATCAGGCGGGCTTTCCGCCCACTCAAAGACCTCTGGCTCTGCCACTCTGTCCGGTAACACAAGCGGGCGCCCACTTCCGGGGCGCTTGGAGGAAACTCTCACTCACTGTCTGTGACCAGGATATCCGGCCAGCAGTCTCACGCTCTGAGTGAAACCCCCAACCGCAGGGAAAAGTTGCAGTGTTGGAATTGAGTCTCGCTCCGTCCCCGTGCGTGGCTTTTTCAAGGCGCTGGGGCGGCCCGAGATTCCGCTTTGGCCCACACTAAGGCCCCTGACTCTGCCCCTCTGTGCGATAACACGGGCGCACACTGCCGAGGCACTCGGAGGAATCGCTCACTCCTTATCTGCGCGCGCAAACCAGGATATGAGGCCTGCCGCGTTTCCCTCTGAGTGAAACACCCTCCAGCACGGAAAATCTCCACCGTTGGAATTAATTCTCACTCCCTCCCGTGCGTGGCTTTCCCAGGGCGCTGGGGCTGCCCAGAGACTCTGCCCTCCGCCCACAGAAAGGCCTCTGACCCTGCCTCTCCGTGGGGCAACACGGGCACCCACTCTCGGGGCCTAGGAAGAAATTCTCGCCCACTAACTGCGCACCGACCAGGAGACCGGGTAAAATGGCCGCTCCGCTTGTCTTTCTTTGTTTGGGTTTGGCGCGAGTGTTAGCTTGTATTGCCCGGCTTGCCACAGGATCAGATTTTCCTCGGCTTGGATCTCCGTGCCACAGTCTGGTTCGGCCGTTTGTGCTGCGGTCTGGATCTATTCACCCCCTTTGCCCGCCTCAGTTTCTATATTCACAGTTACCAGAGAAAGCCGCCCTGTTTAGGTTAGTGAAGAAGGCGGAGCATTTCTTACTCCCTATTTCCTTCGGGGTTTGGTTATATATTTAGCCAATTTTTCACTCAGTCATACCTTTGGGTGTATTGCGAAGCATCTGGAAGCTCCAAGTATAGGTTTTTCTGTTTCTGGTTGAAGATCTTGTTGAGTTTTGGGGGAGATTTATCGGTATCGCTTTCTACCCCGCCATTACTCTGACGTCATCCTCTCCTTCAATTTTAAACAATAGCCTTGCTGAATAAAGTAGTCTTGGTTGTAGGCTCTTGTTCTGCATTACTTTGAATATTTCTTGCCATTCCCTTCTGGTCTCAAGTGTTTCTGTTGAGAAGTCAGAAGTCATCTTTATGGGGACTCCTTTGTAGGTGATAGTCTTTTTTTCTCTAGCAGCTTTTAATATTTTCTCTTTATCACTTAGCTTTGGGATTTTAATTATGATGTGTCTTGGGGTTGATTTCTTTAGGTTTCTTCTTAATGGAGTTCTCTGTGCTTCCTGAACATGTGAGATGTTTTCCTGCCTTAATTGAGGGAAGTTTTCCGCTATGATATGCTTGAACAAAGTCTCTATCCCTTGTTCTTTCTTTTCTTCTTCAGGAACCCCTATGATGCGGATGTTATTTCTTTTCATGTTGTCACAGAGCTCTCTTAGAGTTTCCTCAGACTTTTTGAGTCTCTTTTCTTTTTTCTGCTCTGCTTCCGTGCCTTTATTTATGTGTCCTCTAACTCTCTGATTAGATTCTCCGCTTCATCCATCCTGCTTTTAATTCCTTCCATTGTGCTCTTCAATTTGGATATTGTATTTGTCATTTCTGACTGATTCTTTTTTATTATTTTAATGTCCTTTTTTATATTTGCTATCTCTTTATTTAGGTGTTTGTAGTGACTAGCTATTGTTGTTCTGATATCTTTGAGCATCCTAACAATTGTTATTTTAAACTCTTCATCTGGTAATTTGGTTATATCTGATTCATTTAGGTCCTTTTCTGGGGATTTCTCTTGGTTCATTTGTGTTGCATTTCCCTGCCTTCACATTTTCTCTGTGTAAAGGAAGGTTTTGGCCACTGGAGTCCACTGGGTATGTCCTCTGTTCCCTAGGTATGGTCTGTCTGCAGGCCCACCACCCCCTCTTCTGTTGCTGCCTAGGATTTTGGTTTTGGGCGTTGCCGGAGCCTGCCCACTGGGGTTGTTGCTGTGGTTTCCACCTCTTCTTCAGGGGAGTGGCTGTGATCACGTGCTCGGGTGCACAAGCCTTGTTGGCCTTGGCCTTTGACCCGCCCCCATGGGTGGCGTTATGCTCGGCCCTGAGGGCAGTGGTGAGCACCTTTTTCAGCTGCGGGTCTCTGCCTATATCCGGGCTTTCGCCCCGCCCTTGCAGGAGGAGGCCACTCGAGGAACCGCTGCTAGCCTTGGCTCTACTGGCCGGGCAGGACTTTGTGCCTGTGCTCAGCTCAGTAGTGGAACTCTGCCTATTCTGGGCTCTTGGCTCCACCCCCGCGGGAGGAGCTTGCTCCCAAGTCAGGCCACACACCTCGGTTCCTCGGGCGGGGCAAGGCTGTGCTCCTGTGCCCTTGCTCAAGGGCTGGTCTCCACCCCTTCTGGAGTTCCCGCCCTTCTCCCTCAGCTGCTGGCAGCTGGGCTTGACCGCTTTTGCATGCCTACTCCTACCCCACCGAGCAAGACTGAGTTCACATGTGAGCCCAGTGGCAGCCAGCAGGCTTCCAACCGCGCCTCTGCGTCCCATCGCCTCCCGCCCTCTGGCGACCCTCAGCCACGTGGGTACGGACACTGCAGCTCAGACCCTGAGACTCACTACTGAAGACCCGAAAGCTCCCTCCTTCTAAGCAACTCTGCTCTGAGTGCCGCGGGAGAGCTTGTTTGGCTTGTGTCCTGCTTCCCTTTGCTGGTATTACTGTTTTCAGGGGAAATATTCACTTCAGATTTGGGGAGTGACTTGTCCCAGGGGTTAGGGTGGCTATATCCCAAAGTGTTTCTCCCTGTGCCTCCTAGATTACACTCTCTTCCTGCTACTTCGGTACTCTTCCTCTCTCCCCATCCCCTGGAGCCCCAGGTGAGTGGTTGTGAGAGAGTTGTTCTGCGCGATCCCTTTAAGAAGAACCCTGGGTCTGAGAAATCAGACTCCTTCTCACAAACAGTATCCTGACTTGTTTCCAGCTAAATACTGTCCTTATGCCTCTTCTGGGCTCTGGGGCTGCAGGCTGGGGCTTTGTTCCTACGATTCAGGACCCTCCCTTCTCTGCTAAACTCAGTTCCCACCACGCGAGTCTCTCCCGGCTGCTGTTTGCTCCGGGGAGCTGGGCAGCCCTCTCCATGTTTCCGCTTTTCTTACCAGTCTCGATGTGGCTTCTTCAGTGTTCTTTAGTTGAAGGGTCCTCTTGGTTTAGTCCAAAGTTTTTTTCAGATGATAGTTCTTAAAGTTAGTTTGGAATCCACTTTGGTTCTGGGAGGTGGATGTTGGTATGTCCGCTTACTCCAGCGTCATCTTGTCTTCCCCCTATTTTTAAATTTTTATTTACTTATTTTAGTGAGTGAGGAAGACAGACACACACACACACACACACACACACACACACACACACACAGGAACATTGAACTGTTCCTGTATATGCCCTGACCAGGGATCGAACCAGCAACCTCTGCACTTTGGGACAATGCTGTAATCAACCAAGCCATGTGGCCAGGGCCCATTTTCTGTACCTTTAAAAAAAATTTTATTTTAAAAATTTTATTGATTTTTAGAGAGAGAGAAAGGAGGGGAAGGGCACAAAGCATCAACTTGTAGTTTCTTCATGTATGTGCTTTGATCAGGAAAGCTAGGGGTTTTGAACTGGTGACGGCACCATTGTAGGCCAACGCTTTATCCACTGCACCACCACAGGTCAAGCTCATTTTCTTTCTTTTTTTTTACAGAGACAGAGAGTCAGAGAGAGGGATAGGGACAGACAGACAGGAACAGAGAGAGATGAGAAGCATCAATTCTCAGTTTTTTGTTGCGACACCTTAGTTGTTCATTGATTGCTTTCTCATGTGCCTTGACCGTGGGCCTTCAGCAGACCAAGTAATCCCTTGCTCAAGCCAGCGACCTTGGGTCCAAGCTGGTGAGCTTTGCTCAAATCAGGTGAACCCACGTTCAAACTGGTGACCTTGGGGTCTCGAACCTGGGTCCTTCCGCATCCCAGTCCGACGCTCTATCCACTGCACCACCACCTGGTTAGACCCATTTTTTTTCTTTATGGAAGAACTCTTTAGACCTTCTGGATTGGTCCTATAGTTTTTTTAATACTTCCTTTCCTATTTTCTGATTCTTTGTCTTTGTTTATTTTTGTGTACTGTTTTCTAGGAAATTTCTCCAATTTTATCTTCCAGTTTTTTGTCATTTAATATTTGATTATAGTTTTAGTTTCTAAGATATTATATTGTGTTTCCTTCCCCCCTTTATAAAAACAACATCCTGTTTTATTAAGTGAGAGGCAGGGAGGCAGATGGGCAGGCTCCTTCATGCGCCCCAACAGGGATCTACTGGGCAAGTCTCCTACTGGGCAAGTCTCATACTGGGCAACGCTCTGCCCATTTGGGACCACTGCTTCATTTCTCTGCACCTGAGCTATTTTAGCACTTGAGGTGGGGCCATGGAGCCATCCTCAGTGCCTAGGGCCAACTTCCTCAAACCATTCGAGCCATGGCTGCAGGAAGTGAAGGGGGAAAGGGAGAGAAGCAGATGGTTTGCATTTCCTGTGTGCCCTGATCAGGAATTGAACCCGGGACTTCCATACGCTGGGCTGATGCTCTATGCTGATGCTCTACTGCTGAGCCAACCGGCCAGGGCCAGCATCCTATTCTTAGTGGATGCAATATCCTTCCTTATTTCTAAGGAGTTGAAAGGTAGTTGTTTAGATGCTTGCATCTCTCTGTATAGTAGTCTACTTCCTCTAATTGACTTTTTCCCCCTTGTTTCATTTGGACTTTATCTTTTGTGTAGACATTTGCCTTTGATGTTTGGTAATCTTTGTAGTGCTTATATTTAACAGTAGACACAGCAAAGTGATTGTACTCTGTCTAGGTATAGGTAGGCTTAGTAATAGTTGGGACTCGGGTGACCTGACTAGGCTATTTCCTTGGGGATCTTTGGCATTAAAATCTAGGTCTTACTCTTGGGCTAGTTATTTTTCAGAGAATAGTCTGCAGATTCCTGCTTGGAAAAGGGTAAGCCTGGATTTCAGTGTACTGGGAACTGAGTAGAGGAAAAGAGCTAGGAGTCTTGCCAGCTCATTGCCAGTCCAAAGATGGACTTTGAATCAATTCTCCTGTTTTTAGTGCATTATCTCCTTGCTGAATGTGCTTGGTTTCTCCTAATCCAGAGAAAAATCTGTAACCTTTTCTAATTAGTAAACCTCTAGCCTTTTGGACTTCTTTTAGTTCTGTTTTTAGCTTATCTTTTATCCTAATTTCCAATTTCCAAAAGTACCTGATATACCAATTATAAGCCTTTGTGTGAGATGGGTTTCTGTAGAGGCTTCTTAGCTTTCTCCACTAGTGATGCGAGAGTTGGTAGTGACTGTGGTAAGGGTTGCATTTTTAAATTGGGCAAACGTGGTGGGGGGTTCCCTAGGAAGGACTTGGAAGAATAAACATTCCGCTTTATAATTTCATTCATTCAGTCTCTCCCCCAATTTTTCAGTCTGTGTGTATTCTTATTTCTTAATTTTTGTTTTGCCTTTATATCTTCCTATTCCTATGAATTTTCTTTTTCCCTTTGTAAAAAGAAAAAAATAATACTAGCAATACATGAATACATTTTTGTAAAAATTTATATAAAGTTGCAGTCCTGCTTGATTAGAAACCTGCCCCTCATTTGTCCCTGTTTAGTATTTGTCTTTTTGTTACCAGAACAAGCCGGGGTTTGGGTTGCCCATTTTTACAATCACTCACAGAGGTGAGATCCAAGTGGTATAAGAATGTCTTTTAATCAAATTGTCAGTGACCTGAAAAGGCAGGGAGCCTTCAGGGCATCCAAAGCCTGCCTTAACAGTTTTGGCTGACCAGCCAGTTTATATACTTATGGGGAAAGTTAATGCTTTATATTAAACAGAATGCAGTTAGTCACGTAGCAGTACGCAGGACTGGGGAGTCTGGTTTGCAGGAATGTCTCCTTGGCAAATCCTTCTGATGTTAGCACAGGCCCATTACTGGTCTATTTGGTGTCCTTGGTGTTATCTGTCGGATAGTTGGGGTCAGAGACCTCTGAGGAACAGCCCAGGCCTGGTGCCTCTGAGAGCCATCTGTGACTCTGGGAACTATCTGCTAAGGATCCTCCCTACTCTTCTTGGGAGACAAAGTAAAGATTGTAGATTTGTGAACTAAGTTCCTGGTTATCTGTAGGTCCTTAACTCTTTACAGGAAATTTTGTGACTAAACCCTTACAAGATGTTTTCTCTAAATCTATGTACTCTGGTTGACCAATGTCACCCTGTTAAATTTAATTGTCTAAAAGTACTATTTCTGAAGCTAAATTTGTCATTTTGAGAATTTATCTGTACAATTTTCCTGTATTCTATTAACTATCTCTAGTTTTCTCTTATGCTTTTTTAATTACATGTTTACATGTAGTTGTTATACTGCACACAGTCACAAGTTTTATTTACTATTAAGTTTTTGAACATATATAAATGTTAGTATATATCAGTATTTAAACTAATGCCTAGTATTTCATTGGCTACCCCCTAGTTTATTTACTCATTTCTTCATTAATGTGTATTAGGATATTTCTAATTTTTGCATTTTTGCAGCCTATTTTAGGCTGGGACCTACTCCTAATTTAGACGAATTTACCTGTGCCACCCAGCATAGTTTATCCCAAGGTTCTCTTCACCACACCACAGCTGCAGAGCTCCAGGGAAAGGCACCCTGGGTTCATCTCTCCAGTTTAAAGAAAATGGAATCTCCATCTCCATACATGCTGCAGATGCTTTACCAGTCTATCTCAATCGTTATCAGCTAGAAGCAGTGGTCATTGGGACTTGGATTCTAGCCGCAAAGTGTGGAAATGTGACCACAGCTCCAGTGCCTTATGGACTTTTCCTGAATGTTTGTGACTTTGGCTTCTTGGGACAGTTCTTAGACTGAAGTGGGGTTGGGTTACATTTACAACTAATATGTAGTGATGATGGTGTCATCGTGGTCTTGGTGAAATTACATTAACATGTTAAGGACATTTAAGACTGTAAGAATTTTATTATAGATCCTGTTGTATTAGTTAAGACTTTGCTTGATAATCTAATAAGCTTTAATTACTTAATTGTATTAGGATACTTGTTTTTTTTTTTTTTGTTTTGTTTTTTTGCATTTTTCTGAAGCTAGAAACAGGGAGAGACAGTCAGACAGACTCCCGCATGCGCCCGACCGGGATCCACCCGGCACGCCCACCAGGGGGCGACGCTCTGCCCACCAGGGGGCGATGCTCTGCCCATCCTGGGTGTCGCCATGTTGCGACCAGAGCCACTCTAGCGCCTGGGGCAGAGGCCACAGAGCCATCCCCAGCGCCCGGGCCATCTTTGCTCCAATGGAGCCTTGGCTGCAGGAGGGGAAGAGAGAGACAGAGAGGAAGGCGCGGCAGAGGGGTGGAGAAGCAAATGGGCGCTTCTCCTATGTGCCCTGGCCGGGAATCGAACCCAGGTCCTCCGCACGCTAGGCCGACGGGATACTTGTTATAGTATCTGTTAGCATTGGTTATTTCAATTTTGTTGTTTATTCTATAGTTTTCTGTCTCCAAATCGGAACATGAGAATTCAGATGAGTATGAATCACAGCACATGAATTGAAGTTTTAAGAAATAAAAATAAAAGGGGATATGTTTGGGACCAAATAAACAAACAGGGTATTTTTGCAATCTGGACAGAGGTGCTGGGTCCAAACCCCACCTCCTTTGCCTAGTTAACAAAGAGCTACACCTGATTCTCATTTGTCTCACCCATGTTCTCCGGAGGAGTCTGGAAGCTAGTTTCTTATTAGTGTAAAGTAGATTTGGATGGTATGGTGGGGGTTGTCTTTGAGTTGCCTTGGAAACTTAATTGAATTGCTGATGGATCACATTTTTCTATGAATAAAAGTGGATGTTGCCTGACCAGGTGGTGGCGCAGTGGATAGAGCATCAGACTGGGATGCCGAGGACCCAGGTTTGAGACCTCGAGGTCACCAGCTTGAGTGTGGGCTCATCTGGTTTGAGCAAAAGCTCTCCAGTGACCTTGACCCAAGGTCACTGGCTCGAGTAAGGGGTTACTTGATCTGCTGAAAGCCTGCGGTCAAGGCACATATGAGAAAGCAATCAATCAACAACTAAGGTGTCGCAATGCACAACGAAAAACTAATGATTGATGCTTCTCATCTCTCTGTTCCTGTCTGTCTGTCCCTGTCTATCCCTCTTTCTGACTCTCTCTCTGTCTCTGAAAAAAAAAAAAAAGTGGATGTGTTTCTGGGAGCAGGGACGTTACAGCTAAGGAACAGTGGAGACTGCCGTGTCATCCTCCTTAACCCATCTGTATATATATATCTTTAAGTCTCTATTATTTATTTCAATTCCATACCTTTTCCTGTTCAAGACCCCGGTATATACTTGTTGTGGTTGGATCCGGACATATCTGGGTAAGCTTTTCTTATGTTTTTAGTAGAGGTGGGCAAGAGAGAATATGGTAGGAAATAATGATCCCCCCCACACACCAGTGATACCGGCCATAATGTACAAAGTTAATTTATAGATGCTGAGGAGATATTTTGATTGAAATTGAATTCTACTTTTAGTCCTTATATATTTTATATATTATAATTATTTTAGGACTCCAGTTCAGTTGTAGAATGGACCCAGGCGCCAAAAGAAAGAGCTCATCGAGGATGGGAACATGTGAACAGTTACGAAGCGGAGTGGGACATGGTTAATACAGTTTCATTTAAAAAGAAACCACATACCAGTGGAGGTATGCCCTTAAATCTTTTGAAATCATAGACTGTTTTGCTACAATATATTATAAATGAAAGTGCAAAGAAAATTTCTTTGGTGTTCCTCAGTTAGAGAAGGAAGATGCTTTGGTGCTTTGATATATTTAACTCTCATATTTTAGTTATATTTCCTTTTCATATCTCTTTTTGTTGTTTTGTTGGTTGTGATTTTATAAAAAAGACTTTAAAAATACTTCTCTGTTTAATGGCAGAAAATAGAAACACTTTAGTAAATTGCTTTGGCTGTCTCTCATGCACATGTTTCTTAATCTAGTAGAATAAAAGAAAATGTTTTATCTTCCTTATGCACCAGGGGGAGATGGCGTATACCACTCCAGTGGTAGTCAACCTGGTCCCTACCGCCCACTAGTGGCCGTTCCAGCTTTCATGGTGGGCGGTAGCGGAGCAACCAAAGTATAAATAAAAAGATAGATTTAACTATAGTAAGTTGTTTTATAAAGATTTATTCTGCCATACTTGGTGAAAATCCGATATAAAGTACTTGGTAAGTAATTATTATTATATGCTTTAACTTGCTGTAACTCGGCTTTATAAATTTTATAAAGTAAAGTTACTTTCCTACTTTATAAATTGCCATTACTGTGGAACCAGTGGGTGGTTAGAAAATTTTACTACTAACGGAGATACAAAAGTGAGCGGTAGGTATAAAAAGTTTGACTACCCCTGCACTAAACCATCCTGTTCTAATTTCAGTATTTACTGCAGTCTCCCATTTATACATAGTCAGTGACTCTTCTCCTTTATGTAAATATGTATTTAAATCTGTTTGCTATGTAATAATTATCTACATGTAGATAAAAAAAAGCAAAGCTAACAGCCTGGTAGAACACATCTACTACCCTAAGTATGATCTAGTTAGCTGATCTGTGATCTGGCCAAATTATTTGTGATTAATCTCTTTAAAAATGTTAAACACTTATATAGAGTTAAAATGTATTTTTTCTATTTATTTCTTTGTATTTTATAACTGAAAGTATATTTTATTTCTTAATGAGTTTGATCTGAACATAGGGATTTATCCGTGTTTATCAGATTTAAAAAGCTGGCCAGAATTTATTGGAATATGTATCGCTACATTTATATAGCATTGTTGCTAAGTAAAATTGATTTTCATGTGTGGCCTGGGGAATCATTCTCATATAAAATAGTTATATTTTAAACTGTATCATTTTTTTGGAAACAATGGTAATTAAGAACTAAATAGTAATTCACAAGTTTTGATAATAATGAATTCATGCATGCAGGTGTGTCGTTGATTGATTGACCGATTGATTGATTGAAATCCCTTTCTACTGAAAGAGAAGGTTCTTAACCAGAACAACACAAAGTATTAAGGAAAGATAAAACCACAGGATATTAGTATCTTTAGCCTCTGAGTGATTTTTAATTTCTGTGGACTAGATCCTCAGGATTGGTCATGTGAATTGCTATTTTTTGTTGTTGCCTAATATTGTTAAATCCTTGAAAATGGATCAGGCTACAGGTATGAGCAAAAGGAATTTTCAAAATTTCATAGATGAAAGAAGCATTACATGGATAAGAAAAGCAGAATCCAACAGTAAAGATCTTTTCAGAATAGTGGTTTTCAGTTTTGGTTGCACAGAGGAATCATTTGGGAAGATTAGGCTTTTAAAAAAATACCCATGTCTGGTTTTTATCCAGCAAATTAAATCATACTCTGGACATGGAGTTTGGATATCTGTATTTTTCAAAACCTCTCCTAGTGATTTAAATGTACAAAGTTGAGAACCTCTGTGTAGCTTAGCAAAAAGCCACTGATGTAAATTCTGCTTATGTGGCTTGGCCATGCATTGTCACTTACAAAGTAAAGAGCATAACTTGATTTTGTAATTATTAAAAGTTAAGACAATTTTTTCTCTTTTTCTCCAGAACTTAAAATTTTTTATTGTGCATAGCAGTAAGAAATACATTGAACAATATGGCCTGGTACGCATACACATATTTAACAGAATAAGGAGTTCTGCATTCTGTTCCATCCCATTTTATCCTATACTATCTCATCTGATTACATTTCATCAAAACTCCTTCCTAAAGGAGACATTTTCTAGGTTGGATGTTTTAGAATTTAAAATTATGCCATTATGAAACATTTTTGTACTTTTAAAATTATTTTTTCAAATAAAATTTTTATTATTTATTGTCTTTACTTTTTTTTTTTCTCTTTTTGATAATTCACAAAGGAAACTTGGGATAAACCTCATTGACTACTATAGAAAACTTACTAGACTTTATATATCTTTCCTTCCCTCCTCCCTCCCTCCCTTCTTTTTTTTTTAATTAAGTGAGAAGTGGGGAGGCAGAGAAAGACAGACTCCAGTATATGCCCTGACTGAGATCCACCCAGCAAGCCCCTTAAAGGGCAATAATGCTCTGCCCATCTGTGGCCACTGCTTTGTTGTTTGGCAACCCAGCTATTTTAGCGCCTGAGGCAAGGCCATGGAGCCATCCTCAGCCCCTGGGGTAACTTGCTGGAACCATTTGAACTGTGGCTGTGGGAAGAGAAGAGAGAGAGAGAAGAGGGGAGGGGTGGAGAAGCCAATGGTCTCTTTGCCTGTGTGTCCTAACCGGGAATCAAACCCGGAACTTCCACACCTTGGCCGATGCTCTACCTCTGAGCCAGCTGGCCAGGGCAACTTTATATTTCTTAGGAGTGTCTACTTCTAGGTCTTTGTTTTTTTGTTTGTTTGTTTGTTTTTCCTAGGTCTTTGTTTTTATGTACCAGAGAAAGATATTTTGAAAATATTCCCAGAACAGCAGACTGTCATTATGTTCTGTAAACCCATTTAAAGTGATGTCCTTGATGTTGATTCTTTTCCTTGATGTTAATTCTTTTCAAGACATGGGTACTTACTGAGGTCTTTTGTTTTCTTCTTCTGTTATTAATGGCCAGTTTTCCCATGTCACTGTGTTCGAGATGTTTTTTATGTGTATTTAATAACATAGTAAATTCGTCTGAACTAATTAGTTTTATTTATCCTTCTGTAAGACAAAAGAAGGAAAATTTGACCTAACTCTTAATTTCTGTTTTTTTTCTTTGTCTTTTTTTGTAAACTTTTGTGTTTCTGGTTAGCTATTGGTGGTAGATTAAATTGCAGATTACTTTTATGTTGACTTGGTACTTAGTTATTCATTTATTCAACATATCTTTGAGTGCCTTTTTTCTTCTTTGTATTTTTCTGAAGTTGGAAATGGGGAGGCAGTCAGACAGACTCCCACATGTGCCCGACCGGGATCCACCCAGCATGCCCACCAGGGGGTGATGCTCTGCCCATCTGAGGCGTCGCTCTGTTGCAACCAGAACCATTCTAGCACCTGAGGCAGAGGCCATAGAGCCATCCTTAGCTCCCGGGCCATCTTTGCTCCAGTGGAGCCTTGGCTGCGGGAGGGGAAGAGAGAGACAGAGAGGAAGGAGAGGGGGAGGGGTGGAGAAGCAGATGGGGATTTCTCCTGTGTGCCCCGGCCGGGAATCGAACCTGGGACTCCTGCACGCCAGGCCGATGCTCTACCACTGAGCCTACCGGCCAGGGCCTCCTTGAGTGCCTTTTATGTGGTAGTCACTCTTCTAGGATATGGAAATAGTTGTGAACAAAATTAAGTTCCTATTCTCATGAAGTTTATATTCTAGTAAAGGGACTTCCAGAATTGACACATAATGTTTCTCTCGTTATTTATCAGCACTTGAAGTAAGGAAATGTGTAAGGCATCTTCCGTTTTATTTACTGTGTATTGTCAGTCTCTTCCATTGATGAGGGAAAACCTATGTAAAATTTTTACTTGTGATTTTTTACAAATTTCTGGTGATTCAGATAACTGTATATTTAATATTCTCTACATGATTTTCTTACATTAAGTTGGTTTAAATACTTTTTGTGTAATTTAAGAACTTCATTTAAAGAATTGTTGATATCTAGTTTTTCGTTACTCTTTGCTGTGAAAATATTTTTGGTCTTTGCAGATAATATGGTAATAGCTATCCTTTCTAGTAGTCCTAAGTATATTCACACTTAAAATGATTTATGAAGTTGTTGGAATTGTAGATTTGTCCTCACTTTGATACTAGCTTGAAGTAGTGTTATAAGCTCTGTAATATTAATTCCAGTCAGACATGATATATAGTACTCAAGTGGACACATGGCACTTAATCTAATACCACTCTTAGATATGAATTCTTCATTTGAACTGGTATGTTACTTTAGTCTTTCTGGGCTTCTTTTGAAATGGTACTTGCTAAAGTGTCCATGAAATGTAAGGTGCCTGTATTCCTTGCAGGCAGAGGTTTCTGTAAGCTGTAGATTTCTTTGTGTCATCTTAGGAGGTGTTGGAGCTATATTGTACCTGACTCTGTAAGTAGGTAATACACATGCAGGTCAACACTAATTGATGTACCCTTTGATCAAATTCTACAAGTATATATCATCTATGCAATTTATCTTGATTTTGTAATTATTAAAAGTTAAGATGATTTATCTTTGCAGAATTAATAGTGTGGAATTAATGAAGATCTTGAATGACAGAATAGTATGACACTTCTTAGGAAGTAACATTTAGGGAAAAGGATTTTTTAAAAATTTCAGAGATAAGATATGCTTATGCTTGGGTTAAAATGATTAAAAATTATAGATAAGAAATTCATTATGTATTAATGAGAAGAACAGTAACGTTTCCATTCTTTAAATTTTGATTTAAATAGATAATGTTTAAATTGGTTGTCATCAGTTACAATATTGTTCACAAACCTAAGACTTAAAGCTATAAATAGCCCACAAACTAGGAAGATGTTTTATTTGACCTAACTAGAGTTTGGTTTGAACTGAGGTCATAATTTAGTGGAAAATAGATTTAGCAGGGAGATTAAATATGTTAATTCTCTTTGAAAGTATTCACAACTTAGTTGTCTTTTCATTCTCAATTCTCTACTGTTCTTTGGGTTTTTGCAAAAAAAAAAAAAAATCTCTTCATTCCACTGTTTTTTATACTGGTGCACTGACCTTCATTCAGTGTAGTCTGTTAAAAATAATTGTGAGAGGACATGGGGAAAATAAAAGTTTTGTTTTTGTGTTTTGTTTTAAATGACTGTCTTAAGAGCATCATACCATGCATATTTGGGGGGAGTAGAAAAGATGAACATTTATTGAGTATTTGCTATATACTTTGCACTGTACCTAGCTAGTTGACAAGTATTGTCTCTTTTAATTCTTTTAAAATAACATTGGGAGGTAAGTATAATTATCTCTATTTCACAGATGAGGAAACTGAAGCTCTTAAAGATGTAGTTATTTGCTCTAGATCATTTAGTTAGTAAGCTGGTGGTACTGCAATTTGAATGCAACCGGCCTGCTTCCAAAGCTGTGTTCATTTTGGGCAAAGCTTATATTTAAATGGGGATAACCTTGTTAATTGGGGGCAATAGATAATTATTTTTAAAATTATTCTTTTAAGAAAGTACATGTTGTCACTTTTAACAGGTGGGAGTCATAGTGATATGAATAGTATAATCATTCTTTAGGGTCAACACATTTATGTCAGGCAATCTTCATGAAGAGCACTGTCAGTACCTTTTAAAAAGGTGAACAAAATATTTTGCCCCATTTTCTTGTTTTTAAGATACTCGAAGTCATAGAAATGGGAAAAGCAAATGGTCATTCCTGTTCAATTTGACAGACCTGAAATCAATCAAGCAAAACAAAGAGGGTATGGGCTGGTCGTATTTGGTATTCTGTCTAAAAGATGACGTCGTTCTCCCTGCTCTGCACTTTCATCAAGGAGATAGCAAACTGCTGATTGACTCTCTTGAAAAATATGTGGTATTGTGTGAGTAAGTATCAAATTATTTTCTATTTATTGAAATTGGATTGTTCTATTGGTCCCAAGGCAAACTATTTTTACTTGTTACTGTGTCTCAGTGACCTATGTGCCTATTAGGGCATGGACGATTTCTTGTTTTTGGAATATTGGCTGCTTTGGATGAATGACTACATAAAATCTTGCCATTATAGTGATTTGGATTTGCAACCTGTTACCTTATTACTGTTTCAAAAGAAAGAGTGGTCTAATATTTTTATACACATTTAAATGAATGATGATGCATCAATAATTATGGATTATATATTTACCAAATTTACCTTTTATTGTGTAGTTTCTATTAAACATGTACTCTTTCTTGCTTTCACTCTCACCAAATATATTTTCGTTATCAATTACATTCTGAGCACTGCAGTTGCTTGGTATTTAGTAGTGAACAAAACAGGCACATTTCTAGATATCTGAGAGTTTATGGTCTTGTGAAGGATATTGACCAATAAATGGCAGTAAAACGCAAAAACTAAGATGAAGGAGGTATAGGGTACTTTTTGGAGCTCCTAGAAAGCAAGGAAGGGTATCTCATTCAGATTGCAGGTTGGGTAGCAGTCAGGGAATACTTTCTGTGGAAGTGACATCTAACTTGAAACCTGACAAATGAATGCACATTAGCATGAAGGGGAAGGAAATATTTTGAAGGCAGAGATATTTTAGATAGAAGGAAGAATGTAAAACATGATGTAATCATAGATTGGCCAGAGCATGAGTAATCTTATAAATCATGGTAGCAGGTTGTTCTAGTCATCTAGCTGGAATTAATAGTGGCATGAAATAGGAAAGTGACAAGAAGATATAAGTATTACACAAATGTTTAGGGTTAGAGTGTGTGATTGGATATGTGGAAGTGACAAGAAGGGAGAAGTAGAGATTTTTAGCTTGGGGAACTGTTGGGATGATTGTTAACTTCATTGATAATATCCTCACTTTATAATAGAAAAATGTCCTTTATTATGCATAAATTTGGGTTACAAAAGCTAGGAGTGACCCAAAAGTTGGCATATATTGACTGTGTGTTTTCTAGAATGAAATTCTCTCCTACTGTGTTATTAGTTCTGGCTACCATTAGGTATTCTGATCAGTGCCAATAACCGTAAGAAAGTCAAGCCTGGTTGCAAGTACTGTATTTGGGTCTCAATCTTCAAGTGGGAAACTGTGAATAGGCTACCACCAGGGGGCAGATGGTTTGGCTGTCTGAATAGCAGATGTTAAAAACTTGGGGCTTAGCTGTGTAGCAAGCCGAGTATTCATCAGTTGATGTAATAGTCATGGAAGAGCTCATTTGATCTGAGACTGTTGATTAAAGCATAGTGTTGAGGTTGAAGTGGTAGAACCTCTCTTTACTGGAGCGATCATACTTTGGAGATCTGGGCTTAGTTTTAAGCACTGTATTTTGAATGTGTTAAATGAACTCTTCTACATGGGAAAGATAACTAGTGTAACAAGAGAGATCAAAATCGTATCATGAAAAACATTAGAAGGATGTGGTGTTAATGTAAAATACAACCCAGACTTCTTACTATGGTCAACAAGGGCTGGCCTTATCTTAACTTGATTTATCTTGGACACCTTATTGCACACTAATATCTTCTGTAGTCCAGCCACATGGTTTTCTTTCAGTTCCTAAAACATCCTAAATGCTTTTTTGTCCTAGGGTCTTTATGTCTGCTGTTTCTTTTGTGTGGAGTATTTTTCCCCCTTTCTAATTCCCGAGGTCTCTCAGTTTGATGGCACTTCCTCAGAGGGGCTTTTCTGGATGTCCCTCTCCCATTTAATGTAGGTTCCCACACCCATTTCTTTTCATAGTCTCATTTTCTTGTTTGCTTCTTTCATGACCCTTAACAGAATAAAATAATTTTGTCTATTTTTTAATGTTCTGCTTTAGAATATAAGCCCATAATGGCAGGGGTTGCTTCTGTCTTGTTTGCATTGTCTCCTGAGTTCCTAGCCACAGTGCATATAGCACATATTTGCACGTTCAGGCTTAGTTGAATGACTAAATGACAAAGTACTGTTAATACTACAAATAATTTTGAAAGGGTTAATAAGAAATACATTGTACATTTGTTTTATATGACTCCAAGGAAAAATAAAAGGAAATAGATTTTAGCTCAAGAGGTAGAGCGTTTTCTATCCTCGATGGGTTCAAGGATGTGCTCAACAATCACATTATGAGGGAATGTGTAGCTTAAATGTGTGCTGGTCATGCTTTAATGAGAGCTATAAGTGAACCTTTGTTTCCTTTCCTGCATTTGTAAGTAACTGAGAAGTAAATATAAGAATTGGACAGTTGGTGATAAAAATATTGCCATTATTGGTGAGGCTTAGACAAGCAGCATCATATTAATTCACCTCAAATTAGTTTTGAAGTCACCAGTTTTTGTCACTTTTGGACAACTGCAGGTCTCTCTATTAAGGAAAGATCATGAATGATGTGAATGAGAGCAGACTAGAAACTGCTTTCTCTGTTGGCAGGCAGATCCAAGTGGATAGAGCCTGAACAGGATTATTCCAACCATGCACCTTCTTCTTACTCTAATTCTTATTCCTGATCTCAGCATCAGATGTGTCCCTGTGAAAGAGGAGTTTCTTTCGAACGAGTACATATTTTCCATTTGGAAACATGAAGCCATGGGAATGGTGTTCCTCTTTCTCTCTTTACTTTTTCACAACACCTAATCTTTTTGAGGAACTGTACCAAGTGCTGGAAAGAGAGCAATAATCAAAAAGATATCACTTCTGCCTTCATGGCATTTGTACTGTTGTGGGATAGACAAACATTGCTTATACAAATGAATGTAAAATTTTAGCTGTAATAAGTTTGTTGGATAGGACATCTATAGCACTATGAGAGCACATAATAGGATAATATATGTAATAAGATAATATATAATTTTTTGTGTTGGTAATTTAAGGGCTGAGAGAGAATGAAATTAAATGAAAAGAAGATAAAATGGGACAGTATATGAGCATACATGATTAATTGCCGTCCTTCATGATGTGTGAAAGTGAAAAACCTAGCAACCTAGCAGAGGAGGCTGACTTGCCTACACTTTATTCTTGTGTCTCTTCCCATAGGGCTTTATCAGTAAGTATTTGATCAATCAGATATGGCTGCTCTTCAGGGAGGAGCTCTCTAAAGTCCTTCAAAGGCTATGCCTCCAATACCAGGCATTTCTCCATTGTTCATTCTTCTGGGGGCCAGTTTACTCTTTACCTCCTGAATGATTGAGGTGTATCAGAACAGTACATCAAATATTTTAACTTCAAGGCTCCTCTGTCCCCAGGCTGAAAATTAGCACTCCTTACTGTCTTTCCCATCATAAATTATAACCAATTACATTGTGCCTTAGTTCACCAGAGATTATATGTTGAGTCCAAATGGTAGATTGTAGATACTACAGACAAGCAGTTTCCAATATAAAAGTTCCAAATTTGTGTAAGCCATTATAAGATTATTAGGAGATATTAAAATTTCTTATGTTTATGTTCATTAGTTAATATCCAAATACATAGAATTCCCAGTTAAATAAAGTCCAAGGTAATAAAAATTCCCAAGTATCCCCCATTTTTTTCCCCTGAAGTGAGAAGCAGGGAGCCAGAGAGACTCTCACTTGTGCCCGACCGGGATCCACTCAGCATGCCCACCAGGGGGTGATGCTTTGCCCATCTGGGGCGGTTGCTCTGTTGCGACCAGAGCCATTCTAGCACCTGAGGTGGAGGCCATGGAGCCATCCTCAGCGCCCGGGCCAACTTTGCTCCAATGGAGCTTTGGCTGCAGGACGGGAAGAGAGAGATAGAGAGAAAGGAAAGAGGGAAGGGTGGAGAAGCAGATGGGTGCTTCTCCTGTGTGCCCTGGTTGGGAATTGAACCTGGGACATCCCCACACCAGGCCAATGCTCTACCACTGAGCCAGCCAGCCAGTGTCCCCTCCTCCTTTTTTTTTTTTTTTTTTTTTAACAGAGACTTAGAGTCAGAGAGATGGATAGATAGGGACAGACAGACAGGAAAGCAGAGAAATGAGAAGCATCAATCATCAGTTTTTCATTGTGACACCTTAGTTGTTTATTGATTGCTTTCTCATATGTGGGCCTTCAGTAGATTGAGTTACCCCTTGCGCAAGCCAGCGACCTTGGGTCCAAGCTGGTGAGCTTTGCTCAAACCACATGAGCCCGTGCTCAAGCTGGCAACCTTGGAATCTCGAACCTGAGTCCTCTGCATTTCAGTCTGATGCTCTATCCACTGTGCCACCTCCTGGTCAGGCTCCTCCTACCTTTTTTTAACTAAACTTGGTATCAGCTATGTGGGTCTCGTTTCTTGTCACTGGAGCAATTATCCTAGGGAAAATGATATTTCCAGAGTCATGGTTCCGTGGTCTCAGTGATCATTGTAGAGACTAAATGTAGGAAGAGTAGTAGTCTAGGAAAATCTTGGTTTTAGCAGCCTTCATCACTGAGATGCCAGCCAGTCTATGCTAGGGTCTTCCCTCCTTGTCGTCTTCTGAATTCAAAACCAATAGTAAATCAGTCAGACCGTGTTATTTTTTTCTGATTAACGTAAATTGAAGAATGTGCTTGCACTCTGTGGCCATGTTGTCTTCCTAATACCCAACCCTATCAAAATAAGGGCATTACCATACAGATGGGTGAAAGAATGAGCTACAAATAGATTTTTGTTACCTTTCTGGAACTGAGTTGGTTGCTAGCATATGAATAAAGGTTTTTGGTTTCATTACAATTATATTGTATATTGAGCCATTTTTTACATTAATATAGAAATATCCAAGCAGTGAAATATTACCCTAAAAAGCCAAATTGGTTATATCATCATATAACACCAGCTGTTTACATCATTAGGTTCTAGATTCTCCTTTATTTCCATTGAGAGATATGTACCTCACATATATAGGGTGGGGCAGAAGTAGGTCTACAGTTGTAAGTACACAAAAGTTTATTCTTATATTATTATTTATTGTATTATGTCCCATACAAACAACTGTAAACCTACTTTTGCCCCAACTGTGTGAGCAAATCATAATATCGTTTTGTTGTAAATATTATATACCTTTTTGTTTTTTATTAACCTTCCTGATTGATAACTTTTACAATGAAATTTTTATTTCTTTAGCTTTACATATTGGACATTCTCAGTAGCATATAAAATGGCTAATTATGTCTCAGAGCGTACACATTTCTTAAGTTTTTATAATTTCTGAATGTATTCTGAGGTCTTTGGGAGAGGCTCCCTCAAAAGTCTGGGAAGTACTTTTAAATTTTTAGTAGATATGCCTCGATAGTTGCGATATTAGGCTGTGGTTTTCTTTAAGCCTTTTAGTAGGCTCTAATAGAATTTCTAATGTTATCACCATTAAAAGTTCTGTCTTGCTGTTGCAATGAACTTGAAAGTCTTGAATAATGTCTTTAAAGATCAACTTCCCAGAACCCATAATAGTCCCAGAATATGTTAAGTATAATATAGTATTTATAAATCCATATTTAACCAGATTAAATCAATGTGTTAACCTGGCAGGTGGAAATGTAGCTTTTTTTTTTTTTTTGAGTTCTGCAATTGCCTGTCAGTAGACTGCTTGTCTTTTGACTTAGGTACTTTTAAAAAGTTATTTATTTTGAGAGAGAGAGAGAGAGAGATTGGTTTCATGTTCTACTTATGCATTCATTGATTGGCTCTTATATGTTCCCTGACTGAGACTCGAACCTGCAACCATGATGTACTGGGATAACCATCTAACCAACTGAGCTGCTCGGCTATGGCTTGACTGATGTTCTTTAAAAATGTTTTGGTGTTTTCTTCAAGGGCAACTAAGTCTTAAATTTCTTATGTCTCTCTTAGAGCTTCCCCCAGCCCCTCTTCACAGAACACTGGGTATTAAAAAATTAAATCCTTCCTTTTTTATGTGTGTGTGGTTGCTTTTTTGTTCAGCAGTCATTTCTTCCCCTCTACGCTTTACTGACTACAGTTTTAGATCTGTATCTGTAATAATGATCTGAGTCCAGATAGTTGAAGGTTGTAAATTTTCCCCTTCTTCATGCCTAGCTAATGTTTAGACTTTTAGAACCAATTTTTATTTGGATTTTAAAGAAATAATTTGACTTATTGTTAGAAATAAGATAATAACCACTGCACCAGCAGCATTGTGCTAGGGAATAATCTGTTTCTATATTAGTTACTTGGTCTGGTGTTAAATTTTAAAGTTGATCAGTCACTTAAAAATACCTTGTGAGAATCTTTAGGTCTTTCTATTAAGCATGACCCCAAAAAATGTTCAGAAAAATGGTGTTTAATGAAAATTGAACATTTTAAAAGTTTTTTTTTTCCTATTTCAAATGACTTAACAGCTACTTTTAAAAAGTCAAGGGGTTTATTAAGCTCCTATTGTCTCTGAAGATTGGGTGCTGTTTCCACATATGTAAGAATAAGATTCATAGTCCCCTTAGCATTGCTGCTGCATCCTGTTATGTTAGAATTGAGAAGAGATAACTGTTATTAAAGTTCTTATCTCAAACATTATAGAAAACTAGAAATAGCATAAAAATAACACGTTTAATTTTTATTTTAAACACAAAAGTTGTGGATTCATTACAGCTGATTAAGTTTTCAAATGTAGTGAATAGAAAAAAATGGTGAATTTATCTGATTGCTTAAAATTAGACAGATGTCTGTTTGGAATGCATCTTATTTGTTCTGTACCTGTTAAGAAATGTGGAGAAAAATTTGGTTCCAGAGCTTAATAAGCAAGAATTAAAAAATATTATCTGAACTGTACATTATAATCTTGTTAAATATGTTTGTGTATCTTAATTATGGTTAACATAATTAATCGTCTTTAATAGATAATTTATTGTATCTGGTATTTTTAACATCTTATAATTAATACTACCAAACTGTGGAATGAAATTGGAAGCCATTTCAAAATAGAACATTTTCCTGCGGTGTACATAATATATATACTGTTGAATCCTAAAATACGTTTTTACTTACTTAAGTTTTTATGATAATAAAGGAAGATATATTTAAAGGTCTTTCTATTATAATTCTAAACAAGAATTTGGGTTCATTATCATTTATTATTATTTTTAAAATTTATTATTTTTTTTTACAGAGAGAGAGAGTCAGAGAGGGATAGATAGGGACAGACAGACAGGAACAGAGAGAGATAAGCATCAATCATCAGTTTTTCATTGTGACACTTTAGTTCACTGATTGCTTTCTCATATGTGTCTTGACTGTGGGCCTTCAGCAGACCAAGTAACCCCTTGTTCGATGTGCTAGTATTTTCAACACATCCTTTTTTTTTATTACAGATCTCCACAGGATAAAAGAACACTTCTTGTGAATTGTCAGAATAAGAGTCTTTCACAGTCCTTTGAAAATCTTCTTGATGAACCAGCATACGGTTTAATACAAGTATGTTTCTTAAATTTATCTCGTATTATTAATTTGTCTTCATTATTTTATATATCCCGTACCTCTCAACTTTCTCAGATTATATGGAATGAGGCAACTGTCTCTGTAAACTTCATGAAACTATTCTGTTAAATTTTATAGAAAAACTAGTATGTTTCTTCCTATTTGTTAGACTCAGAAGCTTCCTTGGTTCTTAGTTACTCCTAAGGCAATTTTTTCTTTTATCATACTACTAACATCGGATATCAGTTAATTTTTATTATCATAACTTTCATTGATTAGGTGAAAGACCACTGTGTAAGCCAGTTTGAACTCAATGATAAACTTAGTCAAAAATCTGGTTGGAGTTTTTATTTTCCATTTAAGCAGGTTCTAATTCCCCTTAAAATATTTGAGTATATTCTTTCATCTGGCTAAAAATGCACACTCAACACAAACAGAAATGGAGTTAATTTATTTCTCACTCAAATTTCTATGTGAACCAATGAAATAGTTGTTTATTCATTCAACATATGTTCCAGATACTGCCTTTGCGGTACTGGAGATAAGATACGGAAGGAAGAGAGCTAAAGATTGATTCAAAGGAAAAGTGATGGAACAGTTTTTCTTGTGAAAAATAATCATTTTAAAGAAGTAACTATTTTTGCTATATATAATCAGGCAGTTTGAGATTTAGAAGTAATTCTAGCAGTAGAAAAACCTTTTGCTGTTTTTTCTGAGACAGCACTGCCCAGCACAAATTATCATCATTGGCACAACTTACTAATCATATAATTAGATTAAAATACCCGCTGATATTTAAGTATTTTGAGCTTTTAAACTTAACTACAAAATATTTTGTTAGACTAGTGTGATACTGCACACTTCAAGAAATATATTTTTTTGTGAAGGCAGGACTGCTAGCAGATGATGGCTGCTGCGGGCCGTTAACCAGTGGAAAGTAAGCACTGTATTGTATGTTTCTGATGTGCAGATTGAAGGAAGCCAGCAAATCGCTTGTTCATCTTCAGTTCAATCAGTTATCATTTTATTTGCCATTTAATATACTATTTTAACCAAATGAAAAAAAAGATTGGCTTAGAAAATTAAAAATTTTCTTCTCAGAAAATAAGAAAAATTTGAGATAATCTTAGAACACTCTGTTTTAGTTCTAATTACCCCTCCTTTAAAAGATTTGTCCTTTTTCCCATCATCAGTTATTTTTATTTGAATTATTGATGCTAATATTTTTCTTTTTATTATATAGAAAATTAAAAAGGATCCTTATACAGCAACTATGGTAGGATTTTCCAAAGTTACAAACTACATTTTTGATAGTTGGAGAGGCAGTGATTCCTCTGCACATCAACGACCACCTTCAGAAATGGCAGATTTTCTTAGTGATGCTATTCCAGGTTTAAAGATAAATCAACAAGAAGAACCAGGATTTGAAGTCATCACAAGAGTGAGTGGAGATTTATATTAATGTAGTTCTTATATTTTTAACAGGAGGAAGTTTTTAGACATGTATGAGTGCTCCAGAACAGGGGTCAGGAACTTTTTTGGCTGAGAGAGCCATGAACACCACATATTTTAAAATGTAATTCTGTGAGAGCCATACAGTGACCTGTGTATGTTATGCATTATCCAATAAAAATTTGGTGTTGTCCCGGAGGACACTTGTGATTGGCTCCAGCCACCCGCAACCATGAACATGAGCAGTAGGAAATGAATGGATTGTAATACATGGGAATGTTTTATATTTTTAACGTTATTATTTTTTTTGTTAAAGATTTGTCTGCAAGCCAGATGCAGCCATCAAAAGAGCCATATCTGGCTTATAAGCCATAGGTTCCTGACCCCTGCTGTAGAAACAGAAACTCAATTTTGGTTATATCTGCATCTTTCTCATAATCTTATTAACGTTTTGTAACTGACATATCTAACATCTAACACTTGTCCTGCCACCAAATTGTTGGTTTGTTCTTCATCAGTTACTGTGTGTACTTTCTGTTCATTAATGTTGGGTCTCTTTTCTTTGATAACTTTTTTGTTTCCTGGTATAATTGTTTTATTAATTATTGTTTATCTCTTACTGTACTTAATTTATAAATTAAATTTTGTCATTGATATGTACCATATTTTTTGCTCCATAAGACGCACCTGACCATAAGACATACCTAGGGTTTTAAGGAGGAAATAAGAAAAAAAATATTCTGAACCAATGATGTGTTAAAATATTTAATAAAATAACTGTACTTTTTGCTCCATAAGACACATGGGCATTTTTTCCTACACCTTTTTTGGGAAAAAAGTACATCTTATGGAATGAAAAATATAATAAGTAAAGGAGAAAACCTGATCCAGGTGGTGGCACAGTAGATAGAGTGTCGGCTTGGGACACTGAGGACCCAGGCTTGAAATCCTGAGGTTGCTGGCTTGCGCACATGCTCACCTGCTTAAGCATGGGGTCGCTGGCTTGAGTGTGGGATCAGAGACATGAATCCATGGTTGCTGGCTTGAGCCCAAGGTCGCTGGCTTTAGCAAGGGGTCACTGGCTCAGCTGTAGCTCCCTCTCCCAAGGCACAAATGAGAAAGCAATCAATGAACAACTAAGGCAATACAACTAAATAATATCGATGCTTCTCATCTCTCTCTCTTCCTGTGTGTGTCTCTTTTCTTGCGCGCACACATGCTAAAAAGAAAAGAAAAGAAAAAACAGTAACACGGGGTTCAGTACTATTCACGATTTTAGGCATCCACTGCTGATAAAAGGGGACTACTGTGTACTGACAACCTTGCCAATGAGTTCAGGTATTCAAAAAATTGTTTAAGCCTGACCTGTGGTGGCGCAGTGGATAAAGCATCAACCTGGAAACACTGAGGTTGCCGGTTCAAAACCCTGGCTTGCCTGGTCAAGGCACATATGGGAGTTGATGCTTCCTGCTCCTCCCCCTTCTCTCTCTCTCTCTCTTTCTCTCTCTCTCTCTCTCTCCCCCCTCCCTCCTCTCTAAAATGAATAAATAAAAAAAATTAAAAAAAATTGTTTAAAACAAATCCAAACTCTAGTAGTACCCTTCAAGGTAATTCTCATATTCATATTTAATATATTATTTGACTTTTCTACATGTTAATTATTGGAGTTGTAGGACAGTTATTTATTTATTATCATTTTTCTTTTTTTTTTTTTTTTTTTTTTGTTTTTTGTTTTTTTTTTTTTTTTTTTTTTTTTTTTTTTTTTAATAAATTTTTATTAATGGTAATGGGATGACATTAATAAATCAGGGTACATATATTCAAAGAAAACATGTCTAGGTTATTTTGTCATCAAATTATGTTGCAAACCCCTCGCCCAAAGTCAGATTGTCCTCCGTCACCCTCTATCTAGTTCTCTGTGCCCCTCCCCCTCCCCCTAACTCTCCCTCCCTCCCTCCCATGTCCTCCCTCCCCCCCCACCCTTGGTAACCACCACACTCTTGTCCATGTCTCTTAGTCTCAATTTTATGTTCCACCAATGTATGGAATCATGTAGTTCTTGTTTTTTTCTGCTTTGCTTATTTCACTCCTTATAATGTTATCAAGATCCCACCATTTTGCTGTAAATGATCTGATGTCATCATTTCTTATGGCTGAGTAGTATTCCATAGTGTATATGTGCCACATCTTCTTTATCCAGTCTTCTATTGAAGGGCTTTTTGGTTGTTTCCATGTCTTGGCCACTGTGAACAGTGCTGCAATGAACATGGGGCTACATGTGTCTTCACGTATCAATGTTTCTGAGGTTTTGGGGTATATACCCAGTAGAGGGATTGCTGGGTCATAAGGTAGTTCTATTTGCAGTTTTTTGAGGAACCACCATACTTTCCTCCATAATGGTTGTACTACTTTACAGTCCCACCAACAGTGAATGAGGGTTCCTTTTTCTCCACAGCCTCTCCAACATTTGCTATTACCCGTCTTGTTGATAATAGCTAATCTAACAGGGGTGAGGTGGTATCTCATTGTAGTTTTGATTTGCATTTCTCTAATAACTAATGAAGCTGAGCATCTTTTCATATATCTGTTGGCCATTTGTATCTCTTCCTGGGAGAAGTGTCTGTTCATGTCCTCTTCCCATTTTTTTATTGGATTGCTTGTTTGTTTGTTGTTGAGTTTTATGAGTTCTTTGTAAATTTTGGATATTAGGCCCTTATCTGAGCTGTCGTTTGAAAATATCAGTTCCCATATAGTTGGTTGTCTGTTTATTTTGATATCAGTTTCTCTTGCTGAGCAAAAACTTTTAATTCTGATGTAGTCCCATTCATTTATCTTTGCCTTCACTTCTCTTGCCATTGGAGTCAAGTTCATAAAATGTTCTTTGAAACCCAGGTCCATGATTTTAGTACCTATGTCTTCTTCTATGTACTTTATTGTTTCAGGTCTTATATTTAGGTCTTTGATCCATTTTGAATTAATTTTAGTACACGGGGACAGGCTGTAGTCGAGTTTCATTCTTTTGCATGTGGCTTTCCAGTTTTCCCAACACCATTTGTTGAAGAGGCTTTCTTTTCTCCATTGTGTGTTGTTGGCCCCTTTATCAAAGATTATTTGACCATATATATGTGGTTTTATTTCTGGGCTTTCTATTCTGTTCCATTGGTCTGAGTGTCTATTTTTCTGCCAATACCATGCTGTTTTAATTATCGTGGCCCTATAATATAGTTTAAAGTCAGGTATTGTAATGCCCCCAGCTTCATTCTTTTTCCTTAGGATTGTTTTGGCTATTCGGGGTTTTTTATAATTCCATATAAATCTGATGATTTTTTGTTCCATTTCTTTAAAAAATCTCATAGGGATTTTGATGGGAATTGCATTAAATTTGTATATTGCTTTGGGTAATATGGCCATTTTGATTATATTTATTCTTCCTATCCAAGAACAAGGAATATTTTTCCATCTCATTGTATCTTTTTTGATTTCCCTTAACAATGCTTTGTAATTTTCATTATATAGGTCCTTTACGTTCTTTGTTATGTTTATTCCTAGGTATTTTATTTTTTTTGTTGCAATCGTGAAGGGGATTATTTTTTTGAGTTCGTTTTCTAATATTTCATTGTTGGCATATAGAAAGGCTATGGACTTTTGTATGTTAATTTTGTATCCTGCGACCTTACTGTATTGGTTTATTGTTTCTAATAATCTTTTTGTGGAGTCCTTCGGGTTTTCGATGTATAGGATCATATCATCAGCAAAAAGTGATAGCTTTACTTCTTCTTTTCCGATATGGATGCCTTTTATTTCTTTGTCTTGTCTGATTGCTCTGGCCAGAACTTCTAGCACCACGTTGAATAAGAGTGGAGAGAGTGGACAACCCTGTCTTGTTCCTGATTTAAGGTAGAAAGTCCTCAGTTTTATGCCGTTTAATAGGATGTTGGCTGATGGTTTATCATATATGGCCTTTATCATGTTGAGATATTTTCCTTCTATACCCATTTTGTTGAGAGTCTTAAACATAAAATTGTGTTGTATTTTATCAAAAGCCTTTTCTGCATCTATTGATAAGATCATGTGGTTTTTGTTCTTTGTTTTGTTGATATGGTGTATTACGTTAACCGTTTTGCGTATGTTGAACCATCCTTGAGATTCTGGGATGAATCCCACTTGATCATGATGTATTATTTTTTTAATATGTTGTTGTATTCGGTTTGCCAGTATTTTGTTTAGTATTTTAGCATCTGTATTCATTAGAGATATTGGTCTGTAGTTTTCTTTCTTTGTGCCATCCTTGCCAGGTTTTGGTATGAGGGTTATGTTGGCCTCATAAAATGTGTTTGGAAGTATTGCTTCTTCTTCAATTTTTTGGAAGACTTTGAGTAGAATAGGAACCAAGTCTTCTTTGAATGTTTGATAGAATTCACTAGTATAACCGTCTGGGCCTGGACTTTTATTTTTGGGGAGATTTTTAATAGTTTTTTCTATTTCCTCCTTGCTGATTGGTCTGTTTAGGCTTTCTGCTTCTTCATGACTCAGTCTAGGAAGGTTGTATTGTTCTAGGAATTTATCCATTTCTTCTAGGTTGTTGTATTTGGTGGCATATAATTTTTCATAGTATTCTACAATAATTCTTTGTATTTCTATGATGTCTGTGGTGATCTCTCCTCTTTCATTTTGGATTTTATTTATTTGAGTCCTGTGTCTTTTTTCCTTGGTGAGTCTTGCCAAGGGTTTGTCAATTTTGTTGATCTTTTCAAAGAACCAGCTCCTTGTTTTATTGATTTTTTCTATAGTTTTTCTGTTCTCTATTTCATTTATTTCTGCTCTGATTTTTATTATCTCCTTTCTTCGGCTGGTTTTGGGTTGTCTTTGTTCTTCTTTTTCTAGTTCCTTAAGGTGTGAAGTTAAGTGGTTTACTTCGGCTCTCTCTTGTTTGTTCATATAGGCCTGAAGTGATATGAACTTTCCTCTTATTACTGCTTTTGCTGCATCCCAGAGATTCTGATATGTCGTATTTTCATTTTCATTAGTCTGTATATATCTTTTGATCTCTGCACTTATTTCTTCTTTGACCCATTCATTTTTTAGAAGTATGTTGTTTAGTTTCCACATTTTTGTGGGTTTTTCCCCCTCTTTTTTGCAGTTGAATTCTAGTTTCAGGGCTTTATGATCAGAAAATATGCTTGGTACAATTTCAATTTTTCTAAATTTGCTGATATTGTCTTTGTGGCCCAACATATGGTCAATTCTTGAGAATGTTCCATGTACACTAGAGAAAAATGTATACTCTGTCGCTTTGGGATGAAGTGTCCTGTAGATGTCTATCATATCCAGGTGTTCTAGTATTTCGTTTAAGGCCACTATATCTTTATTGATTCTCTGTTTGGATGACCGATCTAGAGCCGTCAGCGGTGTATTGAGGTCTCCAAGTATGATTGTATTTTTGTTAGTTTTTGTTTTAAGGTCAATAAGTAGCTGTCTTATATATTTTGGTGCTCCTTGGTTTGGTGCATATATATTAAGGATTGTTATGTCTTCTTGATTCAACTTCCCCTTAATCATTATGAAATGACCATTTTTGTCTCTGAGTACTTTTTCTGTCTTGTAGTCAGCATTATTAGATATGAGTATTGCTACACCTGCTTTTTTTTGGGTGTTGTTTGCTTGGAGTATTGTTTTCCAGCCTTTCACTTTGAATTTGTTTTTATCCTTGTTGCTTAGATGTGTTTCTTGTAGGCAGCATATAGTTGGATTTTCTTTTTTAATCCATTCTGCTACTCTGTGTCTTTTTATTGGTAAGTTTAATCCATTTACATTTAGTGTAATTATTGACACTTGTGGGTTCCCTACTGCCATTTTATAAATTGCTTTCTGTTAGTTTTGTATCTAGTTTTATTCTTCTCTTTTGTTTTTCTATCATTTGTTTTTGTTTGTTTGTGTTCCATACTTCTTTCTTCTGTTGCTACCTTTTTTAAGTCAAGTGTTTTTGTGGTGGTTTTTTTAAGGGTGGTTACCATTAAGTAATGAAAAGGGTACCTACCATATTCATTGTAGTACCCTATCTTATAAGTATTTCTGCACTTCATCATCCTTTGCTACTGTTAATCTCCATCCTCTCCCCCCTTTTTTTCCTTTGTTGTCACAGTTTAAGTTTGGTTTTATTGTGTTCTTGGTGGAGCTGTTACTTGTGGTGTTGTTTTCTTTTGTTCTTTGAATCTGGTTGGAAAACCCCCTTTAGTATTTCCTGGAGTGGGGGCTTTCTGTTGATAAATTCTCTCATCTTTTCTGTATTTGTGAATGTTTTTATATCTCCTTCATACTTGAAGGATAGCTTTGATGGGTATAGTATTCTTGGCTGAAAGTTCCTCTCTTTCAGGGCTTTAAATATTGGGGTCCACTCTCTTCTAGCTTGTAGAGTTTCTGCTGAGAAATCTGATGATAATCTAATAGGCCTTCCTTTATATGTTGTACTCTTCTTTTCCCTGGCTGCCTTGAGAATTTTTTCTTTGTCATTGGTTTGTGTCATCTTTATTATGATGTGCCTTGGAGTGGGTTTGTTGGGGTTAAGAAAACTTGGTGTTCTGTTTGCTTCTTGAATTTGAGGCTTTAGTTCCTTCCACAGGCTTGGGAAGTTCTCGTCTATTATTTGTTTGAGTATATTCTCCATTCCATTTTCTTTCTCTTCTCCCTCTGATATACCTATTATTCTTATGTTATTCTTTCTGATGGAGTCAGACAATTCCTGTAGGGCTTTCTCGTTTTTTATTATTTTTGAGTCTCTTTCTTCTTCTCTCTGTTGTGCCTCAAGTTGTTTGTCTTCTATTTCACTAATCCTATCTTCAATCTGGGCTGTTCTGTTAGCTAAGCTTGTTACCTCATTTTTCAGCTCGTGAATTGAGTTTTTCATTTCTGTTTGATTTGTTTTTATAGTTTCAATTTCCTTGGTAATATATTCTTTGTGTTCATTGAGTTGTTTTCTGATCTCCCTATATTGCCTTTCTGTGTTTTCTTGTATATCTCTGAGTATTTTTAAGATTTCTAATTTAAATTCTCTGTCATTTAGCTCCAAGGCTTCCAATATGTTAAGTCTTTTCTCCATAGATTTTTCCACATCTATTTGTGTTACCTCTCTTTCTTTTGTATCCATAATATTCGATTTCCTCTTTCTTATCGGCATCTGAGGGTGGTCTTATTGATAGCACGCGGGCGCACTCCCTGGCGGCTTGAATGAGCGTCGCTGCGGTACCTTCCTCCACACCCTCGTCTCTCAGATTCAAGTGATAACAGTCCTTTTGCTTTCAGTTTGTGTGGAACTCCGGAATGCTCCGAGGATAAATTTTTCTGTTTCTAGTTGATAAATTTGTTGTGATTTAGGGGAGAGCTGTCGGACGCGCTTCTCACGGCGCCATTTCCGTCTATTATCATTTTTCTTTAAATGAAAAGCAGGGAGGCAGAGAGACAGACTCCCACATGCACCCCAACTGGGATCCACCCAGCAAGCACCCTACCTGGCAATACTGGGCCTATCTGGGGCCATTGCTCCATTGCTAGGCATCCAAGCTATTTTAGCATCTGAGGCCAGGCCCATGGAGCCATCTTTAGCTCCTGGGACCACCTTGCACCAACTGAGCCATGGCTGCAAGAGGGGAAGAGGGAGCTAGAGGGAGAGGGGGAGGGGTGGAGAAGCAGATGGTTGCTTCTCCTGTGTGCCCTGACTGGGAATCAAACCCAGAATATCTGTATGCCAGGCTGATGCTTCACCACTGAGTCAACTGGCCACGGCCAGTACATCTATCATCCATCCATCCATCCATCCATCCATCCAATCTATTTATCAGAGAGACAGAGACAGAAAGGGACAGTTAGGGACAGACAGGAAGGGAGAGAGATGAGAAGCATCAATTCTTCATTGCTGCACCTTAGTTGTTCATTGATTGCTTTCTCATATGTGCCTTGACCAGCGGACTACAGCAGAATGAGTGATCCCTTGCTCAAGACAGCGACCTTGGGCTCAAGCTGGTAAGCCCTGGTCAAACCAGATGAGCCTGCGCTCAAGCTGGCAACCTTGGAATTTCGAACCTGGGTCCTCCGCATCCTAGTTCAACACTCTATCCACTACGCCACCACCTGGTCTGGCCAGTACATCTATTTAAAAACAACTATTTACAAGATTTTCTTTTTCTAGAGATAGCATCTAAATTTGTGGGTCCACCCAAAGTATTCCTGAAAGATCTCTTTTGGTCTATAATGCTTCCTGGAAATAAAGCTTCTTTGCCTAATGAAACAAATTTTTTCAAAGCTCTTATTACTTCCAGTGGTGTTTTGATCAACTGCTTTAGCCATTGTTTTGCCTCTTCTAGATAGTCAGTTTTACCTGAAGACTGCAAGACCTCTGACTATTCCTAAGTTTAAAACATCTTTCGAATCCAATTTGAGGGCCCCTCTTAACACCCTGAGAGCTTGTCTACTGCTGATCATTTCGGCCAGCCTAGCTTGGTTACTATTCTCATCCCCTTGTGAATAATTCTGATCTAACTCTCTAGTCTAATCTGAAATTACATGCTGTAATAACTTCTGCTCCTCTACCCAGTGCTCAGCCTGGATGTAGTACAATTCTTTTTATTTATTTTTTATTTTATTTATTTATTTTTTTCTGTATTTTTCTGAAGCCGGAAACGGGGAGAGACAGTCAGACAGACTCCCGCATGTGCCCCACTGGGATCCACCCGGCACGCCCACCAGGGGGCGATGTTCTGCCCCTCTGGGGCGTCGCTTTGTTGCGATCAGAGCCACTCCAGCGCCTGGGGCAGAGGCTGAGGAGCCATCCCCAGCGCCCGGCTTCTCCTGTGTGCCCTGGCCGGGAATCGAACCCGGGATTTCTGCACGCCAGGCCGATGCTCTACCACTGAGCCAACTGGCCAGGGCCTACAATTCTTTTTAAAGGATGTCTCATAATCTTTATTTTTTTATATGGGGGGGGTGTAGGGAGGGAGACAGACAGGAAGGGAGAGAAATGAAAAGCATCACTCATAGTTGCAGCACCTTAGTTGTTCATTGATTGTTTCTCATAGGTACCTTGACTGGGGGTTGGATGGGGGGGCTCCAACTGAGCCAGTGACTCCTTGCCCAAGCCAGCAATCTTGGGCTTCAAGCTAGTGAACATGGGATTATGTTGATCCCACACTCAAGCCAGAGACCCTGCGCTCAGGCTGGTCAGCCTGTACTCAAGTTGGTGACTTCAGAGTTTTAAGCCTGGGACGTTAGTGTCCCAGGTCGACGCTCGATCAACTGTGCCACCATCAGTCAGGCAGAAGTTTCATAAATCTTAAGTGTTTTTTTATTTATTGAGATTAGAGACAGGAGGTGGAGGGGAGGAGCAGATAGCATCAACTAGTAGTTGCTTCTCGCATGTGCCTTAATCTGGCAAGCATGGAATTTTGAACCATCAACATCAGCATTACAGGTGGATGCTCTATGTACTGTGCCTCCCATCACTGGTTAGGCAGATGTCTCATAAATCTTAAAAGTGTTTTCTATGAATATACATAAGGCCACTCCATCCTCTAGAGTTCCTAGTGCTTTCACAGCATTCAGATCAGATTCTGAGAAGGTATTTTTTGCCCCACGAACAGTGAGACTTTTCCCCTCTGTTCGATTTTCCAATACAGTCACTTTTCCCAAAAGTTGTAGCATAACACCTGAGAAGTGAATCCTTTTACTTGAATTGTTCAGAGTAAAAAAAGCCAATTCCATTGTCTTCCTTCTGAAGATCAATGGATCCACCAGGAAACTGCTGAATTTTCTTTTTACTTCTTCCTTATGGAAGTCATGAGATGTGTTATAAAGTGAGGATTCCATTTGCTGTAGCAATTTTATCTTTATAGACATAGATGATGTCTTCTAAAGACTTCTTGCCGTTTCCTGTTTGAACTTCATTCTTCTTTGCAAGCATTGCTCTTACTGGAATGATCGATTACTTTTTTTTTTTTTTTCCATTTTTCTGAAGCTGGAAACAGGGAGAGACAGTCAGACAGACTCCCGCATGCGCCCGACTGGGATCCACCCGGCACGCCCACAATGGGGCCACGCTCTGCCCACCAGGGGGCAATGCTCTGCCCATCCTGGGCGTCGCCATGTTGCGACCAGAGCCACTCTAGCGCCTGAGGCAGAGGCCACAGAGCCATCCCCAGCGCCCGGGCCATCTTTGCTCCAATGGAGCCTTGGCTGCGGGAGGGGAAGAGAGAGACAGAGAGGAAAGTGCGGCGGAGGGGTGGAGAAGCAAATGGGCGCTTCTCCTGTGTGCCCTGGCCGGGAATCGAACCCAGGTCCTCCGCACGCTAGGCCGACGCTCTACCGCTGAGCCAACCTGCCAGGGCCTCGATTACTTTTTGATGATAATGAACAGGTTGTTTGTTTTATTGAGTGCATATCTGAGTAAATAGTGACCCTAGCATATTGTATCTAGTTCTGGCCCTAATTTACGTTTTCTTAGTAGTTTTCAGACGTAGCCAGTCAGAGTACTACTACTCTAAGGCTTTTATTCTCATGGGAATTTTTTCTTTTTAAAATAAGATGGACTTTGGCCCTGAATTATATTGAATCTTTATATATATGCTCAACAACACTTGTGAATTTGCTATAGTGCTAGGTTGCACATAGGACATTATAAATATTAAAATTGTGGTACTTAATTAAAGGGCTTATCTTACAAATGACATTTTTAAATTACCTGCATCTGTTAATTGAATAAAACTGTAGAAAATACCAAGTGGAGTTAATGGATCATGAATCAATTCTGAGAGCTACAAATTTTAAGTTTAGAAGAAAAGCTAGTTTTAGAATATGATTAATGGAATAATACTGCTTTTTAAATAACATAGCATACCATTTAGTTTGAAGGGTCTCTTAAGAATTTACATGTTAACTGTTCTGCACTTATGTAATCGGAACCCCAAATAGTCAATGTTTTCTCATCTCTGAATTTATAACCCAGGTGTTTGTATGTTTAGTAGGAGGGAAAAATGTATCGAATGCTAACTACTTTGTTCATAACTAAATACTGTTGGAAACTAAGGGAAGCTATTAAAAATGTTAGAACATTTCTGCGTAATTATATTTTAGTTTAAATTTCTATATACCTTGATGTCATTTTATTGGTTAAAGGTATACTCTTTATTGCTTATCATTTTTTTCCTTTTCTTTTTTTGAATTTATTGGGCTGACACTTGTCAATAAAATTATACAGGTTTCAGGTGCACAATTCTGTAGTACATCATCTGCACACTGCATTGTGTGTTCAACCCAAGTCAAGTCTCTGTTAATTACCATTTATCCCCCTTCTACCCTCCTCTCCTCCCCCATCCCCTACATCTCCTTCCTTCTAGCAATTACCACACTTTTGTCAGTGTGCACGATTATCTTTTTATTTTAGATTGATTTGGGGGAACGACCTGTTGTTCAAAGGAGAGAGCCAGTATCACTGGAAGAATGGACTAAGAACATTGATTACGAAGGAAGAATTATAAATGTAGAGAATATGAAGCAGATGATATTTAGAGGGGTAAATACCTAAATATGGATTGTATTTTAAACTGCTGGTATTCAAATTTTCTTTTTCTTTTTCTTTTTGGGGGAGGGGGAAGGGAATGAATTTCTTTTTGACAAATGATTTCTTAAAATACCTGTAGGACAGAGTGAGATGCTTGTGTAGGCCCTGATGTAAGGTGGAGGGAAGCCGTTAAGCCAAGGGAAAGATATTTTTCTTTATTTGAAGTTTTGTGGTTATGTGAAAGATACGTACCCCAGTGGTAGTTGCTTTACCCAGTAATGACTGGGCTTTGAAAAACTGATTAGTCCCACTGTCTGCTCTGTAGTGTACTGTGTACGCTATATTGTTTAAGCTTTCTGGCAGCTGCGTATATCTTTAGAATATAGATGTCTAAAAACAAGATATTAATAAAATTTACTGAATTGAGCTATTTTTATATATAAACTCTCTTAAGTATTAGTCTTCCTGTTTATTTAAAAGCAAGTTCTGTGAACTTAAATTATTACATTCTTTTTTACAAATGTATTTAATATGTATGTTTTCTTTAGGGACTCAGTCATTCATTGAGAAAGCAAGCATGGAAATTTCTTCTGGGCTACTTTCCTTGGGATAGTACCAAGGAGGAAAGAACTCAGTTACAAAAACAAAAAACGTAAGTACTGTAATGGTCTTTTTAGGTTCATCAGAGAAATTCTGATAAGTCACCTGTACAAATTATAAAGGGTTTCTAGATGACTGGAATATGTAGACTAGGATGTGGGAAAATAATTTTATTTTTATGTTTTTTATTTAAAAATTATGAGCACCAGCATGGGAGCATGAGGGAAGCCATAGAGTGTTTGGAGGTGTCTTTGAGCTTGCTGAGTAGACACCATGAACAAAGTTAACCCTCCTGAGTTAAATAATTTATATAAATGAAGTTGTTGAAATTCAATGGTAGCAGACAGATCCGAGGAATATTGTAGGGGTTTGATCTTTTTATGAACCTTGTGGCAGATGAATGTGTGGAGATGGCAACTAGTGGGCAACACAGCGGTATTGGAATGGTGGTAACATGAGGAAATAGCATCATTATATCAGAACCCTTGGATAGAGTGTGAAGAATGGCTGTGTTCACCAGAGAAAGCAACTGCTTCCACATGTCCCCTCTCCATAGCACCTGTTTTTTTCAGTATAAAAATCAAATCGTGTAACATTTTCACATTGAACTTTTGTTAAATAAACTTTTGTAATAGTCAAAAAGTTATTATGAGTACCATATAGTTATTTCAAACCAGAAACATTTATTAGAAGATCTCATTGCAGTTATATTGGTGAATATGTAAAAAGATGTAAAAAAAAAAATTCAGTCCCCTTGCACAAACATTTTACATACTTGAAAATAACTAATTAGATTTTGGCTTTAAAATATATCTTTCATCTGAATTTATTTTTGCAATTTATTATGAGATAAAAATGACTCAGAAGAAATGTATTTGTTATTTAGGTTAATTACCTTTAAGTAATTTTTCTTGTGCTCTTATAACCTATATTGGTCCTTTTCCCTTTTTGGAGAGCGTTTCTGTTTTTAATAATTTATCAGATTTGAAAAGAAACACAGAACAACTTTCCAGGTGCACTCTTATTCTCAGTTTATTAGTCTGTTTGATTTAAAGCTCCTAATCATTATGTGTAGACTCAAACTCTCAGACAGTTCTTTCTCTTTTCAACACTTTTTTGCCAGCCCTTCTAAGACATTTTCATATTAAAAAATTTCTGCAGTAAACTTGTCACTTTAAAAAATAAGTCTGAAAAAAAAAACACCAAACAAAAAAAAACACAAGTCTATAAATTTGTACTGTATTTGTAATTATTCAGAAATTTTCATGGTAAAATATTTAATGATTGGAATAATTTTAGGTGTGATATTAAAGATTAAGGTAAATGTTTCCTTACAATCATACTTAACTTATTCTAGTAGTTTAAACAAAGTTTATAACATGTATAAGGTTGTTTTAATTTTTCTTTGTTTTCATAACTTGAAATATTTCAGTATCATTTATCAATTTCTATTAGCATTATAAATGCTTTGATATATTTGTAGAAAAGTTCAATTAAATTTTTAAAAAATGTTTAAGCAAGCTGTTTTGGTGTAAAATTGTTTTCTATAGTGATGAATACTTCAGGATGAAACTGCAGTGGAAATCTGTCAGCGAGGAACAAGAGAAGAGAAATTCGAGGTTAAGAGATTATAGAAGTCTTATTGGTAATTTTTTTCTTAATTTTGGAAGTGCAAGAGACAGGTTTACATTGAAGTCTTGATAAGATTTAAGAACTGAATATGTATGTTACAGAATTGGGGCTCAAAAGAGAAATCAATTTGAGAGTGCATTAGGATGTGTGTTTACTGTTTTTGATTGTTCCTCTTCAAATAGGTTTAGGAATTCAGTTTTGAATTTAGTCACTCTATTTATAAGTACTGATATGTTTCATTTTAATTTCAAATTCTTAATAGAAAATATCTATTTGCTTGTTAAATTAATTGCATTAAAATTTTTGTCTTCCCTATTTTAAAAACAGTTTGTTTATTATAGCTTAATGATAACCCACAATAGAAAAATTAGGAACTATAGATGAGCAAAAAGAAAAAAATTAGGCCTGGCCCAGTGGCTCAGTGGATAGAGCATCAGCCCAGTGTGTGGATGTCCTGGGTTCGATCCCTGGTCAGGGCACATAATAGACGTGACCATCTGCTTTTCTCCTTCCTCTCCGCCTTGTCTCTCTCTCCCTCTCCTGCAGCCAGTAGCTCGATTGGTTCAAGCATCAGCCTTGGGTGCTGAGGATAGCTCAGTTGATTTAAGCATCGTCCCCAGATGGGGTGTTGTTAGGTGGACTTTCAACTAGACTGTTTTCTACCAGCAGAAGTATATATTTCTAGGTTTATAAAGCATTCTTTTTCTATAGTACTTTTACTTTTTCCCAAAATTATTATTTCTTTTTCCAAAATTATTTTTTAGGAAAGACTATCAAAAGCTTTTTTCCCCCTTTTTTGTTATAAATTCACTTTATTTTAAAAATGCACAGGTAAACTTTAGGCCTTGTGGATTGTGCCAAGAAATTGGATTTTGAGTATGAAGAGAAATGTTGGAGCATTTTAAGAAGGCCATCTTATTTGTGTTTTAAAATATATTTTTTTCCCTGCTGTATGGAAACTGGATTAAATGAAGGTTAAGAATAGGAACAGGGAGACCAATTAGTAGAAATGACTCCAAGCAAGAGATGGTGGTAGTAGCAATGTGGAGAAATATATGGATTTAAGTTATATTTTGGTGGTAGAATTAATAAGATTTTCCATTAAATGTGGGGTATGATGGGGAGAAAGAGAGAAATCAAGGATGTGACTATTTCTTGACTTGAGAAAGTGGGCAATTAGTGTACCACTTACTGAGATAAGTAGAATGGGGTATGGTGAAATTAAATTAGGTGTTGGATATGTAAACCTTAGATGAGACATACAACTATAATGTCAAGTGTCTAGTTCAGTGGATGGCAAACTCATTAGTCAACAGAACCAAATATCAGCAGTACAACGATTGAAATTTCTTTTGAGAGCCAAATTTTTTAAACTTAAATTATATAGGTAGGTACATTCTTTATTGAGGTAACGCCCGCATGTGGTATTTTGTGGAAGAGCCACACGTGGCTCGCGAGCCGCAGTTTGCCGACCAGGGGTCTAGTTGAATAGTCTGGAGTAGTCTGGGTAAGAGATACAAGTTTGTTTATTAACAGTATAAATATCCATGGGAATGGGTGTTGTCACCTCAAGAAAAAAAGAGACAGATAAGTAGGCCCAGGAATGTCAGTCTTTAGAGTAGTGGTTCATAACTTTGGCTGCCCATTTAGAATCACCAAGCATCTTTGAAAATCACATTGATTATTTCAAACATTCCCACATTCATTCAGTATTTACTTAGTGCCTGTTGTGTAGTAGGTTCTTCTCTAGGCATTGGGGATTACTCAGGGAAGAAAGCAGAAAATTCTTGCCCTCAAGGAGCTTCTGTTCCTGTGGGGAAGAACAGACAGTAAACAAGATACATAGATGTGAGAGATAGTGCTAAATAGAAAAATAGTGCAGGGAAGATGATTAGGGAGTTTATGTGTTGTTGTTGTTTTTTATTTTATTTTATTTTTATTTATTTATTTTTTTGTATTTTTCTGAAGCTGGAAACGGGGAGAGACAGTCAGACAGACTCCCGCATGCCCCCAACTGGGATCCACCCGGCACACCCACCAGGGGTGAGGCTCTGCCCACCAGGGGGCATGCTCTGACCCACCGGGGCGTCGCTCTGTTGCGACCAGAGCCACTCTAGCGCCTGGGGCAGAGGCCAAGGAGCCATTCCCAGCGCCCGGGCCATCTTTGCTCCAATGGAGCCTTGGCTGTGGGAGGGGAAGAGAGAGACAGAGAGGAAGGAGGGAGGGTGGAGAAGCAAATGGGCGCCTCTCCTATGTGCCCTGGCCAGGAATTGAACCCCGGTCCCCCCGCATGCCAGGCCGACGCTCTACCGCTGAGCCAACCGGCCAGGGCCTATGTGTTGTTTTAATTTGAATGAAGCTAGAAGGCTTATCTTTAAAAAATGGTATTTGAATAAAAATTCATAAAAGGGGATGAGTGTGCTATGTAGATATCTAGGTGAAAGGCATTCTAAACAGAAGCATGTTGGAACTTGTTTCCATGCCAGGGTCTCTGCATATTTGAAGTATAGTGGAGAGGTGAGGGTGGCTGGAGTGAGCTGGGTGGATTATAGAAACTGATTAGCTCAGAGAAGAAATGGATGTGGGAGAGGGTAACATGGTGGAGGCTCTTCTGAGGAGAGAGGGGAAGTTGTAAAATAGTTATATGAATATGGAGAGGGAATAGATAAAAAGGTTAGTGATAGTGAATGTAAAATAGAATTTAGAATTAAGTCTCCCATCTAAGTACTAACCAGGCCCAACCCTGCTTAGCTTCCAAGATCTGCCGAGATTGGGCATGTTCAGGGTGGTATGGCCGTAAAATTAATTGTCTAAATAAAATTTAATTAAAAAAATGAAATTAGCATGGTTGTGTTTTAGTTTGTTTTTTTTTTTCCAGGCTTTTTTTAACTACACCAAGTTAGATGGAAAGTTGGATTTATTGAGAACTTTTTTTTTTTTTAATATTTATTTATTTTGTATTTTTCCAAAGCTGGAAACGGGGAGGCAGTCAGACAGACTCCTGCATGCGCCCCTCTGCCCATCTTGGGGCGTCGCTCTGCCGCAATCAGAGCCATTCTAGCGCCTGAGGCAGAGGCCACAGAGCCATCCTCAGCGCCCAGGCAAACTTTGCTCCAGTGGAGCCTTGGCTGCGTGAGGGGAAGAGAGAGACAGAGAGGAAGGAGAGGGGGAGGGGTAGAGAAGCAGATGGGTGCTTCTCCTGTGTGCCCTGGCTGGGAATCGAACCCGGGACTCCCGCACGCCAGGCCGATGCTCTACCACTGAGCCAACCGGCCAGGGTGAGAACTTTTTTTTAAACTTAAGTATTCATTTTTTAAAAAAATAGTTTCTAGAAATACTTCACTTATAAAATACTATTTTTGTCCCCCCCCCTTTTTTGCCTAGAGAAATATATAAGGAAAAAAAGCAAAGCACAGGTAGTTCATGAGGGTACAAATAACTTTTTACTATGTTTAAAACACTGATTAAGTCAGATAATTCATATTGACATATGACTGTGCAAATTGTGCTTGAGTTAAAAAAACTTACTGTGTACCTCTTTATCACCTATGATGTGAGACTGAAACATTTTGATAGGTTTTAAATGAAATCTTGTATTTATAGTAATTTTTTTTTTTTTTTTTTTGCATTTTTCTGAAGCTGGAAACAGGGAGAGACAGTCAGACAGACTCCCGCATGCGCCCGACCGGGATCCACCTGGCACGCCCACCATGGGGCGATGCTCTGCCCACCAGGGGGCGATGCTCTGCCCATCCTGGGCGTTGCCATGTTGCGACCAGAGCCACTCTAGCGCCTGGGGCAGAGGCCACAGAGCCATCCCCAGCGCCCAGGCCATCTTTGCTCCAATGGAGCCTTGGCTGCGGGAGGGGAAGAGAGAGACAGAGAGGAAAGCGCGGCGGAGGGGTGGAGAAGCAAATGGGCGCTTCTCCTGTGTGCCCTGGCCGGGAATCGAACCCGGGTCCTCCTCACGCTAGGCCGACGCTCTACCGCTGAGCCAACCGGCCAGGGCTTATAGTAATTTTTTTGTATTACTTTTCCTTATTTGTTTGAAAAATCTACTCAATTCTATAGATAGGTGCTGCCTTTATATTTTATGTGGTGTTTTAACAAAAGCTAGAACAAAAGCTCTACTAAAAATTTTATTTTATTTTTATTTTTTTTTCTTTTTGTTTTAGGACAGAGAGAGGGATAGATAGGGACAGACAGACAGGAAGAGAGAGAGATGAGAAGCATCAATCATCAGTTTTTCATTGCAACACCTTAGTTGTTCATTGATTGCTTTCTCATATATGCCTTGACCATGGGACTTCAGCAGACCGAGTAACCCCTTGCTCGAGCCAGCGACCTTGGATTCAAGCTGGTGAGCTTTTGCTCAAACCAGATGAGCCCCGCGCTCAAGCTGGCGACCTCGGGGTCTCGAACCTAGGTCCTTCCGCATCCCAGTCCGACGCTCTATCCACTGCACCACTGACTGGTCAGGCTCTACTAAAAAATTTTATATGTTCTTACAGAATCAAAACTTCAGTCATCTGTTGTTAGATTCTACTGTTATGTAGTACCTACCCATCTCTTCACAAAAAGTATTGAGAATTTTTTCAAATTATTTAGTTTAAGGGGGTGGGGCTAAAGTCAGTTACAACTTTTTTTTTTTTCCCAGAGAGTGAGAGGGATAGAGAGGGACAGACAGACAGGGACAGAGAGAGATGAGAAGCATCAATCATTAGTTTTCCATTGCACGTTGCAACACCTTAGTTGTTCATTGATTGCTTTCTCATACGTGCCTTGACCGCAGGCCTTCAGCAGACCGAGTAACCCCTTGCTGGAGCCAGCAACGTTGGGTTCAAGCTGGTGGGCTTTTTGCTCAAACCAGATGAGCCCGCGCTCAATCTGGCAGCCTCAGGGTCTCGAACCTGGGTCCTCTGCATCTCAGTCCAATGCTCTATCCACTGTGCCACCGCCTGGTCAGGCAGTTACAACTTTTATTTTTAATTTTTAAAAATTTTTTTAAGTGAGAGGAGGGGAGATAGACTGCTGTATGCGTCTAGACCAGGATCCACCTGGCAACCAGCATCTGGGGCCGACACTCAGACCAATCAATCCACTTACTGCGGGACGGGAAGAGAGAGAGAAGGGAGAGAGGGAGGGGAAGAGAAGTAGATGGTTGCTTCTATTGTGTGCCCGACTGGGGATCGAACCTGGGACATCCATGCGCTGGACTGATACTCTATTCACTGAGCCAGCCAGCCAGGGCCCAGTTTCAACTTTTAAACAGAATTGGTTATAGAGTAAATAAATCATTTTGAATTAAAAAAAATTTCTAATTTACTGTGGCATTTAAGTTAGAAGGATGCCCTTTTTAATTGTCTTTCCCAAGATGCACTTAATATGTATCAGTGTTTATAAGTTGAATTGTCATTTTAACTTGGGATACTCTTGTGGTGATGTTTTCAAAACTATTTTTAATGTCATAAAAACATTTTTAGCAAAATGTGGATATTTAGTTTTTCAAAATTAGAATAAATTGCTTATACTAATATATAAAGTGAATAACATACTGCATATGCAAATAAGAAAATAATTTGTTCTGAATATGATTATGGAACATGACAAAGAAATTGATAATACTTATAATAAATGAAGCAAAATATGAATGAAATATACTACTCAAAAATTAGGGATATTTTATCGCTTCATATTCATTTTGAAATATCTCCTACTTTTTGTGAGCAGCATAAATCTGTTAATGCACTTGACTGCATAGCAGCTCTTTTCAGTACTATTTTCAGATAATACTGCCTAATCATAAGCATTCGTGACTGGCATTTTTTTGCTAACTAATGTGATTTGTTACTTAGTGTTGCTTTTAATTAATTGGATGTGTTGCCTATTCAACTAAAAAGTTTCTGTGTTTAGATAAAAATGGAAAAATATTTAAAAACATAGTCATGAGGAAGTAGGCTGCTTTTTTCTTTTTAAGATTTTATTTATTGATTTTATAGAGAGAGAAGAGATAGAGGGGGTAGTGCAAGAAGTATCAACTCACAGTTGCTTCATTTAGTTCATTGATTTGCTTGTTGCATGTGCCGTGACTGGGCAAGCCTAGGGTTTTGAACCCATGACTTTAGGTTTCCAGGTTCACGCTTTATCCTCTGTGCCACCAGAGGCCAGACAGACTGATTTTTTTAAAGATTTTATTTATTCATTATAGAGAGGGGAGAGAGAGAGAGAAGGGAGAGGAGCAGGAAGCATCAACTCCCATATGTGCCTTGACCAAGCAAGCCCAGGGTTTTGAACCAGCAACCTCAGCGTTTCCAGGTTGCCGCTTTATCCACCACGCCACCACAGGTCAGGCCAGACAGACTGATTTTTGAGAAATGTTCCAAAATGCTACTTTATTACATATCTGGAATGGAATTTGATTAAATATTTTCATTAAGTAAAGGCTTAGCAAGAGAGTAAAATTAATATCAATAACAAGAAAAATAATCTTGTTCTTTTAAGATGTGAGCTTATAAAAATCTTTTTTTGAAAGGTTTTCAAATATGTGATTTTTCTCCTCAGAAAAAGATGTTAACAGAACAGATCGAACAAATAAGTTTTATGAAGGCCAAGATAATCCAGGGTTGATTTTGCTTCATGACATTTTGATGACCTACTGTATGTATGATTTTGATTTAGGTAAGTTCTCCTCTAATATTCTAATTTAAAAAGATTTATATATATTTATTTTAGAATTTCAATTTATTAACCTGTCAGACACATGTATGAAATAGCTCTGTGGCTTAGTTTTCCTAAGAGTTGTCCACAGGGCACTGGAAACGTACAAGGCTATGGTTCCCAGATTGTGCCCCGAGGAGCACTGCATTTCCATAGGAAACTCACGAGGCAATGTGGGATGTGTTACATTTCTGAGGGAAATACAGTGACATCTGTAGGACACTGCTCTAACTACTGGCTGAAATAGTTTAGGATTTCAAGATTAGCTCACCATATTCCTCCTGAGGAAGTTATATCTTTGCAAAGCAGTGTTTTTGGCCTTGCTGTGATAAGGCCAAATGAGGCCTTAAATGAGGACTAGGAATGAGGATGGCGGTAGCCAGTTGGATTTTGAGGTTTGAGAAGTAGTGGAGGGCCCAACAGGTGCTAAGTTCATAGGACAGAAATACTTACTGGTAAGTTGTTTGGATCTAACTACTTAATGAATGTAAATGTTAATTGTTTCTAAGAGCCTCAGGGTGCCTTCGAAAAATTTACTGAGACATTAAGGATTCTGAGATTTTGGAACGTTTGTTTGATATGCTTTCTCCTTGTTAAGGAACATACTGGTGTGATGTTAGGCAGGCAGTGCAGATAATTATATAGGGCATGTAGAACTTTACTTTCTTTTCTTGGCAAGTCCATTGCCTACCTAGAATGGGTTGGAAAGACTGGGGCTGGATGAGGGAGGTGGGAAGACATGCTAAGAGATAGAAAAGCTGAGGAACCAATGACTTAAGGGGCAAGATAACTTGAGCTGTTTCTTTAAAGGGCAAAAAAAATCCCCAAGCATCAACCTTTCAGTAAGTGTAAGCAATGGGAAGTTTCTGAGTTACTACCATGTGAATGACTTGCAAGTAGAGGATAGTGGAAATAAATAGATGTTTTCCAGATGACTTTAATACAGCTAGAGACATCTTTTGGAGAAGGCATTTGGATATTAAGCATATTAAACCCAAGTGATCCTCGAATTATGGGTGCATGTTCTTCATCAGTTGTATCTATGTAAATTCCACTGTGTGTAAATTAAGGGAAAATGTAAAATCAGTTGTGGATCTTGAGGCATCAGCCCCTTTGGTGACAGTAAGTTGGAAATCAGATTTCTCTTTAAAATTTGTCCAGTCCTATTGCATCTATGAGTCTCAGATCGGATCATTGAAAACATTGGTAGAATGCTTTTCAGGTTACAGAGTGCTGTCATACTGGATTTAGATTTAGATTTAGATTTGGATTTGGATTCTTACAGCAGTTTTGAAGAAGGGGGGAAATAATTCCTACTTTGTTAATGAGGTTATACTGATTCAGAGAGTGATTCAGGGTTGCACAAGTAGTAAATACTGGATTAGGAGGGTGAAGACCCAGACCTTTCAGGCTGGCATTCTTGCCACTATACATTTAGCATCCCAGCCCTGTGCCATTATGGTTTCTGTTACTGCTTTAGGGAATAGGAACATCATCCTGGGGAGCAAGAGGCATTTCCCTGAACTTTCAGATGGTAATTTTGAGATAGGAATTCATATCTGAAACACAGCCAATGTTCTCATTAAGAACTCTGGTCTTCTCAATACACCGCTGACGGCCCTAGATCGGTCATCCAAACAGAGAATCAATAAAGATATAGTGGCCTTAAACGAAATACTAGAATATCTGGATATGATAGACATCTACAGGACACTTCATCCCAAAGCGACAGAGTATACATTTTTCTCTAGTGTACATGGAACATTCTCAAGAATTGACCATATATTGGGCCACAAAGACAATATCAGCAAATTTAGAAAAATTGAAATTGTACCAAGCATATTCTCTGATCATAAAGCCTTGAAACTAGAATTCAACTGCAAAAAAGAGGGGGAAAAACCCACAAAAATGTGGAAACTAAACAACATACTTCTAAAAAATGAATGGGTCAAAGAAGAAATAAGCGCAGAGATCAAAAGATATATACAGACAAATGAAAATGAAAATACAACATATCAGAATCTCTGGGATGCAGCAAAAGCAGTAATAAGAGGGAAGTTCATATCACTTCAGGCCTATATGAACAAACAAGAGAGAGCCCAAGTAAACCACTTAACTTCACACCTTAAGGAACTAGAAAAAGAAGAACAAAGACAACCCAAAACCAGCCGAAGAAAGGAGATAATAAAAATCAGAGCAGAAATAAATGAAATAGAGAACAGAAAAACTATAGAAAAAATCAAGAAAACAAGGAGCTGGTTCTTTGAAAAGATCAACAAAATTGACAAACCCTTGGCAAGACTCACCAAGGAAAAAAGGCACAGGACTCAAATAAATAAAATCCAAAATGAAAGAGGAGAGATCACCACAGACATCATAGATATACAAAGAATTATTGTAGAATACTATGAAAAACTGTATGCCACCAAATACAACAATCTAGAAGAAATGGATAAATTCCTAGAACAATACAACCTTCCTAGACTGAGTCATGAAGAAGCAGAAAGCCTAAACAGACCAATCAGCAGGGAGGAAATAGAAAAAACTATTAAAAACCTCCCCAAAAATAAAAGTTCAGGCCCAGATGGGTATACTAGTGAATTCTATCAAACATTCAAAGAAGACTTGGTTCCTATTCTACTCAAAAGTCTTCCAAAAAGTTGAAGAAGCAATACTTCCAAACACATTTTATGAGGCCAACATAACCCTCATACCAAAACCTGGCAAGGATGGCACAAAGAAAGAAAACTACAGACCAATATCTCTAATGAATACAGATGCTAAAATACTAAACAAAATACTGGCAAACCGAATACAACAACATATTAAAAAAATAATACATCATGATCAAGTGGGATTCATCCCAGAATCTCAAGGATAGTTCAACATACATAAAACGGTTAACGTAATACACCATATCAACAAAACAAAGAACAAAAACCACATGATCTTATCAATAGACGCAGAAAAGGCTTTCGATAAAATACAACACAATTTTATGTTTAAGACTCAACAAAATGGGTATAGAAGGAAAATATCTCAACATGATAAAGGCCATATATGATAAACCATCAGCCAACATCATATTAAATGACATAAAACTGAGGACTTTCCACCTTAAATCAGGAACAAGACAGGGTTGTCTACTCTCTCCACTCTTATTTAACGTGGTGCTAGAAGTTCTGGCCAGAGCAATCAGACAAGACAAAGAAAAGGCATCCATATCGGAAAAGAAGAAGTAAAGCTATCACTTTTTGCTGATGATATGATCCTATACATCGAAAACCCGAAGGACTCCACAAAAAGATTATTAGAAACAATAAACCAATACAGTAAGGTCGCAGGATACAAAATTAACATACAGAAGTCCATAGCCTTTCTATATGCCAACAATGAAATATTAGAAAACGAACTCAAAAAAATAATCCCCTTCACGATTGCAACAAAAAAAAATAAAATACCTAGGAATAAACGTAGCAAAGAATGTAAAGGACCTATATAACGTAAACTACAAGGCTTTATTAAGAGAAATAGAAAAAGACACAATGAGATGGAAAAATATTCCTTGTTCTTGGATAGGAAGAATAAATATAATTAAAATGGCCGTATTACCCAAAGCAATATATAAATTTAATGCAATTCCTATCAAAATTCCTATGACGTTTTTTAAAGAAATGGAACAAAAAATCATCAGATTTATATGGAACTATAAAAAACCCCGAATAGCCAAAACAATCTTAAGGAAAAAGAATGAAGCTGGGGGCATTATAATACCTAACTTTAAACTATATTATAGGGCCACGATAATCAAAACAGCATGGTATTGGCAGAAAAATAGACACTCAGACCAATGGAACAGAATAGAAAGCCCAGAAATAAAACCACATATATATGGTCAAATAATCTTCGATAAAAGGGCCAACAACACACAATGGAGAAAAGAAAGCCTCTTCAACAAATGGTGTTGGGAAAACTGGAAAGCCACATGCAAAAGAATGAAACTTGACTACAGCCTGTCCCCGTGTACTAAAATTAATTCAAAATGGATCCAAGACCTAAATATAAGACCTGAAACAATAAAGTACATAGAAGAAGACATAGGTACTAAACTCATGGACCTGGGTTTTAAAGAGCATTTTATGAATTTGACTCCACAGGCAAGAGAAGTGAAGGCAAAAATTAATGAATGGGACTACATCAGACTAAGAAGTTTTTGCTCAGCAAGAGAAACTGATAACAAAATAAACAGACAGCCAACTAAATGGGAAATGATATTTTCAAACAGCAGCTCAGATAAGGGCCTAATATCCAAAATTTACAAAGAACTCATAAAACTCAACAACAAACAAACAATCCAATAAAACAATGGGAAGAGGACATGAACAGACACTTCTCCCAGGAAGAAATACAAATGGCCAACAGATATATGAAAAGATGCTCAGCTTCATTAGTTATTAGAGAAATGCAAATCAAAACTACAATGAGATACCACCTCACCCCTGTTAGATTAGCTATTATCAACAAGGCGGGTAATAGCAAATGTTGGAGAGGTTGCAGAGAAAAGGGAACTCTCATCCACTATTGGTGGGACTGTAAAGTAGTACAACCATTATGGAGGAAAGTATGGTGGTTCCTCAAAAAACTGCAAATAGAACTACCTTATGACCCAGCAATCCCTCTACTGGGTATATACCCCAAAACCTCAGAAACATTGATACGTAAAGACACATGTAGCCCCATGTTCATTGCAGCACTGTTCACAGTGGCCAAGACATGGAAACAACCAAAAAGCCCTTCAATAGAAGACTGGATAAAGAAGATGTGGCACATATACACTATGGAATACTACTCAGCCATAAGAAATGATGACATCAGATCATTTACAGCAAAATGGTGGGATCTTGATAACATTATACGGAGTGAAATAAGTAAATCAGAAAAAAACCAGAAGTACATGATTCCATACATTGGTGGAACATAAAAACGAGACTAAGAGACATGGACAAGAGTGTGGTGGTTACCAGGGGTGGGAGGAGGGAGGACATAGGAGGGAGGGAGGGAGAGAGTTAGGGGGAGGGGGAGGGGCACAGAGAACTAGATAGAGGGTGACGGAGGACAATCTGATTATGGGCGAGGGGTATGCAACATAATTTAATGACAAGATAACCTAGACATGTTTCTTTGAATATATGTACCCTGATTTATTAATGTCATCCCATTAACATTAATAAAAATTTATAAAAAAAAAAAAAAAAAGAACTCTGGTCTTGTGCTTGACCAAGTGGTGGCACAATATATAGAGCATTGTCCTGGAATGCTGAGCAGCACTCAGGTTTGAAACCCCAAGGTCACTGGCTTTAGTGCAGGTCACTGGCTTGAGTGTGGAATCATGGACATGACCCCATGGTCACTGGCTTAAGACCAAAGGTTGCTGGCTTGAAGCCCAAGGTCGCTGGCTTGAGCAAGAGTCACTAGCCCAGTCAAGGCACATATGAGAAAGCAGTCAGTGAACAACTAAGGTGCTTCAGCTATGAGTTGATGCTTCTTGTCTCTCTCCATTACTGTTTGTCAGTCCATCTGTCTCTCACTTAAAAAAAGAGAGAGAGAACTCTGGCCTTGTGAGAAGCCAAGGCAGTTTTCATAAAGTAGTGGGACAGATTTCTTGCTTTTTACTCATAGCAGAGGAACTTGAACTTGGGCTGTGAATTTACTCTTCTTAAATGTGATTCTCTCATATTTAGTTGTTTGATTTATTAGCTCATAGATTAGGTAGGTAAAGTATATTTGTATTAATCTAATCTCATTAAAAGTGAGGAAGGAGACATATTATCAAAAGCAGACAGAAGGCAAAAATTACCAAAAACCAATAGAAGAAAGGAGAATCAGTTTTTACTTAGTTCAGAGACCCCACACCTAGAATGTGTGTATGGGGGAGGGCATCTTTTTTACAGTATATATTCATAACAATGATCCTGAGTAACCAATAAAAAAGTGAAATTTTACTCAAAATACTGTATATAAGAAGGCAAGAAGTATTTAATTTTTAAAAATGACTTTCAGTTTCTAAGATTTAAAAAAATTTGATACTTTAAGGGCTAAGGTTCAGTTAACCTGGAAAATGGAGCTAAATGTAGGTGAACTTTTTTTTAATAGTGTGAGAGTGTACACTAGGATAGTAAGGAGATCATTTCTCACACCTCCCCATTGAAACATTTGCTATGAAAATTTTAGGGAACTACTTTAGAAATTGTAGTAGTGCTGATTAAGATGTGCATTAGTCAGCACTAGTGCAGACTCTTGAGTGTCACTGAATGCTAATTTAAACAGCTTTAATCTTTATTTAATTAAAAGGAATTTGTACATTAATTCCACCCCCGCAACTCATGACACACCCCAGTGAACATCATGTATAAAATAAAATAGATTAAAAAGCACTAGAATACAAAGATTAATTTGCCTACTTGCTTCAGCTAAGACTTACAGAAGAAATATGGTAGTGATGCCTTTTGAAAGCTGAAGACTTAAAGGATTAAATTAGCTCCTTAGAAATTTTTATTAATTATACCCTTATAATAAAGCACTTTGTTCCTCCAGAGGAAAGGTGCTTTATAAATCTTCTGAATAGCACACTTTGAAATATTTCTATTCTACTCCATATGCAGTCAGACTCAGTAAAATAGTACTTTTGCACTTTGTTGAATTCAGAGAAAATGTCTTTTATGCTTTACTTCATTTAACCTTTTTATTTGTCATTGCTTTCACTGTGCCAGTGCCATGTAAGAAAGTTTTGATTATAACAAGTTAGTTTTTCTTCTAACCTACTTATTCTTTTCTTAAAAGTGTGACATTAGTCAAGGTTTGCCAGGGAAACAGAATCATTAAGATTATATATATTTAAATACACACACCAGGAAAAGAAAAAAGAAAAGTCCCACAATTTGCTGTCTGCAAGCTGGAACTTAGGAAAGCTGGTGATGTAGTTTGAAGGACTGAGAGTAGGGGGGCAGTGTTGTTGATGCTGGTTTGAGTCTGAAGGCGTGAGACACAGGAACACTTAAAGCAGGATGAGATTGACGTCCCAGCTCAAGCTTCCAGGCAGAGGGCAGATTCAACCTTCCTCCATCTTTTTATTCTGTCAGGCCCTCTCAATGGATTTGATTATGGCCACCCACTTTGGGGAGGGCCCACTGCTTTAATTATTTCTCCAGTTCAAATGCTAACCTCTTTCAGAACCACCTTCATGGACATTCTGACAAATAATGTTTAACCTGACATCTGGTCATCTTGTGGCCCACTCATGGTGACCCATAAATTAATTATCGCAAGTGTGCATTATTTTAAAAAGCATCTGCAGTAAATGTGTAGAAATGTTTATATTTTGACATGTCACATGCCATTTTTTCTTGCCACCTTTCTCTAAATGTCTTGCTAACTCTATTGTCTGGTACTATCATAATCAGATGCCTACTCTGGGACCCCACGTGTTCTTTTGTGCTAAAGTGAGTAGAGCCATACTTTCCCACAGGTATAGTGTAGACACAGAGGTTGATAAAGACTAGTCAACCTCTGTGTCTATGATGATAGGGGCGAGGATCAGAGGAGATAGAGCTAAATGTTTATTTGTAAGAAGGTCCTGAAGTGACCTCAGTGCCTCTCTCTTACACATTTAATCTGAGTTTTTTCAAGAGATTTTGGTTTATATGCTTCCTGGGTCATTTTTTAAAAAGTTTTTTTCCAAAATACAAAGAGTGACATGGAGTTGTGTGTCATTTCTCAGAAATGTCCTCTTCCCTTTTAAAGTATTTACTCTTTACATATCTTCAGTGCACACAGGTTTTGATGAATGATAAAAATGTACACTTCGCCCTGGTAGGTTGGCTCAGTGGTAGAGCATCAGCCTAGTGTGCGAATGTCCCAGGTTTGATTCCCTGTCAGGGCACACAGGAGAAGCACCCATCTGCTTATCCACACCTCCCCCTCTCATTTCTCTGTCTCTCTCTCTTCCCCTCCTGCAGGCCTGGCTCAATTGGAGCTAGTTGGCCCCGGGAGCTGAGGATAGCTCTGTGGCCTCTCCTCAGGCACTTAAGAAGGGCTCGGTTGCTGAGCAACAGGGCTATGCCCCAGATGGGCAGAGCATCACTCCCTAATGGGCTTGCTGGGTGAATCCTGGTGGGTGCGCATGAAGGAATCTGCCTCTCTGCCTCCCCTTCTTTCACTGAATTAAAAAAAAAAAAAGTAAACTGCATCTGCAGATGAAAGATTTAGTTTCCACCAGACTTCCAAAGCTACCATTGGAAAAAAATCTTTATGTAACTTTAACAAATGTACAAAACTTACCAGAGTTGAATGATAATATGCATGTGAGAATGCTTGGTATGAGCTCTTATCCCTTTGTTGGTTCCAGTAGCTACATCTTATCTGAAGTCTAATTATAAAATATTTAAGAAAATCGAAGTTTTTATGAGTTGGAACTAAAAAATAAGCTTGACATGTTCAGGTGAAAAGTACAATGAAGATTTTGTTCATTTTTAAGTAAGGGGCATGATTCTTTAACTTTCCAATTTTTCTTTTAAGCAAGGGCTGAAATTAGGGTCATGACTGAAAAATTATAATGACATCAAGAGAAAGTTGGTCAAAGTGGCAGTTTAAAGTACGACATGATTGGATTAAATCCAGTTGCTAGCATTGAGTATAGAGTAACAAGGAAAGAAAGAAGACATAGATTCAACTATTTAAAAGAGGTATATAATTATTTTTGTGACTCCTTTTATTTAGATTATCAAAGATCTAGTTGCTAAAGCAGTTGAATCCTTTTTAGTTTTAATTTACTTGGCTTATTCAAGGCAGCTTGGCACTATTGACTACTCTGGCCTGGCACTTTTCTTCCCATTGACTTAAAAAGATCTTCTTCCTTGATTTTTTTCCCCCTTTGACTATTCAGTCTCCTTTAAATATGTACCCTTTTTTTTTAAATAAAGAGATTTTATTTATTCATTTGAGAGAGGGGGGAGAGAGAGAGAAAATGAGAGAGAGAGAGAGAGAGAGAGAAGGGAGGGTGGAGCAGGAAGCATCAACTTCCATATGTGCCTTGACCAGGCAAACCCAGGGTTTCGAACAGGAGACCTCAGCGTTCCAGGTCAGCACTTATCCACTGAGTCACCATAGGTCAGACCTGTATACTCTTACCGTTTTATGTCTCTCTGGGTTTTCTCTTCACCTCTCTTCCTCAGTGCTTCTGCACATTACTTTTTAAATAATATTGCCTTCTGTTCATAGTGATATCTACACTAGGACACCTACTGAAAGATATGTATCTGCTTGACATCTCAGTCTAAAACAACTAACGCATCTTTCTCACCTGATTGTTGGACTTTCTCGTTATTTTCCTTTCTTGGTGAACATCATATCTACCAGTTCTTGAACCAAAGAAATGATGAAATTTTAAGTGAAATGGTGGTGATATACACAGAAGGATGTATAAAGCTTAGGTTTTCAGAGACATGATTTTTTTGTTTGTTTTTCTTCTTAGGATATGTGCAAGGAATGAGTGACTTACTTTCCCCTCTTTTGTATGTGATAGAAAATGAGGTGGACGCCTTTTGGTGCTTTGCCTCCTACATGGACCAAATGGTAAGAACAGGGTTCCTTCCTTTACTCAAACTAATTTTGAAATTTTTAGTTGTATAGTCTCACTATATATATGATAGATGCTTAATTTAGCCAGTTATGATGAAGCTTTTAAACACTGCTTCATGTTGTTTGGTTTGTTTCTTTTTTAAAAAACCTTTTCAAGAGGTTTGGAAATGCTGGCATTGTTTTTAATACAAGAAGAGAGGGCCTGGGTTACAGAAATAATCAGGTTTTAATATCGGTAAATGCTTATATTCTGCAGAAAAGCCATGAGTCATTACAGAATATTGATGAAATAGATGAATTCAGTTCTTGTGAAGTAGTTGAACTTTCATATCATCTGTTTCAGAGATAAAGCTTAGTCATACCAAGTAATATCCTTACCTTTTGTGAACATTTTGGATTTTGTCACTGATTTTTCAGATATGTTTGAACTATTTGTAACGCAGACATTTTCTTAGTAATTCACTATTCTTTTCTCAGAAGCATGTGGTTATTAGAGTTGAATTATGTGTGTATATATATATATATATAATGTGTGTGTATACATGCATATTATCACAAAGAACATTTTATTATCATTGATATATCTTGGCAATAGAGTTAGTCCTAGGACAATAATAATACAGGGAGAGTATAACAGAGAAATAAAATAGAACAGTCTTCTCATGTTATCTTTTAGGGAACAGAAAAGCAGAGGGTCTAAGAGTAGTTAAAGGCATATGGAACCCAAGACTTGACCGTAGGTCACTATACTGTTTCAGAATAAGATTAATACACTTCATGGTGGGCCTTGATCGATATTGAAATGGCTTGTTTGCAAGGGGATAAAGATTTTTTGAATATGTAATCATTTAAAATGTTTTCCTGGCCCTGGCCAGTTGGCTCAGTGGTAGAGCGTCGGCCTGGCGTGCAGAAGTCCCGGGTTTGATTCCCGGCCAGGGCACCCCTCCCCCTCTCCTTCCTCTCTCTCTCTTCCCCTCCCACAGCAGAGGCTCCATTGGAGCAAAGATGGCCCGGCGCTAGAGTGGCTCTGGTCGCGACAGAGCGATGCCCCGGAGGGGCAGTGCATCGCCCCCTGGTGGGCGTGCCGGGTGGATCCCAGTGGGGCACATGCGGGAGTCTGTCTGACTGTCTCTCCCGGTTTCCCAACTTCAGAAAAATACAAAAAAAAAAAAAAAAAGTTTTTCTGTAATACAGTGTTTTAACTTAGACTTTCTGGGATACAGTTGTGGAATTGAGAGTGGTACCCTTCTCTTTTATTACTTCTGTTCTTCCCCTGTAGCTTGCCAATTTTTCTTTCTCCTGCAGTTTTTCCCACTTTTGTCTATTTACTCAAGCTCATCCGTGTTCCAACTCATCCTCATTACTTCCACTCCTTTTCCACATGCGGGATAAAATTTGATGGTTTTAAAATATCTTTTGCTATTAAATTGATAAATATTCTAATTATGTAGTTCTTTACCATAAATTAATGTTTTTGTATTTGGAAAGATTATTAATTTCAGTAAGTAATATCATAGTTTGTCTTCCTTAACCTTTTGACTGATTGACTTTACCTGCCTTCTTAGTTCCAATTACTCCCAAGTGCTCTAGAAACCTGAGGCATTTGTTATAAAGGTCTGTACAGCTGATACTAATTGTATAAAAACTTTCGTCTGCCTTCCTGTGTTTTTATTGTTTATCCTCCTTTCATTAGAGCTAGTAGTAGTATGTTCCTAATGCCTCATAGGAGGTTTTTGTTCAACAGATTTTTGTAGAATAAACACATGAATATTTCCCCAGTGCTTAGTTTAGATCACTACTTTTATTGTAGGTACTCCAAAAGAATCAACATACTGCATTTAATTTTAGTTTTCATAATACTGAGGAAATATTGGCATTTTAAAATATATTGACTTATAATACTGAGTGCATACATCCATGTGCATGTATTTAGGTCTCAAATGTGAAGATTACTTTTTGAACATCTGTCATATACACTGGTAGTCTATTTGTCTTTTTTCTATATGAAGGTTCAAATTCTTCTGTCTTTTTCATAGTAACTGTTTTCTGTGTTTGCCTTTTCCATTGAGGATGGTCTGGGGATTTTTCTAGTCTTTATTCTAAAAAGATCTCTTAATATATTGTGTACTAACATCCTTTTTTTCATAATATTTGAATGAAGGGGCAATATGTTGCAATAGAAATAATCTGCATGATTATTTTTCACTGTGTAGCTATTGTTTAGTGTCCTTAAATCATTGCTGCTATTGTTTGACTCCATTTTGTTTCCCAGCTTAATTTCATGTAAGGTTTTATTTCTTATGTAGTAGCTGAACCTAATGTCTCTAGATTTACTTTTGTTGATCTTTACATCTAATATAGGTCTAGGCATAGACTTTGTTGGAAACATTTGCAAAACAATCAAATGAACTTTCTTATACCCAACATTCATTTTTCCATATACTTAGTCCCTCCCTTCCTTCTCATCTACCCACATATAATGTATATGCATGTGTATATATGTATATACATATTACATGTATGTGTGTGTACATACCTTGTATAGATATATATGTATATATATGCACAAATATTTATTTATAGATACTGTTGAAGCCCTCTGTAGATCCATATGTATCTTGTTTCTTCTCCAGGAATAGCTACTTTTCCAAAGTCAGCTTCTGTCATTTTGGGAGTGCTTCATTTTATAGCTGTGTAGGCAGCAATGGCTCTTCTGTGTTGGTACTCCCAAACCAACTAAGCTTTGGCCATGTTGTAACAAAAATCATGCTGTTAAAGAGTTAGTTCTGCCTTTCTCTTACAGGTCCACATGGTAAATGTGAGGAAATTATATCTCAAAGGCTTATATTAGTCATTTAAACTATTCTTTAAACCATTAAAGAAAAACTGGTTTATCGAGAATCAGTAGCCTTAATTTTTTTTAAAATTTTTACCAAGAATGGGTGGTTTCTAATCTGATAGGTACTTCTAAATACAGCATTACTGTTGTCTCTAAAACTGAAAAAGAAGCGTGAGTGATGGAATGCTCTTCTTAGGCTTTTCACAAGGGTTAAGGCAATAGGTTAACATGGAGGGTTTGGTGTACATTTTAAAGGGATCAGAATCATTTAAGAAGCTTTTTATTTATTTTGGTCCCTCCCTGTCCTCCTTTTAATGAAGTGTTGGTAAGGAATATACTCAAATTTAAAGATTTTTGAAAGCATGTAAACCACAGCAGTTTGCAAACTTTGTGATTTGAGGACCCCAAGAATTGGGGGGTTATATGGGTCCATTTGTTTATATGGGTTGTAGCCATTGATGTTTATCATATAAAAAATTAGTGCTGAGAAATTTACAAATATTTATTCATTCATTTAAAAATAATAGTCAATTGTCCCTAGCTGGGTAGCTCAGTTGGTTAGAGCGTTGTCCTGAAACACCAAGGTTTCAGGTTCAGTCCCTGGTCGGGGGGTGTGGTCTGTAGGGGAAGCTACCAATGAATGCACAACCAGTACAACAACAAATGACTGCTTCTTTCTCTCCCTCTCCCTTTCTTCTCCTTTCCTCTCTCTGTCTCTAAAATTAATCAATAAAAATAAAATAAAAATAACAGTAAACCTATTACACCTTAACATATATAATATTTTCAAATGGAAAGTTAGTTGTAAACAAATTTCTTGAGAAGAAAGATTGTTTTACATTTTCATTTTCTTTAATGTCTAGTTTTGTAAAAGACAGCTGGATTTTCATATCTGCTTCTGTATTCAGTCTTTTGCATTAATCAGTGCATGTTCTATAGCCTTTACACTTGTGGGAGATTTTAAAGTGCAACATACCTATAACCTAGTATTGTCATGAGGATAGTTTTGACATTATAGCTTTCTCTAATGTCATCAAATCTTAGAATAGTTAATTCTTTAAAATGAAATATATGCTAAAGCTAAAATTAATTTTATTCCATGTGATACTTGGAAGAAATATTTAACAATGAAAGAGATTTCATAAAAGTTTATCTCCCAAATGTGTGTTCCTTTCACCAAATATCTTATTTGATGTCAGAAATTAGTAGATCAATTAGTCTACAGTTGCTGTCTCTACATTATTTATTATCTAAATCAAAGGAATAGTTGGAAAAAAATAATTTTCTTTTTTAATGTTGCTTTAGCTTTTTAATTTGTTGTGATTTAAAAAAAAACATAACCAGTGTGGTATTAGTCCAACATTCATCTTTAGACTCATGGCTTAGTTACTAGTTATTATGTACTATAGCATATTTGTTAAATATTTCTTATGTGGTAACATGTATTTTTTTCTATAAAGCATCAAAATTTTGAAGAACAAATGCAAGGCATGAAGACCCAGCTGATTCAACTAAGTACCTTACTTCGATTGTTGGACAGTGAATTTTGCAATTACTTAGGTAAGGTTAGTGAATCAAAACTGTACCCCGCAAATTGTAGGATAATAACACTGAGAGAAAAATGTAAATACTGTTTTAAAGACATATGTACTTTATTACTGTTGCCTGGGTTCCTCTGAGGAATAAAAGTGTAGGATCAAACTGTCTTTGTGTGATTATATCTTAAAACAGTTTATTTATAAAATGAATTATTTGTTATTGTTTTCTTTTAAAGAAGCTACCCTGCAGATTTGAATTGTTTCCTTGAATTAGTAGAAGACAGGACTTTAAATAACCTAAGATGCATAGAAAAATTTGAGTTTGAAATAGGTCATTATATTCTGATATAATTAGCATTAAAGTAAGCCATACATACATATTTTTTTCTTCTGTATAGAATCTCAGGACTCTGGATATCTTTATTTTTGCTTCAGATGGCTTTTAATCAGATTTAAAAGGGAATTTAGTTTTCCAGATATTCTTCGATTATGGGAGGTAAGTTCTTAAATTATATAATTGTAATATTATGGAAAGCAACAATTCTATAGAATATAACTGGATTGTAATAGTCCAGCTGAAATTTCTAAAGCAAGTATGTTTAAAAATTTTGATAGTGCATTGTCTCTCTCTAAAAATTAATGATTTTGAACTGAATATCTGGTCTTTAGAGTATTTTTCTGTAAATCATAATCCTTATGAGATTTGGGGTCAGTTGGTTTCCCAGAACCAATATCTAGAACATTTGTGTCTATGTTATTTCCTCCAGAGACTTGACTGTGCAAGGCTCTGCCGCATGCTGGTCTAGATTGCATAGAGGTCAAGGGAGTTTTGATAGGCCAGTCAGTTGAGATGATATTTATTTATAGATTGAGGTATTGGGAGGGATATAACTTGTGTTTTGCTTGTAAAAGAAATTTAAGTTAGAGCAAAATAGTAAGAATGATCACACATTTTACCATCCACATGTAACATTTTGTCATATTTATTTCTAGTTATTTTTTTTTCTAAGAAAAAAAAAGTTAAAGATATAGCTAACATCTCCTTTAATCATCACCCAAATCCTATTTCTGTCTCCCCCACTCTAGAGGATATTCAGGATCCTGTTTTTAGTGTATGCTCTTTCATTCCATTTTGTACCCAGGGCAACTCTTGATGAAAAACAGAAAGTCATTTTTTTTTTTCAAATATCTGCTAATATTAACAGATTGGTATGCTTTTAAAATAGAATATTGGTATAATGACTGATGGCTACTTATCTTTATAAAAGTAAAGGATTACAGAAATTTTCCCAAAGAAAGAATGTGGGAGATAATCCAGTTGGATTTATAATGAAACAACCTTAGTGCCATCTGAGGTTCTTATAGTGGGAAGTTGTTTCCTGTATTTATGGTAACTGTGCTATTACTGGACAAGCTGATACAATGATGAAGGATCATTGCGTTGTGCAGGGTCACTTCCTCTGTTTGAAATTAGAAGTTCAAACTCTGATGTTCTTTTTTTTTACATTCACTTAACCATTTCATTTAATCATCAATACAGTCATTGAAATAGAAAGGTAATTTTATATACTCTATTTTCCAGATAAGGAAACCAGAGTTTTGAGGAAAATTCAACATATTCTGTTTTTGTTTTGTTTTTTTCATTTTAATTAAAAAAATTTTTTTTTAGTGAGAGATAGATAATGAGACAGACAGGAAGGGAAAGAGGTAAGAAGCATCAACTCGTAGTTGTGTCACTTTAGTTGTTCATTGATTGCTTCTCATACATGCTTGACTGGGCAGCTCTAGCCGAGCCCGCGACCCCGCACTCAAGCTGGTGAGCCTGTGCTCTAGCCAGATGAGCATGCACTTAAGCTGGTGACCTCAGCATCCCAGATCACTGCTCTATTCACTGTACCACTACTGGTCAGGCTCAACATGTACCTGACCTGGAATCGTATTTTTCAAGTTTATCCATTTAGTTAAATTAGTATCTCAACTTTTTTTAAAGGATGAATTGAAAATATTATTACTCTACAGCTGTAATAACTCCCTAATCTGTGCTTACCAAATACATTGGGACATTATGTGAAACCTTGGAGGCTAATTGAATTTCATTTAAACTTCTAAAAATTGGATTAGCCTGAACATTGTTCAATTTGTTACTCCTGGTGAAAGAAGTAAAAACATTTTAGGTATGCTTTAATAGTGTGGTTATGTGGATTTTTTCCAGATAAGATATTATTAGATATATTAACCAGGCAGAATTTAATGCCTTAAATTTGAGGGCATTACTTATATTTAACAAGAAGTATAGTTGTTACTAAAATGTTTTATACATTTGTTAGTAAATTTTGGGTAGTTGATTCAAGTTTTGTCACAATCAGGGATACTCTGACATACAATATGTTTAAAATATAGAGTTATCTCTGGGTTTTTTTGATTCTATATGTTGTATAACTGAATCTCTTTATTTGTAGGATTTACTTTTTTTACCCTAGAGACTGAGGGTGATTTTAAAAGTGTGAAACTTTTAAATCAATTTCCCACATATAATTGAATGTTCAGAAAAATATTGAAAGTGCCTCTAACCCTTACCCCTTAAACTTAACTTTATAGGAATTGCTCCTTAATTAATGACATTTATCATACTGGTTAGAGTCAGTGATTTGCTTATAATATGTAAGGGGCCACATTTGGAATTCATTTTATTCACATAATGTTAATGCTTGATGTTAGTTACTTTATAGGTATAGGTAAAGGTAAAACTTGCCTTCTTCACCCTCATTCCGTAACTGGAAAACCAGTGGACTACCCCATCCAGGCAACGTCTGCTTTGCATAGAAGTTCAACATTGTATATATATATGAAGAAAATTTTAGAATTAATATAGTTTACTAAATAGTTGTTTCTGTTTTATAGGTAATGTGGACTGAACTACCGTGTAAAAATTTTCATCTTCTTCTCTGTTGTGCTATTCTGGACTCAGAAAAGCAGAAAATAATGGAAAAACATTATGGTTTTAATGAGATACTTAAGGTAGATATCCCTTTAATTTAGATTGTAATATTTGGGCCCTTTCCTTTAGTTGGTGGTGCTGATACTTAGAACATTTTCTTGGAGCTTTATTGAACCCCTTGAGTAACTTACATTGTATCAGGAATAGTACTAGGACTGACTCAGAATGACAGCTCCCCACGTACATGTTAGCCAGTGTTTTTTACCTGGCTAATAGGAAGAAAAGGGAATTCAACAAATGCATTTTTATGTACCTAGTTTAGTTTTCTAAAAAAGTGTTTTGCTTATAACTTTGAGCTAGTAGACTTGAGACAACTGCTGCTCAGGCCGATGACCTTTGGTTTCAAACTTGGGACCTCAGTATCTCAGGTCACTACTCCATCCATTGTGCCACCACTGGTCAGGCTTATTTTTTAGCTTTAAAACTTGCATTATCTAAGGAAAGATACATTGAATTTTTTCTGTGTGTAGTATGCAAAATTTTTTTAAAGTCAAAGGAGTAAAGATAGACAGACTCCTGTATACACCCTACCAGGATCTACCTGGCAGCTCATCAGGGGCCAGTGGTCGAATCAACTGAATTATTTTTAGTGCCTGAGGCTGATGCTCCAACTAACCGAGCCATCCTCAGTGCCCGGGTCCATGCTTGAACCAGTCGAGCCACTGGCTGTGGGAGGGGGAGAGGAAAAGAAGAGGGAGAGAAGCAGATGGTCACTTCTCGTGTGTGTCCTGACTGGGAATTAAATCCTGGATATCCATATGCCAGGCTGGCACTCTGTATACTGAGCCAACTGGCCAGGGCTGAATATTTTTATTTTAAGGATTTTATCTGCAGTAAACTGTAACATAATAAATTATAATGTAGAACATAGTAGTGCTTTTGTTTTTATTAACGTTTTATTGGTTCATTTTAGCATATTAATGAATTGTCTATGAAAATTGATGTGGAAGATATACTATGCAAAGCAGAAGCAATTTCTCTACAGATGGTAAAATGCAAGGTATACAGTATTTTAAATAATAGAAAAAATTTTTTGTTCATGTTTTTGGTGGGTTGTGGGCAAGAGTTTTTCTTCTTAGAAGTAATACTATAAGTGGCAGTTTTAGCAAGATGAAGGCAAACATAAAGCATTGGCTACCATTTTGTTTACCATGATTGATTTATAGCACATAATTAGAAATGATTAATAATGCTAGATGAGAATCATATAATAAGGCAAAATGACTAGAGTTACGAAAACATTTCTGTAATAGCCAATGAGGCTATAGAATTTAAGCATTGGTATATTACCCAGTAGAATCAGTGAATACAGAATAGGACCTTATATTAAATATGTAGTATCTCCAAATAAAGGCAGATGCTAATCAGAAATAACTAAGTCTATGTCATTACATTCGTAGGTCATGCTATTTAATTTGTCTGAAAACAAGGCAAATTTGATGTATTCTGATCTGAGCTCAAACCAAGTAATTGATGTATTATTTTGGCTTTTTTTACATTTTTAAGAGAATTCTTACTTGGTCTTTGTATCATTTGTTTATGATTCCAAATACTTATTTTGGTTCAGTTTTATAAACACTTATTTGGTAGCTATTCTGTTCAAAACATGTCAGTGGTAAGGAACCTTTGTGTATTAAGGAAAAAAGTGTAAATAAGATTAAAAAAACAAGGAGAATGAAGTAAATGCTAAATATTAGTAAACTAGATGTTTGTGGGAGTGTTAGGGTGGGATGGATAGTGATTGATTCAGAATAGAAGGTCAGGGAACCACTTAAGAGAAAAGTGGTTAAAATTCCATTTGGAGTGGCAAAGGTAGTTTGAGAGGGCACATAACAAATACTGTTAGAACAGATGTTCAGATTCTGTAATCAGTGTAGTCTTCATTAGAACTGTTACTTTGTGATTAACTTTCTCTGTAGTAAATGATGGTTTTGTGTTTGATTTTTCGTGTTCAGGAATTGCCACAAGCAGTTTGTGAGATACTGGGGCTTCAGGACAGTGAGGTTACAACACCAGACTCAGACATTGGTGAAGATGAAAATGTCTGCACGACTAGTTCTACATCTGCATTTCAGAGCAACTCCTTGCCTGTGCTTGCTGCCAGTGGAGCCAGAGATGACAACCCAACACAGATATTAGTGTCCCCAAATGTTAGCAGATTAACACCTGCATGATCCTTGTTGCTTAATTTTTGAAGAGACACTTTGTTGCAACTTTTTTCAAGTACTTGACAGGTGGAAATTGAAAATCTTGGGTAATCATCGTGCTCTGAGATTTACAGAAAGAAAGTGTACTGATGTTCTTGCATTAAAGCTTTACAAAGATTTACACTAATTATTTTTGTAGTTACTTCTACCAAATAGCCTTTCTTTTTCAATAACATTCCTTAGTATTTTTATAGCCAAGTACATTTTATTTTCTTGCTGATGAACTGGAATTGGATAAATATCACAAGTGGATGAGTTGGAAATTATGCACTTTGAAAATGTTCACTTTGTTTTAAGTTTAGTGGGTTTTGAATTTGATTAAACATCGAGCCTTTCTATAGCATTCTAAGCTGAGAAGTAGATTACTACCCCATGACAAAATGAATTTCTTTTCTCTATTGTTTACAACAATACTCAGCTTAAATATTTGTGCTGGTTGAATGTGATTTAAATTGGACATTTTCATCAATGTACAGCAATGCAATTTATTGTGTAGATAAAAGAGCTATTTCAACCATAAGTGGATTGGCAGTATATTTGTTACATTGAACTTTTCTTCACTTGTGTATAAAGACTATATGAGTACTTATTTATGAGTATAAGAAAGGATAGGCATATTTTCTTTAACTGAATAAACTTGACTTGATTATATAACCTGATTTGAAAAAATTAATACATAGATTTAATATGAAATCTTTTTCAAAACTATTTTCTTAACCAAGCATTTATTTCATGAGACTACATTCAACCCCATTCCTGGTATAATTTTGAAATTAATTGCTTGTAACCTCACTTTACTAATAATGTTTATTACTTTTCCTAACAATGTATTAACTGATTAATCAGATCTTTAAATTTTTATAAAAAAAAACTCTTTGCAAAAAGCTTATGTCAAAAATTTCAATATACTATAAGTCTCAAAATAATATTCTTTTGTATATGAACAAAGCTCTTGTTTTTTACCATGCAGTGTTGCATGATTTTAAGTTATATGGAATTAACATAACTGATTCCATTTTAATTGTAATTTGTTAACTCCTGTACATATCATTAAAATAAATTTGAAGTTGAAATAGTGTTTTCAGTTAAATTACAGCTAGAAATAGTCTGCTAATTCTTCATTAGGAGGAAAAAAATCCTAGATGGACCCAATAAATTTCATATTTTTATGTGATTGAAATAATCATTTGAATGAGTTGTGGAAATGAGAAAGTAACATGACCTTTTCTATAACTGAAAAAAATTTCACTGGCATAAAATTGGGGATAGTATTGCCATGGAGGACATAATTATGTGATACAGTAAAGCAGCTTCCTACACTTGATGCTAATAATACAAAATATGACGCAGTTTTAAAATGGTCCAATAGATAGATACCACCCCGTCCACAGAAAGTAAGAGAACCAAATGCAATTTTTTTCCTACTTGAGTATTAACTGACAATCATGACAGTAGAACCATTAGATGTTGGTTTTTAATATCATATGTGTTATCTTTCATCAGTTAATAATGAGTAAGCCTATTCAGAAAAGAAAAGTAAACTGATTGAAAACTCAGCATCTCCAGCCTTTCATTTCCTGCTGTTCAGGAAATTGCTTAGAATATCTTGATGTCCTCCTTGTTCTTCCTGGACAGGGGCTTTTTGGAAGTTTGTTTCCACTGCGCAATGTAGCATTACTTCAGAGTTTTTAAAAATCTTAATACATTTAGTAAGTTGAACTTTTGTCATGTTTTATTTTAAAACTACTTGTTAATTAAACATTTTTACTAAACAGCCTGTATTTTTATCTAGCACATTTTTTATATAGGAGTGGTAATATAGCACTAAAGTTTATTATTAAAGTTAGTTGACATACAATATTATATTAGTTTCAGGAGTACAACATAGTGATTCAACACTTACATACCTTACAGAGTGATCTCAGCCTAGTAACCGTCGGTTCCTGTACAAAGTTTTTACAATGTTATAAACTAGACTTTCCATGCTGTACATTACATCCCTGTGCCTTAGTTTATAGCTGGAAGTTTGTGCCTCTTACTCCCCTTCACCTTTTTGGCTGTTCCTTCCACTCCTGTCCCTTCTGGCGACCATCAGTTCTTTTTATTTATGAGTCTGTTTATGTTTATTTTGTTTTTTATATTCCACATGTAAGCGAAATCATACATATTTGTCCTTTATTGTCTGATTTATTTCACTTAGCTTCATATCCTCTAGGTTTATACATGTTCACAAATGGCAAGATTTTGTTGTTGGGTATTTTTATGGCTATATTCCATTGTATGTATATGTATATATGTGTGTATGTACACATACATATGTATAAATACATATACCACATCTTTTTTATTAGTGGACACTTAGGTTGCTTGCATATATTAGCTATTGCAAATAATGTTGCACTGAACATAGGGATGCATATATCTTTTTCAAAGTAATCTTAGTTTTCTTCAGATAAATACCCAGAAGTGGAATTGCTGAGTCATGTGGTAGGTCTGTTTTTGATTTTTTGAAGAACGTCTGTACTGGTTTTTTATAATGGGTATACCTATTTGCAATCCTGCCAACATTGCAGAAGGATTCCCTTTTCTCCAGTTCTTGCCAACATTTGTTATTTGTTTTGTTTTTGATAAATAGCCTATCTGGAAGGTGTGAGGTGTAATACCTTAGTGTGGTCTTGATTTGCATTTCCCTTGATGATTAATGATGTCAAGCATCTTGTGTGTCTTGGCCATCTGTTTGATTTTTTGATACTGAGTTGTATGAGTTCTCTATATAATATTTTGGATATTAACCCCTTATCAGATGTGTCAATTGCCAATATCTTCTCCCATTTGGTGGGTTTCCTTTCATTGGTGGTTTCTTTCACTGAGCAAAAGCTTTTTAGTTTGATGTGGTTCTATTTGCCTATTTTGGCTTTTGCTGTCCTTGCCTGAGGAGAGTGATAGTTTTAATGAGTGCCCACAGAACCCAGTTAGTCAATACTGGGTAAACTCGGGCTGCTGAGATCGCCGGGATAGCTCAGGTCAGTTTGTTAATCTCTGTATAAAGGTTTGGTCTTCAGTTTTCACAGGATGCTCTGTTCATGCCTTACCATAAAATATAGACTGTATTATGTGATGTTTAAAGTTGATAAAAAGTCAAGTAATGTCTATTTTAACAAAAAAGTCTTTTCATTTTTGCTGAGTCTATGGGAAACCTTTTCCATTTAAGAACATTTCTCTTTTGATTCATGTGTCTAGAATTCTTTGTATATTAGTAACTTTTGTCTTGGTGAGAACTGAAGCTTTTTTGAGTAAGGAAAACGTCTTTTGTGATAGGGATTTTTGCTGAACCTGACTTTTCCAAGGGCTTTTATGGATGCCAACTAATTCTTTATTAAAGATAGTTTATATATATAAAGTAAGCCAAAATGTTTATTGAAGAACCTAGACCTTCCCCTTGTATGCAATTATGTTACAAGGTAATATCACTCTAGCTTGGATTCCTTGGGGTGTTCAGAAGATACATGAACCTCTTATAGTCTTTTGTGCATACATGCATATTTTAGGGGAAGGTCACATAGTTTCTTTTTAATTTTTTTTTTTATTCTAGAGAGAGGAAGGGGGGCGTAGAGAGAGAAACAAACACTGATCTTTTCCTATATGTGCCGTGACTGAGGATCAAACCCACAACCTCGGTGTATCAGGACAGTGCTCTAACCAACTGAGCTATCCAACCAGGATATTGATTTTAGAGAGAGAGAGGGAGGGAAGAAGAAAGGGAGGGAGAGAGAGCTGGGAGGAAGCATTTGTTTCATTTAGTTGTGAGCTCATTGGTCGCTTCCCGTATGTGTCTAATTGGGGATCAAACCCACAACCTTGGTGTTTGGAGATGATGTAACTGACTGAACTAACTGGCCAGGGCCAAATAATTTCTTAAAAGTTTCCCTGATTTTCCCAAAAGTTGAGAACCATTATTATAAATTAATGTGTGAATGATAATTTGTGACTCATGCTAATTTAGTATCATCAATTAAAATATCTTCAGAGTGCTCATCTCCAAATCCTTGGTCTCTATTACCAAAATTCATGTCCAGGCTCTACTTCAGACCTATGGAATCAGACTCTTTGGAAGTCAAGGAATCTGCCTTTTAAGAGGCGTCCAAGTGGTTCCTGAGCATCCTGAAGTTAGAGAACTGCCATTCTATATTTTATTTCAAAGTTCACATTTTGACCCTGGCTGGATTAGCTCAGTTGGTGAAAACATCGTCCTGATATGTCAGGGTTGCAGGTTTGATCGCTGATTAGGGCAACATTTTGGCTAGACAAGTCAATAAGTTTTTTAATAAGTAGTTCTCTGATTTTCTAAGGTGAATTTGCCCTGGTTCTGATCATTATTTTTAGTAAAAAGTGATGCCAGTCATCTTAGCCTGTTATTTTATGTAAATTTCCCTTCTTTCATTTGAAGATGAATTTTCAAGTCACTTCTAAACATGAAGCAATTAAATTTGAAATGAATTTGAAAGGTTTCCATTAGTACCTAATGTCACTGCCTGGCACTAAATATCTATGCTTTTAATGTGAATGCAGTGCCATTTGATGCAATGTGTTTGGCCTGTTCTCCTCTTGGGTCTTTATAATACATGGATTTTCCATTACAGACTTTTGAGGATTGTTCTGATTACAGATAGTTTTTGCATTTGCACTGTTATGTCATTAGACTCCTCTATTTTTCAGGGTATGCATCTTGTCAGAAAAATATTGGGCCGTTAGACTGTACATATTTGTATAAATCTTGGATATCCAAAGCACTTTTACAGCCCATGGGAAATTGCACTGTTTACCAACTCACTCAAAAAAAAAAATTACAATCAAAATCTCTTTTTCTAAGAACTACCAGCAATCAGAAATACTATATTTGCCTAATGTAGTTTAATCCCTAAGATTATAATGTAATAATAGGTCAGCTATTACATACGTTTCTCTTTCTCAAATGTCTGTATAGTATACTGCTCCTCACACATCTCGCTCTGCAAAAGAAGACAGAATGGAATGAACAAATCTATTAAGTTTAGTTATGATCAGTGAGTAGTCCAGTTCTGTTTCAGCTTTTTAATTAAGAAGACTAATTAACCTCAGAGATGGGCTTTTGCTGTGACAGTCAATAATACATGTTTTCCAACTTCACACTGGCCTTATTAGAGGTATAAGACCCAATGGGTTTGTAGACTGCGTTAAAAATACAAATAGGGCTGTTTTTACATTGCTTTAGATGTATGGCCTGACTGGACAAGGGGCTCAGATCTCTTCCATGGTGGAGCAAGTTGCTCCAGCGCAGAAGCTGTCGAGGTACTTCTGGGTGCTGAGCAGTTACACTGCGAGCTGCTGTCACTGGTGACCACGGTGTGCAGGAGGCACCCAAAGGGAATTTGGGCCACGTGCTTTTTGTTAGCTGAGTCTTGTTCAATGTGTCAAAAGGAGTATTTGTGGGCTAGAAAGTCATTAACAGTTAATAGTATATAACCCAAATAAATTATGTGAAGATGTAAATTGTTAACGTTTTTTTGAGTGAAATTGTTTAGGTACTTTTTGTCCTCTTAATAGAAGTAATGCTATTTTAATACATAGATGCTCCTATACCCTCCTTTCCACCTTTCTTCCCCAAAAGGACAAATTAAAGGTACATTCTTTTGCAGATGTTCAAGTGTAAAGAAGGCAAACCAGAGAACTGATTTTTTTTAATTGTTCAATTTAAATTCAACTTTTGACTCACTTTGGGACAAATATTTATTCTCTTGATTTACAGAACTTTTAAGGATTCTCTATAAGGGTTAATGGACTTCCCAAAGGAGGGGAAACCCAGTCTTATGGCTCTTACATCCTATTAACTAATAGTGTTTTCTAAACTAGCCTGGAACCTTTTCTGTCTATTATGACTTGGCTGAAGTTTTGATTGGTGAAGGTAGAGAGGAAGAGAAACCCTTTCATTGACTTTTAATACCTGAGAAGGGTAACAAAAGAAACTCGAGCTTCATAAACTAGAACTTAAAGAGCAGATGTGTTAGTCTTGACAGAGGCACATCTTTTCTTAGGGAGGAAATTTGAAGAATAAGTATGTGTCAGCTGAGGTCTAGTGGATTGAATTCAGATGACAGAATCCTGGAGCCACTACTCGGCCTCAGCAGAACTCTTTTTTTTTTTTTTTTCTTCTAATTTATTCCTTTGATCCTAGCAAGAATATAACCCAATCTTTTCCAGGCATGAGAAAAACCTCTTTTTTAAAAATATATATATATATTGCCTGACCGGGTGGTGGCGCAGTGGCTAGAGCGTCGGACTGGGATGCGGAAGGATCCAGGTTCGAGACCCCGAGGTCGCCAGCTTGAGCGCGGGCTCATCTGGCTTGAGTGAAGAGCTCACCAGCTTGGACCCAAGGCCGCTGGCTCCAGCAGGGGATTGCTCGGTCTGCTGAAGGCCCACGGTCAAGGCACATGTGAGAAAGCAATCAATGAACAACTAGGAAGTCGCAACGCGCAACGAGAAACTGATGATTGATGCTTCTCATCTCTCCCGTTCCTGCCTGTTTGATCCTGTCTGTCCCTCTCTCTGACTCTCTCTCTGTCCCTGTAAAAACAAAGAAAAAAAAAAATATATATATATATACTTTACCACAGAAATTTCTTTTGGTTACTCTCTAAATTTGATTTTGTAATACTTTCTACATGTCCAGGTCACAGAGTGTTTCATATCTCTTCAACTCTACTTTGGAATTAGAATAAAAAGATAAATTTAGAAGAGTGAAGTTTATTCTGTGACAGGGCTTATATAATTGTGAGCATTTCTTATGTTAAAGTCTTTAATCCATTTTGAGTTAATTTTTGTGCATTACGTAAGATAGTGGTCCAGTTTAATTCTTTTGCATGTGGATGAACATTTCATTGATAGCTTCACAGTGTGGAGTGAATTCGTGAAGGGTCAAGCCTTGGTTTAGGCCAGGGGCCCCCAAACTTTTTACACAGGGGCCAGTTCACTGTCCCTCAGACCATTGGAGGGCTGGACTATAGAAAAAACTATGAACAAATCCCTATGCACACTGCACATATCTTATTTTAAAGTAAAAAAACAAAACGGGAACAAATACAATATTTAAAATAAAGAACAAGTAAATTTAAATCAACAAACTGACCAGTATTTCAATGGGAACTATGCTCCTCTCACTGACCACCAATGAAAGAGGTGCCCCTTCTGGAAGTGTGGTAGGGGCCGGATAAATGGCCTCGGGGCCGCATGCGGCCCATGGGCTGTAGTTTGGGGACCCCTGGTCTAGGCTCTTAGACTCTGTTCTATATTTATCTTAAGGACTATACTTTTTTTTTTTTTTTTTTTTTTTTTTGGTATTTTTCTGAAGTTAGAAGCAGGGAGGCAGTCAAGACTCCCGCATGCGCCCTACCAGGATCCACCCGGCATGCCCACCAGGGGGTGTTGCTCTGTTTCTTCTGGAGCCATTCTAGTGCCTGGACCAACTTTGCTCCAATGGAGCTTTGGCTGCAGGAGAGGAAGAGAGAAAGAGGAAGGAGAGGGGAAGGGTGGAGAAGAAGATGGGCGCTTCCTTATATGCCCTGACTAGGAATTGAACCCAGGACTTCCACACGCCAGGCTGATGCTTTACCACTGACCGATCCGGCCAGGGCCATACATTCTTTGTTAAACTTGAAAATGTTAAGAAGTATTGCATGCTCCCCCTCTTATTTTTTCTTACTTTATCTGCCACACTGACTCAAAGGTTTTTAGTTACAATTTAGAGCTCTATAGCTATATAAACACAGATAGTAGTGTTGATAGTGTAACAATAAACAAAAGCTCACTGGCTTTGTCCACATCGCCTGATTCAGGCCAGGTAGCCCTGCTTTAGACATGCTAATCATTAGAAGAGTTTTGTTTGGGGCTTGAGTTTTTACAGTACAGCTCCTCCCATGACCCTTCCCCTTGACATAAAAGAAGCCTGAACTCTGTACTTTCTTCAGATAGATTTGAGGAACTGTGAGGGCTCCCATCTTCTTGATTGGTGCCTTCTTGATCAATAAACCTTGCTTTACTCCATACTCTGGTGTTTCTTTTCTTTTTTTTAACTGATTTTTTATGTTAGAGGAAGGAGAGAAAGAGAAACATGAATTTGTTGTTACACTTAATTATGCCATCATCGGTTGATCTTTGACCCGGGATTGAACCCATAACCTTGACATGTTGGGACAATGCTCTAACCAACTGAGCTACCTAACCAGGGCTCTGCTGTTCCTTTTGAAGCCTCAGGCACACAGACTTTGGACCAGTAATAAGAGGTGGTACTTCTAGATAAATTATAATTGTAACTAGTAATAATAATAGTAACCAGTAACAAGAGGTGGTATTTCTGAACAAAAAGAATTTGTTTCCTCAAGGCGCTCAGAGTGGCTTAGGGTGGGTGTGAAGGCTTGGATCACTTTATGCTTTATGTTCTTGGCATAGAGGGAGAGTTTATTCTGTGAGCTCCAGGACTCGGATGTCATAAGAAAAATCAGTCAAACTGATGGGGTTGTTTATTTCAGAAAATGTCCACTGTACTTAATAGAGTGCCTGGCAGGATTAAGCCTTTAGTAAGTGCTATTATTATCTGATGGCAACCAAACAGATACTGCCTCAGGCCATCTTTAATCTTTAAGCTCTGGTTTGTTTTCCCTCCCGAACCATACTGTCCTACAGGAATAGCCGTGGGTTCCATTTGGTTTGTTTGTTTCCCATTGACTGAGGTAATTTTGATTTTCAAATTCTGTGTATTCTGGTTTCATCTCATCTATTGGAGAACTGACCCCAAAATACATCACTATATTCTTTGTGCTTCAGTTTTACCCTCTTCAAATTGGGCTTAAATATGCTGACCTTTTATCAATCTTTGTTTATGAAAGTTGCTATAGAAACAATGGGTACACTAGTGTAAGATTTTTTTGCTTATTAAGTTTGATCTTTCTCAAGTCAATCCTCTTGGATGATATAGCAAATAATCTTAAAAATTAAAACAATCACAAGGGATGTCTTGTCTGCATTAAGCATTTTTAATGGCATGGAAAATTATAGTGACTGTTAGTCAACAAACATTTAATCCCTTTACCTGGCTGGAGGCTAACTACCTACCTCTCAGCCTCCTGAGATTTGAGAGTCTCAGTACTCACTGCATAAGTTCATTTAATAATCTTCTTTTCGGCCCTGGCCGGTTGGCTCAGTGGTAGAGCGTCGGCCTGGCGTGCAGAAGTCCTGGGTTCGATTCCCGGCCAGGGCACACAGGAGAAGCGCCCATCTGCTTCTTCACCCCTCCCCCTCTCCTTCCTCTCTGTCTCTCTCTTCCCCTCCCGCAGCTGAGGCTCCATTGGAGCAAAGATGGCCCAGGCGCTGGGGATGGCTCCTTGGCCTCTGCCCCAGGCGCTAGAGTGGCTCTGGTCGCGACAGAGCGATGCCCTGGAGGGGCAGAGCATCGCCCCCTGGTGGGTGTGCTGGGTGGATCCCGGTGGGGCGCATGCGGGAGTCTGTCTGACTGTCTCTCCCCGTTTCCAGCTTCAGAAAAATACAAAATAAATAAATAAATAAATAACCTTCTTTTCGGTATGATACCCTTACTCTCAACTACCTGGTGCCCTTCAGCTTGGGATAAACTCCATTTTTCTACCTGGGGACAGGAAGGGAAGTGGCTACATAGAATAGAGGAGGGAAGTAATGGGTTTTAACTGTCCTCCTTAAAGATCTAATTCATATGCCATAAAATTCACCATTTAAGGTGTCCAATTAAGTGGGTTTTAGTATGTTCACAGAGTGTTGCACTTTTCCTCTTCCTCCCTGAAAAAATTGTCTGCCATTTTTGTTTTAGCCATTCTACTGGCTTATGAAGTGGAATCTTGTATTTTTGATTTGCATTTTTCTAGTGACTAACGATGTTGAGCATCTTTTCATGTGCTTACTGGCCAGATAATTCTTTGCAGACATGTCAATTTAAATACTTTAAAACAATGGTTTGTTTTTTCATTGTTGGCTTGTAAGAATTCCTTATGTATTTTGGATACTGTTTTCTATGAGATACATGATTTACAAATATTTTCTCTAATTCTGTGGGGTTTTTTTCTTGATGGTGACCTTTGAAGCACATTTTTAATTTTGATAAAAACTTATAATTTATTTTGGTCGCTTGTGTTTTTGGTGTTATATCTAAGAAACAATTGCCTAGTTCAAGGTTGCCAAAATATACCATGTTTTCTTTTTCTTTCTTTTTTTTTGTGACAGACAGAGAGAGGGACAGATAGGGACAGAGAGGAAGGGAGAGAGATGAGAAGCATCATTCTTTGTTGCAGCACCTTAGTTGTTCATTGATTGCTCTCTCATATGTGCCTTAACTGGAGGGCTACAGCAGAGTGAGTGATCCCTTGCTCAAGCCAGCGACCTTAGGCTCAAGCTGGCAAGCTGTCCTCAAACCAGATGAGCCGTGCTCAAACTGGCGACCTCGGAGTTTCAAACCTGGGTCCTCTGCATCCTAGTCTGACACTCTATTCACTGTGTCACTGCCTGATCAGGCTCCTATGGTTTCTTTTAAGACTTTTATAATTTTAGCTTTAACATTTAGGCCTGTGACCCATTTTAGTTAATTTTTGTGTAGAAGTTCAACTACATTCCTTTTTATGTGGATAGCCAAAGTTGTCTCAGCAACATTTGTTAAGAAGATTATTCTTTCTCCATTGAATTGTCTTGCACTTTTATTGAAAATTGATCATAAATGAAAGGACTCTAAATTCTATTCCATTTATCAATATGTTTGTTCTTTTGCAGTAGCATAGTGTTTTGATTATTGTAACTCTGTTGTTAAATTTTAAAATGGTTTAACTACTTAGACTTTCAACTGCTCTTTTTTAGTCTCCTCCATTTACCCTCACTTCTAGACGTATTTGAGTCTAGGGGATTCTACGGTATACACTGAGGTGCTTCTCAGTCTTCTTCATCGATAGCTTAAGGTTACATTTTCTTATGTCTGCAAGGTCTGTGATCACTCATCTCTTGTCAAGCCTCCATTTTTGTTGCTATTTATGCTATTCTTTTGTACCTTAAAAAAAAAAAGGAAATCCTTTATTGTTGCTTTAGTGGGATTTCTGGAAGGAGCAGAAGTCTAACATTCTCAGTTAGGAATAAGTGTCCTTTAATATCTTATATAAATAATCCAGAGCTATTGTTTACACTTCAGTGTCCACATTCTCTTTACTCCTGTAATCTGGATTTTTCTTCTCTTTTTGCTAAAACTACATTCTTTAAGGTCAATACATGACAACTTTATAACCAAATCTAGAGGTCTTTTTCTAGTCCTCTTTCATTTTCTCTGTGGTTTTGAAACATTTGACGATGAGTTTTATCTCTTCTTTAAGCTTTCATATTTCATCTTTTTTAATCATCTTTTTACCTGATGACATCTTTTTTCTTTTTTTCTACCTTTAATTGTAATGCATTCACATTGTTGTGCAACCAATCTCCAGGACTTATCTTGTATAACAGAAACTCTGTATCCTATTTTTCCCTCCCCACCCCCTGACAACTGCCATTCTACTTTGTTTTGGGGAGTTTGACTACTCTAAATACCCCATGTAAGTGGAATCATACACTGTTTGACTTTTTGTGACTCACTTATTTCACTTAGCATAATGTCCTCAATGTTCATCAATCTTGCAACGTGTGTCAGAATTTGCTTTTATGGCTGAATAATATTATTAATATTCCATTGTATGTACATTCCCCACTTTGTTTACCCATTCATTTCTCAATGACAGACACTTGCATTACTTCTGTATTTTATCTGTTGTGAATAATGCTGTGTGAACATGGGTGTATAAATATCTCTTTGAGAGCCTGCTTTCAAATTATTTTGGTTATAGTGATTGCTATATCATGTGGTAATTCTGTTTTTACTTTTTCAAGGAACCGCTGTGCTGATTCCACATTTGCTGCACCATTTTAAATCCCCCTCTAACAGTTCACAAGGGTTCCAATCGTTTTTCCCCTCTACATATTCTTTTATTTGGAGATTTCATGTTTATATCAACCAATGTCACTGAATTCAACTTTCAAATTTCTATTCCCAGATCTAATCCATTTCTCAAATTCCAATCCCACATTTATAGTCACATGCTATTTAAAGTCACTTGGTTGTACTGTGGTCAACTCAAATTCACTATCCCTAAAGTTTTTTTCTCTAGAATTTATTCCTTCTTTGGAAATAGTGGTACCTTGAGATACGAATTTAATTCATTTTGTAACCGAGCTTGTAAGTCAGTCAACTCATAATCAAACTGCCGATACTGGACCCATGAGCCAATGTGCCAACTAGTGGCTGCTTCCCAAATCACAACTTGTATCTCGGAATTTCACTCGGATCTCGAACAAAAATACAACTGACTTGCAGTTTGTTTCTTAAAAATTTGTATGTTGGTCTGTTCGTATCTCAAGGTACCACTGTAGTGGAAATTGCACTATTTCTAGCCATAAAGACTGATAGTTTAGTCCTTTTCTATTGGACTTCACCAACTCCTTGTTAATTCTTATTTTGGCATTCCTTTTTCTGTTCATAACTGCTGCCACCCTAGTTCAAGCTTTTACCAATTTTCTTTCTCTTTCTAGTTGTCCTGCCTAGACCAAATCTTACTAAAGTATCATTTCCATTAGGGTGTAGTCTCAATACAAAAATAATAAGTGCTTCATGAAATATAAATGTTTAATCCTAGAATTCAAATTTCCAAACAACCAGTCCTTTATCCTGTCTTTCTTGTTTGATATTTGTCTTCTAACTTATTTTCTGTTAACTTTTTCTTTCTACCTTTTTGAACTTTTTCTTCTTTTTCTTCATTTATTTATTTTCTTTTTAATTGCTTTTTTTTTTTTTTGTATTTTTCTTAAGCTGGAAACGGGGAGGCAGTCAGACAGACTCCCGCATGCGCCCGACTGGGATCCACCCGGCATGCCCACCAGGGGTTGATGCTCTGCCCATCCGGGGCGTCGCTCTGTTGTGACCAGAACCACTCTAGCACCTGAGGCAGAGGCCATGGAACCATCCCCAGCGCCCGGGCCATCTTTGCTCCAGTGGAGCCTTGGCCGCGGGAGGGGAAGAGAAAGACAGAGAGGAAGGAGAGGGGGAGGGGTGGAGAAGCAGATGGGCGCTTCTCCTGTGTGCCCTAGCTGGGAATTGAACCCGGGACTTCCACACACCAGGCTGATGCTCTACCACTGAGCCAACTGGCCAGGGCCTTAAATTGCTTTTTAAATTTGGTGTTCCCCAAGGTCTGTTTCTGGCTCTCTTATCAAACCACATATTCTCCATGAGTGAAGCTGTACCCATATATATTCAGTTTTTTGACAAAACCTAAATCTCTTTATCTAGCATAGGCCTCATTTCAGGTTTTGAACTCATAAATTCACATGCTAACTGGATATCTTCACTGGAACATTCACATGTATTATCCATAAAAGCAAACTTCTAAAAATTTCCTCTTAAGTTGCTATTATTTATGTGTGGTCTAGTTCAGTGAATGACACTCTCCTTCTCTGAGTCCTCCAACTCAGAAATTTGGGAGTATTCTGGAACCTCTTTTTCTGTTCCCACATCTAAGTAGAGATCTTATCTTATGGCTTTTACCCCTTAACATCTGTTCTTTGCATTGCCTCATTCATGCTGTTGCTTTGTCCAGGTCGTCCTCTCCTAGCTCAGCTCTTTCAAGTCCTAAATGGTTTATGCCTTCAGTCTTGAAGTTCTCCTCCAAGCTGCTACTTTTAAAAAATACCAATATGATTATGCTGTTGCCTTGTATAAAACCCTTTCAGTTGCTCTTTTCCATTTGAAGGATAAAGTGCAGTGCAGAGCCCACCGAATGCCATTCAAAATTTATCAGGATTTGGACCCTGCTTTCCTCTTCAGACGTGCCTCCAAACCATGCTCTACCATTGTTGAGCAACATCTGTTTTCTCTGTATTTTCTTTTTTTTTTTAACTGATTTTTAATTTATTATGTTTACATAGATTCAAGTGTCCCACCGAATACATCCCCCCACCCTTGTGTTCCCCTCAACATTCTTCTTGCCCCCCTCCCCCAACGCCCTCCCCCTTTCTTCCAGGATTTGCTTTTCTGCTCTCTCTATAACACTGTGTTATGTATATATAATTTCATCAATCTCTTTCCTTTCTCTGGTCCCATCCTCTCATCCCCTTTCTCTCTCTCCGCTTTTCTCTGGTCCCTTTGAATCCACCTCTGCCTCTATTCCATTCCTCAGTTCACATTGTTCATTGGATTTCTCAAATGAGTGAGGTCATATGATATTTTTCTTTCTCTGCCTGGCTTATTTCACTTAGCATAATAGTTTCCAGGTCCATTCATGTTGCAAAAGGTGAGATTTCCTTTTTCGTGGATGCATAGTATTCCATTGTGTATGTACCACAGCTTTTTAATCCACTCGTCCACTGATGGACACTTGGGCTGTTTCCAGATCTTGGCTATTGTAAACAATGCTGCAATAAACATGGGGGTGCATTTCTTCTTTTGAATCAGTGATTTGGTATTCTTAAGACATTTCCTAAAAATGGGATGGCTGGGTCAAAAGGCAGTTCGATTTTTAATTTTTTGAGGAATCTCCATACTGTTTTCCACAGTGGCTGCACCAGTCTGCATTCCCACTAGTAGTGCAGAAGGGTTCCCTTTTCTCCACATCTTCGCCAGCACTTATTCTGTGTTGTTTTGTTAATGAGCGCCGTTCTGACTGGTGTGAAGTGGTATCTCATTGTGGTTTAAATTTGCATTTCTCTAATGATTAGTGATGTATTTTCTTATATTGTTCTCTCTACATGAAATATGTTCCTTACTCTCTCCCATTCCCTTCTGACTGACAACACAAACTTACTTTTAAATACTCAGCTCAGGCAACACCTCCTAGAAGTCTCTCCTGACTCTGCTAAAGTAGCACTGAGCACTCTGTCCCTTGTTCATTTCTTTTTTTGTGATAGAGACACAGAGAGACAGATAGGGACAGACAGATAGGAAGGGAGAGAAATGAGAAGCATCAATTCTTTCTTGTGGCACCTAAATTGTTCATTGATTGCTTTCTTATATGTGCCTTGATCGGGGGACTACGGCAGAGTGAATGACCCCTTGCTCAAGCCAGTGATCTTGGGCTCAAGCCAGTGACTATGGGCTTCAGGCCAGTGACATTTGGGCTTGGCCAGTGACCTTTGGGCTCAAGCCAGCAACCATGGGGTCACGTCTATGGTCCCACACTCAACCTGGTGAGCCTGTGCTCAAGCCAGATGAACCCACTCTCAATCCAGCAACCTTGAGGTTTTGATCCTGAATCCTCTGCGTCCCAGTCCAGTGCTCTATCCATTTTGCCACTTGCAGGTCAGGCTGTCCCTTGTTCCTTAGTGTCTTCTGTGGAAAAGTCAATATATTTTATTTCATTTATTTATTGCATGTATGCTTCTTTCAGCTATTCTATGATAGCCTTGTAAGTAGACTCCAGTTTTCATTTACTCTGCATCCCCAGGATTTAGGGGTTTTTTTGGTTGTTGTTGTTTTGTTTTGTTTTTTATTAAGTTGGAAGCAGGGAAGTAGAGACAGACTCCAGCATGCACCCTAACCGGGTTCCACCTGTCAAGCCTCTACCATAGGGTGCTCTACCTAGCTGGGCTGCAGCTCCGTTGCTCAGCAACCACACTTTTTTTGTGCCTGAGGCCTAGGCCATGGAGCCATCCTCAGCGCTAGGGGCTAACTTTGCTTGAATCTCTTGAGCCATGGCTGCAGGAGGGAAAGAGAGAGTGGGGGTGGAGGGGTGGATAAGCAGATGGTCACTTCTCCTGTGTGCCCTTACCAGGAATCAAACTTGGGACTTTCACATGCTGGGACGATGCTCTACCACTGAGCCAACTGGCCAGGGGCTACAGGACTTAGTTTCAATGCATAACACAAAGTGAGTGCTTAACAAATCTTTGTTGAAATACACATCTTTCCAAACCCTGTTCTAGCTGGCAATCTATATATAGCTTCTTAAATGTACTATTGGTTAATATGTTTTTCCTTGTTTGGAATACTTAAGAAGTTATAATAGCGGAAAGCATGGATTTTAGAGCCAGTATGCCTGAATTTTAATACTGCCTCAGTCATCCTTTAATTGTATGAACCTGAATACTTTGCATTTTAGTTTCTTCACATATAAAATGTAAATAATAGTTTTTGTTTTATTTTTGTGATAGTGAATCCCAATTTTTTCTTTAAAAATATGCTTAGACTAGAAATTAGCAAAACTAAGCAGTCAGGAATATTAGCTAATATTACCATTCCTTCAGTCAATGTATTGACTTTCCTCTGAGCTAGTCAGAGCTGATTTTTGGAGGAAATTTCAGCCAAATAATATTTCTAAAATTGGATCAGAAATTAATGATGTCCACTCAAAACACCAGGAACAATTAAAATTCAGTTAATATTAGTTCATCCATGCCTGTTTTGAAATTTTTTATTTTGTTTTCTATGTCAACAAGCAGTGTCAGCCCCATGTTTTCAGTTTTGCAGTCAAGCACATTTGGTCAAGTCTTCCACCCATCCTTCAAGAAGTTGGCAATAATTTCCTGTGAAATGGTGGATTTTATGACTTATTAAAGTATGAATAACTACATCAATTGATATGCGATTCAAATTTGTTGGATTTGATCTATTTGCAAGTTGAGAGGAAAAATTCACTAACCATCAGTAACATCAAAGGAATGACTAGGCATTTAGCTTCCTTTTACTTCCCACTTTGTGAAAAAGATTCTGTGATTAGTGCCTCAACTATATCTTGAGGTTAGTCAAATATATAGCTAATATGTATATATGTGGCTAAATCACATTTTATTTACAAGTGTCTGATCAGCACCACAAAGTGGCAAGCAGTGCGTTTTTTTAGAGCCATCACACACACACACAGGTGCATGCACAATCTTAACGCCTCAGGTCAGAAAAAATACTTATTAATATAAAATAAAATGGCTTAGGGATTCAGTAGTGCTGATTTTTCTTAAAAATTATTTTTCTTCTTTTGGAAAGAAAGCACAAAACCTTTGAATTCATAATCATCTAAGGCTGAGGTTAACTTGCCAGTAGCAGGTTTGAAAGATGAGAGTAACATCAGGGGAGAGATATTTTCTTTTACAAATAACACCCTGTTATGTATTGTTCTCCATCACCCACGTCCAAATGGTTACTCGACCTATGAAACAAATCGTACCATGGGCACAGATAACCCCAGGCTTGAGGTCTGTAATCTGACTGTGGCCATCAGCAGCCAGAAATGAGTTTCTTTCTAATCAGCCGTCCATCAGTCCCCAGTCACTCATATAAAAGAGCCTGTGGAGGAGAGGATTCACATTGCTCTTTCTTCAGCACCAAGGTTTGGGACAGCGCTCCGAGCCGGCTGCTCTTCTCACGCTCCTTCCTTTCTCAATCAACGCCAGCGCTACTGCTGCCTCTCTAGTTCCCCCTGCTGCAGAGAAAGAAAATTACATCGGGATTCATGCAGCCGGCAATGATGATGTTTTCCAGTAAATACTGGGCAAGGAGAGGGTTTTCCCTGGACTCAGCGGTGCCTGAAGAGCATCAGCTACATGGCAGCTTAACAGTGAGTACTGGGTATCTGGCACTCTCTAGTGAGTTCGTAGCAATCGTCTCATCCTGCCATATTGCTGTTTGGACATCTGATGTAGAGCAAGCACACACACCTCAACTTCTTCCTCTTTAATCTGTGTACCTAGCCTCTATCCTGTCTGCCTCCGGGCTTCTTTCTCTCTGTATCTCTGTATAAAGTAAAGCATGCATGCTGATTGCTAGGTGCTAAACTTCTTTTCCTCACAATTTATAAGTAGAATGCAAAGGAGGTCTTGAACATCAACAAAAGGTTGTGTAAATCAATGTCTTATATCCACAACAAAAAAAGTGTGGAGAACTTTGAAAGGCCACTTATTGTGAGAAGGAACAGGGTTAAAAAATGAATAGATTTCTAGGATTCTTGCAAGATTACTGTATGTATCTCTTATACTCCATCCCATCTACACAGCCTGATTTTTTTTTATTAATCTTTTTTATTTTATTTTTTTACTAATCTTTTCTATTTTTATGTATAGGTGCTGGTTATTGGAATAAAAGAAAGGCTGAATTCCTTTCAAAAGTTTTCCTGCATTCCTCATTACTCCATTTTTTTCCAGTTTAATTGATGGAGTAATGAAAGCAATACACCACTTGTTTCAATAATTTAAGATAGTTTTATATCTAAATATTAACAGAATAAAAAATATTTTGCAGGGTTTTAGATTCTGATCTGAGGTAATAGTCATGAGATTTAATAAAAAAAGACACTGAAAGAAAAATGTATTCAGATTTCTAGTCATTAAAATATTAAATGATATTTCATTACTGTACTATCAGACTTTATCAATCAATTATAATTCAGTCTGCACCATAGAAAAATCTGTTTTAATATTTCAGCTCTAGAAGGATATTTCAATCTTCAGTACTAGAAGGTTGTATTATTGTTGCTAAGAATGTTAAAAAATAATCAGGGCAAATTTTGTAGAACTGTTTAAATCAATTTGCAAGAATGAGATAAAGAACTTAAACATAGATTTTATAATATTTAAATATCATGAATATTCAGATGGGATATTACATGAAGGACCTTTGCAGCCATAATGTACTGCCAGAAGGAAAACAACAAAAAAACTCGGAGGCCTGACCTGTGGTGGCGCAGTGGATAAAGCGTTGACCTGGAATGCTGAGGTCACCGGTTCAAAACCCTGGGCTTGCCTGGTCAAGGCACATATGGGAGTTGATGCTTCCTGCTCCTCCCCCCTTTCTCTCTCTCTCTCTCTCTCTCTCTCTCTCTCTCTCTCTCTCTTTCGCTCTCTCCTCTCTAAAAATGAATTAAAAAAAACCTTAAATGGTATCTTATTATAAAAAAAACCCCAAAACAAAAAAAAAACCTTGGAGTTATGATGCTTAAATATATAAGATTTGTGTGTTATGTAGTAAAGATGAGGCAGATGGTGAGAGTATTTAGACATTTGATCTTTTAATGACTAAACATACTCTCAAATGTCAATATCTGCATAAACATTTTTCTCCCTCAATTCATAAATAATAAAATATTTTTAATGATGTATAAATCTAGTGAGTGAGGCAATACTAATATGTAAAATAAAGCCAGTAGAAAAATCAGAGGAAGATAATGTCAAATCTCTATTCACTGGGTTCCATATATAATGTACATTTCTTAGTTTCATGAGGAAGTAATAGATTGATGTGATGGTATTATACCACTGTTTACCAAGGAGAAAGTTCTCTGTTTACCTGATTCCTCATTTGCTTGTCCAAAAAAGTATACCCTAATTTTGCTTTTTCTATCAAATGAAAGTTTCCAGCTTCCTTTTCTTTCTTCTTTCTCTTTCTTTCTCTTTCTTTCTTTCTTTCTTTCTTTCTTTCTTTCTTTCTTTCTTTCTTTCTTTCTTTCTTTCTTTCTCTCTCTCTCTCTCTCTCTCTCTTTCTTTCTTTCTTTCTTTCTTTCTCTCTTTCTTCTTTCTTTCTCTCTTTCTCTCTCTCCCTCTCTTTCTTTTCTTTCTCTCTTTCCTTCCTTCATCCCTCCCTCCTTTCTTTTCCTTCCTTCCTTCCTTCCTTCCTTCCTTCCTTCCTTCCTTCCTCCCTCCCTCCCTCCCTCCCTCCCTCTCTCCCTCCCTCCCTCCCTCTCTCCCATTAAATTAATGCAATCCAGCTTCCTTATTCTGCATTTCTAACAATGTGCTCCAAGTTTCTGGAATCTGCCATTTAGTTACTACTCAGTCATGTATATAGTATCTTGAAGAGCTAATAAAATGTTCATGGTTTTCAGTTTCTCAGATCCTACTTGTTGTACCTAATGATGGGGTAGTTCTCCCTCTCTCTCATCCTTCTTCATCACCCCTCCCCCACACCCCATGTCTTTCCCAATCTTTTCTTTTCTTTGTGGCTGAATTTTAACAACACTTTTCAGCTATCATCTGCTGACATAAATGGCCTTACATGAATCCATCCCTTTGTGCTGGACTTCTGTAGATAGATGCACATTGGCAATGTGGATCTAGCTGTAGAAAGTGAGGTTATCAATTTCAGAACATGTCTGGACATATTTCAGAATGAAATGAGTATTTTGTTTTTAAGATTTAATTTAAACTAAAATTATTGTGAAAAATATTCCTTTGATCTGTTGGATTTTTTAAAAAAAATTTATTTCTTGGTCTTCTTTTTGTTATATTTAGTTTCCATATAAATCAACTTGGCTAACAGATCAAAGTTTATGCTGTAAAATGAACTTAGAAAGGCAGGAATGATTTATTATGAGATCTTTTACTTTATGATAGATGTTTGTTACTCTTAGAGTGAATCAAATCTGAACTCCCTTTAATATCGACCTATCTCAGACCATTAAAAAATAGTTTTCCAGAGTAAATTAGAACAATATTAATGATCAAAAAGTTATAAATTGACATAACAACTTATTGAGTTTATGATTGCTGGGGCTTCCAGCATATCAATGGAATATCTGAAAAAAATCTAGTGAAAGAGAACTCTGGAGCCTTAACTAGTATTTGTGTGTTTGTGTTTCTACCTCTCTGAAGCTAAATAAAGCTAACTCTGGCAAAAAGGATGATAAAAAAGGCACCAGAGGAAGCAGCAGGAGCGAAACCGCTGCTGACAGTGGCAAGACGGCGGTCGTGTTCTCGCTGAAAGACGAAGTGGGTGGATTGGTCAAGGCGCTGAAACTCTTCCAGGTGAGTACAAACAACTTGTCCATAACTGTAGAGGTGACCGTGTGCCTGGTTACAGATCTGTCATCTGTTATGAAATATTACTGAATCGTTTCTGGATAATGTGTTGAAAGTTTCAAAGAAGCCATCATTATGAGGCTTTACAAGGGGAGTTCGTCTGCCAAGCAATGAAAGAAGCAGATTCATATGAACTGCATTTTGTGAATTCAGAGTTAGCCCATGAGTAATTCTGCAGACTGTAGCCTGGTGAGACAGTAATTAAAAAATGTGAACCTCACACCTGGAAATGCAAACACAAAAGGAGCCAAACAGAGTATCTTTAAACATCAGGAGCGTGCAGCCTGATTTGATTTAATCATGTCCATGTTCTAGAAGCACATTTATTGCCTAAAATGAGATACCTGAGTATAGGTATTTGGTATTCCCCTAAGCCTCAGTGTTTTATGAACTTAACTTGTCATTTGTAAAGATGAGTCACTCCCTTTGTACATAAACTTCCTCTTTGTCTTAAAGAAATGCAGTGGCCTTTTCCCAGGCCCAAATGGGTGGTTTGGACCCTGAAGATACAGCCTGGTTAAGAATGAGGTTAGAAAATCCAGAATAACTATTGCCTTCTTGCCAGGGCGTGCCTGATGGTTCCCCGATCTTCAGGAAGCACTGTCCCTTTGTTTGGGGGCAGTGACTGCTGATTAGCTGAAATAAGGGGCCTCGGTCTTGAGGTGCCCTGGGCTGCTGGTGCAGTGAGAAGAGGGCTGGAATTACAGTTAGAAGATTCAGACCTGCGTTCTTCCGGCTTGGCTAAATCATAGCTGCGTCCTAGGTCTAATTTCTTCACTTGTGAAGTAGCGGTAATTATTCCTACCTAACAAGTTTGTTGTGATGAAGTAATCTGAGTAAAAATGCTTGGTCAAGTGTGCAGCTCTGAGGCATTATTGTAACGTCTCTTTGATGATTGTACAGGGGGAATTAGCAGCCCGATTTGGCAAATATTTCCTTGTTCTCTTTTGACCTCAAAGAAAGGATCAAGCACCATAAACAGTAGTAATGGAAATCTGGGGAAATATTTTACACATAATTATATCATCCAGTGCTGTCTCTATACAGGGCCCAAAGGCAGGCCAATTCAATTAGACAGTGGGGTGCAGTGGAAAACTCCTGGAGGAGGAGTTAGCAGCCCTGAGCTTTCCCTTGGCCACCAGCTGGTCATGGGTGTTAGCTGAACCACTTAACCCACCTGGACTTCAGTTCCCTTGTCTAAAATTTCCTACTCTGCTTCAATCAGAGGACATTAAAAGTCCAAAGTGACAGAATCTGTGTGAAGAGTCTTAAACTTTGAAGTTAATATTAGTCTTACCTTTATTATCTGCCAGTTTAGAAAATATGGCATTAGTGCAAGGGTTAATCAAAATAGCAACAGAAGATTTAGTTTCCTTGTCACGGAACTGGTTTCTTTATCAATAGGAGGATGCTACTGATTTGCTATTATTCTGCCAGTGGAAACCACTCTCCTCCTCCTGGACTGAAAATTTGAGACTGTCTAGGACTGTACTAGGGATTGTGCCAATAATCAGAGTCCCATCCAGGTGTCTGCTTATTTGGGGGTGGGTTAGGGTGGAGAAGAGAATGTAATCTTGAGTCCACTCAGGAGAAGACTACATTCCTGGGGAAATTTAAACCCGAGGTTTAAGTATTAAATTGCTTAGATCCCTTAAACATCTTACTGTAAAGAAACTATTACCCCATCATGGTGTGGTAATTGCAACAAAACTTCCTTGTATGAAATTAGTCTGGAGGTTGCTGAAAGAGAACAAGTGGTCCCATCTAGGGTTTTTGTTTGTGTTTGCCTTTTAATGTCTCTTGGCCTTCAGAGAGCCACACTTGGCTTCTTTCTCTCTTTCTCTTCCTCCCTCCCTCCCTCCTTCCTTCCTTCCTTCCTTCCTTCCTTCCTTCCTTCCTTCCTTCCTTCCTTCCTTCCTCCCTCCCTCCCTCCCTCCCTCCCTTCCTTCCTCTCTTTCTTTCTTTCTTTCTTTCTTTCTTTCTTTCTTTCTTTCTTTCTTTCTTTCTTTCTCTTTCTTTCTTTCTCTTTCTTTCTTTCTTTCTTTCTTTCTTTCTTTCTCTCTCTTTCTTTCTTTCCTTTTTCTTTCTTTCTTTCTCTTTCTTTCTTTCTTTCTTTCTTTTTTCTTTCTTTCTTCTTTCTCTCTTTCTTTTCTTTCTCTCTCTCTCTTTCTTTCTTTCCTTTTTCTTTCTTTCTTTCTTTCTCTTTCTTTCTCTTTCTTTCTTTCTTTCTTTCTTTCTTTCTTTCTTTCTTTCTTTCTTTCTTCTTCTTCCTTTCTTTTTTAGCATCTTTTTTTTTAGCACCAGAGAGAGAGAGAGAGAGAGAGAGAGAGAGACAGAGAGACAGGAAGGGAGAGAGATGAAAAGCATCAACTCATAATTGTGGCCCCTTAGTTGTTCATTGATTGCTTTCTCATACCTGCCTTGACCGGGGGACTCCAGTTGAGCCAGTGACCACTTGCGCAAGCCAGTGACCTTGGGCTCAAGCCAGCCACCATGGGGTCATGTCTATGATCTCACACTCAAACTGGCTACCCTGTGCTCAAGCCGCTGACCTTGGGGTCTCGAACCTGAGTCCTCAGCATCCCGGGCTAATGCTCTATCCGCTGTGCCACCACCTGGTCAAGCTTTTCCTTTTCTTTTCCTACTATGTGGGCTATACTTTGGCCCACGTTTCCCAAACATCGGTCATTTCCTAACACCATCCCAATATCTGCCTCTTGTACTCTTTATATATTTTTTCAAAGATTATTTTATTTCTAAATGTTACTAGTTTATTTTTAAATTCTAATTTATAGTGTAAATGTTATATCACTATAAAATCAGGGGTTTGAGTTTTAGTTATGATTTTTGGAAACATAAAAACAAAAATATAAATCTTGGAATTATATGATATAATATGAAAACCTAATTTCCCACCCAAACAATCATGAATACCACCAGAGGGATGTGGACAGCTCTGGAAAATGATAGTATTTGTAATTATAATAAATTTTATAAGGCCCTAATATACCTTAATGTCTCCATCTTTTTTTTTAAATGAGATGGGAAAACTAATTACAGTCTCTACTCCTATTAATAGGAACACTGATTGAAAACACTTTTATGTTTTCAGTTTTCATCAACCAAAGAGGGAGGAGATGGTCTTTTCTTCCTTGGTGGGCACTTGGCACTTTGGTTAAGAGTTGTTAAGGAGAACATCCTGTCGCATCTCTTTTCTTGTGCCTTGGAGGTGATTTAAAGACGTTGCTTATATTTCCACAGGAAAAACATGTCAACATGGTTCATATCGAGTCCAGGAAATCCCGGCGAAGAAGTTCAGAGGTGGAGATCTTTGTGGACTGTGAGTGTGGCAAAACGGAATTCAATGAGCTCATTCAGTTGCTGAAATTTCAAACTACAATTGTGACGCTGAATCCACCAGAGAACATTTGGACAGAGGAAGAAGGCAAGGCCAGTTTTTGCTTGTTGGGTGATTTTGCAATCTGAAAAATGTTGCAAAAGGGGAGACACAATCTGTGAGCTAACGTTTTTGATCCCACACTGTGTTTTCAACAGAACTAGAGGATGTGCCCTGGTTCCCCCGGAAGATTTCTGAATTAGACAAATGCTCTCACAGAGTTCTCATGTATGGTTCTGAGCTCGATGCTGATCACCCAGTAAGTGTCCTGTAAAATTCATTCCACCCACGCTCTTCCAGCTCCACCTGCGTGCCAGGCAGTGTTCGCTGTTCTGTGCTGTAATGCTTTATTTTAGAGCAATTTATTATTTATTCCCCATAACTGAGAGAAAACTTTCAAATGATAAAGCTTCCCTGTAAATATGTGTTGGCTGGAAGCAGGTTAGAGAGATGGCATTTTCATAAAGCATTCATTTTTTAAAGGCTTGAATAGAAGAGGGGATTCTAAACCTTGGAGAATATTTCTGTAGAATCAGACAGTCTGAAATATACTTGCAGATGGTGATCCTTGGAAAAACGATGAACTGAAATTGATCACTCTTTTGGGAAACTAGGGGGGACTTGGCATTACGGGGCGCAGAGAGAGAATAAAATTCTCCTTGCTATTTTCCTTGACTGGAAGTAGTTAGGAATAGAGTGATGTAGTGGACTTCAGTCTCAATGGAAAGGCAGAGGGTTTTAGAACGAGGCCATGATGGAAGACACATCTCTTCCCACATCTACCCGGAATCTATTTACCACCATCTCTCCCCTACTCCAATAAAAATGACCACCTTGAAAGAAATATAATATGTAGGTTAAGAATTTTCCATTATTCCTTCCCTCCCCTGTTACAATAGTTTTTATTTAACACAAGAGACCTGGAACTTCTTTATGGTCAGAATAAAGTACAGTTAATAGTCTGGGAGAAATAAGCAATGTCCTCATTCATTACAAGCATCCCCCCCCCCATCCCATGCCCCTTGTCTATAAACAGGCAGCAGATGAAAGGGAAAAACCCAAGCAGATCAGTCATGCTTACAGGAGAGTTTGTGGTCTGAGGGTAATGGCTTATAGATATTTATTGTATTTAAATGGAGGAAATCTGGAAGTCTGGTAGCAGAACTATACACAGCGGTTCTCTAAGAGTTGTCCCGGGACCAGTGGCATCAGCAACACCCAGAAGCTTGTGTTTAATTAACAAGCCCACACTTAAGTTTGAGAACTCTGCTTTAAAGAAAACTATGACAACTTCAATATGAAGAAAACTTTTAATCAAACCAGTCATTTGCATAATATACCAATTCAAGCTAATTTATAACATATAATTCATACAAATAGTCAAACATCTAATTCACTTGTATTATTTTTTAAAAAAGCTAAATTCATCTAAAGACACAGTATGCCATATTTGACATCATAGATTAAAATTTCAGAATAATTCACAGTAATTCACATGTAAAGCTCCTGAACATTAGAAAAACACTCAAAATTGCCTTCAGTAATCACCCATTTGTCATCTTCCCCTTCCCACCTCAAAAGGAGTCAGAATTAGCACAGAAGTCTGATTTAAGGGATTAGCAGACACCAGTTGTTAACCTACAGGATGAACTTGGGCAAGTCCCTCCACCTCTGTACCCTAAATTCCGTATGTAAAAAAAGTGAAAATAAAATTCTTATTGCCTCAAAGGGGCATTTGAAAAGCCTAGTTAATAAAACAAGTGGAAAACATTTTGGCAAGAGTAAATACTTATTTCAGAAATGGAAATGCTGTCTTGAATCATCCTGATCAATGCCTGGACAGTAAAGGATTTCTTGCTAACCTATTTCCAAATGCTCCCCTTAGTCTAGTTTGGAAATTACTAACCTGGAGAAAGGGAGTGGAACAACCTTGGAACAACCACAGGAACCACTGACCTTGCTGTGAAAAAAATGCATTCAATACCCAGTGTACATTGTTGTCCTGGGCTTAATATTGTTTCATTATTTCTAATTATACCCACCTTATGATACCTTTTCTTATTTTCTTTGCAGCCACTTTAAATAATTACAAGTACTTAGCAATCTCCTACCTCACTCATTTTTTTTACCACACATATTTCTTTTATAAGCACACCAAATGTTCATTATGCAAAATTTGATATTAGCAAGTTTATTTATTTATTTATTTATTTAACAAGAGAGACAGAGAGAGGGACAGATAGACCCAGCAGAAAGGAAGGGAGAGAGATGAGAAGCATCAGTTCTTTGTTGTGGCACTTTAGTTGTTCATTGATTGCTTTCTCCTATGTGCTTTGACTGGGGGGCTACAGTTGAGCCAGTGACCCTTTGATCAAGCCAGCGACCTTGAGCTCAAGCCAGTGTCCTTGGGCTTCAAGCCAGTGACCTTTGTACACAAGCCAGTGACCATGGGGTTATGTGTATGATCCCACACTCAAGCTGGTGACCTCGGGGTTTTAAACTTGAGTCCTCTGGGTTCTCTGCATCCAGGCTGATGCTCTACCCACTGCGCCACCACCTTGTCAGGCAGCAAGTTTATTTTTTTATGTTATTATTTGATAAGGATGGAAATGTTGTCTAAAGCCCTTTTGTGCTTCAGAATAATCCCAGTCCAGAGAGGAGCTATTGTAAGAGGATGGACCCCCTAGAGCTGGGATGACTCACAGGAGGCTTGGAATTGGAGCCAGGCTGTTGAGGCTCCCTAGAAAGGGTTAAATAGCTATCTTGGTCAGTACCTCTCAAACTTTAATGGACAAAAAAATCACCTGGAATGTTATCTCAAAATGCAGATGCGGGTCCTGAAAGTCTAGAGAGCTTCCTAGCATTTCTAGAGAGCTCCCATTTGAGTCTTACGCCAAAGGTCTGGGCACACACTTTGAGTAGCAAGGATCTAGACTGGGAGCGTCTTTCAAAGTGTGGTTCAAGGTCCACCCATAAGGTGCTGGTTAATGAGCTGTAACTTTTGAGAGCTAATGTCCTAGCTCAATGACCCTCAGCCTAGCTTCCCATTCAAATAATCTGTGGGGAATTAAAATATACTGACACCAGGGTCTCATTTCAGAGTGTTTAAATCAGAACATCTGGGAATGGGAATGTGCCTAGGTTTGGAGTAGTATTTAAACTCCCCAAGTGGTTCTAAAAGTCCACCAGGGTTGACTTATTTGGGTTAGCTACTTGAGTACCAACATATATTTAGCTGAGCACTTCAGGGTGCTGGCCTGGTCTTCAGTTTTCTCTGATTTAAATAGGGAGAGGACAGGTGGGTGTCCAGCAGATATTTTCCAGGTGCTAGCATTGCTAGATTTAGCAAATAAATGTATATAGGAGGCTCAGTTGAATTCTAATTTTAGGTAAACAACAAATAACTTTTTTCTTAGAAATACGCCCCAAATACAGAAGTGTCCTGTGTTTTCTTGGGTAGCCTTACCCCTGGTTTCAGTGCAGAATGGATGGAAGCCATGTCTCTATGCTCGCTAGTGTAGCCAGCATCCCTACTTTATTTTGCTGGTCCTTGGTCCAGTCCTGGAAGCTCTGGATTGCCCACATTTGTGTAATCACCGCCACAGTAGACTAATGAGGCATGATGTGTAAATCACTCTCTCCATGCCTGGATAAGATGCAGGTGTTTACTGAGGAGAGACAATTGAGATTCTTCAGGAAGCCCAGCAGATTACGATGCTGTTACCATGGTGTCTGGTTTGGCAGGAACTGGGGAACAGATGCTGTGCTTTTCACATGACTGTTTTCCTTCCGTCACGGCATGCTTTCTTTCTGAGTAATAAAGGTGCTCAGGTGTCTTCAGTTGAACCATCCCAGGGTGCCTGGTGTTACCAGTGAGTGTCGACACTCATACGCTCTGGTAAGATCATATGTACTTTCTGCAGCAGGAGTCCCCTTTTTAGGTTACAAACCCATTTATGGATGTGGTAACTATGGTCCCCAAATTTTGTATACACATTTTAATGCTTTGCAAACCAGCCTGAACTCCATTTTAAAAGCTCCTGACTCTAGCAAAAGGATGAAAGTGCTAGCTTCTAGGGCAGGAAACTTCATTTCTGCAGGGTGCGTGGTGTCCTCAGGGCACCTCTCTCTCTCTCCCTGTTAGCAACTCTCTTGGCATTCATGAGAGCAAGGCTGTTGGCAATGGAAGCCCTTTATTTCTGTCCCGCAGACTGTCCTGCGAAGGCTTGTGGCCTGAAGGCCACTTCTCTTTCAGCCAGGGCGAGAACCGAAAGATATTCTGTGAGTTTGGGTTCCTGTTGAGCAGCCCGCCCCGTGAACATGCTGCACGGGGCTCCTCTCAAGCCTACCCTGAGCCAGCAGCTGGCTCCCTGCCTGGCCTCCTTCTCACACTAGCCACTGCTTTCTCGTTATCTTTTGGAGCTGCAGCAGTAGAGAGTTAAATTGAAACAATTTCTTCTGGGCTTCCAGCAGTTTGAAGCAACAACCCCTGGAAAAAAATCTATTATCTGAAAGTATTCAGAGAGAAGGAAAACAGGAAGCCTGTTGACAAGAGGAGAGGTTCTTGAACAAACCAAGAACTCCTTTCCAAAGGGCTCCACTTCACTGAAGAATGACAGGATGTTTCATTCCCAAGTGTTATGATGATGGATAAAAGTCTTGAAGTTGCCACAGACTAATCAGAATCATAGGGACCCAGAGTGGAATGGAGCTACCCTGCTATCTTGTGCATGATCCCTTAAAATTGATTTTGCATTGTGTGGCTATACTCAGAAAATACAGCAAAACCTCTCTAAGTCACACTAATTTGGGAGTTTGGTAATTATTGTGAGTGACAGAGTTTTTAATAAATGCACATTTATTGGTCATTTAGACAACACAATACATTTAGGGTAATTTACCAAATAACCAGGTGAAAGGGACCTGTTTTCATGGAAAGGGTAAGATTAATTGGTGATGAAGATTGATTATGTGTAAATGAAAACCAAAGGATATTGTTCACATTATCAATTTGCTTAACTAAGCCATTGTGCCTACTTAATGGTAAGATAAACTTTAGCCTGAATTCCCAAATATCCCAAATTAGTACAGTCCCAATTAAATGAGGTTTCACTGTAAGCACAATTTGCTTCTGCCTGTGTCATTAAGATGGTCATACAAAGATGAAAATTTGCATTTCTGTTTCTGATTAATTAAGAGGCAGGGGGAGGCAGACATACAGGCTCCCGCATGTGCCCTGACCAGCGTCCACCTGGCAAGCCCCCTACCGGGTGATGCTCTGTCCATTTGGGGCTGCTGCTTTGTTGCTTGGCAACCAAGCTATTTTTGCAACTGACAGGAGGCCATGGAGCCCTCCTCAGTGCCTGGGGCCAACTTACTCAAACCATTCGAGCCATGGCTGCAAGAGGGGAAGAGAGAGAGAGAGAGAGAGAGAGAGAGAGAGAGAAAGAAAGAAAGAAGGGGGGAGGGGTAGAGAAGCAGGTGATTGCTTCACCTGTGTGCCCTGACTAGGAATTGAACCCAGGACATCCACACAATGAGCCAACATTCTACCACTGAGTCAATTGGCCAGGGCAAAAACTTGCATTTGAATTGACTACTCAACATTGCGATGATTTTCTTTTAGGCTTTCTGCAGCTAATTTTTTGGCGTTCTGTTAGATAACAATCTCTTTTCTGTTTAAGGGGTTTAAGGACAATGTCTACCGACAGAGAAGGAAATATTTTGTGGATTTGGCCATGAGTTATAAATAGTAAGTACTGCATAACTCTTTATTGCCACCACTGGCTGGCTAGTTAGAAAAAACACACGCTGTGTTAAACAGATTTGTCCTTTCTTTATTTCTACTTTTCCAAAGGCAGACATGAACCATTTTAAACACTCACCCTCCGTAGGCTTTAAATGCCAACACTGATGTTTGACATCTGGGTATAATTGTAAAAGAATGAGACCTGAGACCTGTGGGCTACATGTCAAGTGCTACATTTTCACCATTGTGTTCACAGCTCCATTAAGGCAAGGAGCCATGTTTGTCTACTCTGCAGGGCCCAGAATATGTAATGTATTTTTTTTTTTTTGTATTTTTCTGAAGCTGAGAGACAGTCAGACAGACTCCCGCATGCGCCCGACCGGGATCCACCCGGCACGCCCACCAGGGGGCGACGCTCTGCCCACCAGGGGGCGATGCTCTGCCCCTCCGGGGCGTCGCTCTGTTGCCACCAGAGCCACTCTAGCACCTGGGGCAGAGGCCAAGGAGCCATCCCCAGCGCCCGGGCCATCTTTGCTCCAATGGAGCCTCGGCTGCTGAAGGGGAAGAGAGAGACAGAGAGGAAGGAGAGGGGGAGGGGTGGAGAAGCAGATGAGCGCTTCTCCTGTGTGCCCTGGCCGGGAATCGAACCCGGGACTTCTGCACGCCAGGCTGACGCTCTACCACTGAGCCAACCGGCCAGGGCCTATGTAATGTATTTTAATTTTACTTTCGATGTGACTTTTTAGTAACCTCCTTCAATGTCTACCTTCCCCTGTGAAAACAGAGAATTCAGCAAGAATGGTGAAAGGGCTCATGTAATCAGCCACAATGAAAAGAAATGGCTTGCTTTATGTGGAAGGGGAAACTTCCTGTGAATTGGAGAGTTTATGGAACAGTTTCATACCCAATCCTGCATGAGTGTTGGGATGAAATTGAAAAACCTCAGGATTAGGGTGAAGACAGTGCATTGTGTCTGGTCTTAAGTGGTAACAACAGACAATCATGTAGTGTGTTGACTACAGGCCATGTCTAGAAAAATGGAGTATACATTAGGCCTCTGTTTATTCTGCTCACACTAATAAAACTTATAGCATTATGATGCTGTCTTTACTTTGTTTGGTATATAGTCAGCCACATAAATCTTGTCTTTAGAGCAAAATATAAATCTGTAATTGGCAGGAAAGATTATTTCTTATTGTAGTTGAGACTAGGTGAGAAACTTGACTGTGGGGCAAGTTTGCCCTTGTTGAGAATTTAGGACATTATATGCATTATAGAAGGGTATCAGTGTGTCCTTCCTTCCTTCCTTCCTTCCTTCCTTCCTTCCTTCCTTCCTTCCTTCCTTCCTTCCTTCCTTCCTTCCTTCCTTATAGAACACACAGCTACTTAAAGCAAAAAAGAGAGGATTTCATATCACACCACTTATTGGGCCCATCATGTGCTCATTTCTAATTTCCCATGATGCATTGGTTCTCTTCCATTCCTCCTCCTAAGCCACATGCATCCTTCATTCTTCCTGTACTGTTTTCAGTCTTGAAAACCTTGAATACTTGGCATGTGCTTTTTCCACATGTGTCTACTCCATTTTCATCTTCTCGGTCCCACAGAGCTTCTTGACCCTTTTCAGATTACTGTGACTTTCTACCCCCCACAATGTCAGAGTGCTGATGCTTGTCCTGTCTCAAGCCCAACCTCATGCCCCCTTTGACCCTCAGTACATTGCTCTCTAACCCTGTCTTCCAATGTTTCCTAGTCATGTTGCCAAAATAGCACTGATGGCCCAAGCTCAGTTTTTCATGTCAGGCCTTAATATGTGGCTGTGAGTGTTAAATATAAGTTCCCCTTGGTTCACAGACCTTCTCTGTGGAACCAGGACCTACCTGCATAGATGGGTCCTTAGCATCTATGTGGTGTGGGCAGGACAAGCATCTGGGACCTGTGGGAACATGGTAAAAGCTCAGTGCTTGGCAGTCTTTTTCTTTACATAAAAGGTAGATAAAAATATATTATATGTAGATGCTACATGTCATATATTATATATAAGAACAATATTATATATAATATATTTTAATATATAAATGCATGTATGTGCTATATAAAGGATTTTGTTAGCACAGTGATCAAGGAACTAGCTCACATGTTATTTGTTTCTTCTTAACAGAGCCCAAAACTGAACAAAAACAAGTTCATACTGTGATGACCCTAATAGTATATGTGAGTCAACCAGTTTTAAGAAGCATTGATATGGGGAATCTTTTGGTTTTATTATTTTTACTTATTTACTTTTTAGCAAGACACAGAGAGAGAGACAGACAGACAGACAGGCCGACAGGGACAAACTGGAAGGGAGAAAGATGAGAAGCGTCAACTTATAGTTGTGCACCTTAGTTGTTTATTGATTGCTTTCTCAAAGTGCCTTGACAAGGGAGCTACAGCAGAGTGAGTGACTCCTTGCTCAAGCCAGCGACTTTGGGCTCAATCCAGCAACTTGGGATCAAGCCAGTGACCATGAGGTCATGTCTATGATTCCACGCTCAAGCCTGTGACCCTGCGCTCAAGTTGGTGAGCCTGCGCTCAAGCTGGTGACCTTGGAGTTTTGAATCTGGGTCTTGGGCATCCAAGGCCAATACTTAATCCACTGTGCCACCTCCTGGTCAGGCATGAGTGTTTTGGTTTTAAAGGAAACATGCTCATACAGAGAGGGGAGGAAAAGAGTGCATGGTTGAAATGAGGGAGGGCGAGGCTCGCAAAGTATTCAGTTTGCATTTGCCATTTTCCCTTAGCTAAAGAAGGGATTGAGGTATGGGGCTTATGGGAAACAGAAGTAAAAACTGGAGGTTGGAAGTAGGACAGATTTTATACAAAGGAGAGTTGGATGAAGCGAGAGCGTTCCAGGATGTGGCCCCAGTTTATGGAGCAGGGCCATGCTGAGGTTCAAGGGCACAGGAGGCCGAGGTGGGCAGGATGCCGGCAAGGTGTCATTTTACAGGGAGAGGCTTCTCTCAGAGGGCTCCCAAACTCTCCCAGTCATCATGACACCAGAGAGGCCAAATTAGAACCTGAAGTTTATCTTGTGATTATACAGTCAAAGCAAAGGGTATTTCACTGAGAGACTTTGGGGTCCAGGGACATTAAAATCCCCTCCCTGGACAGTGCTAGTGCAGCTCACTACACAGCGTAACAAAGTGATCAGAAACCGGCCATTGGAGCCAGTCTGAGGCTTGCATCCTGACTTCACTGCTTCGTAGCTGAGTGAGCAGCATCACGGTGCCTCAGTCTCTCCATCTGGGAAGTGTGTCTAACACTAGGACCCGCCTCAGGGGCTGCAGTAAGGGTAATAAAAGAGAAAGCATGGCTGTGCTTAGTACAGTGCCTGGCTCATGACTGTGATCATAACTGCCAGTTATTAACCCATCCTCCCCCTTTTCCCTTTTTACTGACTGTCTTCATTTTCCAGCTGACCTATTGTTTAATTCTTTAGCTGTGTTAACACCATTGTTTTTGCTGCCGCCTTAACAAATACTGTCGTTCAAATGTCCCTGGCAGCAATTCTTGGAATAAAACTCCTTCAGTTCCCATTTAAAGCCTGTGGTATATGCTAATGCTTTTTGTGCTGACCAACACCCTTCATTATGGAGAGATTTCTTAGAAAGCCATTGTATTCCTGTGTGTGTGTGTGTGTGTGTGTGTGTGTGTGTGTGTGTGTGTGTGTGAAGCTGCTGAAGTCCTGGTAAGAGATTGCTGGTGGCCTGGGGGCTTCTTGTGTGTGGACAGAACGAGGAAGGTGCCTCACCAGGAATGCTTAAGTCTGGAGAACACGAACCCAGGACTTGTGGAATGTAGGGAGAAAAGGGTCATTTTTAATGCCCTTCCTGTCATCACTGCTGTGGCTTCTACAGGTATAAGTTTGGGGATGTGTATGTATGTATGTGTGTGTGTGTGTAAATACATGTGTGGTTACAAGCTGAGGGCGGGACTCCAGCTTGTTTCTGGTGCCGGTGGGGGAGGGCACAGGGACTAGCAAATCCCCAGTGGCCTGGGTCACTGTCTCCTGTTTGCCGTGCAGTAAGTAAGGTTTGCTTTTATTTTACAAGAACAATAATAATAAAGCTACAGCTTCTAATTGAATAGGTCTTTTTCTAATGCTAATTAATGCCTTTCTGAGTGAGCAAAGGAAACCATGTCAATACAATAATTACTTAAAATAAACTCATTGGAGTGGTTTCTGGCAGTGTGCCATGATAGATTTCCAAACCAGAGTTTGAACCACCGGTTTGGGAAGCAGATTATTGAAAATTGGGGTGGCCCTGGAAAATGCCGACATGCCATGTCCCTGAAAATATCGGTTAGAGATAAAGTTTGAGACCATTTTGACCTGGGAGACCAGTTCAGTTCCCTGGTGATAGTTCCCTGAGGCTTTCAGGACACTGAGAAGTCAAGTATGTGGTCACAAATATAGACAAAGATGCAGTGAAGATGTGTGGGGTTGCCGCTGGGATTGGCAGGATGTAATCTGAAGTGTCTAAAGGGAAGGGGAAGGCAAAGATATGCAATACAGAATAATATCTATTGAATCCACAGCCAGGAAGCCCTCTGGGGAATTTGTGTTGAATACTATATTTTCTGTGATAGTCTTGAAAGGATAAAGTAGGGGAAGAATCAACACACGCAGAGAAAAATGAAACAATTCCACTCTCAGCAGGCTCAAAGTCTGTATAACTGTGAACCTGAAAGAGGAGAGGGAACAGGGACTTGGCAGCATAGTGAGAATTGTCGATAGGTGCCACTCAGGTGAGTTTCTGATTGACAGCGCTTCCGAGAAACATGATTGATTGCCCAGAGGCCCACTGCCGCCTGCAATCATGCCTGCACTTTGTGGTTATGAGTGTCAGGAAGACCTAATTGCCTCACCAGCAACAGCAGAGGAAACATTCATTAGTGGAAATATCATTCTTCATAGAAGACCTGAGAATGGAGGCTCTGGATTGAGAGGGCACTGTTTTAAAATCACGTGTGAGGAATGCGGCTCACAGCCTGACCTCCCCAACGCAAGTAAAATAAATTCTAGTATAAACAAAAAAAGAAGCACCCCGTGATTCGATCGTGTCAATCACACATAGATTTGCAGTCCTTGGCAATGGACGTGTGTGGGATGGGGTGGGGGCGGATGGCACGAGGAGGAGGCCATGGTGACTGTGATGTCGTAGCTCTAAGGTTTGTCTGATACTCTCTAGTTTTCTGTTGTTGGTACCTTCATATTTTAACCTTGGCATGAGCTTTCCTGCATTTCTGTGGGTTTCACAGTTGCTATATTGTTGGGGAAAAATTAGTAATACATTTTTTCAAGTGACTAGAAATAAACAAATTTTTCTTTGGGGGCTATTATAATGATTATTCCTCAACAATATGCATGCATATTTAATTTAATTATATTTGCAGAGGGGGTGGTGGTAGTTATTTCAATCCATCTTGCTCTCTTGGAAAGAGGCCCCGAGCTCTGACTTTAATATGCCACTCTGGTTTGCTTAAATTGATTTTGAATATTACCGTGATTGTGTTTTGTTATGAATGTAGTTTCTCCTGGTTGAAATTAAGGTGGTACATGAATCTCATGTTCTTCTCATGGGGCCACTTCCTTTTTGCTTTCCTGATTTATATTTTTCAGTCCACAGAATCTGAAATGCAAATAAGTAAAAGCAAATGTTGGTGGGTAAGGTAGACAAGGGGGTTGCAACATGTCATAATTTGTTGCAATTAATGTCGGAAAATTCCCTAATATGCCAAGAACACTAATTTAATGTTGAATTTAGGGATACAAGTGGCTCCTTAACATCTTTCAACCTCAGTTTTCTTCTCTGTAAAATAAAGATAATAGTACCTCTCTTCCTCTCCCTTGGGAGTATTTTAAAGATTAAATGAAATCAATAGAGCATTGCTGTACAATGTACTTTACCATTGTCTTTGTCAAAACAATAATCAACAACTCTAGACCTAAAGCCTGGGGTTTACTCAGACCCCTGACCTGCTTGTAGGGCCTCAGTTGCTTTTTCCAGTTTCTCTTTTAATCTGAGAGGCAGTGTGTGGAGTGGTTAAGAGTTGTGGATGTTAGAGCTGGACTACCTGAGGTGAATTCTAGCCTTACCACTCACCTTTGGAGGGACCTCTGTGAGTTATATGTGTTCCTTGCCTCAGTTTCCTTATCTGTACAATGGGGATAACTATACTACTACTTTATCGGATTATTATAAGGATTAAATGAGCTAATATGTTAATAACACTTAGCACGCTATATAGGAAGTGCCATTTAAGATTTGCTAATATTTTTATAACATTAGTGTTCTGACTTCAATTGATTTCTCCTTTTTATCTATCATCATGCTCCAAATCTTTTTATTATCTTTTGGTTAATACCCTTCTCCAACTGCCTTGGACAAGACTTTCTTTAAGCCTTGAATTTTGTTTGATTTTTACATTGAATTAGTTATTGCTACATAACAAATTACCCCAAACTCGAGCAGTTTAGAACAACAAACATTTATTATCTCACAAAGTTTCTTGGGTCAGGAATTAAGGTCAGGCTTAGCTGGATGGTTCTGGGTCAGGGTTTCGTACGAGGCTGCAGTCCAAATGTTGACTAGGGAAGTGGTCACGTGAAAGCTTGACTGGGCTGGAAGATATGTTTCCAACATGGTCACTCACAGGGCTGGTGGCAGGAGGCCACAGTTTCTCACAACGTTGGCCTGTCCATTGGTCTTCCTGAGTGCCCTCAAGATATAACCTGGCTTTCCTCAAATCAAATAATCCATAGAAAACAAGGTAAAATCCACTTAACCTCAAAAGTTACAAACTGTCACTCCTGATGAATTTTATTGGTTTTGTAGTCCAACCCTGATACGTTGTCTGAAGGAATTATAGCTGTGCATGAATACCAGAAAGCGAGGTTCACTGGGGTCTGTCTTAGAAATTGGCTAACTCCTACATTTAACTGATGCTTAGTATTACTCCTTCAGACCCTCCCTAAGTGCCCTACCACGATGTTCATGCACTGTCTATAGAGCCGGTCTACGGAAAGCAGGGTGGCGCAGTGTAGCAGAATATGTGGCCGGATGTATAGGTGCTGGAGCTTGACAGAACAGGATTGGAATTCCTGCTCCACTTACAAGCCCTGTGGCCCTGAGCACTGGCCTAGTCTCTCCTAGTCTTAGCACACTCATCTTAAAACAGGCACAGTATCTACCTTGTATCATTGGCAGGATCAGCAATGATTCCAGAGCCTAGATGCTGACTGGTACAAACTGGGGTTGATTCTGTGATAATGTGATTATTATCATCATGTGCTACATTGCTAATGGTTCCTTGATTTCATAAGCTCATTTAAAATGGACTTTTTTTTTTTTTTTTTTTTTTTTTTAGTGAGCAAGTGAGAGAGAGATATATATATAGAAAGAGACAGGGACAGACAGGAAGGGAGAGAGATGAGAAGCATCAGCTCATAGTTGTGGCACCTTAGTTGTTCATTGATTGCTTTCTCATACGTGCCTGACTAATGTCTTGTCCTCCAACCAAGACAGTGACCCCTTGCTCAAGCCAATGATGTTGGGCTTCAAGCCTGTGAACTTTAGGCTCAAGCCAGTGACCTCAGGGTTTTGAACTTGGGTCCTCAGTGTCCTAGGTTAACGGTCTATCCACTGCACCACTGCCTGGTCAGGCTAAAATTGCTAAAGGACGTGTGTGAATTAAGGAATTTTTGGCTCCATGGTGGGCTGGGTTAAAGGGCTTTTCAAAAAATGTGTGTGTGTGTGTGTGTGTGTGTGTGTGTGTGTGTAAAACATGCACACAGCTTGCTTCTTTAATCTGGAAAAGTGACTTCTGTGAAACCTTCTCGGGTCAGAGAGTTGCAGCCAGCATTAGCAGGTACAGCTTGGAGCTGGGCTGCATTGCAAGCACCCCTGAATGGCTGATTCTCACCATAAGAGGATCTCTTACTTAGCCGGACCTCTTATGTGGGCAGCTTCAGCTTCCTTTTGTTAAATTCTGGCATGTGCTGGACACCATGTTAAACACATTGCTCATATTCTCTCATTTATCCTCACAATAAGCCGTGGAGACAGGTGGTGTTATTGTACTCATTATGAAGGGGAGAAAACTGAGGTTCAGAGCCATTAAGAGACTTACTACAGGCGGCATGGCTGATTGTGTCACCTACATAAACACCAGTTGTTAATACTTTAATTTCTCTGAAATGAGCAGTAAACTGAACAGTAGAACAAAAGCAAATATTTGTTGTCCTGGGTTAACTTCCCAGCTGACCAGAATAGTTTCTCAATAAGATCACTGTCAGGGATTTGCAGTGTGCTTCTTTGATAGAAGCTAAATATCTCCTTAGCTCAAAAAGCCACATCTTTTCTTTTCTTTCTTTCTTCCTTTCTTTTCGCTTGAAAGTGGCTGTTATACTCCCACTGGCCATAGGTGTTTTCACACACAAGTTGAAAATAACAGTGACACAACTAAATAAGTGACTTGGAATTTTTAAAAGTCATTCTTTTTACAGAATTCTCAGCATATTTGAAATGCATAATTCTTTTATGTATTTAATGCACTTAAGGTTTTATGGAGCCAGGACTCAAACCAGCCCTGTCTGGGAGGTTGTGAGTGGTCCCTTGCAGAGCACTCAGGACTCCTACCTGGCCCGCCTGGCAGCGCCCGCCTCCCCTTGGGCAGTCCCTGTGCCCTCCACCCTCAAGCCAGGGTCCTGCTCCTGCTGGAAGTCTGGCCCCCGTGGGGCAGATTACGGATGGAAATAAACACAGCTGGGCTGAGGCTTGAAAAACAATTGCTAGAAATTTGTCTTTCTCTGGCTTTTTCTAGTTGCTAGCCTATTTATTTCTTGATTTTTTTGATTTACAAAATTACACCCTTTGAGATTCATTTGCTCAGAGGGTAGGTATACAGCTAAACAGACTCTAAAACAAAACAGCCCCAAATGGAGGCTAGTGTATTTGAAAAGTGCAATCAGCAGCCCAGCAGGCACAGCCAATTTGGGTGAGCTTGTGAATATTCTACTCAGCTCCATTAGAGACAGAGAAACCTCTCATCCCACATGGAATGGTGATGAGATGCTAACCTCTTCTTCCCATCAACACAGAGAAGGGCCCCCAATACCACATGTTGTCAAAATGAAGCCTTCTGGGACTGAGGGTCAGTAATATGCCATGCATTTTAAATTATGGAATGGATGTGCCTTGGAATAAAGGTCTTGGGCTTCTAATTAAAAAAATAGATTTTAGAGAGAAAGGAAGGGAGACAAAAGAAACATTGATCTGTTTCTGTATCTGCCCTGACTGAGGATCAAACCCACAACTTTTGTGTCTCCGGACGGACGAGGCCCTAACCAACTGTTTAGTCAGGGCCAGCGGCTCACTTCTCAGGTCTTAGTTTCCTCTTTCTTGCTAGATAGCTCAGCAGGAGTCAGTGATTGGTTTACAAAGAAAAGGAAGGAGATGGATGATCAGAGACAAATATAGGCTCCCTCCAGGAGAAGTGTTTGGCAGATATAGGGTAGAGCTGTTTGCTGCTCTGCCTCTTACCTCCTGATGCCCAATGTTAAAAAAACCTATCACAGTTGCCCTGGTGGGTGGGATAGCTCAGTTTGTTAGAGCATAGTCCCCATGTGCCAAGGTTGCAGGTTTGATCCGTGGTCAGGGCACATGCCAGAATGAACCAATAAATGTATAAATAAGTGGAACAACAAATTGATCTCCCTCTCTCTCTCTCAAATCAATAAATAAATTAAAAAAAGAAACTTTCACAATTGAAGAGTTTTCTGAAAGAAAGGTTTATTGAGCCGTGTTCTAGCAGGAAGGACCAGGTGCTGGGGCATGCAGTCTAAGCCACCAGCAGCCGGGCACTGTGGGGCAGGCAGCATGTCCCCTGTCCTGGAGCTGATGGGCGCTTTCATACATTCCGTTTGGGGGAAGAAAGGTGTAAGTTGTTTGGAAAGAAGGTACGTTGGCTACAGATCAGTGATGTGGGAAAAGGTGACGTGAGGGCAGTTCTAGGGCAGGTGGGATCTAGTGGTCGGCAGTAGACGCCTGGAAGTTAATTAAAAATTCCCACAAACATTCAGGAATGTGAGCCGTCTTTGGTGAGTGGTCCCACATCTATTAACTGGTTAACAGTTCTTTTTTTTTTTTTTTGTATTTTTCTTAAGCTGGAAACGAGGAGGCAGTCAGACAGACTCCCGTATGCGCCCGACCGGGATCCACTCGGCATGCCCACCAGGGGACGATGCTCTGCCCATCTGGAGCACTGCTCTGTTGCATCCAGAGCCATTCTAGCGCCTGAGGCAGAGGCCATAGAGCCACCCCCAGTGCCCGGGCCATCTTTGCTCCAATGGAGCCTCGGCTGCGGGAGGGGAAGAGAGAGACAGAGAGGAAGGAGAGGGGGAGGGGTGGAGAAGCAGATGGGCGATTCTCCTGTGTGCCCTGGCCGGGAATTGAACTCGGGACTCCTGCACGCCAGGCTGATGCTCTACCACTGAGCCAACCAGCCAGGGCCTGGTTAACAGTTCTTGTGTCTTTCTCTCACTCTCCAGCCTACTGTGATTTTATGTAGGACATCTCAGGAGGTTTCTCTTGACCCCACTTCTGTACCTATTGGGGTTTCCCTTCTCCGAGGTGGCTGTGATGATTTAGCTTTTGTCTGAGTTGCTGGATTACCATGGCTGAGCTTTTCCTGGGAGGCATTTGCAATTATTGCAACTTGCAGAAAAATAACTGGGGTGGCTCCGTCTCTCCACCTTTACAGAAATTTCCGTTGACCGTAGCATTTCTCATTTCATGCGAGAAGAGGCATGATTTATGGGACCTGTTTGGTTTCAGAATGTAGCTTAAAGGAATACATTACTAACAGGGACCTGAATGCTACATTACCTATTTTTAGATAGGCGAATCTTAATTGGAAACAAAACAAATAGAAGGCAGACGAAGAATGAAAGGGAGAAGTTATGCTTTCTTCACAGGGAAAAATAACTAAACTGAGGGGGGTTGCAGGTTTTTATTCTTAATGACATTTTCTTCAAAGGTTTCATTGGCAGATGTGGTCACCTTGGTGAATCGTGGGCTCTATTGTGTTGTGGGACCAAGCTTTAATTTTTTATCTTCTCTGTCTTTCTGAGAAGAGGCATCTTAGAAGGCAAATATGTTTTCTTCCCGACTGAGCTAATTTTATCCCATTTCATTATCCTCCATTGATTTGCTTTCCCAGGTTTTGAATGAAACAGAGATATATGTGGCTGTTTGGGTACTTTGTGACACCTACGTAAACACCAGTTGTTGATACTTTAATTTCTCTGAAATGGAGCGGTAAATTGAAAAGTACAACAAAACCAAATATTTGTAGTACTGGGGTCATTTCCCAGATGACTAGAACAGTTTCTAAGGAAGATCACATTAAGGATTTTCAGAATGCCTTTTTTTTTTTTTGTAGAATCTCAGTATCTTTCTCTGCCCAAGAGACCACACCTTTACTTTCTTAAAAAACAAAATCTGCATAGTAACATCCATTTGACATATGTGGGATCAATCAAGTTGAAAACAAGTGCAACAAAATTAAATGACTTGGGTTTTTAAAAAGTTACTCTCCTCAAAAAAAAAAAAAAAAAAAAAAAAAATTAAAAGCCTGACCTGTGGTGGCGCAGTGGATAAAGCGTTGACCTGGAAATGCTGAGGTCGCTGGTTCGAAACCCTGTACTGGGCTTGCCTGGTCAAGGCACATATGGGAATTGATGCTTCCAACTCCTCCCCACCTTCTCTCTCTGTCTCTCCTCTCTTTCTCCCTCTCTGTCTCTCTCTCCTCTCTAAAATTAAAAAAAAAAAAGTTACTCTCCTTTATACAGAATTCTCAATGTATATGAAATGCACTGTTCTTGTAAGTATTTAAAAGACATGAGGCTTTATGGAAGAATCATTTTCATGCCAAATGTTCCCGGTAGCTGAAGTTCAGCTCAATGGTGAAAAGGGAGGGAACCTGAGAGTCGCACAGAAAAACAAAAGAGAAAATTGATTTGGGAAAGGTTTCTCCTTTTCATTTTTGGGGCTTGGTGGTTTTTTTTTAGATGTGCCTGAAAGCCTCAGTAGGATGCTGTCTGATTATAGTGTGGCCTCACCGCTGTGAGAAACATTAACGCAGTCAGGCTGGGTATTTATTACTGACAAGGCCAAGAGTTGCACCAAATTCTAACATGTTTCATAGGGAACGAGGTTTGAGTATTTTTTACTGTAAAATGATTTCCACGAACATGAAAGATTAAAATTACTTCCACAAGTCCTGTCCAAGAGGTGAATGGATTTATATGAAAGAGAGCTGCTTTGTCATGTCTAGACCTATTCTGGGCCCTGCAGGAAACTAATAAAATTTTATTCATTTCTATACACCCAGAGGAAGAAAACCAACTCTACTGAGCACCTATTAGGTACTAGGCATTGGGAACAGAGGCCAAACACAAAGCAGGAAACATATTAGGTACTCAGTATCTTGCAGTGAGGTGTATTGGTTAAAAGTGGGATCTCTAGAGCTAGCTTTCCTGAATTTGAGTCCCCACGCTGTCACTTACTAGCTGATTGATCATTACAGCATAGTAATTGAAGATTACTATGTTTATAAGTCTCAGTTTCCACAACCATAAAATGGGGATAAAAACAGTCATTTAATCACCCTAGAAGGTGAGCAGCATGACAGAATCCATGTCATGCAGTATTATATTATCATTGTTGTTACAGTAAAATGGGTGAACGAATGAGTGGATGGTATTATTAGGGCCCTGAACTGTAGGGTAACTGAACTCCCTCGTTCATCCCTGGAAGAAGTGGGGGCCCAGCTGTCACCAACATTATATCCCTCCTGGTCAAGATGCCAGATGTATGGGATTGAAAGTGGGCTCTAGCAGACCCTAGCCTGGGTTTCTTCATCCCAGTGGCTGAGATTTTTGACGGCTATAGAATTTGAACGCTTTTCTGGATTGCCCTCTTTGAGTTCCACTTCCTTGTGTGTGTTGAGCACGTACAAGTCAATGGATATTAGACCCATTGTTGTTACTGTTGATATTTAATTGCATGGTAGTTTTGGCAGAAGAAAAGCATTCCTCTTGAGTGTGAAGAGGGCTTTCTGCGAGGTAAGAAAATGGTGGGAAGCCCTATCCTGGGCACAGGATAAATAAAAACAAATAATTTCCAGGAGTTAAGTCTCCTCTTTCCCTGAGGCTCTCTGGCTGCAGTAGTTTATTTTCATTATGTCTCTTATAAAGGCAGCACCATTATCAACAATGGGAACAAAAACTCACGTTTTTGCTTTTTACCATCAGAAAGTTCCTTAGGGCCCATAGACTCATTTAGGAAAATTCATGTGCACAAAACTCATTTGCAAAAGCAAATAAAATATGTGATCACAAATGCTCTTTACCTGACTGGCCTAGGGGACCAGCTGAAAATGAGTCCTATGTCTTGATGTTTACTTGCATAACTTAGCAGATGCAGGCTGCCCAGTCTCTCCCCCCAAACAAACCCTTTTTGGGCCATTTATGTCAGACTACTTGAATGATCTGAAATCTTGGTGTAACTCAGTTGGTTGTTAAGTCACTGTAGTGACCTGTCAGTTTCCTTTTTGAAAAATTACATTCAATTGTCATATCCCATGGCTTTGAAAATATCTTTGAGAATTCATTCATTAAGATGTCCAGCCAAGGAACCATGCCTGTGTGTAGTCGAAGTCTGGCTGTTACGTCTTTTGGATTATCTCTGCTGATTTCTTTCCTGGTAAAAGTTTTGGCGACAAGTGTGATGGGTGACAGTGCCTAGGGCATCTTGAGTTGAGATAATTAGAAAAAAAGAAACCCTTACCTGTAAACTATGTAACACATAAGGACAAATGAAGCTGCCAGAAAACTTACTCAAACTGCCAAGGCTTCCAGTTGCTTTCCCATAGCAATGAAAACACATGACGCAGGGGTGAGGTAAAGGGATATACATCTTCCAGACGGTCTGATATACCATTACAGTTTTCCCCAACCCTGAAATTTGTGGCTTGTTTTGGCCTGATTGGTTGATTTACTTAATTAACAAACATTATTTACTGAATAGCTATGTATTCCAGGTTCTGCTCTGGTTGGCAGAGATATAAAAATAAAGAAAACAAAAAATTCCTGCCTTCAAGGAGCATATATTGTAATGAGGGAATACATTTAGCAGAGTGATGTTTTTAGAAATTTTACTTCTTCTCTTTTTCTTGGGCATTACAGATAGTATTTTATTATAAACTTATTGAGTATCCTCTATGGTATGATTTCTGAAGGGTGATTTTATCAAATGTAGGAAGCTTAGAATTTTTTCATAGACTTTTAGAAATCAATAGAAAAAAATGGCATTTGCTTTTGGTGTAACCATAATGGAATCCATACACCCCACTTAAGATATCTATCTATCTATCTATCTATCTATCTATCTATCTATCATCTATCTATCTTAAAATATAATATACTTATAGACATATAATATAATATATATTATATATAAATATATATATTATAGATATATAGATTTTTTTTTCCTGGCTTGTAGTGGCCACAGTTTTTTTCCAGCCTCGGGGACATAAGCCATCTTCCTGTTGAACACTCACTGACTATAGGCTCTGCTATGGAGATGCCTGGCTTCAGGCGCTACTATTTTGTGATGGTGGTACAAGCCAGAAGAGTGCTGTGTGACATTATGGTCACTGGCTATAGTAACAGTCGTGAAGACTGACTGACATTTTGCATGCTGTTATGGCACCTCAGTTGTGAGAAGTGTCACAAATGCTTGGTAACAATGAATAGAAAATTTTATAAATGATAAATATTTCTTTCAAAAAATTAAATTAGGTTAAAATCAGGATTAGACTGTAATAATGTTAGAATAATGTCAATTTCAGTGTCCTATACTCTTTTTTTCCCCCTTGGATGGGAAGAAAGAGGGTGAACTGCAGAGAGCTCTTTCAGTGGTGGGAGTCAAATAATTTAACAACCAGTTCTCTGCCCTAAGGACCATTTTAAGTATAGAAAAATGATATACCAAAAGGTAGTTTATTGTTTCATGCATTTAGTACTTAAATAAGAACAATAAGAGGAGTACACAAAACTAGATTATGAGAGTTTTAAAATATTAATGAAAAAATATTAAATCATACTGACAAAAAACAATAAAATTATTATTTAAGATATTTCCTTATTGCTTCTTGATTGGCATCCTCACTTGCAATTTTTTTCACCTATGGATGGAATGAACATTACTAAAGGTGCTTAGAATATGCTGTTGCACAGATGAACGTTAAAAAAGAGTAAGGAGGCCCTGGCCGGTTGGCTCAGCGGTAGAGCGTCGGCCTGGCGTGCAGGAGTCCCGGGTTCGATTCCTGGCCAGGGCACACAGGAGAGGCGCCCATCTGCTTCTCCACCCCTCCCCCCTCCTTCCTCTCTGTCTCTTTCTTCCCCTCCTGCAGCCGAGGCTCCATTGGAGCAAAGATGGCCCGGGTGCTGGGGATGGCTCTGTGGCCTCTGCCTCAGGTGCTAGAATGGCTCTGGATGCAACAGAGCGATGCCCCAGAGGGGCAGAACATCGCCCCCTGGTGGGCATGCAGGGTGGATCCCGGTCGGGTGCATGCAGGAGTCTGTCTGACTGCCTCCCCGTTTCCAGTCTCGGAAAAATGAAAAAAAAAAAAAAAAGAGTAAGGAAAGTAAATTTGTGATTTCCACATTGGGCAGCTGCCCAGGCACCCACCTTAGAGAGAACCATGATTACAAGTGCCATTTTAACAACCAGTTCGCTGAACTCAACAAAAAGTTAGGTATCAGTTCTGTCAAACTGGTGCGAACCAGCTGAATCTGGCCGCTGAGCTCCTTGGGAATTGTGTAGAATTCAGGGCGTGCATAAGGAGTGCAGCACGCACACCTCCTAATTCAAGAAAAAACAAAGGTAGAGACCTCCAGCCTTCATGTCCCCATAATCTTTTTTTAAAGGCTCTAACCAGACCCTTAGAGTAGCTGCTAATTACTAATGGAATTTTACATTCACCTCTTCTCATTTCCCTGCTGCCTAGAAATGTCAATCAAGAGAGAAATGTCTACCATGGGGAAGGAGAGACAAGATGAGGCAGAGATGAGAGGGGTAGTCTATTTCAGGCAGATGAACAGTTCTTGAATAAGTGAGGCATCTCCTGCTGCTAGAAACACAAAATGAAAGAAAATAGAAAATGAGTTCATTCCTAACTATTTCTATCAGATTCACCCATCCCCTTAACCAATTCACTGTTTACCTTCCGCTCTGTTTAGTCCTTGCCACCGAGGAAATCCAACTGTTTTCAAAGAACACAATCTATATGGTATTTCAGCTAGTCTGATGATCTCAATGTAAATATTATCAATTGCAGCCTGTCACATATTCCTCCACTGAGTAAGTGAATTGCTTCTCGACACGAGTGTCTTTAAAGATAACACAAGCAGAGAAGCTGCCATCTCACACCAGCAATTCCAGCAGCAAGAACTCCAAGAGGCAGCCAGACATACCACCATAATCAAATATTTTCCAATCCCCCCAAACTAAAAAGAAAAATGTATAAGAAAAATAACTTGCTGTTGAACCTGCTACAGAAAAAGATCAAACAAACAGTTAAATAAAACGAAAGCATTCATCTGGCTATAGAAAAACTCCCAGCAGTTTCACCTCAGTGGGGTACGAGTCCCTGGATTTCAGTGTTCAGAATGTATCTGTTGAACAACTTTGCTCTAACAAGCTCAGGACTTACACAGAATAACATCTGTACCTGCCCCCAATTAGGTTTGTCTATGCACTTTCTACTCTTTCTTTCTCTGCACGGACAAGACAGGTTTTTCAGAATCACCCCCCCTGCCTCTAGGAAGAGTGGGATTTAACCTCACAGGCAGAAGGATGCTTCCCACAGCCTTCAGTATTTTCAAAGAAAGTTCTCCGTCATCTCTGAGTAACATAGTGCACCAGGGAGTTTTCCCCATTGTCAAGCCCATCCCTACCGTGACCAGTTTAGTCCTTTCCCTAGTTCATCTTCACTGAGCACTGGTTCCCTATTGTGTTTGTGAAGGCTTTGCATTGGGGGGCAGAATCTGCAGTGAATGGAAACCACTGAAAGTGACATCTGTGTTTCTCCAGTGAATTAGGAATCTGTGAATAACAATTTTGGCACTGGTTGAGAATTCCAGATCTCAACTAATTCCATTTCAATGAAGGAACTCCCTGGCGATCTAATGATAATGTTTGCATATAGTTAGTGTGTTGAAGAGTCTCATTTTGTTGGGGTTTACACCTGCATAAAATGGTTTCCTTTTCCTTACTCATTGCATTCAATGGTATTGTGTTGAATCCTACTTTCCTGCTGGGAAGCAAGTTCCTTAGCAACTTCTAATTTCCGTCATTTTCAATTATTAGTATAGTCTCATTTGGGTATTTAAGACCTAGTCTCGTTCATTTAGAAAAAGATTAATATCAAACTTCATTCAACCTGTATCCCCTCTTCCCTCAGTTATTTGTGGTGTGTGTGTGTGTGTGTGCTCACTCTGGCTCTGAGACGCCTTGTCTTTCTTCTTCTAGAAACCAGTTCCTCTGGAGTTAGGGCTAAGAGGAGGGCAGGGGAGGTTGAGGGGTTTTTACAGGATTGTTAGAACATCAAAGATGGGCAGGCCTCAGGCCACACGCACTGTGGTTCTTTCTGGTGGGGCGGTCTCTGTAGAAATGGTCCCTATAAAGTGTTATCTATAGTTTTCTTGGGGCAAGACCATTCCCTCCAGCCCCACCCTTGCAGATATGTGCCCAGCGCCCCCTTGGCCTTGTCAGTGGTCACATGAACAGCTCTTCTCTGGAGCATGCATAACTTGGGCATTCCTCACGCACCTGCACTTCAGTGCTTCTTTAGCAGGGGTGCTGGGAACTCCTCAAGAATAGAGCCAACAGGCGGGGTGGGGTTTCCCGTCCTTCCTCCCAGGTGCACCACATTGGATCCCATGGAAATCTCTAGATTTTGTTGGGTGTCAGGTTCCACGTTTACATGAACTCAATTTTCAGATGACGCATGGGAAGGATCCCTTGTCCTCCCACAGCATGTCATCCTCCTAGGCTTCCAGACCCACTCCCAGGACTGTCTCACTACTGTTCCTCTCTGCTGGTGGCACCAGGAACAGCCTGTGCTCCTGACACTCAGCGGAGTCCAGCTGGAAAATGTGATGCCAGACCCCACCTCTCTGGGGCTTCTGCAGTTCTTGTAAATGGTTCTCGTGATGCAGCCTGCCCCCTCACTTAGGGAAGTGGAAGTCCTGCCCTTCCCCTCAACGCCTGGCCTCCCCACAATCCTGTGCATCCCGTGTTCCCTGTTAGACTGGTGCACCGGTGGGGACTGGGGTGGGCAGAGTGGTCTGAGAGGACTTTGTTGGTGGTAGGGCCATTTCTGATGCCTCTTAACAAGCCTTGCAGGGAGATGGTTGGCTCTGACTGCTGGAGGCTTTCTCTAGAATGAAGAATTATTAGGTGACTTTAGTTTAAAACACAGAAGAGTGTTTTAAGACACTGAAGTCTATGCATTATAATATTTATCCACACATAGATGCTATAATGATACATCTTAGACACTTAAAAAATCATGACACTGCTCTGTCATCTTTTCATATACAATTCACAGAGCCCCATGAACTTCAAGTATGAAGAAGTATAATAAATTCTGATTTTCTCCATGACTACAAATGCCAAACTTCCAAGTTTAGGAAAACAGAATACACAGGTGCTCTTGCACTCCTTGTTCTGTCAGGGAACCCAGAACTGCGTCCGAGGCTTACTGAGAAGGTTAAAGGGGTGATTAAATATGAAAGTATCTACAAAATTACATGATCTACAGATATATGCCAGCATCCTGATTACATGTAATTGTACATGAGATTTTTTGCATACAAACATACATACCTATAAATCTTATTTTAGTTTGGTATGTGAACATCAACTGGTGTCTGGAATGCACTTTTTATTTTATTAGTATATACTAGTTAATTAAGATGACAGCTAGTCTTGAGCTAGACTTGACTTACTGAATGTTAAACCTAGCACTATGACATTAGGCAATAGCTTGATCTCCCTGAGTCTCAATTTCCTCACCTGTAAGTGGAGATAATAATAGTGTCTACCTCATGGAGTTGTTGTGGGAATCAAATGGGTTAGTTCATATTAAAACACTTAATCTTAACAAGGTGTCTGGCACCATAATCAGCTGTCAAAGATGAGCTATTATTATATATACCTGTCATAACCATATAGAAAAATAGAAAATTTGTTATCTTTTTTCATATTTTGAATATTTTAAATAGCAATCAAATAGATAACATTAGCCTTTATTTTATGGTGAAGCTGATGTTTAAATATTTACCTTAAAGGTTCTTGGGGGGGTGAGGTTAGAGCAGTATGAGAAATCTCTTAATATGATTGGAATCAGATTTTACCCAATCAGGGTAGCAGCACTATATTCTGCATCAACCATTCACTCAAAACAGCAGGCTAATTAGTTACTCAGGCAGGACAAATGAGTGGAAACAGACGAGAACATACATGACCATCTGTGTTACCAAGATCTGTACACCTCTTTCTTTCTATTCTAACTCACATTTGCTTTCCAGAAGGAAAACATATATTCAGCTCCCTTTTGAAAGCCTGCATATTTGCAGATTGGTATCAAAGGGAAAAGTTTGACCTAAGGATTCTTTTCAAATGGCTTCTCAATATTTCATTTACTGTTTCAGCCTCATCGCTTTCCTGCCTTCTCTCTGTGCGCAACCCTGATTAGCTTTATTGGCTTCCCCGACTCAAATTGATTTCGTCGAATTTTCTGGACCATTTATATATTTATTTCCTTATGTCCTTTCTGTTTTTATCTGTCCATTTCAAGCTTTCATTCTACATGCATCACAGATGCTAAGTCTTAGCAGCCTTGATCTTCTCAGCAAATATTCGTCAGGTTGTAATTTTTTTATTTGTTATCAACACACAAATTTAAACAATGTAATCTTGTTTTTTGGTTTGTATAAGCCTTCCTTTTGTTACTAAGAAAAAGCAAGTGTTAATTTCTGATTTTTCCTTTCCTGTGTTATTCCCTCATCCTTCATGTACTGAAGTTAATTAAGAAAATAAATTGGGGCAGTGGGAACCTTATTGGACCTGCACTTTAAACAGGAAGTACTTTGGCAAGAGTACAAGTCTGTACAGGGTTGGGGGCGGGGCTCAGTTTGCTATCCTGCTCTTGCTGCTGTCCTCCTTCCTGGCTTTGCTATGAGGGACAGGGTGGTCCCAGCTTGTGGAAGGCATCTCACCGCTTCCCTGAGCGGCAGCGGCTGGCCTTGCACAGGCTCCTGTGGTGGCTGCCACTAAAGGCTGGTTATGTAGACTGCTGGGACAGAATTCTTAGTTTTATGAGTATATATTTGGACTTCCATATATTGTGTGCATATATTCTGGGGCAGAATTTCTGATGAGTGGCCAGGGTAAGTAAGCAGTAGGGGATGTGACAGGTGGCTGCTGAGCATGTCTTGGGAGGTTTTCTCAAACCCTAATTTCATTCTCCAACTAGATATTATGATCAGAGGCTAAATTCAGATTCTAGTCCCACAAGGAATACTGTAGTTTGTAAGAGTTCATGTTAGTGTTCCCCTCCATCTCCTGGCCCAGTCTGCATCGGGAGCTACGCTCCCTGCTCACAGCTGCGTTTCTTCCTCTCCTGTTTTTCCATCTGGGAGCTTGTAGATCACACTCAACCCACAAGGCTCAGCTTAAGTTGTGCCTTCTCCAGGAAGCTATCCTTGACCATTCAAGCCCAGGGCCACCTCTCAATAGTCTAAACCAGGCATCAGCACACTGCTGCTGACAGGCCAGATCTAGCCCACTGCCTGTTTTTATAAATAAAATTTTATTAGAACATATAGCTATGTACCTGAAACGAATACAAAATAATGTTGAATGCAAACTGTAATTGAAACATAAAATAGAAAAATATAGATAATTTTTAAATAAAACATATAGCAGCATTCTTTTTTTTTTTTAAATTTTGTCTGTGGCTGCCCTCAAGATCCACAGGGGGAGTTGAGGAACAGTGACAGAGTCTGTGTGGCTCACGAGCCTAAAGTACTTACTTTCTGGACCTTTGCAGAAAAAGTTTGCTGACTACTCTCCTCAAATGAGAGGGCTTAATGTGTGCACCTCTCAGCATGATGTCTAATAAATGCTCCTATTTTGAAGTTTGCAAAACTCTCAGTTTTAAATTTAGCATAGTCTTTTAGTATTATCCCAGACATTTGCTCACTGAACAAATAATCTTAAAATTACACTTGGAGATTGGGATGAGTTCCTCAGAAGAAACAACAAGCAATTTTATTTTCAAGAGGCAACATTCATTTGTTACTGTTGTTGTCGGTGATTGCAGATAAAGCTCTCAGAGCTTAGCTTTGTACCTATACCAGCTCCTTCCAACCCAGAACTCTTCCTTGCTATGGGTCTCAGTGTAAGAACATACATCCTCTCAAATTTCCACATGGATGTATGAATATGGACTTAAACCATTTATATGGACATCTGAACACACACACAATTTTGGAAGGCTAGTATTTACTATAAAAAATAATACTGTACTAGGGGGATACCCTTAGACACTCAGGTGTCCCACTTTGTAAGAATCTGACTTGCGCTAGGTATGAAGGTAAAAATATACTTCACTTAGTGACTCAGAGACAGATTCATTCATTTGTCTTCTCTCCTGCCAGCGGTCAGCCCATCCCCAGGGTGGAGTACACTGAGGAAGAGACGAAAACTTGGGGCGTTGTATTCCGGGAGCTCTCCAAACTCTACCCCACTCATGCTTGCCGGGAGTACTTGAAAAACTTCCCTCTGCTGGCTAAATGCTGTGGCTACAGAGAGGACAATGTGCCTCAACTTGAAGATGTGTCCGTGTTTCTGAAAGGTAAGACTTCATACAGGCTTATGTCCTGGTCGGCATCCTCATATGCCTTCGAAGTATATGCATCTCCTCCTCTGAGTCTGACCCGCCTGCCTCCCTCTTACAAGGATCCTTGTAATGATATCAGCCCCAGCTGGATAACCCAGGATCACCTCTCTGCCACAAGATCCTGAACTTTATCACACTGGCAAAGTCCATTTTGCCACATAAAGAAACATGTTCAGGCTCAGGGGATTAGGACATAGACATCTTTTTGAGGGCCATTATTCAGCTCATACTATGTCTCCAACTATTGCCACTTCTAGCTTTGTGACCCATTGTGAACCTGTCATTTTCTTCTCATTCCAATGCCACCACCCAAATTGAGGTCCCTATCATTTTATAACCTTGACACCTGTATCTCTTCCCCTCTACTTTCCTGTCCCTTGCTTCTACATAGAGCTCCCTGGCGTCTCTGCTTAGAAGGTATTAGTACCTCTCTCTCTCTGTTTGTTAAGTGAGAGGCAGGGAGGCAGAGAGACAGAATCCCACATGCGCTCCGGCCAGGATCCACCCAGCAAGCCCACTAGGGGGCAATGCTCTGCCCATTCTGGGGCCACTGCTCCATTGCTTGGAAAGGAACTATTTCAGTGCCTGAGGCGAGGCCATGGAGCCATCCTCAGTGCTTGGGACTAAATTGCTCAAACCATTCAAGCCATGGCTGTGGGAAGAGAAGAGAAAGAGAGAAATAGACAGAGAAAGAGAGAAAGGAGATAGGGAGGGGTGGAGAAGTAGATGGTCACTTCTCCTGTGTGCCCTGACCGGGAATCGAACCGGGGACTTCCACACTCCAGGTCAATGCTCTACCACTGAGCCAACTGGCCAGTGCCTCTCTTTTGTTTTTATTGGGGTTGGCAAATATTTTTTTTATCTGTAAAAGGCCAGATAGTAAATATTTTAGGCTTTGTAGGGCAAGAGGCAAAATTGAGGCTCTTATGTAGGTACTTATATAACCATTTAAATGTGACTATTAAAGAATGTAACAACTATGCTTAGCTCATGGGGTGTACAAAAATAGGCAGCAAGCTGGATTTGGACTACACGTCATAGTTTGCAGATCTCTGGTTGATATTATCAAGTTTGGAACTGCTCAGCGTCAATTCAAGGCCGTGACTCAGCTCTCCAAGTTTGTCTCTCCTGGGACAGTGCTGCACAGCCCTCTGTTCTAGCTGTAGGCTCTCTGCACCTTTGCTTACACTCGGCGCCTTGCTAGACACCTACTCTTCAAGACTCAGAGCAAATCGTCCCTCCTCTATGAATCCTGATTGTAACAGCCATTAGGACCTCTCCCACTCTGCTTTCATTCTAGAGCATGTGTGGATCAGGAGAGAGACCGGCATGGTCTGACTGCCTGTGCACTGAGAACCACACCTAGCACGAAGGGAGGGTGAACATTATCCACAGTGTTTGTTACCAAGAGTGAGAAATAGAGAATCAGCACTTATTTACACAATGCCTGATGTTATTACTTAACTAGATTATCCTTTCCGTAATAGCCCTGCCTCTCACACATCCCTTTTTGTTTCCACAGTTATATGCATATTATACATTTACCATGGGCTTGATTGCTCATACTGTATATGGGGATTGCTTTTTACTTCATTGTTTCTCAAACCCCAGTAATTAGAATACCATCTCATGATTTTTGCCAACTGAATGTGTTTATTATGAGTGGTGGTATGGGATAGCACAGATTCAGGACGAGTCTGCGTTCTGCCAGCCCCTAGCTATGTGACCTTAGAGGAGTTACCTTAACCTCTCTGTGCCTGTTTCTTCTCTGCCGATGAAGATAATACTTTGATCTATCTTACAAGAGGCTGGGAGGGGAAACTAACTGATAGAACTTAAAACCCTAACATTATTGCTTGACACACATTAGGCATAGCAGAGTCTTAGTTATTATTACTATTATTGTTGTTATTGTTTTTATGGCTGTTTTCACAACCCCCATTGAACTGGATACTGAGAGAGCAGTTTATGTAATTCATTGGCACAGAGCAAGCCTGAAGTCAGTTTACTTTTTATTTCTTTTAATTGATTGACATTTAAAACACCTAATTTATTTAAAAAGGAAACTTTTAAAGCAATAGTATCTACAAATTCAAAGTTCTTGATGTGATGGATACATGTTTTAAAAATTTATATAAAAATAACATGTATAACTATTAAAACTGAGAATATTCTTGTGCACCACCATTTATGTCTCACATGTGGGGCACACTGGTTTAACTGACTCAAAATAGAAAAAGAAGCAAATACACTTATCTTTTTGATATTCAAGGGGAAACAATCCAAAGCGAAAGCTTCAGAATTAGGGGTCTGAGGAGGCCTGGGGACATAGTTATTTCTATGTAGACAGCAGAAACTCCAGGGGGTCTTGTTATATAAGCTTAACTATTTGTTTGTTTGTTATAAACCATTTCTGACCATTCTAAGGTGCTCTCCGAAGGAGGGGAGGTTTTCGGAATGGGAGCCTTCACTGGTGTCTGAGATGAGAGGAGCCCTCTTCTTGTAAATTTTTTGGGCCTCCAGGAGAAGGAAGCAGTGGGTAGCCCTTAAACTGAGAACACAGATGATCCACCCACAGTCTAATGGACTTGGCAGTATAGAGCAGTTTCACAGATTTTATTACATTCTGCTTATTTTATTCCCACTTACTATAAAGCAATAAAGCTTGTAGCGCTTTAGAGTACCTTTTCAAATTGCAGTAATTAATGTGACTGTTGTCATAGTATCACAGAAAACAACAATACAGAATGAAGGAGTTAGGTGGTGCTGACAATAGAAAGCTGAAATGGAAACATTCTGTGATGCTAGTGAAGAGAGCTCAGGAGCTCTGCTACCTGACCTCAGAGCCGAGAATGGGTCCTGACTTGGGGTGTCTTTTCCAAAGATCCCAGGTAATACGTGGTGAGCGGCAGGTTAGATTGTAATCCTCTTCTGTGCATTTAAACTTTCTTAGCCTAATCTGGCTTCTGTATTTAAATCCTTAAATATTTTTCACCTCTTCTTCCATTTTCATAAATGTCTTGTTTCCCTGGAAACCATCATTGACAGTGTAGTTTAGTAATCAGAAGCCACAAGCATAATCATTAACAATACAGTTGACCCTTGAACAATGCAGGGGCCCCTGCACGGTTGAAACTCTGCACAAAACTTGATTCTACAGTTGGCCCTTCCCATTCCCAGATTCAACTGACCACAGATCAAAAATGCTGCTTTTGATCTGTGGTTGGGAAAACACTGCTGGGAATGTGAAAATAGTTTTTCTGATCCATAGTGAGTTGAATCTGTGAGTGTGAAACCTGCAGATAGGAAGGGCAGACTGTATTTATTGGAAAAAAAAACCATGTGTAAATGAACCTGGGCACTTCAAACCCATGTTGTTCAAGGATCAATTGTATATGTCATTCAATTGTCAAGAGTTTTAGGACCTTGATCACCTTGTTTTCTTATAAATAATAGGAAACCCTGCTTGAGCCCTCTAATCCTGTTGGCCTATTATTTAGTTGGCTCTTTCTGTTGCCTCTTTAGAAAGATCTGGCTTCACGGTGAGGCCGGTGGCTGGATACCTGAGTCCCCGGGACTTCCTGGCAGGGCTGGCCTACAGGGTGTTCCACTGCACCCAGTACATCCGGCACGGCTTGGACCCCCTGTACACCCCAGAACCGTGAGTACCCCCACTGGAAGCCTAGGCTGGGTGGCGACCTCCACGCTGTGAAGTGGTTAATGCTCGTTTTACTTGACAGTGGCCTAGGCCCTCTTTTCCTCCGGATTTCATCCTTCTAGCCCTGAGAGGTGCAGCACTCACCTGGAGAAGGAAGGGCTCATTGAAAGGTCAGACTCCTCGGCTGGCTGTACGGGGCTCCCAATCTTCTTTCCCCAGCTTGTCTCTCTAACTTTATCCCAACAACAAACCATTCCTTTGGCCGGGCCGCTGAGGGCATTGCTCCTTAAGCCTTGTGCCCTTTCCAGAAAGCCGCGATCCCTACAGACTGAGGGGGCGGGTGGGCAATGCCTCATGAAAAGGAGCAGGGCTCACGCTGGAATCTCAACAAGAGTAATTTCTGCGTTTCACGCTCAGCTCTCTTCAGCACATCTAACCCACCTAGCAACCCTATGGTGTAGGCGCTGTTTTTATCTCTGCTTTTACCGGTGAGGAGACTTAGGCACAGAGAGGCAAAGCGTTGACACGCGTGCCTCTTCCGTGGGGAGGCTCGTCTCACAGCCATGGTACCTCTATGACTAATGCTCTCTCCTTTGTCCTTCCTTCACCCTCACACTCTGAGCTCCGTGCTCTGCGTTCCCTGCTATCTTGGTTTCATGGACACTCCTCCAGCCCTTCCACCACCCCTCGATTCACACGGGGTGTATGATTCTTCTTTGGCTCTGTCAGTTTTCCTCAAGAGAGTTCATCTTTGGGTTTTTTAATCCTCTATCTTCTGGATGACGGGTGGGTCAAGAGTGCAGAGACAAGCAGGTATGATGCGGTACTGCTCTATCACAGCTGGGCCAGCGGGTAAGCAGTGAAACCCTTCTTGTTAATGTCTTGGCCTCATGACACATGGTGTTGTACAGTCTCTTGATATGAATCAGCCTGGGTTCTTTTCCTGAACTTACTGAATTTTCCATTGCCTTCAACATGGACACAAGTTTATCTTCTCTGGGAAACACACTTTTGCTATCTTGTGCACAATCACTCCTTCTGCAGGGATTCTGTCATTTACTCTCCTTATTATCTCTATTATCCACGTGTGACATGTATTTTACCATGCTAGCTTTAATGTGTTAAACTGTGTCTTACACCTTCCCTGAAATCATAAACTACTTGTGTGCTGAGTGATACTTCATTTTGTGCTTAAAAAAAAAACAACAAAAACATTTATTGGAAGATGACTATGTGCTTAGATTGTCTGGGAACAAGAAAAGGTCCTCCCTGCCCTTCTGGAAGAATGGGAGAGTCAACAGTTAGCATGATGTAATGCTGGTGGCTGAGGCCAGGCTGGTTCTCACTGAATTCGGGCAGATGGTAGAGAAACTGCGGAGCCGGAAAACATCAGGCCATACCCGTTTATTGGAGGCTCACAAAGACAGGAGAGCGAATAAACAAAGAAAAAGAGCTAATAAACAAAGGAAAACCTGCTTTTCGCAGTGAAGGGCAAGGGAGCAGGATATCCGCACCTCACAGTGGCAGGAGAGCGATCTGGAGAATCTCTATGGAGGGATAGCACCGCAGCCTTACATAGACCACACACATGGTGGTGCCATGCTCCCTCTTGCACCAGTCAGGCAGGGAGCTTGCAGCCAGTAAAGCAGTGAGCAAGTCTAATGCAGCTGCTTCCCCACACATATAAACAAATAGATCAGTGATTTTTAACTTTTCTCATCTCCTGGCACACATAAACTACTAAAATTTTGTGGCACACCAAAAAATACATATTTTTGCAAATATGACAAAAAATAGGTATAATTTTGATTTGTTCAGTTGGCTTTTGTCTTTTTTTTTTTTTTTAATTTGACAATCTTAGGGAAAAGAGGTCAATACCCCTGACTAAATAGTCAGGTACTGCATGTTGTGAAAATTCTTGTGGCAATTGCTGGGACAAATAGATAATAAGACATCAGGCACAGGTGCCAGGATGTGTTACACATGCCGTGAAGACAAAGCAGGTGAGGAGGTGAAGTGATGCGAGATGTGGTTTTGGGTTGAGTCATTAGGTCTCTACGTTTGAGTACAGACCAGCCTGTATCACGGGGAACACTCCAGATGGAGAGGAGGAGCAACAGCAGAGGGCCTGAGTCTGGGAGCCATCACTGGGTCTCTGCCCCCTGGGCTCCATTCCATTAAGGGCCTAACTCTAATCTTACTCTACATTGCTACCCATTTGTGATCACATGATTTATAATAGGAATACATATTTGATCTTCCTCTCCACTTCTAGTAGAGTTTCTAAAATCCTTGAAATGTCCTTGGTGAGAGAGCTAATGTTGTTTCTAGTTATATTAATGAGGTGGCTTTTGGAAAACCCTTAGGTCATCTAAGAAAGTGAGTGGTTGTCAGGGGAACCAAGCCTGTGATTGGAAGGTTGGAACTGTCAGTCGCACCCTACTGACTCTGGGGAGTTCGAAGAGGGCTTGGAGGTCGACTCTGTTGCCAATGGCCAATGATTTAATAAGCCGTGTCTGTGTAATGAAGCTCCCACAAAACCCCAAAAGGATAGTGTTCCAAGAGCTTCTGGGAAACTCCTCATCCCATCTCACATACATTGGATTTGGGACTGGGGCACGTCTCTTCAACCGGATATTCATCTGTATTCTTTACCATATATATATATATATATATATATATATCCATATCTTTTTATAATAAATCAGTAATTTAGTAAGGAAAGTGTTTTTCTGAGTTCTGTGAGTTGCTTTAACAAGTTAATTGAACCTGAGGAGAGGGTCGTGGAAATCTCTGTTAACAGCTGGTCAGTAACAATTGGGACTGAATGAGTGGTGTCTGATCCTCTGGTGTCTGAGACCCAAGGCAGTGCTTGTTGTAACCTCCAACTCAAAGCACAGGTGATGACCTGGACTTGTGATAAGGGTCTGAAGTGGGTGGGGGAAGGTCATCTCATAGGACTGAGCCCTTCACCTGTGGAATCTGATGCTATCTCTGGGTAGATAGTGTCAGACACCCAGCTGGTATCTGAGAATTGTTGGAATTGGGTCCAGAAAGCCAAAAGACCACTCTTCTTCAGGCCACTGGGGTTATCACTTTGCTTATGATGCTGTTTTACTTAAAATAATCTTGTGATTAATGGACTGTTCATCCATTATGGTCTGCATTGCGGGCAGAGACCCCTTGGAGGTTTAAGCAGTTAAGTAGCTGATGGCCAAGCGAGTGGGCAGAGATTGGAGCTGAGCCTACAAAGTCCCCCTCCCCCTTTTAAGTAGGCGTGAGCCTCACTGACCAGGTGGGTCCCTGCAGAGCCACTACATTGTGTTTTAACTCCTCTCAGCTTCCCTGAAAGTGTTTTCAGGGTAAACAAAGGTTACTTATAGGACTCTGGACACTTGGAAAAGAAATGCTTCTTAGAGTGGAGTGAGAGCTCAAAGGGGTGCTGTCAGAGTTAGAAAGACAATCTCTAAATCTAGCCCAGAGGGTTTACAAATGGTCCTGTTTACAAACAGTAGGCACTTAGTTAGTTCCCTTTGAATACCTGGCCCTCCTGAGACCCGTGATAGCTTACCAATAGGTGTGCAGAGAGAGAGGGCAAAGAAATGAGATGTTAGCCACAGAGGTCTATAAAATTTTGGGATAATGTGTTACATTTTTCCCAAAGTACTTTCCGCTGATTCATTCAGCAAACATTTATGTGCAATGCTGGCAGGGAGGTGCAGTGGATTCAAAAATGAATGAATAAAATATAGCAGGCATTTTTAAAAGCAGCTCACATTCTGGCAGGGGAGATAGAAACATAAGTAATTATAAAAGAGCGTGGTGAGGACCATAACGGGCTGTGTACAAAGTCTTTGAGGAGCACAGGGAAGAGAGCAGTCCTGAAAGGCTTTTCACAGACATTGTAAACTGAGAGGGGGTCTAGGAAGGGGGACAGGAAATTATTTTTGGACAAGGTGGGGTGTGAAGGGAAGGGAGAACTTTCAAGTCAAGGAAACAGTAAATTCAAAGCTGTCTGTGGAGGCACACAGGTAGCGTGAGTGATTGAGGCTTATCACACCAGAGCACCGGTTATGTATCAGGGATGAAATGTTAGTCCTCAGTGTAAATGTTCATTTGTCAACCTAGCACCATTGTGCTTAATTATGTAAGCAGTAGGGAGCTACCTAACTTTCTTAGGCCTGATTAGATAATCTAGTGTGAAGGATGACGGGGGTGGGAACTAGGAAAGTGTGGAGAATAAACTGGATTGTAAAGCAGACAGGAAACTCACATTCTACTGCAGAATACAGTTTATAAGGTGTTGAACTAGGAGACATCAGTAGGACAGGACAAGAGGGCACCTGTGTGAAGAACATCATTGAGGTGGAATTAACAATAATTAGTGACTATAATGGTGGTGAGGAGAGAGGAGAGTCATCCATAAGGTTTTTGTTTGTTTTTCTTTAGTTTTTTTTTATTATTAATTTTAATGGGGTAACATTGATAAATCAGGGTACATATGTTCAGAGAGAACATCTCCAGGTTATTTTGACATTTGATTATGCTGCATTCCCATCACCCAAAATCCAATTGTCTTCTGTCACCTTCTAACTCAGCGGTTCTCAACCTGTGGGTCGCGACCCCGGCGGGGGTCGAACGACCAAAACACAGGGGTCGCCTAAAGCCATCGGAAATACATATTTGAGAACCGCATTTCTAACTGGTTTTCTTTGTGCCCTCCCCTCCCTCAGCCCCCTCCCTCTCCTAACCCCACCCTGTAACCCCCACACTCCTGTCCATGTCTCTGCGTCTCATTTTTATGTCCCACCTTTGTATGGAATCATATAGTTCTTATTTTTTTCTGATTTACTTATTTAATTCCATATAATGTTGTTATCAAGGTCCATCCATGTTATTGTAAATGATCCAATGTCATCATTTCTTATGGCTGAGTAGTATTCCATAGTATATATGTCCCAAAGCTTTTTAATCCACTCATTCACTGATGGACACTTGGGCTGTTTCCAGGTCTTCGCTATTGTGAACAATGCTGCCATTAACATGGGGGTGCATTTCTGCTTTTGAAACAGTGCTATGGTATTCTTGGGGTATATTCCTAAAGGTAGAATAGCTGGGTCAAAAGGTAGTTTGATTTTTAATTTTTTGAGGAATCTCCATACTGTTTTCCACAGTGGCTGTACCAGTCTGCATTTTCACCAGCAGTACAGGAGGGTTCCCTTTTCTCCATATCCTCACCAGCACTTATTCTGTGTTGTTTTGTTGATGAGTGCCATTCTGACTGGTGTGAGGTGATATCTCATTGTAGTTTTAATTTGCATTTCTCTAATTATTAGTGATGTTGAGCATTTTTTCATATGCCTACTGGCCATCTGTATGTCCTCTTTGGAGAAATGTCTATTCATATCTTTCACCCATTTTTGATTGGATTGTTTGTCTTCCTGGAATTGAGATTTACAAGTTCTTTATAAATTTTGGTTATCAACCCCTTATCAGACGTATTATCAAATATGTTCTCCCATTGTGTAGTTTGTCTTTTTAATCTGTTCTTGTTGTCTTTGGCTGTGCAAAAGCTTTTTAGTTTGATATAGTCCCATTTGTTTATCTTGTCTTTTATTTCACTTGCCAGTGGAGATAAATCGGCAAATATGTATATTGCTGCGAGAGATGTCAGAGAACTTACTGCCTATGTTTCTTCTAAGATGTTTATGGTTTTATGGCTTACATTTAAGTTTTTTATCCATTTTGAGTTTATTTTTATGAATGGTGTAAATTGGTGGTCTAGTTTCATTTTTTTTGCTTGTATCTGTCCAATTTTCCCAACACCATGTATTGAAGAGGCTGTCTTTACTCCTATGTATGCTCTTACCTCCTTTGTCAAATATCAGTTGTCCATAAAAGTGTGGGTTCTCTGCTCTGTTCCATTGATCTATATGCCTGTTCTTATGCCAGTACCAGGCTGATTTGAGTACAATGGCCTTGTAGTATAACTTGATATTCGGAAGAGTGATACCTCACACTTTATTCTTCCCTTTCAAGATTGCTGAGGCTATTCGTGTTCTCTTTTGGTTCTATATAAATTTTTGGAATATGTGTTCTATATCTTTGAAGTAAGTTATTGATATTTTAATCAGTATTGCATTGAATTTATAAATTGCTTTGGGTAATATAGACATTTTAATAATGCTTATTCTTCTGAACCATGAGCACGGTATATGCTTCCACTTGTTTGTATCTTCCCTGATTTCTTTTCTCAATGTTTTATAATTTTCCGAGTACAAGTCTTTAATCTCCCTGGTTAAAAATATTGTTAGGTACTTTATTTTTTTGGTTGCAATGGTGAAGGGGATTGCTTCCTTAATTTCTCTTTCTGACAGTTCATTGTTGGTATAAGAAAATGCTTCTGATTTTTGAGTATTAATTTTATATCCTGCCACCTAGCTAAATTCATTTATCAGGTCCAGTAGTTTTTTGACTGCGACTTTAGGGTTTTCTATATATAATATCATATCATCTGCAAATAATGATAATTTTACTTCTTCTTTTCCAATTTGGATGCCTTTTATTTCTTCTTCTTGTCTGATTGCTATGGCTAGGACTTCCAGAACTATGTTGAATAAGAGTGGTGAAAGGGGGTACCCCTGCCTTGTTCCTGATCTTAAGGGGATTGCTTTTTATTTTTGCCCATTGAGTATGATGTTGGCTGTGGGTTTGTAATAGATGGTCTTTATCATGTTGAGGGATGTTTCCTGTATTCCCACTTTGCTGAGAGTTTTGATCATGAATGGGCGCTGGATTTTAGCAAGTGCTTTTTCTGCATCTACTAAAATTATCATATGGTTTTTCTCCTTCCTTTTGTTTATGTGATGAATCACATTGATTGATTTGGAAATATTGTACCAGCCTTGCTTCCCAAGAATAAATCCCACTTGATCATGGTATATGATTTTTTTCCATATATTGGATCTGGTTTGCTAATATTTTGTTGAGGATTTTAGCATCTAAATTCATCAGAGATATTGGCCTATAATTTTCTTTCTTTGTGTTGTTTTTGGCTGGTATTGGAATCAGAATTATGCTTGCCTCATAAAAGGAGCTTGGAAGTCTTCCTTCCTCTTGAATTTTTTGAAATAGCTTGAGAAGGATAGGAGTTAGTTCTTCTTTGAATATTTGGTAGAATTCACTTGTAAAACCGTCAGGCCCAGGACTTTTCTATTTTGGGAGGTTTTTTTTATTATTAATTTTAATGCAGTGACATTGATAAATCAGGGTACATATGTTCAGAGAAAACATCTCCAGATTATTTTGACATTTGATTATGTTGCATACCCCTCATCCAATGTCAAATTGTCTTCTGTCACCTTCTATCTGGTTTTCTTTGTTGTTTCGATCTCATTTGTTGTAATTGGTCTGTTTAGGTTTTCTGATTCTTCCAGATTAATTTTTGGAAGATTATATGTTTTAAGGAATTTGTCCATTTCATCTAGGTTGTCTTGTTTTTTGGCATACAGTTCTTCATAGTATTTTCTTACAATATTTTGTATTTCTGTTGTGTCAGTTGTTATTTCTCCTCTTTCATTTCTAATTTTATTTATTTGAGTCCTCTCTCTTTTTTTCTTGGTGAGTCTGGTTAAAGGTTTATTGATCTTGTTTACCTTTTCAAAGAACCAGCTCCTGGTTTCATTGATGCTCTGTATTGTTTCTTTAGCCTCTATGTCATTTATTTCTGCTCTGACCTTTATTATTTCCTTCCTTCTACTACCTCTGGGCTTTACTTGCTGTTCTTTTAGATGCAGGGTCAACTTATTTATTTGAGCTTTTTCTAGCTTCTTGAGGTATGCCTGTAATGCTATAAACTTCCCTCTCAGGACTGCTTTTGCTGTGTCCCATAAATTTTGAGTTGATGTATGCTCATTATCATTTGTTTCTAGGAATTTTTTTATTTCTTCTTTGATCTCATTGTTAACCCATTTGTTATTTAATACCATGCTATTTAGTTTCCAATGTTTGAGTATTTTTTTTTTTCTGTTGTGGTTGATTTCTAGCTTCATTCCATTGTGATCAGAGGAAATGGTCAATATGATTTCAATCTTCTTAAATTGGTTGAGGCTGCTTTTATGCCCTAACATGTGTTCTATCCTAGAGAATGTACCATGAGCACTTGAAAAGAATGTATATTCTGCTGCTTTAGGGTGAAAGGTTTGGAAGATATCTATTAAATTGAGTTGATTTAATGTGTTCTTTAAATCTGCTGTTTCTTTGTTAATTTTCTTTCTTGAGAATCTATCTAGTGATGTTAGTGAAGTATTGAAATCCCCTACTATTATAGTATTGCTGTTAATTTTACCCTTTAAATCCATCAATATCTGCTTTATATATTTAGGTGCTCTTATATTAGGTGCATAGGTATTTATAATGGTTATATCTTCCTGTTGGATTGCTCCCTTTATCATTATGTAGTAACCTTCCTTATCTCTTACTATAGCCTTTGTTTGAAAGTCCATTTTGTCTGATATAAGTATTGCTACCCCAGCTTTTTTTCATTTCCATTTGCGTGAAATATTTTTTTCCATCCTTTTATCTTCAGTCTATGTACATCTTTTGTTTTAAGGTGTGTCTCTTGTGGACAGCATATGTATAGGTCCTGTTTCCTTATCCACGCAGCTACCCTATGTATTTTGATTGGATCATTTATTCCATTTACATTTAAGGTTATTATTGATATGTAGTTGTTTATTGCCATTTTATTTTTTAAAACTGTACTCCTCTTTTGCTATATTCTTTTTCTTCTTTGATCTGTTTACAACAGGCCCCTTAGCATTTCTTGCATCATTGGTTTGGTTGTAGTGAATTCCTTGAGATTTTTTTTGTCTGTAAAGCTTTTTATTTCTCCTTCAATTTTAAATGATAGCCTTGCTGTATAAAGTAGTCTTGGTTGTAGGCTCTTTTTCTGCATTACTTTGAATATTTTTTGCCATTCCCTTCTGGCCTCAAGTGTTTCTGTTGAGAAGTCAGAAGTCATCCTTATGGGGGCTCCTTTGTAGGTGATAGCCTTTTTTTCTGTAGCAGCTTTTAATATTTTCTCTTTATCACTTAGCTTTGGTATTTTAATTATGATGTGTCTTGGTGTTGATTTCTTTGAGTTTCTCTTTAATGGAGTTCTCTGTGCTTCTTGAACTTGTGAGACATTTAGACACAAATGTGAGACATTTGCCTTAATTTAGAGAAGTTTTCAGGTATGATATGTTTGAATAAAGTCTCTATCCCTTGTTCTTTCTCTTCCTCTTCAGGAACCCCTATGATGCAGATGCTATTTCTCTTCATGTTGTCACAGAGCTCTCTAAGGGTTTCCTCAGACTTTTTGAGTCTCTTCTTTTTTCTGCTCCATTTCAGTGCCTTCATTTTTCTTATCCTCTAACTCACTGATTTGATCTTCAGCTTCATCCATCCTGCTTTTAATTACTTCCATTGTGTTCTTTATTTCTGATATTGTATTTGTCATTTCTGACTGATTCTTTTTTATTATTTCAATGTCCTTTTTTATATTTCCTCTGTCTTTATTTAGGTGTTCATAATACCATCTATTGTTGTTCTAAGATCTTTGAGCATCCTAACAATTGTTATTTTAAACTCTGCGTCTGGTAATTTGGTTATATCTGACTCATTCATGTCCTTTTTTGGAAATTTCTCTTGATTCATTTGTGTTGCATTTCTCTGCCTTCTCATTTTGTCTGTGTAAAAGAAGGTTTAGGCCACTGGAGTCCACTGGGTGTGGCCTTTGTGTTCCTTAGGTGTGGTCTGTCTGCAGGCCCGCCACCCCCTCTGCTGCTGCTGCCTAGGGTGTTTGGGTATGTGCGTTCCATCCATAAGGTTTTTAGTTTGGGAAGCTGAGTGGGTAGTTATTTCTAATCTAATTGAGAATACTGGAGGAGGATCCTGTGTGGAGGGATGAGGGAAGTGGGAAGAGAGAGGGAGAGAAGTATTTGGGACTGGGGCATGTTATCTTTTGGGTGTTGGTGGGTGGGTCTTCCACATGGAGAAGCCTCTGGTAGTTGGAAAAAGGTTTGAAATTTAGAAGTATATTTACAGCTCTCACTATAATTTTTTTTAAATTTATTTATTAAATTTAATGCAGTGACATTGATAAATCAGGGTACATTTGTTGAAAGAAAACATCTCTAGATTATTTTGACATTTGATTGTGCTCTGTACCCCTCCCCCAAAGTTAAATTGTCTTCTGTCACCTTCTATCTGGTTTTCTTGTGCCCCTTCCCTCCCCCAACACCTCTCTCCTTCTTTGTCCCATCCCCCCTCCCCCCTCCCCCTACCCCCCACCCCTGTTGCCATCTCATTCTTGTTCATGTCTCTGAGTCTCATTTTTATGTCCCTTCTATGTATGGATTCATATAGTTCTTAGTTTTTTTCTGATTTACTTATTTCACTCCGTATAATGTTATCAAGGTCCATCCATGTTATTGTAAATGATCCGATGTCATCATTTCTTATGGCTGAGTAGTATTCCATAGTATATATGTACCAAAGCTTTTTAATCCACTCGTCCTCTGACGGATACTTGGGCTGTTTCCAGATCTTTGCTATTGTGAACAATGCTGCCACAAACATGGGGGTGCATTTCTCCTTTTGGAGCCGTTCTATGGTGTCCTTGGGGTATATTCCTAAAAGTGGGATAGCTGGGTCAAAAGGCAGTTCGATTTTCAGTTTTTTGAGAAATCTCCATACTGTTTTCCACAGTAGCTGCACTAGTCTGCATTCCTACCAGCAGTGCAGGAGGGTTCCCTTTTCTCCACATCCTCGTCAGCACTTATTCTGTGTTGTTTTGTTGATGAGCGCCATTCTGACTGGTGTGAGGTGATATCTCATTGTGGTTTTAATTTGTATTTCTCTAATGATTAGTGATGTTGAGCATTTTTTCATATGCCTATTGGCCATCTGTATGTCCTCTTTGGAGAAGTGTGTATTCATCTCTTTTGCCCATTTTTGGATTGGATTGTTTATCTTCCTGGTGTTGAGATTTACAAGTTCTTTATAAATTTTGGTTATTAACCCCTTATCAGACGTATTGTCAAATATGTTCTCCCATTGTGTAGTTTGTCTTTTTATTCTGTTCTTGTTGTCTTTAGCTGTGCAAAAGCTTTTTAGTTTGATATAGTCCCATTTGTTTATCCTGTCTTTTATTTCACTTCCCTGTGGAGATAAATCAGCAAATATATTGCTTCGAGAGATTTGGATAGCTTACTGCCTATGTTTTCTTCTAAGATGCTTATGGTTTCACGGCCTACATTTAAGTCTTTTATCCATTTTGAGTTTATTTTTGTGAGTGGTGTAAGCTGGTGATCTAGTTTCATTTTTTTGCAGGTAGCTGTCCAATTTTCCCAACACCATTTGTTAAAGAGGCTGTCTTTACTCCATTGTATTTCCTTACCTCCTTTGTCAAATATCAGTTGTCCATAGAACTGTGGGTTTATTTCTGGGTTCTCTGTTCTGTTTCATTGATCTATATGCCTGTTCTTATGCCAGTACCAGGCTGTTTTGAGTAGAATGGCCTTGTAGTATATCTTGATATCAGGAAATGTGATACCTCTTTGGTTCCATATAAATTTTTGGAATATGTGTTCTATATCTTTGAAGTATGTCATTGGTATTTTAATTGGTATTGCACTGAATTTATAGATTGCTTTGGGTAAAATAGACATTTTAATGATGTTTATTCTTCCTAACCATGAGCACGGTATATGCTTCCACTTGTTTGTATCTTCCTTGATTTCTTTTATCAAGCTTTGTAATTTTCCGAGTACAAGTCTTTAGTCTCCTTGGTTAAATTTACTCCTAGATACTTTATTTTTTTGGTTGTAATTGTGAAGGGGATTATTTCCTTAATTTCTCTGACAGTTCATTGTTGGTGTTTAAAAATGCCTCTGATTTCTGAGTATTGATTTTATATCCTGCCACTTTGCCAAATTCATTTATCAGGTCCAGTAGCTTTTTGACTGAGACTTTAGGGTTTTCTATATACAATATCATATCATCTGCAAATAATGATAGTTTTACTTCTTCTTTTCCAACTTGAATGCCTTTTATTTCTTCTTCTTGTCTGATTGCTGTGGCTAGGACTTCCAGGACTATGTTAAATAAGAGTGGTGAAAGGGGGCACCCCTGCCTTGTTCCTGATCTTAAGGGTATCATTTTAATTTTTGCCCATTGAGCATGATGTTGGCTGTGGGTTTCTCATAGATGGCTTTTATCATGTTGACGTATGTTCCCTGTATTCCCACTTTGCTGAGAGTTTTGATCATGAATGGGTGCTGGATTTTATCAAATGCTTTTTCTGCATCTATTGAAATTATCATATGGTTTTTCTCCTTCTTTTTGTTTATGTGATGAATCACATTGATTGATTTACGAATATTGTACCAGCCTTGCCTCCCCAGAATAAATCCCACTTGATCATGGTGTATGATTTTTTCCATATATTGTTGCATCCAGTTTGCTAATATTTTGTTGAGGATTTTAGCATCTATATTCATCAGAGATATTGGCCTATAATTTTCTTTCTTTGTGTTGTCTTTGGCTGGTATTGGAATCAGAATTATGCTTGCCTCATAAAAGGAGCTTGGAAGTATTCCTTCCTCTTGAATTTTTTGAAATAATTTGAGAAGGATAGGAGTTAGTTCTTCCTTGAATATTTGGTAGAATTCCATTGTGAAGCCATTAGGCTCCAGACTTTTCTTTGTTGGGAGTTTTTTGATAACTGTTTCGATCTCATTTGTTGTAATCGGTCTGTTTAGGTTTTCTGATTCTTCCAGATTGATTTTAGGAAGATTGTATGTTTCAAGGAATTTGTCCATTTCATTTAGATTGTCTAGTTTTTTGGCATACAGTTCTTCATAGTATTTTCTTACAATATTTTGTATTTCTGTTGTGTCAGTTGTTATTTCTCCTCTCTCATTTCTAATTTTATTTATTTGAGTCCTCTCTCTCTTTTTCTTGGTGAGTCTAGTTCAAGGTTCATCAATCTTGTTTACCTTTTCAAAGAACCAGCTCCTGGTTTCATTGATGCTCTGTATTGTTTCTTTAGCCTCTATGTCATTTATTTCTGCTCTGACCTTTATTATTTCCTTCCTTCTACTACATTTGGGCTTTACTTGCTGTTCTTTTTCTAATTCTTTTAGATGCAGGGCTAAGTTGTTTATTTGAGCTTTTTCTAGCTTCTGAAAGTGTGCCTGTAGTGCTATGAACTTCCCTCTCAGTACTGCTTTTGCTGTGTCCCATAAATTTTGAGTTGTTGTATGCTCATTGTCATTCATTTCTAGGAATTTTTTTATTTCTTCTTTGATCTCATTCTTAATCCATTCATTATTTAACTACCTGCTATTTAGTTTCCATGTGTTTGAGAATTTTTGAGCTTTTCTGTTGTGGTTCATTTCTAGTTTCATGCCATTGTGATTGGAGAACGTGCTTGATATGATTTTAGTCTTCTTAAATTTGTTGAGAGCACTTTTGTGCCCTAACATGTGGTCTATCCTAGAGTATGTACCATGAGCATTTGAAAAGAATGTATATTCTGCTGCTTTAGGGTGAAAGGTTCGGAAGATATCTATTAAATCAAGTTGATCTAGTGTTTCCAATAAGTCTGCTGTTTCTTTGTTAATTTTCTTTCTTGAGGATCTATCTAGTGATATTAGTGGGGTATTGAAATCCCCTACTATTATAGTACTGCTGTTGATCTCGCCCTTTAAATCCATCAAAGTCTGCTCTATATATTTGGGTGCTCCTATATTAGGTGCATAGATATTTATAATAGTTATATCTTCCTGTTGGATTACTCCCTTTATCATTATGTAGTGCCTTCTTTATCTCTTACTATATCCTTTGTTTTAAAGTCCAATTTGTCTGATATAAGTATTGCTACCCCAGCTTTTTTTTCATTTCCATTTGCATGAAATGTTTTTTTTCATCCTTTTACCTTCAATCTATGTGTATCTTTTGTTCTAAGGTGTGTCTCTTGTAGACAGCATATGTATGGGTCCTGTTTCCTTATCCACGCAGCTACCCTATGTCTTTTGATTAGATCATTTAATCCATTTATGTTTAAGGTTATTATTGATATGAAGTTGTTTATTGTCATTTTCTTCTTTAAAGGTGTATTCCTTTTTTGCTATATTCTTTTCCCACGTTGATCTGTTTACAACAGGCCCCTTAACATTTCCTGCAGCATTGGTTTGGTTGTAATGAATTCCTTGAGTTGTTTTTAGTCTGGGAAGCTTTTTATTTCCCCTTCAATTTTAAATGATAGCCTTGCTGGATAAAGTAGTCTTGGTTGTAGGTTCTTGTTCTGCATTACTTTGAATATTTCTTGCCATTCCCTTCTGGCCTCAAGTGTTTCGTTGAGAAGTCGGATGTCATCCTTATGGGGCTCTTTTGTAGGTGATAACTTTTTTTTTCTCTTGCAGCTTTTAATATTTTCTCTTTATCGCTTAACTTTGGTATTTTAATTATGATGTGTCTTGGTGTGGGTTTCTTTGGGTTTCTCTTAATGGAGTCCTCTGTGCTTCTTGGACTTGTGAGAGTTTCTCTTGCATTAATTTAGGGAAGTTTTCAGCTATGATATGATTGAACTAAGTCTCTATCCCTTGTTCTTTTTCTTCTTCTTCAGGAACCCCTATGATGCGGATGTTATTTCTCTTCATGTTGTCACAGATCTCTCTAAGGGTTTCCTCTGACTTTTTGAGTCTCTTTTCTCTTTTCTTCTCTGCTTTCATGCCTTCATTCCAGTTGTCCTCCAACTCGCCGATTCGATCCTCAGCTCTATCCTGTTTTTAATTCCTTCCATTCATGTCTTTATTTCTGATATTGTATTTGTCATCTCTGACTGATTCTTTTTTATACTTGCTAGTTCTTTATTTAGGTGTTTATAGTGACCATCCATTGTTGTTCTAAGATCCCTAAGCATCCTTACAATCATTATTTTGAACTCCGCATGTCGAAGTTTCCACATCACTCAGTTCATCTTTTGAAGGTGTCTCTTGTGGTTTCCTTTGGATTGCACTTCTTTGTTTTCTCATTGTCTGTTTTTGGGTTTTTTATTTGTAGAGTAGGTTGAGTCTAGGCTTGGTGTTGTCTGCCTCCAGTTTTCAGTTATTTCTAGGTCTTCTTGGGTTGGTATCAGCTGTTATCTGTAATCCACTTTTGTATTTGGGCAGCTTTGAAGTCTTGATTTGTTTGTTTTCTTAACAGGTGATAGCCTTGTTAATGATCTCAGCAGGGGGCTTCCTTGAAACTGTATCCAGGAATATGGTGGGTGTAACCTGAGACTCTGAAGGTCTCTTTAGCCAATTAATCTCTCTGGGGGCAGGGTGTTTTCTCAGCTTCAGTAGGGGGAGGTGTATCTCAGATCTCCATGGAGACCTGAGTTACTGCCCCTCCTCCCCACTTCTTGTTTTCAGCTGTGTCTTGTTGCGCTGATTGGAGCTGCATAGATGTCTGGAGATCTCTGATCCGGAAGCAATTCAGCGCTGTTTTGTGAAAGGTTCAGTCCCTCCCCCCGCGATGGCCACCTCCAGCATGAATGAGTCAGCTTTTTTAGTTGATCTCCTGCATTCCTAGCCCCTCACAGTCTGTCCCTCTCCCTATCCTTTCCACTTGGGAGATAAGCTGGTCTTTTCAACACACCTCGCTCTCTGGTCACCAGGCAAGTGGCTGTGAGCAGTAGTTTCTGCCCTTTTCCCTTGTGTGAGATCCCCTCTGGGCTCTCAGCCTTACCTTGCACCCCTCCGTTCCTGTAAGCAGGGGAGATTCAGGTGCTCCCTACCAGGTTTTTTGTGGCTTCTTCTTTGCTCCGTGGTTTTTGAGAGCTGTTCTTATAGTTTAGAGTTGGTTTTTCATGCTGATTTTTCCTAAATTGATTTATATTCCAATTTGGTGGTGAGAGCTGGGCATCTGTGCATTTGCCTACTCCGCTGCCATCTTTTTTTATCCCTCTCACTATAGTTTTGAGTGTTTTTCTTTTCCTTGACTCCTATTTTGACAGAAACAACAGGAGACTAAGTCAGAGGATGGGCTGTTTTTACAGGTTTTTAAAAGATTGTATTATTTTATTTTTTTTAATGAGAGAGAGAGAGAGGAAGAGAAAGAGTGAGAAAGCAAGATAATGGGACAGACAGATAGGAAGGGAGAGAGATGAGAAGCATCAATTCTTCGTTGTGGCTCCTTATTTGTTTATTGATTGCTTCTCATATGTGCCTTGACCAGTGCAAAAGGTGGGGTCTCATGCTGAAACAGTGACCCTTTGCTCAAGGGAGCAACCTAGGGCTCAAGCCAGTGACCTTGGGATTCAAGACAGTGTCTTTGGGCTCAAGCTAGTGACCATGGGGTCATGTCTATGATCCCATGCTCAAGCTGGCGACCCTGCGCTTAAACTGCTGACCTCCAGGTTTTAAATCAGGTCCTCAGCATCCCAGGTCAACGCTATCCACTGAGCAACCACTAGTTAAGCTCCTTTTGTGTTTTTTTATTGGTGGGTTTGATATCATTCTTTATAAATACTATTTTATGAATAAGTAACATATGTACATGATTCAGAAGTCGAAGCTACGAAGGGGTATATACTGTGAACACTGACTTCGTTTCTTTCCTCTATACTCATGGCACCTATTTCATCCTCCTTAGAGGCAACCGCTGCTCCCTGTTTCCAGCATATCCTTCCAGAAACACACTGTGCAGACAAAGTTCTCAGCAAAGCTCTCTTTAATCCTTATATGTTGCCAAATCCTGAGTTCCTCACCAAGCACCTAGTTGGAATCTATGGGGCACTATACTGGGAGTGCATTTACTGCCCAAGCACTTCCACAGGCATTGTCTTTGTAATGAAATCTCATTTCCTCAACTGGAAACTAACCAGAGGGCAGATTCTCCAATTCTGTGAAGTTTGACTTGGCTACTGTGTTCAGTGCTTGTGCTCTGCTTCCAAATAACTGCCTTCAATTGCTGAACTGTTGCACTGGAGGAGTGCTGAGGAGACAAAGCCAATCCCTGAAGACAGCAGGTAGAAACGAGCATGAAAGCAACAAAGAGACAGTATCTGAAAAAAGAATTTTATTTTCCTTTTCACTCCAGGTAGAATGTATTTTGATGTCACAGCTTTCAACACACTTTGAGTTTAATACATGTCTTTGGTTTCCTTTTGTATATTACATTTTGAGATTCTGGATTCTTTCAACCTGGCCAGATCATGGGGACTTCAATTTAAAAAATGATGGCTGATTGGATTGTTTTCTTGGGGAAAGTTTTCTGGCCTGGTGGACAATAGAGAAAGTCCTGGAGAATCAGGGACTCCAGGTGTTCTTGGTGGAGGAGGAGCTTTTCTGTGTGCTTCTACCTGGGTGGAAAAGTGCTGATGCTGCTGGAGGTGTGGAGACATTCCTGCTCTTCCTCCCTGTGGGCAGCCCCTGAGGCAGGGAGGCTCCTTTCCCTTCTTATTAGCGCCGTGCTTTGATCACCGGTCCCGCAAGCAACTTTGTGACTGATTGAGTATTGAAATTTGCAAATGATTTCCTTTAAAAAATCAATTGGGTCAAATTCAAGTTATTCCAATAGTAACATCCCTTTCACTCAGTAGAATGACAGTAAAAGATGCAGAGTTCTAAGTGACATGGGTGTGTGGGCATCACCGGGCATGTGGGCAACTCCAGGCATGTGGGCATCACCCAGCATGTGGCTAGTCGCAGAACACAAGTGTGAGAAGCCCCGTCATCTCCTGGTATCTCTTTGCCTCTGTGAGAAGTCCATCGTGGACTGTGTCTTTTGCATTCTCTGGCCACCATATGTTCTCTTAGGACCAGGTTTCTCAGCTTTGGCATCATCATCATCATTATTGTTATTATTATTTTTATTTTTGTATTTTTCCCAAGTTAAAAGCGGGGAGGCAGTAAGACAGACTACTGCATGCGCCTGACTGGGATCTACTAGGCATGCCCACCAGGGGGTGATGCTCTGCCCATCTGGGGCTGTTGCTCTGTTATGGCCAGAGCCATTCTATCACCTGAGGCGGAGGCCATGGAGCCATCCTCAGCACCCGGGCCAACTTTGCTCCAATGGAGCCTTCGCTGCGGGAGGGGAAGAGAGAGACAGAGAAGAAGGAGAGGGGGAGGGGTTGAGAAGCAGATGGGCGCTTCTCCTGTGTGCCCTGGTCAAGAATCAAACCCGGGACTTCCACATACCAGGCTGATGCTCTACCACTGAGCCGACTGGCCATGGCCTCAGCTCTGGTATTTTTTTTTTTTGTATTTTTCTGAAGCTGAAAACAGGGAGAGACAGACAGACTCCCGCATGCGCCCGACCGGGATCCACCCGGCACGCCCACCAGGGGCAATGCTCTGCCCACCAGGGGGCAATGCTCTGCCCCTCCGGGGCGTCACTTTGCCACAACCAGAGCCACTCTAGCACCTGGGGCAGAGGCCAAGGAGATATCCCCAGCGCCCGGACCATCTTTGCTCCAATGGAGCCTTGGCTGCGGGAGGGGAAGAGAGAGACAGAGAGGAAGGAGGGGGTGGGGGGTGGAGAAGCAAATGGGCACTTCTCCTATGTGCCCTGGCAGGGAATCGAACCCGGGTCCCCCGCACGCCAGGCCGACGCTCTACCGCTGAGCCAACCGGCCAGGGCTCAGCTCTGGTATTATTGATATTTTGGGCCAGATAATTCTTTGTTGTGGGGAGCTGTCCTGTAGGATGTTTGGCAGCATCCCTGGTCTCTACCCACTAGAAGGCAAGAGCACCTTCCCACTCCTGCCAGATATGATGACAAAAATGTCTTCAGATATTGCAAAATGTCCCCAGTGGACAATGTTGCCCCCAGTGAGAACCACTATTCTAGATGAAGATATTTGACATGTCACAGTAACATTGCTGCTCTGTCTGCTCATTATTAGGCTCCTTCCTCTTAGAAGCAATCTTTAGACTTTGTTTCCTTTCTAAAACACAAATCTGAGTACTCTTTGTTTAACTTCTTTTGGCTCCCTGTTAACATATGGAAAAAAGTCTGATCTCAAATCACGTCTTCTGCTTCTCTTTCTGCCAGACTTCCAAAATCTTATGATCTAGCCAGACTGGATGTTTCAAAATTCCCATGAGCCTGCTGATTCATGCCTCTGTCCTTTGCACAGGCGGTTCATTCTGCCTGGAACAAGATATTCTCAAAACCCAACCCGAGATCTGTGGGAGCACGAGGAGTCCTGGATCTGCACTGTGCGGCAGGGCCCCTTGCTGAAGGGTGGCAGCCCTATATTGGCAAGTGTCCTCCACTCAGCCCCACAGCTTTACTCTTTTAGGAACTGATGCTGGGCATCCCTCTGTGAATAGGCATTGTTTTTTACTTCAGTGTCTTTAGGCAAAATCATGAACTTTTGTCTCTGAGTACTTTTTTGTCTTATAGTCAGCATTATCAGATATGAGTATTGCTACACCTGCTTTTTTTTGGGTGTTGTTTGCTTGGAGTATTGTTTTGCAGCCTTTCACTTTGAATTTGTTTTTATCCTTGTTGCTTAGATGAGTTTCCTGTAGGCAGCATACAGTTGGATTTTCTTTTTTAATCCATTCTGCTACCCTGTGTCTTTTTATTGGTAAGTTTAATCCATTTACATTTAGTGTAATTATTGACACTTGTGGGTTCCCTGTTGCCATTTTATAAATTGCTTTCTGTTAGTTTTGTATCTTGTTTGATTCTTCTCTTTTCTTTTTCTATCATTTGTTTTTGTTTGTTTGTGTTTCATACTTCTTTCCTCTGTTGCTACCTTTTTTAAGTCAAGTGTTTTTGTGGTGGTTTTTTCAAAGGTGGTTACCATTAAGTAATGAAAAGGGTACCTACCATATTCATTGTAGTACCCTTTCTTATGAGTATTTCTGCGCTTCATCGTCCTTTGCTACTGTTAATCTTCATCCTTTCTCCCCCTTTTTTTCTTTTGTTGTCACAGTTTAAGTTTGGTTTTATTGTTTTCTTGGTGGAGCTGTTACTTGTGGTTTTGTTTTCTTTTGTTCTTTGAATCTGGTTGGAAAACCCCCTTTAGTATTTCCTGGAGTGGGGGCTTTCTGATGATAAATTCTCTTATCTTTTCTGTATTTGTGAATATTTTTATATCTCCTTCGTACTTGAAGGATAGCTTTGATGGGTATAGTATTCTTGGCTGAAAGTTTCTCTCTTTCAGGGCTTTGAATATTGGGGTCCACTCTCTTCTAGCTTGTAGAGTTTCTGCTGAGAAGTCTGATGATAATCTAATAGGTCTTCCTTTATATGTTGTATTCTTCTTTTCCCTGGCTGCCTTGAGAATTTTTTCTTTGTCATTGTTTTGTGTCATCTTCATTATGATGTGCCTTGGAGTGGGTTTGTTGGGGTTAAGAAAACTCGGTGTTCTGTTTGCTTCTTGAATTTGAGGCTTTAGTTCTTTCCACAGGCTTGGGAAGTTCTCATCTATTATTTGTTTGAGTATATTCTCCATTCCATTTTCTTTCTCTTCTCCCTCTGATATACCTATTATTCTTATGTTATTCTTTCTGATGGAGTCAGACAATTCCTGTAGGGCTTTCTCGTTTTTTATTATTTTTGAGTCTCTTTCTTCTTCTCTCTGTTGTGCCTCAAGTTGCTTGTCTTCTATTTCACTAATCCTATCTTCTATCTGGGCTGTTCTATTAGCTAAGCTTGTTATCTCGTTTTTCAGTTCGTGAATTGAGTTTTTCATTTCTGTTTGATTTGTTTTTATAGTTTCAATTTCCTTGGTAATATATTCTTTGTGATCGTTGAGTTGTTTTCTGATTTCCCTAAATTGCCTTTCTGTGTTTTCTTGTATATCTCTGAGTATTTTTAAGATTTCTATTTTAAATTCTCTGTCATTTGGCTCCAAGGCTTCCAGTATGTTAAATCTTTTCTCCATAGATCTTTCCACATCTATTTGTGTTACCTCTCTATCTTTTGTATCCATAATATTCGATTTCCTTTTTCTTATTGGCATCTGAAGGTGGTCTTGTTGATATTGTTAATTAGAATTAATAAAAAATAAAAAGGGGGAAAAAAAAGAAAAAAGAAAAACACTCCACACTCAAAAAAAGTAATGATTTATTATTTTCCCCTTTTTCCTTTCTTCTCCTCCCCTCCTCTCACCTCTTTAGGTAAATGTTGTGATGACCTGTGAATTATATTATGCTAAATGGAACAAAAACTGCCTATAACAGAGGGCCTGATTTGGGGTGAAGAGTTCAAGGGGCAAAAAAGGGAGTAGGGACCTACTAAATGCAAAAAAAAAAAAAAGGAGGATATCTTAGACAAGCATAAAATGATTTGCTTGTAAGTGATGGTCGACTAAGAGATATAGTGAGAGGGATAAGAGGGAAACTGAAAAAAGGAGAGAAAAAATAATATTTAAAGAAGAAAAAATAAAAATAATAAGTAAAAATCTGTTGTATTAAGTGGAGTGAAGACTAAATACAATGGAGACTTTGGGTTGGGAGGAATGCTAGTGAGTTAAAAAGCAATGTAAAAAGTACCCAAAATGCCACAAAAACAAACAAACAATGGAAAACCAAAAACAAAAGCAGAAAAGAAAAGAAAAAAAAAAAAAGAACAAGCAACAAAAACAAAAAAAAACTTGAGTCCCAAATTAAATAATTTGTTCGTGATTGAGGATTAAATGAGAGGAAAAGTAAAAGGAGAAAAGAAGGAACGAATAGAAAGGAAAAAATAAGAAAAAGAGAGAAACGAAGGAAGAAAAAAAGGAAAGGGGAAAAAAACAAAAAAGAACAAAAAGAAATCAAAAGGGGAGAGAGTGAGAGTTAAGGGTTTTGGAGTGTAACCCTAAGGGAGAGTAAGGATGAAGAAAAGAAATAAAATGTAACACTCATGGGTAGTGTAGTTCAAGAAAAGGGTAGCATAAGATGGGCAGAGAATAAAAGGACCGAGATGGAGGAAATACAAATAAAGGCAATAAGAAAGAAGAGAGAAACAACAACAACAAAGAATTAGTGGAACAAGTTATAAAGTCTGTGGATTTTTCTTGATATTGAGAGGTTAACTTCTTCCTTTTTCTTTTCTCTCCCTCTTCCTGGTCGGTGACTCTGTACCCCAGGTTCTGCCCCTGTGTCACGCTTAGGTAGGGATTTGCAGTTAATGGGATTCTATGGCAATGTCATATAATTGGCTTTAGTCTTGCTGGTAGTCAAGGCTTGTTGGCGTTTGTAGAGTCCAACAATGAGAGAGAGTTTGCTTTCCTGGAGTTTCTCCCCTAGTCTCCCCTTTCTGAAATAGCAGCCTGGTGATCCAGCTATGAGGCTGCCACTGCTTCTGTCTGGGGAGTAAGAGGCTCAAAGAGCTGGGAAATCCCCACTCTATCCTCACTCAGCCCAAGGCTCTGGGTAAGGCTCTGGCAGTCAGAGCCTCCAGCGTAGTCAGGTGGGGCTGGGAGTCAATTGTTGTCAAGGTGACTGTTCAGCGCCTACCATTCAGTTGGACCACTCAACCCAGGCTTTCCACACTTTGTAGCCTGTTTTGGCTGGAAAGAAGATGCACTATTCGCAAAATCATGAACTTTTAATGATGGAAATTTAGACATGAATTGAAACTGTGAGGGAAGGTCACTTGGACCACTTATTTGAAGAATAGCTTTCTCTTCACATCATACCTAGCTGCAGACAACCTGTTTTGCTCATCTATTTTGTTTCTGGGATAAAAATAGTTTCAGAACAAAAAATTGGTTATTCATTGTAAAGCTGAAGAAGAGTTGCAAAAGGCAATATGAAGGTCGTCCCCACCTCCCCTTATTGAGGTGAGAGAAAGAGAAGGGAAGAGGGAGGGAGGGAAAGAAAAAAACAGACCCAACTGCTTTACATGGTGCTAAAAAATGTACATTTCTTCCCTTTTGGGGAATTAACCCTAGATATCATGCCACCTAAAAGCTCATTGTCTTATCTTTTAAACAAATGCTACTCTGTGGTGACCTGTTCTAAATTGTCTTTGAACTATTTAGAATATTACATTAAAAAGTAATTCTATGAAATTGGCAGCTTCTGCAAAGAATTAGCACTGGTCACTATGGGAGTGTCATGTGCATGGGTGTTTTGTTCATGTCTGATGTGGGTGGATGCCCCTCTCCCAGGGAGGAGAGTGGATCAGAGAGGTAGGAACATGTCTGCAGTTGTCTGTAGAAGCTTCTTTCTGGAGGTTGGAGGTGATTCTGTTTAGAAAAGTCTTGGGCATACTAGGAAGAGAAGCAAATTGGAAGCAGGGATCTCTCCCTCACTCGCTGGTCTGAGTTGGCTTGGTCTGGTCTCTAACATCAGGCTTCTGGTGTTCAGAGGGTGCTCTGAATTTCAGATACTGTATTTATCCTACTCCTCCTTGCTCTGCTTTAGTTCATTTGGCTTTTTTCCCCTGGGCACTTCCTCCTAGGGACCTGTGGTCTCTAGTCTTCATATTTCCTATAGGCTTGTATTTTGTGCAAGGTGGATGTTGAATTCTTGCTAACTAAATGTTCATGTGCACATGGCTTTGGGTATACCATTTGCAATTATATCCGTAGTCCTGATGGTCACTGGTATCTTAGAAATGCAGAGCTCTTCAGTTAGAAACACAATTTAATGAAACCATATTTCTTAGGGCCGAATTTCATGCTTTCCTTCAAAGCTCTATAGGCTGACTGAGGCCTCAGAAATGAAGGGAGACTGGACAAGAGGACCCTATTTTCTAAGGTATTACTTCTCTGTATATAGGAAAATCCAGTCCTGTTCTCTTCAGTATAGGTCAAACCCACTCTGATCTAGTTGGATTTCTGGCTAGAGACCAGAGGTGGCCAGATGCCTTATGATGCCATACTGATGCCCTTTGGAACATAAAACACTGTACAGCAAAGTGTTAAAATATACATCCATAGCACAACCCTCTACCTCTTGTCCATTGTTCATGAGGAATATCAACATATATTTTAAATATCAACATATATTATTTGAAGTTGAGCCAGCACAATATCTGGCCTTCCAGAAGAGTTATTGTTCAAGTAATAGTGTAATTTTGCAACAGAAGTTCCTTTTAAAAATGCTTTAATGAAAACTTTTAATAATATATATTCCATTTTATTTTTCAGATGTTTTTGATTAACATACTAGTAACATAAATATACTTAGCTCACATAGTATAAACTTATTCCACTGAGGAGTTCCAGATTCAGGGCTGTGTTGAGATGACTGGTTATTCAGCCCGTCTGATGGAAGTGTACCTTCTGCTCATTCCTGGTCACTTTTCAAATCAGAGAGCAAACTTTCACCATTAGGAAATAATTCATGACACCAGTGACTAACATTGCAACATTTATTGCCATAATACAACTAAATGCCTTTGCATTAAGGCAAATCTTTCTTGCCACAGTTAGCATTTTAGGGGCAATTAACATTATTTTAAAATATAACTGTTTTAAAGTTTAGAAAAGGTTTTGTAGCCAGGTAATTTTTTCTTATAATTGCCACTGTGTTTCAGTTTTACAAGAAAAATAAAACTGAATTATTTCTGACAATATTTTTCATCTCTTTTCTAAATAAAGTAGATGAATTTTATGCTGAGCCCTTATTACAACAGAACCCTCTCTAAATTTGGCAGAAGATGCTATTAACTTCCTTTGCTTATGGCTCAGACATTAACCCTCATTTGTTAAGTAGTAATATCAGCAGGTAAAGATGCAGGCTTTCACATTTGTACGAAGGCTTAGCTGCTCCTCTCTTGATAGAACAGATGCCTCTCACTAAGGTCTATAATGAGAGGAAAAATATGATTTTGCCATTCCCAACTGTCCCTGCTTGCTGACATCTGAGAGATTCTAGGTCTGTAAACTGGTCTGATTTAAGCTCTGGCTGTCATGAGTGTTTTCAGGGTTGGGCCTGGCTGAAGTCAAACCTGGGCAAGGTCTCACTGCAAAGCCTGGAAGATAAACCAGACAGACTCCCGCTCTTCTTCAACTTGCTCCTTTCCATAGGACACCCAAGCCCGGTGACAAACTTCCTCCACAGTGCTGTTTTCATTTTTGCTTTTCAGAATTGAAAAAAGCATTACTACCAGTGATATTAAAAAAAATGGCATGTTCTCTGAAAGCCAATCCCATCTGGCCTATCTTCCCTGCATTTAACCCAGAGCTCACAGCGCAGCGCAGCAGCCATCTCCTCCCTCAGGACAAGGTTGGTTGGGGCTGTGCCCAGGGCCAGTTAAGATGCTAAAGGCCCTAAGACCTGAAAATATTGTCGTCTCTTCCATCTTCCAACATAGATCATTTCAACAACAGCAGCAGGTTTATCCCCCCTATTAATAACAAACATAGGCCCTGGCCGGTTGGCTCAGTGGTAGAGCATCGGCCTGGCGTGCAGGAGTCCCAGGTTCAATTCCCGGCCAGGGTACACAGGCAAAGCACCCATCTGCTTCTCCACCCCTCCCCCTTTCCTTCCTCTCTGTCTCTCTCTTCCCCTCCCGCAGCTGAGGCTCCATTGGAGCAAAGATGGCCCGGGAGCTGGGGATGGCTCCTTGGCCTCTGCCCCAGGCGCTAGAGTGGCTCTGGTCACAACAGGGCGACACCCTGGAGGGGCAGAGCATCGCCCCCTGGTAGGCAGAGCGTCGCCCCCTGGTGGGTGTGCCGGGTGGATCCCAGTCGGGCGCATGCGGGAGTCTGTCTGACTGTCTCTCCCCGTTTCCAGCTTCAGAAAAATACAAAAAAAAAAAAACCCCCAAAACAAAAAACCAAACATATACATATCAACTACTATGTGCCAGGCACTGTTTTAAGGGTTGCATGTGAGTGAACTCACTAAATACTCACAACCACTATTTTCTTTTCTTCTTTTCCAAGTGAGAGGTGGAGAGATAGAGAGACAGGCTCCGCATGTTCCCCAGCCGGGATCCAGCCAGCAATCCCCGTCTGGGTCTGATGCTCACACCTGAGCTATTTTTTATGCCTGAGGTGGAGGCTTCATGGAGCCATCCTCAGTGCCCAGGGTTGCAAAAATCGAGCCATGGCTGCAGGAGGAGAAGAGAAAGAGAGAGAGAGAAAGAGAAGGGGAGGGGGAGGGTTTGAGAAGCAGATGGTTGCTTCTCCTGTGTGCCCTGACCAGGAATTGAACCTGGGACATCCACTCACAGGGCTGACACTTTTCTACTGAGTCAACTGGCCAGGGTCACAACTACCATTTGAACTGTTATACTATTACAAGGAAAATGAGGCACAGAAATGTTAAGTAACTTGCCCACAGTCACACAGCTGGTAAGTGAGAGTCAGAATTCGAACTCAGGAAGTAGTGCCAGCATTTGTGGGAGTGACCACTATTGGATGTGAAACAGTTGTCCTAAACAGAAAAACTCAAAACTTATATGTGTGCTGAAGCTGAATAACTTCTTTCTTGGTTTTCTAATGACAAGCTTTGTATAAGATAATAATGGGATACTTTCTTACTTTAATTCTGTGGTCCTGCCTTGCCAGAACCCTCAGTACCACATGTGTGTGTTGGTTTCGCATTGTGCTGCCCTGGCCAGTCCTTGGTCCAACTACCAAGGCTTGTTAGAATCCTCTCCTTTGATCCTCACCAGGCCCTGTTAACTTACCCCGTTTTTCAAGAGGAGGCATCTCCTATCTCACTGGGAAACAGAACGGGAGAGTGCTGCACTACCACGTAGTACTGCAGAGAGGAAGCTGCTGTGTCCACGTCTGCAGGCAGAAAGAACTAGAGACTCCATGCCCCCAAATCCAGGCCCTGCTATCAGCTCTCAGTATGACTGGCGGCAAACCGCTTACTCCCTGTGAGAGGTATGATGAAATAATGCTTTGATCTTTGAAGTGGAAAAAGCTCTACATAAATACCAAATAGGTCCACTCTTACTTGGCACCTCTTAAATTCATGTGGAGGCTGATGCGTCTCATAAAATTCCAGCATGTCCTTAGTTACAAGGCCACGTTCTTAGACCTGGACTCCCACGTTTTCAATCATAATATTGTGTCTAGCTTTGTGAAGTGCCTAAAAGCAAAAATAACCCCTAAGACTTTTTACAGAGACTTTTGTCTCAAGAGCTCCAAGCACTCTTAACAATAGACATTCTATAAAAACAAAACGAAAACAACCCTATACATTTTTTAAAACCTGTGCATTTCAAAGCAAATTTGTGCTCTATGTGCCTGCTAGAGTCCTATTTTTGTTTCTGTTCTTTTAGGCTGTTATTGGTAGTGGCTTGGGATAAAGCTTTCAAATATACATATAACTTTTTTTTTTAATTTTTATTTTTTGGTAGATTCAAAGCAGGATTCCTCTCCCCCACTGTTTCACACCCCAGCGGTTTTCCTCCCTGGTGCGGTGCCTGTAATCCCGAATGAACACGCATGAGCACCCGCACCTAAATCATAAATCCTGGTCCTTCAATGTCATGTCATCAAGGACAGGCTCACCTATGTATCTTCAGGTGTGGAAGACTGAGATGACCTGGGAGAAATTTTTTCCAGGCGTATTTGCATTTTAAAATTACACATTCAGAAGAAGAAATTCAAAATGATGGATTTTTTTTTAGGCAAGGAAGAGGGAAGCACTGTTCATAGCCTTCACAATCATGTAGAGAATTACACTGATTGACAAGCACAGAAGCCACCATGAGAGAGAAGGAAAATGGGTCTGATGTTTCCCGCACATAATCTGTCTGTCTGGCATCATCCCGCTTACCTCTGTGAGGTGGGCAGGATTGTCACTGTTCTATGGATGGCAATTCCAAGGTTTGAAGATGTCGGGTATTTCCCCTACAGTCACACAACTAGGAAATAGCAAAACCAAGGTGTAGTCCAAAGCCCTGTGCTACACTGGAAATTAGGAAAACTATACTTGAGACTCACTTAACTTCCAGGGAGCAAGGGAGCGCCATCATTACTGCTCTAGTCAGTTGAGTTCACAAAATCGTCTCTGAGTATCCAGTATGTGCCAGGCTTTTGAAGCACTGGGAACCCAGAGATGAACCCATGACCTCTGTCCTGGAGAAGCTTACTGCTTCCAAAAGGGCTGAACTCATAGAAGTACCACAGACTTAGGTGCAAGTATAATTTAATGTAATATGATGAATAATACAAAACTTGTTGGGAGCTTATGTTTAATGCATTATCTTACTACATTGTTTAAGAACTCCGTGAGTTAGGATTCTTATAATCTCCATTTTATAGTTGAGAAAACAGTTCATCTGTGCTGTCTGATATGGTAGAGATATGGCTATTTACATTTATTAATTAAAATTAAATACAACTATACATTTAGTTCCTCAGTAGCACTAGCCATACTTCAAGTGCTCAGTATCCTCCTTTGCCAAGTGGCCACCATATTGGACGATGCAGGTACAGACATTTCCATCACGGCGGAAAGTCCTAGTGCACAGCACTGCTCTGAGTGATCTGCCTGTGGAAGAAGGTGGGAATGCACTCAGTTTAGGTCTGAGTCCAGAGTATAAACCTTTAATCGTTATGTTGTATTGCCTCCTTAATATTTAGTAAAATTTAGGAGGGGCAGGGAAAAAGTTAAAAAAAATCTCATTTCTTTAAGAAATAAGAAATAACTGATATGGTAGGGAACTGGAGACATATTGACAATTTCCCTTGAAGTTTTTTTTTTTTTTTTTTTGGTGGTACTTGTAAGAACAGGAAACTTCCTTTTACTGGTTAGGAAGAGACTTGCTGTTTGTGCTTTTATGGAACCATGAGGTGACTTTTGCTAAAAGTTATACTAAGATTATACCTTATTTACTTTTAAGTCTCAGTTCCTAACATAGTGCCTGGTTTATAACAGGCGCACAGTAAGTGCTTCTTGAACTAAATTTCAAAAATGGTAACTATAGCATTTTCTGCCAGTCTCAAAAGGGTTGTAGTGTAGAAGAGTAACATTGGTGGCCTTCCTTATGATCCTTAAGAGGACAAAAGTAAGACTTTCTACAGGGAAGCGTCATGGCTCTGCTTTGTAAAAAGAGGGCCACATTACATGCTTATCAATGCTGTGGAGGGATGTAGGAGGAAATTATTGGAAGTGCTGCTGATAATCTGGGCCAAGTTATGCAGTATATTATTTGAAATCTAAACAGGGGTCCCCGAACTATGGCCGCGGGCTGCATGCAGCTCCCTAAGGCCATTTATCCGGCCCCACCTCACTTCCGGAAGGGGCACCTCTTTCATTGGTGGTCAGTGAGAGGAGCATAGTTCTCATTGAAATACTGGTCAGTTTGTTGATTTAAATTTACTTGTTCTTTATTTTAAATATTGTATTTGTTCCCGTTTTGTTTTTTTACTTTAAAATAAGACATGTGCAGTGTGCATAGGGATTTGTTCATAGTTTTTTTTATAGTCCGGCCCTCCAACGGTCTGAGGGACAGTGAACTGGCCCCCTGTGTAAAATGTTTGGGGACCCCTGATCTAAACTAAAGAAACTCCGTATATGGCTCCAAAGTGAGCTCTGAAAATAACTTGCACAAAACAGATAAATTCCTGTTATGATTTCCTTAGTGCAGTGAAAACAAACCACTCCCTCAGTGCGGCTATCAGTGCATCCCTGTGTATTATCCTAGATGTCGTCTGTTTACCCACTAGCGTGTGTGACTGCTAGAAAAATACCGTTTCTGCTCCCAGCTCCTCCCCTTCTTTCTTTTCATCAGTGCGAATGCTCCCCTCCCCCACTCATCTTCCTTCCCTGCTCTTTGTGATTTAGCTCAAGTGTTGGCTTGTGTGTCATTTAGAAAAAATAACACCTATAGAAATACGGTTTAAAAGACAGATGTGCTGATTTGGGATGGGAAACAAATGTCGGATGCTCACTCACACTTCTTAAAGGCTTTGATTTACAGCAGGAAAAAAAAAGGAGTCGTTCAATGTGTAGCATGAGGAGTCAGTTTTGAAAACTGATAAGAGGGAAAAAAATGCCAGACTCGTTTTTTGAATTTGAATTTAACAACTGGGACCCTTGTTTCTGCATGCAGCACAATGTTGGCAACTTTCTTAGAATGATTTAAGAATTCCCTGGAGGCATTTTTGCCCAGGCCTCTTTGTAGGCCCATTTCAGCAGGCTTTAGAATCCTTCTAACAGGGTTTATCAGAAAAGATTCCAATTTACAGCAGCCAAAGTTTAGTGTCTGATATCAGCTCTAGCTTTTCATTCCTTCGTTCTTTTTTTTCCCCCAAAAGGAGACATGATGTTTTACAGTGTTAACAGTTTTGAAAGGTCCTACATTTCCAGTGAACAGAGCGCTATTGTGAAAAGGGTTCTGAAAAGCATTATTCAGGTGAAAATGCATCAAAGTAATGTAAGTTAAAAAGAGAAAAGTTTGCCGATGTAGAGATTGGAGGCCGCATGTGCTGACAGGTATAATTATAGCCAAATAATGGAACCTTTTAAGAGATATCTGGTGAGATAAGGCAATAGCTGTGGACTCACATCAGAATCTTATTCATAATTAGACCCTCAGGGGTCCAGCTGTGGATGCCATAACTGAGGTATTATGCAGGACATAATAGACATAATAGCTATCACACTTGGTAAAATAGGGTGAAAAAACATGATTTCAGCCCAGCAGAAGTTAAGTGATACAAAGGTTGGAGAGAAGGCTTCATCTTCCCTCAGGCCACCTATTGTCTGGACCCTCTTTCAGCTCTGGAGAGTTGTAGTTAACCTAGCTTCTAAGTCCTTCAGTCTGAAGGAAACTCAAGAAAATGTCAACTTTTCAAAATTAATTAATTGCTTTTATTAGTAACGTTAATGATCTTTCTACTTCAGCTCCTTTTCTATACCCCAGGTGTTCGGGAAGATACTGGAACTGAGAACAACCTGGCGTTTCTGTCTGAGAATGTCCCCCTACTGTCGGAAAAGATGACAATGTTCTTTCTGGTCTTGAAATACAGTGCTTAAAGCCTTGGCTCAAGGGGAAGGGGGCTCCTGTACACATGACACCCCCACTTGCTCAGGAATCTGAGCAGCAGTTCATTCTTGGGGCCCCTGCACAGAGACAGAGCCGAGAAGAGGGCACAGACTAGTGAAATTCAGAGCCAGCATTTCTACTTACAGTGGGGCAAAGGGCACCCCACACAAGCCATTCATGCTTCTGTTAGACATCTTGCCTCAGGCTTGCATTCTTTATGAAACAATAGAATTTAAACTGATGGTTTGTGTGACTTTCTTTTCAAAATTACAATCCCTTTTTTCCTCTTCTCTGTATGTATGGTTGGATTATGTTGTCATTGTAACGCTATTAAAGGTTCTTAAACTATCTGTGAGTCATAGCTTTCTGATAATGGTACTTTAACTTAAAATCCAGGTGACAGCTCTTTTTCTATCACAGAAAATGGACTCCACAGAGAATTGCCTCCTTTGGACCTCTTGTATTTCCCTTCCTCTGTCCTTTTCAACTGTCAGAGGTTCGCTTTCCTTTCTCCTCGTTAGACTCCATTAGGACCCAGGTTGATGGGAGACTGTCTGCTGCAGCCTTCCTCCAGTATTTAACAAGCTCAAAAGTACAATAAATCCAATATTGCACCAAGAATTCACCAGCACAGTAGCCATGGCTTCCATTCTCACATTATGAAGCACTTGGAGCTGTGCCTGACCCACAGCAAGCATTTAATATGTGTTGGCCGCCAAAATTATTTTTGTTTCTGCTCACCTTGCTCATTTATATAAGGAGCTAATACTATTGTTAGGATTTGCCTGGAGTTTGACTTTGGTCTAATTTAGGCTTATTGTTGTCACATTTTCTTCCTGGATCAGTGGGGTGCTTTAATATTTAGAATGGGGGTATTCAGATTTATCCATGGTAGGCCACTTGGTCCTAATTCCAACAGTGGCGCAGACTGCATGACCTTTTAAAAAACTAATCACAGGAGTGAGTCTACAGGGTCCACTCTTTGCATGGAAGTATTCGACTTTTAACTGAGTCAAATGCACACAGAGGAAAAATTAGCTGCCTAGTGACCTTTCTTTCACCTTCTTTCATTTTTCTCCATTTTTTTTTGAGAGAGAGACAGAAAGGGAGAGAGAAGAAGGGAAAAGAAAGATGAGAAGCATCAATTCATAGTTGCTTCACTTTAGTTGATTATGATTACTTCTCATATATGCTTTGACTGGGGGGCTCCAGTGGAGCCAGTGACCCCTTGCTTAAACCAATGACCTTGGGCTCATGCCAGTGACCTTGGGCTCAAGCCAGCAACCTTGTGATCATGTTGTTGATCCTGTGCTCAAGCCATTGACCCTGGGCTCAAGCTGGCATGCCCGTAGTTAAGCTAATGAGCTCTAGCTAGTGACCTCAGGGATTTTTTTTTTTTTTTTTTTACAGGGATAGAGAGAGAATCATAGAGAGGGACAGACAGGAATGGAGAGAGATGAGAAGCATCGATCATCAGTTTTTCATTGCGACACCTTAGTTGTTCATTGATTGCTTTCTCATATGTGCCTTGACCGTGGGCCTTCAGCAGACTGAGTAACCCCTTGTTTGAGCCAGCAACCTTGGGTTGCTCAAAGCAGATGAGCCCGCGCTCAAGCTGGCGACCTTGGGGTCTCAAACCTGGGTCCTCCGCATCCCAGTTCGATGCTCCATCCACTGCGCCACCACCTGGTCAGGCGACCTCAGGGTTTTGAACTGGGGCTCTCAGCATACCGGGTTAACACTTAGTCTACTGCATCACCACTAGTCAGGCTATTCTCTAGTATTAATTATGTGTTTCTAGTGGAATTAAACTTGGGCAGTTCAAAATGACATAATCACATGTAGCTTCAGTTTCAAGTACTAGTTGCTTGAAGCTTGCTAGTGGAGCTCCTTGCGTCATCACTGATGAACTGGGTCTCTACTCTGGCTGTGTCTTACTATCACTGACAAAGATTTTTTAAAAGGTTCCTCAAATAATTTGGAGTGTTGAAGACCACTGAATGGCCGGAAGAGAGACTTTGGACATAGTGCCTGTATTTTTACTTGTGCTAACTAACTTGGTTGAACTCTCCTCCTCACCCTAAGGCCTACTCCCCTTATCATTTACTCTACAAATACAAGTTAAAAAAATAGAGTGAAAGAGCATAGCTTTGAGGAATCTGAGAATCTGATTTAAAACCTTGTCTCTATCTCTTATTAACAGAGTGGCCTTGATGCTTAAATTTACTGACTTTTATCCTCTCCATTTGTCAGATGGTAGTAATAAGACTTCTTTGTAAGTGAAGATTAAATGAATAATGTGATTTGAAAACACGTAGTACAGTATCTAGCACAGAATAAGAGTTCACTATGTTTACCTTTCTTTTTTTGTCTTCCTATCCTTAATTTTTTTATGGGTAAAATGAGAGGCCTGGATAACAGTAAAGTTCTCCTTATCACTGAGTCTGATTCTTTGCCATAGGCATTGTGATTGGAGAGAAAACCACACATACATGCTCTGCAAATTCAATTCACGTCAAAGAGGAAAGCTTCTGGTTCACAGCTGACAGGGACTGAATTTGGAGTTTCTTTTAGTATTATATCATGTCCACGTATCTCATTTGCACTTTCAGCTTGATGTGTCTGTGAATTAAGTGGCTGGCCAACGTTGGGGATGTGGTTTCAGTTGTGGGCACAAGATTTTTTGATTGAGTCATGCCATCTGTTTTATGTGGGCATCAATCTTGTGCCTTTGACTACCATGCATTTGCTTCAACCACATAACCATCCAACCTACTTTATACTTGTAATAATGGTGGTAGTGCCAGGCATTTATATTATAGCACCTGTTTGATGTGATACACTTCAGACAAGCCCAGGTGAAATCAGGAAACATCTTTCAATTACTACCTGGCTAATTGGTTTTTGTAAAGAAAGTAAAATATTGCTGCCTCTTGATCCTTTCCCAGAGAGTCACAGGAGACTTCATTCCAATATAGCTTGGTATCAGGGAACAGTTTGTGATTCATGACAGACTTAGTGAATCATCTGCTTTGCTAAACTATGACACACACTGCCGTTGTTTGGTCATCTGGCTCCACATTGAAGCTTAGACAAATGAGCGAGGTTCTAAGCTTTTATGATTACCTAGTTCAGGCTAACTAAGGAAGAGGACTAAGGGGGGGGGTCTAGCACTCTGTAGGCTCAAGAGAGTTGCTTGTGTTGCAGACAGATACATTTTCTATGGGAAAAGCCACTTTGAAGATGACAATATGACCCTCCGCTATTTCCCAGTGCCTGGCAGAGTGTAACATGAGATGTAGTACAATTGAATGGTTAAAAGCAAGAGTTTAGAAAGCATGACAAGTGGGAGTCAAATATTAGTTTTATCACTATCTATAGCAAGAGTCAGCAAACTTTTTCTGTAAATGGCCAACTAATAAATATCTTAGGCTTTGTGAGCCATATACTTTCAGCAACAACTACTCAACTCTGCTGTTTTAGTCAAAAGGGCCACAGACAATACATGAACGAATAGGCATGGCTGTGTTCTAACAAAACTTTATTTACAGATATAGGCAGTGGGTCAGACTTGGTCTGTGTCTGTAGTTTGCTCACGCCTGATCTATAGGCTCTTGTACTAATTCATTACTTTAATCCCCTGTTTCTCTTGAGGATTAAAAAGAGATACTATATATAATATATACAGTATTATATAAAATATATACTATCTATATCTATATATAGATACTATATATAATAAAACACTTGTCACATGCTTGGGATAGAGTAAGTATTTGGAAATAGTCACTATTATTTTGTTAAAATATTATATGTCATAATTTAAGATGCCATTGATTGTAAAGTACATCTGGATTTCAGAGTTGTTAAAATGTGATAAAAGTCTTAGAATTGATGAAATTACTGTAATAAGTTAGAGTAATAAGGTTATAGTTAGGATTTTAATTCTTGTTCTACCAGTAGTAGTTTAAAACTTCTAATATAACATTATTTTGTGATATTTTTCTTGTCAGAGACACATGTCACGAACTCCTGGGACATGTTCCACTACTTGCGGATCCCAAGTTTGCTCAATTTTCACAAGAAATAGGCCTTGCATCTCTGGGAGCCTCAGATGAAGATGTTCAGAAACTAGCCACGGTCAGTTTATTTTCAACTTTAAAAACTGTTCTACTTATGTCTATTTGTAAGGTAAAGAAAGCTTTAGAGTTATCAACTATGAATTGTAAGGCAACATTCTGGATAGGGTCTGGTGCCTTTATCTTTTTCTGGGTTGTGTTTTTTTTGAAGCAGTGTGCTCTTGGCTTGTCAATCATCTAAATACTAGTATTTTATTCTTCTCATTCAGGGGTTGGCTAAATAGTACATATTTTAGTCTTGCAGCTCATAAGGTCTCTTTCACAACTACTCAGCTCAGCTACTATGTTGCAGAGGCAGCAGCAGACAATATGTAAATGAATGAGTATGGCTATGTTTCAATAAAACTTTATTTACAACAGCTGTTGGTGGGCCAGATTTGGCCTGGGTGTTATAGTTTTCTGACTCTCATTTTAGTTCAATGTTGATTTCCTTGAAATATTAGTAATAGTAAAAGGTATGCATTTATGGTAAAGTAAAGGTTGCACTAGGGACTATATCTTTGATTAGTTGCTATGGTTGTGGTCAGACACAATTTGAATCAGCAATTAGAAGCTGAGACTAAACAATTCTGATATGTACAAAACCAAAAAAAGATTTAATAGATGCTGTGGTCTTAGCAACGTTCTTCTCAAAACATGCAACTTGAGAGAGAAGGTGAATATTGGCGGCTACCTTTAAGATGTGAAAAGCCAGATCTAGCATTTTCATTTGACTTATCGTAGGCCCCTTACAAAGAGCCTGTAAGAAAGAGTAGGTTTAGCAAACTCATTTACCTACAGGGACTAGTCAGGCAGCCTAAATGAGCAAAGCTACTAGAGGAAGAAAAAAATCGGATCTTAAGTTGTGTGTATTTGACACAGATACACTTTGATGGTATATTAGAATGCAAGAATGTTCTTCATTCCCACTAAGTTTTTTCTTAGATTTCTTAAGACACATAGCCCTTTCAGTATATCTTTTGTCTCCCACTTTTGATAGAGACATGGGAACTGGCAAATATTTCTCTACTAGAAGAAGAACAGCAGTGCCAAAGCCATGCTGTGGTGTAGTGTGGGCATGAATAGGGGTTCATGGGGACGTCAGTGACCTTAGGGAGAGCACATGTCTTCCACATCAGAAAGCTGGTCCTCACTTCCTGCTCATGGATGCAGGATGAAAATGCAGGCCTTTGTGTTGTCAGGTATCCAAATTTAAAAAACATTTTTGTTTTTAATTTATTGTTTTCAGAGAGAAGAAGAAAGATAGATAGATGGATAGATAGAGAGAGAGTGCATTGGTTTGTTATTCCACCCAATTATGCATTATTTGGTTGATTCTTGCATGTGCCCTGACCGAAGATTGAACCTGCAACCTTGGTGAATTGGGATGATGCTCTGACCAACTGAGCTACCTGGGTTTTAAATATCAATATATGGTTCTAAATATATGGAATAGAATGGTTTTTAAAATTTTGCCTCATAGCCTGACTAGGTGGTGGTGCAGTGGATAGAGCATCGGATGGGATGTGATGGATCCAGGTTCGAAACCCCAAGGTTGCTGGCTTGAGCATGGGCTCATCCAGTTTGAGCACGGGCTCACCAGCTTAAGCATGGGGTCTCTGGCTTGAGCGTGGGATCATAGAGGTGATCCTATAGTCGCTGGCTTGAGCCCAAAGGTTGCTGGCTTGAAGCCCAAGGTTGCTGGCTTGAGCCCAAGGTCACTAGCTTTAGCAAGGGGACACTCGCTCTGCTGTAGACCCCCCAGACAAGGCACATACGAGAAAGCAATTGATGAACAACTGAGCTACCACAACAAAGAATTGATGCTTCTCATCTCCAATCTTCTTGTCTGTTCCTATCTGTCCCTCTCTGTCTCCATCAGACACACACACACACACACACACACACACACACACACGCATGCACACAATTTTTGCCTCACAAATAAACTACTATTTTGAGCTGAGCCAAGTATATTTCTAGACTGAATAAAGTTCTTGACTTCTCAATTTCTTACCTTTGCCCTAAGAAATATATCTCATTTGTGTTGACTATCTATTTTACTGCATAACAAATAACCCCAAAACTTAGGGCCTTCAAACAATGAACATTTATTACCTCATAGTGTCTGTGGTTGAGAATTTGAAGCAACTCAGCTGAGTGACTCTGGCTCAGGGCCTCCCCTCTGGTTGCTGGCCTGCAGTGTCTGAACGTTTGAGAATCTTCTCCCAAGATGGGTCACTTATGGTGGCTTTTGACAACTGGCTTCCTCCAGACAGGTGGTGAGAGAGAGAGAGAGAAAGAGAGATTAAGGAAAGAAAGTTGTAATGCCTTTTTTGACTCGATCCTGTGCTGTTCACATTGGCCATATTCTGTTCACACTCAAAGGGACGGGACTTAGGCTTCACTTTTTGGAGAAAATGTGTCAAATATTTATGGACATATTGTAAAAATATCACACATGAGTCCTGTTATTTAATTCTCAAACCTTGGTTCTGGGTTTCAATTCCACATTTTGGAACCTTTTCCATGGCTTGAAATGTTCTGGTTTCAGCCTTTGACCCCCAACAGCTCATATTTTTGATCAGAGTGAATGTATTGCTTACTTGTCTGACCCTGAACAACTTTAAACTGGGATTTAACTCTGCCAGGTGTGTGTGTGTGTGTGTGTGTGTGTGTGTGTGTATTCAAAGAAAGGAGAAGAAGGAATAAGGGAGGACTTGATGAATGTGAATAAAGGTGGGCCCTAGTAAATGTGTGATCTTATTCTTTTTTTTTTTTAATAATAATAATTTTATTTTTTTAATGGGGTGACATCAATAAATCAGGATACATATATTCAAAGATAACAAGTCCAGGTTATCTTGTTGTTCAATTATGTTGCATACCCACCACCCAAAGTCAGATTGTCCTCTGTCACCTTCTATCTTGTTTTCTTTGTCCCCTCCCCACCCCCTATCCCTCTCCCATTCCCCCCTCCCCCCCGTAACCACCACACTCTTATCAATGTCTCTTAGTTTCACTATTATGTCCCACCTACGTATGGAATAATACAGTTCCTGTTTTTTTCTGATTTACTTATTTCGCTTCGTATCATGTTATCAAGATCCCACCATTTTGCTGTAAATGTTCCGATGTCATCATTTCTTATGGCTGAGTAGTATTCCATAGTGTATATGTGCCACATCTTCTTTATCCAGTCATCTATTGATGGGCTTTTTGGTTGTTTCCATGTCCTGGCCACTGTGAACAATGCTGCAATAAACATGGGGCTGCATGTGTCTTTACGTATCAATGAGTTTTTGGGGTATATACCCAGTAGAGGGATTGCTGGGTCATAAGGTAGTTCTATTTTCAGTTTTTTGAGGAACCACCATACTTTCTTCCATAATGGTTGTACTACTTTACATTCCCACCAACAGTGGATGAGGGTTCCTTTTTCTCCACAGCCTCTCCAACATTTGCTATTACCTGTCTTGTTAATAACAGCTAATCTGACAGCTGTGAGGTGGTATCTCATTGCTGTTTTGATTTGCATTTCTCTAATAGCTAAAGAAGATGAGTATCTTTTCATATATCTGTTGGCCATTTGTATTTCTTTCTGGGAGAAGTGTCTGTTCATATCCTCTTCCCATTTTTTATTGGATTGTTTGTTGTTGAGTTTTATGAGTTCTTTGTATATTTTGGATATTAGGCCCTTATTTGAGCTGCTGTTTGAAAATATCATTTCCCATTTAGTTGGCTTTCTGTTTATTTTGTTATCAGTTTCTCTTGCTGAGCAAAAACTTCTTAGTCTGATGTAGTCCCATTCATTAATTTTTGCCTTCACTTCTCTTGCCTGTTGAGTCAAATTCATAAAATGCTCTTTAAAACCCAGGTCCATGAGTTGAGTACATATGTCGTCTTCTATGTACTTAATTGTTTCAGGTCTTATGTTTAGATCTTTGATCCATTTTGAGTTAATTTTTGTACAGGGGGAGAGGCTGTAGTCGAGTTTCATTCTTTTGCATGTGGCTTTCCAGTTTTCCCAGCACCATTTATTGAAGAGGTTTTCTTTTCTCCATTGTGTGTTGTTGGCCCCTTTATCAAAAATTATTTGACTATATATATGTGGTTTTATTTCTGGACTTTCTATTCTGTTCCATTGGTCTGAGTGTCTATTTTTCTACCAATACCATGCTGTTTTGATTGTCGTGGCCCTATAATATAGTTTGAAGTCAGGTATTGTAATGCCCCCAGCTTCATTCTTTTTCTTTAGGATTGCTTTGGCTATTCGGGGTTTTTTATAGTTCCATATAAATCTAATGAATTTTTGCTCTATTTCTTTAAAAAACGTCATTGGAAGTTTGATGGGAATTGCATTAAATTTGTATATTGCTTTGGGTAATATAGCCATCTTGATTATATTTATTCTTCCTAGCCAAGAACAAGGTATATTCTTCCATCTCATTATATCTTTTTCGATTTCCCTTAACAATGGTTTATAGTTTTCATTATATAAGTTTTTTACATTCTTTGTTATGTTTATTCCTAAGTATTTTATTTTTTTTGTTGCAACCGTGAAGGGGATTATTCTTTTGAGTTCCTTCTCAGTTGTTTCATTGTTGGCATATAGAAAGGCTATTGACTTCTGTATGTTAATTTTGTATCCTGCGACCTTACTGTATTGGCTTATTGTTTCTAGTAGTCTTTTTGTGGATTCTTTGGGGTTTTCGATGTATAGGATCATATCATCTGCAAAAAGTGATACCTTTACTTCTTCTTTTCCGATATGGATGCCTTTTATTTCTTTGTCTTGTCTGATTGCTCTGGCTAGAACCTCTAGTACCACATTAAATAAGAGTGGAGAGAGTGGACAACCCTGTCTTGTTCCTGATTTAAGGGGGAAAGACTTCAGTTTAGTGCCATTTAATATGATGTTAGCTGATGGTTTATCATATATGGCCTTTATCATGTTGAGATATTTTCCTTCTATACCCATTTTGTTGAGAGTCTTAAACATAAAATTGTGTTGTATTTTATCAAAAGCCTTTTCTGCGTCTATTGATAAGATCATGTGGTTTTTGTTCTTTGTTTTGTTGATATGGTGTATTATGTTAACCGTTTTACATATGTTGAACCATCCTTGAGATTCTGGGATGAATCCCACTTGATCATGATGTATTATTTTTTTAATATGTTGTTGTATTCGATTTGCTAGTATTTTGTTTAGTATTTTAGCATCTGTATTCATTAGAGATATTGGTCTGTAGTTTTCTTTTTTTGTGCCATCCTTGCCTGGTTTTGGTATGAGGGTTATGTTTGCCTCATAAAATGTGTTTGGAAGTATTGCTTCTTCTTCAATTTTTTGGAAGACTTTGAGTAGAACAGGAACCAAGTTTTCTTTGAATGTTTGAGAAAATTCGCTGGTATAGCCATCAGGGCCTGGACTTTTATTTTTGGGGAGGTTTTTAATGTTTTTTTCTATTTCTTCTCTACTGATAGGTCTGTTTAGGCTTTTTGCTTCTTCTTGACTCAGTCTAGGAAGGTTGTATTTTTCTAGGAATTTATCCATTTCTTCTAGATTGTTGAATTTAGTGGCATACAGTTTTTCATAGTATTCTACAATAATTCTTTGTATATCTATGATGTCTGTGGTGATCTCTCCTCTTTCATTTTGGATTTTATTTATTTGAGTCTTGTGTCTTTTTTCCTTGGTGAGTCTTGCAAGGGTTTGTCAATTTTGTTGATCTTTTCAAAGAACCAGCTCCTTGTTTTATTGATTTTTTCTATAGTTTTTCTGTTCTCTATTTCATTCATTTCTGGTATGATTTTTATTATCTCCTTTCTTCAGCTGGTTTTGGGTTGTCTTTGTTCTTCTTTTTCTAGTTCCTTAAGGTGTGAAGTTAAGTGGTTTACTTGGGCTCTCTCTTGTTTGTTCATATAGGCCTGAAGTGATATGAACTTTCCTCTTATTACTGCTTTTGCTGCATCCCAGAGATTCTGATATGTCGTATTTTCATTTTCATTTGTCTGTATATATCTTTTGATTTCTGCGCTTATTTCTTCTTTGACCCATTCATTTTTTAGAAGTATGTTGTTTAGTTTCCACATTTTTGTGGGTTTTTCCCCCTCTTTTTTGCAGTTGAATTCTAGTTTCAAGGCTTTATGATCAGAAAATATGCTTGGTACAATTTCAATTTTTCTAAATTTGCTGATATTGTCTTTGTGGCCCAACATATGGTCAATTCTTGAGAATGTTCCATGTACACTAGAGAAAAATGTATACTCTGTCCCTTTGGGATGAAGTGTCCTGTAGATGTCTGTCATATCCAGGTGTTCTAGTATTTCATTTAAGGCCACTATATCTTTATTGATTCTCTGTTTGGATGACCGATCTAGAGCCGTCAGCGGTGTATTGAGGTCTCCAAGTATGATTGTATTTTTGTTAGTTTTTGTTTTAAGGTCAATAAGTAGCTGTCTTATATATTTTGGTGCTCCTTGGTTTGGTGCATATATATTAAGGATTGTTATGTCTTCTTGATTCAACTTCCCCTTAATCATGATGAAATGACCATTTTTGTCTCTCAGTACTTTTTCTGTCTTGTTGTCAGCATTATTAGATATGAGAATTGCTACACCTGCCTTTTTTTGGGTGTTGTTTGCTTGGAGTATTGTTTTCCAGCCTTTCACTTTGAATTTGTTTTTATCCTTGTTGCTTAGATGTGTTTCTTGTAGGCAGCATAGTTGGATTTTCTTTTTTAATCCATTCTGCTACTCTGTGTCTTTTTATTGGTAAGTTTAGTCCATTTACATTTAGTGTAATTATTGACACTTGTGGGTTCCCTACTGCCATTTTATAAATTGCTTTCTGTTAGTTTTGTATCTAGTTTGATTCTTCTCTTTTTTTTTTCTATCATTTGTTTTTGTTTGTTTGTGTTCCATATTTTTTTCCTCTGTTGCTACCTTTTTTAAGTCAAGTGTTTTTGTGGTGGTTTTTTTAAGAGTGGTTACCATTAAGTAATGAAAAGGGTACCTACCATATTCATTGTAGTACCCTATCTTATAAGTATTTCTGTACTTCATCATCCTTTGCTACTGTTAATCTCCATCCTCTCCCCCCTTTTTTTCCTTTGTTGTCAAAGTTTAAGTTTGGTTTTATTGTGTTCTTGGTGGAGCTGTTACTTGTGGTGTTGTTTTCTTTTGTTCTTTGAATCTGGTTGGAAAACCCCCTTTAGTATTTCCTGGAGTGGGGGCTTTCTGTTGATAAATTCTCTCATCTTTTCTGTATTTGTGAATGTTTTTATATCTCCTTCATACTTGAAGGATAGCTTTGATGGGTATAGTATTCTTGGCTGAAAGTTTCTCTCTTTCAGGGTTTTAAATATTGGGGTCCACTCTCTTCTAGCTTGTAGAGTTTCTGCTGAGAAATCTGATGATATTCTAATAGGCCTTTCTTTATATGTTGTACTCTTCTTTTCCCTGGCTGCCTTGAGAATTTTTTCTTTGTCATTGGTTTGTGTCATCTTTATTATGATGTGCCTTGGAGTGGGTTTGTTGGGGTTAAGAAAACTTGGTGTTCTGTTTGCTTCTTGAATTTGAGGCTTTAGTTCCTTCCACAGGCTTGGGAAGTTCTCGTCTATTATTTGTTTGAGTATATTCTCCATTCCATTTTCTTTCTCTTCTCCCTCTGATATACCTATTATTCTTATGTTATTCTTTCTGATGGAGTCAGACAATTCCTGTAGGGCTTTCTCGTTTTTTATTATTTTTGAGTCTCTTTCTTCTTCTCTCTGTTGTGCCTCAAGTTGTTTGTCTTCTATTTCACTAATCCTATCTTCAATCTGGGCTGTTCTGTTAGCTAAGCTTGTTACCTCATTTTTCAGCTCGTGAATTGAGTTTTTCATTTCTGTTTGATTTGTTTTTATAGTTTCAATTTCCTTGGTAATATATTCTTTGTGTTCATTGAGTTGTTTTCTGATTTCCCTAAATTGTCTTTCTGTGTTTTCTTGTATATCTCTGAGTATTTTTAAGATTTCTATTTTAAATTCTCTGTCATTTAGCTCCAAGGCTTCCAATATGTTAAGTCTTTTCTCCATAGATCTTTCCACATCTATTTGTGTTACCTCTCTTTCTTTTGTATCTATAATATTCGATTTCCTCTTTCTTATCGGCATCTGAGGGTGGTCTTATTGATAGCACTAATTAGAATTAATAAAGAGTAAAAAGTAAAAAAAAAAAAAAAAAAAAAAAAGGTAAAACACCCCACAAAAAAAAAAACAGTAATAATTTATTATTTCCCCCTTTTTTTCTCTCTTCTCTTTCCCTCCTCTCCCCTCCTAAGGGAAATATCGTGCCTATAATGGAGGGCCTGATTTGGGGTGAAGAGTTCAAGGGGCAAAAAAAAAGGGAGTAGGGACCTACTAAATGCAAAAAAAAAAAAGGAAGAAAATCTTAGACAAGCATAAGATGATTTGCTTATAAGTGATGGTCAACTAAGAAATATAATGAGAGGGATAAGAGGGAACCAGAAAAAAGGACCAAAAAAGAATAATAAAGAAGAAAAAATAAAAATAATAAGTAAAAATCTGTTGTATTAAGTGGAGCAAAGACTAAATACAATGGAGACCTTAGGTTGGGAGGACCCAAAATGCCACAAAAATAAACAAACAAGAAAAAAAAAAAACAAAAGCAAAAAAGAGAAATAAAGCCAAAAAAAAGCCTTGAGTCCCAAATTAACTTATTTGTTCGTGATTGAGGATTATATGGGAGGAAAGTAAAATGAGAAAAGAAAAAGCGAATAGAAAGGAAAAAATAAGAAAAAGTGAAAAACGAAGGAAGAAATAAAATAGGAAGAGAAAAAAACAAAATAAAGCAAGACAAAAAACAAAAACAAAAACAAAAGAGGAGAGAGTGAGAGTTAAGTGTTTTGGAGTATAACCTTAAAGGAGGGTGAGGATGAAGAAGAAAAATAAAATGCAACACTCATGGGTAGTGTAGTTCAAGAAAGGGGAAGCATAAGATGGGCAGAGAATAGAAGGACCGAGGTAGAGGAAATAAAGGCAAAAAGATAGAAGAAAAAAACAACAACAACAACAAAAAAAAATTAGTGGATCAAGTTGTAAAGTCTGTGGGTTTTTCTTGATTTTGAGAGGTTAACTTCTTCCTTTTTCTTTTCTCTCCCTCTTCCTGGTCGGTGACTCTGTACCCCAGGCTCTGCCCCTGTGTCACTCTTAGGTAGGGATTTGCAGTTGATGGGATTCTATGGCAATGTCATATAATTGGCTTTAGTCTTGCTGGAAGTAAAGGCTTGTTGGCGTTTGCAGGGTCCAACGATGAGAGAGTTTGCTTTCCTGGATTCTCTCTCCTAGTCCCCCCCTTCCTGAATTAGCAGCCTGGTGATCCAGCTATAAGGCTGCAACTGCTTGTGCCTGGGGAGTAAGAGGCTCAAAGAGCTGGGAAATCCCCACTCTATCCCCACTCAGTGCAAGGCTTTGGGAAAGTCTCTGACAGTCAGGGCCTCCAGTGTAATCAGGCGGGGGTGGGAGTCAATTGTTGTCAAGGTGACTGTTCAGCGCCTATCATTTAGTTGGACCTCTCAACCCAGGCTTTCCACACTTTGTAGCCTGTTTTTGCAGGGAAGAAGAGGCACTAGTCTCTGCTTACGACTAGTGTAGTATAGACCTTATTATCTGCCAAGTCCTTCTTGTTAGCGTTTATCCCTGAATATGGAGGCTCTATCAATCAGAAGTTGCCCCCGCCCCTTTAGCGAGAGGCACTAAAAAATATCACGCCTCTTGTCTTGGATCGCTGAACTGAGAGAGATCTTATCAATTAGAACCGAGGGTGCGCAGATTTTATGGGTTAAGCTTATTTCAGTGATTGGGTCAGAGCTGTGCTTCTGAAGGTATTTTAGGCTGCCTGCGCGCCCCTCCCCCAACGCTTGATTGTTAGCTTGAATGGCTGGGTGAGGTGCCCCGCCCATGGAGAGAATCTCCCAAGCCTCTCCCGCTCGCCCCGCCGCTGGCGGCTGGACCGCACCAGGCGCAGAATAATGGAGCCCCCTGGGTGTGTGGGCCAGCAGGGCGCCCTGGGCACGTGGAATGCCCAAGGCACGCGCGCGAATGGGGCGCTCCAGGCACCGGGGGTCGGACCCCCACTCGCAGTGTGCGGGCCGCTGGGAACGTCAGCGGTGCTCAACCGGACCGGGCGCGCGCGCAGCTGCTCGCGGTGGCGGTTCGCGTGGGCCGCTCGCGGTGGCTCGCGGTTCCCAAGTATATGGGCTGACTCACCACAGGCGCACTTCCTTGTGGTTTGAAAGAACGTCCCTGTGGTAGATTCCTCTACACCCTCGTCTCTCAGATTCAAGTGATAACAGTCCTTTCGCTATCAGTTTGTGTGGAACTCCGGAATGCTCTGAGGATAAATTTTTCTGTTTCTAGTTGATAAATTTGTTGTGATTTAGGGGAGAGCTGTCGGACGCGCTGATCACAGCGCCATTTCCGTGACGTCACTCCCCGATCTTATTCTTAAAAGCAGTGACAAGAAGGCAGTTTTATTGTCCCTTATTTTTACACATCATCAAATGATGATTAGTTAATTTCATCTTTCAAACTAACATGTACAAAGAACATGACATGGTCTCCACTTTTCAGACATTTATAGCCTATATAGATAAAATTTAGGTTTTTTCAGAGGAGAGAACATTTGTACTGAGTCTTGAGAGACAAGAAAAAGTCGGCAATGTGGTAGAGAGGAAAGGGGGAATAGAGGAATAGTTTCAGTTAGAATTAGAAGTCTCTTTCACTGACCATAGCTGGGAAAAGTCTTTTACTTTTAAAGACTGATGTGACACATTAGGCCCACCTGAATAATTCATGATAAGCTTCATCTCAAGATCCATACCCTTAACCATAAGGTGACCAACATTTTTACAATGAAAAGGACAAAAATAAATAGAAGAAAACAATATTGTAAATAAAAGAAATATTTTATTCAGTGCAACAATAATACATTACAATATGATAAACGCATAATAAAAACATTAGTAGTATTTTATATTGTAATTATGCTTATGTGCCTATTAATTTTTAATAATAATTGTAAGAAGAATGTACTCATTTAGATACAAATACGTCACATCACATGCAATGGATCGACTCTGCATCAATCAAATACGGACATTTACAGATTAGTCTTCCAGGATCAAAAAGGAGGACATGTAGGAGGACACTATCCCAGGGAGGACGGAACTTACAAAAGAAAGACTGTCCTCCCTAAAGGAGGACGATGGGTCCCTTTATTAATCATATCTAAGAAAGTAACACATTCACAGGTTCTGGGGATTAGGGCATGAACACCTTTAGGGGGCCATTATTTCTCATTTCTTTTTTTATGTTTACAGAAAAAACTAATACATGCACCTTGAAAACTATTTTATTAGGGCCAGTAAATCTGTAGAATGACCAAGTTTTCTTTTGGAACTTACATTTCTCAGCATGATTCCAATACCCTTGGCGGTGGCTTGCCCTAGCCTCAACAGCTAAAAACACTTCTGTCTGTTAGAGCATTAGGTCATTAATCATGTTTTTCTCTCTTTCTTTCTCCCCCCCCTTTTTTATTGTCCTTTCCCTGAAATGTACTTGCTTTTCTAAAAAAGTCAGTCAAGTCAACAGCTATTCTTTAAGTTAGGTACCATGAAGCAGGGATAGAAAAAGACTGAAAGATAGTACTTGCTTCAAGAAACTCATGCTCTAGTGCACAAAAAAACCCCCAGATCACCCAAAGTCAGTGTTAAGTTTTATTGAAATACATGAGCAGATATGTAGGAAAAGATGATTTAAGGTAAATTTTTTAAGTGAGTTTGAATTCCGAGTTCACTGTTGGAGAGGCGGATTCAGAACGGAAGCAGGGGCGAGCAGTGAGGCTCTTCTCTGTATGGGAAGTGACTGGTGACACATCAGGGAGGATCAAGTGTCTCCCAAGGGAGCCACCTGCCTGAAATCTTATAATTAAAAACAAAACAGAGCGTAAACTTGCATAAAACTTTCACCTGAAGATTTTGAGTCTCTTTTAAACACAGAGGAGATTTGGGGTGGGGGGTGGTGTCTCACCACGCTTTTGCCTGACCTTATTTTTGTTTTCCTGAGAGTGCATGAGCCCCACCCCAACTCTGATTTTCTCTCTCCCAAGTCTCACAATTCCAATTCTTTCCAGTTTCATAGCTTTCCCACTTACTTTGAACAGTATGTTGCAGACCAGAGAGAAAGTTGGAAAGCTTTTTCAGTGTGGTGGATGTGGAGGATAGACTCACAGTGTGAGGAGACAAGGACAGTTTCCCCTGAAATGACATTAAAACTTTTTTGACTTCTAGAACCACATTCTACCCCTCACTGAAAATCAGAGTGAATGGAAAACTGCTGAAAGATGGTCTTGAAAGGAAACACAGATTCAAAAATAATAAATGACCTTTTAGATGACATGCATATTAGTACTCTTCAAGTCATTTGCTGAACTAGAAGCCCAATTTAATGACCCAACTGCAAAGACTAAGAGATTAGACTAAGGTCTCACTAGGAGGGGTAAAAAGTCCAGTGGTCGGGGGATGGTGGTTAGCAAGTCCTCTTAGCTTTCCAGATGAGAAATGGAGGCATTATTAACTGATTTCCCCAAAGTTGTTCTCAGTAAGTCCCCTGAAGAAGTCCTAGAATAAATGAGATGGAATGTACCAAAGGAGAAAAATCCAGAGAGAGGACAGTGCAAAACCACAGAAGTTACTTAATGCAGGCCAAGGAGACAGGCCATATTATTCCTTTACTCTAGGTGAGATTTATATTATTAATGACTTTGTTTATATATTGCCTGCTTTTCCTTGTTTCATAATTTAAGCACTGATGAAAAAGAGAGTCATGCCTATTAAAAGCAGACACTTAATAACTTTCAGTGATATCCCTTTAACAAATCCATCTAAGGAGGAAAACAGCCCCCACTAGGACTAATTGGCACTGCCAAACTCTGTCTTGTCCCAGCTGCTTTTGAACTTCTGGGCCTGATTTCAGAGGGACCAGGCTATTGCCTGGTGCTGCTGCCTCCCCTTGCTATATTTCTGCTTAATATTTATTTTGACATTTAAATAATGTTCAGTTTTGAGAATGGAGCTATCTCTGCTGTTTTATGTGGGCAATGGTTTCTACGCCCTGAGAGATATTTAAATGAAACTCTTTTGTATCTGAAGAAATTGATGCTGCTGCTTGGTAAATGCATTTCAAATGGATTGTTATTCATGTAAATAACTTGCCCTCTGGTGGATAATGAGTAAGGCCACTGTTTTTGACAGCTGCACTCTTTTCATACTTGTCATAGCAGCCCAGGGTCTGTGTGTGATAGATATGCAAAAATATTCCCAATAAGGGCTGCTTAGACTGTGCTATAATTTTGAGACCAGCCATTTTCCACTGTAGTGCTGGCTTAAGTGGATTTAATAGATTAGTGTCTTCTTTAAAGGTTGTAAACGTCAATGCCTTCAGGGACCATATGGGTAGCGAAAATGTGTGAAACAGCCCCATAGAAGATAATAAGCAGTATTGGAGCCTGTGGAGAACTGGAGAATACATTACACCTAACAGCCTTCCAATTCAAAAAGTAATACAAAACAAAAAGCTCTTTGGTTACAACAGGGATCAGGAACCTATGGCTTGCGAGCCAGATGTGGCTCTTTTGACGGCTGCATCTGGCTCACAGACAAATCTTTAATAAAAAAATAATAACGTTAAAAATATAAAACGTTCTCATGTATTACAATCCATTCATTTCCTACCACTCATGTTCATGGTTGCGAGTGGCTGGAGCCAATCACAGCTGTCCTCCGGGACAACACCAAATTTTTATTGGATAATGCCTAATGTACCCAGGTCGTTGTGAGGTCAGGAAGTAAACTTTCCTTCTTTTAATCAAGTAGTCAGCTAGCTAATTGCAGAAACCCTTTTGACGAAGAAGATGGCTAAAAGAACAAAAGATGAGGAAAATCGTACTTTTCAGAAAGAATGGTCAGAGGAATTCGCCTTTATGGAGAGAGCAGGTTCTGCAGTGTGTCTAATATGCAATGATAAAATTGCATCAATGAGACGGTCAAATATAAAGCGGCACTTTGACACGTGCCATACTACATTTGCATCAAAATACCCAGAGGGAGATAGCAGGAAGAAAGTATGTCAAGAGCTACTGTGCAGAGTGCAAGCTAGTCAGCAGCAGCTCTGTGTTTGGACCCAACAAGATGACTGGAATTTGGCTAGCTTTGCTGGTGCTTTAGCAATTGTGAGAAACAGAAAGCCATTCTCAGATGGGGAGTATGCCAAAACATTCATGCTTGATGTTGCCAATGAACTTTTTGACGACCTTTCAGATAAAGACAAGAATAAAAGACATGCCTCTGTCGGCAAGAACTGTTCACAATCGTACCGTCATGATGGCAAATCAAATTGAGGCAACATTAGTGAAGGACATAAATGCAGCACTATTCTTTTCTCTCACTTTGGATGAGTCAACAGACATAAGTCATTTATCACAGTTCAGCGTGATTGCAAGGTATGCTGTCGGTGACACAGTACGTAAGGAAAGTCTTGCTGTTTTGCCTATGAAAGAGACAACAAGAGGGGAGGATTTATTCAAGTCTTTCACTGAGTTCTCTAAAGAAAACAATCTACCTATGGATAAACTTATTTCACTGTGTACTGATGGTGTTCCGTGCATGGTGGGGAAAAACAGAGGATTCATAGTACTTCTTTGTGAACATGAAAAGAGACCCATCCTAGGTTATCACCGCATCCTACATCAGGAGGCACTTTGTGCTCAGATGTGTGGCAAGTAACTTGGTGAGGTGATGTCGCTGGTCATTCGGGTGGTCAACTTTATTGTTGCTCGAGCTTTAAATGATTGCCAGTTTAAAACACTGCCTGATGAAGTTGGGAGTAATTATCCTGGTCTGCTTCTGCACAGCAATGTGTGTTGGTTGTCAAGAGGGAAGGTGCTCAGCCGTTTCATGGCTTGTCTGAGTGAATTCTTGAAATGAAAAATGTTGAGCATCCCTGAGTTAGCTAACACTGAGTGGCTCCTGAAGTTCTACTATCTCATGGACATGACTGAACATCTGAACCAGCTCAATGTGAAAATGCAAGACATTGGAAATACAGTCTTATCCCTTCAACAAACAGTGTTTGCATTTGAAAACAAGCTGTAACTCTTCATCACCGACATTGAAACAGGTTGTTTACTACACTTTGAAAAACTGGGAGAGTTTAAAGATGCATGCACAGCAAGTGACCCTGCTCAACATCTTGATCTCCAGCAGCTAGCAGGCTTCACATCTAATCTCCTGCAGTCATTCAAAATGCACTTTGGAGAATTTTGTGAGTGCACTCGTTTTTTTGAGTTTATTACCCATCCACATGAGTGTACAGTGGACAGTGCCGACCTGAGTTACATCCCTGGAGCCTCCGTCAGAGATTTTGAGCTACAAGCTGCTGACCTGAAGACCTCAGACATGTGGGTGAATAAGTTCAAGTCACTGAATGAAGATTTGAAAAGACTTGCATGACAGCAAGCAGAGTTGGTGAGCAAACACAAGTGGGGAGAAATGAAAAACTTCAACCTGCGGATCAGCTGATTGTCAAAACTTGGAATGCGCTTCCCGTCACATACCACACACTGCAGCGTGTGAGTATTGCTGTACTGACAATGTTTGGCTCTACGTATGCATGTGAGCAGTCTTTCTCAGATCTAAAGAACGTTAAGACCAACCTACGATCACGTTTAACAATGGAAGTCTCAACGTCTGCATGAAGTTTAACCTCACCACGTATCAACCAGACTACAAAGCCATCAGCAAAACCATGCAGCACCAGAAGTCGCATTAATGGTGAGAAGTACTTTATTCATCATTGGTTAACAACAGCATAACAACGTTATTAAAAAGAATTCAGAGACTTATTGTACTTTAAAAGTGTTGGTCTTACATAAAATATACACATTTATTTGTATTTAGTGTTAAACATATTGTATGGCTCTCACGGAATTACATTTTAAAATATGTGGCATTCATGGCTCTCAGCCAAAAAAAGTTCCCGACCCCTGGGCTACAAGTTATATCTGCAAGCTGAAACAGAATGACAGGCTCTCAGTTTTCCACCCTTGTATGTAAAGTTAGGTTGTGCCAACCACCCATCTTACATTCATCTTCATATCAGTGAACATTCTCAATGACTGCTTGCTGGACAACCGGCTGCTTTTTCCTAAGAAAAGACATCTATTACAGTGCGCACTAGAAATAAGTGTATCGTTGTTGAGAGGTGACTGGTTTTGAATTATAATGTTGAACAATTACATTTTAAACATGACTGTCATGTATGTGTGAACACACATCAAAGATTTATTTAATTCACTAATGAGAGAAAAGCAGGATGGTAAATCTAGCTCAAAGAAGAAGTTAGGGTACTGAGACTCTTTAGTCACTGAATGAAAGAATCCTGGAACAGGGTATTAATTGGTTTCTGTTTTATAGGGTAGGAAACGGTAGAAGTTATATTTTCTACCAGGCAGAAATCATTTACATGTCTTGTGAATAACAATAATGTGTAACTTATCAGTCTTCACAAGGTAACATCTAACTCACAGTATGCGGACCTTAATCATTAGTAAATAATATGTCAGACAAAGGTTATATAGCTCTCAGATGAGTGCTTTTCTAACTGTAATGTAAAATAACCTAGGGGTCTTGTGAAAATACTGGTAGACTCTGGTCATATAGGTCTGAAATGGGGCCTGAGATCTTGCATTTCTGACAAGATCCCAGGAAATGCTGATGCTGCTGGTCTAAGAGAAGCAGGTGACCTGCTAAGCAGGTGGGCCTGTTAGTGCTTGAGGACGTCTTTGAAAAGGCATATGGTGATTGTAATGCCAGTGGCCGAGGCCAGGCAGGTCCACATTGGATTCAGGAAGATGATTGAGAAACACCCAGAAAGCGTTGGGCCATTCTGTTTAATAAAGTCTTGCAACAGCAGACGAGCACACAGGCAGGGCAACCACCTCTCAGGCAAACAAACCGCAAAATGACCCCTCACAGTGGTGGGCAGGCAATCTGCACTCCACTGCCCTGAGTGAAAGCACCCATAGGCTTACATAGAGTACACACACATGGCTCTGCCACGTGCTCATGCATTAATCAGGCAAAGTACAAGCGAGCAATCCCAACACAGCTGTTTTCCCAACAGTGATCTTTTAGACTTGTTTTCATATTTGATACTTTTTATGAAAACTGGATTAATAAGGTATCAGCAGATAAATATTGTGTGACGTGAGATGAGTTTACTGAGGACTTATTCTGGGCCGGGAAATGGACCCTCAAATCTCTGAGTGCCATGTCATTGGGCTGTTCTGTGTGTCTGCTCTTACACTCTCCTGCAGCTTGCGATGTTGCCGTATGTCTTATATTATTGAATTTTACAGGAATGCACAACAGAAATTTGCTGATAAGGTAAATTTAGAAACTCACTCTAGGAATATATTGATTCTTCTCCAAATGTTAGGAAACGTCAAGGGCTCCTTGCACCAAATGGCGAATCCCATCCTATGATGTGGATGGCTTCAGTTCAGCCTATTCATTGCTCATTGCTCACGTCGTAAAGACATTTGAACAGACAAAACTGTGCATCACCTCTGGGAGAAAGCAGTCAGTATGAATACACCACAGATGTTTCCCAGGCAAAAATCAGTCAGCCTCTAGCCCAGTTGGAATTTTCCCTATACTAAGAATTTTAGATTGTTCAGTTTTGTCCACCAGGACCTGTGTTTCCCTTCACTTCCGGATGAAAGGGATTCTGAAAAGGATTCCTAAGGTTGGTGAGAGCAGTGTCTTGGCCAAGGATGATGAAGGAATAAGCAAACTTGCCCAGAATGTTCCCAGAATCTTGCTTTCATGAAATGATATTAGTTCTGTAAAAGGAGGGCTCCGTGGGCAAATGTATTTGGGAAATACTGGGTTAAATAAAGTGAACAGCTTTGCTTTTGTTCTTATTTTATTTTTTTAGCAAGAGGAAGAGAGAGGGAGAGACAGAGAGAGGGACAGAGACAGACAGAAAGGGAGAAAGAGATGAGAAGCATCAATTCTTCCTTGCAGCTCCTTAGATGTTCATTGATTGCTTTCTCATATGAATGAGCCTTGACCGGGGGACTCCAGTCAAGCCAGTGACTCCTTACTCAAGCCAGTGACCTTGGGTTCAAGTGACCTTGGGTTTCAAGCCAGCAATCTTTGGGCTCAAGCCAGTGACCATGGGGTCATGTCTATGATCCCATGCTCAGGCCTGTGACCCCATTCTCAAGCTGATGACCTCGGGGTTTCAAACCTGGGTCCTCAGTGTTCCAGGCTGATGCTCTATCTACTGCGTTACCACCTGGTGAGGTAGAACAGCTTTTTTTTTTTTTTTCCTGAAGTGAGAAGTATAGAGGCAGAAAGACAGACTCCCTCATGCACCCAGACAGGATCCACCTGGCAAGCCCATGAGGAAGTGATGCTCTGCCCATTTGGGACGTTGTTCAGTTGCAACCAGAGCCATTCTAGTGCCTGAGGTGAGGCCATGGAGCCATCCTCAGCGTCCAGGCTAACTTTGCTCCAATGGAACCTTGGCTGCAGGAGGGGAAGAGAGAGATAGAGAGAAGGGAAAGGGGGAAGGGTGGAGAAGCAGATGGTCGCTTCTCCTGTGTGCCCTGACTGGGAACTGAACCCGGGACACCACACTCTGGGCCAACACTCTATCACTGAGCCAACCAGCCAGGGGCCTTTTAAATTTTTATTTATTTATTTTTTTCTTGAGAGGAGGGGAGGTAGAGACAGAATCCGCATATGGCCCAACTGGGATCTACCCAGCAAGCCCACTATGGGAGATGCTCTGCTCATTTAGGGCATTGCTGTGTTGCTCAACAACTGAGCTATCCTTAGCACCTGAAGTGGAGGCCATGGAGCCATCCTCAGCGCCCAGGGCCAACTCTCTCCAGTTGAGCCATGGTTGTGGGAGGTAGGGAGGGAGGGAGAGAGGGAGAGAGAGAGAGAGAGAGAGAGAGAGAGAGAGAGAATAGTGGAAGGGGGAGGGGTAGAGAAGCAGATAGGCACTTCTGTGTGCCCTGACCAGGAATGAACCTGGGACATCCACACACCGGGCTGATGTTCTACCACTGAGTGAACCAGCCAGGGCTGAAATGGTTTTGTTAAAGTGTAGAACTTTTCAGAGCCTCTACTAAGAAAAGATGCAGTGTAAATCCCTAGAAGTGTTAAAAATTAGTGTTCTAAATTTACCATGCTTTCTCCATTTAAGATGCCATTTGTTTTAAAACACATCCTAAATTTCATAATTTTTTTTTAAAGGGGGAAAAATTCAGCTATCAATTTTTTTTAACATTGAAAGATGGAGCTTCATTTTGGAAATGTTAAAAAGTGAAAAAAGTGAACTTGAGAATTGAGAAATTACAGTATGTGGTCACAAAAGTTATTTTTATGGATTGTGTATTAGTATCCCAGGCTATTACTATTACAAAGAGCACAGTTTAGGAGATACAAATTTAGAATATTTTTTGAAAGGGTTGAATTCATTGTAAGTAGAGACCTGATCACCATCTAAATTTTCTCCCTCCCTCCCTCCCTCCCTCCGTCCCTCCCTTTCTTCTCCTCCTCTTCTTTTCTTTTCTTTTTCTTTCTTTCTTTTTTCCTTTCTTTGAAGGGAAAGAAATGTCATAAAATTAACAATATAAAATTCTGTTTATACTTTATCAAAACAAATAATTTATTTGTTACAAGTAAAAGAATTTGCATTGACTGCAGCCTTTGGTGGCCATGAATCAAGCATGTTTCAATTTTCAGGTATAACAAATACTTTCTTCTGCTGAAGGTGGTAATAAAATGTATATTCAGTCTTTAATAATCGATGATAATTCAATTAGGAAATAACTATAAAGCAGTGTTTCCCAACGTGGGGCCCACGCCCCACAGGGGGGCAATTCGATAGTTAAGGGGGGCAATTTGAAAATGGACTCAACATGACTTTAACTCTTTTGCCCCGGGCCATTTAAATGCAATGCTAGATATCGGTGCCAAATTTAACAAAAAATGCAATTCTTAAATAATTGCGGTAAATAATTATTAAGTATAATTTCGGAGTGACGTCACGAAGATGGCGCCGTGAGCAGCGCGTCCGACAGATCTCCCCAAAATCTCAACAAATTTGTCAACTAGAAACAGAAAAATTTATCTTCGGAGCATCCTAGAGTTCCACACACACACTGAAAGCAAAAGGACTGTTGCTGAGGAGGGAATACGCCTGTGGTGAGTCAACCCACGCGTGCAGCTGCCCGCGCCGCGTCCCGGGGAGTGCCGGCAACCACCAGCGTGCTCTGAGAAGCTGCATGCCCCCCCCCCACTTGCCGCATCCCGGGGAGTGCCCACAACCGCCGGTGTGCTCTGAGAGGCCACACGCCCCCCCCCAACTGCGTTCTGAGAAGCCGCGCGCGCGCCCCGAGCCGCCATGTCCCGGGGAGTGCCGGCAACCACCGGCGTGCTCTGAGAAGCCATGCGTGTGCCCCGAGCCGCATCCTGGGGAGTGCCGGCAACCACCGGCGTGCTCTGAGAAGCTGCGCGCGTGCCCCGAGCGGCCACATCCGTGCCGGCAACCACCGGAGTGCTCTGGGAAGCCGCGCCCCCCCCCCCAGCCACGTCCCGGGGAGTGCCGGCAACCACCGGCATGCTCTGAGAAGCCGCGCGCGCCCCGAGCCGCCGCGTCCCGGGGAGTGCCGGCAACCACCAGCGTGCTCTGAGAAGCCGCGCGCGCGCCCTGAGCCCCCACGTCCGTGCCGGCAACCACGGGCGTGCTCTGAGAAGCCGAGCGCGCCGAGCCCCCGCGTCCCGGGGAGTGCCGGCAACCACCGGCGTGCTCTGAGAAGCTGCGGGCCCCGTGCCATAGTCTGGGAGGGGCGCCAAACCTGTCTTTCCTAGTCAGGAGATTCTCTCCGTGGACGAAGCACCTCACCCAGCCATTCGAGCTAACAATCAAGCGTTGGGCGAGGGGCGCGTAGGCAGGCTGAAATACTCTCTGGAGCACAGCTGCGGATCCAATTACTGAAATTAGCTTAACCCACGAAATCTACGCACCCACGGGGCTCTAATTGATAAGATCTCTCCCAGTTCAGTGATCCAAGACAAGAGGCATAATATTTTTCAGTGCCTTTCGCTAAAGGGGCGGGGGCAATATCTGATTGACAGAGCCTCCATATTCAGGGATATACCTAACAAGAGGGACTTGGCAGATATTAAGATCTATATAGCAAGCAGCGAATAGTGCATCTTCTTTCCAGCCAAAACAGGCTACAAAGTGTGGAAAGCCTGGGTTGAGTGGTCCAACTGAATGGTAGGCGCTGAACAGTCACCTTGACAACAATTGACTCCCAGCCCCACCTGATTACGCTGGAGGCTCTGACTGCCAGAGCCTTACCCAGAGCCTTGGGCTGTGTGAGGATAGAGTGGGGATTTCCCAGCTTTTTGAGCCTCTTACTCCCCAGACAGAAGCAGTGGCAGCCTCATAGCTGGATCACCAGGCTGCTATTTCAGAAAGGGGAGACTAGGGGAGAAACTCCAGGAAAGCAAACTCTCTCTCATTGTTGGACTCTACAAACGCCAACAAGCCTTGACTACCAGCAAGACTAAAGCCAATTATATGACATTGCCATAGAATCCCATCAACTGCAAATCCCTACCTAAGCGTGACACAGGGGCAGAACCTGGGGTACAGAGTCACCGACCAGGAAGAGGGAGAGAAAAGAAAAAGGAAGAAGTTAACCTCTCAATATCAAGAAAAATCCACAGACTTTATAACTTGTTCCACTAATTCTTTGTTGTTGTTGTTTCTCTCTTCTTTCTTATTGCCTTTATTTGTATTTCCTCCATCTCGGTCCTTTTATTCTCTGCCCATCTTATGCTACCCTTTTCTTGAACTACACTACCCATGAGTGTTACATTTTATTTCTTTTCTTCATCCTTACTCTCCCTTAGGGTTACACTCCAAAACCCTTAACTCTCACTCTCTCCCCTTTTGATTTCTTTTTGTTCTTTTTTGTTTTTTTCCCCTTTCCTTTTTTTCTTCCTTCGTTTCTCTCTTTTTCTTATTTTTTCCTTTCTATTCGTTCCTTCTTTTCTCCTTTTACTTTTCCTCTCATTTAATCCTCAATCACGAACAAATTATTTAATTTGGGACTCAAGTTTTTTTTTGTTTTTGTTGCTTGTTCTTTTTTTTTTTTCTTTTCTTTTCTGCTTTTGTTTTTGGTTTTCCATTGTTTGTTTGTTTTTGTGGCATTTTGGGTACTTTTTACATTGCTTTTTAACTCACTAGCATTCCTCCCAACCCAAAGTCTCCATTGTATTTAGTCTTCACTCCACTTAATACAACAGATTTTTACTTATTATTTTTATTTTTTTCTTCTTTAAATATTATTTTTTCTCTCCTTTTTTCAGTTTCCCTCTTATCCCTCTCACTATATCTCTTAGTCGACCATCACTTACAAGCAAATCATTTTATGCTTGTCTAAGATATCCTCCTTTTTTTTTTTTTTTGCATTTAGTAGGTCCCTACTCCCTTTTTTGCCCCTTGAACTCTTCACCCCAAATCAGGCCCTCTGTTATAGGCAGTTTTTGTTCCATTTAGCATAATATAATTCACAGGTCATCACAACATTTACCTAAAGAGGTGAGAGGAGGGGAGGAGAAGAAAGGAAAAAGGGGAAAATAATAAATCATTACTTTTTTTGAGTGTGGAGTGTTTTTCTTTTTTCTTTTTTTTTCCCCTTTTTATTTTTTATTAATTCTAATTAACAATATCAACAAGACCACCTTCAGATGCCAATAAGAAAAAGGAAATCGAATATTATGGATACAAAAGATAGAGAGGTAACACAAATAGATGTGGAAAGATCTATGGAGAAAAGATTTAACATACTGGAAGCCTTGGAGCCAAATAACAGAGAATTTAAAATAGAAATCTTAAAAATACTCAGAGATATACAAGAAAACACAGAAAGGCAATTTAGGGAAATCAGAAAACAACTCAACGATCACAAAGAATATATTACCAAGGAAATTGAAACTATAAAAACAAATCAAACAGAAATGAAAAACTCAATTCACGAACTGAAAAACGAGATAACAAGCTTAGCTAATAGAACAGCCCAGATAGAAGATAGGATTAGTGAAATAGAAGACAAGCAACTTGAGGCACAACAGAGAGAAGAAGAAAGAGACTCAAAAATAATAAAAAACGAGAAAGCCCTACAGGAATTGTCTGACTCCATCAGAAAGAATAACATAAGAATAATAGGTATATCAGAGGGAGAAGAGAAAGAAAATGGAATGGAGAATATACTCAAACAAATAATAAATGAGAACTTCCCAAGCCTGTGGAAAGAACTAAAGCCTCAAATTCAAGAAGCAAACAGAACACCGAGTTTTCTTAACCCCAACAAACCCACTCCAAGGCACATCATAATGAAGATGACACAAAACAATGACAAAGAAAAAATTCTCAAGGCAGCCAGGGAAAAGAAGAATACAACATATAAAGGAAGACCTATTAGATTATCATCAGACTTCTCAGCAGAAACTCTACAAGCTAGAAGAGAGTGGACCCCAATATTCAAAGCCCTGAAAGAGAGAAACTTTCAGCCAAGAATACCATACCCATCAAAGCTATCCTTCAAGTACGAAGGAGATATAAAAATATTCACAAATACAGAAAAGATGAGAGAATTTATCATCAGAAAGCCCCCACTCCAGGAAATACTAAAGGGGGTTTTCCAACCAGATTCAAAGAACAAAAGAAAACAAAACCACAAGTAACAGCTCCACCAAGAAAACAATAAAACCAAACTTAAACTGTGACAACAAAAGAAAAAAAGGGGGAGAAAGGATGAAGATTAACAGTAGCAAAGGACGATGAAGCGCAGAAATACTCATAAGAAAGGGTACTACAATGAATATGGTAGGTACCCTTTTCATTACTTAATGGTAACCACCCTTGAAAAAACCACCACAAAAACACTTGACTTAAAAAAGGTAGCAACAGAGGAAAGAAGTATGGAACACAAACAAACAAAAACAAATGATAGAAAAAGAAAAGAGAAGAATCAAACAAGATACAAAACTAACAGAAAGCAATTTATAAAATGGCAACAGGGAACCCACAAGTGTCAATAATTACACTAAATGTAAATGGATTAAACTTACCAATAAAAAGACACAGAGTAGCAGAATGGATTAAAAAAGAAAATCCAACTGTATGCTGCCTACAAGAAACTCATCTAAGCAACAAGGATAAAAACAAATTCAAAGTGAAAGGCTGGAAAACAATACTCCAAGCAAACAACACCCAAAAAAAAGCAGGTGTAGCAATACTCATATCTGATAATGCTGACTATAAGACAAAAAAAGTACTCAGAGACAAAAATGGTCATTTCATAATGATTAAGGGGACACTGAATCAAGAAGACATAACAATCCTTAATATATATGCACCAAACCAAGGAGCACCAAAATATATAAGACAGCTACTTATTGACCTTAAAACAAAAACTAACAAAAATACAATCATACTTGGAGACCTCAATACACCGCTGATGGCTCTAGATCGGTCATCCAAACAGAGAATCAATAAAGATATAGTGGCCTTAAACGAAATACTAGAACACCTGGATATGATAGACATCTACAGGACACTTCATCCCAAAGCGACAGAGTATACATTTTTCTCTAGTGTACATGGAACATTCTCAAGAATTGACCATATGTTGGGCCACAAAGACAATATCAGCAAATTTAGAAAAATTGAAATTGTACCAAGCATATTTTCTGATCATAAAGCCTTGAAACTAGAATTCAACTGTAAAAAAGAGGAGGAAAAACCCACAAAATTATGGAAACTAAACAACATACTTCTAAAAAATGAATGGGTCAAAGAAGAAATAAGTGCAGAAATCAAAAGATATATACAGACAAATGAAAATGAAAATACGACATATCAGAATCTCTGGGATGCAGGAAAAGCAGTAATAAGAGGAAAGTTCATATCACTTCAGGCCTATATGAACAAACAAGAGAGAGCCGAAGTAAACCACTTAACTTCACACCTTAAGGAGCTAGAAAAAGAAGAACAAAGACAACCCAAAACCAGTTGAAGAAAGGAGATAATAAAAATCAGAGCAGAAATAAACGAAATAGAGAACAGAAAGACTATAGAAAAAATCAATAAAACAAGGAGCTGGTTCTTTGAAAAGATCAACAAAATCGACAAACCCTTGGCAAGACTCACCAAGGAAAAAAGACACAGGACTCAAATAAATAAAATCCAAAATGAAAGAGGAGAAATCACCACAGACATCATAGATATACAAAGAATTATTGTAGAATACTATGAAAAATTATATGCCACCAAATACAACAATCTAGAAGAAATGGATAAATTCCTAGAACAATACAACCTTCCTAAACTGAGTCATGAAGAAGCAGAAAACCTAAACAGACCAATCAGCAGGGAGGAAATAGAAAAAACTATTAAAAACCTCCCCAAAAATAAAAGTCCAGGCCCAGACAGTTATACTAGTGTATTCTATCACACATTCAAAGAAGACTTGGTTCCTATTCTACTCAAAGTCTTCCAAAAAATTGAAGAAGAAGCAATACTTCCAAACACATTTTATGAGGCCAACACAACCCTCATACCAAAACCAGGCAAGGATGGCACAAAGAAAGAAAACTACAGACCAATATCTCTAATGAATACAGATGCTAAAATACTAAACAAAATACTGGAAAATCGAATACAACAATATATTAAAAAAATAATACATCATGATCAAGTGGGATTCATCCCAGAATCTCAAGGATGGTTCAACATACGTAAAACGGTTAACATAATACACCATATCAACAAAACAAAGAACAAAAACCACATGATCTTATCAATAGACGCAGAAAAGGCTTTCGATAAAATACAACACAATTTTATGTTTAAGACTCTCAACAAAATGAGTATAGAAGGAAAATATCTCAACATGATAAAGGCCATATATGATAAACCATCAGCCAACATCCTATTAAATGGCGTAAAACTGAGGACTTTCCACCTTAAATCAGGAACAAGACAGGGTTGTCCACTCTCTCCACTCTTATTTAACGTGGTGCTAGAAGTTCTGGCCAGAGCAATCAGACAAGACAAAGAAATAAAAGGCATCCATATCGGAAAAGAAGAAGTAAAGGTATCACTTTTTGCTGATGATATGATCCTATACATCGAAAACCCAAAGGACTCCACAAAAAAATTACTAGAAACAATAAACCAATACAGTAAGGTCGCAGGATACAAAATCAACATACAAAAGTCCATAGCCTTTCTATATGCCAACAATGAAATATTAGAAAACGAGCTCAAAAAAATAATCCCCTTCACGATTGCAACAAAAAAAATAAAATACCTAGGAATAAACATAACAAAGAATGTAAAGGACCTATATAACGAAAACTATAAGACATTGCTAAGAGAAATAGAAAAAGACACAATGAGATGGAAAAATATTCCTTGTTCTTGGATAGGAAGAATACATATAATTAAAATGGCCATATTACCCAAAGTAATATATAAATTTAATGCAATTTCCATCAAAATTCCTATGACATTTTTTAAAGAAATGGAACAAATAATCATAAGATTTATATGGAACTATAAAAAACCCCGAATAGCTAAAGCAATCCTAAGGAAAAAGAATGAAGCTGGGGGCATTACAATACCTGACTTTAAACTATATTATAGGGCCACAATTATCAAAACTGTATGGTACTGGCGGAAAAATAGACACTCAGACCAATGGAACAGAATAGAAAGCCCAGAAATAAAACCACATATATATGGTCAAATAATCTTTGATAAGGGGGCCAACAACGCAAAATGGAGAAAAGAAAGCCTCATCAACAAATGGTGTTGGGAAAACTGGAAATCCACATGCAAAAGAATGAAACTCGACTACAGCCTGTCCCCGTGTACTAAAATTAATTCAAAATGGATCAAAGACCTAAATATAAGATCTGAAACAATAAAGTACATAGAAGAAGACATAGGTACTAAACTCATGGACCTGGGTTTTAAAGAACATTTTATGAACTTGACTCTAATGGCAAGAGAAGTGAAGGCAAAGATAAATGAATGGGACTACATCAGAATAAAAAGTTTTTGCTCAGCAGGAGAAACCGATACCAAAATAAACAGACAGCCAACTAAATGGGAACTGATATTTTCAAACAATAGCTCAGATAAGGGCCTAATATCCAAAATTTACAAAGAACTCATAAAACTCAACAACAAACAAACAAACAATCCAATAAAAAAATGGGAAGAGAACATGAACAGACACTTCTCCCAGGAAGAAATACAAATGGCCAACAGATATATGAAAAGATGCTCAGCTTCATTAGTTATTAGAGAAATGCAAATCAAAACTACAATGAGATACCACCTCACCCCTGTTAGATTAGCTATTATCAACAAGACGGGTAATAGCAAGTGTTGGAGAGGCTGCGGAGAAAAAGGAACCCTCATCCACTGTTGGTGGGAATGTAAAGTAGTACAGCCATTATGGAGGAAAGTATGGTGGTTCCTCAAAAAACTGCAAATAGAACTACCTTATGACCCAGCAATCCCTCTACTGGGTATATACCCCAAAACCTCAGAATCATTGATACGTAAAGACACATGTAGCCCTATGTTCATTGCAGCACTGTTCACAGTGGCCAAGACATGGAAACAACCAAAAAGCCCTTCAATAGAAGACTGGATAAAGAAGATGTGGCACATATACACTATGGAATACTACTCAGCCATAAGAAATGATGACATCAGATCATTTACAGCAAAATGGTGGGATCTTGATAACATCATACGGAGTGAAATAAGTAAATCAGAAAAAAACAAGAACTACATGATTCCATACATTGGTGGAATATAAAAACGAGACTGAGAGACATGGACAAGAGAGTGGTGGTTACCAGGGGTGGGAGAAGGGAGGACGCAGGAGGGAGGGAGGGAGAGAGTTAGGGGGAGGGGGAGGGGCACAGAGAAAACTAGACAGAGGGTGACGGAGGACAATCTGACTCTGGGTGAGGGGTATGCAACATAATTTAATGACAAGATAACCTAGACATGTTTTCTTTGAATATATGTACCCTGAAATATTAATGTCATCCCATTAACATTAATAAAAATTTATTAAAAAAAAAAGTATAATTTTGTTTGACGAGACCAAAATATCAACTGAGTGACTGGCGTCGTCAAGTAAACTTCGTCCTGGGTTCACCGCCGAGCGTGCCGTCTGCCGCGGGGAACCCCGGATGTTTTAAAAACTCGCTAAACAACACAGTTATTCTCACCTAATTGGCCCATCGCAACTTCTGTAGTGAAATGATTCTTGTGTATTGTGTTATTCATAGGGAAAACTTGGTAGCTAAAAACATCTCGCCTGTTCTGAATGAAGTATTACATACAGTAGTAAAGTGTGTTAATGCTATTAAAGCTAGTGCCAAATGTGAGCGTCTTTTCAAGCTATTTTGTGAAGAACAAAATGAAGACCATGTGAGACTTTTACTTCATACTGAAGTAAGATGGCTATCTAAAGGAAACTGTTTGAAAAGATTTATGGAACTGTTTGATACTCTTAGTGATTTTTTAAGCGACAAACCTGAAATGAAGTATCTGTTAACAATAGATGGTAAAGCATTTGTGAGTTATTTGGCCGATATCTTTGAAAACTAAATATATTAAATAAGCAACTTCAAGGAACAAATAAAACTCTTGTCGATGCAAAAACAAAGATATTTGGTTTCATTACCAATATTGAGTTATGTCAGAAACATATTAACAACAAAAACTTTAAACAGTTTCATTGGCTCCAAAAATGTGAAGTAACTGATACTGCTTTACTTGTTATTGTCAATCATTTGAATATTCTATCGACTGATTTAAAAGAAAGATTTTCTGATTTAAAACAAATTGATTTCCCAACATGGATGATGCAGCCAATGTTAGTGGATTTGTCTGATATATCAAATGTGCAGTATCAAGAAGAACTCGCAGAATTGCAAAATGATGAGTCAGTTAAAGCTTTATTTAATATCAAAGGAGCAATGGCATGGCTTTGTGAGGAAACAGAAATCAAATACCCAAATTCAACCAAATGTGCAAGAAAACTATTGCTACTGTTTTCATCTTCATTTTTAGCTGAATGTGGATTTAGTGCTGTAAATGATTTACTGGTAAAAAAAAGAAATCGGCTGGATATAACACAACGTGGAGACTTGAGACTAAAGCTAACCAAATTGGAACCTAATATAAAATCTCTGTGCAGCAAGCATCAAGCGCAAGGATCACACTAAATTAAAATAATAAATTAATATATAAAAATCTGTATTAAAATTATTTGGAATTTAAATTTCTGTTTTTCATTATATGTTTTGAAATTTTACTATGTTTTGTTAACAATTTCATAGTGATTTCTTCCTAGAACCTATCATTTATGTTTATTAAGTGAACAAATCAATTTTTTTTTTTTGTATTTTTTTCTGAAGCTGGAAATGGGGAGAGACAGTCAGACAGACTCCCGCATGTGCCCGACCGGGATCCATCTGGCACGCCCACCAGGGGGCGACGCTCTGCCCACCAGGGGGCAATGCTCTGCTCCTCCGGGGTATCACTCTGTTGCGACCAGAGCCATTCCAGCGCCTGGGGCAGAGGCCAAGGAGCCATCCCCAGCGCCCGGGCCATCTTTGCTCCAATGGAGCCTTGGCTGCGGGAGGGGAAGAGAGAGACAGAGAGGAAGGAGAGGGGGAGGGGTGGAGAAGCAGATGGGCGCTTCTCCTGTGTGCCCTGGCCGGGAATCGAACCCAAGACTTCTGTACGCCAGGCCGACGCTCTACCACTGAGCCAACTGGCCAGGGCTAACAAATCAATTTTTTAATGTTAAAAATTATGTATGTTACATAGGGGGGGACATAAAAATTTTAGAAAGGTTAAGGTGAGGCATGGCACAAAAAAGGTTGGGAAACACTGCTATAAAGGTAACGTTAGTTTATGAATTGCCAATGAATATTTTTCTGCCGGCTGAGGACATTATCTTATTTCCAGGTCTCTCAGATCTTTGCCCACCTGGCTGCGGGTTGGGAACTTTTGGATGCTTTTAAAAGAAAGCTCTAGATCTTTCTGAAGATGGATGGCATTAAAAATTACCATTTTAGCCTCTCTACAGAAAGCTCAAATTAATAACCCCCAGGCTTATTTAGTCCATGTAGCACCTTTGAAGTAGTTCAACTGTTTGAATCATTTGATGCAAAGCTAACAAAAGGCTGAAAGGAATGCATTTTTAAATATTTTTAGTTGAGGTGTTTGGTTAGATGATGTTTCATGTTATTCCTAAGAGTAGCTTAATTAACAGTTAATAGTGTCTATTCCAACTCATCTCTTGTAGTTTTATGTTTTCTATGCATATAGGAAAGTAGTAGCGCCTTGCAAAGCCGCTGTTCAGGCTGTTTGCTGGGCAGTGGGTGGTGGTATGAAGTGGAAATGGTCTGAACTTGAAGTTAGCCCAATGGGGTTTGAATTCCAGCTTTTGTATCCCCCACTTTATTGAGATATAACTGACACTGAATAATGTTGTAAATTTATGTTATGACACTTGACATAATACACTTATACATAGCTAACACCTGCATCACATCACATAGTTACCATTTCTTTTTCTGTGGCGAAACATTTAAAATCTACTCTCTCAGCAACTTTCAAGTGTATAATATGGTATTATTAACTATAATCATCATGCTATACATCAGATCCCCAGAACTTACTCATCTTATAGCTGGAGGTTTGTATCCTTGACCAATTCTCTCCCCCCCCACTCCAATCCCTAGTACCCACCATTCCAGTCTTTGTTTTTATGAGTTTGGCATTTTAGATTCCACCTCTAAGTAATATCATACAGTATATGTCTTGCTCTATCTGACTTATTCATTTAACACAATGCCCTCCAGAACCATTTACGTTATCTCAAACGGCAGGCTTTCCTTCTTTCTCATGACTGAATAATGTTCCACTGAATGAACAAACAAACAGTATATATACACATACATCTTTACTTGTTTCCATATTTTGGCCATATGACTAATACTGCAATAAACATGGGGTTCAGATATCTCTTTAAGATTCTCTTTTCATTTCCTTTAAATACATACCCAGAAGTGGAATTGCTGGATCATATGGTAGTTCTATTTTTATTTATTAACTTTTTTGAGAAATCTCCATATTGTTTTCCATAGTGTCTATACCAACTTATATTCTGATCAATATTTCAAAAGAATTTCCTTTTTTCCACATCCTCATCAATGTTTGTAATATCTTCTTGTTTTGATGATATAAGTGCCAGCTTTGTTACTTCCTAACCTTTACTCAGGGACAAATTACACGATCTCTTTGTGCCTCAAATGTCTTCTTAAAAGGGTTATCTTCTATCCAATACTGATTGAGGAAGGATAAGATGCATTTCAGGGGTCCCCAAACTTTTTACACAGGGGGCCAGTTCACTGTCCCTCAGACCATTGGAGAGCTGCCACATACAGTGCTCCTTGCACCAACCACCAATGAAAGAGGTGCCCCTTCCGGAAGTGCAGCGGGGTCGGATAAATGGCCTCAGGGGGCGCATGCGGCCTGCAGGCTTTAGTTTGGGGACACCTGATACTAATGTATGCCATGCCATTATCCACATCACACCCAGGTGTGACAGTACTTGATCTTACCATTACCAAAGAAATCCTAACTGCACCAAAGGAGCTGCATTAGAATTTAAATAATTTGAAAGTCATTTCAAGACCTAAAATTCTCTAGTTCTCCTTTCAGAGCTTCTTCCTGTGATCTGAAAGCCCTGACATTGAGCCCTTCTGCCTTTTTCTTCCCACGGTGAGCCAGAATGCTTTCATCAAACACAGAAGACTTTTGCAGTCATTTTTATTTCCATAAAGATGTACAAAAGAAGTAGTTTTCTGCTTTAACTACAATGGAGTATGCTCTCAAAATCTTAGACTTGTATTAACAGAAATATCTGTGGTATAATTTTGTTTCTGGCAAAAACAGAGAGAAGATGGTTGGAATTTTTTTTATGAGCTAGAACAGCAGAGGTAATATTATATCAAACTATAGGAATTTAATTACCCCATTCCACAAATGTAGTTTTTATATAAAGAAGTCGAAAGGATTTCTAAAGCTATTCTTCTTAACTCTGATATAAAACCCAGAATGCATTTAGTAGATGTAAAATGTATTCTTGTACATTATAAGCCCCCACAAAGAATGGAAACACTGTAAAAAACCCAGCAGGAGATTGAACACATAGTGATTAAAAATCTCTTCATTCCCTTTTTAGAAATAGTGTGAGTTGCTTAGAGTTTTACATGCTTGTCACTGTAAGGATGGGCATTTCTGGGATATTTCTGATGGGTGGATTTCATACTGGGAAAGGTTTCCTAGAAAATGGAAATGCTGTCATTTGAGGGCTTAAATCCAGAGCAGGTACGAACAAGAATGCTGGGAGAGTTTGGAGGAATAAATCACCTGAGGGGCCTCATCATTCTTTCCAGGGTCTGCAAGTCTGTCTTTATAGCGTCCATAAAAATCATCCCCTGAGCACTGAAGGGAAGGCTGGCACAGGGGCACTTGGGCACCCCTTCCTTGAAAAGTCTTTACCGAAACCTTTGTTTTTCTTCCCTATTACAAAAGTGACACACATTCACTGTAGAAAAAAATTTTAAGAACGGGTAAGGAAAAGAAGTAAAAATTATCTGTAATAGCATGGCAGTGATAATACTGCTACCTTTTTGGCAGGCAGCCTTCTAGTTCTTCTGTATAGTCATTTTGCCGAATCAAGTAAAGACCAAGTAAGAGGGAATTCTGGCTTTTGGAAAAGGAGCAATGAGGTGTTCATCCATTTATCAAAGACTTGTGCTGTCAGGAGAGGTTTTATTTTATGTTTTTTATTTTTTATTTAAAATTTTATTAATTTTAATGGGGTGACATCAATAAATTAGGGTACATATGTTCAAAGAAAACATGTCCAGGTTATCTTGTCATTCAATTATGTTGAATACCCATCACCCAAACTCAGATTGTCCTCCGTCACCTTCTATCTAGTTTTCTTTGTGCCCCTTCCCCTCCCCCTTCCCCTCTCCGTCCCTCCCCCTCCCCCCCCACCCCCGTAACCACCACACTCTTGTCCATGTCTCTTAGTCTCGTTTTTTATGTCCCACCTGTGTATGGAATCATGCAGTTCTTAGTTTTTTCTGATTTACTTATTTCACTCCCTATAATGTTATCAAGATCCAACCATTTTGTTGTAAATGATCCGATGTCATCATTTCTTATGGCTGAGTAGTATTCCATAGTGTATAATGTACCACATCTTCTTTATCCAGTCATCTATTGAAGGGCTTTTTGGTTGTTTCCATGTCTTGGCCACTGTGAAGAATTCTGCAATGAACATGGGCTACATGTATCTTTACGTATCAATGTTTCTAAGTTTTGGGGGTATATACCCAGTAGAGGGATTGCTGGCTCATAAGGTAGTTCTATTTTCAGTTTTTTGAGGAACCACCATACTTTCTTCCATAATGGTTGTACTACTTTACATTCCCACCAACAGTGGATGAGGGTTCCTTTTTCTCCACAGCCTCTCCAACATTTGCTCTTACCTGTCTTGTTGATAATAGTTAATCTGACAGGTGTGAGGTGGTATCTCATTGCAGTTTTGATTTGCATTTCTCTAATAACTAATGAAGATGAGCATCTTTTCATATATCTGTTGGCCATTTGTATTTCTTCCTGGGAGAAGTGTCTGTTCATGTCCTTTTCTTATTTTTTATTGGATTGTTTGTTTGTTGTTGAGTTTTATGAGTTCTTTGTATATTTTGGATATTAGGCCCTTATCTTAGCTGTTGTTTGAAAATATCATTTCCCATTTAGTTGGCTGTCTGTTTAATTTGTTGTCAGTTTCTCTTGCTGAGCAAAAACTTCTTAGTCTGATGTAGTCCCATTTATTTATTTTTGCCTTCATTTCCCTTGCCTTTGGAGTCAAATTCATAAAATGCTCTTTAAAACCAAGGTCCATGAGTTTAGTACCTATGTCTTCATCTATGTACTTTATTGTTTCAGGTCTTATATTTAGGTCTTTGATCCATTTTGAATTAATTTTAGTACAAGGGGACAAACTGTAGTCAAGTTTCATTCTTTTGCACGTGGCTTTCCAGTTTTCCCAGCACCATTTGTTGAAGAGGCTTTTTTTTCTCCATTGTGTGTTGTCGGCCCCTTTATCAAAAATTATTTGACCATATATATGTGGTTTTATTTCTGGACTTTCTATTCTGTTCCATTGGTCTGAGTGTCTATTTTTCTGCCAATACCATGCTGTTTTGATTGTCGTGGCTCTATAATATAGTTTGAAGTCAGGTATGGTAATGCCCACAGCTTCATTCTTTTTTTTTTAGGATTGCTTTGGCTATTCGGGGTATTTTATAGTTCCATATAAATCTGATGATTTTTTGTTCCATTTCTTTTTTTTTGTATTTTTCTGAAGCTGGAAACGGGGAGAGACAGTCAGACAGACTCCCGCATGCGCCCGACCGGGATCTTCCAGGCACGCCCACCAGGGGGTGATGCTCTGCCCTTCTGGGGAGTCGCTCTGCCGTGACCAGAGCCACTCTAGTGCCTGGGGCAGAGGCCAAGGAGCCATCCCCAGCGCCCGGGCCATTTTTGCTCCAATGGAGCCTTGGCTGCGGGAGAGGAAGAGAGAGACAGAGAGGAAGGGGGGGGGGTGGAGAAGCAAATGGGTGCTTTTCCTATGTGCCCTGGCCAGGAATTGAACCCGGGTCCCCCACATGCCAGGCCGACGCTCTACTGCTGAGCCAACAGGCCAGGGCTTTGTTCCATTTCTTTAAAAAATGTCATTGGAATTTTGATAGGAATTGCATTAAATTTGTATATTGCTTTGGGTAATATGGCCATTTTCATTATATTTATTTTTCCTATCCAAGAACAAGGAATATTCTTCCATCTCATTGTATCTTTTTCGATTTCCCTTAACAATGCTTTGTAGTTTTCATTATATAGGTCCTTTACATTCTTCGTTATGTTAATTCTTAGGTATTTTATTTTTTTATTGCAATCGTGAAGGGGATTATTTTTTTGAGTTCATTTTTTAATCTTTCATTGTTGGCATATAGAAAGGCAGTGGACTTTTGTATATTAATTTTGTATCCTGCTACCTTACTGTATTGGCTTATTGTTTCTAGTAATCTTTTTGTGGAGTTTTTGTGGTTTTCGATGTATAGGATCATATCATCTGCAAAAAGTGAAACCTTTACTTCTTTTCCGATATGGATGCCTTTTATTTCTTTATCTTGTCTGATTGCTCTGGCTAGAACTTCTAGCACCACGTTAAATAAGAGTGGAGAGAGTGGACAACCCTGACTTGTTCCTGACTTAAGGGGGAAAGCCTTCAGTTTTATTTCATTTAATATGATGTTAGCTGATGGTTTATCATATATGGCCTTTATCATGTTGAGATATTTTCCTTCTATACCCATTTTGTTGAGTGTCTTAAACATAAAGTTGTGTTGTATTTTGTCAAATGCCTTTTCTGCATCTATTGATAAGATCATGTGGTTTTTGTTCTTTGTTTTGTTGATATGGTGTATTACGTTAACCGTTTTACAAATATTGAACTATCCTTGAGATTCTGGGATGAATCCCACCTGATAATGATGTATTACATTTTTAATATGTTGTTTTATTTGATTTTCTAGTATTTTGTTTAGTATTTTAGCATCTGTATTCATTAGAGATATTGGTCTGTAGTTTTCTTTTTTTGTGCGTCCTTGCCAGGTTTCAGTATGAAGGTTATGTTGGCATCATAAAATGTGTTTGGCAGTATTGCTTCTTCTTCAATTTTTTGGAAGACTTTGAGTAGAATAGGAACCAAATCTTCTTTGAATGTGTGATAGAATTCACTAGTATAACTGTCTGGGCCTGGACTTTTATTTTTGGGAAGGTTTTTAATAGTTTTTTCTATTTCTTCCCTGCTAATTGGTCTGTTTAGGCTTTCTGCTTCTTCTTGACTCAGTCTAGGAAGGTTTTATTGTTTTAGGAATTTATCCATTTCTTCTAGATCGTTGAATTTATTGGCATATAGTTTTTCATAGTATTCTATAATAATTCTTTGTATATCTATGATATCTATGGTGATTTCTTCTCTTTCATTTTGGATTTTGTTTATATGAGTCCTTTCCCTTTTTTCCTTGGTGAGTCTTGCCAAGGGTTTGTCAATTTTATTGATCTTTTCAAAGAACCAGCTCCTTGTTTTATTAATTTTTTTCTATAGTTTTTCTGTTCTCTATTTCATTTATTTCTGCTCTGATTTTTATTATTTCCTTTTTTTGGCTGGTTTTGGGTTGTCTTTGTTCTTCTTTTTCTAGTTCCTTAAGGTGTGAAGTTAAGTGGTTTACTTGGGCTCTCTCTTGTTTGTTCATATAGGCCTGAAGTGATATGAACTTTCCCCTTATTACTGCTTTTGCTGCATCCCAGAGATTCTGATATGTTGTATTGTCATTTTCATTTGTCTGTATATATCTTTTGATCTCTGCGCTTATTTCTTCTTTGACTCATTCATTTTTTAAAAGTATATTTAGTTTCTACATTTTTGTGGGGTTTTTTTCCTCTTTTTTGCAGTGAATTCTAGTTTCAAGGCTTTATCAGAAAATATGCTTGGTACAACTTTGATTTTTCTGAATTTGCTGATGTTATTTTTGTGTCCCAACATATGGTCAATTCTTGAGAATGTTCCATATACACTAGAGAAAATGTATACTCTGTCCCTTTGGGATGAAATGTCCTGTAGATGTTTATCATATCCAGATGCTCTAGTGTTTTGTTTAAGGCCTATGTATCTTTATTGATTTTTTGTTTGGATGAACGATCTAAAGCCGTCAGCAGTGTATTGAGGTCTCCAAGTATGACTGTATTTTTGTCAGTTTTTATTTTAAGGTCAATAAGTAGCTGTCTTATATATTTTGATGCTCCTTGGTTTGGTGCATATATATTAAGAAGTGTTATGTCTTCTTGATTCGATGTCCCCTTAATCATTTGAAATGACCATTTTTATCTCTGAGTAGTTCTGCTGTCTTGTAGTCAGCATTATCCGATATGAGTATTGTTACACCTGCTGTTTTTTGGATGTTATTTGCTTGGAGTATTGTTTTCCAGCCTTTCACTTTGAATTTGTTTTTATCCTTATTGCTTAGATGTGTTTCTTGTAGGCAGCATACAGTTGGATTTTTTTAATCCATTTTGCTACAGTTGGATTTTTTTCATCCATTTTGTTACCTCCATTTTGTGTCTTTTTATTGGTGAGTTCAATTCATTTACATTTCGTGTAATTATTGACACTTTTGGGTTCCCTATTGCCATTTTATAAATTGTTTTCTGTTAGTTTTGTATCTTGTTTGATTCTTCTCTTTTGTTTTTCTATCATTTGTTTTTTGTTTGGTTGTATTCCATACTTCTTTCCTCTGTTGCTATCTTTTTTAAGTCATGTGCTTCTGTGGTGGTTTTTTCAAGGGTGGTTACCATTAAGTAATGAAAAGGGTACCTACCATATTCATTGTAGAACACTATCTTATGAGTGCTTCTGCACTCCATCATCCTTTGCTACTGTTAATCTCTGTCCTTGCCCCCCCCCCCCCCCGCTTTTTTTGTTTTTGTTGTCACAGTTTAAATTTGGTTTTATTGTGTTCTTGGTGGAGTTTTTACTTGTGGTTTTGTTTTGTTCTTTGTATCTGGTTGGAAAACCCCTCTTTAGTAATTCCATGATAGGGGGTTTTCTGATGATAAATTTCTTCATCTTTTTTGTATCTGTGAATGTTTTTATTTCTCCTTTGTATTTTAATGATAGCTTTGATGGGTATAGTATTTTTGGCTGATAGTTCCTCTCTTTCAGGACTTTAAATATTGGGGTTCACTCTCTTCTAGCTTGTTGAGTTTCTGCTGAGAAATCTGATGATAATCTAATAGGCTTTCCTTTATATGTTGTATTCTTTTTTTCCCTAGCTGCCTTGAGAATTTTTTCTTTGTTGTTGGTTTGTGCCAATTTCATTATGATGTGCCTTGGAGTAGGTTTGTTGGGGTTAAGAAAATGGAGAGTTCTATTTGCTTCTTGAATTTGAGGCTTCAGTTCTTTCCACAGGCTTGGGAAGTTCTCATCTATTATTTGTTTGAATATGTTTTCCCTTCCACTTTCTCTCTCTTCTCCCTCTGATATATCTATTATTCTTATGTTATTCATTTTCATGGAGTCAGACAATTCCTGTAGGGCTTTCTCATTTTTTTAAATTTTTGAGTCTATTTCTTCTTCTCTCTTTGTGCCTCAAGTTGCTTGTCTTCTATTTCACTAATCCTACCTTCTATCTGGCCTGTTCTACTAGCTAAGCTTGTTACCTCATTTTTCAGTTCATGAATTGAGTTTTTCATCTCTGTTTGATTTGTTTTTGTAGTTTCAATTTTCTTGGTAATATATTCTTTGTGTTTGTTGTTTTCTGAGCTCCCTAAATTGCCTTTCTGTATTTTTTTTGTATATCTCTGAGTATTTTTAGAATTTCTATTTTAAATTATCTGTCATTTAGCTCCAAATTTTCCAATATATTAAGTTTTTTCTTTATAGATTTTTCCTCATCTCTCTGTGCTAGCTCTCTGTCTTTTGTATCCATGATATTCAATTTCCTTTTTCTTAATGTCATCTGAGGGTGGTTTTTTGATAGTACTAATGAGAATTAATAAAGAATAAAAAGTAAAAAAAGAGAAAAAAATGGAAAAAAAGAAAATTTATTATTTTCCTTTTTTTCTTCTTTCCTCTCCCATTCTCCTTGAGAAAAAAATTGTGATAAACTGTGAATTATATTGTGCTAAATTAAAGAAAAACTACCTATAATGGAGGGCCTGAGTTGGGGAGAAATGATAATGGGGCAAAAAAGGAGGTAGGGACCCACAAAATGCAAAAAAGGAAAAAATTTGGGTCAAAAGTAAAATGATTTGCTTGTAAGTGATGGTTGACTAAGATATAATGAGAGGGATAAGAGGGAAACAGGAAAAAGGAAGAAAAATTTAAAAATTACTATTGTATTAAGTGGAGCAAAAACTAGATAGAATGGAGAGCCAGGGTTGGGAGGAACGCTAATGAGTTAAAAAGAGAAGTAAAAAGCACCCAAAGTGCCACAAAGAATAAATTTGAGTCCAAAATAAAATAATTTGTTCATGATTGAGGATTGAATGAGAGGAAAAGTAAAGGAGAAAAGAAGAAACTAATATAGAGGGAGAAAAAAGGAAGAGGAAAAAAAGAAAAGAAGAAAAAAAGAAAAAAGAACAAAAAGAGAGAGTTAAGGGATTTTGGAGTGCAACCTCATAGAGAGAAAGGAAGAAGAAAAGAAAGGAAATGGGAAATGTAACACTTATGGGTAGTGTTGTTCAAGAAGAGAGAAGAATAAGACGGGCAGAGAATAAAACAACCAAAGTGGAAGAAGAAGAATATAATCAAGACAAGAAGATGAAAGAAACAAACAAAAAAAATGGAAAAGTTTCTAAACTCTATGGATTTTTCTTGATTTTGAGAGGCTATCTTCTTCCTTTTTCTTTCCTCTCCTTCTTCCTGGTTGGTGACTCTGTACCCCAGGCTCTGCCCCTGTGGCATGCTTAGGTAGAGATTTGCAGTTGATAAATCTCTATGGCTATATCTCTCTGATTTCATATATTAGGCTTCAGTCTCGTTGGTAGTCGAGGCTCATTAGCATTTGCAGGCTCTGACAATGAGAGAATCAGTTTTTCTGGATCCTCTCTCCTAGTCTCTCCTTCCTGAATTAGCAGCCTGATGATCCAGCTATAGGGTTGCTGCTGCCTCTGCCTGGAGAGTAAGAGGCTCAAAGAGCTTGCAAATCCCCACTCTATCCCCACTCCACAGAGCTCTGGGTAAGGCTCTGTCAGTCAAAGCCGCCAGCATAATCAGGCGGGGCTGGGAGCCAATTGCTCTCAAGGTGCCTTTCTATGTGCCTGTAGGTGTGTCCAGTATGCCTCAGCACTCTGTGGGACCACTCTCCCCAGGCTTTTTGCACTTTGTAACCTGTTTTGGCTGAGTAAACTTCATTAGCTAGTTGCTGTTTGCAAAACAGGAGGTCTTATAAGAAGCCAAATCCCTCTTTTTAACATATAGCCCTGAATTTTCATGAAAACTCTGCCAATCAGAAGTTGCCCCCACCCCTACATGCATAGCTAGAGGCACTAAAAAATATTACGCCTCTTGTCTAAGATCGCTGAACTGAGAGAGATCTTGTCAGTTAGAGCCACATAGGTCAGTTGGGAAGTGAGCAGACTATGGGTTAAGCTAATTTTAGCGATTGACTCTGCAGATCTGCTCCCGAGTCAGACTGCAAGCTGCTTGCGCGCCCCTCCTCCCAACGCTTTCGTATTTTTTTTTCCTTCCCCTGGGCTGTTAGCTTGAATGGCTGGGCTATGCGTCCCGCCCGCCAGAGAAGTTTGGGCGTAGAGAAGTTCACTTTCTCACACTCCCCGCGTGCCGCTGTTCAGGGTGCAGGAACCACACCGAGACTCTGGTCACAGCCCACGCAAAGGCCTCTGACCCTGCCCCTCTGTCTGGGAACACAGGTGCCCACTCCCGGGCACTAGGAGGAACCTCTCGCACACTATCTGTGATCGCCGACCAGGATATCAGGGCTAATGGTGGTCGCCACTCACCCTCTTTGTCAGGGTCCGGTGTGGGCATTAGCTCGCATTGGCTGAGTCGCCGCAGGCACACTCTTTCCTCGGCTTGGATGTCTGTGCTGCCGCCCGGCTCTCTCCACACCCTCAGCCCTCTATCTCAGTTCCAAGTGAAAGCAGCCCTTGCTTAGGTTAATGAGGAAGGTGGAGTGTTCCTTTCTCCATCTTATTTCCTTCAGGGTTGATTATATATTTAGTCAATTTTTCGCTCTATCATACCTTTGTGTTCAGTGTGTGGGACTTCTAGACGCTCCAAGGATAGATTTTTCTGTCTCTGGTTGAAGAACTTGTTGATATTTTGGGGAAATTTATTGGTATTGCTCCTCACAGAGCCATTTCTCTCTTATTTTATTTTATTTTATTGTGAGTGTGTGAGAGAGAGACAGAGAAAGACAGGAAGGGAGAGAGATGAGAAGCATCAACTTGTAGTTGTGGCACCTTCGTTATTCATTCATTGCTTCTCATATGTGCCTTGACTGGGGGCTCCAGCCCCACCAGTGACCTGTTGCTCAGGCCAGCAACCTTTGGGCTCAAGCCAGAGACCATAGGGTCATGTTGGTGACTCCACATTCAAGATGGCGAACCTGCACTCAAGCCGGATGAGTCTGCATGCAAGCTGGTGACCTCGGGGTTTCAAATCTGGAACCTCAGCATCCTAGGTCGATGCTCTATCCACTGTGCCACCACTGGTAAGGCAGGAGAGGCTTTATTTTTTGCATCAACAGCAGAAAGAATAAATTAGGAATACTCTAGAAATATGGGCTTATGACTTTTCGCTTATGTAAATTGCAAAGTGTTTCAATGAACATCATATGTAGCTAATGAGTTTTGTTTGCTGCTTTTTTTGAGCAATTAGACAGCACAACTTTTTTTAAATTAAAAAAAACTGATTTCCATATATATTTTAATCTTCAGTCTTCCAATTTTTTGCATCAGTCTTGTCTTCATTTTAGTGAGTGCTACTTTTATGTACTCAATTCACCCTCCTATTGTTCTTTTTTTGAGTAAAATCATAAACTTCCTTCCTCAGAACACTTGATCTCTGATCTGTAGGGAGTAAGAGGGAAAGCTTTAATAAAATAGAGTGAACTCTACCATACAAGACAATACTATTATTTTTCCTTGAGCCTATACATCTTAGGGACATGCTGGTGATGCAGTATGGATAGTGGGTGACTCAGAGTGCAGGCTGTGCAGTCAAATGGCCTCAGTTCACATGAGGCTCTATCACTTATAGGCTGAGTAACCGTGGATGAGTTAATTAACCTCTCTGTGCCCTGTTTCTTCATCCTCAAAACAAGAGCAATAATACTATCAAGTTTTGTAGAACTGTTGAGAATTAATTACAGACCTGCTCAGCACAGGGCTAAGTGTCCAATAAACGCTCGTTAGAGTATTTGACATGACTGAGCTCTTAGATATCTAGCTGGCCATATCAGTAAGACTCAAGTTCAGGAAAGGCCCCTGTAAAGAATTTCTACTCTACTGTGTGACCTTGGGTAATTCTCTAATTTTCAACAACTCCGGTTTTCTCTTCTGAAACGCAGACTATGCAATTTATATTACAAAGGGGTTTTAGATGGAGACAGCATGCTATCTTGCAATGTGAAGTGTTTTAACCATAAATAATGAAGGTAAGGCCTCCTCTAAAAGATGTCAAGCTTTTCCCAGGAGATGGAGGAGGCCTCCCCTAGTTAATTAGCACACCTCCCTTGAGTGAACACAGAGAAAGACAAGTTGCAGAAAACAGCTTGGGAAAACAAATGAATAGATATTGTTTGTGCCAGTGAGAGCGCATGAAATATGAAACTCTGACTAAATTTTGCAAGCATATTAGGAGTGATGCTGTTCATTGGTACGTGTAGCCCTCCCTTAATAACTAAAGAAAGCAATAAATTTGGGGTTTCAAATCTTGGCTGTTCCTCCTTATGCGTTCAAGCTTCTGAGAATTCAAGCCAGGTGTTTGCAGTTTAGCTGTAAGGTGGCTGCATTAACAACAAGTATGCAAAGAAGCTATTGGAAGAGTTCCAAAAGAAGTTGTTTGTTCTTATTCATATGCATTTTTGAATGTGTCTCCATGTTGGTAACAGGGGTCCTATGTTGATGTCTAATTAACAAAGTTTAAAAGTTCTCTGTAATAAAACAGGGGTAGATACCTTAAAATGGCATACTTTAGAAACAGTTAAATGTTTAGCTTTCACAAAAACTTTTTGTGGGATGTTCACCTATACTTTCCTCAAATATAATTGAGAAGACTTAGTTCTCCCAAGATAAAAGTCAAGCCTATAATTGGCAAGAAAAGGAGCATTGTATTTTGCTTCTTTGCCAAAATTACCTAGCAAAGTCACGACCTTTCTGATTCCTACTAAATATTGTTTCCACAACTCTGGTAGAATCAATTATGGCCCATTCATTTGCTCATTCAGTAATATTTATTGAGCATCTACTATGTGTCAGGCATTGGTAATTCAACTGTGAAACAGGTAGACATGATCCTGCTTCTTGGGGACTTCTAGTCTTGGGAAGGATACTGATAAGTGAATGGGGATTTAAATATAACTTGTTAAGTGCAGAGATAGAGAAAAGAGGCTACTTAAGTCAGGTGCAGGGGTAGGATGGATTGTCAAAGATGGTTTTCTGGGGGAAGACATTCTCAGCAGTCAAATTGGTAATTTTTAATTTGCTGTTATATATGCTTACTGACAGAGGAGATGTTAATACTTTAGGAAAATTTTGCATCTCAGTGAATTGTCTGCATCTTAGAAAGCTTCTTAGATTAAGGTTCAGCAACTGTTGAGCTGTAATTAAACCCATAATCTCCTACCCAGAAGGAATTTCTCCATAGAATCTGAGCACTGAGGTGGGATGAGTCAGCCAGGAAGATAATTAGGGTCTTAATCACTGTGGAGCAGGGAACCTTCACCTAAGTTATAGCTCTTACACTGATTGAGCATTTGAGTCTCACAATGGCACTTCAAGATAGGCATGCCTCATCTTACTGTCCCCTCACACAGTCCCTGGTATCCACAGTGTGCTGTACACACAATTGGTGCTCAAGAAGAATTTGGCAAGGGAAGGAATCCTCATTTTATAAATGAATAAAGGGAGGCTTGGACAAGTGACTTGCCCAACACCATGCAGTAAAATAGTGGCCAGGAGCGAGTTACCAGATTTTCTGAGCCCTGATTGGTTCCACCAGTCCTCTTTGCAGGAGTCTAGGAGGTCAGGGCCAGTTGTGACCAGGTGAGGCAGCAGGGACATGTGCTTGGTGTCCTGGAGACAAGCCATAGTTACAGCAGTGGGGTCCAGACTCTTCAGGTCATGCTCTCCTCGAAATGGATTACAAATCAGCACCTTATTTGGCTAGTGTCCATGGGCTGAAAAAGTCTGACACATCTAGCCTACGCTTGGCTCAAATTAAAATAAACAGTCTGCATTTACACAGCAGAGGCTGTCATGGGAACACCCGAACTACTAGCTTCTCTGAGAAAGACCTGCCCTGCCTCCCTGGTGGTCAGCCTACCTTTGCCCAGGGAGACAACTGGCCAGAACTGAGTTGCTATTCCCATTCGATGGGGTATAGAATCCTGAGTTGGGAAGTAAAATTTAATCTTCAGTCACCTGCCTATCTCCCCTTTACTGAGGAGGGGACTCTAATGACTAGGGGAAGGGAGAGAGAACAGAGGGGCTGGTGTTTTAGGCAGCAGCAGACACACGGGTTCTTTTGTTAGCCAGAGCCAGAGAATAAGTTTGGCACAATACCTTGTCATGAGCCACCAGAAATATTTTGGATCATACCATTCTTTGTCGTTTCATGAATTCTCATTAATCTTTACCAAATCTACTCTGTGTCCTTCAAATAATGCATGTAGGCCCTGGCTAGTTGGCTTAGTAGATAAAGCATTGGCTGGTCTAAGGATGTCCTGAGTTGGATCCCTGGTCAGGACACACATGAGAAGTGACCATCTGCTTCTCTTCCCCTTCCTCTCTCTTCTCTCTCTCTTCCCATCTTGCATCCAGTGGGTTGATTGGTTTGAACATCAGCCCTGGGCACTGAGGATAGCTCAGTTGGTCTGAGCATCAGCCTCCGGTGCTGAGGATAGCTCAGATGATTGGAGCACCAGCCCCAGACTGGAGTCGCTGGGTGGATCCCAGTCACGGTGCATGTGAGAGTCTGTCTCACTATCTCCCCTCCTCTCATTGAAAAAAGAAATGCATCTATATCGAATGTAAGTAGATTGCTGAAGTTTAATGCAATACTATGTAGCCTTTAGTTTTGTGCTTTTTCATATTATATATATATTTTATTTCTAACCCAGCCACATTTATCAGTCTCAGCTCTTCTGAGCTGGACTAATTGCAGTGCTGTTTCCAGCCAATAAGATTCAGAAGACTTGGCTTCCTTTTATGACTGGCTTCTTGTGTGTTCCCCCCAGGGACTCCCAGCAGGCCTGAACTGTTACTTGGCTAATCCAGGGACCACAGCAGTGATGAAGGCATCTACCCCAGTGCAAGATATGGAAGGATGGCTGCAGGAAAGCTAGACAAGCCCCTATCTTTCCTGGCAGACACCAAGCTCAACTATTGAGATCATGGCATAAATTCTAGGCATCTGCAGTGTTCAGTACCTGAGAACAGAGGGTGAACAGTGTGGTTTAGTACAAAGAACATAGAGATTAGGGGTCAGACACACTGATTTCTATCCAACTCTAGCAGCTCTAAACTTGCCCAAGTTCTTCAACCTAAGTCTCAGTTAGCTCATCTGTAAAATGGGGGATTGGCAAGAAGTCCATAAATGTTAGTTATTCATTTTATTTTCTCCATTTTACAGACAAGGAACCTAAGATTGAGGAAGGCTAAATAACTTTCCTAAGGTCAAGTGAATGGCAGAGACTGCCCTTGAACCTTGGTTCTTTCCCTTTAAAGTCAATGTGCTCAAATCACCATATGATGTTACCTTCAGAGTGCGTGCCTCTGGGGTGTGCATGATGTGGAGTGCTCAGCACTATACTGCCAGAGGGTGGGTCTCAGTAACTGGCAGTGATTATTGTCAGAGACAGGGGAGCTCAGTGGAGCTGAAATGCTATCTAGAGGTTCAATTACCTATGGACCCATTTTGTGACAGGGACCCCAATTCACAGGTAAATCTTGTCAGCCCCATTTATACATATAGATGGTGGTGTCGACGCTGAGTGTGAGAGATGATGATGGTAGTGGTGATGGCTGGTGAGTAGAAAAGAAACATGACTTCATTAATAAAATCTTAAAATAGAAGATGGCTCGGTGCAGTGGAGTAGCAAGAATAGCTCTTCCCACTGAACACGCCTTTCTTGTCAGTTTTCAGATATATGATCACCCTCCAGGATTCCTCCTTCCTGCCTGGAAAGAAACAGGTGGGAGTGTGCAAGCTCTGTAGCCCAAATGTCTTGAAGGGTGTTGCTTTTCATAAAGCACAGATAAAAATAAAGCGATCCTCTGAAGGCAGTGGTAGTGACCTACAGCTTATTTGGGAGTCAGTAAGATCCTCATTTTTTTTTATACCAGCATTCGAGAGCTGACCTTTAAAATCACCACATCTGGGGAGAATGTGTGATTTGATGCAGAACATTTTAGGGCATGCCAAAAAATGAATGGCCAAGAATGTGCTCGTCCATTTTCTTCTCCTTCAAAGAACTCAGCATTACTTAGGTTATAAAAATCAGTTCTTGGGCACTTCTGAATCTATACCATTTGCTTAAGTAGGACTTCTGTGTAAAGTAGATTAAACACAAATATAAGTGGAATTCTAATCCACGCACCTGGTGTGAAAATGATGGGTGTGTGTGTGACTGTGTTCTCAGAGCGAAGTTTAGCTATTTCATGGTAGCCAGTTATATAATAAGTTTAGCAAAGGGTCCTTTAGAAAAAGATGTAATGGTTTTGAAAGAAGAGACACACTACGTGAATTGCTTTGTTATGGAGATGTTGTATTGAAGCTCGGGTGCTACATCTGGGGTCCAAGGAATAATATTGGTCAATATCAAACTAGCTTTTGATTTGTGAAACTCAAAATACCTTCAGGTCCAGAAGGCATTAAAAAGAAGCCTATTTGTATTCATAATACCATTTTTAAAGAGCCACAGAATTATGTGGAAAACAGAATTGGATGGATGGTCAGTCTCAAACTCATCTCCATCTAAAATCGCATCTGTCTGACCTCATGTATCATCACAGCTAAAGGAAGGTCTGGGCAGTGAGGCCCAGCACGTTTCTCGAAGCTGCTAATTCTGAGCAGCCTGCACCCTGAGGCACCTCAGGGCCTGGATCGATCACAGTCAGACTCTTCTATACCCTGACTGAGCACAGTCACATCTTTCCCTGGCTGGTCTCCAATTGGCTGCAACTTTCAGAAATAGCAAACTGTAAAACTTTTCCCCCAATATTTTCTGATGAGGATCCAGATGTTGGAATCAGTGGGTTTCCAGAGTTGTTGCTTGTTGTAATGAAAGAGGCCAGGAGCCACTTAACCACATGATGGCTGAGCTTCTGCAGGAGATACCTGCCAATCAGCCATCATCCTGACTCCTGAAAGCCTGAGGGGAGGCTGGCTCCACCCTTCCTCCGGCTTGGAGGGCCTGCGCTGTTGTTGAGATGGCCAAAGAGAGAGAGAGGTCAAGGGCCAGATCTATTTCTGAAGCCTTAAGTGAAAACTGATTTGATGGGTATAGTAGAAAGGTTTTCATCTCTTCAAAGCCAGTGTATTAGAAAACTTGCTGATGGTAGTAGTTATTGGTCTGGAAGATTGGCACTGACCCTGTTGGCTGGGCCCACCAGGAAACTCCTTTTGCTTAACCATTTCCTTTCTTCCTTCAATATTTGCAGAGTACATGCTACATGTCAGTCAGGGTGCTATTGATCAGACATTGAACAACAATAACAAAATACCCAAGTCACACCCTATCCCTGAGCTCAGGAAGTTCAGAGTCTGGTGGAGGGAGAGGCAAGAAGACTGGCAGCTTCATTATGGAATCTATACGTGCCACACCGAGGTTGAGAAGAGGGCCACCTGACCTGGTACACAGGCAGGAACGGGCCACAGGTGATGACGGTGACAGGAGCATTCCAGACAGAAGAAAGATGTGTGCACAGCTTGGATAGGAAGCTGAGGAGAGCCTGTCAGTCTGCACAATTACAAGATTCCCCCAAGGGAAGGGCAGGAGGGAGAAGAAGGGTGAGAGATGAGTCTGGAGGAGGCAGGGGCGAGGTCACAGAGGGTCTTTTCTGCCATAGGAAGAAGTTGGGACCTTTACTGTAGGGCAGTGGGAACAGTGAAATTTTGTGATTGGGACATTGTGACCTGCCATTGAGCCCTGTGGATGGTGGAGTGTTTTCCAGCATGTTTTGTCAAGGTTTGAGGGGTAGACCAGCAGCTTGGATGGTTCTGATGTAAGTGAATACTTGTCGCTCCTGTTAGTCCATGAGTGGGAGGAAGAGAATGAGGGATGTTTCTTTTCTTTTTAAGTAAAAATATACCATTAAAGCCTGATGTAAAAATTAGTAAATGTTAAATGATAATAAGTCAGGTGGTCTCCTTTGAATCTGAAAATGCTCTAAGATAAGCTGAAATAGCCAGAGGGCATTTAAACAGAATACATTTGTTCTTGAAAGCAACCTAAAGGATATAGGAAACGGCGTTAAGAAACACACAGAAATACCCTGACTAAAAGACTGTCTCTGGAAATTGCCTAGGTCGATGTCTTCTTCAATAAAGTTGTTTTCTGCTGCTATTTTTTTCACTCATGGATGGTCCCTTTATATCTGATCATCAATTTTCTACAAGGTTGCTAAAATGTCTCCTCAGAGCTTAGATTTTTACATTTTAATTCATTTGTTGGCGATTCTTAACCTGAGACAATATATGCTGTTGGCATAATTCAGGTCATTGTTTTCTAGCTGACAAATTACTCAAATCCCAACCCTCCCCTTTTTCTCTACTTGCTTTCGCCTGTGTTGTTTTGAGGGTACTAACTGGCCAAAAAAACAGTCAGTCTCTATCGGTTCGAGTGGAACCTGTCATTGGACTTACGTCTCTCTTCCCAAGATGTACATTTTGGGCTCTCTTAAGTCACTTCCTTCCCAAACCCTTGACATTATTATTTCCAGTAACTTTCCTTCTTTCCGAAGCCCTCCCAAGATATCATTTCTCTCTCCAAGTCCAACACAGGCTTCATATTCTCCATGTTCTGAGACTAAAAAGCACACTGTAATCTCAAGACAGAGAAGTTTGTGGTGGGTAAACACAGTAGAGTTTCATTGTGATTTTTATATTAGTCTGATTTTCCAATCAATATGACACCTTTCTAGAGACTAGGGCCATGTCCTTAGGTACTTTTGTAATCTTAACTAGAGCTTAGCACAGTAGAATTCAATAAATATAAATTTAAGAATGTGTTTGGGTTATGTTGTGACTTGGCAAGAGCTACAGTGATTTCCATTTAGGGGTTCATGGTAAGACGTGAGGTATAGCTGCAGCAGCTCAAGGCATCAGACAGCTGTCCTTGTGTTACTGGGATGAGCCGGGTCTGGAGCAGCTCAGCACATTTGGCCATTCAAAAGAGACTGAGTATGTAAGAGTGTCTTTAATTCAGAAATGCCAGTCCCCTGGAAGGCAGGGGTGTCCTGTCCACAAAGCTGCCTTAACATTCTCCTGGTGCTGGAAGTTTTTATAAGGTTCAGGGGGAAAGAAAAGTAAAGAGTCCATGCACTTAGTCACATAACAATGTGCAGGAGGTGAGGGTTCAGCTGCAGAAACATCTCTGCAAGTTCTGATGTAGCACAGGCCTAATCAGCATGGTCCTATCTGGTGTCCTTGGTAAATCTTCAAGACAGCTGAGGTCCAGTGGCTCCCAGGAACAGTTGAGACCTGAAGCCTCTGGAACATCTGCCTCTGAGAATTATCTGTGAAAAAAACAACAACTCCCTGTTTTCCTAAGATACAAAGTAAAGATTTAAGATTGGTGAATAAGTTTTTAATTAATATATAGGCCTTGACTTTTCACAGTAAATCCTGTGGCTAGGCTTTTATAAACAACTATTGTGATTTAAACTCTCCTAATTGTCAGGTCCCTCCCCAGTGTAAGCTTCCCCCAACATTCCTGCAAAGGTAAATTTTTTGCTACATTTCAAAGTAAAGACCAGGAAGCCATTAAGAGAGACTAGCAAGCAGATTAGCTATTTTCTAACCCTTACACATCTCCTATTCATTACAACTAAATAGCTACTTATTAGTGAAGCCAAATTTCTCACTTTTGGGATCCCCTATCACTTGGAATTTACACAACGAACAGCCCCCATATCTGTGAACACATGAGGAGTGACTTCCTTTTTCCAGGGCGAGGCTACAAGAGTGGTGTGAGTAGTCTGTGGTTACAGAGCAGCAGTAGCCCTAGGATTGCAGAGGACTAGTGTCTTCTAGCTGTAAATTTCTAGCTTTTCTTATGCTCTTGTTTCACACAGGGCTAGCTCAGAGCAAAATAATGAAGATGCAAAATCTCCTTTCCTGCCATCCCCCTCCCCACAAGCCCAGTCTCAGAGAGCTTTTCTAGTCAGGAAGTTTTACTCTGCACACAAAACATTCGGGTGTCCTTGCACCTAATGTGACCTGGTTTCATGTGTGACTCTTGGGAGTATTTACAGTTTAAATAAAAAACAACAGAAATTGATGGCTGGTGGGAAATTTCCTGTCTTATGTTGTTTGAGGGATAGCTTAAGCAAGGCAGCTTCCATTTTCACTTTTGTTTCCCAGTTTTTGTTGATTTATGTAAGGTATTTTTCCCCGCCGAGAAGGAAGGAACAGGTCTCGGAGCCACCAAGTGTGGTAAGTTCAAAAGGCTTTATTCAGTACAAAGCATTCCCTGGATGAGACTCACTGGCATGCAAGATGGAGGTCAGGAAAAAATCGCACATGGAGAGACCGCGCGGGTATATTTAAAAAAAGAGTCCATCTAGGGCAGTCGGGCTAATATGACGTAGAGAAATCTTACTGGCTGACAATCGCCTTTGTTTCCAAGGAGTCCTAGGAAGTTTCTTTTTGGCGCACTTGACTGTGGGCGGTCCTAGCCAAAGTTCCCGGAGCCTAAGTTCCCACGTGACCAGCCCTCTATCCACCGACCTTACAATTTGTATGGCCTTCATATTTCTATCCTGAAGCTTCCTGCTCAACTCTCAAATCTCACTCTTCCAATCCTATTATCATTTGTAAATTAATCAAGGTTAAGAGAATTTGAGCCAAAGATGAGAAGATGCTTGCTACTTGTAAAATGGATTTTGATGTAGCTAAAATTCAAAGTCTAGCATACTGGGGATGAGTGGTAGTAGGATGACTAGTGGGAAGGGGACTTTGAATGGTCTCCACCTTTTAAACAATGGTTCAAGTGTATTCTTGAACATAATGGTTATTTAAGCATGGAAAAAATGTTAAAGAAAATGCTCAAAACAAGACTGTGAGACACAGATCCCCTTTTGTGTGTTTTTATCTGCACTCATCAGAGGTGCAGACATTCACTGTTAGGACATCTTTGACTGGCATTCTTTCCTTATAGGGCTGATCCTTTTATTATGACATGGGGAGCAAACAGAGAGATGCTTGTTAGACTCAAGTGGAGCAGGGCTCCGGAGGTGCTGGCTTTACAGGCACTAAACCTTTATTTGCTAGATCATGACATGGTGGTGGTGGTGGGTGGGCAGGCAGGGTGCTGGAGCCTGGTGGGCAGTGGGCAGTGGGCAGTATGAGTGGATGAGGGCACATGGAGAGTTGGGGTAATAGCCAGTCATCAGGGTATTTCAGTATTTCAGCAATAGGAACTGCTATGCCTGTGTGACTGACTGGTAGTTGGATCTTGTACCTATACCTGCACTTGCTGATGAGAAAAGAAAGCTAGAATTGAACTTAGGAGACTGGAGCTTGACTCCTAGCTCTGCTCACCATTGAATTTCAGGCAAATCTCTTGAACATCGAGCTTCAGTTTTCCTATCTATAAAATGGAAATAATAATAACTGCTCTATCTCAAGTTAGTAGTGAGATAAAATATATGAGAACATTTTATTAAACTCGGAAATATTCTGGCTAAGTTTCTTTTTATCTTGATGTTTTAACATTATTGTTGAGTTTTTTTATTTAGCGATAATTTCAAGTATAGAAGTATTTAAGGTTGTTTATCCAAATATTATATTTCTGTGCTTTTTAGTTGTTGGGTATGCTTCTTGTTTATTCCCCTCTTATGTTAGGGTGTGGGCTTGGAAGGTACATAACTAAGCTTTGTTTGTACTGTGTACAAGATAAGGATAAATAGGATGTGAGTGAGGGCCTGAGGAATTCTTTTACATGGAAAGTAAATCAAATTTAGGACATGACTTTTTGCAATGTATAGCACATCTCAGTTAGGGCTTTTCAAACTCTTTGTTAGCTTCTTGCTTTCAAGATATGTGGAAAATGGAATTCTAGGAATGACATATGCAATTAATTTAAAATATATATTAGCAGTATGTAAAGATCAAATTTTTAGTGAAGGTGGTAGAGAAAATGTATCACACATTGACCTACTCACTCCAATATTTTATTAAAGGATATGTGTAGCCACGTTCTTGAAGAAAGTAAAGGAAGTAGGATACCTGGCCTTCCTCCTAGAAATTTGTGTGTAGCATTTTATTCCAGTTAAAGAACATAGCATGGCTCTCAGGAAGAGGTTATGCAGTTATGCCAGAGATTCAGGGAGTGGGGGAAGTAGGAGGCACAAGGACCTTTATCTGTGAGTCTGTTTCTATTTTGTTTGTCAGTTTATTTTGTTCATTAGATTCCACATATAAGTTAGATCGCATGGTACTTGTCTTTTTCTCTTACTGGCTTATTGCACTTAGCATAATGCTCTTCAGGCTGACAGCTGTTAGATGGGATGGGTGGTAAAGGTGAAGGGATTAAGGAAAGAAGAAAAAACCTTATAGACACAGACAATAGTATGGGGATTACAGGAAGGAAAAAAGGTAGGGGAGGTGGAGGAGGGTTGGGGGGATAGATGGTGATGGCAGGAGACTTGGGGTGGTGAACACACAGTGCAGTGCACAGATGATGTATTGTAGAGTTGTGCACCTGAAACCTGTATAAGTTTATTAACCAATGCCACCCCAATAAATTCAATAAAATATTTTTTTGAAAAGGACCCCTGAAGAGGGAAAATGGAACAGTAAATTTCTTTTCCATCAAAAAGTCTTTTAAAAAATTGTTCCTCTCTTTAATTGGAATATGCATCTCAGAAAGAGCTTCAGGTACGTCACTCCAAACATAAGAAGGATGTTTTATTGTGTGTTTTGTCAATCACCAGGTGGGACCAGAGTGCATTTTGTTGGTGTGTTCAGTCTCTATGGACTGTTTGCTCAAGCTCTCACTACAGCCCATTCCACCAGGCCACAGCCCTTGCAAGAGTGGTGTAGTAACAGTAGTGATCTGATGATGGCAGCATTGGGCGACCTATCTCATTTTCTTCAGCCTGGCTCTGTGTAAACCTGTTCTATAGCTTGTTCCACAGCAGTATTTGGATCTCAGACTGTCACTCAGACTTTATTCTGCTTAATGACTGTATATATGTAAATGACTCTGCTTTTTTTCTGTGGAAGAAGTCTAATCTATCATTCCTGTTTTGGTTTTCAGTTAATGATTATATGTAATTATATTTAAATAAAATATTTATAAATAATTATATATAATTAGTGGTATATAAAATTTGGAATTTATGAATGTCAGCTTTGATGAAAGGTACCCTTCAATTTGGGAGGTGTTAGTCTTAGTATTATTACTTGTTTCTGTTTAGTGGCCAAGAATCTGCAATTCTCTTTTATGTGTATTCTTTAAGGCACAGGGTTTGTTTGTTTGTTTTTTTAAATAATAGGTAGGATATTTATTTGTTAAATCTCTAGAGATTATATTATAGATCTATATCTGGAAAATCCTCTGAGAAAAACAAATTATATTTTCTTAAAAATTTCAGAAGCAATTAGTCATCCCTGAATTCTGAAATGTTGTCAGGGGGTCACCCAGGTCAACTCTAAGTGGGCTTAACAGCAGAGGGAAGAAACATGCAGTTGCCCCTCTCCCCATTTGTAATCATGAGCAGGGAAGTGTGCATTCTGAGGTCTCTAGTGCTACTGAAAACAGAAAAAGAAAGATTGTTGCGAGTCAGTTTAGCATTACTCAAATTTTGCCAATACCTGAGGTCCAGGTACATTTTACCATTTCTCTTTAGCTGTTAGCCACCAGTGGTGCTACAAACGGAAGACTGTCTAGAGCAGAAGGTCTTCATTCTCCGAGGATAATGGGCTGTAGAAGCCGCATCGCAGCACCTTCCACCTTCCAGGGTTGAGGACAGTAAGAAACCAAGAGGGGAAGGTAGCTAAAGGAAATGAGCACATGGAGCTGGGGAAGGTCAGAGTTTCTGGAAGCACTCCCAGACGAGGTATGGGAACCGAGAGTGTTTCTAGTGATGGGAGGAGGATGCACAGTGACTCTTGCCTCCGAAGTTGGCCCTGATTCTCGAAGCACATGGACTAAAGATACACTGGTACATTTAGCTTTGAATCTTTCAGTTGACGCAGACCTTCTAATTCCCCTCAAAACTAGATGGGATGCTAAATCTATGTGAAGATGGTGTATATGGCACATAATGTTTTCTCAGGGGCTCCCTCAGCCTGCTTTGATTTAGGTCATAACCATGACCATTAGATGTAGCAGAAGGAAAATGAAAGATGATCTTAACAGGCTGACCTAAATACTCCTGTAACTGTCTCCATATGTATACTTTGGAGGTTTTAGAACACGACAGCACATTTTATTCCCCCATAAACACTTGGTATGCAATGGTCAGGCTCCAAGGATTTCCCAGCATGTGTTATAAATGCAATGTGAATTAAAGAAATCAGCTAAAGACACAGTAAGATGCTATGAGATTCTAATTATCCTGTTTGACTTTTGTTTATCCATGTTTTGGTTGTAAGGAAAAATCATGCATCTATTAATTAATCTTTTATCTATTTTTAAAATGATTTTTAATGGGGTGACAGTAATCAATCAGGGTACATGGGTTCAGAGAAAACATCTCCAGGTTATTTTCACATTTGATTAGGTTGCATACCCCTCACCCAAAGTCATATTGTCTTCCATCACCTTCTATCTGGTTTTCTTTGTGCCCCTCCTCTCCCCCCAACCCCTTCCTACCCCTCCCCACCACTGGTAACCACCACACTCTTGTCCATGTCCCTGAGTCTCATTTTTATGTCCACCTATTTATGGAATCATATAGTTCTTAGTTTTTTCTGATTTTCTTATTTCACTCAGTATAATGTTATCAAGGTCCATCCATGTTGTTGTAAATGATCAGATGTCATCATTTCTTATGGCTGAGTAGTATTCCATAGTATAATATATATGAACCAAAGCTTTTTAATCCACTCATCCACTGACGGACACTTGGGGGCTGTTTCCAGATCTTCACTATTGTGAACAATGCTGCCATAAACATGGGAGTGCATTTCTCCTTTTGAAACAGTGCTATGGTGTTCTTGGGGTATATTCCTAAAAGTGGGATAGCTGAGTCAAAAGGCAGTTCGATTTTTAATTTTTTGAGGAATCTCCATACTGTTTTCCACAGTGGCTGCACCAGTCTTCTATATATTTATTGTTTCAGGTCTTATATTTAGGTCTTTTATTCATTTTGAATTAATTTTAGTACAAGGGGACAAACTGTAGTCGAGTTTCATTCTTTTGCATGTGGTTTTCCAGTTTTCCCAGCACCATTTGTTGAAGAGGCTTTCTTTTCTCCATTGTGTGTTGTTGGCCCTTTTATCAAAAATTATTTGACCCTATACATGTGGTTTTGTTTCTGGGCTTTCTGTTCTGTTCCATCGGTGTGAGTGTCTATTTTTCTGCCAATACCATGCTGTTTTGATTATTATGCTTTTTAATATAATTTTAAGTCAGGTATTGTAATGCCCCCAGCCTCGTTCTTTTTTCTTAGGATTGCTCTGGCTATTCAGGGTTTTTTTATAGTTCTATATAAACCTGATGATCTATTTCTTTAAAAAATGACGTTGTTATTTTGATGGGAATTGCATTAAATTTGTATATCACTTTGGGTAATATAGTAATTTTGACTATATTTATTCTTCCTATCCAAGAACAAGGAATATTTTTCCATTTTATTATCTTTCTCGATTTCCCTTAACAATACTTTGTAGTTTTCATTATATAGATCGTTTACATTCTTTGTTATGTTTATTCCTAGGAATTTTTTTTTTTTTTTTTTTTGCAACAATGAAGGGGATTGTTTTTTTGAGCTTGTTTTCTGATGTATCATTGTTGGCATATAGGAAGGCAATGGACTTTTGTATATTAATTTTGTATCCTGTGACCTTACTGTACTGGTTTATTGTTTCTAGTAGTCTTTTTATGGAGTCTTTGGAGTTTTCGATGTATAGGATCATATCATCTGCAAAAAGTAAAACCTTTACTTCTTCTTTCCCAATATGAATGCCTTTTATTTCTTTCTCTTGTCTGATTGCTCTGGCTAGAACTTCCAGCACTACATTGAATAAGAGTGGAGAGAGTGGACAACCTTGTCTTGTTCCTGATTTTAGGGGAAAAGTGTTCAGTTTTTTGCCATTTAATATGATGTTAGCTAATGGTTTATCATAGATGGCCTTTATTATGTTGAGATATTTTCATTCTATACCTATTTTGTTGAGTATTTTAAACATAAAATGATGTGTTATTGAATGCCTTTTCTGCATCTATTGATAGGATCATATGGTTTTTGTTCTTTGTTTGGTTGATATGGTGTATTATGTTAACCGTTTTACGTATGTTGAACCATCTTTGTGATTCAGGTATGAATCCTACTTAATCATGATGAATTATTATTTTAATGTGTTGTATTCAATTTTGCTAGTATTTTATTTAGTATTTTAGCATCAGTATTCATTAGAGATATTGGTCTGTAGTTTTTTTTTGTGTGTGTGTTGTCCTTGCTAGGTTTTGGTATGAGGGTTATGTTGGCCACATAAATTGTGTTTTACAGTATTGCTTCTTCTTCAATTTTTTGGAAAACTTTGTGTAGAATAGGAACCAAGTCTTCTTTGAACGTTTGATAGAATTTACCAAATTGTTGTCTGGCCTTGGACTTTCATTTTTTGGGAGGTTTTTAATAGTTGTTTCTATTTCCTCCCTGCTTATGGGTCTGTTTAGGCTTTCTACTTCTTCATGATTCAGTCTAGGAAGATTGTATTGTTCTAGGAATATATCCATTTCTTCTAGACTGTTAAATTTGGTGGCATATAGTTTTTCATAGTATTCTACAATAATTCTTTGTATATCTATGATATCTGTGGTGATTTCTTCTCTTTCATTTTGGATTTTGTTTATATGAGTCCTTTCTCTTTTTTCCTTGGTGAGTCTTGTCAAGGGTTTGTCAATTTTGTTGATCTTTTCAAAGAACCAGCTCCTTGTTTTATTAATTTTTTTCTATAGTTTTTCTGTTCTCTATTTCATTTATTTCTACTCTGATTTTTATTATTTCCTTTCTTCGGCTGATTTTGGGTTGTCTTTGTTTTTCTTTTTCTAGTTCCTTGAGATGTGAAGTTAAGTGGTTTACTTGGGCTCTCTCTTGTTTGTTCATATAGGCCTGTAGAGATATGAACTTCCCTCTTATTACTGCTTTTGCTACATCCCAGAGATTCTGATATGTATTGTTATTTTCGTTTGCTTGTATGTATCTTTTGATCTCTGCGCTTATTTATTATTTGACCCACTCATTTTTTAAAAGTATGTTGTTTAGTTTCCACATTTTTGTGGGTTGATTTACCTCTTTTTTGCAGTTGAATTCTAATTTCAAGGTTTTATGATCAGAAAATATACTTGGTATAATTTCAATCTTTCTGAATTTGTTGATGTTATTTTTGTGGCCCAGCATATGGTCAATTCTTGAGAATGTTCCATGTACATTAGAGAAAAATGTATACTCTGGCCTTTGGGATGAAATGTCTTATAGATGTCTATCATATCCAATTGTTCTAGTGTTTCATTTAAGGCCAATATTTCTTTATTGATTTTCTGTTTGGATGAACAAGAGCCATTAGTGGTGTACTGAGGTCTCCAACTATGATTGTATTTTTGTCAGTTTTTGTTTTTAGGTCAGTCAGTAGCTGTCTTATATATTTTGGTGCTCCTTTGTTTGGTGCATATATATTAAGAAGTGTTATGTCTTCTTGATTCAATGTTTCCTTTATTATTATGAAATCACCGTTTTTTTCTCTCATTACCTTTGCTGTCTTGTAGTCAGCCTGGTTAGATATGCGTATTGCTATACCTGCTTTTTTTTTGGGGATGTTATTTGCTTAGAGTATTGTTTTTCAACCTTTCACTTTAAATTTGTTTTTATCTTTGTAGCTTAGATGTGTTTCTTGTAGGCAGCATACAGTTGGATTTTCTTTTTAATCCATTCTGCTACTCCATGTCTTTTTATTGGTGAGTTCAACCCATTTACGTTTAGTGTAATTATTGACATTTGAAGGTTTTCTATTGCCATTTTATGTATTGCTTTCTGATAGTTTTGTATCTTGTTTGGTTCTTCTCTTTTATATTTCTATCATTTTTTTGTTTGGTTGTAATCCATACTTCTTTTCTCTGTTACTTTTTTTTTCAAGCAATGTACTTCTGTCTTGGTTTTTCAGGGGTGATTACCATTAAGTAATGGAAAGCATACATATCAGGTTCATTAGAGTACATTATCTCATGAGTGTTTCTGCACTCCATCGTCCTTTCCTACTGTTAATCTTTTTCTTTCCCCTTTTTTGTTTCTTTGTCACAGATTAATCTTGTTTTTATTATGATCTTGATGGAACTTTTACTTGTAGTTTTGTTTTGTTCTTTGTGTCTGGTTGGAAAATCCCCTTTAGTATTTCCTGAAGTGGCGGTTTTCTGGTGATAAATTTCCTCCTCTTTCCTGTATCTGTGAATGTTTTTTTTTTTTTCTTTTGTATTTGAAGGATACCTTTGACCGGTACAGTAGTCTTGGCTGGAAGTTCCTCTGTTTCAGAACTTTATATATTGGGGTCTACTCTCTTTTAGCTTGTAGAGTTTCTGCTAAGAAGTCTGTTGATAATCTAATGGGCCTTCCTTAATATGTTGTATTCTTCTTTTCCTTGGCTGCCTTGAGAATTTTTTCTTTGTCATTGGTTTCTGCCGATTTCATTATGATGTGCCTTGGAGTAGGTTTGTTAGCGTTAAGATAATCAGTGTTCTGTTTGCTTCTTGAATTTGAGGCTTTAGTTCTTTCCACAGGTTTGAGAAGTTCTTGTCTATTATTTTGCATATGTTCTCCATTCCATTTTCTTTCTCTTCTCCTTCTTATATACCCATATTCCCATGTTGCTCTTTCTGATGGAGTCAGACAATTCCTGTAGGGCTATCTCATTTTTTAAAAATTTGTGAGTCTCTCTTCTCTTTTCTCTGTAGTACCTCTAGTTGCCTGTATTCTATGTTACTAATTCTCTCCTCTATCTGCTCTGTTTTATTGGCTAAGGTTGTTACCTCATTTTTCAGTTCATGAATTGAATTTTTCATCTCTGTTTGACTCGTTTTCATAGTTTCAATTTACTTGGCGAAGTATTCTCTTTGTTCATTGAATTATTTTTTGAGATCCCTAAATTGCCTTTCTGTGCTTTCTTGTATATCCCTGAGTATTTTTAGGACTTCAATTTTAAATTCTCTGCCATTTAACGCCAAGGTTTCTAAGCTATTGAAATTGTTTTCTATAGATTTTTTCTCATTTACCCAAGCTACATCACTGTCTTTTGTATCCATGCTATTCAATTTCTTTTTCTTTAATGGCATTTGAGAGTAGTATTGTTAATAACACTAATAAGAGTTGCTAAAATTTTTTTTTTTGGAGAAAATGCAGTGAAAAACTGAAAATTCTATTGTGTTAAGTGGAACAAAAATACATAGAATGGAGGGCCTGTGTTGGGGGGAGTAACAAAGAAGAAAAAATGAGGCAAGAACCCACAAAATGCCACAAGGAACTAATTTGGATCAAGAATAAAATAATTTGTTTGTAAATGATGGTAGAATGAGAGAAATAGTGTAAGAGAAAAGAGAAAAAAAGAGAGAACAAGAAAAAAAATACAGTGAAAAATGAAAATTCTATTGTATTAAGTGGCACAAAAACTATAGAATGGAGAGCCAGAGTTGGGGGAAATGCTATAGAGATAAAAAATGAAGTAAAAAGCACACAAAATGCCACAAAAGAATTTGAATCCAGAATAAAGTAATTTGTTTGCAGGTGACATTCAAATGAGAGAAAGTGAAAGAGAAAAGAAAAAACAAAAAGAGAGAGAGAAAAAAATTGAGTTAAGTTTTTTGGAATGTAACACTCATAGAAAAAAAATGAATGAAAAATGTAACACCTATGGCTAATAATGTTCAAAATGAAAAGAAAATGATAAAATGACCAAGGTGGAAGGGAAAAAAAAGATAAAAAATTCAAGAAGAGAATGGAAAAAGTTATAAAGACTGTGGATTTTTCCTGGTTTTGAGAAGTTATCTTCTTCCTTTTTCTTTCTTCTCTCTCTTTTTGACTGGTGGCACTGTACCCCAGGTTCTGCCCCTTTGGCACTCTTAGGCAGAGATTTGCTGTTGTGTCGCTATGGTGATGACATAAACTAGGCCTTAGTCCCATTGGTAGGCAGGGCTTGTTAGTGTTTGCAGGCTCCGACAATGGGAAAGTTTGTTTTCCCAGAGCCTCTCCCCAGATTTCTTTTTCCTGAACCAGCAGTCTGGGGACCCAGCTGTGAAGTTGTCCCAGCCACTGCCTGGAGAGAAAAAGGCTCTAAGAGCTGCCAAATCCTTCCTCTATTCCCACTCAGAGCAGGGTTCTTGGTAAGGATTTGCCAGCCAGAGCCGCCAGCATAATCAGGCAGGGCTGGGAACCGATTGCCTTTCAGGTGTCTTTCTATGAGCCTCCAGGCATGTCTAGTATGCCTCAGCACTCCGCAGGTCTGCTCTCCAGAGGCTGTCTGCAAGCTGCCTGTGCACCCTTCCCCCCCCCACTTCCGCAGTTCTCTTCCCCAGGAGTGTGTTTTTGTTAGCCTGAATGGCTGGTGGAGGTGCCGCGCCCAGACATGTCTGGGTGTAGGGAAGCTGCCTTTTGTGCACTTCCTGTGCGCTGTTGTTTGGGAAGCCAGGATTATTTAGAAACTCTGGTTACAGCTCACACAGAGGGTCACTACTGAAAGTCTCCGACCCAGCCCCTCCATCAAGGAATGTGGGCACCCATGCCTGAAACACCAGGTGAATCCACTCACACACTGCCTGTGCTCACCAACCGGGATACTGGAAGTAAACAAGGCAACTGCTCACCCACCTCTGCCTGGGTCTGCCACTGACTTTAGCTCCACGTGGGCTGAGCTGTGGGTACACTCTCTCCTCAGCTTGAATGTCTCTGCCCTAACTCAGCTTTTTCTGCACCCCCAGCCCTCGCTTTCTCTCAGTTCCAAGTGAAAGCAGCCCTTGCTTAGGTCAGTGAGGAAAGCAGAATACTCCATTCTCCATCTTATATCCTTCAGAATGGATTATATATTCAGCCACCTTTTTGCCCAGTCATACCTTTGTTTGATGTATGTGTATTACAGATGCTTCTGAGATTGTTTTTCTGTCTCTAGTTGTTGAATTTGTTGAAGTTTCAGGGAGAGGTATTGGAGCACTCCTCACGGTGCCATTTCTCTGACGTCACTCTAATCTTTTATCTAGAAACTTGAAAATACTGAGCTCTAGCTCTCTTACATGTCACCATCTAGACTGGTCCTGGGTAAATTACTTCATTTCTTTAAACTTGAGTTTTTCTTGTGATAAAACAGGAGGCTGAACTTCAAGTCTTCTTATTTTGAGTGTATGATTGTTTCTTGTCATTGTGTCCAGCATTGTGCAGAGTTTTTGGAGGAAAGATTTGAGAGCTATATTTTAACTTTTCAAAACATACTAACAACTCTTTTTTTTTTTTTTTTTCTGAAGCTGGAAACGGGGAGGCAGTCAGACAGACTCCCGCATGCGCCTGACCAGGATCCACCCGGCACGCCCACCAGGGGACGATGTTCTGCCCATCCGGGGCATCACTCTGTCACAACCAGAGCCACTCTAGTGGCTGGGGCAGAGGACAAGGAGCCATCCCCAGTGCCCGGGCCATCTTTGCTCCAATGGAGCCTCGGCTATGGGAAGGGAAGAGAGAGACAGAGAGAAAGGAGAGGGGGAGGGGTGGAGAAGCAGATGGACGCTTCTCCTGTGTGCCCTGGCCGGGAATCGAACCCGGGACTTCTGCACGCCAGGCCGACGCTCTACCACTGAGCCAACCGGCCAGGGCCACTAACAACTCTTAATTTGATTTTTTTTCATGAGAGGTCTTTGTGATATTGCTTTCTCCAAATCTCCTGCTATCCCTTGACCAAATCTATTCTAAGTCACTCATCTTCCTTGTCTCTTGGCTGCCACTTCTTTCAAACTGGCCTCTGCTTTCACTCTTGTTTCTCTACAATCTATTCTTTACCCAGCACAAGATTGCTCTTTTGAAAACTAAATCAGAACATGTCTCTCTCCAGGCCTAAAACCTTCCAATGACTTCCCATTGTCCTTGGAAATACAAATCTATTCCTGCCTCAGGGCCTTTGCACTTCCTCTGCTGGGAACACATTTTGCTCCAGATCTATGCACAAAAGTCTGCTTTTCAAGCAGGTTGCAGTTTAAGCCTTACTCCCTAAGAAAGGCCTTCTATGACCTCTCCATATAAAATGACCATGTCTTTTGCTCAATATCTGACACAGTTATTGGTTTTATTTGTATAGCACATTCTACCTGAAATTATCCTGCATATTGATTTTTGTTGTTCTTGTTGCCTGTCTCATCTCAGTATAGCATATATGGGAATGGGGACTTTGTTGCTTTGTTCATTGCATATCCTGAGCAGCTAAGTGGAGTCTGGCATATAATAGGTGCTCAAGAAGTGTGTGTAGAATAAATGAATGAAAGAATAGATATCACAGGCAGGAAAAATACATACTAGAGAGGTTGTGATCTCATAGCAAATTAAAAGCAGGCCACAGGCTAGAATGCAGGCCTCCTTATGTTTCTTTCTTCCAGGTCAACCCGCCACACAACAAGCCTAACTTAGAAATCTTTCATCCACTATCTGTTTACTTATTCGCCACATATTATAGAGCTCTTATTATGTTTCAGACACTGTTCTATATCAGTAGTTCTCAACCAGGAATGATGTTCCCCTGGGATCATTTTCCAATGTCTAGTGACATTTGTGGCTTTACACTTGAGTTGGAGGTGCTACTGGCATCTAGTGAGTAGAGGCCAGTAAACATTACCCAGTATGCAGTAATCCTGGTTCTTACCCAACAGAGGGCTATTCAGCTTAAAATGTCAATAGTGCTGAGCTCGGGAACCCTTGTTCTAGATGAACAGACAGATACCTGTTTTCATGGACTTTATAATCTAAAGTGGGGAGAAAGAAGACAAATAGTGCATACCATATATAAATAGGTTAAATGCCATGGCCAAAAAAGTGGTGCAATGGAGAAGGAAGAAAAGTCAGAACAGAGTCAGGAGGAGTGCTGGTGGGGCACTGTGGGTAATGGGAGTAGTAGCTTCCCTGGGAGGTGAACCAGAAAAAGAGAATTTTCCTCTGGAGGTCTATCTCTGTGGCCTGGACTGACCAGTCCTTTGAGTTCTAGCCCATTGCTGTGGGGCATTAGCCCATTCAACTTCAAATCATCTTCACAATGACAAATATAAAACCCTCCTGAACCAAGGGGCATGTTAACCTCCAAATAAAAATAGAGCAAACTGCCATGGGCTAGAAATATTATTTTCTGCCCCTTTCCAAGAGTGTTTAAATTCTCCTGTTTCTCAGCACCTTCAGCATGCTATCATCACAAATGAAGGGCAGTGTTAATTTGATGCAAGTTTTATTGCTCATTGTCAGTTTCTTGCTTTTCTCTCAAAGCAAAAATAGTGTGATTTCAGCCTCTCTCAAGAGCATGTGGGTCTTTGGTTGTACAGAGGTTTCTGTCTGTCTAGGTTAATTGCCCAAACTCAACAGAAACAATTGTAGATTTTATTATCTTAAGAAAGCTGTAGTAGCCTGACCAGGTGGTGGCGCAGTGGATAGAGCGTCGGACTGGGATGCGGAAGGACCCAGGTTCGAGACCCCGGGGTCGCCAGCTTGAGCGCGGGCTCATCTGGTTTGAGCAAAAAGCCCACCAGCTTGGACCCAAGGTCGCTGGCTCCAGCAAGGGGTTGCTCGGTCTGCTGAAGGCCCGCTGTCAAGGCACATATGAGAAAGCAATCAATGAACAACTAAGAAGTCGCAACACACACAACGAAAAACTAATGATTGATGCTTCTCATCTCTCTCCGTTCCTGTCTGTCTGTCCCTGTCTATCTCTGCCTCTGTAAAAAAAAAAAAAAAAAAAAAAAAAAAAAAAAAAAAGAAAGCTGTAGTAGTTGGTGCCAATAGAACTCAGGTCAATGAAATGGTTCTTACTATATCTATTCATATATATAATGTATGTGTATGCATATACATTGATATACATTTAAGATCTCACTAAAAAGCATACTAGCCCTGGCCGGTTGGCTCAGCGGTAGAGCGTCGGCTTAGCGTGCGGAGGACCCGGGTTCGATTCCTGGCCAGGGCACACAGGAGAAGCACCCATTTGCTTCTCCACCCCTCCGCTGCGCTTTCCTCTCTGACTCTCTCTTCCCCTCCCGCAGCCAAGGCTCCATTGGAGCAAAGATGGCCCGGGCGCTGGGGATGGCTCAGTGGCCTCTGCCTCAGGCGCTAGAGTGGCTCTGGTCGCAACATGGTGATGCCCAGGATGGGCAGAGCATCGCCCCCTGGTGGGCAGAGCATCGCCCCATGGTGGGCGTGCCGGGTGGATCCCGGTCAGGTGCATGCGGGAGTCTGACTGACTGTCTCTCCCTGTTTCCAGCTTCAGAAAAATGAAAAAAGAAAAAAAAAAGCATACTAAAATTGTGGTTTTGGTAGTTTGGTAGGCATGTACTTGCTTTACTGGTCTCTCTTTTGTTTGTTTGTTTTTATGAAGCATTAAAACCCCATAGGTATTCAACAAATGTTGTTGAATTAATAAACTGCAAAAATTATTTTGGGATTACTAGATTCTAAATTATTTTTCCACATATGCATGAACTTATTTATATCACTGAAACACAACTTAGTAAATACACTAGCATAGTCTTACGGCATTATCATTCTGACATTTATTTCTAAATCTATGTGTTTTTTTTTATTTTTTAAGCTATTGCATGGGATCTGATTTGAGCATGGGGTTTCTGAATATAGTAAGTCTGAGACTTTTAGTAGGTGATACCTTTTCTGTATACCTTTAACCTAGGAAGGAATTATTAAGCAAGAAAATAGATTTCAATAATAAATGTTTTTGATTCAAAAATATGTAAATTGACATTGTTGAAGAAATACATAATGCAGTATTTTATTTTGGGTGCTATTTTATTCTACAGAAGACCTTGTTGACCAGTTTACTGTATGTATGTTGATTTCTTTTTCTAGTGCTATTTTTTTACAATTGAGTTTGGCCTGTGCAAGCAAGAAGGACAACTGCGGGCATATGGAGCCGGACTGCTTTCTTCCATTGGAGAATTAAAGGTATGAAGCTGTGAATGAAAGTATCCTTCCCAAGCAAACTAGTTCAAGGTCATGAAAGATATCGATTTGTTTATCTGCACATTTCTACTTGCAGGTCCTCCATAAATATTTAACACAGAGGAGTTGGCACCTTAGATGTGGGTGCTGACCTAACTTTTCACACTTCTGAAAATGGGTCATGCCTTTCTGGGTTTGTGGTATGACTCAAATGGATTAGCAGCTAGCTATATGCACAATCAACAACAGTGACAAATGTATGCTCACATGTTGGCTAACAAATGACTGCCCTAAATTTAGTGCTGAAAAGTCGGCAATGAGCTAGCAGTGATTCTACTGATTAAAATTTCCCTGTAACAGGGCCTTGGCTACTCTCACTTTCATCGCCCCCATGGTGCCCATGGGCTCCCTGGCATTTGTTTTATAAAAGGGGATCTGAGACTATTTTAGCTTCTTCAAAATTAATGTGTATTAAAGCATATGTGGATATATACTATTTAGAAAAAAAAACTCTAAATAAACATATGGTCTAAGAGGTATCTAATATGTATAGTGGTGCTATTTTTTTTTTGGCTTTAAAATACAGTGAAATTATCATTTATTCAGCAATGTTGGAGCCTGGGGCATCTGATAGTTTAAATATTCTGGTTGCTTAAGAATTACTATCTATATCATTGGGGGATGGCAAGTTTTGATGAATTTAGAATGTAGTGTAAAATATAATATGGAAATGGTGCGGAAAATAATTTAATCTTTCTTTGATTAATCAGACTAAGATCAGAATTAGGGACTATCTTAGGGTTTTTATTTTGTGTATTGATTATCCTCAAATAATGTAGTTAAGAAATATATGATCATTGGAACTTTTTGATTGTTTCTGTTCTTGAAAGATGCAATTTAACTATAATTTTTATCAAGTCCTTTTAATTTATGACCCCATTTATTCATTCCCCAAACAATCGTTGAGCACATAGTATGTGCCATGTCCTGTGCCAGTCACTGGGATATACAAATACAAATAATGACGAGGAAGAATAGAATAAGAAGAACGGGGTTGGAGGGTGTTACATTGACTGGGACACTTGAATCTATGTTGACACAATAAGTTTAAAAAAAATTTAAATTATAAAAAGAGAACAAGAAGAAAATAACTACCTCAATGGACACTTAAATAGACCCTAGTATTTTAGGTATTTTATCCATATAAAGCCATTTAATTCCCATAACAGCTTAATGATATAAGCAATATTATTATTACAGATGAGAAAACTGAGGCAAAAACAACAACAACAAAACAAAAAGAAAAAAACATTAAGGAACTGTCCAAGGTCACACAGCTGATAAGTATTAGAGCTGGACCCAACCAAGTCCAGGCAGTCTAGCTCCAGAATTTGAGCCCTTAACCATGTGGCTGCGCTGCCTGGGATGCTTGTTTTTAAGGAGTTTACAGTCTTGTGCAAGTGATAACCAATCAACACAGAGGGTGGCCAGGGGACCTGGCACAGACCAGGTGGTGCCTGGGAAGTCTTCTTGGCAAGGGCCCATCTGCCCAGGCTGATTCTTGAGGAACAGATAGAATGAGTGAGCTAACAGAGGTGAGGGTGAATGGACAGGAGGTCAGTCACAGCAGTGTGCACTCCAGTCAAAGCCGGCCCCATTCAGGGAGCTGCCTGAGGTGTGGCATGGCTAGAATAGACAATAATATTTAATACAACAGAAGCCTGATGTAATGCGATAAGATACTTTTTACTAAGTTCTCAACCAAAACATCCATTTGAGGTTACTCTCAGCATGGAGGCCAGAGCCCACAGCAATAGCATGACGTCATATCCCTGAAAGACCCAGGCTTTTTGATTTTTCCAAAAAAAGAATTAGCCAGAAAACAATGTAGCTCTTGGGCTACATCTATTTACATTCTCCTCAGAGGGTTTATAAATTACGCCAGGAACAACAGAAACAAATCTCTCTCATCACCCCAACTTTCGATCTGGTTAATGAGGCATGTGTAGGCAGCATTGGGGTGAATCTGTTTTTGTTTCTATTGGTGCAGGCAGAATCATCTGGAAATGGAAATCAGCCGGAAATATGTAGACCGAAGGGCATTGTCTGCCATGAATCTTCTTGTTCTGGTCCATCACCTCTGGTCATTAGCTTTCTTCCATTTTCAAATTTCAACAAGCCGACATCTTTATGACTGCTGCTTTGGACCATTTTTACAATTCAGGAATTCTTTTTATTCGAAATATTTTCTGATCATTCACAGAGAATACAAAAGGCGATGCCCATGCTTCTGGTGGCAGCTTCCCTGCCCCCATCCCAGCCTCCACCCCCGGGAGCGCTCCTAGCATCCAGATCCTGCCCACGGCACTTCCCAATACAGTACTTCAGTCCAGCTTTTACTTACATCGACAAATGATAGTCCTTGAGCTAGGCAGGGATAATCTTATTGATAGCATTAGAATAATTCCAGTGAAACCATGCTTACAATTTTGAATCTAGTTATCTTGTATGGTAAAATATTTTTGCTGCAGCCCAAATGTGGGTCCCAGCTAAATTGTTGGAGGTTTTGTGTAGTCTTTATAACTTCTCAAAAATATCCATAATTCACCTTCGTTTTTTGAACAGAATTCATTTTAGAATTTGTGCTTCAAGACGCTAGATTTTCCTGGTAAATGTTTCACTTCATATCTGACCAAGTATTTCCAAGTGGTGTATATATAGTTTGGAGGATAACTTTTGTTTTTCTGTCCTATTTATTTACTTATTTATTTAGATAACAACAATGCTTTTCTAAAAAAAATGTTTTTCGACAATGCTTATTTTTCTCTTTAAAGACAGAAACAAAAAATATAGAAAAGCAGCTCAGGCTTGGTGGTTCAGCTGGTCACAGCCTTGTCCCAGCATGCCAGACAGGGTGTGCATTCGACCCCTAGTCAGGGCGCGTACCAGAAACAACCAGTGAATGCAAAAATAAGTGGAACAACAAATCAGTCTCTCTCTTTTTCTCTCTCCCTCTTCCTCTCTCTCTAAAAGCAATAAGAAATATGGAAAAACTTGTAAAAGCTAACATAAATTTGATAGTCATAAAGACTATTTTATTATTTTTGAAATTTCAGCACTGTTTATTCTCCCTTTTGTTCTAATGATCTGTTCTGCCATGAACTTTTAGAAATTCTAAGAGTGTGCTTGGGCAGGGCCTTTCCTTACCTTCATCACTATGGAGAGCAGTTAATAGAGAGCTAAGTCATCTGGAAAACTGACTTAAAAAAAAAGTTGAAAACGGGTCTGTTGAGTGCCATTCACCCACAGTCTAGCATGTGTCTTTTCTGTCACACCCCTTTTCTTTCTGTTCCAGAGCTGACCTGAGATAAGACTGTCATTTAAAAATTGTATTACTCACTCATTTATTCATTTTATTCAAAAAACCCCAAGTCGAAGGTCTCAGATTTCAAAGATGTCGGAGTCTGTCATAGGGAAGTTCTAAAAAAGTGACTGACAACAGGTCTTTGTTGAATCCAGTTCCTTTGTAGAAGCAACAATGATATTTGTTCAAATTAGGTGGTAAGGATATGATTGCTAATTAATGAATTGGTGAGTCTAATCTAAAAAAGTTAATCCATCTCAAAAGCAAAAAGCAGTTCCTCCTTTTTTCCCCATGGGTAATGGCAAATAAAGAGCAGTTCTTTTTTTTTTTTTTTTCATTTTTCTGAAGCTGGAAATGGGGAGAGACAGACAGACTCCCGCATGCGCCCCACCAGGATCCACCCGGCACGCCCACCATGGGGCGCGACACTCTGCCCACCAGGGGGCGATGCTCTGCCCCTTCGGGGCGTCGCCATGTTGGGGCCAGAGCCACTCTAGCGCCTGAGGCAGAGGCCACAGAGCCATCCCCAGCGCCTGGGCCATCTTTGCTCCAATGGAGCCTTGGCTGCGGGAGGGGAAGAGAGAGTCAGAGAGGAAAGCGCAGCGGAGGGGTGGAGAAGCAAATGGGCGCTTCTCCTGTGTGCCCTGGCCGGGAATCGAATCCGGGTCCTCCGCACACTAGGCCGACGCTCTACCGCTGAGCCAACCAGCCAGGGCAAGAGCAGTTCTTTATTCCTGAAGGTAAGAGATTAGACTTTTTTGTAAATGGCTTTAGCTCTGACCCCATAGTAGTCACCGGAATATTACATATTAAATACACATGTTCTGCTTTGCAGATTTTGATAAAGCTGATGGTTTTAAACATTTTAATTATTATTATTATTATTATTTTGGCTTTGGTTTTAGGATACCCCTGCACAGTGAATTTATTGTTCTGCGCTTTTATAGCTGTTAATCAGTATTCTCAGAACAGGTTTATATTTAGGACAGTCATGTGTTTTTACTGACACAACAACTCTGTGAGATGGTCAGGATTACTGGCAGGCTGTGGAGAAGAGGCTTCTCTGAGGTCATCTGGTGTAGTGGTGGCATTGCTAGAGTTAGGAATAGAATTAGGGATCACTCACTGCTTGGGCTCCCACACTGCTCAGAGGGGTCACGCCTCCTGTCTGCCTCCTCCACTTTCTTTTTCTGAAGTTAACAGTCTTTTTTTTGCAAGAGGAAGAGACATACAGGGACAGACAGACAGAAAGGGAGAAACATGAGAAACATCAACTCATAGTTGTGGCACCTTAGTTATTCATTGATTTTGTATATGTGCTTTGGCTGGGGATTGCAGCTGAGCCAGTGACTCCTTTGCTCAAGCCAGTGACCATGGGGTCATGTCTATGATCCCTTGCTCAAACCAGCGACCCTGCACTCAAGCAGGCAACCTTGGGGTTTTGAACCTGGGTCTTCAGTGTCCCAAGCTGATGCTCTATCCACTGTGCCACCGCCGGGTTGAAGCTAGCACTCTTAATAGTGACTTGGCAGATTCTGGAGCACTGGGAACTTGAAATGGGTCTTTGGTCTTTATGAAAGAGTTGCTTAAAGAGAGAGTTGGCTCCCTCCTGTAGCTTATTCAAACTGATGAAACTTTCACCATCACTGATCAAAACAAAAAAACATGATGCCATCATCCTCCCATTTGGCAATAGGGATGTCAGTGCTAAATAGTACTTGGTTAGCAGGAGGAACATTTGAGGGAAGTTAAAAAAATATGCATACATACATATGTGCATATACAAATTTATATATTTGTTATTCTGATGTGAGAAGAGATGATTGTAGTGTAAGTGTAAAGGTGTTTACAAATTTTATTCAGAATCTAGGGCCCAAACCTACCTAGAAACCTGACTTCGCACATGAATTTTTTCCCTAACTTGAACTAGTCTTAACACAGTGGGTGAGGCTCACGGGGTTCACATCTAGAATAGTTGAGATAATCACTTTGTGTCATTGCAAAGGCAGGTGGCTGGGAGGAAGGAAGATTTCACATCGATTGATCTCTAGACAGGTGCTGTTGCTGTGTAGGACCTGGAAGCCTCATGGCTAGGGCAGTGTTTCTTCACCTGTGGGTTCTAGACCCCTGGGCGAGAGCTAGCTGAATGTATATGTACACAAGCATCTTCTTGAGACTAAATTAACAATGATAAATATATATTGAGCACTTCTTATGTGCCAGGTACTTTGCATACATTGTCTCATTGAATTCTTACCACAATGCTGGACTGCAGTTTCTGTTAGTATTCCCATTTTCCAGGTGAATGCTAGAATAGACTCACAGAGGTAAAATGACATTCCCACAGTCATGTAGAACTTTAGGTAACAGTTGGATTCTGGGAAATTTTTGATGTTGAGAAGAGACTTTTTAGTTTATAGGTTTTTTTAAAAAAACATTTTTTCCATTGATTTATAAGAGATAGAGAGAGTTGGAGAGAGAGAGAGAGAGAGAGAGAGAGAGAGAGAGAAAGTAAGGGAGAGGGAGAAAAAGAAGCTTCAAATTATTGTTCTACTTAGTTGTTCCATTTGGTTGTGCACTTATTAGTTACTTCTCATATGTGCCCTGACCAGGATTGAACCTATGACCTAGGCGTTCTAGGACAATGCTTTATGCACTGAGCCACCTGGCTGGGGCCAAAAAGAGACTTTTTAATTTAAAGGATGGAATGACAAATAAGTGTTAATTTGTACACTAAAGCCAATTAATGAGTAAGGCCAACTCTGTGGGGAAGGCCATGTGCAGGCTCAGTGAGAAAGGCTGCTATGGTCAGCCCATGCTGGCTGGGCAGAGGGAGGGGTTGTGGTACACATGCTGTATTTGTAGGCCTTGTGAAGTTCTATTGCAGGAACAGCTTCAGAATTCATGGGTAAACTTGTCAGTTTATCAAAGAGGAAACTGTGCCCCAACTTGGGGAGTATTTACTCATGCGGTACCATGCCTCTGGGGCAGCTTTATTTAGAGCCCAGGTCTCCTGACTCCCAGTCCAATGCCCTAGGCTTTACCATTATGAGTAAATAAAAAACAGTCCTTTTAAATGAGAGGAGATGATTCGCAAGCCTTCTGGCACTTTTGGAATGGCTTGAGAATAAAAGACTCAGCCAGATCCTCTTGGCATTACTGAACCCCTCTTTACAGAAAGTTGCAAGAAGGATTCACCTCAGATCCTGGGAACATCTAGCAATTTGGCTTGATGTTCACAGAGAATCTACTCTAGGCATAGAGGAGAGTCAATGATAGCTGTTCTCCAACACCCAGTAGCTCAGAGTGGGACATGCATAGTAGTTGAAGAGCAAACTCAGTAAGACTTCACTCCATTGGGCAGTGGACTTTAGAATGAACAAATTCATGAATACTTTTTATATCCTTTGGGCCACCCTCTAGTATTCTAAACCTCCTGGGCTGCATGGAGATTCCTGGCAGTCATCACACAGGGCAGCTCCCTGCAAAGGCAGATTAAGGTTGGTTGAGTCCCCGATGCAGAAGAAAATATTGAGCCCCTTAAAAAGAAAGAGAGAGAGAGAGAGAGAGAGAGAGAGAGAGAGAGAGACAGGAAAAATAAAAATACATGTTAACCATAGTTTTTAAACTATATTTTTAAGTAAATATAAAATTTTATGTACTATTAATGTTAAAATTGCACATATGAAGCTAAACCTGGTGTCATTAGAAAAAAGTGTAAAATTGGGGTATTGTAGGGCCCTTCAGAAGTCGGAGGCCCAGGGTGCGTGCCTGGTGCACCCGCCGTTAAGTCCTCCTCTGGCTCTCTGTCAGATAAATGAGACCATTTCTAGGTGTGATCATTATGTCATTGAGCAGCTTCTCTCACTGGCTACTCCCCCAACTCCAGGCTTTTGTCATTCTCTAGGCTAACCCTTGGGTACTATTAATCATTTCTGTATTGGTAATAGCCAAGAAGCAGCATTGGTCCCATTTTCTATGGATAGAGAGCTCCTCAGCAGGTAACAAGCATATTGAACACCATAGGCTCCTGAGGATAGACTGCATTTTTGAGAGCTTAGAACAATCAGCTTCCAGGTTTTACTTTGAATATTACACAAGACAAGTGTGATATGTATTGCCTAGTGGTCTTTGACTCAAATTATAGGCTGTGAGTCCACTGACTTTTCCTGATGTCTGTGGCAGAGCATCTTGCCCTCTGGGATTCTTCTTGGTCTTCTCTCATCCCTTTACCAGTTAAAATGACAAAATAAATAATTTAAGTACCAAGGATCCATCACGCAATCCATTTTTTTTAAGTGAGAGAAGGGGAGATAGTAAAGCAAACTCTAGCATGTGCCCCAACTGGCATCCACCTGGTAACCCTGTCTTGGGCTGATGCTCAAGTACTGAGCTATTTTTAGCACCTGAGGCTGATGTGCTGGGACCAACCAAGATATCCTCAGCACCGGGGGCCACACTTGAACCAATGAAGCCACTGGCTGTGGAGGGGAAGAGGGAGAGAGGGGTAGAGGGAGAGAGAGAGAGAGAGAGAAACAGATGGTCATTTCTGTGTGCCCTGACTGGGAGTTGAACCCAAGATATCCATATGCCAGGCTGATGCTCTATCCACTGAGTCACCGGCAAGGGCCATGATCAGTTTTTCTAAAACCACACTGATTCCAGCCCCTGTTATTGTATACACACCTTTTGGAGGCCTCTTCTGCACATAGTAACTGCTGCAGTTACTAATTTCTTATCAAAGCATTGCAGAGCCTAGCAGATGAGTTTCACCCCCTTTATTTGGCTGTTCTAGACTAAATGAAAAGTCTTTGGCTCAGCAAGGATACCCTAGGGGAGTAGTGCCTTAAATGTTCTTATAGCTTGTTCTGCTTTGACTGCCAGTGCTCCTAACTGTGGACTGAGAGAAAGATCGAAGACACTGTGTCAGTCACATTTCTTCCTTTTAAATGTACTGATGGATGAACGGGCGATAAGAGCAACATACTGAAGTAGAATGCTCCCAGACTATATGGCTGCAAAGAAAGCAACTTCTAATTCCAAAGCCCATGGCAAGCCAACAGGAGGTCTGTTCTTTGCAGTGGAACAACAGCTTTCATAAAAGGATGTCTTATTTCTTTAAACTGAAGTTGTTTTAAAAATGTGGACAGAGTTATTAGTAATATAGAACCAAATCCCTTGATATTCACTGTACTGCACTGACTCTTGCACAGATGCATTTGCAGGTGTAGTGATCTTCTGCTTCTAATGAAGTTGTTTGTGGGCCAAAAAAAAAAAAGAGTTCATTTTGAGAGGCCCTCTGCATTACCCGACTCATATATGCATTGATCTGGATGGCGGAACTTGTGAGAATGCACGTTACAGGGTAGGGCCATGTGGCCTTTCATTTGCACGTTGGTCCTTTGGTTTACAATTATATTTTCAAACTTAGGGAAGCACAGCCTTCTTCATGGAAGCCTGAAAATAATGCCATATGTTTTGAAATTGTTGGAGGAATGAATAAAGAATACTAAACAGGAAAGGTTTTTTTTTTTTTTTTTAGCATTTCTCTAGGAAACCTTAGCAGTTAGAGATGGAGAAGGTAGAAAAGTGATTTGAGTGGAATCTAGAGGCTGGAATAGAAATCACATAGCATAAATCCCTCACTAGAGTTGAGGAAACAGACCCAGAGAGGTGAAGCTATGTGTCAAGGATGCCCAGTTAGACAGCAGCAAAACCTGGGCTAGCGCCCAAGCTTCCCAACTCTCAGTCTAAGGCCGTTTCTGCTACACCATTTCTTTCTCTCCCAACTAATTTACCCTGGAAATTAAGAAAGAGACAGAATCTAGTAGAGTACTTAGCAAAATATAGTTCACAACCACTTGTGTCCGAGTCACCTTGGATGCCTTTAAAATGCAGATTTCTGGGATTCATCCAGACCTATCAAATAAAATGGAGGCTTGGGCGTCTGCATTGTTCACAAGCTCCTTAGTGATTCTATGCCCATTCCATCGGAGAGTCATCAGTCTGGGGTCTACAAATAGGTAGGTGGCACATGGCAGGAAATGAGTGCTACCTTTCAGCATCACTGAACTTATCTTGAGAATCTGGTCCTCACTCTTCCTTGCTGTTCTTCCAGTCGGTCATGTAGTGAGCTGAATGGAGCTAATGATGGACTGAAGAGTAATTACACTGGCTTTCCTGTTTTCCTAATGCCTGCTCTGGGCAGAACTGTAACTACTACTATTAGCTCTTTTTGTCCTAACTGGAAATATTTATCTGTTGTATACTGCTCTGCTGTACTTCGTGGAACATAAATGAATGCTTTGCAAATATCCTCAAGCATGCAGGTCCTCTCCAGACTCTTGCTACACAGGACCTGGCCTCAAAATGTCTCTCAGTGAGTCCGCAAATCATTTAGTCAGAGTCCCAGTTACTTCGCCACGCAGGTAATTATTGCTTCTGCCACTTAAGTGGAATTTTAGTACATTGCTTATAGCAATAAATTTAGGGCTTGTATTTATGCTATCTCTGCTTCTAGTCATAGCATAGATTTAAAATTCCATTTCTGTTGGGATACTGCTTTGAACTGTTCTTTAGTATGAATTTGGATGATAAATAAAAAAAAAATAATACCATAATCTCATTTTTTCCTTTAGTACCTAAAAGACTTAAAACAACAGCAGCAACAACAAACCTAACACTCAGGTTAGCCTGCATACGGGATTGTTCCATGTTTCATGGCAGACCAGTAACTGAGCAGTTTTGTGAAATGATTGACCTGGGTTGTAGAAATGTGACATCACAACACTTAGGGAGTCTCGTTGTGGAGTGTCATGGGTCTTGTGGTCTGTTTTGCAGCATGCTCTTTCTGACAAGGCATGTGTGAAAGCTTTTGACCCAAAGACAACTTGCTTACAGGAGTGCCTTATCACCACCTTCCAGGAAGCCTACTTTGTTTCAGAAAGTTTTGAGGAAGCCAAAGAAAAGATGAGGTAAGCTTGTTTTTCTTTCATCTAGAGAAAATAACTCATTTTTTGGGCTCTGTTTCTTCCCTCTCTCTATCTCTTATACTGATCAAGGTCAATCACCTATCCTTCCGTTTCTGTTTGTTTTGCAGGGACTTTGCAAAGTCAATTACCCGTCCCTTCTCAGTATACTTCAATCCCTACACACAGAGTATTGAAATTCTGAAAGACACCAGAAGTATTGAAAATGTGGTACAGGATCTCCGCAGTGATTTGAACACAGTGTGTGATGCCTTGAACAAAATGAACCAGTATCTGGGGATTTGATGCCTGGGACCACTGTTGTTGCCAGCATGAGCTTTCTGGGGCTTAGCAGTCAATGTCATATAACACCAATAACTTTCTGTGTCACGGCTTGGCTAGTAGGCATGCAATTATGTATATCTCTACCTACTTGTAACTTACTGTGCTAATGTGTGGAACAGCATTAAGAACCCAGTGACAAGTAACCACTCATTGTATGAAAGATTGTACTGTGTTTAAATGTCTTAAATCAATTTGACATTCCTGCTTAGTGTCTTTAACCAAAGTGCATCTATTTGAAATTTGTAACAAATAGTCCTCTTATGATTCTAGTTTATTACCTTCACTTTCTCAGCTCTGAGCCTTTCTTCTGTGTTCATTAGATAAAATGAAAATTGCAGTGAAACTGTTTCTACTTTCCATAGCAGCAGTACTTTCACAGTGTTATTTGAGATAAACCCAGAATGGTATGAAACTCCCAGTCACATTAACAAAGATCTAATATTCTGTTTCAGGAATTCTTGGGGTAACACACCAGTAGGAATGAACTTCAGGCAGAGTATTTATACAATGGAAGAAAAGAAAAGCTTTTTAGAAATGGGATATATAGGTTGCACTGACGTTGTAGAGATTGAGTTGTGGAATGCTTCCCAAAGCGTTTTGGAAAGAGATACTTCCAGAAAGGACATTAGGAAAGACTAAACAGTGGGGAATAAGTTTGAGGATTATTAATGTTATGCTAGAATAAAGTAAACTACCATGCTCAGGTAGGTGTTTAACTCATTTCTGTTGGAGGGCAATAAAATCATAGTGCTTTGCTTTTGAAGACATGGAAATTGAGTCTCAGAGAGGTGAAGTGATTTGGTCAAAGCAGCACAGTTAGTTGTATAACAACATTTATAGCCCATGGCATATTGCTTTTGGATTGCTAAGAAGCTTACCTTGGTATATACATATATTTATGTGTAGTCAGAGAAGGGAAAAGAATACTTATCAAAACTAATGTTTATCACTAAATAGAAATTGTTTTGTGATTAAGACTTTCCAACAGTACAAATATTTCCTCTCACAGGCCCAAATCAAGCCAGATCTCTGGGATGCCATCTGTTTGTTCAAAGTTTGGGCACATTTATGCAAAAATAGTGATAACACCACAAATCTCTGGTCATGTTTGCCATAAGAGGTATAATCAGGTGGTTAAATATAAATAAATAAATAAATAAATAAATAAATAAAACCGTGGAATAAGTGAATGAATTTCATCTTCTGATTTCTTCAACAAACACAGCACTGTTCCCCTTGTTCTGCTTTGGTGGGGCACAATCCTGGGGAGAAAAAAGGGGAGACAAGAAAAAGTAGAGAAGGTAAAGATGATGAAATGACTTTTAAGTTAGCCATTCTAAAATACTTACTGGAGCAATTCCTAAGGATGTTCTCTTATTAAGAAATTACATATAATTTCAAACTAATTCATATTCTTTTATGGGTCCATGACGAGACAGACCTTTTTAGACTAAATACGTTCAGGAAGAATATGAGGAAGAATTAAAAATATACATAAATGAGAGGGAAAATTAAAACAAGAAAAGCAGAGGTTTGAATATTGATTATCTTAACTATTGAGGATTTTTCATTTCTACAAGATTCTCAGAACAACTGAATTTTTGAAATAGGCTTCAGTGGATAGAATGGGAGAGTCGTGCAATTTAAATGCTATTCTAAGTTAGAGATAGTGGCTTGAAAAAATATTGGTGGTAGAGAAATTATGAGCAAGCTGAACTGAATGAAAAGAATCTAGAAATATCAAGTAGTTGTGTTTTCAGTAGTTTTATAGATCCATAAATGCATAGTTTCTTAGATCTTGCTTTGCTAGATCTTGATGATCCTGAGTAATTATTTGCTTATACTTATCCAAAACAGTAATCCAGAAATATCCAGAACTAGTTGCTGACTTTTCACAGAGGAAAAACTCTTAATGTCCACCTTTGGTGTTGTTTCCATAATATGGTGTTGCCTTTTTTTTTTTGCTTAGATGCCATTTAAAAAATCAGTAAGTAATGTTCAAGCTTTTCCTTTATAGCCCCATACAAGGAGAGCCTCTTAGTTAAATGTACTGAAGGAACTATTATATTTAATTGTGAACAAATTCCCTCAACAAAAATAACATTTGAGTGGTCTTCTGATTGGCTTATAATGGCACCTTAAGTTTTCTTATTTGTGTAAAATCTGTTGTTTCAAAAATAGAAGGGTCGCAAAGTAAACAGGCTTTCCCACAGAGCTCATGTAGGCATCATTCAAGGAGGAGGAATTACTGTACTTCATTCTTTTGTGATATGTTCATTCTCCATTTGTGATATGTTCATTCTCCATTTGTGATATGTTCATTTTCTATTTGGAATAACAGTTACCATGGTTTTCACAATGTGAAGCAATGAGATCCCGGTTTTCATTTGTTGTGTGCATTTAACATGCAAATGCCATTACAACTAATGACGGGAATAATCCTATAAAATTGAATAGCCACCATAGGAAAAATGTGGGCAGAAAAATTCCCCAAATGAAGACAGGTACAACAAAATAACCATAGCCAGTTTCTTGTCATCTCTGATACCTGCTCAGTGTAACCATTCATCTCAATTATGCCTCATGACTTAAAGCTAAATTAAATAGATCCAAGGGCAATTATAAATTTAAAGATACTTGCTCACTGTCATCTCACTGTGAATCACCACTTTATTTTCGGTTTGCTGCTGACTTTACTAATCAGCTAATCAAAAATCAACCCATGTTTCCTAGCAAGACACGGTTTCTTATGTATCACATGTTGCAAAAGACAGCAAGAATCTGATTAGTCCAGTTTCCTTTTTGAACCATTTTTATCTGTTATGAATTAAGATCAGGCATCCAGTGTATTCTTGAGTGATCAGTTTATTTCTCATAATAAGAGCATAAGAGATTGTTCATAAATTGCATCTTTTATGAGGAGGAAACTTTGATTCAAGATGGCTTAAAATTTTTTTTTAACTTTAGTGGTAAGGGTTGTGAAACTTGGGTTTCTGGCTTAGTATTTATTTATTGTGTAATTTAGAAATGATGCTTTATGAGGATGATATATTGGTGCCTGTCTCGCTTGCACATAGTAAATGGGCCTGAGCCTAATGAACATAAAGCATTGCAACACTTACCGACATGAAAAGTCTAAAATGAAAAACAGTGTGCTTTATAATGTGGAAGCGAATAGAAATACAAAGTTTCATTTTCAAACGGAGTCATGGCTCACATCATCTCATTTTCTTCCTTCGAGGAGGAAAACATTAACACAAGATGCAGTTGTCCTCCAATTCATTTGATCTAATTTTCAACTTCTAAAGAATCCAGCGCTGATACTCCCATGAACGTTGTTTTACTTACAATGAAAAAGAAGGCAGCTCAGAGTTTTCTGGTGCATCTGAGTTTTCTTTTCTTCTTCTTTCTCCTTCTCCTCCTTCTCCTTCTCCTTCTCCTTCTTTTTCCTTCTTCCTTCTTCTTCTCTTTCCTTTTTCTTCCTTCCTCCTCCCCCCCCTCCTCCTCCTCTTCTTCTTCCCAAAGACAAATTTTTTATTTTGGGAAATGATTCTTATGCAGATTGCCATGCTCTGGAAAGAATCAAGGGAAGTAGTAATAGGATAGGGCTTCTTCTAATATTAGATTTGCATGTGTTCAAAATAAACCAGTTCCAGAACATGACATAGTGATTTTTTATTGTGTGACTTGGGGTCATACCATTCATTTGGACTGTATCAGGGACTGCACAGACACGATTTTCGACACCAAAGAAATAGAGGTGAAGAAGACAGAGGAAGTTTGTGCCCACTTTGAACTTATGTTCTAGTGGAGAAAGGCAGACAAAAAACTAGGTTATTTGATGGAGATCCTGTCAGATTTTATGAACCAAATACTTAGGAGAATGTGTTAAAGAAAATGGAGAAGGGAGTATGGTGGGTAGGAAAGACTTCTCTGAACAGGTGGCTTCTGATGAAGAACCCAGCTATGAAGGGGCCATGGAGAGAGTGTTCCTCGGAGAGAGGACAGCAAGATCAAAGGCTCAAAGGCAGAAATGAGGTTGATGTGTTTGTCTGAGGAAGAGCTATATTGCCAGAGGGCTGAAGAAGAAGGACAAGAGAGCAGCATGGGGGCAAAGATGTAGGACACAGAGATACTGAGATGGTCAGGGACCCACATCTAAATGCAGTGGGGAGTCCTGGAGGACTGTAAGCAAGACAGTGACAAGATCTGATTTACATTTTGAAGAGGTTACTCAGGGAGCTGTGTGGAAATGAATGGGGGTGAGTGGGAGGTTGGAGGATAGGTGTGTGAACAAGAATGCAGTAAAACCAAGTAGGAGGCCATTACAATACCGGGGATCTGCAAAGTCTATCTCTTGCTGGCTCATGGTAGGTATAATTAGAAAAAGTTCTGACAAAATAGGTCACAAAGTTAACGGGGTAGGTCAGAACTGTCAGATGAAACACTGGATTGGCATTTGGCTAGAGATGCAGACATCCACTGATATCTGTGTCTTTTGCAAATACTTACTGTTTTCTTTGACAAAATGACATCATGCTACACTTGCCCTGTCCATCTTTTAAGGACAACAAGTCAGTCTTGAAAGCAAAAGTATTTTCCCCCTTGTCACACAAATATTGACTCCATAAGCAAAACAGAGAATAGGTGAAAGTTGGTGGTGCTGCCATATAATGTAATTCAGGACAAAAACTTCCTCACCTCTAGGCAAATGAAATAGCTGTGTTCACTTGGGCCAGTTCTGTAGCAATAGGCCACACAAATGTAAGTGAGTTCATTAAGTCCATTTCCACTCTTCTTGCTGCTTCTTATCTCTCCAAACATACATTTCAGATACCCCAGAAAGGTTCACTTGTTGTGATTTCTTCTCTCCAAGAAGGATGGGTCTGGTGCAGCAGCTGGAAGTATATTTCCTTCTTTAGGAAGATCATAGTGAGCCTGATGTTCAACCCAAGGGCATCTGTGGTTATGGCGCCTGCAAACAACATACTCATAATCCAGTTTGGGTGCAGTTTTCATAATTGAACAACAAAACATCTGACAGATGTGGGAGGGTAATTTGAAAGCTAGATGGCATGAAGAAATCAAGTTCATTTTCTGTCAAAATCAAATCTTTAAAAAAGATGCAAAGCTAGTTTTCACTTTATAGGAAGAGAAATAATATTACTTCTAGGAAGGTGGTAGGAGTTTCCTGGTCCTTAACTCCTTCCAGATTTCTTGCAATCCCTTACTTTTTAGCCTGTTATTTTCCATGGAACTAGCAAGATGCTGATTCAGTAGGTCTATTATTCCCAAAGGTTTGCGAACCACTGAACACATCTAATGTACAGCTTGCCCAATTTTAGTGAACAGCTAACTTCGCAGACGTTAATGAGGCCAATTATTGGCAAGTGAATTTGAAGTGAAGAACACATTAGGTTTGCCACTATAACAGTTATTTGTTTATCGGGATTGATTAAGGCAGACTTCCTTTTGATCATTACATCTGATTGATCACTGCACATGGCATTATGAAAGAATGAGGTTCCCAAATCAAATAGTTCCTTGGAAGAAAAATATCCACCTTGCTAGCAAGGGCAGAACATGTTTCCTTATCCATTTCAGGGTGAAAGCCTAGCCATTAAGTTGGAATGGATCCTAATTAGCCTCTTCACAAATCTCTAAAACTTTTTGGTCTTTCCTGTTAAGTAGGGCTTAAAAGAAACCTATTTAAAATAAAATAAAAAGAAGCCTAAATTTCTGCCTTGCCTAGGTATAGTCGATATCAAAGAAAATAACTTGCAGAGGAATACTTACTGCTGAACTTGAGTGCCGACATAGCAATCCCGAGCTGAAGTGGCATTGGAAAGCATAATTTCATTCCCCCAGTCAAATGATTACTGCAAGTACAGATCATCAGCACGGCCCACTCCAGGGCATCTGAATTGGTGATCAGCTGACAGCTAATTGCCGGGCTGTGTCTGCCTCTTGAGCTTCTGCCTGGGAACAGAGGGAAAAATTCTGTGACTCCTACCTAGGCTGGACAGAGGATTTTTTTCCCCCTTTGAGAGTGGTGGTCACTCTGCTTACAGGGGTGGCTGTTGTTTTCCCAGCATCCATACCCTCTTTGTGCAGTAACTGCACCCCCTTTCCCTTTTGTGTATCGCCTCTCTCTGTGTTCATAACATGGCTGAGGCTGATTTCACCTCTCAGTTGTAGGGGTGGGCTTGACCAAGGCTCAGTCGACGAGATGTTATAGGCCCCTGCCTACAATGATTGGTAATGGCGGGCGGTGGGGCATGCTGTGAGGTGGGCCAAGGAAGGTCAAACCCCGGGCTTTTCTGTTACCATTGGAAGAGCAGTGTGCTGCTTTGCGCTGTGACTGGAAGGCTGTATGTAATATGTGAGTCGGAAATTTTCAGGGACCACCATGTAGGGGATGCAGGGCCAGGAGAAAGAGACAGGGGCAATGTCTTAATAACACTGTCAAGCTTGTGAATTAGCTGAGCCTAAAGCTAGACATACCTTTGGCCTTTCCAGGTCTGTGAACTACTAAAGAACCCCTCTTCCCCTGCTCTCATCTTCCCACGGCTGTCAGTGAGCCCTGGAGACTACTACCACTCAGGGGGAGGCCCCAAGAAGAGAGGCAGGGGATTTTGCATTCGCTTTCTTCATGTTTTTCCTCAAGAACAACTTCCTGAAGAAGTACTACTTTTGTGTTTTTGGCTCAGTTGGTGCCATAGAAATGGGGTGCCTGACCCTGGCCTGTTAATCTCCCTCTGCTGCTGGCACTGTGTGACTGCTTCCAGTGAGCTGTGGACAGCAAAACTCTTCAACCCAAGTGTTTAATTGGGTTCTAGGTGACTACTGGAGATTCAAGCTGTAGGCCACCAATTTGTTCTGTGGGAAAAGAAGGCTAAGGGAAATTAAGCTGAAATCGGGGGGTAAAGCTTTTTCTGTTTTAGTTTTTTACTGTAATTCTCAGGAGGTTCTGTTTCTATTAGGATTGGGTAACTTTAAAGAAAAATTCTCTCATAGTAAAGAGAATATTGTCTTTGGGACTGGGTAAACAGAAGTACAAATTCTTGTTTCTTTGCTTGGTAGGTGGATGATCTCTATAGACTTATTGATACTTTCTGAACTTTAGTTTTGTTTTCTGTTAACAGGTATGAGAATGCATTTATAGTATTATGAAGAATAAATATTATGTGTATGTCTAACCAGAAAATTACTTAGCAAGTGTTAATTTCCTTCTCTTGTTTTTTAAATTTATCAGCTTTTAAACACCTCCAGATTTTCCCACACTTTTTGATGATGAAATCATTGTAATTTAATGGCCCAAAGAACTACTATATCAGTGTTATGGGTTGTTGTTTTTATTTCTGTGACCTTTCATACTTTCACTGGACAATTTTCTTGTAGAACTGACTGAATCTCATTGGGATGTAAATCTGTAGGCTTGTGGTCATTTGCATGATAACCTTAAATCACTACTGGGAAATTTAAAAGACATGGATACTAACCGATTTAGTGACCTCAGAGATGTTTTACATTTCTTTCTGGACATCAAAATTTATATCTATAAAATGGAAATAAAGACCTATTCAAATTAATGAAACAATATAAAGGTTGGTACTTTCTGGAAGAAAGGCACTAAGCAAATCAAACTATTATTTATTCATAGTCCATTGAATTGTGGTAGGATGGCTCTGAGCCATCCCACACTGTCTAGCTCAGAAAAACTGAAATTGAGGGCAGGGTGGTTGGTGGGCCTATGTTCCAGTCACCAGTCCATCTACTGAAAGGCGGGCCTAGCCGGACTCCTCGATGCTGGGCTCCATTTCAGAGAGCAATTGGTTAAGGTTGTCTCCGATAAAAGTAAAGTCCTGGTCAAAGGGAGCAAATTAAGGGCAGACTATAAATGCATTTTATTTGCAGAGCAGAAAAGGGAAGTGCTAAGTGAAAATAGGAAATTGGAATATTATGTGTTGGGAGAGCAATTCCTTTCATCCTTGCAGCTAATGGACTGAACAAAAAGTGAACAATTTGTTTCATGTGATGATTCACTAACGTTAACTGACAAGGCTTCCATGGCTGAATCTGTCCCACAGTCAGCTGCTTGTTTTGCTGTGCACGAGTACACTTATCTGTCTCTCTATTGAGCTGCGTAAACAGGACAGCTGAAATGTATGAGGAACAGCCGTAGCTGCTTAAATCCTTCCTGTTAAAGGAAGGAGTGAGGGAAAGGCAGCATAGAGTGTCTCCTCCTTGCTCCTACTAAAATAACCATCTGTTTCCTTTGTGATGTCCTCTCCTTTGAAGTATTCACTTTGAGAAAAATATTCTAAGATGGGAAGGGAAACAGAAGCTGGATTCAGTTTTCCTTTGAGCTTTATTCGTGCCTCCTTTGCATCTAGGTTGTAATCGAAACAACTTGGAATGACATGCTCATTCTAATCACTAGCCCGGACACAGAGCAACTGCCCTTGTGTCTTGCCTTTACCTGAGAACCTAGGTTAGATCTGAGGGAAACTGACATTTCATACGTGATCTGAAAATAGATCTTTATTTTAGTAAGGATTATAATCAAAGATCAACCAACTATTGTTTTCATTCCTTTGTTTACTTATTTTTGTAGTGTTTGTATAATGTGGACTAGCTTGGCAGACAGTAGAGAGCTTTTTTCAATGTGACTCCCTGGAACCCAGCAGCAGGGATGTAGGGGCCTCCGGAAGGGGTGAGAGCTGGTAACTGGAAAGACCACAGAACTTTCTCTCTGCCTTCATCTTTGCCTTCTCTGCACATCTGTTTCAATCTACTTTCTGGGACTTTCTTTGATCTTTTTTGTTTCCCCCAGCAGATGCAGATGAGATTTTTCTGCTTACCTATCTGCATGATGGAATATGGCAATTCTAAAGTTTCTGAGTTTTAGATGTTGTAGTTTTAGCAAAAGAAGGTTTCATTGTCTCTGAATTCAAATTTCAAATTCTTGGGAAAGAGAGTCTGACTGAGCCAGTGTGGGCCAGTTGTCTATTCCTTGTGCAGTGGACTTTGGTCAGAGGGGAAGGGTAAGGGGGTTTAAATACGACTGCGGAAACCAGAGGTGGACTAAGGTCAGTTGAGGCCCCAGACGCAGAAGAAAATATTGGGCCCCTTAAAAAAAAGAGAGAGAGCCCTGGCTGATTGGCTCAGCGGTAGAGCGTCGGCCTAGCGTGAGGAGGACCCGGGTTCGATTCCCGGCCAGGGCACACAGGAGAAGCGCCCATTTGCTTCTCCACCCCTCCACCGCACTTTCCTCTCTGTCTCTCTCTTCCCCTCCCGCAGCCAAGGCTCCACTGGAGCAAAGATGGCCCGGGCGCTGGGGATGGCTCTGTGGCCTCTGCCTCAGGCGCTAGAGTGGCTCTGGTCACAACATGGCGACGCCCAGGATGGGCAGAGCATCACCCCCCTGGTGGGCAGAGCGGCGCCCCTAGTGGGCGTGCTGGGTGGATCCCGGTCGGGCGCATGTGGGAGTCTGTCTGACTGTCTCTCCCTGTTTCCAGCTTTAGAAAAATGAAAAAAAAAAAAAAAGAGAGAGAGAGACAGGGAAAATAAAAATACACATTAACCCTATTTTTAAATAAATAAAAAATATTATGTACTAGTAATGTTAAAATTGCACATATGAAACTAAACTTGGTGTCATTAGAAAAAAAGTGTAAAGTTGGGGTTTTGAGGGCCCTTCAGAAGTCGGGGCCCAGGGCGCACGCCCGGTGCGCCCACCATTGAATCTGCCTCTGGTGGAGACCCTTTTTTGCAGCTGGAGGAGGCAGTGATGGGAGAATTTGGGTGGGCAGAAATCCAGAGAGGTTTTCATATCCCAGACTATAATTAGGGTCCCATTTTGAAAATCATCATGCTTAATGGAGCTTGTCCTTAGGTCCCAAATATTCAGATTTAGAGTGGGCCTTTATTCCCCAATTTCTCATTTTTTATCATTCCCTTTTGGACTTGCTAGCTTCTCCTTCAAATGTCTCCATTTTTGGAGTGGGTGAAGTGAGCTCACCCTTGGCCAGTGCATTCATGCCTCTCTCCACACCCTACCTTGTGTCTGATGTAATCTCACATACAAGCTGGACAGGTGACTTGAGAGGCTCTTACAGTGCTGGGCAGAAAAGAGAGACAGTGAATATGGAAAGGAGCATCAAGAAAAGCAGGAGGGTCAGGAATGTGTGGTCCCAGAAGCCAAAGCAGAAGAGCTCTAAGGAGTAAGAAGCTTATGGACTCCAAAGAATTGGGACTCCAGACCCTGATGACATGGACAGAGCACCTGTGCACTGGCCACAATCAAGAGCATGGCCAGACAAGTCCCACGCCTGTGGATTCTGCGGTCCTACCAGGGTTCCTGCCTCACTCTGTGAGTTGTGTTTTCCTGTCTTTGTACAGTCAGGCTTATTTTATTGTGGCCTAGATTTTATCGAAACACTCCCTGAAAGGCAGGCTAACACAGTGGATTGACTCCTGCATTACTGCTGAGATGCCATATAAACGAGAGGATTCTGGTACCTACTACTAGAAAATTTAGTTCTACATTTTTTTTCTTTCTCAAGCTTTCCAAGATATTTCTCCCCCTTCATATACTGTGACCTTGTGGCTGTGATAATTTGGGTTGTATAACCTAGAAAAATAAAGGCAGAGGCTCAAGTCTAAGAGGTCTGGATAGTGTCAAATGCCTCCGTTAGTCTGAGAAAGAAGTTGCCCACTAACTTAACCAGTGCTGCAAAGTGGAAGTCTCAACCTATACTAAAATGTCATCTTCAAATAGCCACACTCATTTTTTAAAGATACTGAAATATATTTATAGTTTTCCTCTCTCTTTTGAGATGTATTCTATTTCTTAAAAATAAATTGAGGCCCTGGCCAGTTTGCTCAGTGGTAGAGTGTTGGCCTGGCGTGCGGAAGTCCCGGGTTCAATTCCCAGGCCAGGGCACACAGGAGAGGTGCCCATCTGCTTCTCCACCCCTCCCCCTCTCCTTCCTCTCTGTCTCTCTCTTCCCCTCCCACAGCTGAGGCTCCATTGGAGCAAAAGATGGCCTGGGCGCTGGGGATGGCTCCTTGGCCTCTGCCCCAGGCGCTAGAATGGCTCTGGTCACCACAGAGCGATGCCCCGCATGGGCAGAGCATCGCCCTCTGGTGGGCGTGCCGGGTGGATCCCGGTCGGGCGCATGCAGGAGTCTGTCTGGCTGCCTCCCTGTTTCCAGCTTCAGGAAAAAAAAAAATTAAATTGAAGTGTTTCACTAGCTAATCATAGTTTATACCTATCTCAATCCAGGGAAAATTAGCTGACTGTGCACTAATATTAGATGGTTTTGTCAGGATTAGTTTAATATCCATTATTTTTAGTATGATTGCTACACATAAAATGAAATCAAAGAGGACATAATGATAGATTTATCTGAACACGACATCACATTGCTCTGCATTTTAGAGACACACACACACATACACACAGAGTTAAAAATGTCTCTCTTTTTTGGAATATGTGTTCTATATCTTTGAAGTATGTCATTGGCATTTTAATTGGTATTGCATTGAATTTATAGATTGCTTTGGGTAATATAGACATTTTAATGATGTTTATTCTTCCTAACCATGAGCACGGTATATGCTTCCACTTGTTTGTATCTTCCTTGATTTCTTTTATCAATGTTTTGTAATTTTCCGAGTACAAGTCTTTAGTCTCCTTGGTTAAGTTTACTCCTAGGTACTTTATTTTTTTGGTTGTAATTGTGAAGGGGATTGTTTCCTTACTTTCTCTTTCTGACTGTTTATTGTTGGTGTATAAAAATGCTTCTGATTTCTGAGTATTGATTTTATATCCTGCCATTTTGCTGAATTTATTTATCAGGTCCAGTAGTTTTTTGACTGAGACTTTAGGGTTTTCTATATACAATATCATATCATCTGCAAATAATGATAGTTTTACTTCTTCTTTTCCAGCTTGAATGCCTTTTATTTCTTCTTCTTGTCTGATTGCTGTGGCTAGGACTTCCAGGACTATGTTAAATAAGAGTGGTGAAAGGGGGCACCCCTGCCTTGTTCCTGATCTTAAGGGTATTGCTTTTAATTTTTTCCCATTGAGTATGATGTTGGCTGTGGGTTTCTCATAGATGGCTTTTATCATGTTGAGGTATGTTCCCTGTATTCCCACTTTGCTGAGAGTTTTGATCATGATTGGAACCAAAAGAGGACACGAATAGCCTCAGCAATCTTAAAAAAGAAGAATAAAGTGGGAGGTATCACACTTCCTGATATCAAGTTATACTACAAGGCCGTTGTACTCAAAACAGCCTGGTACTGGCATAAGAACAGGCATATAGATCAATGCAACAGAACAGAGAACCCAGAAATAAACCCACAGTTCTATGGACAACTGATATTTGACAAAGGAGGTAAGGAAATACAATGGAGTAAAGACAGCCTCTTTAACAAATGGTGTTGGGAAAATTGGACAGCTACCTGCAAAAAAATGAAACTAGATCACCAGCTTACACCACTCACAAAAATAAACTCAAAATGGATAAAAGACTTAAATGTAGGCCGTGAAACCATAAGCATCTTAGAAGAAAACATAGGCAGTAAGCTCTCGGACATCTCTTGGAGCAATATATTAGCTGATTTATCTCCACGGGGAAGTGAAATAAAAGACAGGATAAATAAATGGGACTATATCAAACTAAAAAGCTTTTGCACAGCTAAAGACAACAAGAACAGAATAAAAAGACAAACTACACAATGGGAGAACATATTTGACAATATGTCTGATAAGGGGTTAATAACCAAAATTTATAAAGAACTTGTAAAACTCAACACCAGGAAGACTAACAACCCAATCCAAAAATGGGCAAAAGAGATGAATAGACACTTCTCCAAAGAGGACATACAGATGGCCAATAGGCATATGAAAAAATGCTCAACATCACTAATCATTAGAGAAATGCAAATTAAAACCACAATGAGATATCACCTCACACCAGTCAGAATGGCGCTTATCAACAAAACAACACAGAATAAGTGCTGGCGAGGATGTGGAGAAAAGGGAACCTTCCTGCACTGCTGGTGGGAATGCAGACTGGTGCAGCCACTGTGGAAAACAGTATGGAGATTCCTCAAAAAACTGAAAATCGAACTGCCTTTTGACCCAGCTATCCCACTTTTAGGAATATACCCCAAGGACACCATAGAATGGCTCGAAAAGGAGAAATGCACCCGCATGTTTGTGGCAGCATTGTTCACAATAGCGAAGATCTGGAAACAGCCCAAGTGTCCGTCAGAGGACGAGTGGATTAAAAAGCTTTGGTACATATATACTATGGAATACTACTCAGCCATAAGAAATGATGACATCGGATCATTTACAATAACATGGATGGACCTTGACAACATTATACGGAGTGAAGTAAGTAAATCAGAAAAAAAACTAAGATGAATCCATACATAGAAGGGACATAAAAATGAGACTCAGAGACATGAACAAGAATGTGATGGCAACAGGGGCGAATGGGGGGGTGGGGGGAGGGGGATGGGGTGAAGAAGGAGAGAGGGGTTAGGGGAGGGAGGGGCACAAAGAAAACCAGATAGAAGGTGACAGAAGACAATTTAACTTTGGGGGAGGGGTATACAGCACAATCAAATGTCAAAATAATCTAGAGATATTTTCTCTCAACATATGTACCCTGATTTATCAATGTCACTGCATTAAATTTAATTAAAAAAAAGTCTATCTTTTATCTTAAAAATTTCCTGATTCTTTTTTCCGTTTCAGGTTTAAGGCTTATAAAGCAGTCAATATTCTTCAAGTGTGGATGAGGAAAAGGATTTGCTTGGGCCCAACAGATGTGTAGACTTTCTTTCCTCTATGTTGTAGCGGCTGCAGGTCGGGAGGCTGGGGTCAGATAACCTGGTTGATTACTCAGTTCTGCTGCTACCTAAGATAGCAGGCTAAATCACTCTATTTTACCTGTGAAATGGGAACTAATAATAATGTTCTCACAGTGTGGCTGTGAACATTAAATGTGATGACACATTTAAAGCACTCTGAATAGCATCTGTTGCCTACCTCACAGAGTTCTTGTGAACAGAAAAATATATTAAAATCATTTGGCTCAATGCCTGCCACGTGACATCTGTAAACATATAATAAATGTGGGCTATTATTATTCCATCCATTGTTCTTTGTTAACCATATGGTTCTACTCTTCAGAGCTTTTCTTTTATTATACAACTGATGCATCAGTATGTGTTTTTTTTAATTGGGGAAGGGGCAAATGTAACAGAGTGGGGAATAAACTATGAATGTTGCCTTTTGTTCACCAACCACATCACTGCCCTCTACAAACTCAACAATTGTCAACTTTTGGTTTAGGGAGATTTTTTTCCCCTCTAATAATTGTTATCTGTCCTCCCACACCATATTTTGATACACTTTCTAATTTTTCAATTTATGCAGCATTCCAGGCAAATACATCTTAGAGCTCAATATTTTCTGACAGAAGGTCTGCATATAGTAGGTTCGGGAAACTAGTGTCATATGAGCAATACCTGAAGAAACAGGGTGATTTACAAGAAAAAAAAAATCTAGTGGGTCAGAGAACTGCCTTTAGCCATCTGGGTGATTTCTGCGGGCGGCTGACCTTAATACAGTGCTATATACATTCACAAACCCTGTACTTTGTGAGTTGTTCTTTTCCATAACCTGGCTTCTTTGATAAGCGTTAAGGGAATCAAACTTTTGTAAATGGCATTTTTTTGACTGGAAGTAACAAAAAGTTATTATTACTATTTTTTTTTATTCTTTAAATGAACTTTTCACCATACTTGGGAAAAGATTTGGAAGACAGGTTTTTGGAACATTTAAAAAGTAATTTTGAGGCCCTGGCCGGTTGGCTCAGCGGTAGAGCGTCGGCCTGGCGTGCGGGGGACCCGGGTTCGATTCCCGGCCAGGGCACATAGGAGAAGAGCCCATTTGCTTCTCCACCCCCACCCCCTCCTTCCTCTCTGTCTCTCTCTTCTCCTCCCGCAGCCAAGGCTCCATTGGAGCAAAGATGGCCCGGGCGCTGGGGATGGCTCCTTGGCCTCTGCCCCAGGCGCTAGAGTGGCTCTGGTCGCGGCAGAGCGACGCCCCGGAGGGGCAGAGCATTGCCCCCTGGTGGGCAGAGCGTCACCCCCTGGTGGGTGTGCCGGGTGGATCCCGGTCGGGCGCATGCGGGAGTCTGTCTGACTGTCTCTCCCCGTTTCCAGCTTCAGAAAAAAATACAAAAAAAATAAAAGAAAAAAAAGATAAAAAGTAATTTTGAAAGACAAAGAAAGATAAAAATAACTCACCATTATACAGAGCCTTATTTATTATTTATCAAAAACAGGTGCTGGGCCAAGCCCTGTGAATGTGCTATCTTATTAATCTTCACAATGACAGTAGGAACTAAATATCTTTATCATACATTTCTTTTTCAGATAAATAATCTGAAATTCTGAGAAAGTAAATAACTTACCCAAGGTTGTGCTGAAATCTGGTATCACTTTAGAACTCCTGGAATGTCTGGCCTCATACCATAAACCAAGTCTCTGAAACTCAGTGCTCTGCAGCCTCATTTTTGCTGGAACCATGACAAACATTGGAAATATATAGATTAAGACCTGATTCTTGCCCCATGCCGTCCATGGTCTACGCAGAGCTAAGTCATAATCTGGCCACAGCCTAGTTCTGCAATCATACCTTCTTGGTTCAGATTCTAGCTTTACCACTTCATAGAGCTGAATGGCTTTTGATAAGTTACTTAACCTTTCTGCACTAAGATTTCTTGTGTATAAAATGGAGATAACCCTAGGTAGGTGAGCTTGCTACTTCCTCCCACATGGACACAGTTTGTTTCTTGATAAGAACTCAGTTCCCAACTCTCCAAATAACAAATATTCTCCCCATACTCACACATCCACGTGTGTGTGCGCACGCACACACACACGCACATACACACACGCATACACACATGGTGCCCATTTTGTTATTTCTTTGATTCCAATGGAACATATAAATGTACCATAATTTAATCATCTGTTCTAAAGTGGTTAATTTTGATTGTTCCTAAATTTGTGTATAAATATCTGCTTATGCTTCATTTCTGTAGACTAAATTCCTATGTGTGGTATCACTTGTTGAATAGGTGTGAAAAATTTATAGTACCTGATACATATCACAAAATTTTTCTGAAAGAGATGATAGCAGCAGAATCTTGGCTGCAGTAGTTAATAGGGTTACAGCTCAGTCTTGAATCACAGCTCCTATAATACCGGGAAGGGGTCTTTAACTTTGAACTTCAATTTTGACTGAATTCACACTATGAGATGAAAATGTAGAGTTCAGTTTCTGGTTAACCTAAGTATAATCATATATGACAAACTTTAAATGATGATAATGAGACCAGAATTTTAATTCATCCTCACTGAGGAATGAGGACAAACCCTAGCTAAAGGTGGCTGAGCAGTCTGGTTCCTGTTTTCTCTCTTGTACCATTCAAGTTCTTTGATCCTTTTCTGTGTGTCTCATGGTGGTTTTTTTTTTTTTCATTTTAGAAGGTTACTTTCTTTGAAGAGGACATTTCTTACTATTTGCAGCAAATTTTTAGTTTCCTTCTGCTTCATAAAATACAGAGTCCATCATAGTGTTCAAAAAAGACTACTGTCCCCTTCTATGATGCTGAATACTTCTCATCTGTTTCTTACTACCATAGCAATGTTTACCCTGTTTTTAGGGTCCTCTACAGAGTCATTCTCTGTTTGATGGATTGCCTACTTATGACGGTTTCATCTTGTGGTCTGGATTTGGGCAGACACACTGGGTCAAATTGTGCAGTAGCATAATTACTGTTATATTTCCCATGTCACACACTGTTATATGTCGTGGACTAGAGCAGGTCAGTTTAATTATTTAACCTACTTCACAACCATATTCATGCAGCCTATATTAGTGAAGGATGAATGCGAAGTTACAACATAACTTATTACATCAAAACTCTCATCCCGATATAAAAGGAATCAAAGGGAAACTTCAATGCAGAGATTCTCATTTATTCAGGAATGCAGGAGCAGCCTGTCTTCGAGGCAAGTGTATTGCCTTGATGCTCTTATAACATTGTTTCCATGCCAGAAATGGTAAGACTTTGTACCGATAACAATGGAAATCAAATCACTACCCAGTTCGACCAGGTAATGTTTCTTCCGTATTTATTAAGGACTTCCCTTAACAATGAACTATATGATCTCTGTGGTTTGCTTGTCTAAATTTAAATTCTGGTCTAGTTTAAAGTAACATCAGAATCCTTTTAATCTAATGCAATCATGGCAGGAGTTAAAAGGGTTAATTGAAGAAGTTGGTTAAAGTAGAACGTTAATTTTAAAAGATACCTTAAAGATTTTACTTACTGGAAAGAACATATAAATTTGTATTCGTTCACCAATATTTTGCTGTAGAATCACTGTCCTCATTTTGAATGTGGATCCCCTGATTAGAACTGGGCATCATCTTTCTTTCATCAACCACAATGCTAATTCATTGTCTTTGAGTTCTGGTTTGGTGTTCTTCAAGTGGAGCAATAACCTAAGGACATGAGCATAGACTCTCGAGTGCTGATGCCTTCTACATTTTTATGGTTCTTTAAAAATACTTTACGATTGTCTTACCCACATCTCATCTGACAACATAATTTTTAATTAGTGAGTTACCTTTATAAAATCTTTCTATAGCATTCAATATGGTTTTCAACTCTCGTTTTGCATTCGCATTTCATTGACTTACATGTTATTTTATTTAATTATGCAGCTACAGAAACAAGTTTAAGAGACATAAAGAGGATTGGGAACAAACACAGCTGACTTTTGGCAAACCCCCAATTCAACTGCTGGGAGTCAGTGGCTTTCTTACTGCTCTGGACTTCAACAGAAAGCCTTTATATGGAGATGGGGAGCATTGGGGAATCTGGCAAGTTGGTTATGTGGGGTTGGTTAAAAGAGTTTTTCTGTACTTCCAAGATCCCTATTAAATGTTTTGTAGGGAAATTTGAATACTATTTACTATGATTTCAGTTAATGTGTGAAATAAGTCTTTTGCAGAGGTAAAAAACTTTTTAATTTGAGATTCTAAAAGATTTTATTTTTTAGTTCATTCTAATACTCTAACACTTCATTTTCCATCACATCCTAACTTTCTTGTCCATAATATCAGCTCTTAAAGTCCTTTCACCGTCCCTCACCCCTACTTGTACATTCATATTTCTCTTTTCCAACTTAAACGCCACGGTCAAACATTGTCATTCCCCTGCATATACCCTCAACTTCCTTGATGCACTCTGTTGCTTTCTAAATTTTGTTTTGGAAAATTCCAACCTTGGGTACATCTAATTATCTTCCTGTTCTATGAGTGTAACAGAATATGATTGTAAACAAACACACAACATGTGATTGGTCTCACCTTATATTCATGATCACTCACCTCAAGGAGACCTTATGCAGCCTCACTTCGTGTAGTCCATTGACTTTTTTTTTAAGATTTTTTTTTTTAATTTTATTTTTTTTTCAGGGACAGAGAGAGAGAGTCAGAGAGAGGAATAGACAGGGATAGACAGACAGGAACGGAGAGAGATGAGAAGCATCAATCATCAGGTTTTCGTGGTGACACCTTAGTTGTTCATTGATTGCTTTCTCATATGTGCCCTGACCGTGGGCCTTCAGCAGATCGAGCAACCCCCTGCTCAAGCCAGCAACCTTGGGTCAAAGCTGGTGAGCTTTTAGCTCAAACCAGATGAGCCTGCGCTCAAGCTGGCAACCTCAGGGTCTTGAACCTGGGTCCTCCGCATCCCAGTCCAATGTTCCATCCACTGTGCCACTGCCTGGTCAGGCAGTCCATTGACTTTTGCTGTCTCCTAGATGATCAACAAAATAAAAGTATAAAAACTTTCTCCTCTCCTTAAACTCTCAAATCTCCTGCTGCCCCCTCTCTTAGCTGACCTTGCTTCTTATTCCACTAAGATAATATAAGCAAGCATTACAGACTTTTCATAACTTTCCATCCAAAACTACTCGTCTCCTAGCATTAGTTCTCACATACTCTCTCTTCTCTCCTGTTGATCAACAGTCTTCCGCTTTCTTTCTGCAAGTTTTCCCCTTCTGCTGGGTCATCTTTATTAGTATATGGGAAAAAATGCCTTTCTCTCTCTTTTTTAAAAAGCAAACTTGTTTTCTTTTTATTTATTTATTTTAAAATTGAATTTATTGGAGTGTCATTGGTTCACAAAACCATACAGGTGTACAACTCATTGTGCACCCATCACCCAAAGCAAAGCCTCTCTCCCCCTTTAATCCTTCCTGTTCTCCTGGTATCAGCACACTGTTCTCTGTTTCTGTGTATTACACACACACAGACACACACACACACAGACACACACACATAGACACATACAGACACACACATACAAATACATATCTGCATATATTTGCTCAATCCCCTCACCTTCCTCATCTAGACCCCACCTCCACTCCTCTCCCGTCTGAAAGCTATCAGTCTGTTCCATGTATCCATGCCTCTGTTTCTATTGTGCTCATTACATTCCACATATAAGTGAGGTCATATGTATGGTACTTGTCTTTTTCTGACTGGCTTATTTCACTTAGCATAAAAATCTTCAGGTCCATTCATGCTGTTGCAAAGGATAAGATTTCCTTTTTTATGGATAAATAGTATTTCATTGTGTAAATGTACTACCTCCTTCTCTTATCCACTCAAAGCTCTTTTTAAAACCTCATTTCTTCCTCTAGCCACTTCCCCATTTCTCTGCTCCTTTCTACAGTGTAGCAAAACTTGTTAAAGAGCAATCTGTACATACGGACCCTTTTCCTCCCCTCCCACTCTCTGAAATGCATTCCACTCATGCTTTTACCCCTACTGCTTACCAAAACTTAGGAAGGTTACCAGACCTTTACATTGCATACCTAATAGTAAAGCCTTCATTTTTAATTCACATATCAGTGCAATACGTGGACAAATGGATCAGTTACTCTGTACATCACTTTATTCACTAGGCTTCCAGGCAATATCCTCTTCTGGGGCTCCTTCTACACCTTTGGCTGCTCCTACTCAGTCTCCTTTGCTAGTTCTTCCTCATTTTCTTAACCTCTTCACATTGAAGTTGAGAAGGCTTGGATTCCATTTATTCTTTACCTATACTCACTTCCTTGGAGATCTTAACTAACATTTTTTTTGTGTGTGTGACCAGAGGCAGAGAGAGGGACAGATAGGGACGACAGGAAAGGACAGAGATGAGAAGCATCAATTCTTCATTGCAGCACCTTAGTTGTTCATTGATTGCTTTCTCATATGTGCCTTGACCAGGGGGTTACAGCTGAGCTAGTGACCCCTTTCTCAAGCCAGCAACCTTGGGCTCAAGCTGGTGAGCCTTGCTCAAACCAGATGAGCCAGTGCTCAAGTTGGTGACCTCGGGGTTTTGAACCTGGGCCCTCTGTGTCCCAGTCCAACATTCTATCCACTGCATCACCACCTGGTCAGGTCTTAACTAATTTTATGGCTTTAAATACTATCTAAATTCCTGACTCTTACATTTTAACCTAGACTTCTTTGCTTACAGACTTTCTTTTCTTAGTAACTACAACTGTACCCACTAAGTTGTTCAGTATTAGTTAGCTATTGCTCTATAACAAATCATCCCATTCTCAAAGGCTTAGAATAACCATCATTTATTATTAATCACATGTCTAAAGGTTGATTTGTAGTTGGCTGATCTGGATTGGCCTTGGCTAGGCATTCCTACTTTAGGCTTCAGAGGCTAAGGCTCTCCTTCCCACCGCAGGCCACTTTCTTATCTTCCTGGAATAGGAAGGCTTTTCAGGACATAGTTTTCTCATGCTGACAGCACAGGTGTAAGAGGGCAAGAAACAAGTGCAAGGTCTCTTAAACCTAGGCTCAGAACTTGCTGGCCATCACTTCCACACCTGTCATCGGCCAAAGTTAAGTCTGTGGTTGATTGAGCCCATGGTCAAGAGGTGGGAAAACAGACAATGCCCACAATGAAGACAGGAGAAGGACACTGATGCTGGAAAACGTGAAGAATTGGGGTCAATAATTTAATTGATCACACTCAGCCCAAACCCTCAGTATCATACTTGACTCCTCTTTCTTATACTAACCCTAAACATCTAATTAGTAAATTAGACCCCCCCTTCAAAATATATGCCAAATTTGATCACTTCTCACCACCTTCATTTCTACCACATAAGTCCCAGCCAACATTATATCTTATTAGGATAACTATAAAGACTTTCTAGCCATTCTCTCTGATGCTGCTCCTTCACCTGATGTTCTTCCTTACCATGGCAATGAGAGTAATCCTGTTAAAATATAAGCTCGATCATATAATTAAAAATAAATTCTTCTAAAAGATTCACAACTTAGAGAAGAAACCCAAACTTTTACAACAGTCTAAAAGAATGCACATGATATGAATTCCATCCTCTTACCTCTATCTTTACTTTCTCCTGTCTCACATTGCTCCAGAATGCTCTTCACTTCTTGATGTTCCTTGAAAATATCAACTACACCTCTGCCTCCAGGACTGTGCACTCAGTGTTCCCTTTGCTTGAAATGCTTTTGCCCTAGATATCAACATGTCTTGCTCTCTTAACTTCCTTTTGGTCTTTGCATAAATGCTATCATCTCAGAGAGCTGTTATTATTCAATTTTTTTTCTCCCCAAATCTTGCCACCCCCAGTACTTCCCATAATCATTTCCTGCCTTATTTTTTGTCTTTCTTTTCTAGAATGAAAGCTCTATTCTTATATCTTTCCAGTTGAGACTTCTTCCCTTCTTATCATTGCTGTACATCCAGTGTCTAATAAAACCAGTCTGGAGCTTTAATAAATATTCTATAAATGATCTTTTTTTTTTTTTTTTTTTTTTTTTTTACAGGGACAGAGAGAGAGTCAGATAGAGGGATAGATAGGGACAGACAGACAGGAACAGAGATGAGAAGCATCGATCGTCAGTTTTTCGTTGCGACACCTTAGTTGTTCATTGATTGCTTTCTCATATGTGCCTTGACCGTGGGCCTTCAGCAGACCGAGTAACCCCTTGCCGAGTCCCTGAGCTAGGGACCTTGGGTCCAAGCTGGTGAGCTTTGCTCATACCAGATGAGCCCGCGCTCAAACTGGCAACCTCGGGCTCTCAAACCTGGGTCCTTCTGCATCCCAGTCTGACGCTCTATTCACTGTGCCACTGCCTGGTCAGGCTATAAATGATCTTAAATAAATGATTTTTGAATGAAAGAATAATTGAGTAAATTTTATTATTTTATTAGTATTTATTTTTTAATGGGCAGAAATAATTACCTTAGAAATGTTTAACTTTTGAAATGCTGTTGATTAATCTAGTCCTCTGAAGTTGGCTATGAACTTAGGAACTGTTTCATCAGGACATTTTTATAATTTGAATGTTGATTAATTATTATTAAAGTATATAGTAGATAATATATTAATTGAAATTGCTTCTCAGTTGAGCCTCATTTTCATCTTTCTTTCTTTTTATGTAGTTCACAGTATTTATTCTGGACAGTACAAAATCTTTGTTATTTGTTCCTTAGCAAGAATGACTGGTTTTGCAATTTCAGCCAAGTGGCTTCAGTTGGAGAAATAAAGTACGTTTAATTTCTTTTATGTTTTGAGATGATTAAAATGGAGAACAGGTGGGATGTTTCTTTCATATATTATTTCATCAGCTTTATGAGTTTATGTTCAAGCTAGTTTATTTTTCTAAACCCACCCTTATTTTCCCTCCTCTGAGGGCAAAGTATATCGTTTTACCTTACAGAAATGTGCCAGCAGCATCCCACAAAATCTTTGAGAAAGCTTATCCATTGCCATTAATTTTGGAAGATTCATGGATCCCTGTAAAAGATATAAAAAGCCAGTGCTTGGTAATTGATGATGATGATGTTTTATTTTGCTTCCCTTTCATATGCGAGGGAGTGAGGTGGACATATTTCCTTAGTTTTAATGATCATGATACATGATCAGAGATAGTCATTCTTCCCCAGCTCTAAACGGGTGGTGGTGGTGAGGGGTGACTGCTCATCCAAAAAATAGAGCTTGGTCTCAGTAAGAATTATGTGTGCCGGGATGAAAGAAATTGGTCTGGGTCTCTTAGCATATATCAATAAGTTTGGTTTCCTTTGTATATCTTACAAAGTTTCTTTTATTTCTTTTACTTTATGAAAGGTGATTGAAGTAGAGGTTTAAAGGAACTAAATATATTGCTGCAATTCCCTGTAACTATTATGCTTCCTTCCATATGTCAGCTTGAAGACAATTATCAATAAAATGTATAGAATTATTGTTTGGCACTAACACTCAACACTTATTGCAAAGGTTTATACATGCACAAGGGACATGTTGGGTTAGGTTTTCCAAGTCTTTACCATCACATTTTTTGAACTATGATTGCTTTAATTTATATTTTAATCTTCAGTTTTGTATAGGAAAAATTATCCTCACTATCTGGCTTCTTCATGTTCCATATATCAAAGGAGAATTTTTTTTTTTTTTGGTAAGGAATGCATAGTCTTATCCCCCCCCATCCCCAATGATCAAGTAATATTGTAGTTTTTCTTTATGTGAAAAAAACTGAACTTAAATGGTATCATTCTAAATGGCTGGCATATACTAAAAAACTACTTTATGTTCATTACTTGATCTCCTTTTTAAAACCAAAAGCAATAGATAAGTGGGTCTGTGAGAAACAGTAGTTGCTTTAGCATTCCTACAGAAACCTTTCCATTTGTCAGTGGTATATTGTAATGTTGTCTTTGGGAGCCTCTTTCGGAAAAAAAATGTAAGAAACTCTACCTTAAGGAAACAAATAGGAAGAAAAATAAATGGATATATCACCCTGGACATATCACCCTGGACATACTTAGCAGATATTTCCAAAGTTAATTTCTCCCCAAGCAAGGACAGTAAATAGGCATTCACTTTGGAAGGTCAAAGTCTTATTTTTAGTTGTTTAAAATGGGAATGTTAATAAGAACACAATTAAAGTAAACAGTCTACAGCCCATGTGAGAATCATCAAAGTTATGAATAAGAGGAGGCATTTAAGTGGTAAACATAATTGCTGAGAGCGTGTTGGAAAGAAAAAGAGATTAGACTGAAGTTATGATGTGGGATTTTAATCAGATCTTGGCTCCTTTTTTTACACTCCCATCAATACTCCTCTCCCAAGAATCAGTCAGACTTTGGCCTTCCAGGTGGGTCTGAAGGGGTGGGAAGGGTGACACTTCAGAGACAAGGTAGTGACTGCCTGCTTCCCCTTCCCGTTTCCCTTCTTGGGACTGTCTTCCGGCCCAGCCAGCCCAGTGGGTTTTACTTTCTGCTGTATCCATGCTCAAGTGCCCAGGGCGGAAATGGGGTTTTCCTCGTGTGAAGGCACACAGGTCTTTAATGAGAGAGGTCTTAATAAGGCTTTCTCTATTTCAACGGAAAACTCAAGAAAGGGACTGGTTGAAATGCCAGACACTGTTTCTAAAAGTTAAAAAGCACTAGAATAGTCACTATTATAGAAAAAGGCTTTTTCCCTTGAAGATTGTTAGGGAAAACATTTAGTTCATCAACAGCTATTCACTGAGGCTTATTCTGTTTTAATGTTTGAATTTCCACATCTGCTTCATATGGCTACACCAGGATGTTAAGGGCCCGTGGAACTATGGAACTTCTTGCTATGCATGATTGCCTGTTTCTAGTCTGAAGATGAGAGCCCCCCCTCCTCCTGAAGAGGCAGGATAGCAGCTGGCTGGTGGAAACCTTGGCCTTAGTAGTCAGATTACCTGGCTTTGAGTTCCAGTTCTTCAGCTCACAAGCTGTGGAACCTTAGAAAGTTATTTAACCTCTCTGAGCCTCAGTTTTCTCATCTATAATATGGGAACAATAATGGTATTTCCTTCATGGAGTTGCAGCAAAGTGCTGAGAACAAGGTCTGACACATTGTAGCTCATGAGCTGGGAGTAGGAGAGGCTGACAATAAGAATGATTATACTCTAAATTTAATGTGAGATGTGATTGAACTCTGAAATTAAGGCGACTCATTAAGTGTGATAGCAGCAGTGAATTTTATTCTAACCCAATAGTTAGGTGTAAGACCTTTCTTTTACTTCTCTAAATCAAATTTAATTTGATCCAAGCCTTCATCTCATTATGTTGGATGAAAGTTCAATTTTAGTAATAATTAGAGTTTTCCCAGTCTCCAGATTGGGCAAAGGTGAGGGTGCAGTGGGGTGAGGGAGAGTGTGAATCGTACAGTGAGAACACTTGGGGATGATTCTCATGCCTTTGGTTCAAATGCCCAGGCTTATATCTATCCTGGATGGGGAGAGGCTCTGCTGCCCCCGAGGCGCTGTTAAGGGATAATTGGCAAATAAAATTGTATGTCTTTAAAGTGCACAACATGATTTAATACATATACACACACACCCATCATTGTGAAATGATTACTACAATCAAGTAAATTAACACATGCATCACCTCACATAGTTACTTTTTTTTTTTTGGTGGTGGTAAGAAACCTTAATATCATTTGTCTTAGCAAATTTCAAGTATGTGATATAGGATTAGTAACTGTTGTCACCCTGCTGTATATTAGGTTCTCAGGACTCATTCATCTGACACCTGGAAGTTTGTACTCTCTGATCATCTTCATTGCCCCCACTCCCAGCCACTGGTGACCACCATTCTACTTTCTGTTTCTATGATTTCACCTTTTTTTATTCAGTGATACCACACAGTATTTGCTCTTTTCTGTCCGCTGCTTTTTTTCTCAGCTGGAGCCTGGGTCTTTGTGAGGCTGGGTGCACAGGCATCTACTGTCGAGTATCCCTACATACACAGAGCAGTCATTCCTTCTGGGGTCCTGCCATCTCCTCACTTTGTGGAATCTCTTTGTTGTAGAAACCACAGATCTCAATCCCTTTCCCAGTTTTGAGAGAATCTCTCCTTCCAAGCATTCACCTTATTTTCTTCTCTCCTTCTCCAAAGACCTAGCATGATATCCTAAACAAGCATAGACTTTTAGGTACAATGTGTAGGTTTTTAGGGACAAACAAAAATCCAGAACTTTGCATAATCTTTAGGCAACTTCTACTTAAGGTTGGCAACATGAACTTTCCTTAGATGAAAACATAAAACCTTGTGGACATTTGGCCATTTGAAAAAAGGAGGGAAGATTATAGGAAAAAGAAAATGTATTCATATCACCATTTTGGTTTCAGTGTTGGTTTCAGTGTGTGGAACATGGGAGTTATTTTTCTTTGGAGTTCTTCATAGATACCTTTCCATTTTCTCAGTCACTCACTGAATACAACAAGTCATGTTAAATGACAGTCAACACAGTTTTGGTAATTCCTGGCCTGTGTGATTCTTCTCACAACAGACATCGCAAATGGCAGAAGTGCAATGCACATCAGAGGTCTGCAGGACCCAAACACACCAGGTAACACTGAATCCATTATATTAGATGTTTCATTTCATAGAGTTGGAGGAAGTCATCGAGAGGATGTGGCCACTGGCTGGCCCATGAATTGGACCTGGGGAACGAGATGTTCTTTAGCCCCTCTCCCGTCCTTGGCTTGTATGTCCTGTCTACCATGCCAATATCTGGAACCATGTTGTTGAGACCATCTGGACTATCTACATCTGACCCCATTTAAGGCCTCTATATAAACTGAAGATTCTGAGTGAATGTGGTGATCTACTGTCTTGCAGGCGACCCAACAAACCTCGTAAGTTCCCTTGCTTGTTATAATTGTCACCTGTCATGATTTTAAGTTCCTGGATAGAGAGAGAGAAAGAAACAAACAAACAAAGAAAAAAGAAAAACAACTGTCATCTACCAATCAGGAATAGACTGCCTTTTTTTTTTTTAGTCTCTTCTTGCTCTCCAGAATGCGAACAGTTTGTGACCTAACACATAGAGCTAGACTAACCCAATTACCTTTACTTCTGTAAAATACTATGTACTAGATCAGGGGTCCCCAAACTATGGCCCACGGGCTGCATGTGGCCCCCTGAGGTCATTTATCCGGCCTCCGCCACACATCTGGAAGGGGCACCTCTTTCATTGGTGGTCAGTGGGAGGAGCATAGTTTCCATTGAAATACTGGTCAGTTTGTTGATTTAAATTTACTTGTTCTTTATTTTAAATATTGTATTTGTTCCCGTTTTGTTTTTTTACTTTAAAATAAGATATGTGCAGTGTGCATAGGGATTTGTTCATAGTTTTTTTATAGTCCAGCCCTTCAACGGTCTGAGGGACAGTGAACTGGCCCCTGTGTAAAAAGTTTGGGGACTCCTGTAATATATTTTTTAAAAACTACTATTAACCAGGCTTTGACCATCCATGATTCTGGGCTGTTTACATGACCTTGAAGGATTCCTGGACAATCTGCTACTGCTCACCACAAGCTCATTGATATCTATCTTTTTACTTGTTATTTCTCCCTCTCTTATTTCTGTGATCTTTCTCATTACTCTCTCTATCTCTCTTGTTTTCTCTGTCCCCTTTCTCTGTACTTTCCCTAATTTTTATTTCAGGATAGTTATTTTCCAGTCTAATCTGATCCAAGCCTTTATCTCATTGGGAATAATCAGGACTAAAGAGACTTAATTTCTACATGGAAGTCTTTTTCCCCTTTTAATTTGAAGAGCTTTATTTTCTAAAAGAATATTTCATATGTATAATACAGTTATCCCTTTTTTTCTCTCCTAAGCATAAAAACTATAATTAGAGGAAATAATACAATCTCAGTAAATATTCCTTGAGTTCTTATCAGAGAAATGAGGTCAGTTTTCTCTACACCAGAACAAGTATTTAGGTTTTTAAACTGATATTCCCTTGGTTCTTTTTAAGATCAACCAATAGTATTGAGGTCAGGCTTATAATGCTCAAGTCCAAAGATTTTTGTTTCCATTAAGAAGTCATAAAAAAAAAGATGTCCCATTCTGTGTTAATTTCTGCATCAGCATTTTCTGGAGGTGGTGTTAGTTACCATTGCTCCAAGTGATTATATATATATAAATATATGTGTATACCAGCAAAGATCAGAGTCCAAATCAAGAGTCAAGTCCTCCAAATAGTTCAACTTAATTCAACATTACTACAAAGATGATAAAAATAATTTCTATCCCTTAGAACAAGATTCAGCACACTGTGTTCTGTGGGCCCTATATGGCTCACTGCCTGTAAATAAAGCTTTATTGGGACACAGCCATACTCATTTGTTTCCATATCAACTATGGCTGTGTTTGTGCTACAGAGACAGGGTTTAATATTTGTGACAGAGACAGTATATTTTGAAAAGCTTAAAATATTTACTATCTGGTCTTTTGCAGAAAATGTTTACTGACCCCTGCTATCAAAGCTAACATTTGGTATGGGAAGTGGCATGGAGAGTGGGCAAGGGGACACCCACCCCTTTGGCTTACCTTTATTATATGTTATGCTGCAAGAGGCAAAGACTCTTGGGTTTCCATGTATCCTGCATATACTTTTAAAAAATAATGCTGTTGGCCCTGGCTATTTGGCTTAGCAGTAGAGCATCACCCCTTGTGTAGAAATCCTGGATTTGATTCCTGGTCAGGACACACAGGAGAAGCATCCACCTGCCTCTCCACCCTTTCCCTCCCCCCTTCTCTCTCTCTCTTTTCTTTCTGCAGCCATGGCTCCAATGAGCAAGTTGGCCCCGGGTGCTGAGGATGGCTCCATGCCCTTTTCTCAGGTGCTATAATAGCTCGGTTGCCAAACAATGGAGCAGAGGCCCTAGCTGGGCAGAACATCAGCCCTAGATGGGGGGTTGCTGGGTGGATCCCAGTCGAGGCACATGCAGGAGTCTGTTTCTCTACCACCCTGCTTCTCATTTGATAAGAAAAAAAAAATTAAAGGAAAAATAGCACAAGTCACTGTGTGGTTGTAGTTATTATTTTTAGGTAGCTGTCTCCCTTACCATTAGACTGTGATTGTTCAACAAATACATATACAGGGTCTGCTTTATGCCAGGCTTTGTTCTAGGCATGGAAGATAGGACAATAAACAAAAACACAATATTGCTTCTCTCTCTCCTCCTCTCCACTCCATGGAGTTCATAGTCTTGAGCTAAGTTTGCAAACCCAAAGGACTTTCGGGACCAGGCTGGTGACATAAATGGGTAAAGCAGTCCTAATCACCCCAAAGGCCTCACCTCCTACTATCCTTACCTTTGGGTTTAGGATTGTAACCATTTGAATTTTGGGAGGACACAGACGTTCATACCATAGCAACAGGTGTGAGACCACAGACTCACTTTCTTTGACTATTAGATGTGTAAAAATAGTTTTCACTTCTATAAAGTTTGTGCTGTTTCCTGTTTTGTTTTGAAACATGAGTTCTTCTTGGATTATCCTTTACTTTTCTAATTTTGATAGAGATACATTTGAAGCATAATTCTCTGCTATAAGAAAAAAAAAACAGTGTATGATGATAAATGGGGACTAACACCTGGCTTTAGTGTCAGAGAGGCTGTAGGGACTGATGGGGTTGTGACACAGTGAAATGTACACCTTGTTCAAAGAAAACACCAGCAACTCAACTCCAGGGCATTATTGTCATACTGAGACACTAAGTCTCCCTCCTCCTTTTCCTTCAAAGAAAGAGAGAAGCTGGAGAGCTGATCTGGATTTTCTCTGAATTCATCTTTAAATGTTGGCTCAATGAAAAAAATTTCTTGCAGACCCAAGTCAATTTATATCCAGTTAAGTTCTGTTTCTGTTCTCTGTGTAAGGTTCTCTGTGTAAGACTGTGTAAGGTTTTGGAAATAAGTACCATGTTTTAATAATAATAATAATCTCAGTGATTCCTTAATTATCTTATTATTATTCATATTTTACAGATTCAAAGGAGGTTCAGATAAGAGTAACTTGTCTGAAATTCTGAAAAGCTTTCTTCCTGAAAAAAAATATAATGCTCACAAAAATTAGGGGATATTTTAAAGCTTCATATTCATTTTGAAATATCCTCTAATTCTTGTGAGCAGTATATACTAAAAATAGAGGACTTTTGCAAAAATTTAAAAATAATATCTGCTAAAGTTTTTTTGTAAACCATGTGCATTGCCTAGATGTTCATTTATAAAGTGATAAAAGAAAATTTCAGCCTGACCAGGCAGTGGTGCAGTGGATAGAGCGTCAGACTGGGATGCAGAAGGACCCAGGTTTGAGACCCCGACGTCGCCAGCTTGAGCATGGGCTCATCTGGCTTGAACAAAAAGCTCACCAGCTTGGACTCAAGGTTGCTGGCTTGAGCAAGGGGTTACTCAGTCTGCTGAAGGCCCATGGTCAAGGCACATATGAGAAAGCAGTCAATGAACAACTAAGGTGTTGCAACAAAAAACTGATGATTGGTGCTTCTCATCTCTCTCTGTTCCTGTCTGTCCCTATCTATCCCTCTGTCTGACTCTCTCTCTGTCCCTGTTTAAAAAAAGAAAAAAAATAAGAGAAAACTTCGATACTCTCTGTAAGTGTTGAGAAAAATGAGATTTTGTTTTCTTGGCGGAGACAGACTTCTGTGTGAAGATTCAGAGAAGGCCCAGACTGTGGAGGTGTGGGGGACTGCCTGGGTAGAGGGGACAGCCTGGGCAGAGGGGACAGCCTGGGCAGAGGGGACTGCCTGGGCAGAGGGGACAGCCTGGGCAGAGGGGACAGCCTGGGCAGAGGCCAAAGCAACCTTTCTTAAACTGTTTCTGGGAAGCCCATTGGAGCACTCGTGTTCCAAAAGTATTGGCCTAGAAATATGTGGCTCTAGTGTTCGTCTGGGTAACAACATAACTGTGTGACTGAGACAGGATTGGGTTGACCACACGTGGGTTTGAAGAGGAAGGAAACTGCCCAACTGGAGGCAGCCAGACGGCCCTGCAGGAGAATTGGAACTTTCTTCTGTAGGAAATAGGCATCTCTGGAGGTTCAGGGCAAGGGATATGCTTATATTTGAGTTTAAGGAGGAAATAAACTCTTCTAATCATGGTGGGCATGATGGAGAGCTTTGGGAAATTGACCAGAGGCTGGGAAGCTGTTTTACCCATCGAGGAATATACCTCACATGTACAAATGAAGGGTGAGGTTGGGAAAAGTTTCCCATAATCTTTGTCTTGTTTTTGATAAAGGTGAATTTTTATGTTGCTTGTATACTTAAGAAAAAAAAATGAGACATTTGTATCTGGGCTGTAGATTTCTTCTGGAGAACCTGAGGACTTTTGCATTACTAAATTTGATCTATCACCATCCATCTAGAGGAGAGAAGTGAAGCTTCTGGGAAGAATGATAAATGTGAGGTTTTATTTAGGACAATTTAACTATGTGAAGAAAACCTCACTTTGATGGTACCACTTGATGTTCTCATGTTCTTAAAATTGGGTACACTGGACTTATGTGCTGGCTCTATGGTGACAGGCTATGTTAGGCTGTTGATGTTGCACTCTTAAACTTCCCTTGCCCCCCTTTTCAGTGGAAATAATTGATATTTGCTTTAGTCACATAGTTCAGAGTATTATCCAATTTAGCAACTCATACCAACTAGTTGTCTTGTCATTTCTGAGTTGCTTAAGCAGGTTGCTTTAGTTATATGTTTTACATTTTTTCTTTCCGCTGTAGAATCCGTTATCTAACAGATCCTAACTCATCTGCTTCTCTTGGGAGCTGGTTCTCCAGGTCTGCTGGAGACAGGCTCTTGGACAATTAACTGTCAAGAGACTGTCTCTCTGATCTGTTTTTCCTGTGTCTAGGTCAGCATTCTGCATCCAGAGATGTTTAAGGGATGTTGGTGACAAATATCTTTTTGCAAGTCTTTAATTCCTACTATTGTTTGTAAATAACCCTCTCAAGAGAAAACTAGAGGAAAAAATTCATGAATAGAAAGGATTTATGCAGATAGATTCATATTAACATGATTCATTAACCCCAGCAGTTTGTAGTAGTTAATAATAGCCAACACACTGCATTTTGGAAGATTACTTCATAGGTGATATAAATGTCCCTTCAAAGACATTCTTGCTATTTCATTTAAAAGACAATGAATTAGCCTTGGACATTTACCCAGCTATGTGGCATATTAGATGTTAGTGCTGGGAAAATTTCATCAGGTAACATCTTGTTTCTCTAGCAGGGGAAAGAATTGAGAATGAGAACAGTGTCAGCAGTGATGATAAAATTTACATATTTTTTTGTCACAAATTGTTTTGAATTTATTTTTAAAGTATCAAGCAAATGCATATTTAGATCAGGAATATATGCATTGTGACACATTATTTTAAAACAACTCATATTTTATAGTATGAAGTGTGATAGTTCAAATTTTAGAGACAGAGACTTGGGTCATCTATTAGGTAAATTATTCAACCTTTCTGAGCCTCAGTTTCCTCAGTGCAAAATAAGGATAATAACAGCACCTTGATAGAGTGTTTTTAATGAATAAACATACGGCGCTCAGAATGCACTTAGCAGAATACACAGCCAAGGGCTGGCTTTTAACAAATGGTAGTTATAATTATTATTGAATTAAGTTCTTCTGGGAATTAACCTATCCCTTGTTTTTAAGTTTGTTGTATAATTTTGAAATAAATTCTTTGAGATATTACTCTGAAAGGTTTAAAATGCAAATGAATAGTTTAGAATTTAGGTTTTTGCCATTTAATTAACTGTATGATCATGGACAAGTCATTCATTCATTCAACTCATTCATTCATTCATTCACTCATGCATTCTTCTACTAGTGCATTTATTCAATGTAATTTGGTGCCATAATGTGCTAGGTTCTAAGCATTGGGGATAAATAGATAAAGAAGAAAGCCAAGGCCTTTATGCTATTTACATTATCATATGAGATGTTAGACACCAAAAATATAACAAAAATGAAATAATTTGAGCCCTGGCCGGTTGGCTCAGTGGTAGAGCATCGGCCTGGCATGCAGAAGTCCTGGGTTCGATTCCTGGCCAGGGCACACAGGAGAAGCGCCCATCTGCTTCTCCACCCTTTTCCCTCTCCATCCTATATGTCTCTCTCTTCCCCTCCTGCAGCTGAGGCTCCATTGGAGCAAAGATGGCCCGGGCGCTTGGGATGGCTCCTTGGCCTCTGCCCCAGGCGCTAGAGTGGCTCTGGTCGTGGCAGAGCGACGCCCCGGAGGGGCAGAGGATCGCCCCCTGGTGGGCAGAGCGTCACCCCCTGGTGGGCGTGCCGGGTGGATCCCGGTCGGGCACATGTGGGAGTCTGTCTGACTGCCTCTCCCCGTTTCTAGCTTCAGAAAAATACAAAAAAAAAATAATAATTTGAAATAGTATTACAAAGACAGTAAAACAGGCCATTGTGTTGGAGGGTATTTGGAAGGGGCAGCACTAAATAGTATGGCCAGGTCAGAGAAGATGTATTTCATTTAAGATTAAATCACAAGGTAGCCAAACATACAGGGATCTGTGGGAAGAGCCATCAGGGAAGTGAGCACTATAGTGTGAAAGCCTTGAGGGGTACACTGTTAGCAGAGTTGAGGGATAGAAAGAAGCCTAGCATGGTTCAGGCACAGTGAGCAAAGGGGGATCGGCAGGGGCCCCTTGAGGAAGTCCTTGTACACCCCCCTAAAGGGTTTGTATACAATTTTAAGAAAGATAGGAAACTGCTGGAAAATTTTAACCTTGCTTTTATTTAATCTTTTGGAGTGTCAGTTTCTTACATGTAAAAAGTGGACAATAATGGTAGTTACATGGTAAGATGCCAGAGGATTCAATGAGATGTTGCAAATAAAGCACCTGTCATTGGCACACACAACCACAAATAAAGATTAGCTATTGTGATTTTTGTTTAATTGATGTTGTTTTTATTACAGTTGCTTTGGACTAAATCACCCCTCCCCATTCATATATTGAAGCTCTGACCCCCATTGTGACTGTATTGGAGATAAGGCCTCTAGGAGGTAATTAAGGTTATAGGATGGTTCCCCTGTAAGCATAGGAAGAGACACACTCATCTATTGGTGATGAGTTTGGATGGAGTAATCTCTCTTCTCACCTGGTTTTCTAAGAGATGAGCAGCAAGCATTTGAGGAGACACACGGGTCAGGGCTAGAGGTATTGCCCATTGATACGAAATAAGAACAATGTTGATTTTTGCTAATCATCTGAGCATATGAACTAAGCAGTCATGACTTCTAGTTTCATTCATTCTGGAGTAATGCTTTACAAGTCTGGCAGCATGTAATAATGACTGAGAGAATTTTAAAATTTATAGATTTCTGGATTCTACCTCCAGAGATTTTGATAAAGTAGTTCAGTAATGGAGCCCTATGATCAGTATTTTTGACAAAATACCTGAAATGCTCGTCCAAGTTTGGAATCTACTGGTTTTAGAACATTTCCTAGTTACTTAAAATGATGTCATAAAATATATTCAAATTCATCAGACCTTTACCTCCAGAACACCAGGCCCTAGGACAGTGGTTCTCAACCTGTGGGTCATGACCCCAGCGGGGATCGAATGACCAAAACACAGGGGTCGCCTAAAGCCATCAGAAAATACGTATTTATTATACAATACATTTTTAAATAAAATATGTATTTCCGATGGCTTTAGGCGACCCCTGTTTTTTGGTCATTCGACCCCCGCCAGGGTTGCGACCCACAGGTTGAGAACCGCTGCCCTAGGAGATTCTGATTATTTGAACTTAGAGTTATGGGTTTTCTATGGAGTTTCTCTATTTACTTTTAAGAAGCTATGCAGATGATGGTTTTATATATATCTTGTGGACTTAGACTTTGGAGATCAAAGTCTCAGTGACACTACTTACTAGTTATGTCTTTATGAGCAAAGTATTTGCTTATTTTATTCATCTAATAAATGGGATAATTATAATGCCACAAATCCTAGAACAAATCTTACTAAAACCAATATAAAATGAAATAAATAATTTGAATAGCTTTATAGGTATTAGATAAATCAAGCCCATATTAAAAACTTTCCCACAAAGAAAACTCCAGCTCAGGTGACTTCACTACTTTATTCCAGAAAATAATGAGAAATGTTAAATTATAGAAACTTTTTCATATAAAAGAAACAGAGAGAACGCTTGCTATTGGTTTATGAAGCTAGCCTAATATAATTAAATCCTGATGAAAATATTACAAAACAGAGAGCTATTATTGGTCATTCTCAATAATTATGCAAAAGGATTAACATAGCAGGCTTGAGATGGACTGCTCTTCTTAGGAAGGCCTGTTTGCAAGCTTGGTCCTTGGCTGGCATCTGGAAACTTGAATGTCAAGAGCATTTCCACAATTTCCTAATTGATAAAACTGACTCAGTAAGCTAAGCTGTTTGTACAAACAACATTTACTTTCCTTCTAGAAACAGGAAAGTTAGTGCTAGGCAGAGTGACTATATGACCAGCCCCCAGTAAAAACCCTGGACACTGAGTCTCTAATGAACTTCCCTGAGACAACATTTCTCATGTGTTATCATAGCATCAAATAGCACTAAGGACCTAAGAGTAAATCTAGTTAATGAGTAAAAACTCTTCACAAAAAATAAAAAATATTATTGAGAGAAATTAAGAAAGCCTTTAAGTAATTCAATAGATGTACTATATTCATGGATTAGAAAATTTTTTTTCTCGTTTTTATTTTATTTTATTATTATTATTATTTTTTTTATAAATTTTTATTAATGTTGATGGGATGACATTAATAATTCAGGGTACATATATTCAAAGAAAACATGTCTAGGTTATCTTGTCATTAAATTATGTTGCATACCCCTCACCCAGAGTCAGATTGTCCTCCGTCACCCTCTGTCTAGTTTTCTCTGTGCCCCTCCCCCTCCCCCTAACTCTCTCCCTCCCTCCCTCCTATGTCCTCCCTCCCCCCACCCCTGGTAACCACCACTCTCTTGTCCATGTCTCTTAGTCTCGTTTTTATGTTCCACCAATGTATGGAATCATGTAGTTCTTGTTTTTTTCTGATTTACTTATTTCACTCCGTATAATGTTATCAAGATCCCACCATTTTGCTGTAAATGATCTGATGTCATCATTTCTTATGGCTGAGTAGTATTCCATAGTGTGTATGTGCCACATCTTCTTTATCCAGTCTTCTATTGAAGGGTTTTTTGGTTGTTTCCATGTCTTGGCCACTGTGAACAGTGCTGCAATGAACATGGGGCTACATATGTCTTTACGTATCAATGATTCTGAGGTTTTGGGGTATATACCCAGTAGAGGGATTGCTGGGTCATAAGGTAGTTCTATTTGCAGTTTTTTGAGGAACCACCATACTTTCCTCCATAATGGTTGTACTACTTTACATTCCCACCAACAGTGTATGAGGGTTCCTTTTTCTCCACAGCCTCTCCAACATTTGCTCTTACCTGTCTTGTTGATAATAGCTAATCTAACAGGGGTGAGGTGGTATCTCATTGTAGTTTTGATTTGCATTTCTCTAATAACTAATGAAGCTGAGCATCTTTTCATATATCTGTTGGCCATTTGTATTTCTTCCTGGGAGAAGTGTCTGTTCATGTCCTCTTCCCATTTTTTTATTGGATTGTTTGTTTGTTTGTTGTTGAGTTTTATGAGTTCTTTGTAAATTTTGGATATTAGGCCCTTATCTGAGCTGTTGTTTGAAAATATCAGTTCTCATTTAGATGGCTGTCTGTTTATTTTGATATCAGTTTCTCTTGCTGAGCAAAAACTTTTTATTCTGATGTAGTCCCATTCATTTATCTTTGCCTTCACTTCTCTTGCCATTGGAGTCAGGTTCATAAAATGTTCTTTAAAACCCAGGTCCATGAGTTTAGTGCCTATGTCTTCTTCTATGTACTTTATTGTTTCAGATCTTATATTTAGGTCTTTGATCCATTTTGAATTAATTTTAGTACACGGGGACAGGCTGTAGTCGAGTTTCATTCTTTTGCATGTGGATTTCCAGTTTTCCCAACACCATTTGTTGAAGAGGCTTTCTTTTCTCCATTTTGTGTTGTTGGCCCCTTTATCAAAGATTATTTGACCATATATATGTGGTTTTATTTCTGGGCTTTCTATTCTGTTCCATTGGTCTGAGTGTCTATTTTTCTGCCAATACCATACAGTTTTGATTATTGTGGCCCTATAATATAGTTTAAAGTCAGGTATTGTAATGCCCCCAGCTTCATTCTTTTTCCTTAGGATTGCTTTGGCTATTCCGGGTTTTTTATAGTTCCATATAAATCTTATGATTTTTTGTTCCATTTCTTTAAAAAATGTCATAGGAATTTTGATGGGAATTGCATTAAATTTATATATTACTTTGGGTAATATGGCCATTTTAATTATATTTATTCTTCCTATCCAAGAACAAGGAATATTTTTCCGTCTCATTGTGTCTTTTTCTATTTCTCTTAGCAATGCCTTGTAGTTTTCGTTATATAGGTCCTTTACATTCTTTGTTATGTTTATTCCTAGGTATTTTTTTGTTGTTGTTGCAATCGTGAAGGGGGTTATTTTTTTGAGTTCCGTTTTCTAATATTTCATTGTTGGCATATAGAAAGGCTATGGACTTCTTTATGTTAATTTTGTATCCTGCGACCTTACTGTATTGGTTTATTGTTTCTAGTAATCTTTTTGTGGAGTCCTTTGGGTTTTCGATGTATAGGATCATATCATCAGCAAAAAGTGATACCTTTACTTCTTCTTTTCCAATATGGATGCCTTTTATTTCTTTGTCTTGTCTGATTGCTCTGGCCAGAACTTCTAGCACCACGTTAAATAAGAGTGGAGAGAGTGGACAACCCTGTCATGTTCCTGATTTAAGGTGGAAAGTCCTCAGTTTTACGCCATTTAATATGATGTTGGCTGATGGTTTATCATATATGGCCTTTATCATGTTGAGATATTTTCCTTCTATACCCATTTTGTTGAGAGTCTTAAACATAAAATTGTGTTGTATTTTATCGAAAGCCTTTTCTGCGTCTATTGATAAGATCATGTGGTTTTTGTTCTTTGTTTTGTTGATATGGTGTATTACGTTAACCGTTTTACGTATGTTGAACCATCCTTGAGATTCTGGGATGAAACCCACTTGATCATGATGTATTATTTTTTTAATATATTGTTGTATTCGATTTGCCAGTATTTTGTTTAGTATTTTAGCATCTGTATTCATTAGAGATATTGGTCTGTAGTTTTCTTTCTTTGTGCCATCCTTGCCTGGTTTTGGTATGAGGGTTATGTTGGCCTCATAAAATGTGTTTGGAAGTATTGCTTCTTCTTCAATTTTTTGGAAGACTTTGAGTAGAATAGGAACCAAGTCTTCTTTGAATGTTTGATAGAATTCACTAGTATAACCGTCTGGGCCTGGACATTTATTTTTGGGGAGGTTTTTAATAGTTTTTTCTATTTCTTCCCTGCTGATTGGTCTGTTTAGGCTTTCTGCTTCTTCATGACTCAGTTTAGGAAGGTTGTATTGTTCTAGGAATTTATCTATTTCTTCTAGATTGTTGTATTTGGTGGCATATAGTTTTTCATAGTATTCTACAATAATTCTTTGTATATCTATGATGTCTGTGGTGATTTCTCCTCTTTCATTTTGGATTTTATTTATTTGAGTCCTGTGTCTTTTTTCCTTGGTGAGTCTTGCCAAGGGTTTGTCAATTTTGTTGATCTTTTCAAAGAACCAGCTCCTTGTTTTATTGATTTTTTCTATAGTCTTTCTGTTCTCTATTTCATTTATTTCTGCTCTGATTTTTATTATCTCCTTTCTTCGGCTGGTTTTGGGTTGTCTTTGTTCTTCTTTTTCTAGCTCCTTAAGGTGTGAAGTTAAGTGGTTTTCTTCGGCTCTCTCTTGTTTGTTCATATAGGCCTGAAGTGATATGAACTTTCCTCTTATTACTGCTTTTGCTGCATCCCAGAGATTCTGATATGTCGTATTTTCATTTGTCTGTATATATCTTTTGATCTCTGCGCTTATTTCTTCTTTGACCCATTCATTTTTTAGAAGTATATTGTTTAGTTTCCACAATTTTGTGGGTTTTTCCCCCTCTTTTTTACAGTTGAATTCTAGTTTCAAGGCTTTATGATCAGAAAATATACTTGGTACAATTTCAATTTTTCTAAATTTGCTGATATTGACTTTGTGGCCCAACATATGGTCAATTCTTGAGAATGTTCCATGTACACTAGAGAAAAATGTGTACTTTGTCGCTTTGGGATGAAGTGTCCTGTAGATGTCTATCATATCCAGGTGTTCCAGTATTTCGTTTAAGGCCACTATACCTTTATTGATTCTCTGTTTGGATGACCGATCTAGAGCTGTCAGCGGTGTATTGAGGTCTCCAAGTATGATTGTATTTTTGTTAGTTTTTGTTTTAAGGTCAATAAGTAGCTGTCTTATATATTTTGGTGCTCCTTGGTTTGGTGCATATATATTAAGGATTGTTATGTCTTCTTGATTCAGTGTCCCCTTAATCATTATGAAATGACCATTTTTGTCTCTGAGTACTTTTTCTGTCTTGTAGTCAGCATTATCAGATATGAGTATTGCTACATCTGCTTTTTTTGGGGTGTTGTTTGCTTGGAGTATTGTTTTCCAGCCTTTCACTTTGAATTTGTTTTTATCCTTGATGCTTAGATGAGTTTCTTGTAGGCAGCATACAGTTGGATTTTCTTTTTTAATCCATTCTGCTACTCTGTGTCTTTTTATTGGTAAGTTTAATCCATTTACATTTAGTGTAATTATTGACACTTGTGGGTTCCCTATTGCCATTTTATAAATTGCTTTCTGTTAGTTTTGTATCTTGTTTGATTCTTCTCTTTTGCTTTTCTATTGTTTGTTTTTGTTTGTTTGTATTCCATACTTCTTTCTTCTGTTGCTATCTTTTTTAAGTCAAGTGTTTTTGTGGTGGTTTTTTCAAGGGTGGTTACCATTAAGTAATGAAAAGGGTATCTACCATATTCATTGTAGTACCCTTTCTTATGAGTATTTCTACGCTTCATCATCCTTTGCTACTGTTAATCTTCATCTTTTCTCCCTTTTTTTTTCTTTTGTTGTCACAGTTTAAGTTTGGTTTTATTGTTTTCTTGGTGGAGCTGTTACTTGTGGTTTTGTTTTCTTTTGTTCTTTGAATCTGGTTGGAAAACCCCTCTTTAGTATTTCCTGGAGTGGGGGTTTTCTGATGATAAATTCTCTCATCTTTTCTGTATTTGTGAATGTTTTTATATCTCCTTCATACTTGAAGGATAGCTTTGATGGGTATAGTATTCTTGGCTGAAAGTTTCTCTCTTTCAGGGCTTTGAATATTGGGGTCCACTCTCTTCTAGCTTGTAGAGTTTCTGCTGAGAAATCTGATGATAATCTAATAGGCCTTCCTTTATATGTTGTATTCTTCTTTTCCCTGGCTGCCTTGAGAATTTTTTCTTTGTCATTGTTTTGTGTCATCTTCATTATGATGTGCCTTGGAGTGGGTTTGTTGGGGTTAAGAAATCTCGGTGTTCTGTTTGCTTCTTGAATTTGAGGCTTTAGTTCTTTCCACAGGCTTGGGAAGTTCTCAGCTATTATTTGTTTGAGTATATTCTCCATTCCATTTTCTTTCTCTTCTCCCTCTGATATACCTATTATTCTTATGTTATTCTTTCTGATGGAATCAGACAATTCCTGTAGGGCTTTCTCGTTCTTTATTATTTTTGAGTCTCTTTCTTCTTCTCTCTGTTGTGCCTCAAGTTGCTTGTCTTCTATTTCACTAATCCTATCTTCTATCTGGGCTGTTCTATTAGCTAAGCTTGTTATTTCGTTTTTCAGTTCGTGAATTGAGTTTTTCATCTCTGTTTGATTTGTTTTTATAGTTTCAATTTCCTTGGTAATATATTCTTTGTGATCATCGAGTTGTTTTCTGATCTCCCTAAATTGCCTTTCTGTGTTTTCTTGTATATCTCTGAGTATTTTTAAGATTTCTATTTTAAATTCTCTGTCATTTGGCTCCAAGGCTTCCAATATGTTAAATCTTTTCTCCATAGATTTTTCCATATCTATTTGTATTACCTCTCTATCTTTTGTATCCGTAATATTCTATTTCCTTTTTCTTATTGGCATCTGAAGGTGGTCTTGTTGATAGTGTTAATTAGAATTAAAAAAGAATAAAAAGGGGAAAAAAAGGGGAAAACACTCCACACACAAAAAAGTAATAATTTATTATTTCCCCCTTTTTTCTTTCTTCTCCTCCCCTCCTCTCACTCTTTAGGGAAATTTCGTGATGAACTGTGAATTATATTATGCTAAATGGAACAAAAACTGCCTATAATGGAGGGCCTGATTTGGGGTGAAGAGTTCAAGGGGCAAAAAAGGGAGTTGGGACCTACTAAATGCAAAAAAAAAAAAAAAAAAGGGATAATATCTTAGACAAGCATAAAATGATTTGCTTGTAAGTGATGGCCGACTAAGAGATATAATGAGAGGGATAAGAGGGAAACAGAAAAAAGGAGAGAAAAAATAATAATATTTAAAGTAGAAAAAAAATAAAAATAATAAGTAAAATTCTGTTGTATTAAGTGGAGCGAAGACTAAATACAATGGAGACTTTGGGTTTGGAGGAATGCTAGTGAGTTAAAAAGCAATGTAAAAAGTACCCAAAATGCCACAAAAACAAACAAATAAAGGAAAACCAAGAACAAAAGCAGAAAAGAAAAAAAAAAATAAAAAAAAGAACAAAAAAAACCCCAAAAAAACTTGAGTCCCAAATTAAATAATTTGTTCGTGATTGAAGATTAACTGGGAGGAAAAGTAAAAGTAGAAAAGAAGAAATGAATAGAAAGGAAAAAATAAGAAAAAGAGAGAAATGAAGGAAGAAAAAAAGGAAAGGGAAAAAACAACAACAACAACAACAAAAGAAAACAAAAGGGGAGAGAGTGAGAGTTAAGGGTTTTGGAGTGTAACCCTAAAGGATAGTAAGGATGAAGAAAAGAAATAAAATGTAACACTCATGGGTAGTGTAGTTCAAGAAAAGGGTAGCATAAGATGGGCAGAGAATAAAAGGACCGAGGTGGAGGAAATACAAATAATATTAAAGGCAATAAGAAAGAAGAAAGAAACAACAACAACAAAGAATTAGTGGAACGAGTTATAAAGTCTGTGGATTTTTCTTGATTTTGAGAGGTTAACTTCTTCCTTTTTCTTTTCTCTCCCTCTTCCTGGTCGGTGACTCTGTACCCCAGGTTCTGCCCCTGTGTCACGCTTAGGTAGGGATTTGCAGTTGATGGGATTCTATGGCAATGTCATATAATTGGCTTTAGTCTCACTGGTAGTCAAGGCTTGTTGGCGTTTGCAGAGTCCAACAATGAGAGAATTTGCTTTCCTGGAGTCTCTCCCCTAGTCTCCCCTTCCTGAATTAGCAGCCTGGTGATCCAGCTATGAGGCTGCCACTGCTTCTGTCTGGGGAGTAAGAGGCTCAAAGAGCTGGGAAATCCCCACTCTATCCTCACTCAGCCCAAGGCTCTGGGTAAGGCTCTGGCAGTCAGAGCCTCCAGCGTAATCAGGTGGGGCTGGGAGTTAATTGTTGTCAAGGTGACGGTTCAGCGCCTACCATTCAGTTGGACCACTGAACCCAGGCTTTCCACACTTTGTAGCCTGTTTTGGCTAGGAAGAAGATGCACTATTCGCTGCTTGCTGTATAGATCTTAATATCTGCCAAGTCCCTCTTGTTAGGTATATCCCTGAATATGGAGGCTCTGTCAATCAGAAGTTGCCCCCGCCCCTTTAGCGAACGGCACTGAAAAATATTATGCCTCTTGTCTTGGATCGCTGAACTGGGAGAGATCTTATCAATTAGAACCCTGTAGGTGCGCAGATTTCGTGGGTTAAGCTAATTTCAGTGATTGGATCCGCAGCTGTGCTCTAGAGAGTATTTCAGGCTGCCTGCGCGCTCCTCCCTCAACGCTTGATTGTTAGCTTGAATGGCTGGGTGAGGTGCCCCGCCCATGGAGAGAATCTCCTGACTAGGAAAGACAGGTTTGGCGCCCCTCCAGGACTGCGGCACAGGGGGTGCGGGGCTTCTCAGCGCACGCTGGTCTCTGGGACTCCCGGACTGCGGCGGGGGGGGGGGGGGGGGGGGGGAGGGGGGGGCGCACGTGCGCGGCTTCTTAGCGCATGCTGGTTGCCGGCACTCCCGGACCGCAGCAGGTGGCGCGCGGGGCTTCTTAGCGCACACCAGTAGCCGGGACTCCCAGACCGCCGCACGGGGCGCGCGCGGCTTCTTAGCACACACCGGTAGCCGGGACTCCCGGACCGCCGCAGGGGCAGCTGCACGTGTGGGTTGACTCACCACAGGCGTATTCCCTCCTCGGCAACAGTCCTTTCGCTTTCTGTGTGTGTGTGGAACTCCGGGATGCTCCCAGGATATATTTTTCTGTTTCTAGTTGATAAATTTGTTGAGATTTTGGGGAGATCTGTCGGACGCGCCATTTCCGTGACGTCACTCCGGATTAGAAAATTTAATATAATAAGTATGAAAAATTTCCAAAGTGATTGATGAGTCAATAGAATATCAATTAAAGTTGTTTTATTTTAGTTCAGTGTCAAGCTAAGTCAATTGTTTATTCATGTGGAAAATAACATCCTGTATCTCAAAAAGTACATTTATGCCTACATGAGACATAGGCATAAATATAAAAGAGCAAAATAATAAACAATAAAATTTCTAGAAGAGGGCTATTCAATAGAACTTTTTGTGATGGTAAAGATTAGATAATTATGCTGTTCATTATAGTAACCACTAAACCATGTATGTATTCAACCCTTGAAATGTTTCTAGTGTGAAAGAGAAAATGAATTTTTATTCTTAAAAAATTTTAGTTAACATACATTTATTTTAAATAACCACATGTAGCTTTTGGCTCCAGTAATGCAAAGTGCTATTCTTAAGCATATTATAGGAGACTATCTTTATAACCTTAAGATAAGGAAAGATTTCTTAAACAGGACATCAAAATTAGCAACTAAAAAGGGAAATATAATAAATTAGATTACATTAATGTTAATAACTTTTGTTCATCAAAAGATACTTTTAAGAAAATGAAAAGTTAAGGCACAGAGTGGGAAAAGTTATTTTCAGTACAAAAAAATTGACAATCTTGTTCAGAATACAGAAAGAACTCTTATGAAGAGGAAGATAAGAAAAAAGGAGATAATACTAGAAAGATTTGCAAAAGACTTGCCTAGGCACTCTAAAAGGAGGGGATATAAATAACCAATGAACATATGGGAACATATGGGAAGGTGCTCAACATTAGTAGAAATCAGAGAAATGCAAAGTAAGACCATGAGATAATACTACTCTTTTATCAGAATATTAAAATTCAAAACACTTAAAAAATACCGAAGGTTGATGATGATGTGGAGCAACAGGAATTCTCCCACACTGATGGGAGGCATAGATGTTAGTCCAACCACCATGAAAAACAATTTGGCATTGTCTCCTAGAATTAAAGATATGTGTACCCTATAACTCAATAAGTATTCTCCCAACAAAATTACAAGCTCATTTGCTCTAAACAATGTCTAAATAGATTTATAGCTGTTTTATTAGTTATAACCCAAACCGGGGAAAAATCCAAATAACCATAGTGAGTAGAATGAACGTATAAATTATGGTAGGTTCAAAGAGTGAAATTTCTTTATAATAATGAAAGTGACTGAATTATATCTACACAAATAAACATGAGTTAGTATTATAGGGCTAAGCAAAGAAGGCAGGCTAAAGAGAATATATAATGTCTTATTCTACTTACCCAAAATTCAAAAACAGGCAAAACATCTGTGGATTTGGGATAGATGTTGTCCTGGTTGAGGAGTGAAGAGTTGTGATTAAAAAGGGACATGACAGAGCCTTCAAGGATTCTGGTGTTTCATTTCTTGACCTGGTTGTTGATTACTTGGGTAGGTTTTCTTTGTGATAAAACATTGAGCTATGCACTTATCTGAATGTGTTTTACTTTCATAAATGCAAATTAATTAAAACAACAAATTAGATGCTGAAAAGTAAGCTGCAAAATAGACTAGATCTAGAGATTAAGACATTTCACCTTAAATGTATAAGACACATGCATTCTTTTCAGAAATAAGAAACAATATTACAGCCTTGAATTCATGTCAGTGTCTTTGTCCATGTTAGGTCCAGGTTTTGGCTGATAGTGCAGGACCCACAGGTGGGCTAGCTCACTGGGCAGAGGAGGAGAGGACTGGCTTTTACACAGCAAACATTGTGAGGTAGGCTGGTAGGTGGGGAGCTGTTATCTGGGAGGCCTGGCAGTAGTCTGTAGACAGATATCCTGGCTCATGGGTTAGGGTTCTCAAGTTGGCAGCAGGCAGGCAGGGAGTGTCCAAGTGGTAAGGTCATTCAGAGAGGACGTAGAGCAGGTAGTACTGACTGTGCCATGTAATAAAGGACATCAACCATGCCATGTAATAATATGGACTGGTGTCGTTATTATGAGAAGAGTAGGAGGAAATGAAGGTAGAATTCAAATCTCAAAGAAATAGGGGACAAGGCAGGAAATTAGGTGGCAACTGATCTTATGAAAATGGGGTACAATGTGGAGGCTTGGTCATAAGAATCTCAGAGCTGGAGCTATTTTGATTATACAAGCGGCTGTTTAATATTTGCAGCTATGCAGCTTGGAGGCTAAAAGAGGCAACTAGGCTGATAAATAATTTCTAGTACAGAGAAAGAATAATAGAAACATAGAATGTCAGCACCAGAAGGGATCTCAAAGCTCACCTGATTAAACTCCTTCATTGTACAGGGAAGGAAGCTAATGTTATTATACCCCACCTGTTAATTGCTTTTTATAAGTAAATCCACTTGATCCTTGTAACTGTCCTGTGAATTAAACAGTATCATCTTTATTTTACAGTTGATTCAGAGAAGTTAAGTAACTTCCTTTGTGTCAGTCAGCACTGATGTGTTATTGCCACTTCATCAAATCACAAGCTTTGACAGAGCAGGGTCTAAAATTCAGCTTTTTTGATGTCTAGGTTTATTTTATTTCCAATATGACAGAAATAACTGTAATTTTATTTACATGGATTGATGAAAAAGGAGAAGATCTAAATTTCAACACTTGTATTTCACTTGAGCTGAAAATGTGGGTTGGCTGTTAATTTACACTGGAAGTACTGGTTTCCTGCATTTGAGGGTTGTTGAAATTTTGATTTGTGCCTAAAATGGCCTCAAATACAGAGGGATGCTTAAATGTATCATATTGTATTTTCAGTTTCCAGTTGAATTTTTCTATGTACAACCTTAGTTCAGGAAAACCAGAGCATGCAAAATAAAAATTAAAAAAATTAGAAAAAGATCAAATAGGAAACTTCTTTAGTCAATGGCCCTGAGGCTCTTTCTGGATTCGAGGTGAGCTGATGGGCTGGGAGAAGCTAATGACACCCTTGCAGCCTGCTATCACAGACCTGTTAGCCCTGCGGCAGAAGTGGGGAAAACAATGGAAGCACTATGCTGGCTGGGTAGAGGAGACATTTCCAAAGCCACCTGAAAGTGAAATAATTATAGAGAGTCACCTAAAATTTAGCCAGAAACATAGCATGGACAAGTCACCTAACACCTTTATTCATCCTGTCTGAATTGCAGATAAAAGCTTTTTATCTATCTACCTCATGGAGACATAAGAATACATGTAATTTTTGTTGTAAGAGTCTTTCAACTATTTTCACAAAGAATCCTATCTAAAGACAATGTATTGTTATCATTTCTCTCTGCTCTGTGTCTAGGGAGATTTTGATAGATGTTACAAATGGATTAGATGGGTCAGGGATAACAGAGTCCCCGTCCTCCAGGAGGTTGAAATCTGCAGACCATTTTCTCCCCAGCACTTACATGTCGAAATGCAAATGAGTACATATCAATATGTATGTAATATCTACAGATGCCATTGTATTGTTATATTGTGTTAAGCATCCTTGCATTAGTCATATGAGAGTTCTTGTTCTTTATGTCATGCCTTTCCTGTTTATGCCCCTTCCTTCCTTCCTTCCTTCCTTCCTTCCTTCCTTCCTTCCTTCCTTCCTTCCTTCCTTCCTTCCTTCCTTTTTGCCTCCCTCCCTATGCCTTCCCTCCCTTCCTTTTTTCCTGTCTTTCTTACTTTCTCCTCTGTAGGCATTTATTGACTGAGATGAGAAGTGAAAATCATGGATGTTTTCTTTTTCTATGTGATGTCAAATTTCCAAATATTCTTAAACATCTGCAATTTGGAAGAGTCTGTTCTGTGTGTTATTGAAAAACAGGTGGACATTCTATCTCAGTTCAGTTTTGAAACAGGTATTATAAACAAATGAAATATCCAGGGGTAAGAAACACGTGCTTTTCTTAATGCAGATTTCATTTTCTCATGTAGTAGAAGATACATATAGAAAAATACCCATGATTATGACAAGAAAAAGTGACCATGCACTCTTGATGATAAAGAACTAGTGATGCACAGACTAGGGTCTGAACATAAGATGGGGTGCTAGTGTTAGGTTCGGGGAGGTGTGCAGTGGCTGCCAGAGTTTAACTCTTGAAGGAGCAGGAACAGGGAAGGGCTGATAGGGTCCCTGTGAGGCTGAGAACAAAGAGATCAGCACAAAGCTGGACAAACATCCTGCATTCTATTGATTAGAGACCCTTATCAGAAGTTTATGTTTGAAATTCTACACTAAGCTAAACCCTTCCCCTGTTGCTATGCTGCACGCGACCTCCCTAGCGAATAGCTAACTGCCACATCTGCTTCTGTATAATGCTTGCTCACTTAGGATGTATAAGGACCTAAGAGAGTTGTAAGCGCCAGGCACGACTCTCGTTTGCAGTCCCTTGTGGGTACGGTGTCTCCGGACACCTTGAGAGTTCGTCCCTGTGCAGGTTAAACTTGGCCAATAAAGTAAGATCTAAACCCCTGAAAGTCTCCGACGTTTGTTCTCACGCTTGGTGAATGCAACACTAGAAACCCCTGTTATTACCATGTGGAAATATGAGTCCTGTTTTAGACATATTTTTCAAATTTTCAAGAAAATTCAGAAATTGCCATTTTTAATGGCAGTATCCTCCTTTTCAAACACTGATATGAATAAAAAATCTTTTGAAATACTCTTTAGGACAAAGAAAACATATTTGTGGGTTAAATTCTGTGCACAGAACCTAATTGACAATCTTAGAGTTAAGATCTTGGTGAGAAATTTGGATTTTAATGGGACATTATTGAATAGTTTTGGTTGCAGTGTTATAATCTTTTTTTTTTTTTTTTGTATTTTTCTGAAGTGAGAAGTGGGGGTAGAGAGACAGACTCCCATATGCACCTGACCGGGATCCACTCGGTATGCCCACTAGGGGGTGATGTTCTGCTCATCTGGGGTATTGCTCTGTTGCAACTGGAGCTATTCTAGCACCTGATGCAGAGGCCATACAGCCATCCTCAGTGCCTGGGCCAACTTTGCTCCAATGGAGCCTTGGCTGAGGGAGGGGAAGAAAGAGAGAGAGGAAGGAGAGGGGGAGGGGGGAGAAGCAGATGGGCACTTCTCCTGTGTGCCCTGGCCAGGAATCGAACCCAGGACTTCCACATGCTGGGCTGATGCTCTACCATTGAGCCAACTGGCCAGGGCCTACAGTGATATAATCTAATGTACATTGAAACCCCCCCCCAAAAAAAACCTGTGGCTGTGAAGATTGGCTTTCAGGTGGGCAACAGTGGCAGAAGGTTATGGCTGGGGCCCAAGAGAAGGATGATGGGCCTTGGTATGTGAAATGTCAGTGGAAGAAGAATTTGGAAAGGGCAGAATCTAGGATGTCACATAGCTATGGGGCTGAAGCAGTTGGGTCGATGGTGGTACCATCTACTGAGATGATGACGGTGGGAAAGGATTAAGTTCCAAGTAGAATCAGAACTTAATTTCAGAAAAGTTCTCCTCTAATTTCTTACACTGAAAGCTTAGTTCACTTATTCGTTCTTTAAAAATTGATAGCATTTCTATTTGACTGTATAAAGATTGTCAATTTCATTATTTGGTGGTTTCCCTTCAATAGTCTATCATATTTTTAATTTCCTTTTTAATCCAAATTTGTTTAAGAGAATATTTTAAAATAATTTAAAAAATACTGTGGGGTTCTGGCTTTGTTATTCACTTCTATCGCACTGTGGTTAGAAAGTGAAGCCTGTCCATATTTCACTCTTCTAAATTAATTGAGATTTTCTTTGTATCTAGTAAAAAATTGTTCTTTTGGAAAAAGTACCTATTTTATCTCAATTTCATTTTATGAAGGTTTTAACACCTCAGAAGGCCAGTCACAGTTTCTTATTGAGGCTACTTCAAGAAAGAAGAATTATTGTTTGATTTAAACTAATGGTTTATTTGCTCTGCCAGTAAAAATACCTCAGACAAAATTAATCTCACAAGAGGCTAATGTCATACCATTTTTTAACATATGAGTTTTCAAGAGAATACAGGGAACATTTGCTACAGAAACACTTACGTTAGACCTGACTGGGACAAAAGGCGTTTCATTTTGGACCTGTCCAAAGAAGTTTGACTTCTTCTAAGGGATTTAAGCAACTTGAGGGCTAGTGAGTGACAGGTCTCCCAGACACGTGCTCATTACACAGCCCTGTTCCCAGCCCTTGCACGACCTGCATGTTCCAGGGACAGGCTGTGCTTCCCATCATGGATGCATCTAAGTGTGCACTTACTTGGGTTCCCTATGATGCCCTCATCTGGTCTTTCTTTTCCAAACCCTCTTTTCTGTGAGTTCTTTGACATCATCTGCGAAGCACTGAGTCTCATGCACAAATGTTTCTTAGGACTTCGCTTTTCATTGAAATGTTGTGCAGCTGCTCTGCAACAGAGTGGGCCTTGTTCCTGCCACTGTTTACAGACCCTTTTACCCTCGTTTCTCTTCTTTCTAATAAGTGATCAAGCAGAGAAAAACCTCACCAAACTCCTATTTCTTTTTGTACTCACCTGTTTATTCATTTGTTTTTCAGTTTTGCTTTCTCCTTAGGTCCCTACCTGAAACTGCTTAGGTACATATAATGTGTTTATTTCACAAGCATAGGTAATATTTTTATGTTTGTTATTGTAATAAGATACTTGATAGTAAACGGGCTTGTCAACTCTACACTGTTTTGGATTTCTAGTTACACATTTCTCTATTCTCTTTGTGCTTAGTTGGGCTCAACTTTCAGTAGAAGGAAAATATGGAGGAGTCTAATGAAGGGCATTATGGCCAAACATGCAGGTAGGAAGAGAGCCACTCTCATGCAGTCTCTGAAATATCAGTAATGTGAAGATTGTGCTAAAGGTGAGACAAGGTAAAGAATTAAATTTCAATTCTTTTCCAAATGGTACTCAATATTTCCAGTGTACATTGAAAATAGTCCACCAGTTACTAAGTAGGCTTGAATATATTACTATAGGAAGAAAATTACATGGGATTTAAGTGCCAGCTGAGGAAGAGGGAGGCCTAGGCTAGCTGTCTCACCTCCTCTGGTCCCCATTTAGTTGCAGCTTGCTTGTGAAAAAAGCAATCAGCAGTGGTTTATGATGCTCAGACATCTCTCTGATGCACACTCCCTGAAAATCATTGATGTTTCTGCTTTAACTAGATTTGGCTACTTTGAGTTGAAAGCGCTGCCTGAAATCCCATTTTACTAAACCTGCCAGTGAGTCAAACCACTGAGTCCTTCAGGAAAATTCCATTGCACAGTTAAACGAAGCTGTTAATTATAGCGACGATCAGCTCTACCTTAAAGGTACAGGAATGCTGCCTGCTCCAGCTGTCTTTATAGCCAGACCATGTGGTGCCATTCAAATGGTATCATATGGCTTAGCCTCTTTTGATGTGTTTCCTGGGCTGCTATGATTTTTGTGTCTCTGCAAAATGCTTTGCAAGCATGGCCACAAATCTTTCAGACAAATCCTTTCTTTTAGTTCCTGGGATGCCAGGCTTTTCCCATCCACCGTCTCCCTGCCCCCCTTAGCAAAATATCTACTTAAAAAAATAAATCTAAACAGCCCTCCACTCAATTATGTGTAGATATGACCCCTTTACACAGACTGTGTTACCTTGGGAACTGAGACAAATTGTAGGCTTATGGATTATAAAGATTTTTTTTACCTTAATGGAAATTTAATTTATTATGAATGGTTCATCATAGCATATGTCAAGAAGAGCGTGCCAGAAATAACAATTTGAAGGAACACACGGGATCTGATGCTTCCATACTTTTCCAAGAGTGAAAGAGATCATTGAAACAACACATGTCAGATGCTATTACTGTCACATTGTTGAGACCATCTGTTAAAAACCAAGATCAGGACCTGCTGCATTCATTGAATTTGCAGTACTGGAACGGACAATGTCAAATGAAATTAAGTTGATTCTGTTAGGAAGAATATACTTGAGGGATTAAGTATTTTTTTTCATAAAGATAAGCCCATTTTATTTGTGTGGATGTACATACAGAGAAGCCTTTTTAGAGAAAAGCACTGAAATTTACATCGTGACACATGCTATTCAGTTTTAAGAAAACAAAATTGCAATAATTATTTGTATATTTAGATATTCGAATGTATGCATGTATGCAGAATATGGATACATACCTGATAAAGTTGGTACTTAGAACACGTAGGGGCTTTCAGAGTAAATCAAGGATGACTGCAAAAGAGTATTTGATAGTTTATAAATGAAAAACATGTGCTGTTTCCTTTGATATGCTGATGAGGCCTGAAAAGTGGAATATAAGAGTGTTTTTTAATGAGATGCTCGCTCACTTTGCAGTCATTTTTGCTTTTATATTGAAACATCAAGCTGGTTTTATTAAACAATAACTACGTGGGCCTCCCAGTCTTCTAGAATGTTTTTCTGGGCAGTATTTCAAGTGTCCCTGCTAACATTCCATTTGTCTGTATTCTATGCTTTTTTTCCCATTCTCTCCCAACCCACCTTCCTCTCACATAGATAACAAAAGAGTAAAAATTTTCTTTCTCATTCTACTTATTACAGCTGATCAGCCCCAGTGGCTGGGGCTCTTTAATAAAAGCATATTTACTTACTGCATCAGCTCTTAACTACTGGCTAAATGCATTAGGCAAGTAATGATAATCCTTCAATCCTAGTTCCTTCATCTATTAAATTCTTGGAATGGATTAATGATCACTAATGTCCTTTCTATCTCCAGAAGAGCAGGATCCTGGGAAAAAAAAGTCCTGTGTATGGCTGTAAAGAGATATCATACTCTCTATTTAAATTTTATCCTAGTAGATGATATAGAATTAATGACAGATAGCAAAATTGCCAAGAAGATCTAGGACTTTGAGCAACGTTTGACATAAATTTGTACCCACCGAAGATGAGGATACTCTCTGAATAATTGTCTAATTGTGAGAGGTGTTTTTCATCTTATCCCATGTTTCACCACAAATTCATATCTGTCTATCTATCTAGCTATCTATGAAGTTTCTTTTGAGGTTATTAAATGGTTTAGATGCATGAGGCTTTTTTCTCACTTATTTTTTGTGTGCGAAGTTCAAAGCTGTTCCATGTTACAAGCCCAGGGAATTGTTCCAGTCTTCCCTTGCATGGCAGTGGGTGTGATGGCAAAGGAAATGAGCTGGGGGTCAAGATAAAATGGATGTGGACCCTGATGGTGAGAACTATATGTCAATGTCACAGCAGTAGGGGTGGCTGCGAGGGTGGGGAGAAGAGGTTCACTTTAAGGATTTTTGTTAGGGTTTGTTGCTGGAATCCTTCATTTATCTTTCTCTTTCCTAGGGTTTCCAAAAGAGGGACCCAAACTCTAAGAACTATTTAAATAGAAAGTAATATCTGAGTAGTTGTCAAATGGTTCTGCCTAACAAATGCTGGTGCCCAAGACTTAGGCTCAGAAACCTAAAGAGCATATTCCCAATTCTTTCTCATCTGATGGTTGACCTGCAGGGCAGACCCAACCTGACTGACTTAGTCATAAACTGAGACTTTATGTCCCTAATTTCATTGTTGTGATTTGTTCACTTGTGAAATGGATTCAGGGTCTGTCTCAGGCTCTGACTAATCTCTGGTAGCATTTTATGCCTTAGTTGGGGTCCTGGGGAATGGTGTGGGGAGGTGAAATTTAGCTAATAAGGGAGTGGACAGTGGTAGAAGCATAGGTAGAAGGAGGTAGAAGGTAACCCGAGGGTAGAGCAGAAATAAAGGAGAGATGCAGAAATGCTCCCAACCTCAGCTGTTCACATATCAATAGCAAACATGACAAATTTGGTTGTTGCTTAATGTCTTAGTTCTACATATAACTCTCAGGGGACCTGTTGCCTACTATTCCAAGCCGTTATACAAATGAGTATTGGGGATCAAGATGCTTTATGCTTTTGGGTTTTATACTTCTCATAAAGAAGAGTCTGCTTGTGTGTTTGCTTGAAATTTCCTGTAAACCCATTTTATTCTAATGACATTATAAGATCCTGATTCATTATGACTCTTCATAGACTATGAGAGGATCCCTAACTCATTGAGAAAGTTTTAACTGTATTTTACATGTATTTGATTAAATATTACAAAAAATCATTGTAGATTATTAATAAAGCTCTGCAGGATACTCAGATAAATTTCTTTGCTCTTCATGATATTACAGCTTAGTTTTAAAATGTTAATATTATACTTACTAATTCTAAGATAAATATTTTAACAATGCTAGATTTGGGGTTCTTAGTGTTGATGGCATGACATAGCTCATTTGGCTTTGTTTAAAATTTCTTGATGGTATATAAAATTATGTGTCTTATAGTTAATGTCTTCAGATTCAATGAGATGATAGCATGAGAAATTTGAGCAAGTCTACCTGCCATTCCACTTGATAAGCACATGCTTTGAATGATTGTGGGTTAGGAAACAGAAATCTGTAGTTCTCTCAGTTGATTTCTATTTTCAGTTTCCATCTGCCTTTCACTGTGTGAGCATCCTACCAGCTGAAAGTGATTCTAGGATTTAAAGATACATCATAGTCTTACAAGATGCAAACCAATTGCCTTGTTTGGCATTCAGTAGAGTAAACAAATACCTTGTGGGATCTTGGAGGGAACACTGAAATTTTTTCTAGTCTTACTGGATGATAATATGCAAGACTTCAACAATATGGTACCTTTCTAAGAGCTTTTCAAAGATAATGTGACTTTATATGATTTTGTTTCTGTCATAACTAAAATAACCATGAAAGGTGTGCCTTAAATTTATACAAGATAGAATATGACATTTTAACATTGGTATAAAGGTTGAATGATGTCCAATTATTTCCATGAATCTGTGCACTTGGAAAACATATTGCATGCCTATTATGTGCAAGGTGCCCGTCCAGTCTGAGACAGCATATTAGTGAGAGGCCAAGAGATATCATTATGAATTTTGCCTTTTAGGACTTTGTAATATAGTATACTGAGATGTATACTAATATTTAAATGATAAAATATTATAATTTTTAATACTATTAAATGATTTAATATTTTAAAATATGTTTAGTACAGTGTCTAGGACATTGTAAGTGCCACATAAAGGTGTTTCTTAAAAATATACAAAGATGCCTGACCTCTGGTGGCGCAGTGGATAAAGCATTGACCTGGAACACTGAGATTGCAGATTCAAAACCCTGGGCTTGCCTGGTCAAGGCACATATGGGAGTTGATGCTTCCTGCTCCTCCCTGCTTTCTATCTCTATCTATCTCTATCTCTATCTCTATCTCTATCTCTATCTCTATCTCTATCTCTATCTCTATCTATCTCTATCTCTCTCCTCTCTAAAGTGAATAAGTAAATAAACAAAAAAAATATACAAAGGAAGGACAAGCTATGGTGTAGTACAGTATGGGATAAATGATCTAAGCACAGTACCAAAAATTCTGTGGAAATTCAACACAGATATGTTCCAGCTGGGGGTGATCATGGAGTCAAAGGAATTTTGAAGCCAAGCTTGTAAGGAACAGTAGGATTCCAGGAAAGAGAGAAAGAAGAGAAAGATGTCTGGATCCTAAGAGTGTGAGAAGAAAAGTCCATGTACACGAGCTTGTCTAGTTACACTGGAGCATGTTTATTTGCCACAGGCAGGAGCCATGGGAGAGAGAAAGGCTGAAGACACAGGAGCCAGAGAGGATCAGTAATTAAGCACGACTCAGGAAGAGGTGAGAGGTGACAGGATGTAGACAGGCAGAAGGATTAATCATAGATAATAAAAGTGACATCTATTCCTCTGAGGCATGGAGGAAGGACAGAGAAGTAGGTATAAATGCAGTTGAATTAATTTGGGGTTGATTTCTTTAGCAATCCTTAGCAGCTGAAGTGTAAGAGCAGAAGAGAGGTGGGAGTGCAGGGTCTCTACAACGTTAAGTTGTCTTGGAAGCTACAGCTTAATAGGGAAGAAAATGAATTCAAGAAAGTGTCCAAAGAAAAGAAAGGAAGTGAAGGTTCAGGAATCAGTGTGCTTCAAGAAGTTGATCATCAAATTTGGTGGGAGTGACGGAGTGGGTGATGTGGACACCAGGAGGCTGTTTTGCAGAACAGAGTGTCAGAATCTTAGGTTCTTTGGCTGAGTCAGGTCTTTGCAGTGGAAGAGAAGCTGTTGAATAATTGTTTACATTAATAAAGAATTAACTCAACTTTCAAAGTCCTTAGTGGATCCTGAGACATGCTGTGGACTTACAGGAGAATCAGATGTGCCTTAAAGTAAAGGTACATTTTCTAAGGTGAGAGCAGAAAGAGCAAAGATCTGCAAGAAACAGTGGAAGAATTGAGAGTCACATCCAAATATTTTAGCCTTAAAGTATGTGTGCTATAGGAGAATGAGCATTTGAGAGGTATATACAATAAATAATAATTTTAGGGGAGAGACGTGCCTTGAAGATTATGCCTATAGCAGTTTGGCATTCTGAATTAGAGTAAGAACTACGAAATTGGACAGATGAGTTAAATCCAGTCTTTAAAACTGTGTGACCCTGGGCAGCATAACTTTGCTATGCCTTGGTTTTCTCATCTGTAAAACAGGAACAATAATAATAGTACCTGGTTACTGTATGGATTAAATGCTTTGGAGATCTCCTTCTACTACATAGATCTCTCATTCTCAGTTTCTTCACTGTTTTTTCTTTTCTTCCTCACTGGGCTTTAATGTTGAAGTGTCTTAGGAACCAGAGCTTGTTATGCTTTATTTTACTGCTTCCCCTATGCCGCTTCCCTCCTCATCAGCCAGCCTCAGGGTTTTAGATATCAATCATGTGCTGATGACTCCTAATTTTTTATATCTTTACAGACCTTTCTTCCATACTTCTGACCCATATCCACTTGCTTATTAGACATCTCCATTTGGATGTCTAGTATACATTTTCAACTCAACATGTTCAGAACTGAAATCCTGAACTATCCCTCAAACATGCTTTACCCACAGCCCTCTCCACCTCTCTGATGACAGTTCTATCCAGTTGCCAAGGCCCAAACTTTTTTTAAAATTAAATTTTATTGGGGTGATATTTGTTAATAAGATTATGTAAGTTTCAAGTATATGTTTCTATCATACATGATATTTATATTGCATTGTGTGCTCACTACCCAAAATCAAATCATCTTTCATCACCACATATTTGGACCCCTTTCAGTGGTGGGATTCAAATAATTTTTAACAACTAGTTCTCTGTCCTAATGAATCATTTTAAGTACAAGGGTCCTCAGGTTACAGCAGTCTTGGCATAGGACATTTCAAGTTTATGATGCTCACTTCTATAAAAACTTAAAAATATTGAGATGAGAGTGTTTTGGATGATGCTGTTAGCATCATACTTATGGACTATGTGGGCAAATTAGTTTGGTTGCACATGGTGAAAGAACACACAGTAACAAGGCATAGGAGTGAGAGAGTTGGCATCACTCAGTATGCTTAAGTATGCCATTTTGGACTATTAAAAGCGCAAGTGTTCCGTTTGTGTTAGCCTAAGGTGTGTTATGACTTACACCAAAATTTGGGTTATGTCACTGTTGTAGGAATGGAACTGTGTCGTAACCTGAGAACCCCTATATAAAAAATGATATACCAGGGGAGTGATATCAGAGAAATAGCTCCGTGAGGGTTGCTCCCGATATTTCCCCCTGAAATTTCAACAAATTCAACAAGGAGAGACAGAGAAACAATCTCAGGAGCATCTGAAATATACACACACCAGACAAAGGTATGATAGGGTGAAAAGGTGGCTGAATATATAACCCACTCTGAAAGTAATAAGATGGAGAACGGAGTATTCTGCTTTCCTCACTGACAAGGGCTGTTTTCGCCTAGAACTGAGAGAAAGTGAGGATTAGGGGCAGAGGGAAGAAGCTGGGTGAAGGCAGATGATCAAGACGAGGAGAATCATGTGTCTTTTTTCCTTGGTGAGTCTTGCCAAGGGTTTGTCAATTTTGATCTTTTCAAAGAACCAGCTCCTTGTTTTATTGATTTTTTCTATAGTTTTTCTGTTCTCTATTTCATTTATTTCTGCTCTGATTTTTATTATCTCCTTTCTTCGGCTGGTTTTGGGTTGTCTTTGTTCTTCTTTTTCTAGTTCCTTAAGGTGTGAAGTTAAGTGGTTTACTTCGGCTCTCTCTTGTTTGTTCATATAGGCCTGAAGTGATATGAGCTTTCCTCTTATTACTGCTTTTGCTGCATCCCAGAGATTCTGATATGTCGTATTTTCATTTTCATTTGTCTGTATATATCTTTTGATCTCTGCGCTTATTTCTTCTTTGACCCATTCATTTTTTAGAAGTATGTTGTTTAGTTTCCACATTTTTGTGGGTTTTTCCCCCTCTTTTTTGCAGTTGAATTCTAGTTTCAAGGCTTTATGATCAGAAAATATGCTTGGTACAATTTTAATTTTTCTAAATTTGCTGATATTGTCTTTGTGGCCCAACATATGGTCAATTCTTGAGAATGTTCCATGTACACTAGAGAAAAATGTATACTCTGTCGCTTTGGGATGAAGTGTCCTGTAGATGTCTATCATATCCAGGTGTTCTAGTATTTTGTTTAAGGCCACTATGTCTTTGTTGATTCTCTGTTTGGATGACCGATCTAGAGCCGTCAGCGGTGTATTGAGGTCTCCAAGTATGATTGTATTTTTGTTAGTTTTTGTTTTAAGGTCAATAAGTAGCTGTCTTATATATTTTGGTGCTCCTTGGTTTGGTGCATATATATTAAGGATTGTTATGTCTTCTTGATTCAACTTCCCCTTAATCATTATGAAATGACCATTTTTGTCTCTGAGTACTTTTTCTGTCTTGTAGTCAGCATTATTAGATATGAGAATTGCTACACCTGCCTTTTTTTGGGTGTTGTTTGCTTGGAGTATTGTTTTCCAGCCTTTCACTTTGAATTTGTTTTTATCCTTGTTGCTTAGATGTGTTTCTTGTAGGCAGCATATAGTTGGATTTTCTTTTTTAATCCATTCTGCTACTCTGTGTCTTTTTATTGGTAAGTTTAATCCATTTACATTTAGTGTAATTATTGACACTTGTGGGTTCCCTACTGCCATTTTATAAATTGCTTTCTGTTACTTTTGTATCTAGTTTGATTCTTCTCTTTTGTTTTTCTATCATTTGTTTTTGTTTGTGTTCCATACTTCTTTCCTCTGTTGCTACCTTTTTTAAGTCAAGTGTTTTTGTGGTGGTTTTTTCAAGGGTGGTTACCATTAAGTAATGAAAAGGGTACCTACCATATTCATTGTAGTACCCTATCTTATAAGTATTTCTGCACTTCATCGTCCTTTGCTACTGTTAATCTCCATCCTCTCCCCCGTTTTTTTCCTTTGTTGTCACAGTTTAAGTTTGGTTTTATTGTGTTCTTGGTGGAGCTGTTACTTGTTGTGTTGTTTTCTTTTGTTCTTTGAATCTGATTGGAAAACCCCCTTTAATATTTCCTGGAGTGGGGGCTTTCTGTTGATAAATTCTCTCATCTTTTCTGTATTTGTGAATGTTTTTATATCTCCTTCATACTTGAAGGATAGCTTTGATGGGTATAGTATTCTTGGCTGAAAGTTCCTCTCTTTCAGGGCTTTAAATATTGGGGTCCACTCTCTTCTAGCTTGTAGAGTTTCTGCTGAGAAATCTGATGATAATCTAATAGGCCTTCCTTTATATGAGACTAAGAGACATGGACAAGAGTGTGGTGGTTATCAAGGGTGGGGGGAGGGAGGACATGGGAGGGAGGGAGGGAGAGAGTTAGGGGGAGGGGGAGGGGCACAGAGAACTAGATAGAGGGTGGCGGAGGACAATCTGACTTTGGGCGAGGGCTTTGCAACATAATTTAATGACAAAATAACCTAGACATGTTTTCTTTGAATATATGTACCCTGATTTATTAATGTCATCCCATTACCATTAATAAAAATTTATTATATAAAAAAAAGAAATTATAAGCAAAATAAATTAGTTAAAATATTCTGAAAAAAAAAAAAAAAAAAGACGAGGAGAGAGTGCACCAGCTCAGCCTGAGATTGCGGACCTGGGGCTAGAGCCAGTGGCAGATGCCGGCGGAGGTGACTGGTACAGGTTGCCTGTGGATGCCAGCGCCAGAGCAGCTTTGGGCTTTGTTTGTTCCCAGTCTGTGATAGCGAGTGGTGTGCGAGGGGTTCCACCTGGCGCCTCTGGTGTGGGCGTGCATGTTTGTGGGCGGAGGGTTGGGTCTTAGCGGGAGATTGTCAGCAGTGGACTTCTGCATGATCTGTAGCCAGAGTTTCTATGTGGTCCCGGCTCCCAGAATAACAGCACAGGAAATGTGCAAGGGTTGGGATTTCTAGGCCTGCACCTATCTGGGTGGGCACCTCCGCTAGCCGATACAGGTTACAAAGCACATTCCTGTGGAGCAGACCTCTGAGTGCACTATGGAAGTCATGGTGACTGGGTGCAGGGTGCGCAAGCAGCTTGCTGCGGGCTACCAAACAGGGCACAAGGGAGAAAAGCCTGTGGAGATTACACCTGTGGAGCGCTGAAGTGAACTAGACATGCCCCGGGGCCCTTAGAAAGGTGCCTGATCAGCAATCGGCTCCCTGCCCTGCCTGCTTTAGCTGGTGGCTCTGGTTGGCACAGCCTTACTCAGAACTGTGCTTTGAGCGGTGCTGGAGGAAGGACTTGGCAGCTCTTAGATCCTCTTGGTCTGCAAGCAGTGGCTGGGGCAAATTCACAGCCGAGTCCCCAAACTGCTGGCTCAGGGGGGAGAGATGTGGGGAAAGGCACCTGGAAAACTGACTGACTCTCTCATTGATGGACCCAGCAAACCCTAACAAACCCCACCTACCAACGGGACTGAGGCCCAGCTTATGTCATCACCATAGCGACACATCAGCAAATCTCTACTCAAGGGCACCACGGGCAAAACCTGTAATATAGCGCCACCTGCCAAAAAGAAAAAAAAAATTAAGCTACCTCTCAAAACCAGGAAAAAATTCCACTTTCTAAAATTTTTTTCTTTCTTTTTTTTAATCCTTTTTATGCACTTTGGTCATTTTATCTTCTTTTCATCTTATTCTTTCCTTTTCATTTTGAACTTCATTGTCCATAGGTGTTACATTTTTCTTTCTTGTTTTTTTTATGAGGGTTACATTTCAAAAACCTTAACCTTTTTTTTTCTTTTCTTCTTTTCTCTTTTATTTTCTCTCATTCAATTATCATTTATAAACAAATTATTTTATTCTGGATTTATATTTTTCTTTGTGGCATTTTGTGTTTTTAACTTCATTTTTTATCTCTGTCATTTTCCCCCAGCTCTGGCTCCCCATTCTATGTAATTTTTGTTTCATTTATCATAATAGAATTTAATGTTTTCACTGTATTTTTCCAATTTTTATTTTATTTTTTAAAAACCATCACTTATTAGTGTTATTAACAGTACCACTCTTAAATGCCATTAAGGAAAAAAAAATATCATAGATATAAAAGACAGAAATGTACCTCAGGTTGATGATGAAAAATCTCTAGAAAAAAAAACTTAATTGCTTGGAAACATTGGAGGTAAATGACAAAGAATTCAAAATTGAAGTCCTAAAAATACTCACGGAAATACAAGAAAGCACATAAAGGCAATTTAGAGACCTCAACAAACAATGAAATAAACAAAGAGAATACATCACCAAAGAAATTGAAATTATGAAAAAGAATCAAACAGAGATGAAAAACAATCCATGAACTGAAAAATGAGGTAACAAGCTTAGCTAATAGAACAGGCCAGATAGAGGAGAGAACTAGTGGTGACATAAAACACAGGCAACTAAAGATACTACAGAGAGAAGAGGAGAGAGACTCACAAATTTAAAAAAATGAGAAAGCCATAAAGGAATTGTCTGACTGCATCAAAAAGAACAACATAAGAATAATGGTATATCAGAAGGAGAAGAGAGAGAAAATGGAATGGATAACATATTCAAAAAAGTAATAGATAAAAACTTTCCAAGCCTATAGAAAGAATTAGAGTCTCAAACCTAAAAAGCAAACAGAACACTGAGTTACCTTAATCCAAGCAAACCTACTCCAAGACACATCATACTGAAATGATCACAAACCAATGACAAAGAAAAAAAATTCTCAAGGCAGCCAGGGAAAAAAAGAATATGACATATAAAAGAAGACCCATTAGGTTATCATCAGATTTCTCAGCAGAAACTCTACAAGTCAGAAGAGAGGGGACCTCAATACTTAAAGATCTGAAAGAGAGGAACTTTCAGCCAAGAATACTATATTCATCAAAGCTATCCTTGAAACACAAAGGGAAAATTAAAACATTCACAGATATAGAAAAGATGAGGAAATTTATCACCATAAAACCCCACTACAGGAAATACTAAAGGGGGTTTTCCAACCAGATACAAAGAACAAAACAAAACAAAATCACAAATAAAAGCTCCATCAAGATCACAATAAAAACAAAATTAATCTGTGACAACAAAAACAAAAAAGGGGAGATGACAAAGATTAACAGTAGCAAAGGAGGATGGAGTGCAGAAGCACTAGCACTCATGAGATAAAGTATTACAACAAATATAATATATATTCATTCTGTTACTCAATGGTAACCACCCTTGAAAAAACAATTACAGAAACACATGGTTTAAAAAAAGAAGAAACACAGGAAAGAAGCATGGAATACAACCAAACAAAAACAAATGATAGAAAAACAAAAGAGAAGAATCAAACAAGATACAGAGCTATCAGAAAGCAATATATAAAATGGCAATAGGAAACCCTCAATTGTCAATAATTACCCTAAATGTAAACGGATTGAACTGATCAATAAAAAGACAGAGTAGTAGAATGAATCAAAAAAGAAAATCCAACTGTATGTTGCCTTCAAAAAACACATCTAAGCTACAAGGATAAAAACAAATTCAAAGTAAAAGGTTGGAAAATGATTCTCCAAGCAAATAACATCCAAAGAATAGCAGGTGTAGCCATATTTATATCTAAAAATGCTGACTACAAGACAGCAAAGGTAATGGGAGACAAATATGGTCATTTCATAATGATAAAGGGGACATTGAATCAAGAAGACATAACACTTCTTAATATATATGCACCAAACCATGGAGCACCAAAGAATATAAGACATCTACTAACTGATCTAAAAGTAAAAACCGACAAAAATACAATCATACTTGGATACCCCAATACACTGCTGATGGCTCTGGATCATTCATCCAAACAAAAAGTCAATAAAGAAATATGGGCCTTAAATGAAACACTAGAACAATTGGATATAATAGACATCTACAGGACACTTCATCCCCAAACACCAAAGTATACATTTTTCTCCAGTGTACTTGAAACATTCTCAAGAATTGACCACATTTTGGGCCACAAAACTAACATTACCAAATTCAGAAAGATTGAAATTATACCAAGCATATTTACTGACCATAAAGCTTTAAAACTAGAAATCAACCACAAAAAAGTAGTAAACAAACCCACAAAAATGTGGAAATTAAACAACATACTTCTAAAAAATAAATGGGTCAAAAACAAATAAAAGTAGAGATCAAAAGATACATACAGACAAATAAAAAAGATAATACGACATATCAGAATCTCTAGGATGCAGCAAAAGCAGTAATAAGAGGGAAGTTTACATCATTACAGGCCTATATGAACAAACAAAAGAGAACCCAAGTAAACCACTTAACTTCACATCTTAAGGAAATAGAAAAAGAATAACAAAGGCAACCCAAAACCAGCAGGAGAAAAGAAATAATAAAAATCAGAGCAGAAATAAATGAAATAGAGAACAGAAAAGCTATAGAAAAAAATCAATAAAACAAGGAGCTGGTTCTTTGAAAAGATCAACAAAATTGACAAACACTTGACAAGACTCACTGAGGAAAAAAGACAAAGGACTCATATAAACAAAATCCAAAATGAAAGAGAATCACTACAAATATCATAGAAATTCAAAGAATTATCATAGAATACTATAAAAAACTGTATGCTACCAAATTTAACAATGTAGAAGAAATGGATAAATTTCTGGACCAATGCAATCTTTCTAGACTGAATCATGAAGAAGTAGATAGCGTAAACAGACCCATAAGCAGGGAGAAAATAGAAACAACTATCAAAAACCTCCCCAAAAATAAAAGTCCAGGGCCAGATGGCTATACTAGTGAATTTTATCAAACTTTCAAAGAAGACTTGGTTCCTATTCTACTCAAAGTCTTCCAAAAAATTGAAGAAGAAGCAACACTTCCAAACACATTTTATGAGGCCAGCATAACCCTCATACCAAAACCTGGCAAGGACAACAACAAAAAAAGAAAACTAAAGACCAATATCTCTAATGAATACAAATGCTAAAATACTAAATAAAATACTAGTAAATAAAATACATCAGCACATTAACAAAATAATTCATCATGATCAAGTGGGATCCATTCTATAATCACAAGAATGGTTCAACATATGTAAAACAGTTAACGTAATACACCTGATCAACAAAACAAAGAACAAAACCATATGATCTTATCAATAGATGCAGAAAAGATTTTTGATAAAATACATCATTTTATGTTTAAAACAGTCAACAAAATGGGTATAGAAGAAAAATATCTCAATATAATAAAGGCCATTTATGAAAAACCATCAGCTAACATCATATTAAATGGCATAAAACTGAGGACTTTCCCCCTAAAATCAGGAACAAGACAAAGTTGCCCACTCTCTCCACTCTTATTCAACATAGTGCTGGAAGTTCTAGCCAGAACAATTAGACAAGAGAAATAAATAAAAGGTATTCATGTTGGGAAAGAAGAAGTAAAGGTCTCACTTTTTGCAGATGATATGATCCTGTACATAGAAAACCCCAAAGACTCCACAAAAAGGCTATTAGAAACAATAAACCAATCCAATAAGGTCACAAGATACAAAATATACAGAAATCAATTGCCTTCCTATATGTCAACAATGAAACATCAGAAAACGAACTAAAAAAAATCCCTTTTATGATTGCAACAACAACAAAATACCTAAGAATAAACATAACAAAGAATGTAAAGGACCTATATAATGAAAACTAGAAAGCATTGTTAAGGGAAATTGAAAAAAATGCAATAAAATGAAAAAATATTCCTTGTTCTTGAATAGGAAGAATAAATATAGTCAAATGAACATAATACACAGAGTGATATATAGAATTAATGAAATTCCTATCATAATTTCTATGTCTTTTTTTTAAAGAAATGGAACAAAAAATTATCAGGTTTATATGGAACTATAAAAAACCCCGAATAGCCAAAGCAATCCTAAGGAAAAAGTACGAAGCTGGGGGCATTACAATACCTGACTTCAAATTATATTATAAAGCCATGATAATCAAAACAGCATGGTATTGGCAGAAAAATAGACACTCAGACCAATGGAACAGAATAGAGAGCCCACAAATAAAACCACATATATATGGTCAAATAATCTTTGATAAAGGGGCCAACAACACACAATGGAGAAAAGAAAGCCTCTTTAATAAATGGTGCTGGAAAGACTAGAAAGCCACATGCAAAAGAACAAAACTTGACTACCATTTGTTCCCTTGTACTAAAATTAATTCAAAATGGATCAAAGACCTAAATATAAGACCTAAAACAATAAAATACATAGGAGAAAACATAGATACTAAACTCATGGACCTTGGCCATAAAGAGCACTTTATGAATTTGTCTCCAAAGGCAAGGGAAGTGAAGGCAAAGATAAATGAATGGGATTACATCAGATTAAGAAGCTTTTGCACAGCAGAAGAAACAGACAACAAAAACTGTCAAACAGCCAACTAAATGGGAGATAATATTTTCAAACAACAGTTCAGATAAGGGTCTAATATCTAAAATATACAAAGAACTTTCAAAACTCAACAATAAAAAGCAAACAATCCAATAAAAAATGGGAAGAGGACATGAACAAACACTTTTCCCAGGAAGAAATACAAATGGCCAACAGATATATAAACATTCAATAGATGCTCATCTTCATTAGCTATTAGAGAAATGCAAATCAGAACTACAGTGAGATACCACCTCATGCCTGTTAAACTAGCTATTATTAACAAGACAGGCAATAACAAGTGTTGGAGAGGCTGTTAAGAAGGAACCCTCATTCACTGTTGGTGGGAATGTGAAGTAGTACAACCATTATGGAAGAAAGTATGGTGGTTCCTCAAAAAATTAAGAACCACCATATGATCCAGCAATCTCTCTGCTGGGTATATACCCTCCAAACTCAAAAACACTGGTATGTAAAGGCTCATGCTCCCCCATGTTCATTGCAGCATTGTTCACAGTGGCCAAGACATGGAAACAACCAAAAAGCCCTTTAGTAGATGACTGGATAAAGAAGATGTGGTACATATATATTAATACTATGGAATACTACCAGCTATAAAAAATGATGACTTTGTATTATTTATGACAACATGAATTGACCTTGATAACATTACACTGAGTGAAATAAGTAAATCAGAAAAAGCTAAGCATTGTATGATTGCATACATAGGTGGGACACAAAATTGAGATTCATGGACATGGACAAGAGTGTGGTAGTTACCAGGGGGAGGTGAAAGGAGTAGAGGAAAGGAGTGGAGGCAGGGGAGGGGCACAAAGAAAACCAAATAGAAGGTGACAGAAGGCAATATGACTTTGGGTGATGGGTATACAACATAATCAAATGTCAAAATGATCTGAGGATGTTTTCTCTGAATTATGTACTCTAATTGATCACCTCATTAAAATTAATTTTCTAAACAAAATAAAAATATGATATACCAAAAAATAGCTTATTATTTCATGCATTTAATACTTAAATAAGAATAATAAAAGAGGTACATCTGTCCTGCATTGCTGGTGAGAATGCAGACTGGTGCAGCCACTGTGGAAAACAGTATGGAAATTCCTCAAAAATTAAAAATCAAATTGCCTTTTGACCTAGCCATCCCACTTTTAGGAGTATATCTTCAGAACACCACATCAAAGATTCAAAAGAAGACATGCACCCTCATGTTTATGGCAGCATTGTTTACAATAGCCAAGATCTAGAAACAGCCCAAGTGTCCGTCAGTGGATGAGTGGATTAAGAAGCAGTGGTACACAATGGAATATTAAGGGGCCATGAAAAAGAAGGAAATCTTATCTTTTGTGACAACGTGGATGGACCTGGAAACTATTATGCTAAGTGAAATAAGCCAGGCAGAGAAAGAAAAATATCATATGACCTCACTCATTTGAGGAATCCAATAAACATTATGAACTGAGGAATGGAATAGAGACAGAGGTGGGATCAAAAGGCCCAGAGGGAAAGCAGACAGAGGGAAAGGGGAAGGGGTCAGAAAACAGAAAGAGATTGGTGAAATTATATATACATAACATGTTATAGAGAGCAGAAAAGCAAATCCTAGAGGGAAAAGGGGAGGACGCTGTTGGGAGGGGGAACAGGGGAATGTTGTGGAGAACACAGGGGAGTGGGGATGCATTCAGGGGGACACTTGACTCTATGTAAACACAATAAATTAAAAAAAGAAGAGGGTCCTGGCTGGTTGGCTCAGTGGTAGAGCATCGGCCTGGCGTGCAGGAGTCCCAGGTTCGATTCCCAGCCAGGGCACACAGGAGAAGCACCCACCTGCTTCTCCACCCCCCCTCTCCTTCCTCTTTGTCTCTCTCTTCCCCTCCCGCAGCCAAGGCCCCATTGGAGCAAAGTTGGCCCAGGTGCTAAGGATGGCTCCACAGCCTCTGCCTCAGGCACTAGAATGGCCCTGGTTGCAACAGAGCATCGCCCCCTGGTGGGCATGCTGGGTGGATCCCGGTCGGGTGCATGCAGGAGTCTGTCTGACTGCCTCCCTGTTTCCAACTTCAGAAAAATACCAAAAAAAATAAAATAAAAAGAATAAGAGGTACACAAAACTAGATTATGTTATAAGAATGAGTTTTGAAAAAATAATGAAAAAATATTAATACCTGACCAAAAAAATAGAAGTTGCCACCTCCCTGGTTGTTTGGGGCACTTTTTCTCTTTTCATTATATGATTGTTTACTGAAGTAACAAATGTGAGAAAATTAAAATGTAGTATTTCATCAAAGGTATAATAAGTTTTATGATATGAATATATAAATATTACAAGCATAGTTCCAGGAAATTTTTTCAGCTATGGATGGAATGAACATTACCATGGGCTCTTAGAATACACTGTTGTGCAGATGAACATTAAAAAAGAGTAAGAGTATAAATTTGTGATTTCCACATTGGGTGGCTGCGCAATTGTCCACCTTAGAGAGTACCCTGATTACAAGTGCAACCGGTTCGCTGAACTCAACAAAAACTTAGGTATTGGTTCTGCCGAACCTGCGTGAACTGGCTGAATCTCACCACTGCCTCCTTTTTACCCTTTATTACATCACTCTCTTCCCTCTGGTAACCATCATATTGTTGTTTGTGTCCATGAGCTTAAGTTTTATATCTCACAGATGAGTGAAATCATATGTTTCTTACTTTTTCTGACTGACTTATTTCACTTAGCATAATATTCTCAAGGTCCATCCATGTTGTCACAAATGGCAGTATGTCATCTTTTCTTAGAGCTGAACAGTATTCCATAGTATATGTGTACCACATCTTCTTTATCCAATCCTCTATTGAAGAACACTTTGGTTGTCTCTATGTCTTGGCCACTGTGAATAGTGCTGTAATGAACATATGGGTGCATATATCTTTGCGAATAAATGTTTTTGAGTTTTTCAAGTAGATACTCAGAAAAGAGGTTGCTAGATAATATGGTAAATCTATTAATTTTTTGAGAAGCTGCCAGACTGTTTTCCATAGTGGCTGTATCAGTTTACATTTTCCCAGCAGTGAATGAAAGTTCCTTTTTCTCCACAACCTCAACAACTTGTTACTACAGGGGCCTCAGGTTATGACAGTCTTGACATATGACATTTTGAGTTGACAACACTTACTCCCATAAAAATTTTTAAAAATTGAGATGCGAGTGTTTTGTCTTATGCCATTAGCATCATACTTATGGACTACGTGGGTGAACTATAGTAGTTTGGTTGCATGTGGTGGAAGAATATGCAGTAAAGTAACATGTGAGTGAAGGAATTGGTGTCTCTCAGTATGCTTACCTATACCATTTTGGACTGTTAAAAGTGTAAGTGTTCCATTTCTGTTAGGCTAGGGTATGTTTTGACTTACACCAAAATTCAGGTTATGTCACTGTTGCAGGAATGAAACTGTATCGTAACTCCAGGACTCCCTGTACTTGTCTTTTTGGTAATAACATTCTAACAGATGCATGAAGTGGTATCTTATTGTAGTTTTAATTTTCATTTCCCTAATAGGTAGTAAAATTGAACATCTTTTCATGTATTTGTTGGTCATTTATATGCCTTCTTGGAAGAGCCGTCTGTATAGGACTTCTGCCCATTTTTTATTTTATTTTTTTAGCGAGAGAAAGAGAGACAGAGAGATAGACAGAGACAGGAAGGGAGAGAGTTGAGAATTATCAACTCATAGTTATGGCACTTTAGTTGTTCATTGATTGCTTTTCATATGCGCCTTGACCAAGGGGCTCTAGCTGAGCCAGTGACTCCTTGCTCAAGCCTTGGGATTCAAAACAGTGACATTTGGGCTCAAGCCAGTGACCATGAGATCATGTCTATAATCCCAGACTCAAGCAGGTGAGCTCATGCTCAAGTTGGTGAGCCCTCACTCAAGCCAGAAACCTTGGGCTTTTGAACCTGGCTTCTCAGCATCCCAGATCGACGCTCTATCCACTGTGCCAACACTTGATCAGGCTCTGCTTATATTTTTAATTCAAATTTTTGAAGTCATTCTTGTTCTCTCTCTCACACTACACATTCACATTCCTCTGCTTACAATCATATCCTGAACTCAGCCATTCCTCACAATTTCTGCTACCATCCTGATCTGCTTCACTTACAACACTGTTTCTAGCATTGCTTCTGCAGCCTTTTTTCAACAAAGCTTGAGCTTGCTAGAGAGATTATTTATTTATTTATTTATTTATTTATTTATTTATTTATTTTTAAATGTTAAGTCAGGTCATATTATTCTTCTAGCACTGTTTGGTGGATTCTATTGTACTCAGAAAATGAAAGTTCTTACACAGGCCTTCAAGGCTGAACACCTTACCTCGGTGGCCTCAGCACCCACTGCTCTCTTCCATCCCACACCACCACAGTCTGTGCAGCCTCCTTTCTCCTTGAACAGGTCATTTATGCTCTTACTCTATAACCTTTGTGCTGACAATTTTCTTTTCCCAGAAGGCTCTTCCTTCACTTGTTGTCATGACTAACTGACTAACTCTATTGCCTTCAAATCTTTGTTCAAATATTATGTTCTCAACAAAGCCTGTGCTGCCCACCCCATTTAGCAGAGCACCATGTACCACCAGCCCCCCTAAAGCACTCCCAATGTCTGTACCTACTTTAATTTTTATCATCACCACCTTATATACTCTGTAATTTACTTATTGTGTTTATGCTCGATTGCCCATCTCCCTGTGCAATAAAAACTCCATATAAGCAGAGTTTTTATCTGCTTTTATCATTAATGTATAATAAGAACCTAATATGGTACTTGAGAAGTGGTGGATACTCAATAAATATTTATTGAATGAGTAAAACAATGAATAAATGAATGGATGACTATAAAGCACTTTCAATATGGTGGGTATTATACTAAGCACTCTATTAATGCTGCCTGTTATTGTTGCTATGTTTTAGTTGGGGGGGATGAATAAAGAATATATGTTCTAGAAAGATTGGAAAAAAGGAAGAAGGATGGAGAGTAAGACTGTTAGATTGACATAGGCTAGAAACTGGATTATGACTTTAAAATACACCCTAGCAGACAATTGGTTCTCTGTAAGAGCTCTCTGGAAGAAGGCACCTTTGGAAGAGCAGAGTTAGGAAATAATTTACCCAGGGGTAATTATTACTAGCAGAAATGAGCCTCCCTCCCCCCCCCCCACAACTCACCCAATGGAGACAACTTTTAAGTAATTACCTTGGTTAAGTTTTATCAGTCTTTTGGCACTGAGTGCAGTGGTGCACTTTATTGGAGGACACGGTTTGCCACTGAGATTTTAAAGCTCTTGGGGGATCATTTGAATGAGAATAGAATTTGATAGCAGGATTGATTGCTCACATTTTCCTTACTTTTCTTTTTTATATATTGAATATTTGCACATTTAGTGAGTTTAAGGGAAATAAATTGCAAAATTTTAGTTCAGAGTATATGAGATTTTCTGATTGCTTTGAGTTTTTTTAAGCCTTTTGAATTTTGATGCTTCCTTCTTGCACTGCCCATTGATTTACACATTGAAATGGCTTAATTGCTATGTTGGACCTGGGAGTTTTATGGCTGACCCAGGGATATAGGTGGATATATTTTTTCTTTAAATTAACCTTTTATATTACTGACATAATTCATCTTTATCATAGGTAATGCAGACAAGGTACAAAAAGGAAAAATTAGCTTTTACCCCATCATTAGAGATAACCATTATTAACCTATTGGTGTATTATGCAAATTTTACCTTGAGTCATTTCAAAAGTTAGATAGATTTCCCTCGGAACTTGTTCTGTAGGCATCAAAATCACCTTACATTCTACAAGGCCATGATGTCTCACCCTTTCTTGCATTATGGACCCTTCTGAGAATCTAATAAAAGCTATAAGTTCCCTTCCCCTAAGTCTCCATATTGTCATGGATATAAAGTTTGTATTTATTTTCAGAAGTTTTATGTATAATCTGAAACCTATAATTGTCTATGCATTCTAGATTAACATCTTTGCTATAAGGCACAAGCCCTTCTTTTTTAAAAATTAATTTTGATGGGGTGACATTAATAAATCAGGGTACATATGTTCAGAGAAAACATCTCCAGGTTATTTTGACAATTAATTATGTTGCATACCCATCACCCAAAGTCAAATTTTCTTCCGTCACCTTCTATCTGGTTTTCTTTGTGCCCCTCCCCTCCCCCCTCTCTCCTCCCTCCTCTTCAGTAACCACCACACTCTTGCCCATGTCTCTAAGTCTCATTTTTATGTCTCACCTATGTATGGAGTCATATAGTTCTTAGTTTTTCTGATTTACTTATTTCACTCAATATAATGTTATCAAGGTCCATCCATGTTGTTGTAAGTGATCCGATGTCATCATTTCTTATGGCTGAGTAGTATTCCATAGTATATATGTACCACATCTTCTTTATCCAAACTTCTATTGAAGGACTTTTTGGTTGTTTCCATGTCTTGGGCAGCATGTGTCTTTATGTACCAATGTTTTTGTGTTTTGAGGGTATATACCCAGTAGAGGGATCGCTGGGTCATAAGGTAGTTCTATTTTTAGTTTCTTGAGGTACCATCATACTTTCTTCTATAATGGTTGTACCACTTTACATTCCCACCAACAGTGAATGAGGGTTCCTTTTTCTCCACAGCCTCTCCAACACTTGTTATTACTTGTCTTGTTGATAATAGCTAATTTAACAGGCATGAGGTGGTATCTCACTGTAGTTTTGATTTGAATTTCTCTAATAACTAATGAAGATGAGCATCTTTTCATATATCTGTTGGCCATCCTGGGAAAAGTGTCTGTTCATGTTCTCTTCCCATTTTTTTATTGGATTTTTTGTTTGTTTGTTTGTTGTTGAGTTTTATGAGTTCTTTGTATATTTTGAATATTAGGCCCTTATCTGAGCTGTTGTTTGAAAATATCATCTCTCATTTAGTTGGATGTGCATTTGTTTTGTTGTCTGTTTCTTTTGCTGAGCAAAAGCTTCTTAGTCTGAGGTGGTCCCATTCATTTATCTTTGCCTTCACTTCTCTTGCCTTTGGAGTCAAATTCATAAAGTGCTCTTTATGGCCAAGGTCCATGAGTTTCGTACCTATGTTTTCTTCTATGTACTTTATTATTTCAGGTCTTATATTTAGGTCTTCGATCCATTTTGAATTAATTTTAGTACAAGGGGACAAACTGTATTTGAGTTTCATTCTTTTGCATGTGGCTTTCCAGTTTTCCCAGCACCATTTATTGAAGAGACTATCTTTTCTCCATTGTGTGTTGTTGGCCCTTTATCGAAAATTACTTGACCATATATATGTGGTTTTATTTGTGGGCTCTCTATTCTGTCCCATTGGTCTGAGTGCCTATTTTTCTGCCAATACCATGCTGTTTGATTGTCGTGGCTCTATAATATAATTTGAAGTCAGGTAAGGTAATGCCCCCAGCTTTGTTCTTTTTCCTTAGGATTACTTTTGCTATTTGGGGTTTTTTATAGTTCTATATAAATCTGATGATTTTCTGTTCCATTTTTTAAAAAAAATGCCATTGGAATTTTGATGGGAATTGCATTGAATTTTTATATTGCTTTGGGTAATATGGTCATTTTGACTATATTTATTCTTCCTATTCAAGAACAAGGAATATTTTTCCATTTCATTGTATCTTTTTCAGTTTCCCTTAACAATGCTTTCTAGTTTTCGTTATATAGGTCCTTTACATTCTTTGTTATGTTTATTCCTACGTATTTTATTTTCTTTTGTTGCAACAAAGAAGGGGATTATTTTTTTAGTTTGTTTTCAGATGTTTTATTATTAGCATATAGAAAAGCAATGGATTTTTGTATATTAAATTTGTATCCTGCGACCTTACTGTATTGATTTATTGTTTCTAGTAATCTTTTTGTGGAGTCTTTGGGTTTTTTAATGTATAGGATCATATCATCTGTAAAAAGTGAAAACTTTACTTCTTCTTTTCCAATATGAATGCCTTTTATTTCTTTTTCTGTCTGATTGCTCTGGCTAGAACTTCCAGCACCACGTTAAATAAGAGTGGAGCAAGTGGACATCCCTGTCTTGTTCCTGATTTTAGGGGAAAAATCCTCAGTTTTATACCATTTAATATGATGTTAGCTGATGCTTTATCATAGATGGCATTTATTATGTTGAGATATTTTCCTTCTATACTCATTTTGTTCAGTGTTTTAAACATAAAATTGTGTTTTATTTTATTAAATGCCTTTTCTGCATCTATTGATAAGATCATGTGGTTTTTGTTCTTTGTTTTGTTGATATAGTGTATTACGTTAACCATTTTATGTATGTTGAACCATCTTTGTGATTCAGGGATGAATCCCACTTGATCATGATGTATTATTTTTTTAATGTGTTGTATTCGATTTGCTAGTATTTTGTTTAGTATTTAGCATCTGTATTCATTAGAAATATTGGGCTATAGTTTTCTTTTTTTGTGTTGTCCTTGCCAGGTTTCAGTATGAGGTTATGTTGGCCTCATAAAATGTGTTTGGAAGTATTGCTTCTTCTTCAATATTTTGGAAGCCTTTGTGTAGAATAGGAACCAAGTCTTCTTTGAATGTGTGATAAAATTCACTAGTATAGCTGTCTGGCCCTGGACTTTTATTTTTGGGGAGGTTTTTAATAGTTTTTTCTATTTCCTCCCTGCTTATAGGTCTCTTTAGGCTTTCTGCTTCTTCATGAGTCAGTCTAGGAAGATTGTATTGTTCTAGGAATATATCTATTTCTTCTAGATTGTTAAATTTGGTAGCATATAGTTTTTCATAGTATTCTACAATAATTCTTTTTATATTTATAATGTCTGTGGCGATTCTCCTCTTTCATTTTGGATTTTGTTTATATGAGGCCTTTTTCCTTGGTGAGTTTTGCCAACGGTTTGTCAATTTTGTTGGTCTTTTCATAGAACCAGCTCCTTGTTTTATTGATTTTTTCTATAGATTTTTTTGTTCTGTATTTCATTTATTTCTGCTCTGATTTTTATTATTTCCTTTCTTCTGCTGGTTTTGGGTTGTCTTTGTTATTCTTTATCTATTTCCTTAAGATGTGAAGTTAAGTGGTTTACTTGGCCTCTCTCTTGTTTGTTCATATAGGCATGTAGTGATATAAACTTCCCTCTTATTACTACTTTTGCTGCATCCTAGAGATTCTGATATGTTGTATTGTCATTTTTATTTGTCTTTATGTATCTTTTGGTCTCTGCACTTATTTCTTCTATGATCCACTCAGGTTTTAAAAGTATGTTGTTTAGTTTCCACATTTTTGTGGGTTTTTTTTTTCCCTCTTTTTTGCAGTTGAATTTTAGTTTCAAGGTGTTATGATCAGGAAATATGCTTGATATAATTTCAATTTTTCTGAATTTGCTGATATTATTTTTGTGCGCCAACATATGGTCCATTCTTGAGACTACAGTTCCATGTACACAAGAGAAAAATGTATAGTTTGGCACTTTATGATGAAATGTCCTGTAGATGTCTATTATGTCATTTTTCTAGTGTTTCGTTTAAGGCCAATATTTCTTTACCGATTTTCTGTTTGGATGAACAAAATAAAGCCATTAGCGGTGTACTGAGGTCTCCAACTATGATTGTATTTTTGTTTTTAGGTCAGTCAGTAGCTGTCTTATATATTTTGGTGCTCCTTGGTTTGGTGCATATATATTAAGAAGTGTTATGTCTCCTTGATTTAATGTCCCCTTAATCATTATGAAATGACTGTTTTTTGTCTCTGATTACCTTTGCTGTCTTGTAGTCAGCATTGTTATATATGAGTTTTTAGATATCTTTTAGATAAAAGATACCTGTTTTCTTATAGATCTTATTTCCTTGGAGTATTATTTTCTAGCCTTCCACATTGAATTTGTTTTTATCCTTGTAGCTTAGATGTGTTTCTTGTAGGCAGCATACAGTTGGATTTTCTTTTTTGATCCATTCTTCTACTCTGTGTCTTTTTATTGCTGAGTTCAATCTATTTACATTTGGTATAATTATTGACACTTGAGGGTTTCCTATTGCCATTTTATATATTGCTTCCTGATAGCTCTGTATCTTGTTTGGTTCTTCTCTTTTGTTCTTCTATCATTTCTTTTTCTTTAGTTGCAATACATACTTCTTTCCTCTGTTACTTCTTTTTTCAAGTATGTGCTTTTGTGGTGGTTTTTTCAGGGGTGGTTACCATTAAGTAATGGAAAGGGTACCTACCATATTTATTGTAGTACACTATCTTATGAGTGCTTCTGCACTCCATCCTCCTTTGCTACTGTTAATCTTCGTCCTCTCCCCTTTTTTGTTTTTGTTGTCACAGTTTAAATTTGATTTTATTTTGTTTTTGGTGGAGTTTTTACTGGTGGTTTTGTTTTGTTTTGTTCTTTGTATCTGGTTGGAAAATCCCCTTTAGTATTTCCTGAAGTGGGGGTTTTCTGGTGATAAATTTTCTCATCTTTTCTGTATCTGTGAATGTTTTTATTTCTCCTTTGTATTTAAAGGATAGCTTTGATGGGCACAGTATTCTTGGCTAAAAGTTCCTCTCTTTTAGAACTTTAAATATTGGGATCCACTCTCTTATAGCTTGTTGAGTTTCTGCTGAGAAATCTGATGATAATCTAATGGGTCTTTCTTTATATGTTGTATTCTTCTTTTCCTTGGCTGCCTTGAGAATTTTTTCTTTGTCATTGGTTTGTGCCAATTTCATTATGATATGCCTTGGAGTAGGTTTTTTTTTTGGTTAAGATAACTCGGTGTTCTGTTCTCTTCTTGAATTTGAGGCTTTAGTTCTTTCCACAGGCTTGAGAAGTTCTCATCTATTATTTGTTTGAATATGTTCTCTATTTTATTTTCTCTCTCTTCTCCTTCTGATATAGCTATTATTCTTTTTTTTTTTAAAGTAATTTTTTTTTGTATTTTTCTGAAGCTGGAAACGGGGAGATACAGTCAGACAGACTCCCGCATGCGCCCGACCGGGATCCACCTGGCACACCCACCAGGGGCTATGCTCTGCCCCTCCGGGGGGTCGCTCTGCCACTCTAGCACCTGGGGCAGAGGCCAAGGAGCCATCCCCAGTGCACGGGCCATCTTTGCTCCAATGGAGCCTTGGCTGCAGGAGGGGAAGAGAGAGACAGAGAAGAAAGGGGGGGGTGGAGAAGCAAATGGGCGCTTCTCCTATGTGCCCTGGCTGGGAACCCAGGTCCCCTGCAAGCCAGGCTGACGCTCTACCGCTGAGCCAACTGGCCAGGGCCTAGCTATTATTCTTATGTTGCTCTTTTTGATGGAGTCCGACAATTCCTGTTGGGCTTTCTCATTTTTTTAAATTTGTGAGTCTCTCTCCTCTTCACTCTGTGGGCTTCTAGTTGCTTGTTTTCTATGTCACTAATTCTCTCTTTTATCTGGCCTGTTCTATTAGCTAAGCTTGTTACCTCATTTTTTAGTTCATGAATTGAGTTTTTTATCTGTGTTTTATTCATTTTCATAATTTCAATTTCCTTGGTAATATATTTTTACAGTTTGTTGAGCTCCCTAAATTGCCTTTCTGTGCTTTCTTGTATATATCTGAGTATTTTTAGGATTTCTATTTTAAATTCTGTATCATTTAACACCAAGTTTTCCAATCTATTAAAATTTTTTTCTAGATTTTTCTTCTTCTATCTGTGCTACATCTCTCTTTTTTGTATCCATGATATTCGACTTCCTCTTTCTTAATGGCACCTGAGTGTGGTTTTGTTAATAACATAATAAGAGTTGATAAAAAATAAAAAAATTTAAAAAAATTATTTTTTTTGAGAAAATACCATGAAAAACTGAGAATTACATTGTGCTAAATGGATCAATAACTACATAGAAGGGAGGGTCTGAGTTGGGGAGAAGTGAAAAAGTGGCAAAAAATGAGGTAAGGACCCACAAAATACTACAAGGAAATAATTTGGATCAACAATAAAATAATTTACTTGTAAATAATGGCCAAATAGAGATATAGTGGAAGAGAAAAGAAGACAAGAAAAAGAGAAAAGAAAGAGAAAAAAAATTCTATTGTAGTAAGTAGATCAGAAACTACATAGAATGGAGAGCATTGTAGGGAATGCTAATGAGATTAAAAGTGAAGTAAAAAGCACATAAAATTCCACAAAGAAAAAATTTGAATCCAAAATAAAATAATTTGTTTGTGAGTTAGGACCAAATGAGAGGAAAAGTGAAAGAGAAAAGAAGAAACCAAAAGAGAGGGAGGAAATAAAGAAAAAGAAAGAAAAAAAGAAAATAAAAAGAGAGTTAAGGTTTTTGGACTGTAACCCTCATAGAGAGAAAGGAAAAAATAAAGAATGGGAAATGCAACACCTATCCATAATGAAGTTCAAGATGAGAAGAAAAGAAGAGGAAAAGAGGACGGAGTGACTTCAGAGAAATGGCGCCATAAGGAGTGATAACGATAAATCTCCCCAGAAATTCAACAAAATCTTCAACCAGAGACAGAAAAAATCTATCCTTGGAGCCTCCAGAAGTTCCACACTAAATGCAAAGGTATGATCAAGTGAAAAATTGACTAAATATATAATCAACCCCGAAGGAAATAAGGAGGAAGAAACACTCCACCTTCCTCACTAACCTAAATAAGGGCTGCTTTCACTGGGAACTGTGAGTATAGGAACTAAGGCAGGCATAGGGTGTGCATAAAAGCAGACTGCAGCACAAACGTCTGAACCAGGCTGTGGCATGGACATCAAAGCCGAGGAAAAACTGTGCTTATAGCAACCCAGTCAACACAAGCTAACGCTTGCGCCAAATCCAGACAAAGAAAGGCACTTGGGAAAGCCATCCACCCCAATCTCCTAGTTGGCGCATGCAGATAGTGGGCAAGAGATTCCTCCTAGAGCCCCGGGAGTGGGTGCCCCTGTTCCTGGACAGAGGGGCAGAGTCAGAGGCCTTTCTGTGGGCCAAAACCAGAGTCTTGAGGTCGTCGCCCCTGTGCCCCAAAAAAGCGCATGGAAAGTGAGTGGAGCGAAATTACCTATGCTTGAGCTTTTCCGTGTGAGTGGGGCACCTCACCGGGAGTGAGAGGTGGCTGGCCGGATATCCTGGTCGGCGAGCACAGATAGTGGATGAGAGATTCCCCCGAGAGTGGGTGCCTGTGTTCCTGGACAGAGGGGCAGAGTCAGAGGTCTTTGTGTGGGCTGAAGCCCCGCCTGATTATGCTAGGGACTCTGACTGATTGAGCCTTACCCAGAGCCCTGTGCTGAGTGGGAATAGAGTGGGGATTTTCCAGCCCTTTGAGCCTGTTACTCTCTAGGCAGAGGCAGCAGTAACCCAATAGCTGGATCATCAGGCTACTAATTCAGGAAGGAAAGACTAGGAGAGAGGCTCCGGGAACACAGACTCTCTCATTGGTGGAACCTGCAAATGCTAATGAGCTTCGACTGCCAATGACACTGAAGCCCAATATATGACATCGCCATAGAGACTTATCAACTGCAAACCTCTACCTAAGCATGCCACAGGGGCAGAACCTGGGGTACAGAGTCACCGACAAGGAAGAGGGAGACAAAAGAAAAAGCAAGAAGATAACCTCTCAAAATCAAGAATAATCCACAGACTTTATAACCTATCCCATTTTATTATGTTTGTTCATTTGTTTCTCTTATCTTTTTGTCTTGATTATTTTCTTCCTCTTCCAATTTGGTGGTTTAATTCTCTGCCAGTCTTACTCTCTCTTCTCCTTGAACTACACTACCCATAAGTGTTACATCTCCCATTATCTTTTCTTTCTTTTTCCTTTCTCTCTATGAGGTTTGCATTCCAAAACCCTTAATTCTCTCTCTCCTTTTATTCTTTTTTCTTCTTTTTGTGTTTTCCTTTTTCTTTTTTTTCTCCCTCTATATTAGTTTCTTCTTTTCTCCTTTACTTTTACTCTTATTCAATCCTCAATCACAAACAAATTATTTTAACTGGGACTCAAATTTTTCTTTGTGGCACTTTGGGGTTTTTTTACTTTGCTTTTTTAATGCACTAGCAGTGCTCCCAACCCTGTTCTCCATTTTATCTAGTTCTTGCTCCACTAAATAAATAGTAATTTAAAAATTTTCCCCCTTTTTTCCTAAATTTTCCCCCTTTTTTCCTGTTTCCCTCTTATTCCTCTCATTATATCTCTTAGTCAACTATCACCTAAAAGCAAATCATTTTATTCTTGACCCAAATTTTTTCCTTTTTTGCATTTTGTGGGTTCATAACCCCTTTTTTTATCACTTCTCCCCAACTGAGGCCCTCCATTATAGGTAGTTTTTGTTCTATTTAGCACAATATAATTCACAGTTTACCACAAGATTTTCTCAAGAAGGAGGGGAGAGGAGAGGAGAGGAAAAAAAAGGAAAGGGAATAATAATTTTTTTATTCTTTTTTATTTTTAATTTTTATTTTTTTAAACATTTATTGTTTATTAATTCTCATTAAACTATCAATAAAACCACCCTCAGATGCCATTAAGGAAAAGGAAATCGAATATCATAAATACAAAAGACAGAGAGGTAGCACAGATAGATGAGGAAAAATCTATGGAGAAAAAATTAAATATATTGGAAACCTTGAAGCTAAATGACAGAGAATTTAAAATAGAAATCCTAAAAATACTCAGAGATATACAAGAAAACACAAAAAGGCAATTTAGGGAGCTCAGAAAACAACTCAATGAACACAAAGAATATATTACCAAGGAAATTGAAACTATAAAAACAAATCAAACAGAGATAAAAAACTCAATTCACGAGCTGAAAAACGAGGTAACAAGCTTAGCTAATAGAACAGGCCAGATAGAAGATAGGATTTGTGAAATAGAACACAAGCAACTTGAGGCACAAAAGAGAGAAGAAGAAAGAGACAAAAAAAAAATGAGAAAGCCCTACAGGAATTGCCTGACTCCATCAAAAAGAATAACATAAGAATAATAGGTATATCAGAGGGAGATGAGAGAGAAAATGGAATGGAGAACATAATCAAACAAATAATAGATGAGAACTTCCAAAGCCTGTAGAAAGAACTAAACCCTCAAATTCAAAAAGCAAACAGAACTCTGAGTTTTCTTAACTCCAACAAACCTACTCCAAGAAACATCATAATGAAATTGGCACAAAACAACAACAAAGAAAAAATTCTCAAGTCAGCCAGGGAAAAGAAGAATACAACATATAAAGGAAGGCCCATTTCATCAGATTTCTCAGCAGAAACTCTACAAGCTAGAAGAGAGTGGACCCCAATATTTAAAGTCCTGAAAGAGAGGAACTTTCAGCCACGAATACTATACTCATCAAAGCTATCCTTCAAATATGAAAGAGAAATAAAAACATTCACAGATACAGAAAAGATAAGGGAATTTATCATCTGAAAACTACCACTCCTGGAATTACTAAAGAGGGGTTTTCCAACCAGATACAAAGAACAAAACAAAACAAAGCTACAAGTAAAAGCTCCACCAAGAACACAATAAAACCAATTTTAAACTGTGACAATAACGCCTGACCTGTGGTGGCGCAGTGGATAAAGCGTCGACCTGGAAATGCTGAGGTCGCCGGTTCGAAACCCTGGGCTTGCCTAGTCAAGGCACATATGGGAGTTGATGCTTCCAGCTCCTCCCCCCTGTCTCTCTCTCCTCTCTCTCTCTCTCTCTCTCTCTCCTCTCTAAAGTGAATAAATAAAAGTAAAAAAAAAAAAAAAACATTTTTAAACTGTGACAATAACAACAAAAAAAGGGGTGAAAGGACGTAAATTAACAGTAGCAAAGGACGATAGAGTGCAAAAGTACTCACAAGATAGTACACTACAATGAACAGGGTAAGAACCCTTTTCATTACTTAATGGTAACCACCATTGAAAAAACCACCACAAAAGTACATGATTTAAAAAAGATAGCAACAGAGGAAAGATGTATAGAATACAACCAAACAACAACAAAAGATAGAAAAACGAAAGAGAAGAATCAAGCAAGACACAAAACTAACAGAAAGCAATGTATAAAATGGCAATAGGGGACTCACAAGTGTCAGTAATTACACTAAATGTAAATGGATTAAAATCACCAATAAAAAGGCACAAAGTAGCAGAATGGATTACAGAAGCAGAAGGAATTCCAACTGTATGGTGCCTACAAGAAACTCATCTAAGCAACAAGCATAAAAACAAATTCAAAGTGAAAGGCTGGAAAACAATACTCCAAGAAAATAACATCCAAAAAAAAGCAGGCATAGCAATACTCATATCTGATAATGCTGACTACAAGACAGCAAAAGTACTCAGAGAAAAAATGGCCATTTCATAATGGCTAAGGGGACACTGAATCAAGAAGACATAACAATTATTAGTATATATGCACCAAGCCAAGGAGCATCAAAATATATAAGAGAGCTACTTATTGACCTTAAAACAAAAACTGGGAGTGACGTCACGGAAATGGCGCCATGAGAAGCGCTTCCGACAGCTCTCCCCTAAATCACAACAAATTTCTCAACTAGAAACAGAAAAATTTATCCTCGGAGCATTCCGGAGTTCCACACAAACTGAAAGCAAAAGGACTGTTATCACTTGAATCTGAGAGACGAGGGTGTGGAGGAAGCTACCACAGCGATGCTCATTCAAGCCGCGAGGGAGTGCGCCTGCGGTGAGTCAGCCCATATACTTGGGAACCGCGAGCCGCCACCGCGAGCCGCCGCGAGCCCCCGCGAGCCGCCGCCGCGAGCCACCGCGAGCAGCCACGCGCGCGCCTGGTCCGGTTGAGCACCGCTGACGTTCCCAGCGGCCCGCACACTGCGAGTGGGGGTCGCCAGCCACCGGTGCCTGGAGCGCCCCATTCGCGCGTGTACCTTGGGCATTCCACACGCCCAGGGCGCCCTGCTGGCCTGCACACCCAGGGGGCTCCATTATCCTGCGCCTGGTGCGGTCCAGCTGCCAGCAGCGGGGCGAACGGGAGAGGCTTGGGAGATTCTCTCCGTGGGCGGGGCACCTCACCCAGCCATTCAAGCTAACAATCAAGCGTTGGGGGAGGGGCACACGCAGGCAGCCTAAAATACCTTCGGAAGCACAGCTGCAACTCAATCACTGAAATTAGCTTAACCCATAAAATCTGCGCACCCTCGGTTCTAACTGATAAGATCTCTCTCAGTTCAGCGATCCAAGACAAGAGGCGTGATATTTTTTAGTGCCTCTTGCTAAAGGGGCGGGGGCAACTTCTGATTGATAGAGCCTCCATATTCAGGGATAAACGCTAACAAGAAGGACTTGGCAGATAATAAGGTCTATACTACACTAGTCGTAAGCAGAGACTAGTGCCTCTTCTTCCCTGCAAAAACAGGCTACAAAGTGTGGAAAGCCTGGGTTGAGAGGTCCAACTAAATGATAGGCGCTGAACAGTCACCTTGACAACAATTGACTCCCACCCCCGCCTGATTACACTGGAGGCCCTGACTGTCAGAGCCTTTCCCAAAACCTTGCACTGAGTGGGGATAGAGTGGGGATTTCCCAGCTCTTTGAGCCTCTTACTCCCCAGGCACAAGCAGTTGCAGCCTTATAGCTGGATCACCAGGCTGCTAATTCAGGAAGGGGGGGACTAGGAGAGAGAATCCAGGAAAGCAAACTCTCTCATCGTTGGACCCTGCAAACGCCAACAAGCCTTTACTTCCAGCAAGACTAAAGCCAATTATATGACATTGCCATAGAATCCCATCAACTGCAAATCCCTACCTAAGAGTGACACAGGGGCAGAGCCTGAGGTACAGAGTCACCAACTAGGAAGAGGGAGAGAAAAGAAAAAGGAAGAAGTTAACCTCTCAATATCAAGAAAAATCCACAGACTTTACAACTTGATCCACTAATTTTTTTTTTGTTGTTGTTTGTTTCTTCTGTCTTTTTGTCTTTATTTCCTCCACCTCGGTCCTTCTATTCTCTGCCCATCTTATGCTTCCCCTTTCTTGAACTACACTACCCATGAGTGTTGCATTTTATTTTTCTTCTTCATCCTCACCCTCCTTTAAGGTTATACTCCAAAACACTTAACTCTCACTCTCTCCTCTTTTGTTTTTTTTTTTGTCTTGCTTTATTATGTTTTTTTCTCCTCCTATTTTATTTCTTCCTTCGTTTTTCTCTTTTTCTTATTTTTTCCTTTCTATTCGTTTTTTCTTTTCTCATTTTACTTTCCTCCCATATAATCCTCAATCACGAACAAATTAGTTAATTTGGGACTCAAGGCATTTTTTTGGCTTTATTTCTCTTTTTTGCTTTTGTTTTTATTTTTTTTTCTCTTGTTTGTTTATTTTTGTGTCATTTTGGGTCCTCCCAACCCAAGGTCTCCATTGTATTTAGTCTTCGCTCCACTTAATACAACAGATTTTTACTTATTATTTTTATTTTTTCTTCTTTATTATTCTTTTTTGGTCCTTTTTTCTGATTCCCTCTTATCCCTCTCATTATATCTCTTAGTTGACCATCACTTACAAGCAAATCATCTTATGCTTGTCTAAGATTTTCTTCCTTTTTTTTTTTTTTTTGCATTTAGTAGGTCCCTACTCCCTTTTTTTTGCCCCTTGAACTCTTCACCCCAAATCAGGCCCTCCATTATAGGCACGATATTTTCCTGAGGAGGGGAGAGGAGGGAAAGAGAAGAGAGAAAAAAGGGGGGAAATAATAAATTATTACTGTTTATTTTTGTGGGGTGTTTTAACCTTTTTTTTCTTTTTTTTTTCTTTTTACTCTTTATTAATTCTAATTAGTGCTATCAATAAGACCACCCTCAGATGCCGATAAGAAAGAGGAAATAGAATATTATGGATACAAAAGAAAGAGAGGTAACACAAATAGATGTGGAAAAATCTATGGAGAAAAGACTTAACATATTGGAAGCCTTGGAGCTAAATGACAGAGAATTTAAAATAGAAATCTTAAAAATACTCAGAGATATACAAGAAAACACAGAAAGGCAATATAGGGAGATCAGAAAACAACTCAATGAACACAAAGAATATATTACCAAGGAAATTGAAACTATAAAAACAAATCAAACAGAAATGAAAAACTCAATTCACGAGCTGAAAAACGAGGTAACAAGCTTAGCTAACAGAACAGCCCAGATTGAAGATAGGATTAGTGAAATAGAAGACAAACAACTTGAGGCACAACAGAGAGAAGAAGAAAGAGACTCAAAAATAATAAAAAACGAGAAAGCCCTACAGGAATTGTCTGACTCCATCAGAAAGAATAACATAAGAATAATAGGTATATCAGAGGGAGAAGAGAAAGAAAATGGAATGGAGAATATACTCAAACAAATAATAGACGAGAACTTCCCAAGCCTGTGGAAGGAACTAAAGCCTCAAATTCAAGAAGCAAACAGAACACCAAGTTTTCTTAACCCCAACAAACCCACTCCAAGGCACATCATAATAAAGATGACACAAACCAATGACAAAGAAAAAATTCTCAAGGCAGCCAGGGAAAAGAAGAGTACAACATATAAAGGAAGGCCTATTAGATTATCATCAGATTTCTCAGCAGAAACTCGACAAGCTAGAAGAGAGTGGACCCCAATATTTAGAGCCCTGAAAGAGAGGAACTTTCAGCCAAGAATACTATACCCATCAAAGCTATCCTTCAAGTATGAAGGAGATATAAAAACATTCACAAATACAGAAAAGATGAGAGAATTTATCAACAGAAAGCCCCCACTCCAGGAAATACTAAGGGGGGTTTTCCAACCAGATTCAAAGAACAAAAGAAAACAACACCACAAGTAACAGCTCCACCAAGAACACAATAAAACCAAACTTAAACTGTGACAACAAAGGAAAAAAAGGGGGGAGAGGATGGAGATTAACAGTAGCAAAGGATGATGAAGTGCAGAAATACTTATAAGATAGGGTAATACAATGAATATGGTAGGTACCCTTTTCATTACTTAATGGTAACCACCCTTAAAAAAACCACCACAAAAACACTTGACTTAAAGAAGGTAGCAACAGAGGAAAGAAGTATGGAACACAAACAAACAAAAACAAATGATAGAAAAGAAAAGAGAAGAATCAAACTAGATACAAAACTAACAGAAAGCAATTTATAAAATGGCAGTAGGGAACCCACAAGTGTCAATAATTACACTAAATGTAAATGGATTAAACTTACCAATAAAAAGACACAGGGTAGCAGAATGGATTAAAAAAGAAAATCCAACTGTATGCTGCCTACAAGAAACACATCTAAGCAACAAGGATAAAAACAAATTCAAAGTGAAAGGCTGGAAAACAATACTCCAAGCAAACAACACCCAAAAAAAAGCAGGTGTAGCAATACTCATATCTAATAATGCTGACTACAAGACAGAAAAAGTACTCAGAGACAAAAATGGTCTTTTCATAATGATTAAGGGGAAGTTGAATCAAGAAGACATAACAATCCTTAATATATATGCACCAAACCAAGGAGCACCAAAATATATAAGACAGCTACTTATTGACCTTAAAACAAAAACTAACAAAAATACAATCATACTTGGAGACCTCAATACACCGCTGACGGCTCTAGATCGGTCATCCAAACAGAGAATCAATAAAGATATAGTGGCCTTAAACGAAATACTAGAACACCTGGATATGATAGACATCTACAGGACACTTCATCCCAAAGCGACAGAGTATACATTTTTCTCTAGTGTACATGGAACATTCTCAAGAATTGACCATATGTTGGGCCACAAAGACAATATCAGCAAATTTAGAAAAATTGAAATTGTACCAAGCATATTTTCTGATCATAAAGCCTTGAAACTTGAATTCAACTGCAAAAAAGAGGGGGAAAAACCCACAAAAATGTGGAAACTAAACAACATACTTCTAAAAAATGAATGGGTCAAAGAAGAAATAAGCGCAGAAATCAAAAGATATATACAGACAAATGAAAATGAAAATACGACATATCAGAATCTCTGGGATGCAGCAAAAGCAGTAATAAGAGGAAAGCTCATATCACTTCAGGCATATATGAACAAACAAGAGAGAGCCCAAGTAAACCACTTAACTTCACACCTTAAGGAACTAGAAAAAGAAGAACAAAGACAACCCAAAACCAGCCGAAGAAAGGAGATAATAAAAATCAGAGCAGAAATAAATAAAGTAGAGAACAGAAAAACTATAGAAAAAATCAATAAAACAAGGAGCTGGTTCTTTGAAAAGATCAACAAAATTGACAAACCCTTGGCAAGACTCACCAAGGAAAAAAGACACAGGACTCAAATAAATAAAACCCAAAATAAAAGAGAAGAGATCACCACAGACATCATAGAAATACAAAGAATTATTGTAGAATACTATGAAATATTATATGCCACCAAATACAACAATCTAGAAGAAATGGATAAATTCCTAGAACAATACAACCTTCCTAGACTGAGTCATGAAGAAGCAGAAAGCCTAAACAGACCAATCAGCAGGGAGGAAATAGAAAAAACTATTAAAAATCTCCCCAAAAATAAAAGTCCAGGCCCAGACGGTTATACTAGTGAATTCTATCAAACATTCAAAGAAGACTTGGTTCCTATTCTACTCAAAATCTTCCAAAAAATTGAAGAAGAAGCAATACTTCCAAACACATTCTATGTGGCCAACATAACCCTCATACCAAAACCTGGCAAGGATGGCACAAAGAAAGAAAACTACAGACCAATATCTCTAATGAATACAGATGCTAAAATACTAAACAAAATGCTGGCAAACCGAATACAACAACATATTAAAAAAATAATACATCATGATCAAGTGGGATTCATCCCAGAATCTCAAGGATGGTTCAACATACGCAAAACGGTTAACGTAATACACCGTATCAACAAAACAAAGAACAAAAACCACATGATCTTATCAATAGATGCAGAAAAGGCTTTTGATAAAATACAACACAATTTTATGTTTAAGACTCTCAACAAAATGGGTATAGAAGGAAAATATCTCAACATGATAAAGGCCATATATGATAAACCATCAGCCAACATCCTATTAAACGGCATAAAACTGAGGACTTTCTACCTTAAATCAGGAACAAGACAGGGTTGTCCACTCTCTCCACTCTTATTCAACGTGGTGCTAGAAGTTCTGGCCAGAGCAATCAGACAAGACAAAGAAATAAAAGGCATCCATATCGGAAAAGAAGAAGTAAAGCTATCACTTTTTGATGATGATATGATCCTATACATCGAAAACCCGAAGGACTCCACAAAAGGATTATTAGAAACAATAAACCAATACAGTAAGGTCGCAGGATACAAAATTAACATACAAAAGTCCATAGCCTTTCTATATTCCAACAATGAAATATTAGAAAACGAACTCAAAAAAATAATCCCCTTCACGATTGCAACAAAAAAAATAAAATACTTAGGAATAAACATAACAAAGAATGTAAAGGACCTATATAATGAAAATTACAAAGCATTGTTAAGGGAAATCGAAAAAGATACAATGAGATGGAAAAATATTCCTTGTTCTTGGATAGGAAGAATAAATATAATCAAAATGGCCATATTACCCAAAGCAATATACAAATTTAATGCAATTCCCATCAAAATCCCTATGAGATTTTTTAAAGAAATGGAACAAAAAATCATCAGATTTATATGGAACTATAAAAACCCCCGAATAGCCAAAACAATCCTAAGGAAAAAGAATGAAGCTGGGGGCATTACAATACCTGACTTTAAACTATATTATAGGGCCACGATAATCAAAATAGCATGGTATTGGCAAAAAAATAGACACTCAGACCAATGGAACAGAATAGAAAGCCCAGAAATAAAACCACATATATATGGTCAAATAATCTTTGATAAAGGGGACAACAACACACAATGGAGAAAAGAAAGCCTCTTCAACAAATGGTGTTGGGAAAACTGGAAATCCACATGCAAAAGAATCAAACTCGACTACAGCCTGTCCCCTTGTACTAAAATTAATTCAAAATGGATCAAAGACCTAAATATAAGACCTGAAACAATAAAGTACATAGAAGAAGACATAGGTACTAAAATCATGGACCTAGGTTTTAAAGAACATTTTATGAACTTGACTCCAATGGCAAGAGAAGTGAAGGGAAAGATAAATGAATGGGACTACATCAGAATTAAAAGTTTTTGCTCAGCAAGAGAAACTGATATTAAAGTAAACAGACAGCCAACTATATGGGAACTGATATTTTCAAACGACAGCTCAGATAAGGGCCTAATATCCAAAATTTACAAAGAACTCATAAAACTCAACAACAAACAAACAAACAATCCAATTAAAAAATGGGAAGAGGACATGAACAGACACTTCTCCCAGGAAGAGATACAAATGGCCAACAGATATATGAAAAGATGCTCAGCTTCATTAGTTATTAGAGAAATGCAAATCAAAACTACAATGAGATACCACCTCACTCCTGTTAGATTAGCTATTATCAACAAGACGGGTAATAGCAAATGTTGGAGAGGCTGTGGAGAAAAAGGAACCCTCATTCACTGTTGGTGGGACTGTCAAGTAGTACAACCATTATGGAGGAAAGTATGGTGGTTCCTCAAAAAACTGCAAATAGAACTACCTTATGACCCAGCAATCCCTCTACTGGGTGTGTACCCCAAAACCTCAGAAACATTGATACGTGAAGACACATGTAGCCCCATGTTCATTGCAGCACTGTTCACAGTGGCCAAGACATGGAAACAACCAAAAAGCCCTTCAATAGAAGACTGGATAAAGAAGATGTGGCACATATACACTATGGAATACTACTCAGCCATAAGAAATGATGACATCAGATCATTTACAGCAAAATGGTGGGATCTTGATAACATTATAAGGAGTGAAATAAGTAAATCAGAAAAAAACAAGAACTACATGATTCCATACATTGGTGGAACATAAAAATGAGACTAAGAGACATAGACAAGAGTGTGGTGGTTACCAAGGGTGGGGGGGGGGAGGGAGGACATGGGAGGGAGGGAGGGAGGGAGGGAGAGAGTTGGGGGGAGGGGGAGGGGCACAGAATACTAGATAGAGGGTGACGGAGGACAATCTGACTTTGGGCGAGGGGTTTGCAACATAATTTGATGACAAAATAACCTAGACATGTTTTCTTTGAATATATGTACCCTGATTTATTAATGTCATCCCATTACCATTAATAAAAATTTATTAAAAAAAGAAAACAAAACAAAAACAAAACAAAGCAAAAACTGACAAAAATACAATCATACTTGGAGACCTCAATACACCGCTGCTGACGGCTCTAGATCAGTCATCCAAACAGAGTATCAATAAAGATTTATTGACCTTAAACAAAACACTAGTGCACCTGGATATGATAGAGATCTACAGAACATTTCATACCAAAGTGACAGAGTATACATTTTTCTCCAGTGTACATAGATCATTCTCTAGAATTGGCCATATGTTGGGCCACAAAAACAACATCAGCAAATTCAGAAAAATTGAAGTTGTACCAAGCATATTTTCTTATCATAAAGCCTTGAAACTAGAATTCAACTGCAAAAAAGAGAAAAAAAAACCCACAAAAATGTGGAAACTAAACAATATACTTTTAAAAAATGAATGGGTCAAAGAAGAAATAAGTGCAGAGATCAAAAGATATATACAGACAAATGAAAATGACAATACGACATATCAGAATCTATAGGATGCAGCAAAAGCAGTGACAGGCCCTGGCCAGTTGGCTCAGTGGTAGAGCATCGGCCTGGCATGCAGGAATCCCAGGTTCGATTCCCGGCCAGGGCACGCAGGAGAAGCACCCATCTGCCTCTCCACCCCTCCCCCTCTCCTTCCTCTCTGTCTTTCTCTTTCCTTCCCGCAGCCAAGGCTCACTTGGAGCAAAGTTTGCCCGGCCCTGAGGATGGCTCCATGGCCTCTGCCTCAGGCACTTGAATGGCTCTGGTCGCAACAGAGCGACACCCCAGATGGGCAGAGTATCGCCCCCTGGTGGGCATGCTAGGTGGATCCCAGTCAGGCGCATGCGGGAGTCTGTCTGACTGCCTCCCCGTTTCCAGCTTCGGAAAAATACAAAAAAAAAAAAAAAAGCAGTTTTAAGAGGGAAGTTTATATCACTTCAGGCCTATATGAACAAACAAGAGAGAGTCCAAGTGAACCACTTAACTTCACACCTTAAGGAACTGGAAAAAGAAGAACAAAGACAACCCAAAACCAGCCGAAGAAAGGAGATAATAAAAATCAGAGCAGAAATAAATAAAGTAGAGAACAGAAAAACTATAGAAAAAATTAATAGAACAAGGAGCTGGTTCTTTGAAAAGATCAACAAAATTGACAAACCCTTGGCAAGGCTTACCAAGGAAAAAAGAGAAAGAACTCATATAAATGAAATCCAAAATGAAAGAGGAGAAATCACCATAGACATTATAGATATACAAAGAATTATTGTAGAATACTATGAAAAGCTTTATGCCACTAAATTCAACAATCTAGAAGAAATGGATAAATTCCTAGAACAATAAACCTTCCTCGACTGAGTCAAGAAGAAGCAGAAAGCCTAAACAGACCAATTAGTAGGGAGAAATAGAAAAAACTATTAAAAACCTTCCCAAAAATAAAAGTCCAGGGCCAGATGGTTATACTAGCAAATTCTATAAAACATTCAAAGAAGACTTGGTTTCTATTCTACTCAAAATCTTCCAAAAAATTAAAGAACAAGCAATACTTCCAAACACATTTTTTGAGGCCAACATAACCCTCATATGGAAACCAGGCAAGGACAGCACACACAAAAAACAAACTACAGACCAATATCTCTATTGAATACAGATGCTAAAATACTAAACAAAATACTAGCAAATCGAATACAACAATATCTTAAAAAAATAATACATCAAAATCAAGTGGGATTCATCCCAGAATCTCAAGGATGGTTCAACATATGTAAAACGGTTAACATAATACACCATATCAACAAAACAAAGAACAAAAACCACATGATCTTATCAATAGACGCAGAAAAGGCTTTCGATAAAATACAACACAATTTTATGTTTAAGACTCTCAACAAAATGGGTATAGAAGGAAAATATCTCAACATGATAAAGGCCATATATGATAAACCATCAGCTAACATCATATTAAATTGCATAAAACTGAAGGTTTTCCTTCTTAAATCAGGAACAAGAGAGGGTTGTCCACTCTCTCCACTCTTATTTAATGTGGTGCTAGAAGTTCTAGCCAGAGCAATCAGACAAGACAAAGAAATAAAAGGCATCCATATCGGAAAAGAAGAAGTAAAGTTATCACTTTTTGCAGATGATATGATCCTATACATCGAAACCCCCAAACAATTTACAAAAAGACTACTAGAAACAATAAGCCAATACAGTAAGGTCGCAGGATACAAAATTAACATACAAAAGTTCATAGCCTTTCTATATGCCAACAATAAAACATTTGAGAACGAACTCAAAAAAATAATCCCCTTCATGATTGCAACAACAACAACAAAAAAATAAAATACCTAGGAATAAACATAACAAAGAATGTAAAGGACTTATATAATGAGAACTACAAAGCATTGTTAAGAGAAATAAAAAAAGATACAATGAGATGGAAGAATATTCCTTGCTCTTGGATAAGAAGAATAAATATAATCAATACGGCCATATTACCCAAAGCAATATACTAATTTAATGCAATTCCCATCAAAATTCCAATGACATTTTTTAAAGAAATGGAACAAAAAATCATTAGATTTATATGGAAGTATAAAAAACCCCGAATAGCCAAAGCAATCCTAAAGAAAAAGAGCAAAGCTGGGGGCATTACAATACCTGACTTCAAACTATATTATAGAGCCATGACAATCAAAACAGCATGGTATTTGCAGAAAAATAGACATTCAGACCAATAGAACAGAATAGAAAGCCCAGAAATAAAACCACATATATATATGGTCAAACAATTTTTGATAAAGGGGCCAACAACACACAATGGAGAAAAGAAAGCCTTTTCAACAAATGGTGCTGGGAAAACTGGAAAGCCTCGTGCAAAAGAATGAAACTCGACTACTGTTTGTCCCCTTGTACTAAAATTAATTCAAAATGGATCAAAGACCTAAATATAAGACCTGAAACAATAAAGTACATAGTAGAAGACATAGGTTCTAAACTCATGAACCTTGGTTTTAAAGAGCATTTTATGAATTTGACTCAAAAGACAAGGGAGTGAAGGCAAAATTAAATGAATGGGACTACATCAGACTAAGAAGTTTTTGCTCAGCAAGAGAAACTGACAACAAAGTAAACAGACAGCCGACTAAATGGGAAATGATATTTTCAAACAACAGCTCAGATAAGGGCCTAATATCCAAAATATACAAAGAACTCATAAAACTCAACAACAAACAAACAAACAATCCAATAAAAAAATGGGAAGAGGACATGAACAGACACTTCTCTCAGGAAGAAATACAAATGGCCAACAGATATATGAAAAGATGCTCATCTTCATTAGTTATTTAGAGAAATACATATCAAAACTGCAATGAGATACCACCTCACACCTGTTAGATTAGCTATTATTAACAAAACAGGTAATAGCAAATGTTGGAAAGGCTGTGGAGAAAAAAGGACCCTCAATCACTGTTGGTGGGAATCTAAATTAGTACAACCATTATGGAAGAAACTATGGTGGTTCATCAAAAAACTTAAAATAGAACTACCTTATGACCCAGCAATCTGTGTACTGGGTATATAATCCCAAAACTCAGAAACATTGATACGTAAAGACATATGCAGCCCCATGTTCAATGCAGCATTGTTCACAGTGGCCAAGACATAGAAACAACCAAAAAGCCCTTTAATAAAAGAGAGGATAAAGAAGATGTGGCACATATACATTACGGAATACTATTCAGCCATAAGAAATGATGACATTGGATCATTTACAACAAAATGATGGGATCTTGATAACATTATACAAAGTCAAATAAATAAATCAGAAAAAACCAAGAACTGCATTATTCCATACGTAGGTGGGATATAAAAATGAGACTAAGAGACATGGACAAGAGTGTGGTGGTTACGGGGGGTGGGGGGAGGGAAAGAGGGAGAGGCACAAAGAATCCTAGATAGAAGGTGACGGAGGACAATCTGACTTTGGGTGATGGGTATGCAACATAACTGATTTACAAGATAAGCTGGACATGTTTTCTTTGAACATATGTACCCTGATTTATTGAAGTCACTAGCAAAAGTAATAAAAAAAATAAAAAGAGGAAAACAGGATAAATCGACCATGGTGGAAGAAAAAAAATAAAGGAAAAAAAATGAAAGAAAAAAAAAAAGGTGGAAAAAGTTACAAAGAATGTGTATTATTCTTGATTTTCAAAGGTTATCTTCTTCCTTTTTTCACTCTTCTCTCTTTTTGGTAGTTGGCAGTGTACCCCAGGCTCTGCCCCTGTAGCATGCTTAAGTAGAGATTTGCAGTTGATGTGTTGTTATGGTGATGCATATATTAGGCCTCAGTCTTGTTGGTAGTCAGGGCTTGTTAGATTTGCAGGCTCCAACAATGGGATAGTCTGTTTTCCTAGAGCCTTTTTCAAGTCAGGTGTCCCCAAACTATGGCCTGCAGGCTGCATGCGGCCCCCTGAGGCCATTTATCCAGCCCCCCGCTGCACTTCCAGAAGGGGCACCTCTTTCATTGGTGGTCAGTGAGTGGAGCACTGTATGTGGCAGCCCTCTAAGGGTCTGAGGGACAGTGAACTGGCCCCCTGTGTAAAAAGTTTGGGGACTCCTGCTCCAACTCTTTCTGAATCAGAAGCCTGGTGAACCAGCTGTGAAGTTGCCTCAGTCACTGCCTGGAGAGTAAGAGGCCTTAAGAGCTGCCAAATCCCCCTCTATCCCTACTCAACACAGGGCTCTGGGTAAGGCTTTGCCAGCCAGAGCTGTCAGCATAGTCAAGCAGGGCTGGGAGCCAATTGCTCTCAAGGTGTCTTTCTATGAGCCTCCAGGCATATCTAGTAAGCCTCAGCACTCTACGGGACCACTCTCCCCAGGCTTTTTGTGCTTTGTAACCTGTATTGCCTGGCAGGAAGATGCACTAGTCACTGCCTGAAGAACAGGAGGTTGTAAAAGCTGCCAAGCCCTCCTCCAGGTCCTTTTAGAGCACAGCCCTGATTATGAAAGCTTTGCCAACCAGAGCCACCAGCAGGTGGGGGGGGCGAGTTGACTTCTGATCAGGCTCCTTTCTAAGGTCCCCTGGGTATGTGTAGTTAAATTTGCCTTAGTGTTCCATGGGACTGCTCTCTGCAGGCCTCTCCCTTGTTAAGAAGCCTACAGCCCAGCCCGCCCAACTTCTGCAGTGTTCTCTGAGGTCTGTTCCATAGGAATGTGTTTTTTATCCTGTATTGGCTGGCAGGAAGTTGCCCTAGCCACTTCATGCAGAGCAAGAGGCCCTAAAAAATATCACTTCTCTTTTTCAAGTTCTCCTAGATCGTAGACCTGAGAAAGAAGACTTTGTCAGCCAGAGCTGCTGCTAGCGTTAGCCAGCTGGGCAGTGAGCAGACTGCAGGTTAGGCTCCTTTCAGCGATATCCGATCCGCGAGTCTGCTCTCCAAAGTTGTCTGCAAGCTGCCTGCGCATCCCTCCCCCCAGCACTTTCATATTTTTTCTTCCTGGGTAATGTGCTTTGTTAGCCTGTATAGCTGGCAGAGGTGCCTCGCCTGCCTGGAGAGGTCCAGGCGTAGGAAAGCCTGCTTACGGGTACTCCCTGCGCTGTTGTTCTGGGAGCAGGGATCACACCGGGACTCTGGTCACAGCCCACGTAGAAGGCTACTGCTGACAGTCTCTGACCCAGGCCCTCTGTCCGGGAACGTGGGCGCCCACGCCTGGGGCACTAGGAGGAACCACTCGCACACTGTCTGCGTTTGCTGACTAGGGTATTGGGAGTAAACAAGGCAACTGCTCGCCCACCTCAGCCGGGTTCTGCCTCTGGCCTTAGCTCCGTGCTCCATGTAGGCCAAGCCGTGGGCACACTCTCTCCTCAGCTTGAACGTCTCTGCCCCAGCCCAGCTTTTTCCGTGCCCCAGCCCTTGCTTTCTCTCAGTTCCAAGTGAAAGTAGCCCTTCCTCAGGTCAGTGAGGAAGGCAGAATACTCTGTTCTCTGTCTTATTTTCTTCAGATTGGATTATATATTTAGCTACCGTTTCACCCAATCGTACCTTTGTTTGGTGTATATGTATTTCAGATGCTCCTGGGATTGTTTTTCTGTCTCTAGTTGAATTTGTTGAAATTCTGGGGAGAGATATTGGGAACCATCCTCAGGGCACCATTTCTCTGATGTCACTCTCTGGCACAAGCCCCTTTTAAAGAATTTTAAAATATGATACATAATGAAAAATTAAAATGCTTTCCCATAATGCTCATACTTATTCTAAGGAAAGGATATTGAATATCAGCTGCTTTTTATCTGGTTGACACCCATTTTATCCTTCTCTTTTGGTAACACTGTCTGATCAATTTGTTATAAGGATGGGCATATAACCCAGGTTGCAGCAAGAAGATCTGATCTGAGAATAGGTAAAGTTGAGTTAAAGTAAACAGAGACTGACATTTTGTCATTTGTAAAAATCAATGCATCAGAATATGTTTTTATGGTAATCACTTTGGGATGTTTTATTTCAATTATACTGTCATGATTCAAAATATGTGTAACTCTTCTAGAATTGCCTTTAAGCAAGTTTATGACCTAAATAAGCAAGTCACATGATCAAACTTTTGGTTGAAAGTTATAGAAAGACCTCTGAAATATTTCTTAAGTTTACAATATAGTATTGCTAACTATAAGCACAATATTGTATGGCAGATTTCTATACCTTATTAATGTGTAACTGAAATGTGCTCATTGATTAGAAATTTCTTGTTTTCCCTTCCATCTAGATCCTGGTAACCACTATTCTACTCTATGATTATATGAATTTGATTATTTTAGATACCTCATATAAGTAGAATAATGCAGTATTTACTTTTCTGTGATTGGCTTGTTTTGCTTAGCATAATGTTTTTAAGGTTCATCCATGTTGTTGCATATTGCAGGATTTCCTTATTTTTAAAGGCTGAACAATGTTTCATTGTACTACATTTTCATTGTACTACAATGTTTCAATGTACTACATTTTCATTATCCATTTATTTGTCAATTGACATATTGGTTGTTTTTACATTTTGCCTATTGTGAATAGTGCTGCAATAAACACTGGATTGTTGATAATCTGTTTGCATCCTGATTTCAGTTCTTTTTGGATAAACACCCATAAGTAAGATAACTGGATCAAATGGTAGTTCTAGTTTTAATATCTTGAGGAATCTCCATATTGTTTTGCATAGCAGCTGCACCATTTTGCATTCCTATCAACAGTGTAACTCTCCTATTTGATTTTAAAAAATCACATCTTAGTTGCTAAACATAAATGTGCTGTTATAGGAATTACAGAGAATAAAAAAGCATTTCTGGATGCCAAGGATAGTGAAAATGATATTTGAAGTGAGTTACTCTTTGGTTTTAACTGAAATCCTCTTTCCTCAGGTGTCCTTTCAAAAACCTTTTTTGATCATCTTAAAATATCTTTTCCCTCTGAGAAGAAATTTCTCAAGAATATACCAGCTCCAAGGGAAGGGGTAAATGTTTTTGTCATCACCTTTGTCTTTTGGAGCCAATGTGTTTTCCAACAAAAAAGCAAAGCTTTCTCCTGATAGTGCTGAGAAAACCTGTTAGAGTGGACTGCCTCTAGCCGTCCTGAGTCACCTTGGCTAGGCTGCTGCCAACACCCCGGACCCCTGTCATTGCTATTCACAGCAGCACACATCCTACTTACTTTTATTTAAATAGCAAAAAGATTGGAGCTGGAAAAGAGAACAACATTTAGTTTGGCATTTGAAATAAGTATTATAAACATAAACTGAAGAGATTCTGGGAAGGAGCAAGGTGGGGGTCCTGATGAGAGAGGAGATTAGAACCACGCTGTGATGGAATGGTACAAGGTAGCTTGGAGGCCATTAGTTTTGCTCTCCTCACCTTAGAGATAAGGAAACTGAAATTCAGGTTGGCAAAATGACTTGGTTAAATTAGCACCAGACGTGTAACTACAACTTGGTCCTTCTTATTCTTAAGAAAATGGTCTTCCTTTCACATTCAACAATGCTTCCTGTGTATTTCAGTCAATGATTAGTGTGCTGGTGGGATGTTTTTCTACAGAGCTGGATATTGTAAACCAGAATAAATTTAGTTTCGATGACATGAAGAAATTTCCTAAGACTTTTTTCTATACTTAGTGTGATGGTTAATTTTATGTATTAACTTGGCTGGGCTTGGTGCCAAACATGTGGTCAAACATTATTTTGGATGTTTCCGTGAGGGTGTTTTGGATGAGATTAACATTTAAATTGGTAGACTTCAAGTGAAGCAGAGTGCCATTCTTAATGTGGATGGGCCGCATCCAGTCAGGTGTTGGCCCATACAGAACAAAGACAACCATTCTCCCCTATCCTGAGCAAGAATGTATTCCACCTGCAGCTTGAATTGCAATATTGTCTTCTCCTGCGTCTCCAGTGTGATGGCTGGCTTTGTAGTTTTGAACTTGTTAGTCTTGCTAACAAATTTTTTAATACACACATACATACATACATACACACACATCCCATTGGTTCTGTTACTCTGGAGAAGTCTGACATACTCTAAGTGAAATATTTGTTTCTTTAATGCAGTATTTGGATCTTAAATATTTGTACCTAGAGCATATTGTCTAATGTTTTGGATCCTGATGTGCTATTATATAACTCTCTAATGCTCTGCAAGCACAAAAATACTTCTTTTTTATTTTGGTTCTAAAAGAAAACCTTTAAAATATATGCTCTTGTTTTTTTCTCATTAACAGAGATTATTTCATACTAGAGCCCTGATGTGTCCTGTTTAATTCAGAGACCAGTGCTGCCGGTCTTCCTGTTGAAGGGTGAGGCAAGGTTTTGGCTTATTTATGTGCCATAGAAGGCAAGAAAGCAAGCACACAGCAACTCAGTTTTCATTCTTTTCCTGAAAATTTGGTAATTTTTATGCTGCCATGTCCTCTATCTGCTTCCCCAAGATGCTCTCAGGTCCTCTGCATCCTTTCTTGGTACTGGTGAGGACACTTTCAGCCACGAGTGACAGTAACCCAGTTCAAACTAGTAAGCCAAAAGAGAATTTTATTTGCTTATGTAATACAATCTGAAGGAAGTTTTGAAATAGGTGAACTGAGAGCCTTAAATATTGTCATCAAGACTTGGTCTCTCCCCATTTCTTTGCTTGGCTTTGTCTGTTTTCAGGCTAACTCACCCTTAGTATTGGCAAGATGCAGTCAGCAGCTCCTAGCTCTCATCCTGTTCACTTGACAGCACAGGAGAAATGAAAACTCCTCCCAAGAGTTGTAACAAGTCCTGGTCCTGACTCTCATTGACCAGTTATGTCTGTCCCTGAATATGCTGATTAGCTGACTCCCAGATCATATGCCCATCTTTATACTTAAGTTAGTGCTGATCCAATCATCCCGCAGATACAGAGAAGAATAAGAGGCAGTTTTCTCAGAGAGAAGGAAAGAATGGATGCCAGGTAGACAAAGTGATAGACTATACGGCACTGCCCATGTCAAGTTTAGGCAGTCAGGAGGGCGGAGAGCTGCCAAGAGGACAATAAAGGAGCTCAGTCTGGCATAATTCAATACTTTTTAATCTTTAAAAATGTTAATGTATTTTTCAGCTTTATTAAAGTATAATTGACAAATACAATTGAAATATATGTAAAATGTACAATGTGGTGACTGATATACCTATACAGTATACGCATACTCACATAGCTGTATATATAAGTGTATATATATGTATATATACAAGTGCCTGTGGGATATCTTATGGTTCTAAATAACTGAGTTCTAGAAATAGTAAAAGAAGAGTAAGCTAGAGAGCTTCCTCAATATTTTAGGAACAAATTACATTTCCTGGAAGGTTTTGAAGTTCTAGAATGGAGGTTTTGAATATATTTAGCCCAGTGGTAGTCAACCTGGTCCCTACGGCCCACTAGTGGGTGTTCCAGCTTTCATGGTGGGCGGTAGTGGAACAACCAAAGTATAAATAAAAAGACAGATTTAACTATAGTAAATTGTTTTATAAAGATTTATTCTGCCAGACTTAGTGTAAACCCGACATAAAGTACTTGGTAAGTAATTATTATTATATTCTTTAACTTGCTGTAATTCTGCTTTATAAATTTTATAAAGTTACTTCCCTACTTTATAAATCACCATTACTGTGGAACCGGTGGGCGGTTAGAAAATTTTACTACTAACAGAGATACAAAAGTGGGCGGTAGGTATAAAAAGGTAGACTACCCCTGGTTTAGCCTTTCCTTACCTTGTCGTGCCATTTTCTCATTGACTATTTTCTTGTCAGTTCCTGGGCTGTCTCTTTGATTCTTTTCTGTGATTTGATATAGTATGCAGAATGAAATACTAAGTATGCTCCATGAAGAAGGGGATTTGGTCCTCTTCATTGTCACATATCCAGGGCCTAGAAGAGTACCAGGCTCATGATAGGCATTCAAGAATATTTTTTGAATGAATGGTGTGATAAATTACATGTTATTTTATATTTGGCCTCACCGTAGATTGGCAAAATATCATGGTAATGTTTTGTTTACTATGCTTGTTATAATAACTTTTTCACTTAACTTTTTTTTACATTAAATTTTTAATTTTGAGGTAATTATAGAATCACAAGTACTTGTCAAAGATAATACAGAAATCTCATGTATTCTTGCAAAGCAATAGCATAATATCACAACCAAGATACTGAGATGGTGATGTTGATGCAGTCAGTCTGGGTGATTCTGTGTGTGTTTGTGTGTGAGAGGTTAAATTGTCTCATGGCACAAATTGTTCCATTGCAATATATATGCTCTTTTGCAGTGTAACTCCACTGTTCCTAAATCCAAAGGTAAAGTTATTTGGTCCATCCCATTCAATCTGAGCCAGGATGGTAGAAGTTAATAAAGCGTGAGTCCTAGTGCCTCAGCCTCAAATGCGTTCACATCTTTTACTTTCTTTCTCAGTACATTTTCCTGAGACCTCATTTGAAGACTATGGTATAGTCTACTAGAGGTTGAGAAACAATGAGGAAGCAAATTGAAGTGCCTGAGCCAATAGCTACAACCAACTGCCAGATATGTGAGTGAGCCCAGCCTCTGTCTCTCTACATGCCTGAATAAGTCCAGGTAAAACCAGCACCAGACCTACCCAGTAAAAACTCACAGAATTGTGTAAAATAATTATTGGTGCTTTAATTTTTGGAATATTTGTCACATATTAGAGAGTCACTAAGATGGCAGCATCTCACATTCAGAATCTATAGATACAGACACTCAGATTTTATTCTTGAATTATGATATGGTAACTAGCAGGTGAGAATCAACTATGTGTAGTTTGATTCCCCTCTTCAATGTATTACCCATCAGTTGTTTTTATCTTGTCATATTTCTACTCAGTTACATACCAAGAAAAGCTGATTAATACCTACTTTACTTCATCTTTCTTCTTTGTTAGAATGCAGAATTTTTAGTGGTGTCTGACAGCAATTTAATTGTTTCATGTAGATACAGACTGAAATCTGGTTTTCTAGGTTAATATGTATATAGACTCAAATCTAGTCAAATAAATGTTTCAGTAGAAAAACCCACATTACCATATTGTAAGATAAGTATTGAATCCCAAAGTTCAGACTCAAAAAGACAATTCAAAGACTGTTTATGTTTCTGTAAAACATTCAGTTCTTATCATTCTCATTTTTGTGTTGATACTAATGTTAATAACAATGATAAATCTTTAACTAGATATGGTCTGAAAAAATACATTATTTCAGAAATCCCAAGAAAGTATTTGAACATACAGAGCTTTCTATCAATAGTAAAAATTTTTTAAATAATTTTATTTTTTTAATGGGGTGACATCAATAAATCAGGATACATATATTCAAAGATAACAAGTCCAGGTTATCTTGTCGTTCAATTATGTTGCATACCCACCACCCAAAGTCAGATTGTCCTCTGTCACCTTCTATCTTGTTTTCTTTGTGCCCCTCCCAACCCCCTACCTCTCTCCCATTCCCCCCTCCCCCCGTAACCACCACACTCTTATCAATGTCTCTTAGTTTCACTATTATGTCCCACCTACGTATGGAATAATACAGTTCCTGTTTTTTTCTGATTTACTTATTTCGCTTCGTATCATGTTATCAAGATCCCACCATTTTGCTGTAAATGTTCCGATGTCATCATTTCTTATGGCTGAGTAGTATTCCATAGTGTATATGTGCCACATTTTCTTTATCCAGTCATCTATTGATGGGCTTTTTGGTTGTTTCCATGTCCTGGCCACTGTGAACAATGCTGCAATAAACATGGGGCTGCATGTGTCTTTACAAGTCAATGTTTCTGAGTTTTTGGGATATATACCCAGTAGAGGGATTGCTGGGTCATAAGGTAGTTCTATTTTCAGCTTTTTGAGGAACCACCATACTTTCTTCCATAATGGTTATACTACTTTACATTCCCACCAACAGTGGATGAGGGTTCCGTTTTCTCCACAGCCTCTCCAACATTTGCTATTACCTGTCTTGCTAATAATAGCTAATCGAACAGGTGTGAGGTGGTATCTCATTGCAGTTTTGATTTGCATTTCTCTAATAGCTAAAGAAGATGAGCATCTTTTCATATATCTGTTGGCCATTTGTATTTCTTCCTGGGAGAAGTGTCTATTCATATCCTCTTCCCATTCTTTTATTGGATTGTTTGTTTGTTTGTTGAGTTTTATGAGTTCTTTGTATATTTTGGATATTAGGCCCTTATCTGAGCTGTTGTTTGAAAATATCATTTCCCATTTAGTTGGCTTTCTGTTTATTTTGTTATCAGTTTCTCTTGCTGAGCAAAAACTTCTTAGTCTGATGTAGTCCCATTCATTAATTTTTGCCTTCACTTCTCTTGCCTGTGGAGTCAAATTCATAAAATGCTCTTTAAAACCCAGGTCCATGAGTTGAGTACCTATGTCTTCTTCTATGTACTTAATTGTTTCAGGTCTTATGTTTAGACCTTTGATCCATTTTGAGTTAATTTTTGTACTGGGGGAGAGACTGTAGTCCAGTTTCATTCTTTTGCATGTGGCTTTCCAGTTTTCCCAGCACCATTTATTGAAGAGGCTTTCTTTTCTCCATTGTGTGTTGTTGGCCCCTTTATCAAAAATTATTTGACTATATATATGTGGTTTTATTTCTGGACTTTCTATTCTGTTCCATTGGTCTGAGTCTCTATTTTTCTGCCAATACCATGCTGTTTTGATTGTCGTGGCCCTATAATATAGTTTGAAGTCAGGTATTGTAATGCCCCCAGCTTTGCTCTTTTTCTTTAGGATTGCTTTGGCTATTCGGGGTTTTTTATAGTTCCATATAAATCTGATGATTTTTTGCTCTATTTCTTTAAAAAACGTCATTGGAAGTTTGATGGGAATTGCATTAAATTTGTATATTGCTTTGGGTAATATAGCCATCTTGATTATATTTATTCTTCCTAGCCAAGAACAAGGTATATTCTTCCATCTCATTATATCTTTTTCGATTTCTCTTAACAATGGTTTATAGTTTTCATTATATAAGTTTTTTACATTCTTTGTTATGTTTATTCCTAAGTATTTTATTTTTTTTTTGCAATCGTGAAGGGGATTATTCTTTTGAGTTCCTTCTCAGTTGTTTCATTGTTGGCATATAGAAAGGCTATTGACTTCTGTATGTTAATTTTGTATCCTGCGACCTTACTGTATTGGCTTATTGTTTCTAGTAGTCTTTTTGTGGATTCTTTGGGGTTTTCGATGTATAGGATCATATCATCTGCAAAAAGTGATACCTTTACTTCTTCTTTTCCGATATGGATGCCTTTTATTTCTTTGTCTTGTCTGATTGCTCTGGCTAGAACCTCTAGTACCACATTAAATAAGAGTGGAGAGAGTGGACAACCCTGTCTTGTTCCTGATTTAAGGGGGAAAGCCTTCAGTTTACTGCCATTTAATATGATGTTAGCTGATGGTTTATCATATATGGCCTTTATCATGTTGAAATATTTTCCTTCTATACCCATTTTGTTGAGAGTCTTAAACATAAAATTGTGTTGTATTTTATCAAAAGCATTTTCTGTGTCTATTGATAAGATCATGTGGTTTTTGTTCTTTGTTTTGTTGATATGGTGTATTATGTTAACCGTTTTATGTATGTTGAACCATCCTTGAGATTCTGGGATGAATCCCACTTGATCATGATGTATTATTTTTTTAATATGTTGTTGTATTCGATTTGCTAGTATTTTGTTTAGTATTTTAGCATCTGTATTCATTAGAGATATTGGTCTGTAGTTTTATTTTTTTTGTGCCATCCTTGCCAGGTTTTGGTATGAGGGTTATGTTGGCCTCATAAAATGTGTTTGGAAGTATTGCTTCTTCTTCAATTTTTTGGAAGACTTTGAGTAGAATAGGAACCAAGTCTTCTTTGAATGTTTGATAAAATTCGCTGGTATAGCCATCAGAGCCTGGACTTTTATTTTTGGGGAGGTTTTTAATGGTTTTTTCTATTTCTTCTCTACTGATAGGTCTGTTTAGGCTTTCTGCTTCTTCTTGACTCAGTCTAGGAAGGTTGTATTTTTCTAGGAATTTATCCATTTCTTCTAGGTTGTTGAATTTAGTGGCATAAAGTTTTTCATAGTATTCTACAATAATTCTTTGTATATCTATGGTGTCTGTGGTGATTTCTCCTCTTTCATTTTGGATTTTGTTTATATGAGTTCTTTCTCTTTTTTCCTTGGTAAGTCTTGCCAAGGGTTTGTCAATTTTGTTGATCTTTTCAAAGAACCAGCTCCTTGTTCTATTAATTTTTTCTATAGTTTTTCTGTTCTCTAATTCATTTATTTCTGCTCTGATTTTTATTATCTCCTTTCTTCGGCTGGTTTTGGGTTGTCTTTGTTCTTCTTTTTCTAGTTCCTTAAGGTGGGAAGTTAAGTGGTTCACTTGGGCTCTCTCTTGTTTGTTCATATATGCCTGAAGTGATATGAACTTCCCTCTTATCACTGCTTTTGCTGCATCCCATAGATTCTGATATGTCGTATTGTCATTTTCATTAGTCTGTATATATCTTTTGATCTCTGCACTTATTTCTTCTTTGACCCATTCATTTTTTAAAAGTATGTTGTTTAGTTTCCACATTTTTGTGGGATTTTTTTCCTCTTTTTTGCAGTTGAATTCTAGTTTCAAGGCCTTATGATCAGAAAATATGCTTGGTACAACTTCAATTTTTCTGAATTTGCTGATGTTGTTTTTGTGGCCCAACATATGGTCAATTCTTGAGAATGATCCATGTACACTGGAGAAAAATGTGTACTCAGTCACTTTGGGATGAAATGTCCTGTAGATGTCTATCATATCCAGGTGCTCTAGTGTTTTGTTTAAGGCCACTATGTCTTTGTTGATTCTCTGTTTGGATGACCGATCTAGAACCGTCAGCGGTGTATTGAGGTCTCCACGTATGGTTGTATTTTTGTCAGTTTTTGTTTTAAGATCAATAAGTAGCTGTCTTCTATATTTTGGTGCTCCTTGGTTTAATGCATATATATTAAGAATTGTTATGTCTTCTTGATTCAGTGTCCCCTTAGCCATTATGAAATGGCCATTTTTGTCTCTGAGTACTTTTCCTGTCTTGTAGTCAGCATTATCCGATATGAGTATTGCTACACCTGCTTTTTTTTGGATGTTATTTGCTTGGAGTATTGTTTTCCAGCCTTTCACTTTGAATTTGTTTTTATCCTTGTTACTTAGATGAGTTTCCTGTAGGCAGCATACAGTTGGATTTTCTTTTTTAATCCATTCTGCTACTCTGTGCCTTTTTATTGGTGAGTTTAATCCATTTACATTTAGTGTAATTATTGATACTTGTGAGTTCCCTATTGCCATTTTATATCTTGCTTTCTGTTAGTTTTTGTGTCTTGTTTGATCCTTCTCTTTCGTTTTTCTATCTTTTGTTTTTATTTGGTTGTATTCCATACATCTTTCCTCTGTTGCTATCTTTTTTATCTCATGTGCTTCTGTGGTGGTTTTTTCAATGGTGGTTACCTTTGAATAATGAAAAGGGTCCCTACCTTGTTCATTGTAGCGAACTATTTTGTGAGTACTTTTGCACTCCATCGTCCTTTGCTACTGTTAATCTCCATCTTCTCCCCCTCTTTCTTTTTGTTGTTGTCACAGTTTAAATTTGGTTTTATTTTGTTCTTCTTGGAGCTTTTACTTGTGGCTCTGTTTTTTTTTGTTCTTTGTATCTGATTGGAGAACCCCCTTTAGTAATTCCTGGAGTGGGGTTTTCTGATGATAAATTCCCTCATCTTTTCTGTATCTGTGAATGTTTTTATTTCTCCTTCATATTTGAAGGATAGCTTTGATGGGTATAGTATTCATGGCTGAAAGTTCCTCTCTTTCAGGACTTTAAATATTGGGGTCCACTCTCTTCTAGCTTGTAGAGTTTCTGCTGAGAAATCTGATGATAATCTAATGGGCCTTCCTTTATATGTTGTATTCTTCTTTTCCCTGGCTGCCTTGAGAATTTTTTCTTTGCTGTTGGTTTGTGTCAATTTCATTATGATATGCCTTGGAGTAGGTTTGTTGGGGTTAAGAAAACTCGGAGTTCTGTTTGCTTCTTGAACTTGAGGCTTTAGTTCTTTCCACAGGCTTGGGAAGTTCTCATCTATTATTTGTTTGATTATGTTCTCCATTCCATTTTCTCTCTCTTCTCCCTCTGATATACCTATTATTCTTATGTTATTTTTTTTGATGGAGTCAGATAATTCTTGTAGGGCTATCTCATTTTTTTAAATTTTTGAATCTCTTTCTTCTTCTCTCTGTTGTGCCTCAAGTTGCTTGTCTTCTATTTCACTAATCCTCTCTTCTATCTGACCTGTTCTATTAGCTAAGCTTGTTACTTCGTTTTTCAGCTCGTGAATTGAGTTTTTCATCTCTGTTTGATTTGTTTTTTAGTTTCAATTTCCTTGGACATATATTCTTCGTGTTCATTGAGTTGTTTTCTGAACTCCCTAAATTGCCTTTCTGTGTTTTCTTGTATATCTTGGAGGATTTTTAGGATTTCTATCTTGAATTCTCTGTCATTTAGCTCCAAGGTTTCCAATATATTAAATTTTTTCTTCATAGATTTTTCCTCATCTAGCTGTGTTACCTCTCTTTCTTTTGTATCCATGATATTCGATTTTCTCTTTCTTAATGGCTTCTGAGGGTGGTTTTGTTGATAGTGTTAATGAGATTTAATAAAGAATAAAAAGTTAAAAAAAATAAAAAAATAAAAAAAATAAAAAATTGAAGAGTTTTTTTAAAAAAATTAATAATGAAATAAAGAAAAATAAAATAAAATAAAAATTAAAAAAAAGGAAATTATTCCCCCCCTCCTTTTTTCCTCTCCTCTCCTCTCCCCTCTTTCTTGAGAAAATCTTGTGGTGAACTGTGAATTATAACAAACAATGCCTGTGATGGAGGGCCTGAATTGGGGAAAAGTAATAAAGGGGCAAAAAAAAAAAAAAAAAAAAAAAAAAAGAAAAAAAAAAAAGCAAAAAGAAAAAAAAAGCGTATGGACCCACAAAAAGCAAATAAGGCAAAAATTTGGGTCAAGAATAAAATGATTTGCTTTTAGTTGTTGGTTGTCTAAGAGTTATGATGAGAGGAATAAGAGGAAAACGTAAAAATGGGGGGACAAATTAAAAAATTACTATTCTATTTAGTGGAACAAGAACTAGATAATATGGAGAGCCAGGGATGGGAGCACTGCTAGTGAGTTAAAAAGGTGAAGTAAAACCCCCCCAAAATGTCACAAACATAAGTTTGAGTTCCAGATAAGATAATTTGTTTGTTATTGAGGTTTGAATGAGAGGAGATGTAAAGGAGAAAGGAAGAAACTAATATAGAGGGAGAAAAGAAAGAGAGAGAGAGAGAAAAAGAGGGAACCACTAAAAGAAGAAAAAAGAAAGGAGAGAGAGAGAGAGAGAGTTAAGGGTTTTGGAGTGCAACCCTCATAGAGAGAAAGGAAGAGAAGAGAAAAGATAATGGGAGATGTAACACTTATGGGTAGTGTAGTTCAAGGAGAGGAGAGAGTAACACTGGCAGAGAGTTAATCGGCCAAATTGGAGGAGGAAAAAAAGTATCAAGAATGAAGATAAGAGAAACAAATGAACAAATATATAAAATGGGATAGGTTATAAAGTCTGCAGATTATTCTTGATTTTGAGAGGTTATCTTCTTGCTTTTTCTTTTCTCTCCCTCTTCCTGGTCGGTGACTCTGTACCCCAGGTTCTGCCCCTTTGGCACGCTCAGGTAGAGGTTTGCAGTTGATAAGTCTCTATGGCGATGTCATGTATTGTGCTTCAGTCTCGTTGGCAATCTAGGCTCATTAGCATTTATAGGCTCCGACAGTGAGAGAGTCCATGTTCCTGGAGCCTTTCTCCTAGTCTTTCCTTCCTCTATTAGTAGCCTGATAATCCAGCTATGGGGTTGCTGCTGCCTCTGCCTGGATAGTAAGAGGCTCAAAGAGCTGGCAACTCCCCACTCTATTTCCACTCAGCACAGGGCTCTGGGTAAGGCTCAGTCAGTCAGAGCTGCTAGCATAATCAGGCGGGCTTTCCGCCCACTCAAAGACCTCTGGTTCTTCCACTCTGTCCGGTAACATAGGCTGGCGCCCACTTCCGGGGCGCTTGGAGGAAACTCTCACTCACTGTCTGCGACCAGGATATCTGGCCAGCAGTCTCACGCTCTGAGTGAAACCCCCAACCGCAGGGAAATGTTGCAGCGTTAGAATTGAGTCTCGCTCCGTCCCCGTGCGGGGATTTTGCAAGGTGCTGGGGCAGCCCGAGATTCCGCTTTGGCCCACACAAAGGCTGCTGACTATGCCCCTCTGTGCGATAACATGGGCGCGCACTGCCGAGGCACTCGGAGGAATCTCTCATTCACTATCTGCGAGCGCAAACCAGGATATGAGGCCGGCCGCATTTCCCTCTGAGTGAAACCCCCAACCGCACGGAAAATCTCCACCATTGGAATTAGTTCTCACTCCTTCCCGTGTGTTCCTTTCCCAGGGTGCTGGGGCTGCCCAGAGACTCTGCCCTCAGCCCACAGAAAGGCCTCTGACCCTGCCTCTCCGTGGGGCAACACGGGCACCCACTCCCGGGGCCTAGGAAGAAATCTCTCGCCCACTAACTGCACGCACGCCGACCAGGAGACCTGGTAAAATGGCCTCTCCGCTTGTCTTTCTTTGTTTGGGTTTGGCGTATTAGCTTGTATTGCCCGGGTTGCCACAGGATCAGTTTTTCCTCGGCTTGGATCTCTGTGCCACAGCCTGGTTCGGCCTTTTGTGCCACGGCCTGGATCTATTCACCCCCTTTGCCCGCCTCAGTTTCTATATTCACAGTTACCAGAGAAAGCCGCCCTGTTTAGGTTAGTGAGGAAGGCGGAGCATTTCTTACTCCCTATTTCCTTCGGGCTTTGGTTATATATTTAGCCAATTTTTCACTGAACCATATCTTTGGGTGTATTGCTAAGCATCTGGAGGCTCCAAGTATAGGTTTTTCTGTTTCTGGTTGAAGATCTTGTTGAGTTTTGGGGGAGATTTATCGGTATCGCTTCCTACCCCGCCATTACTCTGACGTCATCTCAATAGTAAAAATTTTAATGCATTACTTATCGGTTCTTTATAACATTTCTCTATTTGATATATTAAAGATTAATTAAATAATCCAGTGAGTAGATCTCACTTTTCATCGAGTTGAAGAAATCAGTCTTTGGAGTTAGACTCCCAGGTTTAAAATCTAATTATATAATTTACAGACTGTAGTACCTTAGGCAGTTTACTTAATCTCCTTGTGCCTCAGTTCCTGTATCTGGAAAACAAGGATGATAACAATATCTATCTAAGGCAGGGGTCGGGAACATTTTTAGCTTAGAGAGCCATGAACGCCACATATTTTAAAATGTAATTCTGTGAGAGCCATACAATATGTTTAACACTAAATACAAGTAAATGTGTGCATTTTATGTAAGACCAACACTTTTAAAGTAAAATAAGTCTCTGAATTCTTTTTAATAACCTTATGCTATAGCTAACCAATGATGAATAAAGTACTTCTTACCATTAATGTGACTTCTGGTGCTGCATGGTTTTGCTGATGGCTTTGTAGTCTGGTTGATGCATGGTGAGGTTAAGCTTCATGCAGGCGTTGAGACTTCCATCCGTTAAACGTGATCGTAGGTTGGTCTTAACGTTCTTTAGATGTGAGAAAGACTGCTCACATGCATACATAGAGCCAAACATTGTCAGTGCAGCAATACTCACATGCTGCAGTGTGTGGTATGTGATGGGAAGTGCGTTCCAAGTTTTAACAATAACCTGGTCCATGAGTTGAAGTTTTTCATTTCTCCCCACTTGTGTTTGTCGCCAACTCTGCTTGCTGTCATGCAAGTTTTTTCAAATTCATTCAGTGACTTGAACTTATTCACTCACATGTCTGAGGCCTTCAGGTCAGCAGCTTGTAGCTCAAAATCTCTGACGGAGACTCCAGGGATGTAACTCAGGTTGGCGCTGTCCACTACACACGTGTGGATGGGTGATGAACTCAAAAAGATGTGTGCACTCATGAAATTCTCCAAAGTGCACTTTGAATGACTGCAGGAGATTAGATGTGAAGCCTGCTAGCTGCTGGAGATCAAGATGTTGAGCAGGGTCACTTGCTGTGCATGCATCTTTAAACTCTCCCAGTTTTTAAAGTGTAGTAAACGACCTGTTTCAATGTCGGCGATGAAGAGTTCCAACTTGTTTTCAAATGCCAACACTGCTTGTTGAAGGGATAAGACGGTATTTCCAATGCCTTGCATTTTCACAATGAGCTGGTTCAGATGTTCAGTCATGTCCATGAGATAGTAGAACTTCAGGAGCCACTCAGTGTTAGCTAACTCAGAATGCTTGACGTTTTTCATTTAAGGAAAGTTTGGATTTTGCTCAGACAAGCCGTGAAATGGCTGAGCACCTTCCCTCTTGACAACTAACGCACATTGCTGTGCAGAAGCAGACCAAGATAATTATTTCCAACTTCATCCAGCAGTGTTTTAAACTGTTGATCATTTAAAGCTCAGGCAACAATAAAGTTGACCACCAGAATGACCAGCGACATCACTTCATCAACCTGCTCGCCACACATCTGAGCAACAAAGCACCTCCTGATGTAGGATGCAGTGAAAACTTAGGATGGGTCTCTTTTCATGTTCATGAAGAAGCGCTATGAATCCTCTGTTTCCCCCCACCATGCACAGAGCACCATCAGTACACACCAAAATAAGTTTATCCATCGATAGATTGTTTTTTTTAGCAAACTCAGTGAAAGACTTGAATAAATCCTCCCCTTTTGTTGTCTCTTTCATAGGCAAAACAGCAAGACTTTCCTCATGTATTGTGTCACCAACAGCATACCTTGCAATCATGCTGAACTGGGATAAATGGCTTACGTCTGTTGACTTATCCAAAACGAGAGAAAAGAATGGTGCTGCATTTATGTCATTCACTTGTGTTGCCTCAATTTGATTTGCCATCATGATGGTATGATCATAAACAGTTCTTGCCGACAGAGGCATGTCTTTTATTTGTTTGATTATCTTGTCTTTATCCAAAAGGTCGTCAAAAAGTTCATTGGCAACATCAAGCATGAATGTTTTGGCATACTCCCCATCTGTGAATGGCTTTCCGTTTCTCACAATTGCTAAAGCACCAGCAAAGCTAGCCAAATTCCAGTCATCTTGTTGCATCCAAACATGGAGTTGCTGCTGACTAGCTCTCACTCTGCACAGTAGCTCTTGAAATGCTTTCTTCCTGCTGTCTCTCTCTGGATATTTTGATACAAATGTAGTATGGTGTGTGTCAAAGTGCTGCTTTATATTTGACTGTTTCATGAATGCAATTTTATTACTGCATATTAGACACACTGCAGATCTTGCTCTCTCCACAAAGGCGAATTCCTCTGTCCATTCCTGCTGAAAAGTATGATACTCATCTTTTTTTCTTTTAGCCATCTTTTTCATCAAAAGGGTTTCTGCAATTAGCTAGCTGACTACTTGATTAAAAGGAGGGAAGTTTACTTCCTGACCTCACAACAACCCGTGTACTTAACACATTATCCAATAAAAATTTGGTGTTGTCCTGGAGGACAGCTGTGATTGGCTCCAGCCACCTGCAACCATGAACATGAGCGGTAGGAAATGAATGGATTGTAATACATGAGAATGTTTTATATTTTTAATATTATTATTTTTATTGAATATTTGTCTGTGAGCCAGATGCTACCATCAAAAGAACCACATCTGGCACGAGAGCCATAGGTTTCTGACCCCTGATCTAAGGTTTGTTCTGAGGATTAAATGGGAAAACACATATCCCTACCAGATACTGAACACTCAAATTTCACTTAATACCACACCTCCTTTTTACTTCTTCTCTTCCAATTGTACCATAAATCTTCATTCTCTTCTGAGTTGACTACTAATATGGACTTATTCCTAGCTTTTCATAATGCTAGGACACCTAACATTTAACACAAAGCTAAAAACTTGTTTCCTGGATCATGCTTTTATTGTTGCAGTTAATAGATGTTTATGATGAGGCCAGCAATATGTAGTATGATAGAAACTTCATGTATTCAACTGGATCACTATGATGTATTTACTGGTGTCCTAATTATTTATCTTTCCTGGATATTCTTCTACTTTCCCTGAAGGAGCAGATAAATAAAGATTTCTGAAAATTGCTGTTTCTTAGTCCCTTTGGGATCAGGTGATAGATAGTTTTTTTGAAACAGAAATTACCTCTTGGCTGTATTTACCTCTTCAAGATGTATTGTAATCATGACCTGGTCATTCCACCAAAGTTCAAGGCTTGTTTCCATTTATTGAATTATTGGCTGGGTCATTGACCCTCACACATATATGGCATGGTTGTGTCAGTCTAGAAATTGATGGCAGCTCAGTTCTTAACAAGATTCCTTATTATTTCTTCTGAATAGCTATGATTCATTCTGGCTGCTAAATTTATCACAAGGAACATACATTTTGGATCTTCTGCATGCAAATAAAGCTGCATAGGATGTATCCAAATTCAAAAATAAATGAAGGGTAAAATGGTATGCTAGTGTGACTGCAGTTTGACTAATTTGAGTCTATTTGCCCTCCATCATTTCCGTGTCAATGTAGCCGTACCAAAGCGGATTCTGTGACGCTGGTTGAATCACAGCCTCTTGAAGCTTAATAAGCTGCTGAAATGTAAATACTGACCTGGGGGATTTTGCATGTCTAATGAAGGTAGAGTTTAGTGTCCACGATTTTATTGCACAGCTTTACCGAAACAGCCAATAAATGTTTACAAATCCATTTGATGTACTCACTTTGCCTGCTCCCAGTGTAAGCAGGGTGATTATATTCCAATAACTACTTAGTGCTTTCAGGGAGAATGACAAGGGGAATGAAGCAGTCATCCTGTGTGAGTGTCTACTTTGAGTCCAGGTTTGCAGGATGGTTGATGAACAATTCTTAACGTACTCTGTTTGGTGATGACAAAGTATCATCTTTACAAACAAGGAGGTTTCTGCCAATAATTCTTGCAGCTAATTTGGGTACTGGAAAGAAAGTGAGAAGAGAGTGGAGAAAAGAGAATACAAATGCATTGTGCTATGAATGCTAGATCTTTCCACTTGAAATCTGTAAATACAATATAGATTTTCCTGGCATTGAGTTAGGTTTGGTAGATCCTTCATTTCATTGATCTTGAGGGTAATAGTATTTACCATAGTGTATTCCTTTAGTAGAAGCAAAAGTACTTGTGACTGAAGGGACATTTCAATTACTCATGTCCCTTTGTTATTGTGCTATTATCTTTATATTTGTTTTGTTTGACTGTTTTAGTAAGGAAAGAACAGACTGAGAAAAATGCAAAATCTGAAACAGTACAGGGTGGGTACCTAGAAAATGAGAAATTGGCAGGTAATTTTTTCCCATTTTGAATTAGAGTCAACGTTCATTTTCAAACTAAAAACATAATTAACTATAACAACAGCCTATTTTGTTTAGATCATTTAAAATTTCAAAGTGTGTGACTAAATGCACAAGACTCTTTCTTCTCATTTCTTGTGTGAATCTTTGCTTAAATCAAGGACCTCCATGATGGAACAGAGGGAATCTTTATGAAGCAGTAATCAGTCATCATGAATACAATTGGGAGCTCAGAGACTTGGTGCAAATTATGCTTCTCACTGCACACAGGTATATTTAGGTAGCTGGACGTGCTTAACCCATATCTTGGGTGCTAGGTGGTTTGGACACTCCACCTTCTCCCAGATAATAGCAGGGCATTAAGCGATGAACAGAGTGACATGGTTGAGCTCAGTCACCTCAAAGAAGCTTTCTCTAGAGCAGACTGGCACAGTCACCCAGGAACCTTTCCAAATGTGGCAGAAGGGTCATAGAGAAATGCCAGTATTCTGATGAGTCTTTTAAATACTCAAATAACTTGACTGTCTTTGAGAACTGAATATGATTGTTAGACCTGAGTCTCTGATTCTATGTCCTAGCCTAACACTAATCCTAACCTAAATTCAATTATTTATGCCAATATGTTCAATATTTCACTTTAATTAGTTCAGCTGATAACAGATAGCTCATGGGATACCAGAAAATGTGTTTAGAGATGGAATGTAGTGGCAAAAGCTTTGGGAGTTTAAGAAGAGGAGAGAGGAAGACCACTCTGCCACAGTGGAACTCTCCTGTGGTGGAAGTCATTAGGCTGAGATATCAGCCAAATCCCAATGTATGACCAATTGTGGGATGTCCAGATTCCTTTTGGCGGAAAGGCTTGTTGCCTTAGCTGGTGGGAGTGATCTCAGCAGACAGCCTATAGGCATTTTCTTAGCAGCAGAGAACCAGCTGTCTTGCCCAAGGCTACCTTCTTGGGCAGCTCCTATCTAATGACTGATTTAAGCAGGGGTGAAAAACTTGGACTTCTGTCCCAACACAGGACAACTCTGAGAAGCCATTCTAGCTTCAGATCTCTTTTGGACATTGACCTGCTTTGCTGCATGACTTCTTCCCCTGCCCACTCCTTCTCCCTCTTCCTGAATGTGTTACCTGCACATTAAAGTCCATCTTAGAGTCAGCTGTCCAGACAGCCAAACTTGAGTCACTCTGTGGACATTAGGGTCCAATTGAGAAAACATGAAAGTACCCTGATTGGAAAGGTAAAGAAAGCAGAGGTTAAGTCCTTTGCTCACAGACCCTTGGCTACAATACCTATGTCAGGTCCAGTCCTTAAAAGTATTTATTTAAGGAAGTATTATACTAAAATATAACTAAAAATTAAACCTTTTTAAATACATTTGTGGGGAAGTCTACCACTTACAAAAATCCCATTATTAGGGGAGAGAGTTAAGAAGGCCCTGATGTGCTCACAGGGAAAAAAGACCAGTATGGCAGAAGGGAGCTAGGCATCAATAGCAGTAGAAATAAAAGACAAGGTCTACAGCATCCCCTGCTTAGAGTCCTGTTATATGATTTCTATTTACTGTGAATCCTGTGGTTAAGTTCTTACAGTCATAAAGAAGAGAAGTACTATTTTTCTGTTTACACAGTTCCAAATCCTCTATTAAAGGAATATCATACAGAGGCTGGTCTTCCCCACTAGATTGTAACTTCTTTAAGGGCATTGTCTTAGTTTATGTTGCCCTGGAAACAGAGCAATGAATAAAGATTTGAGTGCATTTAGTCCTCCTTCCAACCCTGGGAGATACAGAGAACCCTGAAAGAAGTGGAAAAGTAATAGAACAAAAAGAGGAGTCCAGTTACATGTCTATTATTAAGTTGGTTATAATGGGCCACTTATGTGTCTCAACATTATGGCCCTCAGTGTTAAAGGAGCTGGGGTATTTATATACCCTCACCTGTTACTCACTGGCTGATGGGTGTAGGGGGACAGAGCTATGGGAAGCTGAGGAGGCACAGGGAGGTGTTAACTTCCCTGGCACTTCTGGCCTGCAGTTCTCTGGAAGAGCCACGTTCTAGAAGAATTCCAGCCTCTGAGCTATAGATACCAGAAGGTAGAAGTTGGAGCAAGCCAAATGGTGAAGTCTAAAATAGCTGTGTGTGGGGGAGAAGCTGAAAACGGCTGCTCGACCATGACCTATATTATTCATTCTCATACTTCCCCCCACTGGCCCTGTTTTTGGTGCATGGTGTGTGCTCAGTTGCTGTTTTCTGCACCCCTGAAAGTTGAGACCACACACAGCTATATTGTCCTCATATGCCAGGGTCTGAGACTGGGGAAAATGAATGTACTATGGCTCAGGTCATCTCTTATTTCTGGAAGAAAAAATGAAGAGGGCCAACCCCACTTAGACTCATTTCTTAAAGATTAATGTAATACTCGGATTCCCTGATAAGCTTTAAATTAAAGTTGGAAGTTGCCTAGTGCAATTCGCAAAGGTGCATACACAGGAAGGGAGAGAAAAAAATCTGATCACAGTTTTATTTGCTGACACTCCTTAACAATTTATGTTTAAGTGCCATTTTGCTAATTAATGGCTGCTCAAGAAATGCCCTGTGTCAGCAATGAATCACTTACCTCTGTTACTTTTCAATGGTATATGGATAATGAACAAGGACAAGTCATAATTAAAGCTGAATGTAGTCTAGCTGTGAGACAAAGGCCTGTCAGTAAGAAAGAAGATGTGATATTTGCCAGTATCTATAGTTGGCTTTTTACAGTTATACTAGTTAAAAGCATAAGAGGGAACTTTATTGACAAATATTACTCAATAATCAAGGTAGAGAGGACAGGTAGAGTGAGCATCAGAAATGTTTGGGGCCAAGATGTAGAACACCATCCAGATTTCCACTTTCCATCTCTCATCTATGCATTCCTCTCTACTTCTTCCATTATATCACACTAGTTTCCACAAGGGTCTGGGGCCATGGCTCTTGGTCGCTTCTGGCTCACAACTAACACCTCTGTGCCAAAAAGAAAAGGATTCTGCTCCACTCAAACTTAAAGTACTTCAAGAAAGGGCTAATTGGCCATGAAAGTCAGTGGCTGAGGAAGTGGTCTCCAGTTGTCAGAGCCTTCCCAGAATAAGGGAGAGGTGCCTTGCAAGATAATAGATTGTTAAAATTTAAGTAACATTTCAATTGAAATTCAAGGTAAACAGTCTGGATTAAAGCTGCCATTGTAATTTAGAGAAGCAGAAGAGGATGGTTCAAGTGGTTAGGGAGTTGGGACTTGACTGGAGTTTGATTAATGGGTAAACAGGAGAAAAAAAGGCATTTTAGGTAAGTGGTGTTAAATGAATCCTGGATCAGGATTGAATTCAGGGTGCTGGGGGACCGGTCCAGCAGGAGCAGAGCTGGTCTGTGCTTGGGAGTAAAGGGAAAATGTAGAAGAGAGAATTTGGACAGCCATGAGTGCCAGGCTAGAGAATCATAGTAGAGTTTTGAGCTAGAAAGTAATATGATAACAGTAACAGTAATAATAGCAAATACTTCTATGGCACATATATGTCTGAGTCCAGGACTATTTTAACTGCTTTATATAATATTAATCCTCATGATAACTCATTAAGTACAATTCTTCCTTTTTTGTCAAAGGAGGAAACTGAGGTACAGGTTTTATATCATCAAGGTCACATAGCTAATGAGTGGCAGCCTTGCTCTAAAGCCTGTGCTTTCACTGCCATGCTAATACCATCTAAAGGTAAGTACATTTTAAGCTTAAAACTTAATACCTGATATTTGTATAGTGTTGTAGACACTACAAAGCACTATTATCTACATTAATTCACTTGAGTTTCATAACAATCTTGTGTATTCAGCAAAACAGGTATTTATTTCTACCTTCATTTATTTTTGAGACCATTGAAATACACTTCTCTCATCCTGGGTAATTTCTCTCAATTCACATGATGGGAAAGTTGTTGGATTCAGACTAGAGTTTAGAGCTCCTGAGTCTGGCTGGTGTTTTTGCCTCATTGCCTGCATATTAATGCACTGTGGGTGGATGACGTGGTTGGTGAGCCTGGGGAAAACCCAGGGTGGACAGATGCCTTAGTAGGCTGTTGGGGTCATCCAATGAAGAGGTGGGGAGGGTCTGTGTTCTAGTATTTCTGTTTAAGAAAAAAAACAAAAACTAACATATTCCAAGAAAATTTGTGGGGACAGTATATGGTTGGGTCATCTCTTTTTTTAAATTCATTTTTATTTTTATTTTTGTATTTTTCTAAAGTTAGAAGCAGGGAGGCAGTCAGACAGACTCTTGTATGCATTCAGCCAGGATCCACCTGGCATGCTGACCAGGGGGTGATGCTCTGCCCATCTGGGGCATAACTCAGTTGCAGCAAGAGCCATTCTAGTGCTTGATGCAGAGGCCATGGAGCCTTCCTCAGCACCCGGGCCAACTCTGCTGTAATGGAGCCTTAGCTGTTGGAGGGGAGAGAAATACAGAGAGGAAGGAGAAGGGGAAAGGTGGAGAAGCAGATGGGCATTTCTCCTGTGTGCCCTGGCCGGGAATCGAACCTGGGACTTCCACAAGCCAGGCTGACATTCTACTGCTGAGCCAACTGGCCAGATCCTCATTGTTGTTGTTGTTTTTAATTTTAGTGAGAGGAGGGGAGGCAGAGACCGACTCCCACATCTGCCCCGACTGGAATCCACCTGGCAAGCCCATGAGGGGGCAATGCTCTGCCCATCTGGGGCATTGCTTTGTTGCTTGGTAACTGAGCTCTTCTTAGTGCCTGAGGTGGGGGCTGTGTAGCCATCCTCAGCACTGGGGGCCAACTCATTCCAGTTGAGCCATGGCTGCAAGAGGGGAAGAGAGAGAGAGAGATAAAGGGAAAGAAGCAAGAAGGGGAGTGGTAGAGAAGAGGATGGGCACTGCTCCTCTGTGCCCTGGCCAGGAATTGAACCTGGGACTTTCACACACCAGGCTGACTCTCTACCATTGAGCCAACCAGGTCATTTTTTTTCTTGTTTGCAAATAATTTTCAATTATCCTGAGACTGGCTCTTGTGGATATAAATCTATCTGTTATTATGAAGATTTTGGTATCAGTGGAATTTATTTTCTACACAACTTTGAAGAGCAAAATGCAATAACAACCTAAGTATGTGCCAAAATACTTGTGAGCACAGGAAGTGAGAGGAGCCTCCAGTTAGAGCTGTAAGCCTATGACTCCATCCTCTGAGTTCTTTTGTTGACTGGATGTAGGTAATTAGGTGAACTCACTCTTTCTGAACCCTTCAGAATTTCCAATGGAACTATCTTCTCTTTTCCTATCCTCAATAGAGAGTTCTACATGTGCAGCCTGGAGCTAAGTCCTTTAAAAAGGCTCCTGTGACATTTGAAGATGCAGAATTTTTAAGCTCCAAAGCGACTGTGGCTCTTGAATGTCTGACTAAACTGCCAGATATACCACAGAGAGACTGCAGGACTGAGAATTATCAATGGCTTTGATTAGTTGCTGAGAATTTAAAATGAACTTATTATGGTGCTTGTTTAGATAGATTTTTGAAATGTCTCATTTAATGAATTGATTTAAGTAAATTTATTGAAGAATGAGTCTGTTTCCCTTGTTGACCTGAAGAACTACGTACAGTACTTGCTCCCTTAGAACTGGAAAATCTAATAGTCCAATTTATAACATGACCTTTTGCTCTGCCTGCTCAACTTTGACAGTTTCTCACAGTTCAAGTGTGAAGAATTGCCTTTATTTCAAATTACAAAATTATGACTTCTTGATAAATACCAGGGATAGTCCTATGCTGGGGTAGCACTATAATATTCACTCTAGCTGACTCTGGAAAGTAGTCTAACCCCAAATCAGTTAGTGAGTAAAACAAATATAGCTTATTCAGGAAAACTAAGATGGATCATTGACAGTGGACCTGTTGATGGTAGGGTGATAAAATAGATGGATTTGTACAAACCAGTTAATTAAGGAGCTGACAGGCTGAATTTTCCCATTGTGGGAAATGCTTAAACAATCAGAAGAGCAGTTTTTATCCTTACCCTAGACTAGAGGAGAAAGGAAGGAAGATATGAATGGTTTTCAGTTTTTATAAACATTGACAGAATACTTAAAATAGAATATGATAGGTCTTATGAACTCAGACCACTAATACGGTTTTTTTTTTCAGGCTATCATCATCCTATTTGCAAAATGGACAGACACTGTTTATTTTAGCAAGTAGTCAACTAAGCTAATGTGTCAGCTTCTTTGATGTTTCAGCTTTAAGAAAGTTGCATTAATGGAGGGCAATTATGGTAATTTGAATTAGGAATGGAATTATGGTAATTGAAAATTTGTGTGGTGACAGTATTTGTGAGACCCCATGTTCTGGTGCTGTTCAGAACTGCTATTAAACCCATGGTAATTAGCCTTCCTCCCACCCCCTGAAATAGCTAAAAGAATAAGGGAACATAAAACAAAATTTGACAGTGTGAGAAGGAAGCTGGCAACAACATCAAAATTTATAGTCAACACAAAGAAACAAACACGCTGATGGTGTTGGGCTTTTTTAAAAATAGAGAATCAGAAGAAAATCACAGCTTTGTATGGGGCACCGGGGAGGCTCAGCATTTATGTTGCTGGCCCGCAGTATAAAGCCATTTGCAACAGAAGGATGAAGCACAGAAAGCCATTCTTGTTTTCTGGCTTCCTTTCCAAATCCAACTGCTGCAGAGGGTGAGTAGGCCCCCACGATACAATGCATCAGAAGGCTACACAAATTTGTTGAATCATTCAATGTTCATGTGGTTATTCAACAAATGTTTATTGACTACCTACTATGTGCCAGGTGCTAAAGATAGAACGACAACAAGATTTCTTCCCTCACAAAGATTTTCCAGTTGAGTGTGAGCTCCACCTTAAAGGCAGGAAGATATTCTGTTAGATCCAGAGTTATACTGGTTTTCTTCATCCTGCAAGGATTAAAAATATTATTTTAGCTCTTAATCCCTTAGACTTTGTTTCTATTTTGGTACTTTCCCTTGAGGTCTTTAAGGATAGTATAGTAATACACAGAGTGTTTATAAATTAAGGTTTGCTTAGCTGCAAATAACCTAATACCAGACTGAAAGTATAAAATGTATGGTTTACTAATCTTACATAATATGTAGAAAATTCTAGAGTTAGATTAGCTGGTGAATGTCTCACCAACAGTCCAGGCTTCTATTCTTTCTGATCTACTCTTGTCTCTATGTTGGCACTGCCTCCCTCATAGTAATAAAACAGCCACTAAAACTGTAAACCAATATCTTTACAGGATAAAGTTCCAAGCAAGAAGGAAGGGGGCAGGAACAAAAACACGTTTCTTTTTAAGAGGAGAACTCATTCCTAGGAGAGAATTTTTTTTTCCTAGAAACCATTAGAAGACTACCCCTTATGTCTCATTGGTGAAAACTGGGTCTCATGCCGGAAGAGTATTGTTATGACTGGCTTAAAAGTTGTTACTCATTGCCTGTGACTAGATACATCCCCATCGCATCAAAATCAAGCTTCAGTGATAGCAAGGAAGAAGGAAAGTGGCTTTGGCTGTACAGGCACCTGTGTGGAGTGAGAGGTAATGAAAAAGCCTGTAGATAATTTTCCTGCACATACGCATTCCTAATTTTTCCCTCTGGGTCAAATGATCCTTCAGATATCTTTCTATAAAAATGCAGTTGCCTCTGGGAATGACACCACATCAGGTCCCTGACACCTGTCTGTTAGATAAACGTTAATAGGGGAGAATGGGACACCATGCACTCAATGGGTATCTACAAGTTGAAGGTGAGGTTAGTACTCAAAAAAGGGAAAATTATTTAGAAATCTGAGATTGAAAATGCAGAGGATACATTTTCCCTATGTAATAATTTTATCAATCTATGTCAAATTTCATTACCTTGTCCAAAAAGGTCATATTTCTTGAACATCTATTTTCTGTAGAGTACTATATCTTTTTTTTTAACTTTTAAACTAATGCTTTATTTATTTATTTTATTATTAATTCTAATAGGGTGACATTGATGGGGTACATATGTTCAGAGAAAACATCTCCAGGTTATTTTGACATTTGATTATGTTGCATACCCATCACCCAAAGTCAAATTGTTTTCCATCACCTTCTATCTAGTTTTCTTTGTGCCCCTCCCCTCACCCCAAACCCTCCCTCTCCATCCTCCCCCTCCCCCCGTAACCACCACACTCTTGTCCATGTCTCTGAGTCTCATTTTTATGTACCATCTATATATGAAATCATATAGCTCTTAGTTTTTTTCTGATTTACTTATTTCACTCAGTATAATGTTATCAAGGTCCATCCATGTTGTTGTAAATGATCCGATGTCATCATTTCTTATGGCTGAGTAGTATTCTATAGTATATATGTACCAAAGCTTTTTAATCCATTCGTCCACTGACGGACACTTGGGCTGTTTCCAGATCTTTGGTTTGTGAACAATGCTGCCATAAACATGGAGGTGCATTTCTCCTTTTGGAACAGTGGTATGGTATTCTTGGGGTATATTCCTAAAAGTGGGATAGTTGGGTAAAAAGGCAGTTCGATTTTTAATTTTTTGAGGAATCTCCATACTGTTATCCACAGTGGCTGCATCAGTCTGCATTCCCACCAGCAGTGCAGGAGGGTTCCCTTTTCTCCACACCCTTGCCCCCACTTACTCTGTGTTGTTGCTTGATGAGCGCCATTCGGACTGGTGTGAGGTGATATGTCATTGTGGTTTTAATTTGTGTTTCTCTAATTATTAGTGATGTTGAGCATTTTTTCATATGCCTACTGGTGATCTGTATGTCCCCTTTGGAGAAGTGTCTATTCATTTCTTTTGCCCATTTTTGATTGGATTGTTTATCTTCCTGGAATTGAGTTTTACAAGTTCTTCATAAATTTTGGTTATTAACCACTTATCAGATGTATTATCAAATATGTTCTCCCATTGTGTAGTTTGTCTTTTTATTCTGTTCTTATTGTCTTTAGCTGTGCAAAAGCTTTTTAGTTTAATATAGTCCCATTTGTTTACCCTGTCTTTTATTTCACTTGCCCATGGAGATAAATCGGCAAATATATTGCTGTGAGAGATGTCGGAGAGCTTACTGCCTATGTTTTCTTCTAAGATGCTTATGGTTTCACGGCTTACATTTAAGTCTTTTATCCATTTTGAGTTTATTTTTGTGAATGGTGTAAGTTGGTGGCCTAGTTTCATTTTTTTTCTGGTAGATATCCAATTTTTCCAACACCATTTGTTAAAGAGGCTGTCTTTACTCCATTGTATGCTCTTACTTCCTTTGTCAAATATCAGTTATCCATAAAGGTATGGGTTTCTTTCTGGGTTCTCTGTCTGTTCCATTGATCTATATGCCCATTCTTATGCCAGTCCAGGATGTTTTGAGTACAATGGCCTTGTAGTATAACTTGATATCAGGAAGTGTGATACCTCCCGCTTTATTCTTCCTTTTCGAGATTGCTGAGGCTATTTGTGTTCTTTCTTTGTTCCATATAAATTTTTGGAATATGTGTTCTATATCTTTGAAGTATGTCATTGGTATTTTAATTAGTATTGCATTGAATTTATAAATTGTTTTGGGTAATATAAACATTTTAATGATGTTTATTCTTTCTAACCATGAGCATGGTATATTCCACTTATTTGTATCTTCTTTGATTTCTTTTATCAATGTTTTATAATTTTCCAAGTATAAGTCTTTAATCTCCTTGGTTAAATTTATTCCTAGGTACTTTATTTTTTTGGTTGCAATGGTGAAGGGGATTGATTCCTTAATTTCTCTTTCAGATAGTTTATTGTTGATGTATAAAAATGACTCTAATTTTTGAGTATTAATTTTTTATTCTAACACCTTGCTGAATTCACTTATCAGGTCCAGTAGTTTTTTGACTGAGAATTAGGGTTTTCTATATACAATATCATATCATCTGCAAATAATGATAGTTTTACTTCTTCTTTTTCAATTTGGATGTCTTTTATTTCTTCTTCTTGTCTGATTGCTGTGGCTAGGACTTCCAGGACTATGTTGAATAAGAGTGGTGAAAGGGAGCACCACTGCCTTGTTCCTGATCTTAAGGGGATTGCTTTTGATTTTTGCCCATTGAGTATGATGTTGATTGTGGGTTTGTCATAGATGGCTTTTATCATGTTGAGGTATGTTCCCTGTATTCCCACTTTGCTGAGAGTTTTGATCATGAATGGGTGCTAGATTTTATCAAATGCTTTTTCTGCATCTATTGAAATTACATGTGGTTTTTCTCCTTCCTTTTGTTTCTGTGATGAATCACATTGATTGATTTATGAATATTGTACCAGCCTTGCCTCCAAAAAATAAATCCCACTTGATCATGGTGTATGATTTTTTCCATATATTGTTGGATCCGGTTTGCTAATATTTTGTTGAGGATTTTAGCATCTATATTCATCAGAGATATTGGCCTATAATTTTCTTTCTTTGTGTTGTCTTTGCCTGGTTCTGAAATCAGAATTATGCTCGCCTTATAAAAGGTGCTTGAAAGTTCTCTTTCCTCTTGATTTTTTTGAAATATTTGAGAAGAATAGAAGTAAGTTCTTCTTTGAATATTTGGTAGAATTCACTTGTGAAGCCATCAGGCCCAGGATTTTTCTTTGTTGGGAGTTTTTTGATAACTGTTTTGATCTTATTTGTTGTAATCAGTCTGTTTAGGTTTTCTGATTCTTCCAGATTGATTTTTGAAAAATTGTATGTTTTAAGGAATTTGTCTATTTTATCTAGATTGTCTAGTTTTTTGTTGTACAGTTCTTCATAGTATTTTCTTACAATATTTTGTATTTCTGTTGTGTCAGTTGTTATTTCTCCACTCTCATTTCTAATTTTATTTATTTGAGTCCTCTCTCTCTTTTTCTTGGTGAGTCTACTTAAAGGTTCATCGATCTTGTTTACCTTTCCAAACAACTAGCTCCTGGTTTCATTGATCCTCTGTACTGTTTTTTTAGCCTCTATGTCATTTATTTATGCTCTAATCTTTATTATTTCCTTTCTTCTATTACCTCTGGGCTTTACTTGCTGTTCTATTTCTAGTTCTTTTAGATGCAGGGTCAAGTTGTTTATTTGAGCTTTTTCTAGCTCCTTAAGGTATGCCTGTAATGCTATGAACTTCCTTCTCAGGACTGCTTTTGCTGTGTCCCATAAATTTTGAGATGATGTATGCTCATTATCATTCGTTTCTAGGAATTTTTAAATTTCCTCTTTGATCTCATTGTTAACCCATTCGTTATTTAATAATATGCTATTTGGTTTCCAAGTGTTTGAGTATTTTTGAGTTTTTCTGTTGTGGTTGATTTCTAGTTTTATGCTATTGTGATCAGAGAAAATGCTTGATATGATTTCAATCTTCTTAAATTTGTTGAGACTGCTTTTGTGCCCTAACATGTAGTCTATCCTAGAGAATGTACCATGAGCACTTGAAACAAATGTATATTCTGCTGCTTTCGGGTGAAAGGTTCTGAAGATATCTATTATCAAGTTGATCTAGTGTGTCCTTTAAGTCTGCTGTTTCTTTGTTAATTTTCTTTCTTGAGGATCTATCTAGTGATGTTAGTGGGGTATTGAAATCCCCTACCATTATAATATTGCTGTTGATCTCGCCCTTTATATCCATCAAAGTCTGCTTTATATATTTAGGTGCTCCTATTTTACGTGCATAGATATTTATAATGGTTATATCTTCCTGTTGTATTGCTCCTTTTATCAATATGTAGTGACCTTCTTTATCTCTTACTATAGCCTTTGTTTTAAAGTTTATTTTGTGTGATGTAAGTATTGCTACCCCAGCTTTTTTTTCATTTTCATTTGTATAAAATATTTTTTCTATCCTTTTATCTTCAGTCTATGTGCATCTTTTGTTTTAAGGTGTGTCTCTTGTAGACAGCATATGTAAGTATTCTGTTTCTTACTCATGCAGCTACCCTATGTCTTTTGATTGGATCATTTAATTGGTTTACATTTAAGGTTATTACTGATATGTAGTTGTTTATTGCCATTTTATTCTTTAAAACTGTATTCCTCTTTTGCTGTGTTCTTTTCCCCCTTTGATCTGTTTACAACAGGCCCCTTAGCATTTCTTGCAGCATTGGTATGGTTGTAGTGAATTCCTATAGTTTTATTTTGTCTGGGAAGCTTTTTATTTCTCCCTCAATTTTAAACAATAGCTTTGCTGGATAAAGTAGTCTTGGTTGTAGGCTCTTGTTCTGCATTACTTTGAATATTTCTTGCCATTCCCTTGTGGCCTCAAGTATTTCTGTTGAGAAGTCAGATGTCATCCTTATGGGGGTTCTTTGTAGGTGATAGCCTTTTTTTTCTCTAGAAGCTTTTAATATTTTCTCTTTATCACTTAGCTTTGATATTTTAATTATGATGTGTCTTAGTGTACATTTCCTTGGGTTCTCTTTAATGGAGTTCTCTGTACTTCTTGAACTTCTGAGACTTTTCCTGCATTTATTAGGAAACTTTTCAGCTATGATATGTTTGAACAAAGTCTCTGTCTCTTGTTCTTTCTCTTCTTCTTTAGGAACCCCTATGATGCAAATGTTATTTCTCTTCATGTTGTGACAGAACTCTCTTAGCATTTCCTCAGACTTTTTGAGTCTCTTTTCTTTTTTCTGCTCTGCTTCCATGCCTTCATTTGTCTTGTCCTCTAACTCACTGATTCAATTTTCAGTTTCATCTATCCTGCTTTTAATTCCTTCCATTGTAGTTTTTAATTCTGATATTGTATTTGTCATTTAGGACTGATTCTTTTTTATTATTTCAATTTCCTTTTTAATATTTACTATCTCTTTATTTAGGTGTTTGTAATGACCATCTATTGTTGTTCTAAGCTCTTTGAACATCCTAACAATCATTATTTTAAACTCTGCATCTGGTAATTTGGTTATATCTGACTCATTCAGGTCCTTCTCTGGGATTTCTCTTGATTCATTTAAGTTGCATTTCTCTGCCAGCCCATTTTGTCTGTGTATAAGAAGGTTTGGCCACTAGAGTCCAATGGGTGTTGTCCTGTGTTCCCTAGGTGTGGTCTGTCTGCAGTCCCACCACCCCTCTTCAGCTGCTTAGGGCCTTCGAGTATGGGTGTTGCCGGTGCCAGCCTGCTGTGGCTGTCACTGTGGTTTCTGCCTCTCCTCCATGGGAGGGGCTGGGGTCACCTGCCGGGCTCTACAAGCCTCATCTGGTCTCAGCCTTTGCCCTGACCCTGTGGGTGGGGTTGTACATTGCACATGGGCCACAAGCCTTGGCACTAAGGGCAGGGGTGAACATCTTTGCTCAGCTGCAGGTCTCCGCCTGTTCCCGGGCTTCCGTCCCACTCCCGTGGTCATAGCTGGCTCTTGTGTAGGGCCGCAAGCTTCCACTCCACAGATTAGGTGAGGCTGCACACATTTGCACCTTTGCTCAGAGGTGGGTCTCCACCCCCTCTGGGCTCCCACCCTTCCCCCGCAGGTGGGGTAGCAGGGGGGCCCAAAGCTGGGCCAGACCGCTTTTGCGCATCCCCTCCACCCCCCAATGGGCTATACTGAGCTCATGCCTGGCCTCAGGCGTGGCCAGCCTTGCTTCTGTCCCCACCAACTGAACTGCACTCCATGTCCTGCCACCTCCTGACCTCCAGCAATTCCTCAGCAGTGTGGGTAGGGGTGCTGCAGGTCAGACCCTAACACTCCATATTGTAGTCCTGAAAGCTCCCTCCTTCTAAGCGACTCTGCTCTGAGTGCCATGGGAGAGCTTGTTTGGCTGGTGTCTTGCTTCCCTTTGCTGGTATTGCTGTTTCCGGGGGAAATACTTTAGATTTGGGGAGTGACTCAGCCCAGGCGTTAGGGTGGCTGTCCCTCAAAGTGTTTCTCTCTGAACCTCCTAGATTACAGCCTCTTCTCTCTTCTTGGTACTCCAGTTCTCTACTCTCTCCTGTTCCCCGGAGCCCTGAGTCGGTCGTTGTGAGAGAGGTTTTCTGCATGGTCCCTTTAAGAAGAATCCTGGGTCTGAGAAATCTGTCTCTTTCTCACAAACAGTATCCTGACTTGTTTTACAGCTAAACGCTGTCCATATGTCTCTTCTAGGCTCTGGTGCTGCAGGCTGTGGCTTTGTTCCTGGGGCCCAGGGCCCTCCCCTCCACTAAACTCTCTTCCCGCCATGTGAGTCTCTCCGGGCTGCCATTAGCTCTGGGAGCTGGGCAGCCCTCTCCACGTTTTTGCTTTTCCTACCAGTCTCAGTGTGGCTTCTTCAGTGATCCTTGGTTGAAGAGTCTTCTTAGTTTAGTCCAAAGTTGGTTTTTCCATGTGATGGTTCTTAAAATTAAGTTGTAATCCACTTTAGTTCTGGGAGTTGGAAGTTGGTATATCTGCCTACATCATCGCCATCTTGCCGCCCCCTTGAGTACTATATCTTGTGAGCAATTAACCCCTTTAACATTCAGGTGAGGTCAGACTGTCTTTACAAATGAAGAAGATAAGGTACAGAGAGGTTAAATAACAAACAGGGATTTGAACTGCTCCCTGGCCATATGTCAATGTCCACTTTTTCTCCACTGCACTAGTTCTTCTCAAAGTTCAGCACAGATGTGGAGCCACTTGAATATGAGAATGTAATTTAGTAGGTGTTTTTGTCTGTTGAGAATTTCCTGGTTATTCAATGCAAATTTCTGTATAACATACCCCTCTAGTCCTGCAAGATTACAAGTACAACTGAGAGAAAAACTTAAAACCTCACCTATAAAATATCTGAGATTAAATAAGACTGGGTATTTTTGATAAGATATAGGTAATTATACTCAGACTCTAGGTGATGCTGTCATCTCTGTCCTTCAATTATTTATTTTATATGAACTGTGGGAAGGAGATTTTACATTGAACAACATTATTTTGATATGGAAAGAGAAAAGACACGGCAATCTATAACTCTAGTAAAAACTGTTGTTTTGTGAACACATTTAAATGGCTAGTGTTATTGTTTTAATGGGAGGAAATGATAAAAAATAGGGTGAAACCCAAATTTGCTCAAATGAGAACTATGTCCTATTATATTGGCAAGTACAAGCCCATGCCTTTTTCTGTCACTCCCAAGCAATCTTGTTTGTGATATGCATCACAGAGACATCAGTTTAGCAGAGGGTAATTGACCAAGTCAACTTCTCCACAGTCAGTGTTTGTTATTACCAGTTTATTCCATGTCCTCGGCAAAGACTCTGTGACACAATTCTGTTATTGAAGTTATTTTTCGAAAAAACAAATATTTTCTTGCTGTTGAATATTAACTCATGTTGCAGATGTGATTGAAATGATGAAGTAGTTCATCTCAGAGGGGGAAACCAGTTCTATTGATGACCTGATTTCTGCATCCTGATGGCTTGTGCTGGGTATATGAGTTCGCCTGTGTTTGACAGCCCCTGGCAATATATGAACTATATGCAAAAGGAGAATTTACCTGTGCACTAACTGTTTTTGCTCAGTTTTCATTCTATTTAACAAGCAAATGTACAAAAAAAAATTTCCTCAGTAATCCGAAAGGCTACTAATTTTTTGAATCCCTATAAGTAAAAAGTAGCTGAAACAGTTCACTGTATTGGAAAGAAGATCTCATTTGGGAATGTAAAAGAACAATTTGACAATTATCTCCAGTGTTCTAAGGTCTGAAGAGAAGAAGTGGCAACACTTTATTATAAAACACTTTTAATTGAAGTAATTGGGAGCCAAAATGCTAGTACAGGCTGAGAGACTGTCAGAAGGGAAATGGGTTTCTGGTCAAGTGTGCTAAGCTTGGAGGCTCCTGATGAACTTTTGTGATAATAACATAATACTTCTGGGGCATTTTCAGCTTTACCAGAAATTATTTTTCTCTGCCTCATTTTTCTTTCAGATGAAATAATAATGTTTAGCACTTAGCTGGCATCTTTCATTCTGATGGGTCCCCTGGTTCTTAAACAATTTTTCTTTCTCCACGTGTGAATATGTGTCTACACGGAGACATTTCAGCAATTGCCAAAAATTTCAGTGATCCCACTGGGTAGCATCTTGCAGCTGTTCGGTATTATCCAGCAAAGCTACACAGCATTTGAGGGGTATCGAGAAAAAAAGGGAAAGAGGAAAAGGATAAAAACCCCCAACATTAAAAACCAATGTTAATTCTCTAGGAAGAATGTGGAAGGCAGAAATTTGTATATATACAAAAGGGTTTGCTCAGCATCGACCTATTCCTGCTTCTAATATATGAGCCATGAATTATCTGGGTACCAGGAGGGGATTGTGAAGTCAGTTTTAACATATCTTTGACATATGGTGTTGTCAGCAGCAGGGTTTCCTGATGCTGTATGGGGCATTCGTTTAACACGGAGACAAAGCAATGTATGCCACTCTATTGAGTTAGCAATAGACTTCCTGTAGCATTATGCATTTTCCTTAAAGGTCTCACTCAAAGACTGGCCATGCCTGCAATTTAGGTTTTAGGGGCTGATAAATAACTGTGATTAGTCATTCAGATTTCATCGGAAAAGAAATAAAATCATTTAATTGCTTTAAAATGAAAAATACATTCACAGCATTGAGGTAATTGGAATTGGAAAATTGATGACTAATTTTTGCTGCGAAATGGAGCAGTGCCTGGCACATAGTAGGCATCATCTATTAAATCAACAAATGAAAGCTTTAAATTCCTGATGATGACATTTGTGTCACAATAATGCACTTTCATAGATACTAACTTTAAAAAATCTCATTGATACTATACTGGGCTATGTTTCATATTGTTACTGTCAGAAGGATTTGATGTAGGAAATTCATCATAATGAGATCAATTCCATTTCTTTTTGGTGAGCTATTACTAACACTTCTAGATGGGTTAAACTTCCAAGGTCTGCCTTGCTCACACCCTATTGTATGGAAGACTGCCTGGATCAGAGATGTTATTGCCTGTTAAATCTTATTTTAAACTATTTGATTCTTTTCCATTTGTTTTGTTTTGCCTCTCAATTCAGCTTCCCAGGCTTCTGTGATCCTCGGAAGCAGGTATACCTAGCCCAAGGGCCACCACTGCGTAAGCTGGCCAGCGATGTGTGACCTGTGTCTGTCCTGAAGAGGTGTAGAATTAAATGGGGTTTCTCTTAAGAATTTGGAATAAGAAAGATGGTAAAAACAATTTCCAGCTGCTAGGGGAGCTGAAAACGAAATAGGGGCATGAGTTAGGAGTTGGCTGTCACAAGCTAGAGCGGGTGATGACATTGACAGAATCCAGTGAGAAAGCTGCTTGATGGTAAAGAGAAGGGGACAAACATACAGAGAATCTGAGACAATATGCATTGCTGATGAAATTATAAAGTCCCTGAAAAAGAGATGGAGAATTATTATGACAATTTTATCTTCCATCTGTGTGCATTTTTATAATGCACCATTTTATTTCTTAATGTGACTTAAGTGGGTTCTTGTTCCTTACAATCAAAAGAATCAAAAAAGGTGTTGGCATGATACATATTTGCTGATGAAAATAGAGTGACTTATAAGAAAGCTAATGATGAGCTTGAACATCTTTTCCTGGATGGGATGGTATTGTAATTGATGTCATGATTTTAGGAGGAATAAACAAATATGGTAATTGCCTTGAAGGCTGGCATCAACTTTCTACATTATGTGTGTCCTCGTTTCTTATACATTATGGTGCTCAGCATAAGGTGTACAGCAGATTTCTTGCCCTCAAGGAGCTTATATTGCAAGTCAGATAGTTATTTGTTAAGGCCTGACCTTAGAATTCTTTGACCAGGTCCTTTACTGGCTCTTCCAGTCTTTGTGTGCTTGATTTACTACAGCAGGAATGGCTGCCGGTATTGCACGTGGGAAAATTAGGGGCCAGGCGTGAAAGTCTCTGACTTCTGAGAAGCTTAGGTTCATGCCAAATGCTCCTGAAACTATCATCTGGGAGATAAAGAATAAATAAAGAATATGGTGTGGGGCTAACTCAGCTGGTTTCATCTTTTCTCTCCCATTGTGTCCTTTTCTAACTCTCCCTGGTCTTAAAGTTACTGGAGAAAATACCAAAGAGTTGTCAGTAGACACAGGCTACTTAACTTCACTCCATAATGTCTGCAAAATGTGAGAAATAGTTTTTGTCTGTGCCACAAAAACATTATGAGGTCCAAATGTTAGAACACATGCACTGAAATTTATTGAGCTCTCAAGTTTGGATATACCAGATTATTCTACATGGCACAAGTATTTTCCCTTTCCTGTCCCTCTGTGCCTCATGTGTTAATATTCCTTTTTTTTTTTTTTTTTTTTTTTTTTTGTATTTTTCTGAACTGAGAAGTGGGGAGACAGACAGACTCCCACATGAACCTGACCAGGCATGCCCACTAGGTGGCGATGCTCTGCCAGTCTGGGCCATTGCTCTGTTGCAGCCAGAGCCATTCTAGCACCTGAAGCAGAGGCCATGGAGCCATCCTCAGTACCTGGGCCAACATTGCTCCAGTGGAGCCTTGGCTGCAGGAAGGGAAAAGAGAGACAGAGAAAAATGAGAAGGGGAAGGGTGGAGAAGCAGATGGGTGCTTCCCTGTGTGCCCTGGCCGGGAATCGAACCCAGGACTTCCATACGCCGGGCTGACACTCTACCACTGAGCCAACTAGCCAGGGCCTGTGTTAATATTCTTGATGACTTCATTATTGTCTTTTTTCTTTTGGGCCTGTGCTCTTCCTGTGTGGGCTCACATCTCTGTCCATGGAGGATGTCGTCTATGCTGTTAACTCCAAAATCTTTACCTCTGATGTATTTTTCATCAGTTCTAGACTCTATATCAAACTGTCAGTCAAACATTTCTGTCTAAATATTTTATGGACACCTCAAGAGCCTGCCAAGGTATGTGCAGTGGCTTCAAGCTGGGAAGGAAGGTGGCTTGTATATTCAATTTGAGGAACCATAAGTGGCGCAGGACAGGGACAGAGCCAGGGAGGAGAAAGTGGGCTAGGGAATCTGTTTCCGCGGTGGCTTCTTTCCTGTCAACCTAACAAAGCTGGACCTACATCCTCTAGAATTCTTTTTTTGGTATGGTTCTGGGAGGGTCAGGGTTAACCACAAGAAAGATCTGTTGGAGACTTGGGAGGTGGAAGTATAGCAACAGATATTGAAGTAAGGCCAGATGCTTCTGCATGATCTGCTGGCATACCTGGTTGATGTGGAGCAGTAGTGAGGTTATCTCTGTGTCTCCTCCCTCTTTTCCCTTCCTCTCACCCTTCTTAAATTCTCTGAATCCTGTCTGGGCTCTGTGGTGAAGGACACCTAATATCCTGCATGTCATTCACATCGTCAAGAGTGGAGCTGATAAGAAAAATAAGGGTTCCGCTTTGACCATGTTAGTTTCATTTTGTTCTCACAGCTTCCAGGTTGCTTTTTGCTCCCCCCTCACTTTCCTCTGTAGACCTGGCTTTACAGGCTTCAGGCCCAGCCCCGGAGGTGGAAGCAGCGGCTCACACAGTTGCTTTGGTTTTGATCTCTACAATCAATTCCTTATCCTGTGTCATTCATTGTGGTTCTGCTCCTTTGATGTAATCCTTAAAGGTATAGCTTTTTATTAAGTCAGTGCTCATTTTTGGCTTGAGTCATTAATTAGATATGACATTAAAATTTTGCTCCACACAAGACTTTATAGACGATAAAGAGACTGACCAGTTTTAGCAAATCTGTAGCAGCCATTTCTTTTATAAAAAGATTTTCTTATTTTAAGAACTGTTTTCTTGTAGTAGGATTTATTCAAGAAACTGGCTATTATAAAAGATAGTTTTCAGGGAGTTCTTTTCCACTTGATAATGTTTATATTTTCATTGCTTTATTAAAGAAAATGATTTTTCACTGTTAGCCAATCTCAAAACACTTAGAGCATCATATAGTGACATTTAAAAAGAAGTAACATCTTTGGATAGTTGACAGTCTAATGTACACATTACTTTAGAGGTCTTGGATTTCACCATCCAATCCAAAAATAGATATTTTTGTATGTAAGTGAAATTTCTGACCGTAGACACATCTTTTCCTTTTTGTTCACAAGTAATTTTAAATTTAAATATTGTTTTAAAATAGATTTAAATATGTAATAAACAACCTTCGAACTGTAGCTGCTATTTCTTACCTTAAAGGTAATTGTGAGGGAGGAAACAAAAAATGAAAGCTAGTAAAAAGAAAATACTATCCTAAATTATACATGTAAAAATAAAAATATTTAGTTCTAATGCCTGATTGCAATAGATAACCCAACATTTATGTATCTGAGGTTTAAATTTTTTTAAAAATAAGTTTAATTTATAGTATACAAATACTGAATGGTTTTGTTTACTCCAACACTTGAAACTTAGCAAATCTAATGGAGACAGTTATGATAAAGCTGTGTGCACCAGAATGAACTGGATGCAATATGTTGGACAATGGGACTCCACTGTAGTTCTTCCTCCCACCCAACTTTATTGAGATATAATTGACATATAACATTGTGTAAGTTTAAGGTGTACAACTTGATGATTTGATATACTTATATGGTGCAAAATGATTACCACAATAAGGTTTAGTTAGCACATCCATCACTTCACATAATTACTTTGTGTGTGTGTATATTGAAATCTATACATTTATCAACACTGTATATTCCTGAGTAGAAAAGTAAGAAGTATATTTCAAGATAATTAATTCTGTGGAGACATGAAAGATGGATCAGAAATGATGCACAAGTACACAGTAATTAAATATATTTTAAAATATTTTTTTCTGTTGCATAATTTTATCATGCCCTGTTACAGTCATCTCTCCCTAGGCAACAACTGATATATTTTCTAGCATTGTGAGCATTTTCTGGAATCTTATATGAAAAAAATTCTACAATATATACTTTTTTTCTGGTTGGCTTCTTTTATTCAGCTGAATGCATTTGAGACTCATCCATGTTGTCACATGTACTAGTAGTTTCTTTTTATCACTGAGTGGTATGCTGTTGTATAGCATGTAATTTTCTCCATAAAATGTGCAGAAACCAACAAAACCACACTGAGATTCAGATACTAGATACCTTGTATACCTTTGATTCATAGTGCCTATAAATTAAAGTCATATCTTAACATAATTACATATTTTCATAAGTCACTGAGTTTGAAGGCACTTACAAATAATAAAAATCCATAATGTTAAATATTTTTATTGATTCGTTTGTTCATTTCAGGTATGTAAATTTCCTAGGTACTTCTAGGTAGATATATCAGTAAACTCAACACAGAAGTTTTTTCTTGTTGAGGTCAGATTAATATAGGAAAAAAATAGATTATATTTTAATAAACTATAAGTATAAACATATAAATCACCCACTTTTTAAAAAATGATGGGTTTTACATAAAAATGAGAAAGAAAAAGCTGGATAAGGCAGATTTGGAGTGCCAGGGGTGTGTTCAGGGGATAGAGATAAATTGTAAGATTAAATAGATGATCAGAGTAAATCTCAGTGAGGACTGAGTTTTAAAATCTAGTGATGTCAAGGAGTCAAGAATCTATTTATCATAGCATTTTCTGTGTAAGTCTTTGTAAACATTATATGGCTATATAATATTCAGTTGAGTGGTTATATCATTATTTGCTTAATGAGAGCTATGGTTGAACATTTAGATTAGTTCTAATTTTTGCTGTTCTATATAATATTGCTATGAACATTGTTTGAATAAAGCTTTTGAATTGTTTATGGTTTATTTCTGATAGATTTTGAAGTACAATTATTACAACAAAATATGTACTTTTTCTTATACTCTGAGATATTTTTGATGCCGAATCATTATTGTATTTTTATAGTTAAATCCTCCTTAAATATGATATATTATTACTTCTTAAAACATTTTGAGATTCAATCTGTTATATTTTATTTAAGATTTTACATCCATCTAAAAATAAAGTTGACTTATAATTTATTTTCTAGTGTGTGTTTATGTGTTTGCATCGGTGTTAAGGTAACTCTGTCATCATAAAACAAACAGGTAGCTTCGCTATTATTTTTCTATTCTTAGGGGTAGTTTTAGGTAAGAAGCTTTGTTCCTTTGAAAGTATGATAGAATTTACCTGTATATTCTCTTTTCCAAATTCTTATGGTGGGAAAGATTTTTTTCAGATTGTTTATATTATTTTAATTTTTCTTTCCCTTATATACCATATTCCCAATGTATAAGATGCACCTTAATTTTGGGGCCTGAATTTTAGGAAAAAAATTTATTACATAAAATTATTGAATTCAAGTTTTATTCATTATAAAATTCATACAACTCCTCATCACTTGTATCTCCCTTCCATTAACTTGTTCTCATCTGTGTCTGATGATGAATCACTGTCTTCACATACTGCCTCCTCCTCAGTTCCATTTATGGCATTTAAAACGCCACACTTCTTAAATGACTTGACAACAATTTCAATCTTGATATTGTCCCAGGATCTTTTTATCCAGGTTCAAACTTCTCCTATAGTGGGTTTCTTCACTCTTCCTGCTGGTGTCAAATTGTCCCCAGAAGACTTCATCCATTGGTTCCATTCATCTCTCATGGCAGCTCTGAAGGGTTTGTTATTGCTGACATCAAGTGGTTGCAGCTGGGATGAAAAGCCTCCAGGTATGATGGCAAATTTTGTTTTTTGCTCTGTAGCAATCTTTTTTGTGTTTTTTTTTTTATGTGTTCCCAGAACTGATCAAGCACCAATAGGGAAGGTTTGCATAAAAACTCACCTGGTCTCCTTCTCCAAATTTTCTCAAACCAGATCTTCATCTCATTCTGATCCATCCAACCCTTGTCATGAACATGGACAATCACTCCTTGAGGAATGCCTTTCTTTAGCATTGTTTTGCATTTAAAACCAGCATAGGAATCAGCTTGGTTCCATCAGCACAACAAGCTAGAACAACTGTAGAATGGCTCTTTTCATGTACACTTGTCTTCACAGTTGCAGTTTTCACCCTCTTCTCATTAACAGTTCTGTTATGTGGGACATCAAATTGAAGGAGGACTTCATCTATATTTGCAATCTGTCCCAACTAAAACTTGTGTGTCTTCCGACATTGAATGACAAAACTATGAAATTCAAAGACTTTCTGTTTATAGCTTTCAGGCATCTTTTGGCCAAGTCTGGTTTGTGTACATGTGCTTAGTCTATTACATATTTATATATTTCATGAACCTGAAGCACCAATTGTGTCCTCCTTTGAAGCCAGTAACTTCTTTTTCATCAGCAATTCTTCTTGCCTCATGCTGAATCATCTTTGTGAACACAGGAATTCCAATTGTCCTTTGTTCTTCAATTCATATCTTCAATTCCCCCTCTAAATCAGGCCATTTTGCTGACTTGTCTCTCATTGACTTCTTCTACCATAGCATTTTCAGTAGGGTTTCTTTTGCCATAGCCAGTTTCAAATTGATTTCTCAGTTGAAGGAGGACCAAACTTACATTCAGCAGCATGATTTCCATTCATTTTTGCAAACTGGATCACTTTTAACTTGGATTCAGCACTGTACAGAATTCTTTTCTGAGCCATTTCTGGGCAGAACGTGGCAAAATGTAACCTACCATAATATACTGGTAACAAGTGTGAAACAATGAGCACAAAGACAACAGGCACAAAAAAGTGAGAAATGCAAGTTAAAAAACTACAACAATGAGCACAAAACCATGTGTGAAAAAGCATGAAATGCAAGTAAAAAATATCTACAATCACTGTGTAAGATGCACCCAGTTTTTAGACCCTAAATTTTTCAGAAAAGGGTGCATGATATAATGGGGAAATATGGTATGTTATAGTTATTTATGTTGCTTTTCTATTTACTTGAGCTGAATGCTTAAGTAATTAAAAATAATTGGACCTTAGGTGCCCATCACAGAGTTGATCATATTCCTGGGGTCAGGGTGCATGATCATCACTAGGCAAGAACTTCACTCATGTAATTAATCTTCTATTATCTTCAATTTCTCTTGTCACTCCAACATCCACTCCCTATGTATTTAAATTATGACGTTCCATTCATTAGTCATACATTTATTTATTTTTATCCTTGAAAAGTATAGGGTAATTTTAATGCTTTTAAATTTTATGAAAATAATTTCTGGCCAAGATGGAGTAACAGGAGTAACATCTTTAAGCAAATAAAAAAAAGACAAAAAAACTCACAGACAAAGTATTTATCTGGTGGTTTTCAAGGGACTAGATATCAGATAATGAATATGAGTAATACTTGACAGATGGCAAACAAATGAGGTGATCCCTATGACTTGCCTTTAATTTCTAGGCCATGATGCAAAGATGGAGAAACCTAGATGGCTCCTGGGAGAATCTTTTAGTTGAAGAGATGAAACTGAGAATATGGACCAAGATGGCTTGCATTTACATGGCAGAGTCCTAAAGAGAAACAGACTGCAAGGAAACAGAAGCCTGGATGTCTACAGAGGTTACTCCTTGACAATTCAGCAGAGTCCTGATCAGTGCATATGTGTGAGGGCAGGGAAAGAACCATCAGAAAGAATTAGAAGAAACTGTGCTTTGCACTCATGCAGGGCCAGGAACAGTGTGCATTCCCACCATCTAGTCTAAAAAAATCCTCATAATTCACAGGACATTGGGTAGAGTACTCAGAAGGGTTTGTCTCAATAGTTAGCCCTAGAATAGTCACTGCCCCACTCTTGACTAATAGTTTTAAAAAGTAAGATCTGAAATAATCAAAGTGTTTACAAATAACTAAATTCCAGAACAAAACTCAACAATACTTAGAGAAACGCAAACACAGGCACTACACAAGAAAGATAAAATTGTATGCCTGGCATCAAATCAAAATTACCAGGCATGCAAAGAAGTAGGACTATATGACCCATAATTCATCTATTGAAACTGAACAAGAATTGACACAAAGGTTAAAATTTCCAGAAAAGGACTTCAAAGCAGTTATTAAAACTGTATCATATGTTCAAAGAGTTAAGTAGAAACAAATGCTATAAAAATGACTAAATCAAGTTTTTAGGGACTAAAACTAAAATGTGTAAGATGAAAAATTCACTGAATGAGATTAGCAGCAGAGGAAACATTGCAGAGAAAAATATTAATGAATTTGAAGGCATTGCTATAGAAACTTTCTGAAAGGAAACACACAGAGATAAAGAGACTAAAAAAATAACATCATCGATGAGACAACTTCAAGGAGCCTAATGTATACGTTATTGAAGTCTCTAAAGAGGAATCAAAGAAATATTTGAAGAAATAATGGCTGAAAAATTTCCAAATTAGATGCAGATTATATACTCACAGATATAAGAAGTTCAAAGAACTTTAACAAAAGAAAGAGAAAGCTCATCACAATCAAATTGCTCAAAACCAGTGTTAAACTGTCACATATATACAGACTAACAAAGATAAGAATGACAACAGATTTATCTTTGGATATAGTGTAACATCTTTAAGGTGCTGAAAAAGAAGTATGCTTAGGACTCTATCTATACCCAGCAAAATTATTTTTAAAAAGAAAAAGTAAAGACAAAAGCTGAAAAAATTTATTAGCCAGTTTTCACAAAGTGAAATCTTAAAGCAAGTTCTTTTGGTGGGAGGAAAATGATTCCAGATGGAAAGATGGATATACACAAAGAAATTAAGAGCACTAGAAATGGTAAAATGGGTAAATATATGGATTTTATTTTTTATTTAAATGCCTTTAAGCCATCTCTACGTATCCATTTCTGCACTATAAATACCTAGAACATCTTTGACACTTCCCTAACGCTCAGACAATTGTGATAAACATTCTTATATCTTCTTGTGTGTCTATGTAGAAATCCCTAGGATATATACTTCTTGGAGAATTGTAATTACAAGGAAAATTCTAGATGATAAAAGCTCTTTACCAAGAACTTACATATTTAACAGAAAAACTTTGGATACATCCTTCTTGATGTTGAAAAGAAGGCAAAGGTGACCACTTTAACTGTTACTATCCCACATAGAGCTGTAGATTCTGGATACTGTAATAAGCAAAGAAAAAGGAAATGAGACTTTTATTTGAATAGGCAGATAAAATAATTACTTCACAGAGAACCTAACAGAGGTCAGTAAAACTGGTGGATGTAAAATTTAGTATTTCTCTATACCAGTAAAGAACAATAAATAATGTAATAAGTATAATTTTCAGTAGAACAAACACTATAAAGTACTTAGTAAATCATCTAATAGAGTACACATAATACCCTTGTAGAGAAATACAAAATTTTTCCATTAAGGAACTTAAAATAATAAATGGAAAGACATACTTATAGTTGGAACAAGTCATTTTAAAGATTTAAGTTTTACTTTAGATTATTACTCTAAGAATACGATGCTAAAATAATATTGAAAAAGAAGAACAAATATGCAGGATTATCTTACTAGATATTAAGACATAATAGAAAGCCATAGTTAAATCAACAACATGGTACTGGCTTTGAACACAACCAATAGATCAGTAATAACTTGGTATGTGCTAGAGTATAAAAAGATAGATAATTTAGAATAAAGTCTTCAAACAGATGAAAAACCTAACAGAAGAAAATGTTGGAGAATATCTTAGTGGCCTTGAGAGGTAGAAGGATTTGTGAAATGAGACCAAATAAACAAAATCACGAGTGATAATATTAATGGTTTTTTCAACATCAAAACAAAAGATTTCTGTCCATTTAAGAACACTACAAGGCTAGTAATTGGGTGACAGCCTGGGGAAAAATATTTGTAAACTAACAAGAACAGTCCAAGAAATACAATAAAAATGGACAAAGGATATGGTTAGTAAGTCCATGAAAAAGTCTAAACCTCATCATTAATGAGAAATATGCAAATTAATGTGACTACAAATAATACCACTGAACAAAAATGAAAAAAGCTAGGTAATATCTATTGCTGGTGAGGAAAAAGTGAAACTAAAACCTTTATATACTCTTAATAGACTTATGAATTAGAGACGTCATTTTAAAAGCAATGTGACAAAATTAAGAATTTTGGGCTTTTTTGTACATATTGCCAATTCCTCCCCCCAAAAAGTTTTGTGTCTTATGATGTCTGTTACTGTATTCTTTGTATTCTTTGAATACATATATTTTAAGTTTACAAAAATTGCTTTCATTTTAATTTCTAAATTAATAGCAAAGCTCAATATTTTACAATCTCTTAATTGATTTCCTCTCTCCCAAATTATCCAACTTCTTTACCCATTTATCTTTTGGGAACATAGTATTTTTTTATTGATTCATATGAACTTTAATATAAAAAGTATTTTTGATATATTTGCATGAAATGTTTTGATCTGTTGTATCTATCAACTGTGCTACCATTATAAAAGACCCCCAAATATATCCGTTTTACATTGGCTGCTGCTGGTGACAGGTCTTCAGGGATTTACCAGGCTCTGTTCCACATTTGCTCATCATCCTAGGATCTCAGTACAGGCAGCAGCCCCACTCGAAGACATATCTTTTTGTGTGTGTGTGTGGTGGAGGGTAAAAATCAAGAGAACTGGAGGGGATATATACTGGCTCTTAATGCTTCTGCTCTGAACTGGCATTTGGCACATATGCTTATATCTCATTAGCCAAAAGAAGGTGGGGAAATAAATAGATTGCACCTAAAGAGATGCATGGGAAGTTACAGGACTCAGTGGTCGCGAATGGATAATCCTCTCACTGGGAAAGGAGAAAAGAATGATAGGGAACAAGAATACAACCTGATGAAGAGTTTATTTGCAGATGACTGATTTCTGAAACAGAGTTCAGATCTTTCTATTTTTACCTTGCACTGGTGTAACAATGGAATAGGAGTGTTTTGGGAACGATATCTGAACAATAAGAATTACCCCTGGGGAAGTAGTGAGTTGTAGCTTTTGGAGGTTGTAGCCTGCAGCTACATTGGCTTGTTTAGTTGAAGCAGGAAAGGTGGTCAGCCTGCTGGCATGCCTGCCGGAGCCTGTGAGGCTGGCAGGCTGGTGGGCTGTCTGCAGGAGTGCTGGCAATGAGGAGCACCTGAAAGGCAGAGCTGGGGTTTCAGAGCTAAAAGGACCTTGAGGACGTATGGGTTTTGAGAGACGCAGGCGTTCTTAGTCTTTCAGGAGGCATTGCTTTGGGAGAAATTTGTGCCCAACACGAACCAGTCCAAAAAGTCAAGTCAGACATTTTTGGGTATAGGACTAAAAAAATTAAAAGGACCACAGGCTGAAGATATAAGCAGTTCTTGTTTCCAGTCCCCAAACCTTTTCTGGTTAATAAGCTTCTTTTAATGTAAATGACTCTGACCTCCTTCCAACACACTTGATTTACATTCCATCACTCTGAAAACAGTGTTGCAAAGAGATGGCGCAATCTTCAGCTCCGAATCTGCTCTGCATGCCAGTCTTTGGTGCTGGGGAGATTATTTCAGCATTTATGAAATGCTTTCTCATGCAGGCTCTGTGCAGAGGATCCAGAGATGAATAGAACATGTCCCAATGAGTAGACATGAACATAGATAATTTTCTTGTAAGGCAAACTGATAGATATTAATTACATGAGAAGCCAGCAGAAGGTCATTTTAATTGGGCTAGGAGGACGTTAAACTGAATGAAGTTTCATAGAATAGCTATATTGACCTGGATCTTGATGGTGAGACAGCCAAGACATGGAGCTGAAAAGGAAAAACAGAATGTGGCTCACGTAGCCAAGCACAAGACATGAGAGAGAGTGACTAAGGTGAGTCTGCACAGGTAGATTGCAGCTGTGATAGTGGATTTTTATATTTAGGCTCTGGGGAGTCACTGAAATGGGCAAAGCCTATTGATCTGTACTTCAGGAAACAGCTATTGATGAGTGGGAAACAAATCAGAGAAATACAAGTTTGAAAATTGGGAAACCAGTAAGAGGCCAATGCCACAGTCCAGAGTCTTAATGAAAGCAGTAGCAGTGAAAATAGAAAGGTAGGAGGCATATTCAAGGATATTTTGGAGATGGAATTGATAGGGTTTGACAACCGGTAGGGTGTGCGGACTAAGAGAAGGAGGAAGCAACAGTGGCTAAGGTTGCTTTGGGTAGAACAGGGAGAGATCACAAAAGAAGAGCAGGCTCGGAAGGGAGGGCTGGGTGCTAGGGAGGATGAAGTCCTGTTATTGAATTCTGGTGCTGGAGCATCAAGCCCTTTAACAGCCTTCTGGTCTCTGATTATTTTTCCATTTGTTGGTTGAATTTTGAGGTGCATCAGAGCTATACTGACATCGTAGCACTGATGCCAAACTTGTGGTGTAGATGCCAATTCAGAGGTCTAAAGCTGGGCCACTGGGTGCCCCTAATTGCATCCGAAAGCTGCCCATCTTCTGACCTATGCTATAATGAAGCTCTCTATGGAGTATAAGTGGCTGACTGTCCTGGTAGGTCCTGGGCTAGGTTTGCAGCTGGGACTACAAAAGCTGCAGCATCCCTTTGATGACAGATGCATCTCCTTTCACCTCCTCCGCTTTCCCTGGGCGGCTGTTCTGTATGCAGAGGGATAGCAAGCTGGGGGGAGAGGTGATGTTGCTGACTGCAAGGGACCAAACCGGCTTCTCTAGGCTTGTGTTTCTGCTGGCAGCTCAAGTTGTTAATTCATTCCTTGTTTTAATTAAAATTAGAATTTGCCAGGTCCTTGGTCAACTTTTTTTTTTTTTTTTAGAAATGAACATAAGTAGCTTGTGATGGCACGGACAGGTTTCTTTAATTGTCACTGGCACAGGTTGATCTCTGATTTTTTTCCCTCTAGGATTTGATTGTAAAAGTAAGTATAGCTTGAAAATTCAAATCAAGAAAATAATTATGTTGTCCTCATTCTTTTTTTTTTTTTTCTCCTTAAGGTTATTTCTTGGAAGTTTTCAGAAAGAGGGCTATTCCCTATTAGGATTCATCTACAAGTAAGGTAGATGTTCTGACATACTCAGAGTCCACCTATTGCTCAGGCTCCAGAAGACACATAGTAGTAGATCACGGGGGAAAAAGCGGGAGAGGGTCATGGGAAGCAGGCTAAAGGACTGTGTGAGGAAAAGTGAGAGACATGGGAAAATCCATGCCAGTCCTGTTACATAGGGCACAAGGCAGATACTTTTAAGCTTTAGGACTCCTCCCTTACATGAGCCTCTTCCAAGTTCCTGGGAGAGGCCCAAGCTATGTGGTAGCCTGGTTATATATTTTTGATTTTTGGAAAACTTTGTATATTTTCATTCTCAAAGAGGGCACTGTGGGGCAGCTGTGTTAGGCTTGCTTGCTGGTTTACTGGCTACAAGCACTTTGCCTGATTGGTATGTGAGCACGCGGCTGCACTGTGTGTGTCTAGTCTAACTAAGGGTGTGGGTGCTTGTGCTCAGGGGGATTGTGGATGGCAGATTTTTGATTGCTCGCCCGCCACTGTAAGGGGCCATTTTTGCTGTTTGTGTGTCAGAGAAGACATTTTCCCCTGCCTGTGTGCTTGTCCACCATTGTAAGACTCTCTTAAACGGTGATTGCTCAGCGCTTTCTGGCTCTGCAGTTTCTCTACCCTCTGCCCGAACCCAGTGTGGCCCTGCCTGGCCTTGGCCACCAGCATTACAGGCACCCAAGCTGTATAATGTACACACTTCACAGAACCTGGATCTACTCTTAACTTATGACCCTAGAAAAAGAAGACAAAGAAGAAAAATTTAATATATAGGAGTTCTTTGTGCTTCTTCTATGCTGTATGTTAGCTTTATCTTGTTCACATCATCCTGTAATTCAAAATGCTGCTATGTTCAAAGCAGAAAAGTTTGGAGGGAGTGTGGTTGACAGATTTCAGTTGGCTGGTTAGGTTCTGTCATTTGCATAATTCCAGATAAACAAATGATGAAAGCAATGGTTAATAATTATTGTGATACTGCTTTAATTATTTCAAGCCAACAAAATAGTAATCAGTCATTGAAGCTAGACCCTTTCTTTATGCTTGCTTTGTTTTGGATATATTTGTGAGCTTTAAAATCAGTCACTACAACATGTAAAGCATTGCGGAAGAAAAAAGAAGAAAGAAAGAAAGACAAGGATGTGAGTGTGAATGCAAAAATGCATCAAGCTCCAACATAAAAGCAGATGAAGAGTGGCAATAAGCCTAGTGCTTGTGGGGTTTTGGACTCTAGTTCAGTCATTCAAAATTGGCACTGAAGTGTCATTTTCCAGAGGCATAATCAAAATGACCAAATCTCCATAGCCTCTTCAGCGTTGTCAATTCTCTTCTGTTTATTATTAATTCGTCATGTTATTTCCAAGCATTTCAGCATAATCATCCCTTTTGAAGCGCATTTCCATTCATTTTGAGTTCTACCAAACCCCCGGGAGGTAAATTGGCAGCTTTTTCAGCCTAGTCTTTCCATTGGTGACATGGAGACAGGGCCGGATGCAGCTTGCCTTAGGTCTAACATTCAGTCAATGCCCTGGGCAAGGCTCAGCGGAGGTAGGTAAACTTGCAAGCCCTCTACCTGGCTACGGGACATCCTGCTTTCGTGTTTTTTTTCTATAGTGTATAATTTTAGTCTACGAGTTCTTTTTTTTTTAAAGGACCAGAGAAAAATGTGTTCTTATCTTAGCTGCCTTGAGTTCCTGAAAAGACTCACAAGGGTTATTTACTGGTGATAAAATACAAATGCCTTGTTGTAGGATGAGATCAATAAGTAGTGTTCTCCAGATTTCCTGCTGAACTCCAGGGAGATTAAGTTTGTTCTGCCTTCACTGAGGATTCTTCTCCATTTAGAAACAAGCTGTCACATTCCCATCCAGGTCACAGGCTTTGTTATGCTGCTGGGACAGATGTGCTGACCCCCATGGCTTTGACTCTTTACAACTTCCTTTTTGTGATCAGTACTGACATCACACCACCGGACAGTTCAGTAATGGGAATCTTGGGGCTCAATCATTCTGGAGACATCTGCTCTTCTGCATTTGCTGCTTGGTTTGATGTGGCTATAAGCATGCTGTTTATTAGTAGTGACAGGCCACGGATACCTGTCCTTCATTTGAACCAGGAATATATAGTGAGAAACTCAAGACTCAATTAATTTAGATATTTTTGAAATTTCAGAATTGCAGCTGGCTGGGGGAGGAATGACATCTAAGCTTATTTTCAGTGCAGAATATAAGCAAGTCTGTGCTGTTAGGCTATATGAACATCTGCAAAATGGGCTCTATGTTTTTGAAAAACATGCACTGTAGTGGAACAGAAGCATAATATAACCCATTAGCATCAGTGTCAGTGTAATAGCCTCTGAATTACATATTGTTGGGGAAATATTGATAGCAAAGTATAAACAACTGCAAATGGGAAATGCAATGAAGTTCTCTTCATAGGACCCATAATTTACAATTAAATAGGCTACATTGAAATAATATGAAGCAGAGGCATGTATATCCAAAATAACGGGTTCTGGACCACCCCTTCTCCATTGTGACATCATAGGGCAGCAACATCAAAGGCAGTGAAATGGAGAACAGATTTTTCATTTCTTCTCTGGGAGTGGTGCCCCAGAAATGGTAAATCCATAGGTTTTGAGTTCATCATAGGAAGACATTCTCCAGGTAGCAAGTTGAGGACTCATAGTCATTTAAGTTGCATATTTTGAATCCCAGATTTGGAAAGCAGGACCTTTTGGATACATCGATATGTGAAACAGGCTCACTTTAGTCACTGTGCTCATCATGGTCATTGCATAGATAAATAAGATCAATTATGGAGGGAGGCTTAGTTCCTAATACTAGGACAATTGTCTCCATTTTCTTTCTCGGGGTCTTTGTAGTGCTCAGCTCAGGCTGAGAATCTCAGGATTCTTAAACAATCCTTATTGCTCTGGTCATTTCACTTGTCCTGTGGAGAGAACCAATAGTGCCCTCCTAACCTCATAAAGACTGTTGAGGGGAATATCGATAAGGGCATTTTTCCCTAAGAGAAAGGTGCTTAAGGGGAAGGAAAATTAAGTAAAGGAGTGAACATGGAGTGATCATATCTGGAAATGCCATCTTTATGATTTCTTTTCTGCTTCTCATTGTATATGACTGTTTCCTGATCAAACAATTCTCCTTCAGGAGAATTAGGATTGTGATAGAAGGGAGGTAGAGACAAAGAAATAACCATTGTTCTGTTTAAGACTTCCAAAACAGGCCCTTCAAGTCCATATGAGAAATAGTAGTTTTGAAAGTCAAAGCTTTCTATTTTTAAGAGCCAAGTTCTGCAAAAGCTAAGAAAACATCTTGAGATTCCAAAAGAAGACCCCGAAGGAAGTATGGCGTAAGGTTTATGCCAGAAAATGGGTGTGAAAGTGAAAAAAAAAAAGCAGTGTACTAAACCCTGGCTGAACATTGGAATTGTCTGGGAAAGATATTAAAATGCCTGTTTCTAGGCCTTACCCCAGGCCAAGTGAATCAGAATCTCTCAGGGTGGTAACTGGGGACTGGTACTTAAACAAAACAAAACAAAACAGAACAAGAGAACAAAACTCCCTAGATTCTTCTAATGTGCAGCCCAGGTTGAGAACAAGTAAAACTCAGAAAACCCAAGACCATTCTGATCTGGGAAGGGATAATGTGTACACTTAGAGGAGGTGTTTGGGGACTGAGATGAGGAGACAAGGTTCTGGGTAGACCCCATGGAAAGGATTCAGTTTCATCTTAAAAAACTGTCCATCCCCATTTACTACTAATATCTGGTAGTTGCGTGGGACTTGAGACACCATCCAAAGACCAGTGATGTTGCCATTTGAGTATGTGGCTCTCTGAAGAGTCACAGTAGTTTTAGTTTTCTTCTCTGGGGGTTTGTAGGGGGGACATTCTACAGTCCAGTGCTTGTTAGGTCATCCTGTGTTAAACTTCAGAAGTATACTCACCGATGCCCAGACATTGTTGGGTCCTATCCAAACTTTCCTGGTGTAAATTCCCATCTTTAGTGGCCCTGAAGCAGAAGGCAGGTAACCTGGAGGAAAACCTGGAGGGTACGCAAATGGCAGCACCTGAACTTGGAGGCAGAACTAGTTGACATTAAAATTCATTTTTTTTATATGAAGAAGAGGTATCTCAACAAAATCATATGAGCACTAGGTATGTATACCTTAGAAAGATGAATTCTGAGAGCAGAGCCTTTGACTTGCATTTTTTCCCCCCTAAGAAGGTGTTCCCATGGTGATTTTGAAACAATTCTTGGTGCACCTAGGCATATATTAGAACCTGGTTCTCCAGTTGGGTGGAGTTGAATGGTTCTTTTTAGAAAGAACATTTAGAATTTTAACTGGCTCAATTGATTGTGAAAGGGAAAAATAAAAATAAAGATGCTGGCAACATTTCTATTTCCATCAAATTTTAAATGACAGAACTGATTTTTTATATTTACTGTGATAAAATGGCTTTTAAGGGTAAATTCTAAAAGACTCTTCAGATAACATTTAAGTTTGTGAAAAATTTATAGTGATTATAATGATAAAGGGTTCATAAAGATGATAATTGTCACACTGGCATGACTTTATTCTTAAGAGGGTGATAAAATATCAAGATGTGTGTTTTATATAAAATATATCTAAAGAAAGACTTAGAAAACCTCACTAGGGGAAACTTGGGGATTATTGACTCTGCTTCAGGTTCTGTGTGTAGCTGTTATGAATAGACATGTTTTCAGCCAGAGCAGGAGGTTTAATTTTTATGAAGAAGGGACCTTAGGAGAGTTCACAGGTGGCAGTGATGATGATCAGGAAAACATAATTCTCTGCTCCTGTGCCAAGTAGGCTGCCACTAAGACCAACAGCACTTCGCTTTCCAAAGCGCTAGTGGATCAGGTCATTATTGGAGATGAAATTAGGCTATCATGATAAATAGTCGTATCTATTGAGAATATAATTATTTTAATTGTACCTAGGGGCTCTGACAGGTTGGCTCACTGGTAGAGCATCAGCCTGGTATGTAGATGTCCCAGGTTTGATTCCCAGGTAGGGCATACAGGAGAAGCGACCATCTGCTTCTCCACACCTCCCCTTCTCCCTTCTCTCTTTCTCTCTCTCTCTTTTTTTCCCCTCCCACAGCCATGGCTCAGTTAGAGCAAGTTGGCCCTGGACACTAAGGATGGCTCCATGGCTTTATCTTAGGCACTAAAATAGCTTGGTTGCCAAGCAATGGAGCGACAGCTCCAGATGGGCAGTGCATCACCCCATAGAAGGCTTGCTGGGTGGATCCCGGTCAGGCCACATGTGGTAGTCTGTCTCTCTGCCTCCTGCTTCTCACTTAAGAAAAAAACATTGTACCTAAGAACAACCATATTACAAGGGACAGAGTGTGTTAATGAGCTGCTGTGTTGGAAATAAGGCTGGGAATTCTCTGCTGCCCATTCTCCCCCAGCCTTTGTTTTCTTAGCTCTGAGTGAGGATAGTCATTTTAATGGCTATCATGGAGTTTTTGCAGGAACAGTCCATGAACATGGTGTGCAATATAAAATGTTCTTAAACTTTTCATTAAACTAGGGAAATGAAGAGTAAGGGGTAATAATTGCTTATTTGAGGGCTAAACTTAAATTAATCAGAAGACTTCTATAACACAATAGTATGCTTTTTCAAGTTTCACATGATGAAAATACAGGATGCCCACTTAAATTTGTATTTCAGATAAACAATAACTTTTTTATTTTTAGTGTAAGTGTATCCCGTGTAATATTTGGAGCATTCTTATACTAAAATATAAGGTACCCTGTGTTTTACTTGGTGACCCTAATTAAATGGTCACCTATGAGGTAAGATGAGCTGAGCCTCAAGGAAGGTTTCTATGTATACAATATAATCTCTTCCTGCTGCTGTTTTTGTGCCTGGAATTGAACAGCTAAACAATTTCTACAAGGTAAGGCATGATACCCAAGATGTCTTTGTTTAAATGCACATGTGTCACATTATTTTATCTTAGCTTACCAGGGGCTCATGGTATGAGTCCTCTCTCTTCTGTAGCCTCCTGAAGCTATAAAGGAAATCTCTTATAAGTGGTAGGCTTAGCTCTGTCCACTCATTCAGTAGTCTCAATGATGGGAGACAATATGTTTGAAGGCTTAGAATGATCAGCTTGGGTTCTGGAATTATTTTTGTGGTCATAGCCTCATTTGGAGAACCTTGGCTTCTTTTCAGAAGTTTAATGCCTCCAAAGCTGCCATCATTCACTCACTCCACATTTGTTGAGTTTCTCTCTACCTGGCACTGTGCTCAGTATTATGGCTAAGAGGACTAATAAGTAATGGTTCTCATCCCTAATGAATTTATAGTCAGGAATATCAATGTAACAGAGCTCTGCTATATTGTAGAGGCTGCAAAAGAAGTGGGCTTTGGATGCGGTTAGAGTATGCTAGAAAAAACCCCATACCGGACAGGGAGAAATAGGAAAGACTTTTGGAGAAGGTGATGTTTTAATAGAGTTCAAATGACAATTAAGAATTGGGAGAAAAAAGTGGGAGAAGGAAAGAAGGGCCTTTTTTTTTGAATTTTTTCAAAATTAGAAGTGGGGAGGCAGTCAGACTCCCGTATGCACCTGACCGGGATCCACCTGGTACGCCCACCAGGGGGCAATGCTCTGCCATCTGGTGCGTTGCTCTGCTGTGGCCGGAGCCATTCTAGTGCCTGAGGTGGAGGCCATGGAGCTGTCCTTAACACCCGGGCCAACTTTGCTCCATTGGAGCCTCAGCTGCGGGAGGGGAAGAGAGAGATAGAGAGAAAGGGAAGGGTGAAGGGTGGAGAAGCAGATGGGTGCTTCTACTGTGTGCTCTGGCTGGGAATCGAACCTGGGACTTCCACATGCCAGGCAGGCACCCTACCCCTGAGCCAACTGGTTAGGGAAAAAAGAGCCTTTTGAGCAAGCCTTAGCACATGCAAGAAAGCATAATGGAGAGAACATGTTTTCAGAGAATTACAAGTAGTGGTTATACTGAGATCTAAGGTGTTTATTAAGTTTGGAGTGCAAGGTGTTGAGAGGTAACTCTGGACTAGCAGACAGTGATGAAGATGTCTGTTATGCCGAAATCTTCACCCACCATTCCCTTGTTAAATAGACTGACTAAGCCCCTGCCTCAGTTTCTCCTTCAGCATTCTTAGCAGTTTTCATGGGAGCTAGGGTATTGTTCTAACCACTTTGGCAGGAGTCATATCATCCTGATTGTATTCTTCTGGTCCCTCACTGGCCATGTGGTAGTGGTAGTAATGGCATGTGTGTATATGCATGAGGGGAGGATTAGAAATGAGCTAGCACTCTATTTCTTGAATTACTGAATTAGGTCCTGATATCCACATGGTATTCAGAAACCAAACACTGCACCCTAAATATCTTTCAAGTGTTTTTACTGGTTTACTGCTGCCACCATGGTAAATCACCAAATTGAACTGTTTTGTTACTGGTGATGGATTTGCTGATATGTAAATTGATCATCCACTCTTGGAACTAGAGATTGGACAGATTAACACTGTTTTTAAGGAGCTAGCCTATAGCCACATTCCTAGACTTAGTCCTTTGCAGTTCCAGTTTCCTATTTTCCTATAAAGTTTTGACATCTCATCTATCTCTGAAGTCTGTGATACTTCATCATATTTCAAAGCTGGGTTTCTGGAGCAGCCAGGTGAGCAACAGAGAATTGAGGCATCCATTGTTTCCAGGGGGGACATATAAAGTCAGGCAGACTGACTTTCTGGAGGGCCGTGGCAGGACTCAGTGGGATGATAACAGCTCTCTTTGCCAGCCTCTCCTCAGTTCTCTGTTTCTTTTTCTGATCTCCCTGTTAAGGTTCTGGCTCATCTACAACAATTGGCACTACATTCAGCTTATTAGTTTCTATTAATTGCCAGCTGATGGCTCTACTATTTTTGACAATGTCCTGGGGCATAGCTTGCTCTATAGTCTTTTCCAATTTAAGTCAGGTCCTTTTGCCCAGCAGTCTTTGAGGCCTTCTGTAACTCTAGGAGGACTCTGTTTTCTCTTTCCCTGGTTCTCTCTGTTAAACCTCTAGTGTTTTACTGGTGGCAACTAGGAAGCTACCAGCCCCTGTTAATTGCTCTGTTGTTGTCAATAATGTTCCTAGGCTTGAATTCACCTCTCTCCTTGAAAATAAAGTCAGTCTCCTTAGAGAAAGCAACAGAGCTCTTTGTTGTAACAGCTTGCTTCTCTCACTGGGAAGACTGTCTACCCCATTGTTCTGGAGCTGGTGTCAGGGAAGTGGCCCACTTTTTTCAGAGTGACAGTTCTGTTCTCTGAGTGGGCACCAGTCATGTGTGGTAGTGCCTGGTGTTCGCAACTTGCCCCTCCTGGTGTCCTCTTCATGAGAGAGCCCAGGTGAGGGGATCAGAGCCCAACACTCTCAGCCTGCCATGTCTTTGGTAGAGATTCTGCTCTACTAGTGAAGGCTGGTGTAGGAAGGGAGTCTCAGACCTCTCTGCCACTCTTGGTTGTAATAGAGTTTCTTCAATACAGATCATGGGATGGGGGATGGGCATGGTAAATACTGATAGACTTCCCTCTTCCAGGAAGAAGCCAGCACTCTTACCTGAGAGCTGGGAGAAGCAGGAGCCATGTCTTGGCTGCACCTGTCTGGAGTAAGTACTTTCATTGCACTGAGCTGTTCTTATTGAGATTTGTTAGATTTTCTTGAATAAATGTTTCTCCATTTGCTATATGCCCTTAGGACAATTTCCATAGACTTTAAATTGTTGTTTTTAAATTTGATTTTCTCCAGTTGGGTTGTTTTGCTGTGGAGTAGGTCCACAGACATCCTAACAACACCATTCAGAGGTATTTCTCTTTCACATTATTTATAAAACAATCATGAATTGCTTTGAGCAAGAATCATAATTTATTCAATTCAACCTCGCTTTTTGTCTTGGACATTCTAGTGACAATACTACAAAAATACTGCAGTGGTCATCAGTGTAGCTTGATCTTTGCATCATCTGGAGTATTTTTCTTAGGGATTAGTCCTTTGATACTTTATAAATGATTCTAAGTTAGGACCTGGCAAGAGTCTCACCAGTGGTTCACAGGGCTTAATGGTAAGTAAACATTTTTCTTAAATTCTGTTTTCACAACATGAGTCTGTTTAACAGTCAATAGCAGGCTTGTTGGTTCTTCCTATTTCAAATACTCCAGTCCCTACTGCCTGATTCATTTTATTCTGTTTCCTTTATGAAAGCCTCCTTAAACCCTCAGCCCTTTTGAGTAGCAAAGGTGAATTTTGAAATCAGTGAGTGATCAGACATTTTAGTTCTGGTGATGAATTCTTTACTCTTGTAGAATTTCTCTTTGGTAGCTCTTTTTGCAGCTGTTTCCCTAGTTAAGTAGTATTGAAATATCTTTAAAAAAACTTAAACATGTGATTTCCACCAAAAGTCAGAATTATTTTTTTCATAAGTATAGGGGGTGTAAGTGGAGACTCCTAAAAGTAAACTTTTCTTATTTAAAAATTTCTTTTAAGGATATTCCTGATGCTACTCATATTTAAACATCATTATCTCTTATTAGGTATTCCTCTCTACCAGAAGTGTGCTACAATAACATGGAAACAATTTGCAATAAGGATTGTGTGCTATTAAAGGTATTAAGGAGTGAGATGTGTTTATGTATTAGTATAACTAATTAGCTGGACTAAATTGAGAAACCAAATTCCTGTCTTGTTTAAACATTCAACAAAACATATATGTTCAGCTGTGCCCTGTCCATATTTTCTAACTCTTAGACTGTTTTATTAAGCTGCATTCTTTATTTTTAAATTATTGAGGAAATAATAATAATATAGTAATAATCCTCAGAGACCCTTTTGGTCATGTTGATTTCCTATTTAAAAACCTTCAATTTTTATAGAGTAACATTATATATTCTGTCATGTCACACTTCAAATACCTCTCTAAGTTTACTGTTTCCCTTGCAGAACTCTCTTTTCTACCTAATGTGGTTTATTCATTTTCAAACCAACTCCTCTCCAGCCTCACCCTTTTTTTCTGCTTTGTCACTTCTCCCATCTGGATTGCTCCCTAATCTATTTCCATTTGTTATCTTCCAATTGGCTTTGAACTTGGAGTAAGAAAGGAATTTGATTGTTTATCACTCAAAAATTTCAGTACTCAAACCCCCAAATCCATTTAAAAAAATAATAAGTTCTGTCCGTTAGGGCTCAACACTTCTCTCACCATGGAAGGTTCTGGTGAAATTTTTCACTTCTATCTCCCAATACTTGGCACCTATTTAGTGTCCTGTGTTTTTATAGTTTTAGTTGTGTTATGTAGTCATCACTGAGTGTGAACTAGTTGAAAGAAGTGTTTCAGTCATCTTTAAATACCTGAAGTGCTTTCTAAAGAGTAGACACTCAATAGACATTGAGTGGTATCAATTGTGCTGAATAGCTCTTTTACAATTACTTCAAACTACCTCCTGAACACCGACTGCTCTTCAATAATATTGTTGAATTTGTTTTATACTTTACAATTTTTAAACTGCATTTCAAATGACATGGCTTACCTTGCTTAATCTTTAAGAATACTATAAAAGGGGCAGAACAAATCTTATTTCCATTTCTTAGATGTGACAAAAAGATCTCAGAGAGGTGAGTTACTTGCTCAGGGTCACGGTGCTTATAAATTACAGAATCCAGTTCTTCTAATTCTTAGGAGATAACTCTTTTATTCTTCCATAATTGTCTTTTTCAGAATCATGAAAAACTCAGGTGACTTTCCAGAAATGTAAAGACTCCCACTGCATTAGAAAATATATGACATTTCTAAGGTACCAGTTGAAATTTGATGTAAAATTCCACCTGACATGTTTGTGGTAGCTTTAAATATTTAATAAATTTAATAACAGAGTATTTAAAGCAGCCACAAAAATCAATGGGCATAACCAATTTCATCCATAAATTGGATATTTTGCACCTCAACTTTTACTCTTCAGTTCTATTTGGGAAATAATTAGCAACATGATGAAAATTTAAGATGTAGACAGACTCTAACAGGTGGAGCAATCACATCATCACAAGGAAATTAATTTATACTCACACACAAATACACACGCATATTCATAGGCTCTGATCTTGCCAAGAAAAAAGCCTCAGCAGTGCAGTTAGTTGCAATTATGGCTAAGTGTCATAAAACAATTTTGGCATATCATGGCGCCCACAGGAATCACAGTGATCTCTCAGTTCTTAGTTTTCTAAGCATGTTTTAGTCTCATGTGAATTCAGTCTTGCAAGTTTTCTGTTTTGTTTGTCAGAAAAGAAATCTGACTACATCCTTGCTCTTTGTGTTGTGATTTTGGGATGTGGTAATAGCAGCTCTCTTACAAGTTGGACTAGAACAGAGTGTGTCAGTATGTTTTATAGGATTCTGCTTTGATGAAGACACAACTCTATATATGACAACATATATGTACAAATGCCCTTTTACAAGCATGGTTTTGCTTAAAATTTCTGAGATATTTTAAATGCCCCTGTAATGACATGGTTATTATCGAATGTTTGAGGAGAAGCAGTCCTTTATTACTTTGTTTCATATTTTTGGAAATTTCTGACATAAATTTTTCTGATTTGGCAATGGCAATAGATATATGTCCTTGGGTTATGATGGTCCCAAATTCAACATTTTGAGATTACAATGCTCACTCCCATAAAAACTTAAAAAATTGAGACATGAGTGTTTTGGCTTACACCATTAGTGTCGTACTTAGAGATTACATGAGCAAACTAGTTTGGTTGCATGCAGCAGAAGAATATGTGGTAATGCGGCATATGAGTGAGGGTGTTGGCATCCCCTATAGACTTACCTATGCCATTTTGGACTGTTAAAAGTGTAAGTGTAAAACTTACACTTTTGTTGCTTTGTGTTGCTTTGTTTGGTGACTTTTTGGTCTTTATCATGGCTCCTAAATGAAAGTCAGAGTCCTTAGATGGTAGTGCTTCGAAGAAGAGAAAAGCCATCACAATGGAAGTGAAATGAGACATTGTAAAGAGATCAGAAAAAGGAGAATCAGTGATGAACATCAGCCATGTGCTAAGCCTTAGCTGCTCTACTGCAGCAATAATTATCAAGAAAAGAGATGTTGAAGTGGAGGCTGAGGATGTCACAGAGTTATTGGAATCACATGGTGAAGTGTTGTCTTCTGAGGACCTCAATCAACTGGAGAAGCAGCTGATTGAAGAGGAAGAGATAGAAACCCCAGAACCCAACATATTTACTTACAAGGGTTTGGCAGAAGGCTTTTCAATGGTAGAGGATGGGTTGGCAAAATTCCAGGCTGAAGACCCCAATGATGACAGATTCAGTAAGGTCTACAGAGCTGTTATGGATGCCTTGTAATGCTATAGGCATATTTTGGAAGAGAAGAAGTCATCAATCTTCCAGACTAGTCTGGAACAATTCTTTAAAAAGGTAGAAAGACCAGCAACAGATCCTGTACCCTCTACATCAACTGCTTCTCCAGATGAAACACCTGTAGTACAGGTAGAATTATCTCCAGTGTCTCCTTCATGTTTCTTAGGCAATCCTGATTCACCTGACCCAGTATCTCCAGCACTTTCTGCAGGTTGTCCTGCCTCTCCAGTTTCCTTCTTCCAATAGGTCACTCTCTTCAACCTTGTAATGCCCTTTCCACTGTGCATGCCAACCACAGGAATAAAGGTAAAATTTTTTTATATTAATTTTTTGGTCATTTTTTCTTTTGCTATAGTACAATGTACAGTAAAATATATTATGTCCTTTCCCTTTTTCTGTGGCTTAGTTGTGTTTTTATGTTCTAGCTTATGATTTTACAACTGTGTTAGAATAGGTAAGTGACTTAGGCTAGAGTGTGTTTCAACCTGCACCAAAATAATGGTATTTCACTGTCATAGAAATAAAACTGTGTCATAACCTTAGGACCCCCTGCATACATTAAAAAAAACTGCTCTGAATTCAGACTAGAATAAGAGTCCAGTGACTAAGTATAATTTTCTCTAACATGTAGTTTGGAGTGTGCTAGGAATACTGTAAAAGGTAAGATGTATAATGTGTACTAAGTACGAAAACTAAAATAGGTGAAAAGTACTCAGAATTCATTATTTCACAGAGCAAGATTGAGAGAAAAAAGACTTTATTGCTATAAAATGTTCCATTCAGCACTTTAGTCAATATGGATTAACAAGAAGGCAGTGTACAAGAGCCCTCCAGTGATTAACTGTGAAGCCAATATAGTTTTAAATAAGAAGTATTATGTATTTAAAAAATTCCACTATTGTTTTTCTATTTTTAAAAATTAAACTTACTCAGCTAGACACTTGTATGTTGTTTAAAATTTTATTTATTGATTGATTTTAGAGAGAGGAGAACAGAGGGAAAGAGAGAGAAAGAGAAAGAGAAATATTGATTTATTGTCTCACTTATTTATGCATTCATTGGTTGATTCTTATATGTGCCATGACTAAATATCAAACCCACAAAGTTGGCATATTGGGAAGATGCTCTAACTAACTGAGGTACCTAGCCAAGGCTGTTGTTTCTAAGAAGAAGATTAGAGTTTTGTTGTATATTCACAGAAAGAAAACCTATGCTGTTTTCTCCTTCAAAATAAAAGGTGATTATAAATAATAAATGCTCATAGCAAACAAAGAAACAAGTTCAAACTATGAAAAAATATAAAGTTAAACAGTATGTGAAGTCATATTACTCAAGGACAATAATTGCTAATAATTTGGCAAATATCTGATCAGCGAGTTAGAAGAAAAGATAAATGAAGGCATGAAAGCAGAGCAGAAAAAAGAAAAGAGACTCAAAAAGTCTGAGAAAACTCTAAGAGAGCTCTGTGACAACATGAAGAGAAATAACATTTGCATCATAGGGGTTCCTGAAGAAGAAGAGAAAGAACAAGGGATAGAGATTTTATTCAAACATATCATAGCTGAAAACTTCCATCAATTAAGGCAGGAAAACATCTCAGAAGTTCAAAAAGAACAGAGAACTCCATTAAAGAGATACCCAAAGATATCTACACCAAGACACATCATAATTAAAATACCAAAGCTAAGTGATAAAGAGAAAATATTAAAAGCTGCTAGAGAAAAAAAGACTATCAGCTACAAAGGACCCCCATAAGGATGACTTCTGACTTCTCAACAGAAATACTTGAGGCCAGAAGGGAATGGCAGAAATATTCAAAGTAATACAGAACAAGAGCCTACAACCAAGACTACTTTATTCAGCAAGGCTATTGTTTAAAATTGAAGGAGAAATAAAAAGCTTTCCAGACAAAAAGAAACTCAAGGAACTCACTACAACCAAACCAATGTTATAAGAAATGCTAAGGGGCCCGTTGTAAACAGATCAAAGGAAAAAAAGAATATAACAAAAGAGGAATACAGTTTTAAAGAATAAAATGGCAATAAACAACTACATATCAATAATAACCTTAAATGTAAATGGATTAAATGATTTAATCAAAAGACATAGGGTAGCTGCATGTATAAGAAAACAGGACCCACACATATGCTATCTACAAGAGACACACCTTAAAACAAAAGATGCACATAGACTGAATATAAAAGGATGGAAAAAAATATTTCACACAAAGGGAAATGAAAAAATAAGCTGGGGTAGCAATACTTATATCAGACAAAATGGACTTTAAAACAAAGGCTATAGTAAGAGATAAAGAAGGTCATTAAATAATCATAAATGGAGCAATTCAACAGGAAGATATAACCGTTATAATTATTCATCTAATAGAGGAGCACCTAAATATATGAGACAGACTTTGATGGATTTAAAGGGTGAGATCAACAGCAATACTATAATAGTAGAGGATGTCAATACCCCACTAACATCACTAGATAGATCTTCAAGAAAAAAAATTAACAAAGAAACAGCAGACTTAAAGGACACACTAGATCAACTGGATTTAATAAATATCTTTAGAACCTTTCACCCCAAAGCAGCAGAATATACATTCATTTCAAGTGCTCATGGTACATTCTCTAGGATAAAACACATGTTAGGGCACAAAAGCTGTCTCAACAAAGTTAAGAAGATTGAAATCATATTGAGCACTTTCTTTGATCACAATGGCATGAAACTAGAAATCAACAACAAAAAAACTGAAAAATACTCAAACACTTGGAAACTAAATAGCATGCTATTAAATATAAAATGCGTTAACAATGAATCAAAGTAGAAATAAAAATTTCTAGAAATGAACGGTAATGAGCATACATCAACTCAAAATTAATGAGACACAGCAAAAGCAGTCCTGAGAGGGAAGTTCATAGCATTACAGGCATAACTTAAAAAGCTAGAAAAAGCTCAAATAAACAACTTGACCCTGCATCTCAAAGAACTAGAAAAAGAACAGCAGGTAAAGCCCAGAGGTAGTAGAAGGAAAAAAATAATAAAGATCCAAGTGGAAATAAATGACATAGAGGCTAAAGAAACAATACAGAGGAACAATGAAACCAGGAGCTGGTTCTTTAAAAAGGTAAACAAGATTGATGATCCTTTAACCAGACTCACCAAGAAAAAAAGAGAGAGGACTCAAATAAATAAAATTAGAAATGAGAGTGGAGAAATAACAACTGACACAACAGAAATACAAAATATTGTAAGAAAATACTATGAAGAATTGTATGCCAAAAAACTAGACAATCTAAATGAAATGGACAAATTCCTTGAAACATATAATCTTCCAAAAATTAATCTGGAAGAATCAGAAAACCTAAACAGATCGATTACAACAAATAAGATTGAAACAATTATCAAAAAACTCCCAAAAAATAAAATGTTGGGCTTGATGGCTTCACAAGTGAATTCTACCAAATATTCAAAGAAGAACTAACTCCTATCCTTCTCAAGCTATTTCAAAAAACTCAAGAGGAAGGAAGACTTCCAAGCTCCTTTTATGAGTTAAGAATAATTTTGATTCCAAAACCAGGCAAAGACAACACAAAGAAAAAAAATTATAGGCCAATATCCTTGATGTATATAGATGCTAAAATCCTCAACAAATTATTAGCAAACCAAATCCAGCAATATATGAAAAAAATCATACACCATGATCAAGAGGGATTTATTTTTGGGAGGCAAGGCTGGTACAATATTCATAAATCAATCAATGTGATTCATCACATAAACAAAAGGAAGGAGAAAAACCACATGATAATTTTAGTAGATGCAGAAAAAGCATTTGATAAAATCTAGCACCCATTCATGATCAAAACTCTCAGCAAAGTGAAAATACAGGGAACGTACCTCAACATGATAAAGGCCATCTATGATAAACCTAGAGCCAACATCATACTCAATGGGCAAAAATTAAAAGCAATCCCCTTAAGATCAGGAACGAGGCAGGAGTGCCCCCTTTCACCACTCTTATTCAACATAGTTCTGGAAGTCCTAGTCACAGCAATCAGATAAAAGGGAGAAATAAAAGACATCTAAATTGGAAAAGAAAAGTAAAACTATCATTATTTGCAGGTGATATGATATTGTATATAGAAAACCCTAAAGTCTCAGTCAAAAAACTACTGGACCTGATAAATCAATTCAGCAAAGTGGCAGGATATAAAATTAATACTCAGAAATCAGAGGCCTTTTTATACACTAACAATGAACTGTCAGAAAGAGAAATTAAGGAAGCACTCCCCTTCACCATTGCAACCAAAAAAATTAAAATAAATAAATTTAACCTGGGAGATTAAAGACTTGTACTCGGAAAATTATAAAACATTGATAAAAGAAATCAAGGAAAAAACAAACAAGTGGAAGCATATACTGTGCTCATGGTTAGGAAGAATAAACATCATTAAAATGTTTATATTATCCAAAGCAATTTAAAAATTCAATGCAGTACCGATTAAAATACCAATGACATACGTCAAAGGTATAGAACACATATTCTAAAAATTTATGTGGAACCAAAAGAGAACATGAATAGCTTCAGCAGTCTTGAAAAGGAAGAATGAAGTGGGAGGTATCAAACTTCCAGAATCAAGTTATATTACAAGGCCATTGTACTCAAAACAGTCTGGTACTGGCATAAGAACAGGCATATAGATCAAAGGAACAGAACAGAGAACCCAGAAATAACCCACACCTTTATGGACAACTGATATTTGAATAAAGGAGGTAAGAGCATACAATGGAGTAAAGACAGCCTCTTCAACAAATGGTGTTGGGAAAATTTGACAGCTTCCTGCAAGAAATGAAACTAGACCACCAACTTACACCATTCACAAAAATAAACTCAAAATGGATAAAAGACTTAAATGTAAGCCATAAAACCATAAGGCTCTTAGAAGAAAACATAGGCAGTAAGCTCTCCGAAGTCTCTCACAGCAATATATTTGCTGATTTATCTCCACAGGCTAGTGAAATAAGAGACAGGGTAAACAAATGGGACTATATCAAACTAAAAAGCTTTTGCACAGTTAAGGACAATAAGAACAGAATAAAAAGACTTACTACACAATGGGAGAACATATTTGACAATACATCTGATACGGGTTTAATAACCAAAATTTATAAAGAACTTGTAAAACTCAACACCATGAAGACAAAGAATCCAATCAAATATGAGCGAAAAAAAAATGAATAGACACTTCTCCAAAGAGGACATACAGATGGCCAATAGGCATATGAAAAAATGCTCAACATCACTAATTATTAGAGAAATGCAAAATAAAACCATAATGAGATATCACCTCACACCAGTTCGAATAGCGCTCATCAACAAAACAACACAGAGTAAGTGCTGGCGAGGATGTGGAGAAAAGGGAACCCTTCTGCACTGCTGGTGGGAATGCAGAATGGTGCAGCCACTGTGGAAAACAGTATGGAGATTCCTCAAAAAATTAAAAATCAAACTGCCTTTTGACCCAACTATCCCACTTTTAGGATTATACCCCAAGAACACCATAGCACTGTTTCAAAATGAGAAATATACTCCCATGTTTATGGCAGCATTGTTCACAATAGCGAAGATCTGGAAACAGTCCAAGTGTCCATCAGTGGATGAATGGATTAAAAATCTTTGGTACATATATACTATAGAATACTACTCAGCCATAAGAAATGATTACATTGGATCATTTACAACAACATGAATGGACCTTGATAACATTATATGGAGTGAAATAAGTAAATCATAAAAAACTAAGAACTATATGAATCCATACATAGGTGGGACATAAAAATGAGACTCAGAGACATGGACAAGAGTGTGTTAGTTATGGGGGGGGAGAGGTGTAAGAGGGGGTTAGGGGAGGGGAGGGGCACAAAGAAAACCAGTTAGAATGTGACGGAAGACAATCTGACTTTGGGTGATGGGAATGCAGCATAATCAAATGTCAAAATAACCTAGAGATGTTTTCTCTGAACATATGTACCTTGATTTATGTCATGTACCTTTAATGTCACCCCATTAAAATTAATAATAAAAATAATTTTTAAAAAAGAACTTATAAAACTCAACACCAAAAAAACAAAACAAAACAACTATGGGCAAAGGGCCTGATAAGACACTTCTCCAAATAGGACATACAGATGTCCAACGGATATATGAAAAGTTGCTCACCATCAATAATCATCTGAAAAATGCAAATGAAAACCACAATAAGATATCACACCTCTTGAAGTGGCTATCATCAATAAATCAACTAACAAGTGCTGGTGAGGGTGTGGAGAAAAGGGAACCTGTTCATGCCCTGCTGGTGGGAATGCAGACTGGTGCAGCCAGTGTGGAAAGCATTATGGAGATTCCTCAAAAAATTAAAAAGAGAACTGCTTTATGATCCAGCAATTCCACTTCTGAGAATATATCTGAAGAAACCCAAAACACTCATTTCAAAGAATATATGCATCCCTATGTTCATTGCAGTTCTATTTACAATAGCTACAATTTGGAAGGAGCCCAAGGACCTATCAGTAGATAAATGGATAAAAAGCTGAGGATGACATCACAGTGATGGCGCGGTAGGAAGCGATACCAAAAATCTCCCCATAAACTCAACAACTTCTTCAACCAGAAACAGAAAAACCTATCTTTGGAGTCTTCAGATTCTTCACAACACACCCGAAGGTAGGATCGAGCGAAAGATTGGCTAAATATATGGTCAAACTCCGGGGGAAATAAGGAGTAAGAAATGCTCCGCCTTCCTCTCTAATCCAAACAGGATGGTTTTCACTGAGAACTGAGAATATAGAAACTAAGGCGGGCATAGGGAGTGAATAGTTCCAGGCTGCGGTACAAACAGGCAAACCAGGCTGTGGCACGGAGATCCAAGCCATGGAAAAACCTGGGCAATTCAAGCTAACACGCGTGCGCCAAACCCAGACAAAGAAAGACAAGTGGGGCAGCCATTTTCCGCATCTCCTGGTTGGCGTGGTTAGTGGGCAAGAGATTCCTATGAACACTTCAGGGGTGGGCGCCGCCCGTGCTAACCCACAGAGAAGCAAAGTCAGAGGCCTCTGTGTGGGCAAAAAGCAGCATCTCCTAGGAGCCCCAGCGCCCTGAGGGGACCGGGCACGGGGAGGGAGCTGGAGCCAACTCCAACGGTGGAACTTTTCTGTGCGGGAGGAGGGCTTTCGCGGAGTGAGAGGCGTCCCGCCTGAGCCTCATAATCTGGTCTTTGCGCACGCACGCAGAGTGGGCAGGAGATTCCTCGGAACTCCTCAGAGGTGGGCGCCCGTGTTTTTCCCACAGAGGAGCAGGTCTGTGAGCGGGCCAGGAGCGGAATCTCAGGCAGCCCTAGCCCCTTGGGAAAGCCGCACAAGGATAGAGCGAAAGCCAATTCCAAAGCTCGATCTTTTCCGTGTGGGTAGGGATTTCACTCGCAGTGTGACCTGTCTGGTCTGACATCCTGGTGGGTGCGCACAGAGAGTGGGCTAGAGATTCCTCCGAACGCCTCAGTAGTGGGCACTCGAGTTATCCCACAGAGGGGCAGAGCCAGAGGTCTTTGAGTGAGAGGAAGCCACGCCTGATTATGCTGGCAGGTCTGACTGACTGAGCCTTACCCAGAGCCCTGTGCTGAGTGGGAATAGAGTGGGGAGTTGCCAGCTCTTTGAGACTCTTACTATCCAGGCAGAGGCAGCAGCAACCCCATAGCTGGATTATCAGGCTTCTAATTGTGGAAGGAAAGACTAGGAGAGAGGCTCCAGGAACACTCTCACAGTGAGAGATCCTCTCACTGTTGGAGCCTATAAACACTAATGAACCTCGACTGCCAACGAGACTGAAGCCCAATACATGACATTGCCATAGAGAATTACCAACTGCAAACCTCTTCCAGAGCATGCCACAGGGGCAGAACCCGGGGTACAAAGTCACCAACCAGAAAGACAGAAAAGAAAAAGCAAGACGACAACCTCTCAAAATCAAGAATAATCTGCAGATTTTATAACCTATCCCATTTTATTATATTTGTTCGTCTGTGTCTCTTTTCTTCATTCTTGATTTTTTTTTTCTACTCCAATTTGGTCATTTAATTCTCTCTCAGTCTTACTCCCGCCTCTCTTTGAACTACACTACCCATAAGTGTTACATCTCCCATTATCTTTTCTTTCCTCCTCCTTTCTCTCTTTGAGGGTTGCAATCCAAAACCCCTAACTCTCCCTTTCTCTCTCCTCCTTTTTCTTTTTTCTTCTTTAAGTGGTTCCATCTTTTCTCTCTCTCTCTCTTTTCTCCCTCTATATTAGTCTCTTCCTCTCTCCTTTACGTCTTCTCTCATTCAAACTTCAATAACGAACAAATTATCTTATCTGGGACTCAAACTTAAGTTTGTGGCATTTTGGAGGGTTTTTACTTCACCTTTTTAACACATTAGCATTGCTCCCATCCCTGGCTCTCCATTTTATCTAGTTCTTGTTCCACTAAATACAATAGTAATTTTTTAATTTTCCACCCCTTTTTCCTGTTTCCCTCTTATTCCTCTCATCATAACTCTGAGTCAGCCAACACCTAAAAGCAAAACATTTTATTCCTGACCCAAATTTTTTCCTAATTTGCTTTTTGTGGGTCTATACTGCTCCCCCCTTTTTTATATATAAATATTTTTTTCTTTTATTTTTTTTCTCTTTTTTTTCTTTTTCCTTTACCCCTATATTACTTCTCCCCAATTCAGGCCCTCCACTACAGGTATTGTTTGTTCTATTTAGTACAATATAATTCACAGTTCATCACAAGATTTTCTCAAAAAAGAGGGGAGAGGAGACGAGAGGAAAAAAGGAGGGGAAGGAATTATTCCTTTTTTTCCCTCAAATTTTTATCTTATTTTATTTTTCTTTATTTAATGATTAATTTTTTAAAAAAACACGCAATTTTTTATTTTTATTTTTATTTTTTATCCTTTTATTCCTTATAAAATCCCATTAATACTATCAAGAAAACCACCCTCAGATGCCATTAAAGAAGAGAAAATCGAATATCATGGATACAAAAGAAAGAGAGGTAACACAGAGATGAGGAAAAATCTATGGAGAAAAAATTTAATATATTGGAAACCTTGGAGTTAAACGACAGAGAATTTAAAATAGAAATTCTAAAAATACTCAGAGATATACAAGAAAACACAGAAAGGCAATTTAGGGAGCTCAGAAAACAACTCGATGAACACAAAGAGTATATCTCCAAGGAAATTGAAACTATAAAAACAAATCAAACAGAGATGAAAAACTCAATTCATGAGCTGAAAAATGAGGTAACAAGCTTAGCTAATAGAACAGGCCAAATAGAAGAGAGGATCAGTGAAATAGAAGACAAGCAACTTGAGGCTCAACAAAGAGAAGAAGAAAGAGATTCAAAAATTAAAAAAAATGAAATAGCCCTACAGGAATTATCTGACTCCATCAAAAAGAATAACATAAGAATAATAGGTATATCAGAGGGAGAAGAGAGAGAAAATGGAATGGAGAACATACTCAAACAAATAATAGATGAGAACTTCCCAAGCCTCTAGAAAGAACTAAAACCTCAAATTCTAGAAGCAAACAGAACTCCAAGTTTTCTTAACCCCAACAAACCTACTTCAAGGCACATCATAATAAAATTGGCACAAACCAACTGCAAAGAAAAAATTCTCAAGTCAGCCAGGGAAAAGAAGAATACAACATATAAAGGAAGGCCCATTAGATTATCATCAGATTTCTCAACAGAAACTCTACAAGCTAGAAGAGAGTGGACCCCAATATTTAAAGTCTTGAAAGAGAGGAACTTTCAGCCACGAATACTATACCCATCAAAGCAAACCTTCAAATATGAAGGAGAAATAAAAACATTCACAGATACAGAAAAGATGAGAGAATTTATCACCAGAAAACCCCCACTCCAGGAAATACTAAAGGGGGTTCTCCAATCAGATACAAAGAACAAAAAAACAACAACAACAAAGCCACAAGTAAAAGCTCCAAGAAGAACATAACAAAACCAACTTTAAACTGTGACAACAATAAGAAAGGGGGGGAGAGGATGAAGATTAACAGTAGCAAAGGGTGATGGAGGGCAAAGTACTCACAAAATAGTGCATTACAATGAACAGGGTAGGAACCCTTTTCATTACTTAATGGTAACCACCATTGAAAAAACCACCACAGAAGCACATGATTTAAAAAAGATAGCAACAGAGGAAAGATGTATGGAACACAACCAAATAAAAACAAAAGATAGAAAAACAAAAGAGAAGAATCAAACAAGGCACAAAACTAACAGAAAGCAATCTATAAAATGGCAATGAGGAACTCACAAGTGTCAATAATTACACTAAATGTAAACGGATTAAACTCACCAATAAAAATGCACAGAGTAGCCGAATGGATCAAAAAAGAAAATCCAACTGTATGCTGCCTACAAGAAACTCATCTAAGTAACAAGGATAAAAACAAATTCAAAGTGAAAGGCTGGAAAACAATACTCCAAGCAAATAACATCCAAAAAAAAGCAGGTGTAGCAATACTCATATCGGATAATGCTGACTACAAGACAGGAAAAGTACTCAGAGACAAAAATGGCCATTTCATAATGGCTAAGGGGACACTGAATCAAGAAGACATAACAATTCTTAATATATATGCACCAAACCAAGGAGCACCAAAATATAGAAGACAGCTACTTATTGACCTTAAAACAAAAACTGACAAAAATACAATCATACGTGGAGATCTCAATACACCGCTGACGGCTCTAGATCGGTCATCCAAACAGAGAATCAACAAAGACATAGTGGCCTTAAACAAAACACTAAAGCACCTGGATATGATAGACATCTACAGGACATTTCATCCCAAAGTGACTGAGTATACATTTTTCTCCAGTGTACATGGATCATTCTCAAGAATTGACCATATGTTGGGCCACAAAAACAACATCAGCAAATTCAGAAAAATTGAAGTTGTACCAAGCATATTTTCTGATCATAAAGCCTTGAAACTAGAATTCAACAGCAAAAAAGAGGGAAAAAATTCCACAAAAATGTGGAAACTAAACAACATACTTTTAAAGAATGAATGGGTCAAAGAAGAAATAAGTGCAGAGATAAAAAGATATATACAGACAAATGAAAATGATAATACGACATATCAGAATCTATGGGATGCAGCAAAAGCAGTGATAAGAGGGAAGTTCATATCCCTTCAGGCATATATGAACAAACAAGAGAGAGCCCAAGTGAACCACTTAACTTCACACCTTAAGGAACTAGAAAATGAAGAATAAAGACAACCCAAAACCAGGCGAAGAAAGGAGATAATAAAAATCAGAGCAGAAATAAATGAAATAGAGAACAGAAAAACTATAGAAAAAATTAATAGAACAAGGAGCTGGTTCTTTGAAAAGATCAACAAAATTGACAAACCCTTGGCAAGACTTACCAAGGAAAAAAGAGAAAGAACTCATATAAACAAAATCGAAAATGAAAGAGGAGAAATCACCACGGACATCGTAGATATACAAAGAATTATTGTAGAATACTATGAAAAACTTTATGCCACTAAATTCAACAACCTAGAAGAAATGGATAAATTCCTAGAACAATACAACCTTCCTAGACTGAGTCAAGAAGAAGCAGAAAGCCTAAACAGACCTATTAGTAGAGAAGAAATAGAAAAAACCATTAAAAACCTCCACAAAAATAAAAGTCCAGGCCCAGACAGCTATACCAGTGAATTTTATCAAACCTTCAAAGAAGAATTGGTTCCTATTCTACAGAAAGTCTTCCAAAAAATTGAAGAAGAAGCAATACTTCCAAACACATTTTATGAGGCAAACATAACCCTTATACCAAAACCAGGTAAGGATGGCACAAAAAAAAAAAAACTACAGACCAATATCTCTAATGAATACAGATGCTAAAATACTAAACAAAATACTAGCAAATCAAATACAACAACATATTAAAAAAATAATACATCATGATCAAGTGGGATTCATCCCAGAATCTCAAGGATGGTTCAACATACGTAAAACGGTTAACATAATACACCATATCAACAAAACAAAGAACAAGAACCACATGATCTTATCAATAGATGCAGAAAAGGCTTTTGATAAAATACAACACAATTTTATGTTTAAGACTCTCAACAAAATGGGTATAGAAGGAAAATATCTCAACATGATAAAGGCCATATATGATAAATCATCAGCTAACATCATACTAAATGGCACAAAACTGAAAGCTTTCCCCCTTAAATCAGGAACAAGACAGGGTTGTCCACTCTCTCCACTCTTATTTAATGTGGTACTAGAGGTTCTTGCCACAGCAATCAGACAAGACTAAGAAATAAAAGGCATCCATATCGGAAAAGAAGAAGTAAAGGTATCACTTTTTGGAGATGATATGATCCTATACATCGAAAACCCCAAAGAATCCACAAAAAGACTTCTAGAAAAAATAAGCCAATACAGTAAGGTCGCAGGATACAAAATTAACATACAGAAGTCAATAGCCTTTCTATATGCCAACAATGAAACATTTGAGAATGAACTCAAAAGAATAATCCCCTTCACGATTGCAACCAAAAAAATAAAATACCTAGGAATAAACATAACAAAGAATGTAAAGGACTTATACAATGAAAACTATAAACCATTGTTAAGGGAAATCAAAAAAGACATTATGAGATGGAAGAATATACCTTGTTCTTGGTTAGGTAGAATAAATATAATCAAGATGGCCATATTACCCAAAGCTATATACAAATTTAATGCAATTCCCATCAAAATTCCAATGACATTTTTTAAAGAAATGGAGCAAAAAATATTCATATTTATATGGAACTATAAAGAGCCCCGAATAGCCAAAGCAATCCTAAAGAAAAGGAATGAAGCTGGGGGCATTACAATACCTGACTTCAAACTCTATTATAGGGCCACGACAATCAAAACAACATGGTATTGGCAGAAAAATAGACACTCAGACCAATGGAACAGAATAGAAAGCCCAGAAATAAAACCACATATATATAGTCAAATAATTTTTGATCAAGGGGCCAACAACACTCAATGGAGAAAAGAAAGCCTCTTCAACAAATGGTGCTGGGAAAACTGGAAAGCCACATGCAAAAGAATGAAGCTGGACTACAGTTTGGCCCCCTGTACTAAAATTAACTCAAAATGGATCAAAGATCTAAACATAAGACCTGAAACAATAAAGTACATAGAAGAAGACATAGGTACCAAACTCATGGACCTGGGCTTTAAAGAGCATTTTATGAATTTGACTCCACAGGCAAGAGAAGTGAAAGCAAAAATTAATGAATGGGACTACATCAGACTAAGAAGTTTTTGTTCAGCAAGAGAAATTGATAACAAGATAAACAGACCGCCAACTAATTGGGAAATGATATTTTTAAACACTTGCTCAGATAAGGGCCTAATATCCAAAATATACAAAGAACTCATAAAACTCAATGACAAACAAACAATCCAATAAAAAAATGGGAAGAGGATATGAACAGACACTTCTCCCAGGAAGAAATACAAATGGCCAACAGATATATGAAAAGATGCTCATCTTCTTTAGTTATTAGAGAAATGCAAATCAAAACTGCAATGAGATACCACCTCACACCTGTTAGACTAGCTATTATTAACAAGACAGGTAATAGCAAATGTTGGAGAGGTTGTGGAGAAAAAGGAACCCTCATCCACTGTTGGTGGGAATGTAAAGTAGTACAACCATTATGGAAGAAAGTATGGTGGTTCCTCAAAAAGCTGAAAATAGAACTACCTTATGACCCAGCAATCCCTCTACTGGGTATATACCCCCAAAGCTCAGAAACATTGACTTGTAAAGACACATGCAGCCCCATGTTCATTGCAGCATTGTTCACAGTGGCCAGGACATGGAAACAACCAAAAAGCCCATCAATAGATGACTGGATAAAGAAGATGTGGCACATATACACTATGGAATACTTCTCAGCCATAAGAAATGATGACATCGGATCATTTATAGCAAAATGGTGGGATCTTGACAACATTATACGGAGTGAAATAAGTAAATCAGAAAAAACCAGGAACTGCATTTTTCCATACGTAGATGGGACATAAAAGTGAGACCAAGAGACACTGATAAGAGTGTGGTGGTTACGGGGGGAGGGGGGAGAGGGAGAGGGAAGGGTGAGGAGGAGGGACACAAAGAGAACTAGATAGAGGGTGACAGGACAATCTGACTTTGGGTGATGGGTATGCAACATAATTGAACTTTAAGACAACCTGGACATATTATCTTTGAATATATGTATCTTGATTTACTGATGTCACCCCATTAAAAATAAATACAATAAAAAAAATGGATAAAAAGCTGTGGTATATTTACACAATGGAATACTGCTTGGCCATAGAAAAGAAGGAAATCTTACCCTTTGTGACAGCACGAATAGACTTGGAGATTATTATGCTAAGTGAAATAAGCCAATCAGAGAAAGACAAGTATTATATGATTTCACTCATATTTGGAATCTAATGAACAAAATAAACTAACAAACAGGCTGACTGTTGTGGGGGTATGGTTTCAGGGCTGGGTGAAAAGGTGTTTTTTTTTAAACAAAAAACAACACTTGATACTGATGTCTAGTACCCATCCGATACCAGTTATTATATTATGGACTATATTTTCTATGCTATACTTTATATCCCCATGACTGTTTTTATAACTGCTAATTTGTATCTCTTAATGGCTTCACCTTTTTTCACCCTAAACTAGTATAATATTGTTTGTCAACTGTAATTGAAAAAAAGTTAAAAAATAAAAAAAGAATTATAATCAGAATCGCAAATAGAAAATAAATAAGAAGCCGTCCAGTTATTCTGAGGCATACAAGGTCTGAGAACCACTGGTTGAGATGTGTATTTTTGCTCCCAGTAGCTCCTGTCCTATTTATGTTCATGCCACATTTCTAAATACTAGAACTTTGGGGCAATATATTTGAAATGTATTACACTGTTCCCTTGGTAGTGCTTATTGCTACATTGCTGGTTGAGTGGAACTGTTTACTGCCAGGCATTCTTTCTCATATACTTAATATCAGAATTTTTTGGTTTGTTTTACTTAGTAAGTACAAAATCTATTTTGGTTCCTCTCATCTCTTATTTATTATACCTTTTATATTTCACTGGCTGCAAATTGTACCTGTGTTGTATGACCAGCTCATCTCAGTTGCTGATAGACATTGCTATAAATAGTAAGTGTTCTCAGTTGTAGCATATAAAATACTTTTACACTAATCCAAATTTAGAGAGACACTTGTAGTATTAAGTCTACATCTATTATAGTTAATTCTGTATAATTCTGTTATAGTTCTGTATAATTCTGTATTCTGTTATACAGATATTGGGCCAAGTTGTTTATATTATCTGTCTAGTTTTATTGATGTTTGCAATAGGTAAGGAGTGAACTAGGACTGTATCTTAATATTTTTTTCTTTATTGCTTATGAATGAATTAGAATTTTTATATTAAAAAGTAGAATTTTGGATTTGAGAACATATCCTCCAATCCTCCCATGTTGTGTTGTTCTCCTATTTAGGGATGAATTGGCTTTAATTTAAAAAAAATTGAACATTGAGTAAAAAACCATGAAAAAAGCACAAGCAACATATTATGATTAGTACAAAGAATAAGTTGGCTAATTCAATGTGATGTTAAATTAAAAAGAAACCCTATAAAGATGTCTCCATAAAAGAATTTTGGAAAACTGATGCTGATGTTTCAATGTTTTTATAGGTATATACTTATATCAAACTTGGATTGTATATTTTAAATATATTCAGTGTATATATATATATATATATTATATATATATAATATATATTACCTGTTTTCCCACTGATCATGAGGCAGAGAAAAAATAAGGCATAATGTGGTGACTGTTCTAGGCCTATTGTGATTTTACAGTGTTTCTGATACACAGTGAATGATAATGGTTCACTCAGCGTCCACCCTAAGTTCTTTCTGTTATGCTAAAACTATATCTCCAGATCTTCAAAAACCAGAGTTGCAGATATGACTAATGTTGCTGATATGACTGATGTTGCTGATGTTTCATCAGCCAGATGCTGTTTCATGAGACTGATTAAAAAATGAACATCAGCAAGAAAGGTTGAGTGTGGGGGCACAGGTTGTGGCAAAAGTGACAGGGTTCTAGGCCCAGCTTATGACCTGGTGATGCACTAATGTTTCATATGATTTCCCCATCAGCTTCCTGTCATAGTATGGTGCCACTGTGTTCTCAGGGTGTCAGTGTGTCCTGTGGTGGCAGGGTTCCCAGTCATGTCAGAGTTGGTATGGTTTTCTAGTCAACAATAGTAGAAATAGACTACTCATTTGTTACCTTCCTATAGTTCTGATGGTCATTTGTCAATCACAGTCAAAGCAGAGTGGTGCTAAGGGCTAGGAGTTGGTCCTGGGAGATCAGCCTGGAGCCTACTCTTTCAGCTCTTCAAAATTTAGTGGGAGCCAATTCCTTATATAAAACACTTTCTGCTTAAAGCAATTAAAGTGGATTCTGTTGTGTGCAACTGAGACCCAAGTTATAAAGTAATTAATACCAGAAGTGATTATAAAGAATAAACATCAAAGAAATTGGACTCAATTTTATTTAAAGACAATGACAGTACAGACGGAGTAGGTGCTTAGTTTATCACTCTAGTCATCCACTGTGATAGACCAATATGAGGACACAAAGAACAAAGGGTCTTAGGAGTGGGTTGCTTTTTGCTCTAAATTATGCTGTTGAGCTAAAAGAAAGAAACATGCTTAATACATATTTTAAATTCTCACCCCTAGAAACTATCTGAGAATCAAGAGATTTTTACAACTGTCCTTAAAGCTCTCATTTTCTACAGCCTCAAGACTAATTTACATGAAAATCATATGAAAAATCTGATGCTGCAGGTTGTTCAATTACAAGGTAGGTTGAATTTACAGTTTTGCCATTTATTTTTCACAAAATTGAAAACATTGCCTTAGAAAAAGTTAGATAAACCTCATTATTGAAATAATGTCATTTAGGAGAACTTGGATAAATCTGCGTACTCGAACCTCACCAAGTCTCTCTTGCCAGCAGAAGCTGCTTCTTCCTTGCCTGATGCTGTTTATCTTGTCTTGCTTAAAAACTCTGTGACAGCCTTTTCTAAGGCAGGTTCCTTGTAAGAAGATGACAGTTTTCTCCTTGTAGTATCTTATTGTTTCCACACTTCTAGCCAGGTCAGATCCCTGCATGTCCGAGGGAGCAATTGTGACATCAAGCCTTGAGGAAAGATTTAAAAACAAAAAGAGTTAAATAGCTTTGCTAATATATTTATAAGAACAGAAAGGAGCATTATCTTTAGATAACAGATTTTTCAGAGAGTAGTCCTATATTTTGAAGGGGGAAATTAATTGATGTGAACACAATTATCAGAAACTTGGGACTTATTATGTAGTCTGAGCATCTGAGAGAGTTTCTGTTTGGTCTGATGTCTGATTGGGTCTTAGACTTAGTGGTGACTTAGACTATATAACATTGAGATGCCAGAAATTCCTTGTGTCATGAAGAAAAAATATTCAAGCCTTAGGGAATTAGGAATGTTAGAATGAGTTTAAGATATGTGATAAACTTAACTGTCGTACAATTATGTCTGTCAAGTGTATCCAGATCAACTGACCTATAACTGGTATGTCAAGAGTAGCCAATACATTGATGAGGGACAGTCATGGCTGTCCTCAATAGTTTGGAAGTGAAGACAGAACATGCTGCCATTTAATCAAAATGCCAACCTTAGTGGGGATGATAGAATTTTCTGTAGCAGAGACCAAGTGTAGCACTAACCATACCAGAAAAGACAAAAATATTTATCTCAGTAGGCTGACGTGGATTGGTGGAAGAAATTTTTTAGTGGTGACTTAATGATCTCAGGGCCCTAAGAGTTAAATAGATGGAAAGCTCACAAAGCACAAGGTCTAGGAACAGAGGCCTGAGCTGAGGCATTAGGATAATCCTGCCCTCCCTATGTATTCCCAGACCTAGGCCAATATATAGATCTGGAGCTCTTGAGTAAAATGAAATAATTGTTTGTTCTCCCTGAGAATTTTGATTTCTTTTTTTTTCATTACAAAGGATTTCTGGCATCCAAATTTTCAATTAACTAATGATCAGTATCCTTGAGGAAAGACTACTGAAACATTACAACCACATACTGTAAATCTTATTGCTCATAATAAGGTAATGATATATGGGGTAGAGGAAGATACCAGATTTTTTAGTGCTTATTAATGCTGGTTCTGAGATAACATAAATTCAGGGGGACCCAGTCACCACTATGGTTTACTGATCAGAATGGGGGCTTTTGGGTTCTAGTGATGAATGAGTTTTGACCCATGTCCACTGCAGAGTATTTTTGGTAAGTCCACGTATATATATCATGGTTATTTTTCCAATTACTTTATATAGAACTTATTCTTGAATATATAATGTATTATATAGCAAATAACTATTCTTTTGAGAAATAGGTATAGGTCTTGGTGTGTTATTAGACTCTAACAGAGATTAGATGTATAACTACACACACACACACACACACACACACACCTGCTTCTTATGGACTGAATGGTGTCTAATTTGCCAAGTCATAAATTAGGGAATGTCCAGCATCTCTCTGTCATCAGTGGAAGAATAATATACACTATGAAATGTGTGCAAGTTCTTCTGCTGCACTTCATTCTTCCCTTAGCCTACACTCAGAACGTCATGGGAAGTTCTATATAGCCCAAGAAAGAAAAAGAATTGTCTCTTTATAGATTGTTTCTCATGATAAGTGGTGTGAGCTGGAAGTGAACTGTTAAATTAAAACTTTGGTCATGGGTATTACTAAAAAACAGAGAGGAGGAAAACCCTCCCAGTGTGTGGAGCATACAGTGATATGGTCTAGTGGTCAACCTTGTCTAGAATGTAAGATAATGTGTGTATACATATGATTCATGGGCAACAGCTAATGGCTAATGGATTGGGTAATAAAGGATTGGAGGATTTGGACAAGGAAGTCTGAGGAAGAGGTAGGTAGAAGGACCTTTCTGAGCGACCCAGAAGCTGAGTCATGTGTCCTTTATGATTGCTCTGCAAAAGGTTTCTTTGAAATACAAGGTTCTCAAAAACAAGTGAACATGGTGGTTACATAGTTACATAGTACATGAGAGATAAAGTCTTTCTTTATCCACTCCAGTGTTCGCTCATTGGGTTAATGAACAGAGTGGCTCTGGTGGCACAGGTGAATGTTATGTATCACGTCAATAACATAATTTTTCCTCCACTGTAGTTGATATTCAACTAAATGTCTGAACTTCCAGAAACAGAAGAATACCTAGGTGGCTTAGTGCTAAATTATATTAAGCTCCTTCCATCATGGAAAGAGTAGTGATTTTTTTCACTGGAAAGGGATTACTCAATCTGAATTTGGATTTGCCTTTTCTATTTACTATGTTTCTATCAGCAAATATCTGAGGATGCAGGAAATATCTTATTTATGATATCACACCCAATAATTTTTCTGATCAAAGAACTAATAGCCAAAAATAAAGCACTTAGAGATCCTCTGCGTATATATACCCATAAGTAGTTTCTCTTATAAAATCTCAGAATGGGCCATTGAAGACTCAGTCACTGCAGCATCTCAGAAATAATACCTTGTGAGGACTGCTGTCTTACAGATGTGGCATTTCCTCTGAACCACTGACCAATGTATTTCTCATATATCTAGAATACATAAGGTTTGAAAACAAAGGAGAGACTTGGGAATGGCATCTCTTACTACTACACTAATGTAATAGCAAATGACCTACTTATAAAGTTTTACTTCTTTTTGCTGAAATTTTGGCTCTGCTGGTTTAGAACTCTTAGTATCTAAGAGAGGATTACTTCCTTTAGGGATTGGATACAATTGGCCATTTTAGAAACAGAAAGTTAAAACTGGTTTGGCTGACATAATTGATTCTAATTATCAAGGGAGAAACAGAGAAAAGTGTATGTCTGGAACACTAGCAATCCTCTTGAATGGGTCCTGTGACTTCTAGTCTATAGCTGAGAAACTGCAGCAGATCAGTAGGTTGTGAAGGTTGTTTGTTGTTTGGACATATAATTATGGAAAGTAGGTTATATGTGGATGCTATGTATACAGAAAGTAGTTTTATAAACAAATATTCCAAACTTTTAGAAACAAAGGCTGATACATTGTTCACAGTGGCCAAGACATGGAAACAACCAAAAAGCCCTTTAATAGAAGACTGGATAAAGAAGATGTGGCACATATACACTATGGAATACTACTCAACCATAAAAAATGATGACATCGGATCATTTACAACAAAATGGTGGAATCTTGATAACATTATACGGAGTGAAATAAGTAAATCAGAAAAAAACAAGAACTGCATTATTCCATACGTAGGTGGGACATAAAAATGAGACTAAGAGACATTGACAAGAGTGTGGTGGTTGGGGGGGGGAAGAGGGGAAAGGGGAGGGGGAGGGGCACAAAAAAACTAGATAGAAGGTGACGGAGGACAATCTGACTTTGGGTGATGGGTATGCAACATAATTGATCGACAAGATAACCTGGACATGTTTTCTTTGAACATATGTACCCTGATTTATTGATGTCACCCTAGTAAAACTAATAATAATAAAAAAGAAACAAAGGCTGATAAACTTAAAAATCACATTTCCTAGGCTCCCTAGCAGCTAGAGTTCTGGACATATGTAGATTGTGTCAATCAGAAGCATTTTTATGATACATTGTGTACTAATTGAGTCACATTGATAGAGAAGCAGGATGTGGGGCATCCGCTTTGCCTATACAGAAGATGACAGACATTGCATGGTTTTGGAATCCACTGTTAAACTTCTATATTGTTTAGATTGTGGCTCCCTGATCCAGCAGGTTGCTACAGAAGCAGCTTTCCTGATCATAGCAGAAGCAGTGTGGCTTCGGGAGATGTTCAGATTTAATTCTGCTGTCTGTTCTGACCTTCCAACATTTTTATAATTACTTAATTTTTTTTCTTAAAATCCTGTTCTGCTTCAACTAATTAAAGTGGATAATATTTTCTGTAGTTGAACCCTATCTAATATATACCTTCTTTCCAATTTGAAGATAGTACAATTTTATTTTTCAGAAAAAATTCCATTTACTTCCAGCCATTCTGTACTAGTCTCTTGAGAAGGTGAATTATGTACATCACTGGCAACTTTTAATTTAGTTCAAATTTAAACAATGTTTCTCAAGTGGTGTGCTCTAAACTTAGAACTCTGGTTTACAGGATTGTTTATAAAAGTTTTTCACTAATTTTATTTCTTTTTAAAAAAAATTACTTCCAACAGAAAATAAGAGATTTTAAATAAGTTATTGTATTAAAAATCTTGGACTGATTTATTCTATAGTTATTTTAATTTCAAGCTCAGTTCACAGTCTGTTGCTCAAGCTGGCAGGAAGTCGTCATGTCTTCCTTAACTATTTGAGGATTCCTTGAAATAGGACAAAAAATATGTCTAAATCCAAAGATATCCTCTACGTGATGTCAATGGGACAGACTTTTTTCTTCTTCTTTTTAAATGGGCCTATGGATTCCATTTTATAAGCCAGAGACAGTCCCAGTCATTCTTAACCTTGGCTACACATGGAATAATCTGGAGAGCTTCTAAGAAGTGTTAATACAAGAAGCACACCTCTCAAACTGAATCTCCTGGGGTGTGAATTTTTTAAAACCTCTCCCAGATGACAGTATTACTCTGCTTAGGCTGCCATAACAAAATACCATAGACCAGGTGTCTTAAACGACAGAGATTTATTTTTCCTTCTAGTTCTGGAGGCTAGAAGTGCAAGATGAAGGTGCCATCATGGTTGGTTTCTGGCATGGTTTCTCTTTCCTAGCTTGTAGATGGCCACCTTCTCACTATATCCCCCTCAGCCACTCCTCTGAGTGCATGTCTTCCTCTTTCCTAGTCCTGTCGGATCAGGGCTCCACTCTAATGACTTCACTTAACCTTAATTACTTTACTAAAGGCCTATCTCCAAATACAGTCACACTGTGGGCTGGGACTTAAACTTATGAATTTGGGGGTAGGGACACAATTCAGCTTATAACACTGATTATCAACAACCACTGGTTTAGTGGAATAGTATGGTTTTGGGAGCTGAATTTTAGAACATAAGAAAAAGCAGACAAGTCATAGTGATGTATCAGATTTAGTTCATGTGGCAACTTGGCAACTTCTGCTGGTTAGAATGGCAGAGAACAGTATGGGATGGGGTAGGAGCTAATCAATCATTTAGTCTAAGCAGAATAGCAAGCTCAACTCCAGTTCAAGCTGGCATTATATCCCAGAGTGGGTTACAGTATTGAGACTTGTCAACGGCTGGAGTTCTGAAAGTCATGAACCTTGAGGTAACTTACAAGAATATGAGAATAGGGCTCTAAATGTAGTGACAGGAGTATTAGGAAATGGATGTGTGGTCTTGTAAACTGGTTTTCAGGACAAAGTTCTTGACCTTGTCTGAAAATTGGAAAGTCTGAGGCCTCAGGAGCCAGCCAGGGCATTCAGGGGGCAGTTGGAGTGGGAGACTGCAGAAGACTGAATCTATCTCCATGGGTAACTGTTGTGGGAACAGCTGACTACTGTTAATGTCATTTGTTGGTGGAATGAGGAGTTTTTTTTTTTTGTCAGCCTCCAAAATCTTTTTAATAAGATAGGATCTGGGGTTAGTTTTTGTAGCCACGGCTTGCCCGTCGGCCTCTTGCCCGCTCGAACTTCCGGCCCTTGGACCTTACGTAGGGTTTGGTGTGGCTGTGAGGGGTTCCTGGAGCCTTGCCAAAATGCCTGTACACTTCTCGGCCCTTGTGAGGACCGGAAAGCAAGACAGTGCCACAGCCCTTGGGGGAGTCCAGGGCCAGCTGGTCAAATGTGAGGATCTTGCCCCCAGCCTTGAGGATGCGGCTTTGGGCGCGGTTGGTGACTCGAAGGGCACACACCTTCAGTTTGGGCACCTCCTGGATACGCACATCATCGGTTATAGTCCCTACAACCACAGTGGTTTTGCCCTCCCGGCCAGGAAGCTTCATCTTCCGAATCATCCCAGAAAGGGACAGAGGTGGCCGGTTGGTGCGACTCATGAACAACCTCTTCAGCACCACTTGGTTGAAGGTCGAGTTGGTTCGTCTGGCCAGAAATCTGTATAGCTTAACCAACAGCCTTAGGTAGATGTCCTGGCTCTTGGGTTCCTTGCGCCGAACCTTTCGGTCTTTGTTGTGTCGGATGTCGACTCCCATTATGGCGCCTTCTGCTCCACCACGTCCGGAAAGCGGAATGAGGAGTTCTTAATCTTCGATATGGCTCTCATTGATCTAATATCTAGAGCAGTGGTCAAATCGTAACAGGCATCAGGAACAGCTGGAGAGGTTATTCAGACATGGATTGCTTCGCCTCATCCCCAAGTTTCCGATTCAGTCAGTCTGGGGTGGGGCTCAAGAATTTGCCATTGGAACAAGTTTTCAGGTACTGCTGGTGCTGCTAATGTGGAGATCATTTTGAAAGTCACTGGTCCTCTTAGTACATAGTAGAAATATTACAATGTGAACTATTAATTTTATTGTCTATAATACTCAATTAAATAATTAATTCATCTATTAATAATCAGAAATACAGTGGTCCCTCGTCTACCGCAGAGGTTAGGTTCCAGAACCCTCTCTGCAGTAGGTAAAAATCCATGAGGTAGCGATCTTATACTTATTTTATTATTTACATATATTTTAAGGCTTTATAAACCCTCCCCACACTCTTATAAACCTTTTCCACACTGTTATTAAACTTTCCCACACTTATTTAGCTTACTTTACCACAAAATAATTAAAATAATAAATATATAAATATACCTATATACCACAAAACCCTGCGATACAGTGAGACTATGAAAAGTGAACTGCGATATGGTGAGGGATGACTGTACATTTTAAATACTCCAATACCGTTTGTTTTTGTTTTTTTTTGTATTTTTCTGAAGTGAGAAGTGGGGAGGCAGACAGACAAACTCCTGTATGTGCCTGACCAGGATCCAGTCAGCATGCCCACCAGGGGGCGATGGTCTGCCCATCTGAGGTGTTACTCCATTGCAACAAGAGCCATTCTAGTGCTTGAGGTGGAGGCCATGGAGCCATATTCAGCACTGGGGCCATCTTTGCTCCAATGGAGCCTTGGCTGTGGGAGGAGAAGAGAGAGATAGTGAGCAAGGAGAGGGGGAAGGGTGGAGAAGCAGTTGGTGCTTATCCTGTGTGCCCTGGCTAGGAATTGAACCTGGGACTTACACATGACTGGCTGATGCTGTACCGCTGAGCCAACCAGCCAGGGCCTCCAATACCATTTTTAAGTCATTATTCTGGTGTCACAATTGGGCAGAATAACGTGGGGTTGAAATGTTGACATTGTGGCCTACTAGACCTGGAACTGACACAAAGCTAGGAGAGGGCAGTGTGACTGGATAGTGGGTATAAAGGATTATATCATTCAGGTGCTCACCAGCTACCTAAAATTTTAACTGACATTACAGAGAGATGGTAATGTCAGAGAGATGGCGAATTCAATGATACAGAATTCACATAAATAAAAAGATACAAATATGGGTTTCACTAAATAGGAAAGTACCCAAACCCAGAACACAGATGCCCGTGCAACAGTCTCCCCAGCATTTTCCTGTAAGGGCCACTTCTCGTCCCATCCACATTAGTCCTGTATGTGCTGCTGTTTTACTACAGCAACACTATAACCCTGGGGTCAACCTGAGGTGAGCCAATACTTCAGTGGGATTTAAAAAACACTTTTTATTATGAAATAGTTGTAAATGTAAAGAGTTGTAAGAACAGTACAAAAACTCCTCTTTCTTTTGTCCCCCTCATGCAGCTTCAGCAGTTTTTACCCTTTTGCTACATTTGCTTCTTTTTGCTCTCATACACACACAGCACACATTACTTCTCCTCAACTGTTAGTAAGTTGCAGACATTATGTGTCTCTATCCTGAATTACTTCAGTGTATATATTTTTTTAATAATTTTATTTTTTTAATGGGGTGACATCAATAAATCAGGATACATATATTCAAAGATAACATTTCCAGGTTATCTTGTCGTTCAATTATGTTGCATACCCATCACCCAAAGTCAGATTGTCCTCTGTCACCTTCTATCTAGTTTTCTTTGTGCCCCTCCCCCTCCCCCTTTCCCTTTCCCTCTCTATATTTTTTAAGAACAAAGATATTCTTAATTATAGTATGATGGATTGCAAAATGGCCAACTTGTTCTCCTGCACCGATATGTATGCTCTTCCCATCAAGAGGGGGAATCTGTTACTTCAGTTCTTAAATCTGGGCTTAGCCATGTGACTCGCCTTGGACACAGGATATTAAACATTGATGAAAGCAGAGTCTTGAAAAGTGCTTGTGCTTTGAGGCTTGCCCTTTCTGGGTGCTGGGAACCTTTCTGCCACAGTGTAAACAAGCTGGGTTGGATTGTGCAAGATGAAACACACAGCTGTCATCTTAGTATATATCAACCCAGTATCACTAATGTGAGTCAGGCTGTCTCCATACAGTGCTGGCAGAACCAGCTCAGATTATAAAAATAACCCAGTCAATCCATATAGAACCATAAGAAGGAACAAATATTTATGGCTTTAAGCCATTAAGTTTTTTTTTTTTTAAGTGAGAGTTGGGGAGATAGTGAGACAGACTCCCACATCACCTTGGCCAGGATCCACCTGACAGACCAAGGGAGCCATTCTCAGTGCCTGGGACTGACACTTGAACCAATCAAGCCACTGGCTATGAGAGGGGTAGAGGGAAAGAAGGGGGAGAGAAAGGGAGAGAGAAGCAGATGGTGCCCTGACTGGGAATAGAACCTGGGACATCTATATGCCAGGTCGGTGCTCTACCCACTGAGCTACCAGCCAGGGCCAGATTTTTTTTTAAGTTTCAAGTTCATTAGTCATCAGCTCTCTACAAATACAAAAAGCCATTACAATTCAACTCAACACAGAAGCTTGTGTGCAAAGTTACAGAAAACTAAACATTGTATAAAAAGTTAGGTTGAAGATGTCTGTGGTTTAGTTTTATGGGTGTGGCTCTTCCCTGGTGGCCTGACCACAGCAAAGAAATAAATGGTTATCCTGATGAAATAATGACAGCCAACGCAATAAAAACACAAATCCTAAAAACTAAAAAAAAAACAACCCATAATTACCAATAAAATATCTGTCATTGCTTCCTCTTTCCATATTTTGCTTTTTAAACTTTCTTTTTTAAGTTTTTTACTTTTTTGTATTTTTCTGAAGTGAGAAGCGGGAAGGCAGACAGACAGACAGACTCCTGCATGCACCCAATCGAGACCCACCCAGCAAGCTCACTAAGGGGCGATACTCTGTCCATCTCGGGCATTGCTGCATTGCAACTGGAACCATTCTAGTGCCTGAGGCAGAGGCCATGGAGCCATCCCCAGCGCCCGGGCCAACTTTGCTCCAATGGAGCCTTGGCTATGGGAGGGGAAGAAAGAGACAGAGAGGAAGGAGAGGGGAAACGGTGTGCCTTGGCTGGGAATCGAACCCAGGACACACCAGGCCAATGCTCTACCACTGAGCCAGCTGGCCAGGGAAAGTTTTTTACTTTAAAATCCTGAAAAGTAGACAGTAGAACAGCTCCCAGAAGAATTTCTAACCAAGTGCAAGAGGGTCTTGGAAGCTGAGGGGCTGGAGCAGGGCTGGGAAGAGTGGTCAGAAAGGGGTTCTTCCCTCAGTCCCTGGAGCTTCACTGTATGATCAAAGGGGGTGGTTCTTCAGTCAGAAAGGAGGAATAAAAGAATAAAAGGAAGAGGGAAGAGGTTAGAAGATGTGGGGACTCTAATAGTGAAGACCAGGATGTGAGTGAGCTCTGGTTCTCATGAGAAACTACAAGCAGGTGACTTTCTGGGCTGCGTGCCTGAGTACCAGCTCCCGCACATATTTGGGCTAGCTGACTGAGCCTTGGTTCCCAGGCGTTTCGAGGCCAGCCGCCTGAGAGATTACCTTTTTGGTTATAGGCTAGCTAGGTCAGCAAGTTGACATCACCACACTGAGGTGATAGTTAATGTGATATTGATACCATGCTGTTATTGTCCCTATCTTACAGTGCTGGCATTGCTAGGCAGGAGACAGGAGGCAGGAGACATCAAAGTCTAGAAAACTGAGGAGTCTTTAGGACTGAGAATTCAGAAAACTTGAGACTAAGGAGACTGGGGAGAGCAACAGAAATGAAGCAAAAATAAAGCCTTAAAACATATACCACTTGCCTCCAGCTCCTCGTGCTGTTTCTTTTTTCTGCCTTGAGTATCTCACCGCCTAAGTCATCCTTTGTGGAGTAGGTGTGCTCCAACAACTGGCATCGTTGGAAGGATCCGGTGATTATTGCCTGGAGTGTGGCAGTGACATGTGGCTACTGACCAAGTTCTGGCACCCAGTAGTAGCAGTCCTTGGACGTGGGTGGCTCCTGCAGATGGGGAAACTGTGCAACCCACACCTGAGCCTGTGAGAAAGGCTTTAGAGGATTCAGAGCTGAACCCCCGGAAGGTGCATTGGGAGGCAGTAGGATGGGAGTTCTGGCTGCTCTTGGTACTGGTACAAAAGTAGCATCTCTGACTTTTGGAGCAGACAGCACAGATCACACAGCTACAGCAGATAGGAGGAGGCCTCAGAAGAGAGGCTACAGGACCTCGAGCCGCTGCTGTGGTCTGAAAAGGCTACGGGCGTAAGGGAGTCACAAGCCTTGTTGTTCCAGTGTCAATAGGGAAAAGGCCAAGAAACTCTCCTAAAAGGGACAGGTAGGAACCAGAGGTCCCATGTAGAATTAACAACCCACTAGTCCCCTTCTAATGTAGAGTATGTCTTAGCTTGGATAGATACTGACTCTAACTGATCCTTCCCCGACAGGAATGGGGGGCGGGGTTTCCTGAGGACCCTGGTGGGGGGGGGGTCAGACTGTTCAAGTGAAACCAGTGATTGCTCCCTTGGGGATACAAGGATTGCCTCCTAACCCATACCTTGTACTGTGTCCCATCCCTGAATGTATCTTAGGGGTGATGTCTTGTAAAGACTGTAATTGAAAAACTATAACAGGGAAATTCTACCTTCAGGTTTAGGTTGGGAGGGCGATGATGTGGATGTGTACAGCATACCCCCCCTTGCAACTTCCTGCCCCTCAGATGGGGGGCTGGGGGGGTTGACACTAAACAGTGTTGGGAGGAAGTTTGAGGGCGCACTCCCTAGACTCTGTTGTAGCTACGGAGCCAACAGCTGCATTTGTACTGGTAGCCAGACCAGCCTGAGAAAATTGGACAGACCATTTTAAAACTAAAATGGGCCCGCTCTACAGCCCTGGTGGGGCCCCAAGTAGGCAACCCTATGAACCTGATCCACCCTTCTCGCCACATTCCCGCAAGAGGCAGGACGTGGTGCAGCGCCCAGGAAGGCTGTGCTTGCCTCGGGGGCAAAACCAGTCTGGGTGCCAGGTCTGCAAGTGGTGGCAGCAGGTGGCGGCTGGCAGAGGGACAATAAATTGCACAGCATGGGTGAGACTGAGGGACTCACCACACTCGTGCTGCTGACCTGTAGCCTGTGGCTGGCAGACAGCACAAGCCAGAAGCCTGACAGGACCTAGCGCATTACCATTGACTACCAGGAAGTGAGCAAGGTGACTGCCCCACTTTATACAGTCATTCCACTGGACTTCATAGACTGATTGACTCTGACTTTAAGAGACCACCACTGTGGAGTGGACTTGGCTAATGCTTTCTTTTCTGTTGACATTACCCCAGGGAACTATAAACAGTTTGCCTCTACCTGGGAAGGGCATAATGAAATATTTGTTGCTGGCCACAGGGTTTTACACAGCCCAATCATTTGTCATGACTTGGTAGCCAATGATCTGGCCTTATGGGCCAAGCCACCTATGGTGACCCTCTTTCATTGTATTGGTAATGTAATGCTAACCTCGAATCCTCTTACAGATCTAGATAGCAAACAATTTAAAAGGTGCCTTAAAAGTATAGGGCTAAGCCATCAATACCAGCGAGGTCTGGTATGCAGAGTGCCTGAACGAGCAAGGACTGGCATACGATGGAACTACAGCCTGTCTGACTGGATGAGCACAGTCAAGTTCACAGAGGCTGCTCACCAGGGGGCTGTTGGGGGCCAACCACTCTAGGGCCGGGCCTAGGACAGAGCTGTACTGCGTACTAGCCCCTCTGACTCCGGAGCTGCATCAGGTGTCAGGCCCCATTGCCTTTGCAGAATTGCCAAATGCTGTGCAGGGGGTTGAAGCTCCCTCCAGTCCCTAATGTGCAGGGATGCCTCCTGTATCACTAGATGCCTCGGATATAGATAAATCCAGTGAAGAAAATCCTCTCAGCCAGACCTCTGTGGGAGTACACCTGGACACAGATGAACGATGCTTTAGCTAAGATCAGGAGTCCCCAGTGAAGGCGTGGACATGTGCCTTGCTACACATAAAACGTTGCGTCTACGTTACTGACAATCAAGAGCAAGTACAAAAAGCTCTGACAGAAATAAAGATGGAAGACATCAAAATTCAGGGAAAATGGCAGGAGACATCAAAATTAAGAACAACAGAATGAAGCAAAATAAAGACTTAAAACAATATATCACTTGCCCCTGACTTCTTGGGCATTTTTCACCTTCTGGTGTCTCACCACCGAAGTCATCTCTCGCGGAGCAGGTATGCTCTGACAGAAGAGAAATAGCCTCATTTTTTGTCTTTGAGCTGACCAAATGTTAGATAAACATCTGGTCTAGGATATAGTTGTGTTTATTTTGGGCAGTTATCTAGATGAGGCAGTTGAGGCACTGGGTGCCTGCTGGGTCAGGATGTCCCAGTGGTTGGTACAGGTCTGCTGCCAGCGAAGGCCCGTCACTGGCATCCTGTCCATGGTGGCACTGGTACCCAGGATGCTGTACTTCTTGGAGGGGGTGGAGGCTGCATGTTTGATGGCCCATGGGGTCTTACCAGCAGTGGGCAGGCTCATCATCTCCGAATCTCACACTCTGCTTTGGTTTTTGGTTGGACAGTGCCCTGGATCTGCTAACTCAGGGGGAAGGTTCTGGATGTAGGTAAAGCCAGGAAGGACAGTACAGTAGGGCTCTGCCCTCTGAATAAAGCTGAACTCTGCTGCACAATTTTTTTTTTTACCAAGACATAAGCATAGAGGGCCTGGTTTCCCAAGGCTTCCTTCTGAATTTGGAAAACAGTGCCCACCCACTTCCCATTCTCGGTGAAGGAAAATTCCATGTCATTTCCCCATTCAAAGTCCACAAAGCAGCCAGTCACATTATTCCCTGCCAACTACTATGAAGTTGGTGAACTTCTTCCCAGTGCTTCCATAACCATAAGAGAAAGGCTCTTTGCCTAGCCGGATGCTGCAGGACTCAAAGGACCAGCCAGTATGGATGACACCAGCGCCATGGATGGAAAGTGCTTCATGGAGATTTCCTTATTGATCTCATCTTGTAGCACACATGGACCCTGATGGTCCCAGAGCTGGCATGGGCTCCTGACCAGAGGTATGCAAAGTCCTCGATTGTAAGTGGATAGCCACTACTCTGGTCTTGGGCCACCGTGAAGTAGATGTCACAGTTTTACATGTGGATGGCAATAAGGGTGTCGTCAAAATCATCTTCATCCTTTTCAGTGGGAGGCTGAGAAGAGCGACCCCTCCTATCCTCCTGGTGCTTGAAGTATCCCATTTCCCAGATTTCTTCATTAAGTCTCTTGTGACTCTGGAATCATCTTCTGCCTGGCTTAAGCAGAGATGCTTCAGGTGACAGGATGCCAGTGGGTGCTTCTTGTCTCATCTGTTTTTACTTCCTCTGCGTGGTAGGCCTGCTGCTGCTCTATTTCTATTGGTCTCCTCTGACTCATTCTCAGATTGTTGACCTAGGTTTCATAGAACTGGTTCTGTCTGGTAATATTGTTCATGACATCTCCTTGTTGTTGTTTCTGGGTTGCCTGGATTGTCACTGGCCTTGAGCTCCTGCTGGTCACCAAGCTCCTAGTCTCCAGTGCTTCCTGCAGCCGCTCAGCACACTTGGCTGAGGCTGCGAGCATCAAGGCACAGTACTGCAGCTCCTGCAAAGTTGGTTCACTTTCAGATGGCGCACATCCAGGGCCCAGTCTCCTGAGGTGCCCCAAACCAGGCGACCTCTTAAGGCTCGTTCCTCTTAATCCTTTATTGTCAAGCAGTCAGGGGGATAATGGGGAAACCTCACTCAAGCCTCAAGCCATTAACTTTTAAGGTGGTTTGTTGCTCAGCAATAGAGTAAAATAATTAAATACAAGAAATTTAATAGTAATATGATATGTATTATTATCCAATCCATATTCAGTTTTTTAAAATTGTCTTAAATTTTTTTTATAGCACATCTTTTCTTCCCAATCTATTTTTCAATCCAGGATCATGCACTATAAGAAGCTGTTGTGTCTATCTCTTTAAACTTGCACATTTTATTATTTTTTATATGAAAAAAAGCTGTTCATAATTAATGTATATAACTTGATAAATTTGAAGATAAGTGTATACACTGTGAAGCTGTCACTATAATCTATGCCATAAACCTGTCTATCCTCCTGGCCACCTGTTTATTATTATATTATTTTTATTATTATTACTATTATTATTGTGATAAGAATACTTACCATAAGACCGACCCTATTAAGAATTTTTTTGCTTTAATAATTTCATTTAAAAGTTATATTAATAATTAGAAAAGTAAAACATGTCAGTATTTTACCCTCTCCCCTTTCATTAGTAAATTAAAAAAATATGTTTAATTTTTCAATTACAGTTTATACATACTATTATTCTGTATCAGTTTCAGATATACAGCATAGTGATTAGAAAATCATGTACTTTACAGAGTTCTTAGGAAATTTTGAGTCTACAGTACAGTGTAGCAGACTGATGTGTAGCAGATCTCTCGGTCTTTTGCATGTGGTATACTTCTGGTAAACTTTGTACTCATTGACTGGTACTTCAGTTTTCCCCTCCCCTCAACTCCTGCTGATCATCATTCCACTCTCTTCTTTCATAAGTTTCACTATTTTAGATTCATAATATAAATCTAAAATGGCATCCTAGTATTTGTTCTTCTGTGTCTGACTTTTTTTACGTAGCATAATCTCCTCCAGATTCATCAATGTTGCAAATGGCAGAATTTTTTTTAAGGGTGAATAGTATTTTATTATAAATATATCCCACATTTTCTTTATGTATTCTTCAAACAATGAGCATTTAGGTTGTTTCCACGTCTTCATTATTGTAAATAATGCTGCAATGAACATGGAAATGTAGATATCTCTTTGAGATCCTGATTTCAATTCCTTTGGACATATACATTGCTATATCTTATGGTAGTCCTATTTTTAGTTTTCTGGGGGAGTATCCATACTGTGTTCCATAGTGGCTGTAGCAATTTACATTCCCACCAACAGTGTATAAAAGTTCCCTTTTCTCTATATCCTTGCCAACATTCATTATCTTTTTTTTTTTCATGGTATTGGCTAACCTAACAAGTGTGGGGTGATATCTTATTGTGGTTTCAATTTACATGTCTCTAATAATTAGTGACGTTGAGCATTTTTTTTATAAAATTGTTAGCTATCTGAATGCTTCTTTGAGGAAATATCTATTCAGTTCCTTTGGCTATTTTAAAATTGAGTTATGATACATTCTGATTTTAAAATATATTACAAAGCTACAGTAATCAAAATAGTATGGTATAGGCATAAAAACAGATATATAGACCAATGCAACATAGAATCCAAAAATAAACCCATAGATATAAGGTTAACTGATCTTTGACAAGAGTGCCAAGAATACAGTGTGGGGAAAAGCTAGTTGTTTATATAAGAAGTGTTGAGAAAACCAGATATCCACATACAGAACAATGAATTTGGACCTTTATCTTACACGATCCCCCAAAACAACTCAAAAATCAACTCCAGACATAACCAATCTAATTGTATCAGAAACATGGGATATATATCAGTGAAACTGTGTGGTCATTCTGTCACATTAAAGGACAGTAACTGATTTGGCACTGACTGCTTGCACCAACCCCATATTTATTAGATTTTCTTGAATGGAACTCAGTGATGGTATGGTAAAAATACTTGGCTATGGCTTCCATCTGGGTGGTTGGGCTGCTGCACCCTGGATTTTCTCTGGGTACAGGGGAGAATCTGCTCCATAGTAACAAAAATTGCCAACCTCTTCCTCTTCAAGGCCAAATAGGCATATTTTATTTTCTACTGGTACAATCATTTGGACATAGTCCTTGTCCCCTTTATTGTCCTGGAGGACATTATAGCACACATAGAAGCCTTTAACTAAATTCAGTCCGTAAACCATAATGACAGCCAGTAATGTCTCCGATAAGAAAAGCTTCCTTCTAAAATAGAATGGCCTTGGACATTATTACTGCTTCATAAGGAAGTACTTGTGCCATTATTCAAACAGAATGTTGTGTCTTCACACTTGATGTGTCTGTTAATATATCATCTTTATTAAATTACATGAGGGCACAAGTAAATGCCCTGAGTGATCCAACACCCACGCTAGGTGACTTAATAAATCAGTGGTTCAGATCATGGGGCTCTTGGTGGAAGAAATTGTTACTTGCATTGGGAATCATTACCTTAATCTGTGTTTTCTCTTGCATGTGCCTATATTGTTGCTGTGTTATTTGTCTCCAGTTTAGCCAGGTAGCCACACAAAATGAGTGACCTCCATGCCAGTGAGACTCCTTCCTGACCGCATTGCAAAAGAGGGGGGTGCATGAGATTGTTAGAGCCAGTCACAAGGTGTGGAGTGTTGGAGGAGTTTATTGAGAGGATACGACTGCTGATTGACCCACAAGCTGGACCCAGGCAACCAGAGACTCCTCACCCCTTTCCTGTTTTTGGAATGGAATCTGTGTCCAATGTTCCCACAGTGGGAGCTATTTTAAGGATGCAGCTTTGAGAAAGTAAGGTGTTGTTTAGACCAGCTGGATGTTGTATGTGATTGAACCCATTAAGACTCTATATAAACTGTTAAGATTCTAGCAGGCATGTGCAGAGATCTACTTATTTTGTGGCTGCCCTTTTTATTAAAACTGTCACCTACAGATGTGTTTCTTTTGTCTCTCTTTGCTCTCTGGGTAAGGGAGCCAGATTCAGGTTTTACCTGGGTGGCTCCTGAGGGTCCAGAGCCAGGCATTCCCAAACTACAGCCTGCGGGCTGCATGTGGCTCCCTGAGGCCATTTATCCAGCCCCCGCCACACTTCCGGAAGGGGCACCTCTTTCATTGGTGGTCAGTGAGAGGAACACTGTATGTGGTGGCCCTCCAGTGGTCTGAGGGACAGTAAACTGTCCCCCTATATAAAAAATTTGGGGTCCCCTGGTCCAGACCCTCAGAATATTGCCTGTCAGAGGGTTGTGGGTCTGGCCAAAATTGCTGGTCCTTTATATTCTCACCCTGCTTACTCTAGAAATGGCTGGCTGAGAAGAGTCTGACCTTAGGCTGAGGGACTCTCTGCAGTTGAAGCAGAATCTGAAGGAGATGACAGTTGGAGGCTGTCTGCTGATCACCCTGCCTATGCTGGGGCAGCAAGCCCTTCTGGGAGACTTCTCTGTGTCTACTACACCAAGGTACTAAACACGTGAGGGATATGTATTTCTATGAGTTAACATATGCTCTTCTCAGTTAGTTAAAACCAATTGTGTGCATTAATATGGTAGTATTTTTTCCCTAAAAAGCTGTTATTAAATTTATGATGCATACACAGCCAATGCCATCATAGAATGGGAAAAATACAGCAATTGAGATTGAGTCGTTAAATGAAAAGTGGTCATTAACTTGTTTGAAAATTTCCTGTCCTGCTTCATTTATTTCATAGAATATAAAGGAACCTTGAAAACTTTACTTTCAGAAGAGTTACTTCTCTCATTCAAAGGAAAACTAAAATAATCATTTGATATTTTGATACCAAGGTTCCTGTGGATTTATTTAAAAGAACAAGTTGAATAATACTTTACAGAGAGGTAGAAAGCATGCAAGAAAAACAAGATAAATAATGGAAAATAGAAAGTTTTTTCCCCCAGTGGTAAGGAAGCTGGGGCAGTCTAATACATCACGGAGACAAGTGAGTGGTGATAACAATAAAAGATACTCTGGAAATGGATATCCCCACAATTCAAGTGACTAGCCCTAGTCCAGGTCTTTATTTCTAGGTCTTAAAAATGATATGTGTCTGAGAGTCACCAAAGGCATTTATTGGAAATTGCTATAACTAAGGACAGATATGATTGGAATTCGGAAGGCAGCATTTATCATTGCTAAATTGGATTGCTTATATTTATAGTTCTTTCAAAAGTACCAAACATGGAAAGTTTCCACTTGCAACAATTCTACTATATTATATGTTAACTCCAACAATATAAGAATGTGGTGCTTTTGAGACATGATTTTATAAAGACAGTTTGGCAAATATACTTTGTGCCTGGAAACCTGATAGCAAGAAGCCTAATCAATTTAGGTCATTCAGTGGCATTTGTCTAGAAACGTATACCAAACACAAGCATTTGGAAGATGAAATAAACAGCTATAATAAAAATGCTCAAACCCCAGTCCAGTAAACTGTGACCATTAAGAACAAAATTATGAAATATCTATAAAAATAATTCAAGGTAAATATTATGTGATACATTCTACAGATATAGAATAAAGGCTAAATACCAAAATGTCTTCTACAAAACTGAGTTTTTAGCATGCCCCAATTAAGTGTGGTCTTAGATGGTAAAATATCTTTTTTATTTTAAAAAAGTATGTTTTTTTTTTTCATTTTTCTGAAGCTGGAAACAGGGAGAGACAGTCAGACAGACTCCCGCATGCGCCCGACCAGGATCCACCCGGCACGCCCACCAGGGGGCGACGCTCTGCTCACCAGGGGGCGATGCTCTGCCCATCCTGGGCGTCGCCATATTGCGACCAGAGCCACTCTAGCGCCTGAGGCAGAGGCCACAGAGCCATCCCCAGTGCCCGCGCCATCTTTGCTCCAATGGAGCCTTGGCTGCGGGAGGGGAAGAAGGAGACAGAGAGGAAAGCAGGGCGGAGGGGTGGAGAAGCAAATGGGCGCTTCTCCTGTGTGCCCTGGCTGGGAATCGAACCCAGGTCCTCCTAAAAAAGTATGTTTTATAGAGCATAGCTGCTTGAAACTTCAGATAGCCATTGAACTGTGACTAAAATGTCTACATTATAAACCATCATTAGAATATATACATTTTTATTAACAAACAATCATTACTTCTAGGCTTATGAAAGAAAAGTAAACAAATACAAGGTAATACTTAGAATTGTGTTCTAACCGGACTTTGTAATATATTTTATCAAAGAAAGCTTCAAGATACACATCAGTCATTACAAGGCGAAAAGACTCCATTGTCTTCTTTTGTGAAGGAGAAAAACAAAGATGCTTTTGAAAGATAGTCTGGGAGCAATATTTGCCAAATATATGAATGAAAAGTGTTAAATAGTTTTTTGAAGATCATTTTTTTGCATATATTTCAGAAAATGAGCAATTTGTATAATGTCAAGCACCATTAATTGAAATGTGCCTTTGCTTTGATAAAATTGCCACACTGACTTGATCCAGAAGCTTTTTTGATTAAATAGTCCATGCTCCTAAGTTGAAAAACACATGTGGGGAGTATTTATTTTGACTTAGCTTAGCAGCATGGTGCTGTAAGTAGAATATTTCACTGTGTATTGGGAAATTCAGATGCAGATATTGAATTTTGAGATAACATACTGTCATAAAAAATAATATTTACAATAATAATAGTAACAGCATTGACACTATCAATCCCCAAATTTAAAATTCCAAAAGAAGTAATGGCAATAAATATATATTGGTTTAGAACTAAAAAAACTGATTAAAAAAATCTTGCTGAATGGACCAGACATTTTATTCTTTAAAACTAATAAAGGTGCCTATGCTCATAACTGTTCTAAATAGAAACATCTCAAAATTGGAAGGGAACAAAATCAGTGTAGCCTGTGGGTTTGACACAAAATTTGATGAGAGGTGGAAATTGAGGAATATCAAAATAGAGGTAGTTATCTTGCTAAGTGGGATAGTTTCAGAAGGGCTAATGGGAAATCTTAACGCGACTGGAGAATCCATCACACTCAGACATCAGTTCAAAAGTTACTACTTCCTGCTGCTTGTCGTACATCAGAATATTTCTAACTCCAAAAGACGTTATTATGATGTATTTGGCCAGTACTGTTAAACTGACTTGAGAACAGATTTCTCTGAACTGCAAAAACAAATATAAATTATAAATTCAGGCCAAAAAATATCAAAAAAAATTTTTTAAATAAACAAAGAAATATCTTGGGGACTAGCATGAAATAATGACTACAGTGGCAATTTCTACCAACTGAAGATATATAGAAGCCACAATTTGGAAGGTTCCCAAATGTCACTAAAACAATATGGCCTTGAGATAAATCAGACAGATGGAACCATGCAAATGTCACCTATTGGAAATCTGAACAGGAGGTGACTGATGTAATAAAAGCAGCTTGTAACCAGAAAGCTCAGGTCCTGACTTATTGCAGATTTCTGGTACAACAAGTTCATGGTAACACTTGGAATTGGCTATTACATGAATAAATGAAAAGAACACTGAATTTAATAAGACTTGAAAACAAGCAACAATTGTAAATGACACTATTTTGAAGTCACTAAAGTTTAGATCAGTACATTTTACCTGCTTTCCATAAACCATGCACATAAATTTGTTAAAGATTTCTCTCATTGAGAGGGAATAGCTCTCATTGATGAGCTTCAAGGGTGTTACTAATTACTGAACAAATGAATAAACAAATGAGTATGGATTTTATTTGCCTTCAACTAGTTCATTTTCCAGCCAACCTCCCTCCCTCCCCCACACCTTTACTTTTCCTAGGTCCATATCGTGGCTAATGCTCTCTGCTTTTTATGGAATTCCTTTTTCCCATTTCTACATATCCAGTCTTACTTTCACCTGCCTCTTTCTCCGTGAAGCAGTTTGACCATCCTTAGTCAGATATAATCTCTTCCTCATCTGAGCTTTATAGTCATAACTCACTATGGCGCTTTTGCTTTTGACCTCATATATATATATATATATATATATATATATATATATATAGCTCATTATGTGCTTTATACACTATTTCCTTATAAAAATCTAATCTCCAGAGAAGAGGTTCATCTGAATCATTCTTGCTTTCTCTGCGGCAGCAAGAACAGCTTGTACATACAATAAGCATTTGTTAAATAAATAAACAAATCATGTTCTAATTTCCAAAACAATTAATAAACTAAGAAATATGGTGAGTTACCTCATAATTACTCGAGTTATCAGTAGGATTTATGAAGGCAGAGGAGGTCTCTGCTCTTTGTTACTGTGCATCGCTTGTGCTCACTTATTCAGACCTGGTAGCTCATTAATGCTGCCTGATACTCAGGCCTCCATTCTGAAATTTGTATGTTCCGCTGTATGCTTCAGCTTATTCATCAGGGTACTAAGCTGTATCTTAAAAAAAAAAAGTTTTGTTTTTACAGTCTAGTTTAACATTTAAGGCGCTTTGTAAATTTACAGGCTTTTGGGCCAAATCGAGCACAAGAAATATCTATATAACCTGCATATCATCTTTTTTAAAAACATTGAATAGTGCCTGGCCTGTGGTGGTGCAGTAGATAAAGTGTTGGCCTGGAACACTGAGTGTAGGGTAGTCAGCAATGGGGGAAGGTCACATGAGGAACCCAGACCTGGGAACTTTGGCTGGAGCCGCCCACACTCATGAGCACCAAAAGAAACTTCCCAGGAGTCCCTTGGAAAAGAGTGACCGTCTGTCAGCCAGTGAGATTTCACCACGTCATATTAGCTTGACCAACCTAGAGACCCTTTAAATATTCCCCAAGCAGGTCACCCCATGTGACTTCCCTGGCCTCTGTCCCCGGGACCAGGGAACCTCGTCGGAGGGGATGCACTGTACTAAATAAAGCTTTTGCTTATCCACACTGCGTGGCTACACCCTTCCTTCTTCCTTGGCAGGGAAAAATACCTTACACTGAGGTCACCAGTTTGAAACCCTGGGTTTACTTGGTCAAGGCACATATGGAAATTCATACTTCCTGCCCCTTCTTCTCTTTCTTTCTCCTCTCTAAAATGAATAAATAAAAACAATTAAAAATTGTTAAAAGAACATAATAAACTTAAAAGAAAAAACCCCAAAACATTAAACATTGAATAGTTGTCCATGTTTTATCTTTTTTTTTTTTTTCCTTTCATTTTTCTGAAGCTGGAAACAGGGAGAGACAGTCAGACAGACTCCCGCATGCGCCCGACCGGGATCCACCCGGCACGCCCACCAGGGGTGACGCTTTGCCCACCAGGGGGCGATGCTCTGCCCATCCTGGGCATCGCCATGTTGCGACCAGAGCCACTCTAGCGCCTGAGGCAGAGGCCACAGAGCCATCCCCAGCGCCCGGGCCATCTCTGCTCCAATGGAGCCTTGGCTGCGGGAGGGGAAGTGAGAGACAGAGAGGAAAGCGCGGCGGAGGGGTGGAGAAGCAGATGGGCGCTTCTCCTGTGTGCCCTGGCCGGGAATCGAACCCGGGTCCTCCGCACGCTAGGCCGATGCTCTACCGCTGAGCCAACCGGCCAGGGCCCATGTTTTAATGTTAAAAGAATTCACATCAACTTTGCTCCTTGATTTCTGATTTTTCTCAAAATATATTTTTTTCAGAGCAGCAATCTGCTGTATTCAAATATGGGGACATGGATGTTTTTCACTTATAGTTTCCACCAACCCCTACCACTCATTTATAGTCTTTATTTGACCATTTTAGGTCTCTGAGTTCATTAGTTTTATTTTAAAGCTTTTTTTTTAATTGATAGCATGTGGCAGAGACTACTAGCTTTTCTAAAAATCAATTTCTTTGTCCTGGCATGGAGCTAGACTATTTTTCTTAGCTAATCTTATAATTAAGTGTGAACATGAGGCCGAGTTTAGCCAATGAATGGAGAAGTGATGCGTGCCACTTTCCAGCCTACTCCATGCAAACTTTCCACGCAGACTTCTCCATTGTCTTTTTCCTTCTGATGGCTGGGTGCAGATGAAAATAAGTCCCTGTGTACTGGCAGAGCCACGAACTTGAAGGAGCCTGTGTCCTTATTGGCTGTCTGTGGGAGAGCTGACCTACTGACTGCTATGGCCCTGTTATGTGGGCAAGATTACGCTTTCAAAAAATTTTTAAACTTTAATTAAATCTGAGAGATTGAAAAATATGATATTTTCCCCAGAATTGTACTGCAAGTTCTCTTCTTTTATCTTACGATTGTTGGAGTGGTGTCATGTAAAGGTTTGTGGTTTGAAGTAGAACAGAAGAAGAAATACACTTTTATGGTAAAATTTTATTCATTTAGGTCTTTTTGTTATGGCAGTTAGCCTACTTTAAATAATTCAGCATGCTGCTAATGACCTAGTAATTGTTCTTGGCTTCCTATCTATGATCCAACAAATGTCAAGCAGCAGAGGACAAGTGAGAATAGTGACAATGGCGCTGTTGGTTCTGAATGCCCGGTATGCAGAAAACTGTAGATAAAATTTATTAACAAAGAAGGGCGCGGGAGAAAAATGTTGGGTCATCCCTGACTTTTAAAATGCTTTCTCTTCAGAGAAGCCCTATCATTAGCATCAACAAACCTTTACTGCGCACCTGGTTTAGTGCTCTGAGTTCATCTCCTGGGTCAGTACAATAGTTTTGAATTCTCTTTTAGCTTTATTAAAATGTGTTGAGAGAAAAAGAAAACCTCAGATTCAACTTACATATGCAGCAGCCTCTTTGAGAGCCTTGGACTAGCCAAGCCATTTCATGTACGTCTTTCTGAAATACTAGATGGCAAGCTAAATTAACTTAAATTGTTTTTGATCTTTCTTATAGTTTGCATATTAGTTTTAGCTCAAATTTTGAGGCTGTAAAATTAATTGATTACATAAGTATGACTTAGAATTACATATTCATAGGCTAATAATGTATTGGTTATAGCCTAATCATTGTGTAGAGAGCATAACATCCATTTATAAGATTTGAAGCATAATTTTAATTGACCAGAAACTGGTATTTATAATCATAGTCTTTGAAGTGCTCATCAGGGCAGGCCTCTGTGAAGAGAGGCCTGGAAACTTCTAGCTGCTTTGTTTTTTCTGTACAGGTAATTTCAAGTTTGGGTATAAAGACAAAAAAGCCAATCCATTTTGACCTTTGATGCACTAAACCTGGCTGTAATGTACTTAATGACATGCAATATTGTAATATTATTTTTATAATTTGTTTTATGGTAGTCCATTTCATGATATAATTTTTGAGAACACATTGCAATAAAAGGGGAGAATACCTGAAATCTTTTAAATGTGGAGTTTGGAAGGGAAAACCTCCTGTTATCACATTCAGAACCATACTGTTACTGAATTATTATGTGGAATGCATTAAATAGTAACAGCTTTAGGGGCAAATGCTATTTTAGTGTCCTAGAATGTTATAACTCAGAAAGTTTTGAGCCTTGGTGGGTCTACCCAACTCACTGCCCTTTTTTAGAGTTTTCCTGTGCTATTTCTGTAGAAGTAGAACTAGGCTCAAAGTATCTTACCCTTTTGGCCATAACTAGAGTACCTATCCTCAATAGGATTAGACTGTTGATTTAAACTGAACAATCAAATTATTTCACTGTGTTTTGTTTGAACTATGTGCTATAGAGACTGAGGTAGACAATTGGAAGCTTCAGACAGTTTATGGTCAGGGAATAAATGGATCAAATAATCACACTAAGAAAAAGACTCTGGGCTTAAATAGACACCAAAGTATTAGCTTTGTTATTAGTGAATCTGAGTTGGAAAATATCATCTGGACCCAAGACCAAAACAGGCTGGCTTCCTAGTCTTTACTCCCTAGTTCAGAAAGAGCACCAGAATTCTATAATACTTCCCACCCCCTATGTAAGAAATGACTAAATGAGCATTCTGTACAGATATCACACACCCCTGGAGAAAAGAGAGCATCCAAAACATGTGGGTAAACCAGGCTCCAAAAGAGCGACAACAGGATCCTGGGTTCTATTTACACAGAGACCTTCTCAGTCTCATTAAACAGATAAGTCACTCTCAGGGAAAGTAGTGAGAGAAGGCATAGAGAATGTACTTCCTTCATAACACTCTCTAAACAAGGAAAAATTTCCAGTTTTGTAGATCAAGGCAGGAATCTGTGGAGGAGACACTTACTTCTTTTATAAAGCCTTGGGGACATGTTGTGAGGCAAAATTATGGGGGAGTAGAAATTAAGAGTGTGCAAAGAGAGAGAAAAAATAAGGTCAGGAGAGGGGAGAGAACGTAGAGCTATCAGAGAAAGTAGAATAAGAAGCTGTCTGACATATCTATTCCCATGAGACCAGCTCCTTCTTGCTATAGGTTCTATAAGGGCCTTCTCATTCCTTATAATAGACCTCTATTACTTCATTTGGCTTATAAATCCCCCCCCTTTTTTTTTTAACAAAACCACCCGTAAGACAGTGAATAATCTTTACTGACTTTAGAAAGTTTATTATATGCTAAGCACTGTGGTATGCACCTGATAATCTTCAGTTAATTTGGTGAAAGGTTGATTTGTTATAATGGAAGTAAGTAAAGATTTAGTAATTAAATATTAGATATTTAAAAGAACTACTATATTAATAGTCCTTTTTGTCTTAATATAACCTCCCCCCACCTGCAACTCTGCAAAGTGCAGTCAGTAGCACTTAGAAAAAATTTATCTTTCCCAACAGCAACAAAAAGAGACTTTTAGTTCTATGTGTGGAAGATTATTAAATGCTTTTTTTCAGAAAAGATATAATTCTACAGAATTGCTGTGAATATACAATGTGTCCGTAAAGTCATGGTGCACTTTTGACTGGTCACAGGAAAGCAACAAAAGATGATAGACATGTGAAATCTGCACCAAATAAAAGGAAAACCCTCCCAGTTTCTGTAGGATGATGTGGCAGCATGTGCGCATGCACAGATGATGACGTAACACCATGTATACAGTGGAGCAGCCCAAGGCCATACCAGTCCAGATGTGGACGGTACAGAGGAAAGTTCAGTGTGTTCTGTGGCTCGCTAAATTTGAATCCGTGACCAAAGTGCAACGTGAATATCGGTGCGTTTATAACGAAGCGCCACCACATAGGAATAACATTACTCGGTGGGATAAGCAGTTGAAGGAAACCGGCAGTTTGGTGGAGAAACCCCGTTCTGGGAGGCCATCAGTCAGTGACGAGTCTGTAGAGGCTATATGGGATAGCTACCTAAGGAGCCCTAAAAAATCTGTGCGTGAGCCCACATCGAATTGCACTGAATAGGTATGAAATTGGGAGAGTTTTCCTTTTATTTGGTGCAGATTTCACATTTCTATCATCTTTTGTTGCTTTCCTGTGACCAGTCAAAAGTGCACCATGACTTTACGGACACACTGTATTTGTAATAGTGCTAACATTTATTTGACATTATTTGACAAATGCAGACAAAGAGATCACAGTATTAGGTTAAACCATTTGAAATTTTCTTTTGTTTTTGGTTAAGTCAAATGGCTAAATATAGACAATTTTCTATGAGTCAGTCTGATTATGCACCATAATAGTGTTAATGGCTTTGTGTATATGCAAAACAAAGTGTTTCTTCCTGCAGACAACTGTCTAGGTTCTGGTTGAGACTGAAGTCCAGGGAAGTGGCTCACAAACCCCAGTTCATGACTAGTTGAAAATTGTCTATGCAAAATAAATACAATAAGAAGAGTGTTAAGATTTTTTTTTCAAAAAAGTTAAATTTATTTTAAAATCTTGAGATTACAGGATTTGGGAGCATTAAAATATGATTTCTTTTGGAAAATAATATTTTAGTAGATGGTGGTTTTAAAATCCACTTGGAAAAAATAAGGCAAGTATACATCAACCTTCAAAATCGTTCTTGATATTTTACTATTCTGTAAAATCTAAATGTTTAGGAAAACCCAAGGGCACACTAAATAATCAGAAGCTCCATGACACAAAAGGAAGCACGTAGAGAAAATTAAAGCCTGTACAAACCATTCGTTCATCCTGGAGTCTTTATTTTGTCTTTTATTTATGCTATAACTTGTGGAGCCCCAAAGGGTATTTCCTGCTACCCTTAAGGGAAGAAAGTCTTTAGTTCCTAAGGTCTTCTCTGCTGTTGTCCCACATATCCCTCCTTCACTTGAAAAGGGGCACAGCTCCACCTTGTAATCCACTGTTAAGAAGCAATGTTCCTCCAGTTCTCTCTCTCTGAAACCCAAGCAAGATGATTACAGAAGATTTACCTTTTCACCCCTGGCCCGTTCCACCTGCCCTCATCCCCAGCACAACAGCATACCTGGTTATTGTGGAGATTTCTCAGGTGCTCCAATGAAGGGTCTTTCAGGCCTCAGAATGGTAAAAGAAGAACAGAGGTGAAGATTTTTCATTTTACTTCCTTTCTGTCTTGTATTACAGATCGGAAGAACTTTCCTTTAATCAAGACTTCACAAGACCTCCTCCCTCGACTGACTTCTTACTTTAATAGTTTGCAGTCAATTTTTCTAGGTTCCTCATCTTTTTTTCCATTTTCCCCCTCATGGAATGGGGTTTCCATGCCTGCCCCCACTTTTTGTTGTTTCTTGAGGTCTTCAGGCTTGGGTGTATTCAATCTTGGGATGAAAGGATGGCCTTTTGCCCCATTCCTGGAGGGAAAGTAAGCTCCTCCAGTCTCAGTTCCATCTGTCCTCTAGCAGGTCTCTTGTTCGTTTTCTCAGTAATTTTTCCTAAGAGAAGCAAGATAAGAAGAAAGTTTTTTAAATATATAATATACAGTACAGTATTATCTCAAATGAGTAAAATATATTTGTTCTCTTAACATAGTAGTGTGATGTGATCTTGTTAATTGCAAAACGATAATATCAATGAATATGATTATTTTACTACTAATATTTTGACACGTTTTTGGATCTGGCTTTATTTTTTTAAAAAAATATACACAATTATTGCAGTTGTAAGTGGTTCTCTTTTATCACTCAGGAGTGGTGGCAGCAGTTCCAATTAGATTCCATAATATTCTAATTCTCTTGGCTAATGGAGATAGGATAAAGAGCTTGTGATACTGATACGGTATCAATATAGTATACAATCAGTAACATACATAGTCAGCATATATATGATTGCTAGTGCACCACGTGTAACCTATTTCCTAGATTGTCTTTAGCACCCTCACCCAGGAATGCAAGAGAACTACTGAAGCTGGACGCTCCCATACCCCTGAGGAGAACTACTGAAGCAGGACTTCTCATTCCCCTGAGGAGATGACAGACTGCAAGAAGCAAAAAAGACAGCGATTAGATCAGAACACCATGGAGTAGAAATTACGATCCTGGGAACTGGCCATCCTGTTTGATGACCTTTATAATTCTGAGAACCGGCTATCTTGCTTGATGACTAACTGCATGCCCCTCATTGTACTAACCTCACCTGAAAAAGTACATAATCAACCCTTGCAACTGAGATTGCAAGTTCATGGCAATCTTGATTAAAGATGCCTGTTATCCTCTCAAACTCAGTCTCTGCTTATTGGCTGTTGTGGTGATGGGTGCCCAGAACCCTGGACAGGTTGTAGTTCGGTACCAATACTAGTTTATCCTACCACTTATGTGATCGGTACTGTATTTTGTATGGTGATACAGAGAAGAGTGAGGTATAAAAGCAGCTCTCCAAAAACTCACAGCCCCTAGATGAAACTCTAAGATTACAAACATTTATATAATCAGGTCTAAATCATATAAAAGCCAGGAAATAGAATTTATTTGTTCAATGCAAGACATTCATGACACTGAGACAACTTTAAAGTCACATAGGATTAGTTTATAATAGTTTACAAAGTGTTTTCACTTTTAATATCTTATCTGACCCTTGTGATTATGTTTTGAGATAGATGTTGTTATTTTATTTTATGGATAATTAGAGCTCAGAAAGCTGAAGTAATTTGGTCAAGGTCATCCAGCTTCTGAGAGGCAGAACTGGGATCCACATTGTAATTAGAAGATACATATTGCCTTTGACTTCTATGAACTGTATTACCAGATTAAATGTGGCTGAAAATGTATGTTAACAGTTAGTTCTTCAATTTAAACTAACAAAGAATTTAGGATTGTATTATACACATAAAACCAATAGAGTTATTGAAAATAATTAATATAAAAACTAGGAGGATAAAAATTCTGGCCAAAAGAATAGAAGTTATGATGTTTGAGAAACAGTTAACAGTGATGGCTCCTTGTATTACTCTTTCATAAAGCCAGGATATGCAGAATTTATACAACAATGACAATTTTTTTTTGCCAAGGAATTGCTAAAACAAATGTGGAGACCGAATAAATCAACACTATTATGATTTGGGGGACAGAGATTCAATAGTCAATAGCTAAATGTCTCGAGCAAGATGGAGTTCATTATAGTTGTAAGTAAATTCATCCAACTGGACAGACATTTGAAATCAAATGAGACTAGTTTTAGTTTGTCTATATAGTTAAAACCATTGTGAAAATGGATCCCTAAAACAATTGGCAGCAAATCAGGAGATAGTGTTTCTGTATCTCAGCTATTAAGATCTATCTTGGACTAAATTATTCATGCTTCACTCTTCCCCCTTCCCCAGCTCAGCACCTAGTAGAGCTGGGATAGTGATAGGGAACATCAGTGTTCACTAGAGCCCTGTAGGCTATTTAAATCATGGAAATGGGCCAGGTGTCAACAGAGACTGTTGGGCACTGCCTGTGCCCTTGGGATCCATTTCATCTATCTTGCCAAGACTCACATTTCTTTGACTGTGCTACAAACTAGCTGCAAATCTCTTCCCCATCCAGATGCTCATTCCATAAAGGTCAAGACTAAAGCCTTTGGAAGCAGACAAATGTGCTCTTCAAGGAACTTAAACTTAAATTCCTACTCATTTTCTTGTGCCTAAACCAGCAATTACCAAACTCATATTTTCTGTAGCTTTCTTTATTAATCAGAGTTTTTATTATTTCATCATCTCAAAGGAAAACCTGCTGATTTATACTTCATTGATGACCTCATGATGGCAGGACCTGGCAAACAGGCAGTAGCAGGTTCTCTAGGTGCTTTGGCAGAAGATATGTGATTTGAGAAAAAGAGAACAATTAGAATTCAGGCCAAGTCACTTTGGTGCAGTTTCTGGGAGTCTAGCAATCTGGGATGTAAAGGGGTATCCCCTCCAAAGTACTTCTAAGAAGGAGGTGCAGTGCATTGTGGGTCACTTTGAATTTTGGAGGCAACAGAACCCACATTTGGAATCTATGTACTGAGGAAAATGTTACCAGTATGTGTGAGGCCAAGAATAAGAGAAGCCACTGCAGCTGGTTCAAGCCTCAGAGCAAAGCTCTGTCTGCTAGTCCTTATGAGCCAGCCAGTACAATTGTACTTGATGTGTCTGTGGCAGTTTGGGAAGCCCTATGTAGCCCCTAGCAGACCCTCTAGGAGCGTCATATATAAAACAAGCTTGTAGTGTTTGGAAATAAGTAAATATTCTACTGTTGAGACTGCTCTTGGCCTGCTAATGGGCCCCACTAGACATTGAAAGTCTGGTCACGTGAAGTTAGTCTTTAGTAATGATCTAGGTTTTTTCTGCTCCATCAGGCACTAATGTTAAGTGTGTCCAGCATTACTCAATCATCAGGTGGAAATGGCATATGTGAGATGAGGCATTCTCTTGTTCTCTAGGCACTAGTAAGTTTTAACTAAGTGATGGCCCCTGTTAAGAAAAGGTGGCTCATATTCCTAATCAATTACTCCTTTGTCACCTCTCCACCCACCCACTATTGGCCTTGTTTGGAGTTTTCTGTAACTAGCTATCTGAGTATGGGGCAGCTGTGTTAGGCTTGTTTACTGGTTGACCATCTGCAAGCACTTTGCCTGACTGGTGCATTAGCACATGGCTGCACCACATGTTTATGGCCTATGTAAGGCTATGGGTACTTGCACTCAGGTAATTGTGGATTGCCTGCCTGCCATTGTGAAGGGTCATTTTTGATGTCTGCCAAAGAAGAGGTTTTCCCTACCTGTTTGCTTGTCTGCCATTGTGAAACTCCAATAAATGGTAATGGCCCAATGCTTTCTGGCTCTGCAGTTTTTCTACCATCTGACCAAATCCAGTGCATTACATCTGGTATAGTAGGCAGGATTTGGAGCAGCTTGGTATGGAGCTGCTGACACTCTTGAGGGGTGGCTCTCCTGTTGGGGACCATGGGCTGGGTGTTTTTTCAATCCTACAAGAAGAAACCAAAAGCTTTGTGTGTGAGGCTGTGTGAAGTCAAAAGCTCCAGGATGAGCTAGAGACTGTGTGGCAATGATGGCGTGAATTGGAGCGAGCTCTGGAGAAGGAGGCTTACCAGGTTCAAGAGCTGCAGTATGAGATATAGGCTGAGCACCAACAGTGTCTGGAACTGGAACAGTCTCTGGAGAAAGTATTGCGAGTTTACGAGTTGCAATTTGCTCTGGAAGCTAAATGTTGGCAATGAGAGTTGGAGAAACAACTGTGGGTTTAGGAGCTCTAGTCTCAGCTTCAGGCCTAGAGCTGCCAGCTGCAGGAGCAAAAGCAGGCATGGAAGACAGAGCTGTATTTCTTCCAATGGAGTGGCTCTGAGTCAGGGGGAGCAGGCATTTCTGACTTTTCTGAGGAGGAAGTTTGAGCTGAAACTGCGGTCTGCAGACTCAGATCCTGGCTGGTGGTCACCGAGAAGGTAAAGACTCAGCATCCAGGAGTCCTTCGGGGACAGGCATAACCCCCTCCCCAGGGAGTAGACCACTCTGTGGTCCGACCTACACCCAGGTAGAACTGATGGAGTTGGGGGAGAAATTCAGGCAGAAACCCACCAAGCTCCTGGCAGCCTTGTTGCTGCAGTTGCAAGACATAGAGGTGGATGGCATCATGCTCTCCAGAACAGAGATGGACCGTAAAGCTGTGAGGGCTGCTGTCCATGCTGCCCCCCCCCCCCAAGTAACAAGAGAAATGGGCCTGTAAAGGTTACCTGAACACAGAGGTGGATAAATTTGATTGTGGCCAGGGAAGATAGGGAGAAATTAGATGGCAAGCCTAATAAAGTCTTGTTGGAGCTTTGGCAGCAGCTTGAGTTAGAACAGAGGTTCCAAATGCTGAAAAAGTCAGGGAAAATGTTGGCCCTGGCATCTGCCGGGAAAATGGCTGACATTCAGGTTGTAGGATTCCCAATATCTATTGTCCCAGTTTGAATAGGGGGAGGAACCTGTCCAACAGGGATAGGCAAGGTCAGAGGCTCCATGTGAAATTGTTAGTCCACTGGTCCCCTTGTAATGTGCAGCAGGTGTTGGCATCGCCTATAATAAATTTTTTACCTGGGTGATTTGTACAGATAGCTCAGCTGTCTTATCATGGACTGCTTTTCACCCAGTTGCAGAGATGCACCAAAGTCACGTTTTTCAAAGGACATGGCCCTGGACTATACATGCCCCCCACTTACGATGGGTGGCCTTGTTGGCACCATGGGGTGGGGAGTTGGAGGTGGGCCTCCAGTTAACTCCCTGAGCAGAGTACTCAGGGAGACATTGTGAAGGGTACCTTTGTAATTATCATTTTTGGTATGTATATAATGTACCTATTGTGAGGTGAACAACCCTAAAGGGGTGGAATGTGGGACAGCTGTGTTAGACTTGCTGGCTGGTTCACCGGTTGCAAGCACTTTGCCTGATTGGTGCGTGAGTGAATGGCTGCACCATGTATGTATGGCCTATGTAAGGCTACGGGTGCTTGCGCTCAGGGAGATTGTGGATGGTGGATTGTGGATTGCCTGCCTGTCACTATGAGGGACTATTTTTGCTGTTTGTTTGCCGGAGAAGAGGTTTTCCCCTGCCTGTGTGCCTGTCTGCTGTTGTGAGACTCTAATAAATGGCAATGGCTGAATGCTTTCCAGCTCTGCAGTTTCTCTACCGTCTACCCCAATCCAGTGTAGATCTGCCTGGCCTTGGCCACCCATGTTACACTGAAGAAGAACAAATTCAATTCTGACCTGCAGATGGTTCTTCCTTGTAATATTATTATTGCACTGTACAAGTGACCTCCTGCAGCAGTATAACCCCATGGGGGGCGGTAGTTGGGGGGGGGACATGAAGGACAAGAAAGAAAAAAATTTTTCTAGTGGGTAGAAATTTGGGTGATGTAACTGATTTCCATTTTGTCTGGAAGGAGAGATGATCAGAGTTGTGGACCAATTCAGGGATTTTGAAAGATCATGATTGAAGAATCAGTGATAAGTAGTTTTAGGGAAGAGAAATGTAGTTAAGACCTCTAAGTATGGGCCCAGAAAGTAAGACTGTTTATATCTCATGTGAGTAGTCAACCAAAATGCCCCCTCTATTGAAAAAAGTTTAATAACCAGGTGCATAAAATAACTTTCTTTTTATATTTCACCATGCCTCTGTCACCAGCCACCCCAGCGCTTGATCAATGGGCTCCTACACTAGTGCCTCCACATGGTGGCAGAAATGGGAGTGATGCGTGGACTGAAGAATATAGAATTTCTTCTACCAAGTCGAAACCTGGCTAATGCCCATGCTGTGTTCAATCTGCACCATACTTAATGGATGTATGCCACCTCAATAGAACAAGCCACCTTATGACAGCTCAATGAGATCAGACTGTTTCTGTTATGGAAAAGGCAGCAACTTGTTCTTACTGGGAGAGTTATTTATTTTGGATTTTATTTTGTCTTGCCTGTTGCCATCTTTCTGCAAGCAGTATACTCGGTGGACTTTGTGAGAGCCTAAACTTCTGTTATGGTATCTTGCAGAACACTGTGTCTGACCAAGCAACTAATTTTGTATGAAAAATAAAAGACTGCGTAGACTTTTGTGGAACATACAGGTTTTAACATGTACTCTATCACTCACAGACATAATTTCCTGTGAGAATGTCTGTACTGCTTCTGTTAGCAAGAATGAATTCTGTTTTCTGAAATCAAACCTTTACCAACATGGACAGGAAAGTCTTTTCCCATTTCCTAAAATTTTGTGGATGACTGACTCTAAGCACAGGTAAGAGCAATTTTAACCTGTGTCTTTTAATAGTTAGCATTTTGAGAAAGTTGCAGTAGCAGCTAGTTATAATGTACCCCCTAAATGTTTCAGTGTTACCTTAATACTAAGCAAATTTGAGATAGGGGAAAAGGAGTATTGGTGTGAATTATTTGGGAGTTTAAGTAAAAAAGAAAAAAAGTAAAGTTAAATTAGCAATAATAGTGTTTACGGAGAATGTAATCATGTGGACAAGTCATTGAATATTTTGTAAATTTATAATAATTTGTTCTTTTAACACGTCGTAAAACTATTGGAGGTATTAATATGGTAATTTGTGATCCATAAATGTGCTACAGAATAGAAGTACAAGCAAGCCTTAACATAATGTGGCAATTATATTTATTCATTATTTTTTAAATCAGTGACTGAAATACTGTCTAAAAACAGAATCCTCCCACTGAAGTGGAAGAGTATAGTAAAAGCTGTCTGCCTAAAAATCTCTTTAAATAGAAGCTTTTCTGGGTTAGCTTTATAGATTGGAAAATTTGGGGGAATTTCAAAACTTAATAAAAGCAATTCCTAAAACTCACCTGGTGCTTCTGCTGACCATTGTATTATTTCTAATATGAACAATTCTAAACCTACTTTTGCCCACCCATGTATAATCATAAAAGTTATTATTGCTGAGTCTGTGTGAACCTGAATGACTTCTTATTGATAGCAGTGCTTCTTAAACTGGGGACCTGTTTGGCAGGCTATAGCTAGGACCTAGATGCCTGCATTTTTAATAAGGTCCCATGTGTTGTTGATGTTTCTAGTCTACAGAACACACTTTGAGTAAGTATCATGAACTGAAATTTAAAAATCTCAATCAACTTGTTTCTTTTATTTTTATTTCTTTATTTTTTTGTGACAGACACAGAGAGAGTCAGAGAAAGGGACAGATAGGGACAGACAGACAGGAAGAAAGAGAGATGAGAAGCATCAATTCTTTGTTGTGGCACCTTAGTTGTTCATTGATTACTTTCTCATACGTGCCTTGACCATGAGGCTACAGCAGACCGAGTGACCCCTTGCTCAAGCCAGCAACCTTAGGCTCAAGCTGGTGAGCCTTGCTGAAACCAGATGAGCCCGCACTCAAGCTGGCGACCTCGAGGTCACGAACCTGGGTCCTCTGCGTCCCAGTCCAATGCTCTATCTACTGCGCCACCATCTGGTCAGGCTCAACCAACTTGTTTCTTTTAAAGTTAATAACAAATAAATCAATTAAGTCCTTCCACTAATTTGACAGATTATTTAGATATTGTATATAATTCAGTCCTTATGTCAATTCAGGATAAAATTTATAAAAGAAGAAAAAGGACAGAAATGTTGAGGTAATGACTTCAAATACTGATAGATTTTCAACTTTGGGACAACTCAAAGGCTTTTCCTTTTACTTTGTTATAAAACAGAGTCTATTTGATAGTGTGGACTTGAGTTAAGCAAGACCTGGATTTGGATCCTAAACCTACCTTTAGTGTTATATCCCAAATTGATACATCGGGAAAGTTTTAAAAATTCCTAAGCTTGGTTTTCCATGTGGTTGCAGAGGTTAAAAGGGACAATATAGATAAAATGTTTAGCAGAATACCTGTGCATAAAAAGTGCTCAAATATCACCTGTTTTATTCATCATTATCTTCAATGAGCAAATAGTTTAGATTCAATTTGATTCTGACTTACTGGAATAAGAATTCTTGGCTAAAAAATCTGTTGGCTGTAATAGTTAATAAGGTTGTTTTCTTAAAACTAGTCCACCACCACCATCATTATATTATCCTAGCATTACCAAATAAGAAGCTGATAACTGCATATCAAGTACTTCATCTTGAAGAAAAATTGTGAATATCAAAATTAGATACATTTCATCTTCAGATTACTTATGATTGAAAGTTGTCTCATTTATAACTTTGGGCTTAGATCTTTAAGTATCAGTATACTTATTTTTGTTGTTATGAATATATAAGGAAAATAATATAAAGACTATACATGTTGTCTTTAGGAATATTTAACTGTATAATAGCCCTAAAACCTTGTAATAAATTCTGTAAACATAAAGATTGATATTCAATATATTGTGTTTCATTATTTATCCAGCAAATTAGACACTTTCATTCCAACCTCAGAAAGCTTTTTCCTCCATTGAGGAGGCATTTGTGCAATTGTTCTTATCTGTAGAACTTCGAACACTGTATTTAGGTAAAATTACATTTCAATATAATTGCCTAAGTAATTAACATTCAGGAAGAAATTATTTATTCAGGAGCACATTTCACAATTCAATTTCAATCTGTAACAAAGAGGTTTTTAAATGTTAATTTTATAAAAGAAAATTGAGCAGATAGTAAAGGTTGTAGATTAATACAATAGGCAGCTATTTACAGCGTTTCAACCTTTTCCCTGGCTGGGAATTACCTATTTTCTACCAGAAAGCCTGGGCATGTTTCAAATTGCACTGGGAAGTGTGGAGTTGAATCTTATATTGTGTGCATATTAGACAGTTTCACATCAGGTGACTAAATAAAAAAAAGCAAAACCAAAATGCTTATAGATACATTGTTGCTGGAGCTTTGAAAGAGAGAAAATAAATGCACATTATGGTGATGTTGAAAATGATCAAGAACATGTAGAAAATAAAAATAGAAGGTATATTTTCAGTCTCGATTCTATCAAAATTTTCTTCCTTGGATAATAATCCTTTCAAAGCTTACAAATAGGATCCACACTTCCCCTCCATCAGTTAGCTTTACATTTCAGTAACATATAGTAACATCTTTGGAAAAACACAGGAATAATTTCTGCCATATACCTATTATTATAGGAAGTGGTATAAGTATAAGGGAGACAAGAGAAATCAGAAGTATTGTTCTTTTATTTGCATGTTTTTTTCTGATCATTATGTTATAATAAAATTAAAGAATTTTATAAACATTTAACAGAACTTTAAAACCTATAAGGATATTATTTTTCAGCCATATTTGTGATATAAGCTTAAAATTTTTGTTATGACTAATTATTTTGTGATATAATTTAAAAATTTAGTTAATTTAGAAAATAAATGTATAAATATATAAATAAATATATAAATATGTGCAGAAAGATTACTGATGATACACAAACATGATCTAATCTATATGCTTAATTATAATATAATAATTCATCGTCATTGCCAGTACCTTAGTCCAAACCTCTTGGGGTTAGATTGTGGATGGCCTTGGATGCTGAGTGATGTTTGTGCCCACACACTCCTACAACTCTTAAGGAGCCACTATGGTGGTTTAAATAGGTGACATGATAAAAATGACTTTTAGAAAGATAAAGACATATCCCACTAGAGGACCACTCTAAGAACTTCAAGAGGCAGGCAATTTGATTAAATTACTTTGTTCATCATTCTTGCAGTGATTTGGGGGCTTGACATTTAATTCTTGGATTATGTGCAGACTCTTCTGTTCTCTGTACACTAGGGCATTCTGATTAGAGAGCTCACACCATTTCAGTATTCATATCCTTGTATGAATTTAAATTCTGAAGGCTAATCTGTTTGTGATTTCTTCTCCTTTGTGTTAAATGTGGTCAATTGTGGTGAAATTAAGTTTGAACTCCTTCTAGTCCCTTAAGTGGGTATCTGCATGTCTCTAGTCCTCTTTAATGAGGAAAAAAGGGTTTGTCCCTCAGCAGAATATAGGATGCCATTGAGTTTTCCTGAGTTCCACGGTATCCCTACAGTGGCCTGAGAAGCCCTCTGATTTCTAGCATATTGATGGATGGAGATTTATTTCCCATTGACTGGATTCCTTGAGTGGAATAGGAACAGTGTTACCCCCAATCCATTAGGCTGACATATTTTATAATTGAAAGCTGAACAGGTTTATGTAGTAAAGATTGCTCATGGATTTTGTATGTGTTAAGACAAAGGAAAGTGGGGTAGAAGAGAAAGCATGAATTAGTTGTTGGAAGCCCAGTGTATTTAAGAAACTTTGTCTTGGTAATAAGAAGGCTTCATTTAGTAAGCTGTTGGAGAAATGTGTGTTAGAACAAACACCTGTTGTCTGAGCAAATGGGCTCTCATTTTGAGTTACATTTCCTATGGAAATATCATTTGCGATAATGGCTTGTATCAATTATGAAATCAGAAAATGCATTCCCTGAGTCTAAGTGGAAGGTATTGTCTATTGGGAAGAAAATTAAAAATGATAATTAAAAAGTTTGCTCTGGGATCTGGAAGTATAGAGAATGGAAAAGAGATAAAACGGTGAAATCACTTTGAGGGTCCAGGTTGTGTTATTATCTAGTACAACAGTGAAGATACAGTTGTTCAAGTTGACAGCCAGATTAAAATTTGGTATTGATTAACTCAGTCACAGTGTGTCTTGTCTTGCTTGCAAGAGTCTGGTTGTGTAGTGGAGAAGGAAAAAAACCCCACAAACAAACACACAAACAAAGTGCCTATAATACAAAGGCCAATTGCATAGACACTTTATGAGCTTGCCAAGGTAGGGTGTGTAACTCAACCCTGGGGGTCATGAGGATCAGGAGAGCATTCAGGAGTGGATGTCAGCTAAACTGAGCATCAGCAGGGAATTTGGAGTAGGAGGGTGACAAAGAAAGACATCTGAGCAGAAACAGCAGCATATTCAAACTTCTAAGGGTAGAATTATAAAAAATATGCCACTAACTGTATTACTTTGGTACGCCTGGAGATATCTTCTCTCTCTGTGTCTGTCACTCTCTGATGTATCATAGAGTAGGTCACTGTGGCAGTGGAACCATGGAAGAATGAAGAGATGCTGCTGGAGCAGCAAGCAGAGTTAAGGAACTTAGTGAAATGGAAATAATTAAATGAGAAAAAGAAAACACTACAGTTGTGAACAAAAACTAAAAGAATTGCTTAAAATCCAAATCCAGAATAGGGGGTAGAGGAGGCAGAAGTGGGTAAAGGGGGACAAATAGTGATGGAAGAAGACTTGACTTGGGGTGATATACACACAATACAATACACAGATGATGTGCTGTAGAATTGTGTACCCGAAACCTATATAATTTTATTAACCAATGTCACACAAATAAATTCAATAAAAAAGTAAAAAAAAATCTAAATCCAGAAGCTTACCATAGGTGTTTTTAGAAAACAATTTTAATGGAATAGAAGAACATATAAAGAATAAAGGAAAATAATAGAGTAAGGAGAGATTAATATTTTTGGCTAACTTTTTGAAGGTACATTCTCCCCTTAATTCTGTTAAGCTCTTTCTCTCAGTGTGATACCTTGTCCTCTTGTTAACTGTGGGTTGTGGCCAACGGGGAGCCTTAACAGTTCTGAAGGAAGGAGAAAGGAAGGGTCATGGCATTTAGTCCCTTGGTTTTCTCAGGGAGCATCCCTATCACACAGTTGTTGAGAAGTTTAAATAATGTAAACTTAACACAGTCGCTTGCACATGTAAGCTTGTAACAAAATTTCTTATAATTTTTTATAAGAATAATAAATATAGTTTAAGAAGTCAAATATATATTTTCCTGTCTCTCTGATGAAAGCAGATCTGTTCAAGGCAAACTGCTTCCCCCAACTCTCTTTGTGAATTTTGGTTCTCTATCCTTCCCATCTTCCTCTGAGTCTAAGGGGGAGGTTGGCTTTAGCTTTATACAATAGTTTCCAGTTCCAGATTTCTGCACTACCCATTGTGGTTCTTTATCCCCACTCAGATTGTGAAAATGAATTTCTTTGTCAATAAGCCCTCCTAGAGTTGTCTCAATGTTGAGTGTGCCATCCATTTCCTGTGGGAACCCTATTAGATACTTGAAGCCATTGTCATCTCTTGCTCAGACAACTCTCTGTCGCCAGTTCTGTTTCAGGAGAGCCAACTTAACATACAGTCTGAAAAGACCACTTCCCTTCTAAATATCTCTCATCATCTACAACCTTTAATTTAGCTTCAATTTATATCTTCTCTTTAACTCTTCTTCAATGACAACTTTACCTATATTTTTACCTGTTCTTGTATTTCTGTAGTCACAGGTGGTGCTAGAGCTGTACTCTTAAGCAAAGCTAACCTCGCTGCAGTGGCTGATTTAGGCTCCCCTCCCCTAGTCATTTGACACAATGACTTTCATCTCACAAAATGCAATGATTAATTCACTCCATCCATCTCACTTTACCTCTCAGGAGCATATGAGTCAGTTGATTAATTTCTCCTTCATGAAACACTTTTTCTTTGCCTTCCTGTTTGGTACACTTTCCTGGTTTTTGTCTCCTTCATTGCTTCCTTTGCTTTTTTCCCCAGTCTCATTTGATGCCTTCTTGCCTTCTTTTCTTCTAAATATTGGCATACTCAAGGCTGTGTCCTTTGTCCTTGGCTATTCTTACTATACTGACTTTTCCTTTGGGTAATTTCACCCATTGCTTTGACTTTAAATAGTTATCTATAGCGAGAAAATTGCCACATTTATCTCTGACTTGAGCTCTTCCTTAAGTTCTAGACTTCTCTACTCAAAGTGCCTAATTCATAGTAGGTGCTCAATGCATACTTACTTATTTAATTCCTGTTAGCAGGTAAATGATATTCTACATCTTATTTTACTAGCACATATAGAAAGAGTTAATCTTTTTTTTATAAACAAACCATATTCTCTATTTTTTTGAATAAAAGAACATGAACTATATTTTAATATTATTCTTTTCTCATGGAATTAATTGACTTATTTATGCAGTTATTCTATTACTGTTCTAAAATGACAATTTAAAAAAAAGAAATAAATATAATTATATTATTTTTTAAGTAATAGCTTTGTTTAAAATATTTTATGCTATATATTAATACCTATATGCTTATTTACATGTAGTATTTTATCTACATATAATAAAATATAGAGAAGAAAGTATTTTGCATTGATGAATAGTTCTTTACAACTAATGACAACTCATACTAAGTGAACAAACTTCTTGAAAGCAAGTGGATTGACATGATTTATCAAATACAATGGGATAAAAATATGACTTTTTACCTTTTCTCTTTTAGTGCTGTACTCTAAGGTCCCCAACATTTTCTATTACAGCTTGCTAGAGTGTGTCAGTAAATCTCCACATTTTACTTGCAATGCTATTTTATCTTTCTCTTGGACATCTGCCCATCCTCCATCCTTTAGAGAATTTTTAAAAGGCTGTTTCCCCCCTACAATTTTCTGCTACAGCTGCTGATGGAAGAAGCTATGTACAAAATAGAAAAGAGGAGAAGGACAACAGGGCTATTACATATGGTTCAGTCACGTTAGCTTACATCAAAAGTGCTTATTCTGTTTTTACCCCGTATGTCACCCGGTCCTTGGAATCTGACTTTAGGCAAACTGAGAAAGCGCAAGCTCCATGGGATAATTAAAAGGTCACAGTTAATTTTCTTAGGACTTGAATTGAACTACATCTAGAGGGACAAGTTTGAGTACCAAATGTCAGGACTAGTGGGAGAAATGCACTTGCACATTGTGAGACAGAAGTCCATAACAAAAGGGACAGCCACTTTAATATACGGTTGAAATTCTGTTTTTAAAAAATGATTACAAAAATAAAACAAGAGGAAAGGCCTTGTAGATTATAAATTGTTCTGGAAAAACGTTGCATTGACCTCTATTAGTAGAATATGTCAGTAGCTGTGCTTGACACCATGAAGGGCTGCATTATACTGCATTTTGCTCTTGCTCTTGCCTAATCCTGTGTATCCAGCAAGCTAGGATGTCTCCAGGCCTCTCCAGCCTCTGCAAACAAAGAGGTCACGTTAACATAAACACCTGCACTTTGCTGCTTGGTGTTGCTTACTTGCCCAACTGTGGGGCTTCAACTCTTTCTTGCTGCCGTTCAAAATCTCCCCTATTTCTAGGCATCTCTGGGAGAGTTCTCAGGAGAGCTCAAGAACAAAGCCACGAATCTGCTTTTGTCTCTTTGATGTCTGCTCCCTGTGAGTCACAGAAGGAAGCATCTGACTACTGTCACTTCAGATGCTGTGCTGAGTGGCTCAGTCCCTTCTGTTGCCCTTTCCCCAACCGTTCCACGTTTTATCACTTGGTCTCCACTGAGCCTGTATAAAGCACAGGTCACAGTGAGTTCCTTCTAAGCTCAACCCTGCCAGCTTCTACCTCAACCTTCAGCTGTTTTCCAATCTCCACCTTCTAGATCCTGTTCCCTGCTCTTTACACACAGACACACACATGCACACACGCACCCCCTCACATTCTTCACATAATTCAGGCACTCAAAAGCCAAACCTCTCAAGCCAAAAAACAAGAATCATTTCTCATCTCAACTCAAATGAATTGGGAGGAGGAGGATTGGAATGAGTTCCATATAATTGCTATCATTTGCTCGGGTCACCATGAATAGCCAACCTGATACTCATGTTATATAGACAGGGAAAATCAGAGAGGAGGAGTGGAGTAAGAAGAGGGAGGTGTAAATAAGAAAACAAGAGGGAAGAGCTCTGTCTTTGCAGCATCTTGGAAACGGAAAAGGAATGAAAGTGGCACACTGTGGTGGTGACTACTGTGAACTGCTGGGTTTTCCATCCAGCTCTGGTACTTGGGCAAGTTACTGAAATCCTCTGTACCTAATCTCTGTCATCCCTACATAGTGAATAAACTTAGTATCTACCTCTCAGAGTTATGGTGATGATTAAGTTAGTTAATATATGCCTAGTACTTACTAAGTGCAATTATAATTATTGGCTATTGTTAATTATTATTCTCCATTAAGCCTATAAATTCATCCTGGATTTTATAGCTTAGCTTTAATCAGGAGTTGAATTAAGCTATAAGTATCTGTCTGTTTTGGAGCCACAACCGATGTCTCTGGATTCAGAGACACGTCTTTTCAGCAGGCCATTGAAACAACCCACTTGGCCTAGGATTTGAGTCCCCAACACAGCTCACCAGTGCTGTTCTTATGACTTCTCTCAGCTCCTGGGCTTTCTGCTTCTCAAGCTTGATACCCCTGCCTCCTTTGACCTTTCCAAACCAGCTTCCTTGTTTATATTTCATCATGAGTAACTTGTAGGGGTCTTCTGTTTAGCTGGACTTGTAGACTTGACCTCTGTGGATCAGTCATGTTTTATTGTCAGTTGTACTCATGACAGAAGTTATACTCTTGACAGAACTGAATGAGTCTCTAAGACTAGAAACAGATGGATTATGAGGAAGACGATATATTGTGCCCTCATTAATCTTGGTAACAGGTGGCTGCTCAGCCAGCTGGGGTCTTTTTGAGGACACTCTCCCAGGCCTTCCTCTGACCATATGCAGTCCAGTCCAGATGGTGACATGGTTTTCTAGAGCCCTGAATCAACTTAACGGGAGATGACAGGGCTCTGCTGATTTTGCTTAGGGTCTAATACAAGCACAGATTAAAAAAATTTTTTTACTTTCTAATTCAGGAAAAAGGAACAAACCTTCTGTGAAAATCATGTTCACAATGTGGTTTCAAATTCTCTCACAGGAAGTCTAAATTTGCATAATTAAATTAGCATTCATTAATGCCAAGTCAAGAAAGCAAATTAATTTGTTTTTACCATTAGAAAAGAATAAAGATGACTTTGGATATAATCTAGTGTATTAGGTTATTTACTCAATCAGATTTCCCTTCATAAAGATTCATGCTACATTAAAACAGTGGCAAACATTTGTTATGCTAAGTTATGTTGAGTATTGGTTCACCTTGGTAATTACCAAGATGGAAGTGAGTTGCTGTCATGTAAGGTTAAAACTATTTTCACTATATTCTAGAACTAACCCACCTTCAAACAAATGGCTTATAATAGTAGTACATATTTGCTTAAAGTTATCTCTGCTTACAGTGTTTTCTGAGGGCATTTGTACAAGTGTTGATTAAATCCTTCATGTTCCTTCAGTGCTTATGATCACTTGAATTGTTGGTTAAGGAAATCAAGAAAATAAATGTTTCAAGATCAGGACATGGATATTTTTGAGGTTTAAAAAGAGTAAAAATAATATGGTATTGTTTAAGACTGGTTGAGAAATTTTTAATTACTGCAAATTAGTTTATGAACTTTTCTCAGTTAATTAAAAAATTTTTACTATTAATTTTTTTTAATACTGAGAAGAGGAGAGGCAGATTCAGACTCTGGGATGCATCCCGACCAGGACCCACCTAGCAAGCCCAGCACCCAGGGCCAACTTGCTTTGGCTGCAGGAGAGGAGGAGAAAGAGAGAGAGAGAGAAGCAAGAGGGGGTGGGATGGAGAAGCAAATGATCACTTTTCCTGTGTGCCCTGACCAGGAATCAGTCCCGGAATATCCACATTCTGGGCCAACATTCTATCATGGAGCCAACTGGCCAGGGTCTAGTATTTAAATTTTTAATTTTAATATTTAAACTTGAACTTTGAAATATCTAGAACAACAAAGATTTTAAGCTCTAGAAAAGAAATTTAAACATACATTTTTTGTTGTTGTTTTTTTTCTGGTAGTGTAGCATACCTATTGTATGAGTATTTGTCCTATTAGGCTAGGATGTTAAAAGCATAACATTCTTCTCGGTAACATGACTCCTTATTGAAATGTGACAGAATTCTGATGGTAGACTCCATTGTTTCCTTGTCCATCATCAATGTTCAACATACTTGCTATTTTCTATTTCTCACCCTGGATATTAAATTAAGTTCAGTGAAGAGAAAAGAAAAGTTAGAAAAGGGATGAAAATCAATGAAGGACAGACAAATCAGGGCAGTAGCAATAGTATTGTCCAAATAATCCTAAATAATTGTGTTAAATATATATATATTTAAATATTTTTTTATTTTTAAATTACAGTTGACATACAATATTGTATTAGTTTCAGGTGTTCAACCTAGGGATTGGACATTATATATCTTACTAAGTGATTATCCTAATAGATCACATACCCATCTGACATCATACATAATTATAAAAATATTATTGACTATATTTTCTATGCAGTACTTTATGTCCCCAGCCTATTCTGGAACAACCAGTCTGTACACGTACCCATCTGACATCATACATAATTATAAAAATATTATTGACTATATTTTCTATGCAGTACTTTACGTCCCCAGCCTATTCTGGAACAACGAGTCTGTACTTCTTAACCCCTTCACCTTTTTCACATCCCACCAACCCCTCCCATCTGGCAACCATCAAAATGTTCTCTATATCTATGAGTCCATTTCGGTTCTGCTTGTTTGTTTATTTTGTTTTTTAGATTCAGTTGTTGATAGATACATATTTATTGCCATTTTCTTGTTAACTTTTTAATCTTTTTTTTTTTCTTAAGAAAGACTGTTTAACATTTAATGTAATACAGGAGCTCTTTGGGTTATGACAGTCTCAACATATGACGTTTCGAGTTTATGACACTTACTCCAATAAAAACTTAAAGAAATTGAGACGTGAGTGTTCCGGCTTACGCCATTAGTGTCATACTTACGAATTACATGGGTGAACTAGTTTGGTTGTACGCAGTGGAAGAATACGCAGTAATGCAGTGTTTGAGTGAGGGAGCTGGCATCCCCCAGTACATTTGCCTATGCTATTTTGAACTGTTAAAAGTGCAAGTATTCCACTTGTGTTGCTTTGCTTGGAGACTTTTTGGTCCTTATCATGGCTCCTAAACAAACATCAGAGTCTTCATATGGTAGTGCTTCGAAAAAGAGGAAAGCCATCACAATGGAAGTGAAATTAGACATTGTAAAAAAATAAAAAAGGAGAATCAGTGACAAACACCAGTCACATGCTAAGCCTTAACTGCTCTACTGCAGCAACAATTATCAAGAATAATGACCTTGAAGTAGAGGCTGAGGATGTCACAGAGCTACTGGAATCACATGGTGAGAGCTGTCTGCTGAGGACCTCATTCAACTGGAGAAGTAGCTGATTGAAGAGGAAAAGATAAAAACCCCAGAACCCAAGAGTTTACTTCCAAGGGTTTGGCAGAAGGGTTTTCTATAGTAGAGGATGGGTTGGCAAAATTCCAGGCTGAGGACCGAGCAATGACAGAATCAGTAAGGTCTACAGAGCTGTTATGGATGCCTTGCAATGCTATAGGCGGATTTTGGAAGAGAAGAAGTCATCACCCTTCCAGACTAGTCTGGAACAATTCTTTAAGAAGGTATAGAGGCCAGCACAGATCCTATACCCTCTATATCAGCTGTTTCTTGAGATGAAACACCTGTAGTACAGGTAGAATCATCTCCAGCGTTTCCTGCTTGTTCCTTAGGAATCCTGATTCGCCTGACCCAGTATCTCCAGCACCTTCTGCAGGTTATTCTGCCTCTCCAGCTCCCTCCCCCCAATAGGTCACTCTCTCCCACCTTGCAATGCCCCTCCAGTGTGCATACCAACCTCAAGAATAAAAGAAAAGAATTTTTTACACTCATTTTTTTCTGCTACTACAGTACAGTATGTTTATGTCCTTTTCCTTTTTCTGTGGCTTAGTTGTGTTTTTATGTTCTAGATTATGATTTTACAGCTGTGTTAGAATAGGTAAGTGACTTAGGCTAGGGTGTGTTTCGACTTGCACCAAAATGCAGGTTATATCACTGTTGAAGGAACAGAACTGTGTAGTAACCTGAAAACCCCTGTACTGATTTGGGGGTGATGAACTAACTCCTTTAGCTTTTTCTTGTCTGGGAAGCTCTTTACATGTCCTTTTATTCTAAATGATAGCTTTGCTGGGAGAGGAATCTTGGTTGTAGGTCCTGTCTTTTCATCACTTTGACTATTTCTTGTCACTCCCTTCTGGCCTGTTAAGTCTCTGTTCAGAAATCAGCTGACAGTCTTATGGAAACTCCGATGTTGGTAACTGGTTTTGCTGCTTTTAAGATTCTCTCTCTGTCTTTAACCTTTTGGACTTTAATTATAATGTATCTCGGTATAGTCCTCTGGGTTCATCTTGTTTAAAACTCTGTGCGTCCTGGACTTGTATGTCTATTTCCTTCACCAAATTAAGAAAGTTTTCTGTCAGCATTTCTTCAAACAGGTTTTTTCAATTTCTCACTTTCTCTCTTTTCCTTCCAGTACCTCCATGATGTGATGTTGGTATGCTTGAAGCTGAACCAGAGGCTTCTTACACTATCTTCATTTTTCTTGGATTCCTTTTTTTTTTCCTTTTTTTTTTTTTTGCTATTCTGATTGGGTATTTTTTGCTATCTGATATTCCAAATCACTGATTTTATTCTAGGCCTCATCTACTATACTGTTGATTCCTTGTAAATTATTCTTTATTTCAGTGAGTGTATCCTTTATTTCTGACTAGTGTTTTTTTATGGTTTCTATGTCCTCATTAAGTTCATTGAACATCCTTATTTTGAACTCTGTATCTGATACTTTGTCTCCATTTTGTTTAGTTCTTTTTCTAGAGATTTCTCCTGTCCTTTCTTTTGGGAAATATTTATCTCCACATTTTGGCTGCTTGCGTGTGTTTGTTTCTATGAATTAGGTAGAGTTGCTACGTCTCCCAGACTTGGCAGAGTAGCCTCTATAGTAGATGTCCTGTAAGGCCTAGTAGCACAGCCTTCCTCATTATCTGAGCTGTATGCTTCAGGTGCACCCTTGTATAGGCTGTGTGCACTGTCTTGTTGTAGTTGAGCCTTAATTGTTTGGCACCACTGGGAGGTATTGACCCCTAGGCTGATCAGCTCCAGGGAGCAGCTATGAGTATAACAGAGAAACTGCTATATAATAGTTGACCTTACAAAGTAGGACTTGCTTCAGTGGGGCTGTGGTGCTCACTGAGTCTGCCCCATGAGTGTGTCATTCATGGAGGTGTTAGGGTTGTTGTAATCCAGTGTGGTCTGAAGCAGTTCACCAGGTGCACTGGTTCTGGGATCTCATGGGAAGTGCAAGGTCAGCCACTGCTTGTACCCTACCTGCGGCCACCCAGCATGAGCTGCAGAGCAATGTGAAGATGGCTGCTACTTGTGCTGGGCTTGCAGGTGCCCAGGAGAGACCAAGCTGTGAACCAAAGAAGGCTGCCACTAGTGCCAGGCCTGAGGCCACTTAGCAAGAGGTATAGAGTACACAGAGGCCAGATTCTGCTTATTTAAGAGAATTTAGAAAAGTGCAAAACATGAGGCAAGAAAGGTCATTTGTATGGAAGAGCCACTGAAAATGGCTTTGGTGGGCTCACCGGTTGGGTGGGATGGGGTCTCAAAGAATCACCAGGGCAGGGCAAACAGTGTGAGCCAAGGTGACGGAGACTCAGATATGGCACCAGCCTGCCCTCTCTGTGGAGGAAGGGCTCAGAAAAGGAACAATGGCCTCTGCCAGCACTTTCATCTGGCAGAAAGCTGTCTCCCACAACTCTTGCCCTGATGCCAGGCAATCCAGTTCGCCACCATATGTTCCTGGTTCCTCTTGAGCTGCTGCCCCAATGCTGGAGCTCAGAGAGAGTGAGCCTGAGTAAGTCCATGTGTGGGCCCTTTAAGAGGAGTTCCTGGGATGCCAGCATCCCTTCATCTCACTCAGCCACAATCCCTGCTGGTTTTTACAGCCAGAAGTTATGGAGACTTTTCCTGGCACTGGAACCCTGGGCTGGGAGGCCTGGTGAAGGGCTGAAGCCCTTGCAAGATACCCCTCCTGATTTTTATCTTCACATGTGGGTGTGGGTCCAGCCTGCTCTGCCTTTTCACCCCCTCCTACCAGTTTCCATGTGGTTTCTTCTTTGAATCCCTAGTTGTAGGGCTTTCATTTAGTCAGATTTCAGGTGGTTCTGAACTATGGTTGTTCTGTAGTTTAGTTATAATTTTGATGTGGTTGTGGGAGGATTTGAGTATGGCATTTACCTATGCTGCCATTTTGACCAGAAGGAGCCAAAGATCATATTTTTTAATAGGAACAATCATGATTTTCATACAAATACAAAATAAACATGTGTCAAAAATATTATTTTTACTCATTAATTAACAAGGAAACCAATAGATGTTATAACTAGTTAAGAGGAGAACTTAACTTACAGAAACATATTCTTTTTTGGACAAAATCTGTCTGCATTTGTATGAAGAGGAATCATTTGCATAACTATGGGCAGGAAACTTTTTCATTACTATTTGTTTTCTAAGTAGGCTAGTCAGAGTAGAGATAATCTTAATGATTGAGCTAGGCAGCACCCTAATTTCTTTCCTTTACCTTTTTATTATTCCAAAGTTATTCAGAATGTTTCCTGACATTTGTATACATAATACGTAGTATGGACTGAATTGTGTTTCCAAATTCATATATGAAAGTCCTAACTTCCAATGTGACTCTGTTTTGACAAAAAGCCTTTGAAAAGGTAGTTAAAATTAACTGAGGTCATAAGGGTAGGGGCCTAATCCATCATGATTAATGCCCTCATAAGAAGAGTATGATGGCCCTGGTCATTTGGCTCAGTGGTAGAATGTTGACCTGGTGTGTGGAAGTCCTGGGTTCAATTCTTGGTCAGGGCACACAGGAGAAGTGCCCATCTGCATCTCCACTCCACCCTTTCTCTCTATTTCTCTCTCCCCCTCCTGCAGTCATGGCTTGAATGGTTTGAGCAAAAGTTGACCCCAGATGCTGCGGATGGCTCCATGGCCTTGGCCTTAGGTACTAAAATAACTCGGTTGCATAGCAACGGAGCAGCAGCTCCTGCTGGGTAGAGCATCGCCTGGTAGGGGCTTACTAGGTGGATCCTAGTCAGGGAGCATGTGGAAGTCTGTCTCTGCTTCCCTGCCTCTCACTTAATGAAGAAGAAGAAGCAGCAGAAGCAGAAGCAGAAGCAGAAGCAGAAGAAGAAGAAGAAAGAAGAAGAAGAAGAAGAAAGAAGAAGAAGAAAAAGAAAGAAGAAAAAGAAGAAGAAGAAAGAAGAAGAAGGAGAAGAAGAAGAAAGAAGAGAAAGAAAGAAGAAAGAAGAAGAAGAAGAAAGAAGAAGAAGAAGAAGAAGAAGAAGAAGAAGAAGAAGAAGAAGAAGAAGAAGAAGAAAGAAGAAGGGTGTGATGCATCAAGTTACCTATACCCAGAGGAAAGGCCATATGAAGACATAGAGGTCTCAGGAGAAACTAAACCTGCCAACATCTTGATGTTGGACTTCTAACTTCCAGAACTGTGAGAGAATACAGTTCTGTTGTTTAAACCACTCAGTCAGTGGTATTTTGTTATGGCTTATTTAATACCTAAATTCCACCACAACCTAAGTAGGAAAAAAAATTTCAATGGAACTACTGCTTTATTCTATAATTACTGAAACTTAGCAGCTGGCTGACCGGATAATGGATGCTTATTCATTGGTGCCATTTCTCTTCCAGTCCCCACCTCCCTGGCACTTGTCCCTCCCACTTACCGGGGACTCTGAGTGTTAGATAAATAGTGTTTAACAGCAACTCTTCCTCTCCTTACTACTTCCAGAGGCAGCTTTGCTTACCAGTCCGACATCCTCCTATTCTTGCTTTTCTCCATTGTTTTCTCTTCACTTCCATATCCTCTGCCCTCTAAAAACTTATCCATTCCCCAGGAACTAGGCACAGGATAAGCTGCTCCAAGGTCGGTCAGTTACATCACAGTACTGAGTCGTCTTGGGTTATATTTTAATTTGGTTTCCATAAAAAACCAAAATAATCTTTTCAGCTGCTATTCACTACCCAGTGAACTTGAAGTTCTCACATAGAAACAGAGCTGAAAGCAGCCCTATCGCTGGTCAGCTTGAAATTATAACTGTCCTGAAAACATTATCAGCACAATCTGAAACTCTTATTGTTGTTCTTAAAGACTTCATTTCTCTTTTGGTTTCTGCCTGAAGGCATTTCTCTTTTGGTTTTTCCCTTTGGCCTTTGCCTCTTTTTTTCTTTTTTCTTTTCCACTCCTTCCTTATAAATATAAATTTTGAAATCTTCTAAGGGAATGTTTCTGAGCCTATAATGCTTTTTACCTTGTAAGTTTCCACTGATAGAAATTTCAGGAGCACTTTAAAAAAATTATCATAATAGAGATGGCAGAGTAAGGAAATCAATGGAGCCTATGTAACAATTAGAACTGATAAAAATTATTAAATAAAACATTTAATTGTTTAATTAAATTATTTATTAACAATTTAATTGTTAAAAATTGTCAATAATTGGAAATTGACGTCAGAGTAATGGCGGAGTAGGAAGCGATACTGATAAATCTCCCCCAAAACTCAACAAGATCTTCAACCAGAAACAGAAAAACCTATACTTGGAGCCTCCAGATGCTTCACAATACACCCGAAGGTATGGTCGAGTGAAAAATTGGCTAAATATATAAACAAATCCTGAAGGAAATAGGGAGTAAGAAATGCTCCGCCTTCCTCACTAACCTAAACAGGGCGGCTTTCTCTGGTAACTGTGAATATAGAAACTGAGGTGGGCAAAGGGGGTGAATACATCCAGGCCGCGCACAAAAGGCCGAACCAGGCTGTGGCACGGAGATCCTAGCCGAGGAAAAACTGTTCCTGTGGCAAGCCGGGCAATATAAGCTAACACTCGCGCCAAACCCAAACAAAGAAAGACAAGCGGGGCAGCCATTTTACCCGTTCTCCTGGTTGGTGCGCAGTTAGTGGGCGAGAGATCTCTTCCTAAGCCCCAGAAGTGGGTGTCTGTGTTGCCCCACAGAGAGGCAGGGTCAGAGGCCTTTCTGTGGGCCGAAAGCAGAATCTCTGGGCAGCCCCAGCGCCCTGGGAAAGCCGCGCACTGGAGGGAGCGAGAACTAATTCCAACGGTGGAAATTTTCCGTGCTGGTGAGGGTTTTACTCAGGGAAACGCGGCCGGCCTCATATCCTGGTGTGCGCGCGCAGATAGGTAGTGAGTGATTCCTCCGAGTGCCTCGGCAGGGCGCGCCCGTGTTATCACACAGAGGGGCAGAGTCAGGGGCCTTTGTGTGGGCAAAAGCGGAATCTCGGGCCGCCCCAGCACCTTGCAAAAGCCGCGCACGGGGACGGAGCGAGAGCGAATTCCAGCGCTGCAAATTTCCATGCGGTTGGGGGTTTCACTCAGAACGTGAGACTACTGGCCGGATATCCTGGTCTGCGCGTGCAGATAGTGAATGAGAGTTTCCTCCAAGCACCCCGGAAGTGGGTGCCCGCCTGTGTTACCGGACAGAGTGGCAGAGCCAGAGGTCTTTGAGTGGGCGGAAAGCCCGCCTGATTATGCTAGCAGCTCTGACTGACTGAGCCTTACCCAGAGCCCTGTGCTGAGTGGAAATAGAGTGGGGAGTTGCCAGCTCTTTGAACCTCTTATTATCCAGGCAGAGGCAGCAACAACCCCATAGCTGGATTATCAGGCTACTAATTGAGGAAGGAAAGACTAGGAGAAAGGCTCCAGGAACACGGACTCTCTCACTGTCGGAGCCTATGAAAGCTAATGAGCCTTGACTCCCAACGAGACTAAAGCACAATACATGACATTGCCATAGAGACTTATCAACTGCAAACCTCTACCTGAGCGTGCCAGAGGGGCAGAACCTGGGGTACAGAGTCACCGACCAGGAAGAGGGAGAGAAAAGAAAAAGCAAGAAGATAACCTCTCAAAATCAAGAATAATCTGCAGACTTTATAACCTATCCCATTTTATTATATTTGTTCGTTTGTTTCTCTTATCTTCATTCTTGATACTTTTTTTCCTCCTCCAATTTGGCCGATTAACTCTCTGCCTGTCTTACTCTCTCCTCTCCTTGAACTACACTACCCATAAGTGTTACATCTCCCATTATCTTTTTTCTCCTCTTCCTTTCTCTCTATGAGGGTTGCACTCCAAAACCCTTAACTCTCTCTCTCTCCTTTCTTTTTTCTTCTTTTACTGGTTCCCTCTTTTTTTCTCTCCCTCTCTTTCTTTTCTCCCTCTATATTAGTTTCTTCCTTTCTCCTTTACATCTCCTCTCATTCAAACCTCAATAACAAACAAATTATCTTATCTGGGACTCAAACTTATGTTTGTGGCATTTTGGGGGTTTTTTACTTCACCTTTTTAACTCACTAGCAGTGCTCCCATCCCTGGCTCTCCATTTTATCTAGTTCTTGTTCCACTAAATACAATAGTATTTTTTTAATTTGTCCCCCCATTTTTCTGTTCTCTTATTCCTCTCATCATAACTCTTAGACAACACCAACACCTAAAAGCAAAAAAAATTGTCAATAATTAAAAATTGTTCTCAGGGTACATTCAAGAAAATCTACTAAAATGTGGTAAGAAGAGTGGGAGTCTGTAGTATTTCAGCAACTGCCTGCTCTTGTCACCACTCCCATGTAATGAAAACCTACCTGGTATTCTCTAACCTGGGCAGAGTGTCCAGGGATAAGCTCTCTTTCTCCCCAGCTCCCAGTCTGAAGCTACGGTTTTATCCCAGGAGAGGCAGGTTGCCAGCATTTGTCACCCCGCCCTCCCCACTAGCTCTAACTCTACTCCAGGCAGGCAATGCCAAAAGGACCGGGTTGCCTGAAACCCATCCAGCCCTCCTGTATGGGGTAGAAACTCTATCTCAGCTGTGGCTTTTAATACTGCAGCCTCAATCACCCCCTCCCTGGCTCTCTCATATGGTAACAGTTCTGCACCGGGAGTGATAAGCTATTCACCCATAAGGTTCTGGTCAAGGGGATTTAACTTATGTAACATATTGAAAATTTATATACCCTATAAAGAGCAACTATCAGAAAGTTGAAATGGCTATGCTAATATTAGACAAAATATTAATATGCTAATATTAGACAAAGTAGATTTTAAAATAAAAAACATGTTATTAGAGATTCATAGGGACATTTTATAATGATAAAAGGGTCAATCTTTCAGGGAGTTATAACAATTTTAAACCTATATGCATCAAACATTTAATAATATTAACTTTTAATGATAAAAGAACAGTAGGCCACTCCTAAAATATTTACAGATATTAATAGTAAACATTAATTCCAACAATTATTGAACAGTAATGTGGGCCAGGACTTTGGGGACCGAAAGCTATAGATAGCTACTCTTCAAAGAATTCAGGGGACATATGTATTTTTAAAATTATTAGTTTGCTAATGTAACATGATAAGGGTTTTTACAGAGTATTTGAAGAAAGCATTTTAACAAAAAGAAAATAAAAAAACCAAACTAATTCACTCTATTGATAAAGTCTTAAAAATGTCTTTATACCATTATTTCATTTGATCATCACACTACTTGCTATTATACATCTGGGAAACTTGAAGTTCAGAAAAGTCAAGTCTAAAAAACTGATATATAAATATGTTTGCAATTATCAATATCAAAAAGAAAAAAAGTTGCCTAAAAACTATATGCATTATATGATCCCATTAAAAATTAAATAAAATACACACAGAGAGAATAGGTTTTGGAAGCTTATAAACCAGGATGCTGAAAGTAGTTATTATGAAGTAAATAAGGTTGTGGGCATTTTTTTGTTTGTTTCATTCCTTTTCTTTTATATAGTTATTGATTTTTCTCTAATGAACATGTATTGCATTGGACATATTAAATTGACCAAACAATGAAGTTGGGCCTCTACCTCATACCATAAACAAAAATTAACTCAAAATGGGGTCATAGTCCTAAATATAAAAGCAAAAACTATTTAAGGCTGAGACTTAGGAATAAATCTTTATGAGGCAAAGCCATTTTGTACAATACTAAAAGCAGTAACAACAACAACAAAATAAAAAACTTGAACTTCATCAAAATTAAAACATTGAGGTGCAAATTATAACAGTAAGAAAGCAAAAAGACAGCCACTACACAATAAAAGATAATAGTAGCAAATAATACACTCCTCACAAAAATTAAGGGATATTTCAAAATTAATATGAAGCAATAAAAAAGAAGCATTTGATTTTTTTTATTAAACAAGAACATCAGAAAAGCAAACAAGTCAAAGAAAGTTGTTCAATTATGCAAATAAGGTGCACAAAAAACTTTTATTTCACTGATGAAAATGCACTCTAGAAAAGGCTGAAAGTCCTAGAGTATCTGCATGTTTCCTGATCTTGAAAGTGCACATCCTGCAATTTCCCAGCCCTTGCAATGCCCCTGCAACACGATTTGCCTGAATGCGAAGCCTGGAGAGCCATAGGATGTCTTGAAGCCGGTCAAACACAGATGACAGTGGCAACAGCTCTTGGAACATCCCAAAGCATGATCAGCAGACTGTGGATCGCTTTCAAGAGACTGGTACAGTATGAAGAAGATGAGGGCAGAGTTGCCCACCTGCCACAACAGCAAGAGGTGACCACTACTTGACCTTATTGGCAAGAAAGAACAGGCACAGCAATGTAACAGAACTGTGGGGACAGTTTCTTGCTGCCACTAGACAACGTATATGCACCCAGACCATACAAAATCAGCTCCACTGTGTGGGACTACATGCCTGGTGACCAATAGTATGCATTCCATTATCTGCTGAACATCATAGAACCTGTAGAAGGTAGGCTGATGAGCATTGTCATTGGAACCATGATGAGTGGTCAACTGTCCTCTTCTCTGATGAGTCACAGTTCAGTCTGCAGCCTGATAATCATGGTGTCCTGATCTGGAGTGAATGAGAAACACAGGAGAATCCGTTTCCTGAGATAAACTCCTTTGGTGGTGGTGGAATCATGGTGTGAGCTGGCATCAGAAATAGATCACTGACTGCTGTCAGATATGTAGATGAGGTCCTGTACCCTGTAGTGGTACCCTATGTTGGAACAGTTGGAAACAACTTTCTTTTCCTAAACAATAATGCAAGGCCCCTCCGTGCACATCTCATCAACAACATGCTTCAGGAGGCAGAAACTGAACGCATTAACTCGCCTTCATGTTCTCCAGGCCTGAATCCCATTGAACATGCTTGGGATGCACTGGGAAGACATCTGGCAAACTGTCCAATGCCTCCCACAACACTTCTTGAGCTGGAAGTTGCCCTGGAACAAGAGCGGCAAATAAAGAACAAGTAAATTTAAATCAACAAACTGACCAGTATTTCTTTTTTTTTTTTTTTTGTATTTTTCTGAAGCTGGAAACGGGTAGAGACAGTCAGACAGACTCCCGCATGCGCCCGACCAGGATCCACCAGCACGCCCACCAGGGGGCAGAGGACCCCACAGAAACTGCTGGACAGTCTGATCCTGTCCATACCCATTGCTGTCAGTGTAGTTTGGCAGTGTTGGGTGACCATACATCCTACTGAACAGTCAATGTGTGGCACTCTCATCCAGTTTGACATGCTTCTGTTCACCCCCGTCAATATGTCACTTGCTACTCAATCACAATAATTGAGTTTTCATCTCATTTGCATAATCAAACAACTTTCTTTGACTTGTTTGCTTTTCTGATGTTTTTGTTTAATTAAAAAAATCAAATGCTTCATTTTTATTGCTTCATATTCATTTTGAAATATTCCCTAATTTAATAGGAACTTATAGGTCAACTATATAAAGATTTTTTTACAACTCAATAAAACAGCAAATAAGCCCAATAAATAATGGGCAAGGGGTTAGACATTCCTCCCAAGAAGCTATGCAAATAGTCAATAAGCACATGAAAGATACTCAATTCATTAATCATTAAGGAAATGCAAATTGAAACCATAACATCATGCCACTTCACACCCCCTAGGGCAAGGGTCCCCAAACTTTTTACACAGGGGGCCAGTTCACTGTCCCTCAGACTTTTGGAGGGCTGGACTATAAAAAAAAACTGAACAAATCCCTATGCACACTGCACATATCTTATTTTAAAGTAAAAAAACAAAACAGGAACAAATACAATATTTAAAATAAAGAACAAATAAATTTAAATCAACAAACTGACCAGTATTTCTTTTTTTTTTTTTTTTTGTATTTTTCTGAAGCTGGAAACGGGTAGAGACAGTCAGACAGACTCCCGCATGCGCCCGACCAGGATCCACCAGCACGCCCACCAGGGGGCGATGCTCTGCCCACCAGGGGGTGATGCTCTGCCCCTCCGGGGCGTCGCTTTGTCACGACCAGAGCCATTCTAGCGCCTGGGGCAGAGGCCAAGGAGCCATCCCCAGCGCCTGGGCCATCTTTACTCCAATGGAGCCTCACTGCGGGAGGGGAAGAGAGAGACAGAGAGGAAGAAGAGGGGGAGGGGTGGAGAAGCAGATAGACGCTTCTCCTGTGTGCCCTGGCTGGGAATGAACCTGGGACTTCTGCACGCCAGGCTGATGCTCTACCACTGAGCCAACCAGCCAGGGCCCTGACCAGTATTTCAATGGGAACTATGCTCCTCTCACTGACCACCAATGAAAGAGGTGCCCTTTCCGGAAGTGTGACGGGGGCCGGATAAATGACCTCAGGGGGTTGCATGCGGCCCGCAGGCTGGAGTTTGGAGACTCCTGCCCTAGGGTATATAAATAATAAAAAAGATACACAATAACAAGTGTTGGCAAAAATTGGAGAAATTGATATTCCTATATTACTGGTGAATGTAAAATGGCACAGCTGCTTTGGGAAACAGTGTGCCAGTTCTCCAAAATGTTAAACACTGACTTATAGATTCCAGCAATCATACTCTTAGGAATTTACCCACAAGTAATGAAAACACACATCCACATAAAAACTTGTATGTGAATGTTCATAGAAGCATTATGCTATTCAGAATATCCAAAAATGTAAATATTCCAAATGTTCATTGCCTAATGAATGGATAAATAAAATGTAGTTTATCTGTATAATAGGAAGTTATTTGGCAATAAAAAGAAATCAAGTACTGAAACATGCTACAATAAAGATAAACCTTAAAAATTATGCTAAGTGAAAAAAGCTAGTCACAAAAGATCATAGATTATATGTTTCCATTTTTATGAATATTTAGAATAGGCAGAGAACAAATAGATTTTTGGTTACTTAGATATGGGGATGGAAGGAGTGGGGAACATGGAGGGTGACTGTGAATGGATAAGGGGTGACTTTTAGGAGAGGCAAGGGTATTTTCAAATAGATTACGGTGATTGTCGCACAATTCTAATATACTAAAAACATTGAATTGTGCACTGGAAATAGGTGAATTAGATGGTATGTGAATTCTATCAGACTGTCTTTTGAATATACTACAATTAATAAAAACACTTTCCTAGACATTTCTCTTAAACATCACAATAAATTCTGTTGCTGTTTCTTAATTAATCAATATTATTTTCAATGAACATGTTGAAGAGAGGAAACTAGGTTTTTTGGGTTTTTTTTTGTATTTTTCTGAAGCTGGAAACAGGAGAGACAGTCAGACAGACTCCCGCATGCGCCCGACCGGGATCCACCCGGCACACCCACCAGGGGGCGATGCTCTGCCCACCAGGGGGTGATTCTCTGCCCCTCCGGGGCGTTGCTCTGTTGCGACCAGAGCCACTCTAGCGCCTGGGGCAGAGGCCAAGGAGCCATCCCCAGCGCCCGGGCCATCTTTACTCCAATGGAGCCTCAGCTGCGGGAGGGGAAGAGAGAGACAGAGAGGAAGGAGAGGGGGAGGGGTGGAGAAGCAGATGAGCACTTCTCCTGTGTGCCCTGGCCTGGAATCGAACCTGGGACTTCTGCACGCCAGGCCGATGCTCTACTACTGAGCCAACCGGCCAGGGCGGAAACTGAGGTTTTAAGAGAGGCAGTGACTTGCACAGGGCCACATGAGCTGAGCTAGAACATGGGTAGTAGATCCTCTGAACCTAATTCTTCCACTTACAGTGCTGCTGGTTATATCACCCCTGCAACTATTCAATTCCAACATGTTTCTTAGACTTACCTGAATGAGGTGCATGGATAGGTACCATAATTTTGTAAAGTCTGAAACAGAATTGTTTGAGATTATTTGCATGCAGCACCATAAAATTGAATGTTTAAATTTCTTTGAGCCAGTTAAAAGGATGGCATGTGAGCTGAATAAAACAATTTTATTATGCTATAACTCACATTTCATTGACCACCTAACTGGAAACTAAACGTGAAAAAAACCTTTATATAACTAATACTCTTTAGATCTTCTTTACTTCTGTATGCGTATATTTACTATGCTAAAATTCCAAAATCGAAGATAAGTTGAAAAGTGAATGAAAACAATAACAGCTTTTTAAATCCTTGGTCACTCACATACAACCAGACCTTTGTATTTTTAGATAAATTAAATCTTTGTACATTTCACTTGATGCAGATCAAGACTAAGTAAACAGTTTTGGTAATTTTAATATAGGTTGTGTGAAAGTGCCTGAGAAATCCGGAAAGGTTAACACTTAATAATATGAGTACTTTTTTTTTTTTTTTTTTGATTGGGCTCGTAGCTCCTGGTTTCTGCTGCAGCGCTATTTACAAAGCGCTGCATTCTGAATACTAATAAACACTTCTTGGAATGTAAAATAAGACCATTAGTTCTTTCTGACCCTATTTTAGGATAATTTGACTAGAAATTAATAACTGTCAAGAGGAGATATTTTGCTGGCACTAAGGCAAAATGACGCGTGATTCCTCCTTGGGTCGCTAGCATTGCACACCGTGTTGACTGTAGGAAGATAAGTTATTGGCTGGAGTGGAGAAAAGGATTTTAATTTGCAAAACAATTATTGCTTTTTCTGAGGTCATGAATTTGGTTTTCTGGATGTTTTAGATGTTATGAAGTGCTGCCTCACTCAATTGCTGAGTAACAAGCACAGCTAATGATATGGTTTTAGTGACTTTGTAATAAAGTGTTCAGCATTTTACATTTGAACTGGTATTTTAAAATACTTTAAACAAAGTGATTCCATGTCTGAAATATAAAACAAACAAGCAAAGGAACAAATTAATGACACAGAATGTTTACCTAATGCTGAATGCACTGGCATTTTCTTGAAGAAAAAAAAAATAGAAGCTGGAAGATAAAATTTAAATTGTTATCAAAATTGTATTTAATTATGCTTTTTCTCCTGTCAGATGCTTTATCTTCATCCTACTGCTGGCCAAAGATACAATTATTTTCTTTATAGATATTCTCTGGTGCTGCAAATTCATAGGGACAATAATCTTGAATCTCTGAAAGCTTTGTAGACATCATTAAAGAGTTATATCTTGGCCCTGATTGGGTAGCTCAATTGGTAGAGCATTGTCTTGACCTGCCAAGGTTGCAGGTTCGATCTCTGGTCAGGGTACATGCAAGTCAACCAATGACATCATAAAGAAATGGAGCAGGAGTTGTTATTTCTCCCTCTTTCTCTGTTTCTCCTCCTTCCTTTCTCTCTAAACATCAATAAATTAAAAAGAAAAGAGTTGTGTCTTTTCAGTTTTTAATTCCACTAAACTCTCATTTGTTGAGTGCCTTCTTTGTGTCAGGTGCTACATGATTGCACTTATCTCCCTGTGACAGATCCTACAGACTGAACTGTGGTTGGGTTGCAATTTTCAGGGATTTGACATGGTGATGGGGCCAACTTGGACTTGGTGAACATGTTAAGGACACTACTCTTTTATGGATTCTTGCTGTATTGGCCAAGAGTTTGCTTAAAGGCTTTTAAGCACTGTAAAAAAAAAAAATAGAAGGCTGGATAAAGAAGATGGGGCACATATACACCATGGTATACTAGTTAGCTAGAAGAAATGATGACATCGGATCACTTACAGCAGATTGGTGGAATCTTGATAACATTATGCGGAGCAAAATAAGCGAATCAGAAAAAAACAAGAACTGCAGGATTCCATACATTGGTGGGACTTAAAAGTGAGACTAAGAGACATGGACAGGAGTGTGGTGGTTTACGGGGGGTGGGGGGAGGGAAGGAGGGGGAGGGGGAGGGGTTACAAAGAAAACTGGATAGAGGGTGACGGAGGACGATCTCTCTTTGAGTGATGGGTATGCAACAGAACTAAATGACAAAATAACCTGGAAATGTTTTCTTTGCATATATGTACCCTGAGTTATTGATGTCACCCCATTTAAATAAAAATTTATTTATAAAAAGAAAAGAAAAGCAGGAGGCTCACAGAGGTCTGGTAACTGTGCCCAAGGTCATAGAGCTAGTAATGGAAAGCACAGGGTTGGTACAGACCTGGTTTCTAAACGTATTAGACATTGTCCTGCCACACTATTCCACAATGGTTTGCATCTTTAATTACCCTTTACAAATTATGATGACAATATTGTAGTGATAGCCCTCAGTTCGATGCTCAGAGTTCAAGATTTTGATAGATTTGGGTTCATAAACCAGCTTGTTGTGTGTCTTCAGCAAGAGATTAAAAAGACAGGTCAAATGTGCATGTGGCACAGCAGTGCCCTGAAAGTCTTTTGGATGGTGGCAGTGACCCCTGAACTCTCAGGGGCCTCAGAAATGGAGACAGACAATATGGAAGGTAAGTGGGTACCTTGGAACAAGGGAGAAAATTGTAGTTATGCTTATATTTCACTTCTGACTTTTTCACTCCAATGGTACTTTAGCCAGAAGGAGAAATTTAGATGGGCTACAGGTTAAGGTAAAATAAATATTGGGCATGAAAGCAAGCCATTATCTGGGTTTAGATCTCATCTCTGCTGTTATTACCAAATGAACTTAGGCAAGTTAATCAATATGAGTCTTTTTTTCTCATTAGTAAAATGTGGCTAGCACGGAGATTAAATTAGACTATAGAAATGACTATATGTTAGGTGCTCAACAAATATTGGTGGACTTCCTACTTCCCAGAAACCCAGTGAGTCAACCAAGAAAAGACTGCTTGAGTAGATTTTGTACTTGATTCTATGAGACATCTAGGCTGGTAGCCTAAGACTATAGCTACTAAAGCATGCCAGCTCTGTAGGGTTTTATAATGTATCAAGTGCTTTTAACCCCATTATTTCATTTGATTCTTATAAAATTCTGGTATGAGCATGATTGGTACTTATATGTCCACTGTTTAAACTCCATTTAATACAGATTAGGGGCCCAATGCTCAGAGGTAACATAACTTAGCCAAAAATCATAGAACTGTCAGGTAAAGATGCCAGGATAAAACCTAGGTCTTCTGTCTTCATTAGGGATCTTTTCTGGGCGGCGGGGGAGGGTGGGGGGTGGTGGTGGGGCTTGTCATTCATGGCATTCAGATCAACCTGAACCTATAATTCTTACTTCTCTCACTCTCCTGTAAAAGATGTGTCTTAAATAGAAAAGCATGCCTTGTAATGGACAATGCAGAATACATTTAATGATATTTTGTAAGATTGACAATTTATGCTGATTGATTTGTTGTGTCACCAAAATAAATATTATTTCTATATTTTCAATTTCCATTTCCATTTCCTCTAAGGCTTTATACCAATCTAGTCATCTAATGAATTAAATTTGCATTTATTTCACTTCAGAAAGGTGGGAGAATTTCTTATTATAAATAATTTAACTGAAAAAATTTACATAAATTGAATTCTTGGCATTTCACTTTAATGGTATTGGCCATGGAAAATAAATAGCAACTTAGCTTGATGTTTTTTGTTGTTATTGTATTTTTTTTTGTCATTGAAAAGATTTTAAAATAATGTTAGTAATGTTGTTTGTTTGTTTTTTAAGTGAGATTATATTAAGGGAAATAGATGAGCAGTTATAGTTTTCTGGTTTCATTATACATACCATAAATGATTTCTTTTGGAATGTCTGTTGTTCTGCATTGTTAACTTAAGAAGAGAAAATAAGAAGAGGATAATGTTTACTGATAAGAAATATTAAGAAAATGTACTCACATGAAAGTGTAGGTTAGGTAGTCACATACACTGTATCTCTACTATTTCCTGCTCAGGAAGTCAGGTCTGGAAACAAACTTGATTTTTCCATTCAATATCAGCTAGTAGCCATAATAAATCAAATTACTCTATAACCTCATTAATACTAAATAGCTTTCTTTCTAGCTGTTGGTTTCCTAAATAACTACCCATTCACATCTTTTTAAGGACTTTCCCTAGTGCCTTTAGTAATTAATGGATGGTAGCATTCTTTAACAGCCAAAAGATCATTTACTGTACTTGGAAAAATCCAGTGAATGCCTGACAAGATGTGAGAATTCTTTGTGTATGTCTATCTCTTATTTGGTCATCAATGTACAGCATGTCAGTTAGATGGTATCTTTAAAAGGAAGTAAGCCTTGTTAATCTCTATAAAATCCAGAAATTACTGCTCCATCACTCCAATTTAATGGCTGATTTTTATGCTCGAAGAACAGTGCACATACGTTTAAAGTAGCAAGATCTCTGCAGATTCAACAGAATGCCAAGTGAAACAGAGATGCTTTCATTGCACAATATAATGAAGCAGAAACATGAGGAACATAAAAAATTTAACAACATAAGCTTAAATGTCAGATTGCAGAACAACAACTTACTTTTTCACTATGTTTGATGGAAAAATGTTAGAACAAAATATTGGACTGATCTTGCCGAAACCCAGTCAGATATACTTATTACTTATTTGTTTCTACATATTACTAAAACAAACTCAAAGTCAGTTTTAAATGTTAATTTTCTCTGTCTGCAAAAAAAAAAATGTCTATTCTCATGAGCCATGATATAACTTTCAGTTCATGATTTAGCAATGACAAAAATAGTAGCCTCCCTACATCAGTAGCCCTGAATTTTACTTCTCTTTATAATCAGTAATAAAATATTACATATTATCATTACAAATGATAATACCAATGTGAGCTATAGGCAGTTTAGGTACAAAAAAATGTGAAGCTACTTTCTATATGATCACAATTTTAGGTCAATGAGATTTTAAAAGCAAATAATAGAAGATTTTATTGCTGTGGTTTCTAGATTAGGTATAAATTTGGTCAAACAAGTTTGATTAAAATATAACTTTTATGGCTATATACAATTATCAGCTCTCAAGTAAATGTAAAGTTTGGAGTGCTATCACTTTGATACTCTTCTTACAACATTAAATACTAAAGACAATGGCCTTTATCCTACAGATTTCTCCATTTTTTAACATTTTCTTTTTTCTTTTTTTTTTGACAGAGATAGAGAGAGGGACAGATAGGGACAGACAGACAGGAAGGGAGAGAGATGAGAAGCGTCAATTCTTTGTTGTGGCACCTCAGTTGTTCGATGATTTCTTTCTCATATGTGCCTTGACCAGGGAGCTACAATAGAGTGAGTGACCCCTTGCTCAAGCCAGTGACCTTGGGCCCAAACCAGTGACCTTGGGCTTCAAACCAGTGACCATTGGGCTCAAGCCAACAACCATGGGGTCATGTTTATAATCCTACACTCAAGCCAGCAACCCTCCCCCCTCCACTCAAGCTGGTGAGTTAGTGCTCAAGTCAGATGAGCCTGCGCTCAAGCCAGATGAGCCCATGCTCAAGTCAGCGACCTCAGGGTTTCAAACCTGGGTTCTCTGCATCTCAGTCCAACAATCTATCTACTGCACCATCATCTGGTCAGGCTTCCTGACATTTTTATAATGCCATTATTGTCCATCTCAAATTCGAATAGCTTCCTGTATTAGTTTCCTAAAGCTGCCTTGATACATTACCATTAAATGGGTGGTTCAAAATAGAGATTTATTTTATCATAATTCTGGAAGACAGAAGTCTAAAATAAAGGTGTGGGCTGGGTTAGTTCCTTTTGCATTCTCTAAGAGTCAATTCATTCCATGCCTCTCTCTTAGCTTCTGGTGGCTGCCAGCAATTTTTTGTGTACCTTGGTTTATAGCTGTATAACTCTAGTCTCTGGCTCTGTCTTCACATGACCTTCCATCTGTGTCTCAAATATCCTTCTGTCTTTTCCTTATAAGGATTTCCATTGTTAGATTAAGGACATAGGATGACCTCATCCTGAGACCCTTAATGTACTTATGTCTACAAAGACCCCCTTTTTCAGATAAAACCATGGTGACAAAGTACTGGGAGCTAAGACTTGGGCATATCTTTTTGAAAACCATTACTTAACTCACTATAGTCTCTAAAGCTCTAGTTCCATGAATAAGTTCAACCTTAACCTAAGTTTTACTAGATAGTAGAGAAATAAGAGAATCAATGAAAATGAAGCAAATTCTTTATAAAGTCAAATGAATTAAATATTAGAGAATGGTTATTTGTTCTAAGAATACTTTTTCCTAACTTCTTATTGTTAAAACATGATAGTGATAATAGATAGCAATGCAATCTATTAGATAGCAATTTTTTTTCCTTTTTTTGCACCTTTGGGTAAAGACTACAGTAATGTAATAAAGCTCTTAAACCGATTTCTCTATTAGGACTCATTTGCCAGTAGCCAATTTCCAACTGTGTCTGAGAATATAGGTGCTGGTAGCACTGGAATCATTCATCCAACATATATTTTTTGACTGCTTATTTTGTGCTCATTACTATATATAAGACATTAAATTCTCTTGTTTGCATAAAGCTTACATTGTAATAATTTACATTTTTTTTAACCTTTAATAACCAAGACTCTTTCTTATTAGCTATAGGTGAGTCAGTTTCAGGGAAGGATCTCAGTTGGCTCAGACTGAATTATATGGCCTGCTCACTTTGAACCAATCACTGTGACTGTGAGTGAGGTAGTATGATTGGCCTAGCTTGGGTCACATGAGCAGTACTGAGGTTCCATGTAATAGGCCTATTTCTGGTAGGGGGGAGACAAAAACAAAAGACATTAAGGGTCGTTTGTTACTTGGACACTGAACATTGCTGTGTTTTTGTGCACTACAAATTCATGGCATTCAGATTCAGGTCTTCACTGATAATTGATGGTCCTTTGGCTATCTTGGTATTGATTTTGTGCACTCTCTGGGGACGTGCTGAGATACTGTGTTTGATGTTGGAGATAGAGAGTTAAATGGTACACAGGTCCTTCCCACAAACAATTTGTAGGCAATGACTTTAAAGATTTAATTAAAATACAACTTGGTAAATACCTTTATCAGGGAAAATGCCATTTGCAGAGATAAAAGAATAACTAACCTGGAAAAGGTTAAGATTCACAAAGGAATGAACTGTTGAGTGAAGCATAGATAATAAATAGGATGTAAAAAGGTGTGGGTGTTTGAAAAGGCACCACATGTTTGCAGACCAGTTTAGGGTGGTTAGGGAAAGGATGTGGAATGGGGGAGTGCAAAATGAAGTCAGAGGCTAGAGTGGATGCATATATAATTTAGATTACATCTTTTAACAAGACTCTTAAGTGTCTCTCAGCAGCCTCCAGATTCTCCCATTTTTAATCCTGAGAGTTGTTACCAAGTTATACTTTTTAAAGTTTGCTTTGGTCATGTCGTCTTTCTGCTGAAAAACTGACATAGAAATCTATGCCCTAAAATGTATAGTCTAAGTTTATAGCTGTGTTTTAGAATTAAAACAACTGAAGCACTCTAGATAGTGCCTAGCTCATGGTAAGTGCCCGTTCATGTTAATTACTCTTGTAATTGTTGTTAACCTGGCGTCCCTGCACTCTCTAGGGTTTTCTTCCAATTTTCTCTCTCATAATTTTCCACTGTGTTCATATCAGGCTATTTAGTGCTCCCCAAATATGTCTTTTTTCTTTCCACCTTTGTTAACCTTCCGAGGTTGAAATCTTACCCATACTTCAAAATCCCCCTCAAAGGTCACTCCCATTTCTCTTAGTCAGAAATTATTTCTGCTTTCTTCTCATAGCATTTTGCTTAAATTTCTTCAATGGCATTTCACACGGAGTCTTATACTATAGTCATTTATTCAGATGGCTTTCTATCAAATTTTCTATCTCAGTTTGACTCTAATTGGTAGATTTTTAAATCTGCTTTCTCTTCTACCACAAAGTACTACTGGATATTTTTGGTGTGGATCTTCTTGTTGCCTTTATTGTAAAAGCTAGCTATGGGTAGAATTGCCCGTCGTAAGAGTCATAAAAAATATAAGAATTTCTTATTTTCTTTTTAACGTAAAAGATGTATAACTATTAATTTGTTTTTTCTGAAATCTTTAACCACCACAATAAGACAAGAAAATGGAATATGAAACATGGAGCATAGGAAAGGAAGCAACAAAATTATAATTATTTTCACAAGATATGACTCTCTACTTGGAAACCAAGTCAGTCTAGTTTATTTGTGAGAAAAAGCTGAAAAGCTGTTGGGATTATTTGGAGAGTTTAGTAAGGTAGTCATGAACAGACAATACACTTATAATATACCTATTTAAGAATATGTGTGTATATTTGAAGCCACAAAGATAAAATATAATAGTACTAGAATCAGAAATAGAAAATGTTTGAGAATAAATTTACCAAGAAATATTCAGGACTATGTGAAGAAATAAAGCCATGTATTACTGAATAATGTGAAAGAAAACTTAAGTGGAAAATATATCAAGTTTATTTGGCCTTCTTAATGTTATGAAACAAGCTAATCTATCAATTTAAGACAAACTCAAATAAAATTTCAGTAGTCTTTTGTTATTTAGTTATCATTAGACCTTGAAAATGGTTCTAAAATTCATCCAGCAAACTAGAGACTTTGGAAAAAGCAATTCAAATAAGGAGTAGTCTTATTCACTATTAATATATTATAGAGCTATATTTAAAATAATATAGAAAAGATGCAAAAATAGGGACACAGATCAATAGTTTAGAGGGAAAAGTCCAGAAATAGACCCAAGAATATAAAAGTATTTAATATAAAAACTATGAAGAAAGAGTGGATTATTTCATAAATGGCATTAAGATGACTGGTGAACTTTGGGAAAAAAAGAGGATAGATCTCCAAACACCGTACAGCCAGCTACTTCTAAATATTACTAGCTCAAAATGCCAATCATTTAATCATTTCTCAAAGTTTATACAGGTCAGAAATTTGGAAAGGACCAGATGACTGGGTCTGGCTGAGGTTCTCACGTGTAGCTGCAGTCAGATGGTGGTGACTGGATCAGGTACAGCAGGGTGTCAAGGCAACTGCGCTCCAGCCAAGCATCTACAGTCTCAGAGTCTCTGCATGGGATTTCTTCTCATGGGCTCTTTTGAGCATCCACATAGCAAAAAAGCCTCAAGAACTAAGATAGCTTACAAATTTTCTGTTGTTTTGCATAGGGAATTATTTATTGACATAAAATTTTATATAGCCTGACCAGGTGTCGGACTGGGATGCAGAGGACCCAGGTCTGAGACCCTGAGGTTGCCAGCTTGAGCGCGGGCTCATCTGGTTTGAGCAAAGCTCACCAGCTTTGACCCAAGGTCGCTGGCTTGAGCAAGGGGTTACTAGGTCTGCTGAAGGCCCGCAGTCAAGGCACATATGAAAAAGCAATAATGAACAACTAAAGTGTCGCAACGAAAAACTGATGATTGATGCTTCTCATCTCTCTTCATTCCTGTCTTTCTGTCCCTGTCTATCCCTCTCTCTGAGTCTCTCTCTGTCCCTGTAAAAAAATAAGATCAATTAAAAAAATTTATATATTTATACATGTTATTATAGAATTCTATTATTTATTTATTTATTTATTTCTGACAGAGACAGAGAGTCAGAGAGAGGGACAAATAGGAACAGACAGACAGGAAGGGAAAGATAAGAAGCATCAATTCTTCGCTGCGGCACCTTAGTTGTTCTCTGATTGCTTTCTCACATGTGCCTTGACCAGGGGGCTACAGCAGAGGGAGTGACCTCTTGGTTAAGCCAGTGACCTTGGACTCAATCCAGCGACCAGGGACTTCAAGCCAGTGACCTTTAGGCTCAAGCTAGCAACCATGGGGTCACGTCTATGATCCCACAGTCAAGGCAGCAATCTCACGCTCAAGCCTGTGACCTCAGAGTTTCAAACCTGAGCCCTCTGCATCCCAGTCTGATTCTCTATCCACTGTGCCACAGCGTCATCAGGCTAGAATTTTATGCTGCTGAAGTTACAAATGATATAAATATTTATGTGTCCTGTGAAGCTACTTTTATCTTAAGGGTCTATATGTAATGCCCACCCCTGTTCATACCATGCTGACATATAAATCAGTGACTGAAGGAGGTTTCTTTTCCATATCTCTGATTAAGTTTAATAATGGTGGCCCTGGCTGGTTTGCACAGTGGTAGAGTGTTAACCCAATGTATGAATGTCCCAGGTTTAATTCTCAGTCAGGGCCCTCAGGAAAAGAGACCATCTGCTATTGCACCCCTCCCCCTCCTCTCTCTCTTGATTGGCTTCAGCGAGTTGGCCCTGGCACTGAAGATGGCTCCATGGCCTCCACCTCAGGTGCCAAAAATAGGTCTGTTGCCGAGCAACAGAGCAATACCCCAGATGGGCAAAGCATCACCAAAGGGGGCTTGATGGGTGGGTCCTGGTCGGGCACATATGGGAGTCTGTCTCTCTGCCTCCCTTGCTCTCACTTAATTTTTAAAAAAAGATTAATAATGGTTATATTGGATTCCCTCAAAATATTTAGGATTGTGCCTTAAGTTAAAAAGATGAACATGAATGGTATTTTGAGCATAAAGTAGATAGCTTCAGTCTAAAATATTTTCCAATTGTTTTAAAAGATATAAACTTTTAATTGTGCAGTAAAGAAAAATATGTTTAGAAGGTTGTAGATGTGGAGGTATATCTATCTTCAGTTTCCCAGGGCTATAAAAATGACTAGGTTGTATTCAGTCTGCTACCATGTTGTCTGAAGTCTTCAAGAGCAAGTATTCCAGCAAGTAAGAGAAGTTGAATTGCCCTTTGGGACTGAACTATGGAAATCATGTGGTATCACTACTGCCCTATTCTATTGGTTAACACCAGAGACAAGCCCATGCAGACTTGAGGGTAGGGAATACAGAACTACTTCCCTGATTGACAACATCATTGTATAAAAGCCATATGGGATGGAAGATACTCTCCCAACCATTTCTGAAAAATATAATCTGCCAACACATTTCACATGTTGCTGATTGAACCCTCTGGAATAATCTGAGGGAGAGTCTCCCTGTCTCTTTATACTGATAGCCATCATGAAAGATACATGATTTTCAAGCGTTAGCATACTTCAGAATTACCTGCAGGGCTTCTTCAAACACACAGTTCTGGATCCCACCCCAGAAATGTGAATGACTTTCTGATTCATTGTGTCTGAGGGTAAGAGGGTTAAGAATTTGAATTTCTTTTAAATTCTAAGGTGATGCTGATGCCACTGGTCTGAGGAGTACAATTTTAGAACCACTGTTCTAGACCATTATGTTTATTCTTTGTTTACTACAGTCTTTTGGGTGGATATTATGGGCTGTGTAGAAAGCAATTCTTTTCCATGTACTGAATCACTTTCTGGAGTGGTTCCCATCTGCATTCATGGTCAGCCTCAGAAAATTAGAGGGTTAACAAAAATAAGAAGAATTTTTAGGCTTTGTGAGTCTCAGTCAGCTAGCTTGTATCCTTCTTATTTGAATTGTCAAGGATACTAGAGTCTTTGATGGGAGAGAATACCACAGGAGATAATTTTTTTTTTTTGCTTTTTAATTACTTCAAAAAAATATTCTGCTATGTGCCAGTAGTGAAACTTCTCCTCTCACATAACATCAGACAGCTGCTGCTAACCTCCAACAAGTTCCATCCATGTAGTGATGGGTAACTCACCCTCTCAGGGCCTGGGATGATGAGGGCTCTGCATTGCCCAAAACTACTCAACAAGGCAATGTAGTGACCTGAGAAGCAACTTAAAGAGGCAGTCTGTTACCTCATCAAATTGAAGTGTTCTTTATAATCTCCTCTTTTGGCTTAACATTTTCAAAGTATAATTAATACATGTAGAGTAACCTAAGTTTAGCTTCCAAATCAGTACATGAGGCCAGGTCGTACAGGGCAGCCTCTTGAATTTGATGAGGATGTCGTGGAGGCTCAGCACCGAGAGGACATCTAGAAGTTGATTTCCCCTGGGTTTGCAACCCAAAGTTTAATACACCAACACTTGTAGAAACCTGACTATTCTAGCTGGCAAACTTAGTCACAGTTGACTTAAATGTTTAAACTAAATAAAGTTAGCAGAATGGAGCATTTTTTCCATTCCTGTTAAGAACAACTTTGAATATTGGATTCTGATTCTTTTCCATATTTATATAGAATTCTAGTTCGGTCTAGCTGCACTAGATAAAAAGTTGTTCAATTTAAAGAAAAGATGATAGATTTATAACTTCAAATTATAGACCTATTAGCTTAATAGAAATTTATCTACCTACTTGTCTATCTATATATTATCTATCTATCATCTATCTATCTATCTATCTATCAGTCAATCATCTATTATCTCTCACCTTTCTTAATCAATCTGTTCAGTAATATGAACTCAGTAGAATATACATTAAAAAATCTTAATTTTTCTCCAGTAAATGACTTCAAAGATATCCCCTTGTTATTCTTATCTACAGTTGGACAAATCCCGTTGTTTTCTAGTCCCTTCTACATATACAAGTTCAGCTTAAGAGTTTTGTGTCATATCCAGCTTAGAACACCACATATTCTCTAACTTGCCATGTCCAGGAAGTAAGCATTGCTAGAAAAAAGAGTAACTACTTGTCTTTTCTCTTTTTTGGGCTACTGTGTGTGCTTTGGGGTGTTGAAGTCTGGCAAGAAAGACAGGGGGAAGGAAAATTAAATCGTACTACTTAATTGCACTGCTGTGGTCCTCTCCTTACAATTGATGGCTTCTATATAACAAGCATCCAGAGCCTAGCTCCCCAATAGGTGCTTGTGTTGTTCTTCAGGGGCCTATGGGAGAGTCTACATCACTGCATCATCCCTGACCTGGGAGATGGGCTCCTTCAAGACCTCTTCCAAGTTCTATCAGCCTTGAACTCCAGTGTTACACCTTAGAGCCTCCCACTGCTGGGGCTCCTTGTCCCTCAGACACCTCCTTTAGTTATCTTCTGTGGCATGCTCTCCCACCCAAAACTCAAGCACCCTTAAATCCTTGCCACTTCAAATAGGGGTGCAGGCAAGGCCACTGACACCTCTTTATTATATCACTCTATTTTACTCTGATTCTCTCCCTTCTGTTTTCCTAGGCACAGTGCAAGTGGATATGCAATCAGAGTGAGATGCTAGTCTATTTTCCTTGCAAGCACTTCCTGTCCCTACCAGTGGCCTTCACGTCTGTCATACACAAAACGCTTTTTTAATAACAAATACTTTGTATTTCCTCTTTTTTTAAATCATGAATGAAATTCAGAGATTATAAAATATCATAAAACACATATTTTAATATAAAAAGAACAATTTAAAAATAATAACATGTTCTAACTATAAAATAAAACAATATAATTTGTAATAAAATAACATAAATAACAAGTAATAGTACTAGAAAACATAACAAAGTAGTCAGATGCTTGCAGGTACTTATGATGAATACTTGTACTTAAAATAAAAAGACCAGAAGCCATTCTCTACAAAGGAAAAAAAATTAAAGGACGGAGGAGTGTGTGGACCCTAATTAAAATTAGTGGAATGGTAAGTAATAATAACTTGCCATATGTAAATGATAAGAAAAAAAGAAAGAACCTGAACCCAGGTAGTGACAATGCCATGGTAAATTACAAACTGTCAAAATGAAAAACTGAAGAATTAGCAAATGAACTAGTCTTATTTATAAGTGTAATGTAAAAATAATTTCTATCTTATGACAAAGATAAAATAGCACAAGAAACACATTGCCCATCTGGAAGTGCTATCACATGCCCAAACATGCATTCAGTATTGAGTGCTCTGGAAGACAAGCAAAGTATGTGAAACAAATCTTCACTGGCTGGGACTCTGCCATGCAGTGAGATGTCTGCATCCTGGCCCCTTCCCACCAAATGCCTGAAGTGCCCCACAATCATGCTAACAACAAGCAAAAAAATCCCCAGAAACCTCTCAAGTTTCCAGAATGTTCCTTAGGCGGGGGAGGGGGGGGGGCTCCTCTATGTGGGAAATGTCTCCAAATCTTTTTTTTTTTTAAATTAATCCAGACTATTTTATTGGTGCATCCCAGTAAGAACTGCTTTTGCTGAAGGAAGCGTTAGCGTGATCCAGTCAGTGGTCTACGCAGGCGCTTCATGCTGCATTAACTGCAAATGTGCTGTTCTCATCATGCAGGGCCTTCAGTGCAGATCAGTGGGATATATTTGTTTCTGACTCAATACTGGGGTACCTCAGCTTCTCCTCAGTACTGCTTACTTTGAGTCATGCATCTAATCACGTGAGTCAAATTTCTGACCTGTGTCCAGCAAGTTGACCAGATGACTTAGAATGCCTTGTATATACTAACTTAATTCGTGATTTTAACCTTATTTTCCATTTCCTTTTCTCTCTTATCACTTCTGTGTTGAGAAGCCAGAGTTGGTGTACTGAGTTAAGAATGTGCATATTATGACCTACTGAATGAGGAGGCACAAGCTGCCCACTGGGGTGGCAGGTAGCTCCTCAGAATTGAGCTTCCCACTTTGGGGAACTAAAACCCCTGGGGTTGTTTTGATTGAAGGTTCAGTTCAGTACACACCACAAAATGGAAGTTAGAAGATATTATTACTTACAGATTCCAGAATCAAGAGGGAGCATTTGAGGTGGGGAGGAGGGCAGCCTTCTGTCCAGGTCACCAGGGAGCAGGAAATAGAGAGCAGCAGCAAGCATTTATTACATATACTGTGGTTGGGGAAGAGCTCACTCATGTTTCTTGGGCTCAATTCTAAGTGGTTATTTTAAAAAGCGCCCCGGACAAAGTAAAGCATGAACTTACGGCCAGGATCCTAAACTCAAGTCCTTATCTAATTGTCCAGACTCTTGGTGTGAACAGGGTTATCACACTGTAAAATGCATGGCAGCAACTCAGAAAAACAAATTTGTTTTTCTCAAAAGTTGTTTTTCTCATCAGAGTATGTAACTAACTTTAGAATAAGTATTTATTTTTCTTGTTGGGACTAAATGACTCGACTTCCAGTATTAAGACTGCAATCTGAATACATGCTATAATTCCCCCCATCTTGCAACAAATCCCTGGGACTATTTGTATTAATATCTGGTTGTAAATAAAAAAATCCCCCCACTGAGGACCTGAAACTGTGAGGATAAAAAGACCCTAAAAAAAAGTGAGTGATGTCTAGCTGAGAAAATACCCGAGGATGCGAAGCCCAGGGATAGTGGGTGGGTGTGGTGCAGGGGCCAGCTGCTGAGATCCATCTTTCAGTATCACCTTATGTCCTTACCAATTCACTATATATCACCAACTGGACATTGGTGAATGCAAAATATTATCTTTGCTTAAAATTTGGTGTCAGAGCAGTAGAGCCCCATGGTACCCCCATGGAGTTGTGAAGAGAAGTAACTTTTTAGGTATAGTAGTGAAGTTTGTGTCTTTGGGGAAGAGTGGATTTCTCTGTAGATTATCGTCACCCTGATGGTTTGCTTCCCTAGGTTGCCATCATGAGCTACTTGGACAGAGCGGTCTATAGACTATACTTCAATAACCACAAAATTGGTTCATAGGATACAGCTTCATACTAACGAGAGTTTTGCTGTGTATGTCTCTTGTAAACCACCTTAAAGTATTAAAGTGGGTTATAAACAATCTTAATGATGTGATTATTAGTCCAGCTCTCCACTAACGCAACAACATATCTATAATGGTCACATTTTAATCATCTTCCTCCCTCCTCTTCTAAAAGTTCTTTTCAGCTCACTCAGGATTTTACCATTTGATTCTAATGTTTATTCTAACATATTTATTAATACTAGTTATAATTAATTTTAGGTTTACTATTAATTATTTGTACTGAACTTAGGTCAACTTTCCTACACTGGAAGTATCAGTAAGTCCTTATTTCCTACACTGGACTTATCAGTAAGTCCAGCAAAATTTCTGCAGAGAAACACCTCTTCCTAGTCAATAATAATATAATATTATACTGTCTGTCATATGCTAAAATGATGCAATTGACCAACTGTCTGGAAATGCTCTCTGACATATTTTCTAGTAATCAGGCTCAATTACTCTGTTGGCTATAGGCTGTAGAAGGATTTTCTCTCTGTGAAGTTAATTGGCTCAGGTAAGAAATGAATGTGCAGCTTTAGTCCCATAAGCATCACACCCTCTAATCAAGTGGATTGCTTAAACAATGTTTATTACTGTTACAAATAATAATAGTAATCTATTTTTTTTATTAAAAGCCAGATGCCAAGTGCTTTCTTTATAGCCTTGTGTTCAACTGTCTTGGGAGTTAGGGTAAAGCCAGTGGAAAGATAGAAGAAATCTGGGAAATAAGAATGGGTAATTGGATGAAGTATAAATTAGCTTTGAACACAGGCAATGAAATTCATTTCAAAGCTTTTCATCATGGTTTGGAAGAACAGTTGTATTGGTTTTCTTGTGTAAAAGGTGAATTATTAAGCATTTAAGGGAGTGATATATGGAAACTCACCTTTTCAGCTGTTTATAAGAAGCTTGTTATTACATACCTAAAAAACCAGGAAGGTGAATAGTTTCTTTTGTGGTCTTGAGCTTTGCTGCTTGGTGGTCTCATTGTCCAATACCTAATGATGTGCCACAAGGAGGAAAAGGACCGGAGGAAAAAAAGGCTTTTTCTTGTTTGTTTGTTTTTTCAAGGGCTAGAGAAATTAAGGCTCGACTTTTCAGGGGACAGGAGAGTTTTTCACAGAAAGGAATAGAGTCTGACTGTGCCCTCGGGTGGTGGAGACCAAAGTAGAGTCAAGGAGGTGTCATAATGCCCAAATGATATCTGTATGGGTTTCAGGGAGGGTGCACTAAGGGCTGTCACATGGGGAACCAAAGTGGAGATGGTGATGATGACATCGATGCTACCTGCCAAGCAGTCTACTTTGGCATACGGGTGGGCATGGTGACCATCTAAACTGTGACCAAGATTTCTTCTCTTTTAATATCTCAGATTCTGCAAACTTGGGACCTTTCTCCTTTGAGAGGAAAGGGAGCCATTCAAAATGACTGACATTGCTGACCATAGCAAGTAGGGAACCAGAGTTAGATTTGATTTGATATAATAAGGAAAGGTGACATTTCCTAGGTACTTTGAGTATGAGGGGCAACTGATTATATAAGCATGCACACCTTCCTCATTTGTTCTTGAGATTTTCTAAAGGAATTAGCATTTTTTCTTGCTGTTCACCTCCTTATTTCTTTAAACTCTTACATATACATACAAAAGTGTGAAGAGTCTTTTTATTTTGTGGAAACCCTTTAAAACAGAATTAATTGATTTAACTGTGGTATATTTAAACTGACAGTGATATTAATAAATATATTAATAGAATAGAAATTATTTTCAATTAGTAGAAATTCAAGTTATATTCTGCAATTTATCGGGTAAAATAGGCTATAAACCTTATTGTTGATTTGTGAACCTGCAAAGACCAACTAGTAATTGATTGACTTACTGTTGTAAAGAAAGTACCTAAGTTAGAAATAGAATCATCATATAAATATGCTGGATGTCAGAGAAATGGCGACATGAGGGATACTCCCAATCTCTCCCTTTGAAATTTCAACAAATTCAACAACTAAACACAGAGAAAAAAAATCTCAGGAGCACCTGAAATATACATACACCAGACAAAGGTATGATTGGGTGAAAAGGTGGGTGATTATATAATCTACTCAGAAGGAAATAAGATGGAGGATGGGGTATTTCGCTTTCCTCACTGATCTAAGGAAAGGGCACTTTTGTTTGGAGCCAGGTGAAGTGGAGAGACTGAGATAGAGGGGAAGGAGCTGAGTTAGGGTAGGTGCTCAAACAAAAGAAAGAACACACCAGCTCTGCCTGAGATTGCAAATGCTGGGTGTGCACCCAGGCGATGGGATCCACCTAAAATGACCAGTACAAGGTGCCCACATGGGCTGGTATGAGCATCTTTGTGCATTCCTGGCTCCACGATCACTGGCACTGTGTGAGTGGCTCCACCTAGCATCACGGGCGCTGGGCATGCACACAGGCCAGAGTGCTTAGCCTGAGATTATCGGCGCTGGGCACCTGCATGGGCCAGTGCGAGTGTCTGGACATACCTGGCTCCATGATCACTGGTGCTGGGTGTGTGCAGGGGCCAGAGTGCTTAGCCTGAGACTGCTCATGCTGGGCACCTCTGTGGGCCGGTGCAAGCATCTGTGTGCATTGCTGGAGTTGCTGGAGCTGAACACACATGTGGCCCACCATGGGCTACCAAACAGCTCATGGGTGCATGAGAAGACCGTGGAGATCAGACCCACAGCACACTGAGGCATGCTAGATCTGGCCATAGAATTTTGCCTGTGTGTAGCAGAAAGGCGCTTGATCTGCGATCTGCACCCTGCCATGCCTGCTCTCACTGGTGGCTCTCATTGCCATTACCTTGCTCAGAACTGTGCTTTGAGTGGTACTGATGGAAGGACCTGGCTGCGCATAGCTCCCCTTGCTGTGCAAACAGTGGCTGAAGAGGACCCCATAGCTAAGTCTCCAGGCTGCTAGCTCTGGTGGGAGGGACATGGGGAGAGGCTCCAGGAGAACTGAGACTACCATTGCTAGAGCCATAAAATTGCAAGGCCTTAGTGAGCCTCATCTACCAACAGGACTGAGGCCCAGCCTACCTCATTACCACAGCAGCACACCAGCAGACCTCTGCCCAAGAACCCCACAGAGGCAAAACTTGCAGTACAATGCCACCCACCAAAGAAAAGGAAGAAGTTACTTCTCAAAACCAGGAAAAATTACATTTTTTAAAAAGCTTTTGGTCATTTTTTTTTTCTTCTTTCCTTTTTCTTTTTTCTTTTTTTTCCTTTGCACATCATTATTCATAGCTGTTACATTTTTCAATCTTGTTTTTTGTGAGGGTTTCATTTCAGAAACCTTTACTTTCTTTTTTTTTGTTTGTTTTTCTTTTCTTTTTTCTCTCTTTCAGTTTCTTCTCCTTTCTCTTTTTTCTTCTTTCTTTTTTTTTTTTTGCTCTCATCTGGAAGTCATTTATCATCAAAGTAGTATATTTTGGACTCATATTTTTCTTTGTGACATTTTGCTTGTCTTTTACTTTATTTTTCTTTCTTTTTTCATTTTTGCTCAGTTCCTGCTCCTTGTTCTCTGTAATCTTTGTTCCATTTATCATTATAGAATTTTCATTTTTTCACTGTATTTTTTCAATTTTTTATTTTATTTTTTAATAATCTTTTATTAGTGTTATCAACAATACCATTCTCAAATGCCATTAAGGAAAAAAATCAAATATCATGGATACAAACAACAAAGTTGTAGCTTGGATTGGTAATAAAAAATCTCTAGAAAAAAATTTCAATTACTAGGAAACATTGGAGTTAAATGACAAAGAATTCAAAATTGAAGTTCTAAATATACTCAATGAAATACAAGAAAGCACTGAAAGGCAATAAAGTAAGCTAAAAAAAAACAGATAACAAGCTGAAAATTGAGGTATTAAGCTTAGCTAATAGAACAGGCCAGATAGAGGAGAGAATTAGTGACATAGAAAACAGGCACCTAGAGATACTACAGAGAGAACAGGAGAGAAACTCATGAATTAAAAAAATTGAGAAAACTATACAAGAATAGTCTGACTCCATCATAAACAGCAATTTAAGAATAATGGGTATATCAGAAGGAGAAGAGAGAGAAAAAGGAATGGAGAACATATTCAAACAAATAATCGATGAAAACTTCCCAAGCCTGTGGAAAGAATTAGAGCCTTGAATCTAAAAAGCAAACAGAACACCAAGTTACCTTAATCCAATCAGACCTACTCCAAGGCACAATGTAATGAAACTATCACAAATCAATGACAAAGAAAAAAATCCTCAAGGCAGCCAGGGAAAAGAAAAATATAACATATAAAGGAAGGATCATTAGGCAATCATCAGATTTCTCAGCAGAAACTCTACAAGCCGGAAGAGAGTGGACCCTGATATTTAAAGTACTGAAAGAAAGGAACTTCCAGCCAAGAATACTATATCCATCAAAACTATCCTTCAAATATGAAGGTGAAATAAAAATGTTCTCAGATATAGAGAAAATGAGGGAATTTATCACCAGAAAACCCTCACTTTAGGAAATATTAAAGGCAGTTATCTGACCAGATACAAAGAACAAAACAAAACAAAACAAAATCACGAGTAAAAGCTCCAACAAGATAACAATAAAAACAAGGATAATCTGTGACAACAAAAACAAAAAAGAGGAGAGTACAAAGGTGAGTAGTAGCAAAGGAGGATGGAGTGCAAAAGCACTCATGAGATAACAAACTACAATGATTATGATATATATTCTTTTAATTACCTAATGGTAACCACCCTTGAAAATACCACTACTGAAACACATAGCTTAAAAAAAAAAAGAAAAGAAACAGAGGAAAGAAGTATGGAATACAACCAAATAAAAACAAATGACAGAAAAACAAAAGAGAAAAACCAAACAGAGCTATGAGAAAGCAATATATAAAATAGCAATAGGAATCCCTTGTGTCAATAATTACATTAAAAGTAAATGAATTGAACTCACCAATAAAAAGGTACAGAGTAGCGAGTGAATCAAAAAAAGAAAATCCAACAGTATGCTGTCTTTAAGAAACACATCTAAATTACAAGGATATAAACAGATTCAAAGTGAAAGGTTGGAAAATGATTCTCTAAGCAAATAATATCCAAAGAAAAGCAGGTGTGTCCACACTCATATCTAAAAATGCTGATTGCAAGACAACAAAGGGAATCAGAGACAAAGATGGTCATTTCATAATGATAAAGGGGACATTGAATCCAAAAGACATAACTCTTCTTAATATATATGCACCAAACCAAGGAGCACCAAAATATATAAGACATCTACTGAGTGATTCAAAAATAAAAACCAACAAAAATACAATCATGGCCCTGGCCAGTTGGCTCAGTGGTAAAGCGTCGATCTGGCGTGCAGGAGTCCTGGGTTCGATTCCCGGCCAGGGCACACAGGAGAAGCGCCCATCTGCTTTTGCACCCCTCCCCCTCTCCTTCCTCTCTGTCTCTCTCTTCCCCTCCCGCAGCTGAGGCTCCATTGGAGTGGAGTTGGCCCTGGGTGCTGAGGATGGCTCCATGGCCTCTGCCTCAGGTGCTAGAATAGCCCTGGTTGCAACAGGGCGACACCCAGGTGGGCAGAGCATCACCCCCTGGTGGGCATGCCGGGTGGATCCCGGTCGAGCGCATGTGGGAGTCTGTCTGACTACTTCCCCATTTCCAGCTTCAGAAAAATACAAAAAAAAAAAAATACAATCATACTTGAAAACTTCAATACACCACTGACAGCTTTAAATCATTCATCCAAACAGAAAACCAATAAAGAAATATTGACCTTGAACTAAATGCTAGAACAATTGGATATGATAGACATCTACAGGAGTGGTCCCCAACCTTTTTTGGGCCACGGACCGGTTTAATGTCAGAAAATATTTTCACGGACCGGCCTTTAGTGTGGGATGGATTAATGTATCACATAACTGAGACAAGCCTCAAGAGTGAGTCTTAGATGGATGTAACAGAGGGAATCTGGTCATTTTTTAAAAATAAAACATCATTCAGACCTAAATATAAATAAAATGGAAATAATGTAAGTTATTTATTCTTTCTCTGTGGACCAGTACCAAATGGCCCACGGGCTGGTATCAGTCTGCGGCCTGGAGGTTGGGGACAACTGATCTATAGGACATTTCATCCCAAAATATCAGAGTATACATTTTTCTCCAGTGTTCATGGAACATTCTCAGGAATCAACCATATGTTGGGCCACAAAACTACCATCAACAAATTCAGAAAGATTGAAATTATACCAAGCATATTCTCTGACCACAAAGCTTTGAAATTGGAATTCAACTGCAATAAAGAAGTAAACAAACCCACAAAAAAAAAGTGGAAATTAAACAACATACTTCTAAGAAATGAGTGGGTCAAAGAAGAAATAAAAGCAGAGATCAAAAAGATATATACAGACAAATAAAAATGACAACATGACATATCAGAATCTCTGGGATGCAGCAAAAGCAGTAATAAGAGGGAAATTCATATCATTACAGGCTTATATGAACAAACAAGAGAAAGCCCAAGTAAACAACTTAACATCACATCTTAAGGAACTAGAAAAAGAAGAACAAAAGCAACCCAAAACCATCAGAAGAAAGGAAATAATAAAAGTCAGAGCAGAAATAAATGAAATAGAGAACAGAAAAACTATAGAAAAGATCAACAAAATTGACAAACCCTTGGCAAGACTTACTAAGGAAAAAAAGAGAAAGGACTCATATAAACAAAATCCAAAATGAAAGAGCAGAAATTAACACAGATATCATTGATATACACAGGATTATTGTAGAATACTATGAAAAACTATATGCCACCAAATTTAACAATATAGAAGAAATGGATAAATTCCTAGAACAGTACAATCTTCATAGGCTGAATTATGAAGAAGTAGAAAACCTAAACAGACCCATAAACAGGAAGGAAATAGGAACAACTATCAAAAACCTCCTCAAAAATAAAACTCCAGGGCCAGATGGCTATACTAGTGAATTCTATCATTCAAAGAAGATTTGGTTCCAATCCTTCTCAAAGTCTTCCAAAAAATTTAAGAAGAAGAAATACTTCCAAACACATTTTTTTTTGTATTTTTCTGAAGCTGGAAACGGGGAGGCAGTAAGACAGACTCCCGCATGCGCTCGACCGGGATCCACCCAGCATGCCCACCAGGGGGCAATGCTCTGCCCATCCCGGGCATTGCTCTGCCGCAACCAGAGCCACTCTAACACCTGGGGCAGAGGCTACAAAGCCATCCCTAGCGCCCGGGTCATCCTTTGCTCCAACAGAGTCTCAGCTGCGGGAGGGGAAGAGAGAGACAGAGAGGAAGGAGAGGGGAAGGGGTGGAGAAGCAGATGGGTGCCTCTCCTGTGTGCCCTGGCCAGGAATCAAACCTGGGACTTCCGCACGCCAGGCCGACGCTCTACCACTGAGCCAACTGGCCAGGGCCCCAAACATATTTTATGAGGCCAACATTACCTTTATACCAAAACTTGGCAAGGACAGCAGAAAAAAAGAAAACTACAGAGCAATATCTCTAATGAATACAGATGCAAAAATCCTAAATAAAATACTAGCAAATCAAAGACACCAACACATTAAAAAAATAATTTACCATGATCAAGTGGGATTCTTTCTAGAATCACAATGATGGTTTAACATATGTAAAACAATTAACATAATATGCCATATCAACAAAACAAAGAACAAAAAACATATGATTTTATTAATAGATGCAGAAAAAGCATTAGATATAATTCAATAGCATATTATGTTTAAAACACTCAACAAAATGTGTATAGAAGGAAAACATCTCAACTAATAAAGGCCATTTATGACAAACCATCAGCTAACATTATATTAAATGGCAAAAAACTGAAAACTTTTTCTCTAAAATCAGGAATAAGACAAGGTTGCCTACTCTCTCCACTCCTATTTAACATAGTGCTAGAAGTTCTAGCCAAAGCAATCAGACAAGAGAAAGAAATAAAAGGCATTTATATTGAGAAAGAAGAAGTAAGGGTTTCACTTTTTGCAGATGATATGATCCTGTATATAGAAAAGCCCAAAGACTCCACAGAAAGGCAATTAGAAACAATAAATCAATATAGCAAGGTTGCAGGATACAAAATTAATATACAGAAGTCTATTGCTTTTATATATACCAACAATAAAATTTTGGAAAATGAACTAAAAAAAATTCCTTTTACACTTGCAACAAAAAATTAAAAAACCTAGAAGTAAACATAAAGAATGTAAAGGACTATATACTGAAAAGTACAAAGCATTATTAAAGGAAATTGAAAAAGACACAATGAAATGGAAAAATATTCCTTGTTCTTGGATAGGAAGAATAAATATAGTTAAAATGGCCATATTACTCAAAGCACTAAACAAATTCAAGGTAATTCCCATCAAAATTGCAATGCCATTTTTTAAAGAAATGGAACAAAAAATCATCAGGTTTATATTGAACCATAAAAACCTCCAAATAGCCAAAATAATTCTAAGGGAAAAAAATGAAGCTGGGGGCATTATAATACCTGACTTCGAATTATACTACAGAGCCACGATGATCAAAACAGCATGGTATTGGCAGAAAAATAGACACTCAGACCATTGGAACAGAATAGAGAGCCTAGAAATAAAACCACATTTATATGGTCAAATTATCTTTGAAAAAGGAGCCAAAAACACACATTGGAGAAAAGAAAGCCTCTTCAGTAAATGGTACTGGGAAAATTGAAAAGCCACATACAAAAGAATAAAACTCAACTACATTTTGTCTCCTTGCACAAAAATTAATTCAAAATGGATCAAAGACCTAAATATAAGATCTGAAACAATAAATTACATAGAAGAAAACATACTAAACTCATGGACCTTGGCCATAGTGAACATTTTATGAATTTGACTTCAAAGGCAAGGGAATAAAGGCAAAGATAAATAAATGGGACTACAACAGACCAAGCATCTTCTTCATAGCAAAAGAAATTGACAACAAAACAGACAGCCAACTAAATGGGAGATAATATGTTCAAACAACAGCTCAGATAAGGGCCTAATATCCAAAATATACAAAGAACTCACAAAACAACAAAAAAGCAAACAATCCAATAAAAAAATGGGAAGAGGACATGAACAGACACTTCTCCCAAGAAGAAATACAAATTGACAATATATGAAAAGATGTTCATCTTCACCAGCTATTAGAGAAATGCAAATCAAAACTACAATGAGATACCACCTCACATCTGTTAGATTAGTTTGTATCAACAAGACAGGTAATAACAATTGTTAGAGAGGCTATGGAGAAAAAGGAGCCCTCACTCACTGTTGGTGGGAATGTAAAGTAGTACAAGCATTATGGAAGAAAGTATGATGGTTCCTCAAAAACATTAAGAATAGAACTACCATATGACCCAGCAATTCCTCTACTCCCAAAACTCAAAAACATTGGTATGTAAAAACATATGCAGAGTGACGTCACGGAAATGGCGCCGTGAGCAGCGCATCCAACAGCTCTCCCCTAAATCACAACAAATTTATCAACTAGAAACAGAAAAATTTATCCTCGGAGCATTCCGGAGTTCCACACAAAATGATAGCGAAAGGACTGTTATCACTTGAATCTGAGAGATGAGGGTGTGGAGGAATCTACCGCAGCGACGTTCATTCAAGCCGCGAGGAAGTGCGCCTGTGGTGAGTCAGCCCACATTTGGGAGCTGCGAACCGCCGCCGCGAGCCGCCGCCGCGAGCCGCCGCGCGCGCGCGCCCGGTCCGGTTGGGCACCGCTAACGTTCCCAGCGGCCCGCACACAGCGAGTGAGAGTCGCCAGCCACCGGTGCCCGGAGCGCCCCATTCGCGCACGTGCCCTGGGCATTCCACGCGCCCAGAGCGCCCTACTGGCCCGCACACCCAGGTGCTCCATTATCCTGTGCCTGGTGCGATCCAGCCGCCAGCGGCAGGGCGAGCGGGAGAGGCTTGGGAGATTCTCTCCGTGGGCGGGGCACCTCACCCAGCCATTCAAGCTAACAATCAAGCGTTGGGGGAGGGGCGCACGCAGGCAGCCTAAAATACCTTCGGAAGCACAGCTGCGACTCAATCACTGAAATTAGCTTAACCCATGAAATCTGCGAACCCTCGGTTCTAATTGATAAGATCTCTCTCAGTTCAGCGATCCAAGACAAGAGGCGTGATATTTTTTAGTGCCTCTCGCTAAAGGGGTGGGGGCAACTTCTGATTGATAGAGCCTCCATATTCAGGGATAAACGCTAACAAGAAGGACTTGGCAGATAATAAGATCTATACTACACTAGTCGCAAACAGAGACTAGTGCCTCTTCTTCCCTGCAAAAACAGGCTACAAAGTGTGGAAAGCCTGGGTTGAGAGGTCCAACTAAATGATAGGCGCTGAACAGTCCCCTTGACAACAATTGACTCCCACCCCCGCCTGATTAAACTGGAGGCCCTGACTGTCAGAGCCTTTCCCAAAGCCTTGCACTGAGTGGGGATAGAGTGGGGATTTCCCAGCTCTTTGAGCCTCTTACTCCCCAGGCAGAAGCAGTTGCAGCCTTATAGCTGGATCACCAGGCTGCTAATTCAGAAAGGGGGGACTAGGAGAGAGAATCCAGGAAAGCAAACTCTCTCATCGTTGGACCCTGCAAACGCCAACAAGCCGTGACTACCAGCAAGACTAAAGCCAATTATATGACATTGCCATAGAATCCCATCAACTGCAATCCCTACCTAAGTGTGACACAGGGGCAGAGCCTGGGGTACAGAGTCACCGACCAGGAAGAGGGAGAGAAAAGAAAAAGGTAGAAGTTAACCTCTCAAAGTCAAGAAAAATCCACAGACTTTACAACTTGATCCACTAATTTTTTTTTGTTGTTGTTGTTTGTTTCTTCTGTCTTATTGCCTTTATTTCCTCCACATCGGTCCCTCTATTCTCTGCCCATCTTATGCTTCCCCTTTCTTGAACTACACTACCCATGAGTGTTGCATTTTATTTCTCTTCTTCATCCTCACCCTCCTTTAAGGTTATACTCCAAAACACTTAACTCTCACTCTCTCTTCTTTTGTTTTTTGTTCTTTTTTTGACTTGCTTTATTTTGTTTTTTTCTCTTCCTATTTTATTTCTTCCTTCGTTTTTCTCTTTTTCTTATTTTTTCCTTTCTATTCATTTTTTCTTTTCTCATTTTACTTTCCTCCCATATAATCCTCAATCATGAACAAATTAGTTAATTTGGGACTCAAGGCTTTTTTTTTGGCTTTATTTCTCTTTTTTGCTTTTGTTTTTATTTTTTTTCTTATCTGTTTATTTTTGTGGCATTTTGGGTCCTCCCAACCCAAGGTCTCCATTGTATTTAATCTTCGCTCCACTTATACAACAGATTTTTACTTATTATTTTTATTTTTTTCTTCTTTATTATTCTTTTTTGTTCCTTTTTTCTGGTTCCCTCTTATCCCTCTCATTATTTCTCTTAGTTGACCATCACTTACAAGCAAATCATCTTATGCTTGTCTAAGATTTTCTTCCTTTTTTTTTTTTTTTTTTTTTTGCATTTAGTAGATCCCTACTTCCTTTTTTTGCCCCTTGAACTCTTCACCCCAAATCAGGCCCTCCATTATAGGCACGATATTTCCCTGAGGAGGGAAGAGGAGGGAAAGAGAAGAAAGAAAAAAAAGGGAAATAATAAATTATTACTGTTTTTTTGGGGGGGTGTTTTACCTTTTTTTTTCTTTTTTTTTCTTTTTATTTTTTTTTACTTTTTACTCATTATTAATTCTAATTAGTGCTATCAACAAGACCACCCTCAGATGCCGATAAGAAAGAGGAAATCGAATATTATGGATACAAAAGAAAGAGAGGTAACACAAATAGATGTGGAAAAATCTATGGAGAAAAGACTTAACATATTGGAAGCCTTGGAGCTAAATGACAGAGAATTTAAAATAGAAATCTTAAAAATACTCAGAGATATACAAGAAAACACAGAAAGGCAATATAGGGAGATCAGAAAACAACTCAATGAACACAAAGAATATATTACCAAGGAAATTGAAACTATAAAAACAAAACAAACAGAAATGAAAAACTCAATTCACGAGCTGAAAAATGAGGTAACAAGCTTAGCTAACAGAACAGCCCAGATTGAAGATAGGATTAGTGAAATAGAAGACAAACAACTTGAGGCACAACAGAGAGAAGAAGAAAGAGACTCAAAAATAATAAAAAACGAGAAAGCCCTACAGGAATTGTCTGACTCCATCAGAAAGAATAACATAAGAATAATAGGTATATCAGAGGGAGAAGAGAAAGAAAATGGAATGGAGAATATACTCAAACAAATAATAGACGAGAACTTCCCAAGCCTGTGGAAAGAACTAAAGCCCCAAATTCAAGAAGCAAACAGAACACCGAGTTTTCTTAACCCCAACAAACCCATTCCAAGGCACATCATAATAAAGATGACACAAACCAATGACAAAGAAAAAATTCTCAAGGCAGCCAGGGAAAAGAAGAGTACAACATATAAAGGAAGGCCTATTAGATTATCATCAGATTTCTCAGCAGAAACTCTACAAGCTAGAAGAGAGTGGACCCCAATATTTAAAGCCCTGAAAGAGAGGAACTTTCAGCCAAGAATACTATACCCATCAAAGCTATCCTTCAAGTATGAAGGAGATATAAAAACATTCACAAATACAGAAAAGATGAGAGAATTTATCAACAGAAAGCCCCCACTCCAGGAAATATTAAAGGGGGTTTTCCAACCAGATTCAAAGAACAAAAGAAAACAACACCACAAGTAACAGCTCCACCAAGAACACAATAAAACCAAACTTAAACTGTGACAACAAAGGAAAAAAAGGGGGGAGAGGATGGAGATTTACAGTAGCAAAGGACGATGAAGTGCAGAAATACTTATAAGATAGGGTACTACAATGAATATGGTAGGTACCCTTTTCATTACTTAATGGTAACCACCCTTGAAAAAACCACCACAAAAACACTTGACTTAAAAAAGGTAGCAACAGAGGAAAGAAGTATGGAACACAAACAAAAACAAATGATAGAAAAACAAAAGAGAAGAATCAAACTAGATACAAAACTAACAGAAAGCAATTTATAAAATGGCAGTAGGGAACCCACAAGTGTCAATAATTACACTAAATGTAAATGGATTAAACTTACCAATAAAAAGACACAGAGTAGCAGAATGGATTAAAAAAGAAAATCCAACTATATGCTGCCTACAAGAAACACATCTAAGCAACAAGGATAAAAACAAATTCAAAGTGAAAGGCTGGAAAACAATACTCCAAGCAAACAACACCCAAAAAAAGGCAGGTGTAGCAATTCTCATATCTAATAATGCTGACTACAAGACAGAAAAAGTCCTCAGAGACAAAAATGGTCATTTCATAATGATTAAGGGGAAGTTGAATCAAGAAGACATAACAATCCTTAATATATATGCACCAAACCAAGGAGCACCAAAATATATAAGACAGCTACTTATTGACCTTAAAACAAAAACTAACAAAAATACAATCATACTTGGAGACCTCAATACACCGCTGACGGCTCTAGATCGGTCATCCAAACAGAGAATCAACAAAGACATAGTGGCCTTAAACGAAATACTAGAACACCTGGATATGATAGACATCTACAGGACACTTCATCCCAAAGTGACAGAGTATACATTTTTCTCTAGTGTACATGGAACATTCTCAAGAATTGACCATATGTTGGGCCACAAAGACAATATCAGCAAATTTAGAAAAATTGAAATTGTACCAAGCATATTTTCTGATCATAAAGCCTTGAAACTAGAATTCAACTGCAAAAAAGAGGGGGAAAAACCCACAAAAATGTGGAAACTAAACAACATACTTCTAAAAAATGAATGGGTCAAAGAAGAAATAAGCGCAGAGATCAAAAGATATATACAGACAAATGAAAATGAAAATACGACATATCAGAATCTCTGGGATGCAGCAAAAGCAGTAATAAGAGGAAAGCTCATATCACTTCAGGCATATATGAACAAACAAGAGAGAGCCGAAGTAAACCACTTAACTTCACACCTTAAGGTACTAGAAAAAGAAGAACAAAGACAACCCAAAACCAGCCGAAGAAAGGAGATAATAAAAATCAGAGTAGAAATAAATGAAATAGAGAACAGAAAAACTATAGAAAAAATCAATAAAACAAGGAGCTGGTTCTTTGAAAAGATCAACAAAATTGACAAACCCTTGGCAAGACTCACCAAGGAAAAAAGGCACAGGACTCAAATAAATAAAACCCAAAATGAAAGAGGAGAGATCACCACAGACATCATAGATATACAAAGAATTATTGTAGAATACTATGAAAAATTATATGCCACCAAATACAATAATCTAGAAGAAATGGATAAATTCCTAGAACAATACAACCTTCCTAGACTGAGTCATGAAGAGGCAGAAAGCCTAAACAGACCAATCAGCAGGGAGGAAATAGAAAAAACTATTAAAAACCTCCCCAAAAATAAAAGTCCAGGCCCAGACGGTTATACTAATGAATTCTATCAAACATTCAAAGAAGACTTGGTTCCTATTCTACTCAAAGTCTTCCAAAAAATTGAAGAAGAAGCAATACTTCCAAACACATTCTATGTGGCCAACATAACCCTCATATCAAAACCTGGCAAGGATGGCACAAAGAAAGAAAACTACAGACCAATATCTCTAATGAATACAGATGCTAAAATACTAAACAAAATACTGGCAAACCGAATACAACAACATATTAAAAAAATAATACATCATGATCAAGTGGGATTCATCCCAGAATCTCAAGGATGGTTCAACATACGTAAAACGGTTAACGTAATACACCATATCAACAAAACAAAGAACAAAAACCACATGATCTTATCAATAGATGCAGAAAAGGCTTTTGATAAAATACAACACAATTTTATGTTTAAGACTCTCAACAAAATGGGTATAGAAGGAAAATATCTCAACATGATAAAGGCCATATATGATAAACCATCAGCCAACATCCTATTAAACGGCATAAAACTGAGGACATTCTACCTTAAATCAGGAACAAGACAGGGTTGTCCACTCTCTCCACTCTTATTCAACGTGGTGCTAGAAGTTCTGGCCAGAGCAATCAGACAAGACAAAGAAATAAAAGGCATCCATATCGGAAAAGAAGAAGTAAAGGTATCACTTTTTGCTGATGATATGATCATATACATCGAAAACCCGAAGGACTCCACAAAAAGATTATTAGAAACAATAAACCAATACAGTAAGGTCGCAGGATACAAAATTAACATACAAAAGTCCATAGCCTTTCTATATGCCAACAATGAAATATTAGAAAACGAACTCAAAAAAATAATCCCCTTCACGATTGCAACAAAAAAAATAAAATACCTAGGAATAAACATAACAAAGAACGTAAAGGACCTATATAATGAAAATTACAAAGCATTGTTAAGGGAAATCGAAAAAGATACAATGAGATGGAAAAATATTCCTTGTTCTTGGATAGGAAGAATAAATATAATCAAAATGGCCATATTACCCAAAGCAATATACAAATTTAATGCAATTTCCATCAAAATCCCTATGAGATTTTTTAAAGAAATGGAACAAAAAACCATCAGATTTATATGGAACTATAAAAAACCCCGAATAGCCAAAACAATCCTAAGGAAAAAGAATGAAGCTGGGGGCATTAGAATACCTGACTTTAAACTATATTATAGGGCCACGATAATCAAAACAGTATGGTATTGGCAGAAAAATAGACACTCAGACCAATGGAACAGAATAGAAAGCCCAGAAATAAAACCACATATATATGGTCAAATAATCTTTGATAAAGGGGCCAACAACACACAACGGAGAAAAGAAAGCCTCTTCAACAAATGGTGTTGGGAAAACTGGAAAGCCACATGCAAAAGAATGAAACTCGACTACAGCCTGTCCCCGTGTACTAAAATTAATTCAAAATGGGTCAAAGATCTAAATATAAGACCTGAAACAATAAAGTACATAGCAGAAGACATAGGTACTAAAATCATGGACCTGGGTTTTAAAGAACATTTTATGAACTTGACTCCAATGGCAAGAGAAGTGAAGGCAAAGATAAATGAATGGGACTACATCAGAATAAAAAGTTTTTGCTCAGCAAGAGAAACTGATATAAAAATAAACAGACAGCCAACTAAATGGGAAATAATATTTTTAAACAACAGCTCTGATAAGGGCCTAATATCCAAAATTTACAAAGAACTCATAAAACTCAACAACAAACAAACAAACAATCCAATTAAAAAATGGGAAGAGGACATGAACAGACACTTCTCCCAGGAAGAGATACAAATGGCCAACAGATATATGAAAAGATGCTCAGCTTCATTAGTTATTAGAGAAATGCAAATCAAAACTACAATGAGTTACCACCTCACTCCTGTTAGATTAGCTATTATCAACAAGACGGGTAATAGCAAATGTTGGAGAGGCTGTGGAGAAAAAGGAACCCTCATTCACTGTTGGTGGGAATGTAAAGTAGTACAACCATTATGGAGGAAAGTATGGTGGTTCCTCAAAAAACTGCAAATAGAACTACCTTATGACCCAGCAATCCCTCTACTGGGTATATACCCCAAAACCTCAGAAACATTGATACGTGAAGACACATGTAGCCCCATGTTCATTGCAGCACAGTTCACAGTGGCCAAGACATGGAAACAACCAAAAAGCCCTTCAATAGAAGACTGGATAAAGAAGATGTGGCACATATACACTATGGAATACTACTCAGCCATAAGAAATGATGACATCAGATCATTTACAGCAAAATGGTGGGATCTTGATAACATTATAAGGAGTGAAATAAGTAAATCAGAAAAAAACAAGAACTACATGATTCCATACATTGGTGGAACATAAAAATGAGACTAAGAGACATGGACAAGAGCGTGGTGGTTACCAAGAGTGGGGGGAGGGAGGACATGGGAGGGAGGGAGGGAGAGAGTTAGGGGGAGGGGGAGTGGCACAGAGAACTAGATAGAGGGTGGCAGAGGACAATCTGACTTTGGGCGAGGGGTTTGCAACATAATTTAATGACAAGATAACCTAGACATGTTTTCTTTGAATATATGTACCCTGATTTATTAATGTCATCCCATTACCATTAATAAAAATTTATTATAAAAAAAAAAAAAGACATATGCAGGCCTGTGAGGCCAGTAGCCAGGGCTACCATCACAGCAGCCCAGCCCATGCAGGTTCGCATTGGATTCGGACAGACAGTGAAGAAACAACGGAGCCAAAAACTAGTGGGCCATCATCTTTAATCCTAGCTTGCACCCAGTGGGCAAGTAAAAACACGCACTGGGCTCCAAAATCCACTCATTCAGTGCTCACAAAGCTACTGACTTATCAGAGTTTCCTAGAATCAAAGGTTACTAGCTCACCATACTTATTCACTCTGTTCCCCATCTCCTTCCTTCTTCCTGCACAAACTCTGCACAAACTGGCTTTTCCTTCAGCATTCTGCCATCTTGGCTGCCTTTCCAGGCCTCCTCCATGTGACCTTTCTCTGCTCTCTGCTCTCTAATGCTAATCTCAGGAACCAAGAGAGCAAGCTCCCATTCTGCCCCCATTTTATAGTGTAGAAATCAAAATCTTTAATCCAATATACAAAATAGGGAAGTCTCTAATACAAAGTCACTTATCTGAGGCATGATGGGATTGTACCACCCCACATCAAAAAGGGTGGGAAAGGCTTAGTCCTAAAACCAAGCCTCAAGCTACAAGGATCTTACCTGCCCATAGCCTGCCCCAATACACATTAATATCACCTGGGCAACAGGCTTCCATGTAGGCAGTGCCATCTTTAACAAAGTAACCATATATATTTTATCTGCTCAACAAGGCCCATGTTCATTGCAGTATTGTTCATGGTGGCCAAGACATAGAAACAACCAAAAAGCCCTTCAATAGATGACTGGATAAAGAAGATGTGGTATATATATATTGTACTATGGAATACTACTCAGCCATAAGAAATGATGCCGTCAGATCATTTACAACAACATGGATGGATCTTAATAACATTACACTGAGTGAAATATGTAAATCAGAAAAAACTAAGGACTGTATGTTTCCATACATAGGTAGGACACAAAATAGACTCATGGACACAGATAAAAGTGCAGTGGTTATTAGGGGGTAGGTGAAGGGAGGACACGGAGGGGATGGGAAAAGGGAGGGGCATAAAGAAAACCAAATAAAAGGTGACAGAGGATGATTTGACTTTGGGTGATGGGTATACAACACAATCGAATGTCAAAACATGATCTGGAGATATTTTCTCTAAATCTATGTACTCTATCAATGTCACCCTGTTAAAATTAATTGTCTAAATAAAAAAACCCCAAAAATAAACAACAACAACAAAATGAATTTGACTCAAAGAGCATATATTTTCATTTGTATGTGGACTCTAAGTAGCCAAATTCAGAAACAGAGTAGATTGATAGTTGCTATAGGAGGGATGGGAAATGTTGGTCAAAGAGTACAAACTTCTAGTTATAAAATGAATAAGTTTTGGGGATCTATGTACAGCATGGTGACTGCAATGAACAGTACTATATTATATACTTGCAAGTTGATAAGAGAGCAGATCTTAAATGCTATTGCCGTGCACACAAAGTAATTATGTGAGGTGATGGAGATGTTAACTAACCTTATTGTGATAATCATTTTGCAATATATACATGCATCAAGTCATAAGTTATACACCTTAAACTTACTAATTATATGTCAATTATAGCTCAAGAAAGCTAAGGGAAAAAGGAAATTTAATTCAAATGTGTATGGTACTATAACTATGTTGTGTTATATGGCAAAGTGAAATCGGGGTTATAGATGGAATTAAGGTTGCTAATCAGCTGACCTTGAGATGGAGAGATTATCCCAAATTATTTGGGTGGGCTCAATGCAATCACAAAGGTCCTTATGAGGGAAAGATTGATATAGGACTCAGTCATGATATGATGTGAGACTCACCCAGCCATTGCTGGCTTTGAAGATGGAAGGGGGCTTCAAGCCAAGGAATGCAGGTATCCTCTAGAAGCTGGAAAAGGCAAGGGATTCTCTCCGGGGCCTCCATAAAGGAATTCGGTTCTGACATCACCTGTTGTTAAGCCCATTGAGACCTTTGCAAGATTTCTGATCTTCAAAACTCTAAAGTAATAAATATGTGTTGTTTGAAGCGAATAATATATATATATATATTATTATATATATGTATATGTATATATATGCTGAGGCTGGCATAACTGTTATGTCATGGAGTTGTTATAAGCTAAAAAAGGACTCTAAAAGGACTCTGAGTGACAGACAAATATAACCTCTGATTGAATCAGTGTGTGATTCAGAAACTACAGATTATTCCTATTCTATCAAGGACTAATTAGCTGAAAAGATGAGAATGGTACCTAAGATTAATGATAACATCAATAAGCTATTTGAACTCAATAGGCTAAAAATAAACACATGGAATATGGCAATTAAGCACATTTGATTTAAATAAAGCACCCTTAACTTGCCAGGAAAATTCCCCAATGTATTTATGTTTCCACTGGGAAATATTTCTTGGGATTGGGGCAACCAAAACATTTCAGAAAACAATGGGAACAATAACCAAGCTAAAAAATACTTCCAAAAGAAAGCACAAAAGAAAGCAAGGAAAAAAGCAAGCAAGCAAGCAAGTAGGCAGGCAGGCAAGCAAGAAAAAAGCCCTCCTGGCCACGATTGACTAAATTCTTAGAAAATAACAGAGTGGATTTTAGGAAAATAGTATTTATGTATGTATCAAGAGAATAGTGAAAACCTGGGTGATAAACAGAATGGATTTATACAGGTCAGATCATGCCAGACATATTCAATTACATTCCTTTGATCAAATTACAAAGTGGACGAAAGGAAGTTAGTAGATGTAATATATCTGGACTTTACTGTATCATTTTCTTTATGCCTTATGAAAGCTTACTTAACATCTTAATTAAAATTAGTTTAGCTATTTACACTGAAATAAATAGCTTTAAATAAACTCATAAATAAAAATAAAACAGGGAGGTGAGATTTAGTAGCAATATATGAGTTGAGGAAAGTGGTGGCACGCTCCCAATGGGCACTGGAGAAACATTCATCCCTAAAGACAATGAGAACTACTAACAGAGTAGAGCGGTGAGATGCTAATGCAGTGTTACAGAGTAGAATGGGTTTCTCAGATGTCAGATTTTAATATTCATTTTGAGGGATTTGGGAAAAAAGATAATTTTACAATATAAGAAATGACACAAATACTTTCAATTTATAGATGTGCTAGCAAGAGATTCTTTGGTCTGCCACTACCTGATAATTTTTTTTTTCTTGCAAACCTTTAGTTATCAAAATTTGTGTTATAAAAACTGTTGTGTCTACATGGAATGCTGAGGTTGCCGGTTTGAAACCCTGGGCTTGCCCGGTCAAGGCACATGTGATAAGCAACCAATGAACAACTAAACTGAAGCAACTATGAGTTGATAATTCTCACTCCCCTAACCCTCTCTTTGTCTCTCTCTGTAAAATCAATAAATAAAATATTAAAACAACAACAATTGTTGTGTTAATGAGAGAAAGGGCCTCAGGTCCTAAAGAAGTTGAAAATGGCAATAATACAATTATATTCCATCTGGAGGTTTAATAAATGTTGCCTTACATCCAGTCTAGCTTTGTACCATTTAGAACGGTGTTTCCCAACGTGGGGCCCACACCCCACAGGGGGGCAATTTGATAGTTAAGGGGGGGCAATTTGAAAATGGACTCGACACGACTTTAACTCTTTCGCCCTGGGCCATTTAAATGCAATGCTAGATATCGGTGCCAAATTTAACAAAAAATGCAATTCTTAAGTAATTGCGATAAATAATTATTAAGTATAATTTCGTTTGATGAGACCAAAATATCAACTGGGTGATTGGCGTTGTCAAGTAAACTTCGTCCTGGGTTCACCGCGGAGCATGCGGTGGTAGTGTAGTAAATATGTTATATACATTTAAATAAATATGAATTTTTAGTATACGTTTACTCTATGTGACATTGAATATATTTTAACACATATTTTAATATTAGTTTTTAATTGATCTTACTTTTATTATAGCCCATAGAAAATGAGTGGTGCAAGCAAGAAAAAAACTCGTCAATATTCAGAGGAATATTTAAAATCTGGGTTCATACCTGCTGTTCATGATGAGCGGATTCCTTTTTGTCTTTTATGCCAGCAATGCTTGACCAATGAATCAATGAAACGAGGTCATCTTGAGGCGCATTTGAAGGCGAAACATAGTGCTCATATTAATTCAGATTTGAGTTACTTTAAAACTTTAAAGAAAAATTTTGAAAAAAGAACAACATTAAAGTCTCTATTTACTGCTCATACTTCAACTAATAATCGTGTTCTTGAGGCTAGTTATCAAATTTCTTTATTCATCGCTAAAACTGGAGAAAATCACACTATAGGAGAGAATTTAATAAAACCGTCAATATCAGCATTTCTTAAAACGGTTCTTGAAAAAGATGACAAAGATGTAAAAGCTATGCCACTCAGTAACAATTCTGTTAGCAGAAGAATAGACGAAATGAGTGAGGATATTGAAAAACAACTTATTGAAAAGCTGAAAACAAGAAAATTCTCCTTGCAAATGGATGAATCAACTTTGAGAGACAGTGAGGCAGTATTGATAACTTACGTAAGATATATTGATAAAGGGCATTTTGCTGAAGAAATGTTGTTCTGTAAAAGATTAGAAAGCACCACTACCTCCAAAGATATATATAATAAGCTAAAAAACTACTTAGATGTCAATGATATACCAATGAAAAATATAACATCTTGTGCTGCAGATGGTGCTCCCACTATGATGGGCAAGAAAAATGGCTGCTTAAAATTGATGAAAGATGCGAATCCAGAAATGATTCTTGTGCAGTGTTATTCATAGGGAAAACTTGGTAGCTGAAAACATCTCGCCTGTTCTGAATGAAGTATTCCATACAGTAATAAAGTGTGTTAATGCTATTAAAGCTAGTGTCAAATGTGAGCATCTTTTCAAGCTATTTTGTGAAGAACAAAATGAAGACCATGTGAGACTTCTACTTCATACTGAAGTAAGATGGCTATCTAAAGGAAACTGTTTGAAAAGATTTATGAAACTGTTTGATACTCTTAGTGATTTTTTAAGCGACAAACCTGAAATGAAGTATCTGTTAACAATAGATGGTAAAGCATTTGTGAGTTATTTAGGCGATATCTTTGAAAAACTAAATATTGATATATTAAATAAGCAACTTCAAGGAACAAATAAAACTCTTGTCGATGCAAAAGCAAAGATATTTGGTTTCATTACCAATATTGAGTTCTGTCAGAAACATATTAACAACAAAAACTTTAAACAGTTTTATTGGCTCCAAAAATGTTAAGTAACTGATACCGCTTTACTTGTTATTGTCAATCATTTGAATATTCTATCAGCTGATTTAAAAGAAAGATTTTCTGATTTAAAACAAATTGATTTCCCAACATGGATGATGCAGCCAATGTTAGTGGACTTGTCTGATATATCAAATATGCAGTATCAAGAAGAACTCGCAGAATTGCAAAATGATGAGTCAGTTAAAGCTTTATTTAATATCAAAGGAGCGATGGCATGGCTTTGTGAGGAAACAGAAATCAAATACCCAAATTCAACCAAATGTGCAAGAAAACTATTGCTACCGTTTCCATCTTCATTTTTAGCTGAATGTGGATTTAGTGCTGTAAATGATTTACTGGTAAAAAAAAGAAATCGGCTGGATATAACACAACGTGGAGACTTGAGACTAAAGCTAACCAAATTGGAACCTAATATAAAATCTCTGTGCAGCAAGCATCAAGCGCAAGGATCACACTAAATTAAAATAATAAATTAATATAGAAAAATCTGTATTAAAATTATTTGGAATTTAAATTTCTATTTTTCATTCTATGTTTTGAAATTTTACTTACTGTGTTTTGTTAACAATTTCATAGTGATTTCTTCCTAGAACCTATCATTTATGTTTATTAAGTGAACAAATCAATTTTTTAATGTTAAAAATTATGTATGTTACATGGGGGGGACATAAAAATTTTAGAAAGGTTAAGGTGGGGCATGGCACAAAAAAGGTTGGGAAACACTGATTTAGAAGGTTGTTTTTTTCATTATCATCAACCCACCATTAGCACAGTGCTCCCATACATTCTTATCTTCCCTATTACCCCTACTATGATAAAGAAAGCAAGTGTTTTCTCAGTGAGTGCCTTGGCATCCAGACATTATCCTGATATAGCTGATAACCTGATGTTTTCAAAACATGTTTTGTACTATATCAATCACCTCTTATCCAATTTAGAACATGAAAATTCACACTGTCAAATAAAAGCAGTATATTCAAGTAAATTGGTTAACAACACACCCAAAATGCATCTCATTCAGGGTAACTGGCCATAATTTTCAGCAGCTGTCACGAACACGGGAAATCCTATGGTGCTATGGTATAGTGATATTCTAATTCCAGAGCTCCCCACTCAGAGCCCTGAGCTTTTCTCAGAGTGGCTGATTGTAAAAGCTTTCAAGGCACCCTAGCAGAAAGACTTATTGAACTTGTCAGGGCAGGGAGATGCGTTTTCCCTCTACTCTCCTTGCTGTAAAATTCTCTATAATCCCCAACATATGTTTAGAATAGTTGCCTCTGCTTCGTAAACTGCTAAAAACTTCTAAACCAGAAAATATGGTAATGTGTTAAACATATATGTCGTCTTTCCTCTCCAGTAGCACAGAATTCTTTTTAAGGCAAACATACTGTTACTATGAATCACGATTCTGTTTTCATCACTCGACAGAAATGTAATTGAAAAATAACACAGTGGGATTATTTTAGGACCGAGAAATAACATAAATTGTGAAAAGAAAATAGGTAACAAAAATGATATTGTCATTTTTGGAATTTGGGCATTTATCAACACTTGGAAGTCAGAAATTCATTGTTCCCATAGAATTAATTCACATACTAGGCAGAATTTTAGCTGATTTGAACTATGTTTTGAGAAAAAAATAAGAAGTACAAACATATGTGTCTTTTTGACAATCAAGAACAAGCATGAAAATTTAAAAAAGAAACATGTAAAAACACACCAGAACATCTCACATTTCACTAGTCATTGAGATGGTCACTAATTTATTAGGTTTTTACAGACTCCAGCATTTTTTTCTATCACTCAGTTCCCACAGTTATCAGTTTCTAATGGGCATAGTTAATCTTCAAGTTCACCGAGGTGGAATACATTATGCAGTACTTACAAAATTTACTTTCTCAAGGAAGCCTTTCTTTTGGAGAAACATCAAATTTCACGAGAATTCTGTTGTTGAACAGTTGGGAACCCCAACTTACTCAGTTTCCAACCAAAGGTAAGAGTGGCCCATGTGGTCAGAAATGACACCTTTGTCTTATCATACCAGAGAGGTGGTTTTCTTAAAGTCCAGACAATGCAGAACATAAGGTCTTCAGGAAAACCAACTTTTTATGGCCTATGGTTACCTCTAAAAAAACAAAAACTACTAGCTCTTTTGGGCCACAAGATCTTCTGGGCAGGATATATTTAGCTTGGATTTGATCACTTCCTTTGTGAACACACTGTTCACATTTAAGGTGGCGAATTGTAACTGAAGTAGAAAGCACCACTCATATTAAAATATTAAATGCTGTGGACAGCTGGAATGAGGCTATGGGAAGAAATGGAGTAGAATTTTGTGCCACAGGGAGGCTTTTATTTTGTGTAGGAAAGCTAATCAATGTGTCTGTTAGTTGTCCCACGGTAAACCTCAGTACCTGGTCTGAATGAGAGCGTTACTGGAAAAAAAACTACCACTATTCTCCACGCAGGAATAAAAGGAATTTATGAGTTGTCCACTGGCTGCTTGATATGGTCTTATTTTAAAAAGACCTGGAATTCTGATTTTACTTAGATATGGTGAGGACAACAGATCAGGAGGTGATTGACATTGAAAACCTTGTTACAGTTCCCAAAAGGGAGGGACTGCCATGCCATGTGGGGTCGTCAGGAGGCAGCAGAAGCCAGGGGAAAGCCTTTGTTGTGGTTCTCCGTGGAACATATGGGTGAGGCAGGACAAACAGCCAGGCAGGCCTTGGATTGAGTAGTCTGAACAATTTGACAGGCTCAGGGCTGTAGGGGCAGTCCCTAGTTGGTTAGTGCTGGGCCCTACAGTGATCAGGGCAGAGGAATATTGCTCCTGGGGTGTATAACTCAGACAGAGGAGATGGTTCTGAGTGTGAGCTCTGCATTGGTGATTTGTATGTGAAAGATGCACTTCCGGGACAGTAGTGATGCCCCTGAAACCAGAGCTGCAGGAATTCAGAAAATAAATAGAATTAATACAAAACCATGGAATGCAGAGAAGAGTTCAGGTAGTGAGAAATTTAAGAACTTTGTCCCAGTGTCCTCTGCTATACTGAGGTTCTAGGGAAGCCCCAACCTCAGAACCTTTGCATTTGCTATTTCCTCTACCTAAAGCACTTTTTACAAATTATCTCCATGGCTTCCTCCCTTGTTTCCTTCACACCTTTACCCTAAATAACAACGTTACATTATATCTTTCCTCAACCACCTTGCTTAAAATTGCATCCTCCCAACAGTCACTTCATGTTACCTGCATTACTTTTCTAGATAACAACACCTATAATGTAGATTTTATTTGTTATATTATCTCTCTCCCATAACTATGATATATAGAATGCAGACTCTACAAAAGCAGGTACCATGTGTGGTGGGGGCAGGTTGGTAATGTTTTCCTCACTGTGTATCTCCATGATCTTGAAGAGTTCTGGTACATGGTAGCTACTAAATAAATATTTGTTGCATAAATGAATAAATGAATGAGCAGGGGTGTCCAACATTCAACTTAAAGCTGTTTTATCTTCTCAAACCTCCAATAACACTTCGTTGTACACACAACCTTGGCTCATCCTGCTTTGGACAACGAACCAGAGTGTTCAACTTGGGACAAAATAGTGCAGAGTGCTCTCTGGTAGCATCTTGAGGAAAGAAATCACTGGTGGGGGCAAGAGCAGGAATTCAGGGTAAAACTGAAGAATGAGAGGTATTTAGAAGAACTATAGGCAACTACACTTTGCCCCATTCTCAAGAGAGCAAAGAGGAATTTGGATTTCCCCAAGCATGTGACATGGGCAATTCAATCATTTTATCTGAATATGAAAACAAAAAGGTGACCCCAGATGACTAGAGGGATAGGAGAGTACATATGTATAACAATGACATTACAAGATCGTCTTAGGTGAAAGACAGAAACATTTAAAGAAAAAAAGTAAGAAGAAGTAACCTGACTTTCTTTTTTTTTTTTGTATTTTTGTATTTTTCTGAAGCTGGAAACAGGGAGGCAGTCAGACAGACTCCCACATGCGCCCAACCGGGATCCACCCGGCACGCCCACCAGGGGGGATGCTCTGCCCATCTGGGGCGTCGCTCTGTCGCCACTAGAGCCACTCTAGCGCCTGGGGCAAAGGCCAAGGAGCCATCCCCAGCGCCCAGGCCAACTTTGCTCCAATGGAGCCTCGGCTGCGGGAGGGGAAGAGAGAGACAGAGAGGAAGGAGAGGGGGAGGGGTGGAGAAGCAGATGGGCGCTTCTTCTGTGTGCCCTGGCCGGGAATCGAACCCGGGACTTCCGCACACCAGGCCAACGCTCTACCACCGAGCCAACCGGCCAGGGCCTACCTGACTTTCTAATGTAAGTGCAATCCATAAAAGAAAGGAAGCACATTGAGTTTTATTGAAGGATAAGGAGACAAGGTCATGACTAGTGTCATTTTCAGTAGTTCCTTGATGGTGTTCTTAGTGCACTTCACTGAGATAAAGGGAACACAAAACCTCCCCATAAAATTTCATCACTAGTGGGTCAACTGTGCAAGAACATGAGCAATAACACAGCAACCCTCCAAAAAATTAAAACACCGCCATTGTTGCTGTTCGGAAAAGTTATTCTCTTTTATACATTTTCAGGGTTCCACTTTGCAGATAATTTTTTTTTCCAGTCAATGCAGACTCGCTTTGTTTTTCATCTAATTTTTCAATTACTTACTCCCAACTGATAATAAAAAAATGAATAATATTCCGAGTGCATGCTCAAGTCTGTGTTTGTATTACCAATTGTAGGAACTATTTGTACATAATAATGGTAGATCACTTCTCTGAACTAAAGATAATGTATATTTTCTTGTGATTTGACAAGTCTACTATATATGTACCTATAGAATAAAAAAACAAAATTTTATTGTAAGGCTTTCTGATGAGATACAGTATACATTAAGCACATTTTAGTATAAGCAAATAAAACAATTTTTTTCTGTAAGTGATGCAGAGAAAATATTTAAATGTTGAGTAAGCCTTGTAATTTTTATGTTCACAGTTTTGTTAGAAAGATGTTATCTTCCCCCCAGCATCGTGTTATCAAAGATGCAAACCTTAAATCAACAGCTGTTATACCTTCAGCAAGTTATGAATTTTTCCTGATTTATAGCAATCATTTTTTTTCATTTCTTTTCTCAGTCAAGCATGAAAATTAAGGTTATTTTCATGTAAAAGATACACACATTGTGGCTTAGAATTGCACATAATCCCCATCTCTTACCTTTTAAATTAAATTGCTATTGAATTGAGTGTGATCTGAGGGCTCTTTTTGACTAATACCAGAAATATTGTTAGTGAGTAGAAGGTAGAGACAACATTATTTACATAAAAATAAAGAGAAGCTAATACAGATATAATAACAGGAATCATTTCTATGTTTTTTATGATTTCTATTGTACTGATATAACAGAACAAAATGAAAATAAAAGCTAAAGAGATTTGTGGTAATAGAGGAGAGAGATGCTACAGTCCCCATTTCACTGATGAGAGAATGGAGAGCCAGGGCTAGCGCAGTGCCCAAAGTCTTACATTGAGGAACAAGAATTCAGATCCAGGTCCTCTGACTCATCAAAAGGAAGCCTCAACAAATGGAACTTTTGACATTATATAAACTGGACTCCTGATTACAAGTAAGAATGTCTCTGGAGAATTCAAGCATCCTCTGACAGCAGCAAATAATATTGACATCATCATGTTCAATAATATTGAAATTATCAGATTAATTTTCTGACACATTTATGGGTTTATAAAGTTTGTTTTACTTATTTCGTATACACAATTGCAGAGTCTACTTTGTGCCAGGCACTGTTCCTAGAACTTTGTAAGTATTAACTATATGAGATAATTACTATTATCCAGTTTTATAAATGAGAAAACTGAATCATGGCTTAAATAACATACACAAGGATACAAATCTAATGAATAATGCAGGTTTGACATTAGAGTTTGGCCTTACAGTCTACATTCTATTTTTTTTTACAGTCTACATTCTTAACCATACTACATGAAGGCTGCCTGTCCATGTCATCAGCTATTGATTTAACAATCCACCCCTAAACTAGTAGCTTACAGTAAGCATATACTTTACTTGCCTATAGATCTTCCAGTTAACCATCATTTGGCTGACCTAGGAAGGGTTCATCTGGATGGCTCTGCTTCCAACTGTGGGTCAAATGCCTTCACTGCAGGCAGTGGGTAGGGTTCAGGGATAGTCAACCTTTTTATACCTACCGCCCACTTTTGTATCTCTGTTAGTAGTAAAGTTTTCTAACTGCCCACCGGTTCCACAGTAATGGTGATTTATAAAGTAGGGAAGTAACTTTACTTTATAAAATTTATAAAGCAGAGTTACAGCAAGTTAAAGCATATAATAATAATTACTTACCAAGTACTTTATGTTGGATTTTTGCTAAGTTTGGCAGAATAAATCTTTATAAAACAACTTACTATAGTTAAATCTATCCTTTTATTTATTCTTTGGGTGCTCCGTTACCACTCACCATGAAAGCTGGAATGCCCACTAGTGGGCAGTAGTGACCAGGTTGACTACCACAGGTTTAGGTCCACTATGGATATGCGGTTTGCAGGGCATAGGCTGAGGAGCAGCAGCTCCCTGGGGCATGCTCTTCCCAGGCAATTCAGCAGTGTCACAGACAAGCCCAAACTGCACAGGCATATTTAAATACTCTCCTCACATTATATCTGCTAGCATGTCATTGGTCAAAGCAGGTTGGGCCAATGCACAACATTAGTAATGCAGGAAATAGATTCTTCCCATAGTGAGACAGAGAGGGTCGTGAAAGCTTCCTGAACAGTAAGCCAAATTATCATTCTCTCCACCTGGTTACCTCTCAGATATGAAAGTGGGTGTGTGGATTAGTTAAAGTTATTTTTGCTACTAATTTAGCTAAGTCCCCAAATTCCCCAAGTCTCAATTGTTTAACATAGTTTATTTCTCATACACATGGCATTTTGACAGTGTTCCTCATGCTCATTTATGGGCTCAACTAGATCCAAACTAGTATCCTGGCTCTACCTTCCTCCGTGTTCTCCAAGACCTCTACACTCAGCTCAGAGATGCGGTAGAAAAGTGGTGAATTGGGCAGGCAAGTTTGTTATGGACCAAATCTGGAAGTCATATTTTTTCTATTGGCTAGAACTCAGTCACATGGCCATTCCTAACTCCAAGAAAGGCTGGGGAATGGATGAGAGTTGTGAACTCAGAAAGAAGGATAATAAATGGATTTGGTGAGAACACCTAGCCAGTCTTTGTTATGGATGGCAAAGTCCTTTTGGAAAGGTGAAGGTGTGCAAGCAAGTGATTAACAAAGCACAGGATTTGAGCTTGCACTTCATCCTGCTACAATCTAGGCAACCCAAACCAGGAAGGTTTCGATATGTCTAGTCTACTTCTAAAATAAAGATAAAATCTTAGTATACAATCATAGCTTTATGATAATAGAGGCCAAAAATGTTGGCTTTTTGTGTGACTGAGTGGACAGGTGGTCACATGAAAGAAGAAAACACCTCTACTGATTCTTACCTTTATCTTGTCCTGTAAAATGAACTGGGACTGAGGAAGCCCAGAGCTTACACCAGAATGAAGCAGTCAATATGTATAAATGGGAAGTTCTGAAGTCCCAAAGCAGAGTATGAGTCTTTTGAGGAAAATATTTTGTGATGGCATGATTTCCCAGGGGCCATTTTTTAGAACAAACATTTCTCTTTGGTTTTATGAAAGCATACTGCTTTTCTGCAGGGCTTCAGAAAAGTCACATCTTCCCAATTGATCTTCTTCTTTTTGCGGGATCATGACCATTTAAAACTGTATATCATACTTAACCTCATTATTTTTCTTTTTTTGGGTGTGTATTAAAAAATAAAATTACTCATAAAAGGCAGGTGGAATATGAAAGATTAAATCTATTCTCCTATAGTGCCAAATCAAACTCAATTTTGAAGCAGAGCTGTAGCTATACTATGAAAACACATATTCAGTTAAAGATGTGACTCATAATATGACTCACCAATTACTAACGCAATTATAATAGCACTTGTTAGAATGAGAAGTTCAATTACATCACAGCAAAATTACTATAAAATACAAAAATTGATGTTTCTTACTTTTTCGTTTTTAGGGACTTGACGCATCTAAGTCACTTGTGGCTGTCAGTTTTCAATCATTATTTATGTCAGATGTATTATTGACTGATGAAAGCCAGGTTTTCCTCACTCCTCTTAAAACACTTAGAGTAGTTGTTTTTGAATCTTGACTTCTGACAAGTACTTTTTGTGTCAAAAACATATTATGTCATAGAATAAATGACTGTTTCAGTCCCTGCATGTATGATTTTCTAAAAGGGGATAAAATCTGTTAGATTCCTTTAAAGTGAAAAACCCATAGAACAAAGCAGAATGAAAAAACTTGCTACATATCATTCACAGTATTTTAGTTCAGTTTATAGTATTTGCTTCATTGGGAATGGGCATGAGGTTTTTTGTTTCAGAAACATGATAATCACAGTGACAACTTTAGTTATAAGAATTCATACTTTAATTGATTTTGGTATTTTCCTGGGAATTTCTGTATCTTGTACCTTAACAAAAGAAACCTTGCAATGTTGTCAAAACTTAACTGATTTGGAGGGATTGTTGTTTGCTTATTTGCATTAAGTGGCCCTTAGAAATGTTCCTTAATTTTTCTGTCTCTCTCCTCTTTTAAATAACATAATAACATTGTTGGTTCATGGGAGAGCAGTATTCACTAGGTTTGAACAGCCAGTGCCTCAATATTCATTTTTCTAAGCTGAAATGGCATAGTAAGATCATTGTGGATAGAAAAGAAGGAAATAAATCAGCATACAAGATATTATTATTCACTTTACATCATGAAAAACAAATATATCTGTCATATTCTAACATTCACCATAGGTAAATTGAAAATATATATCACTATTTAACATAGTAAAAAAGGAGAGAGTATTTATGACTATGGGATGTATAGTATTTTGGTAATGTGTTAAAGCAAACTAAATTGGCTACTGGGTGGTAAAATTGCAAGGAGCTTATCAAAATGCTGAATCAGAAACTCAATGTATAGAAAAAATCTTGCACATTTAGAAGTGAACAACATTGGTGTTTATTAATCCTTGGAACAGGTTATAGCATTGTTCAGCATTTTAAAAACACAAAATGATATCAAAGTGAATTTTCATATGGGAAGAGTTGTCTTTTGTGACAGGAACCTGCACTTGTGACCGCAGTGATGGCTCTGGGCGGTGGGAGAGCCATCATAATATTTCATCCTCTCTTTCTGTAGTGGATGTGATTTCCATAGTGGTCTGAAGGATTTTTTTTCTTTTAAACTACAGCTGGAACTGAGAGAAAAAGCACTTCTACAGTTGGTAATATGAGAGAATAAGGTCGAAATATAGCAAAGCATAGAAGCAAGAAGAAAGACCTTGTTTGTGATTGAAATCTTCTGTCTATGCTCTAAACATCCCAGACGCGGCTCTGCTAAGGTTTGGTTCTCTGTTTCTGTGAGAGCTCACAGTATCTTTCCAGGATGCATCCCCTCAACCCTTTTTATTTCCTTACTTCTGGAAGTTCAGGTTAAATATCACTTTCAACAAAAAGAAAAAAGGAATATATAATTATGTATATTTATTTCAACAAAATATTTAAATGAAAACTTCAACATCTTTTAGGACTAGGCTAATGAATTTTAATTAGGTAATAAGGCATATTGGGTTATGTGGCTTCAAGGAATATTTTATGGAATATTTATTTTTTCTTGAAGTCCTCAAAGATAACATTTTATTTCATTTTATTTTGATATCTAGGGAGAAAACAACTTTCTAGACATTTATTTGCGCATTCATTTATCAGTAAACATTTATTGCGACTGAGACCAGACACTGTTCTAGCGGCTGGGGATACAATATTGAAAATAAAACATGCAAGATGTCTTTCTTCATGGAGCTTGCGTATGCAGTGGCAGGATACAGACAAACACAATGAATAAGAAAGTAATAGAGTATATCAGGAGGTGAAAGAGTCGTGGAGATAAAAAACAATAAACAACGAAAGAAGCTAAGTGTGCTAGGGTGGTGCTACAATTTTAAATCAGGTGTCTGAGCCCTCAGTGAGAAGCTGAGATTGAGCAGAACTGAGAGATGATGTGGTGAACCATGGAGGGGGTGAGGGGACCATGTAAGTTATTATTCAAAATGGGGATACTTTTATGTTGTACCAAGATAGCAGGCACTAATGGAGATCCTCTTAGGCAAACCAGGACATGTGGCCATCCTAGCTATGTGAGTATCTATCTAGACGCAGAAAATTCCAGATGAAAGTGATTACAAAGGCTCTGAAGCAGGAGTGTGCAGGGCTGGTTCAAGGTCCAGTAAAGAGGTCACTGTGGCTAAAGCCACGTGACCACGGGAGAGAGCAGGAAGAAGAGAAGATAGCAAAGCATTTCATTAGCTACCTTGAGGGCCATGGAAAGAATCTTAATTTTCATTCTGAGTGAAATGGACTTATCTGAGGGTTTTTTGTCATAGGAGTGACATAACATGACTTATGTTTTAAAAATACAAGTAGAAATTTTATTTCTAGGCCCTTGTAATAACCCGGGTGAGAAGAGATGGTGAGTGGTACTGGATGTGGGTGGTCGTAGCAGCAGTGGTGAGGAAGTGGTTCGATCTTTCATGTATTTTAAAAGTAAAAAGAACAGTAGATTTGCTGTAGATTTGAAGGTGAAGGGAAAGAAAGAACATGAAGTTAGGAATGACTCCTGGCTGGCTGGCTTGAGTAACAGAAAGTTGCAGTTGCTATTTTCTGAGCTGGGAAATGTACTGGGAGGACCAGGTTTTAAGAGAAAAGATGTATCAACTATTGGCTGTGGTAAGTTTTAGAGGCACATCAAATAGCCAAAATAGTTTCTCCAAATAATATTAAGGTTCTTTCACCAGGCAGAGAGAAAAAATAAGTGATGAACAGGTCAAATCTGTATGTCATTTTAGACCCTCTTCACTAGGAGTTTCTGTTTTCTTAAAGTTTCTTTTACCCTCTTTTTCATTTTAAAATCACTTATTTGTTCTGTTTTATTTTAGAAGTAGTACATATGCATTCCAGAATATTCAGAATATACAATGCACAGCTAAAAGAATATGAGTATTCTACACCTAGAAATAACAACTGCTAACATAGTTAGTTAACATGTTTTAGTGTATATCCTTCCATGCACATATGTGTGAGTCTATGTATATATATATATATGTATATATGTACACATATATCCATATTTAACTCAAATTGAACTATATTGTACATTCTGTTTTTGTAACTCACTATTTTAACATGTGAGATCATCCCCTTGACAAATAAAATGGAGGCATAACAATAATTAGGTAGTTAGTGTTCTCTGTCATTTAATCTTATACCATCTGCCCTTAGCAGAGGGCTTATTGCTTCCTTAGTTTTGCTCCAAATAACTAAAAAAAATACAGATATCAAATTTTAACTTTGCATTATTTTGCAAACTTCTCAATTCAATCTTGAATTGTCTATTGTTAAATTTCTGACAGATCTAAGCTACTCTCTTACATTCATTTGTTCTTTATTGTATGCTTATCGTGGTCACTGCTGGTTGTGTATTTCATACCCATTCTACTCTCTTCCTTCTTCTTAAAAGGAGTCCTATTTGGTTGAATTATCTCCCTCTTCCCCTGCACTACCCCAGTATATGAAACAACGTGCCTAATACATTGTACTTGTTTTTTAAAATTTTGTTATTTGAACTAATATACAATTGACTTTTGTTTACTTGTTTTTGGTGTGCAGCACTACAAATGATTAATGCGTGTGTAGATTCATGGCACCGCCAGTCTAACCAGGATGCAGAGGAGTTCCACTACCCCAAACACTTCATTGTGCCATCACTTTATAGTCTCACTCTCCTCTAGACCGTGAACCCTGGCACTGCTGGTTTAGTTTCTGTTACTATCGTTTTTACTTTTTGAGAAGATTATATAAATGTAATCACACAATCTGTTACCTTTTAAGTCTGGCTTCTTTTACTTAGAACAATGCTTCTGAAACAATGTTTTTTGAAATTATTATGTGAATCAATACTTTATTTCTTTTGATTGCTGGGTAGTATTGTATTTTATTATAAGTATGTCCCACAGTTTGTTTATTCATTCAGCTGTTGAAGGATATCTGCATTGTTTCTAATTTTGGGTGATCATGACTAGAGTGTCAATAAATAATTGAATATAAGCTTTTGCCTGTGTGTGAACATAGTTTTCATTCACCTAGAGTATATACTTGGGAGTAGGATTGATGGTCATACAACATGTACATTTAACATCGTAAGAAATTGCTGAACTGTTTTCCAGGGTAGCTAAATCATATTGCATTGCCATCAGCAATTTATGACAGTATCCATGTTCACATCTTCTTCTGCTCATGGATTGTCAGTCTTTTTTTCTTAATTTTAGCCATTCTTACTAAGAACAAAGGAACTGAGTTGACAGATATTATCAATAAGAAGCAGCATAGAATGGCATCCCCTGTTCTGTATACCCCCTGCCCTCCATTTCCTACTTGCCTGCTTGCTTGCCTGTAGACAAAGAATTTTGCTTGAATAACTGCCAAGGGCTTAGCTATAAACACTGTGGCCCCCTCAACAGGATACAGAGCTTTCATCCACTTGCTGCCATTGGTACTGCCCGTGTATGTAAGTAATAAGGCTTTGTCCACTCTATCTGGTCCTCCTTGTGGTTTCTTTGGGATCCCGCAACATCAGATCAATTTTCTGGGTCTTGTCCTGTATTACAACTGGCAACATTAGGAATCATAGGAAGAACTAAGGGAGACGCAGGAAAACTAGAAATGCTGAATGTGGTCTGTTCTTTAACCTGGAAAGAATGAATGATCCCTCACAGTCACAGCAGGTTACCACAAACTTGAGGTTGTGGTCACAGCAAATAAACTCCTATTCCCAGTCCCCAACATTATCAAAATTACTCCAAACATTCAACAACTGTTACACATTCTGTTTCCATAGATTTAGGACTCTGTGCACTTTGAGCATGTGGCTATGAACTGTTGTCTAGAAGAGTGGGCTTTTGTGGTTTCTCCACAGAAGAAACTCTACAGAGATATGATGCGGAAAATCTTGCAGAATTTGGGAGAAGCTTCAGTTATCCCAGTTCCTTTGAAAAGCATAAAAAGACTCACTAGATAAGATAAAAACATTGTGGGAAAGCTTTGAATTGGTCTACATTCTTACAAGTGAAATTACCTCCAAAAAATAAATTAAAATGTAAGTTATTTGAGATAGCTTGATAAAAAATTAATCCATGTAAAATGTGCCAGAAAGTTTTCAACATGAAAGAGTTCTCATTCATGTAAAAATATTGTGTTTACTGAATCTTTTTCTACACTTCATCACTGGACTGTGAATTACTAATAATTACTTTCAGAAATGAGTACTCACATGAGATAATAGTGAGAGTCTTTCAATAACAGCACATAAAATTAATAGGTAGCTTTTTTTTCCTTAAAACATTTAATAATATTTTCTATTTTGAAGCCTGTTAGACACATGGGTAAATTGATGTGTATTTGCAGTTAAGTCAAATATCTTTTTATAATCTTTTATTTTTTGTTTTACAGGGCAATTGAAAAATGACAGTTTGATATTTGGGTTTCCTACTGGCCTGAGGCATCCTTTATATCCCTAGTCCATCATATATATTCTAACTTTTCTTCTGACAAAACTTTTTTGGGGTGAGAAGCATAGGAGCCTTTTCTATTTTCCATTCTCATAAATAGTTGGAACAAATTTTATGTGGGGAAAGTTTAGGAAAAAATACAGTTATATGTGAATTATTTTCATATTTGGACCTTTGTTTTTTTTTCTTCCTTTGGACTGATGTTTGATGAGTAGACTTTGAATTAAGAAGGACCTGTGATAGGGTAAAAAAATCAAGAGCTAAAGGCTTTCTCTTGCATTGGGTGATGTTAGGACTTTGATTTTCCAGAATCCATCTTCTTTATGGTTCATGTTAAAATTCTTTAGTAGCTTCACCTGCGTGGATTTGGAAGGCAAAACAAAGAGGGCATTGGTCAGATTTTAGAACTAACATTCAGACAGACAAACAGACATAGACTTCATGTTTATGTCTTCTTGTTTTTTCTAGATTATATCTATTTAAGGTTTCATTTGTATAGGAAACACCTTATGCTGATAACAGTACCATTCAGTATTTTTTCTTTTTATTTTTTTAAGAGAGAGGAGGGGAGACAGAGACAGACTCCTGCATGTGCCCAGATGGGGATTCACCCAGCAAGCCCCCTCTGTGGCCAGTGCTCTGCCCACTGGCACCCATTGCTGGGAAACCAAGATATTTTTAGCCCCTGAGGCCAGAGGCTCCAGGGAACCATCCTCAGTGTCCTGGGCCAATTTGCTGGAACAAATGGAGCCACGGCTGTGGGTTGGGGAGGGGGAGAGAGAGAGAGAAAGAAAGAGAGAGAGAAGGGTAAGGGATGGGAAAGCAGATGGCTGCTTCTCCTGTGTGCCCTGACCAGAATTGAACTCAGGACATCCGCATGCTGGCTGACACTACCACTGAGCCAACCAGCCGGGGCCTCATTTGTTGGTCTAATTCCCCATGACATCTACAATGGTGCTGTCAAAAAGAATAACCCCTGTCACAAAGACTGCAGGTGTTTCCTGTTTCTTATAGCTGTATGTAATCCCTTAGTATATTTTCAATCATATTTGATTGTATGTGATTAAAAGTAGGTGTACTTTGTTTTCAAATGAACACTTCTGTAGTGTTTCATAAAAAGATATTTTATTAACTGGATTTTAAGCTCTTGTGTGCTAACAAATACTGTGTTTTTCATTTCTGGAAAAGATATGTTAAAATGTCCCTTAATAATTATGTATTTTCAAGTAAACTTTGCTATTCTCATTAATAAAAGAAATAAATCTGTAGATTGATGTGGGGTAAACGGGTATCTTTACTATGTTGAGTCTTCTGATCCGAAAACATCGAATGTCTCTTTATGTATTGAACTTTCCTTAGTTTTGTTAATTAGTGTTTTGTAGTTTTCAGAATACAGATCAAGCACAAAAGTTAAATTTACACCTAATTATTTAATCTTTTGGAGATATGTTAAATGATATTGTTTTTAAATTCTGGCTCCAGCTGTTTATTATTAATATATAAAAATAATTATTTTGTATTGACCTTATATTCTCTGATCTCGCTTAATCTAAGAGTTTTTGGTAGATTTCTTTAAACTTTTCTACATAAGCAGTTTGTTTTTTTTTTTTACAGAGACAGAGAGTCAGAGAGAGGGATAGATAGGGACAGACAGGAGCGGAGAGAGATGAGAAGCATCAATCATCAGTTTTTCCTTGCGACACCTTAGTTGTTCATTGATTGCTTTCTCATATGTACCTTGACCATGGGCCTTCAGCAAACTGAGTAACGCCTTGCTCAAGCCAGTGACCTTGGGTCCAAGCTGGTGAGCTTTGCTCAAACCAGATGAGCCCACGCTCAAGCTGGCGACGTAGGGGTCTGGAACCTGGGTTCTCCGCATCCCAGTCCGACGCTTCATTCACTGCACTATTGCCCGGTCAGGCTGAATAGGACCAGTCTTAAACCTTTCTATTCCATCTGTATTCTCTTTATTTTTTTAAAATTTGCCTTATTTCTCTAGTTAGGAGTGATGAAAATGGATATATTTGCCTGATTTCCAAACTCAGGGGAAAACATTCCATTTTTTCACCATTAAACATGATGTTTGTGATAGGGATTTCGCAGACTTGATCACTTGAAAAAATTCTTGTCTGTTCTTATTTTGCTGTCTTTATAATAAATGAATAAGGAATATTTTTCAAATGCTTTTTCTGCACAATTAACATAACAATAAGGCTTTTTTAAACACTGTTTATATAATGGATTACATGGGTTGATTTTTTTGTATTGCATTCCTGGAATAAATTCAATTTAGCTGCATTTTATTACTTGTTTTTACAGATTGTTGCAATTGATTTGCTGATATTTTGTTGAGGATCTTTGTACCCATACTCATGAGGGATATTGATTTATAATTTTCTTGTATTATCTTTTCTAATTTTGGCATCAGGGTAATGCTGTCCTCATAAAATGAGTTGGAAAGTATTCCCTTCTCTCTTATTTTTTTATTGTAAAAGTTTGTATAGAATTAGTGGTGTTACTTCTTCCTTAAATATTTGGTATAATTCACCAAAAATTCATAAATATTTGGTATACTATGAGCCCAGAGAATGTTTGCCACAAGGTGTTTAGCTAAATATTCAATTTAAAAAATAATTACAAAACTACTTAGTTTTTATTATATATAATAATGTTTACACTTTGTTCCTTTATCTTTCAATATCTGAAGTGTTATCTGCTTTTTTCCTTCTGATATTCATGAAATAGCATTTCTGATTTCATCATTACTGATTTTATTCCTCATAATTTGTGTCTTTTCTATTTTGGTAAGTTTTGCTAAAGGTTTATGAATTTTATCAACCCTTAAAAAAACACACACACAACAACTTTTGGTTTGCATGTCTCTATTATTTTTGTTGTCATTGTTTTTGGTACTGCTCTTATCTTTATCATTTCCTTCCTTTTGCTTGCATTGAGTTTTCTTTAAATTTTTAAGTTATTAAGTGAGAATGTTAGATTTTTTATTTAAAGTCTTCCTGCTTTTCTAATATAAACATTTACTGCTATGAATTTCCCTCTAAACCTACATTAGCTGTATCCCAAAGTTTTTGATATGTGGATTTTTATTTTCATTTAGATCACAGTATTTTCTAATTTCAACTGAAACCTTCTCTTTGAGTCATGAATTTCTATATGTGTCTTGTTTAATTTTCAAGTGTTTGAGGGATTTTCCTATTGTCTTTTATTGATGTCTAGTTTGATTCTTTTCTGATCAGAAAAAGGTTTTTTACACTTTTAATTCCTTAAAATTTTTAGGACCTGGCTTGTGGCTCTGTGGATAGAGCATCGGCCCAACATATGGATGTACCAAGTTTAATTCCCAGTGAGGGCACAAAAGAGAAGTGACCATCTGCTTCTCTCCCCCTCTCTCTCCCTGTTCTCGCCCTCTTCCCCTCCTGTAGCCAGTGGCTCAGTTGGTCCATGAACTGGCTTCAGGTGCTAAAAGTAGCTTGGTTGAGCATTGGCCCCAAATGGGTTTGCCAGGTGAATCCCGGTTGGGGTGCATGTGGCAGTCTGTCTTACTATCTCTCCTCCTCTCACTTAAAAAATAAATAAATAAAATAAAAACTTTAATTTTATTTTTTATCCTGGATATAGTTTTTCTTGATGATATTTCACATTTACTTGAAAACTGTATTCTGTTGAATTGAGAATAAATTAAGTGCCAGTTAATCCTGTTTGTTGATAGCTCTTCCATATACTTCTTGATTTTCAGCCTACTAATCCTATAAGTTTTAGAGAGAAGAGTGAACTTTTCATTAGTAATTGTGGATTTGTCTGTTTTTTCTTTCATTTCTCTCAATTTTTCACTATTTTTGTATTTTGAGTCTTTTGTTAGATGCACACATTTTTTGGCTTCTTATTTCTAGAGGAGTTGACGACCCCTTTTTATTATCTAATGTTTCTCTTTTACTCCATTAATTTTTTTCTGCTTTGAGGTCTAATTTGTCTGAAATTAACATAGCTATACCAGCTGTTTTTGGATTAGTGTTTGCACAATGTATCTTTTGTTTCCATCCTTTTATTTTAAGTAGCTATAATATTGTTTGAAGTGAGTTTCTTATAAACAGCATATAGTTGGATATTAATTTTTAAGTTCATTGTAAGAGACCCTGTCTTTTAGTTGATATCTTTAGATTATTAAGATTAAATGCAATTATTGATATTTGGTTAGAAGTCTGCCATTTTTTTCTGCTAGTTTTCTGTTTTTCATTCCTATGTTTCCCTTTGCCTGCCTTTATTTAGTTTATTTAAACACAGTTTTAGTATACCATTTTAATTTTTCTTTATGTTTTACCATATATGGCTCTGTAAGGTTTACTTTCTTAATGGGTGATGTAGACATTATAATACACATAATTCTTCAGTTTAAAAATCAACACTTTATTATTTTAAACAGTGTATAAATCCTTCCACAATATAGGTGGCTTTATCTTACCTATTTTTTATGTAATTGTCACATATACACTTTGTTATTGGAAACCTATAAACAGTGTCACAATATTTACTTTTTAATATCAATTATATTTTAAAGAACTTAGGCCCTGGCCAGCTTGCTTAGTGGATAGAGCATCAGCCCAGTGTGTGGATGTCCTGGGTTCAATTCCTGGTCAGGGCACACAGAAAAAGCAACCATCTGCTTCTTTTCTCCTCCCTCTCTCCTTTCACTCTTTTTTCTCCTCTCTTAACCAGTGACTCAATTGGTTCTAGCATCAGCTTTGTGCACTGAGGATAGCTCAGTTGATTTGAGCATTGGCCTCAGATAGTGGTTGCTAGGTGGATCCTGATTGGGGTACAAGTGGAAATCTATCTCAGTATCTCCCCTCCTCTCAAAAAAACCCAGAAACTCAAAAAAGCAAATAATATATATCTACCAATATTTATACTATTTCTGATGCTCTTTCTTTATTAATGATGCTCCAGTTTTCTTTCTGGTTTAATTTCCCTTCTGTCTGCATAACTTTCATTAATTCTTTTATGGCAGGTCTACTGGTAATCAATTACTTTAATTTTCTTCACCTGAGATTATCTTATTTCACCTTCATTCCTCAAAGATATTTTTATTGGATATAGAATTCTTGGTTGACAGCTATTTTCTCCCTGAAATTAAAAATGTTGTTATATATATTTTTTGGACTCTGTTTCTTGATGAGAAATCCACAGTCATTCTAATTATTTTTACCCTACAAGTTATGTGTCATTTTTCTCCTGATACTTGCAAGACCTTTATCTTCAACTTTTCAGCAGTGTATGATTTGTATGAATATGGCTGTAGAGATACCAAATGATTTTATCCTGTTTGAGATGTATCAAGCTTCATGAATCTGTAAGTGTATTGTAACTTCTACCAAATTTAAGAAGTTTTCAGCCACTCTTTTTTCAAATATTATTTTTCTTCCCTGCATTCTTTCCTTTTTCCTTCAGAGATTCTGATGAAATAAATGTTAGACCTTTAGCTATTATCACACAGATTCTTAAGGCCCTTTTCATATTTTTAATCATTTTGCTCTCTGCTACTCAGATTGTATGATTTCTATTAATCTCTCTTTATATTCATTAAATCTTACCTCTGGCATTTCTATCCAGCTACAGAGAACACCCAGTGGATTTTAAATTTTGGTTATTGCATTTTTTAGTTCTAAAATTTACATTTGGTTTTTTTAAAGTCTTTTATTTCTTTGCTGACAATTTTATTTTCCTATTTATTTGAACCTTTTTTTTCCACATTTGTTGAACATTTTTGTAGTAACTACCTCAAAATCTTTGTTAGGTAATTTAAAAATTTGTCATTTAAGCATTGGCATCTATTTTCTTTTCTCATGTGGGTTGAAATTTTCATGGTTCTTCATATGATGAGTAATTTTGGATTGTAACATGAGCATTTTGAATATTGTTATGAAATTTTGGGTCTTGTTTAAATCTTATAAATGTTGTTGATATGTTTAGCAAGCAATTGTCCTTATTGGATTCAAACCACTTGTGCTATTCAGCCTTCTATGAAATGTGGTTTCAATACCAGTTTTGTTTTAAAACATTTGCACAGCTATGCAAATTTGTCCCACATCTAGTGACTAGTCTGGGACCTAGCCAGGGTCCCAGCTAGCTTTCAGTTCACTTTTCAAGATCTTTGATATCTTGTTTAGGATCATATCCTAAGGATCAGTATGTGCAGTTCTAGCATAATTCTAGAACTCCATAAATAACTTTATGATAATGCTGTCTCAAGTTCCTCCCTCTCCACTATCTTCTCAGTACTGTACAGTTCTCCATGGCTCCCTTTTATACTCCTTTGGTTGGAAGCCAGGGCTTTATTTACCCTGCTTTGCCACATAGCTCCTGCAACGCTACCCAAATTCAGGACCAAACTAAAGCTTGTACCAAGTTTGCAGAAAGTTCTCTCTGTAGTTATCCATCTTCATCAGATGGAGAGAGAAAGAAATACATAGAGGTTTTTTGCCACCTTCTTGGGACCACAGCATGTCTGGTCCAAGAGGAAAGTTATTCTTTTGAGCTTTAGGTGCGTGTGGACTCCTCCTACCATGGCTACTGCTGCTAGTAGACTTTCCTATTCCTTAATCTTGAAAAGAGGGTTTCTTCTTGAGATTTTTCTATGTATATCAATATTTATATCTGGTTCTTGGCTTGCCTTGAAGTAAGGCTGTGGGATACTGGAGGAAATAAAGTTTAAACTCACTGTTGGTGCAGGGATGATTTGAATCCTTATCATTTCTCCAAATCTGTCTGTTGCTATTCAGTTTTAATAGTCCTCAAATATCTGTTTCATCCATACTGTCCCCATTTTATTACTGCATTCAATGGAAAAGACAGATTAAAGAGTGCCTACTTCATCTTACTCAGAAGTGGAACCACCCATATCCACTTACTGACAGTGATTAAGGAATAGCGTTTAACTCAACTTTGACTGATGAGGTATAAAATGAATCCTATAGGGGATGGTGTTTTAACAAAGTTTATTCACTAATTAAGATAGACACACATGAAGAGATGATTTCTTTATTTCCTAATACTGTTAAATTTAGATGTCATATCTGGGACTACTGCTCCATTTTTGCCACCAGCCTTGGGATAAAGGCAACACAGAGATGACAGTGTAAATACATGAAAAGAACCTAGGTCTTTGATGACATGATCGAATCTTCCCTAATTCAGGACTTCCTGGCATGGCTGATACATACCATTCTTTAATATGTTTGAGGTTTGAAGTGTGAGGCTTTTATTTGTTGCCAAAAGTATCTTAAAGTACAGTATTTTCTTATTTCTATATTTTGTACAAGGTTTTTTGCTTGCTTATTTTGTTTTGTTTTTGAAGTGGATTCTTCAGAGAGTTCCCTCTGTAGTCATCTATTTTATTTATTTATTTTTTGTATTTTTCTGAAGCTGGAAACGGGGAGAGACAGTCAGACAGACTCCTGCATGCGCCTGACCGGGATCCACCCGGCACGCCCACCAGGGGGCGATGCTCTGCCCCTCCGGGGCGCCCCTTCGGGGCGTCGCTCTGCCGCCACCAGAGCCACTCTAGCACCTGGGGCAGAGGCCAAGAAGCCATCCCCAGCGCCCGGGCCATCTTTGCTCCAATGGAGCCTTGGCTGTGGGAGGGGAAGAGAGAGACAGAGAGGAAGGAGGGGGTGGGGGTGGAGAAGCAAATGGGCGCTTCTCCTATGTGCCCTGGCCGGGAATCGAACCCAGGTCCCCCGCACGCCAGGCCGACGCTCTACCGCTGAGCCAACCGGCCAGGGCCTGTAGTCATCTATTTTTTTAAACATATGCTGTATATAGCCTAGCCATCAGCCACATGTGGCTATTGGACACATGTGGTTATTCTGAACAGAGATGTGCCATAAAGTGCAAATATATACCAGATTTTGAAAACTTAAAAATAATAAGGTAAAATACATGTTAATAATTTTTATATTTATTACATATTAAAATGATAGTATTGGCCCTGGCCCGTTGGCTCAGCGGTAGAGCGTCGGCCTGGCGTGCGGGGGACCTGGGTTCGATTCCCGGCCAGGGCACATAGGAGAAGCGCCCATTTGCTTCTCCACCCCCACCCCCTCCTTCCTCTCTGTCTCTCTCTTCCCCTCCTGCAGCCAAGGCTCCATTGGAGCAAAGATGGCCCCGGGCGCTGGGAATGGCTCCTTGGCCTCTGCCCCAGGCGCTAGAGTGGCTCTGGTTGCGGCAGAGTGATGCCCCGGAGGGGCAGAGCATCGCCCCCTGGTGGGCAGAGCGTCGCCCCTGGTAGGCGTGCCGGGTGGATCCCGGTCAGGCGCATGCAGGAGTCTGTCTGACTGTCTCTCCCCGTTTCCAGCTTCAGAAAAAAAAAAATGATAGTATTTTGGAGACATTAATAAATATGCTACTTAAATGAATGTTATTTGTTTAACTTTAAAATGTGGTTACTGGAAAATTTTAAATTACATATTAGACTTACATATTTCTGTTGAACAGTAGTAAATCTCAGAGTCATATCTTTAACTACTGATTCAACAGTTTCACCTAGAAATTTAATAAGCACCTCAAATTTAGTATGTTCAAAATAAAATTCATGTTTTCTTCAAATATGCTTTTTCTGTAATCATTCTCATCTTAGTAAATGACAACTCAGTCTTTCAAGTTGCACAGGCAAAAACCTTGGATTTATCCTTTTTTCCTTCTTTCATCCACCTCCCATATCTATTGGTTCTGTATGCAGACACTATCATTCATAATCTAAATACATTGCACAGTGTTTTGAACTTGCAATTTTATTCATACCACTATTGTCTTTTGCCTGTATTATTGCAATGGTCTTTATTCTAAAAAGAAAGCAGAATGACCCTCTTAAGAAGTAAGATTGTGTCACTCTTCCATTCACAATCCTTTGATAATGTATGTGAAACTTAAAATCTATACCCCGTACCTCTTTGCCTTTATTACCTCTTACCCTTACCTTTATTCACTTCACTCTGGTCACAAGGCCTTCATGCTGACCTCAAACATGTCTAGTGAGCTCCTGCAGGGTCTTTGCACTAATGTTCCATCCACCTGAATGTATTTCTGCCAGATGCACACAGGGCTGGCTCTCTTACTTCCTCCGAGTCTCTACAGCAAAGTCTGTGAAATTTAACATATACTTCCAGGACACCTGTATACCTTATCTGTCTTTGTTTTTCTCCATAGTACTTATTGTTATCATACACTGTTTAGTTTCTACCCTCCTTCATCAGGGCAGAGATTTTTGTCTAGCATAGTCACTGCTATATCTCTAGCACCCAGAACAGCAGCTGGCACATGGAAGGTGCTCCATGTCTGTGAATTAATTATTTCTTCTCATTGATCTTCTTGATTTGCTTTTCACAGTTTTGCCCCTTGTGATCTTCTGAATTTTGGTATTTTTTTCAATACTTAAATAAATTTTATTAATATTATTGTTTAAATTGAATTTATTAGTGTGACACTAGGTTAGCATAGTTATATAGGTTTCAAGTGCCCAATTTCACAACACATCTCTGTATACTGTAATGTGTGTGTACTGCCCCACCCCAAGTCAAGTCTTCTTCCATCACCATTTATGCTCCCTACACTCTCCTTCACCTTTTCCCTGGCAATCACCACTCTGTCTCCATGAGTTCTTTTTTTGTCACTTTTTGCCCTACCCCTCTACCCCCCTCTCCCAACCCCATTGACCCCACCCTCCATAGCAGTGTCCTTTTATTCTCTGTGCATGAGCCTGTTTCTACTTTGCTTGTTAGTTCATTGTGTTCATTAGATTCCACATATGAGTAAAATTATTTGGTACTTCTGTTTCTCTGACTGGATTATTTCACTTAGCATAATGCTCACCAGGTCCATCCGTGCTGTTGCAAAGAGAAAGGATAGGTCAGAGAGCTTACGGACTACGTTTTCTTCTAAGATGCTTATGGTTTTATGGCTTACATTTCTTTTATCCATTTTAAGTTTATTTTTGTGAATGGTGTAAGTTGGTGGTCTAGTTTCATTTTTTTGCAGGTAGCTGTCCAATTTTCCCAACACCATTTGTTGAAGAGGCTGTCTTTACTCCAATGTATGCTCTTACTTCCCTAGTCAAATATCAGTTGTCCATAAAAGTGTAGGTTTATTTCTGGGTTCTCAGTTCTGTTCCATTGATCTATATGCCTGTTCTTATGCCAGTGCCAGGCTGTTTTGAGTACAATGGCCTTGTAGTATAACTTGATATCCGGAAGTGTGATATCTCACACTTTATTCTTCCTTTTCAAGATTGCTAAGGCTATTCGTGTTCTCTTTTGGTTCCATATAATTTTTGGAATATGTGTTCTATGTCTTTGAAGTAAGTCATTGGAATTTTAATCAGTATTGCATTGAATTTATAAATTGCTTTGGGTAATATAGACATTTTAATGATGTTTATTCTTCCTAACCATGAGCACGGTATATGCTTCCACTTGTCTGTATCTTCCCTGATTTCTTTTATCAATGTTTTATAATTTTCTGAGTACAAGTCTTTAATCTCCCTGGTTAAATTTATTCCTAGGTACTTTATTTTTTTGGTTGCAGTAATGAAGGGGATTGCTTCCTTAATTTCTCTTTCTGACAGTTCATTGTTAGTGTATAAAAATGCCTCTGATTTCTGAGTATTAATTTTATATCCTGCCACCTTGCTGAATTCATTTTTCAGGTTCAGTAGTTTTTTGACTGAGACTTTAGGGTTTTCTATATGTAATATCATATCATCTGCAAATAATAGTTTTACTTCTTCTTTTCCAATTTGGATGCCTTTTATTTCTTTTTCTTGTCTGATTGCTGTGACTAGGACTTCCAGAACTATGTTGAATAAGAGTGGTGAGAGGGGCACGCCTGCCTTGTTCCTGATCTTAAGGGTATTGCTTTTAATTTTTGCCCATTGAGTATGATGCTGCCTATGGGTTTGTCATAGATGGCCTTTATCATGTTGAGGTATGTTTTCTGTATTCCCACTTTGCTGAGAGTTTTAATCATGAATGGGTGCTGGATTTCATCAAATGCTTTTTCTGCATCTATTGAAATTACATGTGGTTTTTCTCCTTCCTTTTGTTTATGTGATGAATCACATTGATTGATTTATGAATATTGTACCAGTCTTGCCTCCCAAGAATAAATCCCACTTGATCATAGTGTATGATTTTTTTTCATATATTGCTGGATCTGGTTTGCTAATATTTTGTTAAGGATTTTAACATCTAAATTCATCAGGGATACTGGCCTATAATTTTTTTTCCTTGTGTTACCTTTGCTTTGTTTTGGAATCAGAATTATACTTGCCTCATAAAAGGAGCTTGGATGTCTTCCTTCCTCTTGAATTTTTTGAAATAGCTTGAGAAGGATAGGAGTTACTTCTTCTTTTTTCATTTTCCTGAAGCTGGAAACAGGGAGAGACAGTCAGACAGACTCCCGCATGTGCCCGACCAGGATCCACCCGGCACGCCCACCAGGGGCGACGCTCTGCCCACCAGGGGGTGATGCTCTGCCCATCCTGGGCATCGCCATGTTGCGACCAGAGCCACTCTAGCACCTGAGGCAGAGGCCACAGGGCCATCCCCAGCGCCCGGGCCATTTTTGCTCCAATGGAGCCTCGGCTGCGGGAGGGGAAGAGAGAGACAGAGAGGAAAGCGCGGGGGAGGGGTGGAGAAGCAAATGGGCGCTTCTCCTATGTGCCCTGGCCAGAATCGAACCCGGGTCCTCCGCACGCTAGGCCGATGCTCTACCACTGAGCCAATCGGCCAGGGCTAGGAGTTACTTCTTCTTTGAATATTTGGTAGAATTCACTTGTGAAGCCATCAGGCCCAGGACTTTTCTTTTTTGGGAGTTTTTTGATAACTGTTTCAATCTCATTTATTGTAATTGGTTGGTGTAGGTTTTCTGATTCTTCCAGATTAATTTTTGGAAGATTATATGTTTCAAGGAATTTGTCCATTTCATCTAGGTTGTCTAGTTTTTTGGTGTACAGTTCTTCATAGTATTTTCTAACAATATTTTGTATTTCTGTTGTGTCAGTTATTTCTCCACTCTCATTTCTAATTTTATTTATTTGAGTCCTCTCTCTTTTTTTCTTGGTGAGTCTGGTTAAAGGTTCATTGATCTTGTTTACCTTTTCAAAGAACCAGTTCCTGGTTTTATTGATCTTCTGTATTGCTTCTTTAGGCTCTATGTCATTTATTTCCACTCTGACCTTTTTTATTTTCTTCCTTCTACTACCTCTGGGCTTTACTTGCTGTTCTTTCTCTAGTTATTTTATTTTTTAAAAAAATTATTTCTATTTATTTTTTTATTTTAGAGTAGAGAGAGACAGAGAGAGAGAGAGAGAGACAGAGAGAGAGAGAGAAGGGGGAGGAGCAGGAAGCATCAACTCCCATATGTGCCTTGACTGGGCAAGCCCAGGATTTTGAACCAATGACCTCAGTGTTCCAGGTCAATGCTTGATCCACTGCGCCACCACGGGTCAGGCCTCTAGTTCTTTTACATGCAGGATGAAATTGTTTATTTGAGTTTTTTCTAGCTTCTTAAGGTATGCCTGTAATGATATGAACTTCTCTCTCAGGACTGCTTTTGCTGTGTCCCATAAATTTTGAGTTGATGTATGTTCATTATTGTTCGTTTCTAGAAATTGTTTTTATTTCTTCTTTGATCTCATTGTTAACCCATTCGTTATTTAATAACATGCTATTTAGTTTCCAAGTGTTTGAGTATTTTTCAGTTTTTCTGTTGTGGTTGATTTCTAATTTCATGCCATTGTGATTAGAGTAATTATTCAATATGATTTTAATCTTCTTAAATGTTTTGAGACCGCTTTTGTGCCCTAACATTTGGTCTATTATAGAGAATGTACCATGAGCACTTGAAAAGAATGTATATTCTGCTGCTTTAGGGTGAATGGTTCTGAAGATATTTATTAAATCAAGTTGATCTTGTATGTCCTTTAAGTCTGCTGTTTCTTTGTTAATTTTCTTTCTTGAGGATCTATCTAGTGATATTAGTGGGGTATTGAAATCCCCTACTATTATAGTATTGCTGTTGATCTCACCCTTTAAATCCATCAAAATCTAGCCCTAGCCAGTTGGCTCAGCAGTAGAGCATCGGCCTGGCATGCGGGGGACCGGGTTCAATTCCCGGCCAGGGCACACAGGAGAAGCGCCCATTTGCTTCTCCACCCCCCCTCCTTCCTCTCTGTCTCTCTCTTCCCCTCCCACAGCCAAGGCTCCATTGGAGCAAAGATGGCCCAGGCACTGGGGATGGCTCCTTGGCCTCTTCCCCAAGCACTAGAGTGGCTCTGGTCACGGCAGAGTTACACCCCAGAGGGGCAGAGCATCGCCCCCTGGTGGGCAGAGCGTCGCCCCTGGTGGGCGTGCCGGGTGGATCCCGGTCGGGCGCATGCGAGAGTCTGTTTGACTGTCTCTCCCCGTTTCCAGAAATTTAAATATTAAAATTAAAAAAAATCCATCAAAATCTGCTTTAGATATTTAGGTGCTCCTATATTACGTGCGTAGATATTTATAACGGTTATATCTTCCTGTTGTATTGCTCCCTTTATCATTATGTAGTGACCTTCTTTATCTCTTACTATAGCCTTTGTTTTAAAGTCCATTTTGTCTGATATGAGTATTGCTACCCCACCTTTTTTTTCATTTCCATTTGCATGAAATATTTTTTTCCATCCTTTTATCTTCAGTCTATGTGCATCTTTTGTTCTAAGGTGTGTCTCTTGTAGACAGCATATGTATGGGTCCTGTTTTCTTATCCATGCAGCTACCCTATATCTTTTGATCGGATCATTTAATCTATTTACATTTAAGGTTATTATTGATATGTAGTTGTTTATTGCCATTTTATTCTTTAAAACTGTATTCCTCTTTTGCTATATTCTTTTTTCTCCTTTGATCTGTTTACAACAGGCCCCTTAGCATTTCTTGCAGCATTGGTTTGATTGTAGTGAATTACTTGAGTGTTTTTTGTCTGGAAAGCTTTTTATTTCTCCTTCAATTTTAAACAATATCCTTGCTGGATAAAGTAGTGTTGGTTGTAGGCTCTTGTTCTGCATTACTTTGAATATTTCTTGCCATTCCTATTTGGCCTCAAGTGTTTCTGTTGAGTAGTCGGAAGCCATCCTTATGGGGGCTCCTTTGTAGGTGATAGTCTTTTTTTTCTCTAGTAGCTTTTAATATTTTCTCTTCATCACTTAGCTTTGGTATTTTAATCATGATGTGTCTTTGTGTAGATTTCTTTGGGTTTCTCTTTAGTGGAGTTCTCTGTGCTTCTTGAACTTGTGATATGTTTTCCTGCCTTAATTGAGGGAAGTTTTCAGCTATAATATATTTGAACAAAGTCTCTATCACTTCTTCTTTCTCTTCTTCTTCAGAAACTTCTATGATGCAGATTTTATTTCTCTTCATGTTGTCACAGATCTCTCTTAGAGCTTCCCAAGACCTTTTGAGTTTCTTTTCTTTTTTCTGCTCTGCTTCTGTGCTTTCATTTATCTTATCCTCTAACTTTCTGATTTGATTCTCAGCTTCATTCATCCTGCTTTTAATTCCTTCCATTGTGTTCTTCATTTCTGATATTGTATTTGTCATTTCTGACCGATTCTTTTTTATTATTTCAATGTCCTTTTTTATATTTGTTATCTCTTATTTAGGTTCTTTTAATGACCATCTATTATTGTTCTAATATATTTGAGCATCCTAACAATCATTATTTTAAACTCTGCATCTGGTAATTTGGTTATATCTGACTCATTCTGGTCCTTTTCTGGGGATTTATCTTGATCCATTTGTGTTACATTTCTCTGACTTCTCATTTTGTCTGTGTAAAAGAAGGTTTTGGCCATTAGAGTCCACTGGTGTGGCCTCAGTGTTCCCTGGGTGTGGTCTGTCTGCAGACCTGCCACCTCCTCTGCTGTTGCTGCCTAGGGTGTTTGGGTATGGGTGTTGCTGGTGCCTGCACACTGGAGCTGTTGCTGTGGTTTCTCTGCCTCTCCTTCATGGGAGTGGCTGTGATCACATGCTCAGGTGTAAAAGCCTCAGTGGCCTTGGCCTTTGCTCTTCCTGCAGGTGCTGTTATGCTCAGCCCTGAGGGCAGAGGTGAGCACCTTTGCTCAGCTGCGGGTCTCAACCTGATTCCAGGCTTTGCCACCCCTGCAGAAGGAGCCCACTTGTTGGATGGCTGCAAGCCTTGGCTCCACAGGCCAGGCGGAAATGCATGCCCACACTCAGTAGTGGGACTCCGCCTCTTCTGGGATTTTGGCTCCATCCCTGCAGGAGGAGCTGGCTCCCAAGTCAGGCTGCAAGCCTCCTTTCTGTGGGCGGGGCAAGGCTGTGCTCCTGCACCCTTGCTCAAGGGCGGGTCTCAACCCCTTCTGGGGCTCCTGCCCTTCCCCTGCAGGCTGGATTGCAGGCGACCCGTGGCTAGGCTTGACTGCTTTTTCACATCCCCTCCTCCCTAGCTGGGCAAGACTGAGTTCACAGCTGGGCCTCAGTGGTGGCCAGCCGACTTCTGCCCTTGCCGACAGAACTGCACTTCCACATCCCATCACTGCCTGTCCTCAGGGGAGCCCTCAGCCATGTGGGTGGGGGCACTGCAGCTCAGACCCTAAGACTCACTACTGTAGTCTCAAAAGCTTTCTCCTTCTAAGCAACTCTGCTCTGAGTGCCGTGGGAGAGCTTGTTTGGCTGGTGTCCTTCTTCCCTTTGCTGGTATTGCTGTTTCCAGGGAAAATACTCACTTCAGATTTGGGGAATGATTTGTCCCAGGGGTTAGGGTGGCTGCCCCTCAAAGTGTTTCTCCCTGTGCCTCCTAGATTACTCTCTCTTCCTGCTACTCCGGTCCTCTCCTCTCTCCCTGTCCCCTGGAGCCCCGGTTGAGTGGTTGTGAGAGAGGTTTTCTGCGTGGTCCCTTCAAGAAGAATCCTGGGTCTGAGAAATCAGTCTCTTTCTCGCAAACAGTATTCTGTCTTGTTTCCAGCTAAATAATGTCCATACGCCTCTTCTAGGCTCTGGGGCTGCAGGCTGGTGCTTTGTTCCTGGGATTCAGGACCCTCCCTTCTCTGCTAAACTCACTTCCCACCACGCAAGTCTCTCATGGCTGCCGTTTGCTCCGGGGAGCTGGGTAGCCCTCTCTGTGTTTCCGCTTTTCCTACCAGTCTCAGTGTGGCTTCTTCAGTGTTCCTTGGTTGAAGAGTCCTTTTAGTTTAGTCCAAAATTGGTTTTTCCAGATGATGGTTCTTAAAATTTGTTTGTAATCCACTTTGGTTCTGGGAGGTGAAAGTTGGTACGTCCGCCTACTCCATCGCCATTTTGTCTTCCCTTTTTTATTAATTTTTAAAATCTATTATGTTAACATGGACTCAAGTGTCATACTCAATATACATAATAATATGCCCCCCATTACACTCTTTTTGCCCCTCCCCCAAAACCCACACCGCCTTCGCTCTGGGTGTTATGTATATATAATTTCACTAATCCCTTCACCTTCTCTAATCCTGTCCCCTCATTCTCCTTTCCTGTGACAGCTGTTCCTTTGCTTTCTATGACCACCCTCTGCCTCTATTTCATTCCTCAGTTCACTGTGTCCATTAGGTTCCACATATAAGTGAGATCATATAATATTTGTCTTTCTCTGTCTGGGTTTTCTTTTACTTCATGTAATAATTTTCAGGCCCATCCATGTCATTGTGAAAGGTAAGATTTCCTTCTTTTTCACAGTCACATAGTATTCCACTGTTTATATGTACCATAGATTTTTATCCACGCATCCACTGTGGGACACTTGGGCTGTTTCCAGATCTTGGCTGTTGTAAACAATGCTGCAATAAACATGTGGGTGCATATCATCTTTTGAATCAGTGTTTTGAGATTCTTAAAATATATTCTTAAAAGTCAGATAGCTGGGTCAAAAAGAAGTTCCATTTTTAATTTTTTGAAGAAATGCCATACAGTTTTAACAGTGGCTGCACCTGTCTGTATTTCCACCAACAGGGCATGCAGTTTCCCTTTTCTCCACATCCTCACTATCAATTATTGTGTGTTGATTTGTTAATCAGAGCATTCTGACAAGGGTGAGGTGGTATCTGATTATGGTTTTAATTTGTATTTCTCTGATGATTAGTGACATTGAACATTTTTTCATCTGCCTATTGGCCATCTGTATGTCCTCTTTGGAGAAGTGTCTATTCAGGTACTTTGCCCATTTTTTAATTGGACTGTTTCTCTTTCTGGTGTTGAGTTTTAGAAGTTCTTTATAAATTTTGGTTATTAACTCCTTATCAGATATGTTGACAAATATGTTCTTCCATTGAGTGGGTTGTCTTTTGTTTTATTAATGGTGTCTTTTCCTATGCAAAGCTTTTTAGTTTGATATAGTCCCACTTGTTTATTTTGTCCTTTATTTCACTTGCCTGTGGAGATATAATGGAATAAATATTGCTACAAGAGATATCAGAGAGTTTATTGCCTATGTTTTCTTCCAAGATGTTTATGTTTCACAACTTACGTTTAAGTCTTTTATTTATTTTGAGTTTTTTTTGCAAATGATGTAAGTTGGTGGTCTAGTTTCACTTTTTTGCATGTACCTGTTCAGTTTTCCCAACACCATTTATTAAAGAGATTGTCTTTACTCTATTGTATGCTCTTACCTCCTTTTTCAAATATTAATTGACCATAAAGGTGTGGGTTTATTTTTGGGTTCTCTGTTCTGTTCCACTGACCTGTATGACTGTTCTTATGCCAATACCAAGCTGTTTTGATTACAATAAGCTTGTAGTATAACTTGATATCAGGAAGTGTGATACCTCCCACTTTGTTCTTCAAGATTGCTGAGGCTATTTGGGTTTGTTTGTGTTTTTTTTTTTTTTTTTTTTGTTCCATGTAAATTTGTGGAATATTTATTCTAGATTTGTGAAGTATGCCATTGGTATTTTAATAGGAATTGCATTAAATATATAGATTGCTCTGGGTAGTATAGACTTTTTGATAATATTTGTTCTTCCTATCCATGAACAGGGTATATGCACCCTCTTGTTTGTATCTACCTTGATTTCTCTTTTCAATATCTTATAATTTTCTGAGTAAAACTCTTTACATCCTTGGTTAAATTTACTCCTAGGTACTTAATTTTTTTGTTGCAGTAGTGAAGGGGATTGTTTCCTTAATATCTCTGTCTGACAGTTTATTGTTGGTATATAAAAATGCCACTGGTTTCTAAATATTAATTTTATATCCTTCCAACTTGCCAAATTTATTTATCATGTCTAGTAGTATTTTGACAGAGATTTTAGGTTTTTTTCTGTATAGAATCATGTCATGAGCAAATAATGACAATTTTACTTCTTCTTTTCCAATTTGGATGCCTTTTATCTCTTTTTCTTGTCTTATTGCTGTGGCTAGGACTTCCAGACTATGTTGAATAAGAGTGGTGAAAGGGGGCACCCCTGTCTTGTTCCTGATCTTAAGGAGATTGCTTTTAATTTTTACCCAATGAGTGTGATGTTGGCTGTCAGTTTGTCATATATGGCATTTATTATGTTGACGTATGTTCCCTGTATTCCTACTTTGTTCAGAGTTTTGATCATAAATAGGTGCTGGATTTCATCAAATGCTTTTTCTGCATTTATTGATATAATGATGTGATTTTTATCCTTCATTTTGTTTATGTGATGAACCACATTATTTAATAATATGCTATTTAGCCTCAAAGTGTTTGAATGTTTTTCAGTTTTTCTATTGTATTTGATTTCTAGTTTCATGCCATTGTGATCAGAGAAGATGCTTGATATGATTTCAGTCTTCTTAAATTTATTGAGACTTGTTTTGTGTTCTAACATTTGGTCTAGTCTAGAGAATATACCATGAGCACTTGAAAAAAATGTATATTCTGAAGCTTTGGGGTGAAATGTTCTGAAGATATCAATTACATCTCATTGATCTAGTGTGTCATTTAAGGCTGTTGTTTCTTTGTTCATTTTCTGTCTGGAGGATCTATACATTGATGCTAGTGGGGTACTAAAATCCTTTACTATTATAGTATTGCTGTCAATCTCATGCTTTATGTCCATCAAAATCTGCTTTATATATTTAGGTGCTCCTATATTAGGTGCATAAATATTTACAATGTTTATATCTTCCTGTTAGATTGCTTCCTTTATAATTATGTAGTGACCTCTTTATCCTTCATTATAGCTTCTATTTAAAGGTTGTCTTGTCAGATATAAGTATTGCTACCCCAGCTATTTTTATTTCCATTTGCATGAAATATTTTTTCCACCCCTTCACTTTCAGTTTATGTATATATTTTGTTCTGAAGTGTGTCTCTTGTAGACAGCATAAGTACAGGTCCTGTTTTCTTATCCATGCAGCTACTCTATGGCTTTTGATTGTAGCATTTAATCCATTTACATTTAAGGTTATTATTGATATGTACTTATTTATTGCCATTTTATTCTTTAAACCCACAATCCTCTTTCTCTCAATTTTTTTGTTCTTTTTCTCTTTTTATAGAAAACCCTTTAACATTTCTTGCAGTACTGGTTTGGATGTAATGAATTTCTTGAGTCTTTTTTTTTTTTGTCTGGGAAGCTTTTTATTTTTCCTTCAAGTTTAAATGATAGCCTTGCTGGATAAAGTAGTCTGGCTATAGGTTCTTGTTTTGCATCACTTTGAATATTTCTTGTCAATGCCTTCTGGCCTGAAGTGTTTCTGTTCAGAAGTCAGATGTCATCCTAATGGGGGATCCTCTGTAGGTAATTAACTGCTTTTTTCTTGCAGTTTTTAGTATTTTTTTTTGTCTTTTAACTTTATCATTTTAATTATGATGTATTTTGATATTGACCTCTTTGGGTTCATCTTTATTCCTTTATTTATTTATTTTTTTATCTATTCATTTTAGAGAGGAGAGGGAGAGACAGAGAGAGAGAAGGGGGGGAGGAGCTGGAAGCATCAACTCCCATATGTGCCTTGACCAGGCAAGCCCAGGGTTTCGAACCAGCAACCTCAGCATTTCCAGGTTGACGCTTTATCCACTGTGCCACCACAGGTCAGGCTTTTGGGTTCATCTTTAATGGGAGTCTCTGTGCTTATTGAATCTTATGTGACTTTTTCCTTCATCAATTTAGAGAAATTTTTAACTGATTTCTTTAAACAAGTTCTCTATCCCTTGTTCTCTTCTCCTTCAGGAATTCTTATGAAGTGGATGGTGTTTCTCTTCATGTTGTTGCAGAGGTCTCTTAGAGTTTCCTCAGTCTTTTTGAACCTCTTTAGTTTTTGCTGTTCTGCTACTGTGCTTTCATTTATCTGTCCTCTAAATCGCTGATGAGATCCTCTGCTTCATTCAGCCTTCTGTTGGTTTTTTCCTAGTGCAGTCTTAATTTCTGATACTGATTTGTCATTTCTGCCTGTTTATATGACTTCAATGTCTTTTTTGATGCTTGCTATCTCTTTGTTTAAATTCTCCTTGTGATCATTCATTGTATTTCTAAGATCCTTGAGCATCCTAGAAATTATTATTTTAACTCTATGTCTGGTAGTTTGGTTACTTCCTTTTCATTTAGTTCTTTTTATGGGGATTTTTCTTTTTGATTCATTCAGGTCATATTTCTTTGTCTGCCAATTTTGTCTATTTATTAAGTAGCTCTGCTCTGAGATTAAAATTTGTTGTGGTGTCTCTATGAGAAAGATGTGCTTCGTGTTACTGAGCCACCTCAGTTTCTTGCTTTAGGAATGCTTCTTGAGGGTAGTATTTACCCTCCTGTTGTATGTGAGCATTGAATGCAGTTGCTCCTTTTGTCAGTGTGGTTATTACTTCAGGCTTGCTGGCTCTAAGGGTCCACCTTGTTCATGTGTATTAGACACTGTACAGTGTCTGTCCTGTTGGGTGTATATATTCTCCACAGTGTTTGATGCCTGTTGGACTCATCCGTTGGGCATGATGCTTGTGTAGCTAACTGAGTTAGTGTTGGTGATGTCTGCCACCCACTGCTGGTTGTGTTGGTTCTGGGTCTTCTTGGATTGGTATCAGCAGTTGTTTATAATCTGCTGTGGGTTACCTGTCTGGAGCTACTTCTTTGTTAACTGTTTGTGTCTATGTTTTCTGTGCCTGGGTAGTGTGGGAGGGGCCCACCTGTGTATAAGAATCATCTTCCTCCTGCTTAGAGATGACCAAAGCTTTGTGAAAGCCCCAAGCTCTGTAAGATTTGCCTCCACTTTTCAGCAGTGCCACCTCCTCTTGTAGCTGTGTGGTCTTCCCACAGAGTCTGTGGTATATGCTCAGACTGGCCTCACCCCAAAAACCCCTCTATGCATTACAAGGTTGAAGGGTCAGGGAAGCTGAGGTTGGAAATACAATGTTAGTGGGACCCCCTACTATGGGGGTCTTTTGGTAAGGAGCATAGTATGGGGAAAGTGGCCTAATATATTTGTTTTCATTGATTATGTAATAGAAGTTATTTTAATAATAATTCAACCCAGGAGAAAGGTGCTTATATTTAATGGTCTCATAAACTTTTGAAAATTAAAAATTTAATTATATACAATTTTATTGAAGAGAATATTATAGGTTGGTTAATAGAAGACTTTCAAGAATAGCAATATATTGCATGAAAATCAAATTCTTTTGGGGGCTGGGGAATAAAAATGTAAGTTTAGAGAGAAAAAGGAATGATGTAAGATTTCTGACTGACAAAGGACAGAGGTTATTCATGTATTCTACAAATTATGTTATTTAGATTCATTTGACTCACATTAAACATGATGAAACAATTCAATTTTAAAATGTCATTTTTTAAAACACACAATAAATTATATCTTTTGCAATCATTTATACATATAATAAAATTTTCAGATGTTAATGCCAAAATGTAAAAGACATATTAATAATTTAAAAAATCTTTTATAGAGAGCAGGAAAAACTAATGCTTTAGTGTAAATTTAAAATTTTTATCTGAACATTTTTCTGCCTTACTCATTATAGTCAATATAAACTCCTCTTAGAGAAGTGAGATAGTTTGTGGGACAAATATCTCACTGATTGTGTGACATGAATACATTCTTAACTCCACATGCCACTGCTTAGAAATCCAAAATTTATTCTTTGATTTTATATCTATTTATATTTATTTATATCTATATATCTATATCTATGCTTATATCTATATATCTATGATTTATATCTCTCCATTTACTCACTTTTCACATACTACTTTATCTTCCCAAATCCCAACCTTCAGAGAAAAAAACAACAAAATGAAAGCATGCCACTATCCCACAGTCTTATAAGCCTACAAATCCTTAAGTTTTCTATCCAAGATGTCATAATTTCTCTGGAAGTTTCTAAAATCTCTTCTGTGGAAATTTTCCCTTCTCTGGCCCCTATAAGAAGCTACAGGATATTGTGTTCTTTTCAAAAGGTCCATCTTTTACCAAATTGGTTGTATTTATATATCTATAAATATATCTAAATATCCATATATCTACATTCAATATCTTTTTTCACATTACATGCTCCAGTGTAAAAAATTATTTAAAAATGTATTTAAATTCATATGTACACATGCACATATATTTATTGAGGAATTTTAATGCAACTAGGGCATAGTATACATTCTGTTGATCTACCTCTTAGCTACAACAGAGTACAAAGTTCCATGCTATATTTAAGCATGTCCATATTGATGGCATGTAAGAAGTTTTTAAGGTTTAGTTTCTTAGTCACAAACAATGTTGCAAAGAATATTCTTGTGACTATATCTTTGTGCTCATGCTTGATTATTTCTCAAGGATAGATTCCAATAAGTGAAAATTACTTGGTCAGAACACATTAACTTTTAATGGATATTATCCTCCAAAAACTGTACCATTTTAAACTCAAATAATAATTGTAGAAATATTTTCTTAAACCTTGGTAAAAATGCATATAATCAACCTTTATAATGTTTCATCAATCAAATATGCCAAGAATGATTTCTTGTGGATATTTTAATTTTCATTCCTCTGACTTCTGGTGCATTATTACTCTGTGAGAAGTGACATGTATTTGAGTTCCAGTAATACTAAGTTACTGTTCTTTCTCCTCTAGGCCATATTTCTGCTCAGTATTAACTGGATATGGCTTTTGATTCCCCTCTGACTCCAGAAAAAAAACATATTTTTTTCCAGTTTTCTTTTTGGATCATTTCCTCTTTCTATTTTTGTTTTCATCTTTTTGATATGATACGTAGAGGTCTTCCTCAAGTCTTCTTGTTTTCACCTCAAGCAGCTGACTTGCTTAACATAAATAGCTGGATATTGCTTCTGGTGAGAACGTGAACCAAGGACACACCCTAAAGGACCAAAGACAGCATCACCTCACCTTCCATTTCTATTCCTCCTGCTTTTGATTAGTTTCTAACAGTTTGTTATTATTTTCTTTAGATTAAGGTGGTGCTTTTGAAACTTTTTCACAAAATTGCTTCTCTAAACAATGAAGAGTGAATTTGCAAATGATGATTTGTTTTCTTATTTCAAATCTTTGAGTAAAATCAAAAGTATAGGAACATTTGTTGCTTTACTGTCAGTTCTTTTACCTCTGACAAAGAATATTCTGGTTCAGTAGAACTATGTTAAGTTGGATGAAAATCAAAATCATAATTATTTCAATTCAATGAAATTTCACAAAAATGTTTATATTGCATGCTAAGCTTCTGTTCAGTAATTACATAGAAATTTTGGGGAAGTTTTGACTTTTGACCTAGTAGATTTTCTGAAAGGGTCTCAGGGACCTCCAGAGGTACATAGATGACACTTTGAGAGCCCTAATCTAGAACAATGGCTCTTCATCTTAACGAAGGTAAAAATCTCAGTCTTAGACCCAGAGATTTTGATTTGATTTGTTTGGGTAGGCTTGGCTGTTGATATTTTATCAAAACTTCCTAGGTTATTTTAACATGCAGCCAGAGTTCAAGATTAAAGCAATAGAACATAGATAGCATAGTGTCTTTCACATTGTAAATATTCAGAATTTATTTTTGGATTATATTAAAAGACCTACCAAGCACAAAACATCCAAAAGACATTAAATTACATAACACAATATTGAGTCATATTTTGCATGAAGAATGAATGGGTCAGAGAAATTTGATGAACCTCTTTCTTAGAATTACAGACACCAGAATTGTGTTTTGGAACCTCAATTTCATTATGTACAGACCATTGGAGTCCACCCATCCATCCATGTTTGTATGTGTATGTGTGTATACATACATATGAATTGAATTTTTAAATCAAAGAGTGAAATGCTTATTCATATGTGTTTTTACATTATTACATAAAATGTCTATCCACATTACAAGATACTTTTCCTAAGTTGTTATGAAACTCCCTTTCACATCTCTTAAAGGCCAATCCATTTCAGAGGATAAATCTCTGAAATTACATTAGAGCAGGAGTTGTCAACCTTTTTATACCTACTGCCCACTTTTGTATGTCTGTTAGTAGTAAAAGTGTGCTGTGACCCCGGTGGCCATTGACGGGTATGGGGGCCAAAGTGTTCAAGTGAAGCCAATAACTATTCCATTGGGATAGGAAGTCTGCCTCCTAAAGCCATAGAAGGTATGTGTGTGTGTGTGTGTGTGTGTGTGTGTGTGTGTGTGTGTGTGTGTATCCTATTCCTGAATATATTTTTGGGGTAGATGCTTTGCAAGGACTGTGGTTGGCAACTATAGCTGGGAGTTCTGCCTGCAAGTCTGGGTCATGAAGGCAGTGTTGCAGGGACATGCAGCACATTCCCCTTACAATTACCTGTTCCCTGGAATGTGACTAGCACAAAGCAGTACCACCTGCCAGGCAGCTATGAAGAAATCACTGGGACAGTCCTCAAACTAGAAAAGATGGGGATCATCCAGCCGGCACACAGCCCTTACAATTCCCCAGTGTGGCCTGTGCACAAACCAGATGGAACCTGGGAAATGACAGTGAATTACAGGGAACTTAACAAAGTTGTTCCCCATTTTCATACTGCTGTTTCCTCAATAGGTAACCGATGGATTGTTTAAGTCATGAGTTGAGGACATATCACTTTGTGTCAGATTTGGCTAATGCCTTTTTCTGTTTTTATAGCTACAGAGAGTCAAGACCAATTGGCATTCACTTGTGAAGGGTGCCAATGGACCTTTACAGTGTTACCACAGGGCTATTTGCATAGCCCCACCTTGTGTCATGGGCTGGTGGCTGCTGACCTGGCTAAAGGGAAACAACCAGAGGCAGTTTGTATATATCATTATATTGATGACATTATGCTAATTAGTGACTCTTCCAAAATTGGAACAAGCAGTCCCTACCCTTCTATCCCATAAAAAAGCATGTGGCTGGATGGTCAATGAGGGCCAATTACAAGGACCTAGGTTATCTGCTAAGTTCTTGGGAGTTGTCTGGTCAGGTAAGACAAAGGTTATCTCTGACACAGTTATAGATAAGATCCAAGCATACCTTGTGCCCACTATGGTAAAGGAGTTACAGGAATTTCTAAATCTGTTGGGCTATTTGCCAGCATTCATACCCCATTGAGCTCAGTTACTGCATCCCTTATATAACCTTATTTGGAAGGGGGTTTGTTGGGATTGGACTAAGCAGGCACAAGGTGTCTTTGTAGCAGCTAAGAGAGCCATCAAGGTGGCACAGACCTTGAATGTGTTTGATCCTGCCAGGCCCTGTGAGCTTGATGTCTATGTAACCCCTGAGGGGTTTGGATGGGGCTTGTGGCAACAAACAGAGTGCCTACAGCAACCTATTGGATTTTGGTCCCAATTGTGGAAAGGCACTGAAGTCCATTACTCATTAGTGGAGAAACACTTGGTAGCTGTGTGTACTGCCCTCCTAGCCACTGGGATTATTATGACTACTACTTCAATTACAGTCAAGACCACATACCCTATTGAGTGAGAGGTGGGGCAATCAAACCTCATAGTAGTAATACCCAAACCTCCCCCCTTGCCAAATGAGGTGCATACTTGCAACAATGCTGTGCTCTTAGCACCAGCCCATTGTGAGCAGAACTGCAGGAAATCTTGGGTCCAGTCACCTATGTAACCTTAGAGTCAGGTGCGGATGGGGCTCAAGAGGCAGAATCTGAAGTCAGTTCCTATGAGGGACAAATGCCTATCCCCAAGGATGCATGGTATACTGATGGTTCTAGCAGTGGCCAACCGGCCAAGTGGATGGCCATAGCCTTTCATCAGGCCACTGAGACTATTTGGATGGACACAGGTACATGCCAAAGCAGCCAATTGGTGGAATTAAGAGTTGTATGGCTAGTTTCCCATAATGAACCTTCACCTCTGGTGATTTGCAATGATGGCTGGGCTGTCTATCATGGACTGACCCTTTGGTTTGCAACTTGGCACATTAACCAGTGGGAGGTAATGCACCATCCACTATAGGGTTAGGCCATGTGGCAGGTCTTATGGGAAATAGAACACCAGAAACAGGTGACAGCATATCATGTCATAGGGCCCCTCTAGCCCATCCTGGGAATGATGAGGCAGAGATACCTTGGCGAGCATGCAATGGTTGGAGACTGCACCTGCAGGTGATATGGCACAGTGGCTCCACCAGCGCCTTCTCCGTGTGGGACAAAAAACACTGTAGGCTACAGTTAAGGTGTGGAACTTGCCTGTGTCCTATGCAGAGGTACTTGCAGCCTACAAGCAATGTATAGTGTGTTCCAAGGAGCACCCTCGGAGACCACTGGTGTTACCTGGACAGATACAGAGAGGTCATATTCCACTGACACAATGGCAGATAGACATCATTGGACCCTTACCAAAGTTGGGATGGGTACCAGTATGCAGTCACCTGTGTTGATACTGCCACTGGTCAGCTTGCCGCTTATCCTGCCCATAACCCAGACCAATGGGCAGTCATACAGGCTCTGGACTGCCTGAGTGCTGCATATGGGTGGCTGCTGACCCTTGAAAGTGACAGTGGTGCCCATTTCATGGGTTCTATGATAAGGCAATGGGCTCAATACCTAGGGGTAGAATCAAAGTACCATGTCCCCCACCACCCACAGGCTGCTGGTATCATTGAGCAGTATAATGGATTCTTAAAACAGAGACTGCAACAGAAGGGGGGCACTAGCTCCTTTACTGGATGAACACACTGCTTGTGGATAGTACTCCATATTTTAAATGAGAGACCTTAATGGGGGGCCCAGCTCCAGTGGAGACCCTCCCGCACCTAGGCAGCTGCTCCCATCCAGTTGCAGATACACAGCAAGGATGATTTGCTCAAGCCGGGCTTTGGATGGCAGTGCAATGTGTTCCTGCCTGCCCCAACAGCCCTCCTTAAAGGCCAGTGGCTTCAATAGACATGGCCGTGGACTGTACAGGCCCCCCACCTACGATGGGTGGTCTTGTTGGCTCTGTGGGTTAAGGGGCTAGAGGCATGTGCATAGCCTATATAAGGCTATGGGTGCTTGCGCTCGAGAGAGATTAGAGATGGGGGATTATAGATGGCAGATTGCCTGCCCACCACAGTGAGGGGCCATTTTGCTACTTGTTTGCCTGAGAGGTGGTTTCCCCTGCCTGTGTATTTGTCTGCCATTGTGAGATTTCATTAAACGGAATGGCCCAACCCTTTCCGGCTCCGCAGTTTTTCTACCGTCTGCCTGAATCCATTGTAAACCTGTTTGGCCTCAGCCACCGGCATTACATGCTTACATAGGGGTGAATTCTTTTTCAACGGCATCAAACTTATACTTAAAATCAGTACTTTTTTATTGCATATAAATATGCTTCAGTTTAATAAACACGTTAGTATAGATAATGTGGTATAGAAGTTTGGAGATGAAAGAGATCATCAGAGGCTAGCAGTTTAGAATTTAGAAACACCAGGCCTGGCTAAATTCTATGGAAGACAGCTGAAGTTGATAGGAAGATTACCTTAGTCTGGGAGCCAGCTAATCCAGTTTTGAGTATACTTTGTCTCGTTTAAATTTTGTTTTTACAGATTGTAAGGTGCTAAAAGGCCATCCTCTGTTATGCTAGAAGTTAGCAAGCATTGAGGAACTAGATAAAATGAGAATTCATTGTGAATGGTCAGAAGGAAATAAAAAAAAAAACACATTTCTAATAAGTGGCAAACAGACTTAAAGGATTCTCAAAGATGTTTGACACTAAGCTGCTTTGAAAAGGTATCAGAGGATTCTCAGTCTAAGAAAGGTTTCAGAGTGGATTTGAAGATTTCTTTCATTTTGGCCAGAGAAAAGGCTAGAGAAAGTCTAATTTATTTTTATTTTATTTTATTTTTTTAGTGAGAGAGGCAGGGAGAGAGAAACAGAGAGACATGAACATTGATCTGTTCCTGTATGTGCTCTAACTAGGGATTGAACCAGCAACTTCTGTGCCTTGGGATGACACTTTAACCAATGGAACTATCCAGCCAGGGCTTATTTTTTATGTATTTGCTGATTCTTCAGGAAGAGGAAGGGAGAGAGCAGGGAGGAGGAAGGGAAGCATTCATTTGTTGTTCCACTCAGCTGTGCAGTCAATGGTTGCTTCCTATGTGTGCCCTGACCAGGGATCAAACCTGCAACCTTGCCATTTTGGGATGATGCTCTAACTCAGTGGTCCCAACCTTTTTTGGGCCACGGACTGGTTTAATGTCAGAAAATATTTTCACGGGTGGGATGGATAAATGTATCACGTGACCGAGACAAGCGTCAAGAGTGAGTCTTAGATGGATGTAACAGAGGGAATTTAGTAATTTCTTAAAAATAAAACATCGTTCAGACTTAAATATAAATAAAACGCAAATAATGTAAGTTATTTATTCTTTATCTGCGGACCAGTACCAAATGGCCCACGGACCGGTACCATTCCGTGGCCCGGGGGTTGGGGACCACTGCTCTAACTGACTAGGCTAATCAGCCAGGACTAGTCTGTTTTTTTTTAAATAAAAGTTACAGATTTGGAATTGTTTGATTCTTATTGTGTATGTTCCTTTTCTAAAGCATAAATAAGATTGCTCAGATTATCTGTTCTTTATAAGAAAAACCTCTCTCTCACTCCTCCTCCTTTGTTATAACTTATTTATTTAACTTTTAATATTGCAATAATTAAGATTCATATGCAGTTATACAGAAACAATAAAGAAAGATTCTGTATATCTATCACTCAGTTTCCTTCAATATTAACATTTTGGATAACTATGGTATAATATCAGACTGTAAAACTGACATTGAAAACAATCCATTGATCTTATTCATATTTTACAAATTTAACAACACACACACATTTGAGAGAGAGTGTGTCGATGTGTATTTAATTCTGTGCAATTTTGTCACATGTGTAGATTCATGTCACCAGCACCAGTCAGGATACACAACAGTTGCATCACCACAAAGATTCCTTATATAACTGCACCCATTTTCCTCCCATTTATCCTGACTGTTGTATATAACTCCTAGAAACCTAGTAAGTTCTTCATTTATATAATTTTTTTTTTTTTTTTTTTAGATTTTATTTATTCATTTTAGAGAGAAGGTACACAGGGAGAGAGAGAGGCAGAGAGAGAGAAGGGGGGAGGAGCAGAAAGCATCAACTCCCACATGTGCCTTGACCAGGCAAGCCAGGGGTTTCGAACCAGTGACCTCAGCATTCCAGGTCGATGCTTTACCCACTGCGCCACCACAGGTCAGGCCATTTATATAATTTTATCATTTAATGAATGTTTCAGAAATGGGATCATATAGTATATAACATTTTGGGATTAATATTTTTTTCACTCAGCATAATTCCCTGGAGATTCATTCAGGCTGTTGTGTATCAATAGTCATTCCTTTTATTGCTGAGTTGTATTTTGTGGTTTGGATATACCACAGATTATCTATTTACCCATTGTAGGACATTTGAATTGCTTCCAATTTTAGACTACTATAAATAACAGTTAGGAAAACTCAATTACAGGTTTTGTGAAAACATAAATTTTCATTTCTTCGGATAAAGGCTGGAGTGGAATTTCTGTGTTGTATGCTAACTGCAAGTTTATTATTTTTTAAAAAAACAAACCTGCCAAACTGGTTTCCAGAGTGGCACAATTTTAAATTCTCACAAACAAGGTATGTGTGATCCAATTTGTCTACTCCCTTGCCAACATTTGGTGTTGTCACTATTTTTTTTTATGTTAGCCATTCTGATAAGTATGGAGTAATAGGTAACTATGGTTTAATTGACATTTCCTTAATGAAATTGCATTAAGCCTACAGGTCAATTTGTGGAGAACTGACATATTTACTATGTTGAGTCTTCCATTTATGAACATAGTATTTCTCTCTGTTTATTTAGAATGCTTTAACTTCTTTTATCAGCATTTGAAATTTTCAGCATACAGATAGTATGCATGTATTGTATTTCATTTTCTCTGGAGTGATTATAAATATTTTAATCTTGGTTTTGACATGTTCATTGTCATATATAAAAATAACATTAATTTTTGTATGTTGATTTTTAATTCTGTGATTTTGTTGAGACCAATTTTTCAATGCTAAGAGTTTAATTTTTGTAGGATTCTTGGGATTTTCTACATAGACAATCATGTAATCTGAAAATAGAAATAGTTTTATTTATTCTTTTCCAACTTGTCTGCATTTTATTCCCTTTTCTTGCCTTATTGCAATGACTAGAACTTCTAAACCTATGTTGAATAGGAATGGTAAAAAGCATGTTCTTACCTTTTTCCCTACCTGAGAAGAAAGCATTCTGTCTTTGAACATTAAGAATGATAGTTATGAATTATTTTTTAGATAATCTTTATTAAATTAAGTTTGTTTTGGGCTATTTGTAACACACCAAGGGTTTTAAAATTATAAATAAGTATTGGATTTTATTAAATTTTTCTTCTGCATCAATTGGTGTAATCATTCATTATATTTAGCTTGCCAACTTCTTCTTCTTGTCCTATAACTTGACAGTTTATAATGATGAAGTTTTCTATAAAAATGGAGTCTTGGTGGAAAACAGGTGTAGTCATGACTAGGAAAAATTAACAGGAATACTAGAAAAAATAAAGTTTAAAAAATAAATTCATAATAAAACAGAAATTCCCAACTTCACATTAAAGTTGAGTGGTGACAGTGGCATTAATATAACAAATGACAGCATAGAAAAGGATAAATGTATATTTGAGCTCTTGAGCAATATATATTACCTATTGAAATATAAGAGACACTATTTTCTGGGATCCACAGTTCCTTAAATTTAGTATCTTTATTTATTTATTTATTTATTATTATTTTTTTTTATAAATAATTTTATTTTTTTAATGGGGTGACATCAATAAATCAGGATACATATATTCAAAGATAACAAGTCCAGGGTATCTTGTCGTTCAATCATGTTGCATACCCATCACCCAAAGTCAGATTGTCCTCCGTCACCCACTATCTTGTTCTCTCTGTGCCCCTCCCCCTCCCCCTTTCCCTCTCCCATTCCCCCCTCCCCACCGTAACCACCACACTCTTATCAATGTCTCTCAGTTTCACTTTTATGTCCCACCTACGTATGGAATAATGCAGTTCCTGGTTTTTTCTGATTTACTTATTTCGCTTCGTATCATGTTATCAGGATCCCACCATTTTGCTGTAAATGTTCCGATGCCATCATTTCTTATGGCTGAGTAGTATTCCATAGTGTATATGTGCCACATCTTCTTTATCCAGTCACCTATTGATGGGCTTTTTGGTTGTTTCCATGTCCTGGCCACTGTGAACAATGCTGCAATAAACATGGGGCTGCATGTGTCTTTACGTATCAATGTTTCTGAGTTTTTGGGGTATATACCCAGTAGAGGAATTGCTGGGTCATAAGGTAGTTCTATTTTCAGTTTTTTGAGGAACCACCATACTTTCTTCCATAATGGTTGTACTACTTTACATTCCCACCAACAGTGTATGAGGGTTCCTTTTTCTCCACAGCCTCTCCAACATTTGCTATTACCTGTCTTGCTAATAATAGCTAATCGAACAGGTGTGAGGTGGTATCTCATTGCCGTTTTGATTTGCATTTCTCTAATAGCTAAAGAAGATGAGCATCTTTTCATATATCTGTTGGCCATTTGTATTTCTTCCTGGGAGAAGTGTCTCTTCATATCCTCTTCCCATTTTTTTATGGGATTGTTTGTTTGTTTGTTGTTGAGTTTTATGAGTTCTTTGTATATTTTGGATATTAGGCCCTTATCTGAGCTGTTGTTTGAAAATATCATTTCCCATTTAGTTGGCTTTCTGTTTATTTTGTTATCAGTTTCTCTTGCTGAGCAAAAACTTCTTAGTCTGATGTAGTCCCATTCATTAATTTTTGCTTTCACTTCTCTTGCCATTGGAGTCAAATTCATAAAATGCTCTTTAAAACCCAGGTCCATGAGTTGAGTACCTATGTCTTCTTCTATGTACTTAATTGTTTCAGGTCTTATGTTTAGATCTTTGATCCATTTTGAGTTAATTTTTGTACAGGGGGAGAGACTGTAGTCCAGTTTCATTCTTTTGCATGTGGCTTTCCAGTTTTCCCAGCACCATTTATTGAAGAGGCTTTCTTTTCTCCATTGTGTGTTGTTGGCCCCTTTATCAAAAATTATTTGACTATATATATGTGGTTTTATTTCTGGACTTCCTATTCTGTTCCATTGGTCTGAGTGTCTATTTTTCTGCCAATACCATGCTGTTTTGATTGTCGTGGCCCTATAATAGAGTTTGAAGTCAGGTATTGTAATGCCCCAGCTTCATTCTTTTTCTTTAGGATTGCTTTGGCTATTCGGGGTTTTTTATAGTTCCATATAAATCTGATGATTTTTTGCTCTATTTCTTTAAAAAATGTCATTGGAAGTTTGATGGGAATTGCATTAAATTTGTATATTGCTTTGGGTAATATAGCCATCTTGATTATATTTATTCTTCCTAGCCAAGAACAAGGTATATTCTTCCATCTCATTATATCTTTTTCAATTTCCCTTAAAAATGGTTTATAGTTTTCATTATATAAGTCCTTTACATTCTTTGTTATGTTTATTCCTAAGTATTTTATTTTTTTTGTTGCAATCGTGAAGGGGATTATTCTTTTGAGTTCCTTCTCAGTTGTTTCATTGTTGGCATATAGAAAGGCTATTGACTTCTGTATGTTAATTTTGTATCCTGTGACCTTACTGTATTGGCTTATTGTTTCTAGTAGTCTTTTTGTGGATTCTTTGGGGTTTTCGATGTATAGGATCATATCATCTGCAAAAAGTGATACCTTTACTTCTTCTTTTCCGATATGGATGCCTTTTATTTCTTTGTCTTGTCTGATTGCTCTGGCTAGAACCTCTAGTACCACATTAAATAAGAGTGGAGAGAGTGGACAACCCTGTCTTGTTCCTGATTTAGGGGGAAAGCCTTCAGTTTAGTGCCATTTAATATGATGTTAGCTGATGGTTTATCATATATGGCCTTTATCATGTTGAGATATTTTCCTTCTATATCCATTTTGTTGAGAGTCTTAAACATAAAATTGTGTTGTATTTTATCGAAAGCCTTTTCTGCGTCTATTGATAAGATGTGGTTTTTGTTCTTTGTTTTGTTGATATGGTGTATTACGTTAACCGTTTTATGTATGTTGAACCATCCTTGAGATTCTGGGATGAATCCCACTTGATCATGATGTATTATTTTTTTAATATGTTGTTGTATTCGATTTGCTAGTATTTTGTTTAGTATTTTAGCATCTGTATTCATTAGAGATATTGGTCTGTAGTTTTCTTTTTTTGTGCCATCCTTGCCTGGTTTTGGTATGAGGGTTATGTTGGCCTCATAAAATGTGTTTGGAAGTATTGCTTCTTCTTCAATTTTTTGGAAGACTTTGAGTGGAATAGGAACCAAGTCTTCTTTGAATGTTTGATAAAATTCGCTGGTACAGCCGTCAGGGCCTGGACTTTTATTTTTGGGGAGGTTTTTAATGGTTTTTTCTATTTCTTCTCTACTGATAGGTCTGTTTAGGCTTTCTGCTTCTTCTTGACTCAGTCTAGGAAGGTTGTATTGTTCTAGGAATTTATCCATTTCTTCTAGGTTGTTGAATTTAGTGGCATAAAGTTTTTCATAGTATTCTACAATAATTCTTTGTATACCTACGGTGTCCGTGGTGATTTCCCCTCTTTCATTTTGGATTTTGTTTATATGAGTTCTTTCTCTTTTTTCCTTGGTAAGTCTTGCCAAGGGTTTGTCAATTTTGTTGATCTTTTCAAAGAACCAGCTCCTTGTTCTATTAATTTTTTCTATAGTTTTTCTGTTCTCTAATTCATTTATTTCTGCTCTGATTTTTATTATCTCCTTTCTTCGGCTAGTTTTGAGTTGTCTTTGTTCTTCTTTTTCTAGTTCCTTAAGGTGGGAAGTTAAGTGGTTCACTTGGGCTCTCTCTTGTTTGTTCATATATGCCTGAAGTGATATGAACTTCCCTCTTATCACTGCTTTTGCTGCATCCCATAGATTCTGATATGTCGCATTGTCATTTTCATTAGTCTGTATATATCTTTTGATCTCTACACTTATTTCTTCTTTGACCCATTCATTTTTTAAAAGTATGTTGTTTAGTTTTCACATTTTTGTGGGATTTTTTTCCTCTTTTTTGCAGTTGAATTCTAGTTTCAAGGCTTTATGATCAGAAAATATGCTTGGTACAACTTCAATTTTTCTGAATTTGCTGATGTTGTTTTTGTGGCCCAACATATGGTCAATTCTTGAGAATGATCCATGTACACTGGAGAAAAATGTATACTCAGTCACTTTGGGATGAAATGTCCTGTAGATGTCTATCATATCCAGGTGCTCTAGTGTTTTGTTTAAGGCCACTATGTCTTTGTTGATCCTCTGTTTGGATGACCGATCTAGAGCCATCAGCGGTGTATTGAGGTCTCCATGTATGATTGTATTTTTGTCAGTTTTTGTTTTAAGATCAATAAGTAGCTGTCTTATATATTTTGGTGCTCCTTGGTTTGGTGCATATAGATTAAGAATTGTTATGTCTTCTTGATTCAGTGTCCCCTTAGCCATTATGAAATGGCCATTTTTATCTCTGAGTATTTTTCCTGTCTTGTAGTCAGCATTATCCGATATGAGTATTGCTACACCTGCTTTTTTTTGGATGTTATTTGCTTGGAGTATTGTTTTCCAGCCTTTCACTTTGAATTTGTTTTTATCCTTGTTACTTAGATGAGTTTCCTGTAGGCAGCATACAGTTGGATTTTCTTTTTTAATCCATTCTGCTACTCTGTGCCTTTTTATTGGTGAGTTTAATCCGTTTACATTTAGTGTAATTATTGATACTTGTGAGTTCCCTATTGCCATTTTATATCTTGCTTTCTGTTAGTTTTGTGTCTTGTTTGATCCTTCTCTTTCATTTTTCTATCTTTTGTTTTTATTTGGTTGTATTCCATACATCTTTCCTCTGTTGCTATCTTTTTTATCTCATGTGCTTCTGTGGTGGTTTTTTCAATGGTGGTTACCTTTGAGTAATGAAAAGGGTCCCTACCCTGTTCATTGTAGTGAACTATTTTGTGAGTACTTTTGCAGTCCATCGTCCTTTGCTACTGTTAATCTCCATCTTCTCCCCCTCTTTCTTTTTGTTGTTGTCACAGTTTAAATTTGGTTTTATCGTGTTCTTCTTGGAGCTTTTACTTGTGGCTCTGTTTTGTTTTGTTCTTTGTATCTGATTGGAGAACCCCCTTTAGTAATTCCTGGAGTGGGGGTTTTCTGATGATAAATTCCCTCATCTTTTCTGTATCTGTGAATGTTTTTATTTCTCCTTCGTATTTGAAGGATAGCTTTGATGGGTATAGTATTCGTGGCTGAAAGTTCTTCTCTTTCAGGACTTTAAATATTGGGGTCCACTCTCTTCTAGCTTGTAGAGTTTCTGCTGAGAAATCTGATGATAATCTAATGGGCCTTCCTTTATATGTTGTATTCTTTTCCCTGGCTGCCTTGAGAATTTTTTCTTTGCTGTTGGTTTGTGTCAATTTCATTATGATATGCCTTGGAGTAGGTTTGTTGGGGTTAAGAAAACTCGGTGTTCTGTTTGCTTCTTGAATTTGGGGCTTTAGTTCTTTCCACAGGCTTGGGAAGTTCTCATCTATTATTTGTTTGATTATGTTCTCCATTCCATTTTCTCTCTCTTCTCCCTCTGATATACCTATTATTCTTATGTTATTCTTTCTGATGGAGTCAGATAATTCTTGTAGGGCTATCTCATTTTTTTTAATTTTTGAGTCTCTTTCTTCTTCTCTCTGTTGTGCCTCAAGTTGCTTGTCTTCTATTTCACTAATCCTCTCTTCCATCTGACCTGTTCTATTAGCTGAGCTTGTTACTTCCTTTTTCAGCTCGTGAATTGAGTTTTTCATCTCTGTTTGATTTGTTTTTATAGTTTCAATTTCCTTGGACATATATTCTTTGTGTTCTTTGAGTTGTTTTCTGAGCTCCCTAAATTGCCTTTCTGTGTTTTCTTGTATATCTCGGAGGATTTTTAGGATTTCTATCTTGAATTCTCTGTCATTTAGCTCCAAGGTTTCCAATATATTAAATTTTTTCTCCATAGATTTTTCCTCATCTAGCTGTGTTACCTCTCTTTCTTTTGTATCCATGATATTTGATTTTCTCTTCCTTAATGGCATCTGAGGGTGGTTTTGTTGATAGTATTAATGAGATTTAATAAAGAATAAAAAGTTAAAAAAAATAAAAAATCAAAAAGAGTTGTTTTTTTAAAAAAAATTAATAATGAAATAAAAATAAAATAAAATAATAATTTTTTTAAAAAGAAAATTATTCCCCCCCTCCTTTTTTCCTCTCCTCTCCCCTTTTTCTTGAGAAAATCTTGTGGTGAACTGTGAATTATAACAAACAATGCCTGTGATGGAGGGCCTGAATTGGGGAAAAGTAATTAAGGGACAAAAAAAAGGGGGGGTATGGACCCACAAAAAGCAAATAAGGAAAAAATTTGGGTCAAGAATAAAATGATTTACTTTTAGGTGTTGGTTGTCTAAGAGTTATGATGAGAAGAATAAGAGGAAAACAGAAAAATGGGGGGACAAATTAAAAAAATACTATTGTATTTAGTGGAACAAGAACTAGATAAAATGGAGAGCCAGGGATGGGAGCACTGCTAGTGAGTTAAAAAGGTGAAGTAAAAACCACCCAAAATGCCACAAACATAAGTTTGAGTCCCAGATAAGATAATTTGTTTGTTATTCAGGTTTGAATGAGAGGAGATGTAAAGGAGAAAGGAAGAAACTAATATAGAGGGAGAAAAGAAAGAGAGAGAGAGAAAAAAAGAAGGAACCACTAAAAGAAGAAAAAAGAAAGGAGAGAGAGAGAGTTAAGGGTTTTGGAGTGCAACCCTCATAGAGAGAAAGGAAGAGGAGAAAAAAGATAATGGGAGATGTAACACTTATGGGTAGTGTAGTTCAAGGAGAGGAGAGAGTAAGACCAGCAGAGAGTTAATCGGCCAAATTGGAGGAGGAAAAAAAGTATCAAGAATGAAGATAAGAGAAACAAACGAACAAATATAATAAAATGGGATAGGTTATAAAGTCAGCAGATTATTCTTGATTTTGAGAGGTTATCTTCTTGCTTTTTCTTTTCTCTCCCTCTTCCTGGTTGGTGACTCTGTACCCCAGGTTCTGCCCCTTTGGCACGCTCAGGTAGAGGTTTGCAGTTGATAAGTCTCTATGGCAATGTCATGTATTGTGCTTTAGTCTCGTTGGGAGTCGAGGCTCATTAGCATTTATAGGCTCCGAAAGTGAGAGAGTTCGTGTTCCTGGAGCCTTTCTCCTCGTCTTTCCTTCCTCAATTAGTAGCCTGATAATCCAGCTATGGGGTTGCTGCTGCCTCTGCCTAGATAGTAAGAGGTTCAAAGAGCTGGCAACTCCCCACTCTATTCCCACTCAGCACAGGGCTCTGGGTAAGGCTCAGTCAGTCAGAGCTGCTAGCAAAATCAGGCGGGCTTTCTGCCCACTCAAAGACCTCTGGCTCTGCCACTCTGTCCAATAACACAGGCGGGCGCCCACTTCCGGGGCGCTTGGAGGAAACTCTCATTCACTATCTGCGCGACCAGGATATCCGGCCAGCAGTCTCACGCTCTGAGTGAAACCCCCAACCGCATGGAAAAGTTGCAGCCTTGGAATTCGCTCTCGCTCTGTCCCCGTGCGCGGCTTTTGCAAGGCGCTGGGGCGGCCCGAGGTTCTGCTTTTGCCCACACAAAGGCCCCTGACTCTGCCCCTCTGTGCGATAACACAGGCGCGCACTGCCGAGGCACTCAGAGGAATCGCTCACTTCCTATCTGCGCGCGCACACCAGGATATGAGGCCGGCCGCGTTTCCCTCTGAGTGCAGCCCTCACCAGCACGGAAAATTTCCACCATTGGAATTAGTTCTTGCTCCTTCCCGTGCGCGGCTTTCCCAGGGCGCTGGGGCTGCCCAGAGACTCTGCCCTCAGCCCACAGAAAGGCCTCTGACCCTGCCTCTCTGTGGGGTAACACGGACACCCACTTCCGTGGCTTAGGAAGAAATCTCTCACCCACTAACTGCGCACCAACCAGGAGAACGGGTAAAATGGCTGCCCCGCTTGTCTTTCTTTGTTTGGGTTTGGTGCGAGTGTTAGCTTGTATTGCCCGGCTTGCCACAGGATCAGTTTTTCCTCGGCTAGGATCTCCGTGCCACAGCCTGGTTCGGCCCTTTGTGCCGCAGCCTGGATGTATTCACCCCCTTTGCCCACCTCAGTTTCTATATTCACATTTACCAGAGAAAGCCGCCCTGTTTAGGTTAGTGAGGAAGGTGGAGCATTTCTTACTCCCTATTTCCTTCGGGGTTTGGTTATATATTTAGACAATTTTTCACTCGACCATACCTTCGGGTGTATTGCGAAGCATCTGGAGGCTCCAAGTATAGGTTTTTCTGTTTCTGGTTGAAGATCTTGTTGAGTTTTGGAGGAGATTTATTGGTATCGCTTCCTACTCCGCCATTACTCTGACCAGTATCTTTATTTCAAAAACTAATATTAAGCAGTAACATTTCTTCAACTTTACAGGGAGATATAACCTAATAATTGTACCCCATTTTCACTGTCTTTAACCGTCACACCCTCATTTTCCTCCTTACTCAGTTTTGATGCCATGGTTTGTGTATACAATAGCTCTCTTGCCAATAACCTTTCTCTCCCTTGCCCAGCTTTACCTCTGTTATAGTTGGCTGACTCTTAATTATATTAAATCCAAACCCAATGTCTCCGGGCTGCACCCAGATGGCATAGAGTAGCTCCAGAAAAACTTTAAATTTGTGTCCACTAATATCATGTGGCCAATAATCCTAAAGCCCAACATTTTTATGTCTATTTCTTCTTGGATTACTATAGAATATATAAATATTTTACCCTTTTCCTCAAACCTTAAACAGCTTCTTACCCACTCAACTGATGACTTGTTTTCCTATTTTTACTAAGAAAATAGACACCATTAGGAGAGGATGTTCACAAGAACCCACTACCACATGAAACTATTTAACCACCCACTTACACATGAATTGTGTATTTTCAAACCAAAGTTCACATCTTTGCTTCTAAAACGTCACATCATTCTAAGATATAATTCCACTCCTGTGTCCATATTTTCTCACTGACTGGGTCATTCCCATTAGCATATAAGCATATTATGATAAACTCCCCCCCAATCTTAATCCTGCATTCTTTTTTGAATGATGCCATAATTCTCCACCACCCTTACCAAAAAAAATACTGGAAATATTTGCCTGTACTCTCCATTTACCATTTACCACCCAGTCATTCTGGAACTTCTTACAATTAGTCTTTGCCTCCAACAGTCTACTGAGCCTGTCCATGTGAAGGTCACTAATGGCTTCCACATTGCCAAATAAAATGATCCATTCCTCCACCATATGTTCTTGACTACCAGCAGTACAGACACAGAAGTTTTCTTTTAAATTAATTTTAACGTATTGTGTTTACATGGATTCAGCTGTCTCACTAAAGATAACTCCCTTACCCCCCACTCCATGTCCCTTTTTATACCACCTTTTCACCCTCCCCTTAATTTCCTTCCCCCTTCCCTCTAGGATTAGCTGTCTTGTTATCTGTATCTCTGTGTTACGTATATATAATTTCACTAATCCTTTTACCTTCTCTGACCCCATCCCTTAATCCCCCTTCCCTCTGACTGCTGTCCCTCTGCTCCCTGTGATCTGCCTCTGCCTCTATTCTATTCTTCAGTTCACTTTGTTCATTAGATTCCACATATACGTAAGATCATATAATATTTGTCTTTCTCTGCTGGGCTTATTTCACTTAGCATAATCATCTCCAGGTTCATCCATGCTGTAGCAAAGGTAAGATTTCATTCTTTTTCAAGTCTGTGTAGTGTTCCATTGTATATATATTGATATGTACCACTGCTTTTTGGGTTTTTTTGTACTTTTCCGAACTTAGAACCAGCGAGGCAGTCAGACAGATTCCTTCATGCACCAAACCAGGATCCACCTGGCATGCTCACCAGAGGGTGATGCTCTGCTCATTTGGGGCATTACTCCATTGTGATCAGAGCCATTCTAGCACCTGAGGTGGAGACCACAGAGCCATCCTCAGCACCCGAGACAACTTTGCTCCAGTGCAGCCTTAGCTGCAGGAGGAGAAGAGAGATAAAGAGAGGAAAGAGAGGGGAAAGGGTGGAGAAACAGATGGGCACTTCCTCTGTGTGCCCTGACCGAGAATCAAACACAGGACCTCCATATGCTGGGTCAGTGTTCTACTGCTCAGCCAACTGGCCAGGGCTGTACCACTGCTTTTTAATCCATTTGTCCGCTGACACTGGGCTGCTTCCAGGTCTTGGATATTGTAAACAATGCTGGAATAAACATGGGGGTGCATATCTTTTTTTGAATCAGTGTTTTGGTATTCTTAGAAATACCAAAAGTGGTATATATTCCTAAAAGTGGAATAGCTGGGTCCAAAGGCAGTTCTATTTTTAATTTTTTTGAGAAAACCCCATACAGTTCTTCACAGTGGCTGCACTAGTTTGCATTGCTACCAGCAGTGCAGGAAGATTCCCTTTTCTCCACATCCTCAGCAGCACTTATAGTGTTGTTTTGTTAATGAGCATCATTCTGACAGGTGTGAGGTAGTATCTCATTATGGTTTTAATTTGCATTTCTATGATGATTAGTGATTTTGAACATTTTTTCACATGCCTATTGGCCATTTGTATGTCCTCTTTAAAGAAGTGTCTATTCTTTTACCCATTTTTTTAAATTGAATTGTTTACCTTCCTCGTGTTGAGTTTTAGAAGTTCTCTATAAATTTTGGTTATTAACCCCTTATCAGACGTATTGGCAAATATGTTCTCCCATTGTGTGAGTTGTCTTTTTATTTTGCCCATGGTGTATTTTGATGTGCAAAAGATTCTTGGTTTGATATAGTCCCATTTGTTTATTCTGTCCTTTATTTCACTTGCCCGTGAAAATAAATCAGCAAATATAATGCTACGAGAGATGTCGGAGAGTTTACTGCCTATGTTTTCTTCCAAGATATTTATGTTTCACAACTTACATTTAAGTCTTTTATCCATTTTGAGTTTATTTTTGTGAATGGTATAAGTTGGTGGTCTAGTTTCACTTTTTTGCATATACCTGTCAATTTTCCCAACACCATTTAGTAAAGAGACTGTCTTTATCCATTGTATGCTCTTCTTATCTCCTTTGCCAAATATCAATTGACCATAAAGGCATGGGTTTATTTCTTAGTTCTCTGTTCTGTTCCACTAGTCTGTGTGCTTGTTCTTATGCCCATATTAAGCTATTTTTATTACAATGGCCTTGTAGTATAACTTGATATCAGGAATTCTGAAACCTCCCCCTTTATTCTTCATTTTCAAAATTGCTGAGGCTATCTGTGTTCTTTTTTGGTTCCATATAAATTTTTGAAATATTTGTCCTATATATATGAAGTATGCCATTGGTATTTTAATAGGAATTGCATTGAATCTATAGATTGCTTTGGGTAATATAGACATTTTAATGATGGTTATTCTTCCAATCCATGAACATGGTATATGCTTTCACTTGTTTGTATCTTCTTTGATTTCTTTTATCAATGTTTTATACTTTTCTGAGGACAAATCTTTTACCTCCTTGGTTAAATTTACTCCTAGGCACTTCATTTTTTTTTTTTGTTGTTGCAACAGTGAAGGAGATTGTTTTCTTAATTTCTCTTTCAGACAATTTATTGTTGGTGTATAAATATGCCACTGATTTCTGAATATTAATTTTACATCCTGCCACATTGATGAATTTATTTATTAGATCTAGCAGTTTTTTGACTGAGACTTTAGGATTTTCTATGTACAGTATCATGTCATCAGCAAAGAATGATAGTTTTACTTTTTCTATTTCAATTTGGACACCATTTATTTCTTCTTCTTGTCTGATTACTGTGGCTAGCCTCCAGAACTATGTTGAATAAGAGTGGTAAAAGGGGACACTCCTGCCTTGTTCCTTTTCTTTAGGTGATTGCTTTCAATTTTTGCCTATTGAGTATGATTTTGGCCATGGGTTTGTCATAAATGGCCTTTATCATGTTGAGGTATGTTCCCTGTATTCCCACTTTGCTTAGAGTTTTGATCATAAATGGGTATTGAATTTTATCAAATGCTTTTTTCTCCATCTATGATATAATCATGTGATTTTTATCCTTCCTTTGTTTATGTGATGAATCATATTAATTGATTTACAAATATTGTACCAGCCTTTCCTCCCCAGAATAAATCTCACTTGATCATAATGTATGATTTTTTTCATGTATTGCTGTATCCGATTTGCTAATATTTTGTTGAGAATTTTTTTTTTTTTTGTATTTTTCAGAAGTTGGAAATGGGGAGGCAGTCAGACAGACTCCCGCATGCACCTGACCGGGATCCACCCAGCATGCCCACCAGGGGGCGATGCTCTGCCCATCTTGGGGTATCACTCTGCCGCAATCAGAGCCATTCTAGTGTCTGAAGCAGAGGGCACAGAGCCATCCTCAGCGCCCAGGCAAACCTTGCTCCAATGGAGTCTTGGCTGTCGGAGGGGAAGAGAGAGTCAGAGAGGAAGGAGAGGGGGAAGGGTGGAGAAGTAGATGGGTGCTTCTCCTGTGTGCCCCGGCCAGGAATCGAATCCAGGACTCCCGCATGCCAGATCAACACTTTACCACTGAGCCAACCGGCCAGGACCTGTTGAGAATTTTAACATTTAATTTCATCAGGGATATTGGCCTACAGTTTTCTTTCTTTGTAGTGTCTTTACCTAGTTTGTAATGAGGATTATGCTTGCTTCCTAAAAGGAGCCTGGAAGTCTTTCCTTCTCTTGAATTTTTTGAAATAGTTTGAGAATAGGTATTAGTTCTTCTTTGCATAGTTGGTAAAATTGACCTCTGAAGTCATTTGGCCCAGTACTTTTGTTTGCTGGGAGTTTTTTGATAACTTTTTCAATTTCATTTGTTGCAATCAATCTGGGCAGGTTTTCTGATTCTTCCAGCTTGAGTTTTGAAAGATTATATGTTTTCAGGAATTGATCCATTTTACCTAGGTTGTCTAATTTTTTGGCATACAGATATTCATAGTATTTCCTTATAATTCTTTGTATCTCTGTGGTTTCAGTGGTTACTTCTCCACTTTTATTTCTAATTTTATTTATTTGTGTCCTCTCTCTCTCTTTTTTGTTGAGTCTGGTTAAAGGTTTGTCAATCTTATTTACCTATTCAAATAACCAGCTCTTGGTTTCATTGATCTTCTGTATTGTTTTTTAAGCCTCTATGTAATTTATTTCCACTCTGATCTTTGTTCTTTCCTTCCTTCTACTTCCTCTGGGCTTTATTTGTTGTTCTTTTTCTAGTTCTTTTAGATGTAGGGTTAAGTTGTTTATTTGAGCTTTTTGTTGCTTCTTAAGGTATGCCTGTAATACTGTGAACTTCCTTCTCAGAACTGCTTTTGATGCAGACACAGATGTCTTATACTTTCCCTCACACCTGCCATTCCCTAAGCTTTTGCCATCTCAAAAATCAACTCTATTCTAGTTTCTCAGATCAAAATTCTGGTATCATCATGAGGTTTCTCATGCATACATCATATATCGTGCTTTAGCAAAACCAAATCACTTATTATCTCTGCTGCTACCAACCTCGTTCGAATCACAATCATCTCTTGCATAGATTATTTCAATACTTCAGATTTATTCTCTCTTTTATTTAATCTTTAGTGAATTCTCATTAAATTTACCAGAAGTATTTTTTTAGGACTTGCAACAGATTGAAATTTGTCAGTTTAAAACTCTCCACTGATTCTTCAACACTCTCAGAATAAAGGTAAATTCTTTATAGTTACCTACAAAACCTTATATAATTTTGGCTCCCCATTATCTTTAACATCCTATTCCTCTCTCCCTCACTTACACTGCTTTAGCCACATTGGTCTTGCTTTGTTATGTTTTATACATCCCAGCCACGTTTCTTTCTCTGGTTCTTTGCTCTTGCTGTCCCTTCTTTTTCAGTTACCTGCATATCTGACTTCCTATAGCTTTTTGCTCAAATGTGAGGCCTTCTTGTTATATTTAATATTATAAGCCCTCTTCCTGGATCCATCACTTTGTATACCCCTTCTATTATCGCCATTTACTTTACTTAAAATTATTTTTTATTGACTGTCTCCCTACTAGAACTTAAGTTCCATGTGGTCAGAAAGCTTAATCTATTTTGTTTACTATACGAAGAAGAGTACCTTGTAAACAATTGTTTTTTAATAAATATTTGCTCACTAAATGGATGAGTAAATATATAAATAAATAACAAGAATGATAATCTTGGGACAACTTTTAGAAAAGAAACCTTGAAATGTAATGCTTACATCGGTGGCCTAGCCAAAAAGGGATCAGTGTAAATTGGGGAACACATAGCAGGCCCTTCCTTGTGGTACCTGAATATCAAGGAGAGCTGTAGTCCTTTGTGAATACACAATACAGTGTACAGATAGTGTGTTATAGATTGTGAACTTAAAAACTATATAATATTGTTAACCAGTGTTACCCTAATAAATTCAATTAAAAAGAGTAATCAAACAGAAGCACTCACACCAGCTATCTGTGAACACCACATCATGTGAAATGACCAATATATGTGGTATGCAGTTCAGGTTGCAATAATTCTTGACTTTAGAGATCTCAAAAGGAATGAGGATATTAGCAATGGTTTTTGTCATGCCAAAAATAGTGCTCCCTATTTGTTTTTTATCGTCGTCGTCGTCATCATCATCATCATCATCATCATCAAATCAGAGTGACTAGAAGGAGGAAAGCACCAGACTTCCAAGTTTCTGAAAAGCAGATTCTGGCAAGAGAACTGAAACATCTCTCCAAATTTAACTTGGGGGCCAGTGTTTCTCAGATGTTTTTGATATGTGTATGCTGCTTGAACTCTTAGTTCTTATGATTGCTGTTTCCTTCTTTCTACCTCACCCATCACTAACTACTAAGGAATGGTGGCTCTTTTAATTGTTGTCAAGGTAATTTGAATTTAGATAGTCAAAGGTTTCTTATCTTTTAGCATCTTTCCAAATTCCTTACAAGTACTGTTTAAGGCAGGCATGGCCAATATATGGCCTGTGGGCCGGATCCGACCTGCGTTACGAGTTTATGTGGCCCATGATTAAATTTTTTTTTTTTTTTTGTATTTTTCTGAAGCTGGAAACGGGGAGAGACAGTCAGACAGACTCCCACATGCACCCGTCCGGGATCCACCCGGCACACCCAACAGGGGCGACACTCTGCCCACCAGAGGGCGATGCTTTGCCCCTCTGGGGCATCGCTCTGCCGCTACTAGAGCCACTCTAGCGCCTGGGGCAGAGGCCAAGGAACCATCCCCAGCACCCGGGCCATCTTTGCTCCAATGGAGCCTTGGCTGCAGGAGGGGAAGAGAGAGACAGAGAGGAAGGAGGGGGGGTGGAGAAGCAAATGGGCGCTTCTCCTATGTGCCCTGGCCAGGAATCAAACCCGGGTCCCCTGCACACCAGGCCAACGCTCTACCACTGAGCCAACCGGCCAGGGCCCAATTAAATTTTTAATATTCTCTGCTACTTTAAAATCTCAGCTACTCAGAAGCGGAACTGTCTTTGATTATTAGAAATTGAGATATTTAAGAAGATAGTGATATGTGGAAAAGAATTCTACATGTGACTAATCTAGGGTTGACTTCCAATAATTGGTCAAATGGATTCGCAATACTTTATTTTTTAAAAAAATTCCATTATAAAGATTTATGAGAGAAATAGTGCTGTGAGGAGTGCGACCGACAAATCTCCCCAAAATTTCAACAAGTTCATCAACCAGAGACAGAAAAATCTATCCTTGGAGCATATGGAAGTTTCACTCACTGAAGGCGAAGGTAGGATCGAGTGAAAAATTGACTAAATATATAATCAACCCTGAAGGAAATAAGTTGGACAAAGAAACACTCTGCCTTCCTCACTAACCTGAGCAAAGGCTGCTTTCACTTAGAACTGAGAGTCGGGGGGGGGGGCTAAGGCTGTGGAGATAGCTAGGCTGTGGCATGGATGTTTGTTCAAGCCAAGGAAAGAGTGTGCCTGTATTGAATCAGCCCACGCGAGCAAACGCCAGCACCCTACGAGCAATCCAACCGCCTGCATGCCGTGAGCAACTGCCCATGCACCGTGCCGCCCACGCACCATGCTGCCAAAGCGAACTTCCCTATGCCCAAGCTTCTCTAGGTGGGCATGGCATCTCACTCAGCCATTCAAACTAGCAATCAAGCATTGGGGAAGGGGCACGCGGGCCGCTTGCAGTCCTTTCTGAAGCAATTCCGTGGATCCAATTGCTGAAATTAGCTTAACCCACAGGCTACTCACCTCCCAACTGACCTATGCAGCTCTAATTAACAAGATCTCTCTCAGTTCAGTGATCAAAGACAAGTGGCGTGATATTTTTTAGTGCCTCTTGCTAAAGGGGTGGGGGCAACTTCTGATTGGCAGAACTTTTATACTCAGAGATATATGCTAAAAAGAAGGACTTGGTAGATGTTAAGACCTCCTGTACTGCAGGCAGTGACTAGTGCATCTTCTTCCCAGCCAAAACAGGTTACAAAGTGCAGAAAGCCTGTGGAGCGTGGTCCTCAGAGTGCTAGGCATGCTGAACAGGCCTGGAGGCTCATAGAAAGTCACCTTGAGAGCAATTGGCTCCCAGCCCCACCTGATTACGCTGGCAGCTCTGACTGCCAGAGCCTTACCCAGAGCCCTGCATTGAGTGGGGATAGAGTGGGGATTTGCCAGCTCTTTGAGCCTCTTACTCCCCAGGCAGAGGCAGCAGCAGTCTCACAGCTGGATCATCAGGCTACTAATTCAGGTAGGAGAGACTATGAGAGAGGCTCTGGGAAAACGGACTCTCTCATTATCAGAGCCTGCAAATGCTAACAAGCCTTGACTACCAACGAGACTGAAGCCAAATATATGACATTGCCATAGAGTCTCATCATCTGCAAATCCCAACCTAAGTGTGCCACAGGGGCAGAGCCTGGGGTAAAGAGTCACCAACCAGGAAGAGGGAGAGGAAAGAAAAAGGAAGAAGTTAACCTCTGAAAATCAAGAAAAGTCCAGAAACTTTATAATTTGTTCCACTATTTTTTTCTTTCATCTTCTTGCCTTTATTATTATTTTTTCTATTTCCTCCACCTTGGTCCTTTTATTCTCTGCCTGTCTTACTCTTTCCTTTACTTGAACTACACAACCTGTAAGTGTTACATATTATTTCTTTTCTTCTTACTTACTCTCCATGAGGGTTACACTCCAAAACCAATAACTCTCTCTCTCTCTCTTTTTGTTTTTTTCTTCCTTTCCTTTTCCCCTTTTTCTTATTTCTCCCTTTATATTAGTTTCTTCTTTTCTCCTTTTCCTTTTCCTATCATTCAATCCTCAATCACGAACAAATTATTTAATTTGGGACTCAAGTTTTTTTTTTTTCTGGCATTTTTGGTGCTTTTTACCTCGCTTTTTAACTCATTAGCATTCCTCCCAACCCAGGATCTCCACTTAATACAATAGTTTTTTTTTCTTTTTCCCTGTTTTACTCTTATCCTTTTCATTATATCTCTTAGTTGACCATCAATTACAAGCAAATCATTTTATACTTGACCCAAATGTTTTCCTTTTTTGCATTTTGTGGGTCCCTACTTGCTTTTTTGTCCCTTGAACACTTCCCCCCAACTTAGGCCCTCCGTTATAGACAGTTTTTATTCCATTTAGCATAATATAATTCACAGTTCATCACAATATTTTCCTAAAAAGGAGGGGAGAGAAGGGAAAGAGAAGAAAGAAAAGGGGAGGAAAATAATAAATTATTATTGTTTTTTTCCAAATTTTTTTCTATTTTTTTTTACTTTTTATTCTTTATTAATTCTCATTAGTGCTATCAACATGACCACCCTCAGATGCCATTAAGAAAAAGGAATCAAATATCATGGATACAAAAGATATATAAGTAACACAGATAGATATGGAAAAATCTATGGAGAAAAATTTAATATATTGAAAACCTTGGCGATAAATGACAGAGAATTTAAAATAAAAATACTAAAAATACTCAGAGATATACAAGAAAACACAAAAAGACAATTTAGGGAGCTCAGAAAACAACTCAATAAACACAAAGAATATATGTCCAAGGAAATTGAAACTATAAAAACAAATCAAACAGAGATGAAGAACTCAATTCATGAACCGAAAAACAAGGTAACAAGCTTAGCTAATAGAACAGGCCAGATAGAAGGTAGGATTAGTGACATAGAAGGCAAGCAACTTGAGGCACAACAGAGAGAAGAAGAAAGAGACTCAAAAATTTAAAAAGAACGAGAAAGCCCTACAGGAATTGTCTGACTCCATCAAAAAGAATAACATAAGAATAATAGGTATATCAGAGGGAGAAGAGAGAGAAAATGGAATGGAGAATATATTCAAAAAAGTAATAGACGAGAACTTCCCAAACCTGTGGAAAGAACTAAGCCTCAAATTCAAGAAGCAAACAGAACTCCAAGTTTTATATACGAAAACAAACCTACTCCAAAGCACATCATAATGAAAATGGCACAAACCAATGACAAAGAAAAAATTCTCAAGGCAGCCAGGGAAAAGAAGAATACAACATATAAAGGAAGGCCTATTAGATTTTCATTGGATTTTTCAGCTGGAACTCTACAAGCTAGAAGAGAGTGGACTCCAATATTTAAAGCCCTGAAAGAGAGGAATATTTAGCCAAGAATACTATACCCATCAAAGCTATCCTTCAAGTACAAAGGAGAAATAAAAACATTCACAGATACAGAAAAGATGAGGAAATTTATCATCAGAAAACCCCCACTCAAGAAATACTAAAGGGAGTTTTCCAACCAGATTCAAAGACAAAACAAAACCACAAGAAAAAGCTCCACCAAGAACACAATAAAACAAAATTTAAACTGTGACAACAAAAGCCAAAAAAAGGGGGAGAGGATGGAGATTGACAGTAGCAAAGGATGATGAAGTGCAGAAACACTCATAAGATAGGGTACTACAATGAATATGGTAGGTACCCTTTCTATTACTTAATGATAACCACCCTTGAAAAAACCACCACAGCAGCACATGACTTTAAAAAGGTAGCAACAGAAGAAAGAAGTATGAAATACAAACAAACAAAAACAAATGATAGAAAAACAAAAGAGAAGAATCAAACAAGATACAAAACTAACAGAAAGCAATTTATAAAATGGCAATAGGGAAACCACAAGTGTCAATAATTACACTAAATGTAAATCGATTAAACTCAACAATAAAAAGACACAGAGTAGCAGAATCGATTTAAAAAGAAAATCCAACTGTATGCTGCTTACAAGAAACACATCTAAGCAACAAGGATAAAAACAAATTCAAAGTGAAAGGCTGGAAAACAATACTCCAAGCAAATAACATCCCAAAAAAAGCAGGTGTAGCAATACTCATATCTGATAATGCTGACTACAAGACAGCAAAAGTACCCAGAGACAAAAATGGTCATTTCATAATGATTAAAAGGACACTGAATCAAGAATACATAACAATCCTTAATATATATGCACCAAACCAAGGACCACCAAAATATATAAGACAGCTACTTATTTACATAAAAACAAAAACTGACAAAAATAAAATCATACTTGGAGACCTCAATATACCGCTGATGGCTCTAGATCGGTCATCCAAACAGAGAATCAATAAATATATATTGGCCTTAAATGAAACACTAGAGCACCTGGATATGATAGACATCTACAGGACACTTCATCCAAAAGCAACAGAGTATAAATTTTTCTCTAGTGTACATGGAATATTCTCAAAAATAGACCATATGGGCCCTGGCCGGTTGGCTCAGCGGTAGAGCGTCGGACTGTTGTGCAGGGGACCCGGGTTTGATTCCCGGCCAGGGCACATAGGAGAAGTGCCCATATGCTTCTCCACTCCCACCCCTCCTTCCTCTCTGTCTCTCTCTTCCCCTCCTGCAGCCAAGGCTCCATTGGAGCAAAGATGGCCCGGGCGCTGGGGATGGTTCCTTGACCTCTGCCCCAGGCACTAGAGTAGCTCTGGTCATGGCAGGGCGATGCCCCGGAGGGGCAGAGCATAGCCCCCTGGTGGGCAGAGAGCATCTCCCCTGGTGGGCGTGCCAGGTGGATCCCGGTTGGGTGCATGCGGGAGTCTGTCTGACTGTCTCTACCCGTTTCCAGCTTCAGAAAAATACAAAAAAAAAAAAATTGACCATATGTTGGGCCACAAAAATAACATCAGCAAATTCAGAAAAATCGAAATTGTAACAAGCATATTTTCTAATCATAAAGCCTTGAAACTAGAATTCAACTGCAAAAAAGAGGAAAAAAAACCCACAAAAATGTGGAAACTAAACAACATTCTTTAAAAAATGAAAGGGTCAAGAAAGAAATAAGCACAGAGATCAAAAGATATATACAGACAAATAAAAATGATAATACGACATATCAGAATCTTTGGAATGCAGCAAAAGCAGTAATAAGAAGGAAGTTCATATCACTTCAGGCCTATATGAACAAACAAGAGAGAGCCCAAGTGAACCACTTAACTTTACACCTTGAGGAACTAGAAAAAGAAGAACAAAGACAACCCAAAACCAGCCAAAGAAAGAAAATAATAAAAATCAGAGCAGAAATAAATGAAATAGAGAACAGAAAAACTATAGAAAAAATTAATAAAACAAGGAGCTGATACTTTGAAAAGATCAACAAAATTGACAAACCCTTGGCAAGACTCACCAAGGAAAAAAGAGAAAGGACTCATATAAACAAAATCTAAAATGAAAGAGGAGAAATCACCACAGACATCATAGATATACAAAGAATTATTGTAGAATACTATGAAAAACTATATGCCACCAAATACAACAATCTAGAAGAAATGGATAAATTCCTAGAATAATACAACCTTCCTAGACTTAGTCATGAAGAAGCAGAAAGCCTAAACAGATCAATTAGGAGGGAAGAAATAGAAAAAAACTATTAAAAACCTCCCCCAAAATAAAAGTCCACTCCCAGACAGTTACACTCGTGAATTCTTTCAAACATTCAAAGAAGACTTGTTTCCTATTCGACACAAAGTCGTCCAAAAAATTGAAGAAGAAGCAATACTTCCAAACACATTTTATGAAGCCAACATAACCCTCATACCGAAACCTGGCAATGAAAACACAAAAAAAAGAAAACTACAGACCAATATCTCTAATGTACACAGATGCTAAAATACTAAACAAAATAGTACAAAATTGAACAAAATAGCACATTAAAAATAATTCATTATGATCAAGTGCGATTCATCCCAGAATATCAAGGATGGTTCAACATACGTAAAACGGTTAACGTAATACAACATATCAACAAAACAAAGAAAGAAAAAACCACATGATCTTATCAATAGGTGCAGAAAAGGCATTTGATAAAATATAACACAACTTTATTTTTAAGATTCTCAACAAAATGGGTATAGAAGGAAAATATCTCAACATGATAAAGGCCATATATGATAAACCATCAGCCAACATCATATTAAATGGCATAAAACTAAGGACTTTCCACCTTAAATCAGGAACAAGACAGAGTTGTCCACTCTCTCCACTCTTATTTAACATGGTGCTAGAAGCTCTGGCCAGAGCAATCAGACAAGAGAAAGAAATAAAAGGCATCCATATAGGAAAAGAAGAAGTAAAGGTATCACTTTTTTCAGATGATATGGTCCTATACATCGAAAAGCCCAAAGACTCCACAAAAAGATTACTAGAAACAATAAACCAATACAGTAAGGTCGCAGGATACAAAATTAACATACAAAAGTCCATAGCCTTTCTATTAGCCTACAATGAATCATTAGAGAACGAACTAAAAAAAATAATCCCCTTCACAATTGCAACAAAAAAAATAAAATACCTAGGAATTAACATAACAAAGAATGTAAAGGACCTATATAACAAAAACTACAAAGCATTGTTAAGGGAAATCAAAAAAGATAATGAGATGGAAAAATATTCCTTGTTTTTGGATAGGAAGAATAAATATAATAAAAATAGCCATATTACCCAAATCAATTTATAAATTTAATGCAATTCCCATCAAAATTCCAATGACATTCTTTAAAGAAATGGAACAAAAAATCTTCAGATTTATATGGAACTATAAAAAAACCCTGAATAGCCAAAGAAATCTTAAGGAAAAAGAATGAAGCTGGGGGCATTATAATACCTGACTTCAAAATATACTATAGAGCCACGACACTTAAAACAGCATGGCATTGGCAGAAAAACAGACACTCAGACCAATGGAACAGAATAGAAAGTCTAGAAATAAAACCACATATATATGGTCAAATAATTTTTGATAAAGGGGCCAACAACACACAATGGAGAAAAGAAAGCCTCTTCAACAAATGGTGCTGGGAAAACTGGAAAGCCACATGCAAAAAAATGAAACTCGATTATAGCTTGTCCCCTTATACTGAAATTAATTTGAAATGGATCAAAGACCTAAATATAAGATCTGAAACAATAAAGTACATAGAAGAAGACATAGGTTCTAAACTCATGAACCTGGGTTTTAAATAGCATTTTATGAATTTGACTCCAAAGGCAAGAGAAGTGAAGGCAAAGATAAATGAATAAGACTACATCAGACTAAGAAGTTTTTGCTCAGCAAGAGAAACTGACAACAAAATAAACAGACAACTAAATGGGAAATGATATTTTCAAACAACTGCTCAGATAAGGGCCTAATATCCAAAATATACAAAGAACTCATAAAACTCAATAACAAACAAACAAACAATCCAATAAAAAAATGGGAAGAGGACATGAACAGACACTTCTCCCAGGAAGAAATACAAATGGCCAACAAATATATGAAAAGATGCTCATTTTCATTAGTTATTAGAGAAATGCAAATCAAAATACAATAAGATACCACCTCACACCTGTTAGATTAGCTATTATCAACAAGACAGATAATAGCAAATGCTGGAGAGGCTGTGGAGAAAAAGGAACCCTCATTCACTGTTGGTGGGACTGTAAAGTAGTACAACTACTATGGAAGAAAGTATGGTGGTTCCTCAAAAAACTGAAAATAGAAATACCTTATGACCCAGCAATCCTTCTACGGGGTATATACCCCCAAAACTCAGACACATTGAGGCCTGGCCAGTTGGCTCAGTGGTGGAGCGTCGGCCTGGCGTGCAGAGGTCCCGGGTTTGATTCCCGGCCAGGGCACACAGGAGAGGCGCCCATCTGCCTCTCCACCCCTCCCCCTCTCCTTTCTCTCTGTCTCTCTCTTCCCCTCCTGCAGCCGAGGCTCCATTGGAGCAAAAGATGGCCCGGGCGCTAGGGATGGCTCCTTGGCCTCTGCCCCAGGTGCTGGAGTGGCTCTGGTCGCAGCAGAGCGACGCCCCAGAGGGGTAGAACATCACCCCCTGGTGGGCAGAACATCGCCCCCTGGTGGGCGTGCCAGGTGGATCCTTGTCAGGTGCATGTGAGAGTCTGTCTGGCTGTCTCACCCTGTTTCTAGCTTCAGAAAAGTGCAAAAAGGGAGGAAGAAAAAAAAAACAAACAAAAAAAACTCAGACACATTGATATGTAAAGACACATGTAGCCCCATGTTCATTGAAGCATTGTTCACAGTGGCCAAGATATGGAAACAACCAAAAAATCCTTCGGTAGAAGACTGGTTAAAGAAGATGTAGCACATATACACTATGGAATACTACTCAGCTATAAGAAATGATGACATCGGATCAATTCCAACAAAATGGTGGGATCTTGATAACATTATACGGAGTGAAATAAGTAAATCAGAAAAAACCAAAAACTGCATGATTCCATACATTGGTGGGACATAAAAAGGAGATGAAGAGTCATGGACAAGAGTGTGGTGGTTACCAGGGGTGAGCAGGAGGGGTGAGGGCGTGGGAAGGAAGGAGGGAGAGGGGAAGGGAGAGGGGGAGGGGCACAAAGAAAACTACATAGAGGGTAACGGAGGACAATCTGACTTTGGATGATGGGTGTGCAACATAATTGAATGACAAGATAACCTGGACATGTTTTCTTTGAATATATGTACCCTGATTTATTGATGTCACCCCATTAACATTAATAAAATTTTATAAAAAAGAAAAAAAATGATTTATAACCTTTGTACTCGTCTGTACTCTATATGAACTGTTTGACATTTAGCAGCGATGTGAAACCCACATTCTTTTAGGCAAAGTTTGCCAGTGCACACCCAAGGTCAAACAATTAGTTATTTTTGTGGTCAAGTGTGCTTAATCAAGTGGCATTATAGCACAGACAATAGCTGCAGTTGATGACTGAAAATGTGTCCAGGCTGTTTGTAAAATGAAATAATTGTTTTATTTGCAATATAACCCCTTCAAGCTCATTCTATTAATTAAATATTATTTTGATTAATTGAGATACAGTTTGGATATTTATATGATATGTAATTATACTTTTATTACAATATATTTTTATTAAAATATTATATATTAAAATTTTTTCACTCACATTTATTTTTAAACAAATTACATAATAAAATTTTGTTTACTTAAACAAATTGTTTTTGTATTTAACATTTTTTAATTTTAATATTTGTCTGTCCCATGAAGAAAGTTTTCTTTCTAATCTGGCCTAGGGGCAAAAACTGTTGGCCACACCTGGTTTAGAGTGTCAAGATGTTTCCTAAACCTGACTTAATTCAGGAGAATATGAATTAAAAGGTTTTTTTTTTAAAAAGGAGGTATGCTGATAGTCTTGATTTCTTTTTAAATGAGAGTTTTGAATACCTTAGATTATAGGGCTAGAACAATCACTGGAGGTTCACTTCTGTTTAGTTAACTTAAAGAACTGTGTTATATCTCTGGTCCAGAAGAAAAAAAAAAAGAAAATAGAGGCAAAGAAGGAGGATCATGAGAGACTGCAGGGTGGATGAACATAGTGAAGATGGGTAAGTGTGTACTTATTCTTTTCTTCTCCATTTGATCAGATGATACTTTATCATTATGAGTGTGTGCTGGGTCTTTAATATTTAGAATAGGTTCTTCCAGTAGAGTGAATGCTGCTTTGAAAAATAAATAAGTGAAGGAAGAGAAGAGAAAAACAAAAGAAAAAAAAGATAAAATTGCAAATGATATTCTAAAAATGGTTTTTGTTGTGCTTAAAATGGGTGCATGAGGATTCCAAGATGGTGACGGAGTGGGTAGACATTTCAACTGGCACCTCCCAGGACCAAACTGAATTATAACTAAATTTAAGAAAAATCATATTGAAAAACCAATTTTGGACTAAATGAAGAGAAATCTACAACCAAGGATCACAGAAGAAGCAGCGTTGAGACTGGTAGGAAGGGTTGAGACATGGAAAGGGCTGCCCTCAGTGGCGGCTGAGGATCCAGAGGGACTCTCACTGTGAAGAGGTTTGCCCTAAGAGAGGAGGGTTCTAAGACCCAGAGCCTAGAAGACATGCCCACATAACATTTAGTGGTAAAAAATGCCAAATTTCTGTCTGCCAGAAAGTGAAAGTGCTGTCAGAGATGCAGGTTCCATCTTATAGGGTCAGTGCAGAAAATTTCATTCACAGCCATTTATCTGGGGATCTACTGGGGTAGGGCTGAGAACACTAGAGCTGCGTGAGGAGAGTTGTGTGAAGTTGGAGGCCCAAGGAGAGGCACTGTGGGGGACAGCCACCAGAACCCCTGTGCTGAGTCATTCTCCCATATTGCCATTGCCAACTTTCTTGGGAAGAGCAGTCCCCTCCGAGCAGCAGCCTGGGGGAGAGCAACTGCCTCATCCTCAGGAGACTCTCCTGCCCTACCCTATGAAAACTGGACCATTCTAAGAAGTGAGCCAGAAAGTGAGGGTGAGGGGGAGGACACATCAGTGACTCAATTTTCTGGCATTGACTCCAGAGGTTTACCCTCACTCTCCTGAAACTATGGCTGGTGCATCCTTCTGATGGAAGACTTAGTAGAACCTGTGGGAAGACCACATCTCTGGGTCTCAGAGGCCACACCCACCAGGTATCTGGGGGCCACACCCTACTGAGGTCTGTGAAAAATGTCTGGACAGACTGACACCTGGGCCCAAGGTGTGGAGCCACACACACCACCCTTCCTAATTCCCAAATTGCCACAGGTTCTCAACTCTACCTGAGATTAGAGGAGCACAGATTGGCCCCTCTAACACAACCCAGGCACAGAAAACGCAGACACAAATAGCGAACAGAACAGTAGCTCCAGACATGGAGCCCACAGTAGGTTACAAACAATTGCTGAGCCAATCAAAAAAGACCCAGAACCAACACAACCAGTAGTGGATGGCAAACAGAACTAACACTAGACTCAGCTAGCTACACAAGCAGCACACCTAAAGGAGGAGTCCAGCAAGCACCACACACTGCAGTGAATAAATATGCCCAACAGGACAGACACTACACAGTATCTAATACACATGATCTAAGTTGGCCCTTAGAGCCAAACAGCCTAAAGGGATAACAACACTGATGAAAGGACCAACTGCATTTAATACTTACATAAAACAGGAGGGTAAATATAACCCATAAGAAGCAGTCCTACAGCAAGAAACTCAGGTGGCCTGTAGGTTAGCACCACCGAGCATATCTTCCTCATAAAGATGCCAAAACAAATTAGAAAGTCAGAGCAGAGCTACTTAATACACAGACAAAATAGAAAAAGAAATATGACCCAAATAACTCAACAAGTGAAATTCTCAGAAAAGGAACTAAATAAAATGAAAGTAACCAAACTTCCAGATGTCGAGTTTAAAATAATGGTTATTAGAATGATCAAGGATCTTAGAGCCACTATGGATGAACACAATGAGAACTTCAACAGAGATAGCAAGCATCAAAAAGGAAAATGAAATCATAAAAAAGAACTACAGTGGTACCTTGAGATACAAGTTTAATTTGTTCTGTAACTGAGCTTGTAAATCAGTCAACTCGTATATCAAACAAATTTCTCCCATTTAAAATAACTGAAATAAATTTAATCCATTCCAGCCCTGTGAAACATCCCCCAAACCATCCTAAATTATGAAAAAAGATATGTTTTTGTTTTTTATTATAACAGCTTTCTTTTTTTAAAAAATTTTATTTATTTATTTATTTTTTACGAGACAGGGAGTGAGTCAGAGAGAGGGATAGACAGGGACAGACAGGAATGGAGAGAGATGAGAACCATCAGTCATTAGGTTTCCATTGCACATTGCAACACCTTAGTTGTTCATTGATTGCTTTCTCACGTGTGCCTTGATCGTGGGCCTTCAGCAGACTGAGGAACCCCCTGCTGGAGCCAGCGACCTTGGGTTCAAGCTGGTGGGCTTTTGCTCAAACCAGATAAGCCTGCGCTCAAACTGGCGACTTCAGGGTCTCAAATCTGGGTCCTCTGCTCCCAGTCTGATGCTCTATCCACTGCTCCACCGCCTGGTCAGGCAGAAAAAACACATGTTTTTTAAAAGACAGGATAAACAAATGGGACTTTATCAAACTACAAAGCTTCTGCACAGCTAAAGACAATAAGAACAGAATAAAAAGACAAACTACACAATGGGAGAATATATTTGACAATGCGTCTGATAAGGGGTTAATAACCAAAATTTATAAAGAACTTGTAAAACTTAATACCGGGAAGACAAACAATCCAATCCAAAAATGGGCAAAAGAAATGAATAGACACTTCTCCAAAGAGGACATACAGATGGCCAATAGGCATATGAAAAAATGCTCAACATCACTAATTATTAGAGAAATGCAAATTAAAACCACAATGAGATATCACCTCACACCTGTCAGAATGGTGCTCATCAATAACACAACACAGAATAAGTGCTGGTGAGGATGTGGAGAAAAGGGAACTCTCCTGCACTGCTGGTGGGAATGCAGACTGGTGCAGCCACTGTGGAAAACAGTATGGAGATTTCTCAAGAAATTAAAAATTGAACTGCCTTTTGACCAAGCTATACCACTGTTAGGAATATACCCAAAGAACACCATAGCACTGTTTGAAAAGAAGAAATGCACCCCCATGTTTATGGCAGCATTGTTCACAATAGCAAAGATCTAGAAACAGCCCAAGTGTCCATCAGAGGACGAGTGGATTAAAAAGCTTTGGTATATATATACTATGGAATACTACTCAGCCATAAGAAATGATGACATCAGATCTTTTACAACAACATGGATGGACCTTGATAACATTATACTGAGCGAAATAAGTAAATCAGAAAAAACTAAGAACTATATGATTCCATACATAAGTGGGACATAAAAATGAGACTCAGAGACATGGACAACAGTGTTGGGGTTACAGGGGGGGGAGGAGAGGGAGGGCATTGGGGGAAAGGAGGGGCACAAAGAAAACCAGTTAGAAGGTGATGGAAGACAATTTTATCAATGTCACCCCATCAAAATCAATCAAAAAACAAACAAACCAAGAATGTGTCTCACGGCTAATTCAGTCAGTTAGAAGAATAGTATAAGGATGCTAATTCTGCTTCTCAGGCCACATCCTGCAAAAAGGGGCTCCAAGCAAATTGGTGATTTGGCTCCTCTGATTTTGCCAATTGGATTTTAAAAAATAGGTCAGGAATGCCCTGAAATGGAACTAACAATACATGAGCATAAATTTAAAGAACTTTTAGATACTGGAGCTGATGTATCTGTTATTGCTAAGCTACATTGGCCTTCTTCCTGGCCCTCATGCAGCAGCCACAGAATTACAAGGTATAGAGCAGAGTAAATCCCCTCAACAAAGTTCTAGTTTTCTACATTGGGAAGATTAAGAAGGTCATTCTGGATTTCTTAAGCCTTATGTGCTCCCCGGGTGGCCAGTTAATTTGTGGGGTAGAGATGTTTGGAAAAATATGGGAGTGTTGCTTGTCAGTCCTAATGGTTTAGTCAGTACTCAGATGCTAGATTGGGGATTTTTGCCCACCAAGGGACTAGGGAAAGAACAGCGAGGAATTCTCACCCCCATAGATGTGGCACCCAATACCAGAAGGTGTGGATTAGGATATCAAAATTTAGCATAGGGGCCTTGGTAGCTCCTGCTACCTCAACAATGCATTGTGCAGACCCAATTACTTGGAAATCAGATAATCCTGTATGGGTAGACCAATGGCCCCTTTCTCAGGAGAAATTTAGGGCAGCTGCTCAACTGGTACAAGATCAGATACAGCTTGGGCACATTGAACCATCTAATAGCCCATGAAATATACTTCCATATTTTGATCTTGTTGCCTCCTGGATTATCAAGGGGCATAGGTGACCCTTACAGCTTATAGGTTTTGAGCCTCAAAATTAATGTTGTTCCTTTTTTCAAAGGATCAACAACAATGGCTCTGGGAAACTTCCACTAAATGGCAAATCGCTCTTGCAAATCAATGGACAACTTTATACTGAAACTGTCAACTTAAAATCAGCTCAAAGTCTAGAATTATATGCCATTATCATAGCTTTTCAGCATTTTCCATATTCCCCCTTTAATCTATATACAGACAGCAAATATTTACTTATGGTGTTTCCACTATAAAGATTGCTGTCTTAGGATAAATGCTAATAAACTATTTCAGTAGTTTCTCCTTCTTCAAAGACTTGTATGTCAACATAGAGCTCCATGTTTTATAAAACATACTTGAGCTCACTCCATGCTCCCTGGAGCTTTAGCACAAGGGAATGCCTTTTTTTTTTTTTTGTATTTTTCTGAAGTTGGAAATGGGGAGGCAGTCAGACAGACTCCCGCATGCGCCCAACCGGGATCCACCCAGCACGCCTACCAGGGGGGGACACTCTGCCCATCTGGGGCGTTGCTCTGCTGCAACCAGAGCCATTCTAGCACCTGAGGCAGAGGCCACAGTGCCATCCTCAGCGCCTGGGTCAATTTGCTCCAATGGAGCCTTGGCTGCGGGAGGGGAGGAGAGAGACAGAGAGGAAGGAGAGGGGAGGGGTGGAGAAGCAGATAGGTGCTTCTCTTGTGTGCCCTGGCCCTGAATCGAACCCAGGACTCCTGCACACCAGACTGATGCTCTACCACTAAGTCAACCAGCCAGGGCCTAGAAATGCCCCTGTTGATCAAGCTACCCAAAAGAAAATTACTTGGAGCGACCATGACAGATCGAGCAATTCAGTCTCATACTATTCATCACCAGAATGCTGCAGCCCTGTGTAAACAGTTTCAACTTTCTCAGGAAGCAGCACTGCAGATTGGGAAATCCTGTCCAAGGGGTCCTATACTTCAATCTGTCCCTTCATTTGGAGTCAACCCTCAAGGACCCCTACCAGGACAACTTTGGCAAATGGATGTTACTCATATACCTTCATTTGGCAAACAGTCCTATGTCCACGTTACAGTGGATACATATTTTGGATTTATACTAACCTCTGTCAGAACAGGAGAGGCTGCTAAACATGTTATAGCTCATTGTCTGTATGCATTGTTCTATTATTGGATTTCCTAAACTGGTTAAACTGACAATGCTCCTGCATATGGAGCAAAAGCATTTACTGTATTTTGTCAAACCTTTCAAATTATGTGTATTTCTTACAATCTTTAAAGTCAAGGTATTATTAAAGTGTACCCAGCAAATATTTTAAGGTCATTTTAAAAAAATTTAAAAGGGGGAGTCATATTCTGGAACTCCCACGGGTCTACCATATCATGCTTTTTTACATAAAAAAAAATTAAATTTCTTTTGAATGCTGATGAACAGGAGACACCAAATCTTTTTTTCCTGCAAACTACTACCTTCTTTATTTGATCCAGCTAATAACACTGTTTTGTCTTTTTTCAAATAGCTCCAGATATATGGAAAAGATTTATATAGGCGGATGGGGATCCTCAAACCCCTCAGCGAGATCTTCTGAGCATGGCTTTTAAGATACCTAGAGGCAGAAATAGAGAGCAGGGGAACTACCAGCTTTTAGGATACAACCTTAAAAGCTCTAATGCCCCAAAGGGATCTCATAGGATGCCATCTGGGTCCTGCTTCAATAGTGGAAAAGAAGGTTATTGAGCTAAAGCCTGCCAGACTTACACACCTCTGCTGTGAGGAAACAGGGACACTGGAAGGTAGGCTTCCCTTTTGCTCCTCTAAGGGAGGGTTCAGGCTCTTCCAGTTCTGCTGCAGCCACCTATGACCTAACCTTGCCCAGAATGCTGGGGTTTGCCACTGAAGGCAGAAGGTGCCCAGGGCCGTCAGCTCCATCTATGACACTGTGGACGAGCCTAGGTATTTCTTCCAAGAAGCAGGTAAACTGATCTCATTTGCACAAGGGCCACTTAACTATATCTTGCCTGAATAGTCAGGTTTTTTATTCTTCCCTCAAAGATCTCTGTTGTGGGTGTTGATAGTCCTATTTTCTGCTGCTTCGTTTAATATATAGTGTTTCCTTTATTCCTCCTACCTCAATGCCCCACTCATATTTCAGGCTGGGACCTACTCCTAATTTAGAGCTCTCTTTCCCCCTTTTGCCAACTTCTATTATGAATCTACCTTTGCCACCCAGCTTAGTGTATCCCAAGGTTCTCTTTACCAAGTCACAGTCTCAGAGCTCCAGGGAAAAGCAACCTGGTCTCATCTCTCCAGGCAGAGGAGAACAGAAGCTCCTACCAACTCATGCCACAAATGGCTTTTCCAGTCTACCTGAATCATTACCAGCTAGAAGCAGCAGTCATTGGGACTTGGACGTGCGCTGCAAAGTATAGAATTGTGACAACAATTCCAGTGCCATGAGAACTTTTCCTGGATGTGGACTTTTCCTGGACTCCTGCTCCCTGTGACAGCTCCTGACAGACTGAACTGCAGTTGGGTTGCATTTTTCAGGGATTTGGCATGGTGTTGGGGCCAACTTGGACCTGATGAACATATTAAGGACACTACTCTTTTATGGATTCTTGCTGTATTGGCCAAGAGTTTGCTTAAAGGCTTTTAAGCAAAAAACAAAAACAAACAAAAAAAAAAACTGTAAAAAAAAAAAAAAGAAGAAGACTATATAAAGAAGATGTGGCACATATACACCATGGTATACTATTCAGCCATAAGAAATGATGACATCGGATCACTTACAACAAAATGGTGTGATTTTTTTTTTTTTTTTTGCATTTTTCTGAAGCTGGAAACGGGGAGAGACAGTCAGACAGACTCCCGCATGCGCCCGACCGGGATCCACCCGGCACGCCCACCAGGGGCGACGCTCTGCCCACCAGGGGGCGATGCTCTGCCCATCCTGGGCATCGCCATGTTGCGACCATAGCCACTCTAGCGCCTGAGGCAGAGGCCACAGAGCCATGCCCAGCGCCCGGGCCATCTTTGCTCCAATGGAGCCTTGGCTGCGGGAGGGGAAGAGAGAGACAGAGAGGAAGGCGTGGTGGAGGGGTGGAGAAGCAAATGGACGCTTCTCCTGTGTGCCCTGGCCGGGAATCGAACCGGGGTCCTCCGCACGCTAGGCCGACGCTCTACCGCTGAGCCAACTGGCCAGGGCTTCAAAATGGTGTGATTTTGATAACATTATACAAAGTGAAATAAGTAAATCAGAAAAAAACAAGAACTGCAGAATTCCATACATAGGTGGGACATAAAAATGAGACTAAGAGCGGTAGAGCGTCGGCCTAGTGTGAGGAGGACCCGGGTTCGATTCCCGTCCAGGGCACACAGGAGAAGCGCCCATTTGCTTCTCCACCCCTCCGCCGCACTTTCCTCTGTCTCTCTCTTCCCCTCCCGCAGCCGAGGCTCCATTGGAGCGGAGATGGCCCGGGCGCTGGGGATGGCTCTGTGGCCTCTGCCTCAGGTGCTAGAGTGGCTCTGGTTGCAACATGGCGACACCCAGGATGGGCAGAGCATTGCCCCCTGGTGGGCAGAGCATCGCCCCATGGTGGGCATGCCAGGTGGATCCCGGTCGGGCGCATGCGGGAGTCTGTCTGACTGTCTCTCCTTGTTTCCAGCTTCAGAAAAATGAAAAAAAAAATGAGACTAAGAGACATGGAAGAGTGTGGTGGTTATGGGGGGTGGGGGGAGGGAAGGAGGAAGAGGGGGAGGGGGAGGGGCACAAAGAAAACTAGATAGAAAGTGACAGAGCACAATCTGACTTTGGGTGATAGGTATGCAACAGAATTGAATGAAAAGATAACTTGGACATGTTTTCTTTGAATATATGTACCCTGATTTATTGATGTCACCCCATTAAAATTAATAAAAATTTATTTATTAAAAAAACAAACAAACAAAAACCAAAAAAAACCCCAAACAAACAAAAAGAAACACACATGTATACTTTACCAACGCATAACAAAATATATGAAAAAAAAAGTGTTATCTAGTACTGTATTCTTTTTTAAAAATTTTTATTAATTTTAATGGGGTGACATAAAAAATCAGGGTACATATGTTCAAAGAAAACATGTCCAGGTTATCTTGTCAATCAATTATTTTGCATACCCATCACCCAAAGTCAGATTGTCTACCATCACCTTCTATCTAGTTTTCTTTATGTCCCTCCCCCTCCCCTTCCCCTCTTCCTCCCTCTCCTCCCCACCAACCACCACACTTTTTTTTTCTTTCTCAGAATCTTGTTCTTTTTTTTAAATTTTATTTATTCATTTTTAGAGAGGAGAGAGAGAGAGGGAGAGAGAAGGGGGGAGGAGCTGGAAGCATCAACTCCCATATGTGCCTTGACCAGGCAAGCCCAGGGTTTCGAACCAGCGACCTCAGCATTTCCAGGTCGATGCTTTATCCACTGCGCCACCACAGGTCAGGCACCACCACACTCTTGTCCATGTCTCTTAGTCTGGTTTTTATGTCCCATGTATGTATGGAATCATGCAGTCCTTAGTTTTTTCTGATTTACTTATTTCACTCCATATAATGTTATCAATATCCCACCATTTTGTTGTTAATGATCCGATGTCATCATTTCTTATAGCTGAGTAGTATTCCATAGTGTATATGTGCCACATCTTCTTTATACAGTCATCTATTGAAGGGCTTTTTGGTTGTTTCCGTATCTTGGCCACTGTGAACAATGTTGCAATGAACATGGGGCTGCATGTGTCTTTATGTATCAATGTTTCTGAGTTTTGGGGGTATATACCCAGTAGAGGGATTGCTGGGTCATAAGGTAATTCTATTTTCAGTTTTTTGAGAAACCACCATACTTTCTTCCATAATAGTTGTATTACTATACATTCCCACCAACAGTGAATGAGGGTTTCTTTTTCTCCACAGCCTCTCCAACATTTGCTGTTACCTGTCTTGTTAATAATAGCTAATCCAACAGGTGTGAGGTGGTATCTCATTGCAATTTTGATTTACATTTCTCTAATAACTAATGAAGATGAGCATCTTTTCATATATCATTTGGCCATTTGTATTGTATTTCTTCCTGAGAGAAGTGTCTGTTCATGTCCTCTTCCCATTTTTTTATTGGATTGTTTGTTTGTTGTTGAGTTTTATAAGTTCTTTGTACATTTTGGATATTAGGCCCTTATCTGAGCTGTTGTTTGAAAATATCATTTCCCATTTAGTTGTCTGTTTATTTTATTGTCAGTTTCTCTTGCTGAGCAAAAACTTCTTAGTCTGATGTAGTCCCATTCATTTATTTTTGCCTTCACTTCCCTTGCCTTTGTAGTTAAATTCAAAATATGCTCTTTAAAATTAAGGTCCATGAGTTTAGAACCTATGTCTTCTTCTATGTACTTTATTGTTTCAGATCTTATATTTAGGTCTTTGATCCATTTCAAATTAACTTTAGTACAAGGAAACAAACTGTAGTCGAGTTTCATGTTTTTGCATGTAGCTTTCCAGTTTTCCCAACACCATTTGTTGAAGAGACTTTCTTTTCTCCATTGTGTTGTTGGCTCCTTTATCAAAAATTATTTGACCATATATATGTGGTTTTATTTCTGGACTTTCTATTCTGTTCCATTGGTCTGAGTGTCTATTTTTCTGCCAATACCATGCTGTTTTAATTGTCGTGGCTCTAAAATATATTTTGAAGTCAGGTTTGGTAATGCCCTCAGCTTCAATCTTTTTCTTTGGGATTGCTTTGGCTAGTCAGGATTTTTTATACTTCCATATAAATCTGATAATATTTTGTTCCATTTCTTTAAAGAATGTCATTGGAATTTTGATGGGAATTGCATTAAATTTATATATTGCTTTGGGTAATATGGCCATTTTGATAATATTTATTCTTCCTATCCAAGAACAAGGAATATTTTTCCATCTCATTGTATCTTTTTTGATTTCTCTTAACAATTCTTTGTAGTTTTCATTATATAGGTCCTTTAGGTTCTTTGTTATGTTTATTCCTAGATATTTTATTATTTTTGTTGCAATCGTAAAGGAGATTATTTTTTTGAGTTTTTTCTCTAATGTTTCATTGTTGGCATATAGAAAGGCTATGGACTTTTGTATATTAATTTTGTATCCTGCGACCTCACTGTATTGGCTTACTGTTTCTAGTAGTCTTTTTGTAGATTCTTTGGGGTTTTCTATGCATAGGATCATATCATCTTCAAAAAGTGATACCTTTACTTCTTTTCTGATATGGATGCCTTTTATTTCTTTCTCTTGTCTGATTGCTCTGGCTAGAACTTCTAGCACCACGTTAAATAAGAGTGGAGAGAGTGGAGGGACAACCCTGTCTTGTTCCTAATTTAAGGGGGAAAGCCTTCAGTTTTGTGCAATTTAATATGATGTTGGCTGATGGTTTATCATATATGGCCTTTATCATGTTGAGATATTTTCCTTCTATACCCATTTTGTTGATTGTCTTAAACATAAAATTGTTTTGTATTTTATCAAATGCCTTTTCTGCACCTATTGATAAGATCATGTGGTTTTTTTCTTTGTTTTGTTGATATGGTGTATTACGTTAACCGTTTTACGTATGTTGAACCATCCTTGAGATTCTGGGATAAATCCCACTTGATCAAGATGTATTATTTTTTTAATATGTTGTATTTGATTTGCTAGTATTTTGTTTAGTATTTTAGCATCTGTATTCATTAGAGATATTGGTCTGTAGTGGGTTTCTTTGTGCCGTCCTTGCCAGGTTTCAGTATGAGGGTTATGTTGGCCTCATAAAATGTGTTTGGCAGTATTGCTTCTTCTTCAATTTTTGGAAGACTTTGAGTAGAATAGGAACCAAGTCTTCTTTGAATGTTTGATAGTATTCACTAGTATAACTGTCTGGGCCTGGACTTTTATTTTTGGGGAGGTTTTTAATAGTTTTTTCAATTTCTTTACTGCTAATTGGTCTGTTTAGGCTTTCTGCTTCTTCTTGACTTAGTCTTGGAAGGTTATATTGTTCTAGGAATTTATCTATTTCTTCTAGATTGTTGAATTTGGTAGCATACAGTTTTTCATAGTATTCTACAATAAATCTTTGTAAATCTATGATATCAGCTGTGATTTCCCCTCTTTCATTTTGGATTTTCTTTATATGAGTCTTTTCTCTTTTTCCTTGGTGAGTCTTGCCAAGGGTTTGTCAATTTTGTTGATCTTTTCAAAGAACCAGCTCCTTGCTCTATTAATTTTTTCTATAGTTTTTCTATTCTCTATTTCACTTATTTCTGCTGATTTTTATTATTTCCTTTCTTCAGCTGGTTTTGGGTTGTCTTTGTTCTTCTTTTTCTAGTTCCTATAGGTATCAATTAAGTGGTTTACTTGGGCTGTCTCTTGTTTGTTCATATAGGTTTGAAGTGATATGAACTTCCCTTTTATCCCTGCTTTTGCTGCATCCCGTAGATTCTGATATGTTGTATTGTCATTTTCATTTGTCTGTATATATCTTTTTTTTTTTTTTTTCTGAAGCTGGAAACAGAGAGAGACAGTCAGACAGACTCCCGCATACGCCCGACCGGGATCCACCCAGCACGCCCACCAGGGGGCAACGCTCTGCCCACCAGGGGGTGATGCTCTGCCCATCCTGGGCGTCACCATGTTGCGACCAGAGCCACTCTAGCGCCTGGGGCAGAGGCCACAGAGCCATCCCCAGCACTTGGGCCATCTTTGCTCCAATGGAGCCTCGGCTGCAGGAGAGGAAGAGAGAGACAGAGAGGAAAGCGTGGCGGAGGGGTGGAGAAGCAAATGGGCGCTTCTCCTGTGTGCCCTGGCCGGGAATCGAACCCGGGTCCTCTGCACGCTAGGCCGACGCTCTACCGCTGAGCCAACCGGCCAGGGCCTGTATATATCTTTTGATCTCTGCGCTTATTTCTTCTTTGTCCCATTCAATTTTTAAAAGTATGTTGTTTAGTTTCCACATTTTTTGGGTTTTTTTTTATTTTTTGCAGCTGAATTCTAGTTTCAAGGCTTTATGATCAGAAAATATGCTTGGTACAATTTTGATTTTTCTGAATTTGCTGATGTTAATTTTGTGGCCCAACATATGATCAATTTTTGTGAATGATCCATGTACAATGGGAAAAAATGTATACTCTGTCACTTTGGGATGAAATGTCCTGTAGATATTTATCATATCCAGGTGCTCTAGTGTTTTGTTTTAGGCCAATATATCTTGATTGATTCTCTGTTTGGATGAACAGTCTAGAACTTTAGCGGTGTATTGAGGTCTCCCAAGTATAATTGTATTTTTGACAGTTTTTGTTTTTAGGTCAATAAGTAGTTGTCATATATATTGGTGGTCCTTGGTTTGGTGCATATATATTAAGAATTGTTATGTCTTCTTGATTCAGTGTCTTCTTAATCATTATGAAATGACCATTTTTTTTGTCTCTTGAGTACTTTTTCTGAGTTTTAGTCAGCATTATTAGATATGAGTATTGCTACGCCTGCTTTTTTTTTGGATGTTATTTGCTTAGACTATTGTTTTCCAGCCTTTTACTTTTAATTTGTTTTTATCCTTTTTGCTTAGATGTGTTTCTTGTAGGCAGCATACAGTGGGATTTTCTTTTTCAATCCATTCTGCTACTCTGTGTCTTTTTATTGTTAAGTTTAATCCGTTTACATTTAGTGTAATTATTGACACTTGTGGTTTCCCTATTGCCATTTTATAAATTGCTTTCTGTTAGTTTTGTATCTTGTTTAATTCTTTTCTTTTGTTTTTCTATCCTTTGTTGTTGTCTGGTTGTATTTCATACTTCTTTCCTCTGATGCTTTTTTAAGTTATGTGCTTCTGTGTTGGTTCTTTCACAGGTGGTTACCATTAAGTAATAAAAAGGGTTCTTACCCTGTTCATTGTAGTACACTATCTTGTGAGTACTTCTGCACTCCATCATCCTTTGCTACTGTTAATCTCCATCCTCACCCCCTTTTTTCTTTGTTTTTGTTGTCACAGTTTAAATGTGGTTTTATTGTGTTCTTGGTGGACCTTTTACTTGTGGTTTTGTTTTGTTTTGTTCTTTGTATCTGGTTGGAAAACCCCTCTTTAGTAATTCCAGGAGTGGGTGTTTTCTGATGATATATTTCCTCATCTTTTCTGTATCTGTAAATGTTTTTATTTCTCCTTCATATTTGAAGGATAGCTTTAATGGGTATAGTATTTGTGGCTGAAAGTTCCTCTCTTTCAGGACATTAAATATTGGGGTCCACTCTCTTCTAGCTTGTATAGTTTCTGCTGAGAAATCCGATGATAATCTAATAGGCCTTCCTTTATATGTTGTATTCTTCTTTTCCCTGGCTGCCTTGAGAATTTTTTCTTTGTCATTGGTTTGTGCCAATTTCATTATGATGTGCTTTGGAGTAGGTTTGTTGGGGTTAAGAAAACTTGGAGTTCTGTTTGCTTCTTGAATTTGAGGCTTTAGTTCTTTCCACAGGCTTGGGAAGTTCTCATTTATTATATGTTTGAATATGTTCTCCATTTCATTTTCTCTCTCTTCTCCCTCTGATATACCTATTATTCTTATGTTATTCTTTTTGATGGAGTCAGACAATTCCTGTAGGGCTTTCTCATTTTTTTAAAATTTTTGAGTCTCTTTCTTCTGCTCTCTTTTGTGCCTCAAGTTTCTTGTCTTCTATTTCACTAATCCTACCTTCTATCTTGGCTGTTCTATTAGCTAAGCTTGTTACCTTGTTTTTCAGTTCATGAATTGAGTTTTTCATCTCTGTTTGATTTGTTTTCATAGTTTCAATTTCCTTGGTAATATATTCTTTGTGTTCATTGAGTTGTTTTGTCAGCTCTCTAAATTACCTTTTTGTGTTTTGAGTATTTTTAGGATTTCTATTTTAAATTCTCTGTCATTTAGCTCCAAGGTTTCCAATATATTATATTTTTTCTCCATGGATTTTTTCCTCATCTATCTGTGCTACCTCTCTGTCTTTTGTATCCATGATATTTGATTTCCCTTTCCTTAATGGTATCCGAGGGCAGTTTTTTTGATGGTACTAATGAGAATTAATAAAGAATAAAAAGTAAAAAAAATTATTATTTCCCCCCTTTTTTTCCTTTCATTTCCTCTCCCCTCCTTCTTGAGTAAAATTGTGGTGAACTGTAAATTATATTGTGCTAAAGAGAACCCAAACTACCTGTAATGGAGGGCCTGAGTTGGAGAGAGGTGATAATGGGGCAAGAAAGGGGGTATGGACCCACAAAATGAAAAAACGGAAAAAATTTTGGTGAAGAATGAAACGATTTGCTTTTAAGTGATGGTTGACTAAGAGATATAATGAGAGGGATAAGAGGTAAACAGGAAAAAGGGGAAAAATTTAAAAATTACTATTGTATTTAGTGGAGCAAAAACTAGATATAATGTAGAGCCAGGATTGGGAGCACTGCTAATGAGTTAAAAAAGTGAAGTAAAAAACACCCAAAGTGCTACAAAAAGAAATTTGAGTCCCAAATAAAATAATTTGTTTGTTATTGAGGACTGAGAGAAAAAGTAAAGGAGAAAAGAAAAAACTAATATAGAGGGAGAATAAAGAAAGGAAATGATGAAAAGAAGAAAAAAGAACAAAAAGAGAGAGAGTTAAGGGTTTTGGAGTGCAACCCTCATAGAGAGAAAGGAAGAAGAAAGGGAAGGAAATGGGAGATGTAACACTTATGGGTAGTGTAGTTCAAGAAGAGGAAAGAGTAAGACCAGGAATTAAATGACCATCATGGAAGAAGAAGAAAATAATCAAGACAAGAACATGAAAGAAACAAACGAACAAATAAAAGAATATTGAAAAGGTTATGAAGTCTGTGGATTTTTCTTGATTTGAGGGGTTATCTTCTTGCTTTTTCTTTTCTCTCCTTCTTCCTGGTCGGTGACTCTGTACCCCAGATTCTGTCCCTGTGGCATGCTTAGGTAGAGGTTTGCAGTTGATAAGTCTCTATGGCGATGTCATATATTAGGCTTCAGTTTCGTTAGCAGTCTAGGCTCATTAGCATTTGCAGGCTCCAACGATGATAGAGTTCATTTTCTCGGAACCTCTCTCCTCGTCTTTCCTTCCTGAATTAGTAGCCTGATAGCTATGGGGTTGCTGCTGCCTCTGCCTGGAGAGTAAGAGGCTCAAAAAGCTGATAAATCCCCACTCTATCACCACTCATTGCAGGGCTCTGTGTAAAGCTCTATCAGTCAGGGCCACTAGCATAATCAGGTGGGGCTTGGAGCCAATTGTTTCAAGGTATCTTTCTATGCACTTCTAGGCATGTCCAGAATGCCTCACCACTTTCCCCAGGCTTTTTGCAGTTTGTAACCTGTTTTGGCTGGGTAGAAAATGCCCTAGTCGCTGTTTGCAAAGCAGCAGGACTTACAGGCTGCCAAATCCCTCTTTTTAACATATAGCCCTGAGTATGAAAGCTCTACCAATCAGAAGTTACCTCCACACCTACGTGCATAGCATAGCAAGAGGAACTAAAAAATATCATGTCCCTTGTCTTAGATTGCTGAACTGAGAGAGATCTTGTCAGTTAGGGTCACATAGGTCATTTGGGAGGCAAGCAGAATGTGGGTTAAGCTAATCCTTTCTGGGTCTGTAAATCTGTATGGCTGAGCGAGGCACCCCACCCACCTGGAGAAGTTTGAGCATAGGGAAATTCGCTTTCGCACACTCCCAATACGCTGCTCTTCAGGGTGCAGGGGTGACACCGAGACTCTAGTCACAGCCCATGCAAAGGCCTCTGACTCTGCCCCTTTGTCTAGAAACATGGGTGCCCACTCCTGGGGTGCTAGGAGGAACCTCTTGCACACTATCCATGCTTGCCAACCAGGATATTGGGGCTACTGGCTGCCGTACTTGCCTTTGTCTGGGTTTGGTGCGAGCGTTAGCTTGTGTTGACTGGGTCGCCACAAGCACAGTCTGTGCCACAGCCTGGCTCGGATGTTTGTGCCACAGCCTGGCTCTGTTCACCCCCTTTGCCTGCCTTAGTTCCTATACTCTCAGTTCCAAGTGAAAGCAGCCCCTGTTTAGGTTAGTGAGGAAGGTGGAGTGTTCCTTTCTGCATTCTATTTCCTTCGGGGTTGATTATATATTTAGTCAATTTTTTGCTCAATCATATCTTCATGTTCAGTGTGGGACTTCTAGATGCTCCAAGGATAGATTTTTCTGTCTCTGGTTGAAGAACTTGTTGACATTTTGAGGAAAATTATCAGAATCACTCCTTCCAGTGCCATTTCTCTGACATCACTAGTACTGTATTCTTACCTTGGAGACAGATGAATGCAGCTAATGGAGGTGAATGGTGGAAGAGAAGGAAGGGAGGAAGGGATGCAGGCACTGTAGACATGTAAACAAAAACTGCACTTTCTTAACACTAAATGTAAATTAAAACTGCATTTTCTTTACTTTAAACAAAACTAAAACTGCACTTTCTTTACTTAAAATGAAACCACAAAAACTTAACTGTAAAAAAAAATGCACTTTCTTAACTTTAATCTTAACCTAAGCTTAACATTATGTATTTTTCATTTAATCATCACCTGTTTTTGGCAGCACTTTTGACACATTCACTTGCAGAACTTTTGAATAAATATCTATCCAAAGAGGTTTGCTTTTGCCTGCCTTTTAAAATGTTATGGAAATGTGACAAACAAGTGTCATTAAAAAGTGCTGAAGCATGACCAGCTGAAACTTTTTCTGGGTGTTTCTTTTCAATGCAACTTGAAAGCTTCTCTCACATTGCCAATAAGTCTTTAATTTCTTTAATTTCACTTGTAGAAATCACATCCTCCGACTATACCTCCTACTCAATACTTACTAATCTCTTGTAGAAGCTCTGTATGTTGCATCATCTGTAGGTCCTTCAACTCCTCAGTTGATAGTTCTTCCTCAAGTTCCTCAATGAGCTCATTTATATCACCCTCATCTACCTCCAGACCCATCAACTTTCCAAGGGACATAATCTCCAATGCTTCTACCTCGGTCTCGGTCTCTGGTTCAAATCCTTCAAAGTCCCTATCTGCAACATCAGGCCATAACTTTTTCCATGCCAAGTTCATGGTTCTTCTTGTACCCTCTTGCCATGCCAAGTCAATAATGCATAAACATGTCATAATGTTGTAGTGATCTTTCCAAAACTCTCGAAGGATTAGATTTGCATTCTCAGTCACCTCAAAGCAGTGACGGAACAAGTGCTTTGTGTAAAACTTTTTAAAGTTGGAAATGACCAGCTGGTTCATAGGTTGCAAGATTGAAGTGTGATAGGTGGGAGGTAGAGGACTTTCACAAATTTGAACTCATCAAGAATGTTATCTTCAAGACCAGATGGGCGGGCTGGAGCATTATCAAGGATTAGTAATGCTTTCATCGGGAGTTTATTTCCTTGAGGATATTTCTTCACTGCAGGACCAAATACAAGATTTATCCATTTAATAAAAAACTGTTGTGTAACCCATGCCCTAGCATTGGGTGCCACATAACCTGCAGTTTTTCTTTAAGAATTTTGTTAGTCTTAAAGGCTTGAGGATTTTCGGAATGATACACTAGCAGTGGCTTTACTTTACAGTCACCACTAGCATTTGCACACAATGCAAGGGTCAGACGGTCCTTCATGGGTTTATGGCCTGGCAGATTCTTCTCCTCTGTAGTGATGAAAGTCCTCCGGGGAACTTTTTTTCAAAAACAATCCTGTTTCTTCACAGTTGAACACTTGTTGGGGGATGTAGCCTTTTTTGGTGATAAGCACAGCAAAACATGTGATGTGCTCTTCAGCTGCCTTAATGTCAGCACTTGCAGCTTCACCATGCCTCACTACCGAGTGAATGCCAGATCTCTTCTTGAAGTTTTCAAACCAGCCGTGACTTGCCTTAAACATATCTTCTGCTGCCTCTTTTGAGGTTGATGGTTCTTTCTTCTTCAAGTCACTGTAAATAATACATGCCTTTTCACATATTACAGTCTCATCACTGTATCTCCTGCCAGCTCTTTTTCTTTCACCCACACCAACAGAAGTTTCTCCATTTCTTCATGGATATTTGTCCTTAATTGGGACATCATTGTAGTTCCTTTCACTGGATTTGCACTTTTGATGGCATGGCATTCTTTTGTTTAAGGATGGTACAAATTGTAGATGTATTGCAGTTGTACAGCTTTGCCAGTTCAATCACTGTACACCACACTCATGTTTTTCTATTATTTCTTGCTTTACTTCTATCAGCATCATTCTCTTCTTCTTCTCACCACTGTCTTTTACACTCACTTCCTTTGGCCCCATGATAGCACACAAAAAGAGTAAAAAATGCAAAAATAATGCAAGAACAAGTACAGTGCATGAGATTCAACTTGATTCTGTGGGTAACATTTGAGAAAGAACGAGATGCTGGTGTTGTGCCACCAATACTGGACCCGTGTGACAACGTGCCAACTAGCAGCAGTTTTCTAAATCATGACTCGTATTCGAAAGTTTGCTCAGATCTCAAACTAAACTATGGACCGAGTCACAGCTTGTATCTTAAAAATTCATATGTTGATCTGCTCGTATCTCAAGGTACCACTGTAGTAAAAAATGACAAATATAACTTCTGAAATGAAGACTGCATTAGAAGAAATCAACAGCAGGCTGGATGAAGTGGAGGACTGGATCAGCGATTTAGAGGACAGATAAATGAAAGCACAAAAGCATAGCAACAAAAAGTAAAGAGGGTCAAAAAGACTTGGAAACTAAGAGATCTCTGCAACAACATGAAGAGAAACAACATCTGCATCATAAGGATACCTGAAGGAAAAGAGAACAAGGGATACAGAACTTGTTAGAAGAAATCAGTTGAAAATTTCCCTAAACTGATGAAGGAAAAAGTCACACAAGTTCAAGAAGCACAGAGACTCCCATTAAAGATGAACCCAAGGAAGCTAATACCAAGACACATCATAATTAAAATGCCAAAGTTAAGAGACAAAGGAACAATACTAAAAGCTGCAAGAGAGTTAATTACCTACAGAGGATCTCCAATAAGGATGACATCTGACTTCTCAACAGAAACACTTCAGGCCAGAAGAGATTGGCAATAAATATTCAAAGTGATACAAAAAAAGAACTTATAACCAAGACTACTCTACCCAGCAATGCTATTATTTAAAATTGAAAGAGAAATAAAGAGCTTCCCAGACCTAAATAAATAAATAAATAAAACTCAAGGAATTTATTACAACCAAACCAGTATGCAAGAAATGTTAAGGGGCATGCTCTAAAAAGAGCAATGAAAAAAAAAATCGAGATAAAGAGGATTGTAGGTTTAAAGAATAAAATGGCAATACATAAGTACATATCAATAATAACCATAAATATAAATGGATTAAATGCTTCAATCGAAAGAAATAAAATATCTGCATGGATTAAAAAAACCTTAGAACCAAAGATACACATAGATTGAAAGCAAAAGGATGGAAAAAATATTTCATGAAAATGAATAAAAAGCTGAGGTAGCAATGCTTATATCTGACAAAATAGCATTTAAAATAAAGGCTATAGGAAGGGATAAAGAAGGTCACTACATAATGATAAAAAAGCAATTCCATAGAAGGAGATAAACATTGCACCTAATATAAGATCACCTAAAAATATAAAGCAGATTTTTATGGACATAAAGGATGAAATTGACAGCAACAATAATAGGGGATACCCTACTAACATCAATGAATAGATCCTCCAGACAGATAATTAACAAAGAATCAATGGCCTTAAATAACACATTAGATCAACTAGATTTAATTGATATCTTCAGAAAATTTCACCTCAAAGCAGCAGATATACATTCTTTTCTCTTTTTTTGTGACAGAGACAGAGAGAGAGAGAGAGAGAGAGAGAGAGAGAGAGAAACAGATAGTGACAGACAAACAGGAAGGGAGAGAAATGAGAAGCATCAATTCTTTGTTGTGGCACCTTAGTTATTCACTGATTGCTTTCTCATATGTGCCTTGACCAGGGTGCTACAGAAAATTGAGTGACCCCTTGCTCAAGCTGGCAATCTTGGGTTCAAGATGGTGAGCCTTGCTCCAACCAGATGAGCCTGTGTTCAAGCCAGTGACCTTGAGGTCTTGAACCTGGATCCTGAGTTTCAGACAGAGCCACTGCCTGGTCAGGCATATACATTCTTTCAAATGCTCACGGTACATTTTCTAGGATGGACCATATGTTAGGACATAAAATACGTCTCAGCTCTGGCTGGTTGCTCAGCGGTAGAGCATGAGCCTGGTGTGTGAAAGTCACAGGTTTAATTCTTGGCCAGGGCACACAGGAAAAGTGCCCATATGCTTCTCCATCTTTCCCCCTCCTCTTTCTCTAATCCCTTCCCTTGGCCAAAGCTCCATTGGAGCATAGTTGGCCAGGGCACTGAGGATGGCTTTATGGTCTCTGCCTCAGGCATTAGAATGACTCCAATTGCATCAGAGCAATGCCCCAGATGGGCTGAGCATCACCACCTGGTGGGCATGCTGGTTGGATCTTGCTCTGGTGCATGCAGGATGCAGGAGTCTGTCTGCTGCCCCCCCCACCTGATACTCATTTTGGAAAAATACAAAATAAATAAATAAATAAAACAAATCTCAATAAATTTAAGAAGATTGAAATCATATCAAGCATCTTCTCTGACCACAATGGCATAAACCTAGAAATCAACTACAATGAAAATAGTAAAACACATTCAAAAGTATTAAAGCTAAATAAAATGTTATTAATGAATGGTTTAGTAATAAGATCAAAGAAGAAATAAAAAATTTCTTTGAAACAAGTGGAAATAAACATATGACAACCTCAAATCTATAGGACAAAGCAAAAGCAGTCCTGAGAGAGAAGTTCTTAGCAATACAAGCACACCTTAAGAAGCAACAAGAAGCTCAAATAAACAACCTAACCCTGCACTGAAAAGAACTAGAAAAAGAACAACAAATAAAGCCTAGAGGAACTAGAAGGAATGAAATAACAAAGATCAGAGTGGAAATAAATGACATAGAGGCTAAAAAAAAATACAGAAGATCAATAAAACCAAGAGTTCATTCTTTGAAAAGGTAAACAAGATGGACGAACCTTTAACCAGACTCATCAAGAAAAGACGAGAGGACTCCAATAAATAAAATTAGAGTTAAAAGAGAAGTAACAACTGAGATCACAGAATTATAAAGGATTGTAAGAATATACTATGAAGATTTATATGCCAAAACATTGGACAACTTAGGCAAAATGGATAAATTCCTAGAAACATATAATCTTTCAAAAGTGAATCTGGAAGAATCAGAAAACCTAAGCAGACTGATTACAACAAATAAAATTGAAATGGGTATCATAAAGTTCCCAGCAAACAAAAGTCTAGACCAGATGGCTTCACAGCCAAATTTTACCAAACATTCAAAGAACTAACATCCATCCTTCTCAAGCTATTTCAAAAAATTCAATAGGAGAAAAGACTGCCAAGCCTATACTATGAGACAAGCATTACCCTAGTTCCAAAACCAGGTAAAGATACTATAGTTAAAAAAAAAAACTCTAGGCCAATATCCCTCATGAACACAGATGCTAAAATTTTCAACAAAATAATAGCAAACCGGATCCAGTAACACATTATAAAGATAATTCATCATAATCAAGTGGTATTTGTTCTGGGGAGGCAACGTAGGGTTGGTACAATATATGCAAATCAATAAATGTGAGTCATCACATAAATTAAATGAAGGATAAAAATCACATCAGTATACCAATAGATTCAAAAAAAGCATTTGATTAAATCCAGTACCCATTTATGATCAAAACTCTAAGCAAAGTGGTGATACAGAGAACATACCTCAACATAATAAAGGTCAGATATGCAAATTGACAGCCAACATCATACTCAATGGACAAAAATTAAAAGCAATCCCCTTAATATCAGGAACAAGACAGGGGTGCCCCTTTTCACCACTCTTATTCAACATAGTCTGGAAGTCCTAGCCACAGCAATCAGACAAGAAGAAGAAATAAAAGGTGTCCAAATTGGAAAAGAAGTAAAACTATCATTATTTGCTGATGACATGATCCTGTATAGAAAAAAAAAACACACCTAAAGTCTCAGCCAAAAACTATTAGATCTGATAAATGAATTCAGCAAAGTGGCAGAATATAAAAATAGTATTCAGAAATCAGTTGCATTTTTATACACCAACAATAAACCATCAGAAAGAGAAATTAAGGAAACAATCCCCTTCACTATTGCAACAAAAAAGATAAAGTACCTAGAATAAATTTAACCAACGAGGTAAAATACTTGTACTCAGAAAATTATAAGATATTGAAAAAAGAAATCAAGGAAGATACAAAAAATGGAAGCATATACCATGTTTATGAATAGGAAGAATTAACATCATTAAAATGTCCATACTACCCAAAGTAATCTATAGATTCAGTGCAAATCCAATTAAAATACCAATGGCATACTTCACAGATTTAGAACAAATATTCCAAAAAGTTATATGGAACCATAACTGAAAAAAACCCAACAAAACCCAAATGGCCTGAGCAATCTTAAAAATGAACAAAATGGGAGATATCACCCTTTCATTATATCAAGCTATACTACAACAGCTTGGTAATGGCATAAGAACAAGCATATAGATCAAGAGAACAGAACAGAACCCAGAAATAATCCCACACCTTTATGGTCAATTAATATTTGACAAAGGAGGCAGGACTATAGAATGGAGTAAAGACAGTCTCTTTAATAAATGGTGTTGGGAAAATTGAACAGGTATATGCAAAAAGTGAAACTAGAACACCAACTTATACCATTCACTAAAATAAGCTCAAAATGGATTAAAGACTTAAATGTAAGTAGCAAAACCATAAACATCTTGGAAGAAAACATAGGCAGAAAACTCTCCCCATATCTCTTGTAGCAATATTTTTGCAGATATATCTCTGTGGGCAGGTGAAATAGAGGACAAAATAAACAAATGGGACTATATCAAACTTAAAAGCTTTTGCATGGCTAAAGACACCATGGACAAAATAAGACAACCCACCCAATGGCAGAACATATTTGCCAATACTTCTGATAAGAAGTTAATAACCAAAATTTATAAAGAATTTCTAAAACTCAACACCAGGAAGGTAAACAATCCAATTAAAAAATGGGCAAAAGAACTGAATAAACACTTCTCCAAAGAGGATAGGCCTATGAAAAAATGTTAAACGTCGCTAATCATCATAGAAATGCAAATGAAAACAACAATGAGATACCACCTCACACCTGTCAGAATGGCGCTCATTAACAAAACAACACACAATAAGTGCTGGTGGGAATGCAGACTTGTGCAGCCACTGTGGAGAACATTATAGAGTTTCCTTGAAAAATTAAAAATGGAACTGCCTTTTGACCCAACTATCCAACTTTTAGAAATATATCCTAAGAATACCAAAACACTGATTCAAAAAACAATATGCACCCCACATGTTTATGGCAGCACTGTTTACAATAGCCAAGATCTGGAAACAGCCCAAGTGCCCGTCAGTGGACGAGTGGATTAAAAAGCAGTGGTACCTGTTGGTGGGACTGTAAAGTAGTACAACCATTATGGAGGAAAGTATGGTGGTTCCTCAAAAAACTGCAAATAGAACTACCTTATGACCCAGCAATCCCTCTACTGGGTATATACCCCAAAACCTCAGAAACATTGATACGTGAAGACACATGTAGCCCCATGTTCATTGCAGCACTGTTCACAGTGGCCAAGACATGGAAACAACCAAAAAGCCCTTCAATAGAAGACTGGATAAAGAAGATGTGGCACATATACACTATGGAATACTACTCAGCCATAAGAAATGATGACATCAGATCATTTACAGCAAAATGGTGGGATCTTGATAACATTATAAGGAGTGAAATAAGCAAATCAGAAAAAAACAAGAACTACATGATTCCATACATTGGTGGAACATAAAAATGAGACTAAGAGACATGGACAAGAGTGTGGTGGTTACCAAGGGTGGGGGGGGAGGGAGGACATGGGAGGGAGGGAGGGAGAGAGTTAGGGGGCGGGGGAGGGGCACAGAGAACTAGATAGAGGGTGACGGAGGACAATCTGACTTTGGGCGAGGGGTTTGCAACATAATTTGATGACAAAATAACCTAGACATGTTTTCTTTGAATATATGTACCCTGATTTATTAATGTCATCCCATTACCATTAATAAAAATTTATTTAAAAAAAAAAAAAAAAAAAAAAAAGCAGTGGTACATATATACAATGGCCATAAAAAAGAAGGAAATCTTACCTTTTGTGACAGCATGGATGGACCTGGAGATTTTTCTGCTAAGTGAAATAAGCCAGGTCGAGAAAGACAAATATCATATGATCTCACTTATCTGTGGAATCTAATGAACAAGGTGAACTGAGGAACTGGAATAGAGGCAGAGGCGGGGTCACAGGGAGCATAGGAACAGCTGTCAGAGGGAAGGGGGATAAGGGAATGGGGTCAGAGAAGGTGAAGGGATTAGTGAAATTATATATGCATAACAGAGATACAGATAACAGGACAGCAATTCCCAAAGGGAAGGGGGGAAGGAGGAAGGGGGAAGGGGGCAAAATGTTGAAGTGAGTATGGAAAGAGACTTTGCATAGGGCATGTGGGGAATGGTGCGGGGGAGGGGGTTAGGGTGTTATATTGAGTGGGCCATTTGAAACCAAGTTAACACAATACATTAAAAATTAAAAAAAAAAATAGGTGCATAGATATGTGAGAGAAAAATGTGTATTAAGCAAAGCTGGTACCTACAGGATGTCAAGAGCGTAAATACCAAAAAGTGTTGTGAAAAAATTTGTTGTTTGGCATTATATCATTAATCTCCTTTGCCACTTTATTGATGCTATTATTACTGTTTTTCAATAAATGTTCCTTTCCTGGCTCATTTAATTTTAAAGTTGCACATTGGAAGTTTTAAAAAGTACAAAGAACTCTGGAGGTGTTTGTTTTTTTTTAACTTTTTATTTTCAAATAATTTTAAACTTTCAGAAAAGTTGCATGAATACTATAACAAACTGAATTCCCTTTCTTCCAGACCCCTGATTCAAAATCTCCCAGCTCTTCTAATAATGTCCTAATAGCAAATAGGTCCAACTCAAGACCACACACTGTGCTCAACTGTCATGTCTCTCAGTCTTTTTTACTCTGAGAGAATTGTTCAGTCTTTCCTTGGCTTTTATGATCCTGACCCTTTTGAAGGCATGCTATTTTATAGAAGTTTTCTAAATTTCTGTTCATCTGATATTTCTTCTTGATTGTAACCAGGTTGTAATGTTTTCTAAAACGTTAGAGAAGTGCTGTTATATTCTCCGCTGCATCCTATCGGGTGGCATGGGTATTTATTTGTTCCATCACTGGTTGTGTTAACTTTGAACACTTGGTTCTGTTGGGTTTCTCCACTGTAAAGTTAATTTTTCCTTTTCTTTGTAATTAATAAACACTTTATAGAGAGATACTTTGAAACTATGTGAAATCCTGTTCCTCATCTTAGTTTCACCTACTAACAGCCTACTGATGTGTCCTGCCTGAATTCCTTCTATAGTTTTGGTTGGAATTCTATTCTAAGAGAGTGGTTTCTCTTCTTCCTATTTATCTATTTAATTATCAGTATGGATTCATGGATTCCCATTCACTCAGTAAGTTATAATCCATTACTCTTTCTACTAATTTTTCTTTTTTTTTTTTTTTAATTCATTTTAGAGAGGAGGGGGGGAGATACAGAGAGAGAGCGAGAGAAAGAGAGAAGGGGGAGGAGCAGGAAGGATCAACTCCCATATGTGCCTTGACCAGGCAAGCCAGGGTTTTGAACCGGCAACCTCAGTGTTTCCAGGTTGACGCTTTATCCACTGCGCCACCACAGGTCAGGCTCTACTTATTTTAATGCTTAAATTGTTCAGAATTGGTGAGTGAAAGCTCTGTCAAGATGGTTCTTGTGTTCTTTGGTGATGTCCCAGCATTTTTTTGAGAAATTCCTTGTTTTCTCACACCAATATGTTCAAAGCTCATCTTTTTATTTCCCTGAAACTGTCTTAGAATGTCCAGTGAACCCCAGAAAAACATATTTAGAAACTAAGACTTTGGCATAAAGTTTGCTCATTACTACTAAATTGTCATTGCTCTCACATCCTCTATGTGGACATACACACTCACGTGTTTAAATATCTATATCAATATCTATAAAACCCTATGTTTATATCCACTCTTTTGATTCTAATCCAACAATCCCACACCATAGGTTCACAAAGTTCATATGAACTTTGCCCCTTGCCATACTTGTACCTTTCTTCTTTTTCTTCTTTTCCAATGAGAGGAGGGGAGATGGATAGACTCCTGCCCCTACTGGGATCCACCTGGAAACTCCCATCCAGGGCCTATGCTCTGCTCATATGGGCACATGCTCTCAAACAAGCTATTTTTAACACCTGAGATGAAGGCTGCATAGAGCTATCCTCAGCACCCGAGACCAACTTGCTTGAACCAATCCAGTCATGGCTGCAGGAGGGGAAGAGATAGATAGATTAGATAGATGATAGATAGATAGATAAATAGATAGATAGATAGATAGATAGATAGATAGATAGATAGATAGATAAGGGAGCAGTGGAAAAGCAGATGGTTGCTTCTCCTGTGTACCCTGACTGGGAATTGAACCTGGATATCCACATGCCAGGCTGATGTTCTACTACTGAGCTAACCAGCCAGGGCACCTTTTTTTTCTCTAGTACTAAAAACCTGACTCCCTGCTTGTAGCCAGTCACCCAATCCTGCTGGCCTCTGACCTGGTCAGACATGACCCTGTGTAAGCTCTGACTTCCACCTGTTGCTGAGAAAGGAAGACTGTCATTACCATCATTTTAAATTGGACTTTCTGCATTGGATGGTTACCTGGACATCATAGAAGCATAGAATTAAATTGGTAACAGTATTATTTGAACAGAGGAGTCACACATATGGGTATACTAATTGCTCAACTTCAACTTAATTAAAAATACTGAAACTATCATATCACTTTATATACTTTATACTGCCATGTTTGAGAATAGATATGAAAAACTGTCATTCACTGCTTTTTGTGGGAAGGCTAGATGATTTTGAAGGGCAAATTGGAGTATAGGTGCTTCTTATTTTATATGTTGACCTCAGACTCGAACTCCTATGTAAAGTATGACTCCACCATATGGTCTAAACTGATTCAACATCCAGTCAAATTCTCCCTCCAGGAGAATACATCACTTTGGTTTCTAAAATGGGATGTGAGAGAATCAGATACTGATTTTAGATCTTACTTAATTCTGGCTTATTCAGAAAAAAAAATGAGATCGTTTTTGTTAGTTCATTCCTTCTAAAATATAGATTAAAAAATTTTTTTCAGTACATACTCTGGTATCATGTTTTGAGTCTAGAGCCACAGAAGAGCAAGATATTTGCTATGGGACCAACTCCAAGAGGCTGGTTCACTGGGGCATTCATAGGAGGCCAAGTTGAAGAGTGTCCTCTCCAGAAATCGTGGCCAAAGAGTGATGGGCGGGAAGGAGGAGAGAAGCCTCAAATGAGAGACAGAATAAAGGCCAAGAAGCTGATGACAAATACTCCTGACTGCACATTCACTTACCATATATATTGCTCACAAAAATTAGGAGATATTTCAAAATGAATATGAAGTGATAAAATATCCCCAAATTTTTGTGAGCAGGTATACTTAGATATACTCGGTATATCTAAGATACATAAATGAATATATATGTTTCATGCCCTGAAGAAGCTTTTATTCTACTAGAAGAGAGTTGTGCAAACAGTTATAATAGGACATCTCAAAAGTCTTGCTACAGTATTTAGATTTGTAAATTTTGATAGCTGTTGCTAAATTACTTTCCATAGGCTTATGCCCAATTTATAGTTATAGAGTTGGAAAGTGATTTCTAAATACCACTTTAAAACCCATCTCACACAATATTTTATGTATTTGAAAGGCACAATTTAAGAAGGACTTAAATAAGAATTTTAGACTGACCTAAGTTACTTTTTTTCCATTCTTGAGTTGTTATGTAAATCCTAGTGAAGTAGATAATGGTTTTCTGAGACAAAAACCACACTTTTTTGAATGGCTGTTGGGTTATTTAGTTTTGTTTAAATTGTCTGAACTTTTCAATATCAGGCTGTAATTCTGTAAGACACTTTCCCCCTGGAGATTATGTGACTGGCAGAAAGCTATTTTGATAATTAGAAAGAAATTACAGATTATTGTTAAGTGGTAATTAATAAAAAAGCAGTGATGTCTGTGACATTTATTTTTTGCAGAATTTGATTTTTACCAGTGGGATATAGTTCTTTTCCCTTTAGTTTTAAATACCTTATTGTTTATTAGTGAACCTTCTCTGATAGTCACTTCTTTTTATTTTTTAATCCTTTTTTTTCTTCTTTTCCAAGTGAGAGGAGGGGAGATAAAGAGACAGACTCTCACATGTACCCTCACCAGGATCCACCCAGCAATGTTTGTCTTGGGCTGATGTTCTGCCCATTTGGGACCATGCTCACAACTGAGCTATTTTTAGAGCCTGAGATGGAGGCTCCATGGAACCATCCTCAGTGTCCAATGCTGATGTGCTTGAACCAGTCAAGCCATGGCTGCAGGAGGGGGCGGGGAAAAAAAAAAAAAATATATATATATATATATATATAGAGAGAGAGAGAGAGAGAGAGAGAAGGGGAAGGGGAGGAGGAGGGGGGAGAAGCAGATGATTGCTTCTCCTGTGTGCCCTGACCAGAATCAAATCAAACCCAGGACATCCACATGCCAACCTACGTTCTACCACTGAACCAACCAGCCAGGGCCTGATAGTCACTTCTTTTTGTGGATATATTTTCAGTTTGACAGTTTGTGGGCAAAAATATTAGAAAAGCAAGTCAATCGCCATGATGTTCTATATATTACCTTTGCAAATAATTCCTTGAGCAAGAACTCCAGACTAATAAATGAGAGCATGTGGGTCATTTAGAACGATTTTCTTTTTAGAACCAATTGCTTGTGAGTTGAAAATTTCAAAGTGCTGTTTCATGGCATTATTTGAATTCATTAAAAAAAATTCACTTTGTTTAGATCTGTTTCTGTGTCTCCTCAATTTGCCTCCTGAGAAATAACGGGAGAATGCTGCACTTCGGGAAAAATTTAATTAAGCCCATTCACAAAGGAACATTAGAAGATAAAATTGGCAGGCCCGGTCCTTTTTGGCGTTGTGGCCACAGACTTGGGAGGTGAAGACCAGCAGGCACACCCGTGTCCGCAGGCCTGAGGCTCCCCTCTCAGGTGGCAGGGGCAGGAAGGCTGGGGAGAGAGGCTGGGGTGGGAGATCACAACTCCTTCTCTTCTTCTAGGGCAAGCTCCACTCGCTAATACGTACAAGTGTGCCAGGAGTATTAATACTTTGAGCCTTAGGCAATCAGAGTTGAGGGTTTGTTCTGTTCAACTCATAATACGATTTTATTTTATAATGTTGCTAGAATTTGATATTGCACATCTTAGAAGATATAACTCCTGCTCAACATTAAGCAGAGAACTACTATAGGTAAATCTCATAGAAATAAAGAAATCATCCTCTAATCATGGTTTTAGAATTATATATTAGAATGACTATCACGCCAGCAGTTTAATTTGACTATTGTGGAAGCACTGAAAATGAAGATGTGGCCCAAATAACTAAGTGTGCACTTTATGACACTACACGTTGTCGGAGTGACAAGTGAAACACCTGTCAGACCATATAAAAACATCCAGGGTGGGCAAATGTAAGTTTACAGCTGTTCATATGGAAAATATAACAATAATTAATGGATAATAATAAAAGAATAAACTGTTTCACATCCTCACAAATGTAAACTTACTTCTACCTCACCCTGTATATACCTCTCTCATTTATTTATATCTATCTCTATATCATTATATATATAAATATATAAAAATAGAAAATACAAACACAGACATACCCAAATAAGACATAATGATCACAGAAAATATCTGTAAGCATTAGTGTTAACTTGAGAACATACATTGATTTTAAACACATTCTTTACTTTAAATAGCTTTGATTTTCTGTCTAGAAGACAAAAGAGAACGTTATAGCTATCACTTACTAAGTTTACCTAGTTGAATGTTAGAGCTCCTAAAAGATGAGTCAATACTCATTGCTTTTCCACATTGGAAGATTAAAGGGTCCTTTGAAACTAAAACTGAAACTCTCAGAAATGTCAAGAAAATATTTTGCTCAGTTTCAGTTTAATAGGAACTGAATAGAGATCACAAAAGCCTTCTGACATTAAAGTGAAAGGCTGTTGGTATATAATGTAACCCAATTAATTAGGATCTGCTTAATTTGGAATCTGTAACAGAGTAGGAATAAAATGTATTTTACTGTTTTCACAGTTGTTCTGAAAACCCCCATATATTTAACATGAATATAATAAAAAAGAGGAGAGGCAAATAGCTGGAGTTAAACTGTGCTGAGTGAAGGTAACACTCAAATATAGTACAACCCCTACACTGCCGAGAGCATTTCTGGATGGCACTACACAGCAGCTTATTTATTAAGCTTTATTCAGCTTAAACCGAAATAAAGACACCCTTCATTCTAAAGCTGAAGTTGAAGCATGATAGGAAAAATGGTCACATTTTTCTTGGTCCTTAATAAGAAAGCACTTTCCCTATTTTTTTTTTTTTTTTTTTTTTTTTGGTGGTGGGGAAGTTAAACTCCAGAACAAGGATGCAAATATTAATTTACAAAGGTTAAATGGAGGACTACAGATGGAACGTTGCCACCCTAAAGCCCCTAAAGCACCTTTTAATTTGCTCCTATACTAAATCCATGGGAAACTGGATATGTGTCAGTATGTCACGGAGAAATTCAAATATCAAGGGATGCAAAAGTTAACAATTAAAATTCGTTTTCTGAATTGGAAAGCACAATATGCTACTTTTAGAGACACAGTATACTTGTTCAAGTAAAAAATGACTAGAGAGTTAAAGTCTAAAGTTTTTATAGTCTTATTTGGCTGCTTGGTTCTAAAATAAAATTTTAGCAAGGCTATAAGAATACTTGGAATGTTTTTTGTTGTCGTCGTTTGTATGCTTCTAGCATAGGTAACTGAGAGCTTATGACATTCAGGTTATAGGTCAAATCTGAGGCCTTATTGTGCATTAAGGGAAAATTACTTTTTGAATAACATACGGTACAACTTTCAACTCAATACGGCAGGAGGAGTTCAGATATGGACATTTACACTTTCAAAGAGATCAGATTATATGTAATTTTCACTTACTCTGAAATAACTCTATAAGTGCAATTTCAAAATTTATTTCTCCATCATACCCCAAAGAAAACCTTAGCAATAAATTCTACATATTTAGGTGTTTCTAAGAAGAGAAACTAATATTTTTTGTTTGAAGATTTAAAAGATTATTATAGCATCTCTAAAATATGAAGAATATTAGGGAACATAACATTTCCCATGTGTCTCCAATAAGAAATATTTCAACATATTGTACTGAGTTTTCCTTATTCCTTTATAACTGCAGCATAATCAAAATAACTGAATATAGTAACTCAATGTAAATTTAATCTGATGTTAGAAGGAAGCTGCACATAAAACTAAATCAGATGCAGGAGTTTTTTCTAAAATAAGATTAAGTAGTGTTTCAAATCACCTGGAATCAATGCTCATGAAATACTGTGTAGCATTGATACTGACTTAAAAAAACATTTTTTTATGAAAAAATAATAAGTCAGAGTTTGTCACTTATGTTATCCAAGACAAGTTTGGTAATTACCCTGTAAATGAACATCGATTTTTGTGTAGACTCCAATATTTCCAATCTCTGGGAAACTGTTCTGGTGTCCGGAACGTCCAATTGCACAATTATGGAAATATCTTTTAGTGAAGTGGTTGCTTCTCTGAGGAAACAGAGAAATTGCTTCACCTCTGAGTTTTACCACACTATTTCATATGACTAGCTTTAACACAGCAGAGGAAAACAAAACAAAACAGAACAAAACCAAACCAAAACCCAAACCTCAAAACCTTATATATTTATTGTTACAGGCTAACCCACAAGGTGGCACTAATGAGAAAAGTGACAAAAGTGAAAGATCACAGACAACGTTTATACTAAATCAATTCTATTATGAGTATTCAACTATTTTATAACATAATCACCCAAATTTTAATATGCTAATTACTCAATATATTCATATCCTGGTTTATTACTTTTTTCCTACAGTCTGTTTTGGACTAAAAAAGTTTCATTCAATCAAGCAGTTGGTTTTTTGAAAAGTTAGTAGTCTGAATATTTTTGTGTAGTTGTTCTTTTGTAGAAAAGTTTTTCTTTTTCTTTCTAAAATGCAGACTGAATGATCTTTATGTGGTTATATATCATGAACATTTCTTTTTTATGTTTTGTATAGTGCCAAGAACTTAACATTCTTTAATATAAATGTAAAAAAAACCTTTATGTAACCTTATTAATGTATAATAGTATAATGGTATATTTAGGCTTTTAATATTGATAGTAATAGCAAATAAATAACTTTTGAAATATTCAAGAAAAAGGCATTCAAGAATAATTTCTATACATATTTCCAAATACGTATTTCACCTGTCTCTCAGGGTACTTGGAGAGTACTTCCTGGATGTGAATAGGGAAATGTTCTCAGGAAACCATATGTAGAGAAATAATAAATAGTGTGATTTTGGCATAGCCTGGGTATAGAATCCTGAAAGTAAGGAGGCATAAATGATCCTATAACAGCCTGTGGTGAAAGGAACTGGATCTTTTCTAGCAAACATCTCTGATTATGAGCAAGAAGGTATAGACCACAAAAGGAGTCTATTCTTCAGTTTATAATTAAGAGATATATTACATATACATAGGCTTTAAACTTGAAGGGAAATACTATAATTCATCTATTTTCTTAGTTTAGAAGTAGGAATTCAATAAATTGAAAACCAATGTCATTTTAATTTTTATTATTATTGTGTTTATATATATACACATATACCTTGCAAAATGTTTTCTAACAAAATATGCATTGTTTTCTCACTCAGAAGTGACTATGTCTTTGACTAGAATACTGACCTCTAAAAACTATATAATATGTAGCATAAAAAAATATATCAAAATCTTCTCTCAAAAACTTGCATTCAGGAATATAACTTCAAAATTAGTGACATTTTAATAACTAAAAGAGAAAAACTTCACCATGTTTCTTCTACTATCTCCATCAACCCATTTACAACAATCCTTTGCTACTCAAATTTAAGAAAACATTGTATTTACCTCATTTAAAGAGCTGTAGTGATAAGCATTTATATATCTATCTGTCTTTCTGCAGGTTTTATAAGATGAACAATATGTTTTATTATTAAATGAAAGAAGAGTAAATAAAATGATTGTAAAATGGAAAAAACATGGATTAGAAAATACATATGGAAGAAAAAAAGCTGGATATTTTACACTTTTATGTGACTTTCCATTAATATATATACATAAGTGTGTCTTTGTAGTGGATACTTTTCATGGTTTGAGAGAAGTGTCACCACTTTCATTTCATGTAAATTTGAGTTGACAAATAAGCTTAGGTCAAAGATACATTTTTTTAATGCATTTGAGAGGGAAGATCTCTAAGGCATATAATACTGCTTGTTCTGTAATATGAATAGAAGCTGTAGTCAAATCTTTAAACTAGTAAATTCTCAATCCAGGATGAATAATGCTCTTCTTTTTAACTTCTATCATTACTTTATAAAATTATAACTATTATTCTACTTAGGATCATACTACATTTCTTTATTCATTTCATTTAACAAATATTCAATCACATTCATCATGTGTCAGGTACCGGACCCTCCAGTGAGGGGAGAGACCATAGCTGTTGGGTTCAATGCTATCCCTCTAGCACTCTGCCTGGCACTAACTTTATAATTTACACAGGAAATACCAATTATGCAAGTCGATATTTGACACTTGGCTTACCTTTCTGCAGGTAGTATGGCATAATGGTTAAATGTACAGGTGATGAAGTAACTCTAGTTTGGAATTGCAGTTCTGCCATCTGCTAATTAAATAACTTTGGGCAACATATTTCATTTCTCTGAGCCTCATTTTCTTCATTTGTGACATGAGGTAAATAAAAACATTGACCTTATGGGCTTATTTTTATGATAAACAAGATACCATAAAGTGATTAGACAAATACTTGATGCAAGTAAACCCACTGAAAAAAATTGCTATTATTATTATTAATATTATTATTATTTTTTACAGAGACAGAGAGAGAGTCAGAGAGAGGGATAGATAGGAATAAACAGACAGGAACAGAGAGAGATGAGAAGCATCAATCACCAGTTTTTCATTTTGATACCTTAGTTGTTCATTGATTGCTTTCTCATATGTGCCTTGACCCCTGGCCTTCAGCATACTGAGTAACCACTTGCTCAAGCCAGCGACCTTGGGTCCAAGCTGGTGAGCTTTGCTCAAATCAGATGAGCCTGCACTCAAGCTGGTGACCTCAGGGTCTCGAACCTGGGTCCTCTGCATTCTAGTTCAATGCTCTATCCACTGCACCACCGCCTGGTCACGCTATTATTATTATTATTATTCATTCTTCTAGCCATATTTATCTAGAAACACAGATTTGAACAACTTAAAGTCATGGTAAAAATGATGTTGGTGTAGTTACTATTTCCATTTTTTGAGCTACTAGGTAAAATGACTAATTTAACCAAAGCAGTTCCAGAAAGTGATCCAATTTCTTTTTTGCTTGTAGAATTCGGTGTATATCATGTTTGCAGGTTTTGTGAATAAACTACAAACATTTCCATGATACATTCTTTGCTTTTTAATGGAGCTTTCTTACTGAGACCATAAACCGAAGAGCCTACAGAGAACACTTAAGAGTTTTAACACCGTGTCAGAACCCTTAAAGAACAATACAACTTTCTTGAGATCCTAATTCTCCCCCCCTCTGAATATAACATTTGAGGATAGAACTGGAAATGACACTCTGGATATCTGGTTATCTTTTTCCTTACATTTGTCACCTAGAAAGACTCCTTTTATGCTGTAAAACTTGTTTTGTTTTGGTGTAAGTGTAATTCATAGACTTCCTAGGACTAATAACATGTATAATAATTATTAATAGGTTAGAACATGTTTTCTTCTTGAAACAATTTATAATTTCATCAATTTTATGTGAGAAAAAAAGACAATCAAATTTAGATACAATTTCCTTTTAGAGTAACACTTTTTAAAAACAGAAGTCAGACAATAGTTAAATGGAGGTGTTAACTGTAGCTGGCAAACCATGGACATCATGAAATTGTACTGTTTCAGTGATGGCTGACTTGAGACAGTTTTCTTTGCATCTTTAAGAGCTTGAAGAATGGTCTATCTAGAAGGGTATTTCTTACCTGAAGCGTAGCAAACATGTTGACAGATGCTTTGGTCAAATGATATGAAACTCTGAAATTATGCAGTAGAAAAACATTATCTGCAACAATGTGAGTTTCCCCAAATTAAAAATTTCATCAAATTATTACAATCTTAGATTTCAAAGTACTGTTTTATTACTGCCACATGGCGGCACCACCTTAGCAGGTACACTGATTCTGCTGTTCATCATGAGCATTGGCCTTCAGTTGTGTGTGGTCTTCAAGAACATTCCCTCTCATCAAATAAATCAGTCCTATTTTCACTGCCAGAGTAGCAGGGGTTGTCTCCCCACACCCCATGCTTTTTTGCCAGTACAGTGTAGTTTTATAAAGTTTCTTTACTCACGAAACTTAGAAATTTTAATTGAAATTTTGCTTTTCAATGAAGAAGATTAATTTAAAAAGATCCCTCGAGAGCATAAAGGGATTAGTGAATTAGCTTTGAAACTTCTTTCATAAAATTTGAGGACTGGAAGAGAATTCTGAGGATACCTTATCTAACTCCTCTCTACTCAACACACCAAGAACTAAGTCTAAATTACTAGGTTAAGATAATGTAGGGAGATGAGGGTGGGTCATACTTAGTTCTTTTTCCTGAACCAAGCTGCTTCTGATGTGGTGTGCTAATCACACTGTGAGGGACTGAGTATATAAGAGCACTTAAGTGTGCCTCTATAAACAGACTAGTGTGAAAAGAAGAAAAAACACAGTTCAACTGTGAACAGTCAAAGATTAAAGACTCCAAAGTCAGCTTATTCACTGAAGGTAGTTCATTTTGATTATATACAGGGCTAAGGTGTAGATTTAATTCAAAAATCACTTCTGTTTGGCCTCACATATAGTAAACATTCAAACTGTTTTCACTTTTACAAGCCCCTAAATTAAACATGACCACAAAAAATAGTTTTAAAGACATTTATTAACTAAATAAATCATGAAATTCTCCCAATAATAAATGTGTTTCTGAGAGAAGCAACAGGTACTTTGAAATAAAGTCTTATTCCACTACATGGACTCTAGTATTTGCAAAGTCAAAACTATCTCAAATTTAGTTATCTATAACACTGAAGGCAACTTCTTCATAGGAATATTAGTAAATCATTGCTTTAATATTTTTGTTAGGTGCACAAACTGAAAATTTGCTTTTTTTTTTGTTCGAGGATAGAATGAACATTCTCTAAAAAAAATAAATTAAAATATTATTTTACCAAAGTGCTTATTTCTCAAGGGAAGGGTGCTATATACTTTCAGAAATTAAAAAAAAATGAAAAACTCACTAGGACTCTTTTGTAACATCGATATGAAAGAAAAAAATTTTACTCACTTGACCTTGATATTGAGTTTACTGGATAAAGATATATTTTAGGGGAATTGGTGTTTTAATAAGTTATGTCTACTTTGTGTTAATAAGCTTAGGTCCATTCTGCTTGGATCTCAAAGACAGCCCAACCACTAATTTAATCACAGTCAATAGAGAATTTACTAATTGGTAAATATAGTCTTTAATTCTGAAATATTTGAGAGTTGCCTTATAGTAATTCAAAAGTACATAAATAAAACACAAAGAAAACCAGGAAAAGCCTTCTTTGAATCTTTTCTTGACTATTAATATCATTTTAGAGAAAGATCTTAAATATTGCTTAGTAGGTAAGTTCTTAATTTAGATTGTGGTTCTCAGACTTCTGGGGTGGTTCCAGATTCCTCTAGTAATCCAAATGAGTTGAATCCTGGCCCTGGCTGGCTGGCTCAGTGGTGGAGCATTGGCCCAGCATGTGATGTCACGGGTTTGATTCCTGGTCAGGGCACACAGGAGAAGTGCCCATCTGGTACTTCAACCCTCTTCCTCTCACTTCTCTCTCTCTCTCTCTCTCTTTCTCTTCCTCTCCTGCAGTCATGATTGACTCAAGTGAGTTGGGCCCAGGTGGCTGAGGATGGCTCCATGGCCTTGCCCCAGGCACCAAAATAGTTTCAGTTGCTTAGCAACGGAGCAAGGCCTCAGATGGGCAGAGCATTGCTCCCTAGTGGTCTTGCCTGGTGAATCTTGGGCGGAGCACATATTGGAATCTTTCTCTCTGCCTCCCCTCCTCTCACTGAATAAAAACAAAGAAACAAACAAACAAATAAACAAAACCAAATGAGCAGAATCCAAGGACTAGATAAATAATCCTGAATGCCAGATTCATACCTTGAGATCAGAGCATTTGGTGACCTGCAAAGAGTCAGATAGCTCCTTTTGCCTGCTTTTACTATATTTCCTGATTCTGTGAAAAAAACAAAACCAAACCTAATAAATCCCAGTTCCTCAAACCTTAAAATGCATACAGCCAGATACATATGGACAGCAGTAGCATAGAGATTTAAAAACTGAGCAGATAAAAGTAACTTGAACAGAATGTGGCATTTCCCTTGATCTGTTGCTAACAGCCCACATACAACATGCTTAAAAAAAAAAAAAAACACCCCATCTTGGCTCTTCTCATCATCATTTTAAAATGCTTCAAATGGACACTTAGAATATATGCCAATGGGAATGTTTCCCATGTGGGGATAAATAGAAAAGAGCTTTATTGAGCAGGGCTGTGTTTTCAGTAGTGTCCTGCTAAAGATGATATGTATGGAGTCTCTTCTCTGGTTATGCTTTTAAAGCCAAATACAATATTTTAATTGTACACATTCAGGACTCCAAAGCCAGTAGCATTAAACATTCCGTTTTGCAAGAAAAATACTTGTGAGTGCGATTTTTAAAATCCCTTTAGGATTTGAAGATGTAAAAGAAATGGAAAAAGAAATTACTTCTTTCTCTTTTTATTCTGTTTCACGTTTTGTTTTGTTTTTTTACTCTGAAGCCCATCACACTTTGTTTTATAAAAAACCAGAGACTGCTGCCTCTTAGATGTTACCTTTGGGATGTCTCTTCTGAATATTGTTCCAATTAAGGTTCTCCACAGAAAGTCTAAGGGTTAGATAGACCATATACTCCTGTATACTCTGCACTGTAATTTACAACTTCTCTAAACTTGGACAAGAGTCCATAACTAGCCAATGGTCTATGGACCTGTTTTGATGCTCCTGCTGCCAGCAAACACTTTCTTTTGATAACTATTCTGAAAGAGTTTAAACAACTCTCACGATAACACTAGAAACAGCAAAAAAAAAAAAAAAAAAAAAAAAAAAAGAAAGGAGCTGTGCCTAGTTGAAGTGAAAAAAACTGACCAGTCCTGGAGTATATGCATTCACTATTCTAGTAAGTCTAAAGTAATGGGCCTTGGCTTCCCAGCTTTTCCCAGCCTCAGGTATTTGTTCCTAAATGTTACACTGAAGGCATTATATTTTAATCATTTCCTCAATCTAAAAATAGAAATCATTCAATGGAGAGAAGTATCTTTAGCTTTTAGTTCTGGATGATTCTAACAATTCATTGCTAATCCTTCTTCTAGTACTGCACACCTGGACACATCAGACTGTGTAATTTATGTAGTCAGGTTTTGGAGAATTTATTTCAATTTCCATACAATCCTCCAAATGCTCTAGTGAGCTTGATGTGAAATCTGACACAGACAAGTCTCCGCAGCAGGATCTTCCTTTGCTCTTGGTGTTAATAGCCTGAGGCTTCAATGATCCCTCCAGGGAGGCGGGGAGGCGCGGTGAGGCTAAGGAGTCGGCAAGAGGGGTGACTGCGGGGCTTGTTGCGTTTAAGATTTACAATGTACTTCTCGCAGGCGGCTCAGCAACCCCCTCTGTGGCTGTGGGTGTCTAGTGTGACACAGAGGAGAAAAGCTCTCTAATCTCTCTGTGCCTGCTTCAGTCTCTCCGCTGTTCCCCTCCCTTCCTCACGCTTTGCCTGCTTTCTTGCGCTCTCTCGCTTTTTCCTTTGCCTTTCTCTGGGAGTTTCGGTCCCTGAATGCAGCCAGGGTAGCGTTGGCAATCTAGACCTGGAGCCTGTGCACACGCACACACGAACACACACATGCACACGCACTCACACACACGCACTCCGGCTCTCCCCACGGGGATACAGAGCAAACCCGGAGCTTTATCTACCTGAAGGGGATGGCCCGGCCCGACACTTCTTACTCACTTGTCATCTCTGGAGGTCAGAGCAACATCGGAAAGAGGGAGGCACGCTGTCCAGTCTGTAACCTCTCGCCGCTGGCCGCCACTGCTGCTTAAAGTGTACCGGGTGGAGGAGAAGGCTTTTCCAGGACAGATTCCCGGTGCAGCTCTGCGGCCCTGGGACTTCGCCCGGCTGTTTCACCCCAGTCTCTTCGTCCCCGGCCATCCTCTCGTTCCCGGCTGCGGGGTACACGGCTCCGGCGCTTCCGTTGCTGCTGCTGCCACTGCTGCCGCCAGCATATCCCACCCAGAGGACTGAACGCTGCCGCTGGGTTGGGGAGAGAAAGCGGAAGCCCTAACTTCCCTCTCCACCGCTCCCCGTCCTTTCCAGCCGAGGACCTATTGGAAGGTTCCCGCAGAAAGCCAGGCGAAAGCTCGGCGCAGGAGAGGGCAAGCCAGGAGCCGCAGGCGCACAGGGGTGCGGGCAGCAAGTGCCCAGGCGGCCGCGGGAGAAGTAGCGCGCGTTGGGGCAAAAGAGACGCTTTCCAAGTTGCGTACGTCCCGGAGCTCGCAGCCCCGCGCCTGGGCCGCGGGTGTCAGGAGAGAGGCGGGGCTGATGGGGGTCGCCGAGGTCGCTGTCGCCTGCGGCTAGAGTCCGTCTTAAAAGCGCCCAGACCAGCATCCCCAGGGTCCCAGGCAGCGTCGCACCCTCTGCCCGCGCGCGCTCTCGGATGCCTGCTCCGGCGGTGGCCCACGTGGCCCGCCCGCGGGGGGTGCCGGAGGGGGCGGGGGAAGAGGAGGAGGCAGTGTGATGGCCCTGGACGGCGAACGGGGGGAGCAGGAGGAGGAGAAGAAAAAGAAGAAGAAGAAAAAGAAGAGGAAGAAGAAGAAGAAGGAGGAGGAGGAGGGGGCTGAGAAGAGCCGCTCACCCTTCGCGGCCACGATGGGGGAGAACGACACCGCGCTCCGGACCGGCGGCAGGGGGCTTTCGGACCAGTGGGCGGACTCGGTGGGGGTGCGACCCCGCTCCACCGAGCGCCACATCACGGTGCATAGGCGGCTTGTACTGGCCTTCGCCGTGTCCATCGTGGCGTTGCTCGCCGTCACTATGCTCGCAGTGCTACTTAGCTTGCGCTTCGACGAGTGTGGGGCAAGCGCGGCGCCGGGAGCAGACGGCGGCCCCGCCGGCTACCCACCGCGCGGCGGCAACGGGAGCCTTCCGGGCTCTGCGCCGCGCAACCCCCACGCCAGCGGGGACTCCTCGCAGCCCGAGGCAGGTGGGGAGGCCACCCCTGGGACTCCGTCCGCCCAGCCGCCGTCGGAGGAGCACCAGGAGCAGTGGCAGCCTTGGACGCAGCTGCGCCTGTCCGGCCATCTCAAGCCGTTACACTACAATCTGATGCTCACCGCTTTCATGGAGAACTTCACCTTCTCCGGGGAGGTCAACGTGGAGATCGCGTGCCGGAACGCCACCCGCTACGTCGTGCTGCATGCCTCCCGGGTGGCGGTGGAGAAGGTGCAGGTGGCCGAAGACCGGGTGGCCGGGGCCGTCCCGGTGGCTGGCTTTTTCCTCTACCCGCAAACCCAGGTCTTGGTGGTGGTGTTGAATAGAACCCTGGACGCACAGAGGAATTACAACCTGAAGATCATCTACAACGCCCTAATCGAAAACGAGCTTTTGGGCTTCTTCCGCAGTTCCTACGTGCTCCATGGGGAGAGAAGGTACGGAGGGAGGCGGTGTCCGGCACTACCCCACCCGGCCAGGTTGCTCTAACCGCCGGCAGCTGGCGACCTCAGGGGCCCTACAGGCGTCCGATGCTCAGGAAGCGAGGGGTGGGGAAGGAAGCAAAGGTAGTGTAAGACCATCATCCAGAACCCTCAGGGCCTCCTGCCTGGGCTCTCACTGTTGACAGCTCCACAAATTCACTCACCAGTGGCAAACGCTGAATGCTACTCTCTCTTCTAGTCCGGATCCCCGCTGCCCCCCCCCCCACCCCCGTCCAAGTTCCTTAGTTAGTTGGACGCATGGCTCTCTCTCTCTCTGAAGGGTAGTGTGTAATCTGAGCGATGACAGAGTGACATCAAAAGCCTGCTAAGTTACTGTCGAGGGAAAATACGTTAGCAACAAAAGGCCAGGGCAGCTGCTCTGCCCGGGAAGTTGTCAGCGTAGGGTAGGGCAGGACAACTCCCAACCCAACCCCCAAATGTCCACCTCGCCTGCTGTCAGGTAGACACAGGATGGGCCTTAGCTGCATAAAGTTTTCCAAAACTGGAAGTTGAGATCTAGAGTACTAAGAGCCCATCCGGTGACTGACTATAGGGTGGGGCTGGCGAGTATGTCCTGGCAGGTGCTGCCAGCTCTCTCCTAACGCAGAGTGATTACCATGGTCTGTCCTGAGTTACTGACTCTGGAAATGATTCCATTGGTGAAAGGAGGGGAAGCTAGCGGTCAATCTGAAATGCCTTGTTAGCGAGTGCCTTGATGATTTTTAGATTTGAGCAGTACTCCTCCCCTCCCTTCCTTCCTTCCTTCCTTCCTTCCTTCCTTCCTTCCTTCCTTCCTTCCTTCCTTCCTCCCTCCCTCCCTCCCTCCCTTCTTCCTCCCCCTCCTCCTTCTTCTTCTTCTTCTTCTTCTTCTTCTTCTTCTTCTTCTTCTTCTTCTTCTTCTTCTTCTTCCTCCTCCTCCTCCTCCTCCTCCTCCTCCTCCTCCTCTTCTGCTTCTTCTTGAGATGCTGTGGGTCTTTTCACCACTTGTTTAGAACTCAGACTTGGGAGTCCAACAGAATTGAGTTCAAATCTCAGCTGAACCTCTAATGCTAGTGAGAGCTTTAGCAAGCTGATTAATCTGTCACCAATTCTTGACAATGCCTACCTCTAGTGCTTACTGAGCAATGTATTAACTCCATCTTACAAGAAACTATGGAGTAGGTGCTACCAATCTTCCCTGTTTAACAGATGGGCAAATGAAGGCACAGAGAAGTCAATAACTTGTACATAGTGAGCCTACAAAGCAGAGATTTAAACCTAGGCAGTTTGGCCCCAGAGCCCATATTTTTATTTTTTTATTTGGGGATGATGATAATGATACTATCCTGATAATATTGTTTTGGGTATCCATGGGCTAATGCATTGAAAATCACTTAATCATATATCTGCTGTTTTGAGTATCCACCATAAATGCTAGTTAGCTATTATGAGTGTCTGGTGGTAGTGAGCCCTCAAACATATTGTTGAATGAATAAAAAAGTTTTTGATTTTTGCCCTAACCCATTACTTTTAAAACAACTCATTAACTAAATGACTACAGGGCTGACAAACTACCAAATTGAACAGAAATGATATTGACAACTTAGAAGTAAAGGCAAGTTGGAAATTAGTAATGATGTTACTGGCAAAGCCTCCTCTCTTCTCAAGTTTTTCTCACAACTGCAGAATACTGGGGCTCTGAGCAGCCCAGGTTGCCTGAGGTCAGCAGGCTTGTCAGTAGAGAGCTAGCACTTGAACTTTGGTGTTCTGATCCCTGGGCCAGGGCTCTTGTTGTTTGGAAACTCTCAGAAGTTATTGTATAAGAGGCTAGGAAAATTTCAGTGTGTTATGGGAGAACACAAGTGTTTTATTATTTATAGGGTACTATAAAGTAACCTCATATAAATAAGTTACCCAATGCTTTAGTAGTTGTATGATAGTTAAAATCTATAAGTGAATGCATAAATTATTCATTCTCCTAAGATCAGATGTGGACAATTTAAACCTCCTTTCACCATTTCCTCCAACATATTCTAAAGAATACAGATTAAAAGCATTTTTTTAAACCCCTGATCATATCAAAAGACATAAAAGATAAATTTGCATGATATGTTTAGAAACAAGCTTGTTATATCAAAATGCGAATAGTAGGAACTGCATATCATTACTGATACGTCTGTGGTGAAATAAATTCTTTCAATAAATACTGTTTTTTGAGCCATGCCAAAATATATTTGGTGGAACTGAGCTTGTTTTGGTCAGCATTTTCAAATTAAGAGGACTCTTAGAAAAGACCAGATGTTTCTGCTTGACTCCAAAATGATTTCTTGTACCCCTGGTGCATATTTGTATTCAAAGTCTCTTCTACAGTTTTCTCTAAAGATGTAAATAATTTGGTTGAAAGTTGAACCTGGTACATATGTGGCTAACTCTTTATCCCCATAGAAATATGGAATACTGTGTTTCTGGCAATCCCAGCATAGTTTTATTTCCAAACAGCATCTTAGAGAAAGTATTGTTCTCTCTCTCTCTCTCTCTCTCTCTCTCTCTTTCTCTTTCTCTCTCTTTCTCTTTTATTCCCTTGAGTACCATGGTGAATATGAAAATTTCTTGGATGTTGATAACTAGCATTGATAAAGCAAAAGAAATCAAATAAACTATTTCACAATTATGTCAACGTCATGTATATTAACCTTTTTTGAGGGGTTATTATTACTATAGCAACTTGAAGCATTTTTATACATACCAATATCAGGAACACAGCCAGGGTTGGACTTTTATTGGTGATGTATTCATCCCAAAAATGCATTGTAAATCAACATTTTAAAGCACACTTTCAAAAGGACAATGATACAAACTTAGAATTTTTGTTTGATAAATGATTGAGTACTTGGTCTTTAGTTAGTCATAATTTTTGCCAATTTAATTATCAGATAATTTCTAAATTAAAAAAATATTTAAACTTCCAATTCATAGTCATTGAGCAACTTGAAATATTTAAAAGAGTAATACTACAAAAAAAATAAAGAGTAATACTACAATTCAGTGTCCTTAGCCTATGTGAAATCAACTCAATATCCTAATCAATCTGATTCTTCAACTCACCTCCTCACTCAGAGGTCTGAGGGAAACAATTTGGATGAGGGCAGGAAAATTAGATATCACCTTCAAGCCCCAAAAGATTTCATCTCCCATGAGATGCTGCAGGGAGCCTGGTTTTGTTCTACAGGAAAGACTTCCCTTTCCTGGTTTTGATATTGCCGCGAAGAAGGGACGGAAGGCAAGCTGCCCACTGAGTTGAGAACCTAAACATAAAGTTCCTCTACTTGAGGCAAATCCTCTACTTTCTGCTGGTCATCTGGCTAAAGGGAAAATTCATCACTTGTTGAATATTGCAAGTAAATAAATTCTATTCAATTTGAAATGTTTGCACACAGCAGTAAATTATCTCCATTAAGCAGAACACAGTCACTTTTTCCTCAAGTGGGTATATAGAAGACAGATAAAAAGGGTGTGTATTTATGCCATACTAGTCTCTAGTAGAATATACTTGCTGAGAGTTAGGTAAAATGTTCATTTACCTGAAGTAATTGCCGCTTTGGGGTAGCCAGATGGTGAGCATACCCATGTTCAAAGTTGGGTACCTTAATTTAGATCCAGATGGTCGGATTGAAAGAGAAGATTTACCCAGAGTAAATGAACATTTTATTCACTTTCAAAAGGGAAACTGTTTTTCCTTGAGAAACTTTGATTGGGTCTATAACATATCACAGTGGCAGAAGACAGAATAAAAATGTCTTTTTCTATCAAGGATTATTTAGAAAGAAACCATGATCTCCAAGTAAAATAGGAAAATAACATTTCAGTTCTCAAAAAGAATTGCAAAAAATGCTTTTGCAAAAATCTTGTGGAGAGCACAGAAAATTTTATGGGTAAGCATTTGATCTTTTGTGGTATTCCTGTACGTGATATGATACCTTGTCCTTTCTCTGGAATGAATTAATAATCATGATATTTAATAAAAAGTAAGAAAAGCACACATTTCTTTTATATTGAAACAAACTTTGTTTCTCTCAGTCATTCTGGTGAGGAGATAGCTTTACATGAACAAGTTGGTGTGTATAGCTTTATGCTCCTCTATAGAAGGCTCGGAACTGAAAAATCAGTGAAAATCGTTTGTTTCTGTGAGTGAAAACATTTTTTTGTATGATTCCTTAATGTATTTCGCTCATTGTTTTCCTGTCAGGCACATGTAATCATATGACCAAACTGAGTCCAATGCTGCTGGATTTTGGCAACCATTCAAAATGCCACCACTAACCCAAATCTAGAAAATAATATATATACATTTTAAAAAGCTTTAACGATTTAATGACTAAACCAAGGAGGAAAATCCATATAATTAGTGTTTGTCTTGCCATGTTTTTTCTATGGTGCCATTTGATTTGATCAACCTGGATAGTAATAAAGTATACAGTTTCTCTAGAAGAGTGAAATTAGTTTGCCCATGCTATTATTTATTCAAAGCAACTCCAAACAGGGCCTATTTGCTCTGAATCTCTTTCGAGCAAAGGTGGCCCTGTGACTGGTTTCCCTGTATTTCTTTGGCCTGCACAACACGTTTATTTCCTTAAACCTTAACTTGCCTCTGTGTATGTGGATGGGCTTGAGACAATGGTATTGGCAACAGTTTAGGTTTGCTGGAAGATGGTGACATTTGATTGATATGATTGCAAGAATAAGACTCACTATTTAAGCATGACTTCAAATAATGATATATAAAGAGTGAGGAAGAAAGAGTTTACATTTAATACATAAATGTTTTAGTCTATAAGGAAGTGCACTACTTTGTCACTGCATATTCATCCTCATCCTCCCAGTCACCAATCGTAATCATCACCATCATTCTCCGTGTTGTTCTTTCAACTTTTTGTGTGTCCTGCACATTCTTTCAGATTTACAGTAGTGACTGGGTCTCTCCAGAATTTTTCAAAGTCCCATGCAATCCCGCTTTTTGCCGCTAGAGAGTGGATGCTTTATGCAACAGAATTTTACTACATAGACTTTGGGAGAATATAAAAATGGAAAATACTCCCTGCCTTTCTCAGTTTCCAGGACTGTGTGAAATGACTCACAGGCACAGCTAGATGGTGGTGGCTGGGCTGTGAGGTCGGAATCAGATTGGCAAGGTTGGTGGGGCTGAATTGGGTTGGGGTGAAGGGTTTCAGGCTCCTGCACATCTACTCCAGGTCCCGTGCCCCCCCTTCCCGTCTTTCAATGCCTGAGCGGCTTTGAGGGGCTCTGGCACCAGCAGTGTAGAGAGGGGTTAACTCATTCCTCCCAGGGCAAGCTTATGTTGACTTTTAGGGTGAAATTTTAATTTAATTATTGAGATCTTTCCTAAAAAAAAAAATCAGAGGATGAACAAAGTATAGAGTTTTAAAATTACTGCTGTTGGTTATGTTTTCTTTCATTTAAAAACATGTTGAAGCCACTTTTGGTTGTATAGCTAGTTGAAAAAGTGGGTGTGTATTTAGGGTGTTCAGGGACTCTGGAACCAGACTGCCTGCATTCATGTTCTGACTCTGCCACCGATAAGCTCTATAACCTTGACCAAGTCTCCTAATTGTTCTGGGTTTGGTGTGTTCATCTGGAAAATGGGGATAATGATAACCTATTTTATAGGGTTATTGTGAGGATTGCGTGAGTTAAAGATATAAAGCATTTAGAACAAGGTCTGACAATTGGCAGTCATTTTTGTAGATATTAATATTATATTATTCCATGGCTGCAGAGCTACTATTTGGGCTGGTACAGGGTCATTTAGAGACAATGTACTGCCTTGGGGTTCTCCTTTCTAGTGGACAGTGGGGAAATGGTCACTGAGACATTTCTTCCACTGCTGCTTGTTATGTCACCTAAGCTGAGTTCAAAAGACAGGGAGAAGAAGAAATAGAATTTCTTCAGGGTGAAGAAGAGAGTGAAGAGAACAGCTGTGGTATTTCACAACTAGACAAATCCCATGCTTGGTTCAGAGGAGGAGAGGGTGGAGAGGGTTGAGGAAACAGGAAGAATGTGGGAAACAAGAGGAACGCACAACTCTGATTATGGCTCTGCTCTCGATCACCAGTGAGAATAGCAGAAACCAGTGACTGAAGGGCCAGGAAAGTGCTTCCCTTGTCACTGGAAGCCAGTTCATCAGACAGAAAAATCTCAAGCACCAAGGGAAAGGCACATCAGTCATTTGATATTGTTTTCAAGATTTTATTTGCATTCTGACAGTAGCAGTACTTTATACTCCTTACATAAGGCTTTGCTTCTTTCCAGTATTAAACAAATGAACCTCAGACACTGGTTTATTTATTCTTATGAAAACCTAACATGATGGCCCAGGACAATAGTGTTATGTATTCATAGTACTCTTCATCAGTGGTGATCAAATACTCATTACTCATTTTTTGATAAGAATATTTAGTGCAAAAATAGGAAAACAATTATGAATATTATGCTCTGTTTTTATAACACGATTATTCACACATACACCACTTCCTACATGCATATTGCTGTCATTATTGCATTATGTTTTTAGTTTACTAAAATGGTTATTTAAAAAAACAGAGTACATGCTTGCTTATAGCACTGAATATTCAGCAAGAGTACTTCTCTTCTGAAATGGCAGAGGTTTAATGACTCATTGAAGTACATAAAAACACACAGTCTAAACAACATACTTTTTCACTTAAAATGTTTTGTCATTGAGTAATAATTTGCATTTTGATTAACAGTCTTAAGTTTAAATGGAACATATGTAAACTTCCATGACCTTGTAACTGAGCCTATTGACTGCAAACAGTTGAATAGTTAACTAGTAACTAGATGGTCCATTAGAACTTTTCTTTAGATCTTGGGAGTTTTTATTACCAATCTTAAATGATGACAATGCTAGGCAATTTGCAGTTTCAATAGAAGCAAATTCAAAGATCATTTTTTTCATTGTGCTATATGTGTATCATGTACAGAAGTGGCCAAAACGGAAACCTCTGAAATACATACACCATGCAATTTGTGAGGTTCTCTTGGTTTTGGTGGGTTCCACAGTGAAAAGTCATGAGTTAATTTTTAATATTTACAGTGTAGGCAAATGTTTGTTTCCCCAAATATTTTAACTTCATGAAAAGGCAAACTGCGAATATTGGAACAGAAATTGTTTTGTATCACATACTGTAATTTGTTGGCAATATCAGCCAACATTAATGCATTACTTCTGCTGAATCTTATCATAATGACTTGACACAAGCAGCTTGCCTAGTGAACTTCCGCTGAAATAAGAAGAAATCAATTCACTATATCCTTCAGAGGCAACATAGAGCTTTGAGCTCTCCTTAGCTCAACCAAAATCTCAAATAAACAAGTAGTTAAGAAACTATGTAATTATTTGAGTTAGAAGTGAATCAGAATACGAGTATGTTGGTCATATTTATCTACTTATATTAAAGTGACATTCTTGGAATGATAATTCCAGGATGTCACTTTTGGAAGTGGAATTTTTAAAATGGTAATAGAGGGATTTATTAAAAGACGAAAATGATTTTTTTTAAGGAAACAAGAAAAAACCAGACCACAAAACACTTGTCACCATTAACTTCTGCCTCCTGCTGTTTTATTTTATTTCTTTTGTATTTACACATGTATTTCATGTTCAGATGATATATTAATGTTCTCTATTTTTAAATTTTTTTTGTATTTCTACTACCTGATGTCCTGCTACCTACCCACCACCTCAAACTCACCTCAAATTTACTCAAATCCAAACTCATTATTTTCTACTCCAAATCACTTTCCCTAGATCCCTCTTTGATGTTTTTAATGACAACAGAAAAGAAGCCTTACTTCCACCAACTGAAGACAACCCTAAAATATATGCAGCAAAGACAAAATTATATTTTTGAAACCCAACAGGTACTGCTGGGCACTGAAGTTGAACTTGAAATTAGACCTTTTTTTTGGAAAGGAGAGTATCAAGGCTGAGAGGTGTTAGAGGTGGACTGGCAATACTGAGATCTGATAAAAACCAGAATCTGTAAGAGAGCAGACAGGGCACTAAATATGAGAGTCAAACTTGTTTAAGGGCTTATTTCTGTGCTACCCGTAGTTAACTTGCTGACTTCTCCAATGTCTCTGACCCTTGAAATACTACTCAAGCCTCAAGACCAATTTTTAGTTTCCTTCTCCATAAAGCCTTCCTTTAGTTCTTAAGGCTGATAGGGCTCAACTGGGTCAGTTTTGTCCCCCAGGGTCCATATGCAATGTCTTGTTTTACAACTGAGAAGGAGAGACCCTTTGGTTTTACAACTGAGAAGGAGAGGCGGAGCTACTGGCACCCAGTGGTACGGGCCAGCGATGTGGCTGTTAAACATCCTACAGTGCACGACAGCCTCAGACAATGAATATAATAAACCTAAAATGTGGTTATGCTGAGACTGAAAAGCCTGTTGAAGGAGAATGTAATTTCTTCATACATTTGCCTTCTTTGTCATGGCTCTTTGTATGATACCTCTTGAGTTATATATTTAATTTCTTTTGTTTAGAGTATAAATTCCTTGAGGGAAGGAAGACAAGATACTTCTTTTTCTCCTCAGTATTAAACACTCAAAAACGATTAAGAGAGGCACATGCATTATAAAACTTACAGTAAGAAGCTACTTAGTGGTAGTATAATTAACATTAAAAAATGTTAATTATACCTCATCAAATTCAAGGTATATTTTATTTCTAATGTTTGTTAGTTATAGACCCTCAAGCTTAGAAAGACCTTACATGTAATCTAGCCCCACTGCTCTGCTCTTCTTTACCAGGGGACTTTCTTGATTCCCAAATACTGAATTGAAATTCAATTCTAATCGTCTTTAGGTGCCAGACTGTGAAATTGGTATTTTCTCATTTAGACATTATCAGCATATACATTGGACCTCTGTGTATAGATATATACTGTATGTATGAATTCATTAAGAATATTAATTGCAGAAAAAGTCACTAAATGATTTCTACAGCTCCTTCAACCCTTATAATCAGTTATTTACATTGCTTGCTTTACTAAATAGCTTTCTTTGTAAGGCAAAAAAAGACTGCACAATGTGATTCTTTTTCATAAATATTTGGTTTATTAATTTCTCATTAGCCCAAAGGTATTTAGAATTTCTATATCTAATAAATTCCTATCCATTAATTACTTAATCCAAAGACACCTTTGTACTTTTACATAATGGCTAATACATTCTAATTGCAACACTCTATTGAACTCTTGTAGGATTTTTCCCCTGGTATTATTATTATTGGAATATATAAATACAGATAGTCTTTTCAATTAGATTGCAAAGAACTTAAGGGCAAAATGATTATATCTTTTTAAAAAGTCCTACCATTTACCAAATAATGAAGAGCTCACATATAGCAGACAATATCTAGTTGTTCAATGACTGAAATTAGAGTTCTCAGACACTTTACAGTTAAAAGGGAACACATTTTTTCACATAAAATCTCATAGATATCTTCTAAGTAGCCTCAGCAGAGAAATAGAAAACTCAGTGCACATTTTAATTAATAACACTGGGGAACAATTTTTTTTTCATTTTCAGTTGCATGAGGTTTTAGAACTGTTTCTATATATTTCTGCATCGCTGATTCCAAATATAAAATCCATTTGTTGGTGCATGCTTTAGTTTTTATGCAATTTTAATTTCTTTTTGTTATAGTTAATGCCATGCATTGGTTTTTAAATTGGAATTAAAGGGCAACGACTCTTGGATTGAACATAACCACAAGGCATTAATGTTTTACAAACATCACTTCTACATAATTGTAGTTTTTTGTTTGTTTGTTTGTTTTGTTTTGTCTTTTTGTATTTTTCTGAAGTTGGAAACGGGGAGGCAGTCAGACAGACTCCCGCATGTGCCCGACCGGGATCCACCTGGCATGCCCATCAGGGGGTGATGCTCTGCCCATCTGGGGCGTTGCTCTGTTGCAACCAGAGCCATTCTAGCGCCTGAGGCAGAGGCCATGGAGCCATCCTCAGCGCCCGGGTCAACATTGCTCCAATGGAGCCTTGGCTGTGGGAGGGGAAGAGAGAGACAGAGAGCAAAGAGAGGGGTAGGGGTGGAGAAGCAGATGAGCACTTCTCCTGTGTGCCCTGGCCGGGAATCAAACCCTGGACTCCTGCACGCCAGGCCTACGCTCTACCACTGAGCCAACCGGCCAGGGCTTGTAGTTGTTTTTAAATATAAAAATTTATTATCCAATAAAAACATCCTCTTATTTTATTTTGAGATTGAATCATGGCTTCTTTGAGTAGGTGTAAATGTAAGAATAGCCCTGACACCTTCTATTATATATGTGGCTGTTACACACTTCAACGTCAAAGGTTAAATATTTCATCATTTTTGACACATGCATATATTGCCTATTTTCAAGTTCCCCTTGGCAATCAAGACAAGAATTGGGCTCCTTGTAATTGTGTGTTATAATTTTGAGGAAATGCTTTGTGACTGGACAAAAGGAAAATGCAAAGGAATGCCTTTTGGTATTCCCTTGGTTTGGCATGAACCTAAGGACCACAGCAGTGATTGTTATTTCTGTCTGATCCATACAAAGAGCACTGGCCAGAAAAAAATGGCATATAATCACATATCTTAATAGTCCTTCAGCAATACAACCTATCCCACACTCTGAGACACTCCAGTTTCAGTTTTCAATGGTTTTATTTCTTCTAAGGATAAAGGAAATGATCAAGTTTATTTTGATAAGATGCATGAGGAAACGGTTGTAGAACCTGAAGGGTCTTCTTCTGATGCCAAGCAATCATTAACCTCTCAGCAGTTTAGCCAACCTGAATTGAATGACTTAGAAGGAATGACATAAATATTGTCCTCGACTTTCTGAAGTATGAGGAGCATAACTGGATTATTTGTGTGGATCTTAAAATGGCAAATTTCCTGCTAGGATAACAGAGAGGTTTCACGAAGTATCCTTGCTTTCTGTGTTTGTGGGAGCGCCGAGCTAGGGAGGAACACTGGACACAGAAGTGGCTGAAACGTGAAGCTCTGGAAGTAGGGATGCAAAATATTGTGAATGAACCTGTAGTGAATCGAGACAGGATCATTTTCCCCCCACTTCACATCAAACTTGACTTAATAGAGCAGTTTTTTCAGGCTTTGAATAGAGAAAGTAAATGCTTTCAACATATTATTTCTGCTTTTCCTGCCTTGTCTTTTGAGAAGATAAAAGCAGGTGTATTCAATGGACCTCAAATTCCAACCCTCATACGTGACAAAGGATTTGCCAGGAAGATGAATAAGGAGGAGAAAGCATCATGGCAGTCTTTTGTGGCAGTTACAAAGAACTTCCTTGGCAACAAAAAAAAGCAGAAAACTATAAACTTTTGGTTCAAAGGATGCTGTTGGCTTTCCGCGACATTGGTTGTAACGTGAGCATTAAAATTAACTTCCTGAACAGTCATCTTGATAAGTTTCCCAAAAATCTTGGAACTGTTAGTGATGAGCAGACTACTGCTGAAGCATCAAACGATATTGTCCTCAACAAGTACACAAATGCAAGAGCTACAAACGCAAATTTTTGCCTGAATAGAATTTAAATAAGTTTTGTGCAAATTTTATGATTAAAATAAGTGTTTTAATATGTTCTATTATGAAATTGTAGACAATTCTGATGCAGTCATATCTTTTAGTGTATTTATTGCATTATATAAATTATTATATTTTCACAAAGATGAAGCCCAAGAAAACATTCTACTTCTTTATGTTAAACTAAATGTTGAAAATTTTACAATAAGATGAAAACTTAAAATTTTTAATTGCAAAAATAAATTGTGGCTTACAGAGAAAAACTGTCAGATTTGAGATCAGCACCCTCAAATTAGGTAAGAACAAGTGTTTTTGTGGATACAACAAAAATTTTGTTCCCCAATGTAATATTGAAAGAGGAAACTCAAGAACATTGTATGAGACAAAAAAGTATGTGATAAGAAAATTGTAAATGAGTGCATTTTAAATAAAAGGTACTGACATTCAATCAAGCAAAAATTATATGATTATCAGTAAAACTAATTAGGAAAATATTACTAATACATTTCTGGCAAATTTGGAAAGAACTTTTATTACCAAGTTGAATTAAAACATTATTTATAAATTATGGCTAAAGATTAATTTTACAGCTTTTTTTTTCTTTTCAAAGGGAGAGGAGTGGAGATAAAGAGACAGACTTCTGCATATGCCCCAGCTGGGATCCACCTGGCAACCCCTGGCTAGGGCTGATACTCTGCCCATCTGGGTCCATTCTTGCAACTTAGCTATTTTTTACACCTGAGATAGAGGCTCCATGCAGCCCTCCTTAGAGCCTGGGGCTGATGTGTTTGAACCAGTTGATCCATGACTGTGGGAGCGGAAGAGAGAGAAAGAGAGAGAGAAAGAGAGAATGGGGTGGAGGAGAGGTGGAGAAGCAGACGGTTGCTTTTCCTGTGTACCCTGACCAGAATTGAACCCAGAACACCCACCAAATGGGCTGATGCCATACCACTGATCCAACCATCCAGGGCCTAATTTTACTGTTTTTGAAATATATTATAATTACCTTTTACTCAGACACAGAAAATGTGAGTTCTAGACCCAGCTTTGCACTAATTTCCTGTGTAATTTGGAAAAATCACTTAAACCTACTGGAACTACTTATTCATTTTAGAAATATATTTTTATTGATTGATTTCAGTAAGAGAGAGAGGGAGAGAGAGAGAGAGAAGAACATTGAGCTGTTCCTGTATGTGCCCTGATTAGAGATCAATCAGGCAACCTCTGAACTTTGGGATGGTGCTCTAACCCACTGAGCATCTGGCCAGGGCTCATTTTAGAAATTTATGAGAGTTAGACAATTTGTTTCTGAGACTGTTTCTAACTTTAACCTTATATTTGTCTGAAGATTTATAGTTAACACTTCTTTTTCATATATTATTTTATTTTATCATCTTGACAGTTTTGTAAAGAAGTCTTAGAAAACATTATTGTTTTCCTTCTACTCATGTAAAATTCGGCTCTGGCAGTTATGTGATTTAGCCAAGCCTGGTGTGTATCACCCCAGTACTGTTTCCAAGATGACTCTTAAAAACCCACTCTTTGAGAGTCAGTATACTATTAATCTCAAAAATGTCTTATTTTTCTCTATTTCAAAACTAAGCTTCAAGAAGTTAGGCCCTTAATGATTAATGTAAGCTTCAGAATTTTAAAATGATCTAAACATTTACACTTCATGGTTTGAGTCAAGGATAGCCAATAAGATTCAATACACACATCAACCCCTATTGATTAGTCGTAGTTGCCTGAAGTGCTGTGCTGAGAGTAATTCCGAGTCTGGGTTCGGGCTCAGTAGGCAAGTGTGCCATGTTAGATTAACCATGTAGACCTAGGATGATGGAAAGCGGAGAGGCGGCAGGATTTCTTAAGGGGGAAACAGCTTTTGAAAGAAATGATTTTAGAACCCAGTAATGTTTACAAACAGTCTGATATGGACTTGCCTTGTGTCAAGTTTTGTAACTAGTATTGTTAAAAAATGTTTAATTTTTTTAATGAATACTTTCATAAATAATGGCTTATTTTTTTTAAGTTGGAAGACTGTTCTTCTTAAAGTACTTAATATGAGCGTTTTCATTTGTAACCCTGAACTGTGAAAAAAGTAGAAGTCGCTTCTAGTTAGAGATTCAATAAGCAACTTTGCATCCTGAGCTGAAAACTGAAGGACATTAAATATGCTTATAGACAAATATATATGTATATATACATACATTGACAGGTTTATTTTACAGATGTTTATTATATTAGCATGTCATAATATAATATATATTATGAGTAGTAAAAACCAATGGTGTCTGGATTACTCAATGCAAATATATGTTACAGCACTCTAAGAAAGGCTGAGGATATTGTGAATCAGTGGCTGCCATTTTCTGACTGGCTGCTATTTAATCGCTGTCTGCTGGGTGCTGTTCATCTATTCACTGTGATAGGTGCTTTACAGTCCCTTTTTTTCCTCCCTAAGCTTTATAAAAGCTTTCTTTTTGAGTTAAGCTTGATTATTTTCCTTTAAGCAATGAATAACTACACCTTAGGGAAATTTAGTAATTGTACAGAATTTTATGGCTAAGAATGTTGTAGAGCCAAAATGTAGACCAAGTTCTGTCAGGTTTCAAAGTCTTTTTTTTTTCTTTTTTCTAGTGAGAGAGACAGAGAGAGGGACAGACAGAAAGGGAAAAAGATGAGAAGGATCCGGTTTTTGTTGTGGCATCTTAGTTGTTCATAGATCACTTTCTCATATTTGCTTTGACTGGGGGGTTCCAGTTGAACCAGTGACCCCTTGCTCAAGCCAGAAACCTTGGGCTTCAAGCCAGCGACTTTTGGGCTCAAACCAGTGACCCTGCGCTCAAGCAGAATGAGCCCATGCTCAAGCTGATGACCTAGGAGTTTTGAACCTGTGTCCTCTGAGTCCCAGGTTGATGCTCTATCCACTATGCCACTGCCTGGTCAGGCAAAGTCCTTTTTCTTAACAGAAGCAAGCCATGTCTTGGTGAAATCTGAAGGCACAGATGTTTCCCAGTGACAGTCTATGTCTTATATGTATATGTTGACCATTTCTGGATTTTAGTTTCACTGACTTTTAATGATGGACAGCATCAGGGAGGAAATTGAGGTATGCCAAAAAAGAGAATTATTATTTTCCAATGTTTGCTAGTGTGATGCCAATGAGTTGTTTTTGTGTAGACTACAACGTTATTGTCTAACAGGCACTGCTCTGGGTTTAGAGAATTTATTTGAGAAAAAAACTTCCCTGAAGCACTTTTATTATCGAGGAAATGTATGTGTATTGTACTTTTATGCTATTCATGAACTTAAGTTTGGGTCAGAAAAGAAAAATTATCTTGCAATTTGGCAAATGTATGTTATCATCAGAAGCATGTAAAGCAGTCATAACTCAAAGCCATAAATGTAATTGGGAATGTCATTTTCTTTTTCCAGATTCCTTGGTGTTACTCAGTTTTCACCTACACATGCCAGGAAGGCATTTCCTTGTTTCGACGAGCCCATCTACAAGGCTACCTTTAAAATCAGCATCAAGCATCAAGCCACCTATTTGTCTTTATCCAATATGCCAGTGGAGACTTCTGTGTTTGAGGAAGATGGATGGGTTACGGATCACTTTTCACAGACCCCTCTCATGTCCACATACTATTTAGCCTGGGCTATTTGCAACTTCACATACAGAGAAACTATCACCAAGAGTGGGGTTGTAGTAAGTATTTTAAACTTAATGATGTTTTTGGAATGTGTATGCTCTATAAAGTAATCTGATTTCTGGATTAGCAATGCATTATCCCTATCTTCTTCACATTTATATAGCTTAATTTGTTCCTGAGAGAAAATTATCTTCCAGGTTTCAATGAGTCAGAGAGGAATGTCTCTTTTATACCCAGACTTCTTATTCCTGTAATCATCTCCAACCCTTGTCATCTGGTCCCTCTTTATCTTCAGCGTCTCTCTGGAACAGCTGTTGTTTGCTTTGGGAAATTGCCTATTTCTGTTTGTATAACTGGGAAAGCTTCTTCTTTTTATTGTGAAACATTTTAAATATACAGAAAATGTAGAGAATAACATAATATACTCCATATACCTACTGGCCAGCTCTACAGAATCGAAACATTTTACCGTCTTTGCTTCAGTCTAATTAATTTTTGAAAAAGTAAACATGTTGGATAGAGTTGAAGCTTTCTGTGTGCCCCTGCTGATCTCATGCCTCGCCCTCTTCCTTAGTGATATCACTCTCCTGAATTTGGTGTTTTCCACTTCCATATATATTATTATATAATTATTAAATATCCATCTACAACATACATCATGGTTTAAAATTTCATATATATGATTTTATATTATAGATATTATTCTACAACTTACCAGTATTTTTGTTTCATTTTTGCTTAAAAATATATTTTTGTGGTTTATCTGAATGTAATGGTTGAATGAATACATAAAATTTGTTATCTTTCTATAGATGAACATTTTAATTTTTCTGATTTTTAGTGATTAATAAAGATCCAGTGAACATTTTTTTGTACATATATTCTTCTGCCAATGTGTTAAAATTTCTGTACAGTATTTCTTTTGGCCTATAACTCCTGTGTAAAATACGTTCATAAGGAAGTATAGTATATAGTCAGCCTGGAGAATTACTGTCTGCATTAAATTTATAACGAGAATCAGTTGGGCTCTCTATGACAGTTACCTTCTGTGACACTATAATGTTGTAGGTACTTTCTGCATGCTATTTCATTGCATTAGTGAGGCTAGGTCAGCCATGCAGAGTTAACAACTTCCTCTTCCGTTAATGGCTTACACAATAAATATGCATTTAATTTAATTTTCATGTCAGTCGTAAAGGGAGGTATTATGATTCCATTTTTCCAAAAGAGTAAATTGAGGCTTAAAAATATTAAGTAACTTTCTCAGGGTCACAAAGTAAGTAATTGGTAGAGCTGCAAGTCAAGTATCTGTTGGTTTGACTTCAAATTTTAAGCTTTTCCACTGTGTGCCCCAGGAGCTCTGTTTCATCAGTTCACTTGTGTGTCTATAACAAAATTAGGTAGTGATTCTCCCTATCCAAAGGGCATCATATTTAGTGTTGCTTGAAAGTAACGAAAGAAGTGAATAGCAATCTATATTTTTATTCTCTAGGAAGTTCGTAGCTCTATAATAACCTAAAATTCAAAATATAGATATGACTAAATCAAATTTGCCCACTGTTTCTTTCAACATAAATCATTGTGGAGCCTATTTTAAAAAATCAACTCTGCATGCATACAGAATTCATGCCATTATTGAAGGACTGCATATAGTGAATGCATCTACATGATCACTAAAATTACATCCTAAATGCTGGCTATAGAGGACTGGATGGCATTTTACTTCTTTGGACTTATACTCATTTGATATGTTGAATTCCTCTGATGTTTGTGATGCCTGGATGTTTGAAGGCTGTGCACACTGGACAGTACACAGAAGAGGTACACCAAGACATCTCATTTCCTTTTCCATCTTCAAAAGATGAAGATTGACTGGCCTGGGGTCAGCTAGCAGCATAGGGTACAAAGGAAAGGTGTTTTCCAAGTATGTTTTCTTAAAAGTATTCTCAGCCTTTCATAATTATGCTTGTTGCTAAGTGACCCATGTTTAAGTGATCCGGACATGCTCTAATTATTTAGATGTTACTTTGTATTAGAGTTAAGAATTCAAGCAATTAGTAAACATTTTAAAATTCCTACTTAATAATTTTTATGTTAGAAAGATAAAACATGCTACTAGAGAACATTGAAAGGTCAACTGAAATAAAATTTTAGATTGTATAATCTAAAAATACTAAGAAGCATAAAAAGGAAAACAAAATTGCCATTGGAAGCCCTTACTTATCAACTGTGGAAATACGTTTTAAAACCTGGTTCTCTTTTTCTGTCACTTCTTGGAAATTGAATCTATTTTCTTTCCACTGCTTTTCCTCTTTATTAATAGGAGCACATGGGAATGACTTTTCTCAACTCTTAACAGCTGGAAGGAGTAGAAGTTTAGTTTTAAAATCTTGGAAGTGGGAAGGGTGTGAAGTCCAGGTGGTCTTTTTGGATGAGAAGCTGAAGGAGTTGCCTTCAGGACTTGAGTGAGCAACTTGAGTAACATCTTAATAACACACAGCTGAATTGTAGCAGTGTCTCAAGTGTGCATATTTGAAGCAGCAGCATCATTTGCTTATCAAGTTATCTACACTGTGCAAGGCACTAGCCTAAGTAATTAGAAAGATTAAAAAGAAATCTAAGATCTCTGTAGTACAGAGATTGCAAATGCAGCTTTCAGATGGAATGTAAGTCTGTAGATGTGTTTTGTTTACCCATCCTTAACATGGCTTAACATTTTTATAATTAGTTGACAACATATAGAAATTGAAAGATTGCATACAAAATTATTTTTTTCTGGCTTTTCTTGAAAAATTGGAAGATCACTGGCCTGCATTACTGCTTGAAAGAATTTGTTTATTCATATATTTCTTCAACAGATATTTATTGACTGAGTGTCAGGTATTATTCTAGACTCAGGGTGATATAGCAGTGAACAAAGCAAAAGTTTTCTACTCTCAAGAAACTTACATTTTCATGAGAAGAGTGGCAATAAACCAATAAATGTATCATATGTCAGGTGGTGAGAGATGTATGCTGAAGCTGAATGGTGGCTGGCCCACTGACATGGGCATTCACTTCCCAGTGTAACTCAATACTACTTTTGTACTTCTGCATCTAGTCCATTTCACTATTGTGTATTACCTGCTTTCATTCTGTAGACAGTTGGATATTCAACCCTTGTTGAAAATATGTAGGGGCCTAATTCAAGAGGATAGCCAAGGAATGTGCATTGGAAAAGCAGTGAATTCACTAACTGTGAATTAGTGTTACTAGCACTTGCTAATTGTCAAATTAAAGTTGTAGAAAATAAGTTAAAGATAGTTTTGAAGCGGCAGAACTTGCTAAGGGTTGGAGTCTAAAGTCTAAGTACATGCTTTAAGGAGGAGATAAGATTTAATACAGCCCTGAGTGATGGTTTGGTCTTAGAGAAGCACATGAATGTGGGCACATAATCCTCCTCAGGGCAAGTATTAGTAAGAAAAGACAAAGAGATAGAAATATCAGTGGGAAATAGTGTAGCTTTATGGCTATAAGCATGGATTTTAGAATCAGATTAATTTGTTTTAAAAGTTTTTGTTTTGCTTCTCTATGACTGCAATTACTTAATCTTTTTTTAAAGCCTGGTTTTCTTGTTTGAACACCGAAGTATGATTTCTCCCTTTATAATATTGTTCTAGTTACCATCATGGCATAACAAACTGCTCTAGAATTTGGTACCATAAAACAACCATTTAATATGCTTAAAGTTTCAGTGGGTCAGGAATTTGGAAAGGCACAGCAGGGACATTTTCTCTTCTCTGTGATATCAGGGACCTCAGCTGGGGGACTTGATGATTGGGGTGATGACACCTAGAGACCAGAATACCTGGACCATCTTCCTAATGTGTATGGTGGCCATCTGCAATGTCAACTGAGACTCCTGGTCCTAGCAGACACTGTTTACCATTTTAAGATTTTGTCCAGCTAACAATAAGAGCCACTGAAAATTAAAAGCTGGAGACATGATATATATAACTTTTATAATCTGCCTGAGAAATGCATGTACAATGTGTGGCCTTTACACATAACTTGGGCTTTCTCAACACATGGTAGCCTTAAGGTTGTTGGTCTTCTTACATGATGAAGTAGCTCCAAAGGTGAATGTCTCTAAAGAACTAGGTAGAAGCTATATGACTTTTTAAAAAATTTATCCTCAGAAGCCACACAGCATCACTTTCACTAATTTTTAATGTTTACAAGCAAGTCAGTAAGGATGATCTTGATTTGATAGAGGAGAGCATAGACCCAAACTCATGATGGGGAGTATCAAAGAATTTTTAGGCTTCTTTTAATATCAATACAGTCTGTTCTCTGGGCACAAATACCTATTTATTTATATTCATTCCACATACAAAATACACTCACCAATAAGTCTGATTCATTATAGCATCAGACTCAAGTTTGAGGTCCAGGATCTCATCATCTAATTTAGGTCTGGGTGCAGATGGGACTACTTGGTTTTGGTTTTTTGAGCATGGTTTCTCTCTTCCTGAAGACCTCTTAGCTAAGGAGACAAATGATTTATCCCCAATACCCACCCCCAAGAGACAGTGGTAAGATGAGAATGTGATTATTGCAATAGACCTTTCTATTCAAGCATAAGGAAAATGAGAGAATACAGATACAGCAATTGCTGGTTCATAGCAATTTTGAAATCTATCTGGATATATGTTGGCAATTCCTTAGCTATGGCTCATTGCTGCTTCCTGTCAGTTCTCTCTGACAAACTCTCTCTGAATTTGTCCCCACATGTTGGGCTCTCAGTTCTGCCTTTTAAGGCATATTTTCTCCTCCTATTTAAAAGTAGTTTGTGTTTGCAATTGAGCAGTCTTCTGAGCTTGCTTTATACCAATAATTTGTTGGGGGTCCAAAGGCTTATTTTTTTTTTTGTATTGGCTCTGTTGTTTTTAGGCCAAGTAGGTATATAATTTTATATAATTTCAATTATATAAAAAAGTCTTGGCATTTTATATATCAAGTTATATTCATTCCATTGGACAAAACTAGATCGACAGGTCTCTTTAAGATGAACCTTTGTCTACCTTGAGGCTTTTGCCCTTAACATTCTTAGGTGCTCTATTATTTAACAGAGAGGGTTTATGAGGCATACCTTTAAGATCCTCAGAAAACCTTTTGTTTCTTTGAAAAGGTCTATGGGGCGCCACTTTAAGAGTGTCTGAAGTCTTCATTTCTGAAGTCACACTCTTGATTTCATCTTCAGACTATGCTTTTCTGACAATGATATATATATTTCCCCCCTGAGCCTGTTTCTGACTTCGAAAATCTTTTGCCACCTGAAGAGGTTAGGACAAAGAAAGAGTTTTAATTTTAAGCTCAGTCAGCAAGTCCTGGGTTTTTTCTAAATTTTGCTTGAAAACTGGACAATTTATTCTCAATCTATTTTCTCCATACATTTTTCATGGCCAGTAAGAAAAGCCAGGTAGTACTTTCAGTATTATGCCTGAAAATCTCATTAGCTAGAAAATATAGGTCAGTAGTTTTAATTCTCATTTTCCATAATACTACAGACCACAGTGCTGCCAAACTTTCTTCTATTACATCACAAAGGTTCCCTTTCCTTTAGCTTTAGATTCCATTCACCTTAATATTCTTTGAATCCTCATCAACAGCTTCCTCAGTTTCCACATAGCTTTTGCTAATAATTCCCTCAAGTATAATCTTCAAGCTTTTGCCCACAGTTTAGTCCCGAAGGCAATGTCATATGTTTTGAAGCTTTGGTATGATAGTGCCTCACTTCCGGGCACTAAAATTGGCTCTAATTAGTATTGCTGAATAAGAAATCACTCTAAAACTTAGCAATAAAAAGTAACCATTGTTTATGCTTATGGATTCTGTAGGTCAGGAGTACAAATGGTACAGAGCAAGGATGACCCATCTCTGCTCTACCGTGTCACAGCTGTAGAGACTTTATATGCTGGTGTGACTTGAGAGCTGGGTCCGGAATTAGCTGGGGGCTTCTTTACTAAGTGTTTTCACTTGATGTTAGCTGTGTGTGAGCCCTCAGTGGGGGCTCTCATCTGGAGCATTTATGAGTGGTCTCTCCATATGCCTGAGCTTCCTTTCAGCATGGTAGCCTAATGTGGTCAGATCTGTTACTAGTAATTCAGACTCTAAAGGTGAGTGTACCAATAGATTTATACTGTCTCTATTCTATTATAAAAGATTGTATAGATTGTATTAGTTACTATCCATTTCTCTCTCCTTTTAGCAAGGCAGACACTGTTTACCTTTTCTGATCTAGCCTAAGAGGTTAAGCAGTATCACTTTGGGGTCATTCTGTTAGGTATAACTTAGGTTGGCATAGATTGTAGCAGAAGGGACATAGACTTCATCTTTCAATGGGAATAGTGTCCAAATATTTACAGACTCATTTGAAAACCACCACAGTTGTTACTAGTATTATAAGAGATTATGTTTATGAAATCATAAACACAGTGCCTGGCTCTGATGATGACAATTGAGGAGCTATTTAGAAATCATAAAAAGAAGTAATGTTATTTAAGTTTGAGAGGTATATGGAAACTAAAGAGCTTGATGCCTGGCTAAATATTAAGATTTTGTCCAGCTAACAATAAGAGCCATTGAAAATGAAAAGCTGGAGACATGATATGTATAACTTTTATAATCTGCCTGAGAAATACATGTACAATGTGTGGACACGAAGAGTCTAGAAAAAGGTCGTCCATTTAGCTAAGACACTCTGGACTAAAGTAGTTATAATTTAAATTAATAGTATAGTATAGGTATGAAAGGCATTTTAAAGGAAGACTTGGTAGTACTTGGCGAGAGATAGAACATAAGAAAAAGTGAACATGGGGAAACAAAAGAATAAAGAGTCAAGAGTGACTTTATACTACTCAGCCATAAGAAATGATGGTTTATTGCCATTTACAACAACATAGATGGACCTTCAGAACATTATATTAAGTATTATAAAATAAGTAAATCAGAAAAGCTAAGAACCAAATGATTTCACACATAGGGGGATATAAAACTGAGATTCACAGACATAGATAAATGTGTAGTAGTAGCAGGAGGAGGGGAGAAGGAAGGACAAATAAATGGTGACAAAAATGATTTGACTTTGGGTGATGGGCACGCAAAGCAATAAACGGTCCAAACGCTACAGAGATGTTCACCTGAAACTTATGCATTCTAATTGGTCAGTGTCACCCCATTAAATTTAATTTCTAAATAAAAAAGAGTGACTTTAAGATTTAAGTTAATAACAGATCTCTAGTTTCTATCCTCCATATTCACTGTGTATTCTGAATTGGCTATCACAACCAATGTGGGTTTTAATTTGCCTTGGCCAATCTCTTGGTTGTACAAGCGGCACTGTTACAACTGGCTATATATAATTTTATCAGTCAGCATTTTTTATATTATCAAGTTACAAAATCTCAATTTGAGCTTCAGCAAAAAGGGAAATTTATTAGAAAGATATTGGAGAACCTTAAAGGATCTCAGGGCAGTGGTGGACCTGGGGCTTGGAGCACTGTGAGAAACATGGACTCCGACTTCAGGTCCTATCAGTGCTTTTTCTGCTTGAATTTCTTTCACTGCAGACAGGTTTCCTCTGTTGTTTGATTCACATGGTGGAATATTGCTGCCAAAAGTTTCCAAGCTTTCCATATTGCAATGAAGGCCTCAAAAAGAAAAGGAACCTTCATAAAGCCTCAAACATATAGGGAGTGTCTTGCTCTTGATTGAGTCACATGATCACCTTTGGTCACTGGGGCTAGAGAATACATGTATGGAGTCACGTAATAGGAACATGGCATCTTCTGCTTCACCTTGTATATGGGAGTGTATGGCAAAAAAGAGGATTTTATAGAGAAGGGATGCTGGGTAAAAAACTATAACAAGTGCCCCAAGTATAACTTTATGTTTATTTTGTGGCCTGATTACCATGGGAAGAATATATAAAATATACCATGGTAGTGTATATGCATACACGTGTACTTATACCCAAGAAAGTACACACACACACTTCCATATGATGAACATTTCTGATGCTCAGGGTTGTAGTAATGGTACTATGTATAAACATTTAAAACATGTGTGTATATTAAAATGTGTAATCTGTGTAGTTTCCATCTTAAAATGAAATATAAGTCATTTTAATAGAGAAGTAGAAAACTGTGGGTTAATATAATCTAAGGATATATTCCAGTTTATAAATACACCTATTGATAATAGGAATCCTTATGTCATTAAACATTCTGGTTATATTGCAGAACAAATATAATAATGGCCCACAGAGAAAGAAGTAGTAACAAGAGTTGGAGTACAAGCTATTGGGAATATAAGTGGAGGGTTTCTGACTACCCCAAGAACAGTTGATTCTCCTCCTCTTCCTTTCTACTCTTAGAATACTTTGTGCACTCATCCCTCATAGTCATTATCTCACCCTTCATAATCCTTTCTTGTTGGCTTTGTTGCACTAGACTGACTACCTTGAAAGCAGGCACCATGTCTTACTCATCTTTGTAAAATCATCATTTCCTATTGTATGTGGAAAATGGTAGGTACTCAGTGAAAAACCACTGAACACCTAAATTAGTGAACTCTCCTCAGAGAAGTCACAAGGTTGGTGGTTTTCAAAACTTTTGGTTAGGTTAATATATAGAACATAAAAATTGATGAGAAGTAATTTTGACTAATATTGAACTACAAATAATAAATGTTGTAATACAGTTATTACCACTTTAAGGCATTCTGATAGAAGATATAGATAAATACTGATGGGTAAAGTTTTACTGCCAAATGGAACTGAATTCAGGGCAGAGCCCAGAATGTGGAGAATCTAGCAAGGAAAGAGAATTTGAGTGGTTCTTATAAACTGAAAGACCAGAGGTTGTCATGTTCTCCATCAGGAAAGCAAAGTCTCTGAGTGTTGATGAGCTGATGATAGCTAGCTCATCAGCTAGGTGGGCCTAAACTGGTTGGATGGTCTGCTGCCATGTGCATGGTGGTCTTGGGATCAGGGTGCCCAGCTCACTTCTGCTACATGAGAAATATGCCAGAGCCAAGCTTGGATCACCCAGTGCAGTCTTGTCAGCAGGCAACGTGTTCAGGTTAGAAATTTGTTGGAATCAAGAGGTCTGAGAATTTAAAAAGAAAATGAATAGAATTGATGAACCTTCTTAAATTTCATTAGTGTGGTAGAACAGAGCTGATAGGTTCTTTGAAGGAGTGAGTGTTGAGTGAAGAAATGAATACAGTGATTGTAGACTCTGCTTTTAAGAGTGCTAGTTAATGGAAGGAATAGAAAAGGCATCTATGTAGAACTTACTATGAAAGACTTTTATATTGTAGGGAGAGCCAAATCTATAAGAAGAGAACCAAAAGTTTTCAGATAGAAGCCCAGGGCTACTGATGTTTAATAAGTGCCTTTGTTGAAGAGAATTTTAATTTTTTGGACATTTGTGCAAGTGTTAAGAACCTAAGAATTGAAACAGAGAGCACAGACATAGGAGTGGTATGCACTTGGGAAATTAACAGGCACCCATGGTCAGCAGTCAAGAGGATAAGACATCTAGAGTGGCAACGTTTCATTGAAAACATGAGCCATGGTATCCATAATATCCAGAAAAACAGAGAGGGAGTGAACCCATAATGGAACTGATATTCGTGAACAATGGATTGAGTTGGTTGAAGAATAGAGTCAACATGAGAATAAAAAGGAGGATGGAAGTGATTAAGTGAATGAGGTGGAAAGAAGGTCTGCAATTAAAGGATTTTGGATTTCAGGGTGAGTTGGAGGAATTTTAAGCCTGTTTCTGCAAAGTTGGGTGGACGAAGGAGATTAGAGGTAGAATCATGGGTTGAAGAGAGCTATGGTAACTCTGGGCCCATATTAGAATAATCATCAAAAACATTTTAGGGAACTCTTTGTGCATATTGGTAAGAAAGCCATAATCCAGGCTTCAGACTCCGAAAATGTGAGTATCACCAGGAAGTCTAGGTGGGGAAGATTAGTGAAAGCTGTGAACTCTAAAAGAGGAGAGGTTTTTGTTTGTTTTTACTTATTTATTTTTATGGAAGTGGAGAAACAGTGGTGTTAAAGCAGTAATGGCAGATCTAGAAAGGTTCTCATCTTTCTCTCCAGCTCTGACGTGGATGAGAGGAGATCTAAATAAGGATGAGAATGTGGACAGGAGAGACAAGCATCAGGTTTGTGTAAGGGATAAGAGCTGCTGATAATAAAGATTAGTTACATAGCAGTTGGAATGGTTGTCTGGAAGGACATGTTAACAGTAGAGGAGGGAAAGGACCGAGTAGACAAAATGTAGTTAATGGCAGAGCTTATAGACCTATCCAGTCTCAAGGTTTCCATTGGGATGTTGGTCTAAGGGAGTGTGCCTCAGTAAATCTCCATCCCCTGCTGCCTGGAATGAGCTGATAGTGGATTCATGATGAATAATAATGGATTTTGTTATATAATTTACAATTTATCAGCTGCTTTGAGGTTTAAGTGTCTACGTATTGAAGAGGCTAATAGAAACTAAGGGAAAAGCTGAAAGTAATAAACAAACCTACAACACAAAATAGTTTAGTCAGTGTAGAGTCCTCATAGTTGTAGTATGTTTGTACTTGATAATGTGTGTGATGAATTGCATTGAGCCAAACCATGTCATATTCTCTGTTGGTAGAGAGGTGGAGATGGTTCTGGCTGTGGACTTCTTTCCTTCAGGCTTTCTGCTAGATTTTGGGTGGTAATAGTGGAGGCTACCAGTCTGATTTCTCTTAGATATGGTCCCAACATACCTAAAGTAAAGAAATAGGCCTGAGCAGGTGATAGCACAGTAGATAGAGCTTCGGTCTGGAACTTTGAGGACCCAGGTTTGAAACCTCAAGGTTGCTGGCTTGAGCATGGGCTCACCAGCTTAAGCATGGGATCATAGACATGAATGCATGGTCGCTGGCTTGAGCCCAAAGGTCACTAGCTTAAAGGCCAAGGTTGCTGGCTTGAGCAAGGGGTCACTTGCTCTGCTGTAGCCCCCTGGTCAAGTCTCATATGAGAAAGCACCAATGAACAACTAAGGTGCCGTAGCTATGAGATGATGCTTCTCATCTCTCTCCCTTCCTGTTTGTCTGTCTCTGTCTGTCTGTCTCTCTCTAAAACCATAAAAAATAAACAATAAATAAAGTAATAGCATATAATGTGATAATCTAAAAGGGTTTGCTTTTTCCTTTTTCGCTGTTTCCTTTCTTTCTGACTTCAAAGGTATTATTATTATTATTTGGTTCCCCTTTTCTTTTTCCTTCTAGTTCTTTAGGATTTTTACTTTAAAGGACTGTTTTTACAAAACCATTGTAATTTAAGGGAGGTAGAGTTTGTGTAATATTGAGGACAGCAGTGATAAAATATGAATTTGGAGATTGATTCAGGGGCCAGATCATAAAGGGATTTGTATGTCATGTAAAAGGACTTTTGATTTTATTCTGTAAGCAGACAGGGCCATTAAAGGATTTGAGCTTGGGAGAACTTCAGATCGTATCAGGAGCTTTTTGAAGAAGCATGGGGATACTATAAAATGTCTTATCACATTTGCCAAAAGACTCAGTACCTTTCTCTCTTACTTACCTGGCCAGAGCTGTTTTCCTGTTTGATTAAGGCAGGCATGCTGGTATAGCTCAATTTTCCTAAAGATCAAGGAATAGGCAGTAAGTGGATAGATATATGGCAAACAAGTGGCATTGCTTTGATTGCAGCTGATTTGAAAAAATAGCCAAATTTTTGCATCTAGTCTCAGACACAAAATGTGCATCAGTCCAGAAAAAAATCTGTGGGTAACTTTGATAAAAGCCAAATGATTAAACAAATCATATTCTAGAGATTGATGTTATTCAGATTCAGAATAAAATGATTCTTCTAGGATCTGATGACAAATTTCAGAAAGACTAACGAGGATATTTGGTTGAGGTATATTAATATTTTCAGAGATTGAACTTGCAAGAAACAAAGGAAACAATTCTTTGTTGAAGAATCAAGTATTATTCCTGGAAGACCTTTGTGTTCAGTTGGATACATAAAACTGAATTTCAGAGTGGAAGAAAACATTGCAAGTACTAACAGTACTGTCTGTCCTTAGCCATTGCCACCTACTAATGTTTTTTGACATCCTTTTCTGACCAGATGGCAGGAAAGGAACTCATTGGGTTTGTGAGATGCTGTCCTTTTCTGATTAGGTTTAATTGGGATAGAAACTGGAGAATGCCTAAAACCAATCACTATCCATAAGCACTGTTCACATGGCACTGAAAATTATTTATTTTTACCATATTTCTTAAACCCATAGAAAATATTTCTTCATCTATTCACTAATACCCTGGCTGGCAAACTGCGGCTCGTGAGCCACATGCAGCTCTTTGGCCCCTTGAGTGTGGCTCTTCCACAAAATACCACATGTAGGCGCTACCTCGATAAGGAATGTACCTACCTATATAGTTTAAGTTTAAACAATTTGGCTCTCTAAAGAAATTTCAATCATTGTACTGTTGATATTTGGCTCTGTTGACTAATGAGTTTGCCGACCACTGCACTAATATATGTTGAACAACTGTGTTCAATAATGAACAGGTATCCGGAGGATTCTGACATACTTAAGAAGATTAGACTATCCAGAATTCATAAGATGTTCATACAGGTGCAGGACTTTGAGTGACAGGGAGAGAAAAAAATTCTAATTTTTTCTAAGGAAATTTTATCAGAAATTAACAGGTATCAAATGTCTTTTTTGGGCTTAGAACCATGTCAAATACTATACATAAACCCAAGTGTCAGGTATGGATTTTGTTTCCAAGGGGTATGGAAGTCAGTTACTGTGACATGATAAACACACCACCATGCACTGATGGTAAAAGCACTATTTTATAAAGAAAAGGTAAACTCAGTGTTCTGTTAGGTGTCGAGAAACAGAGAAAGAGATCAGTGAGGGCACATGTAATTATTGAAAAGTATTGGATCTTTAAGGATGGGTGAATTGGGGCAGGTGGAAGGCAAATTAGAGAGCTTTCTTTGTGAGATGAAGAGAGTATCCAATGAAGGGATAACCATGAGGTTTACTTCACAGTGAGAAGATTAATATCAGTTAGTTGGTTGAAAATATCTGAAAGCAACACAAGAAAACTTAAACAATAGAGAAAAATCAATAGTGGGATCCTGGACAACTCACAGAAATGAAGAATTTAACAATTATGCTTGCGAAGGATAGCCTTGAGGACCGAGATGGCAGATACCAATAACAATCTGTTGGAGGCACTGCCTTCAGATTATTTTAGCTGCGTCTTCAAAATCCCAAGAGAGAGAGAGAGAGACCAATTTGTTTTGCCTGCATAGAGTGTCCACCTCCAGGGATGATGGAGATGCAGAGGTTTCTTTATTGGTCCACCTATCAGGGGCAGATGGAGTCTGGGGACGGGAGGTTTTCAAAGGAAAAAAACAGCATGATACTATCAAGAAAGGGAAAGTTATACTTCTCAAGCAAAACCATCAGATGAAACCAGATATCATTTATTGAGTACTTACTAACACTATTCTAAGTATCATCTTATTTACATTTAATTTAGTACTTCATTTAATGCTTTAAGGCAAGAACCGTTATCGTTATTCCCATTTTCAAGATGAGGAAAATTAGGCACCGAAAGAATGAAACATTTAACTTGCCAATGATTATGTGGCCGACCAGTGAGTGGCACAGCCAGCATTCAGACCCAGGCAGTCGAGTTCTGACCTTATATCTCATTAACCTGAATCCTGAGTAAGTGCAGGGTAGAGCTCCAGGAAGTGAATTTAAATGGGTAGAGCGAGGTCAGAAAGACCAGATTAGATTGGAAATAGAAAGAAGTAAAGGATCCCCAAAGAACAAAGGAATGTCGTGATAAAAGTAATGTTTTAGAAATATTAACTTTAAAAAAGAGTGCCAAATAATTTGGAGGAGAGAAAGCCTAGTTTTGAAAGCCCACTAAAAGGTCATAATCAATCCTGGATAATGTAGGTTTAGACCTGGTAAATACAACTACACTGACTATCCATATATCTTTTTCACACGACAATAAAACAATTTTTAAATGTAACTCCATGAAATGCTGTGGTTCAATTACTGAATTAAGATTCTAAAGTGTATTGGTATACTTTATCGTAGCACAAGAGAATAAGTGTTCCAGGAAGTGTTAGGATTCATATCTGCCATGGAGCCTTGCCCCAGCCAGATTCTTTTCTTTCTTTGAACTGTAATAACCTTTCAGTTATAATTATCCTTGGGTCAGTGTCCTAATACATTCTAATTGCTGTTTTCTGTACATCTTGTCTTAGTTATTAGATTTCAAAAGCTGTGAGGACAAGAATTGTTCCTAGTGAAAAACACACTCATATAGTATATTATATGTATAATCAGACACACATGTAATGTATATGTTATATGTATATAATGTATATGGTATATTCACATATATAAAATATATGTATGGTATATATGTCATCTCTGTGAGCTCCCCAGTATACATATATGTACCATACACTACTGCCCCATGGTATCTAATACAAAACCTTTCCAATAGCAGTCATTCAGTAAATATTTGAAGCATGGATGATATAGGATGCATTCAAAGGAAAATCGATGGGTCTTAATGAGTGCTGTGTTTGGGTGACAAAAAAATAAAAGTGAATCAAAGACAACTTCCCAGTGTCAGGTTGCTTGCCTAAGAGGATGGTACATTAGTGCAATGTCCTTAGTTCTGACTGTTTTCTTCTTTGTTTCTTTTCCCTGTTCCCTCACTGTTCTTAGAGTTCTTCTAGTTGAGGTGGAGGATTAGCCGGGGGAGGGAGGTATTCCACCTTCTTGCTTTCCCTTCCACTTTAACAGTATACATTCTGTCACACCCATGAGAGAAAATGAAGAAATACAGAGCTTAAAATGTTTTTTAATATGGAAAATTTATTATATGTGTCCTCTGATGAAATATAAATCTTTGAAATGGTAAGTCAGGCTGAAAGTTAGGTTATCGCCACACATGCCTAGAATTAGTGCAGAAGTGTCTCTCAGAATTTCAGATAGGAAAAAAATAACCATTTGAAACAGGATTACTCTGTCTGAATGGGAGAGTGGTCTTTTTTTCCCCCCCCCTCCAAGAATTCAATAAGGAAGTCCACCAGAAGGGCCTCTAGGGAAATGTAAGAGATGCTTATGGTGGAGGCAGTTCTTTTACTTCCTCTTCCCCTAGTGGGAGGTGATGTGGACAGCAGGCTGGTGATACAGTCCTGTGTAAGGATCACCTGAGAGGGAGGGAGTCTGTTAAAATGACATATACGTTCCAGGAGGCTGTCGAGGCATCAAGCAGAGGCAGAAAAAGACAGAGAGGAGGAGAGGACATTGGTATTTGGCAGACTGGGCTGGATATTGGATTCCACCCCTGATGAAGGGCAGGTTTCTTAACCAGAACCATGGTCTCTTTTGTAGAATGGAGAGGACGTATGCTTTTTCTTTCTTTTTTTTTAAATTAATGCTGTTAAGAAACTTAAAAGAGACAATGAATATGTCTGTGCTGGTCACAGTATTGGACACATAAAAGCACTGAGTGCAGGGCAGCTATTCGCACAAGAGTAAGTCTGCATCTTGCTAGTGAGCAGGTTAGGTGGGGAAAGGTCAAAATGGGAGCTTTTGTGGCAGCAGCCTTAGAAAGGTAGTTTGCAAAGGCCCAGGAGGAGAGTTTAGAGGGGCAGATGGGAAGCATAGCCATTTGATTTTGTCACCTCAGCATCAGACCGTTGTGAAAACTGTTGCCAAAATTTGTAGTGTTTGTTTTTTCTATGATTACCAACACTGTGCAAGTGACTTACAACCTCATTTAGGAAAGAATGAGGTGGGTATTAAGGGATACTTCTTTATGGTTCCATTGTATGTGGGAACATGGCATCTTTTTAGGTCTACAGAAGAATTGCTCCCAGAAAAACACCAGGGAGAGGAAGGTATTTGAAGACATGGAGGTTGCAGTAGTAACACAAAGGTGTCTGTGTCGTCTGTGTCCATTACACTGGGGAACAAAATTTTTGTTGCATCCAGAAAAACACTTATTCTTACCTAATTTGAGTGTGCTGATCTCAAATCTGACATTAGTTTTTCTCTGTAAGCTACAATTTTTTGCAATTCAAGATTTTAGGTTTTCATTTTATTGTAAAATTTTCAATATTTATTTAACATAATGAAGTAGAATATCTTCTTGGGCATCATCTTTGTGAAAATATAGTCATTTATATAATGCAGTAAATACACTAAAAGATATGATTGCATCAGAATTTGTCTACAATTTCAAAATAGAACATATTAAAAAACTTATTTTAATCATAAAATTTGCACAAAACTTATTTAAATTCTGTTCAGGCAGAAATTAGCATTTGTAGCTCTGTGTTTGTGTACTTGTTGAGGACAATCTTGTTTGATGCTCCAGCAGTAGTCTGCTCATCACTAACAGCTCCAAGATTTTTGGGAAACTTATCAAGATGACTGTTCAGGAAGTAAATCTTAACATTCATGTTACATCCAATGTTGTGGAAAGCCAACAGCATCCTTTGAACCAGAAGTTCATAGTTTTCTGCTTTTTTTGTTGCCAAGGAAGATCTTTGTAACTGCCACAAAAGACTGCCATGCTGCTTTCTTCTCCTTATTCATCTTCCTGGCAAATCCTTTGTCGTGTATGAGGGTTGGAATTTGAGGTCCATTGAATACACCTGCTTTTATCTTCTCAAAAAACAAGGCAGGAAAAGCAGAAATAATATGTTGAAAGCATTCACTTTATTCAAAGCCTGAACAAACTGCTTCATTAAGCCAAGTTTGATGTGAAGTGGGGGAAAAATGATCCTGTCTCGATTCACTACAGGTTCATTCACAATATTTTTCATCTCTACTTCCAGAGCTTCACGTTTCGGCCACTCCTTCTGTGTCCAGTGTTTTTCCCGAGCTTGGCTGTCCCACAAAAGCAGAAAGCAAGGACACTTCATAAAACCTCTCTGTTGTCCTAGCAGGAAATTTACCATTTTAAAATCCACACAAATGATGCAGTTATGCTCTTCATACTTCAGAAAGTCGAGGACAATTTTTATGTCATTCTTACTAAGTCATTCAATTTGGGTTGGCTAAACTGCTGAGGGTTTAATGACTGCTTGGCATCAGAAGAAGACCCTTCAGATTCTACAACCATTTCCTCATGCATCTTATCAAAATACACTTGATCACCATGTTCACTTTCTTCATCTTTAGAAGAAATAAAACCATTGAAAACTGAAACCAGGAGTGTCTCAGAGTGTAGGATAGGTCGTATTGCTGAAGAAATATTAGGATATGCAATCATATGCCAGTTTTTCTTGCCGATGCCCTTTGTATGAATCAGAGAGAAATAACAGTCACTGCTGTGGTCCTTAGGTTTATGCCAAACCATGGGAATACCAAAGGCATTCTTTTGCATTTTTCTTTTGTACAGTCACAGAGCATTTCCTCACAATTATGACACACAATATGAGGAGCCCAATTCTTGTCTTGATTGCCAAGGGGAACTTGAAAATAGGCAATATATGCATGTGTCACAAATGATGAAATATTGCACCTTTGACGTTGAAGTGTGTAACAGCCACATATATAACAGAAGGTGTCAGGACTATTCTTAGGTTTATGCCTACTCAAAGAAGCCATGATTCAATCTTAAAATAAAATAAGAGGGTGTTTGTATCAGATAATAAATTTTTACATTTAAAATAACTACAATTATGTAAAAGTGATGTTTGTAAAACATCAATTGCCTTGTGGTTATGTTCAATCCAAGAGTCATTGCCCTTTAACTCCAATTTAAAAACCAATGCATGCCATTAACTATAACAAACAGAAATTAAAATTGGATAAAAACTAAAGCACTCACCAAAAAACGGATTTCAGATTTGGAATCTGTGATGCAGATATGTACAGAAACAGTTCTAAAACCTCATGCAACAGAAAATGAAAAAAAAATTGTTCCCCAGTGTTATCTATGTCCACATATAAGAAATAAAGTTACATCCTATTAGTTATCAGGTTGTGATTTAAGGTAGGTGGAGAAAAAGGACATAAAAGTTATAAGGTGGAAAAGAGGAAATTTTCTGTACTATTTGAATATCACAAAAATCATTCATCAAACTATTATTTTAGTTTAAAATAGCTCTATATTAGTAATCATTTTTTTATGTGTCAGATATTGATCTAAGAAGTTTACATGGGCCATCTCATATAATCTTTATAATAACATGTTAGGAAGTTTCTTATCACAATAATTTCTCTATTCTACAGATGAGGAAACAGGCTCAGAGAGATGACCTAACATGCTCCTCATAGCATGGTATTAAATGACTGCTGGGACTCAAGCTCATGTAGTCTGACCACAGAAACCGTGCTTCTCAGTACTCCTCTGCGTTATCACACAGTTGTTAAGGTTGAACATCTTCAGGTCGCACACAGGGGTGTCCACAAGCAGGGTCTCCTTTCTCACAGAGTTTGTTTTCCCTGCAAGATACTTCTTGAAGGCTGTGTATTTCGTGCATTTTAACCACAGATCTGTAGAGGAAGGGGTCCCTTCTACAACCTTTAGAACAGTTTTTTAACTTTGACACTGTTACTCTTTTGATCGGATAGCCGCTCATTCTGGGGGTCTGTCTTGTGTATTGTAGGGTGTTTCACAGCTTCTGTGGATATTACCTGCTGGATGCCAGTAGCACCTCCATTGTACCAACTCCTGACATTGTCAAATGTGCCTTTATAAAGTTGCTTCTGATTGAGAACCACTGCTCTAGAGAATGGCTTGTTGGTTGATGACTATATGAAAGATATGGAAGTGACTCCATCATGGAGCATGTATTTAAGAGGTGACAAAGGACTCATCAAGACTCATTTCACTCACTGATATATGCTTATTTCTGTAGATAAATGTGCATACAAGTGCAATTAGGAAAAATGCAGATTACATTATTAGAGATATTAAGGTTTTGGATGGAAAAATAGAAGACTTAAGAGACAAAAGTTTTCATAAGAAAGAGAAAAACTGAATGTGTAGAAAGAAAAAGTGAGAAGGACCTTTTTATACTATGTTATATGGTAAGGCATTATTTGGCTGTTTTAAGGATAATTTGAGTGTTGTTCAGTTTGCAGAGTTTTCAAAGTACTGTTTGATGTTTTTACTGTACATATTCTAGATTTATGAGACTTGGTGAAGGTCTTAACAACTGTGCTTAATCTAAACAGGCATGTCAAAATCATCTGGGGATGGTGTTTTAGGTTCACATGTATGGGCTTTATTCTAGACTTGCTGAATCAGAACTTCACTGTGGGGCCTCTGCTTCGAGAATGTATACTCTCGAATGCTAAGCATGGACTATAATACTCTGCTTCCCGGGTTTCTGAATCTGGAATATTTTGGGACTCTGCTGCCTCTTTTTAAGGGCATATCACAGAAGTCACACATAAGGCATTTTTAAAAGAAATTCCCATGTTATACCAAGGTGCAAAAAGTGTTGGACAGTATAATCTTTATTTCATAAGGCCATGTTGAGTTCAAAATGAAAGGTTCTGTATGAGGGTTATGTTGGCCTCATAAAATATGTTTGGAACTATTGCTTCTTCTTCAATTTTTTCGAAGACTTTTAGTAGAATAGGAACTAAATCTTCTTTGAATGTTTGATAGAATTCACTAGTGCGCAGCGGTTCACAACCTGTGGGTCGTGACCCCGGCAGGGGTCGAATGACCAAAAACACAGAGGTTGCCTAAAGCCATCGGAAAATACGTATTTATTATACAATACATTTTTAAATAAAATATGTATTTCTGATGGCTTTAGGCGACCCCTGTGTTTTGGTGGTTCAACCCCCGCCGGGGTTGCGACACAGATTGAGAACCACTGCACTAGTATAACTATCTGGGCCTGGACTTTTATTTTTGGGGAGGTTTTTAATAGTTTTTTCTATTTACTCCCTGCTTATGTGTTTGTTTAGGCTTTCTGCTTTTTCATCACTCAGTCTAGGAAGGTTGTATTGTTCTAGGAATTTATCCATTTCTTCTAGATTGTTGAATTTGGTGGCATATAGTTTTTCATAGTATTCTACAATAATTCTTTGTATATTTATGATGTCTGTGGTGATTTCTCCTCTTTCATTCTGGATTTTGTTTATATGAGTCCTTTCTCTTTTTTCTTTGGTAAGTCTTGCCAAGGGTTTGTCAATTTTTTTGATCTTTTCAAAGAACCAGCTCCTTGTTCTACTAATTTTTTTTATAGTTTTTTTGTTCTCTATTTCATTTATTTCTGCTCTGATTTTTATTATTTCCTTTCTTCGGCTGGTTTAGGTTGTCTTTGTTCTTCTTTTTCTAGTTCCTTAAGGTGTGAAGTTAAGTGGTTTACTTGGGCTCTCTCTTGTTTGTTCATATAGGCGTGAAGTGATATGAACTTTCCTCTTATTACTGCTTTTGCTGCATCCCAGAGATTCTGCTATGTCATATTGTCATTTTCATTTGTCTGTATATATCTTTTGATCTCTGCGCTTATTTCTTCTTTGACCCATTCATTTTTTAAAAGTATGTTGTTTAGTTTCCACATTTTTGTGGGGTTTTTTCCCTCTATTTTGCAGTTGAATTCTAGTTTCAAGGCTTTATGATCAGAAAATATGCTTGTTACAGTTTCGATTTTTCTGAATTTGCTGATGTTATTTTTGTGGCCCAACATATAGTCAGTTCTTCAGAACATTCCATGTACACTAGAGAAAAATGTATACTCTGTTGCTTTGGGATGAAATGTCCTGTAGATGTCTATCATATCCAGGTGCTCTGGTGTTTTGTTTAAGGCCAATATATCTTTATTGATTTTCTGTTTGGATGAACGATCTAGAGTCGTCAGCGGTGTATTGAGGTCTCCAAGTATGATTGTATTTTTGTCAGTTTTTGTTTTTAGGTCAGTAAGTAGCTGTCTTATATATTTTGGTGCTCCTTGGTTTGGTGCATATATATAAGGTCTACTGAAAAATTCTGTCCATTTTTGGAATAAAACAAAATACAAATTTTTCTTGCCATCAATAAACTTTATTAAATAATATAATTGCCATTATTATTAATGATTTCTTGCCAGTGTGAGGGAAATTTTTATATCCCATTTTTGAAAAATATTTTATCTTTTGATGCGAAAAATTAAACCAGTTTGATATCTTCTTCATTTTTGAATTTTTGCCCTTCAAAAAATTTTGTAAGGACAAAAACAAGTGATAGTCAGAGGTGCTAAGTCCGGGGAATATGGTGGATGCGACAGACATGCTTCTGTAGCATTTCTTCTTTGTTGAAATTGGTAAAAATTACAGTGGCATAAATGAACTTTATCAGTAGCCATGGGTACACTATCGCTTCACACATAAGACTAACGTGAATCAACTTTGTTTTAGTTAATTTGCTACATCAGTATGTATACATTAAGTGATCAAAATAGGCACACATGCGCCAAATAAACATGTGCTTACGTTTCGAAACTTGCTTTGATAGAAACTGACAAAACTTTCCGGTAGACCTTATATTAAGAATTGTTATGTCTTCTTGATTCAGTGTCCCCTTAATCATTATGAAATGACCATTTTTGTCTCTGAGTACTTTTACTGTCTTGTAGTCAGCATTATTAGATATGAGTATTGCTACACCTGCTTTTTTTTTTTTGGATGTTACAAAATGAAAGGTTCTAACACTAAAGAAGAAGAGGATTGGACAGCGGTAGACATTTAGCAATCCCTGCTAAAAATTACTGTTATTACAACACTATACAAGATTGAACACTTCTCTACTGAATGTGTGCCAGGAGTGGTGAAAAGCACCCATGTGATGTTGCTCCTGTCATTCCTATTTTATAAATGAGGAAATGGAATTTTGAAGGACTTAACAATGTGACCATTGTCATCTAGTTGGTGGATGTTAGAGCTAAAATATTGAACAAGTTCTATCTAGTTTTACAAGCGTTTTCCATGAGACATCTTAATTATAATAACCTTGATTGCCCCAATGAACTTGCTAGTTACCATTTTTAGATTTAGATATAAAGCATATTTTCCCCTTAATGGTAATGAGAATGTCAGTAGTCCTTTATCTTTCAGATTTTATTAGAATTTTACTATTGTATATTTTTACTTTAATATTTAGTCTGTTTCTTTTCTTTTCTTTTTTTTTAAGTTCTAAATGGGGAATGGCAATAGCACCATAAGTTAGGTAGCTATAAAGAGAGCCTGATGTTATTTGGTAAATTTTAACATTTTCAGTTTATAGTGCCCAGTAATTCAGGAGATCATATATGGATATTAGCAAATTTTGGAGTTAGAGTAATCCTTCCTGAGTATGATACATAGAAAATCTGGTTTGGATTTATATAATTACATAAGCCTTTTTTCTATGAGAGCTAGTAAATGATTCAGATAGAAAAATGCCTGGCTAATCTTATATATCACCTTAAGGTGACAAACAGAAGCCTCTTAGAAGTGGTCAGTGTGCCTAATCAAGAGTCCAGTTAAGGCCCTGGCCAGTTGGCTCAGCGGTAGAGCGTCGGCCTGGCGTGCGGGGGACCCGGGTTCGATTCCCGGCCAGGGCACATAGGGGAAGCGCCCATTTGCTTCTCCACCCCGCCCCCCTCCTTCCTATCTGTCTCTCTCTTCCCCTCCCGCAGCCAAGGCTCCATTGGAGCAAAGATGGCCCGAGCGCTGGGGATGGCTCCTTGGCCTCTGCCCCAGGTGCTAGAGTGGCTCTGGTCGCAGCAGAGCGACCCCCCAGAGGGGCAGAGCATCGTCCCCTGGTGGGCAGAGCCTCGACCCTGGTGGGCGTGCCGGGTGGATCCCGGTCGGGCGCATGCAGGAGTCTGACTGTCTCTCCCTGTTTCCAGCTTCAGAAAAAAAAAAAAAAAAAAAAAAAAAAAAAAAAAAAGAGTCCAGTTAATAATGAGCTTCTCAGAGATAGGTAAATTCCTAAGATGTTTCTTCTCATCTAAAGTTTTTCTTTAGGCCGTGGCCGGTTGGCTCAGCGGTAGAGCGTCGGCCTGGCGTGCGGGGGACCCAGGTTCGATTCCCGGCCAGGGCACATAGGAGAGGCGCCCATTTGCTTCTCCATCCCCCCCCCCCCTTCCTCTCTGTCTCTCTCTTCCCCTCCCGCAGCCAAGGCTCCATTGGAGCAGGGATGGCCCGGGCGCTGGGGATAGCTCCTTGGCCTCTGCCCCAGGCGTTAGAGTGGCTCTGGTCGCGGCAGAGCAACGCCCCGGAGGGGCAGAGCATCGCCCTCTGGTGGGCAGAACGTCGCCCCTGGTGGGCGTGCCGGGTGGATCCCGGTCGGGTGCATGCGGGAGTCTGTCTGACTGTCTCTCTGCATTTCCAGCTTCGGAAAAATGCAAGAAAAAAGAAAAAAAATTAAAGTTTTTCTTTAGATTTCTCTTGACTCTTATTATTACAAGCCAGATTATACACAAATCTGAGTGGGGGATGTTTTAGTAAATTGTTAATATAGGGAATATATTTTTCCAGACCATGACCGATCTTTTAAATAGTAAGTAATTCATAACACACTAGTCTCTTTAGGGAGGTATTTCTTCTGTCAGCCATTGTATAGGGTTGTAGTTAAGCAGAAATTGGTCTTGCTTTCCCATGTGCCTGTCATCTTATCCTGTGCTTAGATAAATGAGACAGAAAGAGAGAGAAAAGGAGAAAGAGATTAATATTGACTTTTTAATTAGCATATTCCACCAAAGAAAGACCTCAGTAAAATTTCAACGAATAAAATCCCTTAATTCTGGAGAGATAGTTTCATGAATATTATTATATCATTCAGTGTTCTCTTTTCTGTATTTTTCATTCAAAAGTATCCAAATCACAACAATGACAACAAAATAACTCTGGCAAAGTTTGAAAGATGACATGTGACATGTTCATTAGAAAATACTAAATGTTATTTTACCTATTAAGTTAAATAATTTTCAACAATTTACCCTTTCTACAAAATTGATTACTAAATCCCACTGAGTCCTCCATGCTCAGTCATTCTGAACAGTTACTGAGGAAGATGTTGGAACACTGTTGGTCCTGGTGTGATTTTTGTAAATGAAATCCTAGAATCGAAATTGCCATTGATATCAAGCCAAATAATTAATTACAAAATGGTGACTAAGAACCCAGGAGAATTTTGGCTATAAGAATCATTTACCTCTTCATTGATAGGTTCAAATATTTTCAGTAAGATACGGTATATGCTAACAATATGAGAACATTTGTATCAGGGCATATCTGCAATTAGAGAAAGGAAATGTCTGTCTGGTTTAATATATAGGAACAGAGCATTCCTAAACCAGGCCAAAACAAAATAAAAACCAAACCAACCAACCAAACAAATAAACAAACAAAAACTCTCTAAAAACCCAAAACCGGCCTTGATGGAATTTTATTGTTGAAGGTACAAGGTCTATCTAAATGTACAATCTGATAAAAGTAGATCTTTTTCTGCAGTAATTTCACTGATTCCACTGATTCTCCCCCTTAAATTCCTTTCTTCTCAAACATGATTTAATTATCACTGTTTGCACTCCAAATCTTGGAAAACACTCCTGGATTTCTGCCATGCTGTTCTACTTCTCTCTGCCTTGGCTAACATTATTTTAGCCCATTTGGACATACATCTTAGGTGTATAAACAATTCCATCTTGTTGAATGAGTACTGGTGAGACAGTAGTCCTAAGACAGATCCTGTACAGTTAGGGCTGTTCCAGCATCCCTTTTTCTCTCTACTTGCTTCATAGCTGAGAGTTTGGTCTGCTGGTGGTTCTCCAATTGAAACTCTCAGTTTTTTTTTCTATAAAAGTTATGAGATTAGATGACAATTTCACATTTTACAGGAGAATCAAGTAGAATTTATACATATCTATTTTTTATGAATTTTTAAATATCTTTAGTATTTTGTGAAAACGCACTGAAGAACAGTATCTTTTAATTCCCCCATTAGTTTTTGATTCCATGTCAGAAAATAATTATGAACTATATCTGTAAATACCAGCCTAGTAAATGTTTTTTGAAAATCTGCATAAAATTAACACTGTTAAATCAGGGAGTGTAGGAATCATTTTATGATGCATATAATTCTAGTACTTAACCATGTAAAGCAGACTTCTGTCATAATTTCTTATTTATTTTAGATTTACATTAGACAACTTGACAATAGTATTAGTGATAGTAGATGTACATACTTCCACCATAACAAGAAAATAAGCATTCTTTGTGTAGATGTTATGATTCCATTCATTCATTCATAAAATAATGTTCACTGAATGAATATTTACTTTAATTTTTGCATGTTCCAGACACTGCTCTAGGCACCAGGAACACAGCAATGAATGAAACAAACTTCACAGAGCTTACATTCTACTTCAGTGAGGAGAGATTGACAAGAAAATACGTTATATGTGAGAAACTACTATGTGATAAGGAGGAAACAAAATAAGGGAAGACAGTGATACAATTTAAAATAGGTAATTAGGAAAGATCTCTCTGAAAATGAGTGTTTGAGTAAAGACTTAACTGAATTGAGGGTGTGAGCACTGGGGTATCTTGGGAAAGAGGATTCCAAGCAGAAGGAACAGACGGTTCAAAGGCATTGAGGCAGGAGAATGACTGGAGTATTATAGGTGTGTCAAGAACCTTGAGGTGAAGAGGAGAATGGTAGAAGAAGAGGTCAGGTGTATATATATACATGTACATGTAGATAGGGCCTTAATAGGTTATCATAGGGACTACTTTTATTTTTCAATCTGAGTGCAATGGAAGCCTTTGGAATATTAGAGAAGAATGACATATCAGACTTTACAGTCATATATTGCATAATGACATTTTGATCAACAACAGACTGCATATACCATGGTGGTCCCATAAGATTATAATGGAGATGAAAAGTTTATATTGTTTAGTGATGTTATAGCTGTCATAATGTCATAGGATAATGCATTACTCGTGTTTGTAGTGATGCTGGTGTAAACAAACCTACTGGATTGCCAGTTATCTAAAAACATAGCACATACAATTATGTATGGTGCATAATACTTGATAATGATCATAATCAACAATGTTAGTGATTTCTGTTTTTAGTATACTATACTTTTTACTGTTCTTTTAGAGTATACTCTTTCTACTCATGTCTTGTTATGCCAGCAGCAGCCTCAGGTATCTCGCGTTTACTGTTTCTCTTGACTGCATCATTTTCCTCTTGTGCTTGACTTAATCTTGTGGGTTTTATAAATTTAGTGTAGCCTAAGTGTAGAGTGTATATAAAGTCTATAGTACTGTACAGTAATGCCTAGGCCTTCACATTCACTCACCACTCACTGACTGATTCAACAAGAGCAACTTCCAGTCCTGTGACCTCCATTCATGGTAAGTGCTCTATACATACAGGAGCACCATTTTTAAAGTCTTTATATCATATTTTTACTGTACTTTTTCTATGTTAAGGTATGTTTAGATACACAAATGCTCACCATTGTGTTATAATTGCTCACAACATTCACTACAGTAAAGATGCTGTGCATGCTTGTAGCCTAGGAGTAAGAGGCTGTACCACATTGCCTATGTGTGTATGTTTGCCTAAGTGAACTTGATGAGGTTTGCACAAGGCTGAAATCGCCTAACAAACAGTTTATAGACTGCGTTGCTGTTGTTAAGTGGTGCATGCTGTGTTTCAAAAAGATCCCTCTGGCTGCAGTGTGGGAATATACTGTAGTGGGGTAAAAATGGGAGTATAAAGCTGGTCTAAGTGGTGACTGTATTATGTGGGTAGTGGGGTGTAGAAAAGTAGTAGAATATTGGCTGGATTTTAAAGGTAGAACTGCAAGGATTCATAATATATTGCGTATGGGGTGTGAGAAAATGAATTCGAGAAATTCTCTGTTTTATGTTGAGAAGACATCTGCAATTTCTCTATTACACAGGAAAAGCTGAGTTAGTTGCTCATTGTCATCAGAGAGAACAGTTCTGAATCTGCTCAACTAAAACTAAAGTGGAAATCTTTGCATTCTCCAAATGGATCATACTAAATAATTCTACCTAACAAGGTAATTAATTGAACTTTTGAGAATGAATTTTGTAGCTAACACATTTTTTGTACTCTTATAAAAATTTAGTTTTTATTAAAAATCAAATGCTTTATGGTCAAAGAAGGTACTCTTTTCTGTCTCTTCCATATTATATGGGATTATACCAATAACTGCCTGAAGGCTTCAATAAAATCAAGGCTGATTAGATAATATTTGCTTTCTTGAAAAATCTTCCTCTTGTTCACATCATTTGGGAGAACTGAGAGAGAATATAAGTGGGCAACTCTAACGCTCGCATTTCTTAGTAGCTAAAGCACATTTATTTCTCCTCCTGTCCTCTAGGCTATTGGTACTTCATGCACACGTCAGTGAACGTGAGGACAAATTGCCTGTGACCCAGCATTTGCCAATGACTTCTTCAGAAGATTGATATCTGGGAGAGATCATTTAATGGGCTTGTTGACAATGCACTCCTCTAGATGAGTGGATGTATATGGCATAGAGGAAGGATTTTAAAGCTTGACAGATTTTGGAACTGATTCTGGTTCTACTATGTATTAGCTGTGTTTTACTTAACCAATTTAAGTAATTTTATTTCATCTAACAAGCTTTTATTATGCATGTGAGATGAAATGAGTTGACATATATAAAACACCTGGTATGTGGAAAATGATTTCTCTTCTCTGCTTATCTATTGCATTGTCAGAAAGCAAGAAGCCTAGTCCAGGTTATATCAGTAACTGTAGAAATGCTTTTATTGAGTAATATCTTAATAGTACATATTTATTTTTTAAAATAGATGATACATAAAATGTCCAATAAAATATTATTTTTTATATTTTTTAAATCTCTTGCATTACCTAAAATCTCATCTATAAAGACTAGGCAATACATTTCTCATTGAACTCTCATTCCATGAAGAAATTTCTCTAAGCCAATATTATTCCCTTGCTGGCTTGATTGAGAAGAAACTCACATCTCAGTTTAGTGTTTAGTTGCATAATTTATTTTATTTTACCTTTTGATAATTCTGGTTTACTTCCTTCTAGTTTATTGTTTTGTCTTTTTAAACATTAGAACTCTTGTCTGAGTCTATTTTTTAATCAACTTTATTGAGTATAATTTATGTATGATATAAGGCACCCTTTTAAGGTGTACAATTCATTTGGTTTTGACAGATGTAAAATGAGATACAGATTGTTTCTATCACCTCTAAAAGTTTCCCCATGTCCCTTTCTCTATTTCTAACCACAGTCAACTACTGTATTGAATTTATTTTACAAGTTTTTTTTCCTCAAAGTCATTTTTGATATAGAAGACTTTTGACACTGATTTGAGAAGCAAAGAGGAAGTGAATAAAGGGGACAGTGAATATCTACTCTTTCAAGATATTTGATTGTGAAGAGAAAGTCTAATAGAGGTAGACTCAAATTAAGGGAGAAATTTTTAAAAATAAAAAAGACTTTAGCATTTATGTGCTGAATGGAAAAAACAGTAGAGAGAGAGAGATTTTAAAGATACTGAAAAGACTGAAGATCAATAATGAAAGAGGGCATTAGCTGGGTAACTCAATTGGTGAGAACATCATCCTGATACACCAAGGTTTTGGGTTCCATCCCCAGTCAGGGCACGTGTAAGAATCAACCAGTGAATGCATAAATAAGGGAACATCAAATTGCCATTTCTCTCTCTCTATTTCTCTCTTTTGCCCCCCCTTTCATCTTTCTCTCTCAAAATCAATAAAAATTTATTTAAAAATGATGAAAGAAGGCTCAAAGAGATGGAAGGGACTGAAAGAGATGGCTCAAAGAGATGGAAGGCTCAAAGAGATAAAAAGTCTAATTGTAGGAATAACTGGAAACAAGAGGAAAAACAGCATTTTCTCAAAAAGTAGAGGTGAGGTGATATGAAACAAAGCAGATAACAGGTATATTATTACTATACTTGGAGAAAAAGAGTTAAAGAGTGCATATCTGATGGTTCAATTTCTTTAAGTTTTAGAAAATTACATGTGTTGAGTGATATAAAGAAGAGCTATGAGAAGGTGCCTGAGGAAAATAATGAGTCTTTGGAATAATAACTCTGGGGAAATGGGAAAAAAGTCTGAAATTTATGACTAAGATTATTAAATGGTACTAATGGTCTACTTGACCTTAGAGGTCAAGACTTTATGGTGGAACCCACCTTGTGGTGATTTCTATTTTAGTTGCTTTTTGTAGCTTGGATGTACCAGCAAAGGAAGTAGAAGATGGGGTTTTTCAAGGTTGGAGAGAAGTTGCAAAGAAGGGCATAATAGAACAGGAAGTTGCATGTTTATAACAACGTAGTTCATGTTACACACCATGGAGTTTAAATGGATCAGGAAACTAGTTAGAGACAGGAGTCAGGATAGGGTGAAAGACATTTCACTTTCTCTGTCAGATCTGAAGCCCTATAAAAAAAGCAATGCAAGCACTGATCATTCTAACTTGTTACTTGTTAATTTAATTCAGGTTCCATTAAAAAAATACTTAAGTGGTGTGATTCTGTGAAATACAGCATTGGTATCCTGATAGAAACTGCATTGAACATGTAGATTGCTTTAGGTATCCATTGCACTTATTTGTATCTTTTTCTGTCTCTTTCTTCAGTGTTGTATAATTTTCTGAGTATAGGTCTTTTACATCCTTCATTAAATGTATTCCTAGTTATTTTATTCTTTTTTTTTTTTTGACAGAGACAGAGAGTCAGAGAGAGGGACAGATAGGAACCGACAGACAGGAAGGGAGAGAGATAAGAAGCATTAATTCTTCATTGCGGCACCTTAGTTGTTCATTGATTGCTTTCTCATATGTACCTTGACAGGGGGTGGGGGCTATAGCAGACTGAGTGATCCCTTGCTCAAGCCAGCGACCTTGTCCTCAAGCTGGCGACCACGGGGTCATGTCTATGGTACCACACCAAGCCAGCGACCCCGTGCTCAAGTTGTTGAGCCTGTGGTCAAGCTGGCGACCTTGGGGTTTCGAACCTAGGTTCTCCACGTCACAGTTCGACACTCTATCCACTGCACCACTGCCTGGTCAGGCTGGTATTTTATTCTTTTTAAAGCAGTTAAAAATGGGATTGTGTTTTTAGTTTCCCCTTCTGATAGAATATTATTCATGTATAAAAATGTAACTGATTTCTGCATATTTATTTTGTATCCTGCTACTTTACTGAATTTATCAGTTCTAGTACATTTTTTTGTGGAATCTTTAGGGTTGTCTCTATATAATATCATGTCATCTGCAAGTAATGAGAGTTTTACCTCTTCCTTTCCAATTGCAAGCCCTTTATTTCTTGTCTAATTGCTGTGGCTAGGACTTCCAGTACTATGTTGAATAAGAATGGTGATAGTAAACATCCCTGTATTGTTCTTATTCTTAGAGAAAATACTTATAGATTTTGCCCATTGAGTATGATGTTAGCTGTGAGTTTGTCATATCTGGCTTTTATTATCTTGAGGAATGTTCCTTCTGTTTCAATTTTAACATAAATAGGTGCTGGATTTTATCAAATGCACCTATTCTTATAATCATGTGATTTTTATTCTTCATTTTGTTTATGTGGTGTAGCATATTTGTTTACTTGTGGATGTTGTACCAACCTTATATCCCTGGAACAAATCCCACTTGATTATGGTGTATGACCTTTTTAATGTATATCTGGATTGGTTGCTAATACTTTGTTGAGGATGTAATATATATATTGATTCAAGTGGTCCTTATGCCCAGTGTAGAAATGATAGAAGATGCCATGACACACAATATTCCTTGGTGGTGGATTGTGGAATCTGAAGCTGTAGTGCCTGTGTTTGAATTTGTGTTTCTCAGTTTTTCAGCTGTGTGACCTTGGACCAGTTACTTAACCTTTATGTGTCTCAGGCTCCTAAGCTGTTAAAGGGAGACAGTAGTAGTACTCAAATCATAGTGTTGTAAAATCAAGTGCTTAATATGTGTCACTAGGTAATTTTAGTTATTATTGTTAAGAAAACTTGACTTTAATTCCATGTCTAAATTCAGAGCCTTGGGTCTAGCCTATGTGTAAATCATTCAAGTATTGCTGGTTGCTTTTCACTTACCTCATTTTTAAAATAGGTTTAGCAATTTTTATTGTATAATGCTTTAGTGACAATTGCAAGATACACTATACATGACAGTGCTCTATAATTCTGAAATATTATACAAAATAAGAAAGTCTTATTATTCCCACCTAATATGTTGCATTAATTGTGTGTCTGGTTATACAATAATTATATGAAGTATTAATCTTAAAATGCTTCAAAATATGAACTGTTTACTTATATGTAGAGCAGCATTGAGAATTGGAAATGTTTTGCGGAATTTTGTTATAATAACATTAATTATATATTTGTACGGTAATCTTTTAACCTGTAGCTTTGAAGAAAAAAAATATTGGAGAGAAGGCAGCATTTAAATTCCTAATTAACATGAAATTTCTGCTTTTCTCATAGATCTCATTTCTTTCCATTGCCTTGGTAGATGGAGTTGAAATTTGACAGTATTTAATCAATACCAGTTTCTGACCTCTAATGGTATTGAGTCTAAGAATTTATCCATATAGAGAATGTTGCAAGTTCTTTTAAAGGATTTGTGACAACTCTGCATTTTAGCTTCAGAGCAATATCGGAGGCTAAATTATAATGTTTGTTGTCACTAAAGTCACATCTACTTTTTTCTCTATACTCCAATTAGCTGAATTTTATTGAAGTCATAGTTATTTGTCTGTAAAGTTGTAAACAACAATAGTCACTCATTTTGGTGTATAATTCTATGGATTTAGACAAGTGGATACAGTCATGTGACCACTTCTACATCCGGATAGAGAACATTTTCATCATACCCAAAAGTTCCTTTATGCCTCTTTCTGGACAGTCCCTTTCTCTTGACTTCCAGCCCCTGACAACCCCTAATCTTTTTTTCTTTTTTAATTGTTCTGTTTTTTCCAGAATGTCATTTATATTAATTAATAATTTTCAAACAAGTTCTGGAAACCTTGTACTGGACTTTATTACTAATTATACCCTAATTTATTCATCATCTATGCATGTGTGAGTGTATGAATACATGTGTCTATGTTGCTGGCTGTGGGAAGTTGAATGAAGATGGTGCTAATGATGCAAGCTTCATTCATAACTTACAGCACCTAGGGCTAGTGCCATTATCATAGATGGGGTCAGCACACTAACATTGCTGAGAATCCAGGGAAAGCAAGAGGTTATCTTTTTCAGTTGCCACTCAGTAAATATTGTTGATTGTCCATCAAATGAATGATGCCTTAATGGAACACTAACCAAATTGCTTTTCTTATTACCAGGGAGAAACTCAGTTACATCTATGTAATAATAATGATAAAAATAACAGAATTAATCCTATTTTGTCCATTACACTGGCCAATTTGGAGTGCCATAGTTGAGTTAGTGCATTTTGGTAGATGTCCAGTAACATGGGGAGCAAACTAAATTGACTGCAAAATGTCCAATTGAGAGGCAATAAAAATTCATCCCATAACATATGGGGGAGAATGAAACTCATTACTTAACTGTCTGCTGTGATAGCTTCAAATCATGTACTATCTTTCTTTGAGAAATGCTTCTTTTATTACAAATCTTTTTTTTTTCCTCCCTACTTGGACTTTCACGGTCTGGATTGTAACATTAGCATAGATGTAGGTAGATGAAGCAAAATGAACCAATATTTGTTGAGTTTCTGCCACATGTGTGACAGACACTTTAAATACATCTCACTTAATCCTCACAAAACCCTGAGAAGTAGGTGTGCTATTATTACCACTCCACAGATAACTAAACTGAAAGAAAGCTAGTCCAGGATCACAGACCCAGTAAAACCAAGTCTATCTTTACAGGCCTAAGTTACTATATCTGACCTTGCTGATTTCCCAGATTGCTGCTTAATAATAAGCTGTATGATGACTTTTCACTGTCATCCCTTACGCTCCATTTATTTGCTGGCTAAGTGTATTGGTACTGTTCACAGTGCATCTACTTTATGATTATGTACAATTGTTCAACAAATAACAGGAATCGCTTTTTATTTTCTATATTTAGGAGTGTAGAGCAACTTATAATAACTATGATGACCTTTAGGTCAGACATTTCCTGTAAAGTAATGACCAGATCTTCTCCAGCCTGCTATTAATTACAATCCAAGAGCACTCTGCCATTATTTTAAAAATAATAAAAAAATAAATAACCCAATAAATGATGCTTTGGTTATTATATAACAATGTGGTGGGTGTTAAAAAGGTAATATTGTTAGCCTGTGACTGTTTCCCATCACTCCATTTACAGAGTAGATGAACACATTTTCCGGCAGGCCACGAATTTACCAGATTACATTGGGCTATATTATTCTTCAAACCTTAATAAAATTTCATGAAGGTTATAATTCTGTAAACTATTAAGGTTATGCCACTTAAAAATATGAAATAAACTTTAACTTCTTAGGCTAAGGAGAAGATATTTGGTTCAAGAATTTTATTAAGTAATAAAGTAGTGACCTAAATGTCTACTATTATCCCTCTACTTCCCTCTTCCTTTCTTCATGTCTGTGGATATATGTGAAAAAATCTCTTATCTTGTTTTGAAGCAAAACTTTTCTTAAATTTCTTTCTTTTAAACAAAATGTGGTTTCCTTCCTTCCCTTCCTCCCTCCCTCCCTCCCTCCCTCCCTCCCTCCCTCCCTCCCTCCTTCCCTCCTTTCTTCCCTTCCTTCCTTCCTAGTTATTTAAAATATTTTCACTCTTTTGATATAAGCCCTTAGCCTATAATTAGATTAAATGCATTAAAATTTTTCCAGGTTGTCAAGTTTCATGATCTCATTTTTGAGCAATATTTATAGTTTCGACCAATGAAGTCAAGTAGGCAGATAATTTTGCTACTTGTTTCAGAAAAATAAAAATTTGCCTATTTTCAGATTATTTTCTGACTTTTAAAATTTTCTATAGCTCTTATTGATATGATGGAGCAGCTGATAGACCAAATGTTAGTACAGGTTTTCTCTGGTCTCTTTGTGTTTTTCCTTTTGCATTTGACTTTCCTCTATTTACATTAAAGCATACAAAATGTTTGTAACACCTATTAAGTGTTCAAATCAGAGTTTTTAAAAGGTTTTATAAAATAAGTTGTAACTGGCAGTGTGAGAGATAGCTCAAAATACATGTATTGTACTGAAACTAATTCTATCTTGAAAATGTCATTATTTTCTTATTGACAAAATCAAACTCCACACACAGTTTTATCATTGCAAAATGTTCTCATAGAACTAGTATTAAATTTTATTTTTAGATAACATGTGGGGTTATTTAGAACTGGGGTCAGGAAACTTTTTGGCTGAGTGAGCCATGAATGCCACTTATTTTAAAATGTAATTCCATGAGAGCCATACAATATGTTTAACACTAAATACAAGTAAATGTGTGCATTTTATGTAAGACCAACACTTTTAAAGTACAATAAGTCTAAATTATTTTTAATAACGTTGTTATGCTGTTGCTCACCAATGATGAATAAAGTACTTCTCACCATTAATGTGACTTCTGGTGCTGCATGGTTTTGCTGATGGCTTTGTAGTCTGGTTGATACGTGGTGAGGTTAAGCTTCATGCAGGCATTGAGACTTCCATCGTTAAACATGATCGTAGGTTGGTCTTAACGTTCTTTAGATGTGAGAAGGCTGCTCACATGTATATGTAGAGCCAAACATTGTCACATGCTGCAGTGTGTGGTATGTGACGGGAAGCGCGTTCTAAGTTTTGACAATCAGCTGATCTGCGGATTGGAGCTTTTTCATTTCTCCCCACTTGTGTTTGCTCGCCAACTGTGCTTGCTGTCGTTCAAGTCTTTCCAAATCTTTATTCAGTGACTTGAACTTATTCACCCACATGTCTGAAGCCTTCAGGTCAGCAGCTTGTAGCTCAAAATCCCTGATGGAGATACCAGGGATATAACTCAGTTTGGCACTGTCCACTTGTGTGGATGGGTGATAAACTTAAAAAGACCAGTGCACTCACGAAGTTCTCCAAGGCGCGCTTTGAATGACTGCAGGAGATTATATGTGAAGCCCGCTAGCTGCTGGAGATCAAGATGTTGAGCAGGGTCACAGGCTGTGCATGCATCTTTAAACTCTCCCAGTTTTTCAAAGTGTAGTAAACGACCTGTTTTAGTGTAGATGAAGAAGAGTTCCAGCTTGTTTTCAAATGCAAACTCTGCTTGTTGAAGGGATTAGACTGTATTTCCAACACCTTGCATTTTCATGTTGAGCTGGTTTAGGTGTTCAGTCATGTTCACGAGATAGTAGAACTTCGGGAGCTACTCAGTGTTAGCTAACTCAGGAGCTCGACTTTTTCATTTCAAGAAAAGTTTGGATTTCGCTCAGACAAGCCGTGAAACGGCTGAGCACCTTCCTTCTTGACAACCAACGCACATTGCTGTGCAGAAGCAGACCAGGATAATTATTCCCAACTTCATCCAGCAGTGTTTTAAATTGGCTATCATTTAAAGCTCGGGCAACAATAAAGTTGACCACCCGAACGACCAGTGACATCACCTCACCAAGCTGTTCGCCACACATCTGAGCAAAAAACGCTTCCTGATGTAGGACACAGTGAAAACTTAGGATGGGTCTCTTTTCATGTTCACGAAGAAGCACTGCGAATCCTGTTTTCCCCACCATGCATGGAGCACCATCAGTACACACCAAAATATGTTTATCCATCGGTAGATTTTTTTTCTTTAGTGAACTCAGTGAAAGACTTGAATAAATCCTCCCCTCTTGTTGTCTCTTTCATAGGCAAAATAGCAAGACTTTCCTCATGTAGTGTGTCACTGACAGCATACCTTGCAATCACACTGAACTGGCTTTCATCTGTTGACTCATCCAAAGCGAGATAAAAGAATGGTGCTGCATTTATGTCCTTCACTTGTGTTGCCTCAGTTTGATTTGCTATCATGACAGTACGATTGTGAACAGTTCTTGCCAACAGAAGCATGTCTTTTATTCATTTGATTATCTTGTCTTTATCCAAAAAGTCATCAAAAAGTTCATTGGCAACATCAAGCATGAATGTTTTGGCATACTCCCCATCTGTGAATGGCTTTCCATTTCTCACAATTGCTAAAGCACCAGCAAAGCTAGCCGAATTCCAGTCACCTTGTTGGGTCCAAACACGGTGTTGCTGCTGACTAGCTTGCACTCTGCACAGTAGCTCTTGAAATGCTTTCTTCCTGCTGTCCTCTGCTGGATATTTCGATGCAAATGTAGTATGGTGTGTGTCAAAGTGCTTTATATTTGTTTCATTGATGCGATTTTATCATTGCATATTAGAAACACTGCAGAACCTGCTCTCTCCACAAAGGCGAATTCCTCTGTCCATTCCTGCTGAAAAGTATGATACTCCTCATCTTTTTTTCTTTTAGCCATCTTCTTCGTCAAAAGGGTTTCTGCGATTAGCTAGCTGACTACTTGATTAAAAGGAGGGAAATTTACTTCCTGACCTCACAACAACCCATGTACATTAGGCATTATCCAATAAAAATTTAGTGTTGTTCTGGACCTGGAGGACAGCTGTGATTGTCTCCAGCCACCTGCAACCATGAACATTAGCGGTAGGAAATGAATGGATTGTAATACATGAGAATGTTTTATATTTTTAACGTTATTTTTTTGTTTTGTTTTGTTTTTTGTGGGGTTTTTTTTGTATTTTTTTTTCTGAAGCTGGAAATGGGGAGAGACAGTCAGACAGACTCCCGCATGCGCCTGACCGGGATCCACCCGGCAAGCCCACCAGGGGCTACGCTCTGCCCACCAGGGGGCGATGCTCCGCCCCTCCGGGGTGTCGCTCTGCTGCGACCAGAGCCACTCTAGCGCCTGGGGCAGAGGCCAAGGAACCATTCCCAGCGCCCGGGCCATCTTTGCTCCAATGGAGCTTTGGCTGCGGGAGGGGAAGAGAGAGACAGAGAGGAAGGAGGGGGGGTGAAGAAGCAAATGGGCGCTTCTCCTATGTGCCCTGGCCAGGAATCAAACCTGGGTCCCCTGCACGCCAGATCAACGCTCTACCGCTGAGCCAACCGGCCAGGGCCTAACATTATTATTTTTTATTAAAGATTTGTCTGCGAGCCAGATGCAGCCATCAAAAGAGCTACATCTGGCTCATGAGCCATAGATTCCTGACCCCTGATTTAGAAGAAGTAATTTAAAAACTATGTAGCCTATAGCCCAAAATAATAAGGGAACATTGTTAATGGTGTTTCTACAAGTTTTCTATCTATTCAGGGATGTTTGCACTGCAAATGACTTTATTTACTTTGTATATTATTTATTTTTATTTTCATTTAATTTATTGAGGATACATTCATTAATTATATAGGTTTAAGGTGCACAATTCCATAATATGTCATCTGAATATTATATTGTTTATTCACCACCCAAAGCTAAGTCCCCGTTTGTCAATGTTTTCCCCCCTTTATCCTCTTTTACCTCCCCCTACACCCTTTACCTCCTGTAATCACCATACTGTTGTCTGTGAGTTTGTTTTTCTGCTTAATCCCTTACCTATTTCATCCAGCTCCAACCCCTGGCTCTTGACAGCTGTCAGTCTGTTCTCTGTATCTGTGAAGCTATTTCTATTTTGTTTGTTTATTTTTTTCATTAGATTTTACATATAAGTGAAATCGTATGATATTTGTGTTTCTCTGACTGGCTTATTTCATTTAGCACAATAGTCTCCAGGTCCATCCATGCTGTTGCAAAAGGTAAGATTTCCTTCTTTTGTACAGCCAAGTAGTATTCCATTGTGTATATGTACCACAGCTTTTTGATCCACTTATTTACTGATGAACCCTTGGGCTGTTCCCTGATCATGGCTATTGGAAATTGCAGTACAGTGAAAATAGGGATGCATATATATTTTTTTAATCAGTGTTTTGGGTTTCTTTGTATATATTCCCAGAAGAAGACTCATTGGGTTGTAATGCAGTTTTATTTTTAATTTTTAAAGAAAACTCCATACTGTTTCCCACAGTGGATGCACTAGTCTGCATTCCCACCAATAGTGCAAAGGATTTTAGAAGCTAGAAATAGGGTCTCCTTCTGAAGAAGAGGGCAGTTTGTTTCCTGAACCAGAAAAACTTTCTCAGGGTCAAAGTTTAAGAGAGTTTGCTTGCAGTTCTTTTTATACAGTTGAGAGTTTTCCCACCTTGGGATTCCTCGGCTATGACAGAGACCCACCGTGTTTTCAGCATCTATCCTGGTTGCTCTGTACTGCCCACATTGAATTTGGAGGCATAGGGAACCCATATCAACATAAAGCTCATCCTGCCTGCTTCTATGTGGATTATGAAATCCTTTCCTTCCCACCTAAGGGTCTCAAGTCTTTGCCAACATATATGAAACTGTGGCAGGCTAAACTGTTAGCTTGCAAGCAAATTCTAAACCCCTTGCAGTTTTTGATATAATCCTGTTTTATCATTTGTGAGCTGAATGTGAAACAGAGCACCACGTATTTCTTAAAAAAAAAATAGGGACGAAAACACCTTATAAATTGCAAACTTGCAATTAAATGCACAGGGAATGAATGGATCATATATAATGTTTGCCTTATAAAACATAACCCACTATGGCAGCATATATTGTAGACACAATACATGAATATGAAATTAATTTTATTTGCATAAAATAGCTACTGTTTTAAATGAATGTCACTGAATGAAAAATGGTAGTTCTGTGGAGTTCAACTTTTTGGCCCTACAAAGAGTTGCAGGTGAAGTTTATATCTAACTTGTAGTAAGTACATAAAAAGATTTCAGAGTTTTAAGAAGCAAAGATGCCTGTGATCTTTTGCTTCTGGTATTATGTCATCTTTTGTTTTCTCGATTCATCTTTGTTAAATGCTGGAATTAGGAATTGTGATTTGAAATGTGTATACATTTAAAAAAATTAAAAATTATTACAGTCAGGACCAGTGTTCAGATATTTGGATGTGAAGTTTGTACCCACTGATGTACAAATACTTGTTACTATAACTCATGCTTTCATTATAAATTGACTAATTTGGTGCTATCTAGTTAAAAATAAGTTAGGCAAGTATATTTGTATAATTTACTTTAGGATGGTGTCTTAAAGTTTATACAAAGATTTTTAATTTTTTGTTCTTGAAAGAATATCTTTTGTTTCATTTAAAGGAAATAGTGTCCTTTTACTTATTTATTTTTGAAAGTTGACTTGTTTCAACGTTTTCTTAGCTACTGGCCTCAAGATCTTTCATTTACATAATCTATGTGAGGAACATAACTTTTACCTTAGTCACTGGTGAGATTAGGAAGCATTGCAAAGCGATAATTACGGGTTGCTTTCTGCTAATTTTGTGAGAAGAAAAATGAAGAAACTAATAAGTCTTACACAAATTCCTCAAAGTGGCAATATTTTATGAAACAAGTAGTTTAGATTTTATAAAGTCCATACATACTTTAGATTTTTTCAAGCAGCCGTCGGTGCCCTAATTCATGATTTCTTGTGTACTTTTATGCACAGCCCCTGCCTCATTGCCATCCAAATACTTAAAACAGTGAAAAATTAGCTGTAAAATTACCATGTGTGTTTTCTCTCTGTATGTGAGCAGATGATCTATAAATCAAGGCCTCTCAGGGGTGCCGAATCGCTGGACTGTGTGTCTGACAAAAGGAACCCAGGGCTCATGTCTGGGTTTGGGGTCCTCCAGCTAAGGAGGATGGGTTGGTGCCCTCTCCTGGCTTCCTCTGACCAGCCTCTCAGAGGCTGATGGGAGAAAAAAGCTGGCTCTGAAACATTATTGCCATGTAGCCTGATTTTCTGCAGCATTTTAATTGCCTTGTGTGGCCTTGGAATTATGGCTACTTTCAATGGCTACATAATGATATTTTCATCTTTTATGTGTAATTTAGTTGGGGAAAAGAAACAAAAACAAGAATGTAACTGCATTTTATTTCAAACAGATATGTGTTGCACCAGCTGCAGATTGAGGCCTGGCCTTCATTTGCAAATTTTCAGAGATTCAGAGGTTGTTCTGCCAGCAGCCAGAGTAAGAGCTGGGATATGGCCAAAGAATAGCTTTCATCGAATGCATTCTATTCCAGTTTCCGAATGCACAGATCCAAGGAACATTTTCCTTGAGAAGACACTGATATATTTACTTGGAATAGCATTATACATACAAATATCAGGAGTCCTGGCAAGAAAATCAGTACTTGTGGATTTTAGTTTGAGTCATGAGTTTGTTATATGACTTCAGGGTAGACACTTATACTGCCACACTCTTCGCATTTTGAAAACTAGTGCACGGCCTGTACAACAGGTATTGCTGGAAGTCGGGTAGCTACCATGGAGTGTGGCTACTATGGACGTGGTCAAGTCATGTGCTTATAAATTTTTAGGAGACAAAAATACCCTTGTAACTACCAGCCAAATCAAGAAATGGAACATGAGTAACATCTCTGCAGGCCCTCTGAACCTTCCTCTCAGTCACTAACCCCACCCTCCTTCCTGAAGGAAAGTGCAATCCTGGCTTCTAACACTATACCTTAGTTTTTGTTTGTTTTTTAACCTTATGCAAATGAAATCACCCTGCTTTTTTGTTTCTGACTTTTTACTCACTGATATGTCTGCGCAATTCATTCATTTTGATGCATGTGGCAAAATTCCATCATGTGAATATACTATAATTTGTTTATCTGTTTAAAAAATAAGAATGTTGGATTAAGTAACTGTAATCTCTCTGTTGGAAGTTCATAACTGAGTGATCAGTCAAAGAAAAATTTTCTGATGTATAAATTACATAGTTATCTTTTGGTAGCTCATATAGGAGAGTATTTAATATAAACTCAAATTCATGGGAAAGCAGTATATAGCAATTTTAGAAACAAAAATGTTAGGGCATAATACATATCAAGCAAAGGTATGTGTATTTTGTCATGCTCTGTGCTATTAAATTTATTAAACATATATTGTGTATCAGACATTACCTTAGGTACTTTTGATTCTTACAGAAACTCTGTAGGGCAGGGGTCCCCAAACTGCGGCCCCTTGAGGTCATTTATCCGGCCCCCGCTGCACTTCGGGAAGGGGCATCTCTTTCATTGGTGTTCAATGAGAGGAGCAGAAGATGCATTCTCATCCTGTGCTCCTGGAGTACTGTATGCGCCGCAAAGTGCTGCGTTGCTCAGGTACAGTACTATTTCCGGTGATGCGGGACACACATGTCACGGCTCAGGAAGCGTGTCATATCACTTGTTACAGCTAGCAGTGACAAATATGGAATCGGATATTGACCATCTCATTAGCCAAAAGCAGGCCCATAGTTCCCATTGAACTTTCTCATATATGAGCTTTCTCATATATGCCTTGGTCAGTTTGTTGATTTAAATTTACTTGTTCTTTATTTTAAATATTGTATTTGTTCCCATTTTGTTTTTTTAATTTAAAATAAGATATGTGCAGTGTGCTTAGGGATTTGTTCATAGTTTTTTTTATAGTCCGTCCTTCCAATGGTTTGAGGGACAGTGAACTGGCCCCTTGTGTAAAAAGTTTGGGAACCCCTGCTTTCACGTTTTAGAGATGAGGAAACTGAATCTCAGAAAGTTTGTTAGTTACCTGTTTTTAAACAGCTTCCAGTACTTGCATACTGGATCTTATATTCTTTTGAGGGCTGGAGTTATAAGTGGGCAAAGCGGACAAATTAAATGAGAATTTTAGTGTGGCGGAGAACAATTGTAATAAGGGTATGGGAGCTGTAGGCAAAAGGCAGAGGAATACCAATAGCAGTCTACAGAATGAGGACAGAGTTGCAAAAAGGAAGGGAGTTGTGGGAAGAAATGGGCAGAGTGTTCAAGGCAGAATAACAACATGTGTACAAGTATGAAATGTTTAGGAATGTTGCTTTGGTGAGGTATCAAGGTGGACGACAAGGGTGGAAAGGCAGAAAGAAAGGTGTGGGAGGAGTGGGCTGAAGAAGGAGGCATGGATAAGAACATGGAAGACTGGAATTTCCTTCTAATGACCTTGGATTTTCCCATGTAGAGAATGTAGTCATCAAAAAGCTTTTCATCATGTAAGAGTCATGATTGGAGGTAGTAAAGCATTGTGGCATCAAAGTTTTGCAGCTGAAGGCACATCTGTAATTGTAAAAATTGGATCTATTTCTCATTACAGTGAAAAGAAATCCATGTTATGGGCAGTAGCAGGACTCTCAGAAAGATGTTATTAGGAAGGACTTATTGGATCTGGGTCAGGGTTGGGTGATTTTTGGGATGTAACAAAAAAGCAAGGGTTCATTCTATATTGGGGTCTATTAGAAAACAGGAGTAATCTGTAATTTGATACTTGAATAAATCTTATCTGGAAGAAAGGCAGGCAAGATGGCTTTAAAGCTGTAATTGGTAAAAAAACAGCAACAACTCTTATTCATTGGAGAAGGGGATGTTTAATATTTTATTCATAAATAAAGTACAATCGCTTTATTTGTATGTCTGCTTAGACAATATTATGAAGTAGTTTTGGTTTTGGTCTTATTTTATCATAGTTATAGTGATGTTGGCTGATGTTGATGTACTTTAAGATTGTTTATACCAACAGGAGAATACTATGGCCTAGCTGTGAGTTTCAGGTGAATTTCTGAGTGTCAGTGGTTGCTTTTCTGTTCTCATTGCTTAGTGGTACAGTGTATAAATTCCGACATGTCCTTCTCATATTGTCTCCATTATGTCCCAGTTGAGTTACCTTTGAAAAGATATTTATTTTCTTTGTGCCTCAATATTTTTCTCAAGAAATGGGGTTATTTCAAAGAGTTATGAAGAATATATGAGATATACACTCAACATAGGAGCACCTAAATATATAAAGCAAATATTAAAAAACCTGAAGGGAGAAACAGATAGCAATTCAGTAATAGTGGGGGATTTCAGTACCCCACTTTCAAGAATAGCTAGATCATCCAGGCAGAAAATCAATAAGGAAACATTGGATTTAAACTACATGTTAGATCAGAAGAACTTAACAGACATTTACAGAACATTTCATTCAATAGCAGTAGGACACATAGTTTTTCAAAGTGCACATGAAACATTTTCCAAGATAGATCATGTTGTATCAGAAAACAAGTCAAATTTTTTTTTAATATTCAAATCATATTGTGCATCTTTTCTGACTAAAACAGTATGAAACTACCTGGTGAGAATAGATGAAATTAGATGGTGAAAAGTCTATGCATTGAAAACTGTAAGACATTGATGAAAGAAACTGAAGATACAAAAAAAATGGAAAGATATTTCCTGCTCATGAGTTGAAAGAATTAATATTGTTAGCAGAATCCCTATCAAAATTTCAATGGCATTTTCCACAGAAATAGAACAAACAATTCTAAAATGTATATGGACCAAAAAATTCTGAATAGCCAAAGGAATCTTGAGAAAGAACAAAACTGTCATCCTCATACATCCTAATTTCTAACTATGCTATAAACTTTAGTAATCAAAACAGTATGGGGCTCTGGCCAATTGGCTCAGTGATAGAGCGTTGGCACCATGTGTGGAAGTCCTGGGTTTGATTCCCAGTCAGGGCACTCAGGAGAATCACCCATCTGCTTCTCACCCTCTCACCCATCTCTCTCTCTCTTTGTCTCTATCTCTCTCTCTGTCTTCCTTTCCTACAGCCATGGCTTGAATGGTTCCAGCAAAGTGTGCCCTGGGTGCTGAGGATAGTTCTATGACTTCCACCTCAGGTGATAAAATAGCTCAGTGGCTGAGTAATGGAGCAGCAGCCCAGGTGGGCAGAGCATCGCCTGGTAGGAAGCTTGCTAGGTGGATCTTGGTCAGTCGAGGTGGGGTGTATGTGGGAGTCTATCTCTGTCTTCCTGCTTCTTACATAATAAAACAAACAAAAAAACAGTATGACATTGGCATAAAATCAGACATATAGATTAATGAAACAGAAAAGAGAGCCTGGGCTTGGGCTGGTTTGTTCAATGGTGGAGCATCGCCCCAGAGTGTGTATGTCCCAGGTTCACACAGGTGAAGCACTCATCTGCTTCTCTACCCCTCACCCTCTTGCTTTTCTCTCTCTTTCTCTCTCTCTCTTGCTCTCTCTTTCCCTCCTGAAGCCCTGGCTTGATTGGAATGAGTTGGCTCTGGGTGCTGAGGATGGCTCCATGGCCTCCACCTCAGGTGCTAAGAAGAGCTTGGTTGCTGAGCAATGGAGCAATGTCCCAGATAGATGGAGTATCACCCACTAGTGGGCTTGCCAGGTAGATCCCAGTTGGGGCATATGCAGGAGTCTGTCTCTGCCACCCCTTCTATCACTGAATGATAATGAGAGAGAGAGAGAAAGAGAGAGAGAGAGAGACAGAGAGAGACAGAGAGAGACTAGAAATAAACCCACATAAATGTGGTCAATTAAGTTATGACAAAAGAGCCAAGAATGGGGGAAAAGACAATCTCTTTAATAAATGGTATTGGGAAAACTAGATGGTCACATGCAAAAGAAAGAAACTGTACCACTATATTATACCAAACACAAAATAGACTAAATACTTGAATGTAATACATGAAACCATAAAAGTCCTAGAAAAAGATATTGAAGTGAGCACCTTAACATAAATTTTGACAATGACTTTTAGATTTGACACCAAAAGTAAAGGCAACAAGAGCATTAATAAACAAGTGGGACTATATTAAATTAAAAAGCTCTTAAGCAAAGAAAATTGTTAATAGAATAAAAAGGCAACCTATGGAATGGAAGAAGTAGTTTGAAAACCATACATCTGATGAAGAGTTAATATCCAAAATATATTTATATAAAGAACTTATACAACTATGTAGCAAAAACAAAGCAAAACCCCTAAAACAATACAATTAAAACATGGGCAGAGAAACTGAATTGACATTTTTCCAAAGAAAACATATAAATAGCCATATAAGGTACATGGAAAAGTGGTCAACATCACTAGTTATCAGGGAATCGCAAATCAAAACCACAATAAGCCATCACCTCCCACCTGTTAAAAAGAGCAGCGGTAACAAATGTTCCCAAGGATGTAAAAGAAAGGGAACTGTTATGCACTGTTACTGGGAATGCAAATTGGTGCAGCCACTGTGGGATACAATATGAAAGTTTAAAAAAAAATTAAAAATAGAACTACTTTAAGATTCAACAATTCCCCCTTCTGGGTATATATGCAAAGAAATGAAAACACAATATCAAAGTGATATCTTCACTGCCATGTTCATTGCAACATATTCACAATAGCCAAGATGTGGAAATAACCTTAGTGTCTATGAGTTAATGAATGGATAAAGAAGATGCACACACACACACACACACACACACACACACACACACACACACACACTGGAATGTTATTCGGTCATGAGAAAGAAGGAAATCCTGCCATTTGTGACAACGTGGACGTACCTTGAGGGTCTTATACTAAGTGGAATTAACCAGAGAAAGACAGTTGCTGCACAATGTCTTTTATATGTGGAATCTAAAAAAAAAAAAAAAAAAAAAAAAAGAAGAAAGAAAAGAAAAAGAAAGAAAGAAAGTTATACACATAGAAACAGAGAGTAAAAAGTGGTTTGCCCGGGTGCTGGAGGTGAAGGAATAAGGAGATATTGGTAAAAGGATACAAACTTTCAGCTATAAGATAATGTCTGAAGAGCTAATGTAAAACATGGTGACTACTGTTGATAACACTGTATTTTATAATTGAAATTTGCTAAAAGAGTAGAATTTAAATGTTCTCACACAAAAAAATATAAATAGGTGAAGAGATGGATGTATTAATTAACTAGGTGGGGAGAAACCTTTCACAATGTATATGTGTATTAAATCACCATGGTATATACTTACAATAGCTTACTATTTTATACCTCAGAAAAGCTAAAATTAAAAAAGAGAATATATGAGGCCTGACCTGTGGTGGCGCAGTGGATAAAGCGTCGACCTGGAAATGCTGAGGTCGCTGGTTCGAAACCCTGGGTTTGCCTGGTCAAGGCACATATGGGAGTTGATGCTTCCTGCTCCTCCCCCTGTCTCTCTCTCTCTCTCTCTCTCTCTCCTTCTCTCTCTCCTCTCTAAAATGAATAAATAAAATTTAAAAAAAAGAGAATATATGAGATATATGTATATATATATATATGAGATATAATATATGTAGAATTCTTTAAACAGTGACCAGCATGTGGTCAAGTCTCAAAAAATAGTTGTTATTATTATTAGTAGTAGTAGTAGTAATAGTATAGTAGTCTTTTGGAAAGATTATTCTATCAGTGAGAACGATAGGAATAAGAGAGGAAAGATGGGGAAATATTTAGAAGCATTATTTGGGAACCCAGAAGATAGGCGGTTTTCTCCTGAACTGGTGCAGTGGGAAAAGGCATGGAGAGAGAGCATGGTTGGTGAGAACTAACACTGGAAGGACTTGTTCACCAAGGGGGCAAAGGGAAGGACCAGAAACAAGACAGTGTCCCTATGATTCTGGCTAGGAGGGAATGGGTAAGAAGTAGGTCACCACTAGAGCTTGGGAATACAGGATTAGACGAGCAAAATGAAGGACAGACATTATGGCCAGATGGAAATGTTCAGTGGGCTGCTGAGGATACCGGCCTGAAGCTCAGAAGAGAGGTCATAGCCTTTGCCACTTACTGATCTTTCAGAAAGGGGCCAGCTGCCTAGGTGAGAAAAGAAGTGCCACTGCCAGTGCCCTCCGTGTCTCCCTTGCTCCCCTCTGATGGGCTGTGGGAAAGGCTGCAGTTATTATATATGTGGTCTCTCACCTGGACCCACTTCAGTAGATGTCAAAAGTTACCGATTTGCCTTTAATCAACATGAAATTGTTCTGTGCCAAGATCTTGTCAGGGATTTTTAACCTTGAACTTTTGAATGAGGAAAACAGTATGCGTAGACTACCAGAAAGTCATCTCTCTCTCTCTCTCTCTCTCTCTCTCATATTTTTATCAATCTGTCCATCAGATTTGCTGAGTGAGTAGTTAGATTGTTTTATTGGCTTTTAGTAGAATTGGTTTTACTGAACTGTGATTTGGCATTATGCCATCAAGCCTGTGTTGAGAAATATTATAAGAAATAAGCAAGGGAACAATGGTTCATTCTTTTATTCACTGTTTTAATATTATCGAGATTTGGGGTCTTTACATTGCACCAAAGAGAGTTTATGAGGACTCTCAGGGAAAAAATCACTCTCAGACATCAGTAACATATTTTCTTCCTTGACACAGTGAATTGCATAGCTGATGATGTTTCCCTATGTGTGCTGATCACTGGGAAGCTCAGAGTAAAACATATGGTTTTGAATGAAGCCTCTGATTATTGTGGCACGCATGAATATACTAACCATACCTCTGGCTTTATTTTCTCTTTCCTACTCTAACTTCCCCTTAAACAGGATTTTCCCAATTGTTTTAGTCTTGATGTAATGGTGAATTGCTTCAGTTCTTGTTTGGAATGAGGAGTGTTTATGTGCACTGGAGCAGACGCACAGACATATACAGAATCATGTACATATTTTATTTAGTAGCAGTAATGAAGTGAAATGGACAAAAGTATTCCTATTCAAGTGAAATTGGCTCTTCTATGTGGAATATAAAAACAACACCTTTGTTTCTGTCACTCTGTAGTTTGACGTCAAAGATATATTTAAAATGCAATGTGTGATAAAATATGGGTTAACCCTGGCGCTCATATGCAGAGTGTATTAGGAAAAGTGCTGGATTTGAAGTCAGGAGATTTGGATTTCTCCTTTCTTGGTCTGTAACCAGCTATGTGACTTTGGACAACCTGTTTAATTTCTGTGAATTTTGTATTTTTGGTACAGTGAGGATGAAAATTTCTTCTCTACCCACCTTACCTTTATTGCTCAGCTTAAACGAGATAAAGCATGAGCTTCTATAAACTGTGAAGAACTATAAGTAAGATCGCTATCCAAGCTTTCATTCTATGCAGAGGGTATTTTCACTTCTTAGTCACAAGTGTGTCTACCTTAGCTTTTGAACAGGAAACACCAACTCAAATAAGATATGAATGAACAGGGTGCTGGAAAATGATGCTTGTGATTCTTAGCTGATATTTTTGTCTCTTTTTTTTAATAGGGGCATTACTAAGAGAAATATTTAACCTCTCTTAATTTTACAACAGTTACAGGCAAATGATACTGAGCCCTAGTGTGAGGGGTAATAGGAAGTGTGGGAAACTGAGGCCGACAGGAGCAGACACGCACCCTGCACAGGAGACGGCTCCTATCCAGGGCTTGCAGTTTCCAGGCAGGGCTGGGGGACGGAGTTCTCAAGTGACTTTTTTCAAAGAAATACAGAAAATAAGATTTGTGTAAGTTCTTCTAATTTATAATTTTGGGAAATTAATACAAATCCTAAAAAACATACTGAGTGATTAACACTGCTCAGGGAAAACTAAATGTGATAGTCAACTTTTGGGTGACGAGGTCATGATCTCTGCCCTAGAAAGAGTTTTCAAAACCCACCTTGTATTTGAGGCTATGCAGACCAAAGAAAGGGTATATTTGTAAGTTGTTTTTAGGAAGTAGATATGCATCTATTTTACCTCTGCCTTTTCTCTAGTGAATGTAGAACACCTATATATTGTGTTTCTAAAAGGTATTCTTTACTGTGAATGCATTAGAGAGGTATACATTAAAATGCAAGGCTAATGTAATTATAAAGAACAGTATTTATAAACAATTATTTGTACATATACTGTTTTGCTTAGTGTTGATGCTCTCTGCCTAGTTGTGGATAGCAGTATTATTAAAAAAAATGATAGTCCTGGAGGCTTTTCCACTAACATCAAAGGAACTGTTGACTGCTTACTTCATTACAGTAGTCTTTTTGGATACGAGATAACAGAGTATCAGGAAGGAAATAGAGTACAATTTAATCACCCAGATTATATAGAAATACAGTCAATTCTCATTATTTACAGAATGCATGTTTACAAATTTATTCTAACCTCAAAGTCAAAACTTGTAGCACTTTAACGGTCATTCAGAATGCTGGAAGCTATGAGTCACTTCATGTGAATGTTCCAGCAGAGGTCAAACAAGGTGATGTTTTGCCTACTTGTCTTGGTTCTCACACTGTAGATAGTGTCCTCTTTGTCATCTGTTTAGTGCCACTTCTTTTTTCCCCTGCATTTCTGGGCTTTCTGTTGGTGAGTTCATTGTTTTAATGGCCCCTAAGCATGGTGCTGAAGTGCTGTCTAGTGTTTCTAAGCACAAGAAAGCTGTGATGTGCCTCATGGAGAAAATTGTGTGTTAGATAAGCTTCATTCAGGCATGAGTTATAGTGCTGTTGACTGTGAGTTCTATGTTAATGAATGAATGATATATATTAAATAAATTATCTTTAAACAGAAACAGAGCAGAACAAGGTTATATATTGATTGGTTGATGAAAATGTGACCAGAGGTTTGCAGGAACCTAACCCTGAATTTTTCATGGGAGCAATGGTTCAATATTCATTAATTTAATGTTTGCAGCAACTTAATAGAATGTAACTACTGTGAATAAAGAGAATAGACTCTGAAAATACTATACCGAGATAACTATTTTTAAAATATGTACACAGACTTGTAGATACTACTTTAGTATTGAAAGAAATATCTGACTTATTCAGCAACAGCTACATAATGAACTATAAATGAGTTTTTACTGTTTGAGATATTTGTGTTCATGTGTTATATCAACAATAGATAGAGGAGGTATCACAACACTGCCTGGGACCTGAGCTTACCTGGGTTCTGTCTTAGCCTTGTTATTGATTAGCTGTGTGGTTTTGGACAAGCTCTTTTTGTTGTCTTGGAGTTTGTTTTCTAATTTCTAAAACAATGAGAAGAATAAAGATTTCCAAAGTTTTTTCTAGTTTTAAAATTATATGACTATTATATATATATATATATATATATATATATATATATATATATAGATAGATAGATATATTTTACTGGAAAGTTCTGTTCATTTTTGGAATAAAATAAAATACAAATTTTTCTTACCATCAATAAACTTTATTAAATAATATAATTGCCATTATTATTAATGATTTCTTGCGAGTGTGAGGGCAATTTTATATCCCATTTTTGAAAAATGTTTTATCTTTTGATGCGAAAAATTGAACCAGTGCTTGCTTGATATCTTCTTCATTTTTTAATTTTTTGCCCTTCAAAAAATTTTGTAAGGACAAAAACAAGTGATAGTCGGAGGGTGCTAAGTCTGGGGAATATGGTGGATGCGACAGACATGCTTCTGTAGCATTTCTTCCTTGTCAAAATTTGTAAAAATTACAGTGGCGTTAATGAACTTTATCAGTAGCCATGGGTACACTATCGCTTCACACATAAGACTAACGTGAATCAACTTTGTTTTAGAGTAATTTGCTACGTCTGTATATATACATTAAGTGATAAAAATAGAGAGGCACACATGTGCCAAATAAACATGTGCTTACTTGTCGAAACTTGTGATAGAAACAGACAGAACTTTCCGGTAGACCGTGTGTGTGTGTGTGTGTGTGTGTGTGTGTGTATTTTTTTTTAAACACTTATGCTTTTACCTGTGATCATCAAGGAGGAGAAAAGAGAAAAATTACAAAGATGTGTCTATATAAAGGACAGTGGCTACAATTAAAAAGGCCACAACCAATTTGGGATAATGCACTATAATTGAAACAGTAAACAATATGACATTATGTATAATTAAGAGATAAATTAGCTCCTGTTGAGTGGTGTTTTTCAATCTGGATATGGACAGCAGTAAGTGGCTTATTAGAATCACCTGGTAAAGGCCCTGGCTGGGCTCAGTAGTAGAGCTTTGGTCCAGCATGGGGAAGTCCTGGGTTTATTTCTAGTCAAGGTATACAGGAGAAGTGACCACTGTTTCTCCATCCCTCCTCCTTCTCTCTCTGTTTCTATCTCCCCCCTCCCCTTTCCACAGCCATGGCTCGAATGGTTTGAACAATTAAGCCCCGGGTACTGAGGATAGCTTCCAATGGTGCAGCAGCCCCAGATGGGCAGAGCATCACCCCCTAGTGGGCTTGCTGGGTGGATTCCTGTCAGGGAGCATGTGAGAGTCTGTCTCTCTGCCTCCCTGCCTCCTCGCCTTTCACTTAATAAAAAATAAAATCAGCCCTGGCTGGTTAGCTCAGCGGTAGAGCGTCGGCCTGGCATGTGGAAGTCCCACATTCGATTCCCAGTCAGGGCACAGAGGAGAAGTACCCATCTGCTTTTCCACCCCTCCCCCTCTCTTTCCTCTCTATCTTTCTCTTTCCCTCCAGCAGCTAAGGCTCCATTGGAGCAAAGTTAGCCCGGGCGCTGAGGACGGTTCCATGGCCTCCTCCTCAGGCACTAAAATGGCTCTGGCCGCAACAGAGTAATGGCTGAGATGGGCAGAGCATCGCCCCCTGGTGGGCATGCTGGGTGGATCTTGGTCAGGCGCATGTGGGAGTCTGACTGCCTCCTTGCTTCTAATTTTGGAAAAGAACCAAAAATAAATAAATAAATAAATAAATAAATAAATAAATAAATAAATAAAATCATCTAGTGAAGAGCAGAATTTTTCAAATGAACTACATATAACTTTCCCCTCAATTTTGTGCTGTTCCTCAGAATGTGTCCTAATTAAATAAGGTTTAAAACCCTTGGTAAATGAGAGTTGTATGAATTTCTAGAAAAGGACAACAGTGTATGGGGCAAAGTAGGCTTACAGTTGTGAGTATGCAAAACAATTTATTCTTGTATTAATACTTATTAATTATTGTATTATTTTCCATCAAACAACTATAAACCTCCATTTGCCTCATCTTGTATTTGCTATCATTTTCAGAATCTGTCCTTACAGCGCCATTTATGTGGTCACATTCCTGAAAGGGCTGCTCTTTTTCAGTCACACTTGTTCCAGGTGCTCCTGACCCCGCTTTCTTACTTCAGTCCTACCAGTGTTTGGATTGTAATCAGGCTCCTGACCCAAAAGAAGCCAGTTCAGTGCCATGTGTTGATTCGGAAAGATGAACTGGGTCAACTGGGTTTTGCCTGAGCACATTTGAACTAGGAAATAGTTATAGACGAAGGCAGCTGTGGAAGTGGAATTTGAAAGCCAGTCATGATGTAGAGAGAGTTTGGGTTGGTCATGATAGGTCTCTTGCAAGATGAATGTAATGAGAGGGGAGATATTGCTAGAGAGATAGAGATAGAAATGGAGTGAGGCATCGGAGGAGGGGACAATCTGGTTAACAGGGGAGAGAAGTAGGCAGAGTGGCTGCCTGAGTCACATTAATGGGTAGCTGTTCATTGAAAATTCCAAAGTTTGGCTTTACCAGTTTTGTGCTTTCTAGGACCAAAATATACAACAATTGCTGATCTTCCTGCTACCAAGTTGTTTAGCACTTTAGGTGCATGTTTATTCTTATAATAACCTCCTGGTGGTATCAGTCCCTTGACTGACTTTCCCTTCCTTGGAATCAAAGTCATAACACAACTGAGTAGTAAACCTGGAGAAACCAAAATGGTTAATATTTAGTGACTATTGCATACTTTATATTTGTCACTTCAGTTTAAAACTGACAAGAACTTAGAGATATCTGAGACTCAGAGTAGTGAAACCATAGACACATAAGTAATGTGCTAAATCCCAGACTAGAACCTGGATCTCCATGATACTATCAGTGCTGATTTTTACATACCGCATCCATGAATGTAGAAGAGGTTTCATGAAGGAGGTAGAGGTGCTAGTGATAGGGAGGATTTACAGCAAAGGAGATGGGACTTTTACATTGTTGAGCAAATGACATCTGTTTCCTATTACCGAGAATAGAAGAATGAGCACCTTTGCCCACCATACCTTGGCATCTGAGCCATCAAGGAAAACAACACAGTCAAGCACTGGATAAAATAATGCTTTAGTCACATGGAGTAGAGACAGGAGGGCACATTGAGTCTTGAAACGGAAAAGACAGTCCCACACAAGGTGATAAGTTCAGTGCAGGCTGTGAGGACTCTTTATCTCTTGCTAAGGAGTGTTCTGGACCCATGGACTGTTCTTATGGTGCAGAGAGAGGTCGAAAGGCTGCATGTGGGAGCTGCCCCCGCCCCCCTCCCCCAATAGAAGTAAAGACATCATAAAGGGTATAAGATGGAAATGGTAAATGCAGGAAAAATTTGGTGACAAGATGTGAATATTCCTATTATTAAATATGGCCCAGAAGGGTCATCATAGAAAGACTCCAGGTTTGGTAGGGAAGTTCAGTAGATATGAAGGAGCCATGCCCCATTAGTGATATGGTTTAAAGGTGGAGTAGATCGGAGTCAGAGTCTGGGAGACAGGTAGAAAGTTGCTGCATAAACAACAATTTTATACTGAGGATCTCTTTAAAAAGTCTATTTTTCCCCCTTTGAATCTTTAAAGACTTTATATACAATTCTAGATTTTTATATCAGAAGGAGGACTCTTACACTATCTTTAGTATGATTTTATTAAACTCCTTCATGGATAATTATACCTAAGTGATGCCCTTTCATCTTTCTGTCATAAATATCTTCCTAGACATTGGGTGGCAATTGACATTTCAGAAAACACGAGTATTAATAATGCTAAATGTATGATAAGTAGCACAAGAAAACAGCAAATTGAAACAAAATGAAAAATGAATTAAAAGAGAAAAAGAACTCAGTGGAACTCTTTAGACATAAAACATTGCCCATGGTTGTTTGCTCTGTATTTTTAACTTGGAAAAAAACCCCACTTATTATTTGTTATGGAGACATACATTGTTATTTCAAAAAACTTAATTCTAAATTAAATGCTATTTTCTTCAGTCTAAGCCTTCAGTTTAAATTAAATGCTATTTACATCAGTCTAACTCCCAGTTTTATTCTTATGTAGTCACCATTCTTCTCTTAACAATTCTTCATGTATCTTAAAGCACTGAAAGCTAAAGAGATTTAGATTTCATCTTCAGAGATTTATGTATTTTTGCATGTTTATTCAAATTCCAGGAAAGAAAAACCTAGGAAAAGAAAGTCAGTAAAACAAACATCTCTGTTTACCGAAGAGTGTTTTGTAAAGAAAAACTACAATGGTGATTTTGCTGTGATAACCAGAGAATTTGATGCTTTAGTAGTAAAGAAGCTATGCAAATATAACAAATAACAAACAGCAAAATAAGGATTTTTTTCCCTGGAATAAAAAAGAGAATGCTGTCCTTTTATCAGAAGTATTTTACATATATTTTATCATTTCCTGTACCTGTAGATCTCTTTTGTTTTCAGGCTTTCGAGGATTTTAATCAATGAGTGTGAAGCTGAGTGTCTGTCTACATTAAGCATCATGGTGAAACCTTTCTATTGTAAGGATGAATTTAATTTCTTTAAAATGAATAATTATTTAGTAAAATTGACAATACAGCCAGACAATTATTATTTTTTTAATAATAGGTTTGGGTTTTTTTGTTTGAATTAACTGGATAACTGCCTGTTGTGCAATTCACTTTGCTTTTACATGAAATTTTATTCTTGGTTTATGGGAATGTAAACCAAGCATTGCATGTGGTGTATTCAATCAAGTAACTTGCCAGTTTGTTTGGGGAAAATGTCTTATTCTTGCATACCACTCAGAACAATTGTCAATCCAGTTCTCTAAGTAGTAGGCATATTAACAATTAGAACACAGGGGCAATTAGAATTAGAACATTTGGAGGTCTCTGCTTTCTTCTTAACCACCAATTGTTCTATGTTCATGAGGAATATAATCTTTATTGTTATTATTTGTCAAGGACACGTACACAGTTCAAAAACAAAAGGCACTAAAAAAAAAAGGCACTGACATGTCAAAAGGCTAATCCTGTCTCCCAGTCTGACACTTACTAGGCCACGTGCCTGTGCTCAAGTTTCTTTATCTCACCAAGATTCATTATAAAATAATGGTGTATGAATGAAATAAAATTTAAATTTAGGGAATTCACACAACAGAAAAATGAAGAAACAGATATTGTGGACCAATACAGGTTGGCCAACTTTTCATCTGCCAAGTAAACACAAGTTTCCCCCAGCAAGCCAGCATCATTATTGCTATTATACCATTAAAGAGAGTATATTCTCACATCAAAAAATAGAACTACATTCTCAGAATAACAGGTAATCCTTCATATTGAACAAAACGGAGCTTTTCGAAAACTTGCTGCATTGCCTTCACTCGTCTCCTTTTGGTCTGAATGGTGTCTACACTGGGAAGGGATGGCAGCAACCCTGGGGCCCCTGTTTGGAAATTCCTGGGCTAGATTATTATGAACACCATTCTCTATCTCTATCTTCATCTCTTTATTTCTAATTTTATTTCTATCAAGGTTTTTGATTTTATGATTTAAAATGCTGTTCTTTCCTTTAAGCATTTACAGACTTAGAGGAAAAAATAAGATCAATTTCAGCGTTTGATGTTTTGATATACCTTAAGAGGACTTTCATCTTTTTCATATCATCTATAAACTCCAGGTTAGGCCTGACCTGTGGTGGTGCAGTGGATAAAGCATTGACCTGGAACACTGAGGTCGCATGTTCGAAACTCTAGGCTTCCCTGGTCAAGGCAAAAATGGGAATTGATTCTTCCTGCTCCTCTCTCTTCTCTCTTTCTCCATCTCTCTCTCTCTAAAAAAAAAAAAAAAAAAAAAAAAATGAATAAACTCCAGGTTAATTCAGAAAATGGCTTGAGCTGACCTTTCCAGTGAGAAGAAAGGGTGCAGAAGTTGGAGACACTGAACAGAAGCTCTACCTAGTGAGAGTGAAGTCCGAGGGGGGCTCAATTCCTTATACCCCTCATTAATATTAGGACTTCTTCAGAGAAAATGGGTATAAGTGTGAGACCTGAGGGTGGGGCAGTCATAGAAACCTGGTATAGATTTGCCAAACTACTATGGATTAATTGAGAAAATGAATAAATGAACAAATGTTCTTTTTCACATCAGTAAGTCTTCTTTGTGATTAAAATATTTAGGTTAGGTGCATAATGTTCTAAAACTATTTGCATTTGGGAAATCATTATGATTTAATGGATCATTTAGTAGAAAACAATGAATCAACAGACTGACCAAAGAGATTTGTTTTTCCATAATTCAGCAAATTATTTCTAGTGACGTTACCAATAGAGGAAAGTGCTCCAAGGCCACAATTAAGAGATGTTCTGTATCACTTTAGGGATTATTTATTTATTTATTTATTTATTTCTGCCTGCAGGCTTAAACACTGTTTTTGTTTTTTTTCTTTTGAAGCTCCTTAAATCCCAGATGAAGCAAGCTCTTAGCATTTGTTCTCTTTTATGGGATTGATTTTAAAAGAAAAAAAATAGATGTAACCTAAAATTAATACCTCAGCTATTTGATTGCATATCAGACTATAAATAGAAAGAACTAACTTTGACTTTAGAAGGATTGTTTTGGGAATTTGTTCTGCTAAGATTTCTTTTTGCCACTGTGTCTCACATATTTGCTCCTCAATTTCTCACTCGGAGCATGTACAGGGCAAGCAGCCCAGTATCAGTAATTGTCCTTGCTTGGCTTTTACCTAATAATCAACAATGCATATGGACATGCATTGTAAATGGCTCCAGAGTAACAGGAGGAAAAAAATATCTGGATTACCAGATTTAAACAATGTCAAGTTATGAATTATATCAGCCAAAGCCAAAATATTTAAATCTGACATCCAAAGATGTCATTCTGAGTTTGATGCTAGCTTGATGTACTTTCATTTGACATTCTGAAATTGGGTTTTCACAATGGCTGGTATTGACAGGATGGATTAGGCTTTCAGGGGTAGTTAAAAGAGAAGCTGAGTGTTATACACACTTTACAAGTAATTACCTGATTTGGATTTTCTTTTTTGGAATAGGTCACCTTACCACCATTTAATGATTCAAATTTCTTTGATTGATATTCTTTTCATAAACAGCATTCACATTTCTATTGGTTTTCTTCTTAAATGCTGTGCATCAGCCTAAAGATAAGGACATATTCTTGCATTTATTTCTGAATTATTGACAATTTATTTTGTCATGATTTTAGGGAGATAAAATAAGAAAGCAATTTGTGCTTTTATGATTTGGGGACCTTGGGTGTGGATCATATAGATCATCGTTATTCTAGATACTTCTGAGATTTCGGTATTTTCCACCACGTTATATTTTAAGAGAAACTATACTACACATGCATCATATTTGCTGAAATGGTTTAATATGACAAGATTTAACTTTACATGGAATGAAGTAATTTTATAGTGAGAAAAGTTTCTTTGTAGCTGATGTTGTTTGGCTTGTCATACTGTTAGCTTTTCAGGTGGCAAAATATTTCTCCCAATTGACATAATGCTATTTGAGTAAATAGTTTATTATTTGTTTTAGCTTATACCATAATATCTGATTTATTTATCAGCTAATTCATATGAGCTTCTAAATGATAACTAATATTCTGGTATCCCTATTTTTATTTGCCTTATTTCTCTGGTATCATTGAAAATATGTCCATATAAAGATGTGAAAAATAGTCTCATATTTGTGTAGAGCACACCATATTCTGTCTTTTGCTAGAGTTGGGATTAGTGTATGTATCCCAGCTTATAGTCAACTGATTAGGAGACAGAGAAGAAAACTAGTGTTTATTATTCATTATCTATTATGATAAACCAAGCTGAGGGCATCAAAGATACCTTCTTACTTTTTGATATTTTTTCTGGAAGCCAAGCAACAGTGTGATTTTATGCTATTTTGTTTTGTTTTGTTTTTATGAGGGTGACACTGGTTAACCAAATTATACAGATTTCGGGTGCATAGTTCTACAACACATCATTTGTACATTGTATTGTGTGTTCAGCACCCCAAGTCAAGTCCCTGCCCATCGTCCATCACCATTTATTCTCCCCATATCTTTCTCCACCTTCCCCCAACCTCCCTCCTCGTGGCAATCACCACACTGTTGTCCATGTACGTCAGTTCTTACTTGTTTTTTTTTTTCTTGTTTTTTTCTCAATCCCTCCACCCCCTTCATCCAGGCTCCATACCCCCACAGTTGTCAGCCTGCTCTCTCTCTATGAGTTTGTCTCTGTTTTGCTTGTTAGTTTATTTTGTTCATTAGATTATACAAGTGAAATTATATGGTACTTGTCTTTTTCTAACTGGCTTATTTCACTTAGCATAATGCTCTCTAGGACCATCCATGCTATTGCAGAGGGTAAGATTTCCTTTTTCAATGGCCAGGTATAAATGTACCACAGATTTTTAATCCACTCATCTACTGATGGGCACTTGAGCTGCTTCTAAATCTAGGCTATTGTAAATAACACTGCAATGAACACAGGGTTGCCTGTATTCTTTCAAATTAGTATTTTCAATTTTTTAGACGAATTCCCAGGAGTGAAATTGCTGGGTCATGAGGCAGTTCCATTTTTAATTTTTTGAGATAACTCCATACTGTTTCCCACAGTGGCTGCACAGGTCTGCATTACTACCAACAATGCATGAGGACTTCCTTTTCTCCACATCCTCGCCAACATTAGTTGTTTGTTGATTTATTGATGAGCACCATTCTGACAGGTGATATCTCATTTGGTTTTAATGTGCATTTCTCTGATAATTAGTGGCATTGAGAATCTTTTCATATGTCTATTGGTCATCTGAATGTCCTCTTTGGAGAAATGTCTATTCAGGTTCTTTGCTTATTTTTTTAATTTGATTGTTTGTTTTTTGGGTATTGAGTTTTATAAGTTCTTTATAAATTTTGGATATTAACTCCTTATCAGATATATCATTGGTGAATATGTTCTCCCAGTCAGTGGGTTGTCTTTTTATTTTGTTGTTGGGCAAAAGCTTTTTAGTTCAATGTAGTTTCATTTATTTATTTATTTTTTGTTTCTCTTGCCTGAGGAGATATATCAGAAAAAATATTGGTATGAGAAATGTCTAAGATTTTACTGCCTATGTTTTCTTCTAGGATATTTATGGTTTAAAGTCTAATATTTTAGTCTCTAATCCATTTGGGGTTTATTTTTGAGTATGGTGCAAGAAGGTGGTCTGGTTTCATTTCTTTCACATACCACTATTTATTGAACAGAATATCTTTACCCCATTGAATGTTTTTGCCTCCTTTGTCAAATATTAATTGACTATAAAGGTGTGGGTTTATTTCTTGTCTTTTACCTTTTGGTGTTAAATAAAGAGGTATTGGTAGAGTTCACCTATTTCAGATAAACCAGTCCTTAAAATATCAAAATAAGATCTAGGTTACAGGAAAATCCAATTTCATTTAGAAATGGAAATTAAGTATATTTAGTGCCAATAATGGGAAATTAGAGAATTACTATAATGATAGTAAATTGAACCCATTTCTTTTCTGCACGTTGATAAAGCAATATATTTTTCTACCGATGCTTTGAAGTGGGTATTGTGTAATGTTTTAAAAGCAAGCAAAGGATCTTATTAAAGAACATTGATTTCTTTGATTTTTGAGGACATTGCTAGCTTGTTTCAGTTTTGTTTCACTACTATATTATTGGCTGCATGGACAGACGGTAGAATCGTATATCTCCATTTTGTAGAAGATATTTTCTTTGATTATTATTTATCCCATTTGTATGAAACAAGAAAAAAGAGGTTCTTTTTTGGTTTACACCATGAAACAATGGCTTATTTCTCCTCTGCGGGCCCTCCCCGAGAGGAAATGGATGTCCTGGGCCTGGTACCTAAAGGAATCACTTGCCCTCTATTCCATGGGTTTGTTCTCATCAAAATTCAAGAATGCTGGTACGACAGGGGGTGGCAGGAGGGAACCAAGAAAAACATAAGGGACGTAGAGAGCTGAAAGTGGGACTCCAGAAAAGACAAATGGTTTCTCAGTAGGTGCGCTGTAATGAAAATGAAACCAGCGGAGGCAGCGCCCGTTTCCCTCCTCACGCCTGGCCCCAAACACTGCTTTAAATAAAACATAGTTCTGTTATTTCCCATTTCTTGCTTGCTAACTTAAAGATGAATGACTTGCTTGCAAGTGCAGTGAAAAGGAAATAAAATCAGTAACAGGCAGTGCCCCAAATGCCCCAGCTGCTTAACGGTCTGGCCTTGAGCAGTACACAGTTTTTATGGAAAAGTTTTACCGTTCTGCTGTTCAGGAAACAAAAAGCAACTCTCCCCAACTCCTGTCCCCAGTTTTCACAAAATAAAAGCAGAGAAAATCAGAAAACCAAATTGAAAGCTCAAACAAACCAGATCCATTCAAAATCATGCGCACCATTTGTTCACGTGGCCACAACGACGTTGACTGTGAGGATGGAGCCCGGGCAGTGCTGTTCTCAGGACCGCGGGCAGGCGCGCTCCTGCAGCCAGGGTTCGGCTGCTGGTGATTAGACCCACGGGTGTTTCCATATAGGCAATTGGGTAAGCAGTTAAAGAGTTTGTGAGCAGCAGTTTGGGGCACTCTCAAAGGTTGGGAATTACGTGCTTTGTAAATGAAGCTACTAGGTAGTTCCATATTAGGGCAGGAGATGATAATGTTGGGAAATAAAATGAAAGCAGTTTCAGAGAAAAATCATTATCTACTGAAGATAATAGGAACCAGTTAGTGAGGCTCTCCTCCCATGTCTGACACTAAGTTTATGTGGCTTACATCTACAGTTTCTTTAATCTTTATAACAGTGCTTCTCAAATTTAGTGTCCATCAAATTCAGCAGGAGGCCTTCTTAAAACACAGAATGATGGGCTTTACTACAGGTTTCGAAGTCAGGAAGTCTGGGATGGGACCCGGGAATACACATTTCTAACAAGTTTCAGATGATGCTACTGCTGAGGGTGTGACTACTACGTTTTGAGAACCACTGCTTATGTAAAACCCTCTGTAGTAATGGTCACAGTAACAAACTTGGAGCACCTATCTTATGCCAGACACTTTGCTAAGTAGTTCACGTCATTTAGCTCCTTTAGTCTTTACTAAACCTTTATTGGACGTCATTAAATCCCTTTAAATGCAAAGCTTTTGGTTCACAAGCCAGGAAATGTGGCCAAAGCCGTAGATGTAACAAGTGATGGAAACACGATTTAAACTGAAGTGTTGGTTTCCAAAACCCATACTCTAACCACTATACCAGCACTTCTTGATGTCTTATCTTTGCATATAGCCCCACTCAAAATTTTCACCTTTCCCTGTAAAGAACAGAAAAGGCTCCTGAGGTGGTTTATTTACTTAGCAGGAGCTGTACAAATGACTGGCTGAACTCTCAGTGAATTTAACCCTGATAGAAGGACATTTCACTACTTTGCTACCAAATGAAGAAATGATCTCTACTAGAAAGCTGCTCCTAGGTCATTTTGCCCTAATTCTATGACCAAAAACTGTGAGCTACAGACTTCTTAGGAAGGTGATATTGGGTATGGCTGAGCAAGGTGAGCAGGACTTCATGGAGGAGGTGGCACTTGAATGGAAGAGGTTGGTGGCCCTAAGTTATGGCGGAAGAGGAACAGATATGGGGAACTCTATAAGATGGGCATGCATTTATGTATATATATGCAGTGGAGAAAGTGGTCCAATCTGAGGGAAAGGTGTGTGGAGAGAAGCAGGATGGGTAGGGATAATGAATCAAATATGGATGAGTTTGATGGCCCACAAAGAAGTTGAGTTTAAAAATGATTTGACCATCTCTATGTAAGAGAAAATTGAGATAAATACATTCTTTTCTTATATACTTTTCTTCTTTTTTTAATATGTCTCTTCCACAACTAATTATTCATTCCAAAGATGTCTGTTGAGCATTTGCTACATGCTCAGCAGTGAGCCAGGCACTGGTCTAGAGTGAGACATGAAAGACAATGAAACTGTCACTCAGAGACCTTCCACTCTAGGTCCTTGCTACTCAATGCTCTTAGCAACAGAAGCTTCAGGCATCTTTGGGAGCTTGATAGAAATGCATAATCTCAGGTCCAGCCTAAATCTAAGTCAGAATCTTCATTTAAACAAGAATCTTTGGCAATATGTGTATATATTATATTAATGTTTGAGAAGCATGAGACAGTTCAGCTTTTAATACTTAGCCCTCTTCTTCTCATTCATTAAAACTATCATTGTCTATGAAGAATGGTCTGAATTAGACAATGAATTTATTTCCCAGAATGAGCAAAGCAAATAGGAACATTTGAAAATGTGAAGGAAGTAAAATCTCTGACTGGTGGTCATCAAGTGCTTGATTGATGGTCTCTAATAATGGTAGGATAATAGAGACACTACATTTTTCTTTCTTCTTCAAGTTCTAATGCAAAGCCAAACACTTTGGTAATACTCAGAGAGGCCTGATGGATGTTCAAGTAGTGGAGAAATTAATAAAAATTAAATCAGAAAACATAAATTGTTTCTGGGTATTTGCTAATATGTATTAATGTCTTACTATGAGATCTAAAACCAGAATAAAGTTTGTAAGGAAAGCTCTTTCTAATAGATTTGAAAGCTATCTAAATTGGAAAGTGTTAAATATTAGGAATTTGCAATAGAAAGAAATAGTAGTCCAAGTGAAGATAATTGAGGTCTAATTTTAGAAAAGAAGGTGATTTGTGGAGATAGTGTGAAAATTTTCTGACAGTAATTGGATTGAAATAATAGCTGTGTACCTCTGAAGTTTTCTTGTTCTGTGCATTAAAAGTGGGTGGGCTTGGGCTGAAGGGACCTGGTAGGGGTGATTTACAAACCTTGATTAGATGTATATTAGGTCAGCAATGCATGTCTGTACTATCAGTAAATCTTATATGATCCTCTTGCCTTTATAGCCTGAATACACTTCTGAAGGTAGAAATAAGGATAAAAATGTCAATACACCAGACTAAGCCAGTGATTTGAATTTGGAGTTGAAGTGAAGCGTTACTTTGGACTTCGGTCATCTCCTTTTTTTCCCTGGGAATAGATAGACTACCTATTGGAAATCTTGTTATTTAAGAAACGCAGATTAAAAAAAAAACATTGTTACATAGGATAATTCAAATTTATGTGACAGTGGATAGTGAAAAGTGATGTTTTACCAGGATTAAAGTCAACCTTTGATTTTTAATAGCCAGTGGAATGAATTTTAGATTTATTGATTTTCCTCTGAATAACTTTTCTAATTACTCTTCTTTTAATTTTTTAAAGTGGAAAGAGAAAAGCAGCAGTGGCTTCTACTGCTAGAATTGTATTTCAAGAGACATGGTATAAAGTAATAACATTACAGTGCTCACAGAGAGCAAAAATCTCTGTGTAATATATTGTTCAGCAAATCATTCATCATCATAATTGCCATAGTTGACACTTGGCTCATTTGTAGATTTTTCCTTTCTTGCCAGAATTTTGCTTCTGTAAAAATGATTTAAAGAGTAACTATTGGGTTCAATCCTATTCTTCATGCTAGAACAGGGACAAGAACAGTGTATTTTCTAAATCCACTCCCACTCGAGTTCTAGTTTATTGTGATTGCACATTCTTTAGGAGCTTGCTGATCACAGCCTTTTCTTTATGTTCTCTTGGGGGTGAATTCTACATTCTGTCAAGCAATCTCAGGGAGTAGACCTTATTACAATAGCATAGATCTTAAATAACATTTTGCATCTATTTTAGGAAGATTCATTCTTGTGGAGCCACAGACGTTAAGTTCAGATGAATCAGTGGGCACATGTATATGAAATATTAGAAATTACTTTGGCATTTAGGCATTTTTTTATTTCATTATTATCTTTCATGAACCAGTGAGATAAAGAAGACAGGAGTTAAAACAAGTGACTTGGCGCAAACATCAGATTATACGTGGGTGTGCTTATATCAGGTAGACCTCTCTCTACCTCCTGCCAACCTCCTCCCTGCAGGCACAGGGCCACCCATCACAGAGGATGAGCAACTGGAAGACAGGGACAATATCCTAACCATGGAGGCTCACTCCACTGAGTCTTACTTGTTGGACTTTCAAAATAAACATCTATCAAACTGAACTTATTGAATAAAAGTTTTTGTAAAACATTTTCCGGAAATTGTACCAGCAAGTCAGAATATTCTGTTTTATATCTCTGGTGACTGTATTTTTAAGCAAAAAGAAAAAATGGAGACAATTGTTAGATGAGTGGGCAGAGTATTTGAAATCAGAACTGCCTTGAAAAACCCTGCATGTATGATTGCCATATTTATGTTTCTGTTAAAGAATTGGTTCATGAGCAATTATTTTTAAAATGCTTAGTGAGCAAGTGGGATAATATACTTAACACATTAAAAAAAGGAAGCAAAATTTGTAAATTCAGTGTGATTTTTCTTAGACAGAAGCATATTTAGAGTAGTTAGGAACAGAAGCAGTTGTGTAGGATGGGGGAGAAGCATTGATGGTGAGACTGGAGATGCAGCTTATTTTAGGTGCCAGTAAAAATCCAAGAGTTTTAATGATTGTTAAGAACCTATATTTGTTACCTCTCCTAAATCCTGGAGGCAGGTTTCATTATACCTGACTTACTACTAGGAACTGGAAGCTCAGAGAGGCTACTTGACTCTAAAGGTTGGGCTGTCTCTACTCTCCACTGTCTTCTGTTAAAACACTGTAAAACATCACAGACCAACCCAAGAAAATCAGCAGCTAATAGAACCAATCCTCCCTACTCCTCAAATTATTCATATTAATTATCTATGAATGACAATATTGTGGGAATTTCCTGGATGGTCTTTCCTGATATTTAATTGCAGTAATAGCTTTTCAGAGAAGCTGAAGGACCACCTTCTCCAGGAAGTTGCTTTCGCTGCATGTCTCCAGACGGCTTAGGTGCCCATGGCAAGTTACTATATTGCATTTTAGTTCTCCCGTTCTGTGTCTGTCTACACCAAGGGACTCTGTTCTCCTGGGACCCTTTGACTCAAAGAGTGGTCCATGTACCAGCAACATCTGCATTTCTATTAACATGTTAGAAATATAGAAGCTCCAGTTTCATTGAGATCTACTAAATCAGAATCTGAATTTTAAGGAAATCCCCAGGTAATTTGTGTGCTTTTGGGTTGAGAAGCATTGTCCAAGCACATGGTAAGCACTCACTTGAGCAAAGAGATGCAATGATAAATAATTTTTATAACGTGTGTAGCCCAGTTCCCTGCTGAGGTTGTACAAGAGCGAAGTGGCAGAGAGATGTGTCAGGACTGTTAGCAGAGAGAGTCCGTCCCTTCTGCTCCTGCAGTTGCTCTCCCTAGGCAGGTCTGAGCTGCGCGGCTGGAGCACAGAGAAATAATCGTGCTATACTTTCAAGACAGACTAGCTATAGGCGCCTACCTACTAGCTAGTGCTCTGCCCTAGTGTATCCCAGGCAGGAACAAACGACTCTTAATACAAGCATGTTGTGATACCAAGAAGAAAGGGAAGAAGAAGTACATCTAAGATTTCATTTTTGGACCTCCTTCAGAGACAACGCATAGGTCTCCTTAATTATTTATGGTGCTACCTTGGTGGTATTTTTAGATTATGATCAGGTTCCCTCCTTGAAGCTAATTCTCTTGACTGTATAAATTCGTTTCCTCAAGTGTGTCTCATGTGTCTTTTTCTCTGAGCCAAGCTAGAAATGCATTCTATTCCCCTTTGCTTGATCTGTGATGTATTTACATTATTCTTAAACTGCTGGGGTTGGAAGAGTTCCTGCTTAAGCTTTTTGGCTGGTGTAGATTATCTGCTGGCTCCCTGGTTTTACATGTTGTTACTAATATGCATAGCTGAGAGTTGAACTGGGATTATTGCTATTTTTTATATTGTCAGTTCAGTGCAAACATTTAAATGTAGTAGATGGGTACATACACTCTTTTCTTGCTGTATGCACTTGGCTGTGGTTAAGCATGATATTAACAACTCTTTTAGGTAGGGATCGAGACCTGTGAAAACATCAACAAAATCGAGTCAATTCTCCAAAAGATCCCAGAAAAAATTACCTTGGGGAAATTTCTGATCTGTAGAAATTTTCTGTTAATTGGGACTCAAAAATATGTTTCAGATGACTTTTTGAATAAGTGTTGCTGTGCCTGTGTATATTTTCATGCAGAGTGTTGGAAAGGACTGTGTTTTTCTTTCTTGGCTATGCTTACATATTAGATGAACACCAAATTTTTTCTCAGAAGCTGTTTTATTGCCAGTTTGGAGCTTTGTTCCACCATCCCAGACTCCAGTTCATATCCTATTGTTTTCCAACTAAGGATAGTGGTGATTACTGACTTTCTGTTTGACAGTTGTACCAAAGAGCATGGTTGCCTGTGTAGACAGAATGTAGCTTCTCCAGTTAGATATTTCTTACTTGTAGCACTTACCTGCTGAATTTTATATAATTCAAGGACAATGAAGAAACAGATGTGTAAGAGCTAAATTGATCTTCAGATTTCAGAATTATTGAAAGCAGAGAAAAGAACATTTCTGAGTATTAGTGTTTGCAGGTGGCAGCAGTACTAGGTCAGGAGGAGTTGGGGAGTACAGGTCCTAGCTTTGGATCTACAATGTACTAGTTAGATGACTTTGCCCAAGTCACTTGCTCATACTGAGGTTAAATTTCTTTGCTTCAGAAGGCTTTAAGGAGGATTGAGTGGTGATGAATGTAAAGTTCCTGACAAACAGTGATGTTCCATCAACATATCAAAGAGCAGATGATCATGAAGATGCTACTGCTGCTTATGGTAATATAACATGTCCCATGGGGAAGATGTATTCTACATGAATGTTGTGAACCTACAGAACTTACAGCATGTCTTTAGAGAAACATACTAACAGAAGGAGACTATTAATACATGCTTTTTTTCTACAAAATTCCAGGATTAAACAATAATGTAGTTTGAGTTCTTTAAAGAGTAAAAAACCCTTTTAACTTTCTTTCTTTAAATTAACTTTACACTTATTTATAATGACCAAAACTTGGAAACAACTAAGACATTAATGAATGAATAAACTTCAGACAATTGAATATTATTCAGTGTTAAAAAGAAATGAGCTATCAAGACATGACGGAAATTCAATGCACATGACTAAGTGAAAGAAGCCACCCTGAAAAGGCTACATACTGTTTAATTCCAGCTACTATGTGGCATCTGGGAAAGAAAAAGAAAACAACTGTGGAGGCCATGAAGAGACAGATCAGTGGTTGCTGGAGGTTGGGGTGGGAAGGCAGTGGGACCAGGTGGGGCACAGGAAATATTGAGGACAGTGAAAATACTGTATATGATATTATAATGGTGATTACATGTCATTATGCATTCTTCCAAATCCACAGAATGTACAATACTTAGGAGTGAACCTTAATGTAAACTATGACATTGGTAAAAAAGATATAAGTGGAAAGAGTTATATTAACTTAGACAAATTTAGTCTCTGTTTTCAGTAGAATAATTTTAAAGTGAAAGTTTAAAGAATAACTGTTCTCGTTTAAGCTTTGAATATTGTGACCTAGTATATGACAAACAATTGTCATCTCACTTTAACTTAATTTCCAACAGGGTTGAATAATGTCTTATCTGAAAGTCCACTTTCTTCATATCTCTATTTCTCAGGACACTCCTCTCACATTTTTCTAACTTTCACCTTTCTGAAACAGTTACATACTTCTATTAAAATGCCACTAATTATTTTTCCTCCCATTTTTCTGAAAATGTTAAAGATTTTACATTCAAATTTCCCCTTTTTTTCCCATGCTACTTTAACATTTTTCTTTTTCGAATCAATATTTACTTTTTTTATTGTTATCTTAACAAATAAAGTATGATTCTTTATCTTTTCTCTTTTAAAGATTTTATTTATTCATTCATTTTAGAGAGGAGAGAAAGAGAGAGAGAGAGAGAGAAGGGGGGAGGAGCAGGAAGCATCAACTCCTATATGTGCCTTGACCAGGCAAGCCCAGGGTTTCAAACTGGCAACCTCAGCATCCCAGGTCGATGCTTTATCCACTGCGCCACCACAGGTCAGGCTGATTCTCTGTCTTGAAGACTGTCTTGCTCTATGTGTGCCTCTCACTTTTACCATGTATGTCATTTCATCCAGGGTAAGGCCTGTTAACTTCCTGAGGACCTCAGTCACCCCTCTGTAAGGACTGGTATCCTAGTGCTGATATGGTGCTCCAGCCCTGTCTCCCTCTCTTGACAGGGCTTTATTTCCATAGCTATCCTTTTTACTAAAGTGTTCTATTTCTCCTTTATTAGGTTTAGCTCTTTCCCTAAAAACAGACATTATTATTCATTGGTTTCATTGTCCATAAATCCATCTATCCAAAACTAAATACTTGTTTCATTATTTTAGGCATTGCATATTTCCAAATGAATAAGAAACAGTTTCTGACTAAAGTGAATACTGTGCTGCTCACCCATCCCCCAGCTGCTGAAGAGATCTACTGCAAAGAATCTTGGCTGAGTCTCCCTCTGGGAATGTCTCCCTCTGGGAGTTGCCTTTGGTCATAGGTATCTTTCTCAGTGAAGGTTTACCTCCCTAGGAAGTAAAGGGGTGGTGCTGTAGAGGGAGGGGCAAAATAAATAACTGGTTCATGTAAAGAAGATAGCAATGCCTGCCTCCTTGCCTCATTTTGTGACATCTGGTCTAAAGAGAACCACCTCAGCCCCAGAGATCCCCACAGGCTGGGCTGAGGCCTCAGGCACAGCTACACTGCAGGTCAGCCTATCTGCTCAGCTCTACCTTCCCCACCTCCTTAGTGATATGGCTTCTGAGAGTACATCCCAAGGTACTTTCTATATTCAACTCTCCCTCTGAGAATTGGTTTCCAGAGAAACCAATTTCAAGATGCTGCCTTTCAGGAGCTCACACTTTAGTTAGTATAAGAGTCTGACAAGAAAACCTGTCACTAATAGTAAGTACAGTAAACAAAATGCAGAGTCATATAAGAACTTGGAGGAAGTTGAGCATTTTTTCATATGTCTAGTAGCTATCTGTACATCCTCTTTGGAGAATTGTCTATTCAGGTCCTTTGCCTATTTTTAAATTGGATTGTTTGTCTTTCTGGTGTTGAGTTTTATAACTTTTTTTTATAAATTTTGGAAATTATCTCCTTATCAGATACATCATTGGCAAATATGTTCTCCCATTCAGTGGGTTGTGTTTTCATTTTTTTGGTGGTTTCTTTTGCTGTGCAAAAGCTTTTTAGTTTGATATAGTCCCGTTTGTTTATTTTTTCCTTTGTCTCCCTTGCTCAGGGAGATATATCAGCAAAAATATTGCTATGAGAAATGTCTGAGATTTTATTGCTTGCATTTTCTTCTAGATCTTTATGGTTTCACAACTTACATTTAAGTCTTTTATCTATTTTGAGTTTATTCTTGTGTATGGTGTATGGAGTTTTCTTAAAAAATTAAAAGTGGATCTGCCTTTGACCCAGTGATTCCACTTCTGGTAATACAGTATATCCTAGGAGCCCAGAAATACTACTTAGAAAGAATGTATGTCCCCTTACGTTTACTGCAGTGTTATTTACAATAGCCAAGATGTGGAAGCAGCCCAAGTGCCCATCAGTACATGAGTAGATAAAGAAGCTGTGATACATTTACACAATGGAATACTATATAGCCTTTAATAAAAAAGGAAATCTTACCTTTTGTGACAGCATGGATGAATAACCCCTAAATAGAAATGAACTCTGCATCAAATGAGGGGAAGTATAAATGGAGTGAAATTATGAATGGTTGCAAGGAGTGGGCATCTATTATTTTATTTCTATTCAACATTAATTATTCTTCCTTCTGGTATTAATACTTTGCATTGTTATGAAGAACTGTTTTAGTTCACTTTAGATTTGGCTGTAAGTAAGAGAAACCTCACAAATAATAGTGGCTTAAACTAAAAATGTGTCTATTTCTCTCATAAAAGGAATATAGAGGTAGTCAGTCTAGTGCTGCTATGGCACTTCATGGTGTCAGAAACCCAGCTTCAACCTGAGCTGTCGTTCCACTGTAGATGATTTCTATTCCCAAAATCAATTGATTTCCAAGATAGATCTTGGTCCTATCTAGCCCTTCTGTACTCCAGCCAGCAGAAAAGGAGAAAGGAGAAAAAATGATATGTCTTCTACCTTTAAGGATACTTCCCAGAAATTGGATACATCAACTTCACTTATGCTCCAAGGACCAGAACTTAGTCATATGATCTCATTATTATTAGGAGGGTAAAATGTAGTATTTATAATAAAAAACTATGTATACAGTTAAAACTATGATGAAAAGCATAGTATTGTGAATCATTAGCAGTCTCTGCCATAGAAACTATCACCTTCCACTGGGTACATTTTTGTTAGACACCAAAAGGTGGACAGGTGACTTAAAACTAACTTAACACATGTTCTGCCCATGGTATTTGAGTATGAGCTGAAATAGTTGGTGTTCTGATGTGAATCCATGTGTTTCTGCAACCCAGAACCTTCTTTTATAAGTCTACTTAATCAGTCTTTCCTCTGATTTTCTGAGCCACCCTGTGTCTTTTCTTAACTTCAAAGTTGTTTCTGTTACTTACAAAAAATTTCCTAACTACTATACCATATTGACAACATGAAAGGATTCAGACATTATTATATAGATTTAAGAGTGCACGGATGAGTTTTAAGAAGAATAGTGATGTTATTAGATTTTTGTCTTGGAAAAGTTTTTTAAAACCTTCAAATTGGATAAATTGGAACTAGTTAAGATGAGAAGTAAAGCAAATTCTAAAATTAGCGCATTAATTTAGATGAGAAGTGGTAAGGGGCCAAGCTTATAGATATCAGTAACGATGGAACTAAGGGGCATTTTTCAAAAGATATTTGGAAGGTATTTAAAAGCTGCATATCTATAGGCAAATGATATCTATTAATAAAATATAAATTTGATGTTTAGTTTACAGAGACAGTTCTAAAAGAATTTTCTAAAAATAAAAGAAATACTATTGTTCTTTAAAATCTTTGGCTGATACGTAATTGGTATATAGTCAGAAGGAGAAAATACTTGAATAGGTTTTGGAAAAATTAATCTACAGCAGGAGTGAGATACAAAACAGCAAAAAAAAAAAGAAAAAGAAAAAAAAAGAAATGGTAGAAAAGATCGAAACACCCACAATTTAAAATTAGTACTCAAAATATAAATATGAGTAGAAAGAAAAGACCTTAAAAACTCATATTTAAGTGGAGCTACTTGAAAAAAATTGAACACCTTTAGAAAAAGAATTGACAATATTTGGTATTTGTCTTTCTAAATTGTATATTTTATTGTTATATTTTTATTCTATTTACTTATTTCCATCATTATACAATACTTTAATTTAAAGAATGCTGTGGATGGCCCTGGCCAATTAGCTCAATCAGTTAGAGCGTCCTCCTGAAACAACAAGGTTGTGAGTTTGATCCCAGTCAGAGCTCACACAGGAAGCAACCACCAATGAGTGCACGACTGAATGGAACAACAAATGAATGCTTTCCTTCCCCTTCTCTTTCTCCCTTCCTCCCTGTCTCTCTTAAAATCAGTCAATCAATAAAAAATTAAGCCTTGCCTGGATAGCTTGGTTGGTTGTCCTGAAACACAGAGGTTGCTGGTTCAATCCCCGGTCAGGGAACATTCAGGAACAGCTTGATGTTCCTGTCTCTCTCTCTTCCTGTCTCTCTCTATAAAAAAGAAAAGAAAAGAAAAGAAAAGAAAAGAAAAGAAAGAAAGAAAGAAAGAGAAAGAAAGAAAGAAAGAAAGAAAGAAAGAAAGAAAGAAAGAAAGAAAAAGAAAGAAAGAAAGAAAATAATAAGATGCTGTGAATATAACTTTTTCTTAGATTGGCAACTACTTGAGAAGTGTGGTGCAAGTGAAAACAAATTAAATCTATCTGAGCTAAAGGCTTGCTTTAGTTCTCAACTAATCATTTATCTTAGATGTGTACTTCAAACTAATATCAGTGTTTTGAACTCTTGGATAACAGAATAGGTTTTCAAGAGGACAGAAGTTCCCTATATTTACTAAAAATTGAGAGGTATTCCTTCCAAAATAATATATTTAAGTATACTGTCTCTATTTTTTACAGAAAGCAAGAAGGAGGAGAATATGGTTATTGTAGGTTATTGAGATGTGAAATTGGAGGAATCAATCTTTTTAATTTTCATTAACTAGTGAAATAAGCAATTAATGAATAAAGAGAACACCAGTGAGCATAATTTATATATTTTGTAAGTAGATTTAGCTAATACCTCTGAGGAAGGGTTAGTTTTGTCATGTTTATTCTCATTAGAGGAAGATAAAGTTGGACATTAGGGAATTAGAACACATTTTCTTATAATGATATGCAATGCAATTGTATAAACATGATCCTCAAATAGAGATTCTTTTTCTTTTAATTTTTTGAAACTCAGCCATTGTAGCAACTAGCCTTTGAGATATGTCTAATCAGTACAGGCTGCTATAACAGAATACCATAGACTTGGCGGCTTAAACAATAAGCATTTATTACTCACAGTTCTAGAGTCTGGCATGTCCAAGATCAAAGTACTGATAAATTTAGTGTCTACTGAAGACCCTCTTCCTGGTTTGCAGAAGGTGGCCTTCTTGCTGTATTTTCACATGGTGGAGAGAGAGAGAGAGAGAGAGAGAGAGAGATAGCTCTCTAGTGTCTTCTCATAAGTGCACTAATCCTGTCATGAGGACACCACCATCATCATGGCTTCTTCTAAACCTAATTGCTTATCAAAGGTGTTACCTTCAAATAATCATCACGTTGGGGGTTAGAATTGCAACATATGAAACTGGGTAGGTGAGGACAGAAGCATGAAGTTCATAACAAGATATTAATTATTTCAATGATATTGCTAATAATAGCCAACATATAGCATTTATTATGTGCGAAGCATTATTCTAAGTGCTTTACATATATTACTCCTCATATCCCTTGAAATAAGTCCTATTATTATCTCCATTTTGTAGATGAGCAAACTAAGGAACAAAAAGATTATATAACACAACTAGTTACTGTCAGAATCAAAATTCTAATCCAAGTAGTCAGGTGCCAGAGTTGGACACGAACAGCTCAGAGAGGAAATCACTTCTCCATATAAGTATTGTGGAACCTGTCGTGCATGCAGGGTCTTTAACTGTCTCATGTATTCAAGGTTCCCACAAATATGTATGTATTCAATTTGGTTACTTTTTCTTGCTGAAAAAAGATTTACATTATTTTTATTATGGTTCACATGTTCTTATTTTAGCCCAGGTGTAATGCCAACCTTATTATCTGTTACTATAAAATTAGTTGTATGTATCCTTCTGCTGTTGTGCCGAGAGTTTGCATTGTCAGTGTAGTTGTTTAAGGTAGCTCACAACTGATGATTGGTACTCTTCTCAATGGATATATTTTCTTGCAGTTTTTTTTTAGCAAAATAAGTAGTATGACTAAGGTATGGTATAGAGAGACACAAGGGATCCAAAAAAAGAGGGGAAATTAAAAAAATATGTCTTCTAGCTCATTGATTCTAAACAGAGAAAACCTGTCTCAGGGCTGGAGAACAATTCACTGGTTTATATATTGGAATAGATCATTTATATTGTATTGGTTGCACTGGAAATTTACCTTGTGATTGTTATTCTTGTCTATCTAACCCAGCTTTATGCTAGAATCACATCTACTCTTTTAACTATTTTGATTACTGTTCTGAACCCATGACCAGATTAGATGGGACACTTCTTTATTAATATTCCAATAATCATTTTATTGAAATTTATTGCAAGTTAAACATTGACCGAAATACGTTATTGCTTTTATAGGAGTAGATGTAAAGCTGTCATTTGAGTCCTACTGTGTGAGTATAAACTTTTAAGCTTCAGTTTCTGCCTTTCTAGACTGGGCATAATAACAGTACCTATTTCTTAAAGTGTGAGAGGGTTAAAATGAGATTGTCTGTGGGAAGTGCTAAGCACAGTGCCTAGCGAGTTGCAGCTTTCCAGATGCTACAGCTGTAATTAGGATGCATAGTGTCTTACTTCATCTTTACAACTTCTGAAGCTTATCCATCCTCACTACTGAGGAAACTGAAGTCTGAGGAGCTTCAACATCCTGTCTGATGCCACATAGCTCATAAGCAATGAACCAAGTACAGTTCTCATAAAACTCTCTTATTTTTAATTCAAATCAAACTTTTGAGTCCTGCCATGTGGCTGACTCTTAGTAGGTTTCCAGTGATAGGAGGATAGAAACAAAAGGCACCCCTTGCAAGTGAACAGCATGAGCAAGGCCTTGTCGGTGAGAACAAACTGATGTGTGAGGTATGGAGAATTGCAGGCAGTCTGGTGCAGTTGGTGAGCTAAAGGCAAGACAGTGAGAGAGAGTGATGTGGGGTCTGTCCTGCTCCTAATCCCTGCAGAACTGGGTCACATTACAAGTGAAAGCCACACCCATGCTCTTATCCCTGTGCTCTGACTAGTTGCAGTCCTTTTGTCCTCCTATTCCTGACTTGGTCAAGCGTCAGGAGGAAAAAGTTGCTTGAGGTGAACACTCTTACTGCACATGCCCAGAGTATTGTCTAATGGGGTATAAAAAATGTGCGAGCTGGGGGCAGGTAAATCACCTTGACCCCAAGGAGTCCTTATCCTCTGGGGAGAGGTGAAGGTGGGAAAGGGAAAGCCAGAGGTTCTGTAAAGCGTATGGCCAGTATAGGGGCCCTGGTCCCTCACATCAAAAGAGAGGTTTGAGATCAGCTCACAGAGTGCCTTCTTATCTGCCTTTGTATTTATTGAACAGTGACAAGTGTTTCTCAGTTGAAGCTGTAGAGTAAGCATTACACCTCTTGATACAACATCAATTTTACTCAGGTGTTTGAGAGGAAAATCCATTATTTTTCTATTAAAATGAGAATGAATATATCACAGAGTAGTATATAAAATTTGCACTTATTTTCCAAAGAAAATGCCACACAGAACAGAAATTTCATGCTTGAGGTAGTCTGTTTCTGGATATTTCTAGAAGATTCTATAATTCTCCTCTGCTATTATGGGTCATTCAGGGGATACTGAGACCTACTGTGGGAGCCAAACCCCATCTGGGCTATGTAAGCATGGGATTTTAGGTCCTTGTTTATCCCTAGCAACAATTTAATGGGGAGCTATGAAGGAATCTTAAATTTTGAGAGATCTATGAGGGTAGAGAGGTAGAGACCTTGACTCAGATCTGCCATTAATGCCTGTAAGTTGTCTTTTCACAAAAGTATCCAGCTAAGAGGGTGGAGATTGAGCCAGCACCCCCTTACCAAGTGTAATTCCTTCACGCAAATACAGCCAATGGATTTGTCTGCCCATGCATCCTACTTTTGTCTAATTGTTCCCCTCAGGGGAGTATCTATATGTTAATTCATCCTTTATAAAGGAGTACCATTTTGTAATTTGCTTCTCTGGAGATGGCTCCTCTTTTCTCAAGCACAAAAACACCCTATGTGCTATTGTGCTGGTATGTGGTGCAGCTGTATTTATTTCTTATTTACTGATGAATGTCCAGCACCTTAAACTTAAAGCCTGGCATGTAGGAGGCACAGAGTAAATATTTGTTGACTAAATGAATGAATAGGTGCAATGACATGGTGAGATTCATATTTCAAATAGATCTCTCCTGGCAAGCCCTGTAGGAGATGATATATTGGTTTGCTAGCACTGCTTTAACAAAATAGCAGAAACTGAGTATTTTAAACAACAGAAGTTTATTGTCTCACAATTCTAGAGCCTAGAAGTCTGAGATCAAGATGTTGGTAGTGCAGTGCAACTTCTGAAGGTTCTAGGGAAGATCTTTTGTAAGCCTCTCAGTGTCTGGTAGTGCCTTAGCTTTGGCAGCATAACTCCCATATTTGTAAAGACCAGTCACACTGGATTAGGGGCCTACCTATTCCAACACGACCTCATCTTGATTAATTAAATCAGCAACAAACATTTCCAAATAAAGTGACATTTTGAGGGTTAAGACTTCAGTCTATGAATTTTTGAGAGAAATAAACTAATAACAGATTAAGTCCTGGAATTGAGTAGCCAGAGCTGCAGTAGAGGCAAGGACTTTTCCATTTGAAAATCAGTAATATATGTGTTCAAAGATGAAGCCATTCATTAAGATGTTATTTTTTTTTTTTTCATTTTTTTTTTTTTTCATTTTTCTGAAGCTGGAAACAGGGAGAGACAGTCAGACAGACTCCCGCATGCGCCCGACCGGGATCCACCCGGCACGCCCACCAGGGGCTACGCTCTGCCCACCAGGGGGCGATGCTCTGCCCATCCTGGGCGTCGCCATATTGCGACCAGAGCCACTCTAGCGCCTGAGGCAGAGGCCACAGAGCCATCCCCAGCGCCCGGGCCATCTTTGCTCCAATGGAGCCTTGGCTGCGGGAGGGGAAGAGAGAGACAGAGAGGAAAGTGCGGCGGAGGGGTGGAGAAGCAAATGGACGCTTCTCCTGTGTGCCCTGGCCGGGAATCGAAGCCGGGACTTCTGCACGCCAGGCCGACGCTCTACCACTGAGCCAACCGGCCAGGGCCAAGATGTTATTTTTGTTGAATTTTTTCTGTTATATTTTAGTAGGTAAAATTTTTTTTTCAAAAGTTCAGTGGCTTAAACAACAGCATTTACTATATCACGGTTTCTGTGGGTCAACGATTCAGCTGGGCCTCTGGCTCGGAGTTTCTCACGAGGCTGCCACAAGGGTGTTGGCAGGCTATGCAGTCATCTCCCAGCTCTGTTGGGGGAGGAGCCACTTCCAAGTTACTCCTTGGATGTTGGCAGAATTCAGTGCTTCATGGATTGTTGGACTGAAATCTTCAGTTCCTTGCTCCGCCCTCAGTTCTTTGTCACGTGGACCTCTCTAAAGGGCAACTCAACATGGAAGCTGGCTGTGTGAGAGTGAGCAAGCTAGAAGGGCAAGGTAGAAGGAAGGGTCATGAAAACCATCAGGATCCCTGGACACCATCCTAAAGAGGCTGCCTGCACATATGCTTAATTGGTTGTGTGAGTGAAAATCTGCACTTTAAGTAGTTGCTCAACTTTTTAAAAGTCTATATGTGCCAATCATCTTGGAATTGATTTCTTTAATGTCATTAAAGTAGTAGAAAGTCTCTCTTTGTCAGATTAATTCTTGCTGTGTGTGCCTGCTCTGCCTCCTTTCTTCTGCATCACTCTGGACAACTGGTAAAGCAGTTAGTCACTGGGATCGCTCACAGTGGCCTTGACCTTTTCCATCCAGGAGTCCTGCTATGTGAACAGCTTTCTAATTGATGCATGTCTCTCTCTCTCTCTCTCTCTCTCTCTCTCTCTTTGTTTTTGGTATGTGTTATTTAATTTTACTTTTTTAAAATCAAATTTAATCTTTTTACTGATGGGATAATTTTAACTGAATTTATCGGGGTGACATTGGTTAATAAAATTATACAGGTTTCAGGTATACAATTCTATAATACATCATCTGTATATTATACTATGAGTTCACTACCCCAAGTCTATTCCCCTTTCATAACCATTTGCCCTTGTTTCCCCTCTTCTAACTACTCCTTTTCCTCTTTTAATCACCATACTTTTGTTCTAGTTTATGGCTTTTTTTCTTTCCATAATCCCTTCACCTTTTTTATAAATTTTAGCAAATTTAAGTATACTGAAATAGTCAAATCTCTTATTTGTCTTATTCTTCTTATTAGAGAGGATAGGATTTTTTTTCTAGATTAGATGTTGTTTGGAGTAATTTTACAATGGAATAAAAAACTTGGAACATTTCACACCAAATTTGTGGTGGCTAATACGATACTTCCTTAAAGTAAACAAAACCGCCTTTAAGAGCACTTCAGTCAACACACATTCTGTTGAGTTCTGTACACTCAGAGAAGTATGCTGGTATGTTGCTGGGTCTATATGACCAAAATAATATTAATTTATAAATTTTCTAGAGTTTTTTTTTACTTTAAATAATTTATTTTATATCTGTTTTGAGTGGAAAACATTTTGTTTAGCAGAGATCTTTTTCACTAATAGATTTTTTTCCAGTAGGATATGGTATATGGAAAGTTTGATTTTTTGTTTCCCTATTTCATGGTTAATGGATTTTACTTTTTCAAGCTGAATTGTATGTCTTTCCTCTCTGACATGTTTCTAGCTTTAGGAAATGTAGTCCCCTCTGGTCCATTAATGTTAGCAGTTGTCTATGATGTAATCCTGTTTCATTTCTGCTTTGGATTTTTACCATAGTTATAACTCTTCATACATAAATAGAGTTCAGCACGCACTATGTCATTTTTCCTATGCATATCTTTCCATTCCTCAAAATGCTAGCTATATATATATATATAATATATGATATATATTATATATATATATAATTTATTTGTTTATACAAATATTCTGTAATCATCATGAAGATACAGTTTTATTTCTAATCTGCCTGGCTTTATTTATTTTATTGCCTTTAATAGACAAATAAGTTATTTATGCTTTTAAATTTTTCAAGCATTATATAGCAATCTCAAAAGGAGTATTGGCACTAATGCTGTTATTAGAGTGACTTTATTTGATGCCTGGAAACAATGAAATTGCACATGGTTTATCTTTTTTCCCCTCTGTTCTATTTTTAGTAAGAGGATTTCCTTAAAGTGATTGGCATGCTTTGGCTTGTAGACAAATACATACCCTTCCAGTGTCTTTCACTGTGGATGCTGCTATACTTAACACTGAGGCCTAACAAAATCTGTTTCTTATGCAATAGGAATGGCTATTTGTGACTGTAACTAAGTACATGTGCAGCTCTGGTAAAAGAAAGCCAAACTGTGACCTTATGATCAACTTTGGTGTAGGAAAAGAATGTGGACTTCGAAGTGAGAAAACCTGGCTTAGGTCTTGACCTGTTATTTCCTAGATGTATCACTGCCAGTCACTTTTTTGTGGCTTATTTGCCTCATCTGTAGAATGAGAATAGCTATCATGCATTTCTATGCATGGCTGTTAGTTATAAACTAGAATGTGCTTGTTCTTACACGCATATAAAAGGCAATGAAGGCCCTGGCCGGTTGGCTCAGTGGTAGAGCGTCGGCCTGGCGTGCAGAAGTCCCGGCTTCGATTCCCGGCCAGGGCACACAGGAGAGGCACCCATCTGCTTCTCCACCCCTCCCGCTCTCCTTCCTCTCTGTCTCTCTCTTCCCCTCCCGCAGCCGAGGCTACATTGGAGCAAAGATGGCCCGGGCGCTGGGGATGGCTCCTTGGCCTCTGCCCCAGGCGCTAGAGTGGCTCTGGTTGCGGCAAACCGACGCCCCGGAGGGGCAGAGCATTGCCCCATGGTGGGCAGAGCATCGCCCCTGGTGGGCCGTGCCGGGTGGATCCCTGTCGTTCGGGCGCATGCGGGAGTCTGTCTGGCTGTCTCTCCCCGTTTCTAGCTTCAGAAAAATACAAAAAAAAAAAAAAGGCAATGAAAACCAAAGATATTAGATACAAGTCTACACTGTTATCCTTTATCTTATAATATTGATATATACCATTTTCTACATCTCAGGTATTTTTTTTCATCAGAACTATACCTTACTCCATTCAATTTTCTATACAGACACATATACAACCATCACTTTATGCCAGGGGTTGGGAACCTATGGCTTGCAAGCCAGATGTGGCTTTTTTGATGGCTGCATCTGGCTCACAGACAAATCTTCAATAAAAAGTAATAACGTTAAAAATATAAAACATTCTCATGTATTACAATCCATTCATTTCCTACCGCTCATGTTCATGGTTGTGGGTGGCTGGAGCCAATCACAGTTGTCCTCCGGGACAACACCAAATTTTTATTGGATAATGCCTAACATACACAGGTCATTGTGTGGCTCTCACGGAATTACATTTTAAAATATGTGGCATTCATGGCTCTCTCAGCCAAAAAGGTTCCCGACCCCTGCTTTATGCTTTGTTCCCTCTTCACATATTCTCCATTCTTTAAATTTATTATTAATTTCTATATGACTTACTCAGCTTTGCCTCTTTCAATATGCCAAGAGACAAAAAGTCATTGGTACAACCTTTCCCTCTTACATATTCTTCCTCTGGTGGACAGCGTCGCCTGGAGGAAAGCCGGAAACATGACCAGGATGACAGCAGTGATGATGGTGGCTTTCCCTTTTTTCTCTGGGCCACACATGTAATAGATTATGTTCCAACATAGTTAATACTACATCACATAGTAGAGAGTACACTATATTTTATTGTAATCTTTTAAATAGAAAATTGAGGCTTATATAGATTAAATAACTTGCCCAAGGTCCTATAGCTGATAAGTGGTAGAGTATCTGATTGATACCACAGCCCATGTTTTTAACCAGTGCTTGCCTGTGCCCAAATATCTGAGTGGAGGGCTGATATGGCTCATTTTGTTTAGCTGAGTTTGAATCCTCACGATGCCAAACTTCCTTCCTTACTGAAATTAATCATGAGAAATAAGGTTTGATAGAAAAAATGAGAGTGTAGATATGTTCTAAAAATTAAAACTAAATATATTTTAAGAATATATAGAGTGATATTAATAAATAAATCTGATAGTCCAGTTGGTAGAGAACATTGGAAAAACTCACAACACCCTTAGTGGTTAATGGCTTAGCAATGGAGACAAACGTTAATTTTAAAAATGCACAAAGGTGAAATTACCCTGAAGGGCAGAATTATGGTCAGTGTTACCATGAGAGTCAATAACAAAAGAATGCAAATCTAACCAAGTAGAACCAATCATTTACATACAATTGACTGTGAACTTAAAGAAAAAACTATAGCAAAACCTTTGAACAAGTTTGTATTTCTGTCATATACTCCTTATTCAACTCCTAGAAATCCAGAAGGAAAGGTTACAAATTTTTATAAAGTTTTACAGTTTTGCGGAAAAGTATTTTCTAAAATGGAACAAATCCTTTCTAAGAATGAAGTCCTAGGAAGTAAGCATTTTATGCTAACGGAAGAAGCAAGCAAGGTTAAGAACAATGAAAATAAGTTAACCTCAGGGTTAAATAGGATCATACGTTGATCTGGAAAATTAGTTCTGCCATGTTACAGAAATGTGGATTACACAATATCTACAACTAAAACTGTTCTTTATTGTAAATGGTGCTGAAGCAATTTCTTTAATGGCTGCATGAAAAATACTGCCTGGGTGTCCAAGCAGTGGCAAGAGTGTAGTTTCTTTTTTACTTACATAGATGTGACTGACTGGCAGCCATAATAGAGAAAGCAGTATAATGCCTAGAAGGATTCTTGGAGAAATTATAAAAGAGGCTTTTGTTGCAGCTATCCTTTCCTATCTCACCTATTGATTTGGCCTCTCCGATATCTCTAGATTCTCTGCACCTCTTTTCATCTCCATCACTACCACCTCAGTTCAAGTCACTACTGTCTTTCACTCAGACTCTGGAAACAATTTTATAATTGGTTTTCATTCTTACTGTTCTCCCAATTCATTCTTTACATTGGAGCCCCCTTTCTTTAAGCCTATCAATAGTTTTCCTTTTTTATTTTAAAAATAAACACTGAGGGTAGCCAAATATCCAGGCACTTTGTGGGCACCCCTCTTTTCTCCGAGCTTTATCTTGTATCTCCCTTATGTCCTTCCTCCCAGTCATAGTTGTGGGTTTACTATGTTTTCTTCCACCATTGAACTCTGAACATGCTGTTTCCTTCACCAGCTTAACCCATCCTCTCCCTGATAGATGCTGGCTGAGGAGAGGTTTCCCTGATCTTCCAGACTGGGTCGGATTCTTTTATTATAGACGCTCATGGTAACATTAAGCATGATCCTGTCCTTTGGAATAATTTCAGCTTTTAGTGATTTTAAAATTAACATTTGTCTTCCCTGCTGAATCATAAACATTAAGGGTGTTGTGAGTTTTTGCTTATAATTGTAATCAGAATCCAAAGGATATGTGTTAAACATAAACCAAGTGAATCTGTGAATCAACTTGGAATTAGCTGGAAAAAAAGAGAGTTGGCCAAATAGTTTTCTAACTGTATCTGTTTTACCTACTGAGAACATTACTAGTGAATAAGAAACAAGTTATTTTCACCAGGATGATTTCTCTGTCAACATGTGAATTCTTATTTATACCACCTAACCTTTCCATTAAAAATAAAAGTTGTGGCCTGACCTGTGGTGGCGCAGTGGATAAAGCGTCGACCTGGAAATGCTGAGGTCGCCGGTTCGAAACCCTGGGCTTGCCTGGTCAAGGCACATATGGGAGTTGATGCTTCCTGCTCCTCCCCCTCTTCTCTCTCTCTGTCTCTCCTCTCTGTCTCTCTCTCTCTCTCTCTCTCTCTCTGTCTCTCCCTCTCCTCTCGAAAATGAATAAATAAATTAAAAAAAACTCTAAAAAAAAATAAATAAATAAAAGTTGTGTGACAGCATCAGGTATTAGAAAGTTAAGTAGAAGGCACTGGAAGTGGTGGTGATTGGTCATTATTTCCATTTATTTTTTAGCTGTGACCACCTCCCCATTTTGATAGAAATTCTACTCTTTGAAGATGGACACAATTACTTTTGTTTTTTTACTGATACTTTTGAATCTCTGCTTAAAAATATCATATAGACTTCTTATGTAGATTTGAGCTGAGAAGTTTCTTATCAATTTGTGTGTTTTTAGTTGCTAAGCGGAAAATGCTTACAAACTTTTTGGGTTCTTTACATAGATTTCCTTTAAACATTGGTTCTTACAAAATGTTTATTGGTGCTTTATTTTGAACTTTTATAAGATTTCCTGTGTGATTTAATAAACGATGACTAAGAATTTTATTAAAAGTGGTCCATCAACAGTTCTTTTGAAATCTTGCAGAAAATTCTACTGTTTTGGCAGTTCATTTTAGGGATTATTTTAGTTGAGTGATGAGTTTGAAATGGAGACAAAGTATTTGTCTTGAAGAAGATTTCACAGAACCTGTGGCTCTTTGTACTTTATACTTTTGTAAAAAAATTGTTCAATAAAAACCACAAATAGAATTGTTTAATTTTTCCACTGTGCAGCTAGGAGTTTTTTCTCCCCACAGTTGTGAATTTGTGTGTTGTTGACTTAGAAAAATGGAATATAAATTAAATTTTATTTAAAATTTATTGACCAGATAAAAAATACATTGGGATTCAACATTTTGTTCACAAAAATGACCAGCAAAGCATGAGCAGAAAGAGCAAATAGTTGGAAATTTGTAACAGAAAACTGTCATGTTTAATCTCTGATCACTCACTCACTTGAATATTCATTAAAAAGCATTTGTAGGGGATTGATATCTAGAATATATAAGAAGCTCATGTAAACCAGAGAAGATTATACAGAGAATATAGAAGAAAAATTGTTAAAGGATATAAATGGGCAATTTACAGAAGAAGACACTGAGTGAAAAATAGTAATAGTTAATGAATGATAATAATAATAGCAAATACCTATTAGCACTTCTTTGTACTAGATATTTTGATGCTTAATTTTTAACCATTTATTTCTCATAATAGAAGCATTATTAACATCTCTACTGTGAAAGCAACTGAGTCACAGAATAATATACTTGGATACTAAGCGGAAGTCTGCTTCAGATCTCTCTGATGTATATGGAGATACAATCTCAATAGTTATCAGGGAAATACAATTAAAGTAATAATACCTTAGAACAATCAGATTTTCAAAAATGTGAATTCAGATAGCATCAAAGTGCTGGTGAGGGTGGGAAGATGAGGGAAAAACTCTGCACTACTGGTGTGCCGTTTCAGAGAGCAGCTTGCAGTTCTAGGGAGATTGGGTATGCTAATCCTAGTGATCTGGCAGTTCTTGGGCATATGCCGGAGAGAAACGATCAAGGAAGTGCACATGGAGACATGCACTAGGATGCTTATTTCATTGAATTTGGGGGTGTGGGAAATTGAAAGAACCGTAGGACTTCTTTTCTAAGGAAAAGGACCCCTTGGTATATTTATAGGATGGTATACTATGGAATGCTCAGAAGCAATTAACTAGTTTTTAAATTTAGAAACATAAATAAATCTAAGGATAAATTAAGTGAACAAATAGTAAAGCAGAGAGTGAGATTGTAACTTAATATCATTTATAAAAAAATTAGACACACACATATAGTACAGATGTTTTTCTGGATATGTTTACATGTAAAAAACTGTATGGTGGGTGGATAGAAAGTACATAGGAGCAGTTATCAAGGAGAGAAGAATGGTTTGGGGGACAGAGAATGAAGGAGAAAGCAATAATAAAAATCAAATATAAAACAAAAGAGGAAACTTTCATAGATCACTGATGAAAGCATGACATGACATAAGCTCAATATGGAACAACATTTAGTCTGTTTTGTTTACTGCTTATCCCTTGTGTCTAAATTAGTACCTGGGGCATAGCAGGTGCTCAGATAAGTAAAATGAAAAAAAAAAAAAAAGAACGAATGTATAAATTAAGAAAAATTATCAACTTGGTTCCATGTACCTGAGAGCCAATCACAACTAGGGTTCCTCTCTCAATTTCTTATTTTGCAATTATATACATATTACATCTAGGCACTAGGCCAATTACTGGAGATATGAAAATAAACACATTTTCTGCTCCTAAGCACACAGGAGAAATACCTGGACATTCATTCATTCATTCATTCACTCACTCCATCAACACTAATTTGAGTCCCTGCTTTGTGCTCATTCCTTTTTTAGGTCTGGATGATACAATGAAAAGCTTTCATGGAATTCTTTGTCTCCTAGAAAGACTGACCTTAATCAAATAGTCACACCAACAAATGGAAGGTGCAAAGTTGTTAATATGCCAAGTATTCTCTCTGAGGACTCATTTAAAAAGAATAAAACAAAACCCTAATTTAGATTTGGATTCTAGGAATGCTTTCCCTGAAGAAGGGATGGGAAACTTGAAGTATTCATAAAAGTTAATTAGGAAGTGGTTAGGGATGTGGCAGAGAGTAGAGGTTGAGGAAGGTGTCAAGATTAAGTGAACAGTTTATGCATAGCTGCTTGGAGATTGACCACACCAAACTCCTGGACATTTTTCTTCAGAGAAAATGACATTTTAAGATGGAAACTTTATTAAATATGAATTCTAAAAAGAACCTTTGGGTTACATTGTGAAGATTAGATGTAGAAGGGAAGGAGTAGATATAAAAAGTTACAAAGTTATTACAATAATTCAGGTGACAAAAATGGGATCACTTGACTTGGATGGCAATGGATACAAAGAGAAGTGATGGATTAAAAATCTATTGAAGAGGTAACATTAAAAAGACTTCATCATGGATTGGATTTGTGATAGTATAGAGAGGTAGAAGAGAAATAAAAAATAACCTGAGGAGGATAAATAAAAATAAAACCACATAGGATACATCATGGTAAAACTAAGAAACACGAAAATCAAAGAAAAAAACCTTAAGCGCAGAAGGAAGTCATTTTGTGAGATGTATGAAGACATTGTGGTTACATGAAAGGATCCACAGCTTTGGAGATGTATACAGTATGGATGAAATGTGATGTCTGTGATTAAAAAAAATGCCTGACCTGTGGTGGCACAGTGGGATAAAGCGTCGACCTGGAACACTGAGGTTGCTGGTTCGAAACCTTGGGCTTGCCTGGTCAAGGCACATATGGGAGTTGATGCTTCCTGCTCCTCCCCCTTCTCTCTCTCTCTCCCCTCTCTCTAAATATCAATAAATAAAATATTTTAAAAAATTTTAAACACAGTTAAAAAAAACTTTAGCAAAGGAAGAGAAAGATATAGATGAAGCAATTTTTCAATAATTGTGGAATCTAGGAGATACTTATACAGGCCTTATTATACTGTTATCTCTGCTTCTTCCTGAATATTTAAAATTATTCATGTTTTTAAAAGCAACCAAAGAGAAAAGAAAGATAATCTATTAAGAAAAGAATGACAATTAGACTACTCATTAGTGACAAAGATCACCTATTAAGAAAAGAATGACAGACTGTTTATTAGTGACAACAGGTTCTCCTAGATAGCCTAATACACACTTTCAAAATGTTGAGAGAAAATTAACATCATGAATTCCTAGGCTTCCATATTCTCATTAAATTATTAAATGTGAATGAAGGCAAAACTTAGACATTTTCAGACAAAGAAGGACTGGGGAAGACCGTTGGGAAAAGAATGATTACAGGATATATCCCAGGAAGAAGAAAATGTAACCTAGAGCAAAAAAGCAAGATAGGTGAACAGGGCGAAGAGGAATAAGAGGCTCAAACCGTCATTATTAAAAAAGAAAGTAATATGGATATGTATAGCATAAATAGTCATTATTATTATAACAACTTTGTAGGGTGACAGATGTTTACTAGACTTTTTGTTATTAAATCTTAACCTAAACAAGAGAGAAAAGCTTTTCAGCACATCTAACTAGGTTTTCTTACCCCCACCCACAATCCCAGAAGAAAGCAAACAATTTAACACTAGAAAATGTATTGTTGTAATTTACTACCTTAAAAGAACACAGGGAAAAAGAAAAAACTATTATCTGAATAGTTGTGATGGAAGCATTAGAAAAAATCAACACTATTCATGATACATTTCTTGGCAAACAATGAATAGAAGGGAATTTCCTTATCTTGAAGTGAGAATCATAGTTTGTAGAGATACAGTAAAAGCATTCCAAATAAAGTAAAAAAACTAAGATAAGGGTGCCTATTATTATTGCTCTTAGCATTGTTCTAGAAATCTTGACTGAGGCAAGCCAACAGAAAACAGAAAAACTATTAGAATTAATTCAGAAAGTTGGCTTATTTCAGAGTCACTTTGTAAAAATCATTAAGTGATTAATATCAGAAATAATAGATTAGAAATATTATTTTTCAAATACCATTTATAGTAACAACAAACCACAAGGTATCTAGAAGTAAATCTAATAGAAGATGTGTAAGATTTATATGAAGGAAATGATAAATCTTAAAAGTGGGATAAAGACCAACATAGTCAACGGATATTCCATGAACATGAATGTTAATCTCTAATGTTTGAAGATGTCAAAATAACATGCAAATCCAGGGAAGTTTTTTGCAAAATCTCTAATAGAATTTTGTGTGTAAGTGTAGAAGAGGATTCTAAAATTTATACAGAATAATAGGGAAGTTTTGAAAAATAAAAAAGAAAATATCTGGTATTATTAGACCTTATATTTTTTATTTAGTTTTACTGATCATGTGCTTTTGAGAGGATGGCATGCTGACCAATAGTAAACAATGGAGATCCAAGAATATAAGAGAACTTAGTACATGAGGAGGGAATTGTGAATCAGAGGGAAAGGCAAGACTCTTCAGCACACAGTACTGAGACAAATGATTATTCACACAGAAAGAATGAAATAAGATCGCTTTGTCACATCATTCACACAAATACATTCCATAGGGGTTAAAGCTCTGACTTTGAACACTGAAAGTTTAAATATTTTAGAAAAAAATGTAGGAATAATATATCTTGACCTTGAGGGCAATGAAAGATTGCTTTGAAGAGACCCTGAAAGCATAACTCCAAAAGGGAACATTTGATATTTGACTACATTTAAAGTTAAAAAAGTAGACTTGATCAGAGACATAATGTACAAGTCTAGCACAGACTGGGAGAAGATTTTTGCAAATCATACACTAGCAAATGGTTACTGTCCAGAATATACAAAGGACTCCTGCTCATTATGAGGGAAAAGATAAATGAGCCAATGCAAAGATAGACCTAAGGATTGGGGCAGTTTGCAGAAGGAGAAAATATAAGCCCCTAAACATATGAAATGATTCTTGACATCACCATTATCAGGAAGATGCAAATTACAGTTAACAGTGAGACACCATTTCATACCCATTGACCAACAAATATTTCAAAATACAAAATTTGTGAGGATGTGGGGAAGTAAGGATGGTCATATGTTGCTGATAGGATGTAAATTGGTACAACTCACGTAAAGAGAAACTGATAATACCCAGTAAAACTGAATGACAATTATAACGTGGTTTGGAAATATATTGAAGCCAGAAATTCATGGCCATGATTAATTCTGTCAAGTTAGGGGAGTGGGAAGAAGAGAGTGTGTTTGTTGCAAGGGAATCGTAATGATTTACATAGTTAAAAAAATATCTGAAGAAAATGTGATAAAACTGTCAACATTTTTTAAATCTCTTGTGCATACAGAGATAATATATTTCTGTACTGGACTTTTCTATAGAATTTCAATATGATTGGAATATTTGGTAATTTCTTTTTTTTTTTTTTTCATTTTTCCGAAGCTGGAAACGGGGAGGCAGTCAGACAGACTCCCGCATGCGCCCAACCGGGATCCACCCGGCATGCCCACCAGGGGGCGATGCTCTGCCCCTCTGGGGCATCGCTCTGTTGCATCCAGAGCCATCCTAGTGCCTGAGGCAGAGGCCACAGAGCCATCCTCAGCACCAGGGCCAACTTTGCTCCAATGGAGCCTTGGCTGCGGGAGGGGAAGAGAGAGACAGAGAGGAAGGAGAGGGGGAGGGGTGGAGAAGCAGATGGGCGTGTCTCCTGTGTGCCCTGGCCGGGAATCGAACCTGGGATTTCCGCACGCCAGGCCGAGGCTCTACCACTGAACCAACTGGCCTGGGCCTGGTAATTTCTTTAAAGACAGAGTTGAATGGAGGACTGACCCGATCATTTTCAGGACATTAATAAATAGCTCTTTCAAGAATGCATTCTACCCAGAAATCTATATCTACATTTCTCAAGTCCTTCCTTATTTTTTTTTTAAAATTTTTAATTTATTTATTTATTTTTATTCATTTTAGAGAGGAGAGGGAGAGACAGACAGAGAGAGAGAGACAGAGAGAGAGACAGAGAGAGAGAAGGGGGGAGGAGCTGGAAGCATCAACTCCCATATGTGCCTTGACCAGGCAAGCCCAGGGTTTTGAACCAGCGACCTCAGCATTTCCAGGTCGACGCTTTATCCACTGCGCCACCACAGGTCAGGCTAGTCCTTCCTTATTTTATACCTTTACTCAAGTAGCACCTTCTTTCTCAGTGAGGCCATCCCTGGTCTCTGACACTTAAATACATTTGATGTATTTTATTTCTTTTTTCTTTTTTACTATTTTTTTTTAAGAGAAAGTTTACTTAGAAGGCCACAGGGCAGAAGAAGTGAGCTGTAGAAGAAATGTGCTCAGGACATACCTGTAAGTTACAGAAAAAAAGAAGGGGCTTTTGGAAGTTGAGAGAGAGAAGGGTAAAAGTAACATGCCTGGCGGGGAAACAGGAAGGGACTGAAGACCCTGCTGGGACTTTTAAGGGTGGAGATTTTCTGGAGGTCCCAAGGGAGGGTCTCAATAAAATATTCATCAGCTTTCCAGGTGTGTTCTGTCAAAGTCGTGGTCTCCACTGCTTGGTCAGTGCCAGGACTGGGTCATTAGTCAAGTTAGTCAGCACAGCTGGTCTGAGGTTAGCTGTGGCATCACTTGTTTGGTTTTGCTGCTTTTCTGGTCAGAGGCTGAAATACAAAGTTCTGTACGTTAGAAGTCCAGCACAGGTCTCACTTGGCTAAAATCAAGGTGTCAGCAGGTCTGCCTATCTTTTTGGAGGCTGTTTGAATTCATTTCCTTGCCTTTTCTACCCAAAATAAAAGTCCTTGGCTCCATCTCCAAATGCAGCAGTACTGCATCTCTCTGACTGGCTTCCACCATCACATCTCTTGACCGACCCTTTGATTATTATTATTTATCATACTATATATGGTTCATATTTATTTATCTGTATTGTATTGTATTATTTGTATTACTTATTTGTATTGTGTTTATCTGTCTTTCCTACCAGAATATGAACTTTCTGTTGTAGGTTTTCTATGATTCTCTTCTGTATCCCCAGAACCTAGCAGAGGACCTGGAACAGATTAAATTCTCCATAAATATTTATTTGTTCAGTGAGTGAATGAACAATTAATTCAGAGTTTTGACCCTGGGGGGTGGAAAGCCATGTGCATCACTGAAAGTCTCAGGAGAGAGGAGTGATGATGGCAGGGTGCTGTGCGGGATTGGGGGGGGTGGCATACATAGAAGTGAGGTAGCTGGGAGTTAGTTGGTCAGGGAATGAAAGGACAGATGGGCCAAACCAAATTGAAACTGAATCCAGCTGAGCATTGAGCTCCTGTATTTACAAATAGATGGACTTGGCTGTCAGTCTTGTTGAAGGAATTTGACCAGGCATTAAACAGATAGCTCAATAAGGAAATACTCTAAATTTATTCTATCTTGCTTAAAAATAAAGTGCAATTCAGTATACTAGAGAAAAGGTACTCTATCTCGGAGAAGGAGTGAATGGTGCTGTTTTATCTATGGGCTATGACAGTATTAAACAACTTTTACTGGTTTTCAAACATTGGATCTGACTCATCTGTAGTTTATTGTTCTTCGTGCAGGGGAAAGAAAGATTAGTTGTTAGAGTTAAAAATAATAACGGTCATGTAGAATCTATCTTCATTGAAGACGCTGATGTTGAAAGAGATTTAAGGAATCAGGATATATGTTTTCCCATGTGTTAGGCTTTTGCTGAATACTTCTTTCTAGACTCGAGGTTTGCTTGCTGTGAGAATGAATGAATGAAAGACTCTTCAGGTGACTTTAGGCCAGTAGTTTTTCAACTTTTGTTGAGTTTGCTAAAATGAAGATTTTTAGGGCCCCACCTGAGAGATACGATTCAGAATTTCTGGAGTGGGTTGACCCAGGAATATAAATTTTACACAGTTATCCCTGGTGGTTCCAATGCAAAGTGTAAAAGGACAACTTTGGAGGAAAAAGGCTGTGGATGACTCTTTTAATCAATCAGTTCACTTCTTTTGTATGTGTGCCATTTATGTGCAGTGATGTGTTCTATGCTTGGTAGTAATATTTGTGAGTAATACAGGTGTGACAACATTGGCTATGTGAAAGCTGGAAATAATTATATCTACAGCAGAAAGAGAGGCTCGAAAAGAAATACAAAATGTGCTCCTGCAAGAAACTGAAAATCTAACACAAGACAATGTGAAGGAAGAAATTATGATGTATTCATTTCCGATTGCTGCTATAAAAGTTTCTACAAACTTAATGACTTAATATGACACAAATTTATTCTTTTACTGTTCCAGAGGTTAGAAATCTGAAATGAGTGTTGGCAGGAAAAAATCAAGTTGTGTGCAGGATTGGTTCCTTCTGGAGGCTCTCGAGGGTGATGGGGTCCTTGCCTTTCCAGCTTCTAAAACTACAGATGATGAATCATAGAAATGTACACTTCAAACCTCTATAATCTTATCAACCAATGTCTCTCCAATGAATTTAATTTTAAAAAACTACGTTCCTTGCATTGTATGGTTCATGGCCTCTTTTTCCTTTGCATCTTTATATTTCTCTCTGCTCTGCCATCCTTACTGCATTCTCCTTTTCTGTAATCAGAACTTCCTCCACTTCCTTCTGTGTGTGTGTGTGTGTGTGTGTGTGTGTGACAGAGACAGAGAGAGAGAGAGACAAAGAGATGTATAGAGAGGGGCAGACAGACAGGAAGGGAGAGAGATGAGAAGCATCAATTCTTCATTGCGGCTCCTTAGTTGTTTATTGATTGCTTTCTCATATGTGCCTTGACTGGGGAAGGGAGGCAACAGCAGAGTGAGTGACCCCTTGCTCAAGCCAGTAATCGTGGGTTCTAGCCAGTGACTTTTGGGCTCAAGCCAGCGACCTTTGGGCTCAAGCCGAATGAACCTGTGCTCAAGCCAGTGACCTCAGGCTTTTGAACCTGAGTCCTCTGGTTCCCAGTGCGATGCTCTCTGTGCTGCACCACGGATTGGTCAGGCCCTCCGCTTCCTTCTAGTAAGAACATTTGTGATTATGTTTAGGGCCCACACGAATAATCCAGGATGATTGCCTCATCTCAAAATTCTTCATCAGTACTTTGAAGTCTCTTTTGTTAACATTCACAGGATCTAAGGATTAGGACATGGTATCTTTGGGGGCCATTATTGTCTAATATATATATATATATATATATATATACACACACACACACACACACACACACACACACACACACACACATTAGAAATATGTGACAACAGCATTGTGATTATGGCAAAACCCTTTCCTTTTCTTCAAGTACCCAAAAGTAAGAATTTGTAATCTCCACGGTGAAGTAGTAAATGCTGTGCTTAGTAAAGAAATGTGAAGTGATTTCAAGAAAAGACCATACAGGTTGCCACAGTACCAATCTCCTCGCCTGAAGCCATATGTAATTGGAAAATGTAATCAATCTATTGTAACAGCATTTTAGTATTGGAGCGGACAAGACTTTCGAAGTTTATTGCTATTTTATGAGTGTCAGCAGCATGTTACCAGTCCCTATTGGATGAAAGCTGCTGTATTAGACACAGTGAGGAGTGAAAAGAGAAACTGAAAGAATGGACCATGCTTAGAGAACTTTAAGTGCTCTAGAGAGATGAGACAAATACACTTTAAATAGAGACAGCCTCTGAACCTGTAGAATAAAGGCCACAGGGTCCATAAGAACCCCATAGTATGTAGCAACCCTGTCTCAGAATTTTCAGCAGATGTTTTTCTCATGAATCCTTAGTATAATTCTTTGAAGGGAAAAGGGAGATAATACAGGTGGGAACAGTCATTAGAGCAACTTTATGAGTGACAGTACTCTGGAGTCTTCTTATAACTGTATTTGATATGAAGTGAAATTTTGTAAAAGGCTGATTTTAGACCTCATTAAAGGTGTCCCAGTAATTGTTCTCAGAGTATTACATGGATTCCAAGGTGAGACAGACACATGGAGAGGCTCTGATATCTGTTTCTGCAGTCTGGTTTTTTTTTTTGAGCACAGTAGGTTTTGAGGGATTGTCGTTTTGCTCTCATCATGTGACTCCTTCTCAGGACTGGGATCTTATCACCCATCCATTCCCAATTCTGAATTCTCCTCCTCAGAATGAGTTCTCTGACGATGGTGATGAGAGACTGCCTATTCCTGGGTGTTCTTGCTATAAAAACTACAGAACAAAGTTTTCACTTGTAATATGTCTTTCTACTCACTAGTCTCTCTGTCTTAACACGTCTTAGAATCTGTTGCCTAATCTCCCTTTGTTGTTTTCAATCATGTTGCTCTGCTTCAGACTCAGAAGTGGCTCTCAGTTTCTCAGAGAAGTGTACACAGACTAATCGCTTGAGATGTCAAGACGTGTCTCAAGTCCCTGTGTCCGGGGTGTGCATCCCTGTTGCCGGCCCCTCCTTCCCCTGACCCGTCCAGCCTCCTCTTTATGTTGATGGGCTCCTGCCAATGCACACTGGATCCTTGTTTCTATCAGTTTTGTGTGTATTTTTTTTCTAAGCCAAAAAAGGAAAATAAAAGTTATCCTCCGAATTTGAAATTAGATTAATACTCCTGGGCTTTTAGTTTCTTGTTTACAACATTCTTTCCTCTTTGTGTCAATATATTTGTCTTCTATTTAGTGCCAAGAGCACCTGTTTCCTTCTCCCTGGCTGGTTCTGTTACTGATTTATATAAAGAACCCCCAAATCAAATTATATTCACATAGGTGAATTAATTCTGCTTTACTGGCTGAGAATTTAGTGACAACACATCATTGTTTCACAGTTATTAAAGAAACTGATTTTTCAGTTAGGTGAAAGGAAAAAGTAAGCTTATTATGGTAACATATTTATTTTTTATTCTAGTAAGAGGAACGGAGGCAGAGACAGAAAGCACCATGGTTCCCGACTGGGATCCACCCAGCAAGCCCACTAGGGGGTGATGCTATGCCCAGCTGTGGCCCTTGCTACATTGCAACCAGAGACATTTTTTTTAGTGCCCAAAGCTGAGGCCATGGAGTCATCCTCAGCGCCTGGGGCCAACTCACTCCAAGAGAGTAATAGCTGCAGGAAGGGAGAAGAAAGAGAGAGAGAGAGAAAGTGAGAGGGGGAGGGATGGAGAAGCACATGGGTGCTTTACCTGTGTGCCCTGACTGTGTGCCCTGACTGTGTGTCCTGTCGAACCCAGGACATCCACACACTGGGCTAATGCTCTACCACTGAGCCAGCCAACCAGGGCCAATTATTATGGTAATATTTTAAAGCCATGAAATAATTACAATGTCTTACAAAGTTCCTAATATACACTTACAGTGTAAAATTTTCTCAGAGAATAACTGTGGCAAGACAGAAGGTTTATTTAACTTAACGCCACAAATTACAAACATCAAATCGGAGAAAATGTTAGTCTTATTTAACAGGTGTTCTACTGTTGTAAGTAATTTTTTCCCTCTTTGCCTTATGGTGTAACTACACACTGTTTCACAGAATTATATAGCAACTACTGAAATTTATTTTTAACACAAAGATTATTAAAACAGTCTAGAAGAAAGATTTTTGACACATTTAATTTCACTGTCCTTGAAAGCTACTCAATGATGACAGAAAATCCCTTCACATTTTTCACCCTCAAAATCATAATTTACTATTAACATGTACTTACTATACATGTATTTTGTAAAGATAAATAAGAAAATTTATGAAGTATTTTAAATTATTAGAAGAGAATCTCTAAAATTGTTTAGTATAAGATTTTATATTTCTGACAATGGCGCATTTGTTTACACTTTTCAATTAAATGTATACATATTTATATATAGATTTATATATTATATATTTCAATTATATATATTTATTTACATTTTCTTTGCAATGTTTAATACAGTGGTACTTTGAGATACAAATAGACCAACATACAAATTTTTTTATAAGATACAAGCTGTGACTCAGTCTGTATCTTTGTTCGAGATCTGAGCGCAATTCCTAGATACGAGTCGTTATTCAGGAAGCTGCCTCTAGTTGGCGCGTTGGTGCATGGGTCCAGTATCGGCAGTTTGATATACGAGTTGACTAACTTACGATCTTGGTTACAGAGCGAATTAAGTTCGTGTCTCAAGGTACCACTGTACAATGAAAGATAAAACATTAGATGTAGGAATGAATAATTGCTTGCTTTTTTTTTTTTTTTTTTTTTTTTTTTACTTCCATGGTGCTCTGTCCTTGTCTGCGTAATCACCATCTCTAAGGAGAGGACTTCTGTGAAGAGCCAGTGTAAATTAGGGCCACCTTGTTAATCTCAGTTACAAGTCTTTGTTGCTGTATTTCCCCATTGGACTGTAAGCTTCTGGAAAGAGACCATGTCTTTCTTGTTTACTTTAAGACATTCAGCAGGGGAACAGTGACCTGACCATTAATAGTTGTTCATTACATAGCAACTGAAGAAATAAATGTCCCATTGATGAAATCCTTAAACAGTCTTTTATATTCTTATTCTAAATTTCACAGCTATAGAGACAAAGTCAATTTGATTTAGTCTAAAGTTTCCTTCCATTATGACTCCTTCCAAGGGACAGTCTATCCTAATAATGGCAAACCTCTGACAAAAGCACCATCTCTCCTACCCTTGAGAGCATGAAGGACATTTCACAGGTCTTGGCACTTTCTCCTGCCAAGAGCAGATGTGGTCTCAGGATTCTTTCTCAAATATTCGCTAAGCAGACTCTCTTAGTTTTTAGGGTAATTGAAACTTAATTGCCACCCCTGTTTTTTATGAGAAATTGAGATAATTAAAGGGATTGAATATATCTGCCTTTAGTATTTTTCCCCAGTTAATGATGGAACTATTTAAAATCCTATTAAAAAAAGTTGAAACAAACATACTTTAAGTATAGAGAGTTCATGAAATTGCAGAGGAAAGGCAACTGGATCCAACAGACTTTCCCTAGAAACACCTATTTTTGGCATTTAACTGTAATATGGGATCACAATATGTAACCCTTACACTTTGGTGCGTTGCTATGGTGTATTAACATAGGGCTGGCTATGTTAGAATATTCTTCTAAGCTACTTCTTATATTCCATATTGGCTATTACAGTTATTTCCATCTAATCAGTACCAAGTTCATGGGTGGTTAATGGGGAAAAAGAAGAAGACCACTCAAAAATAAAAGGATGGAGACTGGGAGCTGAGCACTTGGTATACATTTTCAAAGGAAGCAAAAATGCAAAGGAGTAAAACTATGTGCAGATTAAAAGAAAACCTGTTCAATATATGAAAAGATGCTCAGCTTCATTAGTTATTAGAGAAATGCAAATCAAAACTACAATGAGATACCACCTCACCCCTGTTAGATTAGCTATTATCAACAAGATGGGTAATAGCAAGTGTTGGAGAGGCTGCGGAGAAAAGAGAACTCTTATCCACTGTTGGTGGGACTGTAAAGTAGTACAACCATTATGGAGGAAAGTATGGTGGTTCCTCAAAAAACTGCAAATAGAACTACCTTATGACCCAGCAATCCCTCTACTGGGTATATACCCCAAAACCTCGGAATCATTGATACGTAAAGACACATGTAACCCCATGTTCATTGCAGCACTGTTCACAGTGGCCAAGACATGGAAACAACCAAAAAGCCCTTCAATAGAAGACTGGATAAAGAAGATGTGGCACATATACACTATGGAATACTACTCAGCCATAAGAAATGATGACATCAGATCATTTACAGCAAAATGGTGGGATCTTGATAACATTATACGGAGTGAAATAAGTAAATCAGAAAAAAACAACAACTACATGATTCCATACATTGGTGGAACATAAAAACGAGACTAAGAGACATGGACAAGAGTGTGGTGGTTACCAGGGGTGGGGGGAGGGAGGACGCAGGAAGGAGGGAGGGAGAGAGTTAGGGGGAGGGGGAGGGGCACAGAGAAAACTAGACAGAGGGTGACGGAGGACAATCTGACTCTGGGCAAGGGGTATGCAACATAATTTAATGACAAGATAACCTAGACATGTTTTCTTTGAATATATGTACCCAGATTTATTAATGTCATCTCATTAACATTAATAAAAATTTATAAAAAAAAAAAAAGAAACCCTGTTCATTATTTTATTTTCAAAATAAGTGGGGACTATATGAGAAGAATTTAGGCAAATTAGTGTGATGGACCAATCTCTCAGGCATAATGCATAATATAGATAATGATAAAAGATTACTCTGAAAGGATCTTTGAGTTGAGACCCAGAGAAGTTCACTGACTTTCCTAAGGTGACAATAGTTACTGAGAAAGCTGAGTCTCACTTCCCTATGTTTCAGTTCGTAGTGTAATGTCCTTGCCACAGGACTAAACGGGCAGTTTGGTTCATATTGGTTATTGGAAGAAGCTATGCAGAGAGAGAGATAAAGCCTGGGTAACAATTTTCGTTTTCAAAGCTGGGCTCTTATCATGGAATGTCAGAAAATGCAAACAAGCAAGTTTAATCAAATTATATTTCATTGACTTTGAGCGATAACTATGTTTATGAAGATTTAGTTTCTAGGTAATGATTAAGTAGAGCATAGTTAACCTAAAAGAAGAAAACAACTGTGATTGTTTTTCACAGTATAAAATGAATTGTTGTACAGCAAACCTTGATTAATGATACAGGAATTACTCAGCTTGTGAAATAATTTGGATTCCCCATACCCCATCACTAGTTCCAACTCGTGTTGGTAGTGGAGTAAGACGGGTACAGATAAAGTGAATGCTTGCTCTTAAGAGGGAATATGACTACAGCTGGGTTTACTTAGTAGCTGAAGAATTTGTTCAGAAGAACGTTAGGAATAATTGAATAATTCACCCATTTCTCTGCACCCCTGCTGCCATCTCTTCAAGTCCAAACCATCGTCTTTCACTTGTACTTTTACAATAGACTAACTTGTTTCTTTTTATGTGTTTCTGTTCCTTCCCTAATCTGTTATCCACACTGCATTTGATGTAATTTGTTAAAACCAAATTCTGGTCATGTCATTCTCTGGTATAAAAATCTTTAAATAAGTTGTCTGTGCCCAAAGCATTAAATTAATATTCTATAATTTGATATACAGACCCTTCTTGAGTATGGTTTGAAGTTTCTCTTCACTCCTCTGGTCTTATCATTGCTGGATATTTCCTCACTTTTCAAACATTGTCTCTCAGCAGGCTGTCTTAACAAGAAAACCCCTATATTTCAATTCACCTTGATATAGGTCACAGATGTGATCTTTCTGAAGTGCAAAAAACAATTTTATCACTTTCTGGCTTACTATCCTCCGGTGAATTCCCACCACTATTATAATTAAGTTCTAATATTTACTATTACTTTTGAAGTCACTTATTATTTAGGTAGCATTATTTTGTTAGCACATAGTGTGACTTTGGTCTGGGATATCGTCTTCCATTTGGTAGCTTACTATATCAGCTTACCCTTCAAGACTGAGCTGAAACATTTCTTTCCCTGAGAATCCTACAGTCTTATTTCATATTCCCTTAGGACCTACACATACTTATGACATTTACTCACTCATTAAAAAATATTATATGCCAGGCACTTGAGAGACAACTTAAACAAAATATTTTGACCTACAAAAATGGCAGTTTCATAATTAGAGCTAATGGGTAAAAATTGTTTCCCTCATGCAAGTTACATTCTTGGAAAAAAAGCATCAAGTAGCAAAATGAGTAAGTAAAACATATCTTTTGTTAAATGGTGGTAGATGTTACAGGAAACAATAAAACAAGAAAGTTCTGCCTAGTCAGGTGGTGGTGCAGTGGATAGAGCATCGATCTCGGATGCTGAGAACCTAGATTTGAAACCCCGAAGTCGCCTGCTTGAGCGTAAGCTCATCCAGCTTGAGCATGGGATCATACACATGACTCCATGGTCACTGGCTTGAGCAAAGGGTCACTGGCTTGGCTGAAGCCCTCTGGTCAAGGCACATATGAGAAAGCAATCAATGAACAACTAAAGTGCTGCAACAGCAAACTGATGCTTCTCATCTTTCTTCCTATCTGTTTGTCCCTGTGTGTCTCTCTCTTGCTAAAAATAAACAACAAAACAAAACAGTGGAAGGAAAGATTTATAAGAAAGAAGAGACATTTGTACAAGTATCTAACAGAGTAGATTGAATAAACAATGGAGATAAGTAGGAGAAAACTCAAAATCCTTAATGGGAAGTTCTGTCTGGCTGATGAATGCAAAGAAAGCTAGTGTATGAATGGAGTAGGGTTAGTGTGGAGCAAAGTTGTAAGAAATGAGATGAGGCCAGAGAGGTAAAGTGGACTAGATTTTGATAGGAATATTGGGGCCCTTGGGAAAACTTGGCCTTTTACTCTGAATGAGATGGGAAGCCACTAGAGGAGGGAAGCAGTAAAGTGATAAGACTTTATTCATTTTAACAAGTACATTTTGTTGCCATGTAGAAGACAGACTTAGAGGAGTAAGGGACAAGACATTATTATTAGGACATTAGTAGGATACTAGAGCACTTGTCCAGGCAAGAAGTGAAGGAGGCTTGGAGAAGGGTGGTAGTGGTATAGGTATAAAAAGTGGTTGGTGTTTGGACATTTTTTTAAAGTAGAGCCGAAAGGATTTTATGACCAATTGAACATAGAGTGTGAGGGACAAAGAAAAAAGATGATTTTGAGGCATTGGGCTTTGGCAAGTGGACAGAAAGATTTGGAGTAACAGGTAGGTAGGTTTTGTGTGTGTATGTGTGTGTGTGTGTGTGTGTGTGTGTGTGTGTGTGTTATCAGGAATCTGTTTTTAGACATGTTAAGTTTGAGATGCCTATTAGATAACCTTAGTGAAAACATCCAGTGAATAATTGGATCAATGAGGGTAGGACTCTGGAAGTAATGGGGTAGGCCTTTACCATCTAAATGGTATTTATAACCATGCGACTAGATGTCATCACCAAGGGACTGAGTGTAGACAGAGAAGTGAAGATGTCTATGAATTGGAACCTGGGATCCTCCAACATTAAGTGAGATGGATGAGAATGAGGACAAGGTTGAGGATGAGATGGCGTCATCCAGGAGACTGAAAAGGAGTTGTTAACCAGATAGAAGGAAATGTGAAGCCAAATGAGGAGAGTGTTAGGGAAGAAATGATCAACTGTTTAAAATTCTGCTGATAGGTTATGCATGTTGAGGACTGGGCACTGACTGTTGGGTTTGGCATGCTGGTGCCTTTAGTGATGTTTATAAGAACAGCTAGGATGGAGTAGTGGGAATGAAAGCCTTACTGTAGTGAATTCAAGAGAGAATAAACACAGAGTATAAATGGGCAACACCCTACTTACACCTAAGTGTTCCTTTTCAGTCTAAAAGTGTTCTAGTTTGGATGTTAATTTATATGCTAATCCTAACTATATATAGAAGAAAACACTTTCGAGGAGCATTGCTGGAAACCATAGCTGGAGGAACTGAGGTCAAAACGATTTTGTTTTGAAACATAAGAAATGATACAGAATATCTGTTTGCTGATAAAAACAATGCAGCATGAGACATAAATTGGCAATACGGGAGATAAATGGGAGGAGTTTGAGAGTAACTTTGAAAAGGTAATAGGGGATAGAATATAGAAGGCTTGGCCTAGGATAGGAGCTCAGTCTCTGATTTTTCTAATGAGAGTGAAGGCACAGTACGTTGTTGCATTTCTCATGTTATATTTTATTGTTGATTTATTTGTTTGTTTTACCACATATTGTGAACCTCTTAAGAACACTAAGAGTAAATGTCTTGTTCATTTTGTAGTGGGAATTTTTATTGTTCTATTTCTATTCTCTGGTACAATATCTGACACACAGCATGCATGCAATAAATGTTTGAATGAACAAATGAACTAAGCATGTTTATGTTTTATCTTGTCACTCAGATAGGATTGTTGCCATGAAATCTTGACAACCAGATTGATTTAATTGTGTTTCTCCTGTCTGGTCCTACAGATAACTTGACTAACTAGTAGAGTTGATTAATAGGAATGGCTGTTTCTACCCAAATCAATGATGCTTTCTACGAGTAAAATTAGTGACCTTTTGTTGCATCATCTTGCAGTGAAATTACCATTTACTTTACCTTGGAGCTGGATTCTGGAAGCTCTCCACTCTCCTCAGCATCTATTTGTCATTTATAGTATCATTATCTGTTATTACCTAACTCACCTAATACATGGGAAGCTCTTTGAGACTGGAGATTATATTTTCATTGCTCTCCCCACCCCATAATGCTTTATACTTCTTTTAGTTACAGAACATGTCTTTTTCATGACTAAGTTAAAAGTGCTTAGTCCAAGCCTGGTGCAAAGCTGATGTCAAATAAATGTGTTGAATGAAGAGTGAGTGAATGAATGATGACTGTCTGTGGTGTATGCTGTTGGCACATAGACAACTCTTCTTTCCTATTTGGTGTGCCGATACCCCAGCTCTCACTGCTCTGCTCCTAACAGGTCATACCTGAAGTCTTCTTCAAAGTAGTTTACTTGGGCCACTGGAGTTGCATCAGCCAAATGCTTGAAGAACAATATACCTGGGATTTTATGCCTTCCCTCTGGTAACCAGTATCCAATGATGGAGGTGCAGGAGTTTGGAAATCTAGCTCTCATACCTCCAGGCAGTGCCAACTCACCAGTGCACTTTATATTCTAGAGCTCCCTATGGAATCAAACGGAGGCTAGGACTTCATCTGAAATTGCACCTTGCTTGGTGAATTATTCTTCCTTATCTTGGTTTCCAGTTCTCCTTTGTAGGTTTCTCCTAAGAATGCCTTCTTGGTAGAGCATTTGTATACTCATCCTGTCCTTTGGTTCTGCTTCTTGGGAATTTAAGACATTGCATGTTTGTAAGCAAACATGTGATGTTGGAGCAGGAAATTGTAACCTCTGCCTCTCTTATTTATTTATTTATTATTATTATTATTATTATTATTATTATTATTTTGTGTGTGTGTGTGTGTTTTTCTGAAGTTAGAAATGGGGAGGCAGTCAGACAGACTCCCGCATGTGCTCGACCTGTAACCACCTGGCATGCCCACCAGGGGGCGATGCTCTGCCCATCCGGGGCGTTGCTCCACTGTGGCTGGAGTCATTCTAGCACTGAGGCAGAGGCCATGGAGCTGTCCTCAGTGCCCAGGCCAACTTTGTTCCAGTGGAGCCTTGGCTGCGAGAAGGGAAGAGGTGGGGGGAGGGCAGAGAAGCAGATGAGCACTTCTCCTGTGTGCCCTGGCCAAGAATCAAACCTGGGAATTCTACAAGCCAGGCCAACGCTCTACTGCTGAACCAACTGGCCAGGGCCTAACCTCTGCCTCTCTAAAAATGTTAAGCTATGCTGTTGTAGGTAGTGTCTACACTGCCAACCAAAACTGTAGGTGACTGTGAACTAAATTTGATATTTGATTTGGTTGTTGCATAGGAAGTAGCTTTACAATTTCAATAAATGTTATTGACTTTAGTATAGATTATTGAATTGCAAAACTAACATGAAATCAGAATGTATTTTTTAAAAACTTTCTATTCTTTTTGTTAAACACATCTCTGACATCTCTGTTCTTTTTCCTTAAGCAATGATAATAAAGAGTTGATTGTATAATCAATTTTTATACAATTGAGAACAGCTTTTTTTTTTTTCTTTCTGTTGACTATAAATATCCATTTTCACATATCGAGTAAGCCATTTATTTACTTTTTTTAGTGATTTGAAAAGAACACAAACTTCTTTAGTGGTAAAATGTGATTGGAAGTAATGCAGTTTAGAACTGAAAAGAACTTTAGTAACCAGCTGGTGGCCAACATTTTTATTTTATAAACAAGGCTATTTGAGATCCAAAGAGGTTCAGTAATTTGTTCAATATCTCTCAGCTTGGTTAGCAGCAGAGCAGGACAACAACTCAACTCCCAGTCTGCTGTGCTCGCCACTGCTCCACAAAGTATGTATTTGTTATTCACAGAATTGATGTGAGGATTAGGGACCAATCTGTGAGAAATAGATTTAGCCTTTGGAAAAAAACATGCTGGATAGCTTTATGAAAACTAATTTCATTTTAACCTTTTCTGTACAATTGCTAGTTTTGTTCAGTTTGATGTTATTTGCCCCAGGCTTCTTTTTGACTAAGGACTAGATAATATACAATGCTCGGTTTAAAAATCAATAGTAAGTATCCAGATTGTGTTGGCAATATGAATTACTTCAGCTGGTTTTGAAGCCCGAAGCAGTTGCAGATGGCTTTCCAGGATTTGCAATAATTTATATACATGAAAAATTTTTTATTCCTTCTTTGCATATTGGGAATAAGGACAGTTAGTGCCAAAGAAAAAAAGGAAAAAGGAAGCATAAGTTATATATTCTTTTAGCTCGGTAATAGTTCCAAAGCTGGATGCAGTGTGTCTTTAACAAACCATGGATTTTCTCTCCTGCCGAGACAGCATACCCTGCCTACTTTCAGCATAGTCAGGGAACCATTAGACTAATCCACCATGCTTTCCTATCTCTAGCAAGCACATGTAAGTAACAACTTTGAATATTTATTTTCATGCAAGGTGTATAAATCTTCTCTATGTCTTTTTGTGAAGTGAGGAAATTATGATTTGCTCAACTTGGTTACTTTGTTTAAGTTTGGTTCTATCAGCCACAGTATGCTTTGCTATATGAACAAGAATATTGCTTAATTTTTTGTAGTATTCGAAGTGATTTGTGTAGATTCATATATGCAGGCAAGATAAAATTTGGGTACCAAAAGGCTAAAGTAACTTTTATATATTTTTTTAATTAGGTACGGTTATATGCAAGACCTGATGCCATCAGAAGAGGATCTGGAGACTATGCTCTCCATATAACAAAGAGATTAATAGAATTCTATGAAGACTACTTTAAAGTGCCCTATTCCTTGCCAAAACTAGGTAAGAATTTTCTTGGTTATTTTATGGGAAGTGACCCATGAAGGGGGAATTTCTTCTTCATGCATTTATTTGAGACATTCAGATGCACAAAAATTCCAAGAATTGCGCTTTCTAAAGAAGATGAGCATGCCAATCATTTCTTATGAAGAGGTAAAATAAAATTTAGTGTCTCTGAATTCTCGTCAAAAAGTGCTCATAGGAATTAAGAATGGCAATATGCAAGTTTATGATTCCAAAATAGAACCCAAATAGCTACAGTTTGTTGAGCACATGCTGGGAAAGGTACTTGCTAGTATCTTGTTCAATCCTCACAACTGCTATGTGGGTACAGTAGGTACTGTTACCATATTTCCCACTTAAGGGACTTGAAACCCAGTTAGAGTCTTCCATTCATTCAGATAGCCAAGAAGTAAAGAAGCTGGGATTTCAAGCTAGGTCTTTATGACCACCAGACCATTTAATATTTTATATTCATTATTTGTTTCTTTTCTAATCCCCAGGTGTCATACCTCAGTGTATTAGTTATTCCTTAGATTATTTTCGTTCAGTCAATTGCAAGGAAGTTGTGAATGGAATAAAATCAAGAGAAAACGGAAGTTTCATTGGTAGAGATTATGTTCACAATGAATATGCTTACAATTCCTGCTTTTACAAAGAGAATATGTTCAGTAATGTTTGTTGAATGAATACAGGGATGGATTTTGTTATACTGTACTAATTTGCATGAAGTTGCTGCATTTGCAGGGGAGCGGACTCAGACTTTAGGAAATTAGAAAAGGTATATACACCCATTAGAAATGCTGAAGTTATTTTTCCTTCTCAGAAAACCTATTTTAAAATATTACATCATGACAGTTCTTTGTTCCCCTCCTCTTCTCTCCACCCATTTTCCTTTCTGGGAGCATTTTTAATCAGCATCCACATAAAAGCCATTGCTTGTGTGGCAAGAATGAAGTGCTTATCTGATCAAAAGTGTTAGCATTTGAGCCACAGGCTCTCCTCTCTGGAGAACTGGGCCTGTTTCATTAAAGCACCAGCCTGCTGTGTGGCTTTATTGGTCTTACAATGAGTAGTTCAGAGAGTAGATAGAATAGTTGACACTGTTATCAATGAGTGTGTCACATAATTTTAATGAGTGGTATTATAAAATTCTGAAGTCTTTTTGAATATGTGCTCTTAGAATCCATAATATTTAAGTTCAAAACTCTAAACAAAATTTTATTTTAAATAAGATTTATGTTTTGATTGGTCCTGTTCTTTCTTTTCCTCACTGTATCAACTTTCTGATTAGAATCATTACACTGAAATCTTCCTGGTAGGCACCCAAGGCAGGAAGAATACCTGACCTCATTTGCATGGGAGATGACACTGTTCTATACTCCAAGTAAACCTGACTGGCAACTTCTCAGTTTGACCCTAATGTAAAATTCACAAGGGCTTCTGTTGCATGTTCAGCAAGAGCAATAAAATGTGGGTCTTTGTACCCTTCAGACCAGTAATTAGTGGAGGAATTCAATTTATAACTTCAGGGGGTTCCATGTAACTGTCAGCTTACAGCAGGAAGCATTTCTAGGCCTCTATTTCACTCACAAGTGAACCAGGCAGGCTTTCATCTGTAGAAAAGAGCTTTGTTCACTGTTACTATTACTTGTTAAGCTACCTTATGGTGTGTGTAATTGAATGATTTGACCTACCCCAGCACACTTCTTTTTATGTATCTAGGTGAGTTACCATAGCCTTTGGCATTTTGTAAATTTTATCCTAAAGTTCTACTTATTTTATATATTTAATCCATATATTTAATCTGTATGTTAATGGATTTATAAGTATGTTTTCTAAATATGCCCTATATAAAAATTTCTGAGCACAGAAGCATTTGACAAATCCTTACTTTCCATTGTACATTATGAATTATATTTTAAATAAATTCTGTGAAAACCAACTCAGTCTCTGTTAATGGTTGTAGATGTATCCTAGATATCAGCTTCTACCTTGACCCTTCAGATATAAGATGGTTCTTTTTTTCCCTCCCTCCCTCCCTCCCTCCTTCCCTCCCTCCCTCCCGTCCTTCTAAATCACTTATTGAATGCCTCCCATAGGTACTTTTCTATGTGATAGGGATATAGTAGCAAATAAAAAAGACAAAACTCCCTTCCCACCCGGGGCCTACATTTTATTAGGTGGATACAGATATTATAGCAATCAGTAACACATAATATATCAAGTGGCAATGAGTGCCATTAACAATAAGGCAAGACCAGAGAAACAGGAAGTGTGGGGAGCAGATCAGGCATGGGGAAAGGGTTGAATCTTTTAAATGGGTAAATATGGATGGCTTTATTGGCATGCTGACTTTTGACCAAAACTCAAGAATGTGAGGAGTAAGCCAAGTAGATATTATGGGACAAAGACTGTAGGTAGAGGGAAAGAAGTGCCCAGGCTTTGAGATGGGAGTTTTGTTGGTGTACTTGATGAACAGCAAAGAGGCAAGTCTGACTGGAGCAGTGTGAGCAAGGGTGATGAGGTCAAGGTGAGGAGCAGGTCATGGAGAGCCATCAGACTGTGGTAAGGGCTTTTTCCCCACACTGGGTGAGAAGGAAATCAATTGGTCAGTTATTAGCAGAAGTATTACATAATCTGGTTTCTGGTTTAAGAAAGTTATTTTTGCCCTGGCCGTTTGGCTCAGCGGTAGAGCGTCGGCCTGGCGTGCAGGGCACCCAGGTTCGAGTCCTGGCCAGGGCACACAGGAGAAACGCCCATTTGCTTCTCCACGCCCCCCTCCTTCCTCTCTGTCTCTCTCTTCCCCTCCCGCAGCCAAGGATCCATTGGAGCAAAGATGGCCCGGGCGCTGGGGATGGCTCCTTGGCCTCTGCCCCAGGCGCTAGAGTGGCTCTGGTCACGGCAGAACGATGCCCCGGAGGGGCAGAGCATCGCCCCCTGGTGGGCAGAGCCTCGCCCCTGGTGGGCGTGCCCAGTGGATCCCGGTGGGGCGCATGCGGGAGTCTGACTGTCTCTCCCCGTTTCCAGCTTCAGAAAAATACAAAAAAAAAAAAAGAAAGTTATTTTTGTAGCTAGCTTGAATACACTGTAGGGCATGGTTCTTAATCAGGGTGATTTTGTCCCTCAGGCACTTGGCAATATCTAGAAACATTTTCGTTTGTTCCAACTCAAAGGAGGTTGATAGAGTGTGTTCTATTGGCATTTAGTGGATAGAGGCCAGGGATACTGCTAAACATCCTACAACACACATGACAACCCCCCTATAATGAAGAGTTATCTATCTCAAAATGCCAATAGTGCTGAGATCAAGAGACCTTGATTTAAGGGGAAAGGTCAGAGGCATAAAACCAGTTGAATATATGGCAAAATTCAGGCAGAATATGATGGTTGCCTGATGGACTAGGATATTAACAGTGAGGTAGTCAGAAATGGTCCAATTCTGGATATGTATTGAATGTACAGACAAAAATTCATTGTTGAACAGGATGTAGGATGTGAGAAAAAGAGAGGTACCAAGTGTGATTTCATGCTGTTTGGTCTGAGAATGCAAAGGATGGAATTTCTTTTTACTGAGTGAGACAGGACAATTGTGAAAGGGACAGGACATATCTATTAAAAATTTTAGTGGCATCTTGATGTCTGTGAGAAATTCAAGTAGACAATTGAATTTATAACTATGGAATTTGGCTGAGTAATCTGGCTAGAAAAGTTCATTTGCCAGCGTATCAGGATAGTTAGGACCACCTGAGCTGTGAGAGCAGCTAGGAAAGAGAAGAGGGAACAAGGAAGCACTGATTTAATGTTTAGTGGTATAGAGATTAGGAGACAGTGAAGTGTAACAAGAAGCATGTGGTTGAGATACTAAGAACATAGGTATATAGGATGTTCTGGGCATCTAATGAAGAAAACATTCAAAGAGAGTGGATGATAAATTGTGGTAAATCCAATTAGATGAGAATTGAGAATTGACCACTAATTGGCGCTAGCCATTTGGAGGTCTCTAGTGATCTTGACAAAACAAAGACCTGGTGGGTGTATTCAAGAGCAAATGGGGGTGGGACAGGGGAGGGTGTACAGTGACTAAAGACAGTGAATATAGACCACAAATCAGCATTTCTGAAATTTCCCAGTAGACAGGGTTCTGGGATTAGGGAGAAAATTATTTGCATTCTAATTACGCTCACCTCTGAGTAAGAGCTGTTTCTGTGAACTAATAGCATCCTTACCTCACAGATCTGTACCTGTCCCTGTCCCAAAGCATATCAAGGGAGATGTAGAACATGCTTCTTTCTTTGATTTGTATTAGAAAACCAAAACCTGGCCTTACCAGGCAGTGGTGCAGTGGACAGAGCAGCATTTGCCTGAGACCCTGGTCTGAAACCTGAGGTCACTGGCTTGAGTGTGGGCTCACCAACTTGAGTGCAGGGTTGCATGCTTAATCTTGGGATCATAGATATAAACCCATGGTCCCTGGCTCGAGGCCAAAGGTCTCTGGCTTGAAGCCTAACATCGCTAGCTCAAGCCCAAGGTCACTGGCTTGAGCAAGGGGTCACTGGCTCAGCTGGAGTCCCTTGGTCAAGGCACAAATGAAAAAGCAGTTGATGAACAACTAAGGTGCTGCAGTGAAGAATTGATACTTCTCATCTCTCTCCCTTCCTGTCTGTCTCTCTCTCTCTTGCAAAACAAAAACCAACCAAACAAACAAACAAACAAGGAAAACAACCCAAAACTGAAACAAACAAATAAGAACACTCTTCACCAGTTAAGCTGAGTTTACAGAAGCCCTCAGGGCTTGTGGGTATATGTGAATGCCAGGGTGTTACCTTGCAAAAACAAAACAATAACACAACCTTAAAATATAATATTGAAGCTTCCTTTTCTTAAAACTTCCTTTGCCATTCTGTTATAAACTCTGCAATATCTTCTCTCCTCATTCTTCCCAAATTTATTTCATTTCTAATACTGGATCATTTAACCTTCTCTGTTGTGGTACCATCTCACACTAGCTTGTCTCTAAGGACTTGAGTTTCTGATAATCACCCAGTAGTTTATCAGAATAATTCCTTAGGGGAATTTTGATGCTATTAGGGCAGTAATTTACCCTCTTGTTACACAGGGAGATTTCTTTCATGTTTTTAAGCCAAAATATGCAGCCAGTATATCTGTGTGAAGATGTATTTTTAAATTTCTAACTTAAGTAATTAAAAATATTTGTATGAAAAAATATAAAAAAATAAAATATTTGCATGAGTTTTCTCTTTTTTGGTACTAATTTATGATAGGTATAGAGTCTATTTGATATAATACGGCAGTCTGTCTGATAGTGTGAGCTCTATTTTCATGAGAACACTCAGAAGTATGGAGGTTTACTTTAAAAGCAGGTTATAATAGACATATAAAAAATAAGTTATCTTTTCTATCATCCCCAAAACATATTGACCACATTACAAGAACAATTGCGCTTGTGTCTACTAAATACGGGCCACTCTTAATGGACTCTGGACGTTCTAACCCATTTAATTTTTTCCACTGCCTTTGAGACACTGTTATTTTCTTGTTTTCCAGGTGTGGAAATTTAGGCACTTAGTGACTAAGTAATGAACTCTGATCACACAGCAGGCATTATTGGATTTATGATCCAAATGCAGGCTGTCTTGCTCCAGCATTTTTGGATTCTGCTGATACAGATTCCAGAAAATTTGAGAATTCAGAGATTAAAATATAAGTCACCTTAATAAACTAGATAATCTGATTGATAGAAGAATGACTTAATGGTTATTTTTTAAATTCATATTAATGTTAAAATTAAAAGAGGTTCTTGAATATATGCACTCGTTCATTGCAGCATTGTATACAATAGCCGAGATTTGGAAACAGCCCCAGTGTTCATCAGTAAATGAGTGGATTAAAAAGCTGTGATACATTTACACCATAGAATACTACTCAGCAATAAAAAGGAAGGAAATCTTACCCTTTGCAATAGTATGGATGGATCTGGAGAGCATTATGCTAAGTGAAATAAGACAGTCAGAAAAAGACAAGTACCATATGATTTCATTTATATGTAAAATCTAATGAATAAAATGGACTAACAAGTAAAATAGAGAAAGACTCATAGAGAGCAGGCTGACAGTTGTTGGGGTGAGGGCTGGGTGGATGAAAGGATTAAGCAAAAAAAGAAAAAAAACTTGTGGACATGGTCAACAGTGTGGTGATAGTGGGGGGAGAAGGGATCTGGAGGGCTGTAGAGGAGGGGATGGGGGATAGGTCAATGGTGATGAACGGAATCTTGACTTGAGGTAGTGAACATACAATACAGTGTGCAGATATGTGTTGTAGAATTGTGCACCTGAACCTGTATACTTTTGTTAACTAGTGTCCTCCCAATAAATTCAGTAAAAATAGAAAAAGTGAAAGTTTGAAGTTTAATATAAAACAAAGAAGCACCTGTTTTAAAACTCATAATTTCATCAACAAGGAGATATATCTGAGTATTTTAATTGTTTTTCAACATAGATGTTTCATAAGTTAATTAAATGGCAGATGAAGTGACAGATTTATATTGGAATATTTTGTTACTCACCCTATTTAGATTTCAATTAATTATGGCAGATAGCCTTCGGTTTCCTTTTGCTGCTACTTTGTAATTTGTAAATCAATGTTTTGTAAAGGAGTTTTCTTGATTGCTTTATTTCCCCTGGACAGCATGCTTTTATGAAGAATTCAATATCTACCTGGCACAGTGCTGTGATTGTAGAGGAAGCACAAGTATTTTGTTACAAGAATTTCTGGCTTCAAGGAACCTGTAGTTTTGGTGAGGAGAGAATGCAATATTTATAGGAACGAGTGGATTAGAGACTCATGCAATATGAAAGCACCAACATTTTGTAGAGCAAAAATATATCACCACGTTAAGAATGTGGGATTACTGTACAATCCTGTAGGCATGAAATACACATAAAAAGAAGCCTTGTGTTTACTTGAATCCTGAACAAAGGAACAAATCTAACTGGAGGTGGAGAAGAAAGGTGAGATCATTTTGAGAATTGTGCAGTGAAGAAAGCCCATGGGTACTTGGGCCTCTGTGCATCATGCTGATGGAACCTATGTATTTTTCTCTAATGGAATAGATTAGTTAAGGGATAAGTGGCCCTATTTAAGTTCATAAATAGAAGAGTCTAGCTTGAATGATTGAGTTTTGGTTAGGCTATTACAGATATACCTATGTCTTTATTGTGATGGTGATGATGACGATTTGCTATTTGCAAGTAGTAAAGTTTTTGAGTTTTTCTATAAAATATCTTTATTGACAGCTGTTTTATTTTCTATGGTTATGTATATACCTTTTCTCTTTAAATTGTGGCTATAATTTGAGATGGTAATATATGAAACTATTCCTATTTTAAATAAACATCTCATAGTTGAGTTATTATTTGAGACTTTTCTTACCCTGCTTTTGATTAAATATTGAATATGATGTATATGCTTTGTTGACAGCCTCAGGTAATACTGGAGGCTGTGCATATAGTCTGGTCTACTTTTATATAGTGCCAATTTTTTTCCCAAGGTGCTTCCTTCAACCAGAACTCCTCAAAATATTTGAATTTATACTAGAGCTATTTAATAGTATGGTTCTTGGTGGAAACTAACTTGAGGATCTCTCTGTGGGTTAACAATATTAGTGCGTTGTTAGGGCATTGGATGAGGTAGTTCTTTGTCTTCTAGTTTTCCAGCTGCTACAGAGAAATAAATGTCTTTCAATGACTGTCTTTATCCCTGTTTGGAGTAAGATAAGCACAGTGTCTCTCCATTTTATGAAAGTAATTTTTTTTTCTGAAAAACCCTTCACATGGTAATTTTCTCAAAAACCATAATAGCACATATAATTTCTTTCAATCAGAAATATCTTTTATATATTTTTAACCCCCACTCTGAAAACCACTGGTACTAAAACACCATCAACTCCTATGAAAACAGACACAGGTACTTCAGTATCTAGCATTTATTTTATCACAGTTTAACAAGGCATTTTCCCCTTAATTATTCTGTAATATGGTCATTTAACTGTTCCTGTTAAGCTATTTTGCAGCTATTACATGCTATGCACTTCTAAGACTATACTAACAAATAAAACATATAAGATACTCAATGTTTATAATATTTACTAATGCAAAAAAGAAATAAAGAATGCTGAAGAAGAAAGAAATCAATGAAATAATGCATTTTACTGGGAATGGTGCATGAGATTATTACTGCTATAAACTTGCAAACCACAAGTACATCATCAAGTGGAGAATTTAATGCAGCACAATCCAACTGTAGAATTGAATTAACTAATTAATTCAACAAGCATTTATTGAGTAGTTACTATCTAACATTGTACTTGCAGTGATAATATATGGCCTCTTCTGCTAGAGACTTTTAACTCTAGTTAAAGAGAAGTTTTTAAATTATTTTGCTAGCTTGTCAATATTGTTGCTTGTGCAGTTTGCCTACCGCATTCCAGTCTCCTTCTCTAGTTTCAAGAATTTCACACCTTCACAACTTTGGATTGGTTCCTAAATTTACTTACACTTATTCTATCAGGGTTTTGTGAATGATTGTTTATTCTGAAAGTAAGTGTAGTTTTAGAAAGCGCTTAACTTGATCAGGGCATAATTATAAAGAAGTCCTCAAGTTACTGTTTTACATATTCCAACAGAGGTATTGGGCCCTTACAATTTGGCCATTAAATGAAGAAATTACTATTTCCAGTGTTTTCATATGCAGTCATTGCATCAGCCCTATGTCATATAATCTGCTTTCTTCCTTTTTCCTATGGATCAAATGGCACTGCTGCAGCATCGGACACCTCCTTTTGTATACACGATTCCATCATCTTTCACCTGCTCAAGGACATCATCTCAGCAGTTCTCCCTTCTCCTGAGTCTTTAATTTTTCCTCTTTACTGGTTTTTCCCCAACTAACATTAAATTATGGTACCATTTCTCTCAACCACACACATGCATACTCACTCTAGCTACTGTGCCATTTCTCTCCTTTTACAGCTAGACTGCTGGAAAGTGTTATCCCTCTGCACGGACTACTATTTTTCTCCTTCCCTTGGTTTTTTTTTTTTTTTTTGTATTTTTCTGAAGCTGGAAACGGGGACAGACAGTCAGACAGACTCCCGCATGCGCCCGACCGGGATCCACCGGGCACGCCCACCAGGGGCGACACTCTGTCCACCAGGGGGCGTCGCTATGCCGCGACCAGAGCCACTCTAGCGCCTGGGGCAGAGGCCAAGGAGCCATCCCCAGCGCCCGGGCCATCTTTGCTCCAATGGATCCTTGGCTGCGGGAGGGGAAGAGAGAGACAGAGAGGAAGGAGGAGGGGGTGGAGAAGCAAATGGGCGCTTCTCCTATGTGCCCTGGCTGGGAATCGAACCTGGGTCCCCCGCACGCCAGGCCGACGCTCGACCGCTGAGCCAACCGTCCAGGGCCTTTCCCTTGTTTTTTAAATGCACTCTACATCAAGCTTTTGCCCCCAACACTGCTAAAATCGCTCCTGTCAAGTTCAATGATGCTTCCACAGGGCTAAACCTGACAGTCAACTCTCAGTTTTCATCTTGAGCAGTCAGCAGCATCTAATGCAGTTGTTCTGTCCAACTCCTGGAAATACATTTTAAGCTTTCTTTTAGGGCAACACATTTTCCTTTATAATTTTTTTCTCCAACTCACTGGCCATTATTTCTGAGTCTATTTCCCCTCCACCCCCTTTCCTATGTCTAAGAACTTAATACTGGAGTGTCCCAGGACGCAGGTTTGTTCCTCTTATTTTGCTGCCTACATTGGTGGTGACTTTGTCCAGCCTCATGGCTTTAACTACCATCTGCTGATGGTGGTAATTTCCAAATTTACATCTCCAGTCTGGTTCTCTCTCTTCAACTCCAAACTTCTGCATTCTGTTAACTACTTGATATCTATACTTGGATGCCTAATGAGTGTTCCAAGTTAACATGTTCATATTTGAGCTCCAGATCTTTAAACTACTCTCTTCCTTTTTCTACAGTTTTCCCCATCTCAGTACAGGGCAATGTCATCCCTTAAAAAGTTGTTTAGAAACAACAATATGGTGATTAACAGAGGGAAAGGAAGGTAGGGGAGGTAGAAGACCATATAAGGGGGGTAAATGATAATACAAGGAGACTTGATTTGGAGTGGTAAACAAACAATACAATATAAAGATGATGTATTATAGAATTGTACATCTGAAACCTGTATAATTTTATTAACCAATGTCATCCCAATATCTCATTAGAAAAGAAAGAAAAAAAAGTTGTTTAGGAAAAAAACTGGGACTTAGTTTTTTTTTCTCTTATGTTACACATCAAAAAAAAATTAACACATTCTCTTGAGTCCACATTCTATATATATCTGGAATCTGATAATGTCTCATCAGTTTCTTAGCTACTACTCTCACTCCAGCCACCATGGTCTTTTGCCTGAGTAGAGTTCAACCTGAATGAAATGTAAAGTTAAAGTGGTTATGAGAACATGAGCTATTTCAATTTACTGAGTTCTTGGGAGGGATATTGGATTTATCTGGTGATGTTGCTCTTCCGCTTCAAATTTTCAATGGCTTCCCATTAGCAATAGAACAGAATCCAGAATTTTCCTTTAGCCTGCAGGATCATTGAGCATCTGGCCTGTTGTTGCTATTCACTCTGTTTCAGCTGCAGTGCATGCCTTGATGTTTCTCCAACAAATCAAGCATGTTCCAACCTTAGGTCTTTGTGCTTGTTCTTCCCTCAGTCTACAACACTTTTCCTTTAGCTATGTGCGTGGCTGAAACACCTTCTTTTCAGAGAGGTCTTCTTTGACACCACTCTTTAAATTGTAGACTTGCTCATCACTTCTCATCTCTCTTCCCTGATTTACTTTTCTTCATAACACATTTTTTTTTCTCAGAAGCTGGAAATGGGGAGAGACAGTCAGACAGACTCCCGCATGTACCCCACCGGGATCCACCAGGCATGCCCACCAGGGGGCAATGCTCTGCCCAACAGGGGGTGATGCTCTGCCCCTCTGGGGCTTCGCTCTGTCGTGACCAGAGCCACTCTAGCACCTGGGGCAGAAGCCAAGGAGCCATCCCCAGCGCCTGGGCCATCTTTGCTCCAATGGATCCTTGGCTGCGGGAGGGGAAGAGAGAGACAGAGAGGAAGGAGAGGGGGAGGGGTGGAGAAGCAGATGGGCACTTCTCTTGTGTGCCCTGGCCGGGAATCGAACCCGGGACCTCTGCACGCCAGGTCAATGCTCTACCACTGAGCCAACCGGCCAGGGCCCACATTTTATTACTTTTTATTATCTCCTCTGGCATCTATTCTTTTTATGTCTTATTTTATTTATTATCTGTCCCCAATTCCCCTTCTCCTGCCTGCCAAATGTAAGCTCTATGAGAACAAACATTTTTGTCTCTTTATTTACTGCTCTATTCTCTATGCCTAGAACTGTGCTTGGGATAAAGTAGACATTCAATAAATTACTGCTGAATGAATGAATAATCTCCACTTTAACTATCTTTACCACACCAGAGAGGCAGAGAAGGCAAAGCATTGGCTGCTTTGTGAATCAAATAAAATATGATTTTTAAAAACAGAATAAACAAATAATGGTGATGTACCTTGCTTACCTTAGACAACCAGATCTTTCTAAAAATGGATTTATTTCAGAATAACCAAGAATTGCAATTCGGGGATAATGTGGTTTAATTTCAAACCACACGCAAGACCAAAGAAAGAAAGGAAAAGAATGTTCTTTTATGAACTTGGGAGGAGCTGTTGTAAATGAAATGTCCATTGGAGGAAACCAAAAGTTCACAATAATGTGACTTTTCATTGGCTGAGTTATGGTAGTCCTCCATTGTCTGAGCTATTACTGGGCAAGAAGGGATCTTTTTTCCTCCTTCTGAGGTCATAATATAGTATTTCTTCCTGTGAGAGATGCAAGGTGCTTCTCTTTCTGTTGGGGTCAGTAGTATGCATTGAGTGACAGGTGCATGGCAGATCTCTTTTCTAGCACCCCTACTCCATTTTAAATGGGGTTTCTGTTTATTAATTTTACAACCTTATAAACTGCCAAGGAAACTTTTATTTTTGGTAAATATAAGTGGAAGGGGTGAAAAATGAATTAGCTACACTTGTAGTCACTTTTTCATTAAGGATTCATGTAAATATGTTTTTCGATGAAAAATAGCTGAGTTGTTACCTAGAAGTATTGAGCTTTTGGTTTATTATCACAGCTATGCTAGAGTCAGGCTATCAAAAAGCTATACTTTTCACCTGGAATGATTTTGCAATCTGAAAATGAAGTATCTAGTCTATCAACTTTTCTCTGTCTTGTTGTCCTTTGAAATGACAAAAACATTGATTTATGGATTTGACAACATTGTTGAATATCTGCTTTCTACTAGATACTGTCATGTTAGGTACTGAAGAATCAGCAGTTAATAAAAGAGAACAGTTTGTGTCCTCGATGGGTTTATGTTTTAGTAGGGGAGAGAGGTAAACAATAAAATAAATATATAAGGTGAGAAAGTTGTAACTACTCTAAGGAAAATAAAGCATAGAAGAAAGTGTCAGAAATGTTGCTGGGGTTGCAGTTTTAAAGGTGGTGAATGGTTATAAAATGGCTTGCTGAAATGTGACACTGGATTTGAAATGTAAGAGTGAGGAAGTTCTGAGAAGGAGGGTGTCTGACTTGTTGAAGTAATAGGAGACTAGTTAGTGTGCATGAAGCAGAGTGAGTGAGAATGAAGTCTGTGAGGTAATGACACTGGGTGAGGAGGGGCCTTGTTGGTTGGCTATTGAAAAACATACACACACTTTTATTTTGAGCAAAGACATTGCCTTGGTCTACTTGGGCTGCCCTAACCAAACACCATGGACTGGGTGGCTTTAAACAGCAGAAACTTATTTTTTCACAGTTCTGGAGGCTTGAAGTCCCAGGTCAGAGTGTCAATGTAGTTGAGTTCTGGCGAGAACTCTCTTCCTGGTTTGTGAATGGCTACCTTCTTGCTATGTTTTTACATGGTACAGAGAGAAAGTGAGCTCTCTGGTGTTTCTTCTTATAAGGCTCCCACCCTCATGAGCTCATCTAAACTTCATTATGAGCCTCCCAGAGATCCTACCTCTAAATACCTCTTATTGGGATTTTGGGTTTAAACATGTGAGTTTTTTTTTTGGGGGGGGGGGTGGATACATTTCACTTTATTGCAGATGTGATCTGGTCTGACCTACATATTTAAGGGGTCATGTTAGCTAACCCATGTAGAATAATAGACTGTTGGGGAGAGGGAAGTCAAGGCTAAAGTAGGAAGAAGCTACTGCAGTAATTTGAGAAATGATGCTATATTGAGCCAGAGTGGTAGCAATGGAAGTGGTAAGAAGTGGGCAGATTCTGAATATATTTTGGAAGGAAAATCAACAGGGTTTACTTCCTTACGATAGGACTTCAAATGAAGGTTTGACATCAGTTCCTCTCAACTACAATTTAGAAGATTGTGACAAGCTTGAAAAACTATAAGCTTTCTTCCCGCCATGGCTTACTTTTCTGTGTAGCTGCCATGAAAAGGAGCAATCTTTTTATGCCTCCTTCTCTCTTAGTTATTTGAAATTAACATAGCAAGTTAAATAATTTGTATTTTCCAAACAAAGCAGCTATATTTAGAACTAAATAATGGTTGTAATAATTCTCTCTGGGAGTGAGTTGCTTTCTTCACTGTTCATTGGTCAGTCTGGAGTTAATTATAGACTAATAGCAATCCAAAACCCTAGAGGAAGGAAGAAACAGTTCATTAAAATCTAGGCTGGGGATTACTGCTGACAGGAGCACTGCCAATCAGGCAATTTTAAAAGGAAGGTGACCATTCCCATAAACTTTAGAGCTAAAATAGCTTATATTGAGATCAGAAGGTCTTTCAAAATAGCTTCATTTCAAGAAACTGAAACTGAGGGATAGTTATGTAAAATAAGGTTAACAGTCTAGAAGTCCATTAAGGCAAAATGCTCTATCAAAGAGAAATTGTCAAAAGCATGTTTTCTTTGTTTCAGTGTAATTGTGACAGTGTTCTTTACACAATTCAGAACAATTCTTACAATTCTATTGTAAAGGCATGAAATGATTACTTACTGATTGATTTTCATTTCTAAGGTTTAGGAAATATAAGTGTCCGGGCATCTCTTTACCTTTGACATTGAAGTATTTTGATCTTATCAGATGATGAAGGGTAATAAAAATCCATGCTGTAAAACCACCAACTATCTACTTAGAAGCAGACAAGTTATTGTAACCTGAGTGAGTTATACTTCCAGTGTAGGTGATGGGTCCTCAGAAAACCATAGAAAATTCAACTTGGATTGTTGGGGACCGAATAAATAAACAGGGTATTTTTGCAATCTGGACAGAGGTGCTGGGCCCAAACTCCACCTCATTTGCCTAGTTACCAAAGAGCTACACCTGATTCTCGTTTGTCTCACTCATGTTCTCTGGAGGAGGCTGGAAGCTAGTTTCTTATTAGTGTAAAGTAGATTTGGATGGTATGGTAGGGGTTGTCTTTGAGTTGCCTTGGAAACTTAATTGAATTGCTGATGGACCACATTTTTTCTATGAATAAAAGTGCCTGTGTTTCTGGGAGTGGGCACGTTATGGCTAAGGAACAGTAGAGACTGTTTGCCGTGGCGTCCTCCTGAACCCATCTGTATAAATATATCTTTAAATCCCTGTCTATCATTTATTTCAATTCTATACCTTTTCTCGTTTGGGATGCTGATATATAGTTGTCATGGCTGGACCGTGCCATTGGATAGATATTGAGAGATTATTACAAGAAAAAAAAAATGAACCTTAGAAAAAAAATTTCTTGCTAATGTAAAAGTGAGATAATTATTTTGAGAATGAATTATTTTTATAAAATCATCTATTTTAAAGTTTTAAAATTATTACATTATGCATCATGGCACTGGGGAATCTGGGATTGAGATTGAACTTTTCTGAGAGATTTCAAATGGGAAATGTCAGTATTGGCCCATCTTTCAGATTTAAAATCTTTTATTACTGAGATTTTTTGATAATGCTGCTTGTGGACTTTGAAATAAAAAATTGACTGAAATGTAAAACAAACCTTAGGCTGTGAGGGAGGTTGCAATACTCAAGCAGAGCAAATCCACTGTGGTAGTTGTCAGTGAAGCCTATGGGTCATTTCTAAAGTGTTTTAAAAGGTAATTTTGAAAGAGAGGGCAAGTCCCAAATGCCATTTTTCAGTGGGTGGAATTTTAATGATTTATGTTTATAACTTTTTTAATTTATTTTTTTAAAAATGGTGGGCTTTTAAAATATTTTATTTATTCATTTTTATAGAGAGAGGAGAGAGAGAGAGAGAGAGAGAAGGGGTAGGGGGGGTAGAGAAGCAGATGGGCACTTCTCTTGTGTGCTCTGACCAGAAAGTCAAACTCAGGTCATCCACATGCTGGGCCGATGCTCTACCACTGACCCAACTGGCCAAGGCCTGCATTTATTTATTGGCTTTATGTTTTTCTTTCTTTAAAAAATTTTTTTTGTATTTTTTTTCCTGAAGTGAGAAGCAGGGAGGCAAAGTGATAGACTCTGGCATGCGCCTGATCAGGATCCACCCAGCATGCCCACTAGGGGGTGATGCTCTGTCCATCTGGGGTGTTGCTCCGTTGCAACCAGAGCCATTGTAGTGCCTGAGGTGGAGGCCATAGAGCCATCCTCAGTGCCTGGGCCAACTTTGTTCCAATGGAGCTTTGGCTTCAGGAGGGGAAGAGAGAGAGAGAAAGGAGAGGTGGAGGGGTGGAGAAGCAGATGGGTGCTTCTCCTGTGTGCCCTGACCAGGAATCAAACCCAGGACATCCACACTCCAGGACTGATGCTCTACTGCTAAGCCAACCGGCCAGGGCAGCTTTATTTTTTCTTATGGCTTTTATCTTCATATGGGAAATACTTCATGAATGACCTAGAGTTATCTTCAATAGTATAGAATAGTATGATTTTTAGTTCTTAAATTGCTTAGTAATTCTTTTTATTTTATAGACTGAAAAATTTACTAAACTGAAAAATAATTGGTAGGTTGATAATGTTTAGAATTATTTAGCTTCTTAAGTATATTGAGATATATCTTGTCAATTTTTAATAATATTAATAAAGCCAGCTGATAAATGATATGAAACTTTCTTCATGAGACAAATTTTTCTATTGGACAAAACCAGCACCCCATGTCTATAGCAGAAATTTGGCTATGCTCAAAAATGATAATTTGTTTTAGCTATTGCTAGGACTAAATTATATCTCCCTCATATTTATATACTGAAGCTATAATCCTTCATATGTCTATATTTGGAGATAGAATGTAATTAAGAGGCAATCAGAAGGTAATTGAGTTTAAATGAGGTAAAAAAAGGGTAGAGTCCTAATCTGGTAGAACTGGTGGTTTATATGAAGAGGAAGAAAGAAAGTAATCTCTCTCTCTCTACCTTCCTTGTGAGGATTCAGAAGACAAATGTCTACAAGATAGGAAGCGAGCTCTCACCAGAACCTAACCATGCTGAGAACTTGAACTTGAGTTTCTAGCCTCCAGACTGTGAGAAAATGAATTTCTGTTGTTTAAGCCACCCAGTCTACTATTGCTATGGCAGCATGAGCTGACTCCTACTGTTGAGTCACTTTCACTGCTCTTTGGTTGGTTTTGCGGTAGGGATACCAATGAGGATATGGCTAAAATAAAGGTCATATCAACTACTTGAATTATCCAGATTTTCTCATTACAATTCTATTTTTCCCAAGTTACTTGGAATATTTAAGAAAAAAAATTACTGATTTCCTTTTTAAAGATTTGTTGCTTTGCCTCACTCTTCTCTCTCATCTGTGAATAAAATCTGTGATTAGGAAGAATTTCAATCATGTGAAGAAGGCTTCATAATCAATGTCATAGTGATAAGCAAACTTTGTAAAGGGTCAGAACAAAAATATTTTCAGCTTTGTGAAACATACCATCTTATTTGCAACCTTTCAGCTCTGCCATCATAAGAAGAAAGCAGCCACAGACAACATATAAATAAATGAGTGTGGCTATGTTCTAATAACATTCTGTTCCCAAAAACAAATGGCTGGCCAGATTTGTTCAGTTTATAGTTTGCTGAATTTTATAGTACTCAATAACCTCTTTGGTTCAACAGTATAAAAATTCAAAATTCTTCAATCCAAGAGATTCTTATTGGGGATTTATTTTTTGTACATTTTTGTAAATGCTTAACAATCACACCGAATTGGTACATTCAAAGTATTTATATGTTGTTTTTGTTAAAGGCATCTGTTTGCTCCAAAATAAATATAATATATACATTAATGGAATTTGCATTTGTATTAATAGTTAAGTCTATACTATAATTTATATACTATATATCAATTTATTAATATTACATTTAAAAACAACTATATATTTATATTCAAATAAATGCACTTGTACATACTAATTATATATTTACATTTTATATGATATATTGTATTTTCATATCTTACATTACATATTCATACAAAAATTATTACATTGAATATACTTATATAATTATTTCATATTTCTGGATATATTTCATGTCTAGAAACTGAATTTTTTTGTCAGTGTTAAGATATTTATTTTTCTCAGCAGTCTCTAGAAATGTTTTAAATTTTAAAAAGGAGATAATAGAGAGTATGGCTATAATTAAGGAGGGAAACCATTTTTTTGGAAATTTGAGGAGAAAGAAGATGTGAAATAGATAGATAGTTGTCTAAGAGGGTGGGGGAGCAAAATGGTAACAGAAATATACTATGATTGCTGCACAGCATAGGGGCTCACTCTACTCTATGGTCCTGCAGGCACAGAACAGACAGAGCAGGGTATAACCAGGGTAGAGGTTTTACCAGGACAGAGTTATGCAGAGAGTGGCGAAGGAATTGAAGATAACAGCAAAGGAATGGTTAAATGGTTTCAGCAATGAATCATGTCTTCTAACCTGGGTGAAATGGGATCTAGGATAAGAGAGGAAGAATGGTTATGAAAATGTGTAGAATTGATGAGTTGGGGATCCCAAGGAGAAGGAGGGTGAAGTGAGAGAATAAGACTGACTGAACACAGGATGCTGCCGTTAAGGAGTGGAATGCTTGAAATGAAGATTTTTTTTTGTAGTGCACTTATTGCAAATGACAGTTTCCAGGGTATAATCATGAACTGGATGTGGACAATGCAAAGATTCCTGGAACTAAGGAGATCAACCTCTCAAGAGTTTTGAGGGATGATCAGTGTGGACACTGACATCATCAAGAAGGATGACAGTGATAGACAGGAAATTAGTGTTTCAGGATCATCAATGAGACTTTATTTAATATAATGCAATTCCTGGGAGGCAACAGCAGATAAATTCAGCCAAGCTGAGGAATCAGGTAGTATAATTCACTTGTATCTACTCAGACAGCTGGGTTTTTTTTGTTGTTGTTGTTTTTTGTGTTTGTTTGTTTTTACAGACACAGCGAGAGTCAGAGAGAGGGACAGACAGGGACAGACAGGAAGGAGAGAGATGAGAAGCATCAATTCTTCATTGCAGCATCTTTGTTGTTCGTTGATCATTTTCTCATATGTGCCTTGACCAGGGGGCTGCAGCATACTGAGTGACCTCTTGCTCAAGGCAGTGACCTTAGGCTCAAGCCAGCGACCCTGCATTCAAGCTGGTGAGCCCATGCTCAAGTTGCAACCTTGGGGTTTTGAACCTAGGTCCTCTGCACCCCAGTCTGATGCTATATCCACTGCACCACCACCTGGTCAGGCTGGGATTTTTTAAGAAAGTGGTAGAAAGGCTACTTAACCTATAAGTGGCTTTAAACAACGTAGATGGCACTTTCAAGCTTGCATGATGTGGCATGTAAAAGAAAAATTACTCTCACTTGAGAGAGGTACAGGCAAATAAATGTCTTCCAAGATATAGCCAAGTTTTAGTTAGAGTTAAAAGGTAAACAAAGTATTCAGAAAAAAAATTAAGGCCATAGAAGAATTTGCTAATGACACATAGGGAGTTCAGAAAGGTAGAATGAAAGAATTTGGAACAGATGTGAATTTGAATTAGATTAGAGAATGCACACATATAAATGTTTCAAAGACTCAAGGTGAGAGATGCCCTTGATGCTTGGGATCTGATGGGATGAAGTTGCAGAGGCTTACCTCTCTATTAAGGAAGGCCAACAATCAAATCTCATTATGCTTTTTTTCTTTCACAGTGTTTTTCTTAAGCAGTTTATTATGATTAAGAAAAGTAGGAGTTGTGCTGGGAGATAAGAGGCATAAAAGTCATGATGCCAGTGCATACTACCTGTGGATTTCCTTTAAACCCTGTTGACAGTGGTATCGGAAACTACCTGTTACTTGAGATACTTGTAAAGTTTCTCAGTGTTTAGAATTTTAGAGCTCAAAAAGTGTTTATTAGACACTGGTGACTATGAACAGATTTAAATTAAGCACATGAAGGTAAGGCTGAAAATAGTTCATCTTGAAGTCTCCAAGTCTATACAATTAATTGTTTAAACTAGTAATTCTTAAACTTTGGCTACCCTCTGCACAAATGGGTAATGTATACTTGAGCATGTTCACATGAGCCATGTGAATTACTAATTGTAGTTCCAACTCACTCATTCTCTCCCAGTAAAGCACTGCAGAAGGCAAACACAGGGAACTGTACTGGTACATATATCTACACACACACACACACACACACACACACACACACACTCCGGTTCCACTATATTTTTGAAGAAAAAAGACTTAATAGTAAGCTTTAATACTTTCATGAAATTTGTAGTACTTGTGACATGACACACTTCACATCTGAGCTCAACATTCTAAGATTTACTCTCCAAGCTCAGTACAAAATAACATGTCAACTATAACACAGCATTATATCGATCAAAATAAATCAGCCTCCATCTAAGAATCAGGATCAGTGTATTTTCTTCCTTGTGATCATTTTTTTAATCTCATGTCTTCAGTGACTGATATGTTTGACAACGGAGATATAAAATCTGACACTTGTTTGGACAGATCCTCAATTTTACTATTTGCTAGATATAAAAATGTGACAGATTCCAAAACATGTTATGTGTTCCCTGAGATTGACTATTTGCTTATGCACTCCCCTTCCCCACCCCACCCCACTCTCAGGGAAAACTCATTTGCAATGTAAGGACCGCCTTTTTGTAGTCAAAGTTCTTAAGCATGGGCTGCAAGCTATAGGCATGAGGCGTGGTGCACTCAATACTTTAAGAAAAGGCATTGTATCTATAAAAATAATATCTATTATCATTGGAAATATTGATCTGAAATTTAAGTTCACTTGCTTAATTCAAAACGTTTTTCTTTTTATTGTCTACATACTGCCCATGTGTCATACCTTGCATAGGGTCACTTCCAGTGTTCCTGGAGATGACTTCATTTCAAACATCCTGCTGCTTGATGCAACGTCCTATCTTCACAGCATTGTTCTTCCACTTCTGCTCCAACAATTCTTCTCTGTTCTTCACCTGGGGTCCTCAATCCATTGATTCTGTACATTTTCACAGCCATTTCTCCTCTTGTATCCAGCTCCCTTTCCCGACTGGAAACTTCAGATCATTCTTCCATTGGTCTGGAATACTGTTCACATTCTAGAATTTCAGGAATAAGTTCAAATACTGCTTCTAATCAGACACAGACATTTCCTGGTGATCCTTCTAAAAGTAACTACCCATCTGACCCCATATCATAGTGCTTTATTTTTCTCTGTAGCACTTTACATACCTATATATATATTACATATTTTGCCATATATATAAATGTCTACTTATTCAACTGGAAGTTTCATGAGGGAAAGAATTTTATCTTGTTAACCATGTACGGTTTTTCAGTGCCTGACATATAGTAAATACATAATAAATATGTATTAGGTAAATGGATTATTGAAATATCAATAGTTCACTTTTCTTTTCTGTATATCTAGACTTTTTAATTGTAGTCAAATGCTCTACCACTGAGCTATAACCCCTGGACTTTTCAATTGTTTTAACTCAGCAGAATCCAATTAAAAAAATAAAATCTAATTTTGAATTCTGACATAGACAAAAAATGCAAGCAGAGCTTCTCTTGTTAATGGGGGTGGAGTATAGGTAGGGTGTCCCTCATCTACCCTTTCTTCAGAAGGTAAAAATTGAAATATTACATATGGAAGTTTTTGGGTTTTTGTTTTTTTTTATAGGGACAAAGAGAGAGTCAGAGAGAGGGATAGATAGGGACAGATAGACTGGAACAGAAAGAGATGAGAAGCATCAATCATCAGTTTTTCGTTGCGACACCTTAGTTGTTCATTGATTGCTTTCTCATAAGTGCCTTGACCGCAGGCCTTCAGCAGACCGAGTAACCCCTTGCTCGAGCCAGCGACCTTGGGTCCAAGCTGGTGAGCTTTTTGCTCAAGCCAGATGAGCCTGCACTCAAGCTGGCGACCTCCAGGTCTCGAACCTGGGTCCTTGGCATCCCAGTCCGACGCTCTATCCACTGCGCCACCGCCTGGTCAGGCTACATACTGAAAGTTAAAGGAAATACTTTTACTAGTCAAGCTTGAAGTATTCCCAAATTAATAGAAAAATTAAACTCCAAGTCCTGCGAGAAGACCAGAGTTGGAGTAAACGTCCATACTGTGACCTAGGAAAATCACCTAAAATTAGCTCATGAAATTGATTTTTTTCAGGAAAAGAATATATAATTCTCATTAAAAAAATATAAGCCATTTCATCTAGTAAATGAGTCAATTAGTCAATTTCTAATTACTGGAATGATCAGATACAAAACTTGATTTTTTAAAATTAATAATAATTCTGTGCTGCTTAAAAAAGTATAGAAAATAGGGTGATTTATTTATTTTCTTATTCACATAAGAGCATAAATGTCAATGTTGTGAGTTACATTTCTCACCAAATATTTTTTTTTCCATTGATTTGGGGCAGGGGAGGAAAAGAGGGAGAGAAACAAGACCTCACTGTTCCACTTAGTTGTTTCATCTGGTTGTGCACACACTGGCTCCTCTGTGCATGTGCCCTCACTGGGGCAGCCTCAGTGTGCTGGCTCGACGCTATCCACTGGGCCACCTGGCCAGGGTGACTGTAGTTATTGGCAAAAGCTAAATTTGCATGCAGAAAGTTTAAATTAATCAAGATTTATAATTGGTGAGATATATAAGCTACAAAAATATTTTGCTTTCCCTGGATTTTATATAACTCCTGCTCATATTTACTTAAAAATGTTCTTTTTTTAAATTAGAGTATAATTATTCTTATGACACTAAATACAGACCACTTTCTTTAAAAAAAGGTAAACTTTCAATGATAAATGACTGACAGATTTCTAGGTCCTTTATTGCTTTTGAATCTCAATTCTCCATGGTCTGTTTTAAAATGTACATGAATAGGCCATCAAGGGAGAAAACGGAATGAAGTGATTTCAGTTTTAATCATCCACTCTACCACTAACTCACTTTTTAATCTTGGGCAAAGATCTCTCTGGACCTCAGTTTCTTAGTTTAAATGGGAATCTTATTATTTGTCCTTTTTATTTTTGTCTAAGATATTGACAGATTAGTATCGAGCCTTTTGAGTTGGACAGTGACTTATTTGGTGACTATATATCAAATAGCTATGGAAGTAGGTACCTAATTAAATTCTTCAATTAGGCAAGTGTGTGTTCTTGTATGAATAAAATTTTAAACAGCAAAAATTGATTTAATTTTCACTCTGTGCATAACTCTACTATCTCTCTTCATTTACTAATGACATAGAGAGGGGTGGGAAAAGGAGGTTTACCATTGTTCATGTGGAAAAAGACATGCAAGTTATGATTATAAGTTTATAGGACACTACAGTAGAAAACATATTACAAAGTGACCAAGTTTATTAATATAAAAGGCATATCCTTCTGCTCAAGGAAGAAATACACCTTAGACTACACATACATTATTTAATAAGAAGTGAAAACGAAATTAGATTTCACATACTGACAAAAACTCTCAGGATAAGTATGTTTGTTGTGCACATTGGAAGCTAGGTGCCTAGGGAGAAGCAACTTCCCAACCTTGGAAGATAATGTTTAATATTTTACCTACTAATTTATAAACTATTATATATTACTTGCCTGGTTTTGTTCATGTAAATTGGCCTCTACGTAGATAACTAACCAAGTTACAATGTTTGAGATACCTCCACTCTCTTCAATGGTTCTCATCCATGACTTAGTTTTCTTGTTGTATGTTGGTAACTGTCATTTTTAGTACTTGCCTAATTCCTAATTATACTTTTCCCCTAAGTCATCACTTACCTGCTTGTGAAAACTGATATACTTATTCGTTGAAGTCTTCTGTTATTTTATTTTTTCTCTATTCACACATCTGTTCGAGTATTTGGCCTACAAAACAAACCACACACACTCACACACACACACACACACACACACACACAGCTAACTCAAAAAGGGTTTTTGTAGATCAATTTAAAGCCTCTTAAAAAATCACTGTGATGTTTCCAAAAGATGACTGGTTGGTCAGTGTAAATAAAAATATAACATTTAATGGCAATAATATTCTGCTCACAAAAATTAGGGAATATTTTATTGCTTCATATTCATTTTGAAACACCTCCTAATTTTTGTGAGCAATATATTTGCAAGCAAGTTGGCAGTCTTCCATACATGGACCAGTTATGAGAATAACATTCTGGGGTGTAAATATCAAACCAATTGTCAATGTCCCTGTCTTTAATTCATATCACCATTACCTTTGCATGAAACTTGGCTTTGTGGCACTTGCTAACTGAAATAGCTTTTTCTCTGTCTCATTAACTCCTCTCGGTATTCAAACATTTCTTTGCTCATTGGCCCATAGGACTTCTACTTCTCTTCTGCTTGAAAAAAAAAAGAAAAAGAAGCTTAAGTAAATAACTTGGCTGCTTTACTAGAAAGCATTCAGGGATGCAGGACTCTGAAGGCTTTTATATAAAATAATGTGTTATATTATTTAAAATACTGTGTTTACAGAACTCATACTGCTAAGGATTCAAGGAATGTGCTGTGACAAATCTGATTCTGAGTAGGATTGCCTTTCCCAAAATAGATCACTTGCATTCAAGTAGAACTTTTGATTTATGAGAATTAGGGCTTTCCAGGGCATTGAATAGCGCTGTATACAATGCCGACTGATTATTGTTGCCACTGAGACTCCCAGTGGAAGTCCAGCAAAGATCTCTTGACTTGCAATATCAATGCTGCTGATCAGGGGACAGGCTATTCAGGCTTTTCCTCATGTAAGCAGCACATAGCTTTTAGAAGAAATAGAATTTTTACTGGTAGGTGTTGGTTGTCTTCATAAAAAAAAATGAATGGAGTTATATATATATCTGGATATTTTAGGTGAAAGTAAATTTTTCTCCTCCTGATGAAAACTTTAAAATATCAACTTTTTAAAAGTATTATTAAAATATATTTTGCTCTTTTAGAAAGCTTAAAAGTTCTCCCTCTCCCCTCTTTTTTGTCAGATATATACTTATTGCTTTTGTTTTTTTTTTACTGGAGTTTGAGTATTTTTGTCAATTAACAATTATAAAATTTCAACAGCCCATTATAGTGGGCTGTATTGTAGCAATCCAGACTGCCGGGAACTACCAGTGTCATGTGAAAAAAACCTACTCAAGTCACAAACTGATGTCAGGAGGAAGAGGGGGAGGCTTGTCAAGAGAGACAAAGAAGACCTCCTGCATCTCCTTCTCCCTTAGCTTTTCTTGATCTGAAGCAGCACAGAGGTAACAGGATTACAAGGGAGGGAGATCAGGTGATAAGGGGAAAGATGATTAATGGCCATTTTGCTGACAAGGAGAAAGGGCTAATTTGTGTCAGCACATTCCTTTTCTTTTGCTAATTAACAAGCACAAAGGAAGGGACAATCTAGAACCTCTAGGCTAATTTTCTAAATCCTGTTCACAGGCACTCCTTTGTGTCTGCACAAAGGTCACTCACTCACACAGCTTCTTGGTGTTTGCATCCAAGAGATATTCACATTCAGGGCTTTTAACTAAAGTTCCCCAATCCAAGTCATTCAGGGTTAGAGGGGTGATACCTCACTATATCATGTAGTTTTACTTGAATCTTGTATAAATATTAATAAATAAATATTATATTTTGTGTAAATAGATATTATGCTTCTCACCATAAGCATTACACAGATTTTGGCTTAGTGTGTGTTAAAAATTTAAAAAGGGACTTTTATAATTTGTTTATAATTATTAAAAATTATATCAAACTGTACTGAATGTTCCACTTCAACTGAGATGTTACAATCATAGCTAGATGGATGCCATGTAAGAGTAGAACAGTTCATTTCCATATAGACTTTACAGAGGATGACTGATAAACTGCTCCATCTTTTATCAAAGAGCAAGGTCTAAACCTGTCAGATAGGACTTGGGAAAATAAATTGCTAAAAATATATTTTTTCCCAAAAGCTATGGATCTGTGGTGAGACCCCATTCCACCATCTTTGGAAAAGGGATGATCTGTTCCTCCCTTCCCTCCAGAGCTAGATGGAGAAGACTTCAGTGAGACAACCTAAAGCATTATATGTGTTTCATACAGTTGGAGGTCATAAAGAACTAATGTCTGACTTACATGTGAAAAAAACTGATGCAGGCATAAGACTGAGGTATGACTCTTGCTTGAGAAATCTGGAGGTGATAAAAAGTTGACAGACTGCTGTTTGACAAAACTCAGAGGGTGCTGATGTGTTTTAATTGACCTGTACTTTCAGAGCTTGTCAGGGCAAGGAATAGGGAGCATTTCCCATGGACTAAATATGGGCTAAACAGGAGAAAACTAGTATGGAATCACCTGAGGATTTATCTAGTAGTCATCTTCAGAGGTTACAATTTATAAATGTACCATCAGTAGCCAGGGGTTAAGGAAGGCATCTCAAATGACCATCAGAACTAGAATCTCATGTATCATGTCAGGGACTATCCACTGAGCCCTCAAAGTGATTTGTAAAAATCAGCTTTCATCATTTGTGCAATTCAGAGAGCCCAGAGTCACCCATCTAAGTAAATACTTTCTTGTTCCTTTAACCTCCATCTCCACAACTGCACACACAACTTTGATCCCAGAGAGAGAGAGAGAGGCTAATTAGTAGCTAGAGAAAAGAAAAGTTGCACATAGAGAAATACAGTATCTATTCTTTCATTTTCATGGTTTCAGTCAGTCATGGTCAACCACAGTCCAAAACTATTAAATGGAAAATTCTAGAAATAAACAATTCATTGTTTTAAGTTGCACATCACTTTGAGTAGCACGATGAAATCTTGCATTATCCTCCATTTACCTGGGGCCTGAACCAGCCCTTTATCCACCTCGCTTCCTCTCATCATGCAGGCATGTATCATCTCACATCATCACAAGAAGAAGGGTGAGTACAGGACAATAAGACATTTTGAGATGATGCAAGATAGATAGGTAGATAGATAGATAGATATCACATTCACGTAACTTTTATCACAGTGTATACTTAAATTTGTTCATTTTATTAATCATTGTTGTTTATCTCTCTGTTTTTTTTGTTTGTTTGTTTCATTTTTGTATTTTTCTGAAGCTGGAAACGGGGAGAGACAGTCAGACAGACTCCCGCATGTGCCCGACCGGGATCTACCCGGGGCACGCCCACCAGGGGGCGACGCTCTGCCCACCAGGGGGCGATGCTCTGCCCCTCCGGTGTGTCACTCTGTCGCAACCAGAGCCACTCGAGTGCCTGGGGCAGAGGCCAAGGAGCCATCCCCAGCACCCGGGCCATCTTTGCTCCAATGTAGCCTCAGCTGCGGGAGGGGAAGAGAGAGACAGAGAGGAAGGAGAGGGGTAGGGGTGGAGAAGCAGATGGGCGTTTCTCCTGTGTGCCCTGGCCGGGAATCGAACCCGGGACTTCTGCACGCCAGGCCGATGCTCTACCACTGAGCCAACCGGCCAGGGCAGTTGTTCATCTCTTACTGTGCCTAATTTATGAATGAAACTTTTTCAGAGGCATATATGAATAGGAAAAAATTTGTATATATAAGGTTTAGTACAATTTGTGGTTTCAGGTATCCACTGGGGGGCTTGGAACAAATACCCCTGGATAAGGGGTAGGGGTGGGAGGAACTACTAGACAGTACATCAGAATAAAAGAGACAAAAATGGGAAAGAAATCTAGTAGAAAAAATAGAATAGAATAATAGACTAGACTAGAATAGAATAGAATAGAGTAACAAAGATTTTTTTTTAGTAAACAACAGACTCCAGGCTGAAGCGGACTGAAGTTAATGAGGATGAAGTGAAGGAAGTAAGATAATTTAATGCTAATTGAGGTTTAAAACTTGTTATCTAGGGCTGGATATTCAAAATATGATACCTATTAGAGTTTTCATCTAGAGCAAAAAAATCATTCATTTCACTAAATAAAGTGTAAAGAGAAGGTGCGAGGGAAATAGTATGTTTTGTTCACAACTAATAAGTGCCAGTTATAAAAAACATCAACAAAGTATGTGGATAATATTAAATAAGTATAAATTTTGGAACTTCTTTTTTTTGGAAACATAATGGGTAGGATTATTTTCATCAGCCTTTAAAGTGGAATAAGAACAACTAAACTGTTGCATAAAATATATAAAAAAAATCTTTTTAAAAGATCCAAAGATCTAAAATGACAGTAAAGATCTACCAAGTTAAAAAATAAACAAACCTGGACAAGAAGATTGAAGGATCAGTGAATCCCACTTTTCTCTGAGGCTGTTTGCCAAATGAATTAAACTCTAGAGAAAATGGGTAAGGTAGACAATAAGGAAACACAAGGCTCACATTAGGTGAAGAGTTTTAACAGATAACATTCCTCTTGTAGATCTGGGAACACTGAGAATTAGGGGAAATAGCAGTAAACTGACTTCTTTCTTCCAGTACCCTGCAAAGAGTCACCTTGATGCTGACCAAAGCATAAGAGGGAACTCTCAGAGAAGTTATAACAATTTGGTTCTCACATGCATTTGAAACTCAACTTTACAAAGATTGGAGGTTCCCCAAAACTTCAATTCTGTTTTTGCTTTTGGATTATGATCTTATTAATATCAGACAGTTTTTTGACTCTTTCTAATGCAGACCTCAAGCCCCAGTGATCTGAACTTTGACCATTTCACTTTACGAGCATGTGCAGTGAGAATAGAAGTGACACTTCTAAGCAGCAGTTTTAAAACTCTTGTCTTAGATAAAGGTTGTTTCTTTAGATTTGACCCTGAAATGAGAATTGCATTAAGCATAGCTTTAGTTGATCCACCATGGGCATAAATGTGAGAGAGAAATAATTCTTTGTTGTTGCAAACCAGATTTTGGAGTCGTCTGTTACTGCAACAAAATTTAGCCTAGGATATCAATACAGATGTTGTTTAGGCTGAAGAAAAATGACTCCAGATGGAAAGTTTGGAAAGCAAGAGGAATAACAAGAAAAAAAAAAGTAAATAGCTAGGAGAATACAAAGTAACTTTAATTTAAAAAAATAATAAAAATAAATTGTGAGATATAAAATAAGAATGAGGTACCTGGTAACAAATCTATTAGGACAGGAATAAATGTGTTTAAATTACTCTAAGTTTCTTGCTTTGTCCAGGAAGAGGGTAGAAATTAAAGACAATCTGAGAAGTGATGATTAACAAAGTTGATTTTTTGAAAAGCATAATAAATTTACAGCTACCTATTAAGATCAATCATGGGTTAAAAATGAGAATATATAGATAATCTATTTACAGAATAAAAAAGGCTATCCCCACTGTAAAGCCAGTGGCCAGGGCCACCATCACAGCCGCCTGGCTCATGCAGGTTCACATTGGATTCAGACAGTCGGTAAAGAAACAACGGAGCCAAAAACTGGTGGGTCATCATCTTTAATCCTAGCTTGCACCCGGCAGGCAAGTAAACACACACTGGGCTCCAAAATCCACTCATTCAGTGCTCACAAAGCCACTGACTTATCAGAGTTTCCTAGAATCAAAGGTTTCTAGTTCACTAGACTTATTCACTTCTGTTCCCCATCTCCTTCCTTCTCCCTGCACAAACTCTGCACAAACTGGCCTCTCACTCAACACTCCATCATCTTGGCTGCTTCTCCTGGCCTCCTCCACGTAGCCTTTTTCTGCTCTGCTCTCTAATGCTAATTCCAGGAACCCAGAGAGCAAGCTCCTGTTCTGCCCCCATTTTATAGTGTAGAAATCCAAACCTTTAATCCAATATACAAAATAAGGAAGTCTCTAATACAAAGTCACTTTCTGAGGCATGATAGGATTGTACCACCCCACATCAAAAAGGGTGGGAAAGGCTTAGTTCTAAAACCAAGCCCCAGGCTACAATGATCCTGCCTGCCCACAGCCCTCAGAGACACACATTAATATCACCTGGGCAATGGCCTCCACGTGGGCAGCACCATCTTTAACAAAGTGAGCATAATACATTTTATCTGCCCAACACCCACAAATATTGTATATTTAAAAATAATATGAGAGTTTTAATAACATTTTATGTTAATAGTTTTGACAGTTTAGCAAAATATCCTAGAAAAACTAAACTTACTAGTGTTGACAAAAGAATAGATAGAAATATATGAATAGTATTATATCTGTTAAATAAATTAAACATGGTAAAGTATTACTACCAAGAAAACGGTTTCTAGTTGGCTTTACTACTGAGTTCTATCATATCCTACCAAATAGTAACATTAATTTTACACAAATTCTTAAATTCAATATAAAAGAAAGAACACTTCCAATTTCTCCTGTGAGGCCAACATCTTTAAATCAGAACCTGACATGGCCATTATAAAAGGGAAAATTACAGGTGTTTCTCATACATGAACATAATGCAAAAACTTAAATAACATAAACAAAAAATAGCACATTCAAAAATATGACATTGAAAAGTCAAATTAGTTCAGAAATGTGAGATTTGTTGAACATTTGAAAATCAATCGATGTAAACCAGAACAATAAAAGAATACAAGATAAAAAATATATATGATCCTTTCAGTAGTTGCAGAAAAATATTAATGTCAACATCTAATTTATGACAAAATTCTTAGCAAACTAAGATTAGCATTCTTAATATGATAAAAACTTATTTGGAAACATCAGATAGCAGAATAGAACTTAATGATAAAACATTGAACATTTTTTTCTGTTGGATCAGGATTCAGATAAGGATGCTGCCCAGCTGTCTACCACTTCTATTTAATATTACTTGGGAGCCTTAGCTAGTGAAGTAAGGCAGAAAAAGAGACAAAAAATGAAAGAATTAAATACAAAATACAAAATCGCCCCATTTACAGATGACATGAGTTTGTATGAAGCAGAGTACACAGATGTCATAAAGTTGTACACCTTAAATTTATAATTATTAACCAATGTTATTCCCATAAATTTAATAAAAACTTTTCTATATGCAAATTAATATATAATAATTGTATTTTTATATACCAGCACATAACAGTTAAAATGAAATAACACATTTAACTCTAACTTAAAAGTATGAAGTATCTAAGAATAAATCTAACAAAGATAAATGAGTTATGGGGAAAAATACAGAATTAATAAAACTAATCTAAATAAATTTAGAACACAATTTAGTAAACTAAAAGACACAAAATTACAAAATATCTTAATTCTGTCTCAATGGATGTGTAGATTCAATGAATCCTAAACTAAATTCTAGCAAACTCTTGTTCAAATCCACAATCTGTTTTAGAGATTAAATGGAGATTAAAAGGGTCAAGAAGAGAGAAAATAAATTTGTGGTAAAATAACCACAACATAAGGTAGAGAGAATTGCCTTATCAAGACATATTTTAGTGTTATGTAAATATGATAATGGCATGGGCTAGGCAAATAGACCAAAGAAAAATGATGAGTCCAAGATGATGTCCACCTACCATGAATGTTTGGTATGTAAAAGAGGTGGCTCTACAGATTTATTTGAAAAATACTTTTTAATAAATAATGCTGGACAATTTAGATATCTAAATAGCAAAATAAATTTAAACTTCTATCTCACATATAAAACTCAATCAAATGCAAATTAAAGAATTAAATGTCAAAACAAATGCAAAAGTCCAGAAGATAATATAGAAAAATTTCTTCATAACTTTAAGGTAAGGATATAAATATAAAATAAAGCAAACAAATAATAAACAGCACAACAACCAAAGAAAACAGTACCTGTAAAGAAAAAAAATTGATTTTATTAAAATTAATGGTTTATTCATTTATAGACCCCATTAAAAGCATGAGAGTTAGGGAACATAGTAATCATTTGTATAACCTAAATAGAAGACAAATATTGATGGCACATAAAAAAAGAACAGACCAATAAGAAGAAAAGACAATTTTTCTTCTATTAAGTAATATGGACAACAGACTTCCACAGGCATATCACAAAAGATAAAAAGCAAATTGTCAGTAAATATATGAAAAGGTGATCAATTTTATTAATAATCAGAGAAATATAAAATAAAACTACAATAAAATAATATTATATTTTCATCTGTGTAGTAAAAATTATAAAGTGACAATGCCAGTCACTGGTAAAGATATGGTAGGGCTAACCCTTGATATAAATGAAAATTTATTTTCCAATGAAGAAAGATTAGACATTATTTAATAAAACTGAAAATTGTCCTGTCTCATGACAAAGCAAGTTCTCTCCAAGTATACTCTTGAGATAGTCTTGGACATGAACCTCTTCAAGATAAATATAGGAAACTCTTCATAGTAAAGTGTTTATAATGTAAATCTCTAGAAAGAAATTGAATATAAACCAACAGTAATAGGATGGTAATAGTCACTCAAAGAGATAATATAGTCATGGAAATGAATAATCTAAAAGTATATATGAATCTCACAAACATTTTTAAAGCAGATGTTACAATTCCCAAAATAATGTATAGTGCTTGATTTTATTTACTTAAATTAACAAACAAACAAACAAACAAAAATAAACTATAGTACACTGGTTGGAGGATTCACACTTAAGTGATAGAACTCTAAAGAAAAAAGAAATATAAGGAAATGATAATTACAAATATTAGGATTGCAATTACCTATCAGGAATAAGAAAAGTGGTGATCAGGGCACATATTAGGGGTGGTTGGTTATGAAGTTTGGTTAAGTTCTATATCTTAGCTGATTAGCAGGCATTTGATCATCCTGTCCAAAACATCCATGAAGACATTTGGTTAATGCCAAAAAGTTCTTGATATTTGGTCTACCAAGGTAAGAATGGTTATTATTGGCAGTTTAGCCAACCACAACACAATTATTAGACTAATAAAATATAACACTTTTTATGTGTTAATTCTGTAAACCAAAAGAATAAATAAACATTAGGAGCTATTTGAACAAAGGGATGTTTTTTAAGCATGGGAATTTTGGATACGACCAAACATTGCGGACCATCTGGTATGGAACAGATATGCTCACAGATGTTTTTGACAAGATCAAATTTCAAAACCTTTTGGCATGGACCAAATGTGTCAGTGGATCTTTTGGACCGGACAAAGCAACCTGCAACAATGTTTTTACCTGGGTGGTACTTATGTGACATATCAACAACAATCATGGCTCAACTATAAGAGGAGGGTGTGCACAGGCCACACAACAGAGTGCACCTTGAGTGCCCAACTTTGGTGATTAGGTAGGCTGTGTCACTGGACCCTACATACTAGATCTTACTACATTAGACCACTCTACCAAGCCTACAGAAGTAGAAGCTGTACCCAATACATAGAAATAAACACAGGAAAGCTGCCAAAATGAGGAGACAAAGAAACATGTCCCAAATGAAAGAACAGAACAGAACTCCAGAAAAATACCTAAACAAAATTTAGCCAAGCAATCTTCTAAATGCAGAGTTTAAATCACTGGTTATAGGATGCTTAATGAACTTAGTGAGAACTTCAACAGCATGAAAAATAACATAGAAACCATAAAAAGAAACCAGTCAGAAATAAAGAATAATTTATAAAGAAGGAATCAGTAGTAGATGAAGCCTAGAATCAAATCAGCAGTTTGGAGTACAAGGCAACAAAAAACACCCAATCAAAACAGCAAAAAAGAGCCTGACCAGTCAGTGGCACAGTGGATAGAGCGTCGGACTGGGACACAGAAACCTCAAGGTTGTCAGCTTGAGTGTGGGATCATAGACATGACTCCATGGTCGCTAGCTTGAGCACAAAGGTTACTGGTTTGAAGCCCAAGGCTGCTGGCTTGAGTGAGGGGTCACTGGCTCTGCTGGAGCCCCCTCTTTTCAAAGCACATATGAGAAAGCAACCAATGAACAACTAAGGTGCTGCAATGAAGATTTGATTCTTCTCATCTCTCTCTCTTCCTGTCTGTCTGTTCTTATATGTTGCTCTCTCTATCTCTCATTCTGTCTCTGTCATAAAAAAAAGAAAGAAAAGAAAAAATAATCCAAAAAATGAAGATAGTGTAAGGAGCCTCTGCAACAACTTCAAGTGTACCAACATTTGCTCATAGGGGTGTTGGAAGGAGAAGGCAATGAGCAGGAAATTGAAAATCTGTTTGAAAAACAATGACAGAAACCTTTCCTAACCTGGTGAAGGAAATAGACATACAAGTCCAGGAAGTGCAGAGAGTACTAACAAGATAAATCCAAAAAGGTCCACAGCAAGACATACCTTAATTAAAATGCCAAAGCTTAAAGCCAAAGGAAAAAAAAAAAAAAAAAGAGAGACTCTTAAAAGCAGAAAGATAAAAGCAGTTAGTTAGTTACCTACAAGGGAACTCCCATTTAACTTTCAATCGATTTCTCAACAGAAGCATTTCAGGCCAGAAGGGATTGGCAAGAAATATTCAAAGTGATAAAAAACAAAGACTTACAACCAAGATTACTCTACCCAGCAAAGCTACCATTTAGAATCGAAGGACATATAAAAGAGCTTCAAGACAAGAAAAAGCTAAAAGAGCTCATCCGTACCGAACCAAGAAAAAGCTAAAAGACTTAATCAGTACCGAACTGGTATTATAAGAAATGTTAAAGGGTCTTCTTTAAGAGAAGAAGAAGAAAGAGAAAAAAATGATAAAATATGAACAATATAACGGCAATAAATACATATCTATCAACAATTGTATCTAAAAAAAGAAAGTAAATGAACAAGCAGAACAGAAACAAATTTACAGACACAGAGAATATTTTGATGGTTGCCAGATGGGAGGGGGATTGGGGGTTGAGTGAAGAAGGTGAAAGGATTAAAAAGAACAAATTGGCTGTTACAGAATAGTTACCCAGGTGTAAAGTACAGCATAGGGAATATAGCCAACAATATTCTAATGACTATGTATGGTGTCAGATGGGTATGAGATTTATTGGGATAGTCACTTAGTAAGTTATATAATGTCTAATCACTGTGGTGTTCATCTGAAACTAATAGAATAGTGTATGTCAAATGTAATTGAGAAATAAAAAATGATTTAAATTTTAAAAAATCTACATAAGTGTCAGAGTTCCTTTGGTTCCAAGACAATTTTACAGCATAATACTTTTTAAAAATATATATCTTTCAACATTTATGTCTGCTTTGCAAACTATAGAATGATAGGTGTCTAAACTTTTAGGGTGAAAGAGAACTTAAAGATTGTCCAGAGCTGTACTGTACTGTCCAATGTGGTAGTCACTAGACACATGTGACTGTTGAACATTTGAAATGTTGGTAATTCTAATGTGCTATATTTAAAATAAACACTGGATTTCCAAAACTTAACAAAAAATCCCATAAATACCTCATTAATATTTTTTGTAAAAATTACATATGGGAATGATATTTGGGATATTTTGGGTTAAATGTATTGAAATTAATTTTACCGGTTTAGTTCTTCTTTTCTAAATTTGGCTACTAGAAAATTTTAAATTACATATCTGTTCACATTTTATTTGTCATGGACTGTGCTGATATGGACCATTTTACACATGAGAAATGCATCTTAAATATAGTAAGTTGCTTGCCCAAAATAATACATACACAAACCGTAAAATTTTCCTTAGGGTGCTGGAGTCAAGAAAAGATTATGGACATCACTGTCCACAATTCTTTATATTGTCACATGGTTGTATTGTCACATGTGTGTTGATTTTATTTCACATCTCAGCAAGCCAACCTAGTAGCTATTCATAAAGTTATTTAATTTATCCAGTCTTAATTTGTCTATAAAATCATATAATATGACTTAATTTGTTGGGCAATTGTGACAATAAAATGAGATTAGCTACATGTTAGTTCTTAGTAAAGTGACTGTAAATAGAATACAACTTTAAAGTATTATTTCCTTTAGCAGTTCTATGCCCTGTCATAGTAGTTTCTATTGTTTTGTGCATTATCTTAGTTTTTTTTAGTTTGTTTGTAGTTTTAGTTTACTTCATTCTACAAATGAATTCTAAGTCGCTGTGGACGTATCTGGAGATCTATGCTGAAGGAAAGTTTCAAAATATGAAAAACTATTTATTTGTCAAGAATCAAATTTGAAAATCAATACTTCATAAAATATGTATATTTATAACCTCAAAAATCACTTATTTTGGTAAACACCTGAATACCTCTACTATCCTTTTGGGGAAACAGATTCTCTAGTACTTACTCATTCTGTGCAGCCTGGAATTGCCATTTTGTTATATGATTATATTTTGTGTATACTTTATACATATGAAAATGAATAATTGCTTGATACTGACTACAATTAGAATAAATCAGTAACAAAACAAAGCTCAAATTTAGACCTAGAACTTTAAAAAGAAATTAATGAAACTGGTTGTTTCATAAATTAGTAGAAAGGAAAATCAGTGTCCCTGACACTCTGAATAAATTAGAAAGGTTGTCTCTCACATATAGAAACAAAGACATTTATATGGTGTAGTACTAACCCAATATTAGTTGCTAGCTATTTGTGGTTCTTTATTTCCATAAAAGTAGAAGAAAAAACAAAGAAAGGAAGGTTAAAAGCATTAATAGATTTTTGTTTTTAATTTTAATTTTATTTTATTTATTCATTTTAGAGAGGAGAGAGAGGGGGAGAGAGAAACAGAGAGAGAGGAGAGAGAGACAGGGGGGAGGAGCTGGAAGCATCAACTCCCATATGTGCCTTGACCAGGCAAGCCCAGGGTTTCAAACCGGCGACCTCAGCATTTCTAGGTCGACGCTTTATCCACTGCGCCACCACAGGTCAGGCAGATTTTTGTTTTAAACAATGAATTTAAAAAGGCAAAGAGGTTCTCAGTTAACCACACTCTGCTTAGAAGCTTAGAATTAAGAATGGAATGTGGTAATTGAGTAAGGTCAAGAAGAAAGTGACTTAATTTGTAGTTCCATGAGCAGTAGGGGCCAGCATTAGGGCAGTAACATTGTAAATCACTATGGTAACCTACAAGAGATGGCTAGCTGTAAAACTGTTTTACTATAGAGACATGGGGATCTATGAATTGATCCTTGCCTAGTATTTTCTGGGGTGAAGAGAGGGAGGCTATAATTTATTTACTACTCCCTGCTGATCTCTTCACATACATTAAAACAGTTCATCATTACAACAGTCCTGTGAAGCAGGTATTCATATGGTTTTATTTTTAATGAAAAAACTGAGACTCAGAAAACTTAAGTAAATTGTCTGAAGTCACACAATTAGTAAAGGTCTGCTAGAGGATTTGAATTTAGTTACATTTGTCTGATTTTGAAGCCTGTACAGCTGCCTCTATGGAAGAGTCTTCTACTATTCATCAGTTCATAAATCCGTATTTTAGAATTTTAGTGGTGGAGTTCTTTATACAAATGAAATCGCTGCTTATGATTGTTATAATGCTGCCTCATGTGGTCCAGCTCCTCAACACCTCACTTGAAAAGTCATTACTATAGTTCACTTCTTTATTAGTTGGTTCTTTTGATTCTGCAAGTAACCTATAAAAGATGAGTGTAGTAACCACAAGGAGGCTGGTACATGACTTTGATAGTCTTAGATTTCAATTGTTTTTTCTCAACAGATATGTAATTGGAATAAGTGGTAGTTTAACCTTGGTGAAGATTATAAAATTAGACTCTTTTTCTTGAAATTTCCCATCAGTTTTGGCTTATTTGATTACTCTGGTTTTCTTTTCTCTCCTGTGCAGTCTGGAGCAAAGCAAAATATTATTGAGTCTTTGTAAAATAACTGTGTTTTGCATGTTGGAGTTACTATGAGTACCTGATACTATCTGTACCAAGAATAATATTGATTTGGGATTTGAAGATGTTTTCCAAAGAAAGAAATAACACTGGAAAGGTGGATGTTCGTTACTGGATTTTATTTGCAGTAATGCTCTGTGATGGATTTTTATAGTTTGGTTTCCAAAATCTGTAAGGTGTAGGGTTCTATACACTTTATATTGTTACTGACAATTTTTTTCTGCTTTGATTTCTGAATTTTCTAGATAACATAACTTTATCTGCATCCATTCACCTAAATAAACCTTAGATATTTCTAGGTCATTGTTGAGTAATTTACTCTGCAAAAATATTAATAATATATATTTCATTTCCTTTAAGTTTACTGGCCAATTTTCATTAGTCTTTCTCATGTTTTTTATTCTTTCTTAATTTCCTGGGAACATTCATTGTATATATTAATAGTTTAACAACGTAGTAGAAAAATGAAATTTTATATATGGCAACTGTCTGAAAGTAAGCACTGAGAACTCAGCTAGGGTAATTGGTTTTCAGATGTCCTGAGTATTATTTTAAAAGTATTTCAGAAATTGGCCCTGGCCGGTTGGCTCAGTGGTAGAGCATCGGCCTGGCATGCAGAAGTCCCGGGTTTGATTCCCGGCCAGGGCACACAGGAGAAGCGCCCATCTGTTTCTCCACCCTTCCCCCTCTCCTTCCTCCCTGTCTCTCTCTTCCCCTCCCGCAGCCGAGGCTCCATTGAAGCAAAGATGGCCCGGGCACTGGGGATGGCTCCTTGGCCTCTGCCCCAGGTGCTAGAATGGCTCTGGTCGCAACAGAGCGACGCCCCAGAGGGGCAGAGCATCGCCCCCTGGTGGGCGTGCCGGGTGGATCCCGGTCGGGCACATGCGGGAGTCTGTCTGACTGTCTCTCCCCGTTTCCAGCTTCAGAAAAATACAGAAAAAAAAAAAAATCTATTAAAAAAAAAAGAAAAAAAAAAGTATTTCAGAAATTATGTGGAAGTTTAAATTTTGCCATATTTCTTATTTTATTAACTCATGTTATCAGAGAAAGTATGTTGCTCAATTTCTTTGAGGCTTAAAGATATGAATCAAAAATGGTCCTCAAGGGTAACTTTTAATTCCCACATTTATTCAGGCATGACTCAAAGTTTTTATTACTTCAATGTTTCTCTTTCTGTGTTCCATTATAGTAGCAGAATGTAAATAAATACTTTCAACAAGGCCCTGGCTGGTTGTCTCAGTGGTAGAGCGTCGGCCTGGCGTGCGGAAGTCCCGGGTCCGATTCCCAGCCAGGGCACACAGGAGAGGCACCCATCTGCTTCTCCACCCTTCCCCCTCTCCTTCCTCTCTGTCTCTCTCTTCCCCTCCCGCTGCGAGGCTCCATTGGAGCAAAGATGGCCTGGGCACTGGGGATGGCTCCTTGGCCTCTGCCCCAGGCGCTAGAGTGGCTCTGGTTGCAACAGAGCGACCCCCCCCCCCAGGGGCAGAGCATCGCCCCCTGGTGGGCGTGCCAGGTGGATCCCGGTCGGGCGTATGCGGGAGTCTGTCTGACTGTCTCTCCCGTTTCCAGCTTCAGAAAAAGAAAAAAAAAAACTTTCAACAATGATTGAACAATATGCAATATTTACTTGAAAAATGCCTATTTTCTTTTTAAGTAAATACGTATTTAAAATACTTAAAAGTTGTCAATTGCATACAAAATTTTTAAGTCCAATATGCTTCAGGGTTCTGACTAAAACACGTAGTACAAAACCACTGAATCTATCTTTTCCTATGTGAACTTCTTTCTCTTCCAGCCCTGTTACAAAAAATGAGCAAAATAGATTTTTAGGAAAACTCCTCATATAGACTGGTGAATTGGTTTCTTCATCTTGTAAGGGGAAATTAGAGTGATAATAGAGTAACTTTAACAAGAGGCATTCAAAGCGCTTTACGAACGTTGTCTCATTAATCCTCACTCCAACAATGGGACGTTATTGTCCCTGTATTTAAGGTGAGAAAATGAATGTATCAAGAGATCCTGTTTCATATTACCTGCTGAGTCAGAGATCGTCAATAATAGAACTTTGTCTTTTGTTTCTGCTTCCAAAATACATTGCTGTCTCCTGTTCATTTTGATACTCAAAAAGAAGAAAATACTTCAAAATCCTTTATATTTTTATTTTACTTTATTTTTTAGCAAGCAAGAGAAAGAGATAGACAGGGACAGGCAGACAGAAAGGGAGATAGATGAGAAGTATCAACTCTTCATTGTGGCACCTTAGTTGTTCATTGATATCTTTCTCATATTTGCCTTGACTTGGAGGCTCCAGCAGAGTGTTCCCTTACTCAAGCCAATGACCATGGGGTTATGTCTATGATCTCACGCTCAAGCCGAGAACCCCAACACTCAAGCTGGATGAGCCCACAATCAAGCCAGCAACCTTGGGATTTTGTACCTGGGTCCTCAATGTCCCAGGCCAATTCTCTGTCCACTGTGCCACCACCTGGTCAGACAAAAACCTTTTCTATTTTTAAAAAGTTATCAAGAACACAAAGATAATGATGACAAGCAGAAGGTACTTTATATTCTTGGGAGAAAGAGTGAGTGAGTAGCAGTACTGGTGATTTGACTTAAACCTGGCTGAGAAGACATGGAATACTACAGAGGAATGGATAGGAAGTGATCAGAAAAAAAATGCAGCTTTGTCATCCAAGAGTTAATCAGTGAGGATCTATTTGAATGTATCACAGTTAAAAATTATTAGAGTAAAAATGATGTAGAATTCTTTTGATGGAGATGTAAGACGGAGTAAATGAATCAAAAGGAATGGGAAAAAAATCTCCAAATAAAAGTGGGGCAGCACAATGAGTGTTTAAAAAAATGATAATCTCCAGGAACTTCTTTTGATAAATTTGACATATGCAGAAACACACACACACACACACACACACACACACACACTATAAAGAACTTGTACAAAAATTTGGAAGGAGAGATGGATGACCAAGAACAAGAGAAATAATAGAAGACATTGCAGAGCACTTAATACCACCACACTGTGTTTTAAATCTCACAGTGTACTATAAGTTGGATACTATTGTTACTTCATTTTAGAGATGAGGTAACGACCTTCAAAGAGGTTTAGCAAGTTGCCCCAGGTCGTACATGAATATGAAAGAGAGGCATGGACTTATATAAAACAGATCTGAAAGGTGAAACACATTTAAGTAAGGCTTCTTAAAAGGAAAAAAAAAAGTGCTAATAATAATCAAAAAAGCAAGTTATTTTGGGGGCAAGAAAAGAAAGAGTGGCTTATTCCTTGAGAAAGATGACAAAGAGGGAAATAAGTTCTCAACTTCAATTCTTTCTTCCTCTCTCTGAAGGCAAATAATCCTCAGACCAATGACAGAAATATTTCTAAAGATAAATAATTCAGGATTGAGAAGATTATAGGAGGCAAATAACCACCCAAAAGAGTTTGAACTTTCTGTCAGTGAGGTGCAGTGGAGGGCTCATGGGCTTTGGAATCACCAGGTGGAGGTTTGAATCTTGACTGCTGCCACTTTCTTGCTTTAAACTTTGGACCAGGTGTTTAACCTCTCAGTCTGTTTCCTTATATGGTGATTAGGAAAAACAAACCTCCTGGAAGTGGGGAGAATAAAGGAGATAGC